>NC_062551.1:155663081-158393081 GCF_016906955.1 Phacochoerus africanus | reverse complement strand
CTGCGGAGCTACAGTGGGTTTGGTGGAAGCTGTGGCTGAGAATCCGGGCGGGGTGGGGAGCGGACAGGTGGAATGAAAGAGCCCCAGGCCGGGAATTTGGAGTCTCTTCAGTAAATGATGGAAGCCTCTGAATGTTAGTGCTTTTTAAAAAAAGTTTTAGTATAGACAATTTCAAATCTATATACAAGTAAAGAAAACGGAATAATTAACCTCCATGTACGCATCTTTCAGCTTCAGCAGTTATCTGCCCAAGGCCAAGTTTGTTTCATTGTCACCTCCACCACCACCCTCCCCTACAAACTGGATTATTTAAAGGCAAACCCCAGATAGCATATCAATTAAGACATTAACATTTTAAAATAAAGTATTAAAAGATAACCGCTCTTTAAAAAAAAAACACACACACAATCACAATTGTCATGGGCTAAATTATGTCCTTTAAAAATTTCTATGTTTCAAAAGTCCTAACCACCAGGACCTCAGAATAGGGATGATATTGGCGGCGAGAGGGTCTTTAAAGAGATAATTACATTAAAATGAGCTCATTACAGGGACTCTAATCTAAAATGACTGGTATCCTTATAAGAGGAGATTAGGACACAGACACATAGAGGGGAGGAGATATGAAGACAGAGAAAAAAGGCTCAGCTACAAACCGAGGACACAGTCCTCATAAGAAACTAAAATCAAGTCCAAGATCAAGACATCTAGCTTCTGGGATGGCACCAAGTGGAACCCAGCCCTGGATCCCTAGGCTGCCTTCACCGATCCTGTGGGCCATGCAGTAGCCATCCTTGTAACCCTGCCGTACGGGGGCCGTGCCAACACTCCTGGTGTGTGTGCCCCAGCAGAAGTCTTCCAGAGTCTGCCCTCCACATTCAGGCAGTGGCCTGTGTGCCTGGGCAGGGCTCCAGGGAGGTAGGGGGCAAGGTGGGTGACCTCACAGGGTGCCAGGGGGACCAACAACGGAAGCTAGACCATTTTCTCCCCCCTCCAACCCGATTTTTCCATCCCCTCCCCAACATATCTGGGGCTGTTTGTTAAGCGGGTAGCCTACACTGGCCGAAATAGACCATAAATGGAATTCTTCATCCTCCTGAAAACCTGCTCCTCCTTCTGCGTCCCCATCTCCAAGGGACACAGCCATCCATCTGCCACCCAAATCAGGAGTCTGGACATCAACCTAGACCCCACACTCCTCACTGGGTCCTCTCCCACCCTCCTCTACCCTGCTCTGGATTTTTCTTTGCTTCTTTTCTTTGCTTTGCTTTTTTAAGGGCTGTACCTGCGGCATACGGCAGTTCCCGGGCTAGGAGTTGAATTGGAGCTGCAGCTGCCAGCCTGCGCCACAGCCACAGGAGTGCCAGATCTAAGCCACATCTGTGATCTACACCACAGCTCATGGCAACACGGGATCCTTAACCCACTGGGCAAGGCCGGGGATTGACCCTGGCGTCTTCATGGATACTAGTCAGGTTTGTTACCACTGAGCCGCCACAGGAGCTCTTGGATTTTAAGAAGAAATGTGGCCATGTGAATTTCCGGCTTCAAACCCCTCACCTTCAAGGAAGTGGAGCGCTATCCACCCCAGCCTGCGTGGTGGGCTCTTCAGAATGACTTCCGGCTAAAGAGGACTGTATGGAAAGGAGGAAACAGGAGCACCTTCACCGTTATAGTGAAGAAACCTGACAAATACGACCTCAGCCAGGCGATCAAGGCCAGCAAGCACGGTAAGGCCTGCTGTCAGCAAGAACCCTTGTTACACCATGAAAATGGCCCTTGCGCCTGGGCTCTTCCTCCCGCAAACCCATAACCCCCGTCTCATCATGAGAAAAGCATTAGACAAAATCCTAACTGAGGGCCAGTCTACACACGGCCAGACCAGTTCTCCTCCAAACTGGGCCGATCATCAAAAACAAGGAAAGACAAAGAAACGGGCACAGCTGAGAGGAGCCCAAGACGACGTGCAGCTAAACGTAATGTGGGGTCCTGGCTGGGATCCTGGAACAGAAACAGGATAGTAGGTAAAAACTAAGGAAATCTGAATAAAGTATGGACTTCACTTGATAATGTACTGAATCATTAATTCTAACAAATGCCCCACACGAATGTAAGATGCTAATAAGAGGGGAAGCTGGGGGCGTGGGAACTCTCTGCACTACCTTGGCGATTTTTCTGGAAATTCAAAACTGTTCTAAAATGTAACATTTAGAAAAACAGACTTCACATGGACACCCAGCGCCCTCGGAGCCTGGGTCCTTGCCTTCTGTTGTTCTTCTCTCCTCCAGGAACGTTCTACTCCCACAACACCTACAAGTCGAATTTTCTGGAACGCGTTATGATTTTCAGTTCCCCGGGCTGTTGCAAACCATGAGTCTCTCTTTGGCTTCTCTTCTCCCCTCCCCTTTCTGAGGAGTACGCCCCAGGCAAGGCCAAGTCCGAGACAGGGAAGGCTTCAGCTTCCTCTGAAGAGCCTGCCTCCTCGCCTCTCCTGAACCCCAGCCCAGGCTGGAAGTGCCCGATCTCGGGGTAAAGTTTCCTGGAAAAGTTTCCCCAAGCTTCCTTTCCTGCAGCTGCTGTCAAATTACCACAAACCGAGTGGCATAAACAACAGAAATACATTCTCCACCCATGTAGAGGCTGGAAGTCCACAGCTGAGACAGGGCTATACTCCACCCAGGGGCTTTGAGGGGGGCTCCTTTTTTGCCTCATCTGGTGGCCGCCAGCTTCTCTGGCTTGTGGCCCCATCACTTCCACCTTCAGATCCCCTTTCCTAGGCATGTCTCTTTCTTTTGTCTCACAAGGACACATCACTGGATTTAGGGCCTACGTTAGTAATCCAGGACTATCTCGTTACCCCCAAATCCTTAACTTATGTATCTACAAAGACCCTCTTTCCAAGTAGACAAGATTTGCAGGTGCTGGGGATTAGGGCATGGCTGTATCTTTGGGGACTAGCATTCAGCCAGCCCTCCACAGGGCCCCATGTGGTCCCTTCCACAGGCCCCTTCCTGGCTCACTTTGCACACAGATTCTTCATTTTCATGGGTTTGTTTTTGCTCTACCTCAAGTGTTTTTGGGGGCCAGGGCTCAAGAACTGGCCCCCAAAGCCATGCCGCTCACAGGAGCAGCCTGTGGGCACGGCCCGGATGCAGATTGCCACGCTGGCTGGAGTATAAATGTGCTGCTGCCAGTGGGGCTGTCCAGGGACAGACCTGGAGTTGGCTGTGGAGGATATTTGCCAGGGGTCCACAGCTGGGGAAGGGGGGCGGCAAAAGCAGGATTAGGTGGAGAGAAACGCTGAGGGTGATGGTGGCCCGGGAGAGCTTCAGCCACCCCTGGAGCCCATAGGAGCCATCTAACTACCCATGGCGGGCCCAAGTGTCTGGACCTTTACATCCTAGCCATGATCAGTCCACGGTTTGTCCTTCTGCGAAATGGGAGAAGTGACAGCTCCGACCTCTTAAATGGAAGAGGATAAATGAAAAGCCCTGGGCTCACAGCTGCTGTCTACAATGACCCCAGGAGGCTGTTCTTTACATAAGGGGAAGCCAAAGTTCAGAGACGTCAAGCAACTTCCACAGTCACCCAGCAAGTAAGGGCAGAGCCAAGACTCGGCTCCGCATGTGCCTGAAGCCTGAGCCCAAGACATGTGGCCCAGCTGAACCCCGGAGCCCCATCCACGGTACCTCCCTCCACCCCCAGCTCTTCCCCTTGGCCTCTCTGTGGCCTGTGGCCTGTTCCTCGCCTCCCAGCCATTTCCCACCAGCCTTCCCTGTTCCAAGCCTCAGAGAGGCTTCCACTCCCCAGGGGATCCCACCAGGGGGCCACGTGGCCTCCCTCATCTCCCTACTCTCACGGCCACGGCTCCAGCCCCGCCAGGACAGCCCACAGTTCTCTGACACTGCCCTGACCTGCTCTGCCTCCAGGACTCCCTCCTGCTCTTCCCATGCCTGGAATACCCTCCCCTCACTCTCGCCTTTTAAGCGGGTGCTCAGCAGCCCAGATGTCCCACTCAGACACTTCCCTCTCCCGCTGCACACTCTGCTTTTGACTGGCACTCTCCCCACCCCCTGTCTCTGCCAACCAGAGGAGGCAGCTTCTATCTCAATCACAGCCCAGCTGCTTTGCATCTGTTTCCCCAAATGATTAAAACTTCCAGGAGGGCAAAGAACTACTCTTAGCTGTGACACAACAAGGCATGTGTTTATGAACCTCAATTTGCCTATCTGTACAATGGAGCGAGTGGCCCCAGCCCATTGCCAGGCACAGGTGCTCAGCAAATGCTGGCTCTGAACTTTTAGCCTGTGTGCAACTTTGCCTCACCCGCAGGGCCTGCCACCTCCACTTTGCTTTCTTTCTTTTGTTCTTTTTACAGCCATACCTGCAGCATATGGAAGTTCCCCAGCCAGGGGTGGAACCAGAGGTGCAGCTGCGGCCTATACCGCAGCCACTGCAACACTGGACCTGAGCTGCATCTGTGACCTACGCTGCAGCTGACAGCAACACTGGATCCTTGGCCCACGGAGCGAGGCCAGGGATCGAACCCACATCCTCACAGAGACAACTTCAGGATCTTAACCCGCTGAGCCACTGGGAAACTCCCCCCTTTTCTTTCAGCTGCACATTTTCTTCCCATGCTCTCTGGCCCTCAGTTTCTGTTCTGTTAACTGGGCCGACAGACAACTGCACACTGCAGGTGGTTATGAGGATGAAATGAAAATGAGGCAGTGCTTTCCGGGGCCTGGCCCCGCAGAGGTTTTGAGGGTTTGCCGTTTCCTCCTTTTCGCACCTCCCTCCTTTTTCCACTGGGAGCCAGGTGCAGGCTGGCATCTCGGCCTCCCACATGGCATCAGCCGCAAGCCTCCTCCCAGGGCAGCAGCTGCTCTTCACCGGGACCAAGTACTGGGTTCTGGCAGCAGGTGGGAGGTGGCCCCACTGCCAGTGATGCAGATCTGCCCTTCGGGTGGGGGTGGAGGCGAGGCTGCTGCTGCCCACAGTCTCTCCAGACCCCCGCCCCAGACCTCCCCTCCCCCCTCCTTCTGCATTCCCGCCCACAGCTCCGACAGTCGGAGCCCTGGGGTTCAGCCTCCTCCAGGTCCACTGTGAGGGGACCGTGAGGTTCTGGGGCCTTGGCAGGTCCTGTCAGGGTCTTGGGGGGTGGCCAGTACCAGCTCTGACAACCCAAGAACTTGCAAGCAAATCCTCTCCACCCCTGCTGTGCATGATGCCGTGGTTAAGAGGGCTGGCTCTGAAGTCAGCCTTAGCCACACGCCGGCCGTGTCTTTGGAGAAGTCATTTAACCCTCTCTGTCCTCATCTGTGAAGGGGACCATAGGACCTACCCCACAGGACTGCTGTGTGGACTAAATGAGACAGACGTGTAGGGCTGTCAGGGCGGCAGAGCCCGCGGCAAGCACTCGATCAGGATAAGCTCTTATTATTAATCAGTGCCCTGTGAGTGGGCAGAGCAAGGACTACGAGCCCCACTGACAGCAGGGAAACTGAGGCCCAGGAAGGGGCCATGGCTTCCTGAGATCACACGGCACCACGCAATGGGGCCAGGCCTCACTCCTGGCGTCCTTGTTCCCTAAGACCGGCACCTCAACACCCCATCAACTCTCTACCTCCCCGTCCTCTGGGACTCAAACCACTTCCTGTGTGCTCAGCACTGGGGACTCGCCCCAGGCCACGCAGGGCCACGAGAGGGGACGAGGGGGGGCTCTTTGGTTAAAGTTACAGATGAGACAGTGGAGGCTCAGGGAGATCAGAACACTGGGCTAGGGTCACAGCTGGCACACAGCAGCCAGGTCTTGAACCCACGCGGCTTGAATCCTTTGCCCCAAACTGCCAGACCCAGCTTTTCCGGGATACCCAGAACAGAGCCCACAACTAGGCACCCACTTCTCCTGAGACTTAGAAAGAAGCCCAAGGCTCAGGTGCCCATCCTGCAGCCCACGATCAGGGCCACTGGGCCCTGCCTGCCCCTTGCAGCCCCCAGGCCCCTCTGTCACCCACCTTAGAGAAGAGGAAGAATCTTGGCAACCCCCACGCATGCTGCTGCTACTGATGAATCCCCAGGTTGGGCTTTTCTGCAGGGATCTCTCTGCTGGCTTCCCTCCGAAACAGGGGCTCCATTCTCCCGGCTCAAGGGAGGCTTATAGCAGGGCCCTCCTTTTCCTGGTTGGGAATCCAAATCTCATTAGGGAAATTATGCTTGTGAGGGGCTCTCTGAGGCGAGCTCGGGGAAAGGGGAAGGAAGGAATGTCCCCAATGGGAAAAGACAGCAGCCTGCACTTGGGGGACACACAGGGATACCCTGAAATAACAGGACATATGGTTCCAGCCCCTCCAGAGACCTGAGAACCCACATGGCCCAGGCCTGAATGAGGCCTCAGAGCCAGGGGCCTGCCAGCTGGGACCAACCTGTGCTTTAGCGTCAGCCACAAGGCCCTTCCTCTTAGCACCTGAAGCAGGTTAAGGTGATTCTTGGGGAAAAAAACCAGGAAGGTGTAACACACACCTGAGCACGTGGCTTTCCCCCCCCTTCACACAGTGGTCACCTCCCACTCAGTGATGGCCCAGGGGCTGTGCTATTATCTGCCACCGAGGGACAGCAAGCCCTGCTGGAAGCCCCCTGCTCTGCTTAGGACCCCCGTCCAGGCAGGTGCAAGGAAGCTGGCATCCCACAGGCACACCTGGGTTCCAATTGTGACGACAGGCCCCTGAAAGGTCCGGCCTCTATTTCTGTCCCTAAGTCAGAGGTGCTTTCTCAGGCACAACCCCATCCCTGTCGTTAAGTCCTCCACGCCCCACAGGGCTTCCCCTCCCGCCCTTCCCCGGGGCTCCCCACTGCGACTCGTTCTTGTGTTGGGAACCTCTTCCGTCTGGGGGGCTTCTGAGGGGCTCCCTTTAGCCCCCTCAACCTGGGACCCCGGCCTGCTCGCGCCGCCCCGCGGTTCTTTGCGGTCCAGCTCCAGGCGGCCGCCTCCCGCGACCCCGCCGAGGCGCGGGTTTCATGAACACGCTCACGCGGGCGCGGAAGCACCTGCGGGGGGTGCGGGAGGAGCCGCCACGGCCGGTGCCCGAACCCCGAAGCGCCCCTCCCGCCCCCACCCGGCTGTCAGCCTGGAGTTTCCTCCCCGCCTTGCGGAAAGTCTCTTAAATAATTTATTCGGACGTTATCAGAAACCGACTCCGGGGCGCAGTGGGAAGCGCGTGAGTGGAAGAAGCCGCGGCCAGAATGACAAGCAGGGCAGGCGGGCCCCGCGGAGCCTGCACCTGACCGGGGAGGGGCCCAGGATGCTGGGGGAGGGGGAGAGCCCGGGCCTCCGATCCCCCGCCTGTCTTTTCTGAGGCTCACTTGCACCAGGGGCGAAGACACACCTGCCCTATGCCTCTCTGGAGACAGACAGAGGCCCCCAAGGCCCGGGCACAGTGGGACGCGGTGCATGCAGCGTCCTGCCCTGCGCTCCCCCGCCACGGTCTCTGCTCTCAGCCGTGCCCCCAAACTCTGCTCAGAGCGCAGGAGGACCGCTTGGGCTTCCTCCCTCCCTTCTTTCTTCATCAATGCCAGGCATGCATGTGGATACTCAGGGTACCACAGCAAACAAGGCAAGGCCCCATTCTCATGCTTGGAAAATCAGAGTGACTAACAAACAAGTAAACGACTAAATGAGATAATGTATGATGATGGGGTAGAGGGACCCCGGGTAGGAAGGCTACCTCAGGTGCCAGGCCTGCCAGGGAGGAGATTGAGCTGAGACTGAAAGATGATGGGAAGATGCAGGGAGGGGGGTTTCAGACAAAGGGAACAGCAGGTGCTAAGGGAGACGGAGAAGGACATGGGAGAGACAGGCCAGGCGGGCCAGGCTATGACTCAAGGCCTGGAAGGGCGAGGGAGGTGTTTGATTTCTGTTCTAAGTCCATGGAGGAGTCCAGGTAGAGGAGTGATACTCTGCCCCCTTAGCCTGTCTGATGAATGAATGAACGAGAGAATCAGCGATCGTGTGTGACTGGGTCTCATTGCACAGATACAGCTTTACTGTTATCTCTGCCACGTCGCACACCATTGTGACTGCAGTTACCCACGTCCTTGTTTCTGCAGGTAAATTCCTGAGACACGAGAACCACAGTGTTAATGAAACACCTGGGCTGGGAGAAGGTGGGGCGCAGGACACATCTGTCCGAAGGGTGCCCTGGGTAATCAGACAGCGACCTGAGACCAGACAGGTGAGTCTGACCCTGCAAGGGACAGACCTTCATTCTTCAGTGGGGCCCAGGACAAGGCTGCTCCAGGAGGCCTGGTCTCAAGGTGCCAGCTCTGTATTCGTGTCACATGGCCAAATGGGCTCCTGAGGATCACTTGTCTGCCTTGAGCCTCCTCCTCCATCACCATCGTCCGCGCGAGATCACCCCCCCCCCCCCCCCCCCCAGGAAGCCCTGCAGCTCCCTTCTGTTCTCTTTCCAGGCCCTTGTCACCCAGGCCTCGGAGCGCCATTATCAGCAAGAAGCTAGGTGTCAGCTCGAGGTGGGGCCCTCCTCTGTGACTACCAGTGTCTCCCCGCCTCCACCATGCGTGTCAAGTGAGGCAGATCCACTGGCCTGAGGCGTCTGTCTGTCCCTCTCCTCCTGTAGCCAAGCTGGGCGAGGAGCAGGTGCTGGAGATCTGGGGCTGGAGCCGGGTGGGAAGAAGCCAGTGGACAGGTGTGGAATCCCGGGCAGCCCCCGAGCCTGGGCTAGAGCCATGGCATCTCCGTCCAGTTCTAGATCTGGGGCAAAGGGTCAGGTCTGTGGTCAGCTGCCTGGCTCCTTTGCTGAGTCTCTGGGACTCTTGTTTTCTCATCTGTAAAGTGGGAGTAGTGATCATGCCTCCCTCACAGAGTTGAGATAACAAATAATAGTAACAAATAAATAATAGCATTTCTTTGTTATCATTATGATAACAAATCCTTTTAAAACTCTCTGGCTAGACACTGTTCTAAGTGCAATTAAAATAATCACTGCAGGAGTTCCCATGGAGGGTTCAGAACCTGACTAGTATCCATGAGGATTTGGGTTCGATCCCTGGCCTCACTCAGCGGGTTAAGGATCTGGTGTTGCCACAAGCTGTGATGTAGGCCGCTGCTGCTCCCCCTCTGTACCACCCAAAGTGGCATGAGGCCTGGCCACTTTCAGACAACGTGGTCAGTTGTCTGTGGAGAGCGTTGCGGTGGCTATAGTGAAGGCTGGTGGCTGCATCTCTGATTTGACCCCTAGCCTGGGAACTTCCATATGCCACAGTTAAAGCCCTAAAAAAGAAAAAAAAAAATCATTGCAAAGTGCCTAGCATGGAGCCTGATACTCAGCAGGTGCTTAATAAGTGGTGACTGAATGAATTGAATGAACATCCCCAGTTTCCAAGGACAAGGCACCCACGCACAGACGAACGTGCCCAGGGGCCTGGCGTGCTCCTGGCCTCAGCTGGGTGTCAGCAACCCTGGCTTGCCCCCCACCCATGACAGTGGGATGCGATTGCAGGCTGTCAGATGTGAGATACAGAGGGAACTCTGAGGCTGCTGTAATTGATACATGTCATTATTGTGTTAAGCTGTCTTCCCCACAGTGACGAGCTCTCCACGGACACCTGACCATGTTGGTTGGCACATGCCACTTTGGGTGGCACAGAAGGGGAGGAGGGTCTCATTTGCTCCAAATATGGCTCACTCACAGCCCAGCACACACTCTGATCAAATATTTAGGTACTTAGGAGTCCCGCCTGCAATATTAATGTGGCGAACCAGAGGCCGGGGCTTCAATAATGAAGGAGGGCTTCGCCCGAAGAAACATGAGCCTTTCTGGCCGAGAACAGGACAAAGACACGACGGGAATGAGCCTGAGATGAGCACCCCCCGCCCAGGCACACTCGGAACCCATGTCCTGCAGACATCAACACGGCATCGGGTAGCGGGCACCAAAAGTTTGTACAGCTTAACCTCTCAGTGTTCCTTTCTTGACATCTACGGGAAGGAGATAGTCAAAAATATGGGAAAGCTTTATGTTAAAGAATACTTCTTTAACGGAGTTCCCATCATGGTGCAGCGGAAACGAATCCAACTAGGAACCACGAGGTTGCGGGTTCCATCCCTGGCCTCGCCCAGTGGGTTGGGGATTCAGGATTGCCGTGAGCTGTGGTGTAGGTTGAAGACACAGCTTCGATCTCGCGTGGCTGTGGCTGTGGTGTAGGCCGGCAGCTGCAGCTCCGATTAGACCCCTAGCCTGGGAACCTCCATGTGCCATGGGTGCGGCCCAAGAAAGACAAAAAAAAAAAAAAAAGAAGAATACTCCTTTATCGAAGTTCCCACTGTGGTGCATTGGGTGAAGAATCCGACTGCAGCAGTTTGGGTCACTGTGGAGGCAAGGGTTCCAACCCCGGCCTGGCCCTGTGCAGTGGGTTAAAAGGATCCAGCGTTGCTGCAGCTGCAGCTGCAGCGTAGGTCACAGCTGTGGCTCCGGTTCAGTCCTTGGCCTGGGAACTTTCATAGGCCATGAGTGTGGCCATAAAAAACATTTTTTTTTAAAGAATATTTATTTATTTATAACAGTAGAAGATTAGAAATATCCAAACTTCTAAATAATAAGGGATTTGTTAGGGAAACAATGCCTACTCTCTGGCAAGAATAGTCTGTAGCTAACTAAAAATCGTGTTTACAAATACTTTTAATGTCATGGGGACATGATCAAAATATAGTCAAGTGAAAAGGGGCGGGGAAAAAAAACCCACCGTTTCCGTAATAACACAATTGTTAAGATAATTGTCTGAACTTGGGAAAATGTCTTCAGCCCTCTGGGCCTCTGTGTGTCCTCATCTGAAAATCAGGTACCATACCAACCACATGGCTTGTCGTGAAAAAGAATTAGATGTTATTTAATGATCTAGGACAGGGTCTGGGGTAGACAAGCGATTCACGGTTCTCGCTGCAAAGAAACTTTTGACCAAAGGTGCTGGAAGACACGGTCCCCAAACATTCATGGCAAGTTGTGTTCAAGGGGGTAAGACAATGAGTAATTCCAACTTTCTTCTTTCTTTTCCTCCTTCCCATACCTTTTATAACCGGGGTAGATGACTGAATGAGAACACTCCTAATGACTTCTACTCCCTCGGCAGATGATTACAGTTCCGGCAATGCACCGAGCATTGCTGTAGGCGTTGAGATCCGTGGATAAGACAGAAAATCCCTGCCTCTGCCTGGCCTTAAGCAGGGGAACAGAGAACAACGGACACAATGCCTAAGTCAGGTAAGGAGCTGGCGCAGGAGAGGAAAGGAGAGCCGTGAAGGAGACGGGGTGTGTGCATTCCATATTAAGGGGGGTGGTGGCGGTTCCAGGCAGAGGGAACAGCCAGGGCCAAGAGAGTGCACCTGGAGGACACTGGGAACAGACAGGAGGCCAGCGAGAGGGAGCAGAGGGAGCAAAGGGCAGGCCGAGAGGGGCCAGGGCCAGGTGAGGCGGGGCCTGGGGACCACAGTAAAAACTGGTTGTTTGTTGAGTGAGCTGAGTCCACGCAGCATTCTGAGGCTGAGGTGGGGATGTGGGGGTGGGGGTGTGATCCGACCTGGATTTGATCAGGCTCGTTCTGGACCCAGAGCTGAGAAGAGCCTGCAGGGGACGGGGCAGAAACAGAGAGACCCATGGCAGCTAATGCGACTATCCAGGCCCGTGTCCGGGGGTGGGGGGTGCTCCACCAGGGCAGGAGCTGGAGGGTACTGGGATCCGGATGTGACAGGGCCGACGGACCGGATGTGGGTGGGAGAGACATAGAGTCTTCCAGGACCATATCCCAGGTTTCTGGCCTGGGCATCTGGAAGGAAAAGCTGTCCCCACAGGTGAATTAGGAGAGGCGGAAGGAAACGAGTATATTTGAGATAAAACCGAGCACACAGAGAGAGAAGCGTTTGATGTGCGAGGCTCTCAGGGTGAGAGGAGCCAGGGGAGGCGTGGACCCCAGTGCGTGTGGATCTGGGGGCACTGCCGGGGCCTGGTGAATAATGGAAGAGCCTGAGCCTTTGATGAGGAGAGGCTGCTGGCCGCTGGGGCGGGAAACAGTTGTGTGCAGGCCACTCCAGGACTCCCAGGGGACCTCCCCGCCTCCCCCAGGGTGGGCTTTCTCTGCTCCGGCAGGAGAGAAGCTTGTGACTATTCTAGAACCAGAACCTCTCTAATACAACTTTCACCCAGACAGGGCTTCTCCCCACAGCTTTCCTGCCAGACCGTCCCTCGTCCCTCAGGCCTGTGTCCCGGTGGGGCAGAGGGTGGCAGGCAGAGGGTGGGCTCCGCCATGGTCATGGTCGGGGTGGAAGGAAGTCAGCCTCCTTGTCTGTTCTTGCCCCCACCCCCTCCCCTCCCTGGGACTCACCCAAGCTTCCTGGAGACCCTACCAGGTAAAGGCCTCTACTGTCTGGGACCAGGGGCCCAGTGAGGCCCAGGCTGGAGGATCCGGGAGATCGCTGAGCTGCAGGGAGGAGGCCAGCAGTTGCTGCTTCTCCTTCTCGAACATTCCATCCTGCAGCAAGCAAAGCACTGCCCTCTGGGAAGGGGCGGGGCGGGGGAGAATAAAGGATTGGGATCAAGGAATTAGAGTCACATGGTAGAGTTTTAGGCAGCAGTTCACAGGTGAGACTATCAACTGGACTGTATCCCTGGCAAGGAAAGGGCCTTTGTTGACTATCGGGTACCATAAAAATGCAAGCATTGTTATGACTGCTGTGTTTGATCCTCAGTAACAAAGTGAAGTGAGAGAGGCCATTGCACTCATCTCAAAGAGGAGGAAACTGGAGTTCCCATCCTGGCTCAGTGTTAACAAACCTGACTAGGAACCATGAGGTTGCGGGTTCGATCCCTGGCCTTGCTCAATGGGTTAAGGATCCAGTGTTGCCGTGAGCTGTGGTGTAGGTCGCAGATGTGGCCCAGATCCTGCGTGGCTGTGGCTCTGGTGTAGGCCGGCAGCTACAGCTCTGATTAGACCCCTAGCCTGGGAACCTCCACATGCCATGGGAGCGGCCCTAGGAAAGGCAAAAAGACAAGAAAAATAAAAGAAAGGAAAAAAAAAGAGGAGGAAACCAAGGCTCGGAAACCAACAGCTGGCACTGTTTGTTGGGGGGCCCCCAGCCACCTCCACCCGTGTCTCTACTTTCATCTCCCCGATGGAGTCCCCCTGGCTGATGCACTCAGCCCCAAGCTGGTGCCGGAGTACAGCCGCCACCACTGCTGCTGATTTTCTGGGCCGGGCAGCCCCAACCCTGCCTGCATGGAACGAAGATTGCACCTTACAACTGTCACTCATCACGAGGCAGCGGCTCCCCTTGGACTGCCTCCTGCCTGAGTTCATGAAAAGCAATTTACTGTGTGTCAAGTGACCGCAGGGGACACGAGGCAGGCCCCGCCCTGTGCCGCCTGGGGCGCCTGGCTGAGACAGTAGGCTGCCAAGCAGGCCTCTGATTAAAGCCGAGGAGGAATGGTGTCCATGAGCCCAGCTGAGCCGAGAACCGGAGCTCTGCAGACCTGGAGGGGCCCAGAGCCTCACCAGTCACACTGGCCTGCAGATCACCCTTCCCGGATGCTTCAGGGACGACTGCTGAGCCCAGAGCAGAGGTCCCAACACTTGCCAGAACCAGCCCTGCCCTCCTTGCTGTGCTCGGCTTAGGGTTGGATGGACTGGCCTGGCCCCAGTGGTCTCAGTGCTGAGTTAAGGATTTTGGACCCAATGAGGCAGAACAAGGCAGGGGCGAGGTGGAGTCTATGTGGTCCTGCTGAGGGTCTAGGTGGGTCGGGGAGGAGTTTAGGGAAATTCTCTAATGGTGGGTGAGTGTGGGTTACTGAGGGGAGCAGGAAATGTCAACTCTGAGATAACCTGTCAGGGAGGCCACTCTTGAGCCTCCTCAAATCCCTGCTTTGATGGTCTCTGTGCCAGAAATAGAACCTATTTAGACATCCACCTATCTAACCACTTATGTGTCCGTGCATCCACCTGTCCACCCACCTATCTATCCATCCATCCAGGCATCCATCCTTCCATCTCTTCATCCATCCATCGCTTCATCCATCCGTCTATTCATCCATCCATCCATCCATCCATCCATCCATCCATCCATCCATCCATCTCTTCATGCATCCATTCCTCCATCCATTCAATACATACAGAGTCCATTCCCTGTGTCTGGGCATCTCAGATGGGCTTTGGAGGGGAAGGTCCATCCTCCTGTATCTGGACAATAGCCAAAATAATAACTCTCATGCTCAAAGTATTAACTGGGTACCGTGAACTGTGCACAGTGTCAGACACACACGCTCAGCATGGATGTCCCACAAGCACCCCATGAAGCAGATCTCACTAGCCAGCTTACACACGAGGGCACCGAGGCTGAGAGAGATTCAGTGCCTATTTCAACGTCCTGCCATTCCTGGGTGTTTGGGTTGGGACTCAAATCCAACTCCACGTGACCCCAAAGCCTGTGCTCCCAGCTTGTTCTAGTGCCCA
Source organism: Phacochoerus africanus (assembly GCF_016906955.1). Lineage (NCBI taxonomy): Eukaryota > Metazoa > Chordata > Mammalia > Artiodactyla > Suidae > Phacochoerus > Phacochoerus africanus. The sequence continues at coordinate 158,378,567 of NC_062551.1, read as the reverse complement.
GCATGTGATGGGGCTTTGGAGAGAAGGGGTGTGGAGGTGGGTGGGTGCTTGATGCCTAATGCAGACCACGAGTCAAGTCAGACTCCTTCCTTGGTCAGTCCCCAGAGCAGAGCCCCAGGATGGGGGTGGAGGGAGGAGGCTCCCGTGGGAACCAAGCCAAGTCTTGAGAAAGGCTCTGGGTGTATTTTAGCGTGAAGTGATTCTTCAAGGGGCTGGATTTAGTGTTTCCCAGGTTGGAGGGAGGCAGGCACGGCGCATTAAAAATGACAGTGAGGAGTGTAAATTATCAGGCACGGCCACTTAGGTTTATACACGTCGTCCGTAATTCTGGCTCTGTTCCGATTGTGATCAGAAATGAAATACCGGCAAGCTGTGCCCGTTACCGTGTACGGGCCTGGCGTCTTCCGGCTTATTTATCCTTCCTAATCCATTTGGCAATGTCCAGGCCGCCAAAAAGCCACCTGCCATAATGCCTCCTGGATGTTTTTCAGCGGCGGATCATCCCTCCTCCCTGCCCTGCTCGGAGACAGCCGAGAGTCTGTGACTGTGGTGCGCGGAGGCAGGGCGGAGAGCGCCCAGTGGACTCAGACACAGTTCCCTCTGCGTCTGAGAGCAAAGGGGCTCAGCGCTGAACTCGCTGCATGACCTGCAGGGCCTCTGAGCCGCTCGGAGTCTCCCTTCCCATCCGGGATTGCCCTTGTCACACCCGTGCCAGCTCCAGCTCCAGCATGGCTGCCGGACACAGAGAGCAGACACTGCCGCAAAGGTGCCTCGGGTTCACGGGGAGAGATGCCTGTCTGGTCAGTAACCTCTGCTACGGTCATTCCCTCCGTCGTGGTCCATATGCCACGTGTCTATGATTCCTAACAGATGCCTGCAAGGGCCTTCCGGCTCTGACACTGGGGCCTCTATTGTGCTTCTCTGTATAATGGAGCTGATAGAATTTCTCCATTTGTAAGCTGGAGGGTTAGGCCAGGAGAAGCAAGGTCTTCCTTTGGGCTCCTGTAGCATTTTGTACAGGCTACTGTTAGCTGGTATGTGTCACATGCTAGACTGGGATATTTTGAGGGCTGGCGTCTGATTTATCTCAGGGTCCCTGGCATCCAGCACAGAGCTTGGTACAGAGCAGGTACCAGTGAGTGTTTGATGAGGGGATGGGTAGACAGTTCATATATGGAAAGTGAATGCATGAATGAATGCATGCATGCATGCACTGCAACCTCATAGTGTTAATGAAGATTCACTCCGTGTGATTAAGGGCATGGGAACGGGGAAGGGACGTGGAAGGTGACAGATAAGATGTCCAGAGCATCCAAGCGGGTGAGCAGGAGGGATAAGGACAGAGCAGAACAGGGAGGGAGGGTGTATGGGCTGCCACCTTGTCTGGGAGAGAAGCGAGCCTGGGCTCTGGATGAGGGCCAGATAGGGGTGGGTGCTGACTCTATCCGAGGGCCCTGGGGAAAGGCTACAGGCACTGGTGCTTGTGGTTTTGTTGAGTGAAAGACATTGCCCGTGTTGCTTTCTCTGATGATCTATGTAATACATTCTCCTGGTTAAAAAAAAAAAAAATTCACACAGAACAAAGAGTAAAGAAAAAATAAAAATAAAAAAAATCACCCCAAATCTCACCACTGCAAGGAAACCACTGGTAAGGTCTAGGTGAACCTTTTTCAGACATCTGTGCACCTAGATACATATGAACACGCATATGTATTAAATATGAATACAATGCTACAAAATGAGACGTTGCATGCTGTGCCATAACCTAATTTTGTCACTCAACAGCATGTTAGAACGTATGCATCTGTGTCATCACTTTAAAAGTGAAGATATTTCAGCTTAGAGATAGGAGACCCTTTGCCCTCATGTCCACCTCGGGGTTCTCTGTCTGCCTTGTTTCCTGCCTCTCCTTCCTCCCTTCCTTCCTTCCGTCTTAAAGGAATTAATTTACTGGAAGCACAGGAACAGAGCATCAGAAGTCCTGCCATAGAGTATGTAAATGGATGATGTTTAATTGCTGTTTTTACTTGACTCTAAACCCCCAAAGCCAACTACATGGAACGTGCAGAGCCGCTGTCCTGATTATGTAGGTCTGTGTCTTGCCTCTTCTTCCGAAAAGCCCAAAACCTTAATTGAAAGTGCAACAGTGCGTCGCCATGGCTTGGGAGCTGGCAGGTGTGGTGCAGGCAGGGGCTTGAATAGTGCTTGTTGGGGGCGGGGGTGGGGGGGTGGGCTTGTGTGTCCCTGACGCTGCTAGGACCACAGCGTGTCCCGGCTGGCAGTCCCCAGATGAGGATGAGAGCTGTAGGGCAGAAGCCCTCCAACCAACCCACAAACTCACAAATGAGAAGTAAACACTTACTGAGCTGCACCACTGTGAGTTTTGAGGCTCTTTGTTCCACAGCCATTGTGGACCAATACATCAGGGGTAGACGGCAGAGTTACTCCAGCCTCGGGCCGCAGTTCCCTCGTGTGAAAAATGGGGGTAGTGATGGCCCACCTAAGACGGACGACATGTGAGTCTGACGGGCTCCCAGCTGCACCGTCGGTCGGGAGCACTCGTGTGCGTTAGCTGTTATTAATGTGCGACCTTAGGGTGAGGCTGTTCAAATCACCCAGCCCACGGATGGGCCCTGGGATCAACTTGGTGCGTCACCACCAGCGTTTCCTTTTGATAGAGCAGGATATTATCACAGTTAGAGAGGGTAAATATTGTCTCACAGGACTCATTTTAAAGTGTGTACATAAAACAGATTTCTTTCTGTGGGTCACTGTCGAAAGGATCGGAGAGCCTCTGCCTGCACGAGGTCAGGCAGTCTCCTTCCCTGGAGGCCGGTCCTTGCTGATGAGGCAGGAGTGGAGGTGGGGGGATGTCAAGCGCACGGCCACACCCGGTGTGCCTCCCCCAGCCTGCTCTCCTGTCACTGGCAGAGCAAGCCCAGGACATGGAAGGCAGTGACGCAGGGCTGGCCTCCTGGCCTCTTTCTCAGCAGCTTGAGGGGGTTCCCTGGGCCAGATTAACTGGACTCACCCCCTGCATGCTCTCTGCTGCCCTCGCCCTGGCCCCCCACCCCAGAGCACTGAGCAGGAGCCCAGAAGGGGCAGGATTTTAAATCAGACTTGGACACAGAACCCAGCTCTGCCTGTTGCTGACAGAGGAAACGAGGGAACACTCTTCCCTCTGTGCAATGAGGCCGTGGGGTCCTTACCTTAAAGGCAAAGGCACTAGGCAAGTATTACCATCCTCATTTTTCAACAAATATAGACTGAGCTCCTCCCAAGTGAGGGGAAGTGCTGTCACGTCCAGCACACAGTAAGCACTTAAAAAGTGGCAGATACTGTCATTGGGATTGCTGTGCTATTCTCAGTGTTTTTCTTGTTCATTCATTCTGTTCATTCATTCCATTCATTCATTCCGTTCTTAGTCTACAAGCACGAGGGCTGGGGATGCACCAATGACGCAGGTGTGGCCCCTGGCTCGCTCCAGAGGCTCTTTGTTGACTGGCCCACATCACAGTGGAGGGGTTAAGAGCCTGAGTCTAGAACCTGATGGCCTGAGTCTGAACCCCGACATCCCCACTTGCAGCTGTGTGGCCCTGGGCAAGTTATGACCCAGTCTGCCCCCACCATTCGAGGCATGCGCAAGGTTGCTGAGTGGACCAAGGCAGTGCCAAGCGCTCAGAATGCTGTCCGGCCCACACGAAGCACAGGTGGCTGCTGCTGCTACTACCCTCAAAGTTCAAGTGTGTGACCTTGAAGGGACCCAGGAGACATGTCTAGCCCAGGGCTGGTTAACATGCTTCATCTCAAGTGCCAGTTGCCTGAAGGGCTGTGTTGAGAAGGATTCTGAGAGCAGATGCTGGCTCAGTAAATCCAGCCTTGAGGACTTCGAGCTGCCAGCATGGACCGCGGAGGAGAGCGGGGGGGGGGGGGGGGGGGTGCAAGGTTCACGCACCTACCCCTTCTGATCCGGCCTGACCTGCTTTTACGCCTCGGGTCTGGGCCCCAGGAGGGGAAGGGACATGCCCTGGGTCTGAGCCGGTATTTGAGCCAGGACTTTTGACTCAGTCTAAGGCTCCTGGTGACTTCCCTCTGCCCCAGGAGGCACTGTGGCGTCTCCCCTCCACACCCCCTCTGCTAGGGTTCGGTTGTCTGCACCAGGCTTAATTGGGCTTGGGAACATCTGAGGCGAAGTACAGGCCTGCGGAGAGCGTTCGCTTGAATGGCACTTTTTGCCATGATGAATGTGCTCGTTTGGATTTGAATGAGACCGAATCAGCAGATACAGTATTGCGCTGGAAACTGAAGGGGTGGAGAACGCTCCTTTTTTTTTTCCCCTTGAAAAAGCATGATTTTTTTTTTTTTATTTTGCAATTAAACAGGCCTTGGGGCTGATTTTGCTTCTCTGCTGCTGACACTGAAAAATGCTAAATAAAGATAGCAGCCTGGCTCTCCTTGAGATGTGCCTCAGGGCTGGGGAGGCAGCCACCGCCTCCCTCAGGAAGACCGGGGAGGGATGACGCCACTGTTTTGGGACACGTGGCTTCCCATCCTGGGAACAGACCCCTGGGCGTCTGGGGAACCCCAGCCCAGCGGTCCCCATGGAGGACCACCAGCCCACGCTGTGCACTGCTGTCCTCCCCTGGGGCCCAGGAAGGACCCTGCTTGCTAAGGAGCCCAAAGTCAATGTATCTCCATCTCCGCAGGGGGACTCAAGGTTTTAAGGGCTGGACCTGGCAGACAATCCTTCTTAGGAGCGATTTCCTGGAGGGGCCGTTGTCATTTGAGGGTTCCCTGGCATCTGAGCCCCCTTCCCCTTGTGGGGGAATCTCAAGATATTTGAGATGCAGGACCACGCCTCCCACTTGGGACACTGAGGCAGGACGGAAGGTCTCTTCTCTCCCTGAGCCGTGGCTTAGCCCACAACCAGGCTGGGTGCTTGGATGCTGAAGGAGGGACAAGGGCAGAAAGAACCACTGGGGATGGTAGCAAGAACACAAACCATGGCAATTAAGAGGATGGGCTCTGGAAATTGCCAGCTGGTGAAATCCTGGCTCTTCCGTTGCCTAGCTGTCAGTCTTGGACAACTTGCTTCACTCTTCTCATCTATAAAATGAGTGAATACGGGTAAAGCATTTGGCAGGGGCCGGGCCCCAGTGGGCGCTCAGGGAAGGCTAGCTGATGCTAATCTTCTGTGATGCTGATGGCGGGGTGATGGCAGACCCTGCCAGGGGAGGCACGGCTTCCACCAGACCCCCAGTCTTGCTGCAGGGGCACCCAGAGCAGACGGATTCCACGGCATGGCTGGGGCTGGGTCAATTCAGTATCCTTTCCACAAGCCTCTTTTCTGCTCAAGTTGCTTCAGCCTATTTTTGCTGTCCTTAACCAAGACCCTGAAGGGCACATGCCATAATTCATCCACAGAATGGTTTAGAGGAAGCTTCGGAATCCATTTGTGTGGTCAGGGCTGCCTTGGATTATGAGTGTCGTATCTGTTATCTGTCTGATCCTCCACACGCCCCCTGGGAGGGACAGAGCGCCTTCTGTTTCCCACTTACTCCGCTAAGTCCTTGTAGATTCACAAATGAGATAAAGGGCGTGAAAGCTCCCGATAAAAGAGGAAGAAGTTCGTGTTACAGCAGATCAGGCAGGACCTGCAGCTGACCGCAGTGCAAATCCTATTTCTCGCACTTTTTTTGGACAAATCACCCCCCCCCCCTCTAGCTTGGTTTCCTCATCAGTAAAGTGGGAGAAACAACCCCCAGAAAATTCCAAAAGAGAATACAGAATGCACCACAATGGGAGGGTGGGTTGGCTAGATAATGGCAGACTTGACCAAAGAATTTTCTTGAGGGGAAGGCAAGATAGAGGTAGGGGATTAAGAGGTACAAACTACTAAGTATAAAATAAATACAGAGTTCCCGTCGTGGCTCAGCGGAAATGAACCTGACTAGTATCCATGAGGATGTGGGTTTGATCCTTGACCCTGCTCAGTGGGTCAAGGACCTGGCGTTGCTGTGACCTGTGGTGTAGGATGCAGACGTAGCTTGGATCGAGCACTGCTGTGACTGTGGTGTAGACCGGCAGCTGCAGCTCCGATTTGACGCCTAGCCTGAGAACCTCCATATGCCACAGGTGTGGCCCTAAAAAGAAATAAAAAGAAATAATAATAACTAAGATACAAGGATATGTTGTACAGCACAGGAACTCCAGCCATTGCTTTATAATAACTATAAATGGAGTATAATCTATAAAAATGTTGAATCACTATGCTGTACACCTGAAACTAATACTGTAAAGAAACTATACCTCAGTAAAAACAAACCAAAACCCCCAACAACTTGAGAACAAGAATATGTAGCAATAGTGTAAAAAAACTAATAGCGTATCACATCTTTTGCTTGTTAAAAGAGAGAACAGATCCCTAAAGAGGATTCTGGAAAACCAAACCCCGAGACCAAAAATACTCTTTTTTTTTTTTTTTTTTAAATCCATGGACTTACACACCCTTATGTCTACGGTAAAAATGGATTAGATTATGTAACAACTGCAAAGTATTACACTAACTTGGAAGAAGACTTTTTTAAAAACAGAATTTTCTGGTTCTTTCAGACCTCAGGGCAAGGGAAGAGCCCTGGGCCTTCAGGGCGGGAGAGACCTGCGCCAGGCCGAGGGCCCACGTGGCTCCCTCCAGGACGGAAGCAGCCTCTGTGTGGCTTTAGGAGCGCTCAGGCCACTTGCAGTCTGTCCGCAGGACCTCCCTCTCCTAGGGGCTCAGCCACCCAAGCTCCCCGGCTATCTTATGGAGAGAAGGGTGGAGGGGCCTGAGGAGCAGGGCTGGGGGGGCGGTGGGCACACTTCTATTAGCTAAGCAGATCGTCATGGTTTAAAAGAGATGCTTTTGGAGTTAGTGTGTCCAGGTTAGAATACCATTAACACTACCAACTCACTGCATGCCCTCGGACTGCTTAATTCACCCCTCTGAGCTGTGATTTCCCAATCTTTGGCTCACAGGGTTTAGGGGAAGAGTAAGCATTTAGTACTGAGTCTTAATAAGTGGTAGTAATTAGTATTATATTATTGCTGATTTTTTTTTTTTTGCTTCTTAGGGCCGCACCCTCCGCACATGAAGTTTCCCAAGGCTAGGGGTCGAATTGGAGCTACAGCTGCCAGCCTACACCACAGCCACAGCAACACCAGATCGGAGCCGCATTTGCAACCTATACCACAGCCCACAGCAATCCCGGATCCTTAACCCACTGAGCGAGGCCAGGGATCGAATTTGCAACCTATACCACAGCCCACAGCAACCCCGGATCCTTAACCCACTGAGCGAGGCCAGGGATCGAACCTGTGTCCTCATGGATGCTAGTCAGATTCATTTCCACTGAGCCACGAAGGGAACTCCTGTTGCTGAGTTTATCTTATTAATCACCTCCTAACGTGTTCCCTTTATCTCCTACCCCAGGTCTCTACCAGCACCAGAAGGAAGACAGATCGGTCAGAGTAGGAGTTCAGCTAAGGACAGAGCAGACCTTGGCCTGCTATAGGCTCCCAGGCGAGGCCTTCTTGGGGTTCTCCAGTATTGGGAGCAAATCAGAGCCTGGCTCTGGTGCCCAAGAGTGTGCCTGGTGCACAGAGTTCCCCAAGTGGGAGCTATAGTTCTTATTGTTTTGGGCACAGGGCTTCATTCAGAAAGTGGATGAGTGTAATTATAGGAAAGTTATGAATACTGCGATCCTTTTCATTTCTGTAACCATGACTTCCAGACACCTGCTCCATTCAAGGAAAAAAAAAAATAGGTTTAGTTTGAAAAGCGCTTCTTCTGAAACGTGGAGTACCAAATCTCTTCCGCTGAGGACGCGCCCTGAGAGAGGGCAGCGGCTGGGAGGGAAGGTGGGAGAGCTGAGGTGGGATGAGCTGCATCCCCTCTTCCTGGGCGGGGGGCGCACTGTCCAGACCTAGGCCCAGGGTCAATAAAACATGGCCACAGTCCTGACAGAATAGTTTGCATTCCTCACAGTGACATCCATGGAAAAAAAAAATTTTTTTTTTTTTTTGGCCTGCTTTTTAGGGCCGCACCCACAGCATGTGGAGGTTCCCAGGCTAGGGGTTGAATCAGCGCTGTAGCTGTTGGCTACACAGCTACACAGCTGTTGGCTGCACGCCACAGCCATGCAGGATCCGAGCTGCCTCTGAGACCTACACCACAGCTCACGGCAACGCCAGATCCTTAACCCCCTGAGCGAGGCCAGGGATTGAACCCAAAACCTCATGGTTCCTCGTCAGACTTGTTTCCGCTGTGCCACAACGGGAACTCCCATGGAAGTTTTAAAGCCCATGAAAATGCCGATGTAAAAATATTGAGTGAGAGGATTTCCTGTCGTGGCGCAGTGGTTAACGAATCCGACTAGGAACCATGAGATTGCGGGTTCGACCCCTGGCCTTGCTCAGTGGGTTAAGGATCCGCCGTTGCCCTGAGCTGTGGTGTGGGTCGCAGATGCGGCTCGGATCCCGCGTTGCTGTGGCTCTGGCGTAGGCCGGTGGCTACAGCTCTGATTAGACCCCTCTCCTGGGAACTTCCATATGCTGCAGGAGCGGCCCTAGAAAAGGCAAAAAGACAAAAAAAAAAAAAATTGAGTGAGAAAACCAGATGATCCTGACTTCCTAAAAACTGACAACATTTCTCACATTTTAAAAAACCCTGGAATTTCACTTCTCTCCAAGATGGAGTATTAGGGACTGTAAAACGGTAGAAAAATAAATCAACGACACAGACTAGGGAGCCCCAGAAACACCCATATGTGTACGGTCACCTGATTTTCCACAAAGGTGAAAGAATCCTCTCTTTCACACGTGCTGCTGGAAAAATCCTATCATCAGAAAGACCAAACAAATAAATCAATTTTGGCCCCTTATCTCACACCTTATACAAAAATTAACCAAAAGAGATCACAGCCCTAAATATGAGAGCTAAAACTATAAAACTTCTAGAAGAAAACATAGAAAATCTTCATGACCTTGGGTTTCACAATGATTCCTTAAATACAACACGAAAACTATGAACTACAGAGGAAATAAATCAACAAACTGGACTTCATCAAAATGATAAAGGTTTGTTCTTCCAAAGGTTCTACCAAGAAAATGAAAATGCCAACCACAGTCTGGAAGAAAATATTTATAAACATATATCTGGCATAGCGATGATCAAGGTACGACCTTGTGACGATACTGAAAGCTGGGGAACTCTACATTTTAAAGGGGTAACCTTTATGGTATGTGCATCATATCTCAAAAAATGTGTAAACAAAAACAACATATCTAGGGAGGGGGAGGGAGTGGGTGGGATTGGGAATTTGGGGTTAAGAGATGCCAACTATTGCCTTTGGAATGGATAAGCAATGGGATCCCGCTGTGCAGCACAGGAAACGCTGTCTGGTCACTTGTGATGGAGCATGACCGTGTGAGACAAACGAATGTAGACATGCATGTGTGACTGGGCCACCTTGCTGTACAGTGGAGAATTGACAGAATACTCTAAATCAGCTATAAAGGAAAAAATAAAAATCACTATAGAAAAAAAATCGTATCTCCAACAAAGGGCTTCTAAGTAGAATATATAAAGAGCTCTTGCAACTCAATAAGCTAGGAACTTGATTTTTTTTTTTTTTTGTCTTTTGTTGTTGTTGTTGTTGTTGTTGCTATTTCTTGGGCAGCTCCCACGGCATATGGAGGTTCCCAGGCTAGGGGTTGAATCGGAGCTGTAGCCACCGGCCTACGCCAGAGCCACAGCAACGCGGGATCCGAGCCGCGTCTGCAACCTACACCACAGCTCATGGCAACGCCGGATCGTTAACCCACTGAGCAAGGGCAGGGACCGAACCCGCAACCTCATGGTTCCTAGTCGGATTCGTTAACCACTGCGCCACGACGGAAACTCCTAGGAACTTGATTTTTGAAACGGAGCCAAATATTTGAGCAGAGACTTCACCGAAGAAGATGTAAGAAGGGCAAAGGAGTACATGTGACGCTGCTTAAGGTCACTGAGGTCATTAGGGAACATGCACCTTAGGAGACACCACGCCCGTCTGGAGTTCCATTGTGTCAGCTCCCAGGCAGTGCAGTCAGCTTGCCTCGCCAGCTCCTGGTGGTTAGAGGGAGACTATCTTCGCCCTTTCTCCACCCAAGGCTTCCATCGTGGCGCCGCAAATATCCACATACACGTTCAGGAGTTACTTCACCCTGTTTGGGAAGGACGGTGTCTAGAGCCCGGCCGAGGTGGGAAAGGAGAGAGAAAGGGTAACTGTGGTGAATGACAGGTTCAGACCCTGCAGACCAGGGGGTTGGGAGACAGGGCAAGGCTGGTTGCCACCTGCCTCTGCAGTTCCATCAGGGGAGCTTGGGGGGCAAAGGGGGGATGAGTGAAGAATGAGCATGACCAGCCAGATTCAAGGGCCGGAAGCTGGAAGGGACTGAGGACGAGTGGAGAGGATTTAACAGGCAGCATCGCAGGCACTGGATGAGAAATGGGGTTTGGGTAGGGGGAGAGGAGGGGACAAAGAGGAGTGAGGTTGAGCCAGGGGGCCAGGGTCATGCTATCTGCTGAGGCAGAGGGCGAGGAGGAAGAAAGGGTACATGGAGAGACACCAGCTTCCACTCTGCCAGTGTGCGGTGTGGGTGCCCGTGGCTTCCAGGCCCTGGTCCAGGGGGCTGCAGGCCGTGTGGGTCTGAGCAGCACCCAAGTGGTCAGCAGAGGGAGCGTCTGGGAGTCTTGAGAGTGGGGACCTGGCCCAGGGAGGTGGACGAGGACGTGGGAGTGGGGGCCAGGGGCCAGGTGCGCCCATTGCTAAGGGAAGACCAGGCTCTTGAGAAGGCAAAGGGAAGCCAGTGGCCTGTTTCTCTGCCAACTCCTTCCTGGCTGGGACGTGAGGCAGCATAAGGGAGGGAAGGGGGTGGGGGAGGACTCTGGCCCCGAAATTAGAGGCCCTCTCAGAGGTGCCAGACAAAGTGCCCACCCCAAGAAACAAAACAACCTGGTGTCCTAATGTCCCGGTCTGAGTTTTTGGTAAGAAATCAGGCCAAATTCCTATCTGCAGTCCATCAGCCCTTCTGCTTTTTCATTCATTCTTTTATCCAGCAAAAGATACTGAGCGCCCATCACAGGCCAGGCATAGGCTGGCGCTGAGGACACACTGGGGAATAATCAGACACAGTCCCTGCCCTGAGACAGGCGGCTGGCAGCCAGGCTCATGAGGGGGCTGGCAGGGACTCTGGCGAGGCTCTCTGGAGTGGTCATCTCCCAACCCTTTCCTTCTCTGTTCTAGCATTTCCTTCTCCCTTAACATGGGTGCCCCTGGCATCTGGCCCCTACCCCTGTCTTCCTCTCCCCTTCCCTGGGCAACGTCCCCACGCTCAAGGCTCCCAGACATTCTCTCTGCTGACCACCACGGTGCTGCTCAGACCCACACAGCCAGCAGCCCACTGGATGAGTGCCCAGATGCCATAGGCACCCACACCGCACACCTGCAGAGTGGAAGCTGGTGTCTGTCCACGTGCCCTCTTTTCCTCTTCGCACACTCCACCCTGGTGGATAGCAGGCCCCCTGGCTCATCCTTATTCCTCGCTCTCCCAACAAACCTGGTCACTCAGATAGTCCCATAGGTGATGCCTGCGAAGTTCTTAGATCTGTCTGCTTCTCCTCTCTCTAGTACAACCCCAGCTTCAGGCCCTCATATCTAACTAATTCCCTCAAATTCCCCATCTATCTTCCTTTGGCCTTAACTTCCCTTATTGTATAGCAGATAGGAGATTTTTCATTGCAAGTGACCTCAAGCTAACTCAAACTGGCCTGAGCAAAAAATTGTATTTATGGGAGTTCCCATCGTGGTGCAGTGGTTAACGAATCCAACTAGGAACCATGAGGTTGTGGGTTCGGTCCCTGCCCTTGCTCAGTGGGTTAACGATCTGGCGTTGCCGTGAGCTGTGGTGTAGGTTGCAGACGCGGCTCGGATCCCGCGTTGCTGTGGCTCTGGCGTAGGCCAGTGGCTACGGCTCCAATTCAACCCCTAGCCTGGGAACCTCCATATGCCACGGGAGCGGCCCAAGAAATAGCAACAACAACAGCAACAGCAACAACAACAACAACAAATTGTATTTATGGGCTTACAGAACTAAAAAGTTCAGAGGAGGCTTCAGGCCTGGCTGAATCCAGGAGATCAAATGATGTCAGTAGGACCTGGTCTATTTTCAGCAACCAGTGTAAGTTTGGGCTGGCTTCACTTTCCCCACATCAAGACCAGCAGAAAGAGATTTCTTTCTTCCCTGCAGATCTAACAGACTCCACTGACTGTGACTGGGTCACACACCCACTCCTAAACTAGTCACTGGGGCACAGGTGTGTGCAGTGTTCTAAGTGGGCGTGTCTGGGCCACAGCTCACCTCTGAGGTTAGGTGACGGCTCAAGCACTATCTAAACCACGTGGACTGTAAGCAGGGAAGGGAAAGTTCCTCCAGGAAAATCAATGTCTCTCTCAGGGTGGGTAAGATGACTGTGAAAGTGATGGCAACACTGCCTTAGACAGGAAAACACTAGCACAGGACAGGAAGCTGTGAAAAGGTTTGCTGAGCAAAAGCAGCATTAATTATAGTCATTTACATAACACATTTTCTATCTCTGCCCAATTATCCTGCTACACAATCGCCTTCACACACGTCTTAAGTAGGTGTGGGATTAACTTTGTTGTGTGTAGTATTTAATTACAGAACTGAACTCTGCTCATAGGACGCTTATCTGCACAGTGCATTGCATGCTGCTGAGCAAGGCTGCCTGCTTTTGCCCTAAAATAACTAGAAATGATCTCCCTGCAGCCCCGCAGCATCCTCTGCTGCCCTAGGGCAGTACTGGGGTTACCTTGGAAGTAACCAGGATGAACCTGAACTGAACTCTTGAGCTCAGGTCAAACCTCAACCTGCCCAGTGCAAATGTCCTGGGAAGGGGGCGCCAAGATTCTGACACCCCCTCCTGGCAGGCAGATCCCCTGGGAGTGAGGGGCCTAATGAGGGAAGAGGCTTGAGTGGGCTGAGAAATGACTCCGGGGAATGCCCTGTGAAGCTCTTCCAATCAGCATCCCCCGGCCCTCACCCTGAGGTTATCTAGTCCCCTTCCTCAATAAATAGGACTGACTAGTTATCTTGGAAAAAAGCTTCTTCTGGTGGGGGCTTTTCAAGGACCTCTCACTCCAAAATACTGAGCCTAGCCAAGAGCGTCGGGTGTGGGAGCTTGTCTGAACACGGTTTATTGGCGACATCGGAGCATCTGGGCTTTGGGAAGAAAAGAGCAGGCACACAGGTCTTGAGTCTAAGAGGGCAGTAATTCCAGGGTGATCCTTGTGGTCAAGTCCAGAGACGTCGTCTGTCCTGGGGCGCCCCCTGCTGGTCACAGCCGCAAATGGCGTCCAGCTGAGCTCAGGCCTCCACTATGTAAGCAGACAGAGGCTCAGAGGGCAGGTGTAAGACGGCTCGCCCTTCAGGCCCAATGCCTTCCGGGCCCGCCAGGCGGTCCTCCTGGGCATGGGCAGGTAGCACCCCAGGGGGGATGGCACCCAGCTGAACCAGAAATGTGTGAATGACATTTTCTCCTCTCCCCCTTGGGCGGGCAGGTGGTGAGGAATCCCACCTGGACCCACCACAGAATGACCGGGGACTCCAGGCCAATCTCTTCATCATCTGCCCACCTGCGAGCCAGCGTTTATACGCCCGCTGGCTTCGCAAGGTTGTACATAATTCACTAAGCGCTTCTGAGGCTACTTGAGATGGTGTCTACACCAACACCCCGTAAGAGCCACACACATCCGCAGTGTGTTGGAGTGGCTTGTGTAAAATCCCCTGCCACGGGATTCTCCTACAATGACAGTCGGGTAATATTGCTCTCCTGGGGCCTTGTCCCCTGGGGCTCTGGAGCCTTCAGGACCTGGGAGGGCCCGTACCAGCTGCCTCATTGCTTACGCTCCAGTAAGAATCAGTCTCTTCATGCCCCTCCCCACCCCACCCCATCTCCCTCCCTAATGCCCAGCTGACTCGTGCCTGCCCTGGCTGTGGACTCTCCTCTGGCCTCTCACTCACGACCCCTCCTCACCCCTGACCCAGCGTATCCTGAATGTCACCTCTTCCAGGAAGCCCCTCTGACCTTCATCAGTGCTGGTTTGGCATTTAGGGGAATCCCTCTGTCCTGTCTGTCACAGCTGTCAGCAGCTGGCCCTGCCACCCCCTCCAGGAAAGGGCCTGGCACCCAGGCCAGGCTCAGTCGGGGGTGGGAGCTGTCCTCGGGAACCCAGCCAGGACAGCATCTATCAGGCAGCCTACAGGTGGAGGCCAGGGACAGGCCACCCACCTTACCTGTGGGAGCTGTGGTCACAAGGGCCCCTCCTTGATTCTTTCATCCACAGGTGTAAGTGCCATTGGGCATGGAGCCTGGCAGGGGCTCCCCACAGGGCTGCCCTCCCAGAAGGACACAGAAGGGACCCCCCCCACATGACCAGGAAGGCGGGGACTGGGACCCCACAACCGCCGGGGGCTACTACCATTCAGGCACTCATTCACTCATTGATTTTTCAGTGATCTTCAATCAGCCACGCTGAGCTCACATACAATACACTTTACCTGTTTAACACAGCCTGAGAAGTTTTGACCAAGTATAGCCACCACCCCGCAAAACACAGGGCATTTCTGTCATCCCCCAAAGGTGTCTGGGGTCCTTTGCCCTCACCACCCCGAGCTCTGGCCACACCGGTCCCTCTAACCCTCTATCCGTAGAACTTTGCCTTTTTCAGAATAGCACAGAAGTATGCATCCTTCTGGGACTGACTTTTTTTTTCCCTTTTAGGGCCGCACCTGCAGCCTAGGGACGTTCCTGGGCTAGGGGTCAGAGCTTCAGCTGTCGGCCACAGCCACCGCCACCGCCACCGCCACGCAGGATCCGAGCCGTGTCTGCAACCTATACCATAGCTCATAGCAATGCCGGATCCTTAACCTACTGAGCGAGGCCAGGGATTGAACCGGCATCCTCATGGATTCAGGTCAGATTCCCAACCTGCTGAGCTATGACGGGAACTCTCGGGATTGACTTCTTTCACTTAGTATATTGCGTTTGAGATTCATCACTGTTATTGTGTGTGTCAGTGGGCCACTTCTATTGCTGCTGAGGAGGATACCTGATGAGAATACGCCACTGTTCATTTAATCCAGGCCCAGCTGACAGACCGCCCTTCTGTCTTTCTTCTTTTTTTTTTTTTTTTGGTCCCACCTATGGCAAGCAGAAGTTCCCCAGCCAGATAATGAACCTGAGCCACAGCAGTGACAACGCTGAATCCTTAGCCACTAGGCCACCGTGGAACCACCACCCGTCCTTTTTAAGGGAAAACAATGACAGGTCCCAAAGAACTGTGTGGCTGTGGTTCTGGGGGAAGAGGGGTGGCAGGGACCCTTCCAGAGGGGACCATCAGGCCTCTCCCAGGGGCTTCTCTAACCGGGTCATTGTCACCATTCCCAGCAGGGCTGTGGAAGTGATTTTTTTCCTGGCTGCATTCCCAGATCTGGTCAAGAGCCCTCCCCAACGGAAGCCTTTTGAGCAGCACACTGATCTAATTTTCTCTGTGCGAATGTTTCCTTTTTCAATGGGCAGGTTTTGAAGGTTATGAACAGGCCACGCCCACCCTCCTGGATTATGTCTGCCCCTCCTGAGCAGGCCAGAGAAAGTGGGGCATCAGCTGCATGGGCCAACACATGGGGACCCCTGCTTGTCCAAATGGGAGGCAGCTCCAGGGGACCGCTTCTTCCCCTGGCATAGTGGCCGTGGTGAGAAAGCCCACAGCCACGATGCTCGGCCCTGCCGCCGTGGATGAAACTAAGGGACAGGATGATAGACCTGGAGCCCTGGCTCTGGCACCCGCTGTGGCCTCACCAACAGCCTTCACCTCTCGGGGTCTCAGTTCTGGGGGCCAGTGTAGGAGGTGGCGCTCAGAGTTCCTAGTCGTTGGCGAATCTAGCACCTGAAAGACCCCAGTTCAAGTCCCAGCTGGTACATGTCGTGGAGTCCTGGTCAAGTTGCTAAGCTCCTCTGGACTCAGATTCATCTGTAAAGTGTGAGGTCACTCAGATGTGCTGTCACGCATGCCTCTCGCATGGCCCTGCCTTTGCTCCTCTTCTCTGTGCAGCATTAAAATGGTGATAATCGGCATCCCACCCACGTGGGTTCAGTGTCCCCGCCTGTGTACATTTAGGGATTAAGGAGTCAACATCCTTAAAAATCGCAATTCTAGATGACTGGTCCAGGAACGAGAATACCCTTCACTGTAACCCCCTCCCTGCTCCCCGACCCCACAGGCAAGACTGAGAGCACGGGATCTCTCCTCTCTATGCCTCCGTTTCCTCGTCTGTAAAACAGAGACGGTAATAGCACAAAATGCTCATTGGGCTGTTGCAAGGATCAAGCAAGATAATCAGGAAGATGGAAAGTGTTTCAATCATTGCTGAGAACAAGACACGCGCTCAGCCTAAGTTTGCCGCTGTGGTGATGGCGAGAAGGCTGGCGGCAATGATGGTACGGTGGTGGCGGTGATGGTGGCAGAGGTGGTGATGCGCGTGGTTAGGGCTTTGTCCTTTGGCAACCTGACCCCAGATCCAGGATGGAGCCTGCCCCGCTGGGCAACTACCTACACACCTGGTCTGCTGGGCCAGGCTGGCGGACTCGCCACCAGCCATCACGTGGCCAGACCTCCACTGTCGCTGCTGCAGCCCCTGAGGGCAGCTCCTCGCACCGGAGGGCTGGTCTGTGCCCGCGCAGGAGGTGGGGGTGCTGATGATGGACTCAGGCCCTCGGAAATCAAAATCATTGGGTATGTATTCAAAAAGCAAAAAACTCAACTAACAAACTGTGTGTTTCACGTTTTACTCCCTCGACGGCATGCTCTCCTCGGCTTTAGATCAATACTAACGTCTTTTCTTATCAAAGGCAGAGCTGAATTCCCTTCCAAACATATATATACTTTTTCCTTTATTTACGTATTTTTTGGCCACTCCTGCTGCATGTGGAAATTCCCAGGCAAAGGATCAAACCCACACCAGAGTAGCAACCAGGGCTGCTGCAGTGACAATGCTGGATCCTGAACCCTCTGTGCCACAAGTGAATTCCCAAATATATATTTTATGATACTATGTCTATTGTTCTACTATGCTTTCAAAATGCATGTTCGAAACACTTTCCAAACAGTTAAAACTTGTCTGCTGGTGAGAAAAGGCCCCCTCCCCTGGGAGGGTCCCCAAACTTTCTGGGAACCTGATGAGAATGGACGTTGGGTTGGACTCATGAATAAAAGGGACCCTGAAAAATCAGTGTGCCCAAGACTGAGTGGGCTGGGCTCTGGCATCTCGTTGTGTTTTCGTTTTTGTGTCTCCTGCATGTCCACCTTTGCAGGAACCGTGTCTTTCCTCTGAGATTCCTGGTTGCCAGAAAATACCCAGCACAGGGGAGGTTCTTGGAAAAAGTGGGAGGAATCGTCCTTTTCTCATTGTTACCAGCTATGGAGGCTCTACTTTGCCACAAGCACCTCATTCTTATCACCTCTTACCCTTACGACACGTCACAACTAGGGGTGACAATCCTCTTTTCACAGTTATTATCCTCATTTTGCAGAAAACAGGCTCGAAGCCCAAACACAAGTTGCCGGGTTACAGCCACAGGCAGGGGCAGGATGAGACCTCAGGAGAACTTGGAACCTCAGGATCCATCAGCCTTGAGTAAATCTGCGTGGGGTGACAGGGCGACCCCTGTATCTCCCCACCTCCCATGTGCCTTTCCATTTTATGTCTCGACCCCTTGTGCCAAATCTTGTACCCTGGACTGCATTCATAGATTTCCTTTGTTGCCTTTTTTTTTTTTTTCGGGCCACACCTGCGGCATATGGAAATTCCTGGGCTAGGGGTCACATCAGAGCTGTAGCTGCTGGCCACAGCCACAGCCACAGCCACAGCCACAGCCACAGCCACAGCGATGCCAGATCCGAGCCACATCCAAGACCTACACCAAAGTTTGCAGCAATGCTGGATCCTTAACCCACTGAACGAGGCCAGGGATCAAGCCTGCATCCTCATGGATACTAGTCAGTTTATAACCTGCTGGGCCACAATGGGAACCCCGAGATTTCTTACATGTGGAATCTTCTCTCATCTTTTGTATGCAATTTGGTATTTTGGCATATGCATACCCTCTGTGAAACCATCTCCCATCAAGAGAGTGAATTTTTTTTATCACCACAAAAATGTCCTTGTGCCCCTTTGAAACTGCTTTCCCCTGGCCCCTTCCCAGCAACTCCCTCCTCCAAGCAGCCACCAGACTGTTTTCTGCCACAACCGATTAGTTTGTACCTTCTAGAGTTTCCTATGTACTCTTGTTTTGTCTGGCTTCTTTCACTCAGAATAATGATTTTGAGATTCATCCACGCTCAGATGTGTTATCAGTGTTCATTTCTTGGAATCGTTCTTGAATTCCTGTGATAAGCCCTATGTGGTCATGATCTATTGTTCTTCGAATACTCTTGTTTGCAGTCTGTATGCCTTGAACTCCATGATCTATTATTCTTTGAATACTCTTAAGCACCTGTATTCCTTGGTGAGGTTGGTAAACCAAGATTTGGACCAGGAGAGGACCAATCAGATAGCCTAGAAACACTCCCTGGTCAGGAGTTCTCATTGTGGCTCCGCAGATTAAGGACTTGATGTATCATCTCTCCAGGATGCGGGTTTGATCTCTGGCCTTGCCCGGTGGGTTAATGAGCCCGGGAGTTCCTGCAAGATGTAGAGTAGGTTGCAGATGCAGCTTGGACCCAGTGTTGCTGCGGCTGTGGCGTAGGCCAGCAGCTGCAGCTCTGACTGGACCCTGGGCTCAGGAACTTGTACATGTCGCGGATGCAGCCGTAAAAAGAAAAACAAACAAACACTGCCCCCACCCCCCAAAAAACCTGGTTGAAGCTTCAGGGTGCCAGCAAGGAGAAGTGAGGAAGTGGTATGATTGCAGGAGCCTGTATCCATGTGCAAAGTCCCCTCGCTGGGCACAGAGTGGACTCATGCTGGATTAACTGACCTGTCTCTGTTGGGAACTCCCTTAGAAGGAGAAAACAATCAGTGCTTTGTTTGTTTGTTTGTTTGTTTGTCGGTTGGTCTTTTTAGGGCCGCACATGCAGCACATGGAAGTTCCCAGGCTAGGGGTTGCATCGGAGCTTCACCTGCTGGCCTCCACCACAGCCACAGCAACACAGGATCCGAGCCGTGTCTGTGACCTACACCACAGCTCACGGCAACACTGGATCCTTAACCCACTGAGCAAGGCCAGAGATGGAACCCACAACTTCATGGATACTAGTCAGGTTTGTAACCTGCTGAACCATAACAGGAACTCCAAAAAACAACCAGTCTTTTTAAAAAACTGTATCAATTCCAGAGAGAATTCAGAAGGGTGAAAAGCCAAATAATTATTACAAAATGCTTGAAAAAAGCAGACTCATTTCACAAGCTTGTGAAAGAAAGCCATTGTGTGGTCACTAGAGCAAAGCAGAGGCTCAGGATTTTTTTAGCAACTGAGAATATTCTCAGCTCATCACATCCGAGAAAAAAACGGTATCTTCTGGGCAGATACCTGAGCAAGGAGGAAGAGGTGGGAGAGAGGCCAGGATGAGAGTGAGAAGTTAGGGGGAGAGAGACAGTGCAGAGAGACCAAAACCCGGGAGGACAAGAGAGGGGGAGGGGGAGAAAAGGGACGAAGAGACAAGAGAGGGAGAGCAAGGGACCCAGGAAAGAGAAAGAAATTAGGCATTTCAAAAGCCTCAGACAAGGGGAGCCTGTTAGCATCCTTCCTGAGACTTTAAGCAAATGAATGGTACCCAGGCAGCTGTGAGGGCAGGAGGCAGCGGCATGAGGACATGGGGTCAGTTGTGGGTTAAATTGTGTCCTCCAAAAAGATATGCTCAAGTCCTACCCCACTGGCCCTGGGCCTGTGACCTCATTTGGAAATAGGGTCTTTACAGGTATAACCAAGTTAACTGTGGTCATATCAGATTAGGGTAGGCCTTGTAGGAAGAGAGGGGCTTATTTTATTTTATTTTATTTTTGCTTTTTTAGGGCAAGCCATATGGAGGTTCCCAGGCCAGGGGTCAAATCAGAGCTACAGCTGCCGGCCTACACCACAGCCAGAGCAACACCAGATCCAAGCCTCGTCTGCGACCTACACCACTGCTCACGGCAACGCCGGATCCTTAACCCACCGAGTGAGGCCAGGGATCGAACTCGCGTCCTCATGGATGCCAGTCGGATTCGCTTCCGCTGTACCATGATGGGAACTCCGGAGGAGGGAGGTTTAGACACAGACAGGCATGGAGAAGGAAACACCATGCGAAGATGGAGCCGAGTCTGGGCAGAAAACACCAGAAGCTAGAAGAGGTAAAGAAGGAACCACTTCAAGAACCTCCAAGAGGCAGTATGGCCCTGCCAACACCTTGATTTCAGCCGTCTAGCCTCCAGAGAAAATCAGGATTGGTTGCCATCAGCCACCCAGTCTGTGCTGATTTGTTACTGCTGTCCTGGGAAGTCAGTCCAGGGTCTCTATCAAACTAAACTGTCACCGGCTGAATTGTGTCCCCCCAAATTGATCTGTTGAAGTCCTAACCCTCAATATCTGAGAATATGACTGTATTCGGAGATAAGGTCTTTAACTGAGACCTTATTGAATTAACTGAGGTCGTTGGGGTGGACCCCAATCCGCCTCATAAAAAGAGGTTATCTGGACACAGACGGAGGGAGAACCACTCGAAGACAGAAGGAGCAATCTACATCTGCAAGCCGAGGACAGAAAAAACCAAGCTTGCAGACACCTCGACCCAGACCACTAGCAGGATGGTGAGAAAATGAATTTTGGTTGTTGAGGGCACCCAGTCCATGGCACCTTGTCGTGGCAGCCCTGGCAAAGGTCCTGGAAAGACCCCCAGACCCTGACATTCACCAGCCCCGCTGGGCAGGAGGCCGGCTGGAGCTTTTCCTGGCTGCTTCTCCAGGCGGCCTCAGGGCTGTCGGGAGAGGCCCGGGCTGGGGTGGAGGAAGCCACGCTGTGTCATGGGTACTGCCTGGCACCTGCCCAGCCCTTCCAGGAGCACGTGCCTTCATCTAGCGCCCGAGTAACTGGTCCAGGGGCACCCGCAAACAGCCTGCTTCCCCAGGCCACCCTGTGCCCAGCTCCCTCTGGGCCTGGCCCTTCCTCCCGTGACCTGGAGCTCCCACACTTGCCTTTGGACGCCTATGGCCATCGCCATGACAGGAGGGCTCAGCTGGGGCACCACCAAGGCCAGGGTAATAACGGAGACAAACAGCGTTCTCCACGCCCGGGTAAATGATTTTTACCTTTCAGTTCTGTCCCCAACACTTCATTTTCTGCCAGGTCTGGGAAGTCATCTTTCAGAGCTGCCTGCAGTTGAGTGAACTCATATTCCTGAGCATTTCTGATATTCCTGAATGTCGGAGCAGAAAGATTCAGCTTCCTGGTGTTTTGTTTTGTTTGGAACACAGGAGGAAACAAAGGCCCAGAGAGGTGAAGGGGATTGTCCCAGGCCACACAGCTATTTGGGGTTGAATTAAATCCAGAACACCAGGCTCCTGCAGCCAGCCAAGCCCTCAGCACACTCAACACAAGTACCTCGTGGGTTCTCAGGCTATCCAATTAGATCACTGTTTTGTTTTGTTTTGTTTTGTTTGCTTTTTAGGGCCTCACTCACAGCACATGGAGGTTCCCAGGCTAGGGATCTGATCAGAGCTATAGCTGCCGGCCCACACCAGAGCCATAGCAATGTAGGACCTGAGCCGTGTCTGCGACCTACAGCACAGCTCACAGCAACGCCGGACCCTTAACCCACTGAGCGAGGCCAGGGATCGAACCCACAACATCATGGCTCCCAGTCGGATTCGTTTCCACTGCGCCATGACAGGAACTCCCAGGTCACTGTTTTTGCTGCCTCACAGTCATATAAGATTTGGTGTGGGCTATAGTTTTTGTTTTTTTTCTCCTGAATTCGAAAGCACTTGAGCATCTTATTTATTACAGCAAAACCCAGTTCACGTCACTGTTAATAAAACTGTGATTTAACAAAGTTTTTATTACAAAAATAAATTTCAGTAGTAACTGCTCAACCAGCCACTTTGCAATTAAAAACAAAGCTGTGCACTAAAGAGAAATGCAATTCACAATAAACTAAGTTGTTCCTCTCCCTGCCCTCCACCCACCGAGACTCCACAATATTGCTTCCCAATTCCAAACCATTTGCTGGCATTAGGCTGTGTAGTACTGCTCTGTGCTCCAAATAATTGGACAATTTCATATTTTTAGCTCAGGACTGATTCCCCAACAGATAGTCACACATCCTTTCAGTCCATAATAACCAGCTCTACCGAAAAAATAGGGAGCTGGCAATAACTACCTCCACCAGCCTGTCAAAGACAATACCCTCGCTGCCTGCAGAGCCACTGAATGTCTCTTTGCTTAGTGTCATCCTGAATTTTGATCTCATCACGGTCTAAGATGAACCTCAGAGCAAAGAACCCCAGGGTCTTCATCTGCTCGGGCCGCCATAACAAAATAACGTAGACCAAGTGGCTTACACAATAGATGCTTCTGGAGGCTGTAAGTTCAAGACCAAGGGGCCAGGTGGGTCAGTTTCTGGAGAGGGCTCTCATCCTGGTTTGTGGGCAGCTGCTTTCTCATTGTGTCCTCACGTGGCAGAGAGAGAGAAAGCAATCTCTCTGGTGTCTCTCCTTGTCAGGGCATGAATCCCTTCCTTAAGGGCTCCATCCTATAAACTCATCTAAACCTAATTACCTGCCCAAGGGCCCCATCTCCAAATACCATCACCCTGGGGCTTAAGGCTTCCATATATAATTTGGGAAGGGACACAATTCAGTCCATATACCCATCGAATAGAACAACTGACTGCTTATTGGCATAGTGCTCGTAGGCACATTTGCACTTGGAATCCTATTAGCGAGAATGGTTTTTCCTCTTGTCTCCCATGCAAAAACTTTTTTTTCCCCCCATCCAAGCAATTTTCCCTTTGGTGTGCTAGTGAGGACAATTGCAAAGGAAGGAACTATGTTTGGAACCCATTAGTTAAAAGCAAATGGAAGGGTTAATTGCTATTCACAGCTCTGGAACTGCTCTTTTTAGCTGCAGAGGCTCTGAACTGCTCTCAGTGGGAGACCCCAGGGATCTCTGATAATTTCCCCCGATTATTGCTGTAATAATTCCTCACTCCTCCAACCTTTCTGTAGTTTATGGGTGAAATAGCTCTTAAAGACGTGTAGAAATTAGGTAAATGCTTTTGATCATAAGTGCAGATAATACACATCCCACAGACACTTTTTTGTGGGGGGTTTTCTATACATATTGACACAGCTAATCTTTGCTTCTGCAGCATGTACATAAATATTAACCAAGACACATGGCATATGGTACTGTTACGTGTCTTTTAAGAAAACCTCCAACCAAATCCAGTATTTCCCATGTGGCACCTGGTATACTGTGGGTGTGGGATATTTATAGAGCGGTAATAATGATATTTGAAAACACCGTAATGTCGAAAGGCTTTATTTCCCTGCAAATTTCATCAGGAAGGCTGTATTTTGCCGACATAGCTTCTGCCAGCCCTTCGCAGGGATTGCTGGAATGCTAAGCTTTTCTGGGATTCACAAATGGCCATTTTGAGCATCCCTGCCTCAGAACCCTTCAGAAGGAAAGTCACCTTCTCATGTGGGTAGGAAATATGTGCAGGAAAGGACTTGCCGCGATTTGGCCTTCCAATGCTGGTCTTTCGCCCTTCAACAGAACTGAATTAAGTTTTTGATGCATTTCCCCTTGAAAACCTCAGTAGAGCCTCAGGCTACACCTGGTAGTTCAAGAAATTGTCCAATCAAAGAATCTTAGGATCAGATGATCCGTGAGATGGGAGTGAACCTAGTTACCATTTTAACCAAATCTCCCCTGCCCCCGCAACACACACACACTTTTAAGGCTGAGGAGGACAGAGGTAAAACTGGGGACTTTTTGTTCCCAGTTTACTCATCACTCCTGGTTTGTTTCTGTAGCTAATGTAATAACGCATCTTATCAGATTCAGTTCCATCATGTTTAATTTTTATTTTATTTTATTTTAGGGCTGCACCCATGGCATATGGAAGTTCCCAGGCTAGGGGTCGAATTGGAGCTACAGCTGTCGGCCTACACCACAGCCACAGCCACGCAGGATCCAAGCTGTGTCTGTGACCTACACCACAGCTCACAGCAATGCTGGGTCCTTAACCCACTGAGCGAGGCCAGGGATCAAACCTGTGTCTTCCTGGATACTAGTTGGGTTTGTTACTGCTGAGCCACGATGGGACTTCCCATCCCCGTTTTTTTTTTTTTTTTTTGGTCTTTTTAGCTATTTCTTGGGCCACTCCCGCGGCACATGGAGGCTCCCAGGCTAGGGGTTGAATCGGAGCTGTAGCCACCAGCCTACACCAGAGCCACAGCAACGCGGGATCCGAGCCGCGTCTGCAACCTACACCACAGCTCACGGCAACGCCAGATCGTTAACCCACTGAGCAAGGGCAGGGACCGAACCCGCAACCTCATGGTTCCTAGTCGGATTCATCAACCACTGCGCCACGACGGGAACTCCCCATCCCCGTTTTATGCAGGAGATAACAGAGGCTTGGGAGTTTACACGCCTTGCCCAAGGTCCCCACACTAGTAAGTTATTGAGTCAGTATCTGAAGCTGAACCTGGCTCACCCTGTAGCCCTGGTCCTGCCCTCAGAGTTGAAGGCAGGTAGGGAGACAGGTTCCTTCCACATAAGCAGGGCACGTCCTTCTGTCTGCCCAGGCCAGAGGCGTAAGCATTGAGTATTCACATTCCAGCCTGGGCTCCATCCCCAGTTAGCCACTGACCACCCATCTGTCAGGCTCAAGGGCCCCAGAGGTGAAGGGGTGTGGCCCTGCCTTGGAAGAGGGCTCCAACTATGCAGGACACATGTGTAGACAGACAGCAACAGTGTTGGATTCTCATACAGAGAGACAGGACACCGAGACTATTTGCCAGGAAGCAGTGTTTATTTGTGCCGGCACTGGCTTAGCAGATTCATATCCAAAGGCTGAGCCCTGAACGCAGCGGGGCGCTGTCTTATGTACCTTCCACTATTTTCCTTTTTACATTTTGGTCCCTTTGTCCCCCTTATAAGATACATTGTGTAAATTCTGGTTGGATGGTCTATATTTCAAAGTTGCACATGGATATGGATCATGTCTTGCTGCTGCAGAGTTACACATGCGCACACAGATGCTGGTTATGCCATGTTGCCTTCCCTTTGTTCTGGAAGGGCCCTCACCACAACAGCACCTTAGGATCTAAGGCAGGCAGACGAACAATTTCGGGCTGTAACCTTAACCGTAGATTAGGGTTAGCTCCAAAGACGACAATGCAGGGATGGGGTCTGAAAGGATGGTGAGAAGTCAGCCAGTTGGAGAGGGAGACTGGGCGGGAAGGTAGGCCTGCCAGGCAGGGAACCTGCAGGGAGAGGGACCCAGGAAGTCAGAGGGGTAGAAAGGGAGGACCTAGGCTGGAGTGGTTGGCAGAGACCAGATCACGGAGGGCCATGTCTTGCCAAAGCCAGGAGGAGACTCTGCCCAGGGAGAGAGGGGAGCCCGAAGGTCATGGAGGGGAAAGGAGGTCTGACTTGCACAGACGTCCCACACAGCAGCACAGGGAGAACTAGAGGAGGGGTCGGGCTGGGGCAGAGCGCCCATGCAGGCTAGTGTAGGAACCCAGAGCGAAGGTGACCATGGCCCAGACCTGGATGATAGTGACCGTGGGAACCGAGAGAAGCAGGAGAAGCCCATCAGGACCCGTTCAGAAGAGAGAATGGACAGCCTGCGGAAAGGGAGGGGGGATTCAAGATGAGTCCCAGGCCTCAAGCCTGTACAGGACAGAGGTTGGTAGTGCCAGCAGTGTAGCCCAGGAACACAGAGCTTGAGCTTTCCCGGGGAGAGCTGGGGCCAGGGGAGCGGACAGCAAGTCCAGGAGAGGAGTGAGGGGTTCAACTGGAGGTGGGGAGCAACGGGGAGAATGACACTTCTGAACATGAGCAGCGCTCAGCCATGGAGGCACAGACCCTTGGGCTCACCCCGGCTCTGGTTTGCCAGGAGGGTGAGGGAAGGACTGGGGCACAGGTGCGCAGCTAGAGTCTGGGCCTGGGGAGGAGGGGGCGTGGGGCCAGGACACGTGCACAGACTATACAGTTCCCAGTATCTGAAGGAAGCCACAGACGAGGCTCGTGTCATTTACTTCTCCAAGCTGTCACTGTTGGTGCCAGGATGCCCCGGGTTCAGCCCCAGGGGCTCCATGGTCAACAGGGGCCAGACCCCAAAATAGCTGCTTGAAGCGCAGCATCTGCTGCTCCCCTTCCTTCCTGCGAGAGCCTGGCTGTGTTGCTGGGTCAGCAGGAGCAGCGCATTTGAGCCAGTGTGTCCAGGGCAACTCTGCTTCCGGACATGCGTGCCCAGGGCCACAGGGAGAACAGGAGCAGCACTGGATCAGGAGTCCAGAGACATTGCCCACAGCTCTGCCACCACCCTCGTCACCCTGTCCGTGACCCGGATGATCACCACAGACCCTCCTGACTCTCTGAAGCTGTTAATGCCAACTATGAAAGGAGCACACGCAAAAGGAGAGGATTTTTTGTGTGTGTCTTTTTACAGTCACACCAATGGCACGTGGAGGTTCCCAGGCTGGGGGTCAAATCGGAGCTGCAGCTGCCAGCCTACACCACAGCCACAGCAACACGGGATCTGAGCCGCATCTGTGACCTACACCACAGCTCATGGCAACGTCAGATCCTTAACCCACTGAGCCGGGCCAGGGATCAAACCCTCATGGATATTAGTCGTGTTGGTAACTTGCTGAGCCGCAATGGGAACTCCCCCCACCCTTTTCTTTTCTTTTTTCTTTTTTTTAAAGAAATTTTAAGAGACGCAGTCCTAGGGCAGATTGTAGGCCCTCTCACAGGCCAAGCTATGCAAACCTATGAAAGAGGTTAGGGCCACAGGCCAGGGCCTGGCTGGGAGTTTAAATACCATTGGAAAGCTTACGGAAAGGAGAATTCCATGTGCACGGGGAAGTCAGAGAAGGCCTCTCCCTGAGAGCCATGTCTGTTTCTGATCTCAGGACAGTCCCTTAAATGCCACACAAGCCACCTTTTTAAAGGTCTTGACAATAAACAATTCCAGTAACTAGGACACCTGGAGTGTGTCCGTGTACACTTCTCAGCTTCAGAACCAGCCCTGGAGATAAGCGCTGTTAGCCCCACGTTTCCTGCCAGGAAACCAAGGCTTAGATTGGTCAGGACACTCACCTGCATGGCTGTGCTAGAATCAGAAACCACAGCTGTCTGACCCCAGGTCTGTGTCCCACAGGGAGGCCCAGGGACCTTCAGTCTGTCCAAGCAGAAAAAAGGATCCCTGCTAGGGCCACAGAGCTTTTAGAGGATGCAGAAGATGCTTAACTCACGGCGAGGGCCGGGTGGTACCCTCCGGGAGGAACTTACACTGTGAGAAGTCAGCTTAGAGAAGTTTTGGGGGGACTGCCTTTATGGGCTTTAGACTCTTGGGAGGGGAAAGCCCCCTAAACAGCCAGAGGCAGGGCCAGGCCTGCAGCTGCTGAGAGACTGTCACCCTCTTGGAGAAGTGCGCCTGTTGGTGGCAGTGTCTCAGCGGTCTGACCACCACACATCTGCTCTGCTGCTGACAACTGGATGTGACAGATCAGCCCAAGGGCGTGCGAGCCGATGTGTCTGAGTGTCTGGGAAGAGATGCAGCATTTGCTGGAGGTGGAGGGGGGGGGTCGTCTTCTCCTCCTGCACCCTCCCACCCCCTGCCAGGAGCTCAGACCTCCATCTGTGTGGGCCTTGCTCACTCCTAACTCAGCTTGGCAGGTGCTCTGCCGAGGGGAAGCGGGATGAGGGTCTGGCTGTAACCCTGACTCATTGTTGTGGCAGGAGATTGATGAGAAGTCCCAGGGTGACTGCATGCGCTCCAGTTCACCGCCTTCAGGAAAGGCTCAGGCTGGTGGAAACAAATGCAGTCATTCTGATTCAGGGACAGGCGTCTTGAGGCCCTTCTCTTCCTTCTTGTGTCATGCCTGGAGTCTTAAATCCTAAATTTTTTTTTTTCCAAAACCAATTTCTTTCTAAAGTATTGTTGGCCCATTGTCATTTTAGAAACTTGACTCAGAGTTGAGTTTAAGGAGCTGGTGGGGTACCTTCTAGCCCCAGCTCAAAATTGCAAAGACAGTGCATGGTCCCACCATACTTGGTTCCAGAAGGTGGCTTTAATGTTCAGACTCTATCTGAGTGCCGTGCCCGCTACAATTATGGATAATCATGATGTCACGCTGAGGAATCACGGTGGGATACGGGCTATACAAAAGCAGACAAACTGACACACACACACATGTTCCTGTGGGTGGATTCAGAATCTAAACAGTCGTATTTAGATTTCAGTCATGGCATGAAACATGAAGAATTCTCTCACGCTAAGTGTGTGTGTGTCGGGGGGGGGAATGGGGGTGTCACTAAAAGTTCTTAAAAAAAAAAAAACCCTCTCCCAACAGTGCAAGCAGAGGTAATCAGTAATCTAAAAGGGGGGAAGAAACAGGGAATAAAGGACTAAAAAATTAGGATATTTTAACTCACAAAGAGAATGTCACTCCTTCAATAAAGGCTGCAATTACCAGAGGGATGGACCTCCAGTTCTCATTCCTTAATATAGCAAATATTGATCAAGTGCCACCATGTAGCGGATTCCAAGCAATGCCAATTTTTAGAGGTAACAGAAATCTCTTAATGCCCAATTCTATTGCTATCCATGTTACAATCACTCACTCACAGATAAGACACGAAAATTAGGAACATTAGATTTGCAAAGGTTAGTATGTTTTTCACTCAGTGATTCAGATCCTCGAACAGACCCTCATAAGGACAAAGCATCTTTTAAATATAATGGAGGAATTCATCACACAGAACTAATCCTGGTATTTGACACCACAGTGCATTTCCAATGGGGGCCACACACGCTTCTTCTTCTTCCGTTTTTTCTTTTTAGGGTCGCACCTGTGGCATATGTTAGTTCCCAGGCTAGGGGTCAGATCAGAGCTGCAGCTGCCAGCCTACTGAGCAAGGCCAGGGAACTCGAACCTGCATCTTCATGGATACTCATCATTCGGATTCATGTCTGCTGTGCCACGACGGGAACTCCACCACATACGCTTTCGAACCAGGGTTAAATGAGAGAGGGGTCCTGCAGAGAGAGATGGGGCCTAGAGCCTGGATAGACGAGGTAGGCAAGGGAGCAAGTGGGCCCGGAAGCAAAGCAAACATGGGCAGGAGAGCAAGGTAGAGGAGCAAACTAACATGAGAGGCTCGCCTTGCGTAAAGTTTCCACGGAACTTTCCAGGGCCTCTGTGAACAGGGGCTGACTTCTGTCCAAACCCTGACCCTGAGACTCAACAGACAGTTCTGTGGCTTCCTAGCTGCATGGGCTTCAGTACATGATTCAGTTTCCTGTGCCTCAGTTTCTATCAGTAAAAAGGAGCCTTTCTATGGTCATGCTGTGAGGACTCTTTGAGCTCATCCACCTGAAGTACCTGACACTGTGCTCAGAAAGGGTTAGCGAGGATTAATCGGAGGACTGAGTGGTTATGTTTCAGTGTCTGACTACCCAGTATCCAGATCTCTTCCTCTCGTGTGGGTCTCAGTGGGAGGCAGGGCTTACCTTATGCGAAAAAGGGGGATGATGGGCCTGGGGGCAGCCAAACGCTTGCCCCTCCTAGGACTTAGTCCTGCGTGAGCCAGACAAAGGTTCAGACCATGTTCGGGATGATTTGTACAAGCTGGTGGCTGTGAAGAAGGGGTGGCTGGGTCGTGGGACCCTGCGGCTAGTGGGCACGACCCCACCTGCCTGGCCTCCCTAGCTCCTGCCTTGCAGTGTGTTCCCCTTCTGCGAAGTTAGCCAGAGGGCGGTCGTCCTGTGGTTTGCAACCGAGACTCTATGAGGAGCTTGCTGGCTGGTGTTGTCAACTACCCCTGCTCCCTGAGGGTGGGGAGGGGGAGGGAGCCCCGCTCTCTGCAATCCCCTCAAACTGGGGAGAGATGACAGCCCTAAAACCCACCAAAGAACCCAGGATGACCTCAGAGCCACCCAGCAAGACCCCGGGGGCAGAAGTTCCATGGCGGGAGATCTTGGCAGTGTGCTCCGAAGGGCCCAAAGCATCACGGCAGACCCCTCAGGAGGGCAAGCCTGGGAGGAACCACATACTGTACCTCTGAACCTGGAAACAGCAGGGGGCTGGGAGGTGGGGGGTGGGGGAGATGAGCAAATATTTACTCAGGACCGAAGCCGTGGCTTTTGGGTTTCTAATCCTTTATTACTAGTTTCCTGCCAACTGCTTCCTTGCAGGGAACATGAGCGTTTTCTGCAAGTGGGGCAAGGGTGTGTTTATCAGTTTGTTGCAAATTACATGGTAAACACCATCCCCCTGGTTGAGGCAGTTACTGAGCCTCTTTGTTAGATTAATAAGATTACAACGATCTGGGCAGACTTTCAAGTGTTTATTTTCAAAACCTTACTTCAGAGGGTGGTAGTAACACAGTACCAGGCTTTTCTGGACTCTGCTGTGTTTCTGCTCTAAGTGTTTATTTCTCTACATATGGGGGGGGGCATTAATCCTCAACCTCTGACAATTTATAGTCAGTATCCTATAGCCCATTTTTCCATCGAGAACTTAATGTTTATTTTAACACCTCCACGGTTGTTGCCCTCATCCCACCGACTTTTAAAAGGGCCGAATGACTGTTCCTCAGCTTGTAACTATATGCATTTCTGCAAAATCTACTCAAAGTGAAAATCTGTAACACAAAGCCCCCTTTCCCATTGACTTGTATTATTACATCACGGATGTTGCAGATCCTTGGCAAAAACACGCCACCTCTACCCTCAGTGCCGTGGAGGACAGTTCTGGGGGACACAGGCAAGGGGGAAGCTGGGGTGGTGGCTGGGACGGCTCTTCTTGCTGCACTTTGGAACCTCCCATCACAACCTGCCCTCTGGACTCACGGCACAGCACTGTACCCTGCGTGCCAACCAACTGTGGGGAAGGAAGGGGTGAGTGAAAGCCAGTTCCCCAAGACACCCTGGGCGGTGTCACATCCCCTGGCCCAGGTTGACCCAGTTCCCTCCGCCTGTCATGCCCTTACCCCCTCGTCACATCCATCCAGATCCACACACAGGGCTGCTCTTCTGGAAGTCACCCCTAAACCCTCAGTCTTCCCACATTCCATAGTCATATTGGTCCGGGGTTCCTCACCTGTTTTAGATGTGACTGCCTTCCTGCCTGCTTCTCCCATAAGGCCTGTGCTCTTTGGGGACATTTAAAACTCATCTTTCTATCCTCCATGGTGAACTTACAATATACCAAATATTGGGAATTTAGTAAGTGTTGAATGAGTAAATGGATGAATGAATGAAAAAAAATGAGTACGTAAATGCAGATACAAAGAGCAATTAGCCTTATCTAAAGGAATTTCATACTCATTGGTTTATATGATCCTCACGGCAAGTTGGAAAGGCAGTTAATTACAATTTGAATTTCACAAAGAGGTTAAATGACAACAATCTTATTTTTTAGGGCCACACCCATGGCATATGGAGGTTCCCAGGCTAGGGGTCGAATCGGAGCTGCAGCTGCCATTCTAAGCCACAGCCACAGCAACATAGGATCCAAGCAGTGTCTGCCGCTACACCACAGCTCACGGCAATGCTGACTCCTTAAACCACTGAGTGAGGCCAGGGATCAAACCCACGTCCTCATGGATGCTAGTTGGGTTCATTAACCACTGAGCCACGACGGAAACGCCATGATAACAATCATAATAGCTCTCATGTCCGAGGACTCACTGCCAGGCACTCAAAAAACAAACAAACAAACAAAAAGCTCTTGTTAATCCTAAAACTATTGTGGAAAGTAAATCACCATCTTTTACAGGTGGGGACTGCGTCTCAGAAACTTGTCTAAAGCCTAAGCAGGATTGAAACCCACATCTTGGGATACCCAAACCTGTTTAGTCCCTGACAATATTGGCAGACAGAGGATGGAGCCGATTCCAGCCAGCCAAAGGGTGCCGCCGCTAACTCTTAAAGGATAAAGTGACGGCCAGTGAGGGACGGACAGCCTGGCTCATGGGACTGACATGGGCAAAGGAAAGGAGGTGGAAGCGAGCAGGTCAGGCTTGGCGCCTGGGACCGAGGGACAGTGTGAGGTGTGGGAAAGATCAGTGTGGGGGGACAGGAGGGACCGAGTCCTAGCAGGCCTCAGATGCCCTGGGGGAAGGTGCTTGGGCGTCCTTTCCTTCCTGGTGGAGCTGACGGGGGTGGGATGAAGACGGCAGGGCCTTTGAGGTGCTCTTCCACGTTAGTGGTGGAAGAAGCTGGAGGCAGCAGGACTAGGTACAGGCTACGGCAATGGTTTGGACAAGCCATAGGCAACCTTGCATGGGGAGGGGAGTAGAAAGAAAAAGGGGGAGACCGATGGGAGATGTCGAGAGTATTTTCCTCTCCCCGCCGCTGTTCTTAAGCCAAGGACATTTCTCCAATGAAAACCTTGCCATCTTCAGCTGGTTTGGCCCCCTGTGCTTTGTCCTTCCTGCTCCCTCCACCTCACTCCCCCCCCCCCCCCCCGCCACCATCTGGAGAACACCTTCAAAAGCTTTTCTCAGGAGTTCCCGTTGTGGCGCAGTGGTTACTGAATCTGACTGGGAGCCATGAGGTTGTGGGTTCGATCCGTGGCCTTGCTCAGTGGGTTAAGGTTCTGGCGTTGCCATGGGCTGTGGTATAGGTCGCAGACGAGGCTTGGGTCCCGAGTTGTGGCTGTGGCGTAGGCCAGTGGCTACAGCTCTGATTAGACCCCTAGCCTGGGAACCTCCATATGCTGTGGGAGCAGCCCTAAAAACACAAAAGACAAAAAAAACAAAACAAAACAAAAACACAAAAACAAAACCTTTGCTCAGCTAGAACGACAAGAGTGACATAATGACATTAATGATCCCATCTTTGTGCCACCTTTATACCTTATACATAATTCTCTTGGAGAATAAACGTCAATGTAGTTTGTTTACACATCTGCCTTCCTTGGTAGACAGTGAACTCAATGGTTCCGACTATTTTCTCACTCTCTTTTTTTTTTTTTTGGCTTCTTAGGGCCGCACCCTCAGCACATGGGGGTTCCCAGGCAAGGGGTCAAACTGGAGCTGTAGCCACTGGCCTACGCCAGAGCCGTAGCAACACCAGATCCTTAACCCTCCGAGTGAGGCCAGGGATCAAACCTGCATCCTCATGGGTGCTGGTCAGATTCATTTCCACTAAGCCACAGGGGGAACTCCGGTTCAGACTGTTTCCATCTTTGTGTTCCCCTGCCTAGGGCAACACCTGATCTGTGCTAAGAACCATGTCGAATGAATGAATGAATGAACGAGTGCACACACGCAGGCCTGAATGTACAAAGGAGTACATGAGCGAGTGAAGACGTTAATCACCTCCCTCTTTTCCAGCCACTCATGACGTCCCGGAGAAGTGAGCTATACCCGTCATTCTCTCTCTGAAGAGGTATTTTGTTTTGAAAAATGCCTTTAATTTTAAGCTTGCTTTTTGTAAAATTAATGAGAGTCTCATTCAGCAAGTTTGAAACCCCCAAAACAAGCAGAAAGGGCTGGGGGCGGGGAACGGGGGGAGAAGAAGAGAGAGGGGGAGCCTGGCGAGCCCCTGGCAGGCCGTTGCTCTTTGCCCTGAGCATGGTCAGGAAAAACAAAACACCCAGGCCCGGGGTCCTCTGTTACTGGTGACCTCAGACAAAGGTGTTCGTCACCCCTTTCCGCTAGCTCACAAGAGGAGCCACCAGGAAAAGACTTTGAAATGGTGAGAAATGAGGGGAGAGAGACATATTATTCCGCCGGGACGGTAAAAGACGACCTCGTGAATGAAGGCTGGCTTCCCACGCTCCCCCAAGAAAAAGATGATTTTAATGTTATATGTTTTCCTTTCACTTGCTAAGACATACATTAATTAGGGAGAAAACGTTTTCCAAAAATATAAACTTAAATCTGTTAATAAGCACAAATTTTCACAGGAAAGCAGGAAGTACATGGAGACTCGCAGCCTAACCCTGGGCAGGAAGCCACCTGCGACTCCAGAGCGGGCGTTCTTCGTAACTGAGGGTGGCGCGCTGTGTGAAATGCTCAATTAAATACCACGAAACATTAGTATGCCTTCAAAAAGTAGTTACAGGCTTCAGTAAGCACACTTTTATCACAAGAACACACAATCTAAAGCCAAAATAGTTCAGCTCAATGTGCCAAAAATATGCTCACCCCATACATTGTTAGAAAGAGCAGTAGAAAAAGAAATCTAAAATTTGCTGCTAATTCATTTGATGGCAGCCAACGTCTCCTATCTTCCTTGGCAAGAAGACTACTTTTCTATGTTGTATTTTGCACACAGAAATCAGCACAGACTGATTTGCATACCAAAAACACACTTGTAAAAGAAACTGTTTGCCTAGAAACCACGGAGAGATGGGGTTGCTGCTGTTGGTTTCTATACACACAACACCCCCAGGCTACTTGCTTTTCATTTCCCTACATGCTGCATTTCCCGCAAAGGGTTATATACTTTATGATGCATTAAAAATTAAAGCAAATACATCCTGCATATAACCAGGAACAACCATAACAATAATAAAATCCAACACAGGCTAAATCTTTCCATGCTTACAGCCTCCAACTTTCTACGAGGGGGCTAGTAATAGTAAGTGCTATAATATATTGAGCTTTTCTTTTATACCATGCATTCGTGTTTTACATGAATTATTGCTAATTCCATCATCAGTCTTCAAGGTAGCTACTGTGGGTTCCCATTTTCCATATAAGGAAACTGAGGCTTGGGGACGTAAGGTAACTTATCAAAACCACGGAAAGCCAGTGGCCAGGCCAGGTTAGGAAGCCTGGTCAGGAAGCCTGGTCTGACTGCTCACCTCTTCCTGCCACCCCTGCCCTCCACCGCCTCTCTCTCTCCCCAGTTTTGCCGCACACCATCTCCGAGGGCTGAGTCTCCCAGTCTGGGGAGATGGGGAGTCATGCTGGGAGCAGTGGACCACAAGCGGTCCTTCTCCTTAGGTCCACCTAAGGGTTTCCTGCCACTTTCCCGACTGGAACCTGGAAGCAGAAGAGCCAGTCTCAAGGCTCAGAAGGCACCCAATCCACTGGCTCAGTGTCAGACATGGG
Source organism: Phacochoerus africanus (assembly GCF_016906955.1). Classification (NCBI taxonomy): domain Eukaryota; kingdom Metazoa; phylum Chordata; class Mammalia; order Artiodactyla; family Suidae; genus Phacochoerus; species Phacochoerus africanus. The sequence goes on along the minus strand of NC_062551.1, from coordinate 158,343,121 downwards.
GTGAATGGGCAATGGCCTGTGATTCAGAGGCTGTGTGGGGGGAGAGGCAAGTTGGCTGCTGCACAAAGAAGGTACATGATAGTTGAGATGCAACGGAGCCGTCCCGATGGGTGCCTATGCACTATCACCAATTCAGTGCCAGCCCAGCTGTATTCTTGGAAACACAGAATGGCGTTGTGTGTGCTTAATTATAATGCTACTTACAGAGAATTTATCAGCAGCAGATCAGATGCTTGGTGTGTTTCTTAAGGCAAAAAATTGGTAGTGGCTCTTTGAAATTTGTTCATCTGATGAATCCTTTGGATTTTTCCAGTATGCAGCATTTGAAAGAAAATGGCTTCTTCTGGAAAGCCAGTTGGGTGGGGGGTGGGGGGAAGTGCAGAATGAAAAGACTGAAGATGATCTGCAGAAAGGTTTATAAACACTTGCTTTCTTTTAACATGCATCTTTGTGTGTGTTTTTCTCACCTGGTTCCTCTTTTTCAAGGCATGATAGCAAAATTTCAATCGAATCATCTTGTTATCCATGGATCGCCACTGTCCAGCTTTCTGGCCTTGAAACTTCATTATGGATTAGTCACTATTAGAAAGCAGTTTTTCTGACACTTTCAGTAATAAATCCCCTGTGATACAATCTATAGCAGCTCTGCCTCATAGCAATTTCCAGGCTAAAGCAAGTAATGTGACAACAAACTGCTTGGGAGGCAGACAAATCTGGTTTGAATCCTGGTCTTGACACTATGGTTTTACCTTACTTACTTATTTACTCTCTCTGAGCCTCAGTTTCCGCTTCTGTAAAAAAGGGAAAGGAGAAGTTCCCTTATGGTGCAGCTGTTAAGGATCCAGTGCTGTCCCTGCCGCAGCTCAGGTCTCTGCTAGAGCCGAGGTCTGATGTCTGACCTGGGCGCCGCCAAAAAAATAAAAAGGGAAAAGAATATAAAGGCAGATCCTGACTGCCTACTCAACAGCCAGTTGCCTCTTCTTCCTCGGTAACAACAACGACAACAGGACATCTTGGTTTTTGTTCAGGCCTGTGCCTAACCCCCGCAGATGTGTCACACTGATCTAAGTCCTCCGTCCTTGCGTCTCTAAGGTCTATAGGAAAGCACGCGACTTATGAAGCAAAGGAGAAATCTGCCAGAAGCTTCTGAGAAAGATTTTCCTCTCTGATCAGACAGACACATCTGGAGGCTGCCCACCCTGCTTCGTGATCTGGAGGCTGCCTCTGAGACGTGATGTTTGGTGTCGTGACAGCCATGTCTTGAACACAGGGGAGACATCATGGACACACTACAGAGAGCAGAGTAGAAGGACCGAAAGAGCCTAGGTCCTTGGGGACAACTCTGATCTGTTGAACCAACCTTGGTCCACCTGTCTCCAGCTTTCTTGTTAAAAAATCAATGTCTTTATGGTTTAACCTGTAGTATATTAGATTTTGTGTTGTTTGCAGTCAAAAAAAACCCAAAAAACAAAAAACAAAAACCAATTTATACAAGTAACAAACTCACAAAATAGTTGTAAATAAACGAGACATTGTATGTACTTAGCACAATATTTGGTATGGTAAGTGGTTGCTGTAAATATTAGTAGTAACAATATTTATCAGACGTAGATAACGATCTAAAAGAGCAAAAGTTTCAAAACACAACACAGAAAGAAGATGAGTGATTTAGAACAACAAAAAAGCTTCATATTCTTGGTAAGGATCGGGGGAGATACCAAGGTATAAGACAATGATTACAGCGACAAATCCTTGTATCTGGGAGTAAGGCGTAACTACAGCCAGAATGCAGGCACCACTGGAGATGAAAGGACTGTGGTTCTTTGCCAGGTTTCCATCCATCCTCTTAAAAACGGACAATCACCCTGTCAGCAGCTCTGATTCATGTCGGAAGACTAACAATTATGTGTATGTGAACTATCAGCCTTGCAAAGGGGCAGAGTTCTTTCAACCCACAGGCTCTTTCCAGAATACCAAATTTTACAAGTATTTTCCGAAAAAAACACATTTTATTTCTCCATGGCAGGAAAGATAGATAGACTGATATACATATATTAAAAATGCAATAATTCAGAAATATCATTTCCTTAGAAATAGTCCACCATGTGGGAATAGTGTGGTAACTCATAGGACTGCATATAGTTGAGACATGGAGTCACCAATTTTTGAAACGAGCTACTGGAACACAAAGTTAAAAAGCAGTAAAATAACATGTGAAGGGACCTACTTAATTGAAATAATTTCATACAGTAGGTACTCAATAAATAATCTTAGGGTAAACCAGATTTTTTCCTTCACTCTATGTTTTAGCAAAAGGGCAAATGAAAAAATTTCACACTAACACTAAGGATTAAACACATACATACACTCACATCCATATCCCTTTGTGTCTAGGGTCTCTGTACATCCACCCAAGAACCCTGCACCTTCTATGACTATTCGACAAGCATTGATTTTCATATCTGATGACCCATGATGCTTTACAAACCCCTAAATTATCAGTCATATTCAGGATATTATAAAAGAAAAATTAACAAGGATTATAAATATAAGGGGATTTAAAAACCACCAATTCCTGAATGTTCTGGTTAACTGAGATGTTCTTGGATACGACACACACACCTGCTTTTCACAAATCCATCTATTCTTCTTTCTTCCTTACAATAGATGGCAAAATTGCTGGTGGCTCAACTCACACTGTGAAGTGATTCTCTGAAATTAATGATCTCTGTCTCACTAAAGACTAAAGATATATTTCATTCCTTAGAGGAAACTTCCGGGCTTCACAACATGGCCGCTTTTTCCCTACTCACTTGTGTGGGATTTAACATGACAATGCCAGAGCCAGCAGTCTACTTTTGGAGCTGTAGTCTTCACTCCATTGAGGGAGATAGAGGGTAAGGGATGTACCTTAAGGAAGAAATAGATATTTAAGGTGCATTTGATAGTATCATAATATTTTTATAACAGCTTTGTTAAGATATAATTCACATAGCATGAAATAACTCAGTGGTTTTTAACTAATACTCATAAAATTGTGCACGCATCACCACTAATTTCACAACACGCTTGTCACTCCAAAAAGAAACCCTGAGCCCACTAGCAGTCACCTGCATTCCCCCCTACCATCCCTCAACCCCAGCTCCGGTCCCTGGCAACCACTAATCTACTTTCTATGGCTTTGCCTATTCTGGGCATTTCATATAAATGGAATCATACAACATGTGGCTGTGTCTGGCTTCTTTCACTTAGCATAATGATTTCAAGGTTCATCCAGGTTGCAGCGTGTGTTTTATTCCTTCGTGTTTTTTTTTTATTGCAAACGGTACTTTATTCTTTTTTAATAGTGAAAATATTTCACTGTGGGGATATACAACATTTTTATCCATCATCAGTTGATGGACATTTTAGGTTGTTTCCACTTTGGGGCCATTATGAATAAAGCTTCTTATGATAGCTTTTTTTAAAAAATTGAGATGAAATTCATTTAACACACAATTAACCACTTAAAAGCCTACAACTGAGTGGTATTTAGTGTATTCACGATGTTCAACCACCACTTCTCTCAGCGTTCAAAAACTTTTATCACCCAGGGAAAAAAAAAAAAAAAAAAAAAGGAGTCCCTATCCATTAAATAAGTGCTTCCCATTCCCTTCACTCAAGACGGGGAATCACTAATCTGCTTCCTATCTCTATGGATTTGCCTATTTTGATATATTACATAAAAAGAATCATACCATATGTAACATTTTTTTCTGGCTTCTTTCACCTAGCATTTTTTTTTTTTTTTGGTCTTTTTGCCATTTCTTGGGCCGCTCCTGCAGCATATGGAGGGTCCCGGGCTAGGGACTGAATCGGAGCTGTAGCCGCCAGCCTACTCCAGAGCCACAGCAACAAGGGATCCAAGCCACGTCTGCAACCTACACCACAGCTCACGGCAACGCCGGATCGTTAACCCACTGAGCAAGGGCAGGGACCGAACCCACAACCTCATGGTTCCTAGTCGGATTCGTTAACCACTGCGCCACGACAGGAACTCCAACCTAGCATGTTTTTGAGGTTCATCCAAGTTGTAGCATGTAGCAGTACTTCGTTCCTTTTTATGGTTGCGTAATATTCCTTTGTATGTATATTCCACAATCTGGCTATCCATTGTTGGACGTTTGGGCTGTTTCCAACTTTTGGCTTTTCATGCTACTTTAACATCATCCTAGTAGAGGCTACCATTCTCTCTCCTGCATTAGAGCAACACCATTCCAACTAACCTCCCTCCCTCCACTCCATTTCTTTCCATACACCACACAGGTCATTCCATGCTCAGCGTCCTTTGGGGGTTTCCCAATGGCTCTAAGACCACTCTAAGTTCGAATCTTCAACAAGAACTACAGAGCATGCAGTGACTGTCTTGCTGTCTACCTTTCCTATTTCATTTCACTCACGCTCTCTGCAACCAAAGGGCTCCAGCCAAAGCGAACTTCTCCAAGTTCTTCAAAACCATCAGCCTTTCTCTTTCTTCAGGGGAGATGCACGTACTGTGCTCACTGCTGTGTATCTTCTCCTTGCTAGTCTAACTCATACTTATTCTCTAGGTATCATCTCAAATGTCACTTAGATGTACAATCTTACAACATCCTATACTTTTTTTCTCATGGCTGCACCTGCAGCATATGGAAGTTCCCAGGCTAGGATTCAAATAAGAGCTGCAGCTGCTGGCCTACACCGCAGCTACAGCAACACCTGGCCTGAGCCACATCTGCAAATTATGCCACAGCTCACAGCAAGGCCCAATCTTTAACTCACTGAGCAAGGCCAGGGATCAAACCGGCATCCTCACAGAGATTGTGTCTGGTCCTTAATTCCCTGAGCCATCATGGAAATTCCATAACACCCTAAAGGTCTTTGCAGCATTTGCACAAGGCAAATTACTTTTCCTACTAGGCATAAGCTCCACAAGAGCAGGGACCATGTGTTCTGCGCCCCATGAAAACCCTTCCGCCTATCACAATGCTAGGCACATGGGAGACGTTGAGCAATAGTGTTATAGACTGGGACATGGCAGAATTACCAAATTTTGGATCCTCTCATCACTGAAGGTCTCAAAATATGTTAATTCAAATGGACACGCATACAAACAAACCTTAGTTATAATTACGCAGTACCCTCTCTATTCACCCACTCATCCAAATCGCAGCATTCAGGAAAAGAAGACAAAATTTTATAAGTAATATTGAAATTTAAATTTCTTTTCAAACAGTTAGTTCATGACTAAAAAAAAAAAAACTGCTCTTTAAGACCACATAAAACAAGCATACTATAATTGAATGGTTGTTTATCAAAATGTGATCTGACTAAAATTATTATTCTTACCTTTGAAAGGATCTAAAGAAAAGCCTTCTAAAGACTTACTGGTACAACAAGGAAAAATACTCATAAACACTTTGATTCTTTCCAATCTTTATCAGTATGGTTTAACATGTAAATATATCCTTTGTTTTTCAAGGTTTTACCTACTCTCTTTATTCACTGCTCAAAGGACAGATCAATGGATGAGATTATAGCTCCCTATCATGAAATTAATTTCATATACTTGAAAAAGCTACTTTTAATCACCACCTGGGGGAAAGGATAAATAGCCTAAGCCAGCTTTTTCAGCTGTAGGAACTAAAGATTAAAGGAAAAAAATTCAAGAATGTGATAGAATAAAGCCTCTTGTTGACACTGCAGTACCACAAGTTTTTTACAAAATTAAAAGCACAGTTTCTATGATCATCAGTCCCTCTGAGGCAGGAGTGAGGCAATGACCTGGTGCCAAAAATGATCTAAACATTAAATTAAATGTATGTAAGTATTTATTTTGCAGTTTGATTACTTCTAAGAGGTTGCACCATAGATTTTTCATAGTTGAGACACAGTACAAACTTCCCATTAGTGCAAAATTAGGGAAGTTTTATAGTATATACAAACAGGATATTTAAAAAAGTGTATTTTTGAGGTACTATAAAAAGGGATTTTTGAAAAGGATCATCATTGATTATGCCAAGGTGCTGAGCCAGAGTCATGAAGAAAACGTGGGCTCTGATTCAGACTATATCAATTATTAGATATGTGAGCAAGTCACCTAACCTCTGAGTCTGTTTCTTTATACATATAGTGCACTACTTTGAGGATTGAGATTATGTGAAAACAAACAAAATGTCTAACAATACCAGACATACACTATGGCTTTTCTAATTCTAACAGATACACAAGATTTCACAGAGCGGTAATTACAGACAAGGTAAAACACTGAACTGAAGGTTAAATTGTTCTTAACACAACACTGTAAATCAACTATACTCTAATTTAAAAAAAAAAAGTTTAAATTGTTCCAAAGGAATAGTAGCTAGGAAAAAATGCCTCATGACGCTGAAATCACATCATCTTTCTTAAATTACACTTTATTCTTTATTGTTCGCCATCACGGCCCCTCCCTATTTATTCAGACATTTGTAAACCACCATGAACAAAAATAGGTGAAGAGAAACCTAGAGACTGAATATGAAAACTGCTGACTCTAAGTAAACCCATCCTCTCAACCACATCCATGACAGTAAGAATCACGCCAAATAGTTTTCCTTAGATCACACCTGTCTAAACATACACATCTTACATTACAGAAAATACCTAGTATTGTTGACAGAACAATCATGAGACACCACAGACCAGAACCAGTGATCTCTTACTAGTCTGAAATGCCAACAATTCTGTAGCAATTTCTTAAAGTACATTACAGTAGAAAGTAATTTACATTAAAAAATTGTTGACCAAAGAAACCTCCTACATTTTACAAGGTAACACTAGTCAGAAAAATATTTGTTTTAAATTTTTGCAAAAACAAACCCACAAAATTTAGTGCCTCAAAATTCGTCATTCTCCTTCCTTGAGAGTATTTCTTTTCCATAAACCTGGACAACTAACTTCCTAGGGAAAATCAAAGTGTCTTGAGGATGCATAATGATCCTTCTCCTGCATCCTCCCTAACAAAATAGAGGCACTAAATAGAAATTTCATTGCATCTCATTCACAGGCTCTGACTTTTTCCCTCCAAGTTCTTTATTATCCAGTCCAGACATTTCAAACATATTTAGACACTTTTTAACTTCTGTTAACCACTAAACAGCCTCCTATTACAGTTAAAACATTTAACATGGTCTGTTTGTGGGTTTTAACACAAGTTAAAGCAATTATGTAACATTTTGATAAATCATATCAAATAGCATATTGAAAGTTATTTCTTATTCTACGAACATCTCTAATTCACAGAATTTCACTAATTTTTTAGTTTCCTCACTCAAAGATGTGAAGGCTACAGAAATGTGAAAATGTGCCTTATAATGTCAATAAATTATATGAACCCCAACTATTGAAAGGATTATTGAAACACCTACCAAACAAATGACATTTGTTACATTAAAAGTGAGATTTTCCTTCTGAAGTAACCAAAACCATTCTTTAACATTCAACCAAAAATTGTTGGAATTCATAGGGTTTTGTGGGTGTGTGCATGTGTTTAAATGTCAGGGTGGTATGATCTTCCTTGGATGTATGGCTGTTGAAAGCTGAGTTGTACAAAAGAAATCTTTAGAGAACAGAGGCTTTTCTTTACATATTTATTCTCTGAGCCTGCCCTTCCTCTCATTTTGGTTTTGCACATTGATCCAATTGTAGCACTTCCTGAGGAGAGCTATGTTCTAATCAGCAACATCAGGAAGAGAATCCGACAAAGCCAAGTGAGAAAATGCAGATCTCCTGTCATGCTCTTTGAAAACAGTGAATGCTTTCCAAGCTATCGGGCGATGTAAGTCACAATTTAACTTCTCGTAATTTTTACCTGGAATGGGCATGAACAGGAAATACGGAATGAGTCCTTCATCTGTTTCAATAAAGGCACGATTTCTATTCAGATGAACACCATGGAGCAGAACTTTGTTCTCTAGCCCATACAGTTGTGCTGACCTTAAAACCTCATTAGCAGGCTATTCAGAAGTGATGCTTAGATCGTCTAAACCGAATGGTGAATCAAAGGAGACACAATCTAGAGGCACTAAATCACCTAACATTACTTCCTGTTAGGAATTTTTTCCTTATAATTGTTGTAAAGCTACTTAGTTAAAGAAACCATGCCAACTCCCCAAAGATAATGGTTCAAACCCTTAAATGCAAAGGTTGCAATTCTCTTGGATTGCCAAAAAGAAGAAATCAACAACCTAAAACTCGGTCTGCACGTTAAGTCGCCTCTCCGAAAACCGTTAACATCCTACACACTAGCATTGTCAGAACTGCAATCCCCCACTGAATGGAAATACTGGCCAAGGGTGGCCACAGCACACTTACTTACTCTTTTTAGGGATTCTGGTGCTTGAGGGATGGGAGGGCGAGGCAGGTTGACCTTGACCGAGTCGTAGATGAACCACCACAGCGCAGTCAGGGTGCCAATCATGATGATCTGGGCGAACAGGCCCTTCCACACGCCCCTGAACCCGTTTGCGAAGAACCCTGAAAGCCCTGCGGCTTTTCCCCTTGTTCAGAACGGACACAATGGAATCGGCCGGGTGGGACATGGCGGCGCAGAAGACGCCAGCAATGTAGCCGGCCATAAGGTCACGGCCAGCTGTTCGGCTTTGGTGCACTGGCTCTGGGGCTTGGGCACCATGTACTCGTAGAGCGCCTCGACCTCGCGCTCGAAGCAGGCGTAGGAACCCTCAACTTCCAAGGCAGCCAGGACCACATGGACGAAGAACTTGGCGGTGGCCGGGATGGCTGGTTCTTCACTCATAGGCCTTTTCCTGGCCCAGGAGCTGCGCCTAGCGGATCTCGAAGACCTCGTAGAGGCCAAACTTGAAGAGGCCCTGCAAGGAGTAGCCCAGGAAGGTTGGGGCTCAGCCCCGGGGCAGGCCACGCAGCCCGTCATCCTGCACCGTCACACCGAAGCCGCTCAGGAAGCCTTTGTACTTGCTGGGGTCCACTTGCACGTGGCACTGCCCCAGGTCCAGGGGCACGATGACAGTCTGCGGCAGCCCGCAGCTCAGTGTCCCGCTCAGGCCGCACAGCAGCAGCTACTTTGAGCAGCTGGATTTCTCCACGGCCACAGCGGCCAGAGCCGGCCCTTGAATCGGCCTCCTCCTCAGGCCTGTAGGGCTTGGTAACCGCCAGCCTCACACACAGACAGGCTCTGTCTAGCCATACACTTCCCTCGGCCAGAGCTCTTTCCTCCCTCAGGGGCGAGAGGCATTGCGCGTGGTCTGGTTCCCCCCGCAAGGCGAGCCGGACAACCCAACAGTCCCAGGGAGGGGCTGGTCCCGCCAGCGCCCACAAGGCTTCGGCTGGGCTGCTTTGGGGTCTCAAACCTGCTCTCGAAAGCGTAAGTCAGAGCATCGCCCCGCCCCTCACCTCAGGACCGCCCTTCGCCCTGCCCTCACACCTGCCGGCCAATGGGCTTCTGGTGACAGCAGGAACCCTGCCCCTCAGCTCTCCTCCACCAATGATCAGTGGCCCCTAGATCTCACCTTGGACGATGGGTAGGGCTCTCCGTGCTCAAAGCGGCTTCTCAGTCCTCTACAAAAACGTTTAAAAAATAAATCAACAAGTACAAACATGAGTAAACACATGAATAGGCAAGTAAATAGATAAGGAGGTGAGTGAGTGGGTGAAGAGTCGCCATGAACCGTTGCCTTCCTGAAAGGTCTGTCTGGAGTCCTCACCCAACTGCTGGCTTACGCAATGTTCATCTCCATGGCCACAGAGAGTTCTGTAAAGGGAATGCGCAGAAAGAACCAGGAACCTGGCGTTGGAGGCCCAGTCCCTTGGCTTCTGGCCTTACCTAACATTCTTACCTTGCAGATGGTTAAGAATCTATCCCCCAACACCCACACTTAATTCTTAATTTCCCTCCAAGAGTAGTTGCCAAGGCTTAGGGGTCATGGAGGTACGCAGTAAATTCAGAGGTGCTGATTATTTTCATTAATTACGGCATAACATACATAAAGTTGACTGAATCCCTGCTGTGATCTTGGAGACTATGAAAGTCAGAAATCCTCTCTCCCCTTAGGGAGCTTGCAGTCTCATTGGCCTGGAAAATAAGAACTAAGTGACTCCACGTGTAAATCAGTACCATCTATTCATTCATCCACTCATTGTCAGTGTGCTGCACCCTATGTAGGGTTAGGGATACAGCAAAGAGCCACACATATTCCTGCTTACTTCTAAATGAGGAGATTAAAAAAATCAGTATCATGTGATGTATTATAACAGAAGTTTGAATACAGTTCTGGATGAACAATGAAGGTTGAGCAGGAATCTGTTATATAAAGAAGAAAGGAAAGGAAATTCCAGGTTAAGGCAAATGTGAGTGCATGAATTATTGAAGAGAGGTGAGTAATTGAGCATGGTGGAAACCAGTAAGGGTTGAGACTGGAAAACTAGAATTAGGTCAAATTAGGGAAAGCCTTAATGCCTGTTGCAGTACTTTGACTTTTATCCTGAAGGAGAGGCCGGTGTTTCTCAGCAGTGTGATCCCTAGACCATTCTACATCAGAATCACCTGTATTGCTTCATTTAAATCCTTGAGAGTTCCCTGGTGGCACAGCAGGTTAAGGATCTGTGTTGTCACTGCTGTGGCTTTGGTCATTTCTGTGGCATGGGTTCAACCCCTCACCAGGGAACTTCCACATGCCTCAGATGCGGCCAAAAAATAAAATAAAAAATAAAATCCTTGATCACACCCTAGACCTTCTGAATGAGAATCTGAGGGTAGGATTATGCAATTTTAATAAGCTCTGTTGGGTGGATTCCTCATTAAACTTCACAAAAGTTTGAAAATCACTGTATGTGGATGGTGGGAAGTCAAGAATTTTTAAAAGTTTCTCTGATGAAGAATTCAGCACTTGGAGTTCCCACTATGGCTCAGTGGGTTGAGGATCCGGCATTGCTATAGCTATGGCTTGGATCGGACCCCTGGCACAGGAACTTCCATATGCCATAAAGAATTCAGTACTTAATATCCCAAACTGGATGTGTACACAACTCTGAAAATTCATCCAGTTGTACACTATAGATTAGTGCTCACTACACACTTTATGCATGTTTTACCATAATTAAAAGAAAAAAACTGGCTGGTATAAAATTCTAACCACAGGAGTTCTCACTGTGGTGCAGCGGAAACTAATTTGACTAGTAACCATGAGAATGCCAGTATGAGCCCTAACCTCACTCAGTGGATTAAGGATCCGAAGTTGCCATGAGTTGTGGTATAGGTCGAAAACATGGCTTGGATCCAGAATTGCTGTGGCTGTGGTGTAAGCCGGCAGCTGTACCTCTGATTTGACCCCTAGACTGGGAACGTCCATATGCCACAGGTATGGCCCTAAAAAGCCAAAAAAAAAAAAAAAATTCTAACCACAAACTAGGGATGATGGCCAGAGAAAGAACAAAGGCAAATACAAGACTTTTCAATCAACAAGTCTATTGAACTTTTATTGAATGCCTTTCCTTACTGTAGTCTCATACCAGCGTTAATTAATTAAAAGAGGGCATTAGACTGAGCTGCCTTTAGTGTCTTGGCAACTTATGTAAGGAAACTAACCAACTAGGCCGTCTGTGATTGGTTTTGATTTTCCAAATAAGGCAAATACTTACACTATAACCAATCACATAATTTCCTTGCTTTGCTTCAGCATCTCTATAAAAGTCTTTCCCCTGCCTCCTGTTACTGGAGTACTTCTATCTACTTCCTCTTTGGTGCTGCCAATCCTGATTGGAATCCATTTTTTGATTAAATAAACTCTTATTTGATATGCCTCAGTTTATCTTTTTAAAAAATATTTTTTCTTTTTATGGCCGCACCTGCGGCACACAGAAGGTCCTGTGTTAGAGGTCAAGTCTGAGCCACGGCGGCAGGCCTATACCACAACTTGTGGCAACTCTGGATCCTGAACCCACTAATGGAGGCCAGGGACTGAACCCGCATTCCCTCAGACACTATGTCAGGTCCTTAACTTGCTGATCCACAACAGGAACTCATGTCTTTTAACACCAGCAATTTCAATACAAAAAGAAGACTCTTTCCTTGATTGATAAGAGAACAGTGAAGCTTACAATATCACATGCTGACTACATCAGGGCATCCCAAAGTATGTTCCTGGGAATACTGGACCAGTTGGAAAAGGCCAGGGCTCCAAGAAGTTTGAGGGGCATTTCATACAAGAGCGTTCATTCTCAACTGTGGTGGTATCATCCTCAAGGGGTGAAACTTGGTTCTCAAGAGACAAAAAAATCTTAGTACAGTGGTTTGTGACCTTCCAATACTCAGCTCTACCCAACACAATCTTATTCCTTGTTATTTAATTTCCAGTTTGGGGGAGGAGAGCAGGGAGAGTCAGGGGGATAGAAAAGGGGCATTTGGGGGAAAAAAAGTCTAAAAAGGCTCCTGGGGAGGAGGGCCAATAATGAATAAAATGCTAAAGAACACGAGAGCCTCCTCTTGCAGATTCTCTTATTAAAGAGAAGTTTCATAGTAAAGAACTGTTAACTTTGTTAATTTAGGGTTTGTGAATCTTACTGCATCTCAGAACCCCTTTTTTCTATTATGCGTATTCACATTTCACAGACAGAGTCTTCCATGGAGTATATTTTGGGAAATGCTGGGCTCTATCAAAAAATGAAGTTTAGAGAAAATAAGGAGTAAAGAGGATTAGAGTAATAATAGCAGCTACTCGTTACTTAGGCATCTGTTTCCTAAAGATATGACTTGTATGTTTTGCTAACATGTAATATAGGTCGCCAGCTATCTTATGAAAACCAAGGTTAAATCAACTTATTTGTATGAGATACTCATTCTTTACCATTAAAATATTTCTAAAGAAAATGTACAAGTGAAAAAAAAAACAAACTAGGAATTTTTAGGACTAGAATTTTTTCAGACAATTCTTAGTTCCATAACTAAGCCCTAAAGTTAGAAATAACTGGAAGTAGCAGAAACGAATCTTACTAGCATCCATGAGAACGTAGGTTCGATCTCTGGCCTTGCTCAGTGGGTTAAGGATCTGGCATTGTGGTGAGCTGTAGTGTAGGTCACAGATACAGCTCAGATCCTGCATTGCTGTGACCATGGCTGTGGTATAGACCAACAGCTACAGCTCTGATTCAACCCCTAGCCTGGGAACCTTCACATGATATGGGTATGGCCCTAAAAAGACAGAAAAAAAAATTCTTGAAATTACAGAACACATGACCACTTTTTTTTTTTTTTTTGGTCTTTTTAGGGCTGCACCTGAAGCATATGGAGGTTCTCGGGCTAGGGGTCACAGCTGCCGGCCTATGCCACAGCCACAGCAACGCCAGATCCAAGCCTTATCTGCGACCTATACCGCAGCTCACAGCAATGTCAGATCCTTATGGATGCTGAGCAAGGCCAGAGATCGAACCTGCATCCACATGGATGCTAGTTGCATTTGTTAACCACTGAGCCACAACAGGAACTCCAACCACCACTCTTAAGTTTCTCTCCTTGGTACTTATGTAATGTAGGGCAACATTACATTACGTACATTATGTAATGTAGGGCAGCTTACGCCACGGCTGTGCAATGCCAGATCCTTAATCCACTGCACTGGGCTGGGGATCGAACCCATGTGGCAGCAGTCACCTGAGCTGCTGTAGTCAGGTTCTTAAGCCACTGCACCACAGCGGGAACTCCAGCAAACCCTCTTTGAGTACCTGCTCTTTGCCAGAGCAGAATTTCTAATTCTTACAACTGCGCAAAATAGATATACTTTCTGTTATAGATATGAGTGGCAGACATCGTTGTCTACCCAAAAGCCTGTTCCTCTTTGCTACAGAACCTCTGTTCAGGCATCTGGCAGATATTCTGTGATCGCCACATCGTATTTGCTCATTTTCTTCTCATGACATTTTAACTTGCACGTAGGGTATTTGATTTTCAGCCATAAATATGTAGGCCCATTAATTGTTTTTCCACTTTAATTACACAAATACATACCTGTGCAGCATGTCCTTACCCCTTTATGTAGGTCTTTCTACTTTCCTCTGCCAGTTCAGATTGTTTTTCAGAATCCAGGGCAAAGTGTGGATGCCATAAAACTTTCCCTTATTAATCCTCCTCCTTTGTTTGTTTGTTTTTTTTTAACTTATTTTGTATTGTTATTTCCCCCAACACACTTTTTATTCCCACTGTATAGCATGGAGACCCAGTTACACATACATGTATACATAATTTTTTCTCCCATTGTCGTGCTGCGGTGTAAATATCTAGACATAGTCTTCAGTGCTACTCCTTTGTGTTTTTCTGGTAATTCCTGTTTTAGCAATTTGCCACAGCCTCATTTATATTTAATCTGGACTGGTAAATTTAAAAAAAAAACTGTATAGGAAATACTTCAGACAAGATTGTAAGAACACTGCTTACTTTGTTTATGTATCAGCTCATGGTTCAGGGTCCTAGCCAGTCTCCATGGGCACTGGCCAACTCACTTCTCAGTGAGCATGAACTGGAGCAGTGGAATTATTTTCTTAGCTTTAACATATACAGTAAACTTAAGCAGGAAACTTCATCCCCCATCGTGAATCTCTATAGCCATTATAAATAAGTTTGGAGAATTCAGTTTTTGGTATGTTATTTTTTTTAAAAGCACATGAAGGACATTGAAATTAATAAATTTAGGTTCCTTGGAACTGAATGAGAAGGAGAATTCAGTGTTTATTAAGCACTATTATATGTAAGACATGATGTACAGTGGGAGAAAGTCACATGCTTTGGGCAGAAATAAATTCTGAGTTCACCTTTTTTTCTAGCTGTGTGACCCTAGACAAATTATTTAGCCTCTTTCTGAGCATCATTTATTGATTTTTAACATCTATAATTAGGACTAACTATAACCTTTTAGAGTTGTTATAAGAAGAGATAATGCACACAAAATACCTAGCCCGGTGCCCTGTACATTAATGAGCAATTCTACTACTCGCCGCCCCCCCTTTTCCAGCCCTCCTTAATCCTCTCAGAACCCATGTGTCTGGGATGCCACAGTCTCCGCTCTTTCCCCTCCACTAGAGTGAATGATTTAGTCAGTTAACTAAATTCCAAGTGACTTAGAAGATTTGGGGCAGGAACTGAAGAAATCCTAAGTGGCAGAAATGTGAGTTTCTCTGACAATGCCCCAGGGTGTGTCACGGCATAAAACAAGCAGGACAGAGACTGCTCATCCGTGGCATTAGCAGCCAGGGCCAAGAGAGGAACAGGACAGACAACCTGGTAGCCTTCCTCCTTCTCCATATGGACCCTTCTAGCCAGGCCTCCAACAGGTCCCAGTTCATCTCAGCCTTTCCTGGTTGCAGCACTGAAAGTCCAGTGTCGCCAGTACCCTCTCCATCCCAGGCAAATCAGGGCAGTTGGTCACTGTACTGACAGAGGAGTCTGAGCTGTGCCCACGGCTTCTAGCCAATGCCAGTGTGCTGCAGTATAAGAATCACTGGCCTTGGAGCCAGGCACATCTGGGCCCAAATCCTTGCTCATTCCATCTCTAGCTATGAATCTTGTAAAAATTAGTTTTTGTTTTTTTTTTTTCCTTTTCATGGCCATACTTGTGGCATATTGCCTGACTAGCGTTCAAATTGGAACTGTAGCTGCCAGCCTACACCACAGCCACAGCAACAATGGATCCAAGCTGCACCTTCGACCTACACCACAGTTTGAGGCAACTTGGGATCCTTAACCCACTAAGCGAGGCCAGGGGTCAAATCCGCATCCTCATGGACACCACGTTGGGTTCTTAACCTGATGGGCCACAAGAGGAACTCCAAA
Source organism: Phacochoerus africanus (assembly GCF_016906955.1). Lineage (NCBI taxonomy): Eukaryota > Metazoa > Chordata > Mammalia > Artiodactyla > Suidae > Phacochoerus > Phacochoerus africanus. The sequence continues at coordinate 158,327,268 of NC_062551.1, read as the reverse complement.
GTTATCTTTTTTGAGATTCCATACATATAAATATCACCCTATTCTTTCCTGAATTTGTAATGAACTTGATATTATTATTAAATTAAATGCTAGCACAGTGCTTGCAATGTTATAGGCTCTTAGTGAATGTTAGTTCTTTCCTACCTGCCTTCTATACACTTAAGGTTTCATTATCCTCTGGGGGTACCAAGTCTCTAAAAATCCATGATTCAAGGAAGGGAGGTGGTCACTGGACAGCAGGGGGCACTGCTGCCACTATTCCTCTCTTTCTACTCCCTTCTCTGCACCCCTCATTCTCACACCAAAGCAATGAAGCTTTAGTAAACCACTGATCAAAGATGGCTAAACTCTAAACCCACACTTGGTTTTAACTTATCTAAATGTGTCCCACATGCCTGCAATAATGTTTGGGGTGTATCTGGACCATTTTAAATCTTGTACATTTAATTTATAATCCATCCCACTCCAGGAGGTTTGTGATGTGCCAGGGGGTCAAATGTTTATTCTTAGAATTATTTAACCCCAATCAACTAATTATTCTGATGAATTGTATACTTTTCCCCCTTTTTTGCTTGACCAGATTGGAAAGAATGACAGGCATTTAACTGAGATTTATTTGTAAAACTCCGACAGATTGGGAATTACGGAGTTCTTTAAACTGTCTCTTAAAATAAATATTTCTGATTTATCTGGCAAGTTAAAAGGGAAAAAGCAACAATCTCCAAACTCATTAAACTAAGACAGTCTAACCATGTTTAAAGAAAATGCTGTGGGAGGTAATAATCCCTATATGTTTAGAAGAAAATTGTTCTTAACAATCTTCATGTCTTTTTTTTTTTTTTATTTAAGGAAATATTTGGGCAAAGCAACATTTGTGCTCCTAGTAGTAATCACTGTTTACTAGCGGTGGGTTCTGGGGGGGAAGTGCATACATCAAATACTTTTTCATTAACTTTCCAGAGCTCTTGACAGTTTAATGTCCAAAGGACTCTGCTAATGGAGCAGCATGTAAATAATCCACCTGTGCCCTCTGATCGGGATCTTAGGAGCATCCGAGGGACTAGGTATTACGGCAACGGTGTGGCCTTAGTATATAATGAAACCCTTTTTCCTTCCTCATTTACATCACGTTTTATTGTAATTTATACCTAACAAGATAGACATGAAAATATTCTGATGAAAATAACATCGGTGCACTTGAAGATTCAAAATGCAAACTAGAATTTTATTAGACTCATGGCTAATGTATTCTAGACCCTGTGCTGGACATTCTGAGTGTCTTACCTCATTAATCCTGCAAAAATCAGAGATCTTACTTTATAGTTAAAGTAACTGAAATAACTAATCAATGGTAGTGATTAAGATATAGACTTGGAGGCTCTTCATACCTGTTTCTGACATTTCCTATATACTTGGGCTAAGAAATTTCTTAATTCCTCCAAGCTTCAGTTTGATCATTTGTCAAATGGACAATATAAAATTATCTTCCTTATAGATGTTGTGGTTTAAATGAGACTACATTTTGCCTTTTGTGCCTTCTGCAAAACTATAAGCATTAGTTAAATCTTTTTTTGGGGGGGGGTAGTGCTGTGCCCAAGACATGTGGACACGTCCAGGCCAGGGATCAAACCCACGTTACAGCAGCAACCTGAGTTGCTGCAGTGACAATGCCAGATCCTTAATCCACTGTACCACAAAGGAAGCCCCAAATCCTAATATCACTAACTGGGATAAGTGTGGGACACTTTGGAATTTGCAGCAATTATACAAATATTATTACTATTGCTACGACTCCAGAGATGCAAAGAAGTTAAGTGAGCCAAGGTAACACAGCTAAGGAGTAGTAATCTAGTTCTCAATCCAGTTTGCCCATCTCTAGAGCAGTATTTTTCACCATCTGTTTATAGTTACAATATGGACTGAATTTGTTCTGACTCTCTACATAAAATGAAAAGGTCTCTTGAAAGAGAAATTTCTGATATCTGCTTGCCATTCTCATAGAAGCAGAATTCAGGGAAAAATTCTGGGTGTCTTTTTTTTTTTCCATTTTTTTTATTACTCAAATGAATTTATCACATCCTGTAGTTGAATAATTTTTTTTCATTTTTTTTTATTACTCAAATGTGGGTGTCTTTTTGTTTTTAAGACGAACAGGAATTTACTGTTCTAAGAAACTAGACAAGGAACATACATAGAGAAAGGAAAGTTAAATTTAATTTTCTTTGCTCCTTTTTCTCTGTTTTTAAAACTGAAGTACAGTTAATTTACAATGTTGTGTTAGTTTCTGGTGTATCCTTTGTTCTTTTTGACTCTGATTTTTCTAGGGAATGGTGCCCTGGATATATTGGCGTTAAATTCACGCATAAACCAAATCTGCATTTTAACAAAGGACAGTGGCATTAAGGCTGTTAGCTCCTTTTAACAATGTATTTTATAGGGACATAAATTTGAAAGTGTGTGTGTGTGTAAAAATACTTCCCCCCCCATCAAATTAGCAAGTAAAAACAAAACGTCAGTGCTATGAGGTCTAACTCAGCTAGCAATGCCACTGTGAGCCTGCCTTGTCCGCCAGATGTTATATGTCTCATCTGCTCCACAGAATTGTTTGTTCCAGTCTTTATCTACACAATCTCTTCAGCTGCTTTCTGTTTGATTTCATCCCATTCTCCTTTTCTCTGACTCCTTTGTCTCCTCTACTTGCTGCCTATCCTGTTTGAGATTCCTGGGAGAAGTCATACGAATCCGTCAACAGGGACCCAGGAGTAGGAGGAATAACCCTGTCGAGCATAGTGCCAGTCCAGGGCCATGACCTACCCCAAGTGTGTGCCCAACCTGGAACAACTTCCCCAGATAAAACCCCACTCAACCCACTCGAAGCTTGCAACACCTAGGTGAGTCCTAGTTACTTACTGGTCTACTTTCTGAAGGAACAATCACGGGCAGGAACTAGACATCTGGATATATGGGTCCCAGTTTGGCCCGGCTCTACCAAGTCATTTCTACTCCTTAGTCTTTGTGTTACTGAGCCAAACCCGAGTCCCCTCACCTGCTGCGCAGCAAAGCCAATGGAATGGCGTAAGAAAGTACTGTGTTTATTTGCAGGGCTCCAAGCAAGAAGAACAGGCAGCTCAAGCCCAAAAGACCCAAACTCCCTGATGGCTTTCAAGGAAGGGCTTTTAAAGGCAACTTTTAGGGTGAGGGTTGCAGGGGGCATGACTTTCTTCTGACTGGCTAGTGGTGAGTAACAGGGTGGTGTTTCGGGAACCCTAATCGTCAGCCTTCCGTTCCAACCAGTCTGGGTCTAGTGCTCTTGCTGAGCGTGTGGTCTAGACATCCCCCCCCCCCACCCCCCACCCCCGGTGGGGGTCTTAGTTCCAGTTCCTACAGAATGCAAAGGTACAAGTCAGATTGGTAGGCATATCCCTGGAAGAGGAACTGGGACTCTGTTTTACTGCTGAACTATTGTTTCTGGACTGCTTTCCCCTCGTTTCTGCATTCCTTCTCTTCCCCAATTAGTAACTGTTTGAATCTGCTCTTTGGAACTCAGGGAAGGCCTCAGGAGACTAAAGGCTTTTTCTTTATAAGAAGTGGGAGACACAGAGGGGCTTTTGTACCCAGCAGGGTCCTACTCAGTTTCAACAGAGATTCCTCTAATTTCCTCCAAGGACCCTCTCCACAGGGTTACTGCTTAACCTCCACATCTCTTCTCTCTGTCCAGGCTCCTGACCTGTATCCTACAGCCAAGCTGCAGCCTTAAACACGTTGTTCTCTCTGTCTGGGACAAACCTCTCCTGTCCTGTAGCTAGCTAACTCCTACTCAGCCTTTAGGCCTGAGCTCAGAAATCAGCCCCTCCAGGAAGTCTTCCTTGATTTCTTGATCCAGGTTAGGAACCTCCTATGGGTTCCCGCAGCATCCTGGCTCTTCCTGCCTCTCCTCAGCTTTCATCTGGAATTGTTTGTTTATTGTCTGGTTTGCCAGCTAGAATATAAGCCTAAAGGTAAAGATCTTACCTTTTTATTTACTTCTGTGTCCCTTATGCTTAGCACATAATTGGCACTCAATACATATCAGCTATGGGGGGAGAAAAGCACCTAAGCAAGGTATCCTAGGAAGTACACATACAGCACTTAATAATTACTGGCAGATACAAACACTTCTTTCCCCAGGTTGCTACCACCTTCACTTCCACTTTGCCCCCAACTATAATGGTGTATGTAACCAGACAAACATTTCTTTTAATCACCAGCACCTTCTTGGGGAGACCACTGTATTTACTTACAAGAAATACTGAGTTAGCAGATATCCGGTTAAGAACATGGACTCTGACGATAGATTCCTGGTTTTGAAACATGGCTCTGCCACATGACAGCTGAACACCTTGGGCAAGATACCCAACTTCTCTAGGCTTCAGGGGTTTTTTGTTTTTGTTTTGTCTTGTTAGGGCTGCACCCACGGCATATGGAGGTTCCCAAGCTAGGGGTCGAATTGGAGCTGTAGCCGCTGGTCTACACCACAGCTCACAGCAACGCCAGATCCTTAAGCCATTGAGCAAGGCCAGGGATTGAACCTGCATCCTCATGGATGCTACTCAGATTCGTTTCCACTGAGCCACGATGGGAACGCCTAGGCTTCCGTTTTATCATGTCTAAAATGGGGGTAAAAATAACAGTACTTACTCTAAAGGGTTATTTTGACAGTTATATGAATACACATAAAGCACTTAATAATTCCTGGCACATACAAACACTTCCTAAGTGCTAGTTGGTATCATTACTGTTATTAAACCATCTGGATGGGGGGTAAGTTCAAGGAACCAAAGTTGATCCCCAAATTCTGCTTATCAGGAGAGTGGTCCTATATTCACTCTGGGCTGATGTCTGGGAAAAGTTGCGGGATCCAAATTGATTTACAGTGCCAGTGAGACAGGAGATGACTCTGACATTGACAGGAAAGGGAGGGAAGATTCATCTGCACATTCAACAAATATTTACTGAAGGTCTATATTGTGTGAGACATAAAGGAAAGTAAAATAGTCATAGCCAATACAGAGCTCTCAAAAGTCCAGAAAGGAGAGAGAAGCTAGAGAGGCTGGGTACCAGGGTGGAGGGTGGGGGCAGCAGAGGTGATGGTAGAGGGACCAGTCCAGTTTCTCACCAGTAGGTGTGGCACAGCAGAGGAGGATCTTGAGAGAACAGAATGCTAAGGCAGGATTTTAAAGCATCTGCTATAAGATGTGTCATGTAAATTCTCCCCTCTATCCCCTACAAAATCTTCAATAAAGTTTTTAATGCTCACTAGAGAGAGCCTGAAGAAGGAAAAGACAGCGGACATCTGGGTTATAGCTGCTGGGGGAGAGATGTTATAAGCAAAAAAAGCCCTTCCTTACTCTCGTGTGCTACCACTGAGGGAAGCATTACAGTGCATGCAATATTTAATGATTATAAATGATACCCCCGTGCACTGCATTATACAAGGATCTTTAAAATGAAGATGAATTAAACAGTACCAATAGCAAGCATATTAACAGAAGAGAAGAGAAATTACTCAAGGTAGGAAACTTGGAACTCTGAGGAAAAAGGGCCCGTTTCTAAAGCTGGAACTGGAGTTCCCGCTGTGGCTCAGGCGAAACGAATCTGATTAGCACCCATGGGGACACAGGTTTGATCCCTGGCCTTGCTCAATGGGTCAAGGATCTGGCGTTGCTGAGAGCTTGGTATAGGTCGAAGACATGGCTCAGATCCTGTGTTGCTGTGGCCGTGGTGTAGGCCAGCAGCTAGAGCACTGATTCGAGCCCTAGCCTGGGAACCTCCGTATGTTGAGGGTGCAGCCCTAAAAAGACCAAAAAAATAAATAAATATAAACTAAAGCTGGAACTCAGATATGACCATCAACCAGACCCTTTGTGGTTAATTCGTCAAACTGCTGAATCCTTAGCAACTATAACTTCTCATTTTATAAACGATTGCTTAGAACGATGCAGACTTTCTTAAACATGAACATCCAAAGGATTAGTTGTAGGGAAGGGAGGGATCCACCATGTACTTACTACTCCCAAACTTACTTCCAGTTTTTCACTTTTACGTCCTACTGTCTTTTAAAATAACAAATTAAATAAATAAATAAATATATATATATACACACACACATACATACACCATATATATAAAGAGAGAGAGCAGCAGCCTAAGAAGTAAATCAGTCATTACCTAAATAAAACAAAACTATCAATTTGCTTGCATTTCCAAGAGAGAAATAAATAAAGCGCTGTTGGAATTGGCCTACACAAATTGAGACTTTGGGGGAAAGAGAGAAATGAATTAGTCTTTTTTTTTTTTTTTTTTACTTGTTTACTGTATAAACCCTTGGGTTTGCATCTTATAATGTGACTACTGATTAAAAAGATATACGGTTGTTTATTAATGTTCTCAGAGTACTATGCAAATTCACATCACCCTGGGTATATTTTGCCCCTAAAGTTATGAAGTAAATATGGAAGCATTTTGTCGTTAACAGGGCTAAAATATGTTAATTTAAATAGCTGTCTTTGAATAGGCTTTTCCTTTAAATCATTAAAAGGAAAATGAAGAGAGCTTGAGTGGTCAAGCATGAAATGTAAATGAGAGTAGTTTTTTTTGTTTAGGCCTTATCAGCCCGGGTCACCTGATGTTAAAATTTAAATTTAACAATGCAAAAAATGACCTTAAAATTTGCAGTATCATGAAACAATGCAGCTTTGCCCCAGATTTTTTTTACAGTAGTCTTGAAACTACGATTTTTAAGTAACATTTTCAAATGACAAGGTCAGTTAAAAAATTAGACATTCTGAATTGAGTGGCATCAGAAAAAGAGTTTGCTTGTCCTTTTATCTATGGGACCAAGTTTTTTTAAATCAAAATTTAAGATAGAGGGTGTTAGAGAAAAGCAGAGATAAACCTGGATCTCTTTAAATGGATTCAAATTATCAGCGCAATTCCTGAAGGGCAAATAATACAGAAAGCATGTACTCTTGCCCTCTTATTAAGATTTTTTTTAAAGCAGAAAAAGATTTTACAAACCTCTTTTCAGCTTTCCTGTACATAAACAGCCTCAGAACGGCAACCGTTTCCTATTGTCAGGCAGCTGGTGAGAAATGCAAAGTACAGCTGCAACCAGGAAGATCAAGGTGGACTCCCCGCCTTGGCTCTCAGCTTCTACCATGATTCTGCTTCCAGAAAGAGAGGGAACTTCAGAGAAAGGGCAATTAAAAATACACCCATTTTAGCTAGCTACTAACCATAACTACCTTCCTAAAGATAATGATGACAAGGTCTTCATCTTAGGTGTTAATGGCTCATTTTTTTCTTTCTCTTTTTAGACCTAAAGGGGAAAAAAAGACCTTAGTGTGTCACAAATTTCAATCAAACAAGAAAATGAGTTAATTTAGCAGTCTTGGGAAACTATGAAATTTGTGGCAGCCCTTCAAGTGTCCCAAGATTTGGGTTGTTTTACAGGAATAACTAAATTCATGGAACGGTTAAGCAATGATTCAAGCTCAGGCAAAAATATCCTCGGCTATTTTACTTTAAAGCATTCTAAGTGTGTTTTCCTTTGGAAGGCATCAACATCAGGAATATGCCATCTTCCAGAAATGCATTCCTACACCAACAAGGCTCTTAAGAAGTGGGAATTCCTGTAAGGGCACACCCTTGAGCAACTATTACACTGCAGTGAGCTCTTGAGAATATTCTGGAAGCATCACTGGTGAACGGCTGTTTCTCTGCAGGGGAGGTAAATGAAATTCAGCAGAAGAGCAGCTCTTGGGAGGAGAAACACGGCTTTGCCTCTTGGACTGTTTTTCTACCGGAATGGGTTTACTGAGAGCTACGTTCCTCTGGAGCTTTAAATGTGAACCGTTGAACATCACCCCGCCTTTTTTGAAATTACAAAATACCTTCTGTCTTTGGGATGGCGGGAATATTAAGTTTGGAAATTAAATGCCTAAGACTTCAGATAACCCAGATGAGATACATGCAATTGCATTCCATGAAGAATTTCTTCAGCCCAATCCCTTGCATCTTATTCACCAAGGCACAGAAACTTTCCAAATTTTGCACCCAAAAAAGGGAGGGGAAATGCAAGGGGTTTGCTGCAGTTCCTGGGACGCTCTGGGAGCCGTTTTGTTACAAGTGTATCCAAAGTCCCTAGCACCAGGGACTTGTGGGGCGCTGCTCATTCCTGCCCCACTCGCTCGGCAGCTCCCAGAGGTGACGGTTGTGCTATGAAGGTAGACCTTACCAAGCTGGCCGACAAGATGCTGCGCACCCCCAAGTGCTCCCGGTGCCGGAACCATGGGTTCCTGGTGCCCGTAAAGGGCCACGCGGGCAAGTGCCGCTGGAAGCAGTGCACCTGCGAGAAGTGCTACCTGATCACCGAGCGCCAGAAGATCATGGCTGCGCAAAAACTGCTCAAGAAGCAGGCCTCCGAGGAGGAGCAGGAGGTGGCCCTGGGTGCGCAGGGGCCCCAGCTGGCGTCCGGGCCCGCGGCCGCCGTCCTGGGCTCAAGCTTCCGCCCGCTGCCTCCGCTGGCCGCTTCGGGAGACGGGCAGCCGGGCCCAGAGGGCCGCGCGGCCCCCGGCTTCCCGGAGAGACCCCCGCGGGGCCCCAGCCCCGGCCCGAGCGCCTTCCAGCCAGTTCTGGGCGGCCGCGGCCACGTGGGGCCAAGAGAACGCGCCGCCGCCGCCGCGGTCCTGTCCGGTTCTCTGGGGCCCCAGCTCGGGGCGGAGGCCGCAGGCCGGGGATTTTCCGGCCGCCTGGAGCTGCGCAGGCCTCTGCGGCCTGTGCCCAGCCCGCCGTTCGCCGACTTCGGTAAGATTCCCGGGCCCCGCGCAGCCTTGCCCCGCTGTGGGTTTCCCTCCCGGCCTGCCCCCTCTCCGCTTCCCACAGCGGCGTCTCAGGCCAGCGGATCCTGCGGGGACGGGCCCTTGGGGTCGGGGTGGGGAGGAGTTCTTCTAGAGGTAACCTTGCTCTGGGAAACCTTTTCCCGAATAGGCTTTTGGGTTCGGTGCCTTTTTGCAAGAAGGTAAAAAGAAAGAAAGAAATGAGTGGTCTTGCGGGCTTGTAACATTTAGTCAGAGTTGCTGCCCTTCCCGCTTGCAAGGAAAAAGATGGCTCCCAGTCAGCTCAGCCGCAGCTTCTCCACGGGAACTCTGGCGGGGAGAGTGGCTGGGCTGCGCTTGCGCTTGCGCACCTTTTCCCGCCCTTTTCTTGAGTTGGAGGCTCCGCCCCCAGGACGCCCCCTGTGGGTGGGCTGGCGCGGCAGGGCTGCACCTGCACACTGTGCCCTTCTTGCTGTGCCCTAGAGGCCCCGCCCCTCAGCCAAGCCCTGGCCCAGTGCCTCTGCGCACCCCTTGCTGCTCTTCCGCTGGTGGTGGTGGGGAAATGAGACCTCTTCTCTGCACGCTGCAGAAGAACAGCTGAGATGTATTGCCTGTTGTTTCCCCTCCCTCCATGTGCATAAATTACACTGTTCCCTATGTGTTGCTGCTTTCACTACACTTTCAAGTCACATGGAGATTTGAGGCTTTTTTATTACTTCGTTTTGTTTGTTTGGAGGCTTTTTAGAAGGGGCTCGTTTGGGGTGCAGACACATGTTTTCTTGGTTCTCTTGATCGCAGTGTGGTGGAAGGAGCACACGTCTGAGTCAGGACGCTGGAGGCCTGCTCACTCTGTGACCTTGGGCAAGCGCCTTCCCTCTGTAGGGGTCTCTCCCCCCCGTATGCTAAGGGGATTGGCCTGATGCTCCCTGAGGGCTCTTTCTGCCGTGGGGGACATTCTAGGAAAATAGAGGTCCCAAGGGAATGGTATGGGGAGACAGATCTGAGACAGCAGGCCTAGGAGAAGGATACCTTTCCATGGACATAGAGGTTTTCTTTGTTCCATTCTCAAAGCAGAGAATGTGTGCCAGACGCCAGTGATGAAAAGGTGAAGGGGGATGAGTCAGATCTTTGCCCTCAAGGATCCTGTCCCTGTGAGACGGACAGCACCGATCAGAGAATAGCACAGATTGGTGTCTGGAGCTCGAATGATCAATGGTTTTGCTGTGGTCTGAAGGAAAATTAGGAGTAGAGTATTGAGGACGTATGGAGGCAAAGTGGGGTTAGGATAGAAAGCCTTCCGAGCTGAAGGAAAAGCATCTGTAAAGGCCCTGAAGTGGCGGAGAAAGAGAGCTGCTCGGTTATCAGACAGGAGGAGGTTAGAGCCAGCCCACATGGGGCTTCGTGGCTGTGCCGAGGACTTTTTCTAAGAGCAATGGAACATGGTTGGAGAATTTTTAAAAGCAGAGAGGATTGGCGGTCCCGTTGTGGCTCAGTGGTAATGAACCCAACTAGTATCCATGGGGATGCAGGTGCAATCCCTGGCCTTGGTCAGGTTAAGGATCATGTGTTGCTGTGAGCTGCGGTGCAGGGCGGCAACTGCAGCCCTGAAAAGCAAAAAAAAAAAAAAAAAAAAAAAAAAAAGGCCATAATGGATGTGGGAGTTTTTTGTAAATGGATATGAGTGTTTATTTTACTGCCACCTTTGGACAGTAATGTGATGCCCTTTTTCCTGGCTGCATGTGTTTGTATCACTTCTCTCATCGCTTGCCTTTTCAGGGCTCCCTCTGAGCCTCAACTCGGATTATGTGGTGGGGTCTGAGTACCTGGAGAGAGAACCATCTAAGCTGTACCCAAGCTGCACCAGCATGCACCCCTACCGCCCGTTCCCGCTGGGCTATCAGGATGCTCCCCCGACCCCGGGGATCCCCCTGCAGCGGGGCTTCCGCCATGTGCCCTGCAGCTATTACCATGGAGGAGGCTTGGTGAGTACCATCCCTGACTCCTTTCCAGCTTCCTCCTAATCCTGGCTGCTTGTATGGAGCCTCAGTCCCAGGAAGCCAGTCGTTGTGCCCACTTTATGCCAGGCCCTGAGCCCTGGATACAGCCTTGGCCTTGTACAGTGTGCACCTCTGGGAATGCACATGGGTTAGCAGAGTACACGTGTAGACAAGTCGACCTGGGCTGTGGCACAGGCTACAAGACTCAAGGAGGTCAAGCAGGAAGAAAGACAGACACATCTCAGGTAAGCCTGGGGAACAGCCACTCGGTAACACTGAGTGACCACCAGCCTTGACTCATGGGACACCAGTGCGAGAAGGGCCTTTTTGCTGGATACCAGAAAGGAAATCCTCTTTCCTGGAGCCACACAGTTGAGGGCAGAGCCTCAACTGCTGCTATGTAGGTTCCCTGCCCCAAAGGTATGGTCCATTTGAGACACCAGAGGGCTTTTAGGAAGAAGTGGCATTTAAGCTTAGTCACGGAAAAATAGGGAAACCTTCCGACAAACACCTCTCCCCTTAGGAGATCCTTAGTGAAAGAATGGATGAAATTGAATCCTTTTATCAGATCAGCAGTCAGTTGCTAACTAGGCTGCTCCTTGAGCCTGGAGGTCTGACTACTGAGTGTAAGAGTCAGGCCGACACTGTGAGATGGGATTAGGGGTGACTAGGTTTTGTGGCCTTGGTTCCCAGCTCCTTCTCTTTCTGGCAACCTCTGAGGGTCATCAGGACTGCAGGATAGTGAGAGGCCTGGGTGAACCGTCCCGGCTTTAGCCCCATAAGCGGGGGAGGTTGGCTCAGATGCAGCTCAAGTTCACAGAAGTGTAGCCCATCATCAGTTACCTTGACTCTTGGCCTCAGAGCTCTGAGCCTAACCCTGGGTGTTAAACAGAGACGTTCCCCTCGGGTGGAGGGTGGAGAAGAGTGAGGAGAGAGCAGGCTTCTCTGGTTTCATGTGAAAAGTGAGTAAGACAAAGGATGAAAGCTTGATATTTACATCATGAGGTCATGAGCCACAGAGTGGAGCCAGTATGCAGGCTGGGGTTCCAGCTGTGAGCAGGCTGCTTGGACCCACGGCTGGATCTCCTCTATCTGTTCTAGATATTTTACAGCTTTATTTAGAAAGAGTTTTCCATTCACTCACAGGGAAAAAGTTTGAATACCACTGGTCTTGATAATTTCCAAGCTGCCTTCTGGCTCTTAGGTGAGCCTTCGAGGTGCGTAGGAAATACCATGGAGGAGTGAGGAGGGGCTATTTGCCCACAGGCACAGGACTGGCGAGTGAGGGGCTGGGATTCCGATTACACAGCTGGTCAGTGTCAGGTGCAGGACAGAGGTAGAGCACCCCTGACCCTTGACTCGCACCCCCATCCGTGCCCTGCCCTGCCTGCAGTCTGTGGGTGCTGGCCACCCCACTGCAGCCTAGGGCCAGCATAGCATCTTGCGCCTCCACACAAAGAGAGGGGCCTTGGCCAAATGGAGCACACACCCACCGTCTGCTCACACAGCGGCCCCGGGGCCTGGAGTCCAGGGCAGGGCTCTGATTGACAGGCCTGCCAGACGGCCTTTGTTGAGAGTGTGATCTCAGTCAGTTTATCCGGGCCTGAGCTGCCACCACAAGCCCCAGGCAGGAGCTGTGATCCAGGGAGAGACTTGGCTGAGCAGCTTGGAATTAAAGCACTAATAATCCCCCTTCCCACCCCCTTCGCGTCTGGGTAGAGGATCAGGCATTTATTTGTGAAGCTGTTGCAAACCCAAAAGCCTTGAAATTGCTTTCATCCTGGTCCTGCGGCCCCCGGCCCAGCCCCCGAGATGCTTCACCAGCCGCTTTCTGCCCTCTTCCTGTCCTGCCTCACCTGCTGCTGCTCCGCTTCCTCTTTTCTCTTCTCACAAAGGAGCACGGGCCTGGAATCAGACCTAGAATCCAATCCTACCTCCACTGTTCACTGGCCGCATGGTTTCACCTCACTTGGTTTCTTAGTCTGTACAGTGGGGATCTCCTAGGGCCGTTGACAGATTCTGGCAATAAGGTGCGAATGCTTGTAAAGTGTCTGGCACATGGGAGGCACTCAAAAGTGGGCTTTCTTCCCTTCCTTGTGGTCAGATTAAGTTGGGAAATGCAGGGTTAACCTAAGGAGATGTCTGCAGACCGCTTCAAGGCTCTAGTATGCTTGTGTGTGACTCACCAACGTGGGGGCAGTAAGCAGGATTTCTCAGACTCCCTGGACAAAGACCACTTTCAGAATCACTTGCCCATATCTTGTGTCCAGTCAGGTTCTCTCGAGCACAGCTGGTGAAGTGCTGCTGTGAAGTTTCAGGGTGGAGACGTCAGTGATGGCAACTATACCTGAAATTCATTGTGCTCTGTTATGTTCACGTCTTTGTCAGCTAAGCTCATCACCCCTCCCGTCCCCTCGTTCCAGCCTTGGGGTCCTGTGGGGTGGGCTTAGCTCCCGTCTTCTGCAGAAGGAGCAGAAACACAGAAGGGTTGATTGCTGAAGCCACCTTCCTGCAGTCTCCCGGCTTCTCTTGTGTCATAACAGCTGCACTACGCCCAAGACTCCTGTTGGGTTAGAGTGGGGACCCGACAGGCCCAGTGACACCTGAGTCCAAGTCATCACCTGCACAGAACATGGGACCACAAGTAGTGGGGACGCATTCAGACCCTTCCCCAGTGCAGAGCAGAGAAGTCAGGGCCCCTTGGGATCCAGGTCTGCCTCTGCCACTCACCAGCTCTGTGGCTGGGCCTGTCCCTTCCTCTCCATGATGCTGCTGTTGGTCCTTATGGTGAGTGAGGGTGGCAACAGCACCTCCCTCCTAGCGGCCTGAACCGGGAATGCGGTTGGGACTTCGTTAGGCACATGCCGCTGCTCCTCCGGTGTATCTGAGATGAGCCTGTGTGTCTCGCCTTCCATCGTCTGGCGGGTGTTGGCCGAACACCCTGTTTCACGTGCCCGGTGCCCCCGCTGTGGGGGCCGCCAAGATGAATCCACCCCGCTCAGGAGAGGAAACGCTGCCCCGGCCCCTTGGCTCACCCTCTCCGCCTGTGGCTTCCCGCTCTGTGTGCCCCGCAGGTGGGAGAGCCCGTGGGAGACTTCCACCCAGGCGGCTACTACCCGCCGCCGCCACCGCCACCGCCGCCTCCACCCCCGCCGCCGCCGCCGCCGCCGCCACCGCCACCACCACCGCCGCCGCTGCAGCCTCAGTTCCTGCCGCCCGGCTTTCTCTCCGCGCTGCACTTCCTCCCGCCGCCGCCGCCGCCGCCGCCCCCATCGTCCTTCTCGCTGAGCCTCCTGTCGGACGCGGACAATGAGAACACGGGTGAGTGGGCGCCCGGGCCTCCCAGCGGCCCCGGCCCCGGCCCCGGCCCCGGGAGCCAAGCCGGCTTTCTAATAGGAGGTAGAGAGAAGGGAAACAGAACAGAATTTCAGATGTGCGGGGCCCTGGGGCCAGCGCTTTTTAGGGCCTTCCTTGCCCCTCGCCCTAAATTCCATGCATTAGCCGTTAGGGGAGGTAGGTCCCCATTCTCAGGTGAGGAACCCACTAGAACCTGAGAGGTTCTCCCATAGGTACATGGCGGAGCTGGGATTTCAACCACGTCCTCTGTCTGGCTCCAGGTCCAGTGCTGATTTGCTCACCTTAGCAGGGCTGGGAGGATGGGATGCACCTGCTGTGCTCAGAAAACCAGAGGTGCCCCTGGGAAGAGAGCATGTGTTGAGCCGGGAGCAGCAGCAGGAGACAGTTTGGGGCTGGGAGGAGTGCGTGCTCTGCCCCAGGCCGCTTTTGAGGGCCCTTGCAGCCTTAACGGTTCTAGGATTTTTTTTTTTTCCTTTCCCCTTTCAATCCTCCTCTGGGGCAACTCAGGAAAAGAAAGGGAGGCCTCTTGCACACTTGCTATGTGTCCAGTGCCTGGATCTATTAGCTGGAGAGATGGTACAGTGTGGTGTGAAGCACATTGGCTCTGGTGCCTGGCAGCCGAGGTATGAGTCTTGGCTCCAGCACGTGCCAATGGTGTGACCTCAGGCAAGTTCATTCACTCGTGGGTGCCTCAGTTTCTGTAAAAGCGGACTAAGAAGGGGGCCTTACCTCACGAGGTCATCCTGAGGATTAAACAGAACCTGAAACAAGGTGTTGGTGATACTACTTTTTTTTTTTTTTTGGTCTTTTTAGGGCCGCACCCATAGCATATGGAGGTTCCCAGGCAAGGGGTTGAATCAGAGCTGTAGGCTGCCGGCCTACACCACAGCCACAGCAATGCAGGATCTGAGCTGCATCTGTGACCTACACCACAGCTCACGGCAATGCCGGATCCTTAACCCACTGAGCGAGGCCAGGGGTTGAACCTGCGTCCTCATGGATGCTAGTCAGATTAGTTTCCACTGAGCCACTCCCGTTCGTAATAGTTCTCACTTGCTATTTCACCTAATCCCCATGCCGACCTGATAGTGCAAGGTAAGTGTCCTCTCCCTTTGTCAGAAGGACAAGCTGAGGGTCAGAGCTGGGAGTGGCTTGCTTCCTGCCACCCAGCTTGTGACAAGAAGAGCTGGAGTTTGAACTTGACTCTAGGGCGCGGCTGGACTAGACTGCCAGTCTCCTGCCTCCTAGCACATTAGAGGTGGGAATGGGACTCGCTCATTCTCGGGAGGGCCTGGGAATGAGGGGAACACCTTACAGAAAACTCACATCTGAATAGAGGTCATGTCCCCGCTTTCTAAGTCCGGTTCCCCTTCTTTGTCCTTCGCAGATGACCAGGATGCGGAGCAGCCGTGCCCGCCCCGTCAGCCGTCGCCCCAGGAGCAGTCTGACTAGGCCCAGGCCTCCAGCCCGCAGCCTGGAGCCTTGGGGGGCTAGAGCAGTGCTGTTCTCGACTGTTCAGTGCTGGGCAGGGCGGGAGGCTAGTGGTAGGCATAAGATAGCAGTTCATTCCCATGTCAAGAATAGGAGGAGAGGCGGGTGATCGCGGAGGTTCTCAGTCCAGAGCTGGAGCTGGGTGGCGTGGAAGAGGAGCAGGGCAGATGAAGTCACCAGGACAGGGACGGGGCTCTGAGGAGGGTAAGGGGCCGGTGGAAGCTCACATTTCGGAATGAATTGAACCATCTCTGGGTTGTGCGCCTGTGAGCAGACTCACCCCCAGAGGCAGCCTTTGATTTCCTCAGGTCCAGCTCCAGAACAGGAGGCTCTGTCTGCTCCAGCCTCCTGCTGCCGCTGCCTCTGCCTGGTCCCCAGCTGGGGGCAGCACAGACACCAGGCCTTCAGCACATCCAGGTGGATGGTGCGAGCCGCCAGGACCAGGGCTCTGCAGCGGCCTTCCTTGCTGCCCCGTCCCCTGCCCCTCACCCCTTCTCCAGGGGCCGTAGCAGTAAGCGTTCTGCCTGCCAGGGCAGCATCACCTCTCCTCCATAAAGTTTAAGCCATTAGAGGCATCATTTCTAGTTTTTAAAAAAAATCTATTAAAGTTTGACTATTTGGTGGTTTTATAGTGATTGCCAACTTTAAAAAGTAGGCTATTTATAAGCAGTGATGCAGCGCTCAGGGACTAGAACGGCGCTTCCAGATCCCCTGCGAAGCCAGCAGTTTCTTCCCTGGGGTTAGTTGACTCCGGAAATAAAATGAGCAGCGGAAATCCTTATGGAAGGTTCATCCTCTCTTTCAGTCCTTATGGAAGGCAGCATTGGGCAGGGGAGTTGGCACCTGGGTTTGTGGCCCGTTGGGCCGCCCTTTGTCCATGCTTAGGCAAGGCCCTCCCTTTACTTCCAGAAGCTAGGCCTAGGCTATTGGGCTTTAAAAAAAAAAAAAAAAACCCAAAAACACTATCACTGTTGATGTTTTAAGGCCATCTGATGCAGACACATAAAACGCCAAGATTTATCTTCGTTTCCCTTCCCCAGCTCTTTCATGGTCCCTGCAGAGTGACATGGTTTTAAAAAACAGAAGTTGATCCCATTTTGTTGTTTTAGGGTCCTGGTTCTCTTCCTTTGGTTTCAGTTTCTCCTTCATTTAAAAAGCATCCTGCATCGCTGCTGGGTTCAGAGCCTGGCAATCAGCTCTGCCCCATGGAGGAGCACGGACTCTAGTGAGACAAAGAGACCATCCAGCGAGACTGCTGTGGGCCAGGGGGGAGGGGGGCTGTGCGCGAGGGGGTCAGAGAAAGCCTTCTGAAGAAGTTGGGGTTTCAGCTACATCTTAAAGGATAAGAATGAGTTTGGTGAAGGCAAGCACTCCTGGGAGGAGGGCAGAGAGAGGGTGGGAGACCTGGGGTGAAGGATTCCAGGGTGAGGGTGTCCTGTTCCCTCTCTGGGAAGGAGGGCACCCAGGAGAACAGGCTGCCCTGCCTCCTGTCTTGCCTGTGGGCCAGGTATCTTAAGACAGGTGGCAGGAAGACCACTGAGAAGTGACAGTCTCACTGTTCTTTCACCATCAGTGTGATGTCTGGGGGTCCCGGGCCGGGGTCTGCTCTGTTAGAGGTTATTGCAGCCCGCACAGTCATGGGAATTTTTTCATTTACTGCTTTACAGACAGTGCTTTCAGCAGAGCAGAACCAGGTATGCCGAGGCCCACAGGTCAGCACCGGCTTCGGGCTGGACCTGACAATGCAATGGTTCTGGACTAGCCTGGCTTGGAGGCTGAAGCTATCCTCCACCCCAGTGCTGGTCCTGCCTCTGTGCCCGCAGGGCTGCAGGAGAGAAGACCCGGCTTCTGGTTCCACTCGGCCTCATTCATCCTGCCCTCACTGCACCCCTGCCCTGCCAGTTTGGCCAGGTGGGGCTGGATCCGTGACCTTTTTCATCGCTTTGCTTTATCTTAGACTCCATGCTTTGAAAGACTCCATCCAAGCTGCATTAATCCATAAAGCTGTTTTCCCATTCTGGTAACATGCACAGGAATGAGGCAGTATGTGACCTCAGGGACTCCACACCGTGCTAGACCAATGTTTAATTAGCCTGTGGGTTTGAGATGAGAAGTGCTGTCCCCTTGTCCTGTAGGGATCTATGACCACAGGACTCCTGGGAGGGGAGGAGTGCTCACTTCTGGAGTCCTGTGATCTGATGACTCTCCAGAGACTGGTTAGCTTCTTTCCTGCAGCCTTGAGGGTGCCTCCCAGGGTGAAAAGACACCTGCCTGGCTCCCTTCCCCCTGATGTGAACTCCTGAGCCCCATCAGTCCTTTCCTGTGTGTTCTCACCATGGTTACTTACCCCAGTGGGCACGGTGGACCCCTGCTCCCTGTAGCCTTTCCAGTTGGTACAATCCATATTTCCTGAATGCCCTGCTCCTCCAGGCTGTCCTCCAGCAGCTGCAGCATGAGCACTGAAACACCAGATCTCATGTTACTGCCCTGCTCACACACCTTCCATGGCTCCCTACTGCCCTGAGACTAACATTCTCAACACAACCTAGTTGCCCACCTGTCCTACCTCCTGCCTCACTGGCTGGCCCAGCCCAGGTCTGGGGGCGGGGGGCGCGTCAAGTAAGAAAAGCAGAGAACCTGGCGGCAGGGCAGCACTGCTCAACCCAAACCGGCTGGGCTAGGTTATGAGTTGGGAGAACGTTGTGGAAGGCAACGGGCTGGCATTGCCAAACTCCGGGTGCACTGACAGGGCGCCGCCAAGAGAGGGCGAGTGGGCAGCAGCTGTGGGCGGGGCACGCGGAGGTGAGACCACTGCGGGGGCGGGGCTTGTTGCCTAGTGACCGGCTTCGGCTGAAGCGCATGGGTCCACTGCAGTGTTTTTGCGAGCAGGCCTGGACCAACAGGCTTGAAGAGCCCCGGAATCCCTGGGAGATCAAAATGACGATCCTTTAGGCTGGACTGTGTGATCACCCACGTCTTAAGTAATCACCTTTATGCTGCCCTCCCTGTGAAATAGATATTCTACTACGTTTTTATTTACTTATTATTAGTATTTTTTGCTTTTTATGGCCGCATATGGAGGTTCCCAGGCTAGGGGTCCAACCAGAGCTATAGCTGCTGGCCTATGCCAGAGCCACAGCCGCAACCTCATGGTTTCTAGTTGGATTCACTTCCGCTGCGCCGTGATGGGAACTCCTACTATGTTTGTTTTTAGACACCACCCCAGTCCCCACCTGTGTCCCATGATGTATTCTGCCCCCCTTTTCTCGTTTAAGCGCTTTTGCACGTGCTGAACTTTCCGCCTAGACTCCTTTCAGCTTCACCCACTCCTACTTACCCTTTCAGACTCCTGCCCACTCCTACTTACGCCCCCAACCCCGCTGCCATCCAGGGCCCCTCAGCCTGGGTTAGGAGGCTCTGTAGGGCCAAGCCAGGCCCTCTGCTGCCCCCATCACACAGACCCCACTGAGGCTTGTGGGACCAATAGATGTTGGTCCCACAAGCCTGTGAGCTTCCTGGAGGCAGAGACAAGGTCTCATTGGACTCTGTCCCACTCGCAACGCTGGCTCAGCACGGGTCAGGACTGCAGTCTGCCAGCGCCGGGTGCAGAATTCCAGGGCCATTTGGGGCATTACCCTGCCTCCGGCCCCTCACTCAGCATTTTCTGCCCTCCACTTGTGCTTCATCTGCTCAGGCGTCACACGGGGGGCCAGAGGAACAGGGAGCCAGCCTTCACCAAAACTCTACTTCGTGCCGGGCATGGCACCCCTCCCCTCATTGAATCCTCACAACATGTTATTATTCTGATTTTATGAAGGGAAAGTGAGGCATAGAGAGGGATAGTGATTTGCCCAGAGTCACACAACTTACAAGAGGCTGAGGGCGTGCAGAAGGCAGCATATATCTTGGCACCAGTTACAGCGTTGTTAACATCCATTTTGCTCTGACTTAGCATTTTGAGATTTTTTTTGACCACGGACCTCCTGAATGCTCCCTCGTTTCTGGGCAGACTCTGGCGTAGCACAGGGAGAGCAGCCTGAGGACATGGGCCTCCCCAAACCACTGCCCATTGGATCCACGGACCCCAGCATCCAAAGCCTCCTGAGAGAGAATGCCAAGTTGTGGTGACCAGGGTGGAAAGGTCCCTCGGGGTCTTTGGGCCAGAAAGTGGTCAGCGTCTCCTGTTGCTCAAGCTCCTGACCTGGGCTTCACCATGAGCCCGTGCCGTGAGCTGGGACTGACAGAACGCTTGTCCTTGTGGCCAGAGTGGTGCAGGAGATGTGTCTCCTAAGGCTGCACCTCCAGTTTTTGGTCCCCCAAACCCTGCTGGAGAGAAGCCCTCCCACTGTGGTGTCCTTAGTTTTTGCGGGGAGTGGGGCGAGGGTGTCTGCAGACAGACTATGCCGCCTGGGGCAGGGGACAGGGTCCTCTCCCGGCTGCCCTGCGGATTCACCAGCTCCTTCCACTCCTGGACACAGTGGTCTTGGTGGGCCTGGGCCTAGGTTCCTCTTACGGGAGAGCTGCTCAGGCCCTAGCATGAGCCCTGGCCTCTCCTCCCTGGCCAGGGCCCGGGGTCTTTGGGCCCCGTTCTTCCTCCTCGCCGCTTCCTTACTTTGTGCTCTTGGGCACGTCACCTGAGCTCTCTGAGCCTCCCCCTTGCCCTCTGCAGCACTGTTCAGGGATGTGCTGAGGATGCAGGGAGCTCTCGGGTGAAATGCACCTTCCGTGTCATGTCTCGGTGCACCGTCTATGGTACCTGTGTGGTCAGGTGATGGAAGGCAGCCTTCTCTTTGAGACCATGTCCACAGGCTAAGAATTGCAAAGGCGAACAGCTGTGGCTCTTGACTTCCTGGTGCTCCCTGCGTGCCAGGTACTGGGTGAGTGCTTTCCACAAATCCTACGAATTCTCCCAGCGACTCCTTCAGGCAGGCATCACCATACCCCCACCTTACAGATGGCAAAACTGAGGCCTTACGGAAGTTAAGTTCCTGCGCTTGGTCACACTGTCTATAAGTGGTGGAGCCAGGATCAAATCCGTTTTATACTCGAGTCCAGAGCTAAGTTCCCAACCATTTGGGCTCTCCTGCTTCTCAGTGAGGGGGCGTTGTGAGACTTGGGGAAGTTGTGGGCCTCCAAGCCTTGCTGCCCAATTGCAACCCACCCAGCCCAGCTGCTTTCAAGGCATGCGGCCAGGCTGAATACAAAGATCAACCTAGCACAGGACTGATACAAGGAATGAAATTATTTAAAAAATTCAAACTTTTTAATTTCATTTTGAAAATGAACGAAGAAGCACGAAGTTGATTTTTTTTAAACACGTACTAAAAATATATTAAAATTTAAATATGCACTCTTCTGCAAGGTAGTTAGGAAATGTATCCATAAAAGTGCTTTTAATTCAAATGTAAGCTAGGAAACACTTTCGGTTTTTACTGGGATGATTTATCTTCATGCTCATTTATTCATCTTTCTCTAGACTTTTAAAAAATTAGCTACTTAGTGTAAGTAATGCTTGAAAACAGTAAACAATTTCAGAGTATAAGGCAGAAGCAGATTTGTTCCCACCGCTATACCCAGTCTCGTTTCTTTCTTTGGAGATGTCTCCTGTTTTTTCTGTCTCCTTCCAGAGATGATTTGTTCAGGCTTTTTTGTTTGTTTGTTTAATGAAATTTTAATTTTGAGATAATTGTAGATTCACCTGCAGTTCTAAGAAATTACACAGAGAAATTTCACATACCTTTTACCCAGCTTCCCCCAGTGATATAATATCTATCATAATCAGAATTTTGACATTAATACAGCCTACTTGGTTTTTTCAGATTCAGTATTACATTTTATATTTGAGTTAATTCTTGTGTGAAGTGTGAGGCCGAGGTTCACTTTTTGACCTGTGGCTGTCCAGGCGCTCCAGCACCATGTGTTAAAAGGCTCTCTTTCCTCCACCGAATTGTTTTTGCAACTTTGTCAAAGATTAATTGAGCCGCTTTGTGTGGATCTAATTCTGAGTTCTCCAGTCTGTCCCATTGATTGGTTTTTAAAATTTGTAAATATTTTTTATTAAACACGTGGATGTTCCCAGGCCAGGGCTTTAACCCATGCCACAGCAGCAACCTGAGTCACAGCAGTGGCAATGCTGGGTCCTTAACCTGATGCGCCACCAGGGAACTCCTGATTGGTTTAAAACAACGACGACAACACAGAGACTGTAGCGCATGACCCACCTGCTCTCTTTTTGTTAACATTAGATCGAGGCTTCTGAGGCTTTTTGATCCCTCTGTCAGTCTGGCAAAGCCTGTGACGTCTTCTCAGAGCAGTGCTTTAAATGGATAAAATAAAGCACATCAGGATACAGAGGAAACAAATTATGCTTAATACACACGTCAAAACAGAGAAATGCATTTGTGGTTTAGTAATACATGTA
This sequence comes from Phacochoerus africanus, assembly GCF_016906955.1. NCBI lineage: Eukaryota > Metazoa > Chordata > Mammalia > Artiodactyla > Suidae > Phacochoerus > Phacochoerus africanus. Next base: position 158,305,147 of record NC_062551.1, on the reverse strand, counting down.
CTTCTTTACGAAGACATTAAATAAAATCTATCGGAGGTTCTAATCACTATTAACAGTTTCTAAGGAGTGATAAAAGTGATATTTTGACCTACTTGCAACGACTGTAAAATGATATGGGAGATCCGTGATTTCTGTTGGTGACCAAGTCACCACTAATTCTACGGGGGTTGGCGGCCTCAACTCATAACTGATGGAAATACTGAATGACAGTTAGAGGTTAGTGAAAATCAAGATACAATTTTCCCGCAGCCACGTTCACAGAGCCCGTGACTCTCTTGGGGATCTCGGTAACGAACTTCAGCGCCAGAGCTTGGAGCTCCTCCCGGCGTCACTCTTGTTGGCACTGAGTAGTGCTTCGCCACATGGATGCACCTTAGTTTCTGGAACCAGGGCCCTGCCATGAGATTTTCAGGTTGTTGCCAGTCTTTCGGAATCACTGCCAACTTAAATTTGCAAAGGTTTCTCGGGCCAAGATTTTCTTCTCAAGCAGGGCCACCAAGCTGACCCCTCCGAATTCAGAGAGACCCTTGGCTGGTCACATATGCACAGCTGATCTGCCGAGGGCATCCGGATGGGCAGGCTCCAGCCCACCTTTCCCTCCTTATGGGGTCTCCCACCCTCCACACCATCAAGTCCTTTGTCCCTGCCCCCAAGCCCAGGCTGGGGATTCCTCACCAGCCCCAGTGAGCAGTGAGTGAGCGGGTAGGCGGGCTGGGGAGGGTTCCCCAAGCCGCGCAGCATCCTGTGAGCAGATGTATGGCTCCGCTGTGCCTTTGTGCTCTGTTTAATTAACAGCAGATCGCAAGATGCTAACGTTCTATCATGTCAGCTCTTGCATTTGAGCTAGCGCAGGCATTGGCCTGTCAGTAATTAGCTGCTGGGTGGTGTCTTTTCTTCATCTTTTTTCTTGTTTTAATTGGAATCAGAACATCTTTTTTCTTTCTTTCTTTCTTCTTCTTGGTAGTGGATGAAGTCCCCAGAACACTCTGTGTGGACTTGGCTGTTTTTCCACACTCATGGACAATGAATTTCCAGCTATAATTCAGTTACCCAGCAAACACTGAGCTGCCTCCCAACACTGTCAGCCTCTTGCTGGAGCCGTTGCTTTCCCAACTCCCACCACTTAGGAAAACAAGAGATAATAATAACGCCTCCTTCTGAAACGTGTGAAACATACCTGGTTTGGAAACCCTGGCCATTTCAGAGTCGGACTTTAATTAAGGCTGTGTTTTTGAACATCCGGCTTTGGGATTTTTCTTTTTTTCTTCTCACGATTTGGTGTGGGTTTTTTTTTTTTTTTCCGCTGACACAGTCTAGTAACATCAGTCATAGGGTGATGTCAGCCACCGTCTTCAACATCAGCAGTGGCCCATATTCTGGTCTCAGAGCCAGTGAGCGTCTATGATGGGCCAGCCCTTGTACAGTGCTCTTAGGATAAAGGGGCTCTTTCCCTCCCACATCCCAGCCTAGGCCCTCCTCTGGCTCCCCACGGCTCCGAGGCCCAGCTCCCCAAGCTGGGCCTACAGGCCCTTCACACCCCACAGTCCAGCTGACCATTCCAGAGTCTACTATGTTTCTTTGTCCCCGTTGCGCCGGAATTTCCCAGAATGCCTTGCTCACGCAGCATCCTCTGTCTGGGCCACTCCTCCCCTGGGCCTCCTCAGCACCTCCATGGAGCCCACTCTGAGCCTCCCCAGCAAGTCTGGCCTTGCTGTCCTTTGATGCCAGGTGTGCCCTGCACTTCTCCCTCCAAGACTCTACTGTGCTCACCTGCCGCTTCTGTGGATTTGTCGCAGGTGGGAATGACATCTGGCTCACACATCAAGGTCACCGATGACAGTCTCAGTCTCATGGCCAAATCCAATGGTCAGTTCTCTGTCCTCTGCTCCCTTGACCTCCTGATGCATTGGACATCTATACCCCTGGACTGCGGGATGCCTGGAGCCCAGGAGGGGCCCAAACATGGAAGAAAGGAATCTGAGGGAATCTGGGAAGAGCGCCAACATGATCTGTTATGCAGCAGAGACAGGAAGCAAAATCCTGTGAGTTATGAAGGTGTAACGCTGAGCGGGCTGTGGTGATGGTTGCACAACTGGCAATATACTAAAATCCACTCAATTGTACACTTTAAATAAGTGAAAGATAGGGAACGTACCTTATATACAATAAAGCTATGATTTTTTTTTTTTTTAAAGTGAGTGGGGGAGTTCCCATTGTGGCTCAGCAGAAACAAATCTGACTAGCATCCATAAGGACGCAGGTTCAATCCCTGGCCTCGCTCAGTGGGTTAAGGATCCGGTGTTGCCGTGAGCTGTGGTGAAGATCAGAGACACGGCTCCGATATGGCATTGCTGTGGCTGTGGCTGTGTCATAGGCCAGCGGCTACAGCTCTGATTCAATGCCTAGGCTGGGAACCTCTGTATGCCATGGGTGCGGCCCTAAAAAGACAAAAAATAAAAATAAAAATAAAAAACTGAGTGGGGACCCTCCTGGTGAGAGATAGCAACACATACTGGTCACTGAATAAAGCACATGCCCTATCCTATGCCCTATCCTATCCCCTGTGTCACAGGGTGCTCACTCCCTGCTGGACCTTCAGCAGGCCATCCCCGCAGCCCCTCTGGCTAGCTGCTGGGTGCAGGGCCACTGCCACACATCTCTCCCTATGAATTACGTTTCTGGATTGGAGGCACCACTGTGTGGCATACCACGGCGATGGATGGAGCGGTCTGTGTGTGGCCACAGATGGTGCTATTGGCCAAAGTATCTGGAAGAGAAGGCACATCTTTACCCAGATTCCAGGAGGATTAACTGAGGCACTGCTGGTGATGGAAGACCTCCAAAGTAACCAACTTGCCATCGTCGCGGTTTCCTGGGAAACGATGCCATTTGGGCAGCATTGGCCTGTGTCATTGGCAGACTGGGCCGTCAGCAACAGCCGCAGCCAGGTCTGCTTTGGTAAATTGAAGTCTGCGTTGTCGAACCTAGGAGAAGCTTTCCCCTCTGCTGAATTACGGACGGAATGTGTCTCCCCCAGATTCAACAGTTGAAGCCCTAACCCCCAGTGTGGCTGAATTTAGAGACAGGATTTCTAAGGAAGTCCTACAGGTGAAAGGAGGTCATAAGAGTGGAGTCCTGATCCCATAGGAATCATCTTTATATAAAGAGACTCCAGTGAGGTCTCTTTCTTTCCCTCCGTGCCTGCGAGGAAGAGGTCCTGTGAGCCCAGCAGGATGGCGCTGCCTACAAGCCAAGAGAAGAGGCTTCGGCACGAAACTACCTTGATGGCACCTTGATCTTGGACTTCCCACCCTCCAGAACTGTGGGTCCTAGATCGCTGTTGTTTAAGCCACCCAGTCTATTACGGCAGCCCAAGCAGACTGGGCGAGGAGGGAGCTAGCCGGCCCCACAGCTCCAACCCGCCAGGGCAAAGCAGAGCTCTCAGCCCTGTCCACTGCCGCTGCCCCCCGCCCCCAGCATCACCTCCTGCCTGCTGGGTGGCAGTAGCCTTCTCACTGGATGCCTTGCCCCTCTTTTCCTTCCCAGCCCCCACGCCATTCTCCATAAACAACTAGAGGGATCCTTAGAGAATATGGATTAAATCAGGTCACTTCCCAGCCCCCAACACTGTAGTGGCTCTCACTGCTTTTGCCATAAAACCCCAACCCCTTGGCCTGGTTTCTGAGATTCTGAGTCAAACGGTCACCACCCAGGCGGGTACATGAGATAAATTCACCATTTGCCCATGCTTGGTCTACTTCCATTTGCTTGCTTGTTTGTTTTTAAAAATGTGATAAGCACCCATGATGAATCCATTGCTCCAGACAAAAGCCAGGCCCTTGACAGTATCCACCCAGCCGTCTGGTCCCCAATTGTACCATCAGCTCCCCCCACCCGACCACCACGGTAACCAGCATCCTGGCTCTTGGTGCCTCATTCACTAGCTTTCCTTTTTTTATGGCATCACCTCCATATGTTTTCCTAAATATTTTTTAAAAAGTTATTTTAGGCTGTGTAGTCTTGGGGCTAACTTTTTTTCACGGAATATTATATGGCTCCCATGCATTCGTGTTGTTTTGGGCTGCTGCAGCTCATTTAGTTTTCCTGCGGGGTGATATTCCTGTGTGGCATCCAGGTTTCTCACACTGTCCCTCTTGCTGGCCCTCGGTGTGCGGCTTGGCTGTAGGGAACAGTGTTGCTGGGACCCTCACTGCCCCGGGCCCTGCTGGCCCACCTTCTAGCAGTTCCCCTCACCTACCCCATGCCAGCCACCCCGGCCCTGTAGTACGTACTCCAAGCTTATCCCTGCCCCAGGGCCTTTGCACTTGCTGTTTCCTCTTCCTGGAATGCTTTTGCTGGTCTGACTCTTCTTCATCATTCTGTTTTTGCTGCAATGTCACTGTCTCAGATGTCAGCCCACCTGGGTCTGCAGCCCTCCCCTCCCAGGAACTATCCATGAGACCCAAGTCTTCTGGGGAGCTCAGGGAGAGGCTGCTTTGGATGTGGCTGGAGCACAGGGTCGAGGGGGTGGCTTGAGAGAGGGACCAGAGAAGTGGTTTGAGAGCAGATATGGGAAGGCTTCCAGAGTGTGTTAGGATCTGTGCCCAGTGCAGCCAGGGTGCTTCACCCAGGCTTCTGAGGAGGGGCAGCCACCGTATATGCTCGAATAGAAGGCAAGTGGGTATCCCCCCAATTTACCCCTCAGAAAAGAGAGGTTGCCTCATATTTAAGTCTTTACATGGTTTCACATTTTGGGGGCACTTGTTCAATTACTTTTTTTTCTTTTTAGGGCTGCACCTGTGGCACATGGAGGTTCCCAGGCTAGGGGTGGATTCGAAGTTGTAGACACCAGCCGACACTGCACAAACAGCAACGCCAGATCCGAGCTGCGCCTGTGACCCACACCTCAGCTCACGGCAAAGCCAGTTCCTCAACCCACCGAGTGAGGCCAGGGATTGGAATGGAACTAGTCAGGTTTGTTTCCACTGAGCCACAATGGGAACTCCTTAATTAATTTGTTTTGAAAAACCAATTCTGGTGGGGAATTTATGTGAGACCAAAACAAGCTCTGTAGTTTTGGACTCTTCTTTTTTGTGTATTTTTGTTTGTTTGTTTGTTTGTTGCTTTTTAGGGCCACACTGGAGGCATATGGACATTCCCAGGCCAGGGGTCCAACGGGAGCTACAGCTGCCAGCCTATACCACAGTCACAGCCATGCAGGATCCAAGCATCTGTGACCTACACCACAGCTCACGGCAACGCCAGATCCTTAACCCACCGAGCGAGGCCAGGAATCGAACCTGCAACCTCATGGTTCCTGGTCAGATTTGTTTCCATTGCACTCCAGTTTTGGACACTTCTGAGGGTCGCCTGGAACCCTGGTAGAAAGAGACATGGCTCTTCTTACTGACAGTCAGCCTTCAGAGGGCTGGGACCTGTCAGCCGTGAGGGCTGCCCGAGGCCACATGGCCATGCTGTTCCCTCGGAAGTGGGGGGGTGTGCAGAGCTCAGTGGGTCCATCCCCCTTGTCTTCAGAAGGGGAACTCGAGGCCTGAGGAGGCGAGGGACTTCCCAAGGTGCAGAGCCAGGCTTAGAATGCAGTGTCCTGGCTTCCTAGAGCTTCAGGCTTTTTCAGGACAGGGAGCCTGGAGGACAATGTGCCAGTACAAGAGACAGCAAATCCTTCTGCTCCCTTGGCCTCAAAGGCAGGGGTGATGTTTTTGGGGGAGCAGCTATTTTGGAGCCAGGAAATCTGAGTTATAATTTCAGGCTTTGTCCCTAACCAGCTGTGCGACCTTGAGTAAAGCACCCCCCCTCTCTGAACCTCAGTTTCTGCCTCCCCTGAGTGGAGGTGATAGCGCCCTCTCCGCTCCTAGGAGGTTGTGAGGAGCGGGGAGAGGCTGATCCTTGGATGTGGGAACCAGGGATGTGAAGGGGATGCTGGGGGGGGCGAGGGGCAGGGAGCTGCAGAGATGAAGCTTCGGCCTCTCTCTCCAGTGGTCCAAGGGAGGTGAGCCTACGCGAGGGTGTCCACAGCCTGGAAGAGAAGAGACAGGAGAAGCAGGGCTTGGGTGGCTGGGCCGGCTACCCTCCCAGCCCTCTGCCCCGCAATTCCGATGCGTCTCACCACGGGAACATGTGTTTGCCACCACAGGCCCTGAATGTCTTATAAAACTCACAATTTGTTCAAAAGAATAAACAGCATGAAAGGGGATGCGGAGCCTTCATCCAGGGCTGGCGGGGGCGGGGGGAGCAGCTCAGAGGCTGGTTTCCATTTAAACCAGATTTGGAGGCGTCGGCTCTCAGCTCTGGGTCTGGGAAGCTGTGCCTGGTGCAGACTGGGTGCTTGGCTCTGGCCTTGGATGAAGGACACAGGGCCTCACTTTCTCCACCTGAGAAACTGGGCTAACGAGGGGAGCATTCTCTCCAGTGTAGGATGACCGTGTGCAGTGCTTAGATCAGCGCCCAGGAATGAGGCGCTGTTATGCTCACAGGAGGCAGACGCATATGCCTCTGCGACACCCAGACGGATCAGCGCTGTGACAGCGGAGGCCTGACCTCAGGAACCCAGGGAGGCCTCCGAAGAGGCAGAGCGCGTTTCCTGGAGGAGGAGACACCAGCTTTCCAGATATAAATCGAGGACAGGGTGGGAAGCTGTGGGTTCCGGCAGAAAAGCAGCACATGCAAAGGTTCTGAGGCAGGAAAAAGGTTTTCATAACTGAGAAAAGAAATTCCCTGGTGGAGTTTCCTTCGTGGCTCAGTGGCTAACGAACCTAAGATCCATGAGGATGTGGGGCTGATCCCTGTCCTTGCCTCAGTGGGTTAAGGATCTGGCTTTGCCATGAGCTGTGGTGTAGACCAGCAGCTGTAGCTCTGATTCGACCTCTAGCCTGGGAACTTCCATATGCCGCAGGTGCGGCCCTAAAAAACCCAAAGGAAAGAAAGAAAGCAAGCAAGAAAGGAAAGGAAGGGAGGAAGAAATTCCCTGAGGCTGAGAGGGCAGGGGTCAAGTCTCATGAAGCAGGGGCCGTCTTTAGAGAATTTACCAAACCAGCCTGGGGCACCAGAGAAGGCTTCCCGAAGGAAGTGACACTCAGGCTTGGTGTTGAAGAGTAGGAAGGTATTAGCATTGTAAGGAAGGGAGGGAAGGGTGTTCCAGGCAGAGGGAACAGCGTAGGAGAAGGTGTGGAGACATGGGAAAGCAGGCACAGTGGGTGGGGTCAGCTGGTTGAGGTGAATGAGCCAAGAGTGGCCCAACAAAAAAGTGTCAGATGGTTTAACAACAAGAGGGCTTTGGAGTGATTGTGAGGCGGGAAGGGAGAGACAAATGAGTGTAAACTGCTCCTTTGAAAACTGGGCTCTTGGCATTCCCACTGCAGCACAGTGGGTTAATGATCCAGCTTGTCTCTGTGGAGGCACCAGTTTGATCCCCAGCCCAGCAAAGTGTGTTAAGGATCTGGCGTTGCTGCAGCTGTGGCATAGGTTGCAGCTGTGGCTCAATTCGATCCCTGATCAGAGAAATTCCCTACCTATGTCACGGGGGCAGCCAAGAAAGAAAAGAAAACTGAACAGCTGGGCAGACATAGGAGGTTGTTGGTGAGGGAGGGGGGCTGCAGGTGTATGTGGTTAAGATGAACTGAAAACGTCTTTAAGTGCCGACAAGAAAAGAGCAGAAGTCAGTGATTAACAAACCCATCTTAGTGTCCACGAGGACGCGGGCTCAATCCCTGATCTCATTCAGTGGGTTAAGGATCTGGTGTTGCCCTGAGTTGTGTAGGTTGCAGACACGGCTTGCATCCCGCGTTGCTGTGGCTGTGGCTCTGGTTTGATAGCTTTGATTTGACCCCTAGCCTGGGAACCTCCATGTGCCGCCAGTGAGGCCCTAAAAGACAAAAAGATGAAAGAAAAAAAAAAAAAAGAGAAGAAAGAAACTAGGGACAGAGGCGGCAGAGAATGAGAAGTAAGTAGTTTGTGAGCCTGGAGCAGCCATCGCAAGAGGCTCCTCAGTGCTCTCTATTCTGGGGGGGCAGGGGGCCTGGGGTTCTGGCAGGGAGGAGAGAGGGAGGTTTGCTGTGAACTCCAGGAGCGTCTGTCGCCAGCAGCTGGAAGAGACTGGCCCATGGGGTCCTCAGTGTGAGCTTTGAATGGTGGAGGCGGGTGGAGCTGAGAAAGGGCCCAGGGGCAAGGCTGGGGCAGCACTAAGGCTGAACCTGAATTCCAACTTGCCCTCGGCCTGCCCAGTGGCCACCTGGTAGTGTTGTGGGTCTGGGGTAGGAGGAGCAGCCAGGAGACAGGCTGGGGGGAGGGAGGACTTCGGAAACAGTGAGAGGCTGACCTCCAAGACCTTGGGCCCTGGGCTGGGGGTGAGAGCCGGGGAGAGAGGTCCTCCTGGCTCAGGAAGCTCCCCTCTCCCAAGTAGAGAAGGCTCCAGGGTCCCTTCTGCTCTAATCTCCCCTGACAGTTTGGTCTGGTTGTGTTCAGGAGCTTGTCCAAGGTTGCACAGTGAGTCCAAAACGCATCCAGGCCTGTGGCCCCTTCCGCCACCCGGATAACCCCCTGCAGCCGCTTGGGACCCCTGGGTCTCCGCCCACCAGCAATTCCGACCGGTCTGCAAAGTGCAGGTGAGAGAGGACCACGAGGGGGCGCCAGGACCCAAGCCAACCAGCTGCTTCCGCCCAGCAGGCTCCGACCTCTCTACCTAGTATTCTTCTGAAGGGGCTGCAACGAGAATTTGAATGTTCGCCATGGGGCAGGACTTCTCCCACCCTGGAGAGGATGCAGGAGGCCCAGCTCAGTTCCCAGCGCGGCCAGAGACGTTGGGTAAAGCCCTGCCGGTGCTCTGGGGCCTGTTGGCCATTGGTTCGTGGTGGGGCCTTCTTCACCTGATTGGGTGTGGGAAGTGGAAGGAGGTGGGCCCACCTGGGGACCGCCCAGCAGTGCCTGTGCTGCCCCCCCACCTTTCAGTGACTTGTGCCTTGTCCCACCCACCTGCCCACTGCCCGCAGCCCACGGAGGTCTCTGTTACTGTTCTTCCTCATGGGGCGGCCTCCAGGCTCCATAGGGCTGGAGGATGTTTCCACACTGGCCCTACGCCGACAGCCCTCTGGGAACTCGGGAGCCCTGACCCTGCTGGTGTGGAAACTGAGGCACAGGGAACTGAAGGTCTTCCGGGCCACCTGCCAGGGCCTGGGGCTGTTTCTTCCCTGCTCTGGGAGTTGCCAGGAGGCAGAGACCCCTGGCATCAGAGTTGGGGAACTGCACATAGCCCAGTAGAAGGCGGCCACACTGGAGGAAGGCCACGGGCTGCAAAGCTTAGGTGGCCAGAGAGGGTGCCCAGCCTCTGCCTTTGTATAAGTGGCCCCAAGGACTCTGAACCAGGGGCCTCCAGACAACCTCGTGGACACCACTCTGCAGGCAAAAGCATCTTGTCCTGGGTGCCAGGCTGGGTGGGCCTCCGAGCCTGGCGGTCATGCGTTCATTCCTCTCCTCCTTGGTTTAGCATGAAATGCCTCCCACTCCAGGCGGGGCCCCTGCGCCCATGGCGCTCAGAGAGCAAAACCACATCTGCTCTAGCCTCCAAGGGACTCACCGTCTGGAGGGGCCGATACCCACCTACAGGGTGACCCGTGCCAGAACCTGGGAAGCTCCGAGGAAGAGTGTTCTAGACAGAGGGACCAGCATGGACAAAAACCTAGAAGGGAGAGATAGCATTTGAAAAGACAAAGTCTGGGAGTCCCCGTTGTGGCTCAGTGGTTAACGAACCCAACTTGTATCCATGAGGATGCGGGTTTGATCCTTGGCCTCCCTCAGTGGGTTAAGGATCCCGAGTTACCGTGAGCTGTGGTCACAGACGCAGTTCGGATCTGGCGTGGCTGTGGCTGTGGTGTAGGCGGGCAGCTGTAGCTCCGATTGGACCCCTAGCCTGGGAACTTCCATATGCTGCGGGCGCAGAAAAAAGGAAAGAAATAAAGAAAGAAAGGTCAGGAGAGTGTGAAGGGAGCATGGGCCGGGGTTCTGATCCTGAAGGGCCTGTGCCCTCACTAAGGCTTTGAACTTGAAGGTCTCACACCTGGTCTGTAGTCATCCTTTTGCTCCAAAGGCTCCCACCAGCCTGGGGGCTCCCATTGCTGATAAACTCGGTGAGCCCAATCCTGGCAAGGGCCCTGGTCCCCCCCAACCCCACACTCTCTCGTTGAGCTGCCCTCATCTAGCGTGCAGGTTGGGAGGGGGGTGGGCGGGAGCTGAGGCTGCAAAAGCAGGTGGTGGGGGTGGGGCGGAGAGGGGTGGGCGGGCGGCAGCTGATTTGTTTTAGAGCAGGAGACTCTGGGCCGCTTTCTAAGCTGCAGCATCAAAGGCTGCTTGGAAACGTGTGCAGAATAAGGTGGAATATTATGGAAATTGTCTCCTTGCTTTGTGGCCCGGGAATTCACGGTCATTGAGAAGAATTTCCCCTGGTCCCATATTTCCCTCGCTTTGAAAGTAACGCTTTTGGATCAAATCAATACAAATCATGGTCATACGTTTCTTCTGAACTCAACTGGCTTCACCAGCCGTTACGTAAATGGATCGAACTTTTTTAAACTCTCCTACCAGCCTTCGAGCATCGAGCAGCATCGCCTCTTGTGATTCAGTGTGGAAAAGTTTTCCACTTTTCTGTGACCATGGCTGGCAGCTGTGGGTACCAGAGAGCCACCTGGCAGTAGGGGACTCAGCTCCTCTCCTAACTTGGCCATGCTTGGGTCTTGGGCGCACCCTGAGACTGAGGGAGCATCCGAGCTTCACCTACCAAGGGGATTAATTATACCTCCTCCTCATTCATTTTAATTTTTGTCCAAGTACTATAAACACATGGTTTCAAAAAAATCCTAGTATACTACGGGCTGAGAACAAAAATCAACCGTCCTCAAATTATGCTATGTCTCAAGAAGCCCCAATCCCAGTTCCACTTTCCAGAGGCAGCTGCATTCCAGCCCCGAAGCTGGGTCCTCCGTATTCACTTTCATAGACTATGTTAACTGCTATTTCTTGTCTTTTCACTTTGAGATATTGTCTGTGGGCTTCCTGGGAGGGCAGGAATGACCTGGTTTGCTTCCAGTGCTCCTACCACGTCTGTCTCCCTCAAACTCCCTGTAGTTATAGCACATAAATTTTCATTAAAGAGATATTCTGGATTTTTGTTATCATGACTGTGTAAATATTTGTTAATCCTAGTACTGCACTCGGATTAGTTTCTTTTTCTCATCCTTCTGCTGTTTTCTGGAATGTACAGCTGCCTTGTTCTCTCCTCTGTCCAGCTTTCTGTGGCCCTATTGTTAATTCTTCCCAAACAAACTCTCAGATGGCCACGTTCGCCACCACTCCCGAGCCTTGTCCACACTGCCAGACGCTCCGGAGACCCCGCTTCAGCCCTCTGCTCCCTCTGCATAACTGTCCCCTTGGCTTTGACCTTGGCCTTGGCCTCTCCTGCACCAGCTTCCTTGTTGGCAAGATCTGATGTCTTCCTCCTTCTTGCTTCCTTCCCTTTGCTTAGCGGAGCTGGTCCTCTGGCCGCCTTTTGAAACACAGTGCAGAGAAAATACTTTTATTCCGTAGTTCATGTCTGCAAGTAGCTGTATTCCACACTCACCCTGACTTCTAGTTTAGCTGGGCATCGAATTCCAGGTTGAAAGTTGTGTCCATTCAGAATTTTGAAGACTTGGCTCTAGAGCTGTCTGTCTTCCAGTGTCACTCGGAGGGTTCTGATCCCAGATGTTTGTATGGGGCTTCCTGGCTCTTTTTAGCCTCCACTTCTGCCTCTGCCTCCTTATTCCTGGTCTTCAGATGTTTTCAAAAGATGTGCCTCAGGGAGCCTCTTTTGTTTCTCTGTTGTCCTGGGCCTTCAAGCTGGAGGCTCACACCCTTTGGTTTTGGAAATTTTTCGTATAGTGCTACTTTGATAACTTCCTTTCCTTCATTTTTTTTCTCTTTTCTCTCTTTCTGGAACTTTTATTCACCAGATAATGACTCCCGGGATCGATCTTCCAGTTTTCTCGTTTATTTATTTTTTTTCCTATTCTCCCTTTTTGCCTAGTTCTGAGAGATTTCCTTCATGTTACCTTTCAAACTTTCTGCTTAGAGTTTCACCTCAGGGAGTTCCCATCATGGCTCAGTGTTAATGAATCTGACTAGCATCCATGAGGACGCAGGTTGGATCCCTGGCCTCGCTCAGTGGGTTAAGTGAGCGTGGCTGTGGCTGTGGCTGTGGCTGTGGCTGGCAGCTACAGCTCCTATTTGACCCCTGGCCTGGGAACCTCCAGATGCCGCAGGTGTGACCCTAAAAAGCAAAAAAAAAAAAAAGGCAAAAAAAAAACCCAAAAAATTTCATTTTGCTTCTCTTGTTGGTTTGTTGTTTCAGTTTTGCTCTGCTGCTGCATTATCTGTTTCCTCCAGGTGTTTCTTTTTTTTTTTTTTGGTCTTTTTGCTATTTCTTGGGCAGCTCCCGAGGCATAGGGAGGTTCCCAGGCTAGGGGTTGAATAGGAGCTGCAGTCACCGGCCTACGCCAGAGCCACAGCAACGCGGGATCCGAGCCGAGTCTGCAACCTACACCACAGCTCACGGCAACGCCGGATTGTTAACCCACTGAGCAAGGGCAGGGATGGAACCCGCAACCTCATGGTTCCTAGTCGGATTCGTTAACCACTGCGCCACGACAGGAACTCCTCCAGGTGTATCTTGATTTTTTGTCCCTGTTTTTTCCTGGTGACCCTTACAGGCAACAACCCGATGGGAAGCTGTGTGCCTGACTTCAGGATGGGGTGCGGGGCGGAACTAGTTGACTGGAAGCTTCATTGTGGTGATCTGGTAGCAAGTCCGGTTTTAGGGGCGAGTGTGGAGACCCATTACTCCAGAGAGGACGCTCCATCCTTCTGTCCTGCAGTGGCGGGTGGGGGTGGGGTCGGCTGCTTGGGTGTTCTGGGTCAGGATCCCCCCAGGTCTCTGTCTCTGGAGAAGGAACCTTCACCTCTTGGTCTCCTGGGAGTGGGGGAGTGAGAGAGACGGGGAGGACTAGGTGCTTGGCTGCAGCGTTGGGAAGGGGGGACCAGGAAGTCCAGCAGCTCCCACACTGGCTTTCCACCACCCCCCTTGTTTTCAATCCGTCCCTCAGCCACCTTCCTCAGAATCTGATGCCTCTGAGTCCTGAGTGTTTCTGGGGCTCTGTAGGAGACCCTGTTCCCATCTGGAAGTGCCCCCTCCACCGACGTGGAGCTGCCCCTGCCTGGCTGGTTCGTCCCATCTTCCACTGGCTCCTCTCCTCTTCCCACGGTCTTGCTTATGTCTGTCCTGTCCCCTTAATGGGGTTTTAGGACGAGATGAGATCAATGCTTATAAGGCTCCCTCTCCCATTTCGCTTAGACTCTCCCGGTGTCAGGCCATGTGGGAAAGCCAGAGAAACACCTTATAAAGAGCTAATATTCATTCCATGCCTGCTCCGTGCCAAGGGCCTTCTTAATGCCATTACAATGTATTAGCTCATGGGATTCTTACGACCACCTTCTGAGGGCACCTACAGATGTGCAGTTGGGCTCAGAGATGTCAGTCAGCTGCCCAGAGCCACCCAGCAAGACCATCCAAACTCCTCAGCTGGAGTCAGAGCCCTGGGGGGTCCTGACGCACTGACCTCTCCAGCCTTCCCCCCTCCCCATCCTTACCTATTGCATCGGCCTGAAGGATCTTAGGTGCTCAGTGCTGGGCTCACCCCACGGCCTCACTCCCATTCCACACCTTTGCACAGGCTGTTCCCCTGGAGAAGGAGCAAACGATTGCAGGAAAGCTTGCATGTAAGAACGAAGACTGCCCAGGATCCCAGCTGTAAAAGCCCCAGCTCACCTCCTGTCGGCTCTGGCCTCCATAACAGCTTGTTTTCTATGTTGTTTCTTTGCAATTTCTCTAGCGATGAGCCCCGTCCTTTAATGATTTTGGTTTGTATAAAAGGTTTCCTGCAGGAAGTTCCCTGGTGGCTCAGCATTGTCACTGCTGTAGCTCAGGTCCCTGCTACGACATGGGCATGATCCCGGGCTCAGGAACTCTGGCATGCTGCAGGCGAGGCAAGAAACAAAAAAAGGTTTTGCTGCAGCATGTACCTGGGATGTACACACTTTCCTGCCAAGGAAGTTTTTATTTTTTTGTCTTTTTTGGCCGCCCTGTGGCATATAAAGTTGCCAGGCCAGGGGTCATAACTGAGCTGCAGTTGCGACCTATGCTGTAGCTGTGGCAATGCCAGATCCTTAACCCACTGTGCCGGGCAGGGATGAAACCCGAGCCCCAGCGCTCCTGAGACACTGCCGATCCTGTTGCACCACAGTGGGAACTCCAAGGAGGATTTTGTTATTTGTTTTTCATTTTTTTAAAATAATTAGTACCTAACCTGTTAGTGTTCTGTTTCTGAGGTGAGACAGCTGGCCAAGCAAGGGACAGAGCTGCATACGGATGACAAATGCAGTGCCAGTGGGAAAAAGAATAGATTAGTCATTTGGTGCCGCTGCCAAGAGGCACTTAATTAGACTGCATGGATTCTGTCCTCATTAAGAGGTTTATAAGAACAAACTCCACACACAGACTCTCTCTTTTTCAAATATAATGGCTTTATTGAGATACAATTTACATACCGCACAATTCACCCATTTAAAATGTACAGTTCGGTGGCTTATAGCCTATTCGCAGAGTTGTGCAACCATGATTAGAATCAATTTCAGAACATTTTTCTCACCCCCCCAAAGACACCCCATAGCCATAGCAGTTAACTCCCCATTCTCCCTCAAGCTCTCTCGCTCCCGGACAAACCACTCATCTACCTTCTGTCTTTAGGAATTTGCCTGTTCCAGACATTTCAAATCAATGCAGTCATACAGTACCTAGGCTTTTGTGATTGGTTTTTTCACAGCATAAGGTTTTCAAGGTTTGCCTACGTTGTGGCAGCATTAATTCTTTCTTTTCAAGGCTGAATAATATTCCACTGTGCTGATAGATCATATTTTGTTTATCTAGTCATCAGCCGATGGACATTTGGGTTGTTTCCATTTTTTTGGCTGTTGTGAATAAGGCTGCTATAAACATTTATGTATGACATTTTGGGTGGACATGTTTTTCCCGTTTTGAAAGTTTTATTGGGAGTGCCCCGTCATGGCACAGTGGTTAACAAATCTGACTAGCATCTAGGAGGATGCAAGTTTGATCCCTGGCCTTGCTCAGTGGGTTAAGGATCCGGTGTTGCCGTGGGCTGTGGTGTAACACGTTTGCAGACACGGCTAGGATCTGGCGTTGCTGTGGCTGTAGCGCAGGCTGGCAGCTACAGCTCTGATTTGACCCCTAGCCTGAGAACCTCCATATGCCACCGGTGCAGCCTTAAAAAAAAAAAAAGTTTTATTGAAATATAGTTGATTTACAATGTTGGGATAATTTCTGCTGTACAACAAAATGACTCAGTTATACCTATACACACATCCACTTATTTTTCAGATTCTTTTCCCATATAGATGATCACAGAATATTGGCTAGAATTCCCTGTGCTCTACAGCAGGTCCCCGTTGGCCAGACATTCCATATACCTCAGTGGGCATATGTCCGTCCCTAACCCCTAGCCCATCCCACCCTCCAACCTGTCCCCTTTGTAACCATAAGTTTGTTTTCAAAGTCTTCGAGTCTGCTTCTCGTCTGCAAATTTGCATCCTTTTTTTAGATTCCGCATATAAGGGACATCAAATGATGTTTGTCTTTCTCTGTCAGACTTACCTTCCTTAGTGGGATAATCTCAGGTCCATCCATGTTGCTGCAAATGGCATTATTTCATTCTTTTTATGAGTGAGTGATAGTCCATTGTATGTATGTACCACATCGTCTTTATCCATTCTTCTGTCAATGGACATTTAAGTTGTTTCCATGTCTTGGCTACTGTAAATAGTGCTGCAGTGAACAATGGGGTGCATTTATTTTTTCAAATTATGGTCTTCTCCAGATAGAAGCCCAGGAGTGGGATTGCTGGATTTTATAGTAGTTCTATTTTTAGTTTTTTGAAGAGGCTCCATATTCTCCTCCATAGTGGCTGCACCAATTTACATTCCCACCAGGGCTTCCTTTTCTTTTTTTCTTTTTCTTTTGTTTTGCTTTTTAGGGCTCCACCTGCAGCATATGGAATTTCCCAGGCTAGGGGTTGAATCAGAACTGCAGCTGCCGGCCTACACCACAGCCGCAGCCACACAGATCTGAGCCGCATCTGTGAACTATACCAGAGCTCACGGCAACGTCAATCCTTAACTCACTGAGCGGGGCCAGGGATCGAACCCACATCCTCATGGATAGTAGTTCATTACCACTGAGCCACCATGGGAACTCCCGACATGAATATATTTTTAGAAAATTACTTCCATATCACATACACTGCCTTGTTTCACTACATGATGTTTCCAGGATATTGAGGGAAGGATTTTCTCACCATCAGAGCTGAATGAAGATGAAAGAGGCTGCCTTGGTGGTAGTGAGCGCCTCGTCAGGGGGAGTATGTAAGCACAGCACTGTTTGCATGACATGATAAGGGCTCTAGTGGGAGCTGTTTATGAGCCTGACTCCCCACCTCCCTGGACTGTGAGGCCGTCCAGGGCTAAGACTTCCCTGTGCCCAGCTCGGAGAAAACTTGGAGGCAGTTTGATGAATTGATGGGCATCGGCCAAAGGACTCAGAGGGAAATGAGAAACAGCTGAGTCTAAAGTCTCTTTGGGCCAAATCTCTTGAGGAAAAGTCATTGTGACAGAAGTGTCCTCGCCTGGGCTCTGCCCTTCCCTGTCTGTAAGAATGGGTGTTGAAATGATTTCCCTTCAAGCCCTTCGGAGATGGCCTGGCTGAAACTCTGGGCCTCATGGACAGAAAGTTCTTGAAGCCTCGGGGACTTATGAGTTGGGGCTGTCCCCCAGAGTGAGGCCTGACAGCCACATGGGGGGGGGGCTTCCACCAGCCAAACTGTGGGCATCCTTGTTATGTGACTTACTGAGTGCTCCATTGTGTGGAAGGAAGACTCAAGTGGCCTGGCCTTGCGGGACTCCCTGTCATTGGAAGATGAGATGCTCCGAGAGAAAAGGCATGGAAAGATTGACCAGCTGGGAGAGGCCGTGGGTATCCCAGAGCCCCAGCTGGGGGTTAGCAAGCCCGTGAGTCCAGCCTCTGCCACCCTCCTGCTGGCCGAGTGCCCTGGGCAGGCCCCACTTCCCGCTCTCTCTCCTGGCCCTGAGCCCGTGACCCTGTGAGCACATCCAGAGCCTTTGCACACGGTCACGACGGGCTGGTGAGCATTCCCTATGCTCCGGTGCTGAACAAGGTACGCTGCTGAACCGAAAGCGAAGGCCATCTTGGAGGGAGTGGGACTCGGAGAAAGACGCCCGAGCTTCGGGTCCAGCAGACTGGGTCTGGTGCTCTGAGCTGGGATTGCTTCTCTCTAGGTTGTTTGAAGAGTGAATGAGTTAACATATGTCAGGTGGTGGACACACAGACGGGGCTCAAACAACGCCTGTTGTCATGAACGAGGCCTGAAAGTTGGGGAGACTAAAGCAGGCTCTTTCTTGGCCAAAGGGAGGGAGCAGGTAGCACGGATTGTGGCACATGGCTCCACCTCGGAGGGACGGCCTTGCCTGTGAACGGCCCAGGCCCATCAGCTGGCAAGGTCACATTCTATCTGTTTCTGGCACTGGCAGGATTGCTCTCCTCAATCATCAACCTGCTCAGCGAGATGCTATAAGCAGTACCCGTTCTGGGCATATGTCCAGGGGCCATCAAGAGGGCTCCACGGGGGAAAGTCTATTGCATGATTTTTATTTTTTCCTTTATAGTTGGTTTACAGCGTTCTATCAATTTTCTACCGTACAGCAAAGTGACCCAGTCTCTCTCTCTCACACACACACATAAGACATCCTTTTTCTCACATTAGAAGAAAATCTATTTCAAGAGCATATTAAATGGACAGAGAGAAGTTGAGAGAAGAGAGATTTGCAAAGAAAGGGAAGGTAGGTCCTGCTGCGTGTGGGGCCCTGAGACACCTTTACAGCCCCCTACCCTGTTGGATGCGTGTGAGGGTACTTGGAGCCGCTTCAAACTCTGTTTATAACAAAACGATATACACTGCGTTGCTCAGTTATAGACGAAGCCTGCGTCCTCTCCCCCCACCACTGTGACTTTTCTCCTCCAGTCAGCACCGCCACATCTGATTTCCTATGTCTGCCTCAGCACAGCCATATGCGTAATCAGTGTTTTCCATTTTATAGTTGAGGACACAGAGGCTCAGAGAGAGCAGGTGACTTGTCTATGGCTGCACAGCCAGAATTCGAACGGAGGTCCCTGGCAGAGAGGCTGGGGTGTTCTGGCCAGGGAGGCATCTGCCCAAGACCACATGGGGTGATGAGGGTCCTGAAACCAGATCCACCCCCAACTTGCCATGTGTCCCCAGCCAAGTCAGACCAATTCCCGGGCCTCCAATTCCTGGGCCTCCCCTTGTAGCACGACCCAGAGCTCAGAGCATGAGGAGAAAGCGCAGGGCCTTCGTCTAAATGGGCGGTCCTCGGATGGGAAAAAAAATACGGACATTTCCTGAGATCCTACTATGTGATGCTATCACCCCATTTAATCCACCCATGAAGGGAGGGTCATTGTCCCATTTTATGGAGTAGAACCCCAGGCTCAGTGAGGTGACCTGCACAGGGGCCCGGTCTGAGCAGATCTGAGGGCCCCGGAAGCCCCGCTGTCACCCCTTGGGGCCACGCCATCTTTTGGAAGCTACAAACTTCCGAGCCTCAGTTTCTCCATCAGGAAAGAGCAGGGGTGCCAGTACAGGCCAGTCCAGGCACCTTGTAAAGTCAGGCTCCATGGAGACAGCCGCACAACACGCAGCGCTTGCTAGGAGGGACCAGGTCCAGGCCTCGGGGAGCCTGTGCTCCTGGCCTCCCGCCCACGCAGGGCGAATGACTTCACCCTGGGGCTGCCCCCTCCTCTCCCTTTGCTTCCTAGCAGGAGGCCCTGCTCCGCCTTCTCTGGGTCTCAGCCCCCACCCCTCCCCGGGGCCCTGACCCAGCTTGCTTACGCTCTCGTGGCAGAGGCCAATCGACCCAAAGGAAAGCTGCTGTGAAGGCCAAGTGACAAACCTCCGAGGATGTGTCTGCTTCCCAGTTTGCAAAGCCTGATCTCCTGCTCTGTCAGCCCCTTTGATTCCCCAGGAGCGGGGCAGGGATGGCTGGCCCTATGGCTCCCTTCCTGCAGGAAACAGAGGCTCCAAGAGGGTGCAGGGCAGTGGCAGAGGCAGGCTATAGACTGATGCTGACTCCCAACCTTGAGATCTCAGCTCGGCTCGTACCCCTCATCCCAGGAGATTGGCCAAAAGCAAGGACACGAGTCCGACACCTGGCTTGGCTGTGTGTAATCTGGGCAATTGACTTCATCTTGCTGGCCTTCAGTTTTCTTATCTGTAAAATGGGGATGACAGTAGGACCTTCCCTGCAGGGCTGCCTGGAGATTAAACAGACCACGCATGTAAAGCACTGACCCCTGGCCTCTAGTAAGTGACAGCCATTAATGTAGCCTCAGGACCAGTGCCCCCAGCCCTTCCTGGGCACCAGGGCCTCCCGGTGTAGCTTTTCACCTACAGGAGGCCAGCCATCCTCCGCTGATTCCACTGCTCAGAGGTGGGGCTCTTTGTTGGTGCAGGCGGGTAAACTGAGTCTCTTGGCAGCAGAGGGACTCACGGGTCCTCAGGGCTCTGGTTCCTGCTGCCCCAGCCTTCTGCTGCCCTGAGGGGCTCATTCCTGCTGAGCCGCTGGGCACACAGCGGGAGGGGCTCTGGCGTCTATAGGGACATTTCAGGCACAGCCTTTCCTTGACTGGGACTTAATTTCTCCTCTTCTCTGTCCCTTGCCTTCCCACCTCTGGGAGTAGAGATGGTGGCCCAGTTGGGGCCCGTCTGACCTCTCGGATCCTTGGTTTCCCTGTCTGGGAAGTGAGGGCGTTGGTGAGCAGCTGCCCTACCTGTACCCGCGACGCCCCCCCTCTAGGCTCCAAAGGCAGACAGGAGTTCGTGTGCTCAGCCTGTGGCTGCTGGGTCAGCACTGCTCTTTCCTGCCCAAGACCAGGTTCAGTTTCCTGATGCATGGCCATCCGGCTCGGGCACAAGAGGCGGCAGAGAGCAGGGCATCCTGGCCGTCCCTTCCTGCTGTGCTGGGCGTGAGGCCTGAACCTCTGAGAAATAGGCAGTAACCCAAGCCTCGCCCACCTGCTTTCCCTGCAATTGCACAATTAATTGGTGGACTCACTCTGCCCCGGTCCAGCCTCAGGAACAACGAAGCTGGGTGGCCAGCCCTCCTGCTGTCTGTGTGGGTGTGAGACGGTGGCTGCCTTAGAGTCCTGACTGGCCTGAGAAGCCTTTGGAGGCTGTACAGTCCAGCCCTTGACTCAAGGACGGCATTGCTTGGTAGCTTCTTGCACACTCTTGCTTGTATACCCCCAGGGATGGGGAGATCACTTCAACCCACAGTAGTCCCTTTTGCTTTAGAGGGCTTTGCCTTTTAGAAATCTGAGATCCTGGAGTTCTTGTTGGTGGCACAGCAGAAACGAATCTGACTAGGAACCTTGAGGTTGCAGGTTCGATCCCTGGCCTCACTCAGTGGGTTAAGGATCCGGTGTTGCCGTGAGCTGAGGTGTAGGTCACAGATGCGGCTTGGATCTGGCGTTGCTATTGATGTGGCTGTGGTGTAGGTCAGTGGCTGCAGCTCTGATTCGACCCCTAGCCTGGGAACCTCCATATGCCACTGGTGTGGCCCTGAAAAGACAAAAGACAAAAAAGAAAAAAAGAAATCTGAGATCCCCCTCCTCTATGCCCTGGCGTCCCAGTCTGCTTGAGGGTTGTCATCGAGTCGGCTCCCTCTCTCCAGGGCTCCCTACAGAGCTTTGGGGTTGGGGCTGAGGTCTCCTGATTCTCCAGGGCTCCCAGGCATGCCCCCTAGCACCTGCAGCCACTGTCAAGTGTGTGGTGAGCAGACCTCTCCCTATCCTGGCCCTAGTTCTGTGCACGCATGTACGTCACTGGCAACTTAACCCAAGCAAGGAAGCATTTATTAAATCCCAGTTGTGGTCCAGGTCCTGTGCTGGGCACTGGGGATACAGGGCCACCAGCAAGGTCTCTGCTGTGGCAAGACAATCATACAGTGAAGGTTGGGCCCCAGCCCCTCCCCCAACAGGGCCCAAGCCTGGACGTGCCTCCTGGACCGATCCTAGCTGCCAGGCCAGTGAGAAAATCCCAGCGTGGCCACAGGGGGACTGTGTCAGTTCTTTTTTGGAAAATTTCAAGCATACACAAAAGTACAGAGAATAGTGAGCCCCAGAGAATAGTGGAGTGGATACATCTTCCAGCTTCAGCGTTTCCAATTCGAGGTGAAGCCTATTTCCAGCCCCTCTTCACCTCCACCCCCCCGTCCCCATCCCTGTCCCAAATTATGTTGAAACCTAACTAGTTCTTCCATGGCCTAAAAATCCCATCCACCAGACCCAAGTCCAAGCCCTGGCCCTGTGGGAGCTCGGGCAGCCCCCAGGCTCCTACACCACAGGACATGTGTCCTGGGGGGCGGCTGGGCAAAATTGCCCCCTTCCCTGTTGGCCTCTTGATGGCTCTTCTGCAGGGCCCTGCTGCCCCACAGCCCCAGACTCCTGGGAATAAACCAAAGAAGAGCTTTGGCTCCGCAGCCCCAGGGCTGATGAGGCCTGGCAATTCCTGCCCTGTTCACTTTCCATTTGCGTTTACCCCTGAGACACGATCACTTAAGAACCTATAAATTCCTGGCAGGGCTGACAGCCCAGGCGAGTACATAAATCGGCACTTGTAAAAGTGTAATGGTCGCCTCTGGATGGCAGGGAGGGGCGTACGCCAACCCCCCAGGCCGCCCCCCAGGGCCCGCACTGCGATTCCAGCTCTGTCTGTCCTGTCTCTCTTGGCAGCCTTGGGCAAGCCAGCTCTCTGAGCCTCAGTACCCTCCTCTGTAAAATGGGGCCACCGTACTTACCTCGCCGAGTGTCGCGGCAATGTCACGCCAGCTCTGTGGGAGCCGTGAAGTACTGGCTGCAGCAGCTTTTCCGGTGGGCCAGCAGGAAGTGTCGACAGACCTGCTCTGTAGCTTCGGACACGTCACTTCCGCCTGGGCCTGTCTCCCCGTTTTGAAAAGGAGGGGTTGGTCGGGCCATCGAATTAGCAAGTGTCTGTTGTGATCCCACCCGAGCTTCGGCACAGATGGGCCCTATCTCCTTGCTCCCGGCTCTGATCCATCCACGTATATGACAAACAGGTGCTGAGCACCTCACGGGGTCTGGTGCCGTCTTAGGAGCTGGGCAGTCAGCAGGGAGGAAGACAGGTCAGAACCTGCCCTTGGGGGGAGGCGGGGTGAACGTTCTAGTGGGAGCTTCCCCGGTCTGCTCCCTCTGTGGGTGCAGGTGTGGGGGGGTAGCATTGAGGGGGTCAATCTGGAGCATTCCCCCTTGACGGCTCCCTTGCCTGGAGCCCCATTCTCCATGACCTTGAGGCTGGACTCAGGGCTGTAGATGGAGGCTGGGAGGCATCGCAGAAATGGAGTCTCTCTGGGGCTTCAGATTCCCCATCTGTGAAGTGAGAGGGAGACCTGGGGGTCTCACAGGCCCTCTCAGCCCTGAAGGCTGGGCCCTGGGGACCACAAGGGCCATCAGAAACAGACGGTGGGGAGGCGGCGAGTCCTTGGAGGGCAGACCAGGTGTGTGGGCAGCATCAAGGGGACCCTGGGCCTGGCCATGAAGCCAAAGGGCAGGTCCCAATATGCAATCACCAGAGACCCTTGCAGGGGGAATTCAGGTTGGGGGTCGTGTCAGTGTCATGGGCTCCATGGAGCTCTCTGGTGGCCTAGCAGTTAAGGCTCCCACATTCTCACTGCTGTGGTTTGGGGTTGCAGCTGTGGTGCGTGTTCAGTCCCTGGTCCAGGAACTTTTGAACGCTGCAGGCACGGCCAAAAAATAGGGCAGAGATAGGGCAGGCAGGGCAGCAGGAACACAGCGCGGCCAAGGACAGCTCAGAGAGCCTGAGTGCCTGGGACCCACTGACAGCCAGAGGCAGCAACTGAAGGACGCAGGCTGGTCGCCACCACTGCAGGGTGCTGCTTCCTGCCCACTGAGTCTGGCCGTCCCCAGCCTTGGTCCCCCCTGGAGGGGCTCCCCAGGGAAGAAGTACCACCCCTTGCTCATCCCCAGGCCCCCTGTGAGTCAGACCTCCTCCGGCTGGGGGCAGCAATGCCGTCCCCTGTGACAGTGTGGACCCCTGTGGCAGGGTTCCTGGCACAGGCTCAGCGCTCAGGAGGGGCCGAGGTTCTAGGCGTTTTGTAAATAAGAGACGAAGACAGCACTGGCGGGGAAGGGGCTCAGGCCTGGTCTCCCAGCGGGTCCTGCCCCGGGACCCTGCTGGCTGCTGGGCTTGCCAAGACCTGGAGGGACCCTGCAAGCTTGGGGCATCAGGCAGAGGGTCCCTTGAGGGGCTAAGAGGAGGAGCAGAGGCTCCAGGGAGACCCCAGCAGGGGAAGGGCGCAATCACGTTCACGGCTCGCGGACGCTGGGGAAAGCCACGACCTACTGAGCCCTAATGTGCGAGGGATCTGGGCACCCGCCTGGTCTCCAGCTCACTCGTCTGTCTTCTCTTTCTCTGTCCTTTGTTTCTCTTGCCTTTGTCCCCTCTCCATCTCTCTGAAATTAAATGGGATCCAACTGCCAGCTCCCTGTGTGTTCTCCTGCTCACGACTCAGCCCTTTTCATTATTAATAGAAATATGTCCTCATTGTACAGCTTAATTCTGCTTATCTGGAGTGGATTAAGTGCTCACAATGACATGCAGTATTGATTCCTGAGCATCTCGGTTAACGGAATGTTGCCACCACCTAATTAGTTCCATAAAGCCGGTGGGGGATGGGACAAGAGGGGCGAGGGGGGTCTGGGTGGGAGTCAGGAGCCCTGGGTCCCCATCCCACATGTGATGTGCCGAGGGACACACACCGCCGGGGGCTCGGACTGCCTGCTCTGGGCGGCTGGAGCTGGGAGAGGAGGTGGGATCCAGGTCACCCCGAGTCTTCAGGGGGTCGGAGGTGCACTAGGTGAGGGCCCAAGAGCTCCAGCCTCGGACCCCAGCTGCACCCCCTGGGAGCCTGTGCTGTGAGGGCAAGGGTCTTGCCTTCACCATCCCTCAGTCTCTGCGTCTGTGAAATGGGCAGAGCTGTCAGTCTGGCTCTGGCAGGACACAGACGACTCTCAGCACAAGGCGGAGAGCGAGGTCTCAGGCAAAGGGGGACAGTGCCGTGTCCTGACGGTCCCAAGGGGAGCAATTCCAGCGCCAGCCCCTCCCTGAAGGGGAGGCTGGGGGCTGCATAGAAGGCCCTGGACCTTCAGTGGTAGGGACCCTCCCTCGTCCTCTCCCTGCCATTCTGGGCTCCTCACTGGCTGGAGCCAGACAGTCCCCACAGATCGGCCGTGGACACGCAGGTGGAGTGTGCACCCGGGGTAGACGGGCACGCGGAGGGCCCGGGGCAGCACACCGGGGCTGGTGCAGACCGCGCTCACAGGGTTAGGTGCCACCTCGGCCTCCGTAGCTTATGGGGGGTGACCAGGGACACGTCACAGGTTCTGCCCCCA
Source organism: Phacochoerus africanus (assembly GCF_016906955.1). Classification (NCBI taxonomy): domain Eukaryota; kingdom Metazoa; phylum Chordata; class Mammalia; order Artiodactyla; family Suidae; genus Phacochoerus; species Phacochoerus africanus. The sequence goes on along the minus strand of NC_062551.1, from coordinate 158,280,453 downwards.
CTGGGCTGGGTGGCCCCTCTGAATCCTAGTCCCGTCTCTGTAAATAAGAGGTTGGCTGGATCTTTCCATCTTGCTTTGCTGAGCTAACCCCCCCATGCAGTACAAAGAGGCATCCCTTTGACCTGGGTTTGAATCCTGGCTGCTCCTCCCACCTAAATGGGGGCAGAAAGACCCTCCCTGGGGCTGTTTCCCAGAGTGGGGGTGGGGGTGGGTGGGAGGAGAGCCCCGCACACAGTAGGGGGTGCACTCAGTGTGACCTCTCTTGCTTGGTTTCATGTCAGCAGTGATGAGGCAGGAATTTTCCTTGAAAAGTTTTTTTTTTTTTAATCAGGTGACCTTCATGGGGACATGGTGGGACACAGGCCGCTGTTCAGGGCACCTGCACAGGCCTGGGCAGTGGGGAGGGCGGCAGCCTCAGGGGAGTCGTGGTGCCCCCCGCCCCCACATCACTCCCAGTGGGTGGGGCTCTGCACAAAGGATGCTCTCTGCACCCCCACCCGCCTCAGGTGCCCTGCCTCTGCCCCTGGCCTTCAGGAGTTTGGTCTCTGCCCCTGGAAGGCCCACCTGCTCCCGCCCCTGCATTTACCCCAAGCCAGCGCCAGAACTGAAGCGTTTTCCCACCAGCTCAGCAGTCAGCGCAGAGAGCGAAGGTCTGGGTACTTCTGAGATTCCAATTTCAGTCCCAGCCTTGGTCTGCTCGCCTGCCAGTGGGGTGAGCCTGCCTTTCGGTGAGGTCCCGGCACCAAAGCTGGTGTCCGTAAGGCCCAGAGCCCATGGTGGGGATCACGGGATGCTGGCCCGTCCCCGCCAAGGGAACCCAGGGCGCCCTCCACCGCCCTCCTGGTCTCCGCCTCCGGGCTGAATCACAGAGCAGAACCAGGCCCCCAAGTCTCATTTCCAGTTTTTAATGCTTTTCTTGTAAAACCCAACATATAAAACTGGCAGGGGACTGGAACACAAGTTCTGTACATTTTATATACACGAGGTCTGTGATTTCAAAACCATTGGAGAGAGAAAGGAAGACCCAGTCAAGGGATGTCACAGGTCACGGATCCTGACGGGCACCTCCGAGCGCCCGGCTCGGGCTCAGAGGACCATCCCGGCCGGAGCTGGCAGCCGCCGCAGACCCGGCACCCTGCACTCCGGGCACAGTGGCCTGCTGCTCGGGCTGGGTGCCTGGAGGGTGGGAAGAGACGGCGGGTGGGCAGGTGGCGTCTGCGGTGGAGGTGGGCAGCAGCCTTCAGGTGTCTGTGTAGATGGAGGGGATGTGACTCAGGCAGTGGTCGAAGGCCCCGTTGGGGAAGAAGCCGCAGTCCTCGGGGCCGCTGGACACAACATCTTCAGATGGCTGTGGTGGCAGCGCCGTGGGGCACGGGGCCTCGGCCAGGGCCTCGTAGCCTGCGGGGGTGGGGGACACAGGCCCAGGCTGGAGACCTTGGGGGCTTCGTTTTCTCCTCCCAGCTCCCCGCCCTCCTGCCCCGGGGCCCTCCTCCCTGCATCTCCTCAGCAGGGCCTGCTCTGTGCCCTCGGCTCGTCCAGATAAGGGAGCTTTGGTCGGGGAGGAGGGCTCTGTGGGCCTTGCCCCCGACCCCAGGGGCCCAGGGCAGCGGGGGAGCTGGGCAAGGGCTGGTGTGGGGAGGCATGTGGGGAAGGGGGTGTCAGGGTGGGGGCATCACAGCTCTTGTCCTCAGGGGCTGGTCCTCTCCTGCCAGAAGAACCCCAGCCCACCCCCACCTTTTAGGTCCCTCGGCTCCAGCAGACACAAGAAACCCACACAAGGAGGCCGGTGGTCACGGAAGCTCCATAACAATCCTACGAGGTGGAACTCATTATCCCATTTTACAGGAGTTCCCATCAGGACTCAGGGGTAACAAATCTGGCTAGCAGCCATGAGGATGCAGGTTCAATCCCTGGCCTCGCTCAGTGGGTTAAGGATCTTGCGTTGCTGTGAGCTCTGGCGTAGGCCAGCAGCCATAGCTCTGATTCAAATCCTAGTCTAGGAACTTCCATATGCCACACATGGGGCCCTAAAAAGCAAGAAAAAAAAAATCCCATTTTACAGCTGAGAAGACAAGCTTAGAGAGGGCAAGCCCCTTGGCCCAGGTCATAGTAAATGGGGAGCGGGGCTTTGAACCCAGGTCCATCTGGCTCCAAGACGCTTGGCATTTTCACTGGACACACTGGGGGTGGCGGGGGAGGGCGCTGTAACCTAGAGGGGCCGGGAGAGGTGATCCTGTCCCTGACATAAAGGTTCTGTCCCTGAGCAGCTGTCATGAACGTGCAGTGCTGGAGACAGGGGAGGTCTCAGTCTTCTTGTCTGTGCAATGGGATCAGACCAAATGATTCCTGAGGCCCCACGGTCCCAGCTTCTCGGTCTGGACTCAATCCCATGAGTCCATTCTCAGCTTGGCAGAGGTGTGGGCAAGGGCGCTGGATGCTGGGCTGCCACCCAGACTGCAGAGGAGAGAGGAGGCCAAAAGCAGCCCCTACCCAGGTGTGGGGCATAGACACTGCCTCCCGTCCCGCTCAGAGCTATTATTTCAGGCCTTCCTGAAATCCTGCCTAGGGCTGGATGAGGCCTGGTGGAGCACGGGGTCGTGAGAGCCAGTGGTGCCGGCCTAAGCACGCACCGATCCGTGGGAAGTAAACACGGAATATGTTTGCCTGAGCCTGCACACGTGCGATCAGGTCCACACCCGCCACTGGTGCATGTGTGTGACACATGTTGCCTCACAGAGGTATGTACACCACACCTGAACACAGGCTCACACCTGCACACAAGCACACTTACCTGAAACGGCTCAAACACGCTAGCACACAACCAGGCACATGCATGTGCGTGCACACAATGGAGGGTCCCGGGAGGAGGACACGTGTGTGCACAGGCAGGGCATGAACATCAGCATAAACACGATGTGAGCACACTTGCCGGCACGCTCCTTACACACTCACGGCGGCTCGCACTGCCTGGAATCCACTGTGCTGGTGCAGATGGGGAGTGTGCGTGCTCAGCTTTGGTCCTGGTGCTGGCCCCGGCCCTGTCCCTCCCCAGCTGCACACCCAGAGCTGCCCAGCCTCTGGGGCCGGGTCTCAGGCTCCCACCATCCTGCTCAGGAGGCCGTGCAGCTTCCAGCTAGACCTGGGCCCAGAGTCTGGGGTGGGGTGGGCTCAGCCCGGGGTGTGCCGGTACCACCCATTTGATGCCCCTGCTCTGACCAGGCCTGGCCTCGTGGTCTGAGCCCGATTCCACTTGGGCAGTGCACAGCCCTCGCCTCTCACTGGACTTCTCCGCCCCAGCTGGGAAGACCCAGGGTCCGGAAGGGGACATAGATGCTGCATTGAGGGACAAATGCAACTTCCAGGTTCTGTTTCTTCCTAGCAGTGTGGACTCTGCGGGTCGCAGTGCGCTCATCTGTTAAATGGGGATCAGTATTTGCCTCATTCCCTGCTGTATCCCCAGGGCCTACCTGTGCTTGGCTCAGTATCTCTCTCTCTATCTACCTATCTCTATCTATCTGTCTGTCTGTCTATATCTATCTATCTATCTATCTTTTACGCCCGTACCTGTGGCATATGGAGGTTCCCAGGCTAGGGGTCAAATCGGAGCTGCAGCTGCCAGCCTACACCACAGCCATAGCAACGCCAGATTCGAGGCTTATCTGCGACCTACACCACAGCTTGTGGCAATGCCAGATCCTTAACCCACTGAGCAAGGCCGGGAATCGAACCCATCTGTATCTACATGGACAGTGCGTCAGGTTCTTAACCCGCTAAGCCGCAATGGGAACTCCATCAATAAATATTTAAAGTGAAGTATCAACTAGCCTGGGAGCCCCCGGTCTGATGCTTCTCTGTGTGAGAGTGTGGAAGGGACACTGAGGCTGGGGTCAGGAGGGTGCAAATCCAGCTCCGTAGGGTCCTGGGACCTCCCTGAGCCCTTAGCTCCTGCTCTGTAAAGTGGGGATGGTTTATCTCACAGGGGCCCCTAGGCTGTGGGACAATGTGCACCAAGCCCCCATCACAGCAGTGGGCCTTGGTGGGCGCTTGAGGAGAAGAGGCATGCAGGTGGGGCTTACCTGTGGCAGCTAAAGGTGCACTGAGGCTGTGGTAGCCATTGGGCCGCAGAGGGTTGAAACCATGGGCCTCCCCGGCCAATCCGTCCCCACTGGCTGCAGGTTCAGCTGACCGGTAGCAGTCCCCGTAGGGGAAGCAATTCTGGATGGAGTGGAAACTTCCTTGGTAGCCTGCAGGGGGAGGTGGCAGATGCTGCATTCACAGAGGGAAATGCCCAGAGACGGGGGACCATTCCTGCCACTCTGCTCAGTCCCCACCCTGTCCCCAGCCACGGAGGGTGTGGATGAGAGGCGAGAGCCCAGGGTGGAGAAGGTAGCAGGGTCCTGGGCCCTCTCCTAGCTGTACCCACACTAGAGGGTGGGGCCAGGGGGGGGGGTCTCACGTGACAGTGCCTGGCAATAGCGCTTAGAGAGAAGGGACTGCTGGCCTTCTACCCGCTTCTGCTCCCAGGACCCCCCATCATTCACTGTCCTCCAAGCAGGGGCCACTCCCACCCCCGGACACTGCCGATGCTCTTCCCTCCTGAGCCTTGTCGATGGAACAAACTCTTCCTCAAAACCCCTCAGGACACATTTCCTCCAAGAAGTCCCCCCACTGGGCAGGTTGGGGCGGGGGGTGGGGTGGGGGGAGTCTCCCGGTTTTGTCCAGCGTGGCCCTCAGTGCCCGCCACCATCCCAGTTACCCTCCTGCCAACCCAGATCAATGCCTCCTTCCTCTCAGGCAGCCAAGCGGGGGTCGGCGGGTATAGAGCGAGAGAGCCCCCCGGCCACGGCTTACCTTGCGGGCTGGGCAGAGGCTGGGGTGGAGGGTTCTGGAAGGGAGGATAGGGTGGCTTGCTGGGGAGCGTGGGGAAGGGCTGGCCCCCCGGAGAATGGCTCTGGGAAGACGGTGGCAGCGGCAGTGGCCCGAGCCCCTTCACTGGGCTGACCATGGGCGAGAGGAGACTGGGTCCCAGCCTGGAGAGAACAGAGACAGCCATCAGCAGGACAGGCTCTGCAGGCTGTGGGGGCCAGAGGCACGCCTGCCGCTGCTTGCTCCCTTCTAAGAACTCCCTAGGTGACCTGCTCTAAGGCACAACAGTGCAGTTAGAAGAGGAAGCTTTTTGGAGTTCCTGTTGTGGCTCAGTGCTAATGAGCCCTGACTAGGATCCATGAGGATGCAGGTTCGATCCCTGGCCTTACTCAGTGGATTAACAATTGGGCATTGCCCTGAGCTGTGGTGTAGGTCGCAGACATGGCTCAGAGGCTGTGGCTGTGGCGTAGGCTGGCAGCTGTCGCTCTGATTTGACCCCTGGCCTAGGAATTTCCACATGCTGCAGGTGCAGCCCTAAAAAGTAAAACAAACAAACAAACAAACAAAAAAACCCCGAAGCTTTTATTTCTGGTTATGTTCAAACTGGAGTTAAATTTTGAAACCCTCTAAGCTTTAGAATCCAAAGGAACCAGTAGAGAGAAACTTCTATCTGGTGTTTAGAATCGAGAGTCAGCAAGGACCACTGGTTATAACTACGACTCTTGGAATCAACAGAACTGTGTTTCAATCCCATCAGCTCTCACTGGTCACGTGACTTTGGGCACCATGGTTCATGTCCCCGAGCCCTGGTTTCCTCGCAGGGTTGCCCTGTTCTCCACTAGGCAACTCCATTTCAGCTCTTACTGCCCAGGGCTACATACCAGCCACCCTGCTGGACCACACCCCTAACTCTGTGCATGCCACTCTAGCCACCTGCAGGGTGAGCCCAGGAACTGCCCCACTGAAAGCAGGGCAGCTCCTTAGCAGGAGAACATCCCGTGGCGTCACCAGTCACCTCTCACTCATTGAGCCTCTGCCTCGCCCCGGGCCCGTAAGAAACATTCACAGATCAGACAATCTAGGTTCAGAGAGGTTGCCCCAGATAGTCCCAGCCACACAGCACTGACTTCACGGGTTATAGTGAGGGTACAATTAAATAAAGCAACAGAGACCAAGCACCCAGCATGATGTGAGATGCATTAACTACTCTGTGAATCATCATCACATCGTCTCTTTATCAAAGAGATAAAGGAAAGGAAAAGGTCCAGATTGGCTTTTAATCCCCGGCACGGTGTCCTTTGGGAGAACTTTTGTCTCCATCTCTGGCCATCTCTCCTCTACTTGCATACAACCTGTGATGGGAGACTCACCACCTTCCTGCATACAGACCCTGAAGGGGGGTGCAGGCCTCAGCCTGTGCTCTTAGGAAGCTCATGTACTGAAACAAGACTGCAGCAGCCGAGCTGTGCAGCCACCCTGAGCCCAGCTCAGCCCCAGCTGGCCCAACATCCAGGCTGCAGGTCACTCACTGTATGCCACATTCCTTTCTCGGGCCACCTTCCTAAGCGCCTGAGGTCTGCCCACAGGAACCAAAATGACCCTGGGATCAGGGGGCTTGGGGGTTTGCGGACCAGGCTGAAGGCTCACATTTATGAAGCACTTATGTGCATTGCAAAAAGCACGAGAGCTCAAGGGCTCAGAGTATTTATTTTCTTGTTTGCCTTAGTGGATAAGTTGTTTTTTGTTTTGTTTTATGGTTTTTTGTTTTGGCCACCCCTGTGGCATGCGGAAATTCCCAGACCAGGGATCAAATCCAAGCTGCAGCAGTGGCAACAGTGGCTCCTTAACTGCTGGGCCACCAGGGAACTCCTACATTAAGGATATGTTGGCCCATCCACATTAAAATACCCTCCTCACTCAGTGTCACAGCCCCAGGTGGCCTTTTGAGGCTAGGCATGGTATCCCTGCCCACCCTCCAAGACCCAAGGAGGTGTGAACACACAGATCAGCACCTCTCTCTGAAGGCAGCGAGACGGTCTCATACTGGGGCAAGGAGATTGGGGGAGAGGTTGGTGGGCTTCGTGCCTGCGCTTCCTCAGGGACCCCGCCTGCTCTAACTTGGGCATCCTGCAGTCACTGCCCCTGTGAGGACAGTGCACTGCCATCCTTGCTATGTCTGGGACCCCTGCCATTCGAATGTGTGGAAGACAGCAGAAGAGGGACTCCACGCCGGGTCCAGGGTCCCCAGCCTGGCATCTAAGACGCTAGAGGGACACATCAGCCTCCTTTAATTAATGAACTGAATTCTTATCATGAATTCATTATCATTATCATCATCATTAGTATTTTTCGGCCTGTCGCACAGACCATCAAGGGGGTCTACCATTGCGCTGTATAAACTGTGGAGGGCTGTGCACAAGCCATGTGTCCTTCTAACCAGCTCTCCTGGCTGAGGCTGGGCCCGGGCATGGCCAGGAGAGAGGGTCCTCCTCCTTCCAGCCTGCTGCTTGGTACCCTCCTGTCTTGGGCCGACCCCATCCTGGCACCCACCCCCGGCTCTTCGCTGACTTCCTGTCCTTCCCCTCCCCTGGCCTTCTCAGTCCCTCCATGCTCAGCACTGGGGCTGGCACTCCGCAAACAGCTGATCCACACGAACGCATGGATTTCTGAATCACTCAGCTACAAAACCGAGAGATTAACAGCACTGCAGAGTTAAGGAGAACCAGATCTGAGGGGGAAAGAACCATGCCTTTTCAAAGTTTGTTTTCCCTGTCTCCAACCTGCCATAAATTCACATTTGCCACCTTCACAGCCAGTGAAATTAAACAGAACACACTCTCTCCACGGCAGACGTGAGGGCTGAGGTTACGTTGCTCTACCTGAACTCTTTAAAAGGAAAAAAGATCATCTGGAGTTCCTCTTCTGAGTCATGCAAATGATCCCTAAATCAAATATTTTTGCTTCAATTGGAACCTATAAAAATTAATATAAAACCTTACTGGCCTGGCAGACTAGGCTTCATACCTCGTGCAGGGCCGGGGAGAAAAAAAGCCACCCTATTGGGCGTCTTCTCTGAGCCAGGGTAAATAAATTTGGTCATGAAGTCAGGCCCTCTTAGCATATTTTTGAGTGAATCAGATAATTCTGTCAAGCTATTTAACGTCCCAGCAAACCACCGGGGAGCCACGAGTGGCCTTCCCTGTTGACTCTGGCAGGAGGGGAGGCTGAAGGCCTGCCCCCCCATCCTCGCCTCTTCTCAGGGGCTGAAAAAAGAAACCCATTCAAGCTGGGCCTGGGCCTGGGGTCAGGCGTGAGGGCCCTTCTCTCGGGCAGCCTGGGGGAGCCTGGGCGCCCGGCTGGTGGGATGGCCCTGGCCGTAGCTCCTGCAGGCACGGGTGGCCGGGCAGGCCGGGGGTCCCATCTCAGTCTTGTCATCACTCTGCCTCTCACTGCAGGAATTTGTGACGGGCACTTATGCAGGCGGCAGGCAGGTGATGAATGAGGCGGAGCAGAGTGCACAGGCCTGAGTGGGAAAAGGCCTGTGTAGTTTATTTGCCTTTGGTTGGTGATGTTTTGACGCTGGCTGGTGGGTGAGCAGGTAGCCTGAGCCAGTGGGTGGGTGAGGGACCAGGGGCTAGGGTCCATGGAACCTGTACCAGGTGACACATACAATATCAGGCATGTGTAACTGATCCTTGCCACCTGCCTAGAGGAGGGTATCTTAATGCCCATTTTACATTAAAAAAATTTTTTACGGCCGCGCCTGCGGCATATGGAAGTTCCCAAGCTAGGGGTCAAATCGGAGCTACAGCTGCAGGCCTACATCACAGCCACAGCTACATCAGATCCTCAGATCCGAACTGTGTCTGCAACCTACACCACAGCTCATGGCAATGCCGGATCCTTTACCCACTGAGCGAGGTGAGGGATCGAACCTGCATCCTCATGGGTCCTAGTCAGGTTCATTACTGCTGAGCCACCATGGGAACTCCTCAATGCCCATTTTACAGAGGAGGCAAGCAACTGAGGCTTGAGGAGGGCTTGGTGTTCTGGGTCCCCCTGTGCACTCCACCAGGCGGCCTCTTTGTGGCTCTTCTCTCACCCACGGCCAGTCTTCCCCTGCCCACGAACACCCAGGGCACACCCTGCACACCCAGGGGCTGGTCCCTGACGGGTCCTCCTTTCCCCGCCTAGCCACTTTCCCCTGCGCCCGCTCATCCCACACCTCTCCTGCCTCCCGGGTGTCCCTCCTTCCTCCACAGGGGCACTGGCTCAGGCTGCCATCCTCCCACCTTCCGTGCTACAGTCCAGCCCCACGCTTCTCACTCCAAACCTCACTTGCTCAGAGCTTGACATCCTCACACAGTCCTGCCACAGGTCCTGTGATCTGGTGCCGGGGACCTCTCTCCCGAGGTTGTCACTTCACATGAAGGGTTGGGAGTCCCCCAAAGACACCAAGCTCTCACCATGCCTGCCCACGCTCCTGCTGCTCCTTCCTCCCAACCTCTCCACTCAGCCAACTCCTGCTTACTCTTGGAGGCCTGGCTTAACACCACCTCCAGGAAGTCTTCCCTGACATCCTCCCCCACTGCACAGGCTTCTTCTCTGGGCCTCCACAGCCCCTTCAGCCTCCTTCCCTGAAGGCGTGTGCTCTGTGTGGTCAATACCTATAGGTCTGTCACAGTGAACTTCACCAGGGCCAAGGTTATCAGTGGCCCCAGCACTGGGCCCAGGGCTCTGCCCACATCAGGGGCTCAATAACTGGACACTGAGTGGATAGAAGAGTCAGTAGCAGGCGGAGCCCAGTGAGGGGCCCTAGACAACAAATTTGGTGATGAACTCAGGCCGGTGACCCCAGGCACAGGCAGGCCAAGGCCAAGGCAATGGCCTCGAGAAGGAAAAGCAGAGGAGAAGGAAGGTGCTGGGGCCAGGGCTTGGGGGACAAGTCAATCGAGTCCTGCTGGCCACAAGCAAAAGTGGCAGAGATGGCAGACCGGCAGCTGGGAGGCCTCCCTGTGCCCATTTGCAAGGAAAACAGATTTCCCAAGCACTAGGGGCCAGCAATGAGCCCATTCACCATTTCTAGCCAATTCAATGGCCACAGTGGGAACCACACGGAATACAGGAAGAGGCCCCCTCCGTGCCATGAGCCCGCGGTCAGGGCTCCAGGATAGCCCCTGCAGGCCCAGCAATCGTCACAGCTGCGGTGGCTGGGAGCAGAGGTGAGGTCCAGGCAGGCATCTCTAGAGTGGGCAGTGGGCAAGCTGCTCATCACACATGGTGCAAACCAAAGAGGAGTCAGGGTCAGGCTCCCAAGGAGGCCCGGGGGTGGCTCAGAGTGCAGGGCTGGGTGAGGATGCAGCACCTTCTCAGGGGCCACACCCACCGGAGACAAGGGGGCACCAAGTAAGGCATCAAGAAGCCCACTGAGAGCACTGATGACACAGTGCACGCTGTGGGTTCAGTACCGAGCACAGTACCCAGTGAGGGCGGCATAAATGTTGGCTGTTTCCATTACCAGTAATGCCCTCACCTGTTGCCCACACAGGTGCCCACCTGCTGGCCTGGAGGACTGGCTTGCTGTACATACCCATCCCTGGTGCTCTCGGCCGTGGGCAGAGGGGACAGATGGTGCTGGGAACTGGTGGTAGCATCCAGTGGGTGGTGCCTGGAAGGGACGTCGTGCATAGGGGGCAGGATGCCTGATGCCAGCCCATTATGGGGGGTGATGGAGCCAGGATACATGCCTGCAGGGAAGCAAACAAATTTCACTGGGCTTCAGCCGCTCCCTAGAGAGGACTGTGGGCACTCCAGGAGCTGGAGGAAGATGAGAAGGGAAACTGGCCAGGCTGTAGCCATGGAAGGTTAGGGGCCCAAGTGGGGAAGATGTGGCCCCCCCTTTCCTCTGTTCACGCCAGGGCTGAAGGGCTGTGTGTGGGCTGAGGTCTATGCTGAGTGGAGGTAGACTAACAAGGGGCTGAGAGAGGCATGGGGTGGTTGGGCTCTGTGTGTGTGGTATGTGTGTGTGTGTGTGTGTGTGTGTGTTTATTGGGGTGAGGATGTACTGAATGGAGCAGGCTGCCTCACATTTCTAGGGTTGTTCTTTGAAAGAGGGGGATTACACAACATAGCAGCAGAAGTAGGCGGAGACCCTAGAATGAAAAGAAGCTTGAGAAAAGCAGTGCAAGTAGGGCCTGAATGCCCACTGGAGGGGTTCCGGAGAGAGGATGACTGTGCTAGCTGGATGGCAGGCTGGCCTGGGAGACTCAGGAGAAGGGAGGCTGCAGACAGTTGTGTAGGCTGTACACTGCACAAGGGTTCTACTGCAGAGAGGCGTCAGCCTAGTTCTAAGCCTCTGGAAGACACCTGCAGGGTGATCCACCCCTTATCATCTTTTACTTCCAAGGGTCTTATCCTCGTCAAGAAGACATGGTGGGCTAGTAAATTGAATGTGGGCAACTAGGGTCAGATGCGGCCCCAGGGGCTCAACTGAGGGTCTGAGAGTAGTCAGTTACTGATGCCAGTGCTTCCCAGATGCCTTCGCTAAGGACCCCCAGTTAGAGGGAAGAATGAATCCCCTCTACTCTGGGACTGGAGCCTGAGAAGCTCACAGCAAGGACTGCAAATGTCTGACGTTCCTTATTTTACCTGAAACAAGTAAGTCCAATTTTGCACCCTCCTCTTTAATCTGCCCGTGTTTATTTGAATTTTAATCAAATTGACATCATTATCCTAGAAATCAGCTCATCAAGTTGATGCTCTGGGAGGGCTCTGTGGACCTGCAGGCCATGCCTAGAGCTGCACCTATGTCCACTCTGATTGCTCAGCTGTCACTTTTTTTTTTTTTTGGCTTCTCAGGGCTGCACCCACAGCATATGGAGGTTCCCAGGCTAGGGGTCTAGTCGGAGCTGCAGCTGCCTGCCTATACCACAGCCACAGCCAAGCCAGATCCGAGCTGCATCTGCAACCTATACCACAGCTCATGGCAATGCTGGATCCTTAACCTACTGAGCGAGGCCAGGGATCGAATCCACAACCTCATGGTTCCTAGTTGGATTCATTTCTGCTGCACCATGACGGGAACTCCCAGCTGTCACATTTTGAGTATCACTCTGGTCATCATGGATCCAGGCCAAATGCTCTCATCACTTCACAAGGACCGTCTGAGAATAAACCACACTGTTTTCACAGATGGGGTCAAGGAGGAACTTTCACCTTTTTGGGTGACTGGGTTTGTTTGTTTGTTTGTTTTTTTGTCTTTTTAGGGCCACACCTGTGGCATATGGAGGTTCCCAGGCTAGGGGTCGAATCAGAGCTGCAGCTGCTGGCCTACACCACAGCCACAGCAATGTGGGATCTGAGCCGTGTCTACACAACAGCTCATGGCAACCCTGTATCCTTAACTCACTGAGCAAGGCCAGAGATCAAATCTGTGTCCTCATGGATGCCAGTCACGCTTAGCCACGCAGGGAACTCCTTTTTAATTTTTATTTCTTATTTTATTTTATTTTTTGTCAGGTGGTTGGGGTTCTAAGGCCAGTCCATTCCAGGCTGACACTTCTGGTTCAGGCCTGCAATTCAGGGAGCTACTACCAGGAATTGACCAGGGCTGTGGCAGGGATTGCAAGGTCAATGCCTTAAATGGCACAGCAGGGAGAAAAATAAGTGAAACACAGTGATTTACAATAGGGAACAGTGGGGACTGTGGCACCACACAGTTTGTAAAGCAAAGAGTCTGCAACCCGTGGTCTGGAGCTAGAGCAGCAGACATCCTGTGGATGGGTTACATTTGCTGATACCCTACTCTTACAATAAGTGTATATTATCAACGAGAGCTAATTAAGAGGATGCTATATGTCAAGTTCTTTTCCTGCACCATCTGGTTTAACCATCTCAACAACTGTCAATACAGAAGGTAATATGATCCCATTTTAAGATGAGGAAACAAAGTCTCAAGATGGTCAATGATTTGTCAAAAGTCACACAACGGGTAGCGAATCAGGCTTCCCAAGGGACACCAATAGAAAGTCCATTTAAAGCTCGGTCCAGGAAATAGCCCAGGGCTCCAGCTCAGGCTGCGGCCTGGGTATCCAGCTAGGTGTCCAGGCTTCACTGCAGCCTGGATCTGAGAGCCAGCCTCTGAATGGGCTCTTGGGGGTCCTCTGCCTCTCTGCCCCAGTCCGTCCCCTCCCTGTCTTGGGACCTCTGCTCCCAGGGGCAGCACCTCCTGTCTATCCAGCTGCCACCTGCCTCAGCCACACGTCCCTCCCAGCTGGGGCAAGAAGACCCAGGAGGGGATCTCTGTGGATGGAGGCTGGCTCAGCATGGCTCATGGCTTACTCTGCTCGCCACTCTCTAAAGCAGCTCCTCACCTGCCATCTTGAACCAATATGGGATGTGACAGCTGGGAAGGCCCAGAACCCTAATAAATCCTGCACCCTCTCCCTCAGCCATGCTGATCTCATGCTTCTCATGTCCTCACTGCCCATCCACCGGGTTGGCTGCAGGAGGCCTGCCTGAGCTCCTGAGGGTTTCCTGCGAAGAGAGCTGGTCCTTCTCGATGAAAGACAAGCTTGCAGGAGCTTCCTTCAGTCGGACAATGAAGAGGTGAGGTCGCCCTCGCCAGCATCTCCCTACCCTCAGCTCCCTGTTCCGGACTCTGTCCACACCCATGGGATGTGTCGCATTTCCCTGCCTTTGCCCTGGTCCAGGTCCCTGCCCGTACAGCTCCCTGAGGACAAGCACATGGTGGGCGACTGAGTGGGTGAACCGGGCACACTGAACCTGAGGACTGACAGTGGGCGGGAAGGAAGGACCTGCCATACCGTGCGGAGCAGCCGGAGTGGGGACACCACGGTCCCTGCCCCAGACCCGCACCACTTCAGGCTGTAAATCAGCGTCATCAATCATCAGCCGTGAGCACTTAACCTCTGGCCCTAACATCTGTTCCCAACTGCGCCTCAGCATCTGCTGCGGGGTCTGCAGAAGAACCTGGCAGCCGAATCTCAGGGGGACCCAGGACTCCTGGGTTTGCCTGGCTGGTCTTCTTCTTCCCAGTGGGCTGGAGTCAGCTCAAGGACAGGGAGCAGCACAGAGCCTGGCACACAGTATGGGGAGGCATAGTATTGGGCAGTGGGGAGGCAGCAGGGGGTTTGGTTAAGGGCATGGCCTGCAGCTGGCTGGCCTGGCTTCGAATAGGCCTTTGCCATCTACTGGTTGTGGAATCTCAGCAAACAGTTACTTAAGTTCTGGAGTTCCTGTCATGGCTCAGTGGTTAACGAACACGACTAGTATCCATAATGATGTGGGTTCAATCCCTGGCCTTGCTCAGTGGGTTAAGGATCCGGCGTTGCCGTGAGCTGTGGTGTAGGTCACAGATGCCACTTGGATCTGGCGTTGCTATGGCTCTGGAGTAGGCCGGCAGCTGAAGCTACAATTCAACCCCTAGCCTGGGAACCTCCAAATGCCACAGGTGCAGCCCTAAAAGGCAAAAAAAAAAAAAAAAGTTACTTAAGTTCTCAAAGCCTCAGTTTCCTCATCTGGAAAAGAAAGAGCACAGTAGCATGTACTTGATGAGGCTGGCATGAGAATTATGTTGGTTAACACATCCATGTAGAGTCTCTAGAACAGCTCCTGGCACTTATTCAATAAATGCGGCTTGTGTCTTATTATGAGATGGATGAATAAATAGTTCCTCTTCTCCTTCACCATGAGCAACAATAATAATGATGAAATTCCCGGTCACACTGGATTTATAGAAATGATCACATCCTAATCACATTTGTTGTCACAGCAGGTCTGAGGGGGAAACTGAGGCTCAAGGCAAGGGAGATACCTGTCACCTGCCATCACAAGAGTCCTGGGCGGCCTGGTATGACCCTACCCTAGTGCCCTTCCTTCCCCAATGCAGGATGCTGCCTCAGTGACTTGTTTCTCATCTGCAGCATGGGCTCACTGGGGCCTGAATGAGATAATATTTGTAAGGTGGCCAGCCTAAGGTTATTGCTGGCCCTGGCCCCTCTTCTTGAGACAAACCCTGGGCTAGTATCTGGGAGAACAGGCTTCCAAACTGGATCTGTTGCTAACTTTTCTGGATGACCTTGGCTCAATCCTTTTCCTGCCCAGAGCTGAGTCCTTCCAGGGTAAAAACAGTGCAGCTGCAGAACTTCTGCCCCCGCGAAGCCATTACTAATCGGTCACAGCTCTCTTTCCTGCTGAGCCTCAGAATCCTTCTCCACACAGAGCTCTAGCCACAGGGCAGGAAGCTGGCACTTGAGATGCAAACTTTCATCTCTAGGCTGGGTCATCCCTAGCTCTTGTCCCTGCTATTTGAGCAACTCTAACCCTTGCGAAGCAGCCCATGGCAGCCGAGCCCCGTAGCTGGAGGGAGGTGGGTGTGGTCCCTCCATTGTGGACCCATCCTCCTGGGGAGTCCTCACCCTTGTGGACCTGTCTCAGCATGACCCCTGTGAAGGGCGACCCAGAGAACGGGAAAACACCTTTGATTCCCCAGGCTGTTTGATAAGTGCTTTGACACGGTTTTAAATCTGCTGCAACTTTAACGCTGAGGGGCGAGAATTTTAAGGAACTGGAGAATAAAAAATGTTTATAACGGCTGGAGTAATTCAAGAAATCCCGGAGGGTGAGAAGAGCTTTCTGCTCTGATACTGTGGTTTCTTTGGGGGGAGCAGGGTAGAGCACAAGTATTGTCAGCTGGAATCCACAGGCCACACTGCCCTTTTCTGGGCTGGATTCCCAAGCAGCCAGGAATTCCTGCAGGGGCCTGAGAACTGCCCCGTGGACTGCGGCTGCTGGGAGGGACAGACAGGCTGCCTCAGCTGGACCAGAGGTTCTGAGTGTCCGGCTGGACGGGCTGTAGGGTCCCAGGGTTTGGAGGGGACCCCATCTCGCGAAGAGAGGCAAATGACTATGGTCAAGTGCCCACCCTCACTGAACCTCGGTTTTCCTCCTCGGAGGCAAGGAGTCGTGGTGGGGAGGACAGGGGACTCCAAGCTGAGGCCTGGGCTGAACCCTGAGATGGGTCCTGAAGGAAGTGCAGGAGCTGCCTTGTGCAGGGGAGGGGAGTGGAGGCCGATGAGGCAGGTACAGTGGCTCGGAGGCAAGGGGAGCATGGGGTAAACATTTGGGGAACCACGTCCACCGTGCCACCGTGTGTCCGCCGGGCCAGATTCGCTGCACAGGCAATGGGTGCCCTTCAGCAGGCCGTGCCCACGTGGCCCCTGGGGCCCTCGGACCATGGCTGTCCTCCCGCACCAGGGCTGGGTGCAGGAAGGGACCCTGCAGGCTGTGGCTGTGCGCCTGGCCCGGCCCGCCGCGCATGCGTACCTGGGAGCAGTTCCTGGCCCAGGGCGCGGCCACCCTTCCCGTCGCTGGCAGCCAGCTGTGTGGATGCGTGGAGCTGCTGCAGGGCCAGACACTCGCTCAGGACGTCGGCCTCAGCGTCAGGGCCCGTGTGCAGCTGGGGAGCGAGCAGAAGCAGAGAAGGTGTTAGTGGGGCATCACCTGCCCACGGGCAACCCTTGCTTTAATGAACAGGGCGGGAAGCAGTGGCCCCAGGGCAGAGCCCTTTGCCTCACTGTGCCTCCGTTTCATTATCTGGACAATGGAGCTAACTGGGTAGATGGCGAGGGCTGGGTCAGTTCAGGGCTGAGAAGGAGATGCTACAGTGAGATTGAACATGCAAGGATTTTAATGGAGGGGGGTACCTGTGTGAGAGCAAATGGGGAGAGCTGGGCAGGCTGGGAGAGCCCTCAGACCGAGGGAGGGATGGAGGGAGAGGAAGTTGGTGGACGCTTCCTAGATGGGGCACCTAGGGACCAGGGAGTTCTCAGGGAGCCCTCGGGCAACGAAAGGGGGCGTGCGCCCGGGTGGGAAGGGTCTCTTCTCCCAGGGAAAGCCCAAAGCCAACTATCCGAGTCCTGAAGGTTCAAACCCTCATTTTATGTGGGACAAAGCCAACCCGGAGAAGGCAAGAGCCTTGACACATGTCACCCAACAGCTGGGAGTCAGCCTCGAGGGGTTTTCCAGACTCCCAGGCCAGCAGGGCCAGCACCCAGGCTAGGGGAAGGCACGCCCAGCCTCTTGATGGGCCCTCAGCTCCCTGACCCAGCAGCTGTTTTCCATGTAAATTAAGTTTCTGGCAAAAGAGGGGCAAGGCATGTTCTTGCAGACCGCAATGTCGATCGGATTAGGAGCAGCAGGAGAGGAGAATTAAGGAAGAAAAGCATTTCTAATTCTCTATGAAACGCAGCAGGGCTGCCAAGGAGCTGTCATAATACAAGGGTCGCTTTACCCAGAAAGATACATCATCCCCGATGGCTCTTAATGGATGCTTATTACTGGGAGGTTTGCAGATCTGCGGCCCCAGGTCCCTGGGGCTCAGTGTGAGCCAAGCACGGGGCCTGGGAAAACCAGGGTAGGATTTTGGTCCTCAGGCATCATCTTCTTGGGACAGAAGCCTCTCTGGCGTGGAGTCTGGGCTACTCCCTGTCCCTGCCCAGGCCCCTCAACCTGAGAGCAGTGGAGGGAGCTCAGGCCCTGGAAGCGGGTGGGTCCGGCTCTGCCACTCCCACACTGCACAGCTCTGGGCAGATTTGCTACCTCTCTGAGCCTCAGTGGCCACATCTATAAAATGAGAAACACTTGCCCACTTCCTATGGTTATAGAGAAGACGAGTTGAGGTACCGTCTGGGAAGCACCAGGCTCAGCCCTCGCTTCTCAGGGTGAACATGGGTGTGGCGTGTCACCGGCGACCTCGCGGTGCATGCTGTGACCACGTCCCTTTTCTGCTCTACTGTTTCCAGTGGCTCCCCAGCCTGGCTGTCCCTTCCCCACGGTCTTTCCCACTGAGGCCTGCCTGCTCCTAGCACCCCAGCCCTGAATATCTCATCCATGGACAACTGCGGTCTGCTTTCTCCAGCCGCTGGGCCTTTCTCTGCTTTATTCACGCTGTACCCACAGTTCTTAGAACAGTGCTTGGCAAACAGGAGGGGCTCCTAAATCTTGCTGAACAAATGACTGGCCTCTTCCCTTCTGTCCTCTGTCAGGCTGATGTTCCCAGAGTGGCCCCTGCTGTTTCTCTTCCCCTGACACTCAAGCCCTGGTGGTCCTTGGGAGATGTGGGTTAAACCCAGCCGGGCAGGCTCTGCCCCCAGGTGCAGTCCCATCCCTCCTGGGTCCCTCGGCTGCTCACACTCTCCTTGCCCAAAACAGAATCCACTGCTTTGTCTTGCAAACCTGCTTCTTCCTTAGATTCTCTGTCCTGGTGAAGGAGCCCAGCATCCATCCTTGCATGCAATGCCCGACACCGATGCTTCTTCTGCCAGTTCCCCCGCCCCTGCCCACCCTGCCAGGCAGTCTCCAAGCCCAGTCCCTTGTCCCCCTCCGCCCCCCGCCAGGTTGGGACCCCACTATCTCTCCTGCTCCCAGCAGTGGCCTTGCTGCCTTCAATTTCCCTCCAACCATCTCATCCCATTCTTCACCTGGTCCCCAGAGCCATCTTTCAAGGTGGCACGCCCCTTCTCTGCTTACAACTACTCATTGGCACCCCTTGTCCTGAGGACAGCCCAGACCCCTCTGCAGGGCTTCAGGCTGTCCTGCGGCCCTGCCTGCACCGCCTCCCCTCCGTGTGCCTGGCTGCGCAGCCCCGAGGCAGGCAGGGCACCTGTGCATCCTTGCACAGTGTTTCAAATGTCAGTTGCTCCCTGGGGCGCTGTTGTCATCTGCTCAACACTTCTTCCTTCTTCAGGACTTCCTGACAACACGCACTGACTGCTGTTCGGAACTTTTACTCTGGGCCACGTGCTCCTCCAAACCTTTAACATAAATGTACTCATTCAAGCCTCGGGACGACCCTTTAAAGCAAGTTCTCTACTGCCCCACCTGATGGTTGAGGAGCATGAACAAAGGCTCTAAGCCACGTGCCCAAGGTCAGCGGGCTAGTAGCAGTGAGCCGGCAGGCTGCCCAGAGTGCCCGCCAGCACCGCTGGCCCTCTCTACCCTGTCTCCGTGCCCATGTCACTTCTGCTATGACCCTCCCATCCCCACGCTGATGGGCTAAGCCCCTTCTCTGTGCCCCCACTACTCTCTGCACGTGTCTCCTGTGGTCTTGCTCATATTGTACCTAATTATCTCTATGTCTGTCCCTCACTGTCCCCACGGCAGGTGGGGACCATGGTTTTGTATTTGTGCATCCTCGATGCCTACGAGGGCCTGATGGCAAATGTTTATAAAGGAGCCATGGTCGGATGGCTCAGTGGGCAGATGGATGAGAGAGGAGCTGGTGGACGGCATGGGGCTGGATAAATGTCCTTTGTGACAAAGGTCAGGTCTCCCTCAACTTATATTGAGGTTATGTCCCCATAAACCCTAAGTGCAAAATATCACAAGTCAAAAATGCATTTAATACACTGAACCTGCCCAACACCCTAGCTGAGCCCCACCTACTTTAAATGTGCTCAGGACACTTCCACGAGCCTACGGTTGGGCAAAATCATCTCCCATAAAGCCCATTTTATAATGAAGTACTGAATAGCTTATGTAATGTACACAATACTGTACTTCAAATGACAACCAGAATGGCAGTCTGGGCACAGGACAGCTCTAAGTGTATTGGTTGCTCCCCCTTGCGATCGTGTGGCTGACTGGGAGCTATGGCTGCTGCCCAGCAGCACAAGACAGGATTTACTGCACATCATGAGCCCGGGAAAGATCAAAATTCAGAATTAAAAGTATGGTTTTTACTGAATTTGTTTCACTTCCGCATCACTGTAAAGTTGAAAAATCATGAAGTCCAACCATCATGAGTCAAACTAGTGTAAGTTGAACCATCATAAGTTAGGGATTACTCTAGCTAGTGGGAGGCAGACAGAGGACGAGGGTCAGGGGCACCCTCAGGTGCAGAAGGCTGAATGCATGCAGGGAGTGTGGCTCGTACCTGGCTTGACGCTCGACAGGTGGCCGGGAGGCCAGGGGGGTTTGCAGAGATGGACCCGGGACGGAGCCCGCTTACCTTCTTACGCACCTGCTGCTCTTTGGCTGAATGGGCCTTCACGTGCTTGCGCAGGGAGCTGGGGTCTGTGTAGCGCTTGGAGCAGCCAGGAATCTGGCAGGCGTACGGCTTCTGGAATGTCAGGGGGCAGAGGTGGGGTGAGTAAGGGGCCACCTGCCAGGCCCAAGGTCCTACTGCGTGGCCTGCAGTGGGGACGATGACCAGGCGACGAGCGGCTGCAGGCTCACACCTGGTCCCTCCCCGCCGTGTCCTGGGCCAGGAGGGCTCTGACTGGGCCAGGCCCTGTGCACGGGTGCGGGGAAGGCCCTGGCCTGGTAGTGAAGGAGGGGGCTGTGTCCCCATTCTCCCCTCACATTGGGACCTAGCTGAGTCACCTCCCCTTCTCTGAGTCTTACTTTTCTCCTCTGCAAAATGGGGCCAACTGAGTTCTAAGGATTCTTCAGCTCTGACACTGGCTCTGAGAAAATACCCTGTGCAGCCGCCAGCTGCAAAGAAGCAGCAAGGGGACAAGGGGTACAATGAATCGGTTGCCTTGGAGGAGAAGGAGGAGAGGGAAAGAGAGGGCCAGCACGGGGCAAAGCAGAACAATGTGAGGCCAAGCCTATGGCAGGGCCCATGCCAGGCTCCTGACCAAACCTTGTGGCAGGTCCAGCAACCCCAGGCTGGTCTCCAGACCAAGCAAAGCCCAGGTCCTTGTCTGACAGTCGCGGGAGACCAGAAGGGAACAGCATCTCAGACGCAGCCCTGGGGAGGCTGGCATCTGTGCCCTTTGTGTCCCTCCCCTGGGAACCCCATCACTCATCTAGAACAAATCCATGCCCAACACCACCACCCCTGGTTCCTCCCAGACCCCACCCTGCTCTCTGTGCCTCCAGCCCCCGCACACTCCCACCGGAGGGCCTTCCCCCAGACCTGGCCACGCTCTTACCTTCTAACCCCCATGGCTCCCTAGTGCCCTCAGATACAGCCCATCTCCAGGCACTGAAGGCCCTTTGTGACTTGGCCCTGCCTGAGTCCTCACCCTCCTCCTGCCCAGCCCTTGTCACCTGCTCTCCAACCCCACCTCGAGTCTTCTTCCCGCCACCTCCCCAGCTCAGTATCAGCCCTGTCCCCTGCACTGCTGGGTCTGTTCAGTGCTGAGTGTTCCTCAGGAGAGGGTCCCTTCTGATCCATCTCGAGTTCCAGGCACTGGCCCAGGGCAGGGGCTTTGTGGCTCTGAGTTCTGAGCTCCCCGCAGAGGCCTCCACAAGACCCTGCTTGGGGACCCCAGCTGTTACTGGGGTCTGAGATCCCTAAGGCTCCTTTTTGAACACATATAGCAGTTCTGATCTCACAGGGCCCTCTGGCCTCCAGCAGCTACAGGGGATGTGAGGGGATGTTTGGAGGTGATGCCTAGGTCCCCGTCAGATGTGCCCACTGGAGCTGCCCCCAAACCTCAAGGCGAGTCGGCCCTGCTGGGTCTCATGGGGAGGGGGAAGCAGAAAGAGATGGCCATACCTTGGTGCTGCCATGGAGAGCTGCCAGGGTAAAGAGACGGAGGAGAGCAAAAAGAGAGAGACAGCGCAGTGAGAAGCTGGCCGGGCTGAAAGGAAGGTGTGGGCGGGAGGGTGGACGGCAGGCCTCAGACCTGCCCCCACACAACCACACGGAGACAGACGCAGACCCACACAGTAAGGGGGCCCCTCCCTCACGGGCCTGACCCCCGCCCCCAGGATGTGTGCACAGACACACAGCCACGCACACCTGCACGCATACACACCTGCACACACATACACACACACACGCACACACACATAGGGCCCCTCTCATGAGCCCCCCACTGATACACACACACACACACTCTCCCCTCTCATGGACCCTGTGCTGCCCCAGGCCCCGTCCCGTGAGGATGCTGATACAAATCCACACGCTTTGGCCAAAAAAGCAAACAAACAAAGCTCCGTGTGTGCAGGCGCACTCGCCTGGAAAGAGGGCACAAGGCCCATCTCTGTGTTTGTTTTTCCAGGGCCTGACGTGTGTAGGACATTCCTCCGGCCCAGCTCCCCCACGAGCCCTCAGGAAACCCCGAGGCTGTCCCAAGCAGCAGCCAAGCCCCAGCCTGGAGTCATCACTTCGGCTCCAGAGCCTCGATGACAGGAGGACCCCCGAGGTGGCCGCTCTGAGGACAGCACCTCGAAGAGCCCTCCGGCTCCGTGCTCAGGATCAGCTCCTCTCCTGCCGAGCCCTCCCAACTCGCGGGCACCAAGCTCAGCACTTGCCACCCACCACTCCCTTCAGTCTCACACCCACCCTGTAAAAAGCGTCCCCACTTCATGGATGGGGAAATCGAGGCCCATGCTGTGGCCGAGATCTTGCGGTGAGTCAGAGTGCCCGTGACACTCTGCCAGGGTGCTCCCTCTCTTCTGTGGCCCTGAACGGTTTAGGGAAGTGGGCAAAGGAGAGGTTATCACCCCCACCTTCCCTCTGAGGAAACTGAAGGCAGGACAGAGAGTCTGCAGTGGCCAGGACTCGAACCCCTCACTGAGTGCCCGGGACATGGCGGAATTTGGTCCGCGTTCAGTCAGTGAGTCACACGTCAGGAAAGGAAGGGCTGGAGTTTGCTGTGCAGACTCTGCATCTGGCCTCCACACCTGTTGCCTCAACTGACCCCCATCCTTCTCTAGGGTGGGTGTTTGAGGAAACTGAGGCCCAGAGAGGCCAGGGGGCATTCCTCGGACCTCCGGGGGTCAGAACCTGGGCTACTTCTCCCCCCTCCGTTCTGCTGCTTTCCTGCCCGTGGAGAGAATCCCACCTTCTCTGGTGCCCGAGGGAAGCTGGGGCCACGAATGGGTCGCTCTGGAAAACAAGGCCCAGCCTGCGTGGGGCTGACCCGCTGGGCCTGAGCCTCCGGCGCTGGGAAAGCAAGCTAGCCACGCGGAGTGCCCGCCGCGTTTCCCTGAGGCTGGCACGAGGCGGGCCGGGCTTGGCGGCTGCACCGCCCCCGGCTTCACCCAGACCTTCTGGGGAGATGCAGGCTGAGATAACTCTGTGGGCTCATTCTGGGCCCGAACTGACCCAGCCCTCGGAGCTCTGTTCACACACCCAGTGGGGGCCAGAGGCCTGTTGCTTTGGGGCTGGGTCCAGGAAATGCAGTCAGGACAAGGGAGGAAGGGGGTAAGTCAGGGTAGGTGACCCCTAGATGCCTGGAGGGACATGGCTCAGGCTTGGGGGAGAGGGCGGAGAGAGGCTTGATGCTGTTGGGGCTCCGAGAGCCGTGACCAGGGTGCCAGGGCACAAACCCTGCCTCTCAGGGCCAGCACTGGGTGCCAAGAGCCCCAAGGGCTGCGCATGTGAGAAGGTCACGAAGGCAAAAGGACTTGTCAGCATACCTCCTCACTTCATGTCCCCAACCCTGTGACAGTGGGACCTGAGAGGGGAGGGGTGGGGAGAGGGGTGGGACTCCAGCTGGGGGCAGGGCTCTTCCTTCCTAGCCTGTCCCCTGGGCCCTTCTTCCCTGCAGTAGGGGGCTGACACGCTCCAAGGGGCACTGGACGTGGAGTCAGGCAGGCTGGGTGTGCGTCCCCGCCCCCCACTTACCGGCTATGTGACGGTCAATGACTCCATCTCTGAGTCTCAGCTTCTTTGCAAAAAGGGGACAGGCCCCTACCTTGTGGTTTGTCACCAGGATTAAACTGGGGAAGGGTGTGTATGATCTTAGAGGAGAGGGCAGACTTGTCGAACATTCTGCCCAGTGCCTGACCTGGGCCCAGACTTGTCTTCCCTGCTATTTTCCGCCCCTCCCTCCCCCATCTTTTTTGGATCTTGGTTTCCCAGCTAACAAAGCCCAGGGGGCCTGCAGCTCTGACCTCTGCTGTTTTGTGAGCTGTCTGGCCGCCAACTTACCCTGGAGGGCTCAGTTGCCTCCTGGGCCTGTTTCCTCATCTGGACGTCTGGGTACTGGACAGGCAGGGCTGGATGGCCACTCAGGTCTCCCAGCCCCACACCATTCAATCCCCCAAACATGTGTGTGAAGAGCAGAGACACAGGCCAGTGGCCCAGACGGGGAGTCTGGCTCTGGACCTGAATCTTGCTGTACCTGGGGGCCAGGGTCCCCCCAGGCGGGGTGCAGCCCCCTCACCCAGGCCCTGTGAGACTGGGGTGAGGCCCAGATCTGAGTCAGCTCTGTCACCTTCCCGCTGAGGAGGCAGGGAGCCTCCCAGAGCCCTGCCTCCCTCATCCATCAAATGGGCTAGGGACCCCCTGACTGGCAGGGTCAGGGTAGGGTGGGGGGAGCCGACCTTCTAGGAAGGGGTCTGTTAAGGGCTGACATCTGAATGCACAGGAGACAGGGCTGCGAGTTGTCCAGGGCAACAAGATGGACAAGGGGCCCAGTCACTATTCCAGGGGCCTGGAGCCTCAGGCCCTGCTCACCTCGGCCTTGCCCACTGTGCCCAGGAGACAGAGAATGGCCCGAGAGCCTCTGGCCTGTCTCCACGGAAGGTGTGGGTGGGAAGAGCAGGAGAGGATGCAGAATGTGAGCCCGCCCTCTCAGTGGGGACAGGCAAGGATGCTAGTGCCCAGGCTTGTGTATCTGGGCTACGGCAGTGGTTCTCAACCAGCGGACAGTGAAAGCACAAGGCCCTCTTCCTAGGATTTCTGACAATGTCAAGACATTTTTGGTTGGGAAGGGGGACATCGTTCCTGTCTAATGGGTAGAGGCCAGCGACACTGCTAAACACCCTCTTGTGATGACAGTACTTCTCTCTCCCCCAAAGAACCATCCTGCCCAAAATGTGAACAGGGCTCCAGGGTGAAGGCAGGGCTTCTGGGGGGAGCCAGCTGCCGCCGCACCTCAGCAAGCGGGCAGTGTATACGCCCCCCACCCTCCACCCTCGGCCTCCGCCCTCAGGCCTACCGTGTCGAGGTGGGTACGCTGGTGCTTGGCACGGTCACTGGAGTTGCTGAAGGCCTTCTGACAGCCTGGGTGCTGGCACAGGTATGGCTTCTCGCCCGTGTGGCTCCGCAGGTGGATCTTGAGGTTCTCCAGCCGCGAGAAGGCCTTGCTGCAGCCTTCAAACTGCGGGAGAGGCTGGTGAGGGGTGCTCTGCAGCCCCTGGAGGGTCCACCACCCAGCCTGGAAACGGCCCAGCATTCCCTGCCCCCGCCCCCCGCCCCCCGCCCCGGTCCTGCCCGAGACCTCCAGGTGCCCCAGTTTAACTCCCCATGAAGCGTTCAGGGTCCAGACTCTATCTGGGAAGCCCTGATGGATCTGAACTTAGAAATGGCCCCTAGGGCTGGAGGAAAAAAGGGGTCTTTCCCTCTGTGGCTCTGGACAGATCTGCCCCCACCCCGCAGTGGTATCTAGAAACGTCATGACGCTCTCATGGTAGCACATCCTTGAATGGATAGGATGCAGGTACATATCTAGTGCACGCATTCCTGGATCTGGAGCCCAACACCTGGATTTGAGTCGGGCTCTGTCCCAGTGAGGCTTTGGGCAGTGCCCTTGACCTCCCTATGCCTTATTTTCTTGCCTACAAACTTAAGAGTGTGTGGCAATTACGCGGGACTGATAGGAAGGCCCCAAGGGGCAGGACACTGACCGTCAAAGGGCTTTGCATTTGGAACTCAGCATCCACACGGACTACAGTAAACTCAATGTCTGGTTTCTCATTTGGCCATTTATCTATTCAATGCCCACCAGGCCCCAGGCTGGGCAGGTAGCATGCAGTGGGCAAAGCACAGACTGAGGCCCCTGGTCAGGAGCGGGGTGGATAGAGAGCAATGAGCAATGCTGATCACGGCAGCCTCTGCCCACTCCCATCTCTCTCCAGAATCCTCTAACTTCAAAGTCCTCCATCCCACAGCTACCCCAGGAGGCTCTGATATAGGAACGGACTCTGCTGGTCCCCTCTAAAGCCCTATGGGGCTGGCATTCAGCCTCCACACCTTTTGGCCCCTCCTGACTCCCCACCAGAGGCTTGCGACAGCAGCGGTTTGCCAGGCAATTCCAAGCCTTTGTTCACGAAAGGCACTCAGTAAGGGACATCCTGTCTCAACAGTCCATGCCATCTCCCTTCAGCCTTCAAAGTCCAGCTTGAACGCTGCCCAGCGAGCATTCCCTGGTCCTGGTGGGACGGGCTACCCCTTCCGTCTTCTCCCCACAGTGCTTGCCATGGGCAGGAGGGGGAACCTGCCCTGGCTCACACCTGCTCTGTCCGTCCAGGCGTGGGGCTGGGTGTTTAACCCCACGACCGCCGTGAGGGGTGTACCCTCAACAGCCCCACCTCTGAGACGGAGGCTTCCTGGGGTGATCACAGGGTTGGGACGGGATGCAGCCCATGTCTGGGGCTAAAGCCCAGGTGGCTCCTCTGTGCCTGCTGCCTCCCTGGGCAGGTGGGCAGGGGAGGGGACCCTTAAGAAAGAAGAGATTGGAGGAGGGCCGGCTCCCTGTCCCAAGCCATGGGTTCCCTGGCCGGGGCAGACGAGAGGACAAGGATCTACACTTGATGACCAGGAGGGCTGGGTTCCCTCGGCACCTCTCCCTTGAAGGCCCGGCCACCACCACAGGTCGGCTCTGCTAGGGCTGGTCCAAGGCAAGCTGCCTGCAGCTGGGTTTTAGAAGCTGTTCTGCTTCCTATTTCCAGATGTTATGCCTTTCCCGTGCATCAAAACCAGAAGGAAATCCTGTTTGGGGAGTAAATAGGCCACAAGACACCCCCCCGCCCCACCCGCCGCTCTCCTGCAAGGCCATGGCCAAGTTCATCCACAGGGAGATGGAGCAGCAGCTGAAGCCGGCAGCCTCTCGGCCCCCAGCCAGTCCCTTTGTTCTTCCCTGTCCCGTGCTGGGAGGGTGGACGGACCTCTGAGGCAGAGGAGCTACGACTCACGTGCAGCGTGCTGCTGCTGACTTTGGATGGGTTGGCCGGTCTCTGGAGATCCATCCATCACCCCCCATCCCAGGTCTGCACGCCCGTCTGGCCAGCCTTCCATCCCAGCACAGTTGCTCCCCCACGCCTTGGTTTGGCCTGCACCCCTCCTGGGACACCTTCCCTTCCAACTCGCTGACAATTTAATTCGTACATTTTTCAAAAGTCTGGGATCTGCCGCTTGGTCTTCACGGTCTTCCAATACGGCCGGACACCTCCCCCGTCGGCGTCCGCCCTACTTTGCCGCCGCACGGGAGTGATGAGACCCTGAACGAGTGGGGAACTTCCATGCCCCCAGGCCTGCTGGCACTGTTCCCTTGGAAAGGAACACTGTTCCTTCCTTGGCTCACTAAGCAAACGTGGTGCTCAAGCACTACCTCCTTTGAAAAGCCTTTCCCAACCTCCCGGCTCCTCCTCGGTCCACACTCTGAGCTGGCGGGGAGAAGGTTTTCACTGCACCTCCACTACCCTCCCTCCACGTCTCCAGGCTGAGGCTTTGGGCTGGGCTGGCATCTCACTCATGGGGCAAAGGTGGGTTAGCAAGGTGATCCAATGGAGGTAAAAACAGGGGTTCTGTGCCTCGAGGTGCACATGCCTTCCTCCAGGGTTCATCATGGTACCCACACCTGTGCACCTGCCCAGGCTGTGCCTGCGTATGCCAGCCCAGCTGCTTGCCCCCACCCCCCTGAAACTTCCCAGAGCCGAGTCCCAGCCTTGGGTATAACAAGCAAGCAGCCCAGGGCACCGTGATGGGGGCGCTGTCCCTCAAGGTAGAACCAGAGGTAGCAGCAGGTGGGGAAGAGATGCTGACCCATCAGAATAGGTTCAGGAAGAGGATGCTGCAGGACCCCTGGCAGAGCCACACCCCCATCAGGGCAGACTCCCAGGGCCTTGAGGGTACACGGGCTTGGCTTGCAGATGCCTGCCAAGCCCCCAGGGCTTCTCCTTCAACAATCCCAGAGATGGGCTAACAGAGACAAAGAGAAGAGGACAAGGATGCTTGCAGGCTCAGCACCCGTGTGCTCACTCTGCTAGGCCTGGTACTGTCCCTGCTGGGATCGCATATCCTCTCCATTCCTCAGGGCAAATGTTCCTCTCCCACTGTCAAGCCGAGGCTGGGGGCGCAGAGACACAGCACAGCACTTTACAGACATGGACCCTGATGTGGGACGACCCGGGTTTGTGTCTTGATGGCTCCACTTGAGAGTGATCTCAGGCGAGTCCCTTCAACTCTTCAGCCCTGGTTTCCTCATCTGTCAAACAGGGTGCGTTCTACCAACTCCAGGGGGGTGGTTGTGAGGACCGCACAGGAAGTGGTCGTTTAGGTACCAGGTTCCTGCTCAATATCGTCATGGTAGCCATCACTCAGGGTCACAGGACAGGTACGTAGTGGAGTGGCATTCTGCCTGGGGTGGCAATGCCTGGGCCACCTGTCCCTCTGCAGCGCCGGAAAGGTGTGTGTATGTGTGTGTGCACGCGCATGTGTGACATCCCACTGGCCATGGTGAGCTCCCAAGTGCCCCCATGTCCTGGTTCTACTTCTCACTCCTTATCCCTCATCTCACTCTCCATCTTCCTCCTGCAGCCTGATATCCGGACTAACAGTCTCAGCACACCCTGGGTCCTCCAGCCCTTGGCTCCATCATATATATCAAGGGGGTATTGGCCTGGGGCCTGGGAAAGCAGCTGCCCCAGCACCTCTTGTGATAGGGGGGTCACCCCAGGGCTTTGCTGGCTCCATCTCTGAGGACAGGAACCCTGGACAGGTCTGCTCACCCACCAACCCCCACATCTGTATCCTGGGAAGCCAGGACCTAGCATGGCTCACACAATGGGAGAAGGGCCTGGTTTTGGAATCATAGAGCTGGGGCATGTGAGCTTCTCCTGAGCCCCTCTCTGCTGCCTTACAGCTGGCAGCCCTTGAGGCCCCTCCAGCTCTAATGCTTTATGAATCTATTTCTCAACTGTAAATCTAACCAGGTCACCCCTGCTCAGGACCCTCCAGAGCCCACTGCACCTTCTGACATCTGGTCAACCTCCTCAGCCTGGCATTCAAGGCCCTCCACAGTCTGGTGTGTCAGAGCCTGGGAGGAAGGGTCCAAATGTGGAAAATAGATGGCCCTGTGATCTTGGCAAGTCAGTGCCCTCCCCTTGGCTCAGAGTCTTTCTCTGTAAAATGAAGATGTGAGAAACCAGTTCAGCGTTGTTGTGGCAGTGGGGCAATACATAGATTCATATGTCACATAGGACACACTCTGAAAATGTCATCACTATTATTAGGGTGGTGGTGGTGGTGGTTACACCTGTCTTGCCCTCAGGGAGGACACCAGTGTGGGTCAGGTTTTACTGACCTAAAATAAAGAGCAAGGGGCCCTGGCTGATGTGTTGCCATTGATTGGTCTGGCCCTAAAACTCTTCCCACGCCAAGCCCGTAGAACAGTCTTTGGGTACCTCCAAGAGAGTGAGATAGCCTTTGGGATGGGAACGGCTTGAAGGGACCCCATGCATGGACTGTGGGGGGTTGGGAGGGCAGCAGGAAGAGGTACCCCACCACTGTCGTGCTGGGGGTGGGGGAGGGTAACAAATGCTGCCGGAATGGAAACCTGGATCTTGTTGGGGCAGAAATGGAGCCAACAGGCACATCCTAGGCTTTGGATCTCGGTTCCCCTGAGCGGGTAAAGGATGGGTTCTAAGGCAATGCTATGGTGACCCAAGGGTATAAAGATGCTTCCATGGGGTCTGTACCCCAGGGATACACATTTTTTTTTTCACTTTTTAGGAAGACTGACATTTCTCCCGCAACACCCCAGTCTCTGGAGGGTCTATGGCAGATTTTGTCCCGGGCAAACCCCTCCTTCCTGCCGTCATTGTCCGGGTGTTGAACGTGCAGAGCAGACCTTCTGGGACACACCACCCCCATTGCAACGGGGCAATAGGGGGAACTGTGCCCACTGTGCCAGAGGGCACCAAGCCTGAGCTCAGGTGCAATCAGAACTGTCATCTCTTCTAGAAAGAAGTGGCCCATTCATCTTCAACATAAGGTAACACATCAGACAAACCCCCAGCTCTGAGGTCCCTCGTGTGCCCCATCCACCCCCAGCTTTCTCACACCCCCATCACTGCTCACTCGTATCCCCATCACTTGTCATGAATCCGCCCAACCTCCCATCCACTCACTTCTTGGATTCACGCATTCATTCGTGAATCTTTTTGCAGCTGTTTCATAGCTTCCTGCTTCACTCAGCTGCCCCTGGGTGTAGCTGGGAGCATGCTGGGAGCTGAGACCTCAGGGCCACAAAGACCACAAAAGACATGTAACTACAAATGAAAGAGAAGGTATTCAGCCCTAAGAAGGGGCTGGTCTCCAGAGACTTCCAGCTAGGGGAGCCTAAGGGGTCGCTAAAGCATTCGCGGAGGAGCTGGGACTTGATATCTGGGCAGGGTTTGGAGAAACAGGGTGAAGGACACAGGGAGACTGGAAGGGGTGGTAAAAGTTCTGGAAACAGCTAAGAATCTGCTAAATTGGAATGAAAGGGAGTGGAAGAAGGACATATAGAAATGGGAGTTTTGAGGGTCCCTGCATTCAAACCCATGGAGTGGTGACACAATCTGGAGCAGGCAAGTTTGGGGATTTTTGGATCCCAAGCTTCCAGAGAAACCAGCTTGTGTCATCACTGATGCGGAGCTGCCCGTGGGGCAGTAGGAGGCCATTGACTTGGGGAACTCTGGTGCCTGAGCCGGAGACATATTCCCTCCTCCCTGACCCCTGCATCCAACCAGCTGCCAAGCCAGAGAAAGGCCACCTGTTAAACATCTTTCCTGTCCGCCCACTGCCCTGGTCCACACCCCCTGCACCGCTCGCCCAGGTGACTGCAGCAGCCATCCTGCCTCCCACCCTCCCCTCCCAACTCTTTCCCACATGATATCCAGTATCCAGAACAAAGCCTTCAGCCTGTATAGGTCTGTTTGAGTGTCTCTCCCCGCAACATCCTCCATGGTGCCTGTTGTCTCCTGAGTACAGATCCTCACCCCAGCATTCTGGCGGGTGTGACCTGGCCCCGGTAATGGCTTGGTGATGTCTGTGCCCGCCCCCCCTCCCCGTGTTTCAAAGTGGCCTGGGTGCCCATCCGCACTTTCCAGCTGATGACTTTGGGCAAGTTCATTTCGCTTTCCAGAGCTCAGACTCCTCATTTGTAAATGGGGGCATCAGCTGAGTACACCTGAGTACATGGCTAATGCCCCTGTGAGCCACAAGGCACACGCAGCATCCTGTGGCCCAGAGCCCTGATGCCAACCAGGGGCACACAGAGAATTACCTGGGCACTTTTTATTCAGGATGAATTTGAAAACACACCAGCTCACATGACCAAACACAACAGATTTATGGGGCTGGAAACAAAGGTTCACATGCCATGTGCAACAGAGAGGGTTGCTACTGTGCATAAGGGGTGCATGGAGAGGGAACAAGGAACAGAAGGGATATCTAACCATCTAAAAAGTCCTAAGAATGAAGAGTTCCCGTCGTGGCTCAGTGGTTAACGAATCCGACTAGGAACCATGAGGTTGCGGGTTTGATCCCTGGCCTTGCTCAGCGGGTTAAGGATCCGGCATTGCCATGAGCTGTGGAGTAGGTCACAGATGCTGCTCGGATCCCGCATTGCTGTGGCTGTGGCGTAGGCTGATGGCTACAGCTCCGATTGGACCCCTAGCCTAGGAATCTCCATATGCTGCGGGAGCAGCCCTAGAAAAGGCAAAAAGACAAAAAAAAAATCTGAGAATGAGAGGTTTTCTCTTACTAGAATGAATTAATATTAGTATGTGTACTATGCTGAAAGGGGGGGAATTCAGAATGATGTAAGTGACTGGGTGACAGCCTCTCAGTCGCCTGCCAGGGGCAGGGGCTGTGTGTGTTCCGTGTGGTGTGCCATTTAACCTGACAGCATCCTCTTCTGCCAAGGCTCCTTCCTAGCCCCACTCTGCAGATGAGGACACTGAGGCCCAGAAAAGCAACCTCACTGGCTCCAGGTCACACAGCCAGGAAGGGGCAGAGCTGGGATCGGATCTTGGGTCTGGCTGATGTGCAAGTCTGTTCGTATGTGTCCCTAACTGCTCTGGCCACGGCCTCTGGGACCCCTACAGAAAGCACCCCGCACAGGCTGGCACTTGGGGATCTATGACCATGATTTCCACCGGGGAGCACTCACACCCTGGCTTCCCTTCCCAGGCAAAACCTGGCCCAGCCCTGGATGCAGAGCCAAGGCTGGGAAAGGGGGACGCCCACCTTCCTCCCGGAGCCTCCGAGAGGAGCTGCCATCCCATGAAAAGGAAAGCCGGGGCAACACAGCGGAGAAGAGCAAGTCCGCCGAGGCAGCGCACAGAGCCTTGAAAGGCCCAGTTCCCACATGTGGGGCGTGTTACAAAAGAACATTCAAATAACGGGGAAAATACCCCGGGAACCGTGAAGCCCTGGACCATCTGGAGTTTTATAGTAACAGGCAGGGGAAAATCAGAATCTAATTGAAAAAAGTCCGCTGCAATCCATTACCGCTGCATGCAGCTCACAGAACCAAGGGCAGGAGATGAAAGACGCAGAGGAGCCGTCCTGGCAGCTGGGGAGGGGGCACCATCCTCCCGGCCAGGCCAAGCCCGGGGACCCTCCAGACTCTGGCTGGGGGAGGGAGAGGACGCTGGGTCCGACGTCAGAACCTGCAGGGCTGGGCATCCCCACTCCGCAAGCTGCCCTCTCTGAGCCTTTCCCGCATCTGTCAAAGGGCCAAGCAGGATCATTCAGGGTGGCCCCCATACTGGGCCCTGGGGGAGGATTGGGAGCCCCATTTCCTATGACATGCGGGACTGTGCCACAGGCCAAAGGCCGCAAAGTCACACAGACAGAAGTTTGTGGCAGGGTGCCCCCCCCCACCCCAATGGCCAGGGCAAGTTATGTCCCGTCCCCACCCTCACTCTCCTCTCTAAAATGGGGCCACCACAAACAGCTGCTGTCCATGCCCAGCACAGGAACTGGCACACAGCGGGTACCTCAGCAACGTCAAGTTTCCTCCCTACGGCTGACAGGGTCCAAGGAGGGGGAGGCCCCTTTTCTCACGGTCTGGCTAAGGATCTGGACACAAAGGGCAAGGAGGGGGATCAGGGCACACGGGTGGGGTGGGGGGAGGAAATGCCTCCAGTTTTGGCATTTGCCAGTGACTTGCTTCTAAACAAACACATTTCTGGTTTAAGGGTAAAATATATTGGGTTACAACAGTCTGGCAGGCCATTCGGGGATCAACTTCACATTTTCGTACAAACTTTTAACCTACTTTACAACAGTGATTTGGATGGGAGAGCTGCGTGGTGCCAGAGCCTTCCTCAAGATGTCAAGTAACTCTGTGCTTGGCCAGCTGGCACGGCCGGCCAGCCGGGAGCTGAGGTCCGGCCCTCAGTCCGCACCCTAGGAGGGGGACGCAGCCCTGCAGTCCCTGTCCTCTGAAACCCGCGGGGTTTCCACAGGGGTCTTCTCAGGGCCTGGGAGGGGAGGGCCCCGGGCTGGACTGTGCTCTGGGAGGGGAGGGTCCAGCCTTGGGCCCCCGGTACCTGCTGAGCGAAGGCACGAACGGGCAGATGGGAGCAGGAGGGAAACTATGACTGTAACAGCCCCAAACACCATCTCACCAGTCCCCTTAGGCCAGCATGGCAAGCCCCTTTGTCACAGAGGTGGGCAGCGAGGCCCAGGGAGTTTCTGTGAGAGGGACCCCAGCTGGTGAAGGATGGAGCCTGGGTTTGCCGGCAGCGCCCCTGTTCCGGAGCTGCTCCTGTCCTAGGCAGCCAGGATTGAGGGATGCCATGCGCTCCCAGGCCAGCATCTCCCAGCTCTCCAGGCCTTCATAACCATCACAAGAAGCTGGAGGCACACAAGAGACAGGCCGCAGGCCCCCCTGCCAGAGCCGGGGGCAGATTGTGCCTGCCCTTGGCGGGAGATTCACAAGCTAGCAGGGCGGGGGAGGGGGAGCTATAGATTCCCCCTTGCTTCCTCACCAGGACTGCACTGGAGGCTCTGGGCTGGGTCCTTCTGCAGCAGGAAGTCCCTGTCTGGGCAAGAAACCGGCTCCTGTTCCCAGCCAGTGAGGGCCAAGGGTCAGGCCCCCTTTCCAGGGCATGCGTGCATGTGTGCGTGCAGAGCCCCCCTGGAGTAGCGGGTGCACGGGGAGGTGGAGCCTGCTCACCAGGTGGCCAGCGGGATCCAGGGCTCCCTCTGCTGAGCTATGGACATCGTCTGAGGGGTGGAGAAGGGCTCAGCTCTCGGCCAGGGCCCAGCAGAAGGCAGACTGCACAGAAGGGCAGACACACACACACCACCAGCCCCAGACCAGAAATGCAGACACATACTCTGACACCTCTCCTGCCAAGCTAGCAAAGAGACAGAACCCCAGGACATCAACACACAGCACACATGCACACACGTACCACGACTCATGCCACACACACAGGGAGGCACACACACAATTCAACCCAAGGATTCCCAAGCCTCAGACCTCACCACAAGCACAAACACACAAAGTCCTGGGCTCCAGATACCCTGACACAGCCCCACATACAGCACAGGCAGAGACTGGCTCATACACCAGAACACAGATGGCCTCACAGTGGCTTGTGTGTGCACAGGAGGGACACTCACCCGAGACAACAGACAGTGGACACTTCCAAGAGACCAGGGGATACAGACATGTCCTCACACCAGTATCTCGAGACACAACACAGCCAGACCCACGGATGGTCAGGCTACCACACACCTCTCCATGGCTCCAGGGTACCCAGAAGATGGCGCTGAGGCTGCAGGTGGGAGGAGCCAGCCAAATGCGTGGTATCTTCCGACCTTCCCAGGGCAGCTGGCCTGGCTTGGCTTGGGGGAGGTTACACGTGGCGGGGGAGCACCCCCAGGCAGGACTGCAGGCCCCCCTTCGGCCCCGCCGACCTCCAGCCCGGTGCCCCCTCCCCCTTCCCCAGCTCCAGCCGCAGGCCTCTGCCCACACGGTGTCCTCTGAGGGTCCAGCCCTCCCTGCCCTTTTCGACTTGGTCAGGCCCCCCGCCCCCTGCCCCCTGCCCCAGTGCCCCCCAATCCTCCCCACTCCTGCCCTTCTCGCTCTGCCTGGCTGCCATCCCGGGGCTGCCTGTGTCTCACTGCTCCCCCTCTGTGCAGATCCCCACACCCCCTGGGTCTGGCCGGGTGCCAGCCTGGCCTCTCATCCCCAGGAGGGGAGGCAGGCAGGAGGGGGAGCCGGCTCCCTCCACGGACTGACCTAGAAGCAGAAGCACCCGGTCCATTTGCTGAGGAGACACACCTTTCCAGGTGGGTCAATGTCTGACCCAAAGAGCTGGGGGTGAGGCTGGTGAGCGCTGCCCCGGGACCAGGAGACAGGGGAACTGCGAGGAGCAAAGGGCTTCTCTCCAGCCTCATCCCCCTGCCAGATAAGCTTGTGCCTGCAGCCCAGCACGGTCTGGGGCTCAGGTCCAGTTCTTCCTCTTCCTGGCCCCCGAGAGCCTCAGTATGCTCCCCACGAATGGGTGACACTCCTGGCCTTAGGAGCTCATCATGCACATCAGGGTGTGGCCTCGATACGGGGCTCAGGACAGGGGCTCAGAAGACGTTAGTCCTCTTTTTGGCTCCTCTCCTGAACTCCAAGAAGACACAACAGAGTCCATGATGTAAAAAACATCAGGATCTAAAGGCCTGATTCCAGCCCTGGCTCTGTCATAGGCTACTGTGTGACATTAAACCAGTCACCTGCCCTCCTTAGGGCCACCTGTAGGTGGCAGCTACATTAATTAAGCCCCAGACAACTCACAGCATCCTGGGGCTGCTTGGGGGTAAAGGAGATCCAAGACATTCTATGCATCTCCTGAAGGAAAACTTCGGGGGGTCGGGTCAGTGGGAATCAAGACAATTGTACAACAGGCAAAGCTCCCTCCTGAGGCTGGCGGGGGGGAGGAGCGGGGGTGGGGGATCACCTGCCCCTTGTGCACCTGGGGCTCAGCTCCCATCAGGGATGTTCTATGAGGCTCTGGGCGCCTTGGGAGGGAGCAGGGGCAGGGCTGGGGGGTGTAGCTCTAGGGTAGTGGGGCCTGTGGAGTCGTGGTGGGGGCGGGGGGTGGGGGTGGGGTCACAGAGGGCTGTGCTTGGTCAGGAGGGAGCCCTACTGGAAGGAGGTGAGCGATGCCCCACCCCACGTTCGCAGGAACGACCAGGCAACTGCATGTTCATCCGTGCTGCTCAAAGGGTGCAAGATGGTTCCTAAGTTACCTTCAGGGACATCCTAGCGTCTAAGGATTTAAATTGGGTTGGACTTGACACCTGGGGCCCAGCAGGATAAACAGGCCAGGATGACCTGTCTCAGCATCATCGCCGCTCTCCTACTCAACCGCCCACCACGGATCCACTGGGAAGCTCCCAAGGGACTGAGCCTATGGGGCCACTCCCTGAATGGGGCCACGTGACCCCACATCGCGTGCTTCTTCACTGATCAAACCCAGTTCCTAGATTCACTGATCATGGTGGATGGCAGGAATGGTGACAGCCCAGCTCTCACACTGGAGCTGGTGAAGGAAGATCAATTGCCATTAGGAACCCATTACACAAACAAACAAATGAAAGCCACCCTATGGAAGGGATGAGAAGCTGGGAAGAGACAGGTCAAACTTTTCCAGTGGCCAAATGCCTCAGTCGGTAGGACACCTCTCTTCCCTGGTCCTACCAGCATCACAGCAATCACACCAGAAGCACGACCAGGGCTCCGAGGCTCAGGATGAGGGCTCCCAGGCTCACTCTGGGGCTTTTCGGCAGTTGGTAGCCACTGCTGATGCCCCCAACCCGCAAGTGACCCACTGTGCCAAAGACATCCAGCTGTAAGCTGGGCACCTAGCCACAGAGGTGTCCCCTGGGCCAGGCGTCCTGGGAAAATCCCTTTTCCTGCTGAGCCTCAGTTCTTATCTGTCAAATGTGTTTGTAGGAATAGCGCTGAGCCTCCACCCAAGGGCCTCGGGAGGCGATAACTTAGCAGAAAGCAGAGCAGACAGGAGACAGTCCCTGGCTTTTGGGTTTCAAAATCTGAGGCCTCAGGGCCGAATGGAAAGAACTCTGAACACAGGGATGAGTCACACATAGTTAATATTTCAGATGATTTTCTGCCATGAACCCATCTGAGAGTGCCCAGCACAGGGCCTGGCACACAGTGGGGTTGCATGAATATCTGCTAATGAAGGAAAGGAGTGTAGGGCAGGGCTGGGAGCCCCCCACATCAGTGGAGGCCAGGAGAAGCCTGGTTGGGAGGCCGCCAGAGCTCCTTGCATTCCCAGCCCTGGAAGATGCTCTGGCTGGAAAAGGGACACCGGAGGAAAAGCAAGATGCGGGGGGTGGTGGTGGTGGCAGGGCTCCCTCAAAGTGGGACCTGGTGTGCTATTGCACCCCCAGCTAGGCTTGTGGGGCTGCCTAGCAGGGCTCCTCCCAGGTGGGATGAACCCCCCCCCCATCATGGGCAGGGCTCCAGATGTCTCCAGAGGTCCCAGACCCAGAGGTTGAGCCCACACGGCCCTGAGCAGCCTTTCAGGTGGGCTCTGACCAAAGGCGGGGCGGGGTGCTGGACGGCTCAGCAGGTGCCAGCATGAGAAATGACTCTGGGGACCCCTTGGTTCAGAACTGGGGCAGGGATTTGTGGACTGCCTGAGAAGTGTTACCTAGCCTGGCGGGCGGGGGGGTGGGGACACACTCAGAACAGGAAGGGAGTTCAAGGACAATTTTTTTTTCTCTTATACTCAAGTCTGTGGACTTCCAATTCAGACCTGACATAACTAATACGGAGACCACTGTCTGCCTTGTCATGGGGATGTGGAAAAAGCAGAAGGGAGGAAAACTGCCCCTGAAGGGGGCATCTCTGAGTCTGTACGGCCTGTGTGGCCCCCTTTCTGGGCACTGCCCTCTGTGCTCTTCAGGGCACCCTGCACAGAAGGTGCTCTGTCGCCCTCTTTCCCGGAAAGCCTGGATGCAGGTGCCCAGGGAGTAGGGGCGGCAGCAGGACTGAAGCCAGGGCTGTCTGATGCCAAAGCTCTGTCGCTGTTGTCACATGGTGTTCCACTGAATTCAGACTGTTCTTCAGACTTAGGAAACATTAGGCCAGTTTCTAGAAATCACTAGAAACAAAGAAGTAAATGGAAAAGAACAAGACTGGCAATAATGGTGGCCACACCGTTTTTTGCATCCCCTGAGATTGTGGATTCCCCTTAAAAGGCCAATTCTCCAGATGTTCAGCCCAACACAGGCTGGAGAGTTCTAGAAGAGTCTGGGGGAGGCGTCCCACCCCTACCTGCCTGGGTGCCTGGGGGTCTGGAAGGGACGTGTGCCTTCTCCGGGGCCAGCCAGGCCGCCTGACTCTCATGGGACCCTTCTGTCCCTTGAGCAGGGGACCCTGGGGTCACCACACGAAAGAACGACCAAGTGAACTGAAAAAAAATTACAACCATATGACAGAGGAGGAAGGGGTCCTTAAGGAGGGACATGCTGAGAACCCGTGGCGGGGGTGGGCAAGGCCCCGCCCAGATGCCTGGCTGCACAGCCCGACGCAGGGGGACACCTGGAACTCATTAGCATTATGTCAGGAATAATGTCAAATTAAAACATTTAGCTTTGGCTTCTAAAATGAAGGAGGACAAAAAGAGAAGGATGCCATTGTGCTGAGCCACTCAGCTATGACTTGGGCACCAATCATTTACGGGGAAAAAAATCGCTGCCTTGTGCTTGGGCCCAGCTGGCACCCTTGAGCTGCCAGCGGGGGCTGAGGACTGAGAGCTGAGTCCCCATTTCCTGTCCTGGGCGCAGCACGTTGGGAGCCTGGGAGGGTGGGAGGGCCGGGGGTTCAGGGGAGGCCTTCTGACCACTCTCTCCCCATGGCAGCACCAGGCATAGGCCCGCCCTGCCTCCCTCCTCACTGGCCTGTCTCCACCCTGGCCTCTGCCCCCGAACCCATCTCTACCCTGCAGCCAGAGAAATTCCTCAGTTGCAAGCCTTCCCATGTCATGGCCCAAAACCCATCCATGGCTCCCTACTGCTTTTAGGATACAACCGGGCGCCCTTAGCCTGGCACGTCCAGATTCCCACCATCTGACTCTGCGGGCCTTCCGGCTGTGGCTGGCTCCCCACACTCCCTTCTCCCTTTTTGGTCTCCACTTAACACTGACTATTTGGGCTTGGAAATTTATACCTCCGTGCCCTTGCACAGGCTGTTCCCTCAGCCTGGAATTCCCTCTGGCGCCAGGGCTCAGCTCCAGTGGTGGCTCCTCTGCAGAGGCTCTGGGGCAGATCCTGGGCCGGACTCATCTCTAGGACCCCCCTGGCCCAGGGGTAACAGCAAGGCGGCTGGGCCTGGCTTCGTGGGAACCTGAGGCTCACATGACATCAGGACTGGCTGGCCCTCAGAGGTCCGTGTGTTATAGGTAGGAACATAGAGACAGTTCAGAGAGGGTATGGCTGCCCCTGCCGCCAACTGTGGCCTCCCTGGATTCTTAGGGCATGCTCATTCTGGGGTGGAGAGTGCTCTGGAGTCATTCAGGCCCAAGTTAAAATCCTGACTCCCTCCACCTAACCTTTCTGGGAGTCAACATCTTCGTTGGCCTTTCGAGGATGGAAATGATGGAGAGTCAGCCCCGGACATGGTTCTGACCCTACCCAACACCAGCAGCAACCCCCTGTGCAGACAGAGAAACTGAGGTCCGAGGCTACAGAGGACAGGGGGTCAGTGACAGGATGGAGACAGAGGCTCCCGGATCCAGGAAGGCAGGGTTCACAAAGCCTGACTCGTCCAGTGGCACAAGACAGCAGATGGCAGTTCATTTGCTTCCTCACTCGTGCGTCAGCCAAGGGCACGTGGCGAGGTGTCCAAAATCCACGACCGTGACGGAAGCAAGTTACCAAACAGCACGTCTAGCGTGAGTCCATTCTAGTAGAGAGTGTAATTATCACACATGGAGAGAAAGGTCTGGAAAAGCACTCTAAAATGTTAAATAGGTGATTTCTGAGTGCTGTAGATGGAGGTAATGTTTCCTTTTCTGGTTTTTTGTTAGTGTTTTTTTTCTTTTTAGGGCCGCACCTATGGTATATGGAAGTTCGGAGGCTAGGGGTTGAATTGGAGCTACAGCTGCCAGCCTACGCCACAGCCACAGCAATGCCAGATCCAAGCCGCGTCTGCGACCTACACCACAGCTCATGGCAACGCCAGATGCTTCACCCACTGAGCGAGGCCAGGGATCAAACCCGCATCTTCATGGATACTAGTCAGGATCATAACCCGCTGAGCCACGACGGGAGCTCTTTTTTTTATGCTTTATGCTCTACTTTCTACCTTCTTAATTCTGCCCGTGGCTTTGGGTGAGTTGCCCCACGTAACATGACCTGGGGATATGCCCACCCTCAACATGGAGCCAGAAATGTCTGAGTCTGGTCTGGACCGGCCATGTGCTCCCGCTCCCATCCTAGGTGGCGTGGGTGAAGGACTTCCCTCTAAACTCAGCTTCCACGCAAACCCGCAGGAACAGCATGGTCCCCTCCAGAGGGGATCTGAGGGTGCAGGAAGACATGGACGGCAACCAACCTTCCAAACAGCTAGGGACACGGCCCAGGATGATGATGGCTGTGTGTCTGCCTCAGGGAACCCGGGCCCGCCCTGTGGGATGCACCGAGGAATGCCTTCTCATGGAGTGACGTCGCCAAGCTGTTTTCCACGTGGTGACCAGCGATGACCAAGGCATCTCAGGAGACAGAGAGACCACTTAAGAAACCAGTGGACACAAATGTGCTCACTCCTAGGGCAGGTCTGAGCCGCAGGCCTGCAGCGGGGAGGGCGAGGCTGCGCTTTGCTCTCCGGCAGTGGCCAGAGCTACCACGGAGGAGTGAATGCGCCTTCACCCCCCTACTCTGCGGCCTCAGCCTGGCGTCTGGGACTGGTCTCTGTGCCAGCTGGCTGGGCTGAGGGCTGCACAGCAGGCAGAACATGGTTCCAGCCCCAGCCCCGCCACTGACCGACCCCTACCCTTAGGCAAGTTGCTTAGCCTCTCTGGTCCAGAGCTGTCTTCTGGAAAACAGTTAACACTCCTTCCTTGCAGGTTTACTGTAAGGGCTAAATGAGATAAGAGGCCGCACGGGATCTATGATTTCTTCCTCCTACAGGTGAATCAATAATTATCTCAGGAGTTCCTGTCATGGCTCAGTGGTTAATGAACCTGGCTGGTA
Source organism: Phacochoerus africanus (assembly GCF_016906955.1). NCBI lineage: Eukaryota > Metazoa > Chordata > Mammalia > Artiodactyla > Suidae > Phacochoerus > Phacochoerus africanus. The sequence goes on along the minus strand of NC_062551.1, from coordinate 158,239,379 downwards.
TTCATGAAGACGAAGGTTCAATCCCTGGCCTTGCTCAGTGGGTGAAGGATCTGGCATTGCCGTGAGCAGTGGTGTAGGTCACAGATGCCGCTTGGATCCCAAGTTGCTGTGGCTGTGGTGTAGGCCAGCAGCTATAGCTCTGATTGGACCCCTAGCCTGGGAGCCTACATATGCCACAGGAGCGAGCCTAGAAAAGGCAAAAAGACAAAAAACAAACAAACAAAACTACTACATCATGTAGGAAAAAATCCAAATGCCAATAGGTGATGAATAACTAAACAAAAATGGTGTATTCATACAATTGAGTATTATTTGGCCATAAAAAGGAAAGAAATACTGATACATTCTACGACATGGACAAACTTTGAAAACATTATAGTAAGTGCAAGACGCCCCAGACAGAACACCACGCACTGTATGGTTCCATTTATATGAAATGCCCACGGGAGACAAATCCAAAGAGACAGAAAGTAGATTAACGGTTGCCAGGGGCTTGGTGGAAAGGAAAATGGTAATGTCTTCTAATAGGTACAGGGTTTTTTTTGGGGGGAAGGACAGTGATTAAAATGTTCTGGAATTAGATCATGACAATGGTTTTACAACTTTGTGAATCTATGCAAAACACTGATTTATACTCTTTAAAAGGATGAATCTTGCGAGTCACATTTCAATAAAAAGTTAAAATATTATTTTTTAAAAAAGAGAGACACACACGACAGGACCTCCCACCTCTGGTTACGCCCCCCACCCTGCCCAGCACTACTGTACACCGGGGATGCATGTCATTCTCCATGCAGCCTGCACGGATGTGCCTCTGCTCCCATCACTTTCTACCCTGAATGCTCTTCTCCTGCCACTTCGCCTGGCAAAATCCTGCTCATCCTCCAACCAAGCATCAGACATGTGCCACCTCTTCCAGGGAGCCTTCCCTGATTCCCCCACTGTTAGAGCTATGCTCCCCTCAGGTCCCATAGTCCTGTGCTTCCCTCATCACAGCCCAGGACTCAGGATTTTTTTTTTTTTTTGTCTTTTTGCTATTTCTTGGGCCGCTCCTGCGGCATATGGAGATTCCCAGGCTAGGGGTCCAATCAGAGCTGTAGCCACCGGCCTACACCTGAGCCACAGCAACGTGGGATCCGAGCCGCATCTGCGACCTACACCACAGCTCACGGCAACGCCGGATCGTTAACCCACTGAGCAAGGGCAGGGACGGAACCCGCAACCCCATGGTTCCTAGTCGGATTCGTTAACCACTGCGGCACGACGGGAACTCCAGGACTCAGGATTTTAACTGTCGCCTCCGGGTCCCTCTCTCCCACCATGGGGGGTGTGAGTCAGACCTAGGCTGATGCTGGTCCCATGGAAGGGCCTCTCCCCCTGGGCCTAGCAGTGGACGATACTCACAGCAGGGGCTCAGGGCATGTTCGCTGACTGAAACAATCTGCTCCGTCGGGGCTGGTCACCCACGTTCCATCCCACCCCTGGGTGACGAGAGCAAGGTTATTTAAATCACAGAAGGTCTGATCGGCACAGGCATTAGAATAAGTCTGCCCACTTTCCAGATGGGGAGACTGAGGCTGGGGAAGGGGAAGAGACTGGCTCAAGTCAATGGAGTTACCAAGACAGGGAGCCCAAGCTCCAGACTCCCAGCCCAGGGCTCCCTGACCTTTGGCCTCAGGGGCACTTTGCTCCTCACACTGAGAAAAAAGGCAGCAGCTCCAAGCTCAGTGTGGGCCGAGGCCCCTCCATCTCCTCCTATACCTGCAGAGAACGAGCGCTGGACTCCTGGGTCCTGAGCCCTACTCCACCATTGACCGCCTGCTCCTGCCTTTCATGGATGGAAAGTGTTGCTTATTTCTGTAAGGTCCCATTTCTCAAGTCCTGGCCCAGGCAACTCCCCCCACAACCCATCCAGCTCCCAGAACCTCACCAGCAGCAGAGCCGCCGGTGTACCCCACAGTTCCCCTCAAACTTGGACCATAAGGGTTCTGCTTCAGAACCCATCTGCTAACTGTGTGCAGCACAAGGGCTTTTAATCATCTTTGGAACGACTGTACATTCTGGAACACAGACTCGGGGAACCGGGCTCAGACTGGGTCTGACAAGTTCTATTTGTCTGCCTCTCCCTCCGTGCGAGCCAAGCCAGGCTGCCAGAGGTTACCGGAGCAGAATGATGGTCATTTCTCAATAGAAATAAATGTTTCATAAAGTCTATTTCCATTTTCCTCAAGGAGCCAGGAGCAGCCCAAAGAGGTCCAACTCGAGAGCCTTTTTGTGGGGGAGCAGCAGGGAGGACTTTTGTTTTCTTATAAATCTATGCTCATTGTGTTTTCCATGTTTTCTGCAACAAGCATAAAAAACTTTTACAAATATTTATTTTTAAAATCTCGAGAACAGAATCCTTCTGCTTCTCTAACTCCTCCCTGCTGGCTTGTCTCTCTCGTTTCGTCTTTGCACAGTGGCGGATTCCGCTGAACACGGGCCGAATCTCCCCCTTGAGCGGCCGAGATCTAATTAGACCCTGGGTCTGCTGGCTTTACCTTCTCAGCAATCCCACCTTTTAAATATGACTCATGTCCAAGGCCACCCCAGGAGTCCCTGGCTGATCAGGACCTGAATGCAATGCACTTGCTCTTTTCAGCTTTGCCACCTCCCCTGGCTGGGCCTCAGTCAGCCGTCTGGAGAACAAAGGGGTCAGGGGGGAGACGGTCTCACAGGCCCCTCTGACTCTGGCCTGCCACAGCCGTGTGTACCCCAGGCATCCGAAGGCGGGGCTCAGGGGTGAGTTCTGAGGGCCTCCTTGCTCACGCCAACGCTGGACTTTTGACCTTTCCGACAAAAGGCTCTGTCTGTGCATGTCCCTAACGGGAGAACTAGGGTCTGCATGCAGCACTGAGTAGGTGTTTTTCTGCCAGACCTTTGGCATGCTGCCATGGGCACTGCCATGTCCTTCATGGGTGGGGGCATGGGGGGACTTCTCAGGGCAGTAAGGGGCAGGGGAGGAGGGTCCCACGCTTATGCCCACGATTTCTGCTCATCCTTTGACAACACTGTCATGCTAAATCTGTCCCAGCTCAGGCTCCTACCATTTGGCCACACTACCTTTCATGGCGACCACAGTTCTGGGCCTGGCTTCAGGGGACAGGCCTGTATGAGTTCAGAAGTTGCTGACCTGCTCTGGCAAGGTGATGATTAGATGGCCTCTGCCCCGTGAAAGCAAACCAGGAGGAGTGTCAAGGGTGGGCTGGATTTTCTGGGCAATGTCATGCTGTGTATCTGCTTTCCCATGGTCTTCCATGAGCCTTTGGTAAGTCTTTCTTTTTTTTTAAACAGCTCTGTTACGATGTAATTCAAATAACCATAAAATCAATCCATTTGAAGTATACAGTTCAGTGGTGTTGAAGTATATTCACAGGGTTGTGCAGCTATTACCACAATCAAATTTAGAACTTTTTCATCACTTCCAAAGAGAACCCCATACCCATTAGCAGTCATTCCTCCCTCTCCGTAACCCACGGCAACCACGAATCTACTTTCTATTTCTATAGATCTGCCTATTTTGGAAACTGCATGTAACTGGGATCATCCAGTATGGGGTCCTTTGTGACTGGTTGCTCTTGCTTAGCATGTTTTCAAGGTTCATTCATTTTGGAGCATGGATCAGTATCTCATTCTTTTTCATGGCTAAATAATATTCCATTTTATTGACGCACCACATTTTATTCATGTCATTTATTTCTAGGTTGTTTCCACTCTTTAGCTACCATGAAAATCGCTGCTACAAACATTCAGGTACAAAATTTTGTGAAGACCTATGTTTTCACTTATTTTGGGTACACACTGAGGAGCCAAACTGCTAGATCACACAGTAAGTCTATGTTTAATTGTTTGAGGAACCGCCAGACTGTTTTCCAAAGCAGCTGCTGCATCCCATCATCAGTGCATGAGGGTTCCAATTGGTCTACGTCCTTGTCAACACATGTTATTGCCCATCTTTTTCATTCCAGCCATCCTAGAAGGTGTGAGGGGGTATCTCATTATGATGCTGATTTGCATCTCCCATGGCTAATGATGCGGAGTATTTCTTTATGCGTTTTTGGTCATCTGTATATCTTCTTTGGAGAAATGCCTATTTAAGTCCTTTGCCCATTATTTCCCCCATTTTAGAAAGTTTTATTGAGGATAGTTGATTTACAATGTGATAATTTCTGCTGTACAGAAAAGTGTTTCAGCAACACATATACACACCTTCATCCTTTTTCAAACTCTTTTCCCATGTAGAACACCACAGAATATTGCCTTTGCCCATTTCTAATTTAGGTTATTTATTTTTTTCTGTCTTTTTAGGGCTGCACCCGTGGCATATGGAAGTTCCCAGGCTAGGGGTTGAATTGGAGCTGTAGCTGCCGGCCTACACCACAGCCACAGCAACACCAGATGCCGGATCCTTAACCCACTGAGCAAGGCCAGGGATCGAACCGGTGTCCTTATGGTTACTAGTCAGATTCATTTCTGCTGAGCCATGATGGGAACTCCTATCTTTTTCATTACTGAACTCTAAGATTTCTTAATATATGCTGGATGCAAGTCCCTTATCAGAAACGTGATTGCAAAAGTAAAGTCATTTTTGAGCTGAAACAATAGCAGCTAACATTTACTGAGTGCTTACCATGTGCTGGGCCCTGTTTCAAGTGCTTTACACATTATGAGTGTTTTGATCCTGACAATAATTCCATGAGATAGCGTATTATTATTGTTGTTGTTGTTCACATTACAGAGGTGTAAACAGTCACAGAGCAGTATCCTGCTCCAGTCACGCATCTAGGAAGGGGCAAAGGAGGAGCTCTGAGGCATTAAGGGAAGGTCACGGCCCAAGCACCCCCTTTGTTTTGGCTGTGCCCATGGCATGCCTAAGTTTCTGGGCCAGGGATTGAACCCTGGCCACAGCATTGACCCGGGCTGCTGCAGGGCTGATGCCAGATACTTAACCCAGCACAAAGGAATTCCCTCATGGCCCAATCTTGAGCCATGACACCAATTGGAAAGCTATGCTTCCTGGGACTGATATCGGGCAGAGCAGCCAGGGACCCCGAAAAGGCAACTTAACTCTGGGACAGGAGGCAGAGCCACCAGGCTGAGCCCACCTCACAAGGTTTTCTGTTTCCTTTGCCAAACTTGGGGAATCTGGGTTCAATTTTATTCAGGAAGGATTCAGTTTTCTTCAGCCATGCGTGCTCAAATTGGGTGGAGACTGCAGACCCTGACTCAGGAACTGACCCACTGCAAATCATGGATGATGTTTTCAGCCATTAGCACCAAAGGGAGCCCAGCCCTTAGTGCATTAGCAAGGGAGCTTCCAGGGCCTTTCTCTGCAGTGGGTCTGGGCAGGAAGGAGGTAGTGCTGGGGGAACAGAGGGCTCAGGGAGAGAAAGTCTTGCCCCAGGGGTTGGAGGGTTAGATCTGACTATGCTTGGAAAGAACACCCACTCACACACAGCCAGGTTCCCGCTGCCCTCTGACATCTCGGTTTTGGGCGCCCACCCAGGTTGGACATCAGACGAACTTTATGCAAGAAGATGGTTCATCAGACATTCTTGTTATGCAACACAAATAGTGGAAGATGAGGAACAACCGAAATATCTAACAGGGGGAGCAAAGCTGAGCAGACTGCACCACAATCCTCACAATGGGCTACAAAAAAACAGTTGTGATGACGCATCTAGAATCACAGGAAATGTCTTTGCCATGGTGTTACGTGTATCAATGCCCATTACTGTCAATAATTCTCTCGACAACCCCACTGGGAGCCTGAAGCACCTCATCCGAGATGAGGCTGGACTGGCCCTTGGCTTGCGCACCGTTCTCACTCTAAAATCCCAGCAATGAATTTGAAATCACTCCTCACTGAGCACTTACTATGTGCCAGACATTGTGCTAAGCTCGATGTCACACATGGACGGGAACAAGACCAAAGAAAACATTCCTCTGCGGTGGTTTGAGTCATCCGTTCTCTTTTTGGTTTTGCAAAATTTCAAACATGTGATTATGTCATATTCATGCAAAGAAATTCAAAACGCCCACCTTGGGAATGCAGTGAGGCCTAGGGACGTCACGAGGCAGTTCTTTGGGAACTGTGGTGGCCCACTGACACCCAGCCCTGGGTCCCCAGGTCCCCAGCATGGAGGCCACTCACAGCTGGTGCTCCAGCCGCCTGGGTGGGGGAGGGGGGGAGCCTCAGGCTACTTCCTCTCTTCCCCCTGGTCCAGGCCCTGATCTGTCAAATGGAGTAACCACTCTGCCCACTGCCTCCCGGGTGCTGGGAGGATGCCAGGTCACATAGTCACTCTACAGCAGGCAGCTCAGGGGCCTGGGGGACCAACATGATGCCTCACAAAGGGGCTGCCCTTCTTAGGGACCCTGTGAGCACCACTGACAGAGCGCTGTTGGCAATGCTGCCCCCACGAGGGCCTCTTCCACTTGTGAGCTCTGCCTGCTCACCCTTTCCGTCCTCTGCCCACAGAATCAAGGCTCTACACCCGGGCTTGACAATTCAGAGTCCCCATGTCATGGCCCAAGCCTCCCTTCCTGCTGCCCTTCCTCTCCCTACACTCCACTCCCTTCCCCGGATGCACCAGGGGACCTGCTTCCTGGTCCCTCTGCCTGCAATGTCGTTGGACACCAGTGCTCTCGTCACCACTCCAGGCCCCCTGCTCAATCTCATTTCCTCCGAGAAATTTTCCCAGACGCCCTCTCCAACATCTCACATGGTCCTCAACTTGGGGACACAGTGGGGGCTACAGGCTCCTGGGTTCAAATCACAGCCCGGGCTGGGCTAGATACCTCTCTCCCAGCCAGTGTGAACCCTCCTCCCACACCCTACACCCAACATACACATACCCAGTGCACATCCAACATACACACCTAAACACACACACACACCCAGCCTATACCCACTACAGGTGCACATACAGCAAACAGATTCTCAAACACGCTCCTCCAAACACACACGTGCCTTGACCAGATGCACCTCCAACATAGTCAACACCCATTGCTACACCATACACCTGACACACACACATTGCACCCTCAACACACACCCAAACACTCAACCACACTCCCAAACTACTCCCCTAAACACCAGCACAGGCCACGACCACAAACCCCCAAACTCAAACTCCACATATACACATGCACACTCACTCAACCCAACCACACACACACACACACACACGCGCGCGCGCGCATGCATATCTACCGGAGGAGTGTGTTTCCGAGTGTGCTCTGGGAGTGTGTGTTGGATGTGGGTGTTGATGCGTAGGGGCACGTGGGTGTGCAATGGGTACATGTCTCTCTCTACCACATGCTCCCCAACCACGTCCCCATTATGTGTGAACTTGACTGCACAAACATCTCCATCCCACACCAAAGCCCACACACTCTCCAGTCCCAATCCCAGACATCAGCTCCACAACCACACACATTTCAACCACGCTGCCAACAACCGGCACACATACCACACAGATGTAATCACACAAACGCAAGTAGTCACTGTCTCCTGATCTCCCCAAGGCTGAACACATACCCAAGTACCGCCAAGCACACACATACCCACTCTCACAGACCCCCCCTGCCACGCCCAAAGATGGAACCCCCTGGACCCTCCCCTACCCGCTCCCCAGACCTCACCACGCACCCCATTTCCCCTGCTTGGGCAGGCTCTTTGCAGGGGAGCCAGGTGGCAGGGGCACAAGCAGCCGCACCAAGCCTGCCTTTTCAGGTCCCCTGGTGACACTCCTGCCTGCTCTTTATTCTTCCCTTGTTCACTGATGATGAAAATACTTTTAAACCAACCACAAAGATTGTTGTCCTCATCTTTCTTTTTTCTTTTTCTTTCTTTTTTTTTTTTTTATAAAAACCAAAACCAACAGATGCATTTGGAGACCTTCTGATTTTCCTCCGGGGTGATTTATGTGACCACAACCAGTTCTTGGAGAAGAAAAGCAAACATTTCCCTGGTCTCCTAGAAACATTCCCCCACTGCACTCCATCCTCAGGCCGCTTCCTCCTGCCTGGCGGTCGAGGGGCAGGAAGAGGGATCTGGCTGGACCGTGGGCTGCAGCCCCACATGAGACCATGTCTATGAGGGTTTTCTATTTGTACTTGTATCATCAACCCTAGAGGAAGGAGTTGGGCAGGAGAGACAAACTACCTCAGCCAACAGGAAGCTCCTATTTACTTCATCAGCCTTTTTCGACAGTGAATAACCTGGGGACAGGAGTAGGGACCAGTGTTATTCCCATTTTACATATGAAGAAACAGAGCCAAGAGGGAATGAGTAACTTGTTCAAGTCCTCAACTGGGGTCAGGCCCCGACCAAGGCAACACAGAGCAGGTCTCTGAGCTGATACCACAGCCCAAGCGAGGGGGCCACCAACCTTCTCTGCCTTTCTAGGCACCTGCCTCACTGGCTGCCCTGGCAGCTGCAGCCACCACCCTCCCTGCCCCCCTGGAAGTCTTGGTGAATACAGGTTGCACTTCGATGTGGGGTAGATCAAGAAAGCACAGCCAGGGCTGGAGGAACTTGTGGGGTCACCGCAGCCACCTTCCCCCACGATAAATCCACACCACAGCCCCTGCCAGGGGCCGTTCCCCTCTGCTTATACACCTGCTGAGATGGTGCCCCCCTCACCTGAGGCAGACTTTTCCCATCCATCCGCCACCTCTCCGGCCAACGGTGACCCATCTACTCACACACTCACCTACTGAAGGTTAAGTGCCTACAAGATACTGGGTACCGGGCCAGCTGGTGGTGACACAGTGGTGAACAAGACACACATGACATCTTCCCTGGTGCAGCTAACACGCTGGTGAGGTGACACAGGTACCAGCCACGTCAGTAAACGAGATAACGTCAGACATGTGAGTGCTGTGGGGAAAAGCACCTGGCCTTGTGACGGAGCAGAAGTACTGTGGTAGTGAGTGGGTGTCCAGGGAAAGCCTCCCTGAAGAGGTGGCATCTGCCTGAGACTCATAATGAGAAAGAGCCAGGGAGCCCCCACTGCAGTGCAATGGGATGGGCGGCGTTCCTGCAGCACCAGGATGCAGGTTCTATCCCCGGTCCAACATAGTGAGTTACAGGATCCCTCACTGCAGGTGTAGGTCACAACTGCGGCTCAAATTTGAATTCCATATGCTGTGGGGGCGGCCAAAAAAGAAACAAAAAGAAGACTGAGAAGGAGCCAGGCATGCTAAGCTGTAGGGGCAGAGAGTCCCGAGTAGGAGGAAAAGTCAGCGCAAAGATGTAAGGACAGAGGTAGAGTGAGGAGGCCAGCGTGGCTGGAGTAGGGCAGGCAAGGGAGAGGACGGCCACCGGGGTTCAGCGAGGTGGGGGCCTGCCTTGTTGCTAGAACGAAGGTTTGGCAGGTATCCCAGCAGGCAGGGATTCCCAAGATGGAGCAGTGCCACCCTCCACAACTTCCCTGGATGTCCCTAAAGAGACACGAGGACACTGGGCCTCCTCAAAGTCTGGCTCAAGCACCTCCTGTCAGCACCGCTTCCTGGTGCAGGGAACGCCGCCCCGCGCCCACAAAGCCAAAGGCTCTACCGTGTGTTCCCCGACAGAGTGTCTCACGGTCCATTATCTGCCCTCGTGGGACTTTCCCATTCGCAGTCCCATCTGAGCATCCTCAAAATAAGGAAGGGGGAGGCAGTCAGGACAACTTCTTTTGGAGGCATAAAGAGGCAGAACCATGATCTGAGGTCACACATTGGGCTCTGAATCTAAGCCCAAAAAGGGGGTACCAGAGGATTCCCCCCACCCAACTCAGCCCTGTGGGATAACATTTGGTTCACTGAGGTAGTTGCAGGCAGTAAGGGCCAGGCCCAGTGCCAAGCTATTTACATATATTAACTTATAGAATCAGAGCACCAAAGCTCAGAGAGGGTGAGTGACCTGCCTAAGGTCACACAGCAAATATGATGAGGAATCAGGACTTGACTCAAGTCTGGTGCCACGGGACTAATCCAGCAGCTTGTTCTTTCAGTGTTTCTTCTTCCACGGTTGATCTGGACTCAGTAACACTGGGGAAGGGTGTGGGTGGGGATGGGTCACATCAGGGAGGCAGTGATGCAGGCTCCACCGGCCAGCTCTGAGAAGCCGGGGGATACTCCCTGGAGAGCCACTGCTTCAGGGGGCACAGGAAGGCTCCCCACTCCTGACATCCCCCCTCCCCCCCCCGCCGATCCTGCTGAAGCCACCAGTGAAGGACACTCTGTCCTCCTCCTCCTCCCAGGCTTCGTGAGGCTTGGAGGAGACACCCTCTGGGGTGCAGAATGGAGAAGGCCTCACAAGAAGAGCAAGGGTCTTAGGGAGGGGTGAGAGCATGGTAGCTGTCCCTCGGGGCCAGGAGGGGGTTGGGGAGTGGGGTTGCATCTCTAGGCTCAATAACCAGAAAGACTGGAGTATTCCAGAGAGTTCCACAGGGACTCTTAGAACTAAAGAAAGACTGGCTGCCCCTCGGGCCTCCTCTACAGAGCAGTGTGTTGGGATAAGACAGCCTCTCAGGCTGCTCTGATTCTGTAAATCCTCTGCCTCTGACCTCGTTCGTGGCCCTGAAGGCTGCTGGGGGACTGGCGGCGCCACCCTGGCCGCAGCACAGAGCAGGACTGAAAGGGGACCGGGAGAGGACGTGTGGTGCGTGTGCACGTGGGCACCGAGTTCCGGCCGTAGGGGGCCCGGGGCTACACTGACCAGCTTTAGGAAGAGCCCAGGCAACCAGAGCCCTCGACTGGGAAGCAAGGCTCCTCTGAAGCCCTCAGTCAAAATGAGAAACATTTACCCCCAGGCTCAGGAGGAGGGCGCTCCGCTGCAGGCCGTGTTCATCCAGCACTCACAGCCAGTGTGGCCCCGGGGGCAGCAGCTGGGGCTCAGCTCGGTCCTGTGTGTACCCGGCACAGGAGTGGGGAGCGGGGGTGGGGGGGGGGGCGGGGGTGTCAATTGCCACAGACTCGCTCTTCACCCCAAACCCCAGGGCTGCGACTGGAAACAAAGCTTATCTATTCGGCCACACTTATGCCTTATTTGCTGGACACTGTACAGTATATCAAGTCCCCATAATGGCCCCAGGGGTAGGTGTTATCATCACGGTCCGCATTTTACAGATGAAGAAACTGAAGCAACAGCGGTATGGAAGCTGCCCCTGCTCACTTAGGTGGAAAGTACAGTCTGAACTCATATCCACCAGTTCTCACCTGTGGAGTCAACCAACTGTGGAGTCAACCAACTGCGTATCCAGGGTGTGGAACCCACAGATACAGAAGACTGACTGTACTAGGGCATTTTCTATAGGGAACTTGAGCGTTTGCAGATTTTGGCGTGAGGGGAGCCCCTACCACAGGGTGACTCCAATAGCAACTAGGATTTGACTCAGGCAGTCTGGCTGGAGAGAGAGGTTTAGGAATTCGAGTCATCGGCACTTGGTGACCAACTAGACATAGGCAAGTGAGGAAGCATCCAGAAAGCATCTCGGGGGCGTGGAGGAATGGGGGTGGGGCAGCAGGTATCAGATGCAGAGCAACCACGCGCCAGGCTGGGGCCAAGTAGGGCAGAACTGACCGCCTGAGCCCATGAAACCTTGGGCTTGAAACAGACAGGGCAGAGCACATGGTACCATCCAGCAGCTTCCATGAAATACCTTGTCACTCCAATAACATTTCTGAATAACTTTCAATTCACGTCCAGTAAAATCAGACAGACTAGGTAAATACATATCTTTTTGAAATGAAGCACGTTATAGTACCTAAATGGTTTTTATCAAGTTCTTTCCAGTCTCTTGCAAATTTCTGATTTCTAAATAATCCCTTATCCATTCCATATGCCCTTCTAAAGTCATTGTTAACAGAAGAGCGGAAAAACACATAAATAATCTTCCCTCTTGCATGGGCTTTTGGTTGACTCCAGTTACTGCCAATCAAATGTCCTTTGGAGAGCCCCAAATCAAAGCAGGACGGAGCCGCTGATTAGACGGGGAGGGGGCTCTGGATGATGAGGGACGGGGGCTGGCAGGGGCTGGCAGCTGGCAGGCTGGAAGGGCGCACCATCAAACGCCCAGGTGTGTGAGCAGTGTCATGGGAACCCAGGCTTGGGAAGTGGGACAGCACGAGTGGGGCAGAGATGCAGAGGGACACCTTCAAAAGATCCAGTTGGCGGAGGCTGGGGGTGGGGGATAGCTTAGTGATGCCTGGAGGCAGGCCCAGGGTCATGCTGCGTGCCAATACTTGGCCTTACAAACATGCTTCCACAAGTATTGTAGAGGGCCGGCTATGAGTCCAGCACTGTGCTAGGCGCTGGGGCAGTTTTGCACATAGAAGGTTTTTTTTTTTTTTTTTGCTTTTTAGGGCCACACATGTGGCATATGAAAGTTCCCACACTAGGGGTCGAATGGAGCTGCAGCTGCTGACCTATGCCACAGCCACAGGAACACCACATCCGAGTTGCGTCTGCAACCCACACTGCAGCTCATGGCAACGCTGGATCCTTAACCCACTGAGTGAGGCCAGGAATCAAAGCAGCATCCTCATGGATACTAGTCAGGGTTCATTATCGCTGAGCCACAGTGGGAACTCCAGTAGTTGCTTTAAGAAGGTCTCAACCTGTTGAGCAGACTGCTGAGATGCAGCCTGTGATGGTGATGAGTCTTTGGGCTCAATCCAGGGTGGGGCTCCTACCCAGCCCACAGGACTCCAGGCCTCCTGCTGGAAGGACCGCAGACAATAGACGGCACTCTGCCACCCATCCCTGCTCCCTCTCCCACCAGGTGGCCCGGCAGAGAACCAGAGAAGAGTCCAGCCCTGTCTGGGTCTTTTGTTCCTTTTTAGGAACTCTAACATACATGTCATTATTGAACACCTACTATGTGCCAGGAACTGTCATGGGTTGTCTGCAGCTGTTACTTTTCCTTATACGTTTGTTTACTTCCCCAAAAAGCAGAGTGTCTGCTACTCTTCCCAAGTCCCATCCTGCCACACCAGTCAAGTTACAGATGAAGAGATTCGGGATCAGAGAGGCTAAAACACTTGTCCAAGGTCACACGACGAGTAGTAGAGAGCCAGGATTGGAACCAGATCCCTCTTTCCAATAACATCCTAGGGTCACTTTAACAAGCAGCTAGGCCATAGGGGCCCTGGCCTTGCAGGTACGCTGAGCAGCAGGGCAGTTAAGAATATACTGCATTTATAAACAGTGCATGAATTTACAAGCCTCCAGCTATAATTTCATCATAGCCCAGGCCCTGGAAAGTCTGCATAATCCTGAAAGGCGCTGGATTTCAGCTAAAAGACGGCTGTGACTGCTAATTGGTGCCTCAGCCTACGCTGTAAATCAGCCCAAGTGTCGGCACCTAAATGCAATCTTTTTTCAAACAGGCACTGTATGTCTTTACATTATTGTTGGCCAACCAAGGCCTTAAATAGTTTCGGTGTGACCGAGTTAATAAATCTGCCCTCGCTCCATAGCTGGCAAACACAGCCGGAGAGGAGACCATGCTCCCAAGGTAAACAGCCGGCTGGCAGCTGCCTCCTGGCCAGCTCAGAACTACAGCAATGGGCCTGGGGTGGGGGTCCAGCCTGCTCTCAGGAAGCCTCAGAACACACTGGGCTTGCAGAGGCCAAAAGGAGCCTGTGGGCCCAGCAGCCCATGGAGTTGTCATCCGAAGGTGTGGGACCAAAGGAGCTTAGGCCCATGGGAGTCAGAATGCTCTGGTTGGGTGGAACATGCCGACAAATGGAGCAGATCCAGAGGCCAGTCAGGGAACCTGGAGGGAACACACCTGCACCACAAACCCACAGCATGCGAATCTCTCCACACCCTGGGAGGTTGGCTTCCTATCCCCACTTTAGACATAGGGAAACTGAGGCTCACAGAGGTTACACTGTTTGGCCACAGAGCCAGCAAGTAGAGAAGCCAGTTTGAATCCAGGGCAGCCTAGCCCCAAAGCCTTTTTCCACGTCACACATGAGGAGAGGACTGGAGCAGACGGATAACAGAGGTCATATTTGCCAAACCAACAATCTGTCCACCAGGAATGACAAATACAAGTGTGGTTACAAGGGCAACACAACAGAGCATGTGAAGGTGGGATGAGGCCAGAACACACACCAGGGGAAGGAGCGAGCTTCCCAGAGATGGGTGAGCAGAGGCTTAAAAGATGCTAAAGATGGGGTTAGCACAAGATGCCATAGAGAAGACTCTTTATTCCTGTCCCCATCATCCGCTGAACAGTGGTGTGCCAGGCTCCTGCCAGGTGACAAAGAGCCTAGAAAGATCAGTGCCTGCCTTCAAGGAATTCTGCCACTCCAGCGACCAAGTGGTGAACAGAAAACAGGGCACCAAGAATCCACTGCACACAGAAATAGGACACAGAAGGAACTTGGGGACATTCAAGAAGGACCACCGTACCAGGGAAACAACTGGAGCTGCACCTCTGTGGTGACTCTCGATGTAGAGAAACAGTCCTGTACCCGCAGCGCACCCCTCTACTCCCAAGAGATGAGCAGCCTAGGGTTCTGCAGCCAGTTCCTCAGACCATGAACTGAGCTGGCTCAAGGTTATTCAGCAAGAACCTGTCGGAGCCACAACCCTGCCCTTCCTCCTGAGCTGCAGCCCAGCATTGCCCATTGCACCACACACCCCTAGACATGTGGGCAGGCACCCACTGCACTCCCTTATACTTGGTTTACCCACTGGTATTCTCATTTCCTTCTCCTCCAACAACCTAACAATGATGATAACAGCAACAGCAAGGCAGATGAAGCTTAACCCCCTGGAACCTCAATTTCCTCTCGGATGTAATGACAGAATGAGATGTGGGTGGTCCTCTCACGGCTCAGTGGAAACCAATCTAACTAGTACCCATGAGGATGCAGTTCCATCCCTGGCCTCGCTCAGTGGGTTAAGAATCTGGCGTTGCCGTGAGCTGTGGTGTAGGCCGGTGGCTATAGCTCTGATTCAACCCCTAGTCCGGGAACCTGCATATGCTGCAGCTGTGGCCCTAAAAAGACACACACACACACACACACACACACACCCCACACACAAAGAATGAGATCTGCTGGAGGATTAAATAAAGTAATGCATGTAAAGTACTCAGCACTGTAAAAGATCAACCGCAGGTCAATAGCTAGTTCTTAAAATAACACGTTTATGGTTCTTTGCCATATATGAGTTCCTATGATTCTTGTAGCAACTTGTGGGGCAGTTGTTGTTACCACCATTATTATTATTATCAGTGACTATTTTACAGATGAAGAAACTCAGGTTTTGCTTCTGGGTCCTTCTGCTGCAAAAACAACCAGATTATGCATAAAACAGTGGGTTTCTTGTTTGTTTGTTTTTGCTTTTTTGGGCAGCACCTGCAGCACATGGAAGTTCCCAGGCTAGGAGTCAAATCAGAGCTACAGCTGCTGGCCTGCACCACAGCCACAGCCACATAGGATCTGAGCCGCGTCTGCCACCTATACCACAGCTCATGCAAAGCCAGATCCGTAACCTACTGAGCAAGGCCAGGGATGGAACATGCAACCTCATGGTTACTAGTCAGGTTCGTTTCTGCCGCACCACAATGGCAACTCTGCATAAAAGAGTTTTTGAGTTGCTTATATTCCAGAAGGTAAGGAAAATCTCAGGGGCTAGGGTAGAGACCAAAGGAGGAAGTCATGAGCTAAAGAAGACTGGCGAGGGGGGAGCTGTCCTAAAGCAGGTGTTGACATCAGGACCGCAGCAAAGTGTGGGGGCTGGACCTTCACCTCCTACACTGGGCTTGGGGACCCGGCCGAGGTCTGGGGCAACCTGGTTCTGAGGGCTCCCAGCTTCCAGATTTCCTAGAAGCATGTGCACAGGAAAGCACGTGCATCTCAAGCCTCCAGGATACTCAGAGACCAAGCCTCCGCAGGACCTCAGACAATGACCCAGCACACAGGGGAGACACACACACACACACACACACACACACACACACACACACACACACGCAGAGGGAGAAACCGAAGAAACAAAGAACCACAAAATCAGACTCCCACCCTGGCCCTGCCTCAAGGATTTCAGAATTTAAAACTATCCAATCCTGAATACAAACTAACATGGGTGAACCGTTTAAAGAAAGAAAGGATGGAATCACAAGTATGAGCAAGGAATGAGAGACTACCAAAAACGACCCATGAGGTTTGCTAGGATCACGGAGAATTTCTAGACATTAAAAAATGTAATTATTCAAGTAAATTTCTAAAAACTGAAATAGGGAAAACTGCACAGTAGACACAGCTGAGGTGGAAAAGCTGAAGAAATTTCACAGAATTCAGAACAGAGACACAAACAGCTGGAAAATAAGAGATTTGGAGGCCAAGGGAAAAAGGCATAATATACCTTTAATCAAAGTCTCAAAAGCCAAGAAGAAAAAAATGGGAAAGAAGTAATATTTGAAGAGACAATGGCTAAGAATTTTCAAGAGCTACAAGAAGGAAAAAAAAATTAAAGAAATCTACACCTACTTATGGGTTAGTGAAAAATTCAGAACACCAAAGTTGATCTTAATATAGAAAGCAATGGACAGAAAACAGATAATCCATATGACAATTATATCACTGTCATTAATGGAAAATAATGGACAACTTCAAATGAGTACTCAAAAAGCTATCTTTCAAAATGAAGGTGAAAGAAAATACATTTTCAGATAAACAAACAAGAGAGGGGGAGTTCCCGTCATGGCACAGCGGAAATGAATCCGACTAGGAACCATGAGGTTTCGAGTTTGATCCCTGGCCTTGTTCAGTGGGTTAAGGATCCGGAGTTGCCGTGAGCTGTGGTGTAGGTTGCAGACGCGGCTCGGATCCTGAGTAGCTGTGGCTCTGGTGTAGGCCGGCGGCTACAGCTCTTATTAGACCCCTAGCCTGGGACACTCCATATGCCGTGGGAGTGGCCCTGAAAAGACGAAAAGACCAAAAAAAAAAAAAAAGACAAACGAGAGAGGCAGAAAGACAGACTTACTCAAGGAACTTCTAAAGGATGAACTTCAAGAAGAAGGAAAATGATCCCAGAAAGAAGGTCTAAAATGTAAGAGAATTAATGAAGAGCAAATAAATGTGTAAATATGTAGGTAGCGCTAAGCAAACATTGCTTTATAAAATAACAATGCTCTCTAATTTATGGAGTCGAAACAAGGAGAGCCCCAGAATACTGTACAACAGTAGGAACAATTTTGCAGGGATTAATTAGAGACTGTGTTCTAAGATTCTCGTACAGCAGGGAAAAGGGTTAAGGTATTAACATTAGACTCCTAGAGTGTATGACCTCCAAGCCAGCAAAGGTGGGAAAGGAATAAGGAGGGAAAAATCCCCAACTTCTCTTAATCAAAAAGGCAAAGTAAAACAAACACTAAAACAAACCCAAAGCAAACAAACAAGCAAGAAGCATAGAAGAAGCGGAAGTGGAAAGCAAAATGTAAGATACCAGAAACATGTCCAAATACATTAGGAATCATAATAATTGCAAATGGACTAAACTCAAGAGCACATCAGAATGGACTAAAGAAAACAAACTACACCCCCCACTATTTGCTAATTACAATAATGACATGAAAAAAGTGGAACGTTAAAGGATAGAAAAAGATATAGGACGCCAATGCTATCCCAAACAATGCTGATATAGACATATTAATATTGGATAAAGCAGAATTTAAACTTAAAAAGTTTTAAGCTTCTAGGAACCAATGATGTCACGGATACTGAAAGCAATGCAAATGCAAAGCCCATCATCTTGGTGGGAGAGTTCAATACTTTTCTCTCAATTATTAATAGGCCAAGAAAAAATTAATAAAGTTATTGAAATTTTGAATAATACAAGACTTTTGATCTATTGAATATAAATAGAGCATACATATTCTCCTCGAGCACATGGGACATTTAAAAAAACTGTCATAATTATAGTTATAATGGTTGATATCAAATAAATAAATGTTCTCTAATTACAAAAATTAAATTACGAGTCAGTAACAAAAAGGATAACGTATTACCCTGTGTTTGGAAAATTAAGGATTTACTGGGTCAATCAAAGCATCATAATGGATGTTTAAAATACTTAGAACTGAACAATAATGCCAATGCTACATATAAAAAATTCTGAGATGCAATAAAAGTAGCATTAAAAAATTATTTTGCATATGGTTATACTAGAAAAAGAGAAAGTCTAAAAATTAATGTGCTAGGCAATTCACTTTAGAAATTAGAAAAGAGACAGTCAAACTAAAAAATATAAAAGGAAGAAGTTAATAAATATAAAAGCACAAATGAATAAAGGAGAAGACAAAGATACAATAGAGAGAACCAACAATGCCAGGAACTAGTTCTTGGAACAACTACCTACAGAGACAAACCTCTGGTGAAATGAATTAAGAAAAAAGAGAGAAAGCACACAAAAAGAGTAATATAAGGAATAAAGAGGGAGACATAACTACAGATTCAATAAACATTTAAAAAATGAAAGACAAAAAAAATAAATAAAAAATGAAAGAGAACACTATAACCAATTCTATGCCTATAAATTTGAAAACATATACAGAATGGTCAAATTCCCAAGATAGGGGAATTGACTTCATAAGAAATAAAAAGCCTTAATCATTCTATGCCAATTAAGATAATTGAAACAGCAGTTTAAAATCCCTCCACAAACACTAGACTAATTTTACAGGAAAATTTCACCAAATATTCAAAGAACATATTCCAATCTTATACAAACCTTCAAGCAATAGAAAAAGAACTACTCCTCAACTCATTCTATGAGACCAATAAAACCCTGAAACCACAATCAAATGAGAAAAGCTTCTGAAAGGAGAACTATAGGCAAATATTATTCATTAACAAAGATGTAAAAACTTAAGTTAAGTGATACAAAGAAAAGACAATATGCCATAATCAAGTTAGGAGAGTTCTAAGAATGTAAGAACAATTTAACATCAGAAAAATCTATATATTTAACTTATCATATTTATACGTTGATGGAAACTATGTGTGTGTGTGTATATATATATACGGAAGAAATAATTGATAAATTGGACTTCATTAAAATTAAAAACTTCTGTCACTGGACATTTGGGTTGATTTCATGTCTTGGCTATTGTGAATAGTGCTGCAGTGAACATACGGTGCATGTGTCTTTTTTAAGGAGAGTTTTGTCCAGATACATGCCAAGAGTGGGATTGCTGGGTCATATGGTAGTACGATATCCCTTATATCTAGAATCTAATATATGGCACAAAGGAACCTTTCCACAGAAAAGAAAATCATGGACTTGGAGAATAGACTTGTGGTTGCCAAGGGGGAAGGGGAGGGAGTGGGAGGGACTGGGAGCTGGGGGTAAATAGATGCAGACTGTTGCCTTTGGGATGGATTAGCAATGGGATCCTGCTGTGTAGCACTGGGAGCTCTGTCTAGTCACTTATGATGGAACACGTAATGTGAGAAAAAAGAATGTATACATGTATGTGTAACTGGGTCACCATGCTATACAGTAGAAAAAAATATACATATAAATAAAAGACAAAAAAAATTAAAAACTTCTGCTCTGCAAAAGACATTGTCAAGAGAATAAGAAAGCAAGCCACAGACCAGGAGAAAATATACGCAAAAGATATATCTGAGAAAAGACTATTATCCTGATTTAAAAATGGGCAAAAGATCTGAACAGAGTCCTTACCAGAGAAGATATATAGATGGCAAATAGGCATACGAAAAGATATGCCACATTTTATGTCATTAGAGAGTTACAAATTAAAACAATAATGGATACCACTACTTATCTATTAGAATATTAGAATGGCTAAAATCCAAAACACTGACAACACCAAATGTTGGAAAGGATGGGAAGCAACAGGAACTCTCGTTCATGGCTGATGGGCATGCAAAATGGTACGGCCACTGCGGAAGACAGTTTGACAGCTTCTTACAAAACTAATAAACATACTCTTACCTACTGTATGCTCCAGAAACAGTACTCTTGGTACTTCTCCAAATGAGTTGGAAACATGTCCACAGAAAATTGTGCACATGGATGTTTCTGGAAACTTTACTCATAATTCCCCAAACTTGGGAAGCAACCAAGATGTTCTTCAGTAGATAAATGGATAAACTGTGACACATCTAGACAATGGACTATTATTCAACTTCAAAAAGAAACGAGCGGAGTTCCTGTTGTGGCACATCGGAAACAAATCCAACTAGGAACCATGAGGTTGCAGGTTCGGTCCCTGGCCTCGCTCAGTGAGTTAAGGATCTGGCGTTGCCATGAGCTGTGGTATAGGTCTCAGACGCAGCTCAGATCTGGCGTTGCTGTGCCTCTGGCGTAGGCCAGCAGCTGTAGCTTCAATTAGACCCCTAGCCTGGGAACCACCATATGCCGCAGGTACAGCCCTAAAAGGACAAAAAAGACAAAAAAAGAAAAAAAAGAAAGAAAGAAATGAGCTATCAAGCCATGAAAAGACATGGAGAGAGCTTAAATGCATATCACTAAGTGAAAGAAGCCAATCCAAAAAGGCTACATATTGAATGATTCCAAATATCTTAAAGAAATCCACTTCCCCCAATTTCCCAGACGGAAAAAATAAAATAAATTGGGTCCCTACCTCGCATCATACACTCTAACTCCAATGAATTAAAACTTTAAATGAAAGTAAAAGTTAAAAAACTTAAAAATAAATCCTCCCATTATGATACAAGAGAACTTACTTGTGACATCAAGGCAGAGAACAACTTTTTTTTCTTTTTATGGCCGCACCACAGCATATGGAAGCTACCCGGCCAGGGATTGAAGCTGAGCCACAGCTGTGACCTACACTGCAATAGTGGCAACACCAGATCCTTTAGCCCACTGTGCTGGGCTGGGGATCAAACCCACACCTCTGAAGCGACCCAAGCTGCTACAGTCAGATTCTTAACCCACTAAGCCACAGCAGGAACTCTGAGGATTTCTTTTCTTTTGGGTTTTTTTTTTTTTTTTTCCCGCTCTTTAGGGGCACACCCATGGCATGTGGAGGATCCCAGGCTAGGGGTCGAATTGGAGCTGCAGCTGCCAGCCTACACCACAGCCACAGCAATGCCAGATCCGGGCTGCGTCTGTGACCTACACCACAGCTCACGGCAACGTCGGATCCTCAACCCACTGAGCGAGGCCAGGGATCGAACCCACAACCTCATGGTTCCTGGATTCATTTCTGCTGTGCCACGATGGGAGCTCCTCCGAGGATTTCTTTTAAGAAAGAACAGAAATAAACCATTAAAGGAAATATTGACAAATCCACCCTAAAGTTAAGAACGTCTAGTCCAGAAAAACACTGTCAAGAAAGAAAATATGAGTCATCAACTGGTAGAAAATATCAAGAATTCCTATCTACCCATAAGAAAAAGACAAACCAATAGGAACATGGACAAAGGACATTAAAGGCATTTCACAGAAGAGGAAAACAGTAATGACCTACAAACTACGACAAGGTGAGCAACTTCATGAGCAATCAGCTACGTGGAGATTAAGATGGCCATCAGATACCGTTTCCTACCCGCCAGAACTTCTACATGTTGTGGGTGGGAGTGTAAACCAGTACGACCTTTTTTCTGGCCGTGCCCACAGCATGCAGAAAGTCTCAGGCCAGGGGTCAAATCCATGCCACAGCAGTGACAATGCTGGGTCCTTAATCCGCTGAGCCACAGGGAAACTCCTCACCACTTTTAAAAAACAACATGGCCTCATCTTGCATTCTCTGACCCAATAATTTCATTTCTAGGCACACACTCTCCGGAAACTCTTCTACTAGTCCAAAAAAACACACGAAGAAGAATGTTCACAGTAGCATTGTGAACTAGCGGAAAAACAGAAGCAACTCAAATGTCCATCAACAAGAGAATGATTAAAGTTTGAATGACACACACCATGTAGTATTACACAGTAGTGAGAATGAATGAATTATAGCTGCACACAATACGATGGGTACAGTCAAACATAATATCAAGTGAAAATATGGCAAAGACCACATACAGTATGATACTATTTTTATAAAGTTTTAAACCAAGCAAAACTAAACACTACATTGTTTATAGATATATATGTGTGTGATGAAACCGCGTTAACAAAAGCAGAGAGTGCCAGACAGAAAAAGAACAGTGGTTCCAGAAATTCATGGATGTTCATTTTGCTATGCTTTGTTACTCACACATACTTGCCTGTATTCTTTTCAATGTATCAAATACGCTATAATTTTTAAAAATGTAAACACGAGTAAGGGCTCTGGGGCTAAACAAGTGCCAGTCCAAATCCTGGTGCCTCTACTTCCTAACCTGAGACCTTGGCAAATCGCCTCCCTTTCTGAAGACTCTGTTTCTTGGTCTGTAAAAGACGGATGGTGACACCTCCCCCCTGAGGTGCTGAGAGCCGCTGCTAATTGAGCCCAGTATCTGGCATGTATGAAGCACTGAGTGGGGGTTTGCTCTTTTAGGATTACTATTAATAATGATAAACAGGCTGGGGCAGGGCAGGGACCCAGGACAACCCCATCTCCCAAGCCAGGGCGGGTCTTTTTTGGTTTTTTTAGCTTTTTAGCTGTACCTGCGGCATACAGAGGCTTCCACGCTAGGGGTTGAATCAGAGCTGCAGCTGCCGGCCTACGCCACAGCCACAACAACACATAATCCAAGCCGTGACTGCGACCTACACCCAGCTCATGGCAACACCAGATCCCCAACGCACCGAAAGAGGCCAGGGATCGAACCCGCATCCTCATGGGTACTAGTTGGGTTCATACCCCCATGAGCCACAATGGGAAATCCAGTGCTTTTTCTATGCTGCCCTTTCTGTCTGGTACCTGCAGACCCCTGTGGGTTGCAGCAGGGTGAGTCTTTCCAGCCTTGTCAGAGGAGCAACTGACTCAGGCAGCACCAAGGCCAACAGCCCCATGCCATCAGGGGATGTTTACATTCCTGGTGGATTAAGATCCTCAGCCAGCACTGTGGTGGCCCCTGGGCCTTAGTGATTAATAGCCCAGCCTAGTGCTGAGAGCTCTTGGAGGATGGCTGGCAGGGAACAGGCAGGACAGCACTGGCACCTCTTGGATGCCCATGAGCTCTGGGGTCAGAAACGAGCCTCCTCGAAGCCCTGACCAGCACCATCGCCCAGAGAAAGGGCACAGGAGGGGGTGGCCACTTCAAGTACTCTTGACTCAGTAGTGGCGCCACCCCTGGCTGTGCCTGTGCTTGCTTCAGGGACCCCAGGCAAGCTGCTTCATCACTCGGGCTTCAGTCTCTCATTTGTAAAACAGCACTTGGCCCAAATGTGCAGGTGAGCTTAGACGCATGCCCAGTAGGGCACGGGCTCCATCACTCTAACTACCAGTATTCCCTTGGGGACCCAGCCTTAAGGGTTATCATCATGTGTCTGTGAGTTCTGGCACTCAACCTGCATTATGTCTGTCCCAGGGCCCAGAGCCAGGCCTGATAAAGAATAAGAAGCTTCAGGGAGGCGTTCCCAGTTGCGGCGCAGTGGAAACGAATCCGACTAGGAACCATGAGGTTGTGGGTTTGATCCCTGGCCTCGCTCTGCGGGTTCAGGATCCAGCGTTGCCGTAAGCAGTGGTGTAGGTTGCAGAGGCAGCTCAGATTCTGCGTTCCTGTGGCTGTGGCTGTGGCGTAGGCCAGCAGCTGTAGCTCCGATTTGCCCCCTAGCCTGGGAACTGCCATATGCCACGAGTGCGGCCCTAAAAAAAAAAAAAAAGCTTCAGGGAATGTTTGCTGATTGAAACTGCCACGCCAGCCTCTGCTCTCACATCTCCTTCCACTGGGGAAGGTCCTGTCTGCTAGAAAGTCCTTCCTGGTATTGAGCTGCTTCCTGACCGCTTCCTCCCTCTGAGTTTGGGGGAGGGGGAAAGAGAGTGGGGAGGAGAAGCTCCCCCACCCCTCATTTGTACCCATTCTCCAGATCCCAAATCCATCCTGCTCCTCTCAGTGGTGCTTGCCCTGGCCACCCTGACCAGGAGGAGTGGCACCTTCCCCGGGCTCGTAGAACCCACACTCACAGACATATGCTGCTGGGAGATGTGCAGACACACTCCCCAGATACACAGTCACAAAGCAACCACTCACAGGAAGACACACAACACCCTGGCCCCTGGGGACACATTCAACAATACAAATGTGTCCACATGATGCTAACATGCAGGTCTGCATGCACACACACACACACACACACACACACACATGCACACATATCACAGCACACAGACAGGGTGACCGGCATCGGGAGACAGGCAAACACACATAAACACAGGTCCTCAGAACTCCAGCAGCTGGGGAACCAGGGTCAGAGCCCCTTAGGGGAGAAGGGCTCCGTGCTTTCCTAGAAATGGACTTGATTTACCCTGAACATGTTCCTTGGCTGATTCCAGAGACCACAGGTCTCGCCGTGGTTGCTGAGCAAGCCTGGCCTAGGAGGGCTTTTTTAGTGATGGCATGAACAGATATTCAGGCCATGGTCGCTGTTCCATTCCATATAAATTGTTGCACAAATTGCCGGACAATGACAATTAGAGCAGCAACGGCTGCAGGCTGGTTAGCTTTTGCAAACAGAGACTCCTCTGCTCCCCATACAACTCCCGCAGCCTGCTCCAGGCGCTCCAGACAGCAGAACGCTGTGATCGGGGCTGGGTGTCGCCCTCCCTGAGACCACATGCATTTCTGACCTCCATACTTGTGGTCATGGCTCTGAGTTGCTTTAAGGTCACTCTATGTGAGGCCCAGGTGGAGCACAGCACTGAGCCTCAGTTTCCCCAGATGTCACCTGACTTCTGGTCAGTTCCCATGCAACTTCCCTCCCAGCCTGCTGTTCTCCCAGGTCCCCTCTCTCTCCCCAGCTTCACTCAGTGCCAAGCATAGCCCAAGGTCTCAATAAGAGGGGGGAATGAATGAACCCCCTGCCCACCCTGGATTCAGGCATTGCTTCTGCTGCTTGTAGGAGACCCTCCCTCCAGGGCTGCCCTGGGAGATCACTGGTACACAAAGCCTCCTCTCAGTGTCTGCTTCTGGAACACCCACCTAAATACCACTTGCCCGATGAGAAAGTGGAAGCTTCAGAGAGGTAAAGTTAACTCTCCCAGGGGCACACAGCACAGTTGCCCTTGGGGGTTAGTTCTGGGGAGGCAGCCCTCACTCCTCCTCTGGCTGGGAGGCTGGGGAGGTCCTGCTGTCCCGTGGTCGCCAATATGGGTACGAAAGTGGCCCCACTTTGCCCTTGTGTCCAAGTCACAGTTGTGGTTCCAGCTGTACCACTAACAAAGGGCACTGTGAGCCCCGCCTGGCCAGGAGGTCTGGATGTGAGGATGTTTAAGAAGAGGAGGGTTTGATAACAGGCCCACTGAAGGAGCACGTCCAGCCGGCCCAAAGCTTGGGCTTCTTCAGAGCGACCCTCTCCACAAACCTTGTCATCAGTCCAGGAGCAGAGCAGGGGCCCCCTCGGGACCTGACATCTTGTCAGCGGCCCTCACTGGACACCCTGGCCCACCACAGAGGATTCTTGGGCCAAGTTGGCAAACTGCTTGCAAGCCCAGTGCTCCCCAGCAGCCTATATAAATCTGGAGGAAAGGGGTTATTGAGCCCTGGGAAACTGCAACCAAAGACACTTAACTTCATTATTGGAAAATCCTCTAGAATTAAGTCATTACCTGTTAATTAACTCGAGCGGGGCAGAGATTTTAGTGGATGGCAGGACTGTGGGCACGCTGGCCCTCGAGAGGCACAGGAAGCGCATACACATCTAGGTACACACACACCTCACGCCCCTCCTGCTCCAAACCACCCCGGGTCCCCGTAGCCCTGCGGACAGAGCCGAGCGCCCCCCATCTGGCACACAAGGTCCTCCATCACCAGCCCGGCTCTCCTCTCCATCACTCTCTCCATCAATTCATCAGTTTACAACTCTCGCCCCCAGTCCTTTTTTAGGCTGTTCCCTCTCCCCGGGATACCCTTCCCCTCCTTTTGTACCTGGAAAACTCTCACCTAGCTTCTCTCCAGAGGCCTCTGCACCCTGGATAAAATCCCCTGCTCTGAATTCCTATACTTTTTCCTCCAGGGGATTCATCACAGGGTTTTGTAACTGGGTTCTGAGTCCGGCCCCCTCTAGACAGCGAGCGTCTCCAGGGCAGGACAAGGCAGAGTGCACAGAGGCACGCTCGTGAATGAATGAACACTCACAAGCATGGCTGCACACGCTGAGATGCTGCTCTGAGCTGGACCCTGTGCCAGCCCCGGCCCCTGGGGATGGTGCAGGAGCTGCTGGCTGGGAGGACTGCCTAAGGGCCCTCTGTTACACCAGCAGAACGAAGGAGGGCTGAGGAGGCGTTTCAGCCCGCTGACCAGCTCACTCTCCTTGGAGACATGCAAGTGCAGTCAGGAGGGTGGCGGGCTCGCTCCAGTCCCCGGCCCACCAACCCCACTTCCCCAACCAGATCCTCCAGCCCCTCGTGCTCTCAGGTCCACCACTAGGCTGATGACACCCAGACATACACATCTCCTGCCCCCTGGGGCCCTCTGGCCGGCACCTCCCTACTCAGCACGCCCAAAACCACCAATGCACCCCTTCCTCCCTCATGCTGGCTTTACTGATTCACACAGTGAACCCAGGCCAGAGAGCGGAGCACCAGCTGGGCTCCTCCTCCACCCCAACAGTTAACAATTTTCCCATCCCCTGCTCTCAACTGTCCCTCCTGAATCTCCCTCAGATCCAGTTTCTGTAGCTGCAAATGTACTGGTTTGACTGGCTGTCCGGTTTCCCCAGATTAAAGAGCCCTTCACGGTGGGAAGTGAAGGCGTGAATAGGGAGAACCTTTATTCCTCCCACAAAGGAGGGGACAACCTCCGTCAAGCTGGCTGGGGGGACCCAAGACAGGCCTGACCAGTGAGATGCCTTGCTACAGTTTTGGCCCCCACACGAGAGAGCACAGAGGCCGAGGACCCCCGCATGGTGTCTGCCTAGTCTGTAGTCCCTGGAGAAACAGGTCTAGGTTCTCTGCTTCTAGGCCCCTGGGGTCCTGGAATCTGCCTGTCCTCCATGTCTGCTCCCCTTTCCTTAGACAAATGGCCCATTGTCACAAGAGCCTACTGATAAATCCTAGGAGGTGGGGGAGGGAGGGGATGCTGGGCTCATTATGGCCAGAGCTGGTTTCTGCTGCTTCTAAGTAAGAAACTTGGCAGCAGCTGCTTCTCTGCTCTCTGCCACCGCCTGGGTCCAGGCTTCACTGGCTCACCTCCTGGCCCACGTTAGTACCCTTTCTCACCTCCTCCATGATGCTATTCTGATCCCCTGACCCTAGGCCCAGGATGCTCCTTCTACTAGGCCCCATCACCCTCTCAGCACCCCTCAAACCAACCACAGTGTTGCCCCTTCTTTTTAAGATCTGCAGGGTCTACTAGACTATGAGCTCATTGAGCAAGGGGCTGAGTCTGCCCCAAGTAATAGACTGAACCATGAAGTCTGTAGAGAGAGGCCACTTGCCATAGAAGTCAGGTCCCATGGGATGATCAGAGTCGAGTTACTTCTCTGAGTCTCAGCTTCTTCATCTGTAAAGTGGGAATAATGACAGCTACCTCAGAGGGCTGCTGTACAGACAGACTAAAAGCACATTGCAGACTATAGAACACAGGTAAGGTACCTTCATTGCCAGCATTTACTTGCCCCTGGCTTTTCTTAAAGAACATTAGCCAAGTTATTTGTGAAAAACAAGGTCTATGGCTTGGTTCAGTGACTCTGCATCATCAGTCATTTGTACTACCTTCCTCCAGCAAACAGCACTCGTGACTCTCACCATGGCCTACTCAAGATTTGATATCCAGACAAAACTGGCCCCAACACAATATGGCGGCTCTGCTCCCTTCCCCAGATAATAAGAATGCTACAATTCAACAAGGTGCCTTCTTTGCTTTGGCTTCCAGGAAGCTCCAGGAAATATAGGGTTGGATCACAATAACCAAGTGAGCTTAGGTTTTTCACATATTTATGTCCTTTCTTCTAATCTATGTCAGCTTAACTGCCCACAGATCTTTTTGTTGTAAATACTCATGAATTCTTAATGAAAAACAAGAACTCGATGATAAGGAATAAAATGGACTAGAACAGAAGGGAGCAGAGTAAATCATTGCAGCAGGATTTTCTGGTGTTTCCTCCATTCGTCCCTCTTCATAGAGGAAGAAACTGAAGCCTAGAGAAGGGAAGGGGGAGGAGGCAAGGCCTGGACTGCACCTCAAGGATTCCCAGCCTCTGTAGGCTTGCTTTAGAGCTGACCTGTCCACCAGGCACAGCACACGTAGTACACAAAGTCCACAGTACTTTCAGGGACCCACAAAAGTGTCATTTCTTTTTTCCCTTTTTCTTTTGTCTTTTTAGGGCTGCACCTGAGGCATATGGAGGTTCCCAGGCTAAGGGTCGAATCGGAGCTGTAGCTGCTGGCCTGCATCACAGCCACAGCAATGCCGGATCCTGAACCCACTCAGTGAGGCCAGGGATCGAACCTGCAACCTCATGAATTCTAGTTGGGTTTGTTACCACTGAGCCATGACGGGAAATGCTGAAAATGTAATCTCATTTAAAAATCAGAAGAAAAAGCTTTTAGGTCCAAGAAAATGTTTTCATACATAATATTAATATGTTGTCTTTAAACCAACGCTGTCATAAAATGTAATTTTTAGTATTTTTTATGGAGGCAGAGGCTGAAGCCAAAAGCGCTGGGGTCAGCCAATGCCAAGATGAGGCCCTGCTCACTCTGCCCGTCTCATCAATAAGTCCAGGAAACTCCTCCTTCCCACCGGCCGGCTTCCCAGGGGCCCAGGCCTCCTCCGAGCTTCCCTCTCTGATGGAATCTGAAGGCGGCATATTCAAGAAAATTCCAGTGGGAAGCGGGGCCTTGCCAGGTGAATCTAATTTATACCTGGCAGTAACCACCTCCAACAGCTCCTGAAAGCCTGCAACCACCACCCGGCTGCGGGAGGAGCGTCCCCAGGCTGATTCTGCCAACCCCTTGTCAGGACGAATCTTCCTGGGTTCACAGTGTGGAGATGATTACAGGACTCTGAAGGCACGAGCTGAGAACTTCTCGACAGAGGTGTTGACTGCAGGCGGCACACCCTCTGTTCCTCTCGCCTCGGCTCCACACCTCATCTGTCCCCCCACCTGCCAGCCGGGCTCACCTGGGGCATAAGTGGGGGGAGAACCACCTGCCCTGGGTATCACCGCTGACCTGCCCTATGACCTTTCGCTGGTTTCCCTGCCTCACCAGGCCCTCGTGTCCTCCCTGGGACAATGGGGCGATGGTGCCAGAGACAAGGCTGTTGTGAGCATGATACAGGATGATGGGCAGTAAGCAACCTCCAGCAGAGGAGGCAGGATTTTCACTCCCACCAAACATAAGGAAACTGAAACCAGAACAAGGAAAGAGTTGGTCCAGGCAAGGCCATGGTGAAAAAGGGATCAGAACTGGATTCCAGAAGCCCTCAAGGCAGAGTCACGAGGAGTGGTTGTGCTTTCAGGCTTCCCTGGCTTCAAATCTCAACCCCAACTCTTACAGGCCATGGGACCCACACTCTCTCCGCTGCCTGCTGTGGGCCGTCTTGGGCCACACAAGCCTCCACCCCGACCCGGTTCTCAGAGCTGGACCCCAAGCAGCTGCCCCCAAGCCCCTCCCTCTGACTCCTGTGTGCCTCTCCTAACTGGTGAGGAGGTCACTGTCTCCCTGCACACAAGGATGCCCTGTGTCTGTGGCTATGATTCTTTTTTTTTTTTTTTTTTGTCTTTTTGCCCTTTCTAGGGCCACTCCCACGGCATATGGATGTTCCCAGGCTAGGGGTCTAATCAGAGCTGTAGCCGCTGGCCTACGCCACAGCCACAGCAAGGTGGGATCTGAGCCGCATCCGTGACCCACACCACAGCTCACGGCAACGCCGGATCCTTAACCCATTGAACAAGGCCAGGGATCGAACCCGCAACCTCATGGTTCCTAGTCAGATTCGTTAACCACTGCGCCACGACAAGAACTCCGTAGCGATGATTCTTGAAACGGCATCCCACCTCTACCCCAGTGCAGGTCAAGTGGAAAGATCTATGCAAAACCCAGATGATGTGATAGCTTTTGAGGGCGTCTCAGTAATGAAGATGCCTTGACAGGGGTCCTCTGAGTCTAATGCAAACAGGGAGTGATCAGTGCCTGCTCAATTATGGAAAATAAGGCTGACACAGAGGGTCTTTTGGCACAGGGCGAGGCTGAGGATCGGAACCCCAGCACTTAACCTGTCTGAGCCTTACTCTCCTCATCCATATAATGGGACAGTAATGCCAACATCAAAAGATTCACTGAGAAAACAGAGACTAAGGCCTTAACCTGCTATCCGGAGGAGGGCACATTCCTGATAAATGCCACGTTCCCTCCTTCCTCGCACTTTAAAGTAGCTGCTGCTTCGGGGAGGTTTAATCATTCCCCCACTGCATTCTTGGCTGTAACAGTCCTTTTGTTGTCAATTAATGCAAAATTGTACTCTTGCTCTATCTCTGGGCCCATGGTCATAAAAACAGGCTCTGTGGAGACGGAATTAATGATAAACAGCTGCAGCAGCAGCAGCTAATTACAGAGCATCTACTATGCAGAGCGCCTGATTGTAAACTTCTCTCCAAGCCCCAGTAACAGCATGGGGACCTGGACAAGAACCCTTCCTCTCTGGGCCTCAGTTTCCAAATCCACAAAGAGGATCGAGCCAGAAGGTGTCTCAGACGATGGTTTCGAAGCTCTTGTCTGGGTCTGACATTCCATGAGTTGGAGGAATTGCGGTGCAGCCTCTCCTATCCCCTGACACCGCTGATTACAGAGGAAGGGAAATCGGGGGTGGCGGGGAGAACTGGGCACTAACTGTGCACTAGGCGCCGTGCTGGGCTCTCTGGGCACACTACCCATCGGGCATCGAGATGCCCCTCAGACAGCAACCCGTGCAATCCTCACCACAGCCCATGAGTTTGTTGCAAAGAACCTTCCCAGTACACTCCATCACCTCCGCCCCGCTGAGGCAGCTTCTCCTCTTTAGCTTTTTACTTATTTACTTATTTATTGTTTTTTAGGGCTGCACCTGCAGTACAAGGAAGTTCCTAGGCTTGGGGTGGAATCGAAGTGGCAGCTACCAGCCTACGCCACAGCCACAGCGACTCGGGATCCAAGCCATGTCTGTGACCTACACCACAGCTCACAGCAGTGCCAGGCCCGTAACCCACTGAGTAAGGCCAGGGATTGAACCCGAATCCTCATGGATACTAGCCCAACAGGAACCCCAGATTCTCCTCTTTTTCACTCAATCACATTCATTTAGCAAATAATTGTGATCACATACCGTGTGCAAGGAACTGTCTGAGGCTTTGGAAACAGATGCAACAGGGAAAAAAAATACAAAGACCTCAACTTCATGGGGCTTATGTTTGAATGGAGGGAACAGATCAGACACATAATGTCAGGCAGTATGAGGGGCAGAGGGTGGCTGAAGGTATTACATTAGACAGGTGGTCAGGGAAGGCCTCCCGGAGGAGGGGACATGGACCTCCAGGAAAGCCTCTGTGGACCTGTGTGAAGGGAGGTAGGGCTGGAGCAAGAGAACTCTGAGCAGAAGGAAGAGTCACGCAAAGAGCCTGAGTGGGGGGATGAACTCAGCTCGTCTGACGAACAGCCAGGAACCAGTGTGGCTGGAGCAGCGCACGAGAGAAGAGTGCGGCAGGAACTGAGGTCAGGCAGCTCAGGAGGAACCCACACCTACCCCTTCCCTGCCCTGCATTGTCTTCCTCCTCCCCTGGGCCCCGCCCGGAAATGTGGAAGGATAAGCCGAGTTCAAAGGATCTTAGGGATCCTGGCGTCCGAGCCTTCTATTTTACAGATGAAAAAACTGAGGCAAAGGGCCCGGTGACTTTCCCACAGTCACAGGCAGTCTGATGAAGAGCTGGGGAGGGAACCAAGCTCTGAACCCCTGGCCCACACTGTCTCTACCCAGACTGGCCGAGTCAAGGCCAGGAAACATAAGGGCTAGGAAATGATCAAAAGGCCTCATCGCACACATGAAGAAGCTGAGGCCCAAAGCCGGTGGCTGCATATGCATGAAGAAGGCAAGCAGGAGGGGCAGGCTGAGGAGCTGCAGACTCTTGCTGGTGCACCCCTGTGTGGGTCTTTGCACAAGTCAGGCTTCCTCTGGGCCTGACACCCACAGCAATCAACCAGCGTGCTTTTCTAACTCAAGAAGCTGTGTTGTCTGAAACCCACCACTGGTTATGGCCTCCCTAGAGCCTGCTAGGCAGAGCTGCCTGAACCCGATCCTGCTGGGAGGGAAGGTGATTCTGACACATGCGGACTGCACAAGCCGCCAGCCACGCCCCTATGGGGCCTCCAGTGGGCCATCGCCCGCCCTGGGCTTCAGGTCCCCATCTGTCAAAGGGGGCTGCAGGGCTTGGGAGCAGCATCAGACGAGATGCCCTGGAGGGCCCTTCCCCCAAACACAACACAAGCCAGTGTTCCCTAGAATTTGGGAGGCAGTGATGGTAAAGATGGAGGCAACGCAGGTCAGGCAATGCATGGCGGGGCCTGGCACACGGCAGGTACTCAGCCAGACTCTGCGACTCTGCAGAGCAAGAAGGCACTGCAGACTTGTGGCCTCCCCGAGGATGCCTGGGGAGAAGGAACAGAGCGGGTAGTGGCGGGGGGTGGATCTTGAGGAATTATTGGAAGCACAGCAGATTGCTTTTTCCTCCTGGGGCCAGATTCTCTTGACTTCCCATTGCGATCATGTTCATTGGCAACTAAACCTGGTCCGAAATGACACCACAGTGCAAACTGATTCCCCAAACAAGGGGTTCAACGGATGCCAGGGAGCACAGACGTGTGGTTAAATAAGGGTGCAGAAACAACTGTGGGCAGTGGGAAGATGTCAGAGCAGGGCGCCAGGGACAAGGGGTGGAGCCCCAAAGATGATACCTGGCCAGGTAGCTTCCACTCCGGACTTTGGCGAGCCCCTTATAAAACAGGGATCCCGCCCCTGTCCTGTGCATTACCTGAGCATAGGAACTACCCAACAAAACTCTGCACCCCAGGGCCTCACCAGGGCCTCACCAGGGTCTGCAAAGCTCCAAGTGTTCCTTTTAGCTCCAACACCCTCGGTCTTCTGGCTCAGTCAAACAGCCTGGTAGATGGTCCATCAGCTAAACAATCCCTGGCTTGCCCTTCCCCACGCCCAGCAGAGATCTCTACCCCCAGGAAGCACACAGCCCAGAACCACCATGCCCATCTGCCCTCTGAGGCTTCTTGCCCAACATGGCAGACTCATCCAGGAGGCCAGAGCAGGCTGCTCTCCATCAGGCAGCTCCCTCCTGGCCGTCTGGACATCGCCACTCGCAAGGCCTCGGAGTCTCCGAGGTGGACTCTCATTGTATCATTACCCACGTCAGAAGAATGCATCTCGAGGAAGCAGCGCTGCTCAAGTCAGTGCTGTAATCACTTACAGACCGCGGAGGCCCCAGTCCTGGCAGCGGAGGAAGATTTATTGTGGGGATGGGTGGAAAACAAAGAACAGTTGTGCAAACTTTACGGAGCCACATTATGGGAAATGCCTTTCCCATTTCCCACTGGTAAACGTGCTGGATGCTCTTTCCAAAGGGCAACGGCACTCTGGGACCCAATCAGGTGCAGACACTGTGCCCAGTGCAGCTCACGGGGCTGAGCTGGCCTGTCCTGTGGTGCCCAGGCCCTGGCTGGCAGCCAGGCCCTGCTGTCTGCTCTGGTGGACCCACAGAAGATGGCACCTTCCTGGACCTTTGTGTCCTCACCTGCTGACCGCTGCTCCCCCTTGGACACACCTGCCACACGACCAGCGTTCTAAATGTTAACGCTGATTCCATCACGCTCCAGCTCAGAATCCTTCCACCACGCTCGCCACTGTCCTCCAGGTAGAGTCCAAGCTCTCCATTCGGGGCTTCAAGGCCCTTTAAAGTCCAACCCGACTGCCATTTCTGCTCCCAGTCCCAACACACAGAATGCATTCCAAGCACAAGAGGACATCTCTGTTCCCCCCTCCCCAGGGTCAAGACTGTCACATTTTTGTATATGCTGTTCCCTTTCCCTGAAATGCCTTTCCTCATGGTCTGCACCTAGAAAGCTCCTACCCTCCCTTCAAAGCCCTCCTCTCATGACGTCCTGGAGGAAGTCTTCTCCCCATTCTATGTCTCTGAGGCATGTGGCTAATTCCCTCACCTCGAGGTCATCTGACGCTGCACCCCTGCTTCTAGCATTGAACCCGGCACAGCATGGGTGTCGAAAACTGGCAGGGCGGAGGGAGAGACAACACAGCTGAGCCCACAGCATTCTCCTGAGGGAGGGGAACAGGCGAGCTGATTGTCCCTGGTCTCAGAGCGTCTGTGGTGACCGAGGCCCCATCACCCACTTAAAAGATGGAGCCAGGACGCTGAGGTCCAAGGGAGGCGCGTGAAGTCGGCTCAGATAACCCATCTGCCATGCAGTGGAGACAGAGCCTATTAATGCTCCATCACGACCATTACCGTTTCCAGGATGTCCCGCTTAGAAAACATGTTCTGGACACTTTCTCCGAGTCACTGTTGATTTTATCTGACTTTCTCATTCCAATAAGAGAATCATTTCAATTCCATTTACATTACATTCAAAAGCGTTTTCTCTCTTTATTATTTTAAATTCAATTCAGAGGCCTGTGTTTTTTTTATCCTTAATTTTTTTCATATTCCATCAAGCAGCGTGGAGTTCACAAAACTTGGCTCATGTTCCTGCCTGTACCCTCAAGTTTGGTGCTCCCAGGAATTCTCGTCTCTACAAGAGCTCGGATTTGATGACAAAAAAAAAAAGAACAAGGGCTCCTGTTTTTAGGCATGGAGCACTTTGCCAGGCATGAGGTAAGTGCTCCATATACATGAGCTCATTTAATTCTCACACCACTTTCCCTTTTACAGAGACAGGAAGCTGAGGCTCAGAGAGGTCATGTGACTTATATGCGGTCTCACGGCTGGTGAAGGGCAGAGTGGGGACTCGAACCCCAGCAGTTATCCTATGCATGTAGCCATTGGGCCACCCTGGGCCACCGATTCTTGGCTCCGGATTTGAATAAGACAGGGGTGGGGTCAGGAATTGGAGATGGAGGGCTGCGGTGGGGAAGTGAATGGGCGTATGGGGGGGGGGGTGACAGGGAGGGGGTGGGGAGCAGAGGAGGAGAAGGGGGAGGCCAGGAGAGCTGCAGACAGAGCCCCAAAGAGCAGAAACTGCATTTGGGGAGCATGTGGCTAACAATTCTGTGTCTGATGGCAAGTCCATCTGGGAGGAAGATGCCTGCGAGGGTGAGCGTGTTCTCTGAGGCTGCTTATGGGCAGGTGCACTGGACAGGGATCGGGGGACTCAACGTGACCCCTCTCCAGAGCACTCTGAAGTCTGTGGAGCACAGGCCTCCATGACCCACAGAGAGTCTTGTCGGGGGAGCATCACACACCCCATTTTATGGATGCCCAGCGGAGGCTCAGGAATGACATGACTTGTCTAAGGCTGCACAGCCAGGGAACAGCGAGCTGGGATGACTCCCCACTTCCTGTGCCCTTTTCCTGGCAGGCCACAGTCATCGGGGCCTCAGTTTCCCCCTGTGCAGTGACAAGAGGGGGCCTTCAACTGCCAGCCTACGCTACAGCCACACAGGATTCAAGCCACGTCTGCGACCTATACCACAGCTCACGGCAACGCCGGATCCTCAACCCCTGAGCGAGGCCAGGGAATGAACCTGCATCCTCGTGGATACTAGCTGGGTTCGTTACTGCTGAGCCACAATGGGAACACCCAGAAAACCTCTCTTTATGAAGGCTCCTGAGTTTGATTTTTAAAAACTAGGGGAGAGAAGAAGTCATCCAGTATAAGCCAAGATCTGTGGAGCCGGAACCTTGACTTCAAAAGGGGAAAGAGCATTTGCATCTGTCGGGCCTCTAAGAAACCCAGAATGCTAGGCACCAATCCCATTTCAGTCAGGAAGCTGAGGTTCAGCACAGCCGAGTGACCCCTCCGAGGTCATATGGCCCACCCATGGCAGGGCTGGGACTTGCCACAACCTTTCCTGTTCCTTGGCGATGCTCACGACTGCAGGGCCACTCTGCATTTTAGACTCTCCCTCTTCACCTTGCCTAATGCAAACTGCCCAGAGCAGTCAGAACCATTTGTTGTGCGCCTCCCGTGTGCCAGACGCTACACAAGCATCTCGTGTGCGGGACCCCACTAAAGCCTCATGAGTCCTAGTACCGCCACGTGACGGGGAAGAAAACAGGCTTACAGACGTCAGGTAGTTTGCACACAATCACAGGCTGAGAGGTGGCAAAGCCAGGTTTCAAGTTAAGACTTTCTTGCAGGAAAACTTCAAGCACCAGATTAGGGGGTGATTGTGACCACCTTTAAGGTCCCTCCATGGGAAGGATCGGGAGCTTGGGGTTATCAGACACAACTTAGAATAGATTTACAAGGAGATCCTGCAGAGTAGCATTGAGAACTATGTCTAGATACTCATGTTGCAACAGAACAAAGGGTGGGGAAAAAAAATGTAATGTATACATGTAAGGATAACTTGATCCCCTTGCTGTACAGTGGGAGAAAAAAAAAAAAAAAAAGGTCCCTCCAATCTTGTGACTTCATGGAAACCACTCTGGAGGACAGTGTCCAGGAAACCTCACAGAGCCATGGTGAGAGCAGAGCACCAAGGCAGAGCCTCTGTACTAGGGAGCAGGTTCAGCTCCTCTGTCTCCAAGGGCAGGCCACATGTCAAAGGGCATGTGGTCCCCAAGACACTCGGCCACACCAGGAGCAACACGGGCTGGGAGAACAGGAAGCACAGAGCAAGGGGGAGGCGAGGAGGGGATGCTGGACTGGGTTTTGCGGGATGGTTAAGAGTTTGCTTGGTGGGGAAAGTATTTCAGACAGAAGCATCAGTAAAAGCCAAGGCCTCGGTAATGGTGGCTCATGAGGACACACCTGGATGCCAACTTGATGGCTGCCTTTGCTCAAAAAGTTTTTCCTACCTAGACCCCATGCCCAGAACGAGGCCAGGCTCAGATCCCCATTTCCAAGGTGGATGGACTTGGTGACCCGAACTGGTTGGACCAGCTTGGCCTCTCTGGGCTCCTGTACAGCAGGTTATTTATTTTTAAAAAGGTGATTGTCTTATTCTTCATCGCGTGAGTACTCTCTCCTCTGCTCTGGAACAAGAGACCCATCATGTCAGCCGTGCAAGGGACCTGCGGCTCTGAAAGTGATGGGATGCCAAATTGGGAAAACTGGTTAAAGGCACACGTCTATCCGTTTCCCTGGTCCACCAGGCCAGGCTGGCTCTGATTCTCTTGTGATCCCACTCCCCACCAGGGCCTGGCACACCGGACGCACTCAGTGTCACCTTGCCAATGAGTTTCAGATCGGATATTCTCTCGACACTTCTAAGCAGACTCGTGGTTCTCTGCCTGGGAGGTGGCTTGAGCTCCAGGCTAAGCACATCGTATCCAGAGTCAGGCTGAGACTTGGGCTCAAGTGTGACCCCATGATGTATGTGGGGCCTGAACTTGGGCATGAGCTGGACCATCCTTTCCCCATCTGTTAAATGAGGATAATGCCAGACTCCAGGAATGTTCTGAGTGCTGCGCGGAAGCCCTAAATATTGAAAAACACCCGATGAGTATTTCAGGAACGTTCCCATCCCCCATGGCTGACTCGGACAAGGTAATGCAGCCAGGCTCCACTCCTCAGCTGCTGGCTCCCCTCCCGCCCTCCCGCCCTCCTCCAGCAAGATGGCACGGTTCCAGGGCAGCATCCCCTCCGCAGTGCCAGAAGTCTCCCATCATATCATCTTCACCTCTGGACGTCCAACGCCCAGTACGAGGCCTGGCACACGGGGGAGGCTGCCCCCTCCAGGGAGGCAAGTGTTTCAGGGGGAAGGGTCTTCCCTCAGTGGCGGGTCACTTTCCCAGTCAAACCTGCCCCAGCTTTTGGCGGCCAGCCCCTTCGGGAAGCCCCCTGTCCCCTGAAACTGCCCCGTTTGCTGTGCTATGCTGACCCCCATCCCCTCAGAGCGAGTCTCCCCCTGCCCCCTCCACACGGGGTGAGGATGGGCTGATAAACGCAGCTGCTCAGACAGTTCAAACTCCTGGCTAATTCCCTGGGATGAGCCTGAGAGGCTGAGATGAGGCAGGGGTGTCAGCTGGCCTAGGAACGCGCCCAATCTGGGACCTGGCGGGTCTTAGGACATGGGGGCGGGGGAGGAGCAGACGCCTCGGCCCCCTCCCAGTGTGAGGTGAGAAGCACAGAGGGCTCGACTCTGCTGAAGGGAGAGGCTGGGCAGAGGGAGGTGCGGGGGAGGGCCGTGTAGACTGTGGAATGGTTCGAGCAGCACCATCAGGTGACCCAAGGGCAGGCTGTGCCCTTTCACTGTCTGTGAAAGTCGGTTTCTACTTCTGTAAAATGGGCATGGTGATCCAGGGCTGGACACAGCTTTTCTCAGAATAGGTTAGGTCTCTCCTCCCTCAGGACTTCGCGAAGACACAATGCCAGACCCCCTGTCAAGCCTCCCTCTGATGTATGTTCCTGGTCCCAGATCCAATGGCACCCAAGACAGACTGGACGGGGTAAGAGATGGGGACCAACGGGCAGTGTGGCTGCAACTGCCAGAGGAACCCAGGCGGGAGGTGAGCCCAGCCTCAAGGCTCCAGCTTGGCCTCAGGACCCGGAGGGCAGGGACTAGAGCCTCCTCCCTGGCCTGCTCCCTTTTCGAGCTCCAGTCACCCCGAATAGCCACCATCTGGCACAGAGCAGGTGCTCTGCATTGTGGGCAGACCCCTGACAAGGCCACCAGCACATGCGACAGCCTTGTTAACCTCACCAACAGCAGAGGCTGGAGCAATTAGCTGACCTCAAGTCCAGGTTCCACTACTGACGGGCTCTTTTGAACCACAGGGTCCTGTTTGTAAAACATCCATCAGTGATCCTGTCCTAACTCCTAAAGCTACCTCACAAATCCTCTAAAATGATCAGTGTGAAGAGCATGACTGGGGAAGGGGAGAGTGAACCAAGCACCTCCCTAGGTCATCTCTTCTAACCCTAACAGCAAGAGTCCTAAGAGGTATCACCACCCCATTTTACAAATGAATATGCTATGGTTCAGAGAGGTTAAGTCACCTGCCTGAGATCACACAGCCCGCAGGTCGGTGTGACTCTAGACGTGGGCTTTCACCTGCCTTTCACATCTTCCACGCTCTACTCACAGCTATGGTCAAGCTCTTCACAAAACTCAGGGCTTACTGTCATGATTATTTCAAAAAACCCAAAGTTATAAGAGGTTTTCCTTTTTTCACGCTGCCTGTCTTTCTCTCAAAGTGCAGAGCAGCAAACTCACAGTCTGCTAATTTCTGGGTCTCAGACAATCAGAATTCCAACCGTCTGGGAGAGCCAACCTAAGAAAGCAAGAAATTAATCTTTTCAAAGTTAACGTCTTGGAGGCGTCGCGTCAGTATTTGGGTTGGACGTAATCTTGCTATCGTAACGCAGATGAAACCCCAAATTTAATAAGGCTAAGACAACTCCAACAACGTAAGAAACATAACAGGATATTGCAAAGAGATTAGGGAGCTTCCTCTGGACGGCGTGGACGGGCCGAGGAGAGGGCAGGGTGGGGGCGTGCGGGCCCCCCCCCCGGGGGGGGGCCGGCGAGGCCTGGGGACTAACAGCCTGGGTGGAGGGGAGCCCGCCCGGTGCGGGAGCACAGGCTTCACAGGCTAAATGTGAACCAGCTGGAGGACGGACGAGAGTGTTACAGTTGGACGGGGCGGGAAAGGCTTACCTCATGAAAGAACTGTGGAACCGGCTGCTGGAAAGATAATAAAAGGATTAACTGCTATTTTAGTGGGCCATTTACTCTTCAATCAAAGTGTCTCATCTATTTCCTGTTCTCCAGAGGCTCCGGGTCCAAAATTCCTTTGTCTATTACAGCACATGGTAGCAGAGGCCTGTCATGAGAAATTAATAATTTTACAGGGAAGGGAGATTTTATTTATCTGGGTGCCGGCGAAGGCCCGCTCCTTCCCCGGGTTACCTGCTGTGCCAGCCTTGCAGGAAGCGGGAGCGCTCCCCTGGGGGACAGGGCGGAGCTCAGAGACCTCTGCTACCTACCCTCTCAGAGGAGGCACCCCGCAGGGCTGGCCCAGGACCCCAGAGACTAAGTGTTTTCACAGGAGAAGATGAATGAAGACAAGAGCATCACCGTTTAGAAAGATGTGAGTTCAGCTTCCGCGCCAGTGGTCACTAGCTGTGTAACTCTGGGCAAGTTATTTCTCTCATTGTTAGTATGATGCACGTCATGGTTATTAGCCTCTAGGATTACTGTTAGGGCTTGTCTCCAATGAGCTGTGTGACCTGAGCAAATTATATAATCTCTCCGAGCCTGTTTCTTCATCTGTAAAATGGGGATTAATAGTATCTGCCCCGTGGGGTGGCTGTGAGGAGCACAGGGCTTAAAAGAGCCCCTGCACATAGTCAGCATTCAGGAGCTGCTTGCCGGTATTATGATCACAGTCCTAACCCCCCTAGGAGGCAAGATGACGTGTTCTCACGGTAGCAGGTGGAAGGCCAGCTGGACCCCACTGAACCTCTGTATCTTCATCTGTAAAAACCCCTGGTCTTACAAAACTCTCTTGTAAAGATTAAATGCAAGCACAGGTGAATATAGACATGGCTTGAACATCACCTCCTCCATGAAGCCCTTCTGGGTTTCTCCTCCATCTCAGACCTCGTCACTCCTCTTGACACCCATCTCCAACCCATCCCTGACTGTGAGTGCCCCCAGACAAAGACCTTGGCAGGTCCAGGTCTCGGTCCCCAGAGCCAGGTGGAAGCCTGGCTTCACCAAAGTCTGCTGAACCAAAAGAGATGTTGGCAGGCTGCTCCAGCGAAGAAATCCTACAGAGAGATCCTGCGACTGCTCTAAGTGATCTGAGCCTCTCTGACCCCTCACTGGGCCTCCTTTCCCCAACCTGGAAAATAGGGGCGGAAGACCCAGCTCATCTCCAAGGTCCCTCGTGTCTAACGTAACAGAAACTCCTGGACGCTGTGCTTCCACATGGGAACCCAAGTGCGAGAAGGCCACTGACCACACTTTGCCAGAGTTCAGGCAAGGCAGCGTCCACAAGGGCCCCTACAGACCCCAGTGGGGTCACCCATAGGAGAGAAGACATGAAGGAGTGTGTAACCAGCAGCTGACAACTGCAGGCGCTCAGAGACACGAGGTCCGTCTGCTGTCCAGGAGCCCTGTCCTGCGACCTCCACTAGGCATCTCCTTCCAGGCAGGGGCACACCCTCCTGCCAGTCATGTGTCACAACACCCCAAGTGAACTGGAGCATTGCCAGGAGCTGGCCTGGCCACCAGCTCCCCCTCCAGCAAACTCTCGGCCCAAAGGCACACGATACGGTCAACTGCTCAGCCTGCTCACGCCAGCCTCTCTCCCCTGACCGTAGCACGCCAACCACAGATTCCGTCTTACTTCAATTCTTTGGCAGAAGCCACTCCCTGCCCCTCACTCGTCTATACAGTGAATTCCTTCTCATCCACAAGACCCAGCCTTCTTGAAAGCCAAAAAGTAGGTCCAGTGGGTGCCCAGCTCACTGCTCCACATGCAGCTGGGCCCCAAGGGCGAACAGCAGGTCCCAGGAGGATGGAATTTATGCCCAAGCTTCCTGCCTCCTCCCGGGCCCTGCAAATGCTGCCCTGGGCTTTGAGCAGGAACACAGGCGGACCTCTCCCCAGGCTGCCCCCCTTCCTAGACTGAGTTCTCCACGAGGTAGGACCGCCCCGTGACAGTGACGGCACATGAGTGTGCAGTGACTCAACCTTGGCTACGACACCCTGCTTCCTCCCTCTCCCTCGCTCAGGCCCCAAGGGCTGGGAAGACGGAGCTGGGCCTTGGTGGCTCCCTCTGCCCTTACACTCCCCGCAGACAGGCACCTGTCCTGGTGGCCGGCTGGGCCGTGGCAGTAGGGACTGCGGCTTGGCTGAGGATATCAGAGACTAAGATGACATTCCTGGCCTCCGACAGACTCCCACCACAGTGAGAGAAACGGAAAGGGCCGGTTGGAAGGGCTGGAGGCCTGGGTGCCTACACTGAAAGCGTGTGTCCCGGGAAACCTTTGTCTCAATCTCAGCCAGAACACTGCAGACACCAACCACGGCCTTCCCTGCGAACCCTTGGCCTCGCCCTAAAGCTGGCCCTGGGGACCCACAGCTCTCAAGCTGGACGCCGGTGAGGACTGAGCTCCTTGGGGGAAAACAAGCCTGTGGCCGCTCCAGGAGACCCAGGGAGCCGCCCTGGGGAGGACTCTGGGTGCAGAGCGTGCTCCCCATGACTCACCTGGACATCAGCAGGTGGGACCCTGTGCACTTGCAGGTAAGAGAGAAGGCTGGCTGAGCCTCTCTGACCTCTGAGCACGTGTGTCACCACCTGAGCAAGTGTATGTGGCACCAGGCTACGGAGGGTGGAGGATGGGGTACCTGGCCAGTCTGAGGGACCCTCTGCCAAGGTTCCCATAGACGAGGCACTAACGCTGCGACCAGTGGCCACGTCCATCGCATTGGTCCTTCCCTCTTCAAGCCCAGGGGGATCCCAGCCAGCACCCAACCCGAGGTGGGTGCTGCTCGGCCGAGGGCGGCCGTGGGAACTCACCATGCACTTGTTGGGCTTCTCGCCCGAGTGCACCCTCATGTGGATGAGCAGCTTGTAGCGGGCGTTGAAGGGCTTGTAGCGGCGCACACAGCCGGCCCAGAAGCAGGTGAAGTCCTCGCCCTTGCGCTGGTCGATGTGGCTCTTCTCGATGTGCCGCACCAGCTCCTCCTGCTGCTCGTAGGCTGCACAGCAGTCCACCCAACGGCACGCCTGCCGCCCAGCCACCCCCCTGCCCGCCAGGCCCAGCCCCAGGCCTCCGAGGCCTGGGCCGGGCGGCAGCTGAGACAGGGGGTAGGGGGGCGGCAGGCCCTGCTGGTGAGGCCCGAACAGCTCTGAGAACTCATCCGCCGGCTCCTGCTTCAGGAAGCTGGCTTTCCGGCAGGCTTCGAGTTGCAAACTGCCCTCGTGGCTCTCGGTGGATGCAGGGCTGGACCGGGCCCGCCTGGGAGGGCCCCCCAGGTCTCCCGGCAGAGGGGGGCTCCGAAGTCCATTTACGCAGGTGACCAGAGCTGTCTGGGAGGCGCGGACGATGGAGGTGATGTCGGAGGAGGCACAGGGGGAGGCGGAGGCCGAGGAGGTGGGGGGCAGGCCCAAGAGGCAGCAGCGCTTCAGGCCTCCCTCAGGGAGGTGGGCCTCGGGTGGGGGGCCCAGGCCAGAGCTGGGTTCACTGCCCAGAAGGTAGCAGGAAGGTGCGGGGTTGGCGAGGCCTCGGCCCGGGGGGTCCAGGTCCGTGTGCAGGCCTGTGGCTGGCGGGGCCCGGCAGTGGGCAGACAGGGGCACGCGAGCTTCCGCCATGGCCCGGTAGTCGGGCAGGGACTCCTGCTTGATGTGCTGTGTGGCCGGGAGACTGCCGTTCACATACGCGGCCTGGGACCTGGGTGACCTGGAAGACAGGGCAGAAAGGTCATGAGAGGGCGGGCACTCCACCGTGCAGAGGCCCAGGCAGGGGATGGCGGGGAGCCTGAGGACCGAGGCCGGAGCGGGAAAGGGAAGGCGAGCAGCAGAGACCGGCACTGGTTGTCTGGTCAGCAGGGAGGCGTGTGGAGGGAAAAGGGGACAGAGAGAAAGAAGAGGGCGCTGGAGAGAGGTTCTAGAGAGGCAGGAGGTCTGAACACATGATGTGCCGAGGAGAAGGCCAGCAAGGAGCACATTCATCCTCCTACCAAATCCAGGCTCCTCCTCTAGCCCAGTGCCACCCGCCCTGCCTCTGAGGCCTCCCTGGGCCCGCCACCCCCCGACCCTGACCTTCTGGACATTCTGGAGGAAGAAGGCTGAGGATGGCTTTCGACAATTTAAAGCAAACTGGACCTAAAGCAAACATCAGGTCCAGTTTGCTTTAAATTCTGCTTACTTGGGAGTTCCCATTGTGGCTCAGTGGGAACGAATCTGACTCACATCCATGAGGACACAGGTTTGATCCCCAGCCTCGCTCAATGGGTTAAGGATCTGGCATTGCCGTGAGCTGTGGTGTAGGTAGCAGATGTGGCTCAGATCCCGTATTGCTGTGGCTGTGGCACAGGCCGGCAGCTACAGCTCTGATTTGACCCCTAGCCCGGGAACCTCCGTATGCCATGGGTGCAGCCCTAGAAAAGGCCAAAAGACAAAAAAAAAATCTGCTTCCTTGTCCCTTAAATCTTTCTCAACTCTTGTGATCGTTCTTAATTTATAAAAATGTTAACTGTGTGACGTTTTGCCCCAAGCAATGTGTCCTTTCCACTGTGAACACCCGTGGGTGGGGGTCTGACTCATAGTCACAGTGAGGGGGTGTCCGAGGAAAAGCATCTTGGAGGGGAGGGGATGTGCAGGAATTTCAAGCCCAGACACCTTCAGTGCACAAAACACAACTCTGGGGAGCAGCCATGGGAAGGTGCTCTGGGCCCCTCTTCACACCCCAGCAGTGAAGGGTTCTCTCCTGAGGGTGAGGATGGTGACGGGCAGGGCCCAGCTGGCCCGACGCTGCCTTCTTCACATCAGCACCACCCACATTCCAAGAGGGGGCCTCCCCCAAATGTGGACAGTTAAGTATGGGTAGAGATACCAGGGCCTGCAGGTCACCAGAGGATTCTGGGGGGAGAGCCAGCAAAGTGACACTGGGCTCGGGATCAGAGGAGCCGCACTGGCTGGCTGGGCAGAACAGGGGGCCTGCTTACGTGCCCGC
This sequence comes from Phacochoerus africanus, assembly GCF_016906955.1. Classification (NCBI taxonomy): domain Eukaryota; kingdom Metazoa; phylum Chordata; class Mammalia; order Artiodactyla; family Suidae; genus Phacochoerus; species Phacochoerus africanus. The sequence continues at coordinate 158,194,392 of NC_062551.1, read as the reverse complement.
TTACGTGCCCCAAGACTGACGAGGACATCCTGTGCGTCCTCGTACCTCTCCCCCTCCGAGTCTCTGTCTCCTCCCCGGCAGAAGGAGGACTCGCCCTCCCTACCTCCCTACCTGCCAGGCCCATGGGAGGACACATGCTGTGACTGCCCTCTGGGAAGAGGATGGCAGGGTGAATGGTGCCACCGTCACTCCCCTGACTACCACCGCTGTGCGGGGGCTCTGCAGCCGGGGACGGTGGGCCCGTCCCCTGTCCCTCTGCTTCCCAGGGTGGCCCTACAAACCCAGCCACTCCCTGCGGGCTCCCTGCAGCCCCGGCATCCTCAGCTCCAGCCGTGAGGTGGAGGGAAAGGAGGGGACAGGGGAGAGGGAAAGTCGGAGCCTGGAGCCCTCAGAGAACAGTGCTCCAACCCTTTCGCTCCCAAGAGGACACAGGACTCACCACGGTCACAGCAGCAAACCAGTGACAGGGCTGGGGCCAGAACCCAGGCTCCCGGCGCCCTCCTGGGGGTGCACGGTTCTCAAGTACAGACCTGACCTGCCCCCTGGATACAAGATTGAAGGAGGAGCTCTTCTGCTGGGTTCTAAACTACACCTGAACAGTTCTCCACCTCACTCAGCGGAGACCTTTCTTCCCTCCCAGGAACTCTGCTGCCCAGAGTGTGGCCATCAGGTAGAATCAGAAGGGGCAAATACACATGCCCCCCATCTCCAGGGCCAGGGGCGCTGGGCCCACTGTAACCAGCAGAAAGCCCTGAGTACCTTAAAGATCTGGTTTAAAGTTGTGGAGCTTGAAAAATAATAAAAAAATAAATAAAAGCAATAATAATAATAATAATAAATGCCTAACTGCTCCTTGCACGGTCATGATCCTGGGCCTGGCAGAGGTGGGCAAAGGTGGGGAAAGGCAGCCAGGGAAGCATCTGTTTGGAGCATTCACTTTAAAAACAGAGCCACCTTAAAGCACCAACACCAGAAGCCAAGAGCTGTGGCCTTCTGTGACTGAGTCATTCAAATAATCAATAACAAAACCCGGAACGGCATTGGGCAGGGAGGGGGCAGCTCAGGCCCAGTGTCTCCTGGCTCCCAATGTAACAGAGGCAGCCTCTGCTTGCCCTCTCTGGCCCCGATAAGTCAGGCCGTGGCTCTGGCCCTGCTCGACCGCTGAGCCCTGTGCACCCCAGGCAACTCCCATCGCATCTCCAGAAATTGTGAGCTGGGTTCCTAGACAGAGCGAATTACTCTGGGCACTTTCCCAGGGCCTGTCTCATGAATCCTAACAGGACAATGGTCCGTGTCTGCTGAATGCACAGCCAAGTTCTTCAAGGGAGAAACTACCAGCTGTTTGATACTTATAAAAACAGGAGCTATTTGCCCAAGCCCTCAGAGGCAGGCAGTGAGAGAGCAGGAATTTGAACCGGGATCTGTCTGAATCTGAGAGAGCAGCAAGAATGGACAGGCCCCAGGCCCGAGATGATCAGGCAGGAGGGAGAAAGTACGGGATCTGACTGGGTAGGAGATAGGGCCTGGGACCCTCTTATCTTTTAGGAAAATGAGAGAGTCTGGAAAAGCCAGATCAGCAGCAGAGGTGGCAGCAACTCAGATGCAGGCATAGGGTTCTGGGAACAGACTCTCTTGTGCCCTGTCAAAATGACATTCAAAACGACAAATGATGCTTCTGGAGTTCCCTCGTGGCTCAGCAGGTCAAGGATCTGGCATCATCACTGCAGTGGTTTGGGTTCAATCCCTGGCCTAGGAACTTGAACATGCCACAGTCACAGCCAAAAAAAAAAAGTTTCTGATCCTCTCTACTGGAGAAAACAAAAAAAGCAAAAAACAAAACCACCCACTTTCAGGGAGTTTCCCTTGTGGCTCAGTAGTAACAAATCCCACTAGTATTCATGAGGATGTGGGTTCGATCTCCGGCCTTGCTCAGTGGGTTAAAGAACTGGCATTGCCATGAGCTGTGGTGTAGGTCACAGATGCAGCTCAGATCCTCTGTGGCTGTGGCTGTGGTGTAGGCAGGCAGCTGCAGCTCCAACTGGACCTCTAGCCTGGGAACAGATGTGGCCCTAAAAATACAAAAAACCAAAAAAGCCATCTACTTTCTTAGCTGTCATGAAATAGCATAGCTCCTCCTACCCTGAGATAGAAGGAATTTCACTGAAGAAAACGGATGCTGCCGGGGTGGGGCTGGGGGGGAGTCTCAGTGAGTAACCAAGCAGACACACACATCTGACTGTCACCAAACAATGCACAGCTCCAAGGCTAAAAGATGCTTACTCTTTGTCATGTACCTAATTGTGTCCACCTAAAATTCACAGGTTGAAGCCCTAAACCCCCATGTGGCTGTATTTAGAGATATAGGGCCTTTAGGGAGGTAATTTAATGAGGTCATACGGTGGGGCCCTGATCCAACAGGACAGGTGTCCCTTCAAGAAGAAGAAAAGACACCAGGCAAGCACACAGAGAAAAGATCCCGTGAGGACAGGGTGGGAAGGCAGCTGGCTTCAATCCAAGGAGAGTGGCCGCAGGAGAAACCATACCTGCAGACACCCTGACTGGGGACATCCAGCCTCCAGAACTGCAAGGGAATACACATCTGTGGTTTAAGCCACTCAGTCGGTGGTGTTTCGTTATGGCAGCCCAAGATCCTTTGGTAAATCAGAAGTCTCACTAATACCAGAGAAAGCCACAGGGAATCTACATTCTCAGAGAAAAAATGGTTTCACATGGGAAGAATAAGCCTCCTGTTAATTCACAGTATCTCCCACAGTGGGGCTCCCACTGGAAAGTAAACTCCATCGGGGAAATGGCCGCTTCCTTCACCAGGGAGCCCACCCCAGCACCCACCATGGTGCCCGGCACAGAGTCGGAGCTTGGTAAGTGATTGGTGAAGGAATGGATTGCAGACAGGCAACTGCCACCGAACAACGCACAGCTCCAAGTCTAAAAGATGCTTACTCCTTGAGCTTTCAGAATCTCTGATCTGTGGAAGAGGAGCAGCAGCCCCAATCAGTGGGAGAGGACCCTGGGGTCCAGGGGGGTGCATGCAGAGGCCTGTCTGTGGTTGGGCAAACCAGAGGGCACAGAGGCGCAGCTGGGACCCCGGGAGAAGCCGCAGGAGGCCAAGTTCAGTCCCATGTGCAATCTGACAGAACATCTGTCCAGAGGTGGATTATCTGGCAGCGTCCTGTGGGGCGAGGGCTTCCTGGGGCAGGAGACGCCCGCCCTCTCCACGCGAGGAGCAGTCCGGCTACGACCCCATAGGTGTATGGACCCTGAGCTGAGTGTTCCCCTCCCCAGCCTCTTCCCCAGCCTCTGAATTTTCCTCTTCCGAAATGACAGATGCTCTGTAACAGCCACCTCAGCTTCTGCAACGGGGAAATGCATCCCAGTAAAACCATTCCTATCTCTCAGTGGAGCCTTGCAATGCAGAGAGGTGCAGAGCCTAGACCAGGCAGCCATCCATGCTCCCCGGGGCTCCAGCTGGTCTCTGGCCCTCCCGTGCCTCAGTTTCTCTGTGTGGCCCGTGAGTCAGGCAGACCAGGGGAGGTCTGGAGCCCTAGGCCTCGGCCTCCAGGGAGCATCCGCAGAAAGGCAGCTGATGGGTGAGGACGGAGCACCTACCTGCTGGGGTGGGGGAAATGCAGCAGCCTCTCACAGGCTGGGGGGTGACCCCGGGGTGGTGGGCTTCCTGCAGGGAGAAACAGGCCCTGGCGGCAGGTGGGGCCAGGGCCTTCGGCAAGGTCCAGGTCCAGCAGGCTCTTCTCCGAGCCTGGAGTGCAGTGGCCGTAGCTCCCATTCACTATGCAGAGAAAGACAAGAAGAAGAGACAACGTGAGCGGGGACAGCCTGCAGAGGGTGCGGGCAGAGGGCAGTCACCAGGGTACCAGGCAGGGCACAGCCCCCCTGAGCAACACTCACTGAACTTCTGCTGTGTTCAAGGCGATACATTCCCATAGTCACCAACAGGATCAGTAATAAAATCCCCAGGTTCTTGGATGGGGATGCTGAGCTCCAGTGGGTAAATGACTTTTACACAAACATGGAGCGCTTGTGACGTACCAGACACTACCCTGGGGTGGGACACATGGTGAGCTAGACACACAGACTCCTGCCTCTGGGAGCTTACAATCTATGTTCCTCATGCTCATCACCTAGCGCTCACTGGACAAAGGTGCCCAGCCACGGCTGGGGCTGGCTGCCCGGCAGGCTGGTTGAGCATCACTGACATTTGTTGGTCCAGGAAGAGGTGCACCTGTTCTTGTTATCACCAAAGCTCAATCTGCGTTGTTTCCCAAATCGCATTACCCCATAGAAACACAGAATATGGTTATTCACGCCTGTGTATCCTCCACGGTTCTTTGACAGCCTATCATAGACTCTGCCTTGCTCAACTAGTGGGCTTTTAGGAAGACACGTTGAGGCAGGCGTGCCTCACTTACTCTTGAAATCTACATAAAGCCTTTGAAAGCCCTGAAAAGCTATATGAAGTATAACAAAAATGTTAGGCATGATTGTTATTAAGCTGCTTGCCCTATCTGGGACTCTGTTCCCATCTGGAGTGTGAGGAGGGTTCATCTGAAAACGTCTTGAGCTTTCTGCCCAATCACTTGGCAAGGTTATGTTAAGAAGGAAAGAGCATGGGCTCTGGGGCCTGATGAGCCCGGTGTGAGGCCCAACTGTCCCCAACCAAGTCTGTGACTCCAACAAGTTCCTCCCCATGGCTGAGTCCCCAGGTAAAATGGGGACGCCCATGCCAGTTCTCCAGAGATGCTGTGGGGTTTAAGAGCTAAGGTCCAGAGCCCCTAGCCCAGTTCGGGCACCTAGCAGGTGATATACTGGGAGTAGAAAGTGCCAAACAGCCCTTTGAAAAGTATTAAGTGTCCTACGGATGTAATAAAACATTATTAACAGGTCTGAGGATTGTCCAGGGACTGTCAACACTGAGCAAGGTAAACCCTTAAGTGAGAAGAGCTGACACCAGCGCACAATCAGCCCAGAAGCGGAAAGACAAGGACAGCAGAAACGTCCTTTGCTGAGACTCCACTGTCTCATCAGAGCCTCCTGCCGCCCTCGCAGGGAGAGGTGAGTTATCCCCACGGAACAGGGGAGAAGGCAGCGGCTCAGGAAGGCTAACCACCTGCCCAAGATCACACAGCTCGTCAGTCTGGGCTGGATGTCTGGCTCAGGTCCATCAGACCCAAACACCTCTTCATCACTCTGCAATAAAAAGCGGCCTCAGGCACAAGTCCAACCTCATCTTCCGGATCCAGCTCCCCCAGCCCCGATTCTAGCCCCACCCCCACTCCAGGCAGCCCCCTCACAGAAGGCCAGACCCTCGGCACTCACTCATCACAGGCCCAGAGCTCTGGACAGGCACCAGGCAGTCACCTGCCAAGCACTTTACAGTTTGCAGAGGAGAACGCAGTGCCCTCAAGGTCCCAGGGCAGGTGACGAATCTCCAGACAAGCATTTCCTCCGAAGTGGCCCTCGGGTCACCCTCCCAGGCCAAGCACTGGGCCAATATCCTGCTGTGAGGAACACTCACTCCCGTTGGCTGGGGCTGCTGCTCGGCCAGCCCCTTACAAGCTTATTTTTTAATAACTTGGTTGTTTTTTAATTAAAAAGAAATCCCTGGTAACAAATGTGAATGGCCTGAGTTAATGAGAGCAGGCTGCCGCTCCTTCAGCTCCGTCTCTGCTTGGCGGTCCCTGCCTTTTCCAAACTGTTTCGCTCGCGCTTTTATTGTTCCACTGAGGGAAACCCTGGGACTGGGCCTCAGAAAACTGGGGATAATTTTATGACCATTAATAGCATTTGGCACAAAGAGAGCTTAATCATCACACGGGGCTGTTCTGCCAGGGTCTTTCTCCCAGAATCTTTGGGTCAGGGAGGCAGTTCCCAGCTTCTTTCAAGGGCCCGCCAGCCCCAATGGGCTGGGGACGTCTCAGTTACCTACCCCTCCTTCCTGTAGGAGGATGTATGAATAGATGGAAGGGGGGGCCCTGGAAAGGAGCCGGGGAGCCCCAACGCATCAGGTCTATTCATCAAGCCCTTCCTATTCCACCCCCAGGCACATCTGAATCTTTCCAATATTGATCCCTGTGAGGGGTCTCATTACAGCCATTTTCCAGATGAGATAAGCTGAGGCTTAGAGAGATAGGTGCCTTCCACTAGGCCCTGGGGTCTGTAAGAGATGGGGCCACAATTCAAACCCAGATCTCTCAGACTTCAAAGCCCAAGACCCGTACTGCTGCCTCTCAGCCAACTGACAAACAATGAGGGATCCCCTCTGCCAAACAAGCACCCCACCTTTGGCTCCAATAAGATCACGCAGAGGCGCCTCTGGGGAAGTACAAAGTACAACCATTACAATGGCTCCTAAACTTCAGTCTTTGCAACTACACTACCGTCTCAGACAAGCACACATGAAGAGGAGTTCCCGTTGTGGCTCAGCGGTAACAAACCCAACTAGTATCCATGAGGACACAGGTTTGATCCCTGGCCTCAATAGGTTAAGGATCCAGCATTGCTGTGAGCTGTGGTGTAGGTCGCAGATGCGGCTCGGATCTGCCATTGCTGTGCTGTGTCCCTAGCCTGGGAACCTCCATCACACACCAAAGGTGTGGCCTTAAAAATAAACAAAACAAAACAAAACAAAACAAAAAAAAGCCTACACAAAGGGCCAGAGAAGTTTAGGGGTAACCCAAGGTCACACAGGCAGTAAGGGGCTGAGTCGGGATGCAAACCTCTCACCTCTGGGGGAAGAAAGAGTCATCACTGGACAAACAATTGGGGCCTATTGGCTTCTTCTCCCTGGATCCAGTAAGAGCTTTTCCTACAATAAATAAACACGCAGCTTTGGGAGGGAGGTCGGAGCCCCTTGGGTCATGGTTTGGCAGTGCTTGGGACTCTGAGCCCCTTCAAGCCCTTTTCTTGTGTGACCTTCACAGCAGCCTGATGAAAGCCCTGGCCTTCTCACCTCACAGAGGGACATGAGCACCAGAGCTGGCAAGTGGCTGTCCAAGGTCACATGACAACTGCTGGCCTAGCTGGGGCCAAACCCAGGTCTCCCCAAACACACTCCAGGCCCCACTCCTGGCCACCTGCTTTCTCAAAGCCTAGAAGTGAAACTAGAGGCTATGTCCCAGCAATGGGGCCACTACGGCAGCCCCGGGCCCTCCCACTGCCTTCCTGCTTGTTGGCATCTTGCCTCTTTGTCTCCAAGGACGCCACAGGACCCACCCCTGATTACTCTCTGTCTCCAGGGAGTAAGAATGGAGTCTTTCTCTGAGAAGGCAGGGGAAGAGAGTGGCATGTCGGCCCTGCTGCCCTGAGGCAGGCTGGGGGTAACCTAAGAAGGGGCTGGCACCCAGCAACCATGTCTCCCTCTGGACCACAAGGGACCAAGAGCAGACCCTGGACCTGGCCCTCCCCATGTAAATGAAGCTTCTTTAGAAGCTTGGAGGGTGAGAGGGTCCTCTGTTCATTTGTATAAATTGGTGAGAAAACTTAGAATGTCAAGGTTGGGACCGAGTGACCATCTATTTCATTAATAGATGAAGCATCTGAGGCTCAGAGAAAGGGAAAGGACCTTCTGTAGTCACACAGCAAATCCATAGCAGAACCTGGACTGGCAGCCCTGGGGTTAGGTAAGTTTGGTTTCTTTTCCTCTTCAAGCCTCAGTTTTCTCATCTGTAAAATGTGCTAACACCTGCCTCACAAGGCATTAGGCATAGTGCCTAGCTCCCAGTAAGCACTCAACAATGAGTAATAGTGATGATAATGATAATTACTTCTATTCATCCTTGGGTTCAGGACGTGGCTGGGAGACAGGGCCCTGGATGAAAAGTATTCTATCCTCAGGAAGGTCAGGTCTGGATGACCCTGAGGCCAGACTCAGAAGGACAAGCCCCCCAGGCTCAGGGGTCACCAAATGCAGAACTGGGCAGCTTGAATGAGGTCACAGACAGCAAATATAAAGCAAGTGGCTCCAGTTACACACCATGGAGCTTTGCAAATTACCGTAATGACTTGGCTATAAAGCGGTACCACATATAAGGTGACTCCCCGCAGGAATTTTAATTTACACAGAAAACTGCCAAGTCTGCATGAGAGGGACAAAGATGCATTCAGCATCTCGGGCCCAGAGGCTGCCTCCTTGCTGTCCCAGGAGCAGCCAGTGGCCAGGTCTAAGAAGGCTTATGTGATGACTGCTCCTCATTCATGGACAAGCAGACTTTTAGTGCCACCACGTGCCAGGCTGGTGATAGGGTACTGCCCTTTATAGTTCACAAAACATTTCACAGCCATCATCTACAAGCTTTGCTACAACCCTTGGAAGCTGGATAGGCTCCGAGGGGGCAAGCAATCTGCCTAAGCTCACACAGCAAGTGCAAGGCTCACACTGTAAGCTTTCTCTGCCACACACTCTCTGCCATAGCTACTCAACTTGGTTATTGTACTGTGAAAAGCAGCCATAAACAACATGTACACAGATGATTGGGCTGGGTTCCAATAAAACTTTATTGAGAAAGGAGCTCACTGGCTCCTGGCTGCCACATGCTGACCCCCATCTAGTGCAGCAGTTAGAGATGGGCTTTGCATTTAGGCTTTGTTGCATTTGTAAAACAGGGAGTATTTTATGGGTGGACTTGATGACGTAAAAACCATTGTTGACTCTGCCTGCAGGGTAGGCATTTGATAAATGGAGATGCCTTCAGCCTGGCTCAGGGGGGCCCCCATAGCCTGGGCTCAGCCCCTATCTGGGCATTACCTCTCACTCCCACATGCTGTGCGGCACACACCCCCAGCCTCTGGTCAGGCTGCCTGACACCTCCCAAACCCCTCTGGGACCTCAGAGCTCAGCAGAAGTGCATCTCCTTCCAGAACATTCCATGGTCTCTCCCACCCTCCCCAAGCTTTCCCACCTCTGCACACAGCAGTCCCTGCGAATAGCTACCAGTGAGGACACACCTGCTGCACAGCCAGCATCTGCCTAACACTCAACACGCCTGCCCTCTAAATCTCCTCAGCATCACCACAAGGTGGGGACTACAACCCTCTCTACCGCCGCACAGATACTTCTAAGTACAGCTAAAATCCTGCCTTTCCTAGAGCCTGTGAAATCCTTCAGGACAAGGGTCTTGGAGCTCCAGAGCTGCTGAACGTTAGTGTATCCAGACACGTGACTGTGCCCAGCTTCACATACAGAAGGGAAAACAGGGGCCTGGATGGCGGAGAGGCTGGTCCGAGTCACACAGTGAGCAGGTGCTCTCCACACCTGGGCCCCACCAGGGATCGTCCCCTCATTTCCAGCCCACGCTAGACCCACAGTAGGTGCTTAGAAACTCTGGGGAGGAGTGGCTGGGAGGGCTGTCCAAAGTGCATGTGCGTGCTTACTATGTCACACCCCGGGGCTTGAGGGACCAGAACAAGCTTTTGTCACACACACACCACCCCCACCCGGAGGCTGAAGCCCTCGCTCCACCATTAGCTTTCCAACTCCTTGACCCTCAGATGAGCTACCTTATTCTTCTGAGCCTCAGTTCTCTCCTCTGTAAAATGGGATGAGAATCTCAGCTGCAGGGGTGGCTGTGAGGATTAAGTGAGATAATACACCAAGGAGGTGGTGCCTCGTGCAGCCAGCACTTTAGCAAAGGTCCCTCTCTGGCTCTCTTGGCAAGCAGGGGACACAAGGTCATGGCCTCCCTGGGTGATGTGTCTCCTGAAACAGTGGCCGGCTCCCCCAGGCAGTGAGCAGCAGGAGGGCAGCCTCAGGCTAGCAAGGTCTTGAGTCTGAGCCTGGGTGCTGTAGGCCCCCTCTGTGAGCTTCAGCTTTCCCTCTGAGTAGTGGGAGTGCCAGGCCCCAGCAAGAGGGGCACTAGAGACTCCAGGGAGCAAGGGGACCGCGGGCTCCACTGCTCAGGCCCGGGTGCAGTGAGCCTTGACTCTCTAACGATGCTCGGTGGAGGGCGAGGCTGTGCTGTATCCGAAATCCAGGGCCCTTCTGCCTCATGGCACTGCCTGTCATCCCCTCTCTCTCCTCACCAAACCCAGAGGCAGGGCAGGCCATCAGCAGGAAGTGGGAGCTTCTGAAAGAGAAGAAGTAGGAAGGCCGACACCTGAGCCTTTTCCAGTCTTCACAGCACTATGAGATGGGCTGCTTCGCCTGGAGCCGGCTTGGGGTGTCACAGGCCCCATCAGGGGACATGTCACCTTGGCAGGCCCTCCGGAGCTACAGAGCCTGATGCTCAAGGCCTCACGCCGGGCTTATGGTCGCCTGGCGTCTCTTATCCCAGATCACAAAAACTCCATAAATTCCCCTTTAAAGCTAAACTAGATTTACGGGGACTCAGGCCAGTAAAACCTGAGCAGCCTCACCTCGGGGGACGGCGCCGCAGAGAAACCAGAGTGAGCCTGCAGCCCTGTGCCGCAGAGAGAGGAAGTGAAATGAGGTGTGGGGGGGTGAGTTTCAGCACATTTATGGGTGTGAGTTTCCCTCCGGCTCGCCTATTGCCATCAAATTAGCACACATTTGCTGGACGAAAAAAAAAAATTAGACTGAGCCACAAGTCAGAGAGCCATGATGATACATCCCCTGCGGCATTTCCCTAAGCATCTACGTATATATTTTTTTTTGACAAAAATAAGGATGATGTACTTATTTTCTTATACTCTGCTGTTTTCATTTAGTGACGTAATCATGAATACTAAAGTTTATAGAGCACACATGATGTGCCAGGCACAGTACGAGGCTTTTCCTAGGCCAGAACTACTAATGCCATTTTCCAGAGGAAGAATGACTGGCCCAAGGCCATGCAGCTGGTGAACGGTGGACTCAAGATGCAAGCGCAGCCCTCTGGGACACCCAGACATAAATCTCCATTAGGAGATTCAGGGGGCAGGCAGCTGATCACTTCCTAGTGTGTTAGCTTGGACTGACATTACAAAATAGCACAGGTTGCAGTTCCCATCAGGGCTCAGTGGAAACGAATATGACTCGTATCCATGAGGACGCAGGTTCCATCCCTGGCCTCGCTCAGTGGGTAAAGGATTCAGCGTTGCCGTGAGCTGTGGTGTAGGCTGGCAGCTACAGCTCTGTTTCAACCCCTAGCCTGGGAACTTCCATATGCTGCAGGTGTGGCCCAAAAAAGACGAAAGAAAGAAAGAAAGAAAGAAAGAAAGGAAGGAAGGAAGGAAGGAAGGAAGGAAGGAAGGAAGGAAGGAAGGAAGGAAGGAAGGAAGGAAGGAAGGAAGGAAGGAAGGAAGGAAGAAAGAAAGGAAGGAAGGAAGGAAGGAAGGAAGGAAGGAAGGAAAGGAGGGAGGGAGGGAAGGAAGGAAGGGACAAGACAAGACAAGAAAGAAGGAGAGAGAGAAAAAGAAAGAAAAGAAACTTATTTTCTCACAGTTCTGGAGGCTAGAAATCCCTGATCAAGGCTCCTGCTGATTTGCTTTCTGGTGACGGCTCTCTTCCTGGCTTGCAGACAGCCACCTCCTCACTCTGTCCCTCACGTGGCCTTTCCTAGTATGTGCGTGGAGAGAGACTGGGGGGAGTTTGGGGTGGTTTTTCCAGTTAATATGTTAGTAAAATCTAATTCATTTATTAGATATGTCAGAAGCAGCCCACTTATCACAAAGTATACACTAAACGAGGAACTGAGAAAGCCTCAAATGGTTATGAAGCAGTCACTTTTCTAAACCCATCATCCCCTGCAAACCTCCAGAGAAAGGAGGAATTTTCTCTGTGAAGAAGCTGGACAGAGGATAGAAGGACTTGCCCACAGCCAATCATGCTTTTGATGAAGGTATCTTATCACAAAGCATCTTATCATGGGTTTTACTGGATTTACTAAAGGTTTTAATACAAGGGACAATATTTATATAAAAATTATATTAATTGAAAAGAAGATTCAAAAGTCCACATACATGAAAGTCACTTAAATAGTAAAAAAAAAAGGAATGTAAATACATATTAATATTAATAATTCATTCATTTAATGTATGTCGATTGAATACCTACTCTGTGCCAGGACCAGGCACAGGCACAGGGATGCAGCGATGAAAAAGAAAGGAGACTCTCTATTCTCATTGAGAATTACATTCTGATCAGAGAGAAGACAATTTCAAAAGTAAGTAAATAAATATAAAATATAGTATCAGGTAGGGATAAATACGAATTAAAGGTAAGAAGCTAGAAAGTGCAGAGAGATGGGGACATTGGGGCAGGTCTCTCCAATGGACTGACATCTGCATCGAGTCCTGAATGAAGGGAAGGAGGGAGCCATGTGCACACATGGGGGAAGAGCATTCTCACAGAGGACACAGCAGGTGCAAAGGCCCTGAGGTAAGAGTGTTCTCCAGGGTAGGACCACAAGAAGGCCAGGTGTGGCTGAAGCCTAGTGAGCAAGGGTGAGAGGTAATGAGGAAGCCAGGCCTGATCTTTGGGGTCTTGAGAATCCTGCTGAGGTTCCAGGTTTTATTCTGATGCAGTAAGAAGCTACAGGAGGGTGAGAGCAGTAGCAACCAGACTTGATTATAGTGTGGATGGATGTCCGAGTTTTGCACTGAAAAAAAGACTGCAGACAAACAAGTAGCTGCAGGGAGAGTGGTGGCTTTACTATAGGAGTCCTCTCTAAAGCCACCATTTCTTTTGCATTATTCTTTTTCCTTTTTTCTTTTTTTTTTTTTTTTTTTTGCTTTTTAGGGCCACACCTGCAGCATATGGAAGTTCCCAGGTTAGGGGTCGAATTACAGCTGCTGCTGCCGGTCTACACCACAGTCACAGCAACCTGGGATCCGAGTCACATCTGCAAGCTGCACTGCAGCCTGTGGCAATGCTGGGTCCTTAATGCACTGAGTGAGGCCAGATATTGAACCTGCATCCTCAAGAACACTATGTGGGGTTCCTAACCCGATGAGCCACAATGGTAACTCTGAGTTCATTATTCTGTTTCCTGACTATAATGGTGGTAACGTGACTGTGCATTTGTCAAAACTCACAGAACTGTTGACACACACACACACATACACTTTTAGTGATTTTTTTTTTGGCCTGTTTGCCTTTTCTAGGGCCACTCCCACGGCATATGGAGGTCCCCAGGCTAGGGGTCCAATCGGAGCTGTAGCCGCCGGCCTACACCACAGCCACAGCAATGAGGGATCCAAGCCACGTCTGCAACCTACACCACAGCTCACGGCAACGCCGGATCCTTAACCCACTGAGCAAGGGCAGGGACCGAACCTGCAACGTCATGGTTCCTAGTCGGACTCGTTAACCACTGCACCACGACAGGAACTCCACTTTTAGTGATTTTTACCGTACATACATTTTAAAATACTTAAAACTCTTTGTATTCAATCATTTTAAAATGACTGTGCTAAACCCCATCCTTGAGAACAGACCCAGGACAGAGTTGGGACAGACTGCTGCTCTCAGCCTGTTGGTGACCATCCCCCAGCACGTGGGGCTGTGAATAAGCCCCGTCCCTCCCAGCTCACCACCAGCAACCCCAGGGCAGGGGACCCCCCCCCGCCCCGTACCCTTCCTCTTGAAGGCTCACAGAAGAGGACAGCTTTAAGGGACAAGCACCTTAGCAGGAGAGAAGAGGGCTGTCAGGAGGGATGAGCAGCCCAGCGAGCCCGCAGGACCCCAGGCTTCCTCTCAGAGCCTCCCGCTCCCCTGTGCTCTCTCCCTCCTCCTCCCCACCCACCCTCCTTCCCACTCCCCTCCCCCTTCCCCTCTTCCCCACCCACCTCCTTCTCTCAGACCCTTCCCTGGAAAGGCTACACCCACACTAGGTGTAAATGACTGCTAGCGTCCCTAGAGGGACACACACACACACACACACACACACACACACACACACCCCAGATTCCAGGTTGAATGAGGTGGGAGCACAGAGCAGCGTCCCAAGGGCTGGCAGAAGAAAGCAGTGCATGTATTTAGCATATTTAAGTATTTCCCAGGGGTGGGGGAAGGGTGGTGTAGTAAATAAGATCTGCTATCTGATATTTAAAATTCTCGTATTCTACATTTCATCATACTGAGCCAAGATGGTTCCAAAATTTAAGATTAGAGATTTCCATGCATCTGGGATTCTAAAATTCCATGATTCCCTCACTCTGAGATGATGTAATTTTATAAAGCTAAGCATTTAAATTACTACGGTTCTAAGAATCTATGATGTTATGGATCAGATACAAGGAGACTGTTCGATTCCAAGGTTGTAAAACCCCATGCTTCTCAGATTGGAAGGCCTGCCACTTCCTAGAGTGTCCCGGACCCCACAAGAGCCCTGGCCAGGCCTAAATCATCAGGGAGCAATAGTTATGGTCACCAAAACCCCTTTGTTTTTGTCCAAGCACAAAGCAGGAGAGTAATGGGATGACAAGAAATCCAGAGGAAATGGCTGTTGAAATCTATAAAAACTTCTCAAAGACAAACATATTCCATCTGGGTTTTTTCAGTAAATACAGGACCATAAATGTTTATGTCAGGCATATATTTATTATTTCATGTTTGGCCTTTTTTTTTTTAAACTCTCTCCCCTTAAATCAAGCTAATTAGTTAACTCCTATGTCCCTGTCGGTTTTTTCCCCCTGACTGTTGAAATGTCCCCTAAGCTGCTAAAGGAAGAAAGACATAAGGGCAATGAAGGGAAACGCCCAAGCAGCTGCAGGAGGGTGAGGGCACGCGAGATGCCAGCACCTTAAAATCCCTGCCCTCCACCCTGGATCTCAGGGGGAAGGATCAGTTATTCCGACTGAAAAAAATTGCCGCCATCCTGTGGAAGAGGCCACAACCTTCAGGAAAGGGTACTTCCAGAGATGCAGCAGGGAGCAGGCAGTCAGGACAATTCCTTATACCTCAGAGAGGCTCAGAGCTTCTAGACTCATGGAAAAGATCCTTTGTTCCCCAGTGTGGCCAAGACGCTCGCTAGCCTGCTCAGAAAGTCACAGAAGTTGCTTTGACTTATGAAAAATCCCCTCTCCCCGACCCCAGAGCAGAAACCACTTCTCTCCCAGGGCTCCTCCTCCAGAGAGCCCTCCCTGATCCGCCGTATCCCACAGGGCTTCCTGCTCTCCTAGGGCGCCCTCCCCAAGGATCTACAGCCAGTGCTCCAGCCTGCGCCCTCACCCACCAGAGCCCAAGGCACCCTCCCTCAGCCATCACTGCAACAGGGGGTCTCCAGAGTGAAGCTTCCACCCAGGGGGCACGCTGAAAAATCACTGGGGGGTATCTGGTGTCACAGCGACTGGGAGCCGCTGTCATTTAGCGTGGAGGAGCCGGGGGTGGCCAACTCACTGCCAAGGTTGGGTCAGCCCTACACTAACTTTTGAGTACGTTGCCAGCTATTCAAAATATCTGTAAACAAACAACCTGGTCATCTCAGTCTAGAACATAGCCCCATTTTACACACAAACACACAGTACTTTTTTCCCCGTTTTAGCATACACTGACTTTTCCAGGAATGGAACTACCACGTAAATGGAGGAGGGACGGCACTGTGTTTGGTTTGGAACCTGACCAGTTGTTCACCATTTCAGAAAATGACATCACCCTCAGTCACTCCGCAAGTGACGTCTGTGTGTCTGTAGCCGGCAGGTTGGGTCAGGGATGCTGGGCACAGGTGCGAGTGACTGGCGACTTCCCTGGGCGCTGGCTGCTATGGGGAGGCACACATCACCTAAGGGTTTCCTCACTTTCATTTCTTCTTTATGATACAACTGAAATAGCTTATGGGATCTTTAAGAACGATGGCACTGGCAGGTCCCAGTCTTTATGAATTTCATTTCAGGAGTAAAGGAGGTGGTACACAGGGGACCTGTTAGAAAAAGGAGGTGCTGTGAGCCATGGACCAAGCCAACTCCTTGGTCCAAGGTCACGCAGTGAGGTGGGGATGGGAGCAACGGGATTCAGCCAGCGGAGTCTGACTCTGCAGCCCTGCCACTCCCAGGATCCATTTCTGGATTCAGAGATACACAGAGAGCCCTGAGCCCGTCGGGACCCGCAGGAAGGCAGGTACAAGGTTCCTGTGCTGGGTCGACAGGGGAAGTGAATGGCAGCCCAGGTCCTGCACTGGGGCAGGAGGCGGGGGTGTGCCAGGTTGACTCCAGAAGCCCCGGGAGAGGCAGGCCAGAGAGCAGGCCTCAGGCAGGTGCAGAGCAGAGACTGCAGCTTGAGACCTTGGGACCAGGCTCATCTCCCCACTCCCTTCCTCCCCACCCATACTTCCCCTTCTCCTGCTGCGCCCCCTGACTCAGCTCGTCCCTCTCCCTCAGCCCCAGGCCCTGCACTTAACAGCTCTCAGTCCATCCCTTCCTCGCCATCCTCACCATCTTTGCCTCAGTTCAAACCACCAGCATGTTTCACCTGGATGTGATGCAGCCCCTGGACCGCAGCCAGGGTGATCTTTCCAAAACACAGAAATCTGACAGTCTGCCCTGTTCCTAACCCTCCATGGCTCCCACTATCCATGAGATACCCTCGGAATGCCTAAGCCAGGCAAATAAGACCCTGCATCCGTTCCCATGGTCCAGCCTCTCTCCTGCTCCATCATCAGCCTACCCCAGCCCCCAGCTGCACCCAGCTGCTCACAGCCCCCTGGAACCTGCCCCTTAAGTGTCCCCTCGCCCTTGCCGTCCTCCTCTGAGCATGTCCTTGCTACTCCCTCTGCACTAGCCCAGCCCTTTGTGGCCCCTATCAGAGCTCCCCTGTACTGTGAGTGGTGGCCCACGTGTAAGAGCATCAAATGACAGTTTGAAGGACAGATACAGAGAAGAATACATCAGGGGAGAGCTGAGCAAGGTCCTGAATGACACTCAAACCTCTGCTGCCAGGAAAGAGAGACCTAGAAAGACAAGAGAGACAGACGCTTTTTTCCTAACACTCAGCCCCCTGGGGTGGGGGGCGAGGAACAGCCAAGGCCACAGACCCTACTCCAGCCATTACAGCTATACTGGCTGAAACCCAGTGACTGCCACTGGAGAGGTGGCAGATGCAAACATAAGGAATATTTGCAAAAACATGTTTGAGGGAAAATGAAGCAGCACCTGGCAGGGCTTTCACTGCGCACAGGAGCAGGTCTCTGTGAGGGGCAGGGACACTGCGGGTTCAGCCTGGACCCCTCCTGGGCTCTGCTCCAGACTGTCCGGGCCATGCAGGACCACAGGCCCGACTTCTATGGCTGCAAGGGAGGGTGTGTAGAAGATGAGGCTGACAGGGCAGCCCATTTGGGGACATGCTGATGACACGTGTCACAGAGGAGGAAGCCTGTCCACGAGGTCACCTTTCACCTCCATGAGGAGGGAGCCGGGTGTTCATCCAAAGTGAATGAATCCATGCTCCTGTGTTTGGTCCTCAGCTCCCGCATTCAGTCCTGACCCCCTTTACACCTCAGGTGGAGTCTGGGGAGAGGGCCCTCCCCAGGCAGAGAAGCAGAGCCCAGCATCCCGGGCTTCCCAGGAGACTCACTACACCTCTGAGGCAGCCCCCAGCCCCTGGGTCTGTGAAGCAAAGGGAGTGGACTGCAGGTGCCTCCAGGTATTCGTGTTCTCTTCTTGCCCCTGAGAGCCATCCTGAATGTCCTGTCAAGTGGCCTCATGACCCAGAGGAGGGGCTAGTCTTGAACAGGACTCTGACTTCTCGGTCCCCCAAGCCCCAGTATTTGGGGCTCCTCGCTACCTGATGGGCCTACCCCTTCCCCCAGGACCCCAAGACTTTTTCTGGAATGGGTTGAAGACAGCAGCCATCTACCCCCGACCCTGAGCTCCTCTGCATGCCAGACCCTGGCACCAGGATGCAGACGTGAGCCAGATACAGGTGTTTCTCTCAGGAGCCCACGGTCTGGAGAGTGATATGGACCCTTAAATAGAACAAGGTTCTGGGCCAGATCAGTGCCTGGAATGAAATCCCAACCCACCCCCAAGGATGAGGGAGCACAGCTGCTTTCTTTGACCCTTCCTCCAGCACAGTCCATGTTCCCATGAAGCTTTCCCTGATCCTGCCACCCTATCCTCACCTTGCTGGCTCCCAGGTCCTCTGGGAAGTGCCCCCCTGCAGCTCTGACCATGAGACATAGGTGCTGTGTCCCCACCTAGGAGGGCAGAGCACTGCGGTAAACATTTTATCCAAGCTTCTCAACTGTCTTGCTAGATAGATTGACTAGCCCACTTTACAGATGAGGACACTGAGGCCCAGGAAGGTGAAATGACTTCTCTCGAGTAACACACCTGGAAAGAAACAGACCTGGGAGTCAATCTCAGGACGGGTGATTCCAGACCACAGGCCTCGGCCAGGGCGGCCGGGATCACCCCATGCCCGCCCACAGGCCCAGGGTGGCCGTTCCTAAGAAGCATATGTCTCAAGCAGCCCTCACCTCCCCAGCGGTGAGAAGCACTGCTCAGTCACTCTCTTATAAGACATCAGGGCTAAAATGGCCTACGGCAAGATGATCTAATCTCAGTCTGCTGTTTCACAGCAAAGGGAGACTGAGACCCACAGAGAGCAAGGGACTTGTCCAAATTTAAACAGCCAGTGGCCAATCAGGATGGGACCCAGGTCCCCGGAGTCCCCATCAGGCATTCACTCCACGACACCTTGCTGCTACCTCTTAAAGGCAGCTGGAGAAGGTCACACTCTCCTTAGCATTCTGGCAGAGCTGGGACATTTATAGGGACAACTGTGTTTACAAGTGTATCTTCAAGCTTCTCCCATAAGCTCTGCCAGGCAGGGGTCATCCAGAGATAAGGAAACCCAGTCTGGGAGGTGATGAGGGCTGTGCCCAGATTCAAGCCAGGTCTGTCTGGGGTAGCACCCCAGCCGTCTCCAGGATGCTGGGCCAGCGGCCTCCACGACGTGGCACTTCACATGTACACGGATGACCTCATCCGTCCTCACTGAGGCCTGTGGCTAGCACTGACTCGTGTTCCTGGTGCCAGCTCAGTGCCCAGTATCTTTTCTTCAGAGCAACTCTGACACCACAGTGTACCATCCTAATGGGTACATCTGATGAAAGGATGTGGTGAATAGAATATGGGCCAGAGGGCCTCCTAGGCTCAGGGCGTCATGTCCCCAAAGCCCTCCTGCTTTCCTCTCACCCATCTCACTGCCAGGTTTTGCCGGGTGAGCCGTGGCAGCTCACTGCCAAGCACAGGGACCCCGTCCGCGGGCTGGCCATGAATGAGTGCAGTGTTTGGGACCAGTCAACAAGATGGATGTTGTTTCGTTTCGGCTCCGTGCACCGTAAACATTCTGTAGCAGACGCGGCTCCAGGTGGCTCGTTGGCTTGCGCTCGGCAGCCGGGCCAGCCCGTAAAGGCCCATTAACATGGACATAAACAAGGAGGGCCGGGGGATGGGAGGCGGGAGGCCACTGGGGTCTATCCCACTTTTGGAGACAAGAACACAAAAGGCACAAATCCAGGAGCCAGGCTGGAGGTGAAGGCAGCCCAGGGCGGCAGGGGAGAACGAGGCCCTGCCTGGTTTCAACCCTAGCTCTGACATCCATACCATGCGCCCTTTGCTTCAACAAAACTTGCACCTTGTCCAGGCCTTGGTCTCCTCATCTGGAGCAACAGGAAAGGCTCCACTGTCAGCTGCAGTGAGGCCTCGGAAATTCTTGATGAACGAGCTGACTGTGCCAGCAGCTGCCCAAGGACCAGAACTACATCCGATCCGATGGTTAACAGCACAGCTTTAGAGACAAACAGCCTAACCTGGTCTGGAATCCGAACTTTGCCATCCATCCATTGGTGTGCTCTTAGTCAAGTAACCTAACCTCGCTGAAGCTCCCTTATCTGTAAAATGCAAATGGTCCAAACTGTTTCTCAGCCCAGTGATGAGGGGCCAAGGAGACAATGGCCACAGGCCCTTCACTCAGCCCAGCATGCTGTCAATAACAGGTCACTCTCATTCTGTCCCAAATCTCACACAGACTTGCCCCAAGCAGGCTCTCAGGATAAAGTGGGTGCCCCAGGCTGGGGGATGGCCAGGTCTTCTGGACTGTCCCCTCCTGGTCAAAAAGCTCTCTGGATCCCTGACCAAGCGCTCAGCCTGCCAGGCCCATGTGGGCCTCACAGCCCGGCCCCAGGCATCAAGCCCCAGGCCCGTGTGGGACAGAGTCCAAGCTGAAGAACATCAATTCTCAAGTGCCAGCTGGCTGAAAATCAATGTGTCAAATGACCAATTCATCAAAAGCCAATTAGCCACAAATTACTTTGCCAAGTGGCTACATTCCCAAATTACCCAAACAGTTACCCAAAACTTATTTATTTTCACCATTTATAAAGATGACAACCATTTGTGTTGGAGGAGATGGTTTTAGTTTTAGTTAACACGTTTTGATTTTGTGTTCAGAGCAGCCTTTAAAAAAATATTGAGCTAGTCAAAATCAAGGCTCATGAGTTGGTTTAGCCCTCTTCTTAAATATTTACTACTCAGGGTATTTCATTATCAGTTATCAAATGCCAGTGTTTCATATAGGAAATCTTGAGGTTACATTGTGCAGCAGGTTGAATGGTGGCTCCTGAAAAGACACGTCCATGTCAAATTTCTAGAACCTGGGAATGTGAACTTATTTGGAAAAAGGGCCTTTGCAGATGTAATGAAGTTAAGGGCTGCACTGGCAGCATGGAAAGTTCCCAGGCTACGGGTAGAATCTGAGCTGCAGCCACCCGCGTGGACCACAGCCACAGCAACACCAGATCCATGCTGTGTCTGTGACCCACGCCACAGCTTGTGGCAACGTGTGATCCATAACCCACTGAGCAAGGCCAGGGATCAAATCTGCATCCTCATGGATACTAGCCAGGTTCTTAACCCGCTGAGCCATAACAGGAACCCCAAAGTTAAGGATCTTGAGATAAGGAGATTATCCTGGTGGGTCCTAAATCCAATGAGAAGGGTCCATATGAGAAGAGGCACAGAGAGGAGGAGACAACGTGACCACAGGGACAGACTGGAGTGACACTGCCATAAGGCACGGAATGCCAGGGGTCACCAGGAGCTGGACCAGGTCAAGAACACATTCTTCCCTCGAGCCTCCAGAGCCAGCACCTTGATGCCAAACTCCTCCTCAACTGTGAGAGAATAAATTTCTGTTTGGAGGGTTTTTTAAATGTAGCAGCAGCAGTTATGTGTGACTCAAACACCCGGGTGCCCAGCATGGCGGCGATCACAGCAAGGGCAGCCTCTGCCAAGCCCAGTACTCAGCCACTCCCAGGCCGCCCCAACTCAGAAAAACAGTGCCAAGGGCCTCTATGGCTCAGCTGCCAGGTTACTGTCGCTCTCAGGCCTCTTTCTCAGCCACGGGTGTCACCTCCCACCTTGGGAACAACCTACCCCACCACTCAGACCTCGGGTACGACCCTGCACCCAATCCTTCTGTTTTTTTTTTTTATTTTATTTATTTATTTATTTATTTATTTATTTATTTTGTCGTTTGGCCTCTTCTAGGGCCACTCCCGCGGCATATGGAGGTTCCCAGGCTAGGGGTCCAATCGGAGCTGTAGCCGCCAGCCTAGGCCAGAGCCACAGAAACGCGGGATCTGAGCAGTGTCTGTGACCTACACCACAGCTCTCGGCAACGCCGGATCCTTAACCCACTGAGCAAGGGCAGGGACCGAATCCGCAACCTCAAGGTTCCTAGTCGGATTCGTTAACCACTGCGCCATGACGGGACCTCCGTGGTTTTTTAAGCACAAGTTTGTGATAATTTGCTACAGCAGCCTCAGGAAACTAATACACATTTCTTTCATCATGAATGCCATTTTCTGTTTTGCTTACTTTTACTTTTCTTTTTGGAGGGGAGGATTCTTTTGCTAATTTCTCAAGAAACTTGTTAACTTTAATCATTTAGACAATAAATAATCGTCTATTTATGCACACAATGGTGCTAGGACTACTTGTACTACTTAGTTTCTTACCTTACCTATCTTTTAGCACTTTTTATGGTTTACAACCAATTTCTTTTACTCTTTCTTTATAATTTCATATTTATGGTTAAAGCGTATCCAATTTGATGTCTATTCTTTTTTTAAAAAAATGAGTCAAATTCAGCAATATATAAAAAGGGTAATTCATCATGATTACGTGAGGTTTATCCTCAGAATGCAAGGTTCTAGATTAACCCACAGGATTCACTAAATCAAAAGAATAAAAGAGAAGAGCCTTGTGATCAGACCAACTGATGCAGGAAAAGCAATACCCATTCAAAATAAAAATTCTCAGCACACTAGGAATGGAAAAGAATTTCCTCAATATAATAGAGCACATCAATGATAAACCACAGCTAACATCACACTTACTGGTGAAGCCCTGAATGCTTTCTCCTAAGACTGGGAACAAAGTAAGAATGTCCATACTCACTTCTTCTATTCAACATATTAGAGTCCCAGCTAGTGCAATTAGGGAAGGAAAGAAGATGGCATGAAGAGAGGAAAAGCAGCAGCATAATTCTCTACTCCCAGAAGACATGACTGTTTACATGGAAATTCCTAAGAAATCTCCAAAAACACAGAAAGAAAATCTAGCAGTGTCACAAGATACAAAGTCAAATATAAAAAAATCTGTTATCATTCTACACACTAGAGGAATTAACAGGGAAATGGAATTTAAAAAGCAATCCCACCTATAATAATATCAAAAAAAACCCATAAAATTCTTAGGAACAAAGTTAAAGAAAGACTTTTACATTGAAAACTATTAACACTGCTGAGAAAAAGTAAAGAAGACCTAAATAAACGGGGAGAGATACTATGTTCATGGATCAAAGAGTCTATACTCTTAAGATATCAATCCTATCTGGGTGGATCAATAGATTTAGCACCATCCCAAAGTTCCAGCTGGTTTTTTGGTAAAACTTGACCAGTTAATTCTGAAACATATATGAAAATATTGAGGACCCAGAATAGCCAAGACCATTTTGAAAATGAAGACCAAAGTTGGAGGACCCACATTATCTGATTCTGAAGATCTGGTTCTATAGACCTACAGTCATCAAGACAGAGTGTTGGCATAAGACTAGACACACACATGTAGATCAATGGAACAAAAGAAAAAGTCCAAAAATAAACCCCACACTAATGTGGTCAATTGATTCTTCAATATGCCAAGACAAACCAATGAGAGAAAGAAGTCTCTTCAACTAATGTTGCTAGAACAACTGGATATCTATACACAAAAGATAAACCTTGACCCTTCTCTCACATTGTACACAAAAACTGATTCACAATGCAACAACAACCCAAACTTAAAGTTAAACCACAAAAATTCTACAAGAGAGCATACCTTGAGATAGGCAAAGGCTTCTAAGAACACAAAAAGCAAGAAACATAAGGGAAAAAAGTTAATACACTGGACTGAATCAAAATTTAAAATCTTTGTTCTTTGAAAAACACCATTTAGAAAATGAAAAGGCCAGGCAGAGGATGGGAGAAAATATTCCCTATACATATCTAACAAGACATATCATGAATATTTAAAGAACTCTCATAACTCAATAATAAAAGGATAAACAACTCACTTGAAAAAATGGACAAAGGGGAGTTCCCACTGCAGCTCAGTGGGTTACAAACCCAACTAGTATCCATGAGGATGTGGGCATCAAACCCTGGCCTTGCTCAGTGGGTGAGGATTCAGCATTGCTGTGAGCTGTGGTGTAGGTCGCAGACGTGGCTCAGATGTGGCGCTACTGTGGCTGTGGTATAGGCTGACATCTCTAGCTATGATTCAGCTCCTAGCCTGGGAACTTTCATATGCCACATATGTGGCCCTCAAAAGCAAAAAAAAAAAAAAAAAAAAAGGAGAGGAAAAGGAAAGAAAAATGGGCAAAGGACTTGAATAGACTTCTCCAAAGAAGATGAGCACGTAGGAAGATCCAAAGATGCTCTACATCTTTAGTCATCAGGGATATTAAAATAAAGCCAGAGGAAAGTAGCAACACTGGCTTATTGGAACTTGGGCAACTGGACACTCACTGAAGGCTGATGACTCACTATAATGAAGGGCTACCTTCTTGCCGACCAGTTCTGAAGAGAAAACAAAATGCAAGTCTGGCTTCCAGTAGGTCTGGGTCTGGCTGACACATCTGACTTCACTGGTATGGATCTCTTTTTCTTGCTCCTAAGCAAGAAGTCAGAAAAACCTCTTAGAAGAAATGACTCTTGAGCTAAATGCTGGAAGATTATTTGCCAGTAAATCAGAGCAAGAAGAGCATCAGAAGCACAAGGACTAGCATCTAGCCAGAGACATGTGACAGTAGTATTTCAGAGCAGGGACCAGGAAGCCCAAGAAGTAAGATGAGCAGGGGATGGGGACAGGTGGGACCTTGTGGGCTGCCTCAGTAACACTGGACTTTATCCTCTATCATAATGGAGTCATAGATTCTACCATTTGGTCCAGGTCTGGACCAAATCTCACCACGCAAACTGTATTATCCATTTATTCTTCACTGACTCAAGTATACATCAACAAATACTTACTGCCTGACTACTGTTGACATTCTTGTCTCTACAGCCTAAGGAGCACCCCCCATTCCCAGCCCTGGCTCTTTCTCTGAGGTATATAGCCACTACAGAGTGAGCTGGCCAGGCTAAGTTCTCCGCCTCTTATCAGGCCCTCACTGCTCTGTTCCTGCCACACTCATTAAAATGGATTGAATGTTTGTGTTCCCCCTAAAATTACCATGTTGAAACCCTACCCTCAGTCTGATGGTATTAGAGGTGGGGCCTCCAGAAAGTGAATAGGACTAGATGAGGTCACAAGGGTGGAGCCGTCATGAATGGGATTAGTGCCCTTTTAAGATCAGGAAAGAGTTTGCCTCTCTGTGCTCTCCCTCATATAAGAACAGTGAGAAGAGGCCATCCATGAAGCAGGAAATGGGTCCTCACCAGTCTCTGAATCTGTGGGCACCTTGACCTCAGACTTCCTAGCCTCCAGAACTGAGAAGTAAATGCTTACTCTATCTTTGTTGTGCCTAAGACACCTGCCCTGTTCTCAAACACACCTCAGGGTCTTTGCTTTTCTAGTCTCTCTGGCCTCTCTGCTCCCAGGTCTGTGCAGCTCCTTGTCCCCATTCATGTCTGGAAGCAAAAGCCACGTCATCCAGGAGGCCTTCCCTGACACTCTGGAAGCCCAATCCTCATGCCATCTTAACAGCTTCTGTCATTATTTAAAACCATCTTGTTTCTTTGCTCACATATTTATTTTCTGTCCTCTGAGAGCATGGACTTGATCAGTTTTGATTACCACCTAGATCTGAGAGCATTGCTTTGGAATTCAGCAAATATCTGTCCCATGCATGAAGCCCACAAGGTTCAGCCAAAGAGATGCCGCTTCGGTGAAATCTTCCTGGACACCCCTGTTTGGACCCCTCGGAAGTGCAGACCTGTCATGGCACAGCAGAAATGAATCTGACTAGTATCCTGAGGACGCAGGTTTGATCCCTGGCCTCACTCAGGGAGTTGGGGATCTGGCATTGACGTGGGCTATGGTGTAGGTTGCAGACATGGCTTGGATCCCGAGTTGCTGTGGCTGTGGTATAGGCCAGCAGTTGTAGCTGCAATTCAACCTCCGTATGCCATCGGTGCAGCCAAAACAAAAAAAAAGGAAGTGCAGACCTCACCATCTCCTCCTTCATCTCTCCCTGCCGTACCCAAGGGCAGGGCTGTGGCTGATTCATCTCTGTGTCTGGCACCTAGCACAGGGACCAGTACAAGTCAGGGGCCAAATGAACACATGTTCACAAAATAAATAAATGACTGCAGTTCAGCTTACCCCCTGTGATAAATGCAGAAGGGCTTTGTAAGCTGTAGAGTGCAGTGAGCTTTCATGCACACACCACACACACACATGCACACGCACATATGCACACATGTTCTCCAGGGCCTGACAGTCACAGGGCCTTACCACACAGTCTGCTGAACCAAATTCTGGGCCGTCCTGCCTGGGCCCTAACTCCAAGGCCCACAGCCACAGCCAGGCACGGGCACTGTGCAGCCCCAACCACAGCTGGCGTGCGACGGACAGCTCATCACCTGAGCGGCCGGGAGGCAGAGGTTAAGAAAACCACAGGGCTGAGGGCTCTCAGCCCTCGAGGGGGAGGTGCGGAGAGGCGCCTGCACATGTGAACAGCAGATGGTCAGCCCGGCGGATCGGGAGGGTTCTATTTCAGTGACAATTCATTTTCAGTAATTATCCCTTTCTCCTTTAAAGTCACCTAAGGCGGCCCTTGTGGGCACCGCGGACCTCTTCCCTGGGCGAACTTTCAAGTTATTTGCACTTTTGGAGATGCGTAGAATTAAAAGCAGATGTACCAAATGGAGCCTCCTGCTTGCTGCTCCATCTCTGATTTTTTTCCCTGTCGGTCCACTGTAAATGTTTTTAAAATGGGACCCCGGTACGAGACATGTCAAACAGCTGAATTCTAGGTAGAGGAGGCTGCCAGCAGGGAAGACGGATGAAATTTAAAATCCCTTTCGACAGATTAACGAGAGACACTTTGAAGCCATAAATCATGCAGACAGTCTAGAAGAAGCTAATAATGGATTTCGGTTTTATTCATATATTTATTATCTCGAAGAGATAGTGGAATGCCGGGCCAACACGCCTGGCCGGGAAATCCACTGGGACTTCCTGTGGCTGAGGGTCAACCAGAGAAGAGGTGGGACCAGAAGGGAGGAGGGTCATAAGAACTGGCATTAATTACGAGCTTGCTGTGTGCCAGGCACTTGGGATTGGCGTGACTTGTCTTAAACCAATCGTGTGAAGACGATAATATTGTCCCCGTTCTGAAGTTCCCATTGTGGCTCAGCAGTTAATGAACCTGACTAGTATCCATGAGGACTTGGGTTCGATCCCTGGCCTTGCTCAGTGGGTTAAGGATCCATCGTTGCCATGAGCTCTGGTGTAGCCAGCAGACACAGCTTGTATGTGGCATTGCTGTGTGTGTGGCGTAGGATGGTGGCTATAGCTCCAATTTGACCCCTAGCCTAGGAACCTCCATGTGCTGTGGGTGAGGCCCTGGGGGGAAAAAAAAGCATATATATATATAATTGTCCCCACTTTATGGATGAGGACTCGAAGATGCTCCAAGATGATTTGTTCCAGGACATGTAGCCTGGCTTCCCTGACTCGAAAGCTCCCCTCCCTCCACCCAACAGAGTGTGGGAAAACAGATGGCCCAACGTGAGAGCACAGAGGACCTGAGAGACAGACAGACAGCAAGGGCATGAGCCCCTGCACCCCAAGAGGCCTGTGCCACAAGTGATCTGTGCCTTTTTCCACTGCTATCCTTCAGCCTTGCTGTGTCCTCTGCCTGAGATGCATTTAGTGGTCACTTCCTGAGCTCACAAACATGCCAGGACCCAGCCTGGGGCTCTGCCCTCAAGAGAGTACGCTGAATTATAGCGTTTTCTTTCTTTTTATGGCTGCACCTGTGGCATATGGAAGTTCCCAGGCTAGGGGTCGAATCAGAGCCGCAGCTGCCGGCCTACGCCACAGCAACATCAGATCCCAGCCACATCTGCAGTCTATGCTGCACCTTGCAGCAACACTGGATCCTTAACCCCCTGAGCAAGGCCACTGATTGAACCCACATCCTCAAAGATACAATGCTGGGTCCTTAATCCACTGAGCCACAACAGGAAATCCTAAATTACAGCATTTTTATATTTGTCTTCTTTAACCCCAGAGGGCTTGCTTCCAATAAATGGACCTTGTCCATCCCTGTATCCTCTCATGGCCGCTCAGGAGATGCTCAATGCTGTTTCTATCATTCTCTGATGCCCCAGTACTCTGAACACTAGCATCATATCAACCAAGGGCACAGGATGGCCAGGGCAAGACACTAATATTTATGGAGTATCTCATACATTTTTTTGGTGTCCACTCTGTACCAGCACCAGGGACAGCACTATGAACTAGATATAGTGCCCACATGGAGCTTACAACTGAGTATTGTGTGCTTTATACACCAATTTGGCCCTACTGACCTAAGGGGAGGGACCATTAGCCCCACCTACCAGACAGGAACCAGAGGCTCAGAAGGTGAAGCAACTCGGCCATGATCAAGGGGAACACATACCCAGGCTGCCGCTGCTGCCCCCACCCTCCCCGTCAAAGGCCCTCCCTGCACCATCAGAGCCTCACCCCACGCGCCAACTTAGCAGGTCTCAACACAGTCTAGTGCGTGCTGAGCGTCAGGCAGCCAGTGGAGCAAAGTGTAGGATGGGGACAGTGGGTTTAATGACTAAAGGCTCAATACAGGGACACAACCCACTGAGAGGTCAGAAGGGGCGGCCATCAGGGAAGGCTCCCAGGCAGAGGACGGGGTCCTGGCAATTCTTGGTGACTCTCAGCCCACAGCGGTGGGACCTGTGAAAAATACATCCATCCCTGCCCTAGACGTAGCAGATGAGAATCTCAGGGATGTGGTCAGGGAAGCTGTCCTTTACATGACTGCTCCAGAGGGTCCTGCTGAGCTGACCCTGCTGCCAGCCCTGTCCAATGTTTAGCTACCACCAAACTCCAAGGGAAAGTCTCGGTCTTTGGCCTGGCACATTCAAGGCCCTTGAGAGGCTAGCTCCAAACCACCTCTCTGGTCTGATCTAAGACTGTGTCATACACATGCGAACACACACACACACACACAGAGTACAGTCATAAAGTCCAGGCCTAATAGCTATTTGCCATTCTCCTGATAAGTCCTGAATGTGTAACCCCATCTCCACCCCATGCTTCATGCTGTTCCCTCTCCTGAAATGCCTTTCTACTCCCTTCTACCTGGGGAATTCATTCCTACTTATCTTTCCAGGCCCAGCTCAAATCTTTCCTCCCTGAAGCCGTCCCAGATCTCCTCTGCCCTTTCCCAGCCCCATGAATAAGCCCCCACTGGGCCCGAGCTGTCCCCATCCCTGGACGCTAGACTCCTCAGAGCCCCTCTCCAGTCCTCCCGCCAGCCTGACTTCCTGGCCCAGCGTCTGGCTCAGAATGATGCCCTAGAAACAAAAGAGGCATGAGATGGTCTTGGAGAACAGCTGTGACCCCAAGATAAAGAGGGAAGGGGAGGCACCCCGAGCTCCCTGTTCCATGTCCCAGCCCCACTACAGACACGCTGGCCTCATCCTGTCCTGGGAGCCTGCTCCTCCTTCTGGGCCTGTGCACCAGCTATCCCCTCGGCCTGACATGCTCTACCCCCACAGCCCAAGGACGGCCACATCATCACGTCCTGCGAGGCCTCCCCCACCTCCCCCAGCCCCATCACTCACTATCTGCTTCGTCTTCCTTCTTAGCACACACTGCTACCTACCCAGCATTCCAGCTGCTCGCACATGTCTGTCGCACTTGAACACAAGCTCCATGAAGGCAGGGACGCTCCCCAGACTCCACAAATATTTGCTAAATCAAGTGGCTTCTGGAGAGCCTTCCCAATCATTCCTGCACACACACAGAGGCCTCAAGAAAGCCATCCTGGACCATTTAATGTGAGTTTTGGGTTTTTCTCGCCTCTCTCTGCCTCTCCGCATTCATTTGTGGTAAATTTTAAGGGGGGGGGGGAAACATCTCCAAACTTTGTTTTAAATTCCATAACCCTCAAAAACCTCAGACAGCTTAGATTTTCTTTTTCTTTTTTTAAAAAAATGTGTTAAAACATACAGAACATAAAATCTACCCTTTAACCAATTTCAAGTATGTGGTTCAGTAGTATTAAAGACACTCACACTGCTGTGCAGCCATCACCACCCTTCACCTCTTCTTATCTTGTAAATCTGAAATTCTGTACTTGTTAAACAAAAACTCCCCCATTCTCTCTCCCATCCCCCCAGCCCCTGGTAACCACCATTCTACTTTTTTCTTTTTTTCTTTTTAGGGCCGTACCTGTAGTGAATGGAAGTTCCCAGGCTAGGGGTCAAACCGGATCCTTAACCCCTTGAGCGAGGCCAGGGATCAAACCTGCATCCTCATGGATACTAGTCAGGTTCTTAACCCACTGAGCCACAGTGGGAACTCCCATTCTACTTTCTGTCTCTATAATGTTGACTGCTCTAAGCACCTAAGTGGAATCATGTAGTATTTGTCTTTTTGTGACTTATTTCACAGAGTATAGTGTCCTCAAGGGTCATCCATGTTGTGTACTGCAGACGTTCCCTCCTATTTAAGGCTGAATAACATTCCACTGCATGTATATACCATCTTTTGGTAATCCATTCATTGGACATGTGGGTTGCTTCCTCAGACTGCTTAGGTTTTAAAATGTTCATCTTTTTCACTACGCCTATGTGTGGGATTGTGTCTGTGTGTATATAAATTTGCACACGGTTTTACGATCTTACAAGGACACCGATTAGTACTTGTTACAGTAAATATTCAATCATGAGCATTTTTTTTTCCTTGTCGCTAAGGAGTCCACAAAAGCCCCCTTTGAACAGCTGCATAGTATTCCACCACCATGGGACTGGTTATTCCGTTATTCTCTGCTGTTAGACATTTTGGTTGTTTCCAATTTTTCTCTATTATAAATAATGCTGTGATGAGCATCCTTGAACATAAATCACTGTCTGCATCTCTGAACGCTTCCTCGGGACAACTTCCAAGAAGAGGAATTCCTGGGTCAAAGGGATGGAGTATTTTCCAGGTCCAGAGAACACTGTCAAACTGCCCTCCAGAAAGGCTGTCCCCACTTTCACTCCCACCAGCGGTGGTGAGACAGCCACCTTCACTGCACACAACAGCAACGAGCCTCAGGACTTCCTTCATCTTTGCCAGTGTGTGAGATTGAAATCAGACCTCATCTTTATTTGGATTTTATGACTAGTCGGGCAACTATCTGAAAATACTTCCCGGCTATCTATATTTCTTCTTCTGTCAAATGTCTGTTCCTATCCTTTCTCCATTTTTCTTACCATGTGGGGGGAGCTCTTCTTAGGTATTAAATATATCAGGCTTATATACTTTTCTCATTTTGCTTATTGCCTTTCACTATTGTTTATAAATTTTCACACATAAAACTGTTCTAAATTTTCAAGGAGTCTAATCCAACAGTCTTTAGTTGAGATCACTTCCATGGGCTTTAGGTAAAGCTAGTCTTTTTCCAACCAGACATAAGATAAATATTTCCCTATCATACCTTCTAATTTTTGTGTGTGGTTTCATTTTTCACACGTAACTCCTTAATCCATCTGGAATGTATTTTGCAGGATAATATAAGTGAGGCTTTAACTTTATTTCCCCCCAATAGTTAACCAATTGTCCCCATCTGTTATTTCTTTCAAGACCCTTATGGCAGGGTTTCTCCCATCTCCCTTGGTAGCACCAACGTGTAATGACAATCGCAAATCTCACTTCCACTTTACAAAGCATTATTCATTTATCATTCATTCATCACGTTTTTGCTGAGTGCCTGCTATGCACCAGGGACCATTCTAAGTGTTGGGAATCCAGCAGCGGATCAAACAGATAATAATCTCTGCTCTCGTGGAGCACACCTTCTAATGGGGGGGTACAAAATAAAATAAGTAAACTATATAGAATATTAGCGGTAATGAGAAAAATCAAACAGGAAGTGGACTGGAAAGGATTTGAGGAAAGGATGCACTTCTTAACAGGCTGGTCAGGGAAGGCCTCCCTGAGAAGTGTCACCTGGACGAAGACCTGAAGCAGGTAAAGGATTAAGTCATGTGGATGCCTGATTGGAGGGGGAGGAATCCAGGTAGAGGAAACAGCCAGGGCCAAGGTGGAGCTGAAGCCAGAGGAATACGGGTGAGTGCGCATGCGTGCATGTGTGTGCATGTGTGTGCGTGTGATGCAGGGCCTCCCAGGTCTTTGTGCAGATCTTGCTTTACCTCTTAGTTACCATCTGGATGAGATGATTCTGGTGAATTTTAAACAGAGTCATATCACAGGGCTTAGTACAGGGCTTGCCAACCTCAGCACTGCTGACATGTGAGGCTCTGGGAGGCTGTCCTGTGCATTGCAGGATGTTTAGTGGCATCGCCAGTAGCTCACAGGTATCCATGTACGTGCGCACACACACACACACACACACACACACACACACACACACCCTGTTGTGACAGTTAACAATGCCATTGCCAAATGTCCCCTGGGGGGGGGTGGGGAGCCAGTTGAGAACCACTGCTTTAGCAGGATCACTCTGGCTGCTCTGCTAATGAGGATAAAGGCAGAGATGGCACCCAACTAAGAGGCTACTGCAGTCCGTCAGTGAGAGATGACAGTGGTTTCAGCCAATCAGTGAGAGATGACGGAACAGTGGCTGAACTGGACAGACTGAGTGCCGAGGCACCAGGATTTATGGACAGATCATTACAGGGAGTGAAAGAGAAGAGTCAAGGATGACACCAGGTGTTGATCCTGCAGATCTATAAGCTGGAGCTACCGTTTATGGAGATGGTGGTGACAGGAGAAGGACCAGGTTTGGGGAGACTCTTGGGAGCTGTTTCAGTCATGTACTCATGAGATACGTTTTAAACATGCCAATGGAGATGCTGAATAGCAATGGGATTAACAAGTCAGGAGTTTAGGGGCCAGCTCAGGGCCCAAGACATAACTCTGGACCAATAGTAAATCGATGGGATTTGAAATGCAGCGAAACAAGAGGAGACACCAAAGGAGGGAACATAAGCAGAAAAGCAAGTAGTCCACGGACTAAGCCCAGGGCCACCAAGGCTAGAGATCAAGGAGCTGAGGAGCAGTGGCCCAAGAAGTCAAAGGAAAGCAGCCATGAACTGCGTCGCGAATCTGTGAGAGGGTGGGGTCTCCAGGAGTAGAGAATGGAGTTTCCTGGTGGCCTAGTGGGTTAAGGATCCAAGCATTGTCACTGCTGAAGCTCAGGTCATTGCTGTGGTGTGGGTCTGATCCCTGGCGGGGGGACTTCTATGTGCCATGGGCACGACCAGAACCAAAAACAGCAGAAAATGATGAACTACATCCAAGGCGATAGGACCACTCCTGTGAGGACTATGAGTTGTTCCCTGGATTTGGCCACATGCAAGTCACTAGAGACCCTGGTGAGAGCCAAGAGCTGTTTGGAGGGGAGGATGGAGTGAAGGCTTCAGGCAGGGACAGGTTCACAGCTCCTCCTACAAAACACAGGCATGCCAGGCAACCTCAGGCACCCACCCTAAAGCGGGTGGAGCTGATGCTTCTGCAGCGCCCTTGACCAGTGGGTATGGGCTCCGGCGAATACATACTGTCCCCTGGACAGGGCTCTGAGAGGCACTTTAAAGGCTCCTCGGGAGGCACAGCAGCTCAGGAATGCACCCTTGCACAGGCTGCCCCCTGCCCTCTTTCATTCCCCCAGCTCCCTGGGACCACCTCCCAGGGAAATTACCTGCCCCAGAACATGAAAATCTCTGCCATCAAGCAAAGCTAGCCTAAGACAAAGGAGAAGGAGGGAGAGGAGAAGGAGGCTGGAGGTGGAAATGGAGTCAAAGGAGGACTGGGGCTCTTTTTTTTTTTTTTTTTTTTAAGATATTAGAAATAATGGCAGGCTTGTACACTGATGGGAATGATCCAGGAGGGAGGAAAAACTGATTCAGGAAAGAGGGCAGAGAATTGCTGGGGCAGTAGTGTCCCTGAGTAAGTGAGGAGGGTCCACAGTCATATTTACAAAACTGGGCCACAAAGCAAGTCTGAATACACTTCCGAGGACTGAAATGAACAGAACATGTTCTCTGACCACGAGGTAAAAGATAACTTGCAATTCCGTATGTTTGCAAATTTAAAAGAGGTCCCGTTCCGGGCATCAAAAAGAGAATGGAAGTTAGCAAGTATTGTGAACTAACTGATAATGAATACTCTCCATTGCAAAACCTGTGGGATGCTGCTAAAACAAAACGTAAGAAAACATTCTGGGTTTTAATGTCTTACATGCGTTTGTCAGAAAAAGAGTTGAAATTTAATGAGTTCAATATTCATTTCAAGGTTTTTTTTAAAGAACAAAGTAAAGCAGGAAGAGAGAAGTAAAAAGGTACGGGAAGAAATGCATAACACAGAAAATACACACAGACATGTACAGGCACAACAGAGAGGACTAATAAACTCGCCTAACGTTAGTCCCCCCTGGTGGGCTGCCAATGGCCACACAGAGCAGTGGAAGCAAGAAGGTCCCTGACCAGCCTGTAAGGTCAGAAGAGGCTGCCAGGAGGAGGGGGCGTCTAAACTGAGCTACAGAATATGAGACGGTGTGAGTGTCTCAAGGAGGGGGAACGGGAGGGGATCTTTGGGGCTGAAGAGCTACGAGTGGGTCCTTGAGGATAGAACACTGTGAGAGTTAGCAGGGAGCAATGAGACCAGAGAGGTCACTCCTATGGTCATGAAACTGTGTATCCTCCCCCAGAACAATGCACGAACACATTGGTAAGGTGGTGCATATACAGCGAAGCCAACTCTGTACCCCAAGATTCTAAGACTATCCTGGGGATGGCAAAACTGAACTATTTTAGAATTAGGGGAAGAAAGATACAACTGAGCTTCTACTGCTGTCCACTTTCACCCATGACCTTGACCAGGATCCAAAATAATCCCCCCATGGCCAAGGATGACCTCCTGGTTCAGACACTCAATTCAGTGTGCAAGGGTCTCACCAGCCTTAGCCATGGCACCGGACAGAGCACACTGGACAGAGGCCTTGCAGTGACCCCACCACTGGGAGGGAAATGTCACCATCCCCCTGGCGAGCAGCACCATAGCTACCAAAATTGCTGAGCCCTCACCACTTATCAAGCAGGAATGGACAGACACGTGCCAAACAGGCAGGGGAGAGGAGGAAGTTCCTCAAGCAGGACCCCTGTGAGCAGAGGACATGGGCATGAAAGAACCTGCCCTTCAGGGGGCCTGGCTGGAGGATCCGATGCAGGACACTGGCTGGACATGCATGGGACATGCATGGGGTCCCTATAGGTCAGAGCCCAGAGGTCAGATGCTATCCTGAGGGTAGGAGAGAGCCAGGATCCAATTTAGGCTTAGAGAGATCACTCTGGTAGGGTGTGAAGAAGGATCCAAATAACCACCGTGCGGAGCCTGATC
Source organism: Phacochoerus africanus (assembly GCF_016906955.1). Taxonomy (NCBI): domain Eukaryota; kingdom Metazoa; phylum Chordata; class Mammalia; order Artiodactyla; family Suidae; genus Phacochoerus; species Phacochoerus africanus. The sequence continues at coordinate 158,159,343 of NC_062551.1, read as the reverse complement.
CGTGAGAGGCGGTGTACACAGGGGACCAGGAAGGGCATTTCTGGGGAAAGGTGGGGGAGGACTCCTTGTTTCTTTTCATTTTGACAGATCATAACTACAGGCCTGCTTGGTGAGGGACACCAAAGATCCAAAGGCAAGAAGGCCCACTGGCTCGTTAACCATCACAGCAACCATGATGGGACTGGTTGCGGGAAGGAACGACTGAGCGACACAGAAACTGGCCCAGAAAGACAGGTTTCCTCTGAGTCGGCTCAGGCCCGGCCGGTCAGGAGTTCAGGTCCCTCCCTCAGTGGGCAGATGAGGCCGAGACCCACAAAGGGTCAACCAGGGGCCACGGCAGAGTCATGGACTCTAGCAGAGGCCACGCCGGTCCTGGGCCTGGTCTTTCCTCCCTCTTTCCCCAGCGTAGCTGCCCCACAACCCCGGCGGGCAGCTGAGGCAGCACAGCGCAACAGAAAGGACTGGGCAGACCTGTGTCCACGTCCCGGTGCGCGTCATCACATGGCCCTGGCCAACGCCCCTCACCCCCGCCTCCAGCCAGCCACAAGTCGGTAAGTTCCTTTCCACCCCTAGCATCTCAGACACCCAGAGGCCCATGCGGGGACGGGCAGAAGGAGCCAGTGGGTGTAAACCAGGAGTGACCCTGGAGGGAGCGGTCAGGGAGGCCACAGGCCGAGGCGGGGCCCGACCAGGCAGCCAGAAAACAGGCAGCCAGACCCATGGGCAGGGGGCTGCCTTGACTCAGCGGAAGACCTGGGGAAAGTCACACCTGCCTCGGGACCTGGACTTCCTCCTCAGCAAACTGGGGACAGTGGGAGGAGGGCAAAGGGAGCGAGCTGGACCAGCTGCTTCCAAGGCCTTTCAGCTTCCCACTGACAGCACAAGCCTTAACAACAAAGGATTGAAACCAGGATCTGCCACTGGGAGCTGTGTGACTCTGAGCAAGTCCTTAGTCTCTCTGAGCCTCAGTTTCCTCATCTGCAAAATGGGGATGGGGCGTTCTAGAGAATGAATCACGCCAGGGGACACAGAGTAGCCACCTGACGATGACCGCCCTCTCCAGCATGACGCTAAGGGAGCCGGGGAAGGCTGAGGGACCCGTGGTCTGTGGGCTCGGCCAGGCCCCGCGGCCCTTCCCAGCTGCACTAGGTCTGCAGTGTCCGGCCAGGCTGCTTCTCGGGCCCACAGCCCGGCTTCCTCACCTCATTCGGAGGCATTTTCCTGGATCGCGGTGGGCTTCTCTCCTTCCCTCTCCCTTGCCACAGAGTTGGGTGGCAACTCTGAGAAGGCCTGTCCATCTCCACAGGGCTGGCAGGAGGCGCCCTATAAATCAATCAATAAATTCCAAGCAGATGCGCACACGCTGTTTTGCTTGGAACCCTGGCTCTTTCCTATGGTTGCCGTGAAACCAGACTCCCTCAGGTGATTCACAATTTGACGGGGCTGGGCCTGGATCCACCAGAGGGTGACGATAATATTTTCTTTCCTGTCTTACCTCGGAGACAGGGTGGGGTTTTTTTTCCAGCCCTCTATCCTGGACCGACAGCAAACCCAGGTTTACTCAGTGTGTATTTATAGACCCCCAGGCTTGGGGAAGCCAGTAACAAGGGTGGCCAGCACTGCCGGGGGCTTCCCAGCGTGCGGACACCGTCTCCCACAGGATTCCAGGTTCCTCAAGCTCCCACAAGGCTCTGCCCCAGGAAGCCAGCAGAGGATGGCTGTGGCGAAAAGCTGTGGCTTTGCTCCTAATAGCTCTGGGTTCAAGCCAAGGTCTAACACTTCACAGAGTCTCAGCTTATATTTTTCTTTTATTTTTTTAGTATATCTTATTACTTTATTTCAACCTTATGAACTGGTATTTCCCAACAACCAGAACTGAGCTGTTAGAGAAAGCGACTATTTTATGACAGTCACTTTTAAAAGTGTTCTTGAATCTTAGTTGGAAAGTAAGCGACTACATTTTTGTTTTGTAAACAGGGATAATACGCAACAAATCGCAGTAAAGTGAGATTTAAATTAAAATAATAGGAGTTCCTTTTGTGGCTCAGCAGTTAACAAACCGACTAGGATCCATGAGGGTACGTTCCATCTCTGCCCTGCTCAGTGGTTTAAGGATCTAGCATTGCGGTGAGCTGTGGTGTAGGTTCCAGATGCAGCTCGGATCCCGCGTGGCTGTGGCTGTGGTGTAGGCCGGCAGCTGTAGCTCCAATTCAACCTGTAGCCTGGGAACCTCCATGTGCTACAGGTGAGGCCCTAAAAAGCAAATTTAATTAATTAATTAATTAATTAATTAAAATAAATACATGAAGAGCTTACCCAGGGCCCAGCACATTTCAGATATTCAATACATTGTCACTATTCGCATTGATAATATTCTGAGGGCTCGGAGAAGGGACACCGCTAGTCCTGTCACAAGGGCAAAGTGGAGACCTTGTCATACTGCGTCACACCCCATGTCTTGGTGGAGGAGGTGCAGCCCTCTGTTGCAGCTAGTTCTCAACTTTCTCTGCAGCTCACACACTGACGGGCCCCTCCCCTACACAGGGGACACCAGGACAGCCCGTCCAGGAGAAGAAAAGGAAAGGACGGTACACCACAGTGAGCGGGCCTGTGTGCGGCGCCCCGTCCCACGAAGCAGAGATGGGACACTCGAAGCTGGAGGTGAGGTACCTGCCCAGAACGGCCCAGTGGGTTCCCCGGAGAGGATGGGCTTCAGGCTGGGCAAACACCAACGCCCTTTACGGAGAAGGCCCAGTAGTAAGAAGGGAAAATATCTGAGTCTGCCTCTAGGACAAGTTAATGCGTCAACTGCTTTTGCTTGTAACCAAAGAGGAATATAAAAAGGCCACGAGTCTGGTTGAAAAACAGGCCGGCTCCTCCACACCTTTTCTGGCTACAATCCGCCCTCCCCTCGTCTCCGTTTTCATCGGACGGCAGGGCTGCTGGGTCCCGGCGCTCTGCCCGGCTGCAGAACCTGGATCGGAGCCGGCCTGTCAGACGGGCATGTGCACTCCTACCGCCACCGAGGTTCCTGAGCGCTCCCCTTGTGTGGGCCCCAGCCAAGCGCCTACCTGGGCTGTCTCCTCCCCACAGCCCGAGAGGTACGGAGGAGTTCAAAGAGGCCAGATTGAAACCCTGAAAGCCACTCTGCTGCCCTCATCCTCACACACACACACACACACACACACACACACACACACACACACACACCCCACCGTGCCCATGCTGAGGCAGCTCCCAGAGTCTAGGCTCAGCTGAGATTCATAGCAGGACTATGATCTTATTACCTCTGGGCCTCAGTTTCCTCATCTGTCAAATGGGGATAACATGTACTTCATAGGGTTGTCCTAGAGAATAAACTACACCAGATGACCCACAGTTTCAGAGGTGAACCTGCCGCAGCCTCCCCTCCCTTAGGAGTTAATGGAATGGCCAAGCATGGAGAAATGTGACAAATGCACAGGTCTCGCCTGGCCTCAAGGCCCTCTACAGCCTGGGCTCTGCCCACCTCTCACCATGCCCTGCTCTCAGGTACAGCTACCCCACAACCTCCCACAGAGCAGTCGGCTCTTTGCTGCCTCGGGGCCTCCGCTCTCTGAATCCATCCGCCCAGAATGTCCTGACTCACCCTTTTCCTTGGTAAACTCCTAACTCACCCTTCAGGACTCGGTTCAGCAGCCACCTCCTCCAGGAAGCCTTTTCTGACTACAGGTTAGGGTGGTGCTCTAGCTGCTCTGGCCTCTCCATCCCAGCCCTGCTCACTCTGGGTGGACATGGCTGTGACACACTCTCCTCTCTCAGGCTCCCGGCTCTTCCAGGGGTAACACTGTGTCTGCTCAGCTGGGGTCCTGAGCACAGGGGCTGGCCCAGAGCGGGTGTTCAGTAGACATTCACGGCATGGATGAGTCAGGAACACAAAAGATGGATGAGGCAGGGACCGGTGGCCAGAACACTTCCTTGGAGACACGGCTCCATGCCTGTCCCACTGTGAGGTCCTCTCTGCACCCCGGCGGCTTTCTGTCCATCCACTCCCTTATGCTTCTCCTCTAGGACATCAGCACATGACGACTGACCCCTTCTCTGTGGTGGGCCCAGGGAACATGAAGATGAACCAGAGGAGCTCGGAAGGGACTGGAACTCAGGGTAAAAGTATCTCATTGGGTTCCCCCAGCGACCACCAGCACTAGGAGGGCGGGGGGCTATGACAACCCAGTGGCCACCTGCTCAGTCACCACAGTGTGGCCACGTCAGGCAGGCAGGCCAGGCTGCCAGAGGTGACTCTGCAAAGAGATAAAAGCCTGGGAAACAAGAACACGCAAAGGAGGGTAGGGAAAGGGGGAGAAGGAAAAAAATAATAATAAAAAAAAGGGCTCTCGCAGTATTTGTTTTCAAAGCCACTGACGAAAACCAGATTTGAAGTTTGGGGGAAAAAAGGGATTTGGGCCTTTCAAATTCCACTCTCCACTAATTAACTGCAGTTTCCTTTGAAAGAGCCCCTAGCTCTTCTGAACAATCAGCGACCCAGCTGGAATTGAACAACCAGCAGCATCCAGGCCTCCTGGCTCCAGAGGGCCCTGCGCTGTATGAGCTCCGGACAAACAGATGGACAGACACTGGGGCACGGGGCCCCTCAAAACGAATGCTCAGAGCCAGATCCTATGCTTTCTGTGGAAAGAGGCCAGGCCAGGACTCAAACCCAGGGTCTGACCCCAGTACCTGTCATTTTGCCCTTTTGCTGCCTGCCTCTCAAGCTGCTTATCGTTTATTAGAGGCAATAGGGAGCCACAGCAAGTTCAAGCACAAAACTCCTGGAGAGCAGGTTTTCTGGGAGGAGAAGCAAACAGAATGATCCAGTATCCTCGGGGCCTTGAGAATGACAATGCTCATGGGGTCAGGTGCCCGCTACATCACACACACCCAGTGCCCCGCACTCAGCGGGAGAAACCGCTCATGTTCTCCAGCCTGCTCTTCCCAGCAAAGTCAGAAATGCCTCCTAACTCAAGTCCTGTTAATCCTGCTCTCTGGAAGCATCTGGCCAAAATGCTTCTCTTTGGAGCGGCTCAGGAACACCCAGCCCTACTCCCACTGTGCACTCAGAGAAATCCAAACCCAGAGGCCCCCAAATCCTAGCAACAACCTAGCCCTGGTTGTTCAATCCAAGCTGGGGCCTCACCAGGGGCTTCACCCGATGGCAGCTCAGACCATAACCCCTCCTACCAGAGGCTGTTCAACCTCATGTCTCACACAGAGCCCCAGGGGAACAGGAGGACTTGCCCAAAGACACAGGGTCAGTCATGGGGTTGGCAGGGTCTAAACCCAGACCTGGCTATGAGCCCTGACCCCTTTCCCCTGGTCCAGCCCATCCATCTGGACAAAGAGCTTTACTTGTCTTCCTGAGCCATTATCCCAAAGGGATCTATGAGCAGCATGACCAGAATGTCCTGGAAATGTCAATTTTCCTTCCAGGAATGAAAAGGGCCAACATCCTTCAGCAGAAGCTGGCCTCCTGCTTTTGCACATGCTGTTCCCTTGGCCTGGAAAGCCCTTCCCCTTGGAGAACTCCTTCTCTGACTAGGAGGTTTGCTCCAGGGCTCACCTTCTCCAGGACCCCTCTTCTGTGCTCCTGCGCTGGCCTCTGTCTCATGTCCTGCCTGGCACAGTGTGGAAAAACTGCCCATCGGGTGACTCCCACGCACGAGCTCCCCTGGGGCAGGACCATTCTAGCACCTGCAGTAGGAACTCCAGCGGTATCTGGGGAAGGAGAAAGGCAGAGAGGGCCAGAGGAGCCCAAAGCACTCTGACAAGGGCCCTGGGTGCGAGGCCTGTCCAACACTTGCCAACCGTGTGGCCTTGAGAAACTTACTTCCTCTCTCTGGGCCTTGGGCTCCTCATCTGAAAAAATCTGAGTGACAACCTCTGCCCTGTGACGCTGTCACACAAATCAAATGAGACGAGGGCATGGAGGCATGTCTTGAACTATGGAGCTTTACAGAGATAAGGACAGTGGGGAGGTCGTGATGATGGGGCGCTGGGGACAGGCAAGCTTTGGTGGAATCGGGGTGATGCTCCTAACACGTCCTCCTGGCATGTGTCCACCTCTCCTCCAGCTTCTGGGGAAGGAATGGTCAGTCTGCCCATCTGTGCCGGGAAAAGTAGCGAAATGCATGACCACTGAGCATGTACTTATTCTGTGCTGGAAACAGTACCCCCAGGAGGCGTCAGCTCCTGATGCCGAGAGGTAAGACCCTGGGCCTGGGTCTCACACTCAGGGCAATCTCACCCATCCTGTGCTTCCTATGCCTCCCACCCTAGGCTGAGTCCAAGGCTCTCCTTGACCAAGTGTCCAGCCCATTCCTAGAGGCTGCAGATATGGGGCCTCACAGGCTGCTCCTGGGGTCTTGGCCAAGGCCAGGACACCTCAGGAGCCCGGCAGACCCAGAACCCCTTGGGCCAGGCCACACTCACCCTGATGAATCCCCAGGCAGCACGCTGCCCCGCTTCTGTTCCCCATTAGGAGGAAGGACCAGTGCCCGTCAAATAAATCAGGCTTATGAAGTCTGATGAACAAAGATTCTGACGGTGGGATGCTGTAATTATAAACATCAGCAGATCAGCAATCTGGGATCAGGGGAGCTGCCTTGCTTTGATGGGGCTGGGGGTGGGGGCAAGTGGCAGAGCGGCTCAGTTTAGATTCTTCTGGACATCGCAGGCAGGAGGAGCCAGGGTCCTCTGCTCTGACTTCACGCACGCTGCTAGGGAGTTTCAGTTTGCTTCAGGGCACACGAGGCCTTTCGCCACGGGACCTCACCGACTTCTCCACCTGCTGCCTCCACCCCCCGCCTCTGCAATACCCCGCTGGGACTGGACCTGCTCTTTTCCATCCACGCTCAGCACCTCAACTCGCCTTTCCAGGTCTTTGCAAAGTTATCTATGTGCTGATGAAGCCCTTTCCCAGCTCAAATGCCACCTCCTCCAGGAAGCCTTCTGAGCACCCACACAGTTAAAGCACTCCATCCCTTTGCTATAAAACTTGTCTCTCCAGCCTCACATGAGCTAAGCTCCATCTTTGGTCTTGTCTTTGCATATGCCATTCCCTCTGCCTTCCCTCTGCAGCAGTAACTCCAACTCACCTTTCTGGTCTCTGATAAGATGTCATCTCCTCTGAGAAGCCCTCCCTGATGTGCCGCCAGGCTGCCCAGATCCCTGCACTTGTTCCTGTACAATCAGCATCCCACCCTAAACTAGAAGCTCTCTGTCCCCAGAACCCAGCACAGGCCCGGAACCCAGCAGGTGATCAGAGAACATGCATTCACTTGCTATCAAACAGTCAAGGGGCAAGACAATTCGAATCCCCCCAAATCCTGTCGTCTCAGACTGACAAGCCCCAGCTTCTAGCAACTAAACAAGTGAAACCATCAAGGGCTGCCATGACCCAAGCACAGAGGGCTTCATATGGAAGGAATCAAGTATCAGTTGGAATAGACACTTTATTGTGCAGGCCATAAACCTGATTTACATTCAGGTTTCTTCCTTCCAGAAGCTCTATCAAGTTTTACCTTTGCCCCAGCAAGCCTTGGGAACAAACCTTCAGAGCAACAGGAAATCGCCCATTATGACTGGGCGGAGGGGGGAGACAGGACCCCCAGATGCCCCTACCCTCCCAGTAACCCTGTAGCTCACCTGAACCAGGTGCAATGGATGGGCCCAGAGAGGGCTGGGGACCCAGAGACCTGGCTTCTAGTACAGGCTCTGCTGTGCACATGGCTTTACAAGCTACTCCCCGGTCTGGGCCTCAGTATCCCCATCTGTACAACAATCATGGGGAAGGAGGAGGTTAGGCCAGGTCTCCTGCTGATGTTCAAGGGCACAGCTTAACAGCAGCCGCAGGTTGGAATCCTACTGGCTATGTGATGTGGACAAGTTCTGAACACTCTCTGCACATCTTTAACACGGAGACCTGTCAGGACAGCTGAGGGCTGCTACGAGCACTACGGGGTTAATGCTGGGGAGGGAGACCCCTCCGCCCGGCTCCCAGGGGTCTTCTCCACCGCCCTCAGCCAGCAGATGCTGACAAGTGGACACAAGGCCCTTCCAAATCCACCATCCAAATTCATCCCTCAAGAAGCAAGGAGGGCAGTTCCCGTTGTGGTGCAGCAGAAATGAATCCGACTAGGAATCATGAGGTTGCGGGTTCAATCCCTGGCCTTGCTCAGTGGGTTAAGGATCCGGCGTTGCCATGAGCTGTGGTGTAGGTCGCAGACGCGGCTTGGATCTGGCATTGCTCTGGCTGTGGTGTAGGCTGGTGGCTACAGCTCCCATTAGACCCCTAGCCTGAGAACCTCTATGTGCCACGGGTGTGGCCCTAAAAAGACAAAAAAAAAAAAAAAAGCGAGGCGGGACATGATGTTCTCTCCACACTAGAGATGTGGGGAATGAATGAAGCCTGAGAGGGGCCCTAACTTGCCTGTAATTGAATGACCTGGGGGCCCGGCCCTGGACTCTCAATGCCAGGCCCAGTGTTCTTTCCCTGACAGAGAATGTTCCAGGCCAAGGTGTCTTGAAAGCAAAGGGGCAAAGAAAGTGGAGGCGTGAACAAGGATCCCTCTTAGGGTTAACTCAAATATATTTGAAGATGTGCCTAAAAGGCATCATTTATTCAGCTGACTCACTTTTGTTTCTGTTTCCAATCACTCGCTCCCACTGCAGCCAGGCTGCCTGGACCCCCATCATCTCCTCGGGGGTCCAGAACAAGGTTTGGCACATAAATGCGCATAAAGGCGTGCTCAGTAAATGTCCATGCGATGATGGACCAAACAAACAAGCACTCCGGCCACACCTGCTTCCAGTCTATTCCTCACACATGCCAAATACACTCTGGGGCCTCAGGGCCTTTGCACATACTGTGTCCTCCTCCTGTAATGCTCTTCCCTAGATATCTTCATGGTTTATTCCTATAATTCAGTTTTTTTTAAATTATTATAGTTGATTCACAATGTTTTGTCAATTTCTGTACAGCAAAATGACCCAGTTATACATATATATATATATATATACATATACACATATATTTTTCTCACATTATCTTCCATCATGTTTGATCACAAGAGATCAGATAGCGTTCCCTGTGCTATACAGCAGGATCTCATTGCTTATCCACTCTAAATGCAATAGTTTGCATCTACTAACTCCAAACTCCCAGTGCATCCCACTCCCTCCCTTTCCGCCTTGGCAACCACAAATCTGTTCTCTATTTCTATGAGTTTGTTTTTGTCGTGTAGATAGGTTCATTGGTGCCATATATTAGATTTTACATATAAGCGATATCATCTGCTATTTGTGGGATGTTTACTCAAAGGTCACCCCAACACTAAAGCCTTTCCTGGACACACTGTGTGAGAGGGGTGTGTCCCAAACCCCTCTTCAACACTTCTCTCTTTCCTGCTCATTCTTTTCTCTCTGTTGTATCTGTTATCTAATGACATACTCTATCTTATCCTTTCTTACTGTCTGTCTTCACCCACCAGAAAATAGGCTCCTGGAAGATAAGAGATTTCTGTCCATGTTACTCACTGATCGATCCCCAGGGAGCCCAGGCAACGCCTGCTGAATGAATAAGTGATCCCTCCTGCTGGCTCCCTTGTCCAGCCTCAGGGAGCAGGATGGCAGGCTGGGGCAAAAGGAGATGGTGAGGACACCATGTCCAAAACCAGGACCCTCTGTTAACCACAGGCCTGGAGGCAAGAGGCCAGAGCAGAAGGAAGGGCTGTGCCATCCAAACTAAGTGTCATCACCTCTGTTTCACTCAAGAGGAAAAGCTGAAGCTCAGAGAAACTACGTAACTTTCCCAAGATTACAGAAGTTCAGGGACAGCATAGTTGGGATTTGAACCCAAATCTATTCGGTCCTTCGAATTCTGATTTAATCTGAGTTTTATTGACCTGCTAGGCCATGCCCAATCCAGTGCCTGGTCCTGAGCAATGAAGCAGTGTACAAGGGGGCTGGGGGTAAGCTGAAGAGGAGTATTTCAAGCAGGGAATGGCAGGTACAAAGGCCCAGAAGTGAGTGCTTCAGTCTGGATAGACAGCTGTAAGAGGAGGCTGAAACAGGAGATGCGAGTCAGACGACATAAGGCTTTCTTCGTGAGTTAGGAAGCTGGGACCATAGGAAACAAGCCAAGAGTGGAAAACCACCCCAGTACTGGAAACAATCCAAATACCAACTGGAGTGGATAATAACTATGGTATATTCATACAATGGAACATTACACAGCAGTGAAAATGAACAAGCGAGAGGCACTTGCAATGACTAATAACATAATGCTGGTCACAGATTATAAAGTTCAAATCCAACTAAAACTAAACAATATATTGCTTAGACACACATACATATGTGATAAAAACTGTTTGGATAAAACCATTTTAAAGAAACAATGTGACAAACATAAAATTATGTTAGGCAGGGATGAAAGAAATAAAATACATAAGAATTAAAAAGAAAGAAAACCGTTATTCACAAATGACAAAGAGAATCTAGAAACAAATGATCAAAATTAACAAGAACTTAACATCAATACACATAGAGTGAATACTCAAAAATCAATTGTGTGTCTATGTGCAAAAAAAGGAAAAAAATTTTTTTTTCGTCTTTTGAGGGCTGCACCAGCATATAGAAGTTCCCAGGCTAGGGTTTGAATCTGAGCTGCAGCTGCCAGCCTACACCACAGCCACAGCAACATGGGATCCGAAAGCGTCTGTGACCTACACCACAGCAACATTGCATCCCCAACCCACTGAGCGAGGCCAGGGATCGAATCCAAGTCTTCGTGGATGCTAGCTGCATTCATTATCATTGAGCCACGATGGAAACTCTGGAAATTTTTTAGATAGCATTTACAATAACACTAAAAAACATCAAACAGTGGCCAGCACCATAGCTCCGATTAGACCCCTAGCCTGGGACCTCCATATGCTGCAGGTACGGCCCTAAAAAGAAAAAAATAAAATAAAGATCTGCCATTGTCACTACAGTGGCTTGGGTCAAGGTTGTGGCATGGATTTGATTGCTGGCCCAGAAATTTCCCCATGCTGTGGACGCAGCCAAAAAAAAAAAAAAAAAAGACAAAATATCAAACAGCTATGGATATAACTAACATAATATGTGGAAGATCTCCACATAGGAAATTACGGAAAAAAAAAAATTTTTTTTTTTTGGTCTTTTTGAGGGCCGCACCCATGGCATATGGAGATTCCAGGCTAGGGGTCTAATCGGAGCCGTAGCCACCGGCCTACACCAGAGCCACAGCAACGCCAGATCCGAGCCACGTCTGCAAACTACACCACAGCTCGCAGCAATGCCAGATCCTTAACCCACTGAGCAAGGCCAGGGATCGAACCCGAAACCTCATGGTTCCTAGTCGGATTCATTAACCACTGAGCCAAGACAGGAACTCCACAAAATATTATTAAGAAAAAATAAGACTTAGGAGGGATATATCATATTCATGCCTCAAAAATCCCAAATGTGAATTTGGAAATTCTAAATTTATCTTCCCAAATTTATCTAGAGAGTCAATGCAGTCTAAATCAAAATCCCAGTCAGCTCTTATTGGGTATGGAAATCACCAAACTAATTCTAAAATTTATGTGAACATCCAAACAGCCAAGCACAGCCAGGGTAATCTTAGAGAACGAAGTGTAAGAACTTCCTCTACCAGACATCAAGCCTCATCATAAAACTGCAATAATTAAGGCTGTGAGATTGGCACAAAGATAAAACAGACCAATGGAACAGAACAGATAATGCAGAAACAGACCCACTCGCTGAACTGATTTACAGCGAAGGAGATTGGGGAAAGGACAGGATATTTGATAAAAGCTGCTGGCTTCATTGGATTTCTATGCTAAAGAAATGAAACTTGACCCCTACCACACACCATACACAAAAATAAAGTCCAGATGGATTAGAGATCTAACTATGAGGTGTCAAACAGCCGAGCTTCAAGAAGAAAATCCAGGAGACTATTTTTCACAATTTGAAGTAGGCACAGGTTTCTTAACTAGGACTCAAGCACTGACCATAAAAATGATTGATAAAGTAGACCGTTTTAAAACTAAGAGCTTCTACTCATCAAAAGGCACCATGAAGAGAAGAAAAGGACAAGTCAGAGTGGAAAAGGATACTTGAAGCTCACCCGACTCATGGAAGTCTTAGAGCTAGAAGAAAGATCTTTCACGTGGGAGTTCCCGCTGTGCCACAGTGGAAACGCATCCAACTAGGAACCATGAGGTTGCGGGTTGGATCCCTGGCCTCGCTCAGTGGGTTAAGGATCCAGCGTTGCCATGAGCTGTGGCGTAGGTTGCAGATGTGGCTGGGATCCTGTGTTGCTATGGCTGTGGTATAGGCCAGTGGCTACAGTTCTGATTCAGCCCCTAGCCTGGGAACCTCCGTATGCCACAGGTGAGGCCCTAAAAATAAAATAAAAAAAAAATTAAATTAAAAAAAAAGATCTTTAACATGTAAAAAGGCAAATAATGCACCCCCCCCCAAAAAAAAAAAATTTAAAGACTTGGATAGGCACTTTACAAAAGAGAATATTCAATGGTCAAAAAAACCTATGAAACAGTGCTTAATATAATTTGTCATTAGGAAAATGCAAATCAAAAGCCACCATGAGATACCACCACACACCCATCAGAATGGCTACAACACAAAAGACAGGCAACAGCAAGTGTCAGCAGTCACTCTGGGAAACCGAATGGTATGACTAAAAGCAAACACACCCGAACCCTACAGCTCAGCAGTTCCATTCTCGGTACCCAGCTGATAGCAGCGCAAGCATATGTGCATCATGACACATGTTCACCTGTCCTCACAGTAATGCTACCCAGTTACAAACCGGAAACAACCCAAATGTTTCCCAGCAGTGGAGAAGATCAATAAGCTATAATACTACACATCAGTGAAAACGAAAAAACCAGAGCTACACAGCAACGTGCACAGATTTCAGAAACACGTTGGACGAAAGAAACAAAACGCCAGAGGGTATGATATGACCCTCGCTGGATAAAGTTCAAAATCAAGCAAAGGCAGGCTGTGGTGCTGGAAGGCAGGCCTGGGGTCACCTGGGGGAGGAGGCAGGGAGTAGACACTGAAAGGAGGTGTGAGCCAGGCTTTCCAGGGTGATGGTGACAGTCCATTTCCAGACGTAAGTCATAGGCATTGGTCTCCGGGTTAGGTCCACATTCATTAAGCTGTACCCATGCTTTCGTGCACTTTCCTACAGATGAAATTTACTTCAATAAAAACATAATTTAAACAGGAAGTTCCCATTGTGGCTCAGCAGAAATGAATCTGACTAGTATCCAGAGGATGCAGGTTCGATCCCCGGCCTCACACAGTGGGTAAAGGATCAGGCGTTGCCATGAGCTGAGGTGTAGGTTGCAGATGCGGCTCGGATCCGGAGTTGCTGTGGCTGTGGTGTAAGCCAACAGCTACAGCTCCAATTTGACCCCTAGCCCGGGCACTTCCATATGCCATGGGTATATAATAATACATACATATTGTATGTATATAATTCAAACAGGGGTTCCCTGGTGGCCTATGGTTAAGGATTTTGTGTTGTCAGTGCTATGGCTCCAGTTCAGTCCCTGACCTGGGAACTCCTGCATGCTGTGGGCATGGTCAGACAGAGATAGAGATATAGATACCTATTAAACATATGCTTAATTAAAATAGAGTAACAGGAGCAAGATTCAGTGCAGTGATTACCTCCAGCCTGGAGAAAGATCAGCTAGGGGAGCACATGGGAAGGTAAATGTACTTTCTTGTTCGTGGTTGAGTGAGGGGGGAGGGGAAAGGTGGGGGAGAGAGAGAGGTGGGCACCTTATCGGACCAAAGAGGACAGTGACACAAACTAACAATGGTGCTTAATCCCATTCTGTGCATTGATGATTAAAAACATAGATATATAAAAAGGACCACACTCCAGGAAGGAACCCTTGGAATCAGAACACCACTACTGACCTCATGGGGCCATGAGACAAACGGTATCATGCACTATGAAAGCTAGAATAAAAGAAATATTTTTACATTTGTACTCAGCACCTAGAACAAGACAGATCTCCAGGAGATAATTCCTGAATGACCAGACCCATGTTCTCTTAAGATTTCAGACTTAAGTCAGGAGGATGTACAGCACAGCAACTACAGTTAACAACACTGTATGGTAACAACTGAAAGTTGCAAGAGTTCCCGTCGTGGCTCAGAGGTTAACGAACCTGACTGGCATCCATGAGGATGCAGGTTCGATCCCTGGCCTCACTCAGTGGGTTAAGAATCTGGTGCGGCCGTGAGCTGTGGTGTAGGTCACAGACAAGGCTTGGATCCCGCATTGCTGTGGCCCTGGTGTAGGCTGGAGGCTACAGCTCCAATTGGACCCCATATGGGAACCTCCCTATGCCTTGGGTGCGGCCCTAAAAAGAGAGAAAGAAAGAAAAAAAATTGCTAAGAAAAGAGATCTTAAGTCCTCATCATAAGAAAAATAAGTCTATAACTACGTGAGGTGATGCTGACCAAGCTTACTGGGGTAACATTTTGCAACATATTCATGTACTGGATCATCATGTTATATACACCTTCAGCTTACACCGTGTTATATGGCAATAGCATCTCAACAAAAACTGGGAAAAAGAGGGAAGGATGGACAGATCAAGGAACAGATGGAGCAGGACATGACCTTCAACACGCCCCTTACCCATCCATCTGCCTGCACCCTCTCCCCCTTGCTCACGTTTCGTTCAGGCTGCCGCTGCCGCTACTCGAGCCCCACCACCGCCCGCTCTCCAGCATCGCTCACTGGCCCAGGGAGCCCTGGACGTTAAGTCAAATGAGTTAACAATTTCCTTTCAGCCTGACGGTGTTTCTGAAAGGTCCATTTTTTTTTCACAGCCTGAAAGAGCCAGAGTCTTTTTTAACAGTCCAGTTCTGGGCTGGATCTGTCACCACGACAGTA
Organism: Phacochoerus africanus; assembly: GCF_016906955.1. Classification (NCBI taxonomy): domain Eukaryota; kingdom Metazoa; phylum Chordata; class Mammalia; order Artiodactyla; family Suidae; genus Phacochoerus; species Phacochoerus africanus. Next base: position 158,144,333 of record NC_062551.1, on the reverse strand, counting down.
AAAAATAAAAATTAAAAAAAAAAAAGTTTAAGTGCATCGTGTGCTTATAATAAATAGTTTGCACAAAATTATTCATTCCACATATGGGCAGAGCGATGCCTTTAATGTGCATATTGTTTGTGGAGAGCCCGTAACTCAGGCTGTTACCAGGCAGAATGTGGAAGTCGTTTTCTACTATTAAATAAGGGAAACAAGGTTTTCATTTTAAAATTAATTCAATGAAAACTATTAAGCAGTTGGCCGTGAATGCCTCAGTATTTTTTCCAAACTGATATAATAAGGGCTCCCACTCCCAGTCCTGCTTAAACAAAACACAGAATTAACCACATAATTTCCAAGAACGTTTTTTGAGTGGTGGTGTTCTGAAACGAGGAACCGGGAGGAGCGTGCAGATCCACCCAAATCCGAGACCCTAGTCCCCAGGATGCTGTGTCTGGGTGGTTTGGGGGGGTGGAGGGAGTGGCGGCCTCTGGGTACCACGAGGGCTGTTCTCTCTGCATTCAACCATCTGTAAGCGCTGCACAGGGGTGGGGGCACATGAGGTCCTGGGCTCCACCAGAGCAAGGGGTGGATGAGATAAACCCAAGTTCCCAAGGCCTCTCCAGGGACACGTGGTAGCGAGTGCTGGCCGTGCACCCACTGTGGGGCAGCCAGTCAAGGGGAAAGACTGCAGAATGGAAATCAGATGGACGTGGATTAAATCTCAGCTATGCCACGCCCTGGCTCCAAGGTCTCAGTGTCTTCATCCACAAGTGGCGCTATTCTATGACCTTGATGCATCTTTGCCTGCAACAAATCCAGCGCACACGAGGCGAGCAGCAGGGGGCCACATGATGTCCAGCCCTTTCTCGCCTTCTGAGCCAACTCTGCCAAGGATGCAGAGACAAGAATCGGTCACTGCTCCTGGTGGAGAGCCAGCTCAGTGGAGCAGGAAGCATGCTGTGGGAGCTCAGGGGGCAGAGATCTGAGGCCCAGGGTGTATCCTATGTGTGCCATCCCTGAAGGGGTATCCTTAGCTGCTGGCCACTCAGACCAGTGCTGACCAAGAAAGGCGGTGGCAGGACAGTTGAGGAGGCCAGGCTGGGATGATGTAGTCAGCAACCCTCTGGGAGCCCCAGACCATCCTGTCCATTTCCCCCAGTCTGTGACCACCAGCTCCCAAGGCTGAGGACAGTGTCTGACTCATCTCCGAGTCCTCTGTCCCCAGTCATGCCAGGAACAGACAAAAACTCAGTGAGGGGTCTTGATAAACAAATAAGCCCCCAACAGCATCCTCCACGTGCTTCCTGTGGGAGGGCATGTCCTGGGTGGAAGCACTGGTCCCCGTGTAATAAATGCTTCCTGGGTCACTCCTCTTAAAACTAAGGTACTGCAGGAGTTCCTGTCATGGCTCAGTGGGTTAAGAACCTGACTAGTAACCATGAGGATGTGGGTTCTAACCCTGGCCTTGCTCAGTGGTTAAGGATCCACTGTAGCCATGAGATGTGGTGTAGGTCACAGACGTGGCTTGGATCTGGCGTGGCTGTGGCTGTGGCGTAGCCCAGCAGTTGCAGCTCCAATTCGACCCCTGGCCTGGGAACTTCCATATGCCGCAGGTGTGGCCCTTAAAAAAAAGAAAAAAACAAAACAAAAAACTAGGGTACTGCAGAGGGGCCTGGACTCTGGGGCCAGTCCTAGGAGACATGAGGACCAGCTAAGGCCACCCACAAGGAGAAGGGGGCGCTGCTGAGCCTCCATTTCCTCACCTGTAAGCGGGGGGACTATGATGCAGTCATCCTTCCTGCCAGGGGGGCCCGAAACGACCAAATGACCCAGCAGAAGGGATGAGGACTCATGTGAGGCTCCGTCCCTCTCATCTGTCTCTGTCTCTCACAGATTCTCACTGCATCCCTACTGTGGGCAAGGCTCTGAGCCTGGAGGATGAGCCCAGGCTGGAGGTCGGCCTGGAGGCCAGTGGGGGTCCCGAGCGTCACCAAGGCTGGGAGAGGTGGAGGGGAAGAAAGTGTGTGGACACAGTGCCTGGCTGGAATGGGAGCTGACTAAATGCTGGATTGATAAACAAACAGAGGGACAGAACTACGGCTGGGGGCGAAGGAACAAAGGAAGGAGTGGGCAAGCCTCAAACCTCTAGTTTTCATATCCTCCTGCTCCCCTGTCCCCCAGAACCCACACTCTTCCGGGGAGCCCATGGAAAGGCCTGTCAACAGTGCATCACGGCATGAAGACCCTGCCCACATGTCTGCCTCCCACACCATCTGTTTGTCTCTTCCTGGACGTCTCTCTTGTTCTCTGACTTTGTCCTGTTTTGCTTTTTTCAGTAGGTGGGTGTCTTTCTACACCTTCCTTGGTATCTACCTCTCTTTTCTGACCTCTCTCTCTCTTCTCTTTTCTTCTCTCCGTCCCTCCGCCCACAGAGCCCATCTGTCTTCCCAATTCCCCTGTGAAAGTCTAGCTTCCAGCCAGCACAGGTGTGTCTGCAGATGTTTTATCCAGGGAGACGCTGCTTGTAAGCAGTGAGTGAAGATGAGGGCGAGGCAGACATCCCTGTTGAAAGAGGGCATGACCTGAAGCCCAGCTGCGACCCAGGTCACAGACAGGGGGAGACCTGCCATAGCCCACCCTACCGGTGCATCGCATCTCTTCTCCACCCCTGCCTCTCCCTTGCCAGCCCTCCTGGCTGCCAGCAGTGGGCAAGGAGGGAGGAGGGCAGCCAAGGCAGAGGTTGCCCCCTGGACCAGATGCTCATGAACAGGTACCATAGGACCGCTGGCTTAATTTTCACTAAGGGACTCCCAGCCAAAGTACTGCCACCTGGCCAGAAGTAGGGGGGTCTTTCTGTGAGGGACAGCACCAAGTCCCACCTGGCCTGGCTGAGGCCAAGACATGCAAGACCCCTCCACACAACAGCAACGCTGGCCACCTGCACACATGAGCCAGCACTTCACAATTTCTAAGGTCCTGACACTCCATCCCTTCAGCAGATACTGAGCCAGGCAAGGTTCTAGGTCCTGACCCTATACAGACAGGGAATAAGAGGGACAAAAGCCCCTGCCCACAGAGAACCAACATTCTAGTGGAAGCGATTGACAACAAGCAACAGACAGAATCAACCACTGGCAACCATGTGGCCATGCAGGAAAGGCGGCTAGATGCACCCCAGGGAAGCGGGCATATACATTCAGGAGTCAAGAGATGTTCTTCAAAGCCACAGCCTGGATGAGATCACACAGAGAGGGAAAAAGGTCAGTAAGACGACGTGGAGGGAGGGAGGGAAAGGGGCCAGAAGATGCAAAGCGGTAGGGAGATCAGAAGATCAGGAGATCAGCGAGGAGGGGAGTGAGCACAGGCAAATGCTGCCGAAGGGCAGAGGGACTAAGAGATGACCGCGACCTCTATAGGAGCAGCGTCTGCACAGCCTCGGACCTGAAAGCCTAGAATGGGCCCCAGGGGGAGAAGAGAAGAGAAAGAGAACCAAAAGCACAGCCAGCTCTTTCGAGGAGCTTTGCCCAAAAGGAAAGAATCAAGGCAATATCTGAAGAGGGAAGTGAGTCCAGAGGTTTGTTTTGTTTTGTGATACAGCAGAAATAAGAGCTTGCTTATGCAGGGATGGGGATGACTCAGCAGAAAGGAAGAGCTGACACGGCAGGAAGAGGCACCCTCTGGGGCCGTGTCCTTGAGCAGGTGAAGGGCCTCTAGCGGGTGGTCTGTCTGACACCCACACATCCCTCAGGCTGGCAGGCAGGGGGACCCGTCTTCGGTTTTTGGATGAGGACACTAAGGCTGAAAGAAGCTAACCTGCACCTCCAGCAGAGTCACCTAGGAGCTTCCTTCCTTCCTCACCTGTCCTCTGCTTACCCCACAAGGTGGGGCAGGAATCTGCATTTTCGCCTGCTCCTTGGATGTCTCTCACATACCCTAAAGCACAGCAATCACTGCTCAAGGCCAGGAGTCATTAGACTTTTAATCTCACACTCTTATCAAAAGAAAGTGTATCCGTTTCTAAATCATAGACGTAAACTGCTATTCTTCTATACATGATCAAAAACACTTTACCACATCCTGAGAATGCAGCCTTGAGCAAGTTGCTCAAGGTACCTCTCCGTGCCTCAGTTTCCCTACTCCTAAAATGGGAGGTACATGAGGACTTGGGTTTGATCCCTGGCCTTGCTCAGTGGGTTAAGGATCTGGCGTTGCCATGATCTGTGGTGTAGGTCACAGACATGCCTCAGATCTGGCTTTGCTGTGGCTGTGGCATAGGCCAGTAGCTGCAGTTCCGAATAGACCCCTAGCCTGGGAACCTCCATATGCCTTGGGTGCAGCCCTAAAAAGAAAAAATTAAAAAAAAAAAAATTGCAGTGTTCAGAACAGTGCCTGACACATACGATCATCATAACATAAAGCATGACCTAATCTTTCTCCCCGTCTCCATAATGGTTTTGGGGCCCCATCTTAACAATCACAGAGTCCCACTGTGAGATTACCAAGGACAAGGACCAAGCCTTTAGTTGCCCTTTCATCTCCAATGCCTTGAAGAGGGCCTGGCCCACAGCAAACAGGCAATAGACACGCACTGGAATGAAGACCCACTATGTTGAGGCTCGACCGTGAGCCATGCTTGACTTAATCCCTGCAACACTGAGGTGGGGATCGATGTTCCAATTACAACGGGAGAGACTGAGGCCCTGATGGGGTAAAGTGACTGGTCTAAGGTCGCAGAACAACTCACAGCAGATCTGGAGCCCACACTGGGGATGCCTAGTCCCCTGGCTAGTCCTGGCCTCTCTCCGTCACCAGGACAGCAGCCACAATACACTGTGGGATCTGGCTGGGCCAGGGTTAGCTCTTAAACGCGATCCCCTGCCGCCCCACCCCCCCCCCACCCCCGCAGGCAGAAGAGGAAGGATTAGCTAGACAAATGCATTCACACCTCATAATTAGCAGAAGCAGAGGAAAACAGACCCTGGGGGTAAGCAGGAAAGGCTGGAGGGGGCAGAGACCCTAGCGGGCAGCCCCGCCCCTCTCCACCCAGTCCCTGGGGGCTGAGCCTGGCCTGAACCAGAGAAGCACTGCTGCCACTTGGGGAACCGCACCTTCCCTTCACCTCGAGCCTCCCTCCAGGTCAAGCTGTGGATCCACCGGCAAGGCTGCATTAAGGGATTTCTGAAATGTCACCAAGAACAAAGCTCCCCTTTCTGCCAGCCCCTAGTATTTACAAGCAAGCACAAATCTGTGAGAAAATTCAATTGAACGCAGATGGCAGGAAATTCCTCTAAAATGACAGTGGCCAAATTCAAACCACAAGACATGAAAATAACCCAACATACTAGACATGAAGAACATATCTTATAGACTTCTCCTCGTGCGATTTGCAATCTGTGATTGATTACCAGGAAGACAGACTGCAGATTTATTGGACTTCTGTAGAACACGGATTCCATTTGCAACAATTAAACCTTCCGTGGTTGAAAAAGGGGTCGGAGGGGGCTGGAGGGAGATGGTGAAGTTAAGGAATGCGGTGCGAGGCTGATAAAGGCTGGTGTCAGCGCCCCTCAAGGGGGGCATCCGCCTGGCTCAGGTAGTGACAGGCAGGGGCGGGTCCGGATGTGCTGGTACATCCGAAACCCAGGCACGTGCTATTGGGTTGGAGGTCCAGCTTGTGGCAGTGGGCTGGGGGCAGAGGCGTGCTGACCGGAGCAGGTATTTGCGAATCTGCTGATCCTACGGGTACACAGGCTAGATGCAAGGGATCCTTACAATGGCAGTGGTCCTGGAAGTGTTCGGGGGAAGAGGACAACACAATCAGTCAACTAAGACAGTTAATCCTGCTTCTCCCCGTGGCTGGGACAAAGCAGACATTACCAAGGGATCACACACCATCTCTTTCCTACCAAGCTCAGAATCCTGCTCACAGGTCTCTACACAGCACCAGCAAGGGACCAAAGCCGGGCGAAGCATGGGAACCTGCCTGCCAGCCCTGGGCTCGAGCACTGGGGGGTTTCGTGGTGCAGTGCACTCGGCTGCTGAAGGAAACAGGTGTGCTTTAAACTCTTAACAATCTTGCTAAGCATAAGCTCCAGGCTCTAGTATGTGTAATGATTCAGTAGTTGAGGTGGGTACTAACAGGTCAGAAACGCACATCTGTGCTGGAGAGTGAAGTTTCTTTACCCACTGGCTGACACCCAGCATCTGTAAGATTCCACTGCCCAGTCCTCGGAGGGGCTCAAATCTCTCCCAGCAAGATGGGGGTGTGGGGCTGCATGTGGATTAAAGAGGGCCGAACTTCTTGGACAGTCTTCCCATTCAGAGGTGGAGCCCTGTAACTGCCTTGAAAAGTGGAGCTCGGCGGAAGCAATGCGGTGTCTGTGTATGAGCTGGCCTTTCTGAGGATGGGCCGCTTCCCTCTTGGTCTCCTGGAGCCCTGAGCCGCCACGTAACAAGTCTGACTACCCTGCTGGAGGCTGCCCCTGGAGACTGCACGGAGACAGAGCCCAGCTGAGCCCAGTCTTCCAGCCACCCTCATCCATGTGTCAGCATATGATCACTCTGACCTGGAGCCTCCAACCAGACCAGATGCCAAAGGAACGCCACCAAAGTGACCTCAGTCCGTGTCATGGGGAGCAGAAGGATCACCCAGAAGAGCCTTGTCCCAAATTCCTGACCCACAGAATTATGAGACACAGTGAAATATTTGGTGATTTAAACCACTACGTTGTGGGATGGCTTGTTCTGTGAGTCACCCATCCTTGCCCCCTGCCTCCCCATCCTCATGGTCCCTCCCTCTCATCCTCATCACCTCAGCCTGGACAGCAGCCCTGGCCCAGCTGCCCAGCTTCCCATCTGGTCCCCACAGCCAGATCCCTCTGGCTCCAATGACCCTGCTATGCTGACCCTCTGACCGCATCCCCCGTCTTCAAGAGCCTGGTGGGCTCTTGACCACCTCTCCAATACCTTGCCTACCACTCCCTTCCCCACCTCTGGGCTCACCGCTGTCCAGAGGGAGCACCCCCATGCTGCTGCAAAAGCTGTTCCCTCTGTCTAATGTCCGGCTCCCTTGTTCCTGGCAAACTCTTATTCATCCTTCAGTGCCCAGCTGAAATCCAGGGCATTTGTTGTCTCTGTCCTCTGGGACTTTGTAGCTTCACCATCCTGTAGTGACGTAGGAACCTCATCACAAAAGCAACCTGAGAAGAGGAAGAGCCTCTTGGGTTTTTGTTTGCCCAGTGTTAACAGGGCACCCAGCACAGAGTCCAGCTGAGTTTTATTGAGTAAGTTAATAAAATAAATGCATGATGCAGAAAGTCCGGGACACGTCCTGGCCCCATCCTGTCTAGAGGAAAGGAAACATGACAAGTTGAATTCCAACAAGCAGCACAGCAGAAATTATGGGTTCAAGTCAGAGAAGGGAGAGGCCACTGAGGCCCAAACAGCCAGACTGGACTTCCTGGAAGAGGAGGACCAGGCTGGTGTCAAAGTCTCCTCCTCCAGTACATCCCCCAGAGCCCTCTGGGCTGAGGCTGCCCCAGGCACTCCCGCTAGCAGCCCATGCCTGACTGCAGCCCGGTGCTGCTCATGTGCCCTGCTCCCCACTCATGGCTGCATCCATGGTGCCCAGCCAGGGGGATGGGATATGAGGTGACCTCCACCAGGGCATCATAACCAGGGCGTCTGCCTCTCCTTCCTCTCAGAGACAGGGGCCAGCCTGGGGCCCCACCCAGAGCAGGCACGGTGAGGCTTATGGTCGAAATGCCTGCGAGGAAGGGTAGGGAGGCTCTGTGGGAGGGGGAGGGTCAGGGCAGCCTGAAGGACACACTGAGGAGCCATGCAGCACTGACCTGCGAGCCAGCAGCCTGCTCACAGGGAGCCAGGAAAATGCCAGGTTAGTGCACAAGTGCCTGGCACAGAGTCATGGGCATCAGGGGTCACCGGAGGACAAACCTGATTCCCGAAGACCTCTTGGTGCTCTGCCCCTGGAGAAGGCCCCTAGAAGAGGAAGGCCCGAGAGAGAAAAGGAAACGTACCTAAAGCAACAGCCAAGGTCCAGGCCCCAGGCTTGGCTGTCACACCCAGGCAGGGTCCACTCGAGGGGACCCAGGACAACAGGCGGCAGAGAAACCCTGAGGCAGTCAGAGTTTAGCTGTGCATAGAGGAGAGCTGTCCAGCACGGGCACGGGCTGACCGGGCAGGTAGTGAGCTGCCCATAACAAGACATTCAGCAACCGGGTAACCGCTTAGGATACTCTCAGAGCTGGCGAATCTTTCAATCTTCTTCCTTATGCATATGGGGAAACTGAGGCCCCAGAGAAGCAAAAGGCTGTGCTAAAGGTTACTCAATGTTACACAGTGAATTAATAACAAAGCAAGACCTGCACCCAGGCATCCCTACTCCCAGTCAAAACAGTGCTCCACACAGACCCTGCTCAGCTGACCCAGAGCCAATGAGCCTTATGAGGGGGCCTATGGGCAAACTCCACCCCCAGATACCCCTGGACCCTTTCTACTGATGCCACAGAGAAGCTGGTGCCATCCCCGGAAAGCTAGTCAACACTGAACCTCAGTTTGCTCATCTGTAAAATGGAAACGATAGGACCCACCTCAAAAGGGTCTGTATGAGAACTAACGAGATAAAAGGCCCAGGATGTTGTAGAGGCTCAATGAATGCCAACTGCTGACCTTGTTTTAACCATCCGAGGCACTGGAACAGAAAGGAGTCCACTCTGCTCCCTCTGGCTGGGTGGCCTTAGGAAGGCCTCTTTCCCTGAGTCCCTCTGCCTCGTCTAAAATGAGCAGTTTGGATAGAGGATCACAAAGGACGTGGCCAGCTCAGAAATCCTTCGCATCCACTTTAGGTTTTCCCAGACGTGCTCTGAGTTGGGGAGCCACCTAATTAGCATACAAGAAGCTTGGCCCCCTTTCCAGACACGTCAGGTAGGAGAACATCCGAAAGGCATTAGGGCCTTCCTTAGTGGGCCAGGAGCCGCGGCCTCGTTCCCATCTTCCAGGCCTCTGCGAAGTCTTCCCTGGCTCACTTCACATGCGCCCCCCCCCACACACACCCCCATTCCTCTCTAGCCCCGTCCTCCCCCATTCTCAGCAAGGAAGGGACCAGTTTCTCATGCAGGCAGTAAGAAGGGCTCACATTCATTCCACACCTACTATGTGCCACGTGCAGCACCAGGCCCTTCGTCTATGTAATTTCACCTAATGGTCACAGCCACTCTGGGACAGGGGATGGCATACCCCATTTGTACCTGAGGAAGCCAGCTCAGAGAGAGGAAATGACTGGCCCCTGGTCACAGTGACCCTGGTCACACCGGCAAGATGGAAGGAAAAGGAGTTCCCATAACGAACCGACTAGTATCCATGAGGACGTGGGTTCGATCCCTGGCCTCCCTCAGTGCGTTAAGGATCTGATGTTGCCGTGAGCTGCGGGATAGGTTGAAGATGCAGCTTGGATCTCATGTTGCTGTGGCTGTGGTGTAGTCCAGCAGCTGCAGCTCCAATTGGGACCCTAGCCTGGGAACTTCCATATGCCTCGGGTACGGCCTCCCCCCCCAAAAAAGATGGCAGGAGAGAGATTGGACCCCAAGCCTGGACCTCAGGCACACACTCGGCCCTCAGGTACCTTCCAGGCTGAGTAAGGACCCCAGCAAGAGGGGGAGAGCTTAGACCACGGTCTTCCTGAACCTGTGTGTTGTCCAGGAGCGGAGAAAAGGGGAACCCCCCGGGCCAGCCTGGAGGCAGACAGGGAGAGGGGAAAGCACGGCCCCAGGGGCTGCCTGCAGACCTGGACCCCTGAGCTTAGCCCAGCCTAGACATTCGTCCCGCTCACCTCCTCATCTGGCTGGTTGTGTGCAGTGGGATCTCTCTGTGATGCTCAGGTTTGCAGGAATGTGTCCCCCCAGGGATCAGGAGGGAGGATCAACTACAAAGAGAGCAGTAGGTCAGTGCAAATCAAAGCGCCTTCTGCCCGCAGTCTGCTCTCCCGGCCGGGCGGGGTGGACCTCAGTCGGCGGCCACAGTGGGATTCCCTGCGGAGGCGGCCGGCAGGGTGGAACGTGCGTGGGTAGACCTACGTTTGTATGTGGCTCCCTGACCTGTCCACTGAGTGGCAGTGGGCAAGACCCACTGGGTATCAGGTCGTAGGACTGAGCAAGCAGATATGTGCATAAGTGTGCACAGCGCTGCCTGGCACTCACAGGATAGAACTGGAAGAGGAGCAGAGTGAGAAATACTAACACTTCTGGGGAGTCAGGGGTAAGGCTGGGGTTGCCGCTGCTGTTAAGATAAGAAAGCAAATGGCTGGTGACAGAAAAATGCCTGAAGATGACTGGAGCCCAGGAGAGGCCCCTCACCCAGTCAAGGAAGTCAGAGAAGGCTTCCTAGAGGATGAGATATTTGAGCTGGGCAGGAGCATGGGGGGTGGGGAGATTTAGGGCAGCACATCAGGGCAGAGAGGCAAAGGAGGGGTTGAAGAGGCAGGCCACCACGACGGCTCGTTTGCTTGGCTATGCATTTGGGATTTGTCCTGACGTAAAATTTCCCCCAAAGTCTAATTTGCTTTCAGCAAAAACAATCCCCCAACACAGAAAACCCCCCAAATGCCTGATCTTCTATGCTCCCCTAGACTACTCCATGCAGGCCCAAACAGCTGGAAGGCCCTGAAAGGGGAAGGCCTGGCGAGGACAGGGCTGAGTGTCTGGGCTCCGGAGGGACCTTAAAGACCTCCTGGTTCAAGGGGCCTTGGAGGGTCTGACATGTCAGGGTCAAGCGGAAGCCGAACGCCCAGGCCCAGCTCTTTCTCATACCATTTCCCTCGTGGTCTCTATTCTGCCCCCTCCCGGGGGATGTGCCTTAACGGGGGACAAGATAGACAGAGACAGAAACAACATGAAGACGAAGACTAAGCTGGGGGCTCCTGTTGTGGCTCAGCAGGTTAAGAACCCAACTAGTATCCATCAGGATGCAAGTTCGATTCCTAGCCTCACTCAGTGGGTTAAGGATCCGGTGTAGCCACAAGCTGCCTCATAGGTCATAGATGCTGCTCGGATCTGGCGTGGCTGTGACTACGGCTGTGGCGTAGGCCGGCAGCTGCAGCTCTGATTCGACCCCTAGTCTGGGAACTTCCATGTGCCACAGGTGCAGCCCTAAAGAGAAAGAAAGAAAAAAAAAAAAAAAAAGGCTAGGCTGTAGGATGCCTGGATACTATCTGGTCATTTGCAAGGTCCTTCAGGCCAGAGCTGCACATCAGGGGAGATAAACCTCCTATCCTGATGTCTCAGCCAGGCTGTGAATCACCAGACCAGTGAGGACCAGTGGGAGGGATGGAGAATCATGGATTGGAGGACAGACCGCTGCTCAATTCAGGTAGTGAGCTTCCTGTCCCTGGAGGTGTGTAACCAAGAGGGTAAGCTACTGCTGGGGAAGAGGCGCCTGCCCTGTTACGGAAGGCTAAACTGAAAATGAAGACTCCATAAGCCCCCATTCTACCACTTAAGTCCCAGTCTCATAAGCTGGGACATCTCAAGCAAGTCACTGGAATTCTTGGGGCCTCAGCTTTGCTTGTCAAACAGGATGTTCATCCCTAGTGGACAGGCCTCGTGAGGAGCCAAGTGAGGGCCAAACGCGAGCATGGACATGAGGGCACTTGGCGAAGTACCGAGCACTATAAAAAGGCAAGGCACTACTATCATTTGAAACAGACTTTCAGAGGAGCGGGCCCCAAAGGACCCGGGAGAAATGCATCCTCGTCCTCTATTGGAACCATGTGTTCCCAATGAGGTAATGGAGGAGAAAGCGCTTTGTACAATGTAAATCCCCACGCAAATGGTAGTTGTTACCATTGCCCTTATCACGGTGGTGGTGGTGGTGATCCCTATGCTCCCATCTCCTGTCCCAAGGACCCCAAGCAGCCCCCAAACAATCAACCTGAAGGTCCTGAAGGCAGACCTGTCAGCCATGGGGCCATCAGCCTGCTGGTCTGGAGGTGGCTGAGAAGCAGTTTCTAACAGGTCTGGCCATCCCCACAAGGGCCTCCCCCTCTCCACAGGATGCCCTGCAGGTACCTTGAACTCAGCCAAGCTCCCTCCCACCCCAGCCTGCCCCTCCTTTCCACATCCAGCCCCCAAGGCACCATCCTAGATGCGTCCCTCTGCCCTTGTCCCCCATCTGATCAGCCACCAATAATAATGACAGCGAGGTGTTCCCGTCATGGCGCAGCAGGAATGAATCCAACTAGGAACCATGAGGTTGTGGGTTCGATCCCTGGACTCACTCAGTGGGTTAAGGATCCGGTGTTGCCGTGAGCTGTGGTGTGGGTCGAAGATGCGGCTTGGTTCTGGCATTGCTGTGGCTATGACATAGGCTGGCGACTACAGCTCCGATTAGACCCCTAGCCTGGGACCCTCCATATGCCGCGGGTGTGGCCCTAAAAAGACAAAAAGCAAATAATAATAATGACAGCTAATGTTCACTGAACTCCACATACACACGGAGACTCCACCAAGCCCTTTTCAAGGCTATCCCACCTAAACTTGTAAAGAGTGTTCATATTCCCATCTCACAGGTGAGGAAACTGAGGCCCAGAAAGGGTATGGAACCCCAGTCACACAGCTGGTAACTACCAGAGACAGGGTTGGAACTCAGGCAGTACGCTGCCAACAAACTTCCCCTTCCACCTCCTAAATGTATTTCACATGTCCGCTCTGCTCTGGGACCACTGCCACCACCCTAGTCCAGGCCACCAGCACCCCTCATCTCCGTGGTGTAACCACCTGTCTGCCATACCCAGGCTGAGCCACTCAAGGGATTGGACCTTCTGGCTCTTTCCCAGACTTCTAAATTTCGGCACAGGGCTAGGCTCAAAGCAGGCCAGCACCAGTGAATGCCTAGTACTGCCAACCAAGCCAAACCCAGTCAGGAAGTCCGAGGGCTGCTGAGGTTGCTGGGGTGGAGGGGGGCCGCAGGCAGCAAATGGATAGCTTGTGGGGGCCAGGCCCGGGCTGAGTGCTCTCCGTGCCTCATCTCATTTCATCCACGGGAGGACCCCGCTAGGTACAACAGTGCCACCCACAGACGCAGGCTCCTTCGCCCCCTCCCTCCCTCCCCCACTGCTGGAGGGTTGTCTAGATGGCAGAGGGGAGCCATGGGCACAATTTCAGATGGGAGATGAGGCTGACCTCTGGCCCTTCAATGCGCTGTGCTCAGTCTCCTCATCTGTCCCGTGCAGTGAGCTGCCCTGTGGTGGCTGGGTGGTCGGGCAGCTGGAGGAGTGAGGACCAGTGAACCTCCAGCGCAGCACTGGCAGGGAGCTGGCACTGGAGCAATGCTGGCTCCCAACCTCCACAGGGGTATCTCTGTGGGGAGGGTGCCGGACCCAGGGGTCAGAAGGACAAAATGTTCCGAGACGGAGCTGTGGCTCCCTCTGGGCCAGCAGCTGGGCGGTCCCAGGCACGGGCCTTTACAAGGACCTGTGATTTATGGGCTCAGGTCACAGGGGAAGCCTCCTCTGATGTGGCTCCAGACACCTATTAAAGCAGCCGAGAGAGAAGTGTAAGACTAGCTGGGATGGCCCCAGTCCAGGCCGGCTCTCCTTTCCCATTGCCGTTTGCCTTCTCTATCCAATTGATTGGGAAGAGGACAGGGAACCCAGCTCAGATAACGAGGAGCAACCCAGAAGGTGCCCTTCACCCACACAAGCCCCAGCCAGAGTCTGACAGGGTGCACCCAGTAGCCGTTCCAGGGCAGAGCCCAAGGGAGGCTCTGGCATGCAGCCACGGGAGGGGGAGGGTACATTCTGAGCAGAATGGGCTCATGTCAGAACAGGACCCTGGCTCCAGGGGGGCCAGAGAGGAGGCAACTGCAATAATCCCGGGGAGAAGGATGGGGGATGGGCCAGGAGAGCAGCAGGGAGAGGATAGGACACACAGGTCAGACCCTGCCTCGGCAGGCAAGGCAGAACCAACCAGATCTGGGGGTGAACTGGATGAAGGATGCTGGAGAGAGAAGAGGGAAGGAAGCTCCAAGACTTTGAGCAACGTGCAGGAAAACAGGCTCAGGTACGATCAGCTCAGCACTGGATGTGCGAAGTTTGAGACATCTATTAGACATCCAGTTGAAAAATGGGGCAGTCCTGGAGTTCAGAAGCGAGGTCCCAGCTGGAAGTGCAAACATGGGATTCGCCAGAGGAGATGTGAAGCCAATGAAGGTGGAGGAGATCACCAGGGGGTGAAGGCAGGCAGACACGAGAAGCCTGGGGCACAGGAGCACTGAGACGTCAGGAGGAAGACCCAGCAAAGGTGAAGAGGAGCTGCCAGGGCAGGAGGAGGAGGAGCTAAGACGTGTCCTGGAAGCGGAGGAAGAAAGTGTTTCAAGGAGGAGCACGCGAGCAACTGCGGCGGATGCTGCCAGAAAGATCAACTAGGATGAGGCCTCAGAACCAGCCTCGGATCAGCCACACGGAGGGCACTGCTGACCCTGACTGGGTGACCCCTGTAATGGGGTGAGAGCCTGAGTGGCGAGGACTCAAAGAGAAGCGGAAAAGAGAGCGCAGGTATTCACTCATTCAATAAAACCATCCCACACGGTCAGGACGACGTGTCTCACCGTGACAAATTAAACACAACAAAACAGAAGAGACATGGGGAGGGCTAACTAGAGTGCCTGGGGTCCCACAGCCAGCATCAGCCTGGCCCTCAAGTTACCATTTGCTGGCTGAACTGAAAAAATAGCACATGCTAGGATTGGGATGAGGGCTATTCCATCTGCTCTAGAGAGACCATCCTGAGCCTACAGCCCGTAGCCCAGCCCCGTGCTGTCAGACTAGCATCAGACACGCAAAGCTGAACAGCCTTTGTGGTTATCGGTCAGGATTCTCTGGATTCTTACCTGCTTTTTTTCTTTTTTTTCTTTTGGCTTTTTAGGGCCACATCCTAGACATATGGAGGTTCCCAGGCTAGGGGTACTGCCAGAGCCACAGCTGCCGGCCTACACCACAGCCACAGCCAAGCCAGATTCGAGCTGTGTCTGCAACCTACACCACAACTCATGGCAATGCCCGATCCTTAACCCACTGAGCGGGCCAGGGATCGAACCGGCAACCTCATGGTTCCTAGTCGGATTCGTTTTCGCTGCACCACGACGGGAACTCCTGGATTCTTACCTGCTTTTACCTCAGTGACCCAAACATAAAATCAAAGTGGCATAGCAGCCTCAGCCCAGGAAGGAGCCTTATTTCTGGACTGGATTTCTCTTTGGATTCAACCAGCTCTAGCCCAAGAATGGTCCAGCTGACAAGAACTGAGTTCTCTCCCAGCCCAAAGCCTTCCGGAGCCACACAGCACAGGGCCAAACAGGCAGAGTGAGGTTTATCAAGTGAGGCGACGACTCTTCAGACTATAAATCCCCCAAAGTGAGACTCCTCCCGCAAGCCTCCTCCTTCCCCTCCCCCTCCTCCCGATCTCAAGCCAGAAGGACCAACCTTAGGGAGGCAATGTAATTTATCCTCACCAGAAACACTTTGACAGTAAAAGCATCAGCATCAGCCTGGCCCTCATCATTACACTGGGATGAGAAGAGTAATTCTGGGTAAATTCTCAAAGTGCCGTGGGCTCTGATGTAAAATGGGAGAAGTCATCTCATGTAGAATTAGTTATTGCTATCGTGTTTTCAGTGAAGGATTTTTAAAAAACTCATTTACAGAAGAAAAAGAAGGTGGAAACCTATCTTTCGCAGATGACATTCTTAAAAGATAAAGGGATATGAGGGATGGAGATGTGTGTATACACTGACTCAACAAGTTGAGATCTCAAGGTGTGTTTGCTAGAAATGCTCAGGTGTAAAACTCTCCTTCCAGGCCCAGCCAGGGACCCGGGACCTAGAGTATCAGGCTCAGCTTCTGGCACTGCAGCATGCAGAAGTTCTGGGTAAGGATCAAACAGTGACCTGAGCCACAGCAGTGACAATGCCAGGTCCTTAGCCCACTGAGCCACCAGGGAATTCCTAGCACTGAGTGCTAACAGCAGCTTGAGGACCCTACCTTCTTTTTTTTTTTTTTTGTCTTTTTGCTATTTCTTGGGCCGCTCCCACGGCATATGGAGGTTCCCAGGCTAGGGGTCGAATCGGAGCTGTAGCCACTGGCCTACGCCAGAGCCACAGCAACGCGGGATCCGAGCCACATCTGCAACCTACACCACAGCTCACAGCAACGCCGGATCGTCAACCCACTGAGCAAGGGCAGGGACCGAACCCACAACCTCATGGTTCCTAGTCGGATTCATTAACCACTGCGCCACGACGGGAACTCCAAGGACCCTACCTTCTGAGACGAGTGACCACAGCAGATGGCACTAGAGGTGTGGCTCCTGGAGAAGGAAGGTACTGGCCTCCAGCGCCTGAGCCCTCACAGAGGAGAACCAGCATCAGCAGGGGAAGCTACCAAGGCCCAGATGTCACTCAATAAAAGAACTGTCTTGGAAGTAGGAAGCTCCCCATCACTAAGGGCCTTTAGGACACTGGACAGCTTCCATCAGGAGTATTTTAGGGAGACAGGCAGGGAATTTCATGTACGCCATGGGAAATGGAACTTACATTTATTGAGCACCTACACAAACTGGAATACTCTTGAAATATATATTATTTCATAGAATCTTAAGAGATTTTTACAGATGAGGAAACTGAGGCTTAGGAAGCTGAAATGATTTGCTCAAGCTTTCACAGTTGGCAGAGGCAGGGTAGAAATTCTACCTGCCCAACTCCAACGTGCACGCCTGACCTTTAACTTTTTAAACATTTCCTTCATTATCAGGAATAGACGCTAGTCCTCATTCACACTTCCTTCTGTGGTAGGATGAGGAAATTCTCAACTTCTCCCTCTCTGAGCTGTGGCCAGGGAAACGCGGCAGGCCTCGGTCAAGCTGGCACTGGCCCACCTGCAGAGGAGGAAGGCCAAGGCCAATGAGGTCCAGCCCTGACTCAAGGCAGCCCTGAGGCCGCCCTGCCCAGCCCTTGCCACTAGTGCAGGTGCTAGAATGGAACAGACGCCCAGGGACATCCTAGGCCTTCCCAGGGCTCCTTCGGGTGCCTGAGAGTGGACCTAGGAAGCAGTGTGGGGTGGTGGACAGAGCACCGGACGAGGAATCAGGAGGCCTCCATCACCCTGGGCCAGCCACTCCTTCTTCCTGAGCCCTGCTTTCCTCTGTGCAAACTGGAACCATCCCATCCACCTACCCCACCTTGGAGCTGCATGCAGTTCTCCCCTAGCCTGTCTGTGAACGCCTATACATCCTTAAAAGGCCCAGCCCCAATACCACCTACTCTTTGAAGGTTCCCTGATCATTACCTCCTATCCCTGGACCCAAAGTGAGTTACTCTGTGCTTCTCTAGTACTCAGAAGATCCCCTGTCTTTGGACTATTTATATGACTGTGGCCTTGGAGCAGGTGCTATGTGCCTCCAGCTGCCCAGACTGGTGAGCTGCATGGACAACAGGGCCCCTCTGCCCACCCAGAACCAACGTAGCATCTGCAGATCTCTGTGACGCCTGCCTGCAGCCTCCAGGAGCAGGCTTTCCTCCTGCTCCTCTCAGCCTACCTCCCCCACACGAGCCTCTACCTTCTCTCTGTTCTTTGTACCCGCAGTAGGTGGCTCACGGCTGGACACATAAGACCATACCTCCCCAGATCTATCCGTCCACAGCAGCAAGAGTGCCCTGGAGCTGAGGCCCTACCCTCCCTCTCCACTGGGACTGGCCACCTGGCCCTGGGCCACTGCTCCCCCCACCCGCCAGGCTGAGGCAGTGCAGGGCCCTCCCCCAGGCCCAGACTGGCCAGACGGTCCCCAGGTCTCCGCCCAGTCAGGTCACACCAGTTCGGATGCATTATTCCCTGAGCTGGCAGGCACGCCATGTTCCCCACAATCTTGTGCCTATAAAGGCCAGAGAGGCGCCAGTGGTCATGGAAGCCTCGTTCTAGTCTGGGTCCCCACCGGGCTCCCTCCATCTCCCTGAGCCCATGCTCAGTTTAGGACCGCAAGTGTGATGTCTTTAACCTCCTGTCCACATGCTCCCCACAGAATTTTTTTATTAGTGGAACCCTGAAGTAGTGTAGAGAGATAGAGGTGATAAAATTACTCTGAAAGGGCCTGGATTAACATTGGGGCCACTTGCCCAGGGAAAACCCAGCCCCAGATACAGAGGAAAAACAAAATAAATCCATGCCTCCAGTTAAACCATGTTGAGAAAATGAGCCAAAGGGATTTTTACAGAGTGGCAGCACGGTGTGGGGGAGAACTGGCTTCAAGCCTTAACTCTGTGCTTATCAACCAAGTGGTCTCAGGCAAGTCACCTCCTCCAGGGCGCCTTCCGTGATCCCCCCCACACACACACGCGCACTGGCCCCTATCTATGAGCACCCACTACTCCTTGAGCTCTCCATGCATCTCCTGCTACCCTGGGATTTCCTCCCCATCAGGGACACTCAGCTCCTTGGGGCAGAGAAGCACCAGCGGGCTTTTGTTGGGTCACACCCAGTGAGGGAGACATCATCTCTGTCAAGCACCCGCTGGTCAGGTGCAGAGATGGATAGAGGAACAAAGAACAAACAAAGGTCAACTCTCTCGGCCTATTTTTCTTCTTTAGAACAAGAACTGAGCCTTAGCGCCAAGCACAAACAAGCCTGGTGCAAGGCAGACACGAATGGCTGAAGGCAGGCAGGAATGAATGGACCTGAGTCGCCCGGCTTCCCAGGACGGTGGTGAGGATGAGCTGAGATGGGGGTTAAAATACCGCAAATACCTGTAGGAGAGCGGTTGGACTGGGGCTACCTAGAGTGTGGGTCACAGTCCAGGGGCATCAGCAGTCTAGAAGAATGCAAATCCCCAGGCCCCGCCTCAGACCTACTGAAACAGATTCTCGGGACATGGGAATCTGGATCTTTTTTTGTCTCAGAGCACTCACAACATGCAGAAGTTCCAGGGCCAGGGATCAAACCCGAGCCATAGCAGTGTCCCCAGCCACAGAGGTGACAATGCCAGATCCTTAATCTGCTGAGCCACCAGGGAACTCCCAGGAATCTGGATCTTAACAAGCCTGTCAGCCAATTTTCCTGTACAGGAAAGTTTGAGAAACACTGGTTTTTTTTTTTAATTTTTGTATGACTTTTATTTTTTCCATTATAGTTGGTTTACAGTGTTCTGTCATTTTTCTACTGTATAGCAAAGTGACCCAGTCACACTTACATGTGACCCAGTCACATATATATATATGTATGCATGTATATATATGTATGCTCATATATATGTACATATATATATATACACACACATTCTTTTTCTCACAATAACATCCATCACGCTCCATCAAAAACACTGTTTTGGGGGTGAGTTTTTTATAATGATTTTTATCTTTTTCATTATAGCTGATTTATAGTGTTCTGTCAATTTTCTGCTGCACAGCAAGGTGACCCAGTCGCACATACATGTATACATTATTTTTCTCGCAGTATCGTGCTCCATCACAAGTGACACTGGTTTTGATCATAGGTCTAAGTTACTTAAGTTCCCTGTTGCCGTTTCCACCTCTGATCTATGGGGAGAGACATGTAAATGTGCTTGGGAGAGTCATGGGCACGCTGTTGTTACTAAATGCTGACAGAAGGCCCCCTTGGGACTGAGCTGACACTGTCCCCAGAAGGGATGCTAGAAACCTACAGGAACCGGCAAGTTCCATTTGATACAGGAGGAAACAGAGGCCGGGGAGAGGCAGGACTGGCCTGAGATCACCCAACCTGGGATGCAGGCTTCTAGGGAGATTCGCAGCCGATTTCAAGCAGAAGTGCCCACGGCAGCCCCCCCTCCCCCAGCTCAGCCCAAGAGCCGTAGGCACAGGCTACCTGCACACAGTAGGGGCCAACTCAGTACTCCCAGTTTGGTCCTGGCCAGGAACCTCACATGGGCTGACATCCAAGGTGAGAAGCCACAGGGTCTCACCTGGAGATGACTGATTCTCTTAGGCCCCTGCTCTGCTGGACTGGAGTTAAAGATGGGAGTCCAGAGACCTCCAGCAACCTAGGCTTCCTCCTTGACACAGAGCCCTTTCCCAGCTCTCACTCTTAAACCCTCATCCTTCACGTGGTCACTCGACAGGGACTCTCTGAGCACCTCCTGCGGGCCAGGTTCCATGCAGATGGCTTTAAACCCGGCATGGACCAGAAAGTCATTCATGCAGGATTAAGATTGTGCTGTTGGAGAGAGATGAGACGCAGAGTGGTTACATGACGTGCCCACAGGCCCACAGCAGAGTAGGGTGGTCTACACTCCAGCTCGTGCTCTGCCCACGCTCTTCCTGCTTCCCTGACTTAGAAGCTTGGGCTTGTGCCCGGCTTAGCCCCATATTATGTTCCAGATAAGGCAAGTCACAGCCCCACCAGGGTGAGCCCAGATGCCTGACAGCCAGCGGGGAAAAGATCACCCATCTCCCAGGCCTGTCTGAAGAAGACTAACGAGAAGATGGAAACAGGAAGAGGTACAAACAGGCCAGGGTTCCTGCCTGTTCACCTCTCAGGCTGGCTGAAAGGCACAGCCACCTGCAGGCAAGGGACCATCTCCCCCATGTCAACAGAGGCTTGAGGCAGCAGCTCTCATGGAGGCACGCAGCGGCAAAGTCAGCACTTGAACTCCTGGACCAGGGCCTCTTCCTCCAGGGCTCCCACTGTCCAGCCGCCCTTCACCAAACCTCCTCCCACAACGACTCCCCAGTGCAGGGCCCTCCCCTCTTGCCCAACCCACCTTCTCTCCCCACCTGGCCCAGAGAGTCCAGCTTGGAGCCAGCAGCCACCAGGACCCTGTCCAAGAATCCCCAGGCAAAAGCAGAAGGGGAAAAAGAGGCATAGTTAAGATGTGAAACTTCTTGAACAGAACCTTCTTTTATTGTGAGGAAGAAACAGCAGACTTGGTTCATGGCTCAGGGAAAAAAAAAAATTCATCCCTGGGTTGGGTTTGGGATTCAGCACATTAACACCCTTTGCTCTGGTTTGGGGTTTGAGGTTTGGGTTGAGTCTGTGGGAAGCAACAACTGAGGAGACGTCCTTCCAGAGGCTCCAAAGGTGCCAACCTCAGTGGCTCCATCGGAGGGGCAGTGAGTAAGGAAAGGCCATTCAGGCAGGAGGTCCGGGTCTCCTTAAAGCTCAGAGCAGTCAGTCCAGACCTGGATTGAGAAGCATCCCTCCTTGCCCAGCTCCATCTCCATCTCCTCCTCCAGCCGGCTAAGTGCTGGACCAGCCCCCTGCCTGCCTGCAGGAGAGCCCAGCGTCACTCGCTCCCCTGCAACCTGGCACAGCCATCCAATTTGGAACCTCTAAGCCTGAAAGTTCCCACCACATCCCCCTCCGCTGGCTCTGGTCCTCCCAAGGATCCTGCCACCTCCCCCTGCGCAGCAGCCCTGCATGGGATCCTCTACGAGCTGGTCTCTATGCCAGGCACAGGCCTGGCCACATTAGGCCCTCAGTCAGAAATCACCCACCCACTGGGCCTGTCACAGACATGCTCTTTAAGGCAAATCAGGCTGAAACAAACCAGGCACCCAGTCCTTCTCCAACCCTCGGGCTGAGCCTTCCAGTTTTCAGTGGAAGGCTGAAAGGAAGGTTCAGTGGAAGGTTTTTGTGTCTGGGGGCCAGAAGCGCCATCCATCCCCACTGCCCACAGAGTGCCCTGTGGCCCCTCTAGGGCCTGACCTTGGCTGGATCGCCCTTCCTGGCCTCAGGAGCTGGGAGCTTTAATACCACTTGAAGTTATTAAAATTTCTCCTTCATTCCTACCTCATGCCAGAAGGGGCCTGGGCTTTGGACAAACATGCCTCCAGATCTCACTTACCAGTCATACAACCTTAAGCAGGCCCTCTGGCCTCTCTGAGACTTATCTTAAAATGTGAATTGCAATAAGACTGATTTTGCAGGGTCTCAATATCAATAATATCGATTTTGGAGTTCCTGTCGTGGAGCAGTGGAGATGAATCCGACTAGGAACCATGAGGTTGTGGGTTCGCTCCCTGGCCTCGCTCAGTGGGTTAAGGATCTGGTGTTGCTGTGAGCCGTGGTGTAGGTCATGGACACGGCTGGGATCTGGCGTTGCTATGGCTGTGGTGTAGGCCGGCGGCTACAGCTCCGATTAGACCCCTAGCCTGGGAATCTCCATATGCCTCGGTGCCACCCTAAAAAGCAAATAATAATAATAACAATATCAATTTCGCTCCTGGGGAGGTATGTGGCCCCATCATTCCCAACCGTGCTCCCCACCAGACCAGGCCTGGAGACTGTGGTCCACCCTGTCCTGGGTCCTCTCCATACACAAGCACTACCCCCTCCCCTCCCCATCCCCGCTGAGGGGGCCTGTCTGTGGTCAGGAACCTTGCTATGGAGTTGTCTTCAAAACACTTAATGACGGGGGTTCCCGTGGTGGCTCAGTGGTTAACAAATCCAACTAAGAACCATGAGGTTGTGGGTTCGATCCCTGGCCTTGCTCAGTGGGTTAAGGATCTGGTGTTGCCATGAGCTGTGGTGTAGGTTGCAGACTCGGCTTGGATGCTGAGCAATCTGCTGGCGTAGGCCAGCAGCTACAGCTCCAATTAGATCCCTAGCCTGGGAACCTCCATATGCCATGGGTACGGCCCTAGAAAAAGCAAAAAGACAAAAAAACAAACAAACAAAAAAAAACCAAACACTTAATGACGACACCCAGCAGAGCAGCTGGCACAGAGCAGGTGCCCAAGAACCCCCAGTTCTCGTTGTTCCTCTCCCCAATCCCAGGGAGCTGCCCCTGTGAGGATGCAGCCTGCCGCTCTCAGCTCCTAATTACAAATGCATGTTGGGGTATAAGCTTCACACTGGGGTTGACGGTTCCATCACCCAATGCATTAGTGGTGATGGGAGTTCAGAGTCACTGAAACTGCTTTTCAGCAACAAACAAGACTGGTGGCACCGCAGCCTCCTTCTGCACAGGACTTGTGGTCACCTCTGGCTCCCAGGTGAGAAAACAAAGGCACAAAGCAGCTGAGCGACCTACCAACGTGTCACAGGCCACGGTAACCGAGCTGGGGCTGGAATTCGGGTGCTGGTTCCAGGGCCTACTGTGGAGAAACACCCTGGGGAATGACAGCCTGGCCTCACCAACACTTCAAGAGTGTTCCCAAAAGTTCTCTTCCCCAGCCTGGCCATTCAACGCGCGAGGGCCGACTGGAGGAAAAAACAGCCCAGTTTAGAAGGCAATAAAAATGTGTTTTTTCTTGCTAAACAAATTAGTTTACATCTGGTGATATACAAATAAATAGAGGGGCCTCAGCCAGGCCCAGACCAGACGTCTCCCAGGGCCTGGGCCCCACTCTGACTGGCTCTGGCCTGGGGCGCCACACGGAGGACCCTCGCTTCTCACTTGTTCTCACGCCATCCCTGCTGTGCCCCTCCCCCCTCCCCCCCCCCCCCCCCGCCCCCGGCACCGCCCTGTCCCTCCCCACCCCCCCACTCCCACCTCCCCACCCCCACCTCCCCACCCCAGCACCAGGGCAGGAGCAAGGCCTCTGGTGGCTCTTCCCACCCCACCCCTGCTGTGAGGTACCATGGCCCTCAGTCTCCTCATGCATAAAATGGGGACAATGACATCTCCCTGCCAGATCTGTCATGAGAACAAAATCATCTGAAGTCCCTCCCACAGAGCCTGGCACTTAAGAGGCCCCCAGCGTTCCCCGTACGTCAGGTCCTCGGGAAACATACTGGCTGGGGACTGCTGGGAGCTCAGCCAAGGCTGTCCTCCCATGCTCCTGGGGCGGTGATGCCCCCATTCATTCTCAACTGTGCCCCCCACCAGACCAGCCCTGGAGATGGACTGCCACCCCTTCCGGGGAATCCAGCCACATACCAGCACTACCCCCGAGGAAGCCTGGCGTCGGGAACTTGGCTGCATCAGTTCTGACAGCTCGGACTGCTCCCCCCACCACAGGGAAGAAGAGACAGGCCCGGAGAAGTGACATCACTTGCCTGGCATCGAGCAGAAAGCCAGGGCTCGAGACTCCCAGCCCTGGTATTTCCCAGTTCACACCAATGAGAAGGAGCTGGTACCTGCCACCCCAAGCCACTGGGGCCGTCATTGCAGGACGCGCTGATGGCATATCAACCTAGCCTGTCCAAATGCTAATGTCCACTACGAGGGCCCAAGGCCTGTGGGACTTAAAGGCTCTGGCTTCAGAGACACTCACTGGAAAGGACCATCACTGAGGGTGTGCGTGAGGCCATCGGCCCTGGTGTGATCGGCCGGGACAAACACAGGATCAGCTGGGAGCAGAGCAAGAGTGAAGCCCCTGGGCCTGGGCAAGCAAGGAAGGGAAGCGAGCCCCTGGTTCTCGGTACCTCAGTCCCTTAACTGTGAAAGGAAAGTACTGGACAATATGACTCCCAGGGCCCCATCCCAGCCAGAAACTCTTGACTTACTTGGACCCAACTCTCCCACCCATTTCTGCTCCAAAGGGCAGGTATATCTGTGGTCCTGGTACCCAGAGTGTGAGCCGACAACTAGGCCCAGCTGCCCCTTCCCTAGTGACCCCTCCTCAGCCTGGGAGGGCACCCCCCCATCTCCTTGTCCTCCTCCCACAGGCCCAAAGCTGGCCCCTCAAGTTCTTAGATGCAGCAGGCGACATAGGAGGGAGCAGCCTTACACCTCACTTTAGCTCCACCTCTGGGCCACCTGGACCCCTGGTGGGAAGGGGACGGGTCCATGAGGAGCAGGGAGGGAGGCAGCAGCCGCCAATGCCCCCAGCAGCAGCTGGATGACTGTGGGAGCTGGGCCCGCAATTAAAATAAACCCCCAAACAGCCTTAAAATAACTACAAGGCATTTCAAGAAGACTGTATTGTTGAATTTACTGTTTGTTTACTGAGACAATTTGAGTTGGGTTTCAGATGAAAGTAGGAGGGAGACCAGATGTGAAGCTGAACGTCTGACCTGCAGCATCTGCTGCTCCGGCAGGGGCCCTAGCAGACCTGGGGACGGGGGGCCGCCCAGCACCAGACAAGGACGACCCAGAGGCCCAGACCGCAGGCCATCCAGGACACAGAAAGCCAGCACTCTGCCTCCACCTGTCAATCCCTGCACTGACGGAGAGGGCTCCTTAGAGGCCCAGTGTCCCAAAAAGAAGGTTGGCCTTCAGAATCAGAGACCAGAGTTCAAATGCCAGCCCTGCAGCCCTGGACAAGTCACTGCGCTGCTCGGAGCCTGCTCCTCAGCCGTAAAGCACACAGCCACTTCCTTCGTGGCTGAGGAGGGGACGGGGGGAGGCCTGGAAAGGCCCTGGCTCAGTGTTGGCCACAGGGGGCCCGGGAGCAGCAAATGCAGCCTGCTGCCCTACTACTCCCTCCTTCCTGCCGCTCTTCCCCAGTCACGAGCGACACCGTCTCGAGGCAGCCTGGCCTGAGGAGGGTCACCACCATGTCCTGTGAACTCCTTGAGGTCAGGTACAGGTCTGATTCTCTCGTCCCCAGTCCCAGCCCAGAGCTGGACACAGAGCAGAGGTCCCTGGACACCTGCTGAACAAAAGAGGAGGATGGCCAGGAGGGAAGGCACCTCCACTCACTCCAGAAAGGGTCTGCCTGTTCATCAAGTCTCAGCTACCGGCTTTAAAACCATTTCCCGTCAGTTACAGCATTTGTCCTTATTGTCCCCATAAGGAAAGTCAAGGAGACAGACCCCCACCACACAGATGGCCACGGGGGACACCAAGGCCCAAACAGATGGGGAACTGACCTCCCTGTCCCCAAGCCCTCTCCTCTGCCAGGAAGTGGATGCTGTCTGTGTTATGAGCATGGGGCCTGCTCACCCAAGGGCATTCGTACCAGACTAGGACTCTGCAGGGAGAGGGGACAGCCCCAGACCTCTACTACTGACCGAGCTGTGTCACCCTGAGCGAGACACTTAACCTCTCTGAACCTTGGTTTTCTTCTCTTACAAAATAGAGACAATAAAACCCCCTCGCCTCATGAACATTTAATGAAATTACGGGGAGTTCCTGTATTGGTTCAGTGGTACCAAACCCACTAGTAACCACGAGGAGGTGGGTTTGCTCCCTGGCCTCATTCAGTGGGTTAAGGATCCAGAGTTGCCATGGGCTGTGGTGTAGGTCACAGACAAGGCTTGGATCCTGTGTTGCTGTGGCTGTGGTGTAGGCCGGCAGCTGCAGCTCCGATTGGACCCCTGGCCTGGGAACTTCCATATGCTGCGGGTGCAGCCCTAAAAAAGCAAAAAAGAAGAAGAAGAAGAAGAGAAAATTATGGAAGGGAAGGTTGGGAAGATGTTCTGTGAACTGTAAACAGCATGGAAACGTGAGGGGTTATCATCCTGTTATGATGAGAGAAGGTTTTCAAACTCACATGGTCAGAAAACACATCAATCCTCTTTGGGTTAGACAGAGGTAAGTGGGTGCGTGATGCTCCTGATACATAACGAGTGAATGAATAAACCAATCTTATTCCAAAACCAAAGCTTCTCGGGCCATCTGAATGTATGCTGAGACTGGTTTGCCCTAATAATGAAGCAGTAGGAAGAAAATATTAAGTCCAATCCCACTACTGTTCAAACAAGCAGGGTGAGACATCTGAAGACTTGGAACTGACAGTGGTCAAGAGCCTCACCTCTTCCCACGTCCAAGGTGAGCTTCTCCAGAAGAGGGCCCACATCCTCCACCACCTGACACGTCCACCCCGCAGCAGACACTGGCCCAGGACGCAGCTGGGTGAACAATCCCTGGGCCTGGGGCCCGACTGCACTGATAGCATCTGCCAGCATCAGAGGGGACGCAGGCAGGTCCCTCTTTCCCAGTCTTGGGTCCACACAAGCCTCAAGTCTCCTAACTGAAGTTAAAGGGGAAAACTCAAGTACCCTCCAGCTGCCCTAGGATCTACACTTGCATGGGGAGAGCAGGGCTCTCTTCCAAGTTCACGGCTGCAGGAAGACGTGAGCCCAGCTGGGAATGGAGCAGGAGGGGCGCGCAGCACACCCCATCTCAGAACCAGGGATGCGGCTGTGGGACAAAGACCTTGGAAGCAGAGCCGCCCTGCCTCGTTGCCTCTCATCTGGGCCGCTGTGATGGCCCCTCACTGCTCCAGGGATGATGATGCCAAATAAGCTGGAACAGGCTGGTCAGGGCCGGCCAGGGGCCTGGACCCACAAAGAGACTTGGGAGAATTCCTGCAAAATGGTGAGCAGAATGAGAGCTGGATGTCGGCGGCCTGGGCCACTGTCTCCAATCAGAGGCGGTCCAGAAACAGAACGTGAACATTGTCTGTGCGGAGCAAGGGAGGGGCTGGACTTGCCGAAACCTCCAGACTAGGGGAGGCTGACTGCTTTTCCCGAACCAGGAAGGAGGAGTGGGTAGAAGGGCCTGGGCGCACCCGTCACCGCTGTCCCACAAACATGCGTGGGGTGCCCGCTCTGCTCCACACACGGCCCTGCCTTCAGGGAGCTTACGGTGGATGCCTCTCTTCTCCCAAACAGCCAAGAGGCGAAGAGATGCCCCAGGTCACCTGGCTGGTAGCTGGTGGAGCTGGGACCCAGACCTGCTTTCTGCCCTTCCTTCCCCCCCTTCCTTCTGCACAGCCATGAGCACCCAGTCCGCCACTTATTCCTTCTCTCGGGAACCTTCCCTGACTGCTCCATCCCCCCGCCAAGCACAGACACACTCCTATGCTGAGTTTATTCAACACTAACTTAAACCACTTTGTCGGCTACTTTGCAAGTGTTCTTAATCTTTCAACTAATTCATCGGCTCTTGGAGAATAAAGGAAATTTGAAATTGCTAGGCTGCCTGCAATAAACTCTTGGCATCTGGCCGGCGGGGGGCCATTCCAGGCGGCTTCGGCCCCAACCCTGCACAGATGCTTCCTGTTGTAAAGGTGGGGAGCCTCTCTCTTTCTCAACAACCCCAACAGCAGGACTCACTCTACAACCATTCATGCTCTCTCTCCTTGAGCCAGGCAGCTGACAGTCACCAGCAGAGCTGACACCTGGTGGCAGGCCCCTGGCTAGGCCAGGGGATATGAGGTAAATGGGGCCCAGTCCCCGAGTCCCTGCACAGGGAGCTCAGAGTCTGCTCTTGGGGGGATGGCCCAGGGCTATGCGCCTCTCACCTGTGGATGCGACTCAAACTGCATGTCATCAGAACAGGTCCTTCCTCTGTGGGCTTTCAACATGTGTCCCCATAAGCAGTGCTGGGGCACAAGCGGATGCCAAGGGCTCTGGTGGTGAGCCCACATGCTGGTGCTGCCAGCTGGTAACTTTTCACCAGGGTAGATCTGGCATCACTGATTAGAATACACCACTTCCTGTGAACTGATTCTTCATAAGCAATAACCACAGAGCCAGGGAGAGCAGGCAAAGAGGAAAAGAATTAGCAGAGGCCCTTTTACCAAGAGTGAATCTATGAGGGTCTGTCTTTTCCCCCCCAAAAGTGCAGTGCAGGAATAATGCATTAAACCATACGACCAAAGAGGACCTCAAAGATCAGCTCAGACAGTCCTGCCATTTCACAGATGGGGAGACTCAGGCCCAGAAAAGGGGAGGGGCTGCCCGAGGCCTCACAGAGAGGCCGGGACAGGGCCTGGACAGGAAGCCGAGTGTGGTGTCCAGCAGAAAGGCTGAGGCTGGGTTTATCAGTCCAGACTGCCCCAGAGACCGGTCCTGGCAGCTGGAGAAGGAAGTTGGCCCACAGCCGGGGAGCTTCCCAGCAAAGTGCCATGATGAAGTGGACTTGTTTCAGGGAGAGTTCCCGGAAACACTGACCACCTTGCGACCTGGGCCAGCTCCACTGGCGCCTCCTCCCCTCCTCCCAAAGGTCCCAGGTACCCTGCCATTCCTTCCTTTGAACTTATATTCACCAAGAATCTACTGCAGGCCAACTATGTGTGGGACACTGTGGACATGATGATAGGCTTAACAGATGTCCCTGCCTGGAGCTTAGCACCTAGGGAGGGTGTTAATGTAACCAAAGAGGCACACAAACAAATGCAGAACAAACACTGTTACTGGCGTGAAGGGCATGGACAGGGAGCCATGAGAACACAGGAGAGAAGTCAGGGAAGGCTTCCTGGCAGGAGTGGCATTTGAATCGAGACACGAGTCATGAGTAAATATTAAGTGAGCAGAGGCTGTAGTGCAGGAAGGGAGAGCATTTCAGGTCATGGGAACAGTCTGTGCAAAGGTCCGGAGGCAGAGGGAATGGTGCTTTGGGAGGGAAGGAAAGAGGGCTAGCACGGCTGGAGTACAGACAGTGAGGGGCAGTGAGGGAAGAACAAAGCCACAGGGACGGCCCAGCCAGATCTCACAGGCCCCTGTGAGCCAAAGTGCAAAAGGATGCTGTTATGAAAACAGCAGCAAATTAGTGAAATCAAGCAGGTTGAGGACATACAACAGGATCAGATTTGTGTCATAAAATAAAAAGTCACCGTAACGACAAACAACCTAGAGGGGAGACAGGGAGCCAGCGGGGAGGTCACTGTGTTAGTCAGGCGTGGCCCAGGGTGGTGCTAATGGGGACAGAGGCAAGGGGACACATTCAAGCAGAGGAATCCAGGAGGTCACAAGGACAGGGCTTGTGGAGGAACCAGAAGTAGGGAGCTGCTGTCAGAAGTGATACCGAGGTACTGGTGGCAGGAACCTCCTCGGAGCCAAGGACACCAGGCGAGGACCAGACCAGCTCAGTCCTGGCACGTGGAGTCTGGGGCCCCACTTCCTCGCTCCCCCGCATCCCCCATCCCGCACTTGCTCTTGAGGCAGAATACTAACTCAGGTAGTCAGTGTGGGAGCATGGGCTTCAAGGCATTCTTTGTATGGCTATTGATTAATATTTGTGGTTTAAGGGCTCCAGAGAGTAGTATCCCCCCAGGCCCTGTTTACTATAGGAAGTGTACCTACCCTCACATGGACCTTAATCTCTAACCCACTCCTCAACTGACAGAAAAAAAATGAGAGGAATGGTGACCTAGTCTAAGGGAAGAGAAGGACAAAGAAACAGTAAAACTTATGGGACATTTCCACCCCTAAAACCCCTATTGGACAAGGACTGATGTAAGTAACTGGGCAAGGCCAATGGGAGAACACCACATCTTTCGGGACCCCATGTTGGTACCCCCCCATCTTTTAAGGGATAAAAACCCCTATAGGATAATAGCGGCCGGCGGGGGGGTGGGTGTCTTTCCCCCACTCCCAGCAGCCCTGGGAGTTATTTGCTTTCCTGTAATAAAGACTTGGTTTGTTTGCCACCTGTGTGCTCCCGGAGTTCATTCTTCGAATGCATGAACGAGAACCTGGATTCCGGTAACACCTTTCCAGCATCACCGGTACACACCACTAACACGTGCAAGCCTCTACCAAGGGCGGGGCCTCTTCTGCGCACTGCCACCCAGTAACGCCCTTACGACAGTCGTCACATCTTGGTGGATGTGGCTATAACCCAGGCAGAAAGTCTTGGGAGCCTAGCCTTCACCAAAGGCCCCCTCTCCGTGAGCCGTGGTACACAGTGACAGAAGGCAGAGATTGTGCGTCAGAGTCCTGGGTTCAAGCCCCAGCTCTGCTTCGCACTTCCCGCATGACCCTAGGTGAGCTACTCTGCCTCTGTGGCCCCACCTGTGAAATGGGGACATGAGAGCTCTGCCAACCGCAGAGAGTCCCCACAAGGCTCAAATGAGAGCGTTGTACAAGTCGGTCAGCACTGTGTCTGGCTCAGCGCACAAAGGATGTAAGCCAGTCCTGGCCACAGCAGACCTGTGTTTCTGACAGAATGGATGAAACAGAAGGGCTGGCACAGGGCAGGGATGTGGAACAAAGGAACGCCCCAGAGGCCTGGTAAATGCCTGTCCTGGGATGAGTGTTACAGTCCTGGGTGGGTACACTAGGGAGGGGGGCAGAGATACTCAAGCCCACGTGGGTGGTTACATGCTGGGGATAGAAGGAGGATGGCTGTGTTTTGTCCTTTCCAGGCCGGGGCTCCAGCCACTCTCCCCACCCCTCAGCCTGCCCGAGCAAGGACAATTTTATGGAGCTCAGTTTCTTAATCAACCTTATTCTGCTGGGGCTTAGAGCTGAATCCTTTCCCCAAATTGGACATTTATGGGGCTGGAGGAGGGACAGAGGAGAAGGATGGATGAAGTGTCCACATTCCAGCTGGGAGGTTAAGGGCTTTTGTGTTCCTTCCTTCTAAACCCCGAATGTTTCCAGCCAGGCCTGGGGGCATCCATGTCCCCCTTGGACAGCCGTCCCCTCCCAGACCTCTGTAGCCCAGCCCCTCCTCCCAGCTCCAGAGGGAGCCAGGCTGCCAGAACTCGGCGCATCCCTGGGCTCACGAAGTAGGTGCGGCACACAGGAGGTGAAAGTTTGTGGAGTGTGTAAACCAAGCTCAGCCTGATTTCAGGCCAGGCCCGTCCTGCTCCCTCTCACTCCAGGGCTGAAGTAGCCTCTCTGTGATCAGGACCAGCCCAGGCCCCTTGAGGCCATGCCCAGGGACCAGCCCAGGTGTGCTGCGAGGTGGAGCAGCTAGTGGAGGTCAGATCCACCAGGGCAGCTGGTTGTGCAGAGGGATCCCACTCTGACAGCAGCAGAAACTTAAGTGTTTCCTTTTTTTTTTTTTTCAGTCTTTTGTCCTTTTAGGGCCGCACCCTCGGCATATGGAGGTTCCCAGGCTAGGGGTCGAATCGGAGCTGTTGCCACCAGCCACAGCCACAGCCACACCAGATCCAAGCTGCATCTGCAACCTACACCACAGCGCATGGCAACGCCGGATCCTTAACCCACTGAGCAAAGCCAGGGATCGAACCCGAAACCTCAGATTCATTAACCACTGAGCCACGACGGGAACTCCTATAACTTAGGTGTCTCCTGAAGCTCAGCATCTGTCGCTGCCCCCAAATCAAGAATATTCAGTGGCTCCCCTGTGTCCAAGGGTCAGGTCCAGGCTCTTCAACCTAGCACTCCCACTCTCACCACCCCTTCCACTGTGTTGATGGAGCTACCTGCCTCCCCTAGGCTGGGCAGCAGGGGAGGGAGATCCTGGGGTCGCCTGACCCTGGCCAGCAGGCTCCCAGCACCCCACCCCCACCCCAGGAACACCTCTGGCAGAAACCACGCCCCCGGCAGGGAAGCCGAGCCTGGCCCTGCTTTGCTCTTCCCAGCTGTGTGGTGTCAGAGACGTAGCTCTGCCCAGATCAGTGAACACGGCCTGACCTCTGCTCTGTGCCTGGCCCTGAGCTGGACACACAGGACACAGACAGGCCTGCTGCCATCAAGGGATTCGGGGTCAGGAGGGGATGGAGAAACACACATGGACGAGATGATGACAACCCTGAGTGGTGGAGGCTGTGGGACACCACAGAGGAGACACTTGACCTGGCTGGGGGTCAGGGAAGGCTTCCTGGAGGAGGTGCGAGCAAGCGGTGTCCTGGAGGGAAACAGAAGATAGAAGAGGGTGAGGGAGGCATTCACCCCAGCAGGAGGGCACGAGCAGGCTCACAGGGGTGGAAAACAGTGCACTGGCCCATCTCTGCCCACGCCCCGCTCATAGGAGCCATCCCCATGCAGAGGCTGCAGAAGAAGGACACAGGCCACCGAGACTGGGGACCAGACCCGCACACGCGCCCCCTGCCACCTTCCTTCCCTCAGAGCCTGCGGACATACCATTCCTTGTGGCCGCCCTGCCGCGGAGCGCTGTGTCCCCAGAGCGCCGTGGTGTCTGCGCTGCCGGGTGCGATCTGTTATTATCCCCCGTCAGCGCTGCCGGCCTGTGTACATTCCTCGGTAATGAGTCTGACCCTCCTCAGCCATGTTTAATCAGAGCCTAATCGACCCTGGCTTTGATCTGCTTCATTTTCTGCAAAAACCCTGGTACCTGATTTTTACAATCTGATTAGCAGGGCTGGCTCTCCGAAGCCAAAATTACCCTGAGTTGCAGAGATCCCTGCTGAGCTCTTTGTGTTTTTCCCCTCTCTTCCAACAAGTCATTTCCTGAGACAACTGTCACTTCCCCACTTGCCCATGACTGTCTCCCTCACCCTCATCCTTCATATCCAGTCAGTCGCCACGTCCCAAATAGTGGGCCCTGACCCACCCCTGCCTCCCCGGCGGCTGTGGCCTTGGCCGTGGTTATCCAGGTTATCCCAGTCTGAACCTCCTGACCCTCCCACCCACAACAGGGCAGGATCAGAGCCACCACTGCCCCCGGCCATCTGGCCTCAGGATCGGCCCCTGCAGACCCCTCCAGCCTGACCTGGAACCTCCCATCCCTCAGTGGACACTCCAACTCTCACCCACAGGTTCTGTCCAGGGCACATCCCACCCCCCTCCACTAGGCCCTTCGTCTAGTCCACACCCCCCACCCCACCCCTGCCCCCGTGGCTCGCACAGCACCTCAGGCTCCCTCCCACACCAGGCTGCCGCCGGCTCCTCTCAGCTCCCGGGTCCTGGGGGTGCCCTCCACCTCTGAGTCACCCCACCTATGGTGACTGTTTCCTCCATCTCTCTCCCACCAGATAGAGCGCCCGTCCAGGCAGACGTCACTGTTTCCCCGGGAAAAAGAACAATGCTGGGCATGAAGCCGAATCCTTATGAAATGCTCCCGGAATGAATGAATGAATGAATGAATGAATGGAAATTCCTTTGCAGCCCGTTATGGAGGCTGCACCCTGGTGGTCCAAGCCTAGCCCTTTCTTACCTTTCAGTTCCACAAAGCACACCTCTCCCCTCCCTGGCTCAGCCCCGTTCTACTTAGCACCCGCTCCTATGTTTCCCAGACAGAGGACACTGTTGTCACCCACAGTGCTGTCCTTTGCCTCAAAAGGGGGAAAGAACAGGCGGCAATGGAGCAAAACCCCTCATGAGCAGAGGAAAGTGGTCCTGCAACCCCAGCTGAGTACAGAAAACACAGAAGGACCAGGCCCTCTTCTTCTCCCTGAGAAGCTCAAAGCCTGAGGGGAAGGGCAGAGAGGGGAGCAGATAAACCGGAACACAGGGTCCATACTGCTGGTACCTAATCAGGGTAACCAACAGCCTGAAAGAGGTAGGACGGATTCACAGGGGGAACATCTGAGCTGGGTTTTGAGCAATAAATAGGAGCTCTCCAGCCAAGGCAAAGAGTGACTGTGCAAAGGCCCAGAAGCATGAGAACACACGGTATGTTGAGAGGATGGAAACGGTTCAGGTTGGCCTGAAGACAGCAGGGGTGGAGCGGTAAGTTTACTGGGACCAGATCATGAAGGGCCTTAGGGAGGCTGCACCACGTCTGGCAGGGTTGCCAAGTCTGCCACGAACTGAACTTCCCGACAGCGTGGAGCCTTTCCCTGGCCGTGATACACAAAGCATCCCTGAACTGTGTGAAGCAGGCTCCTGGGAGTTACACCAGTGATACCAGGATTCTTCCCGTGACAACACGGGTTCAGAGAAGCCAAGTGAGTCAGCGGAGGTCACACAGCCTATGAGGAGCAGAACCTGGGCTGGAACCCAGCATTTCCAGAGTTAAGGGAAGATGCTCACAGGCTGGAGTCAGATGGGCAAGGGGACATGGGGGCCGGAGCCAGAGCCAGGCAGGAGAGCTAGACTGAGAAGACGGCCACTCGCTTCTTCGACAGACGTGGGGCGGGGGATCCCAGCTCCCAGCACCGTTCACACCCTCCGAAGCCCACCCGCCTCTCAGACACTCCCTCAGGCAAGGGGTGACAGGCAGGAGGACAGCGAGGCTCTCCTGAGACCTCCCTTGAGGTTCTGTCACTACTTATCCCCCGTCACTCCAAGGAGATCCAGAGGCGACATCTGCCACCTGGTCCAACCAGCCAATCCTGCTTTTATCAAAGCCCAAGGCCCCTGTGTCAGCCCTGTGGAGTTTAATCCTCTCGGGAGCGCCTCATAGGAGAGACACCCTATCCCCATTTCCAGAACCCATGAAAGGCCAAGGAACTCCCCAAAGGTCGCCCAGCTGGACAGCTTGTTTGTTTATTCTGTTCTTTCATCCACAAGGTCTGCTCCACAAATGATGGATCCACCCAGATAAGTGAGGACCCTGGACCAAAGCCCCCGCCGCCCACCACCAGCTTAGGGGTCCTTCCTGCGCCATCTGGCTGCCACCTCTGCATGTGAGGACGTGAGGCGGAGATGCTGGCTAACAGGGGTTCCAGTTAACTGGAGCCAGCGGCCCAGTGTCATCAGGTGACAGTAATAACTGTCCCATTGGCGGAGGCTCCCAGGTGCAGGCTCGGGGCCATGGCTTACCTCACTGTCTCTCTCACTCTGACTCAGGGAGGCCGGCACGTCCATCATGTTACGGGTGAGGAAACAGGCCACACAGCCCCATCGCAGCCTCCCCACCCTCATTCGTGTCATTAGGACCACTGTTGAGGCTGAGGACCTGGGAGCCGCCCCCCGCCCCCAGAGGCCAGAGTGCCCACCACCACCACCAGATAAGCAGCATGTCCTGCACAGCGTGCTCGGCCCCGTGTGTGGCGGGAGACGCCTGCCCCACCCCGGCTCTCGGCGAGCCCCTCATCAGACTCTCATTAGCCTCTGTTTTCTCTGCAAACATCTCCACGGGCCCGCCGCCCCTCCTGTGCCCAGGAATGCAACCACGGGCTCACGGGGGATAAATCTGTCTGTGTCTGTATTTTGACTAGTCCCTACAACACGTGCTCGGAGCTCTTAGCAAGGGAACGTGGGCAAGAGGGAAGAGGCGGAGAGGAGGAGGCGTGCCTGCTGAAGCTAGTGAGCTGGCACCAGGGATACCTGAGCAGCTCCCAGCCCTCCTCCCACCTCTGTGCCTGCCTCCCCCGACCCTCTGCCCTCCCACCCATCGCCACCCCCCAGTCCATAACCCCCAGAGCAAACGCCCCCTCCTCCATGAAGTCTTCCCACTGGGGATGACGCCCTCCTTCCCTGAGCTCCTTCCCTTCTCTGACGCTTCTCTCCCCACGAGACCCAGGCGCAGGCCCACAGCACCTGTAAAGCTTCACGCACCACGAGACAGAAAACTCTCCTCACAAGTATGTCAACAAATAAACGCTCTCACACTGAAGTTCTCACGTTCTTACTGGATGGTGGAGAATTCACCTGGTGAGCAGCCTGAGGACGCTACAGAGGCACCTGCTGGCAGAGCCCTCAAAGGCCCAGAGCTGGCAGATGTGGCACCAACCACACCCCACGCCAGGAGCCAACTCTATGCCAGGTATCAAGCACGGATAAAACACAGTCATGGTTACAGAGTCAGAAACAGCAGCACCTGGAGTTCCCGTCGTGGCGCAGTGGTTACCGAATCCAACTAGGAACCATGAGGTTGTGGGTTCGGTCTCTGGCCTCGCTCAGTGGGTTAAGGATCTGGCGTTACCATGAGCTGTGATGTAGGTCGTAGATGCGGCTCGGATCTGGCATTGCTGTGGCTCTGATGTAGGCCGGAAGCTGTAGCTCCAATTGGACCCCTAGCCTGGGAACCTCCATATGCTACGGGAGCAGCCCTAGAAAAGGCAAAAAAAAAAAAAAAGAAAGAAAGAAAGAAACAACAGCAGCGTCTCGGGCTCTAACAGCACTCTGTGCCTAAGCGGGCCCTCTCTCCCTGTTACAAGACAGTCTCCACGGAAGCTACCCTGTGACACGAGAGAAGTTAAGAGACCAGCTCAGAACCGCAGTTTATCCATTTGCTGAACTGCTCTTTCAACAGGGTGGTTAGACACAGAGAAAGGAGACAGGGTGGGGGAACCCCGAGGGGCCACCGGCCCGGTTAGAGGAAAGATGGTCTCAGGAAGACACCATGGAGGTGACATCTGAGCTGGATTTTGAAAGGCACGTAGGAAACAGGCAAAAACATACAGAAGGGCAGCCCAGGCAGAGGGAACAGCACAGGCAAAGGGAACAGCATAAGCAAAGGCACAGCCACGTGAGAGAAAAGCACATGGTTCAGCGTGGCTGGAGTCAAGACAGACAAGGCAAAGTGTGGTAGGCGCCGCATGCCAGGCCGGGTCCTCGGCCCCAGGGGAGGGGGCAGAGGCAGCATCCGAGGGGGAGGCCAGCCTGAGAGGTACTGACATTAGCAGGACGGAGGGGAGCAGGAGGGCTCTTGGTTCTCCAGGCAGCCCACCTCCTCTGGAAGCAAAGCTTTCTCTAAGGGGAGCCTAGGGTTTGGCTCCCTCTGGGCTCCCGAGCCCGGGTTACTCTGTGGTCATTATACCTGGCTGCCTGACCCCTCAGCGGTGAGCTCCCCGGGACAGGCCTGCCTGAACAGCCGTGGCCCGAAGGGGCAGAGAAGAGAAATCAAAGAGCAGCAGGTCCAGCTGAGGCCTGAACCCTGTGCTGTAAAGGCATCAGGCCAGTGAGCCTGACCTGCTCACACCCACTCATTCCTGCAGTGGAGCATCTTGAGGGCCACAGGCAGGGATGGGCTGTGTCTGTCACCTCACCACCCAGACTCCTCTCCCCAAAACAGCACCACAGTGGGGAAGGATGACATCCAAGGCCCCCTGAAGGTCTGTGATGCAGATGCTGCAGGGACAGCGTCAGCAGGTCTCAAACAGGACACAGCAGGGCCTCCTCCCAGAACCAAACATCAAGTGCCCTCTGCCTGAGCTGACCTGCCAAAGCCCAGGATGGAGAAGGACTCTTTATCACAGAAAGCGTCTCAGGCTCAGCTTCTCATCTTGAAAGGGACACAGGAAAACTAGGAAGAGACTGCAGAGCAGCTTACAGTGCACCCCACTGTCAGTGTGCCAGGGCCGTCTCTTTTCCCTTTGTCACCCAGTGAGGTGGCAGGACAGGGATGATTAACCCCTTTTTATAGCTAGGGAAATGAGTCAGAGGCAGCACATTTGACCTCAGCCTGGACAGGCAGAGATGGGGAGAGAGAGCAGTGTGGCTGAGGGCCTAGCGTCAGCATGAACAGACTCTGGTGACAGCGCATGGGCTGTCCCAGGGTGTGGCTGGAGCAGGAATAATAAAAACCAGGTGCCACTCTAACCACTCTGCATGGATTTAGACATTTAACCCACATGACAACCTCTTGAGGTGGATACAATAATTTCCCCTTTTTACAGATGAAACACAAAGACTGAGCACCTTTCCCAAGGCCGCCCAGCTAGCAGGGAAGCAGCAAGAATGATGAAACCAAGGCTCCAGATGCCTCCTGAAAAGGATGGGAGCCTGTGAAAGGACTCTATTCAGCTCCTGGCCCTTAATGTATATTTGATAAGCAAACAAGTGGATGAAAGAATGGGGCATCTCGGCATCTCTGCCCACCTGTAACATTAGCTCACTTGCCTGAAGCCCTCACCACTGGCTGGGACCACTCACCCCCCAGCACAGCGCGCTCATCCCTACCCAGGCTCTGGGACCTGACCAGTTGTTGGTGAGGGTTTTAAGGGACCCAGGGTTAAAAGCTCAGGGTGGCTTACTGCTTCTGCTCTGGCCTCAGTCCCATCTCTCTGGGAAAGGCCGCTGTGCCCTCACCATTCACACCAGCATCTTGCTGGGCCTGATCCCGGTCTCCCTAGCTGGGCACCCTTGCTCCTGCCCCCTCAGTCTGATTCCCTGGCCTGACTGCCCCCCGCCCCAGTATCCTTCCAGCTCATGGACCCACACACATCCTCAATTTTACCATCCCTCCCAATCAGCTTCTACTCAAAGCCCTCTAAAAACTCACTTCACCCACCCCAGCCAGGATCCCTCACCTCCACCCAGGCCAGGTCCACCTGCTCCATCCCTCCACAGGGAGCCCCTGTGCCCAGACTCAGCCCCTCTCAGCACTGCATCGTCCCTCCTACCCACCAAGGGAGCCGGGGGTGGATCCAAACCGGTGTTCCTCAGAGTCTGGTCTTTGCCTCTGTCCACAGAATCTTGTTGAAAATGCTTATTTTTGGGTCCACCCCGGACTCTCTGAGTCAGAACCACCAGGAAAGAAGCCTGGGAAGACCCCCTGGGCCCAGGATCCCAAATGCACCCACACTCTGAGGAACTGCTCACCCACACCATCTCCCCGCATGTCCCCCCTTTCTCAGCTCCTCCTCCCTCACCCCTGCACCCCCACACCACTGGCCTCCCTTCGGGCTTTCCCACCGGACACTGTGCAGCATTCTCAGCCAGGATCAAATCATACGCTAGCCGAGCTCCGGGTCTATGAAAAAAGGGTCCTTCAGGAGTTCCCACTGTGGCTCAGCAGAAACGAATCTGACTAGTATCCATGAGGATGCAGGTATGATCCCTGGCCTCGCTCAGTGGGTTAAGGATCTGGCGTTGCCATGAGCTGTGGTGTAGATCGCAGACACGGCTTGGATCCTGCGTTGCTGTGGCTGTGGCATAGGCCTGTAGCTGAGCTCCGATTCGACCCCAAGCCCAGAACCTCCCTATGCTGTGGGTGCAGCCCTAAAAAGACAAAGAAAAAAGGGGTCTTTCATTTCTGCACAGCCCCACCATACCAAACTTCCCGTTTCTCTAAATGGCCTCTCTATTCCTTTCACGATCAATCCAAACCTCCATCTTCCCCCCCACGCCAATGCAGGGTCACATCCACCAGCATTCTGAGTTCCAATCGCCCCATCCCAAAAGTCTGCATCCCTGATGGTGCAGAGATGATTTCTATTCTGATCATCCTCAGGTCTGGCGTGCGTGGGGGAGATGGTGCGGGGAGATTTGCATACCCACAGCCTGACCTGACCTGAGGACACTGTGTGGCAACCCCAACCCCAGTGTGCAGCCCACTTTACAATGCTTCCCACCTCCATTAAAGACCTTACCTCCTCCAACTGCCCCCTCTTTTCTTAACACAAACTTTCTTTGCATCCGAACCCTCTTTTCCCCCCAACTAAAGAGAAAAGGATTTCGAAAGTCACATTTTCAAAGACCGTGAAACAACAAGT
The DNA here is from genome assembly GCF_016906955.1 of Phacochoerus africanus. Lineage (NCBI taxonomy): Eukaryota > Metazoa > Chordata > Mammalia > Artiodactyla > Suidae > Phacochoerus > Phacochoerus africanus. Next base: position 158,104,442 of record NC_062551.1, on the reverse strand, counting down.
CCCTTTTAGAGCTAACCACACCTCATAATGAGACCTAACCCCACTGCTGGATTAATCATCCCGGAGCCTGGCTCCATGTCATACCCTCGATCAAAAACCGTCCACGGGAGTTCCCGTCGTGGCGCAGTGCTTAACGAATCCGACTAGGAACCATGAGGTTGCGGGTTCCGTCCCTGCCCTTGCTCAGTGGGTTAACGATCCGGCGTTGCCGTGAGCTGTGGTGTAGGTTGCAGACGCGGCTCGGATCCCGCGTTGCTGTGGCTCTGGCGTAGGCCAGTGGCTACAGCTCCGATTAGACCCCTAGCCTGGGAACCTCCATATGCCGCGGGAGCGGCCCTAGAAAAGACAAAAAAAAAAAAAAAAGTCCACGATTCTCCATTGCCTGAAGGATAAAAGTACTCAGCATGACCGTAACACAGGTGGTAACCAGGGTACTTGGGATGTGTGTGGAAAGAATGGGATAATAATGTGAAGAATATCACAATAACAATAAAAATATAATCTAACAATTATTGAGCACTTACTATGTGCTCCCCACATAGCAACACACCTCACTTCCATGACCTCACAGGATCATAGTAACTCGTACAACAACCCTGCCAGGTGGATGCTACGACTGTCCCTGCTTCAGGGTTAGAGGTTGCGGGGAAGAGCAGGGCTGAGAGGGGGAAGGACAGAAACCCCGGCCACTGCAGCTGCGGCCTCCTATCTCCCCAATGGGCTGGAAGCACACTCTGGCCCGGGAAGCCCTGCAGGCCCAGTTTTCTGGACGGACAGTGCCGCCCTTGAGAAAACACCCAGCTCTTCCTGGAGCCCACTGACTGCTTGCCTACATTCTGGCCAGAGAGGCCCAGCCTCTGCCGGCTGGACCAGCCCATGTGTCAACCTGGCCCTGGGCGGGCTCCTGGGGATCTGCCCTCCCGGGAAGCAGCTCCAGAGCCAGGCTCTGTCCTCCACATCCACCCTGCTTCTTTCTAAGAGAAGGTGTACAGCACTTCACAGTGTAGAGCCTGTTTCATCTGGCCCTCACATCAACCCAGGGAGATGAGCAGGGTAGGGGACAAGGCCACTACCCAGGGAAGGAAATAACTGTGACACCCAGTATGTTCTAGGCGCTGTTTAATAATTTAATCTTTCCAGGAGTTCCCGGAGTTCCAGGAGTTCCTGGCACAGTGGAAACAAATCCAACTGGGAACCATGAGGTGGAGGGTTCAATCCCTGGCCTTGCTCAGTGAGTTAAGGATCTGGCATTGCCATGAGCTGTGGTGTAGGTTGAAGAAGCGGCTAGGATCTGGCGTTGCTGTGGCTGTGATGCAGGCCGGCAGCTGTAGCTCCGAATGGACCCCTAGCCTGGGAACCTCTATATGCCGTGGGTGCGGCCCTAAAAAGCAAAAAATAAAATAATAATTTAATCTACCTTCTGCAATGACTATTATCCCCCTTTATTTTTTTTATTATTATTTTTATATATATATATATATATTTTGCTTTGGTTTTCACCAGCCCCCAGACCCCGAGACTGGAACCACTGAGTCTGGTTCTGGTGTGTTCACCCAGAACCCCCCAACCCATCCTGGCCCCCCAGCACCTCAGCCAAAGCCCCCACCACCCCTGTCCCCCAACCTCAGCCTCTCACCCCCACCCACTGGTCTAAATTTCCATTCCCTCAGCAGCACAAGCTCAGTGGGGAGGAAGGCAACCTGGTTATAAGCGGTCCTAGCCTCAGGGTAACCAATCCACATAATGCAGCATTACAGAGGTGGGGGGTGGGGGGGTGGGGGGCCGGCACAGTGAGCCTTGGACTTGGAGGCCCTGCTCTACCACCAGCAGCTTCCCCAGCCTCTGACTCCAAACTTGTCACTACTCCCTACCCAACTTTCCAACGCCGTGTGGCTCAAAGGGGCCATGGACGTGAGCAGGCTTTGGAAAACAGTCAACACAGCTCCACCATAAGGGCACTGTCATTACTCATCAAATTGGAGAAGCTTGCCCTGTGTGTGCCAGGCCTGAAGACGGGCAAGGGGACCCAGAGAAGAACAAACATAGTCCCAGCCCCACACCCTACTGTCTGGGGTGGGGAGACACCACAGTGGAGAGAGAACAGGGATCTGCCCACAGGTGAGACAGTGCTGTGCACAGGGATGCCCAGGGAACTGGGGGACCCCGAGAAGGAGCTCCAACGCAGCATGGGGTCAAGACGGATCTTCTCAGGCCTTGAAATGAGGCTTTTCTTTTTTTTTTTTTTTTTTTTTTTGGCCATGTGGCCATGCAGCAGGATGCAGAAGTTCCTGGGCCAGGGGTTGCACCCGCATCACAGCTGTCACCAGAGCCATAGCTGTGAAAACACAAGATCCTTAACATGGCGAGCAACAAGGGAACTCCAAAATGGTTATTAAAGCATTGTTAATTTACAAAGTTCAATTTCTGCTATACAGCAAAGTGACCCAGTCATATATATATATATTTTTTTCATACTATCTTCCATCATGTTCTAACCTATGATGGAAATGAGTCTCAAAAGACCAGCAGGAGTTAGCCAAATACAGGAGGAGGGAGGGCGCTCCACACAGAAAGAAGAGTGAGGGAAAGTGTGGAGCATGGCGCTTTCAGAGCGAGGAGAGCTGAGGTGCTGGGGGACGAGGTGACAAGGAGAGATGACAGGGCAAAGGACATGGCACACATCAGGTACCCGTCTCCACGTGCCCCCCTTGGACTCAGGTCCAAGCGTAGGAACTGCACTCCCTTTCTGGACGTCAGCTCACCCTGGCCTGGACCCCGTCTGCCTTCTCCTCTCTGTGGGCTGGGACCCAGTGTTCCAAGAGCCCCGCTGGCCCCATCTTCCGGGCTCCATACAGGGACCGGCCCATTAATTAAGATCAAGCCGAGGGGAAACCAGTGAGGCTGGAGTGCCACCCAGGGAGAAAGCCCAGGCTGGACAGATGCCCGGACCCCAGCTCCGCCTCGTAATGGTGTGTGGCCCTGGGCAAGTCGCTCCAGGGCTCAGACCGACTTTCAGGAAAGGGAGTTACTGTTAAGGTGACACAGGGCCCGGGCACAGTCCTGCACACACCAGGAGGTGTTCAAGAGTGGGAGCTAAATTCTCACTAACTGAGTAAACTGAGGCTGTCCCCAAAACCCCAGGCCACAGGCTCATTGGATTAGCATGGACTACTGTGCCAGCAACAGCTCGGATGCAGAGGGCAGCCGCAGTTGTGGGGTGGCAGGGGGCCAGGGTAGCCTCAGTGGAAGGCTGCTCAGGGCCATTCTAGAAAGTTGCTGGCTCTCTCCCACCCCCAATGGGAGGGACGGGGCCAGGCAGCAAGCGGCTCCTACAGTGTGAGGAAGGTAAGTCAGAGAAAACGTACCAAGCCACAGTAAGCCTTTATCTGTTTAAAAAGCCCGCCGTGTGGTCTGCTAAGGTCGGTGGGGCCTGGGAAAGCCCCAGGCTATGGTGTCCCCCGCCAGACTGAAGCTGGATGCCCAGCTAGGTTACCTCTCACCTGCAAAGGCTGGGTGAGAAGCCTCCAAGGTCACGGTGAAAGTCAGCAAGATGTCCAGGGAAACTCTAGGCATAAGTGAAGAGTGAAGGAGCAGGGTGCGGGAGGAAAGGGTGGGCAAAGACTTTCAGAGCTGGGTGAGCGGACACCCTCCGGCCAGAAGGTGGCCACTGGGGTACTGTGACAGCCAGCAAAGGCAGTCTCTGCCTGCAAGCTCATCTGCCTGGTCCCTCAGGACTCCCTTAGCACCTGCATAGGAAGAAGCCTTCCCCTGACCCCCAGGCAGGACAAGGTCCCACCTGGCCACCCCGAACATCATCGTGGCTCCCTCACCTGTCCTCACCCACCCAGGTGGGAGCTCCCTGAGGGCAGGGGCCTGTCTGAGGCAAGCATGGAGCCAGCACCGAGAAATGAGATGCCCAGCACAGTGGAGAGGTCGGGCTGAGCCCAGGCTTCTCCACTGCTCTGCGTGTGGGGTCAGGGTGGGGCTGGCCCTCTGAGGGAGGTTCCAGTAGGCAAGAGCTTGGAGTCTGGAGTCAGAACAAAAGCAAGGAAATGGCCTGGAGAAGTGTGCAGTATTGGAACCCATGAACTCACATTTATGGAGCCCCTACTGAATACTAGAGTATTCTGTGTACCCATAGTGTCTTATTTCACCCTAGCAACTACCCCTAGAAATGCAAACTCCCCGTCTGTAAAATAAGAGAGAAGCAAAGCAGCCGAGTTCACTGACCTTAGGAGAGACCCAGGCAGGACCCAAGCACCAGGGTCCTTTCCTCAGGCTCCTTGATCTCTGTTCCTGGTATCCAGGGACAGAAGGAGGGCCGAACCCACCGTCAGGAGGCTACACACCAAGTGCAGAAATGCCTGAAATGCAAGAATCCCTGGGGCCATTTGGATCCCAGCAGCAACCCTCGCTTTACAAGGTGGGACCATTCTGAGGGTTTTCCTCCCCTCAGGGGAGCCGGCAAGCTCCAAGCGGCTAATGCTGTGCTCGGCAGAGGGTTGAGTTTAATAAAACTAGAAGCAGCTAATGGCTAACAATAAAAAATAATATTTTTCCTTCAAGCAATTAAATTGTAATATAGAGCTCACTAATTCCTTCCTGTTCCTTCCCATGGGATCTCGGATCAAGCACCAGGAGAAATAAATTATGCGTCGCTATTCCCCACTTGAAACTCAAGTTTTAAAGAATCTTTGGGAGAAAAATGGCCTCCTTCATTAAGGCAGAAATCTCTGAGGATTTTTATAGCGGTTTCTTTACAAGATACCTCTCTGCAACTGCAAGATCCACTACCCACCCCCATCTTAAAGATCAATAAATTCGCTTCTTGACCCTTCTCCAAAGAACTACGGTGTATAAAAATTAAGGGTACCAGAGCACAGCTAAAAGCTCTCCATGGCTCCCTGTGTCTATGAGGAGACAAAGAGAACCCCCCACCCTGCCTGTCCCGATCCTGGCCTGGCACACAAGGCCCTCTAATCTTATTTCTCTCTGCTCTCGCCACGCACTCTTCCCTCCAGCCAATCAGAACTCATTGCAGCTCCTCACACATGCCCTCTGCTTTCCCATCTCTGTACCTTTGCCTGCAAGAGTGGTGCTGCCTGGAACTCCCTTCCCATCAATGCTGGAGCTGCAGCAGGTGGTCCACGCATGGAAAACTCTCAGTCTCATGAAGACCTTCCCCTTTTAGCCTTGGGGTGACAGCCTCCTGGGAGAGCCACCTTCAACTAGGAACAGAACACCCTCAACATGACAGCACCATGCAACTGACTCCTCTCTGTGCCCAGCCTGGTACCCAGGATTTTACAGGAGGTGAATCTATATCCACCACATGAACTAATAAATGAACTCTTATAACCACTGAGAGGAGTTCTGCTGTAGCTCAGTGGGTTAAGAACCTGACACAGTGTTTCTGAGGATGCGGGTTTGATCGCTGGCCTCACTCAATAGGTTGAGGATCCAGCATTGCTGAAAGCGGTGGAGTAGGTCACAGATGCGGTTTGGATCCTGTGTTGCTATGGCAGTGGTGTAGGCCAGCAGCTACAGCTCCAATTCGCCCCCCAGCCTGGGAACGTCCATACGCTGCAGGTGAGGCCCTAAAAAGGAAAAACAAAACCAAACCATGGAGGCTTAAGACCAGAAGGGAGCTGGGAAAAGCCAGGAGAAGGTCCCTCTGGACACTAAACTGGGAGTGGGGGAGATGGTCACATGCATACGATCCTGAGAATGACGCAATGACTGGCTCTCTGAGCAAAGTGAGGGGAAATACAATACTTGAAATCCCTCAATGGCCCCTTGCCTACTGGGCAGAGTCTGGACTTCCTTATCCTGGCATTCAAGGCCCCTGGTGAGCAGGCTACCTGCCTCATCACCCCATCCTCCACTTCCGCTTCCTAATCTAGTCGCCTCACACAGGCAATTGCTTCCACCACTCCACCTAAGAAACTCCTATGCATCCTTCAAAACACAGCCCACTATTGCTTCTGTGATTCCACCCCCTCCTTGGGGCGGGGGGCTCTGTCCATTCTTGAGCCTCCCCTCACCCAGGCTGGGAGCACTCCCAGATAGGCTTAGAGGATCCAATCCACCCCCAGCAGAGGGCTCACCCCTACGAAGGGCTCAGTGAATGTCAGTGGGGCTGAACTAAACAGGAACTCGGAGGAAGAAGGAGAAACAATGCTGGAAGGACCGCCCTGTGCTCCATGCCCCGTGCACAGTCCAGCAAAGGTCTATTTAGTGGCATGACACTGTGCCAGATGCTGTTCTAAACACCTTGTCTGTATCACCTCCTAACAACAACCTATGAAAGATGCTATTGTTGCTATTTTACAGATGGGGGAATGGAGGCACAGAGAGGTTAAGAAACTTGCTGGGGTCACAGAGCCCATCAGAGGTGGAACTGGGTTCAGAACCAGTGGTTTTAACTACAGTCAACGCCTCTCTGAAATACAAGGACCTAAGGGGTGGGGCTACACCAGAGTTATTCTAGCAACCAAACTCCTCAACCCTCGTGTTTGAAAACCTCCCTGTGTCCACATCCACTTTCTGACGTCTGCCCTGTGCACCAGAGAGGACTTCTGTGCGGCCCAGGCCGACATTCTGAGGACTCCCCACCCCACCCACTCCACAGCCCAGACCAGACAGCAAACAAACAGGACACGATTAAAGAACCAACAAGAAAATCCCATAAAGTCTCTGGGAACACGCCCCTCCTGCTGCCCGACGTGGGACGTCTGAGCTGGGGAAAGACCTCAGCCCACAGCTCTGAAGACAAACGCAACGAGCTCGGGCCCCTCGGGACATGCTCCAGAGGATGACGCGGAGGAGTTCCAGACGGTGTTTGCCATCTGGAGACTTCTGAGGCCCTGATGTCACAGAGCAGGATCAGGAGCCCCTCAGCCAGGACCTCGAGATCTCCTCAGCTCCCCAAAGGCAGCTTTTGGCCTCAGCCTGTACCGTTTCCCAGGTACCCAGGGCTCTCCCTGACTCAGGGTCTGACAATGCCAAGCGGCAAGGTCACGGGCTGTCTGCAGGTCGTCGCCACCTCCCGATTCCTGGGCACGCGCCACTGCCTCCGGGCACCGCCCACTCCCCCACCACCAACGCAGAACACAGAGCCAGAACACCAAATCCAGGGACCTCTGCTCGGCCCCTGCCACCTGCGTAAGGTAGACAGGTGCTGCTGCCAAAACAGGCACTTCCTTAAAGGACCATGTCTACAGCTTCCCAGCTGGAGTGCCCACCAGACCTGCTGCATCACGGCTGCTCACACGCCATCCCACGTTCTCTGCCAAGTTCCCTTCCATAAATACCCAGCCCCTTCCATAGGCACCCATGTCACAGTTTACGAGCCCCTTGACCTTATTATTATCTCATCTTACCCTTGCCACAGCCCTGCATGGGCAGCTCCTGACCTCATTCTACAGAGGAGGAAGTGACACCACCAGAGTCCAGTGACTCGCCCAAGGCCCCACAGCCACCAGTGACCATCGCAGTCATATGCTGACAGCATGCCAAGCACTGCTCTTCACACTTTACATCCATTACTGGTTTCTTCCCTCTTTTTTGCTTGTTTATTTTGTCCACGCCCACAGCAAGTGGGAACTCCCACGCCAGGGATCAAACCCAAGCCACAGCAGTGACCCAAGCTGCAGCAGTGACAACACCAGATCCTTAACCCACTGCACCACCAGGGAAGTTCCTGGGCCTAAGATCAAATCCGAGCCCCAGCTGTGACCTATACCATAGCTGCGGCAATGCTGGATCTTTAACCTACTGCACCAGGCCGGGGACTGAACCCAAGCCTCTGCAGCGACCCAAGCTGCTGCAGAGACATCAGATCCTTAACCCTCTGTGCCACAGCAGGAACTCCAAAAGACATTTATTTCTCACAGTCTGGAGGCTGCAAGTCTGACATGGAGGTGGCATATGGTCAGGTTCTAGGGGGGGCTCTCTTCCTGGTTTGTACTTGGCCAACTTTTGGATGTGTGGTTACATAGTGGGGGGAGGGGAGAGCACTCTGGTGTCTCTGCTTACAAGGGCACTAATCCCATAATGAAGACCCCATCCTCATGACCGCATTTGAACCTAATTTAGATAAGGCTCCATCTCTAAATGTCATCACACTGGGGGGCTAGGGCTTTAACATGTGAACTGGAGAAGGGACACAATTCAGACCGTAGCATGCCTACCACAACCCGTGCCTACTGAAGAGGACACTGAAGCACAGAAGGGCTGAGCCACCTGCAGAACGTCACTTAGCTAGAAGGAGAAGAGTTGGGTTCAAATCTAGGGCTCCCTGACCCAAAGCTGGGCCTCTGAGCTGGGCTGCCTCTATCAGGTGATGGCAGAGCCCCACTACATGCTCACCCAGGGCCTCAGCCCCCCTACACTCCCCCCAAACATTCTGGAACACCTACCGTGCACAAGGCACTTGACCTGGAGGAACTCAGGCACGGTGGAGAATTCAGGTGCTCCTGCTCTTGCTACCTATCCCACGCCACTGCCTGCTCTCAGGTCCCCCTCCCTAGAGTCCTGCACCGTAGAGTCCTCCCTCCTCGCTCTCACGTAAGGAAACTGAGGCCCAGAGGAAGGAGTGGGAATGGGAAATTGCAAGGCCCAGTGACTCCAAAGCTGCGGGTTTCTTCCCAAGATATCATCTATGAAGTGTTTACCGCTTGGCCCAGACAGCCTGCTGGGCGGGCAGGGGACACGGAGAAGTGGAAGAGCAGAGGTTGGCTGCACCAGGTGTTACCACCTGGAGCACAGGGTGGAGGGGTCAGATCAGGGAGGGGGTTGTTTTTCTTGTTTATTTTTTTTTAAACACGGAGCTATAATCTTTTATTTTTAAAAATTGTTATTAACACTTCTAAAGTGTACCATTGGTGATTTTAGTATATTCACAGAGTCGTATCCCTATCACCTCTAATTCCAGATCACTTTCATCAGCCCCAAATGAAACTCAGACCTGTTAGCAGTCACTCCCAATTTTCCCCTGCCCAGCCCCTGACAATCACTAATCTACTTCCGATCTCCACAGATTTGCCTTTTGGGGGCACTTCCTATAAATGGAACTGTACGCTATGGGGCCTTCTGTGTCTGGCTTCTTTCACTTGTAATGTTTCCAAGGTTCATCCATGTGGTAGCATGATCAGTACGTCAATCCTTCCTACACTTGAGTAACATCCCTTCATGTGGACAGATTAACACTTTGTCCATCCATCAGCGGATGGACATTTTGGGTGGTTTCCATTTTCCAGTGATGGTGAATACTACCGCGCTGAACATCTGTGTACCAGTTTTGTGCATGTGTTCTTTCAATTCTCCTGGGTGTTAACCTAGCAGGGGCACTGCCGGGTCCTATAGTAACCCTATGTTTAAACTTTGGAGGCGCGGCAGTCTGTTTCTCACAGCACCGTTTCCCACTCCTACCAACAGTGCATGAGGATCCCGGTTTCCGCATGTCCTCCCTAACACGTATGTGTGGGCACCTGACTTTTTCATTAGCACCACCCTAGGGGGTAGGCCACAGCATTTCCGGGTTGTGAGCCCCAGACTCAGGGGCGGTCCTCTTCTCCCACAAAGAACTCCAAGGTTCAGAGCCTTCCCGAGTCTGCTCCAGCTCACCTCCCTCCTCTCCTGCAAAAGGCACGCTTCCTGAGAGCGCTCATGATGCACCAGGTACTGTTCCAAGCCCTGCTGCTGGCCCATTTTACAGATGCCAAAACTGGGGCACAGAAAGAAGGGGCTGCCCATGCTGTTAAGTGGTGGAATCGGGGTTCAAAGCTAGGAGTCTGGCTCCAGAGACCAAGCTGGCTCTTAACCACCAGGATCTTCTGCTTCCTGAGTCAAAAGAGACAAAGCTGGGAACACACTGTGTTTGGAAACAAAAGTACTGCATCACCATTAGCAATTCCTGCTGCCAGAGAGCCCAGCTCCCTCCAGGGTCAGCCCGGTGCCCCAGCTCTGACACAAGCCTCAGCAAACAGTAGGCACTTAATAAGTGTTTATAAGAGGCAGGCGGGCTTCATGCATTTCTCACTCCCTGCCTTTGCTCCCACATGTGCCTTTTACCTCAAATCCCTTTCCGCTCCCTTCCAGCAAGGGCAGCAGGGTGCCAGAAGGTCAAGATCTAGACCTCCGTCCTGCCTCCAAGGTCAGTACTCCCCTCACCAGGCTGCCTCTCCAGGAGGACACCAAGGCTCTTCCCTCACCTGTAACAGGGGGTAGTAACAGTACCTGCTTCCCACGGTTACAGGGGAGATTAAGTCAGTTAATACAAAGAAAGCGCTTAGAACAGGGCCAGGAACAAGATAAACATCTAGGAACCATCTTGCATCTGCCTCGTCACCAAAGTGTGGGGAACACAAATCTGTGGCCTGGGGGTGGGTGGCAGGGCTTCCTGGCTGCGGCAGGAACCGGGCAGAGATAGATGCCAACCCTGAGCCACCAGGCTGTGCGTCAGCTTTCTTCTCACCCCTCCCCCACCCCAAGTCACACTCACAGCCCAGGACCAGGGCACCGCTGCTGGCAACCCCAGGCAGGCGGTGCAAGGGTGGGGGCTGCTCTCCACTTAGCAGTCCCTGAACAATTAATGAGGAAGGATGGATCAGCCAGGTCTGCCTTGGGACTTCAGCCCAAGAAGATTCTGGCCATGTTCTTTGCATGACCATAAAACTCGAAGCAAAGTGCCAGCCTTGATCAGTCTGCTAAAGCCCTCCCACAGGCCTGGGGATCCTGTCCTCAGAAGCCCAGCCTAGCCACAGGGCTCATGAGGAAAGTGCCACTGGGGACCACCACAGCTCGTTTCTGGTGGGGGTGCTCCTGCAGCCGGATAGGCACCATGGCATCATAGCTCCAGCCTCTCAACAGACCTTCCCAGGCTTCAAACAGGGCCAGACCCAGGCTCGAAATCCTGCTCCACCGCTCACCCATGTGGGCAAGTGGCTTCACCTCTCTATCAGCCTCAGTCACATTCAACATAAAAAGTAATTGCATCCCAGCGTTCCCACTGTGGCGCAACAGGATCAGCAGTGTCTCTGCAGTACCAGGATGCAGGTTCAATCCCCGGCCCAGCACAATGGGTTAAGGATCTGGTGTTGCCACAGCTACAGACAGGTCACAACTGCAGCTCAGAGCTGACCCCTGGCCCAGGAACTCCATGTGCTGTGGAACAGCCAAAAAAGAAAAAAGGAAAAAAAAAAAAGGTAACTGTATCCCTTCTGGCAGGGTCCTCATGGGACCTGGCATTGCCATGCCTCTTCCCCGAGCCCCACCTGGTCCTACATTCTCTCTATGTATTAAGTCACATTACTGTCACCATCATCCTATGAAGTAGACACTCTTGGGATTCCCAGTTTCCAGAGCAGGAAACCAGACGAGATGGTGTATGGGAGACGCGTGCGCAGGGCGCCGGGTGCAGGCCCTGGCATCCAGAGCTGCTCCAAGCATGAGGGGACTAGGGTAGGGCCTGGGGTCCCTGAGTAAGGGGACAGCAAACTGGTCCCCACAAAGCCCTTGACACAACCTTCCTGACCCAAGTCATCCCCAGAGCCAGGGGAGGTGCTGTGGATTCTGCCTGCCCAGGGGGAAGGCTTTCCAGGTCCCCACTTTATTTATTTATCTTTTTTTTTCCTTTTCTAGGGCTGCTTCCCGCAGCATATGGAGGTTCCCAGGCTAGGGGTCTAATCGGAGCTGTAGACTCTGGCCTACACCAGAGCCACAGCAACACGGGATACAAGCCGCGTCTGTGACCTACACCACAGTTCACAGCGACGCCGGATCCTTAACCCACTGAGCAAGGCCAGGGATCTAACCCGCAACCTCATGGTTCCTGGTTGGATTCATTAACCACTGTGCCACTACGGGAACTCCTCCAGGTCCCCACTTTAAAATGAGGTGCTGGATGGGCCAATCACCACCGCAGACCCTCTGTGGTCTCCCAACTCTCTAACCACGGCCAGGGAGACACAGGGCAGGGCGAGCACTCCGGATCCCTCCAAACCGCACACGTTTAAGCCTCTTAGATTTTCCGATTTTAATCAAGCCTGGCCCCGAGCAACATTCTTCAATAAGGGGAGATTTGGTTAGCTTGTTCTGAGAATCAGTGTTACCTACTAAAGAAACAAAACCCTTCTCCCTCCGTCCCTCTGGTGCATTTAAGACCTTACATGGCCTTTGAAAATCCTTCTGTCCCCACTTGCTAGAATCATCTGCTCACAGGGGAGGAGGCAAAACACAAGGCCTTCTCCCAGGATCAACGTGCGCATAAGGGTACCTTGTAACAACCCCTTTAACTGGGTCCTACCTGCTCGCTGTGCTACTCTTAACCCCTTGTAACATTTGTGGCAGGAATAAAGCAGGCATTATCAATCTTGCTTTACCGATGGAGAACTCAAGACACAGAGAGGGAAAGTAACTTGCCCAAGGACACACTGAGTTAGTGGCAGGGTCGTTCACCCATTCGTACCCAGTGCTTTTCATTCAGTGGCCTCCCCGTCTTGCACCACTCAGCCACACCACCCTAAGCCTGGATGCGGTGTGTAGATGGACTGGTGAAGAATGGGGAGAGGAAGGAAGGGAGAAGAAGGGGAGGAGGAAGAGGAGCCTCTTTTAGGAGAGACGGAACTAGAGCATCCTGCTTAATGAGCCATTCCAACTCCAGGAGTCCAGGGTCTCTCCAAGAATGGGGCACCGGGGCGGGATAGGGCAAGCCTGACCTGCAGTGGGAAAAGACCCCAGGCTAGCTGCCGGCTCTGTGGGACCAGCAGCCCCAAATCTTGAGCAAGTCACCTCCCCTCCCAGCACTGCCTCGGAGGGGGAGAGAGGACAGCCAGCGCAGGGCAGTGCTGTGAGGTTAGAGGCCAGGTTCCATGCAACCTCCCATGCAAGCTGTGATCACTGCTGTCATTATTTTACTTAAAGGGCCTGCCGTTTTCCAAGCGCTTCCACATGCTCTACCTCTTGGGAGGCAGAAGCGGGGTTCCCTTCCCCATTTTTCAGACCAGTAAAGGGAGGCCAGGGGAAATGGGCAGGAGTGTGAACTCACACCCACTCCTCGCACACACCGAAAGGCACTGAATGAAGGAGGCTTTGGCTCCTTAGGGCTCTTCCGCGGCCCTGTGCTGCCTCCTGGGAAGATCCAGCAGACTCTAACTCGCTCTTGGCCCCAGTCCAGAACCTCCACATGTACTATGGCATCTGACTCCCATAACAACAAGTTATCACTGAGGACACCAAGGCCCAGAGGGAGAAAACGACCTGCCCAAGACGCCCAGCTGGCAAGTGGCAAGGCCAGAGGGTGAATCCAAGCACCAGCTTCCCCACAACCTCACAGATCCCTGTCTCTCGATGAAAATCAGATGTCCAACCTCCAGGGAAATGGCAGAGGATGGTCCATAAAGGCTCCTACACAGAGAGGAAGCTGATGCTTCCAAAAGCAAGGCTTTCTATGAAGGGAAGCGGAGGGGGGCTGGCATCTTTATTTCTCTCCCCTTTGTCATCTCTGCTCCCATAAAGCAGCTAAGCTACTGAGGGGTCCTAAAAAGAAATTTTAGGAGTTCCCGTCGTGGCGCAGTGGTTAACGAATCCGACTAGGAACCATGAGGTTGCGGGTTTGATCCCTGGCCTTGCTCAGCGGGTTAAGGATCTGGCGTTGCCGTGAGCTGTGGTGTAGGTTGCAGACGTGGCTCGGATCCCGCGTTGCTGTGGCTCTGGCGTAGGCTGGCAGCTACAGCTCCGATTCAACCCCTAGCCTGGGAACTTCCATATGCCGCGGGAGCGGCCCAAGAAATAGGAAATAGACAAAAAAAAAAAAAAAAATTTAAATATGAAAAATACCCCATCTTGTTCTCATTAGTTCTCAGGTCACCTGCCACCAGGTGTCCAGGAAAGGAAAAAAAAGGCGAGTCGTCTGGCTGTGCTCAGTCCCATGGGTCAGCAGCGCCCCACCCCCACTCCCACCCCTTCCGAGGCAACCAGAGGCAGAAGTCGGGGGGCGGGGGGGGGAGTGGGAGGGAAGGACGTGGGGGTAGGGAAGCCTTCCATCTCAAGCTGTTTCCACTTTTTATATTTACCCAAATCCTTTAATTGACCTCCATGGAAAGACTCCCGATTAGGCTAATCCTGCCTACTGAGCTTTCCCATTAATGCTCCTGGGAGTCTCAGAAAGGCCAAGGGAATACCCCATGCCCTGGCCCAGGAGTCAGCGGACGGGCCTTCGCTGGCCATCTGCTGCCCAGTCCGGCCCCATCAGAGCAGCCTGGGCAGCATCAGGAAAGGCTTCGGAACCTGGGTTCCAGCTATAGTCTCCTACTGGCAGTGACCTTGGCAAGTGAGCCTCTCTGTGCCTCCATTCAACAATGACAGTAACACTGGCTCATGTCCTGTGGAACACAGATCATGATGGTATTATTGTCCCCATCTTACAGGTGAAGCAACCAAGGCGTGGTGACAGTGAATGGCTGAAACCTGAAAGCAGGTCCTGCGGCTGCAGGCAACATTCTCAACCCCGGGCCATTCGGACTCCCCTTCGGGAAGGTAAGAGCCTCAGAGCAAGTGTGGGGTTCAGCTAGCTTCTGCGGGAAAGCTCTTCTGTCACAGAGCCTGGCACACAGTAGGTGCTCCAAAAAGGAGCACTCTTTCCCCTCCCTCTTCCCCAGGCGGCTGAGAGTAAGAGAGGCTTTTGGTGACCACTGTTTTCAGACCTCTGTGCAGCCTTGGTCCCTAGGTGGGAGGTGGTGACACACAGGTCCCACTCTGCAAAGGGACTGCCTGCCACCTTCTGCATTTCCTGCAGCCAGCTAAGGGGCGACTCCACCATCCAGGCCCCACCAGGGACTGCCTCCTTCTCTCTGAACCTGGCCTTTCAAAGGGGCTTTCATTTATCGGGCTTTAATGTCTCCCATGATTTAATCAGAAACACGTGCCTTGTAAATATCATCTGTCATGTTCCATTAGGTTCACAGGGAAAAGTACAAGTCAATAAACAAAGGTTGCAGCATAAATCTACCTTGAACACATAATACCTCAAATAAGAAAATCAAAACACGTGTGTCCTCTGACCTGTGGAGTTTCATGAGCGGGAACTCTGGGTATAGTCAGGAACATTTCTAAATGCTCATAATTAATAGGGGGGCTGGCGCTGGTCCCGAGCACAATGCAAGTGCACGCAGCGCCCTTCAACAAAAGAATCTGCGTCTGCAGCACCTGTTAAATCACAAAGCATTCCTGGCTGGACCAAAACCTGGCTAGCTCCATTGCAGAAAGACTTCGAGAGCCCAAGAAGCTTCTTTTTTGAAAAGACAGAGCGTTGCTCCGCGTTTTCCTCATATGGAAGAGGCAGCAGAGGGTGCTTGCTTGTCCACGCCCTCCCTCCCTCCCTGGCCCTTGCCCAGGCAGTTTGGAGAGCCCTGAAATGGAGATGGGGAAAGAAGATGAGGCCTCAGGAGTCCAACAGCCTTGGGTTCGAGTCCCAGCTCTGCCATTTAGGACCAAGTGGCTGCTACCGACATCTTGCCCGACCCTCATCCATATAGGAAAGCAGTTAATTACAGTAAGTTCTGCATCATGCCTTCCTGCCATTAAAGGCACTGAAACCATTTACTGACTTTTTCCCTCAAAAAGAAATGAAGAATGGATAAGCAAGGAGATCCTGCTGTATAGCCCCAGGAAATTTATCTATTCACCTGAGATGGAACATGATGGAGGATGATGCGAAAAAAAAAATATATATATATATATAAATAACTGGGTCACTTTGCTGTACAGCAGAAATTGACAACACTGTAAATCAACTATAATGAAAAAATTTTAAATAAAGTAAAATAAAATTTCAAAACATTAAAATGGAAAAAAAAGAAAGTGAGCACTTGCCATCTTCGATGAAGTGCTGGAGGAAGACAGAATCATATACCCCTAACATATGCCCTGCTCTGCTCAGGGCTGTGCTTCCAGACACACACATCCACCAACCCCCAGTGAAGCTTCCCCCAGAGCTTTGAAAGGAGAGCAGGGGCTGAAGGCAGCCTGACAGGGTGGGAAGACTCAGTTTTCTCATCTGCAACATGGGGCTAGCACCTCCTCCATCACAAGATTGTTACAAGGATAGGAGTTCCTGTCGTTGTGCAGCAGAAATGAATCTGACTAGGAACCATGAGGCTGCGGGTTTGATCCCTGGCCTCGCTCAGTGGGTTAAGGATCCGGCGTTACCATGAGCTGTGGTGTGGGTCGCAGATGTGGCTCGGATCTGGCATTGCTGTGGCTCTGGCATAGGCTAGTGGCTACAGCTCTGATTAGACCCCTAGCCTGGGAACCTCCATATGCCGAAGGTACAGCCCTAAAAAGACAAAAAAAAAAAAAAAAAAAAAAAAGACCAAAAAACAAACAAAAAAAGATTGTTACCAGGATTATTACTTGAAATGGTATGTTCAAGAATGCCTCCACAGGAGCTCCCATTGTGGCTCAGTGGTAATGAATCTGCCTAGTATCCATGAGGATGTGGGTTTGATTCCTGGCCTTGCACAGTGGGTTAAGGATCCGGCATTGCCATGAGCTGTGGTGTGGGTCGCAGATGTGGCTCAGATCCCAGTTGCTATGGCTGTGGTGTAGGCCAGCAGCTGTAGCTCCAATTCAAGCCCTGGCCTGGGAAGTCTCATATGCTGCAAGTGTGGCCCTAAAAAGCAAAAAAAAAAAAAAGAAAAGAAAAAGAAAAAGAAAGAATGCCACCACAGAACATATGAACACGTCCCCCTACTAGTTTAATTCATAGGTCTGAGTCATGGTACAGAAGACACCACAGCACTGGTCATTCCATCCCTTCATTTTGTGGTTCTGGGACAGGGGATCAGAGTGGCCAAGGCACTGGCTTCACTCAGCAAGTTAGTGAGGCCCACACTGGACCCCGACATTGGATGGCACCTTATCTGCATGTCTCAGCAGGTCCCCGGTACTGTGACCCCTGAGACTGAACTCTGGCTCTTCTTCCCAGGGGAGTCCTCCTTGCCCTCCCTCTGATCACCTGGGAGCCCTGCTGGGCAGGCGCACTCCAGTTTGGAACACAGCACACGTGTGCACACACCAAGCCCGGGAGTTTTATCTTTGCTCAGACCTGTCTCACCGCCAGCTAGACTCGAAACTCCCCAAGGGAGCCTCGCCCACGCCGGGCACACTGAGAGGCACTTACTGCAATTTATTTACTCCTTTTATGCCCATCTCCCCCACTAGAATGTAATCTCCACAAGGTCGCACAATGTCCCTCTTGTTCACCACCGTATCCCACGTGTCAAGAAAAGTGTCAGATACACAGCAGGCACTCAATAATGGATGAACACGTGGATTTGCCAAATAAACAAGAGTAGGACCCCTGTCTTGTGCGTCTATGTATTAGACTGTCAGAGCTAGAAGGGACTTTAAAATCAAATCTCAGTAACTCAGCTGACCCACGGCAATGGCAATATCAAGCTGGTATTCCAGAATCTAATATAGTGCCTCATACATACATTTTGGGATCTCAAAAATACACTGATTGATGGTGTGAAGGTGCATGAATTGGTAGGTGGTTCGGTGGCTGAATGGGTAGCAGGATAGCTGGGTGGTTCCTGGCAGTGAGATGGCTGCATGGTTGGTTATACAGATGGGTGGGTCAGTAGGTGGGTGAGTGGACAGATGGTTCGATGGATGGATGGGTGAATGGGGAAATGGACAAGTCGGTGGAAGGGAAAGGAAAGGTGGAAGGGGAGGACTCACTCGGATGTACTGCCTGATCTGATTCATCTTTAAAGGAAGGTTAAGGAGGTCACGACCCTCCTTGATGTCAAAGACAGAAAGCCACACCCACCTGTCAATTCTTCACAGAGGAAAATAGGATTCATCTCCTGGAGTCTAAGGCAGAGCAAGAGCAGGGCTACGTGGAGGGGCTTGGCAAGTGTTGGGTGATGGCTGACTAGGTAGGTGAACACAGATCCTGATGGGTGTTCACAGCAAGAGGCATGAAGACAGGTGTGGGGTTGGGTGGCAGAAGAAGAGTGGAGTTCTGAAAGCTTGACGGTGGGGGGACAGCTGTCACGGGCGTACCCACGGGGGTACAGAAGGATGGGAGGGCAGCACATGGACAAAACAACAGGGAGGTTGGGCAGGGGCAGCACAAGACACAAGAGACCTTTATGTCATCATTGTCCTGGGATGGCATGTTGCCCACACCCTTTCATCGAACCCTAAAGGAGCAGGGGAACACTGACAGCCCACTAGCGGCAAAGCCCTGTTGGGACCCACCCATTCAGCTCAAAGCCCCAAACAGGCCTGCCCTCTGCATACCCAAGGTCCCCAAATGCCATGCCTCTCCATCTCTAGGGGACACCCTGAATGCCTCAACCCAGAAGGTGTCTCCCGACCAGACTTCAAAGGAAATAAAGAGCCCCACGGCCTTGTCCGGTCACACGTATGAGTTGGGTGCAGCCGCAGAGGCTGTGCCCCGTGACAGCCAGCAGAGCCCGGGAGGCTAGGGCATTCAGTGGCCCTGGTCAAACAAACAGCTCAAGTCCCCTCACGTGCATTCTCTCATTTTATCTTCGCAACAAGCCTACACGGGAAGAAACCAAGATTCAAAGAGGTGACGGCACTTGCCCGAAGTCACACGGTGAGAGGACCAACTCTGCTGCCGACACCATCCTCCAAGAAGGCCCTGTCTCACTCCTCGTGGGGACAACACCACCTCCTTCACGGGGAGGATGAGAGATCCCAAACAAGCTAGTGCTGGGAGTTCCCATCGTGGTTCAGTGGTTAACGAATCCAAATAGGAACCATGAAGTTGCGGGTTTGATCCCTGGCCTTTCTCAGCGAGTTAAGGATCCAGCATTGCCGTGAGCTGTGGTGTAGGTCACAGATGCGGCTCTGTTCTGGCGTTGCTGTGGCTGTGGGGCAGGCCAGCAGCAACAGTTCTGATTAGGCCCCTAGCCTGGGAACCTCCATGTGCCGTGGGAGCGGCCCTAGAAAAGGCAAAAAGACATTTAAAAAAATAAATAAATAAACCCACAAGTTAGTGCCTAGAACAGTCACCCCTACCCTTCGCGGAGTTGGTCCCGCAGGGTCCTTGTCCCCGGGTGGCTGCGAAGCTCCAACACGGTGCCTGTCATGCTCGTGCAAACGCAGTCCCTCCCTGCAGACCCCCAGCACATGTGGGAAGCCAGTGCCAGGCCCCCTCCCACGCATGTGAATGTTCCTAAACAGAATAATTAGAGCGGTGTTTAGGTAACTTTTACACAGGCCCCTAATCAGAATCACATGTGGGATGGAGTCAGCGATGGTGGCCGAGCTGGAGGAGGCTGGTCAGTCTCCTCCCCCTGCACAACTGCCACCCCGTCCGCCTTCCTTAGGCCGCGCTTCCCTGACAACACACCCCTCTCCACCTCCCACCCCAGGACCAGGGCCGAGCCACCCGCCAGCAGCTCTGCAGTCACAGCGTGACACACCCAAAGCCCGACTCAGAGTAGACCCTCGGGACCCTCGAGACCCTCGACTAGAACCCAGTATGTGAGGAAACAAAAAAACGACTTGCTCACCCAGGGCTACCCAAGGAGCTGAGGGATTGTCACACTGGGGTGATCTTCCCCACACCTGGGTCTGACCAGGTCCTTCCCCTGCTCCAAAGCCTCTGGGACTCCCCATCACCTCTAAGATGAAGCTCCCATTTCTCTGCCCATCCTCCACGTGGGTAAAGCAGTGGGCCCTGGAGTCCGGGCCCTGGAATCAGCCAACATCCAGCAGTTCAGAGCCCATCTCTGCCTCTTAAGTCACTTGTCACTAGGCAAGCAGGAGGCCTTAGTTTCCTGTGTGTCATATGCAGATCACAATAGGGGAATGACCTATCTCTGAGCCTAAGGGGAAGGAGAGAGTCCCACGCCTGGCCTGCAGCATGACCTTAAGAAGTGGCGGTCATTCTGACCACGAGCAAACACATTCCCCAAAAGAGCACCCGCTGTGGAGCCCAAGAGCTGTGACTTTTCATCGCATCTCTCCTCTTATTTGCTGCGTGACTTTAAGCTGTCACCTGATGTCCCTGGGCTTCAGTGTCCCCATTCACCTCATGAGAAGAGAGGACCTGATGATCCCTAAAGGGCTTCTCTGACACATGGCCTGTGGGCCTGGCAGGTCCTGGGGAACAGTAAGCATGGCCCTAGCTCCCTTCTCATCCTAGCTGGTCGTTCGAGACCCAGCATAATTCGAGTCCATCTTCCATTTCCAGCCTCACTCCAGTCACTTTCTGCCAGCATCCTGCAATGCCAAATTCCTCCCCAGTGCCCAGAACACAGGCTGGCTCCCAGGAGGCCTTCAGAGTCTTGGCTGGTACAGTGCTTCTCCTCCGGCTTTGGTGCAGGTGAATCACCTGGGAACTGTATTAGAAAGCAGATTCTGGTTCAGCAGGTCTGGGATGGGGCTGAGGTTCTGCATTTCAAAAAAGCCCGTGCTGCTGGTCTACAAATCATATTTGAATAGCAAAGGCCTGGGGTGCCTTCTCCCTGCTCAGCACCTAGCAAAGGGCCTCCTCACCCTTCAAAGCCTGGCTCAGGTGACCCCTCTGCTGAGACACCTCCACCCGCGGCAGGATTCATCAAGCCCCTGCAGACCTCCCATGTACAGAGCTGATGATCACCGACCATGATGCTCACAAGCAGCTTTCCAGTCCATGTCCACAGCAAAGGCCACATGTCCCAGTGCCCAGCACAGGACTTGCACAGAAGGAGGGACTGAATAAGGTCATGGGCAGCAGGATCATTCTCAGACCTGCCCACAGGGGCTGGTTTCCAGCAGTTCACAGGCAGGGAAGAGCCACCATGGGCCGTGGGTCACAACAAGGATTCTTTTTTGGTTTTTGCTTTTTAGGGCCGTACCCGCGACATATGGAGGTTCCTGGGCTAGGAGTCAAATCGGAGCTACAACTGCCAACTTACACCACAGCCACAGCCACATCGGATCCTTAATCCACTTAGTGAGGCCAGAGATCGAACCCACAACCTCAGGGCTCCTAGTTGGATTTGTTTCCACTGCGTCACAATGGGAACGCCACAATGTGGATTCCTTTAAGTGCAACTGCCAAAGGGGCACATACTTTTCAGAAACAGGAGGCACCAGGAGCCTAAATGTGATATGGACCTAGAGAGGCACCAGGAAGGAAGGAAAATACATAGGAAGTGAGAGAAATCTGGAGAGAAAGACATAGAAGGATGCAGGGGACAGAGGGAGGGAAAGTCAGACACAGAGATGGTGTAGAGAAAGACACCAAAAAGGAGGGAAACAGAGACAGTAACAGAAAGACAGGGTGACCAAGTACAGAGAGAGACCGAAAGAGCATATGCTTGGGGGCAAGAGAGAAGGAGAGGAGAGAGATGGGGGAGAAGAGAATTTTGAAAAGGGGGTTGAGAGGAAAGCCCCTAGGAATGTAGCTAATTCATCTAGAAAAGACCTGAGTCCATGGGTGTATGACAGCCCCCTCACAAAAGGAAGCCCGGTCCCCTCGGGGCCTCAGCCTCTTCATTCCAGGATGGGCTATGGGGTATATGGCTGGACGGGGCAGGTCCTAAGACCCCCCTATTTCCCTCTACCTTCCCCAACCTACCCCCATAAAGTTACTAAATGAAGAAAGAAATCAGAAACAACAATTTGGATTTTTTTTGGGATGGGGGTTCTGAAAACAAAGTCCAAACCCAGTAGGAGACGGAGCTGAGCCGAAGAAACAGAGGCATCACCAGCTCTGCAAATTACCAGCAAGCCACCCATCTTCGAGGCTCAGCTTCTTCAGGTGCAAAATCACCAGGAGCCTCACAAAAATGTTGAAAGATAAAATGAGTTACGTGAACACGAGAACAGCCCTTTAGTACAGCACATAGTAGTTGCTTCATAAATGGTCCGTGCATCTGAACTGCAGAACAGGTTACACAAATGCCCTCTTTATTAAGTTTATAGAGGTTTTTTTCAAGTCCTTTTTGACCCTGTTTCTCCCCTGAGCCTCCCAGGAGCCCAGGCATGGATTATCACCCCATTTCACAGAAGAAAAAACTGAAAGCTCTTACACAGCAGCCCGGGTGCTCACACTGTATGGAAATTCAGGTCCACATCGCTCCCCCACTTTTTCTCCTCCACCAGCTAAAGGCAGCATCAAAACTAAAGCCCAAACAAGATTCACAAGAAATGCATTTTTTTTTTTCCTATAAAATGTGGCCAAGCCTCTACAGAAGCCGTGACAGGCCCCGCCCAGAGGTAGCTGAAGCATGGCCTGCCTGCCTGATCACACATCACAGTATGACCGCTGCCAAGACAGGAGCGGTGGGGGGCCCTCCTAGGTCCTGCCAGGCCCCTGCTTCTCGTGACATTTTCATTCTGGGGGGCAGAGGATGACCATGAACAGGAATAACAAGTGTTCGGATGAAAATCCAACACAGGAGTTCCTGTGGTGGCTCAGTGGTTAACGAATCCAACGAGGAACCATGAGGTTTCGGGCTCGTTCGATCCCTGGCCTTGCTCAGTGGGTTAAGGATCTGGCGTTGCCATGAGCTGTGGTGTAGGTTTGCAGATGTGGCTCAGATCCTGTGCTGCTGTGACTATGGTGTAGGCCGGTGGCTACAGCTCTGATTCGACCCCTAGCCTGGGAACCTCCATATGCCACGGGAGCGGCCCTGAAAAAACAAAAAGACCAAAACAAACAAAAAAAAAGCAGAAAAAAAGAAAATCCAACACAAAGGAAATGAGTGGTCAGGGACGGTCTTAGGTGACCCCTAAGCAGACACCTGGGTTCACCGTGAGAAGATACTCTGGAAAAACAAGCCAGGCAGAGGGAACGGGCTGTGCAAAGGCCCTAACGAGAGGACAAGCTTCCCGTGCTCACAGGACAGAGAAGTCAGCGTGGTCAGAGTGGGTAGGGGAGGCAGAGAGCCGAAAGGATGAAAACAGTCAGCACATCAGCCTCATGGGTCAGGACAGGAGAATAGAAAACTGATGGAGGGCTTTAAGCAGAGACGTGCTATCGTGTGACTAAATTAAATCACACTTGCACTGGACTACAGAGAGGTGAGGGTGGCGGCAGGGAGCCTACCGAGGTGACTCCCACAACTCTCAGGGGAGGGGCAGCAGCACAGACCAGGTGGTGGAGACGCAGGGCTGAGCCCAGAGACCAGCGACACTAGCATTTGGGCACTGCAGGTGGAGAAGCCAGCAAGGGCAGCGAGAAGGGGCAGCCAGAGCAGGGAGGCAGCCAGGGAGGACCAGGAGTGGCCACTACACAGAGGCTGCTGTGCGGGCAGTGAGACACAGATGGACACGGTGGCTAGATCTGGCCACATGGAGACCACGGGGACCCTGACACGAGCAGACTGTGGACCCAGGAGGACAGAGACGGGGAGGTAAGGGAAGAAAGGCTGTAACCTGGGGCAACTCTATCTGGAAGATTCAGCAGAAGCAGAGAAATAGAGCAGCAGCGGGAGGAAGTATGAGCTCAAGGAGGCAACACTGGCTCTGCTTTTCAGGCTGAAAGGTCCTGGGGCAATTTGCATGCTGATGGGAATGACGTAGAGAGGGCGAAATTCACGTTACAGGAGAACGTGAAGAAGCCAAAGTCTTTGAGGAAAATGAGAGAGATGGGGATGAGAACAGTTTGGCCTTAACAAAAGCAGGGGCACTGTGAGCACGCAGTGAGGAAGAGTGGGAGGCCGGGCTGCGGAGAGACCGCTGGGGCTGAGCTCAGGGATGCAGAACTGACCGCTCAGCACGGTCTTTCCTCCAGCACCAGTCACCAGGCAGCCCAGGCTGAAGCCTGAGATGAGAAGAGCTGTTGGGAAAGGAGTGAGTAGAAGGATGGACTCTAAGCAGGGCCAGGAGGGCAGGGAGCACACAAGGAGCCATGGGCAGAAAAAAGCGATAAGGCTAGTAGAAGAGATGTCCTCACAAGGGCAGGTCATTGTCACCAGCATGGGAGGAAAGTCCCAGCCTGAGAGAATGAGACCAAGCAACAATGAATGGAAATCACAAACAGAAAACAGGAGCACAGGGAACAAGAGAAAAGATGGTTTTAATCTCCCTAGAGGAATTCCCTGGTGGCCTAGCAGTTAAGGATCTGGCCTTGTCACTGCTGTGGCACAGGTTCAATCCCTGGCCCAGGAATTTCCACATGCCACAGGCATAACCAAAAAAATAAAACAAAATAAAATCTCCTTAGAGAGGTGTGATAAGCTATTGCATCCATAACCAGAGACAAAATGCATAGGAGATCAGGAAAGTGCTTGTGCAAACTAAAAATAACTACAGTTTTTAAATAAAATGGGAGAGGAAGTCAAGGAAATTCTCAGAAAACAGATCAAAAAGACAAACTACTAGATATTAAAGAAAGGTAAGAAAATCAATGGATCAACAAAGAAAGCAAAGCATGCAACTAGTGGCATTTCCAGGAAAATACAACAGACTAATGGCAGGGAAAAACATTTCCAAGAACTGCTACATAAGAACAAGACGTGAAGGTCATGGATCTCCAGAAACAACTAAAGGGAAAACCCACATCACGGCACATCAATGGACGTTTTCAGAACACAGGGATGAAGAGAACATCCCCAAAGCTTCCAGAAAACAGATGGGGGTGGGGGACCTACATGGAGTTTCAGGAATCACCATGGCACTGACTTCTCAACAGCAATGACGGGAGCGGGAGACAATGGGATACTGCCGTCAAGGTTCTTAACAGGATCAGCTCTAAAGCCAGACAGCCTGAGTTCAAATCCTCCCACTCACTTGCTGTGTGATCATGGCCAAGTTACTTCACCTCACTGGGTCTCAGTTTCCTCATCTCTGAAATGGGCATGAGAGTAGTCTAGCACCTACTTCAATGGACTGTTGTGAGTATAAATTAACTGATTAGAGCACTCAGAACAGGGCCTGGCACATGGTAATAAGCATTGGAAGGTTAATTCAATTCTTCTTATTAAAGTTCCCCAGCCAAACTATTAATGAGGAAGGAGACACTTTTCAGACAAACACCCTTCCTTACCTTTCTTACATAGTCATTGGAGGATGGGCTCCGGCAAATTACGGGTTTACACCGAGAAAACGGAAAATATAATGGAAAAGACATTCAGCTTTCTTTTGGGTGCTCAGCATCTGACCACCTTTCTTCCACTGGGAAATTTACTCGCCTTATAAGGCAAAAAAGCCTGCTGCACCCCAACACACATGAACACACACATGCATACACGTATATGCATGTACTCAAAATGCATGCAGAAGCTGAAAATGTCCTATCCATCACGTGCTTCATCTTGGCTCAGTGTCACCCTTTCACGACCACATTGTAAAACAGTAGTCCCCAACCCCCTTCCCTACTTTTTCTCCAAAGTATGTACCATCATTTGGCACACTTTGTATTTAATTTATTTGCTCATTGTATCTTCTACCCTCTAAAATGTCAGTGCAGAAAATTTTGCTTTTTTGCTTGTTTTCCCAGGATCTAGAAGAGTTTCTAGCACATAAAAAGTGTTCAATAAAGATTTGTTGAAGAAATTATGTGTTTTCCCAGCCTCCCTTGCCAATGAGGCAAGGGCATGTGGCCCAGGCTCTGCCAATTAGAACTATCCACCTAGGGAGATGGCTCAAATCCAGCTGCACAGACAAAAACAAGGAGTCAGTGACAGCCAGTGACCAGGGACAGAGGTTCTGCTGCCAATGCCTGACACCCAGTTTTCATTGCAGAGCCCTGTGGCAGGATTTGGTGTAAGGTTCTTGGTTATGTAGCTTCCAAACCTCCGTAAGAAATTCAGAGAGCTATCCAGCATCCTTTAGATAAAATCTCTTTTCTGCTTAAATCAGCCAGAGTATGTAGTACATGTAAGAGGCAGGAACTAGGGGCATCCTACATAAGAGAGCATAACAAGGAATCCCAGGAGGTCAGCTGCGCAGAAGTGCTCCCTGCTTCTTCGGGGTGCGGGAAAAATGGAACTAGGATAAGCTGATGCAGTTGAGCATTTAGGGAAGTATGACGGACAGGTGCTTGACAAAACTAATAGACTATTTAGGGGAAAATGGTAATAGATATACAAATATAAAAGCAAGCAAATGAAAAAAAATAAATAAGAGGTCCTATTTAACCCCAGGAAAACAAAAAGCTGTACTCCAAAGGAAAACTTCGCACAGTGCATGACTTAATTCAGCATCCTGTTTCAAAGCCAACCAACCACGCTGAAAAAGTGTACTCCAGAGGATGCTACAGAAACAATTTGTCATTATCCCTGTGCCACCCGACCCCCACTGGCCCCTTTAAAACCCAATCTGCAGACTTGCTCCCAACCCCCACTCCTCAACCCTGTGAAGTCTCTAGAAGTTCCTGTAACTCTCTGGATCATTCTTGCATCATGAAACATCTTCCAGACACTTTTTTCCCCAAGAACGGTCTCAGTTTAGTGATTAAGATGTCCTATCCAGGAGTTCCCACTGCGGTGCAGTGGGTTAAGAATCCCACCCCAGGAGTTCCCATGGTGGCTCAGTGGTAACAAACTCGACTGGCATCCATGAGGATACTGGATTGATCCCTGGCCTCGCTCGGTGGGTTAACATCCGGCATTGCCATGAGTTGTGGTATAGGTAGCAGATAGATGCGCCTTGGATCTGGCGTTGCTGTGGCTGTGGTATGGGCGGCAGCTGCAGCTCCCATTTGACCTCTAGCCTGAGAACCCCCTAGGCAGCAGGTGCGGCCCTAGAAAAGCCAAAACTAAAAAGAATCCAACCGCAGCATCTCAGGTCACTGCGGAGGTGCAGGTTCAATCCCTGGCCCAACACACTGGGTTAAAGGATCAGGGATTGCCACAGTTGTGGGACAGATCAAATATACGGCTTGGATTCAATCTCTGGCTCGGGAACTTTCATATGCCGTGGGTGTGGCCATTACAAAAAGAAAAAAAAAATGCCCCATCCAGATTAATCATCTCAACTCTGAGCTTCATTTCCTGCCAAGTTCCTGCCCTCCCCCAGCCCCAGCCTGCCTGCAGCTGAGGACCCTGGGCAGGTGGACGGGTGACGTCTCCAGTGCCTGTACTCTTGTCTACTGGAGTGGCGGAAAGGGGCTCCCCTGCCGGGCACCTGGACTGGGATGTTCGGTGC
The DNA here is from genome assembly GCF_016906955.1 of Phacochoerus africanus. Lineage (NCBI taxonomy): Eukaryota > Metazoa > Chordata > Mammalia > Artiodactyla > Suidae > Phacochoerus > Phacochoerus africanus. The sequence continues at coordinate 158,077,316 of NC_062551.1, read as the reverse complement.
CCATTTCTGTGGGTTCCTGGAAGAGCTCCCTTGGCTGGGAGACACGCTCCACCCCACTGTGTCCCATGGGACACCTCCAGTATCTCTCTCTCTCTCTCTCCCTCTCTCTCTCTCTCTGTTACCTCTTCCTGGCAAGAAGCCCTCTTGGGCCAGGTGGGTCAGTCTAAAAAATGACTGCCAGACAGGACCCCTGGAACAAAACCCTCTGCTCATCACAGCAACAGAACAGCCGTCTCTCTTCGCTCTGCCACAGGGCAGAGGCTCCAACACGCCTTTCATCTTCAATACCTTCAGGCACATAAAAATACATCATCCTCAGCTCTGGGTGGGCCTCTCAGAGCCCCTCTCACTTGAAGGGTGGTGAGGAGAGGCGGTCCCCTCCCCGCCCACCTGGCACGAGGAGGAAGTGTCACAGCTTTCTCAATGCTCTCCTAGGAAATCCCCTCTCTCTTCTCTTCCACCTCAACCTTTACACCCTCAAGTGTGTGCCAGCTCAGGGTCTCAAAATCAGATTTAATTGAGGCACCTGAAGTCCCACTTTAGAGGGTAGCAGTCAATGACTGCTATCAATGCCTACGGTCTTCGGGTCCAGCCAGAACCCAGCGAGCAAATCCCCCGCCCTGGCATGGGGCTTTACTGCTGCAACCAGAGCAGAAGGGCGGGGGGAGGGCCAGCGCAAGTGGGATGAGAACCGAGTAGAGGGGGGTGGTTCAAGAGAACTAAATCCTCACCCGTCACAACAAGAAGCCAGCAAAACAGTGAGCATGGCTGATCCAGACACAGCAGCCAAAGTCTTACTTGGAGGCTGTGTAGCCCAGCAGTTAAGGCTTCACCGCCCCCTAGCTGGGTAACCTTGGACAGGTCACCCCCTCCTCTGGGTCTCCTTCTTCATCTGCAAATCGGGGATCAGAACAGTACTTCCTTCATAGGATTGTTGGGAGAATCAAGGGAATTATGTTCCTAATGCGCTTAGGACATGCCTGGACCATAGCAATAAGCATCATGTTTAGCTATTATTGTTTTTATGTTCGTAACTGAGACAAATGGAAGAAAATACTAGAAAAGGACAACTAAATGAGCTGAAGGCAGGGCCGCTGTTTTTGTGCAAGTCCAGGGAGCACCATCCATGCAGAACGGGCTAAGTGGTGCCCCCTGGAGGTGGGCATCCCAAGCAACCCCAGCAATGCGACAATTGGGACTGAGTCTCTTTAAAAGAATTTGGGATTAGATGACTTTTAAAATTATGTTTAGCATTATTTTGCTGAAAATAAAAAATTGTTTTTAGAATGTTTCTAACACAACTCCCCAAAATAGTAATAATAGCAACCAATAGGACTTGACAAACGACCAAAAGAAAAGCAATGAAGGAAACGATAAAAGAAAATCTTCGAATTAAGACTACATAAACATTTTAAAATTTTTATTTCAAAATCATCAAAAAAAAAAAGTGCTTATCCTACTGTGCTATATAGTATCCAACCTCTTGTAATAGTATCTGGTGGAAGATGATATGAGAAAAAGAATGAATATATATATATATATATATAACCAGATCACTTTGATGTACAGCAGAAAGTAACACAACACTGTAAATCAACTATAATAAAAAAATTTTTTTTTCTTTCCTTTTTAGGGTTGCACCTGAGTTATATGGAAGTTCCTGGGCTGGGGTTCAAATCAGAGCTGCAGCTGCCAACCTATACCACAGCCACAGCAACACAAGATCTGAGCCACATCTGTGACCTATGCCACAGCTCACAGCAACACCAAATCCTTAACTCACCAAGCGAGGCCAGGGATCAAACCCGCATCCTCATGGACACTCTTATCAGACGATGAACTCTCTGAGCCACATCAGGAACTCCTTTAATAAGCAAATTTTTAAAAAACTTCTTTAAACAGCAGACTCAAAATATCATTGGCAAAGGAGTTCCCGTCGTGGCCTAGAGGAAATGAATCCAACTAGGAACCATGAGGTTTCGGGTTCGATCCCTGGCCTCGCTCAGCGGGTGAAGGATCCAGCGTTGCCGTGAGCTGTGGTGTAGATCAAAGATGTGGCTCGGATCTGGCATTGCTGTGGCTGTGGTGTAGGCTGGCAGCTAGAGCTCCAATTTGACTTCTAGCCTGGGAACCTCCATATGCCTCGGGTACAGCCCTAAAAGGACCAAAAAAATTACTGGCAATAAATATGAACAAAATATTAATACTCTTAATTTATTGAACACTTTAAGATATGTAAAGTTTTAATTAAAATTTTTAAGTCGGAGTTCCCGTCATGGCTCAGCAGAAACGAATTTGACTAGCATCCATGAGGACGCTGGTTCCATCCCTGGCCTTGCTCAGTGGGTTAAGGATCTGGCATTGCCGGGAGCTGCGGTGTAGGTCACAGATGCAGCTCAGATCCCATGTTGCTGTGGCTGTGGTGTAGGCCAGCAGCTACAGCTCCGATCTGACCCCTAGCCTGGAGCCTCCATATGCTGTGAGTGCGGTCCTTAAAAAAAAAAAAAGACCAATAAATAAATAAATAAAATGTATAAGTAAAATACTCAGACCCCAACACAAACAGTAACTTGCAAAAGAGGAGCTATGAACTGTGAATAAATACACAGTATATGTTGCCACACTAACAGTCGAATAAATGTAAAATGAAACAGTAACCAGATGTCACTTCCACTTTTAAATTTGGAAATTACTTTGGAAACAGTGGTGAAAATACAGGGAAGTAAGTTTCCAGAAGACACTGCCCGCAGTTGTGAAAATTTGTGCAACCCTCTAAAAAGCTATTTGGTAATATGTGTGTCAAATGTTACTAGCCTTTGGCTCAGTAATTTCCAATTCTGGGAATCTATCCCAAGAAAACAATCAGAGATGCAAATGAAGATTATTGCATAAAGAGAGTCACTGCACAAATGAAAACAGACTCACGGATGTAGAGAACAGACTTGTGGTTGCCAAGAGGGAGGGGAAAGAAGAGGAATGGATGGGAAGTTGGGGCTAATAGACGTAAACTATTACATTTAGAATGGATACGTAATGAGGTTCTACTGTATAGCATAAGGAACTATACCAATCTTTTGGGATAGAACATGATGGACGATAGTATAAGAAAAAGTGCGTGTGTGTGTGTGTGTGTGTGTGTGTGTGTGTATGACTGGATCACTACCAGCAGAAATTCACACAACACTGTAAATCCACTAAACTCCAATAAAAAAAAATAATTTTTATCTTTTTTGTTGTTTTGCCTTTTTAGGGTCATACCCGTGGCATATGGAAGTTCCCAGGCTAGAGGTCGAATTGGAGCTGAAGCCACTGGCCTACAGCCACAATAATGAGGGATCTAAGCCACGTCTGTGACCTACATCACAGCTCACAGCAACGCCAGATCCTTAACCCACTGAGCAAGGCCAGGGATAGGACCCACATCCTCATGGATACTAGTCAGGTTCATTAACTGCTGAGCCACAACAGGAACTCCTAAAAAAATTTTCTTTATTTTTTTTTTTTTTTGTCTTCGTAGGGCTGCACCCACGGCATAAAGAGGTTCCCAGACTAGGGGGTCAAATTGGAGCTATAGGCGCCAGCCTACACCACAGCCACACAGCAACGCCAGATCTGAGCCACGTCTATGACCCACACCACAGCTCACAGCAACGCCGGATCCTTAACACACTGACTGAGACCAGGGATTGAACCTGCAACCTCATGGATGCTAATCAGATTCGTTTCCACTGAACCATAACAGGAACTCCTGGAACTCCTAAAAAAATTTTTTAAAAGACCTGAGCCCATCCACCATGGCACAGTTTCTGAAATCCAATCATCCAACCTTGGGTGTGACAGGAGTGGGTCAATGGGAAGGGGGCAATGGACGTGTCTGTAGTTCAAATAAATACATACATACATACATACACACATACACCATTTAAAAAAATATATATAGTCACTGCATCATCATACTAAGGGAAAAGGTGAAAAATTCTAAGCATTATCCACATGCAAGTTTTATATATATACACATATTTATATACGCATCAACTATATCTAAGAGGTCAGACCAAAATATGGGGGATTGGGGATGGAAGTGTTACTAGTTGCCTCCAGCAAAGGGAGCAGGGAGAAAAGAGAAGAGGAAGGCTCTTCCTAAGAATTCTGAGTCTTCTGAATTTTGAACCATTTTAATGTATCGCCTATTCAAAATATTTTAACATGTAATTAAATGCAATATATTTTCAAGTATTTACAAAGAATTTTAACAGAATGGAAAAGATTTATTGTTAGAATCTTAAGTTTAAAAACAAGTTGAATTGGAGGTCCTGTCCTGGTCCAGCGGTTAATGAATCTGACTAGTATCCATGAGGATGCAGATTCAATCCCTGGCCTCACTCAGTAGGTTAAGGATCCAGCGTTGCCATAAGCTGTGGTGTAGGTCACATACTTGGCTCCGATCTGGCATTGCTGTGACTGTGGTGTAGGCTGGCAGCTACAGCTCCAACTAAACCCCTAGTCTGGGAATCTCCATATGCCTACTTAAAAAAAAAAAAAAAAGTGGAACTCCCTTGTGGCACAGAAGGTTAGATTTTGGGCACTGTCACTACAGCGTAACAGGTTGCTGCTATGGTGAGGGTTCAACTGGGAATTTCCACATGCCTCAGGCACAGCCATTAAAAAAAAAAAAAGTACACAGGACTTTATATTCAGAATGATCCAAATAATAACAAAAAACATTAATATACAGATAAGCAAAGAAAAAGGACTGAAAAGAAATATACTAAAATGTAAATGGTGATCATTGCTGGGAGTGAGACTATGAGCAAATATTATTCCCATATTTAAATGGTTTGTTTTGTTTTTATTTTTTGGGAAGGTGAGTCCACAGCATGTGGAATCTCCCAGGCCAGAGATCAAACCTGAGCCAGACCACAGCAATGAAAACGCCAGATCCTTTCATTACTAGGCCACCAGAGAACTCCTAAATGTTTTTAAGTTTCAAATTTTTCTATAATAAGTATATAGTACTGACATAAGTGGGAAAATAAAAGATTATTAAATTACATAAATCAACTACACTTTAATTAAAAATTAAAATTTCCATGATTTACAGCTGTGGCCACAGCAACACCAGATCCTTAACGCTGGATCCTTAACCCACTGAGCAAGGCCAGGGATCGAACCCACATCTTCATGGATACTAGTCAGGTTTTCAACCCACTGAGCCACAATGGGAACTCCAAGACTGCATGCTTTTTAAAACAGAGAGAAGGGGAGTTCCTGTCTTGGCGCAGTGGAAACTAATCTGACTAGCATCCATGAGGATGCAGGTTCGATTCCTGACCTCGCTCAGTGGGTTAAGGATCCAGCGTTGCCATGAGCTGTGTTGTAGGTTGCAGACACAGCTCAGATCTGGCTTGGCTATGGCTGTGGCATAGACTGGCGGCTACAGCTCCGATTAGACCCCTAGCCTGGGAACCTCCATATGCTGCAGGTGTGGCCCTAAAAAGACAAAAGACAGGGGGAAAAAAAAAAGGCACGGCCCTTGAACTAGACCCATGGTGGACAACGAGTCTTGTAGGTCAAGGGAGGACTTTATATTTTACTTTGTGGGATAAGGAAGCCAGTGAAGGGCTTTGTGCAGGAACGTGACTTGACCTGAGACACAACAGGAACTCCTAAGGTCAAGTAATTTTTTGGAAGTCAGGAAGCAGTGCATGTGTAAGCAGCCATGGGAGATGCCATCAGGCAGCCGTGTGTGTGATTCCGGCTGCAGAGATGTGCTTGCAGGAACCATCTGCCCTCTCTGGGCTGCTTCCTAGGAAACCACATCCACTAGGGCCCGGCCATTCTAATGCCACCTTTCCAGGAATCCTGCTCTGATCTATCTCATCAGTGCTAGCCTGTGAGCTCCCTGAGAGCAGGCAGACCTTAGGACCCACGTTTCCCTCCCCAACAGGTGCCAGGCCTGGTAACCAGCATGCTAGTTACAGCCAAGCTGGTAGGTCCGTCTGCCTTCCCTCTCACCTGGACGTTCCCCAAAGCAGAGGCCACGCTTGGGTTATACCTACTTCTCCAGAGCCTAACAGAGCTTAACATATACTGGGGCTCCAGGAAACATTTGTTGGACAAATGAATAAATGAAAGAATGATACTCTAGACTAGCACTATCCAAATGAACCTTCTCTGGTGATGGAAATGTTTTATATTTGCTGCCCACTAGGGTAGCCACTAGCCACATGGGTCTACTGAGCACTGAAATGTGGCCAGTAGACTCAGGGACTGAATTTATTTTATTTTGTCGTAATTAATTTTTTTGTTTTGTTTTGTTTTGTCTTTTTGCCATTTCTTAGGCTGCTCCCGCGGCATATGGAGATTCCCAGGCTAGGGGTCTAATCAGAGCCGTTGCCACCGGCCTACGCCAGAGCCACAGCAACGTGGGATCCGAGCCACATCTGCAACCTACACCACAGCTCACGGCAATGCTGGATCGTTAACCCGCTGAGCAAGGGCAGGGACCAAATCCGAAACCTCATGGTTCCTAGTCGGATTCATTAACCACTGCACCACAACGGGAACTCCTATAGTAATTAATTTAAACTGAAATAGCCATAGGTTCTACCACAGAACACTTGTATCACAGGATAATTATACGATTACACAAGATGATCCATTGGGGAAAAAAAAAAAAAAGAGAGTTCCTGCTATGGCACAATGAGATCAGCAGCATCTTGGGAGGGCTGGGTCACAGGTTCAAGCCCCAGCACAGCACGGCAGGTTAAGGATCCAGCATTGCCATAGCTGCAGCTTACGATGACTGCAGCTCTGACCTGACCCCTGGCCCGGGAACTCCATATGCCTTGGGCGGCCAAAAAAAGAAAGATGATCTGGTGTCTTGCAGTACTCAATAGATGGTCACTGCAGGATACTAAAAATGAGGAGGAGCAGGGGAATGAGAAGGAAGGCCCCTAACAGCCCCGGAGCCCCCATCTCCATGGCCAATATCACACAGTGGGAATGTACTTGTCTCCATGACTCCCTGGCAAACAGCTCTGCTGTATTCTGAGTGCAGAGCAGTCAGAGCCATTGAGAGAATGAAAGACTGGGCTGAGTAAGAGGGGAGGGATGCAGGGCTGGGACAGGAAAGACTCCAAAGATGTTGCAAAAGGAAAACCCTGGTCTTTTTTATTGCCAGAGACAAGGAGAGAGGGTAGGCTCTCCAAGAGGAAAGCTTATGCAAGCAGGAACTGGCAACAGGTGCTGGAAAGGTGCTGACAATGGCATTCCCACACTCAGGACTGCGTATCCTGGATAGGGTCCTCCCCCAGTGTCCCCCAGAGGGCTGCTCTACACGTCTTCCCACCTGTCCTCAGAGGCCCAGCAGTCAGCCCTCTCCCACCCAACCTCACTGATTCTCACACTAGCTTTGCAAGGAGAGCTAGCTAGTAAGTATTTCCACTGTAGAAGCTGGCACAACGAAAGCTTCAAGATCATCCAAGGTCACAGGCCTCAGACAGACTGGAGCTCAGGCGTCTGCTTGGGACAGTGAGCCAGGTGATGAGACGGCAAAGGGGACCCACTGTCCCCTCCCTCTCCCAACTGTAAGCTCCCTGCAGCTGAGGGCTCTGTCTGTTAGCTCACTGAGGTGTCCCAGGGCCCACCTCAACACCTGGGTCACAGCAACCATTCACGCTGATGAGTGAACCAAGCAACAACCAAACCCGAGTGCAGCCCTTCTGTTTCCAGGATACGTCCCCATACTTCATCCCACACGCTCCCGACAAATGGGCCAGGCAGAAGTCACTGTCTGAGACACAGACACAGAGAGCCACCCTGGGTTGCTGTCCTGAAAATCTGCTTGGGGAACTCCCCAGGAAGTGGCACCTTGACAGCAGAGAGATGGATTAACTCTGCTGGGATCCTGCGTTCATTCTCTTCTCTGGTCCACACTTTTTCAGCAAGTCAAAGATGCAGTCATTCCAGACCCTGTTCCACGGAGCCCACAGTCTCATCGAGGAGGAAGCATCTATAATACCCAACTGTCCAATGGGAGAAAAGTGACAAAGGACAGTGGAAGATGAAGGAGGGAAATGGTAATTCTGGCTGGAGGAGGCAGTTTCTCAACCATGACAAATGGTGAAAATTGAACCCAAGGCAGCAGAGTTCCAGAGGACCTGGGGCCAGGCCCAGAGGTGCAAGAAAGGGCAGGGTCTCGGAGTCAGGCCTGCAGCTACCATCTACCAGCTCTAGAATCTTGGGCAGGTCATTTAGCCTTCCTGGGCCTCAGTTTTCCTCATCTGTAAAATGGGGATGACGACACTCAGCTCATGAGTTGCGAATGTAGGAAGAACTAAATGGTTTCATAGGATACCTGCTCCCAGTAGGGCTCAACAAATGGAAGCCACCAGAATGCTGCAGAGACCCACAAGCATGGGAAGGCAGGAACAGAACAGGAATAGCATTGTAAGTTTGGGAGGTAGAAGCAATGTAATTCCTCTGGGTATGAGGATCTGAAGGCAGCTCCCAACCCAATAAACCAGGCACGAGGGAAGGAGGTCTGTGCCTCCTGACTCACCCCATAAACACCCCCCTGGCTGGACACCAGAGCCACCACAGGTTGAATGAGTGTCTTGGATGGTCCCCAGAGCCAGGACGTGTCAGGAGGTTGTGCTGAAGCAGCCCACGCCCACCTGGCCAAGGGAGGTAGTCAGCTCCTAAGTTCCCCTAAGCCTAAGTGAAGCCAAGATGCCAGCCAATCAGATCTGTGTCCTCCAGCGCTGGATTAAGACCTCAGTCTCAGAGTTCCTGTTGCGGCACAGCAGAAACAAATCTGAGTAGTGTCCATGAGGACACTGGTTTGATTCCTGATCTTGCTTGGTGGGTTGAGGATCCGATGTTGCCGTGAGCTGTAGTGTGGATCATGGACACAGCTCGGATCTGGCATTGCTGTGGCTGTGGTGTAAGCCAGCAGCTGCGGCTCCAATTTGACCCCTAGCCTGGGAACATCCATATGCCGTGAGTGCGGCCCTAAAAAGACCCCAGAAAAAAAAAAAAAAGGCCTTATTCTTTTATTTTCTCAAAAAAAAAATGGAGGAGGGGGAAGAGGAGGAGAAGAATATGAGAGTAAGAGGATGGGGTGCTATGGCGTGGAGGAGAAAAAGCATCAGATCAAGTCAGGCCTGGGGACCTAGGCTCAACTCTGTCACTCAGGAAGAGCAGTAATTACAGCTCACCTTGTTACATTCCTATTACATGCCAGCCACAGAACTAAGTGCTCGAGAGACTTCTCATGTCAATCCCCTCACCAACTCTATGAGACAGGCATTATCTATCTCTATTTTTTTTTTGCAAAGGAGGAAAACTGGGGCTCAGAGTCCAATGAATTTGCCCAAGGTCCAGCAAAGGGTATAGCCAGGATCTGAACTCGGTTCTGACTCCAAGAGCCATGTGGCCACCTTTTTCTTTTTTGGGGGGGTGCACCCTCGGCATATGGAGGTTCCCAGGCTAGGGGTCCAACTGTAGCCACCAGCCTACACCACAGCCACAGCACCCCGGGATCCAAGCCACGTCTCCGAACTTCACCACAACTCACAGCAACGCTGGATACTTAACCCACTGAGCGAGGCCAGGGATCAAACCTGCGTCCTCATGGATGCTAGTTGGGTTCATTAACCGCTGCATGTGGCCACCTTTGCACAAGTAACATGACCTCACTTCTCTGAACCTCAGCCTTCCCATCTGTTCATGGGAGAGTAAATGAACAATCATGATTTAGGCAGAGTTTTATAGTTTACAAAGCTGAAACCACAACAATAGCTAAAGAGGGGCCAAGAGGCCAACACAATCTACACCCCGCTGCAGGTCTATCTAAGCCTGTCCTGGAGCAGGGATCTGGGGCGTACACATCAATCTCCACCTCTAGCTCCTGGCTCTCACGGCCAAGGCCAACCACCAATACCTGCTCTTCAAACCACAAGATGAGACACATTTCAAAGCACCTGGGACTCTGCCTTGAATGGAGGGCAGGTGTGTGGCAGAGTGCCTACGTCCAGGCCAGTCACTCTAGGAAAGCCATTGGGCCCTCAGCCCCTCCACCCAGCCCATGGCCTGGCACCCACCAAAAAGGGTCTGTGATCCCTAAAGCCAACTCCTCCCAGGAAAGAGAGGTAAGGCAGAGAAGTGAGGCGACTCACCCAAGGTCACCTAGAAGCACAGGGCAGACCGTGCTGTGAGAGCCCCAAGCTGGTATGGGGAGGAGAACCGGGCTGTCTGCACAGAGAACTCCTTCCACGTTGACTGGAGTCTCCCAAGCCGAGAGCTTACGGTGTGTTCAGCGTGGTAACAGAAAGAAACATAAAACTTAGCTTCTCCTTTCTAGGCTACAGGCTCCTTGGGGGTGGAGGCTGGGTTGGACTCTCTCCCCAACCCTCTTCAATACCAATGCTGAGCCAGGCCCTGTGCGGGGCGCATGGGGTGCAGGCATAATGAGACTCTGACTCATCCTCAAGGACACATACGTAAATGGAAATTCGCCACAGAGTATGACTTGTGCTACAGCAGAGCAAAGCAGAAGCACTGTGGGGGCCAGAGCTCTAGCAAAACCAGGCCGGGGGAGAAAGGGAAGGCTTCCAGGAAGAGGTGGCACCTGAGCTAGGTCTTAAGGATTAAGTAGGAGTCAGGCTGGTGCAAAGGAAGAGAAGGAAGGCCCTGCCAGGAGGTTCTGTTTACCAAACATTGACATGGTAGCAATAACAATAACAATCCCAACATTAATTGAGCATCTTACCATGTGCCAAGCTCTGTATTTAAGCACTTATATGTGTATTAACTCATTTTATCCTCTTAACAGCCTTTTGAGAATGTTATTATCTCCATTTTACAGATAAGAATACTGAGTCCCAAAGAGTTTAATAACTTCCCCAGGATCCTCAGTTAGTACCTGGAACCAGAATTCAAACCTAGAGGGCTGGTTTCTTGCCTACCACCTCCATCAGCACCCTATACGCTTCTCAGATAGGTACTTTGCGCCAGACCTGGTACTGGATGCAAGGGTATAAAGACGAATATCTGGATATTGACTACTTTATGTTCCAAAAATGATTTAAAGAGGCATGAAAATGAATAAACAGAAGCTCAGAGTGTGTAAAAACAGAAGGACAAGAGAAAACTCCAGGTCTAAAGTTGCATAAGGAAAAGTCCAGCGCTGCTAGAGGTTAAGCAACGTGGGCATTAGCATCAGATGAAGGGGGACTGGCAGGAAGACCCTGAAAGCCCCAGATCAAGGGGCTCAGATTTTTTTCCATCAGTCAAATGGCTGCCCATCTACAACCAAGTTGTAATTTCAGGGGAGAGCTTGAAAGCATATACCAAAAACTGTAGAACAAATCAATGTCTCTACAATGTGAGTTACTTTTAAAACTAGTAACTTCTGGGAGTTCCTGTCATGGCTCAGTGGTTAACGACTCCGACTAGGAACCATGAGGTTGTGGGTTCGATCCCTGGCCTTGTTCAGTGGGTTAACGATCCGGTGTTGACGTGAGCTGTGGTGTAGGTTGCAGATGTGGCTCGGATCCTGCATTGCTGTGGCTCTGGCATAGGCCGGTGGCTACAGCTCCGATTAGACCCCTAGCCTGGGAACCTCCATATGCCACGAGAGTGGCCGAAGAAATGGCAAAAAGACAAAAAAAAATGAAAATAAAATAAATAAAATAAAATAAAACTAGTAACCTCTAGGAGTTCCCTCGTGGCTCAGTGGTTTAAGGATCTGGTGTAGTCACTGCTGTGGCTCTGGTTACACCTATGCATGGGTTTGATCCCTGGCCCAGGAACTTCTATATGCGGGGGAAGCAGCCAAATAAAATTTTTTTGAAAAAATAGTAACCTCTAGGTATCTTCTGCATCAACAGATACTAAAAACATAACAAGTATCATGTGAACAGGAGACAGATTTTTGTCCCTGTATTTAGAAACCTGCTGTCAGGGATGAGAAGTAACAAAAAGACTTAAGCAAGGACTTCTTTGGATTCAAGGTCTGGGATTTCTGCTCTCCACCCATCCCTATACCCCCACCTCTCTGGGCTTCAAGCATCTGAAGGCCCAAAGATGAGCGGAGCCCAGCGAGAAGCTCCAGTGCAGGGATATTCTCACAAAGAGAGCTACGTAAGTACAAATGACTGTTTGATCAATCATTTGGCCTCAGTGTGGGATTTGGTTGAATTAAAGCCATCTGGTTTGGGGGGGGTGGAGGGAGGAGGAGACAAGCAGGCGGGAAAATGACCCACTCCCTCCCCCAAAAAGCATTGTTAAAATATAACGGGGAAAAACAGTAAAGTCTCCGCTGTTATTTCAGCCTAAGCCACTTAATCCTTCAGCACATAAAGCAACTTATTTTATGGCCTTTTCCCTTTAAAAAGTAAATCAGAAGACGCTGCCCTGAATTCAGATATCTCTGAAACACACTACTCATCCCTCCCAGTGAAATATCCTGTTTCATAAACCTTCTTCGAGATACTTGAAACTGCAGATCACTAAATGCCTAGCTTTAGGCATCTGACATTCCAGAGAATTAATATTTAAACTTATTATAGGAAAAAAGAATTGAGTTTGGTTGAAGCATGAAATATTTAATAGTGTCTCCAAATTAGAAACCCTATTTTGTTTCGCGCTGGAAATGCCAACGTTATTACCTGGGCTTTGCACTCCAATAAGATAAAATGCACAGGCGGTCTTGAGATTAAACACACAATTACGGCTGTTTTCTCCAGAGAGAAGGGGAGCGAGACAGGTTTGGGGGAGTGGAAGCGATTGAGTTTCATTTTTACGATACACTTAAAATTATATTATCATTCTCTGCCTTGAGGGTTGGACTTGAGAGGGCTGAAGCTACTTAACCGCCGAAAACTGTGTCAAGATCGGCAAATCCACGGAGGCCTATTCACGGGCTGGTGAGCCTGTACGCCTTGGAATGGGCCCGCTGCTGGGCAAAACCCGGGAACTTTCTCTCGTCGCTAGGACAAAAGTATTAAGTGGTTTGGGATAAAAATTAAGCTTCAATTGACACAGCGGATCCTGGCAGCCTCTGCTGGCACGTGTAATTTATTTACAGGGTTGGAAAGTCGGCAAAATACATCATCAACTCTTATACAAACTTCTACTAGGTATTAAATACCCAAGCCTCAGAGAAGTAATTCATATAGTCCAGCAACGTTCCAAAATAAACCCAATCTGTAGCCCTCCAGAGAGCTTAAAACAGCGAAAGGGATCTGTATTTTTAAAGCCAGGTTTCTAATACTCCCTGGTTTCTTGCTAAAGCCTTATTTGCCTTCAGACCTGTTACTTAAAAACAAAGCAACATCTAGGAGAGTAATCTGGTTGCTAAAAAAACACAAATAGGAAGAGGCTGGGCCACAATCAGCCAGTCCGCCCTGATACTTCTTCCTACTCTCCCTTTCAGACCTAGTGTCAACATCCAAAGGCAAAGAAGCCCAGGGCAATAAAGACTCCTGCAATTTCATGGGAGTTCCCTTTGCGGCTCATCAGGTTACAAACCCGACTAGTATCCATGAGGACACAGGCTCAATCCCTGGCCTTGTTCGGTGGGTTAAGGACCCAGCGTTGCTGTGAGCTGAGGTGTAGGTTGCAGATGTGGCTCAGATCTGGCACTGCTGTTACTGTGGCGTGGGCCACCGCTGCAGCTCTGATTCAACCCCTAGCTGGGGAACGTCCATATGCCACAGGCATGGCCCTAAAAAAGCAAAAAGCGGAAGAAAAAAAAAAGCTCCTGCAATTTCAACTTCAGAAGAAGTACGGTCCCTGGGACTGTCCACACTCACATACATTCTCATGAACGTACAGCCCGTGCAAGGCCACATACACAGGGAGCTTTTCCCTCCATAGGGGGTCATTTGGCTCATTCATCATCTGACACAAAAGACCCATTTCCCACAAACTCTCAAGTTCACTCTGATCTCTGGCCTGTTCTCCCTCCCAAGCCTTTCTTCATCCCACCAAGCATTTAATAAGAAATAATTATTTAATAGATCTCGGGCCATCATGCCCAGTGAAGCATGCATTCTACACACCAGGAGTGGAGGAATCATGAGGAATTCTCTTCAAACAGATGCCTTCAGAAACAGGGGAAGAGAGTCTGCAGCCAGGGTCCAGGCAAGGAAGCTCCCCAACCTGCATGACGGGCTCAAATAGGGACTTGACCTGAAGTAACCAGGGGGGCATGTGGTATGCCACTGCCTCTGAGAAGGGGCTACTTCTAAGGGGCCCTCCAGTCCCAGAAAGTCTCCCCCTGAGGACCCCACATCACAACTGGGAACCACTGGCCTTCCCCGATTTCTGCAGCAGAGTGGTGGGCAGAGCCCTGATGCAGGCAGAGTGCCCCTTAAAACTTCTGTTAGCTAGAGACTCAGAAGTCTGCTCCAGGGACTGATTGTCTGGACTAGCCTGTGGCCTTCTGCTCCCCTCCCCCCAGACTCCTTGCCACTGCTCGAGTTTTAAAAAGGCTGTCCTGGAGACCTCTGTGTTTTAGGGGGAAAGCACAGGCTTTGCTGTCAGACAGAGCTGGGTTCAAATCCCAGGTTCTACTACCCACTACCTGTCCAGTGAGTCACTGTGAATTAAACAGCAAGCTCCTCATTTGGACAAATCACTTAATCTTTCCAGGCCTCATTCCCCCCATCTGTAAATTTAGAATATCTCCTCTTTTCCTCCTAGGATTGCTGGGTGTTGCTACATGCAATCACAGCTATAAAGTGCCTGGCCTGGCACAGACTAGGTGTTCAATGAGGATTAGTTGACTTCCTTCCCTCTTCTGGTTCCCTCTGCAGTCAGCTTCAGGGGCCAAGAGTTCCAAAGAGGGGTCAAGGGGGAACCTGACCTCTTTCCACACCCTAGACCCTTCGTATCCATCCCAGGTGAGTCCATGGGGATTCCTGGGAGCAGCGGAGCGGGATGGGACTACGGATCATCCCATCAAACTGCTTCCCATTTTACAGACAGAGAAACTGAGACTCAAAGCCAAGGGCATGGCCCACGTGCACTGAGGCTGTACAATGGCGCATGTGTTTGCTCCAGACAGGCCCAACCATAACCACCCAAAAAATTCAGGCCATACAGGAAATGCATTATTCAGGGAGCGGACTGAAGGGCTCTCCTCTCAGGGCATCTGACTCAAATGCTGACTTGAAAAACACAGCTCGTAATGCTAACACAATCCGCCTCGATCCACCGGAAACCTTCTGAAGGAATAACCCTTTGGAGTTAGGAGAAGAGGGGAAAAGAAGAAAACAGATGCTTCGAGTGACTTGAAACTCAAAGACCACTGGGTTAGGGTTGTATTTTCTCCACCCCACCCCAAGCCTCTGTTTTCTTTCAGTTTCTTATAAAGAAGACTTTAGGAGACCAAAGCAGCCACAACACTCTTCCCCCCTCTTTTCTGCTTCCCTTCACTCAGTAACCCAGCTATCAGTCCCGGACTTTGCTTCTAATGCCGAAAGCATTTTTTTTCCTCATTGTAAACTATTAATTCGGGCAGCGGTTGTTGATAAACAACACGTCCGTTTTTAAACTGCTAGAATCATTAGCACAGGGAAGGCAAGCAACACAAATATTTCAGGAGCTTGCTCTTTTTTCCTGGCCCTGGTACCCCAGCTGGGCTTTCCGCATGTTGCAGTTGAATTTTTCAAAGCCCATGGCAGAGTTTGTTTCATTTCTTCTCCCCTTGAACTAAATGTCTTTGTTTCTTTAAACACAAAAATAAACTACCCCCTACCAGAAGAAACAACACAAGTCTCTAGTTCCAAACTAACTGCAACTAAAATCTGTATTAGGAAAAGAAATCAGCAAACCGCGGGGTTATAATTTAACATTGAAGAAAAATCACACAGACAAGGTGAGACTGTTGAAATGCCACCATATCAGCTTCAAAACAGGGATGTTTTTTCCCAAGCAAATTGAGGGAAGGAAGGGAAGTTATCCTCTCTATGCAAAAGCCACAGTTAGCAACAGTTGCTGGTCAATTTACAAATAAAGTTGGTATTTATTTGTTTGTTGTTTTCCTTCCTAATCCTATCCAAAAAAGGATTGAAAACCCTATTCCAAACTTTAGTTTCTCCCCTTTTCTAGGATGCTGGCCAAACTCCACAAAATAAAACCGAAGAAAATGATGATAATTATGCAACATTCAGAACAAAGAACATAAGAATATATTTTTTTTAAATGATTCATTGTGCACTTATGCCTGTAATGGGATTTTAACGCACTGTAAAAATAAGTGTGCTGGCTCACTCAGCTTCTCACGCAAATGTATCGCAGGCCGATGAATAACTCAAAGATGGGGTGAGTTTGGGGGTTTTTTCAAGGGGGAAAAAGACGTGTGAAGGAAAAGCAGGGCATATAAAGAAACTTGGGTCTTTTGAATCACAGATGGAGAGACACAGCCTATGGACAGGACTCCACAGCTAAGACAGTTCTGAGACCTCAGTCCGGCTAAGCACTGCAGGTAAACGACTCCGCAACACCTAAGCCTAAATTAAGGTACCATCCTACAAGGCGGTCCCCTTTCTATCTTCCACACCACGCCTTAGTTTCTAGAGAGCTTGGGAGGCAAGAAGGGAAGAAATTCTAGCCACACAAGATTCTGAATCTTTGGGAATTCTATTTCCGCTACACAGCTATAAAAGAGTTGTCGGGTACGTAACTCTTACGACTGTGGACGCAACATGTTCCTATCTTATTTGTGTACCCACACACATACATGTTTCTCTTTGTCTCACTGAGCCTGACATTTGGCCAGCAGGTTTTTCTCCCCCTTATTTAAAACCTCAAGCACTGAAAAAATTTGGATCTGATTATTTCCGGATCACAGGACCAGCACTTTAAAATGGATGAAATGCAAGCAAATTGCCCACTAGAGCCGGAGGGGGTAAATGCTTTCAAAATAACTCATACCTTTCTGTTATGGATGTGCTGGCCCTCCAAAGCCTGCCCAGAACATCACAGTGGCTTCTGATTCAGATGAAGAAACTCTACCAGGTAATGCCAACCAAAATCTCGTGGCTTACTCTCCATCACCAGCCCCTAATGTCCCTACACACAATCTACAGTTGCTTCCCTGTTTTTGCGTTTGTTTTCCTTTTTAAAGAAAAATACATATACACTAAAAAAAAATTTTTTTTTTTTAAGTTACAAGGTTAACTACTTTTTGGCATTTGCAGTCACGTTATGATGGCAGTTTACTAATGGCCGGGTCCATGTCTGTCAGGACCATCAGTCTCCTTTTTTATTGCTGGGACATATCCAATCTCCACACAGGGCCCTGTGGGTCGCTGAAAATTAAACAGGGGGCTCATTATCTGGTTTGGTCTACGAGCAGCAATTCTAGTCAAATGAAATCACCTGGTAAACTAAGACGTGTCCTAAGGAGGGCATGGATACTAGTTACCAACTTCCAAAGATTCAAGACAGAAGAAAGACCAAAAGCGAACATATTTTAAATTCTCTGGGAACATTTGGAAGGCTGTCAGAAATGTCAGCTCTCAATCGCCAACACACATGCACATAGAAGGTACAAGCTGTGGAACTGGAATCGAAATTTGCAATAGTGGCCTTAGAAACTGCCACTTACTGTCTGCAGCTTTGAGAACATCCTGGAACCATAATGTCTTTACCTATAAGATGGGAATCACAGTAATAAGAGGCAGTATCTGCTCAGCTCTTTACAGACTGCAAACTGCTTCTACATCTGTCCCCTCGAAACAGCTCACAAGGTAGGCAGCGTCCAGCTGGCAGGAGGGCAGATGCGGGTGTGTGTGCGGACACACGCTGAAAACCGTAAAGCACTGTGCACGGGGAACGAGCGTCATCGGGCCATCGCCACAAAGCTGACCTCCTCCATAAAGGCCAGATGTTTACCTTCTTTCCTTGTCAGAACTTCCAAAAGCAGAGTGTCGAGTGTTTAATAATGAGAGAAAATACGCAGCATCTGGTAATTTGGCCTTTTCAGCTGTTTGGAATCTGGATAAACGGGACTCTGCCATAAACAGATCGTGATTCTTATTGTAAATGATGACAATGTTAGTCCATGACGTCGCACCATCCCCAGTGGCTCCTAACTACAGATCTGGCAACAGAGAGGACCCCAACACTTAGGGAGAAGCTGCTGGACAAGAGCTCACGCCCTTCCTCGACTTAGGGTCGGTTCGAAGTGGAAGGCAGATCATCGGAAACCCGATTCCAAACCAAGCCACACTGTCTTCTCTCCAGTCACTGGGCAGCAGTGGCCACAAAAGACCTGAAGCTTGGCTCCTCTCGGCCTCCTCTGGCCAGGGCACCAGAGTTAAAGTCGTTAAAGTCAATGTTCAAAAAATCAAATACCCCCCCATCACCCTACCCTCTTTATCTCTGATCCCAGCACGCTGCCCTGCATGAATTAATAAAAGTGACCCCTTCTACCTTTTAGTTTCGTTTATTCTTAGAACAACTGTTTCATTTTCCCTTGGGAAGGAAGCATCAATACCTCTTGTGCAAATGAAAAGCCAGAGGCGTACCCTCCAAAAGAACCTAGCACTGAGGCGGTCCTTTCTTTCACACTCCATCACTAATGCTTTCTTTAGTCTTTCTAAGTAAGTGATGAAACTTAGACCCAGAGAGGGAAATAACTTCCCCTGGCCCACAGATCCTAGGTGGTAGGGTCTTACAATTTCCAGTGCAAACAATAAATATTTTTCATTAGATATTCTTTTCTGTCTGTTTCCAATAAGCCTGAGACTTGGAGCTGGACACCAAACATTCAAAGGGTCCCGAGGTCTAGGGAACACTTGGGTGGGAACAAGGGCAGTTAAGTTTTCCTTTACGGCATTTTTTGAGGGTTGCCCAGCTCTGGTTTTGTCTCAGGCCTCGGGCAGGTTTAAACTGTAAGGAAGAATTTGCCTAGAGGGACACAGGCCAGGTCAGAAACCTCTTGAAGCCCAGGTCTCTAAGCCACGGGCTGGCCAGGGACCCTCACCCAGCAGGCCTCAGTTTCCTCACCATTTAAATGAATGTGACAAATCCTATCCCATCAGCCTTGCTGGAGGCTGTGACAAAGTCTGAAGTCTCTTACCAAAAGCTTACTGTACAAGCGTCTTAAGGTACAAAGAAAGAGGTGCTTCCTCTCATTCTTTTATCCTCCTCTGCCCTTTCCAAAGACAATCCTCATTTAAAGATCTCATATCTTAGACATGAGTTGGGGGGGTGGATAAAAATAATTTGGATTTGGGGGATTGGAAGTAGGAAGGTTGTACACACCGCATCCAGATGAAAGGCCTCTAACAAAGGCTCGGAACAAAGGCTGTGTTTGGAAGAGCCATTTACTAGGTCTGCGGAGAACCTGATCTTCGGTTGACAGCATTTTTTCTAAACACAAAATGTTGCAGGAGGGTATCTATTTAAGGGAGGATTGTGTATGGAGGGGGGCAAGCGAGGGAGCTCAGGGCAGCAAATATTACTCATGTCTTGTTGCACAGCCCTCCTCTCTCCCAAGTAAAAGAGAACCTCATGTGTGTATTCCAGCAATGATACTCTAAAGGCGGTTTGTGTTTGTTTGTTTTCTCTATATCTATCCTTTTATAAAAAGAGACCTCTCCCTCTTGAAGCGACTGACATTAAAAATGAGATAATAGTGCTCTCCTACAGAGTCAGCTGTTTGCCTTAAAAAGAAAAAACTACTTAGGCTTATTTTATTTTACCAGTCCCTGAATTAGGGAGTTAGGTATTTTTTGGTTTCGTTTTGTTTTTTTACCCAGAAGGAGTTCTCATCTCTAAAAACAAGCCACTCTACTTTTTCTAAGTCGCTGGCGATGAAACCTACACAGCCAAGAAACACACTTTTTGTCCTCCTTCAGAATGAGCTGAAAGAGAACCAGGAGGTCTCAAACACTGAAACAGTGAAACCCTCAAACTTTGGTTTCTTCCAGGGGAAAAAAGCAGGGGGACGTAGTGCCTCAACAATACCCCCAATTTCTGGTTAATTATCTGTCAGCGTGAAACTTAAAAATAATGGCTCAATAATAATTAACTGTGATGAGAAGAACATGTTCATGAGAATCCGGCCTCCTGACTGACTTTGACCCATTAATTATTCCAGATCCTGCACCTTATACCCACTAGCCTCACTGGGTAGAGGAAAAGTATTGCACGCGATCTTTTGACCAAAGGCTATGCCTCTGAGGCATCAGGGACAGGACAGCCCTTGTTAAAGTCAGGAATTTACTCAGGCTAGACTACAGCTTCATAAAATTTTCCATCAGGAATCCAGAAGTCATTGGGTATAATTAATTCCTTACTTGACAGATGGAGAAACTGAGGTCCCAAGAGGGGAGGGGTCTTGCTGAAGCCTTCTTTCTGGGTTTTGTTATTGAGGGAGATTGGAATCCTTCAAAGGACGCCTTTAGCAGGCTCAGAGACAGACATGCTGGAGTTGCTACTCATCCTAATTTATAATAAGATTTTGACAAGTTTCACACAGCTTTTATCAGAAACATACAGAAGCAAAACGACATAATCGGAGCTTTTTATACACGCATCTCCCCCCAGATAGGCTTATACTGAGCTAAAATTAGATGCTTCCTAAACAGTCATGGTTTCAGAAAGACAAGCCAGTCCCAAACAACTAGAGAAACTGATGAACTCCTGAGAAAGTTCCACCAAGTTCTCCGGAGAATTCCTACAAAGGCCTGCGGGGGAAACTTCAGGCAGCCCGGATCTCTCCACACCCGCGGCCGGGCGCTTCGGCGGGGCCACACTTACCCTTCCCGGCGGCGGCGGCGGCGGCGGCTTTGGACGGGCCGTAGTCTCGGGGACTCCGGGGTCGCAGGAGGTCGTGGGCTCGCGGTGGTGCGGGAGGCCGGGGCAGCAGGTCTCGCGGACCCGCATCCCCGCAGCCCCCGCCGCTCACGGCGACCCTGAAGGCCATGTGCGGGCCGAGGCCAGCGGGCCCCCGGCCGGGGCCCGGAGCGCCGGGGGCCTCCTTCGGCCTCTTGTCTGAGTGCGCCTCGGCCACTTCGCAGTGCATGGCGCCGGGGCGGGGCGCGCCGCTGGGGGTCGCGCCTGCTCCTGGGGAGGGGAGAAAGCACAGCCGCGTTAGAATGAACCGAGCGGTCCCCTGGCAGGCCCGGGGCCGAGGTTTGGGCAGGTCACCATCCCTGCGTTTTCTCCTCCTCTTGAAAACGGGTTATCGCCACCACACGCACCCTAACCTGACAGACCTACCTAATTCGCGTAAAGGCCCCTTCCAGGGCGCGGGAACAGCTGGCACGTCCTTCCCCGGCTTGCGAAGGGCCCGGCCCCTCAATCCTTCCCCACCAAGCCCTCTCTGGACGAAGGGGTAAACTGAGGCTCGGAGAAGGGAGGGCGCCTGTGCGCGTCACCCGAGAGACATGGGCCGGGAGGCGGCCAGAGATGCCCCGGGCACGGCTCTGGCGAGGCTGCGGAAACGGCTCCGGATGGGTCACGGGCTGCACGTTTCGTCTCGTGGGCGCTCCGGGCCCCCGCTGCGCTCAGGGACGACGGGCGGCGCACCCACCAGCCGGGGTACAGACCCTCCGAGATCCCACCACCACCACCGCCCCCGGAGCCGCGAAAAGAGGAGTCGGAGGATGGGCGCTCACTCCCGCGACGCGAACCCATCACACGCACCCAGATACGCACACTCCCACGCGCAGCTGGGAAAATGAACCGATCGCGCATGAAAACGCGCACAAAGTCGATAGGCCAGGCGCGCCCGCTCCCACGCACACCACACACCCCGCAAAGGCACACCCGGGGACACGATGCGCCACACATACTACCCCCATTCACCCGCTCAGACTCTCAGCAACACTAGCTGCCGCACTCCCATACTCCACACGCGCGCGCGCCCGGCGCCCCTCCGCAGAGCCTCGGGCCTTCCATTATCCCTCCCGCAAAAGGGCCCCGGGCCCCCCAAACTCTCCGCTCGCGCTCCTCGCCCCTTCCCCAAGCCCCCCAATTCCACCGTCCCCGGGACACCCTCCTCCGAGGCGGGCCTGGCGCCCGCCCCTTTCCCGAGCCGCCGGCCGCGCCCCCTCTCACCTCGCCCCCTCTCACCTCACCGCGGCCGCTGCAGCTCGCTCGCGGGGCGCACGACTCGGCGCGCCTCCACCGGCGCCGCAGCCCCCACAGCCGCCGCGTCCAGCGGGGCGGCTCCCCCGGGCGGGGGCGGGGCCGCGGCTTGCCTGACAGCCGCTCCAGCCAATGGCTTGCTGCGGCCGCCTCGCCGACACCAATCGCGGCGCGAGGGCCGGGCCTTCGCGCCTGGGGGCGAGGGCCAGCCGGGCGTGAGGCAGGGCGGAGAGTTTGACAGGCGGCGGGCGGCGGCACCCAGTGCCGCCCGGCCCCCTCCTCTGGCTGCCGCTCAGGGCAGGCCCGCGGGGCGGCGCGGCCAGCGGGAGGGCTCGGTCGTCGGGGCTGGGCCGGCCAGGGCGACGGAGCGCATTGGGTGTCAGGAAAGCCGGCCTCGACCTGCCTCATCTCCGCCTTTCCCAGCAGCTGAGGCAGGAGCCTTCCACCGTCCAGGGTCAGTTTTGCCCGGGTCAGATGTGAGCAGCCAAGCCTGCTAACGTGGAGGCCGTGGATGTGAAAGTGTTTGCAACGTCTTCCTGCAGACGCCGACCCGCTCATTCCAGAGCTCTCACAGATTTCACAGCGGGTCAGCAGCAAAGATGGGACCCGAAGCCAGAGCTCGCAGACCACTTTTGTTTGGACGGTGTGTTTTTCACCAAAAAGAAACCAGGCTAGAGGGTCTCATTTGGAAGCGAAAAGATAAAAATAGATAACCTGGCTCCCAACTAGAAAATACCCCAATTGAATCTGTGACTCTGTCTGGGGGAAGGACCCCAGCACCTCAATTTTTAGCGAGCCCCCAGGAGGTCCTTACAGCCCTGGGCCTTGAGACCCCCTCCTCTAAGTTCCTCCAGGGCCTGGCACCTGCTTCCCCTGGGTTCCCTGGCTCCCCTCACAGACAGCGGTTCCCAGCGAGCCCTGCCCCGTGTGTAGAAAGAACACTGGAGGAAGAAGAAGACTTCAGGGTGATTGGAAGCAGTGGCTGAGTTCCCTTCTCTGGACCTCAGTATCAAATGGGGTATTCACTCAGGCCGCGTCTATCTGCCAAGGCAGGTTCCAGCCAGACCCCTGAGAGGGTCTCTGCTTTTCATGTTGGCCTGCCCCACTCCGCACTCTTGACTGGTGATCTGGGCCCCCACCAAGGGCCCTGCCTGACTCCACACTCTTTGAAGAGAGGGGTCAGGTCTCTTTGGCCTTGGTCTCAAAAGGAAAAATATGATGGGGCAGCAGGTCAGGTCTCACAGCACAGGATTCTACACAGAGGAAGAAACTTCAGGCAGCACTCTCAGATCCTTGGAAAACTGGGATTTTATTTATTATGTACTTATTTATTTATTTTTGCTTTGGGGGGCTGCACCCACAGCATATGAAGGTTCCAAGGCTAGGGGTCAAATCGGAGCTGTAGCCTCTGGCCTACACCACAGCAACGCCAGATCCCAGCCATATCTGTGACCTACACCACAGCTCATGGCAATGCCAGATCCTTAACCCACTGAGCCAGGGATAGAACCTGAATCCTCACGGATACCAGTCAGAATCGTTTCTGCTGCTCCAAGACGGGAACTCCAGAAAACTGGGATTTGAGAATCACAGAATCCTAAAATCTGATGCACTATATTTGATTAAATGTAGCATCTTACACTTAGAGAGCAGTACTGGTAGAAGGGACCTTAGAGCTTTAGTTAGATCCACCCCCAGTTGCAGAGAAGAGAGAATGTGACTGGCCCACAGCAATATGGTGAGGTATGGCAGAGCTGGCACAGGAATCCAGGTGTCCTGACTCCCAGTCCAGAGCTCTTCCTCCTGCCGTGATGCCTCCTCCAATAGGTATAGGATGTCTACCAGTCCTACCCATGACACACAGGCCAAGGGTCATGGCCTGCATAGGATAGCCCTTGCCTCTGTCTGAGGATTTGGAGTTGGGGATTACCACTACTTTTAGGCAGGAGGGAAAGGAATAGGAAGGAGTAAGAGTAGCTCACTAACCCCTCCAATGCACCGCACCCCTCCCTCTTCTGAAGTTCTAGAACCAGCTCTGGCACCAAGAGTCTATGAGGCTTTAGGTAAATCAGAACTTCCTTCTGGGGAGTTCCCATCATGGCACAGCAGAAACAAATCTGACTAGGAACCATGAGGTTGCAGGTTCGATCCCTGGCCTTGCTCGGTGGGTTAAGAATCCGGTGTTGCCATGAGCTGTGGTGTAGGTTGCAGACGCAGCTCAGATCTGGCATTGTTGTGGCTCTGGTGTAAGCCAATGGCTACAGCTCTGATTAGACCCCTAGCCTGGGAACCTCCATATGCCGCGGGTGCAGCCCTAAAAAGACAAAAGACAAAAAAAAAAAAGAACTTCATTCTGGACCTCAGTTTCTCCTTCAGAAAGCAAGGGGGTTGGAAGAAGATCATTGGCCTTTCCAGTGCTGCCCTTTGGTGAGGCTAGGAGACCAGTCTGCTGCCTTCCCTTCCCAACACACACACACACACACACACACACACACACACACTCCACACACAGCACTGCATACTCAGTTAGAATTCAGAAAGCATTTAGTGAAAAAGTCACTAAACCAACTGGAACTACAGGCAAAGACTCTTCAAATTTCCAAGCTGCAGCAACACAGCTCCTTTAGTTTTCTTTGCTGAGCACCTACCCTGAGCCGATTCCCATGCCTGAGCTAAGGACAGGGAGCGCCTGCCTTTCCCTCAATGAACTCACAGCTCCACCCACCAGGTGGGATGGGTTTGTGAAGCCTGACAAAGCAATGAGGAGGTTAATCTACTCAATAGAACAGACCTCTTAAACATGGCCTGTGGCAGGACCTCTTTGGGGACATATAGAATCCAGTGGGTACATGCCTTTTTTTTTTTTTTCTAGAAGGAAACACAAGAAAGTGTTAACAGTGATAAAAGGAATGGAGGACTGAGGGGAAGTCTGTACTTTTCATTTTATGTGTTTTGTTTTGTTGTTGTCTTTTTAGGGCTACAACCACGGCACATGGAGGTTCCCAGGCTAGGGGTCAAATCAGAGCTACAGCCACCAGCCTATGCCACAGCCACAGCCAGGCGGGTTCTGAACTGTGTCTGACCTATACCACCGCTCATGGCAACACCAGATCCTTAATTCACTGAGCGAGGCCAGGGATCAAACCGGCGTCCTCATGGATACTAGTTAGATCCATTTCTGCTGAGCCACAGCAGGAACTCCTGTACTTTTCATTTTACACTTTTCTGCACTGTTTGTATTTTCCAACAATACATATTCTCCTCTCCCCTTTCACAGGGGTTATTTAAGACTAGCAGGATTATGAGCTATATTTTTTCTTTATGCTTTTAGTATTGAAATAAAATTCATTAATATTTTAATGGTCAAGAACAAAACAAATAAAATCCAGTCCTCCCTTTAGCAGGTCGGACAACGTGTGCTTTTTTTTTACGCGCACCCATGTTCCTGCTCAATATACAGTCTGGTTTGCTTTCATCTTTGTTTTTTGCTCTCTGCATCCACATGCACTCTGTGGACCAGGTAACTCCATCTGGATCCAAACATCACGTTTTCTCCTCTGGCTTTGTTCCTCACTCCTAAGTCCCTACCTGGGTAAAGGCCCCTTGGCCAAATCCCCCAAGTCAGAAATCTGAGGGTCATCCCAGGCCCCTCCCCTCCCACGCGCCCACGTCTCCTCTGCCATGAACACACCTAATGCCCTCCTTCCTCTCGATGCTCACTCCTCACTGCTACATTTCTTCCCACCTCTTCTTCCTGCCACCAGCCTCATCCTCTTCCCATTCGTTCCTTGTCCATACTGGTCTCCGTATAAATCTCTAAAATAAGACTTCTCCTGTGGCAGAGTGGGTTAAGGATCAGGCATGGTCACTGCTGTGGCTTAGGCAACTGCTGTGGTGTAGATTTGACCCCTGGCCCAGGGAACTCCACACGCCAGGGGCACGGGAAAAAAAAAAATCTCTAAAATATAGATCTGACCATGTCACTTTTCTGTTAAAACCTCATTAACAGCTCCCAATAAAGCCAAACCATTTTCTCAACACACCTCTTAGTTTTATCCTATGTTCCTATGCTTTTTATGCAGCATATAGAGGTTCCCAGGATAGGGGTCCAATCAGAACTGTAGCTATGCCACAGCCACAGCGGCTCGGGATCCGAGCCGAATCTGCAACCTACAGCCACAGCTCACAGCAATGCCAAATCCTTAACCCACTGAGCAAGGCCAGGGATCGAACCCACAACCTCATCGTTCCTAGTTGGATTCATTAACCACTGAGCCACGACAGGAACTCCTCTACTTCATTCTATCTCAGGACTTATTAAATAGCTTTATAGTGACCTTTCTGTCTCTAGACTGAGAGTTCTCTGAGAGCAGAAGCAGACTCTTGCCTTTGTAACTCCAGAAACTAGAACAGATTCAGGCACCCAGTCAACGTTATCCAAGTGTTTACTGAATGCTGAGAAAATTAAAGCTCAAATTTAAGTGATTTGCCAAAAGTTCTCACAGTCAAAACTGTCTGCCTCCCATACATCGATGGCCAATTGATTTTTTACACAAGTGCCAAGACCACTCATTAAGAATAATCTCTTCAGGAGTTCCCGTGGCATGCAGCGGAAAATGAATCTGACTAGTATCCATGAGGATGCGGGTTTGATCCCTGGCCTTGCTCAGTGGCTTAAGGATCCAGCACTGCCATGAGCTGTAATGTGGATTGCAGATGTGGCTCTGATCCCGAGTTGCTGTGGCTTCGGTGTAGGCCAGCAACTGCAGTTCCAATTCAACCCTTAGCCTGGGAACTTTCGTAGGCTGCAGGTGTGGCCCTAAAAAGACAAAAAAAGAAAAAAAAATTTAAAATAATACGAAAAACTAACCGTGTCAAATGCTGGCAAGGTTATGGAGGAACTGGAACTCTTATACACTGCTGGTAGAAATGCAAAAAGGCACAACCACTTTGGAAAACAGTTTTATATTTTCTTATAATGTTATACTTAGCACTTACCATATAACCCAGACAAATCAGCAATCCCACTCTCAATGTTCACCCAAGTGAAATGAAAACCTGTGTTTATGCAAAAACCTGTATATGAAGGTTGTTTTTGTTTGTTTGTTTTGTTTTTTTGCTTTATAGGGCCAAATCTGCAGCTTATGGAAGTTCCCAGGCTAGGGTTTGAATCGGAGTTACAGCTACCGGCCTAAGCCAAGCCACAGCAATGCAGGATCCAAGCCACGTCTGTGACCTACACCATAGCTCATGACAACACTGGATCCTTAACTCACTTATTGAGGCCAGGGATCGAACCCGTGTCCTCATGGATACTAGTCAGGTTTGTTACCGCTGAGCCACAACAGGAACTCATGTACATGAAAAATTTTAGCAGCTTTATTTGTAATCCTCAAAAATGGGAAACCAGATGTCCATCAACTCCAAAAAGAACAAAGTGTAGTAAAGCCACAGAATGGAATAGTACTCAGCAAAAGTACAGAATTAACCATTGGTATTCATATCAACATGGATGAATCTGAAACGCATTTTGCTAAGTAAAAGAAGCCAGACTCAAAAGACTGCAGACTGGGGAGTTCCCATCGTGGCTCAGGGTTAACCAACCCTATTAGGAACCATGAGGTGGTGGGTTCCATCCCTGGCCTTGCTCATTGGGTTAACCAACGATCCAGCGTTGCTGTGAGCTGTGGTGTAGGTTGCAGACGCGGCTCAGATCCTGCGTTGCTGTGGCTCTGGTGTAGGCTGGTGGCTACAGCTCCGATTCGACCTCTAGCCTGCGAACTTCCATGTGCCACGGGAAGCAGCCCCAGAGAAGGCAAACCCCCCCCCCCAAAAAAAAAAAACAACACTGCAGACTGTTTGATTCCATTCATGTGACCTTCTGGAAAAGACAAAACTATAGAGAACAGATCAATGATTGCCAGGAGTTAAGGACTGAGTAAATTTTGATTGCAAAAGAATTTGAGGAAATTTGAGGGAGGGTCAGCAAGAGAACAGTTCTATATTTTGATTGTGGCCGTATTTCCATGACTCTATGCTTTTGCAGATCTGTAGTCTGAACTTTACTGTATGTAAATTTATTATTATTATTATTAATATTTCCGCCATGCCTGTGGCATGTGAACATTTCTGGGCCAGGAACTGAACCTGCACCACGTAGTGAGCTGAGCTGCTTCACCTGCTGCACCACAAGGGAACTCTTGTATGTGACTGTAAAACAAACCAAAAAGTCCAATTGACTATTCCTAAAAGTAGTCTCTTCTAAATGAAGCCTCAGTCTAATCAGACTCTCTCTAGACATAGAAACTGTTAAAGGGCTTGAGAAGCCAAATTCCACTGAACTAATTTCCTCTCCGTCTTCCTGTCCTTTCTCCTCTCCTCATCCTGTTTTCTCTTATATGAATGGTGACACCACCAAGCTGGGACCCGAGGGGGTAGCCTAGGCTGCTTTCCCTCTCTCTCCACCTACATTCAGACTCCAAGGCCTTTGATTCCGACCTCCTGTGTACCTTCTGTAAATGCTCCTTCTCTCCATCTCCACGGCTGTGGCCTTCTCATCATCTCTAGCCTGAACCACTGCAGCAGCTTCTCATTTGGGTCTCCTTGCCTCCAGCCTGGTCCTTCCACTCCATCCTCCCCCCTGCAGCCACAGTAGCCTTTTTTTTTTTTTTTTTTTTGGTCTTTTTGCCTTTTTAGGACTGTACCCACAGCATATGGCGGTTCCCAGGCTAGGGGTCCAATTGGACCTGTAGCCGGTGGCCTACTCCACAGCCACAGCAACTAGGGATCCAAGCTGCGTCTGCAACCAATATACACCACAGCTCACGGCAACGCCGGATCCTTAACCCACTGGGCAGAGCTAGGGATCGAATCCGAATCCTCATGGATGCTAGTCAGGTTCGATAACCACTGAGTCATGATGGGAACTCCCCCAGTGGCCTTTCTAAGTCACTGATCCAACTATGTCGCTCTTCCAGCTTAAACCCCTCTGAGTGGCCCTGGCTCTTTCGGGGCAGGAATTTTTTCTATTTGCCTCTATAGCCCTAGTACCAAGCACAGTGCCTACTATCCGTACACAATCAGTGAGTGATGGTTGAATAAATGCATAAGTTAATGAAGGAATTATGAAAGGATGTTCAGGTCTTCCAGAAACTCATTCAGAGAAGTCAGAAGACAACGGCTGAGCCTGCAAGGAGGAAGCACCACGGTTAGTATCCCAATCTCTATCCTTGTTCAAAAATATTGATTGAGAACCTACCATGTCCCAGGCACTGTCTTGGGTGCCAGAGATTCATGCGGGGTCTTCTTCTTTTTTTTTTTTCCTTTTCTAGGGCCGCTCCCACGGCATATGGAGGTTCCCAGGCTAGGGGTCTAATTGGAGCTGTAGCTTCCAGCCACAGTCACAGCCACAGCAACGCCAGATCCTTAACCCACTGAGCGAGGCCCGGGATCAAACCCGCAACCTCATGGTTCCTAGTTGGATTCGTTAACCACTGAGCCACGACGGGAACTCCCTCATGCAGGTTCTGACTGATGGAGGACAAAAAGTATCCAATCCAACATACAAAATGAATGCACACTTACAAACAAGGATAAGGCCCTGAAGGAGAAATGCCTCCTGCGGGCCGGTGCTGAGAGGATGTGAAGTGGGGAAGGGGTCTGAGACTTGACGGAGTCGAAAGGGTCAAGAAGTCTTGGACCTGTAGCCGCCGGCCTACTCCACAGCCACAGCAACTCGGGATTCAAGCTGCGTCTGCAACCACCCTTGAGGAGGTGATGATGAAACTAGAATCTAAGAGGATAAGAAGCTGCTGTCACAGAGTTGAGGACGAGCTTTCCAGAAGATGGAAGAGTGTGTGCCAAAGGTGCAAAAGTCCTGAAATGAGCAGACGTAAGGTTTTTCCCAGGCAGCGAAAGAAATGCAGTGAGATTGGATGCACAGAGCGAGGGCAGGGGAGGCACCAGATGAGACCGGGCGAGGGGAAGGGCTGGGTCTGAATGACTCTGGGTTGGAGACTGACATGAGATCTGTTCTGAAAATATCGTTCTAGCTGCTGTGTGGAAAATGGATCGAGAAAGGAGCAAGTGTGGCTGCTGGAAGGCTAGTCAGGGGATATGCCCAAAGAGAGATGCTGAGGAGCCTGGACTCAGGTGCCCGGGGCTGGCAGAGATGAGGGGGGCGATTTGCTGGAATGCAGGTTCACTGGGGAAGGAAACTTGACAGTTCTGGTGATGGGAGTGAAGGGGGCGTGAGAGAAAGAAGAGGCTGAGTATCTGGAGCAAGAGCCGTTTTAGAGTTTGGAACTTTCCCAGGTGGCCCAAGGCACTCCTCATCCTTAATGGTGTTTTCTGGAAGCAAAGATGTCACAGTTAACAGGCCATTAAGTTACACCCCCCCTCCTCAGTCTCATTACTATGCAGCTGCTTTTCCATAAAAACTTGAGCTGTGGAGTTTCCATCGTGGCTCAGTGGAAACGAATCTGACTGGCATCCATGAGGACATGGGTTCGGTCCCTGGCCTTGATCACTGGGTTAAGGATCCAGCATTGCTGTCAGCTGTGGTGTAGGTTGCAGACTCAGCTCGGATCTGGCATGGCTGTGGCCAGCAGCTACAGCTCCGATTCGACCCCAAGCCTGGGCACCTCCATATGCCAGAAGTGCGGCCCTAAAAAAAAAAAAAAAACCCACCAAAAAACAAACTTGAGTTGCTTTTCAGCACACCACTATGTTTGTAGGGAAACACAATCAGGCTCAAAATAAAATGCATAGATGCTGCTCATGAGGACAATAAGAATTGATGGCTTGAAAGTTATAAGGGACAATATGGGCCATCCATTTAGGAGAAGGAACCTGTTATTTATGGAAGCACAGCGTGCCATGCCCTGCGGCAGGTTCTTTTATGTAAATTACTGCAGATGACACTCCATATACACATTCAGTACAGACAGCAAACTGTGAAGAGAGTAGTATTGTCTCCTATTACATACACAGAAAATGAGACCCAAATAGGTTCAGTGACTTGCCCAAGGTTTCAACTAGCAAGTGGCAGATTCAGGGGTCAGCCCTAAGTCTGCTTAGCCCTAAATACCAGGATCTTTCCATCATGCCACTATACGTTATCTGCACCTGAACTGGAATGTTCTGTCACCTGACCTTTCTTTTCCTTTCAGCCAGAATGCCTTTGCAGCTGCCCACTCCCACCTGGACCCATCCAGACTTCCAAAGCTCACCTCGAACGGCCCCCTCCCCACATAACCTGCTTCCCTTTCCCACCAAACAGTGGCACACAAAGCCCCTCTCAGAGCACTTAATTTGTGCCTTATTATATACCCATTTGTGCACTTAATGTATTCCCAACTCTTCGCCGCAGACCCCTTGAAAACACGTTTTCTACGTGCGTGAGAGAGAATCAGTGGTGTGTGGATTTGCATGCTCGTACCTTATTTGAACAGGTCAAAAAGTTGGCAAACGAGGCTACAGCACATGTATATATGGAGTGGGGAATGAAATAATTGATTATTCACATTGTTAACATTTTAATGTATTGACATAAATATCAAATTTATACAGTACACGCGAGTATTACATAATTCCTATGCTTCCTTTTGAGCCAGCTTTAAAATCACCATATACCTATAGGCAAAAAGCATTCTGAAAAATAGAAGAATGAACCTGTATTCATGAAGTTTTTGTTGTTTTGTTTTTTTGGTGGCACGTGGAAGTTCCCAGGCCAGGGGTCAAACTTGTGTCACAGCAGCGACTTAAGCCACCACAGTGACGGACCACACCAGAACCCTAACCCACTGCACCCCAAGGGAACTCCCAATGAATAAGTTGTAAATGAATCCTTTGATTACAAAAAATCAATTTTAAGACATTTGATAGACATCTTGTGTAATCTTCCAAGACATTCCTTTTACGAAAATTCTATTTATCTTAATATGTGACAAATTAAAAAAACTCATGCAATGTTACATTTAGAAGGGAACTTAGGAGTTCCCGGCGTGGCCCAGAAGAAATGAAATCGACTAGGAACGATGAGGTTGTGGGTTCGATCCCTGGCCTCGCTCATGGGTTAAGAATCCGGCATTGTCATGAGCTGTGGTGTAAGTAAAAGATGCTCGGATCTGACATTGCTGTGGCTGTGTTCCCAGGCCAGCGGCAACAGCTCCAATTCTACTCCTAGCCAGGGAAACTTCATATGCCATGGGTGTGGCCCTGAAAAGCCAAAAAAAAAAAAAAAAGAAAGAAAGAAAGAAAGAGAAGGAAACTTAAAAATCATTCAGTCAAATTCTTTTATTTTTGCAGTTGAAATAGAAGTTGAGTGATGAAATCTTAGCTCAAAGTCACACAACTAGGTGCCAGACTAGAACGCATTTCTTCTACAAACTCTGAACTCCGGAGGAGAGATTGCTGGCAGCCTATGTTAATATTAATTCAGAGCCCCAGTAACAGAACCCCAATTTTATTTACGGGTTACACACAACTTCTAAAAGATACTTCCCGGACTCCCTTGCCGCCAGATGTGGTCTTGTGACTATGCTTCAGCCAGTGAAATGCAAGGGTAAGTGTGTAGACTTTTAGGAAATCTCCTTAAAAGGGAGGGGATACACCATTCTCATTTCTCTTCTTCCTTCTTGTTGCCTGGAACACAGGCACAATGGCTGTAGTTCTAGCAGCCATGTGGGACCATGAGGACAGGGGGCGTACCTTGGGGCTAGCTAAGCAGAGAGCTAGAATGAGTCTGAATCGGGATAACCTCAGAGGTCACGTTGAGACAGCCTATCTCTAGATCTGCTTTTATGCGAAAAAAAATAAACATGTACATTTCTACATTATTTCAGAACCACTATTTTGAGTTTTTCAGTTATATGCAGCCAAACTTAACTAACACATCTAACTTGCCCCCTGCCCCCCATAAACCCATTCCTCTCCCTTCTCAGGACATGGCAATTTCAGTGTACCAACTGCTTAGGCCAAAAGCCTTGGCGTCAGTACTAGTGGACTTTGTTTCTTTCATACCCCACAACCATCCCACCAGCAAGTCTCATCAACTCTTTCTTTGTAATAGACCCGGACCTGTCCGATTCTCATTGCTCTCACTGCTATTCCTCTGGGCCGTCGCTACAGTTGACCCTTGACCAACACAGGGCTCAGGGGTGCCAACCTCTGCATGGCAGGGAAATCTGCATGAAACTTTACAGTCAGCCTCTGTATCCTCCGCTCCACGCCCACAGAATCAACCAACCACTGACTGTGCAGACGAGTGAAAGAAATCTACGCAGAAGAGAAACCACGCAAGTTCAAACCCGTGATGTTCACGAGTTAACTCTATCCTCCACTGGTTTACAGCCGTGGCCTCCTAACTAGTCTCCCTGCTTTTATTCTTACCTGCCACCCCCTCGCCCCAGTCTGTTTTCCGCATAAGTGGGCTCCTGCTATTCCTTTGCTCAGAACTCGGCAACGGCTGCCCCTGACTCCAAGTGAGAGCAAAGGGCTCACTGTGGCCTCCCCTCCCCCGCTGCTGGCCTCAGCTACCATGCCTCCCCTCCCCCACTGGACCCGGCACCCTCTCTCCTGGCCATCCCTTGAACTTATTGCTATCAGGTATGTCCCAGTCTCCAGGTGCACTGCTTTGAGGAACCCTTCCCCGGAGAGCCATGTATTATCGCTCTTACCTCCTTCAGGCCTCTTGCCAAACGTCACTTCATCAGGAAGGTGGTCCCTGACCACCCTATCTAAAGCGGCATCCCACCCTGCTATCTACTTTCAACTCGTTCCCCAGCCAACTGGCCACCGCATGACATTTGTTTATGTTCATTGTCTATCTCTCCCCACTGGACCCTCAGTGTTGCCGCTCAGAGCAACTTGCTCTCCCTCTGAAAACGGATTAACTATTTGCTGACAACAAAAAGAAGCTGGCTCCACCCTATTAGCTAATGAAGAAGCTCTATAAGGGTAATATGATTTTCTGTTCTAATAAAAATTATTCTTCTTATAGTTAACAGCAACCACAAAACATTCCAAAAAAAAAAAAGGAGTAAGAATGATGGGCAGCAGGCTGGGCCAATTTGTAAGACAGGCTCCAGAACCAAATGTCCTTTCAAAGCAGCCCCAAAAGCCTTTTCTTACTGTTCTCGTATGACCTCTTCGGAGAGAACAGGGGGGTCGAACTGACCACTCATTATCTGGTGATGAACACAGCTGTCCTCACATAATTCTCCAGCTTGATGGAAAATCCTGA
This sequence comes from Phacochoerus africanus, assembly GCF_016906955.1. NCBI lineage: Eukaryota > Metazoa > Chordata > Mammalia > Artiodactyla > Suidae > Phacochoerus > Phacochoerus africanus. The sequence continues at coordinate 158,042,956 of NC_062551.1, read as the reverse complement.
TGATTTATTGATGTTTTTAAAAGCATGAAGAAATAAATGTCCACTAAAACAGATTTATCTTTTCATTCACAAACAGCTTATTCCTTGTCAAAGTTAGGAAGTTTTCCGTTGGACTTGCAACTTGAAATGAGAAATCTTTTTGGTAAACTACTCACTAAATAAACATTTTTGGAGACAATGTATTACTAATACTTGTTTTCCTGTGAAGAAGGAGCAATGCCTGACAGAACATCACAGTTCCCATCTCCAAAGACCGAGAAGCCAAATCTAGTCTGTCTGTCTGTCTTTCTCTTTCTTTCCTTCCTTCCTTTCTTTTTTGCTTTTTAGGGCTGCACCCACAGCATATATGTAAGTTCACAGGCTAGGGGTAGAAACGGAGCTGCAGCTGCCAGCCTACGCCACAGCCACAGCCACAGCCACGCTGGATCCTTAACCCACTGAGCAGAGCCAGGGCTCAAACCCACGTCTTCATGGATACTAATCAGGCTCTTTACCACTGAGCCACAACAGGAACTAGTTTCTTTAAGAACATTTGCAAGGAAGAACAGCAAGCTATTTCTGAGGTTTTGCTTCAAAAATACAAACTCTTCTTTGTCATACATTCTTGATGATTGATGCTTCCAGCTGCTAAAATATTCCTTCTTTGAAAATATTCCTTCTTTGGAAAAAAAAAAAAAGAATATAGCTCCCAAGAAAATTAAGGGCCTAGCTTTGAAGACAGAGCTCCCTGCATCTGAATCCCATCTCCGCTAGCTCTGTGTCATCAGAAAAATCATCTCACTTCTCGCCTCAGGCTCCCCTTCCAGAAAACCAAGGTGAGCTTCACAACCACCCTGGAAAATAGATGGCTATTAAAGATAAAAAAGTGTAGGGAGTTCTCATCGTGGCTCAGGGGAAACAAACCCGACTAGTATCCATGAGGATGAGGGTTCAACCCCTGGCCTCGCTCAGTGGGTTAAGGATCCGGCGTTGCAATGGGCTGTGGTGTAGATCGCAGTCGCAGCTCGGCTGCCGCATTGTGGCGTCGGCCAGCAGCTACAGCTCTGATTCAACCCCTAGCTTGGGAACCTCCATATACCGGGGCAAAAGAAAAAGAAAAACGAAAAAAAAGAAAACCCATCACCAGTACTACATGGATAAAAACCTCCCCCAAACAAAAGAGAAGCGGCTGGGGGCCGCGGATCTTTTTCCCTCTAACAACTTTGAAATAGTGACCTCTGCTGGCCAGTGGAAAACATGAGCTTTTCAACCACCAAGGGAGCAAGGATGGAGTCAGCCAGGCTTGGTCCCTGCCTCTGGAACAAAATCCAGGTGTTGCGCTACAAGGGACAGAAAATTGTCACAAGGGTTACCACGATGTAATTGGGATGTTAACAAAATTAAAGGCCGGCCTTTCCATTTGCTCATCCGCCCAGAAGATTTTTTTTTCCCCAAATGCCGTGGTCTCCTATTTTTAAAATGTCATAATTGCATACAAATGTTATAGCCGAAAAACAACGCAAGGGGCATTAAAAATCAATCTTCCATGTAAGCCTCAGATTTTCCAGCATGATGATCCCAAAGCAGAAGTGGTGACAAATGTGTAGAAAACAGAGTGAAAAAGTCAAAAGGCATCATTAAGAATACTCCAACAAAAGGAGGAAAAAAATCTTTGGGAACACATGTCTGCTTCAGCTGGGGTAAACAGCCAACTACAAAGAAGGCTTTAAAAAAAAAACAACCCTGCAAAACTCTTAGAGATACGACCCAGAAATCCAATTAGGGAGCAGTCATGGCCCTTTTCTTCAAGCAGAAATATGCTTGATGGAAGACGCTGCCCAAGAGTCTATTGGCTGGGATATTTTGACATGAAACACATTTCCACCTCTTAAGGTATGAAATAAAACAGAAGCTGCAAACTAGCAGCCACAGAGCTGTGTGGTTTGATTTGGCACTTACTGTATCTTTCTTTAATTTCCAACACTTTAAAAGTGGAGTGTTCAGAGTTCCCACCCAGGCACAGTGGGTTAAGAATCCAACTGCAGTGGTCAGGGTCACGGTGGAGGTGCAGGTTTGATCCATAGCCTGCTGCAGTGGGTTAAAAGATCCGGCATCACTGTAGCTGTGACTCGGATTTGCCCGGGAACTTCCATACGCCACGGGTACAGTCACAAATTTAAAAATTTTAAAAAGGGGGAGATTTCACAGCAAAATCTGAATTTCTTCCTTCTTAAAAACTAATGGGGAGATCTAGACACACCAGGCAAGCATTCTCCCATAGCAACAACCAACCAGGGCCAAGCAGCAGTTGGCCCTTAAGATGGGGCATGTGGGCTCCCTTTGCTGTGTTCCTTAGCCTGACGGCTTAGTCATCACATCACCTTCTGGCATTTGTAAGCTCCAGTCTGAGACTCTGCGTTTTTGTTTGTTTGTTTTTTCTCTTTTGGCTGTTCCGTGACACATGGAGTTCCTGGGGCAGGAATCAGATGTGAGCTACAATTTTGACCTGCTCTACAAACTGGAGCAACGCAGGATCAAACCCGCGTCCCAGCACTCCAGAGAAGCTGCAGATCCTGTTGCACCACAGTGGGAACTCGACTGTGGGTTTTTAACCACTCTGAGGCACTGATAAGGAACTGAATTCAGTTAAAACAATTATCAACCATTGCGAGGTAATTCAATAGGCACCCTCGATATAAATAATGACATGATCCTTGAACCCAAAGAACTCATATAGCACCACTTCCAGTGAGACCACATAAACTGGTTAATTATAATAAGACATGTTCAGAGTTCCCACCGTGGTGCAATGGTTGACGAATCTGCCTAGGAACCATGAGGTTGCAGGTTCAATCCCTGGCCTTGCTCAGTGGGTTAAGGATCCGCCGTTGCCATGACCTGTGGTGTAGGTTGCAGATGCGGCTCGGATCCCGCGTTGCTGTGGCTCTGGGTGGCTATAGCTCCGATTGTACCCCTAGCCTGGGAATCTCCATGTGCCTTGGGTGTGGCCCTAGAAAAGACAAAAAATAATAATAATAATAATAACAATAAGACAGGTTCATTGAAAAGAAGGTGGTAAAGACAAAAGTAATTAAATTCAATTTCTAGCTATTTGAGATGCCACCTAGCCCACTGATGTTCAGCCTTTCTTCTTTCATAATAATATGCATTTAAGGGTATAAATTTCCCTTGAAGCATGGCATTAGCTATAGATCACAAGTTTCAACATGTATTATTATCATTTCTTTAAAATCATTTTTCTAATTCCCACTTCTGTGATTTTCTGTGGGTGATTCTGACATGTATTTCTTCATTTCCAAATATATGGACTATTCTAAGTATCATTTTTAAATGATCTCTGCCTTAACTGCATCACGAATATACTCTAAATCATTTTAAACTTTTTTTTTGGTCTTTTTTTTGTCTTTTTGCCTTTTCTAGGGCTGCACCCGAGGCATATGGAGGTTCCTAGGCTAGGGGTCTAATTGGAGCTATAGCTGCCGGCCTACACCAGAGCCACAGCAACGTGGGATCCGAGACTCATCTGCAACCTACACCACAGCTCACGGCAACGCCGGATCCTTAACCCACTGAGCAAGGGCAGGGATGGAACCCGCAACCTCATGGTTCCTAGTCAGATTTGTTAACCACTGAGACACGACGGGAACTCCTGTTTTGTTTTTAAGTTATAACATACATAAAGCACCTCGATCTTCCGTATCCAGTTCACTGACCCTTCCTGTGAACACACCCACATAAGCCAAAGCAAGATACAGAGCATTTCCAGCGCCTCGGGTTTCCCCAGGCCCTTCTACGTCAGTCTTGTGCTCCGCTCTCCAGCACTCCTCTGAGGGTGGTACCACGAAGGCAAACTGTTCTTGAAATGCACACACAAGCAGTCACACAGTACGTATTCCTTTGTGTCTAGCTTCTTTTGCTCAGGTTTAGGAGCTTCATTCGTGTTGTAATTGCAGTAGTCCCTCCTTTAACCTCGGATGTAAAACTGCATTGTGAAATCGTAGCACATGTATTTATCCAGGCTACTATTGAGAGTCATTGGAATTGTCTCCAGTCTGGGGCGACTGTGAAAAATCCTTCCAGAAGATACACATGACTTTGGTGACCATGTGTCCTCAATTCTCTGGAGCACATGCCAGTTATTGCAAAGGATATAGTCTAAGGTAGGCATGCTTGGCTTTAGTTAGATGGCACCCCAATACTGTCCCTATGTTGTAAACTTTACTTATCTTTAAAACCTCATCAGACACTACTGGTTTCTTAAGGCAATATCCATATTTACTTTTGTTTCTCATTATGGCTATTACAGGATATGGGATGCAGTTCCCTGTGTAAGACCTTGTTGTTGATTCATTTTTTGTTGCTGTTCTTAATTCCTACGTGCTTCACTATGCTCTCTCCCTGAAGGAAAAAAAAAAACAAAACAGAAAACCTACCTTTATAAATTAAGTTCCTTTCAGTGTGACCTGCTGATGAGCTTTCTTAGCTTTTGTCTGGAGATGTGTTGAATTTCCCCACTATTCTTGTAGATTTAATGCTGGATGTGGAATTTTAGGTTAGTAAATTTCTTCTCAGCACTTTAAAATTTCCATTCCATTCTCTTTGTTTTTGTTGAAATGTTAGCTGTCCAGTCGTTGCTCATTTGAATGTGGTCTTTTTTTCACTTCCGGTTACCCTGAACCCCTTGGTTTTTAGCACTTTTGCTATTATGTACTCAGGGTTCATTCTTTCCATTCATCTGTTTAGGGGTCATAGAGCTTCCTCAGTCTGTGGCTGGACGTTTTATAAAGTTTTCTGCTGTAAGTCTTCAAAAGTGTTTCTGTTCCATCAGATCTCCATCTCCTGCCAGGATTCCAATTACATTCACAAACTCTCTCATTATACCATCTCTGCCTTAATCTGTCTTCTGTATTTTGACTTTTTTTTGACTTTCTATACTTTCTGAAATTCTTCCAACCTATCTTTTGAGTCAGTTTTGGTTTTTTCCAGCTATATCTATCTGCAGGTAAACCTATCCTTTGACCTCTCAATTTTAGTTACTGTATTTTTCTGTTCTAGAATTTCTCTGTGGTGCTTTTCAGATTATGTGTGTGCGCGTACGCGTACAGTTTCTACTACATATATATGTAGTCTCTAGTTCTCAAATGAATTAAAATTTCATTTTTTAATCTTCTGGAACACAGTAATCCTAATTTTAAAAATCTCAGATAACGCTAGTATCTGGAGTCCCTAGGGGTTTATTCTACTATCGGTTGCTTCTGTTATTCTCATTCATGTTGTTTCTTCCTGTGCCTGGTTATTTTCAATTGTGTGCAGACACTGTATTGAAACTTGTTTGCAGAAATAATTGAGACCCAGGTTGCTGTTTTCCTCCAGAGAGGATTTATGATAGCTTCTCCCTGGAGCTAGAAACACTGGCAAACAGAGATTACTGCAATTCAATTTAATGAGGACTCTAACTCCACTACAGTACAGGCAATTTACCCCTCTTCACCCTCCCTTCTAGACTGCAGTCCTTTGGGGGTTCCAACTCAAAGCAAAGAGGATTTACCAGGCCCTCTTTGTAGGTCCTGAACCCCAAATTCTGTCCCCTATGTTAGGAAGCTCTGGAAACTACCCCCACCTGCCATTCTATCCTGATCAAAAAGTAAGTTTTCAGAAGGCAAGACCTTGTCCCTGAAGCCTAATTAGACCCTTGGATACTTGGTCCATTTAGGCTAATTTCTTTCAAACAGGAATCTGATTTGCCTTCAGAAACAGTTATCAGTCTGTGTCTCAGGAATGAGATGGCAGATGAGAATATTAAAAAGACACTAGGCAGGAAAAAAGAATAAACTTTTGATGCACAAAGAAGCAGAGAAGAGCCATTTAGAGATCCTGAGAGCTTCCCAGGTTCTTCAAGGGGCCCAGAAGCAAAGCCATACCTGTGCTCACCGAGGCTGTCCTGTACCCTCCGGGTCAACTCCCCTTCTTATGCTTAAGCTAAACTGAAGTGGGGACTGTGTCCTTGCAACAAAGAATCACAATATAGTTAGAGGGTCTTTTCAAGACTGTAGACCACTGTTACTGATGAGTTGGAAGGTAGGAGAATCAATCAATCAAGAGTCAACGTATCTTTAAAAGACTACCAAGTAAAAGGCCTGTGATTTAGGTCATCTTCCAATATTTCTCTGCCACAGACATCCCATAGGTCTTCCAGAACTACTTTACCATCAGGATCCCTTGCAAGGCATTCTCTACAGTATCTGGTAAGGTTACATGTGTGCAGGGAGAACATGGACAATTAAAGAAAAGGCAGAGCCACAGAGCTCCTGGAAATTAATGCAAGTGACAATATGGGCTAGTACCAAGACACGTAAGGAGATGTTATTTTGGGTGGGTTAGGAACAGAACAGATGCTCAGAGAGACAACAAATAGCAAGACACATCAATTCTGTACATAAGAAAAAAAGGTCTTTGCCAACAAAGGTGGCCTCTATTTTTTTCTCCCAGATAGGGAGTGAGCTCTCTGAGAGCAAGGTCTATGATTTTGTAATATCAGTGCCCATCACAGGGCCTGGTATACAGCAGGCAGTTAGCAAGTGCTGGATAAGTAAATGGGAGAATTATCAGCATTTTACAAAAACTGGTTTACAATTCCTTGCCTTAAACTCCTGAGGCCAGATGTTTGAGAATACATTTTTCAGATTTTATTAAAGTAATAATGATACATATTACATAACACCCCATGGGGTCTGGAACAGCATCTCATATAATAAAACATACTACAGTGAATGTAAACATAGCCCTATTACATGGAATAAATTGTCTACAAATAGTCTCACATCAGTTAAGGTCAGGTTTAACTGCCAAAGATATTCTGTCACCAAATTTACCAGTTAAAAAAGCATTCTGGGGAGCTCCCATCGTGGTGCAGCGGAAACAAATCCAACTAGGAACCATGAGGTTGTGGGTTCAATCCCTGGCCTCGATCAGTGGGTTAAGGATCCGGCAGCTCAGACCCCGCGTTGCTGTAGCTCTGGCGTAGGCCAGTGGCTACAGCTCCGATCAGACCCCTAGTCTGGCAACCTCCATATGTCGTGGGTATGGCCCTAAAAAGACTGGGAAAAAAAAAAAAAAAAAAAACAAGGACAAAGAAAAAAACTAGGGAGTTCCCATCGTGGCTCAGGGGAAATGAATCTGCCTAGTATCCATGAGGATGCAGGTTTAAACCCTGGTCTTGCTCATTGGGTTAAGGATCCGGTATTGCTGTGAGCTGTGGTGTAGGTCACAGATGCGGCTCAGATCTGTGGCTGCTGTAGCGTAGGCTGGTGGCTGCAGCTCTGATTTGACCCCTAGCCTGGGACCTTCCATGTGCCTCGGGTGCCGCCCTAGAAAAGACCAAAAAAACACCCAAAACCTAAAAGTAATCATAAAAAAGACCAATTTTCATGTATGTATTAGGAAACAATAGTGTAATAGATAAGTTTACTGATTAGACACAGTTGAAGAAAATGACTTGTGAGACAGGTCAGGAAAAACTATCCAGAATAAAGCATGGAAAGACAACAATATTAAATGAAGACACAGGTGATACTCTGAGAATGGGTAACTGGAATCCTGGAAGGAGATGGAGCGCATCATCTGCCAGGGGAAGCAGATGTGTGGTCAGTTAGGTGACTTCAATGTCATGAGCTCCCAAAAAGCAAGAATGACAATGCCCTGAAAATACACACTGAAATCTGGAAGTATGTGGGAAGGCTAAATATGCTGTGAAAATGGGAGGAAAGTCTGCCAGGACAGAAATTCTGGCAAAGGGAACGCTATGGACATGAACACATAATGGTGTGAGAGTAACTCATGTCAGCGCCCCTGCTGCAACTTCAAGATCAGCATCCAGTTTCTCAGCACTCCTGCATTACCTATGGGATCTTGCCATATCCTTCAAGCTTTCCAACAAATGGACCAGATGGAAGAACTCTACCTTACAGCAAATCACAGTTGACATGCTTCAGACACTCATCTGAGAGAACAGCACATACGTGAAAAATCACTAGGACAGTGAGTCTCCAAGTGTGGTTTCCCGGCTGGCAGCACCCCAGTCATCTGAACACTTGTTACAAATACAAATTCTTGGGCCCCACCCGACTTCCTGCATCTGAAATTCTGGAGTAGGGGCCCAGTAATCTGTGTTTAACAAGCTTTCCAAGTCATCCTGATGCATGCTAAAGTGTGCAACTCTTGATCTAAGATAAACCTTTCTCACAATATGATTCTCAGACCACTGCTCAGAATTGGTTGCAAACGACATCTCCTGAAGGGAAATGAATCTGCTCTGAAGTGGAGCCCAGACTCTGCCCCTCTCATAATCAGCACTCCTCGTGAGTCTGAAGTTTCCGATTCCAAGTTTTAAATGTCACTGCATTAGATTATAAACTCTTGGAGGGCAAGGACTGTCTTGTTCACAGATCAATTTGCTTCTAATAGCTGGGCCATAGCAGACACGTGGCGGGCATTTTTCGATGATTAGTTAGCGCCACATCAACATGCACATACATCACTACGGCAACTGCCGAGGCTGCTCAGGGCATGACTGAGAACTCTAAGACTTGAAGGGAGTATGTGCTTGTCTAGCCCCCTTCTTATCCCCCTCCAAACAACAATTTTGGTTTTTTGGTTTTCAGCCCATGCCAGGGATCAAATCAGAGCCACAGCTGCGACCCACACCACAACTGCAACACCACCAGATCCTTAACCTGCACCGGGCCAGGGATCAAACCTGCACCACCACAGAGATAACACTTGATCCTTAACCCATGGTGCCACAGTGGGAACTTCTGGTTTTGCTTATTTTTTTAAGTGGTGGTCAGCATCGTAAGAATGGCTGGATTATCACCTGATAAATTCAAGTCATCTTCGTTTTAAACTGGTCTTAAAGATGATTATGGATTCAGAGAGCAAAGAGTAAGCTGAGTAAAGTACCTCAACAACCTTGAGGGGAAGTTCAGACTAAGACAAATTAGCAGACTGTTAGCCTGGGGGAGTATGATCCGATTTAGAAACATTCAAGCAAGAAAAGAAATGTCTATTAAGAAATGGCTTTCAGCAACTGCATTCTTTGTTTAATTTTACAAGAAAGGCAGCCAGGACAATGAAGAAACACTTTTAGAATTCAGGCTCCTTAGAGTTACCATTAAACACAGATGACCCACTAGATTAGTCCAGCTAGGGGCAAAAGCTGATTTCTCAACAAGTAAAACCTTTTCAGGTTTTATAAGCAATGACTCTGAGACTGAATTGAAATGGCTAAGGAAACACACATGCACCAGAAATTAAATAACTGACCTCAAAGATATACATAGTTCAATTAATAGTCCCATTTTAAAAAAATGTAAATTTATTCTTCTGCCCAATATCAGTGATATACAAAAGGATATAAACAGATTACCATATTTACGGGAATATACACAAAATAATTACCAAGGAATAAATCCGGCAAAGTGACAAAGTGTTGCATATCCATGTCCACTCAGCTATACAAGTTTTTTTTTTTTTTAAATTCTAGGACAGTTTTCTAGTTCTCTAGGAAGAGAAGTTCTGTGGATTTGTACATTCCATAAAGATCAAGTAAACATTACAAGTGAGTTCCACAGTGGCTCAGCGAGATAAGGATCCAGTGTTGTTACTGCTGTGGCTCAGGTAGCTGCTATGACATGGGTTCAAACCCTGGCCCTGGAACTTCCACATGCTGCAGCCAAAAAAACCCAGAAAACACACACACACACACACACACACACACACACACCCATTACAAGAACAGATACAATCATGTTTTGTACTGACGGGCAAAGAAAAGCTTTTAAAGAACACCCTCTAGGAGTTCCCAGTGTGGCTCTGCTGGTTAAGGACCCAACGTAGTCTCCATGTGGATGTGGGTTCAATCCTATCCTCACTCAGTGGGCTGAGGATCCAGTGTAGGTAGCTGTGGTACAGCTCGCAGACGTGGCTCAGGTCCCATGTTGCTGTGGTGTCGGCCTGCAGCTGCAACTCCTATTTGAACCCTAGCCTGGGAACTTCCATATGCTGCAGGTGTGGCTGTAAAAAGGAAAAAAAAAGAGAGAGAAACCCCCCCCTCATTTTCAGGCCAATGTTGTATCAGTGGGTTCATAGGTGGGCCGTGTCTTCACCAAGAGAAGCGCTCCTCTCCTCCTGCTGGTCTTCCTAAGGGCCCCCTCCCGGTACTCAGGGGGCGCTTTCTTTACTGGCAGGTGATTGAGCCATAACCTGCTCCAACAGACGGTGTGTGGACTATCAATACCCAGCGAGGAAAAGGAACTGACTGCTTTATCTACTAAATATAATCCAGATTTGGGGAGGCAGTTTCCAGATTTCCACCAGGCAGCCGTTACGTGAACTGTATCGGCTACACAAGCACATTCTCTTGAGCAAAAATAGGGATGAACACCTCAGAAAATTTCACAACAAAGAGACACTTTCTCAAGGTATGTGGGAAATGACAAAAACATACGCCTAGCCAGACGTTTTATCCAAGTCAGTCAAAGTTTAAAGAAATCACCCCACTGTCAGTCTCAGGAATCCAATGGGTTAAATGCCACACTTCTTCTTTAAAGGAACAGAAGGTAGAGCCTCCTCTTCTCCCAGCGTGGCCCAGTCAGGCAGCACAGAGAATGGACTATAAAGAGCGGGAAGGCTTTAAAATACAGAACGCAACACTGCTCAGTCAACCCAGCCACAGTTTTCTGGCCATCTGTAACTTTCATGTTCAAAAATCCAGCTTTTACATTAAAAAAAAAAAAAAATCAACTTCACTTCAGATGTAAAACAAACAAACAAACAAAAGGCAATGGCCTAAATACTCCAAACACTTGGACAATTGAGAAACTGTCTCATAAAGACACTTTAAGGCCAGCGGGATTCATTTTTAATTTGTCGTGTGCTGGCTGAAGGAGTAAAAGATAAATCAAGATATAATACATCAAGTAATCAGACAGTTGGTTGAAATATATACCACATTAAAGATTCATATATAGGAGTTCCCATCATGGCTCAGTGGTTAACAAATTCGACTAGGAACCACGAGGTTTCGGGTTCGATCCCTGGCCTCACTCAGTGGGTCAAGGATCCGGCGCTGCCGTGGGCTGTGGTGTAGGTTGAAGACGTGGCTCGGATCCCGAGTTGCAGTGGCTGTGGTGTAGGCCTGCCGCTACAGCTCCGATTAGACCTCTAGCCCGGGAACCTCCATATGCCTTGAGTGCGGCCCTAAAAAGACAAAAAAAAAAAAAAAGATTCATATATAGTATTGTGCTGACTTGAGGAAAAAGATAATATGAAAAGAATTACAAGGGAGCATTTCAGTTCAAAGCTAGTCCAGGGAATATCTACCAGCAGAATTTTTAATCTTTCCTCTTCAAAGAAGTTGATCTAATAAATTATACGATTACCTTTTGGGACATACAACATACTCCTGAGGACAGTAACCCCTCTGACGTTTCGGTTTCACTTGCTATTTGATGGCTAAATTGCTTCTGGCTGTGAAGATTTTCCTCATATATCTCAGCTATCTAGTTTACATTGCAAAGGTTGCTGCTTCTGTGAGATCAATTAAGCTTCAGAAAATAATTTGATATAATGAAGATGAGGGTAGGGGAAAAAAGGGTGCTTATTGGTTTTCCCTGCAAAACTTGGCAATCGCTTAATGTTTTGTTCCAGAAAAAGAAAGCAAAACTCGTTGAGAAAATACCCATACACTTATTATTTACCAGCAGGATATAAAATAAATTCATAGACATTAGTCAACTGTCTTTTGAAAACCAAATGCGAATGTTTAACCTTGTAACTTAAGAACCGAATTTTTCCACATTCCTTTATACAGAGTTAGCATCTGTAAATTGAGACTTTTTTGGACCATCATGCAAATTTAATTTGTCCCTGGAAACAAAAACACAACCTAACAGATTAACAAAATATGTCCTTTGGACAATACTTTTTGTGACTTTTCCTCCACTGTTACCCTTTTTATCCTTCAGTAAACAGAAACTACCCCCCAAAAGTTTACGTATTTCAGAGTGGCCAGGAAGGACTGGATCAAGTCAATCCATTTCACTTTCTGAACTGGCTTTACTGCTCTCCAACGTAAATCCTAAAAATGTCCTAGTTATTATTATGAAGCTATATAAGCTACAAACATTTCTACTGCCATAGATGCTTCTGTAAAATTGAATAAAGATTTTATTATACCACACAGACAAAAAGCAATCGGTACAGAAAAGGCAGCTTTTGGTTATTCTGCTGAGAATTTCCATGATTTCTCCCATTAAAGTATAGTTTTCAAAGCAACCACCACGACAAAGGAAGCATCTAATTAGTCCATTTTCTTCTGATCCAAGAATGCTGAACATTTACTGTCCCATCTGTAGTTGTATCAGCAGTGTAATGAACACAGTTTATATTACTTAACTATTCTTTGAACTCCAAGAACTGTTGAAGTCTTTTCTGATGTTCTGCAGATGCTTGCACAGCACTAAATGAAACATAAATTCAAAGCATAAGCTTTATTTTACATTAAGCATATTAAGTGAACCACAGAACACAGAGTCAATATTTTTCAAAACAATTAAAAACGAATAGAAATCTTCACTTATTTAGTACTTCTGAAAAAGTTGGAAGAAAACCCTCCTTAATCTAATGAGGAGGAGGGTGTGCATTCAGTAACGGCATGCTTCTACCTTCTAAAAGAGCAAAGCAAATTAAGACTGACAAGTGAAGGCAACGATTTTAACCTGCTTTGCTGTGGAACCTGCTGTGCAGAGTTCCAGGCCTTGCAGTAGATTTTCTGGATTTTATTATTTTATTTAAACCAGATTCCAACATTATCTTTGAGTTGTGGAGTATTTCAATTGCCTTTAATATAAAAATCCTTTAAACTAAAATGTTTGCTTAAAATACAATAGACTCCACTAATCGTTTTCAAAGGTAACAGCTTGGTGGTTTAGATTTACTTTTCCCTTTGAACATAAGTTCTGTCTTGGATGGGGAAATTGAGTTCACTCCATACCCTCACCCCCACAAAAATACATTACCTTGAAAAAATTGGGGTAAATATATACTGAAACTAGTATAAATTAAACTTCTGAGCAGAAATTGAATACAATGAAAGATTTTGGTCTTCTAGCTGTTAAGAGTAATACATCACTCCTGAATGATAAAATTCCAGGTAACTGAAGGCCACCACTTTAAAAAGTGTCAAAAGTCTTAATACAGTAATTTTGCTACAAGCCATCCTCAAATGCCTTATATTATACATATCTCTACTTTCTTAAACCATGTCGCTGCCATTTACTGAACCATCCCAAGTGTATTTTTCTGTTCAGACTCCCTCTAGGTGCCAATGAGGCTGTCATCTCTAACTAAATGGCCCTGAACTTTATAAAACACAGAGCCTGAGACTGTTCTCATGACTCGTCTCTCTGGTAGCAGGCACTGTACTGTATCTTACTATTGTTAATGCTCCTGACTCTAATAGCAGTCTTCCCTTCAAATTTTAATGTTAGAGGCTAGAAAAAATCAAATTTGCCCAAATTAAAAGCAAACATGGGGTTAAGTATCCAGCGCTGCCGTGAGCTGTGGTGTAGGTCAAAGACGCGGCTTGGATCCCACGTTGCTGTGGCTGTGGTGTAGGCTGGCGGCGACAGCTCCAATTGGACCCTTAGCCTGGGAACCTCCATATGCCATGGGTACGGCCCTAAAAAGACAAAAAAAAAAAAAAGTAAACATGTCTCAAGAGCTGACTTCATTTACACCTCGTTCTCAGAGGGAGAGATCTGAGGAATGATAAACCAGGATATTAGGAATAGGTATTGTCCCAACAATATATAAAGTAGTGTGGGCTTTACAAATGTATGATCCCATTTTATCTCTATTAACAGAAAACGGAACATAGTGGGATGGATAACATACCCCTGTCATGGGAGGGTAAGCAGTATAAGAATGGTTCAGAGGTGAGCGGAGACAAGAGTCTCCTGGTTAAGAGGACAGACAATTCAGATAGACCCCCGGGATCAGAAATTTGAGTCTAAATTCTGGTTCTACAATGAGATGCTGCTGTGTAGCACTGGAAACTATGTCTAGTCATTGATGATGGGGCACGATAATGTGCGAAAACAGAAGGTGTACATGTATGTGTAATTGGGTCACCATGCTGTACAGTAGGAAAAAAACTGTATTGGGGAAATAACTATTAAAAAAAAAAAGTAAAAATAAATAAATAAATAAATAAATTCTGGTTCTAAAATTTACTACCTACTTAATCTCAGGCAAGTTACTTAAATCATGAGGTAACTTGCCCACAAACTGCAGAGAGTCAATGGTGTAACCAGACATAATACATCCAAATGTTTTAATTCCAAACCTAATATTTCCACAATACTATTCTGTTCTGTATTTGTACAAAACAGTCTCCAGTGACCTCATCAATTTTGGTACATATATAAAATATGGCTCTTCTCAGAGAAAAGAAACTAAGGCAGAGTTTCATTCGCAAAATTTTTTTAACAGTCACCTATCTCCCTTTCTCATCTAAGAAATTAATTTTCCCGGAATTCCCTTCGTGGCGCAGTGGTTAACGAATCCGACTAGGAACCATGAGGTTGCGGGTTCAGTCCCTGGCCTTGCTCAGTGGCTTAATGATCCGGCGTTGCCGTGAGCTGTGGTGTAGGTTGCAGACGCGGCTCGGATCCCGCGTTGCTGTGGCTCTGGCTTAGGCCTTGCTGTGGCTCTGGCTTAGGCCGGCGGCTACAGCTCCGATTTGACCCCTAGCCTGGGAACCTCCATATGCCGCGGGAGCGGCCCAAGAAATAGCAAATAGACAAACAACAAAAAAAAGAAATTAATTTTCCCCTTTTCTTCCTGTTTTGCTTTATCATCAATATACATCACATCTATTTCATTAGCTAAATTCATTGAGTGTTTTCTGAGAGTACCTGACATGGCAGTTTACATCTTAGAAGTACCCTAGCGTTACACAGGGTAAGAAGGTGGAATTTTAAGAGCAAGAAAGACCTGATTTCAGGTTCATGTTCTAACAATGACTAGACTGTGAGGAGTTCCTGTCGTGGCTCAGTGGTTAATGAATCCGACTAGGAACCATGAGGTTGCGGGTTCCATCCCTGGCCTTGATCAGTGGGTAGGGATCTGGTGTTGCCGTGAGCTGTGGTGTAGGTTGCAGACGCGGCTCTGATCCTGTGTTGCTGTGGCTCTGATGTAGGCCAGTGGCTACAGCTCCGACAGGACCCCTAGCCTGGGATCTTCCATATGCTGTAGGAGCGGCCCAAGAAATGGCAAAAAGACAAAAAACAAAACAAAACAAAAAAACCGAAAAAAAAACAATGACTAGACTGTGCTATGAGCAAGTTTTTAACCTCTTTGAGTCTTAAGTTTCCATATCTGTACAATTATGATAATCTCTATACCTCACAGGCTCTTTGAGAAGAGTAAATTTAAAAAAAACATATATAGTGGATAAGTATATTGTCTAGAACAGCACCGCCCAATAGAACTTTCTGTAATGATGGAAATGTTTTATTTTTGTTTTATTTTAATGAATGATGGAAATGTTTTCGACTTAAGCTGTCCAATATAGAAGCTACTAGCCATATATAGTACTGAGGACGTGAAATGTGGCTGCTGTAACTGACAAACTGGATTTTTAATTTTATTTAACTTTAATTAATTTAAATAGCAACACAGGGCTATACGTATTTGGAGTGCAGATCTAGAGGGCGCTCAATAAACTGATTTTTTGGTTTGGTTTAAACATGTGAATAAGTGTCTTGAGGACAGAGGATCATCTATAGCTCTTATTCCCGACACAGAACCGAAGCATTCCAGAAACCTTGCTGGTGCCTCCTTACAGGAGAATGCCTCGTACGACTGACCATGGACGTAAAAGGAAATACACTGTCATTTCTGAAAACGCATTTGAAGAAGCCCTAAACTACATACAGAAGAAGCAGAGCAATCCCTTGTATCTTTTAATGTTCATTTATAATTACAATAAACATAATTTAGTCAATAACCTAAGTATCCCTTACCCTGCCTAGCTAGATTAGGGTAGGCAAGCAGTAAACATCAATGAAACTAAATATACACAGGTGTGGCATTTGCGGTTTTCTTTCTGGTTCCATTTCTGAAGGTGTTGTGATCCATCATTGTTTTTCTAGCATGATTCACAAAGCGCCAAGGACTCATTTATGGAATAGTCTGCTCACCCCAAGTCTTAGCTTGTTGACCAAGGTGTAATACTTGAATTATTTTTAATATGCTTTTCTGGAGAGGTATTCATTTTGCCTTTTTTTCTCCCTTAAGTATGTTTTAGTAATCTAAAAACACGATACATAATTACATTCGCTGCTTTTATAACCTTCTATCCTCTTTTTTATTTTATCCATGTGAATGAAGGCCCCAAAGCTTACAGGCCAACATTTTAAAATGTACATATTAAATCTAAATCTAAACTGTTCATTCCCAACAGAAATCATGAAGGTCCCAAAAGAATGCTTTCAACTTGTGAGCCTTTATAATTCTTCTACCCGTTTCTCTTACTAATTTCCCAAAAGTAAATTATCATGGAACAATAACAGGTAAACTTACTTTAGATGTTCACCGAATGTCGTAGTTATTCGATAGATGGCAGTTTTCAGTGATGCTCTAAAGGCAAACCTTAATGTTTTATAGGAAGTGTCCACCAGGCTTCCTGAAATCCGCGGTGGTTTACTGGAAGCATGAGGAAGCTTGAAGTACTTGTCAACTGCCTAAATCAAGAAGGAAAGAAAAGACATTATTAGTTCAGACTATCAGAAAAGTCAACTTACACCAGAGCATTAAGGAGATCTCATTTCAGACAGACAGATACAGAGGCACACACACACAAATATGTAATAAAATATTTATTTTGGGTCACAGTCCACTGCAGTGCAGTAGAAAAACAGTGCAGTAGAGGTCCAGTCACTTCAGCAGTTACCAGAAAAACATCCAGACTTGTCCTCTAAAAAGAAGTTAGAAAAACGTCCAGACTTGTCCTCTAAAACAGCCTTTTGAAAATGCAAAATGGAGACGTGAAACACAGATGCCCTACTGCTTATGTTGTATGACAGATTTATTATAAATCTCAGCCCCCAAAAGACCAAAACTTTATGCTTTACATAAATAAGCTTATTTACTAAACTAGTTTATCCTCCTTTTCGATTCTAGATGATAAAGCATCTATGAGCAAGAACAGGCGGGTGAGAGAGAATTCACAAGTGAACAATTTATTTACACCTGAAAATATAAGAGACTTAAGGTTAACTTTTAAAGGTCAAAGATAAATATTATATTTTAAAATGATATAACTATATTAAGAGGAGGGAGAAGGAAAGTGAGAAGTGTGTTAATCTACCCCAGCAAGGCTAATGTCTAAAATGCAAAGAAGTAAGCCTATTATTTGTAGCTACGGATGTAACTACCAAAAGTACTTAAAACTGAAGTTAAAATTTTAAAAAAGTTAAAATCATTTCTGCTATCATGTTTTTAATTTCAAGAGCTCTTTAATGTCATTTGAGTGATCCTTTTTACTTTTTTGGGGGGGATCTCTTTTTTTTTGTCTTTTTTTAGGGTCATAGTTGCGGCACATGGAGGTTCCCAGGCCAGGGGTCTAATGGGAGCTGTAGCTGCCGGCCTGCTCCACAGCCACAGCAACGCCAGATCTGAGCAGCGTCCTCGACCTACACCACAGCTTGTGGCAATGCCAGATCCTTAACACACTGAGCGAGACCACGGATCAAACCCGCAACCTCATGGTTCCTAGTCAGGTTAGTTTCTGCTGTGCCACAACGGGAACTCCCCCTTTTTACTTTTTATTTCAGCATCCTATTTTTGTTTCAAGAATGTAATACCCTCTTTCTTCTCAGGATTTTGATGATTTCTGCTGTTTTGCAATCTTTGTTTGTTTTATAGTTTCTTCTGAGCTACTACTTTTCCCCACTTTGGTTCTTTGGTCTCTATCTTCTGTACTGGAGACTTTCCTCAAAAATCTAGTGATTCCCTGGCTCCTTACTAAGAGTGGACCTCCTAAAGAGCTGACCGAAAGCTCCGTGTACACAACTGGAGGTAACTGACAAGGCTCTGGGGACGTGACTGGAGATGACCGACAACAGGATTCACGATAGGTGATCTGCGTGGACCTTCCTGGGGTGAGCACTGAACTCAGTAACTTTAAGTCTTTCTTCTTGATCTGATCAGAGTCATTCAAGAAGAGTCTTCCAGTAGCCTCTCTGCAGGGCCTGGTCCCCAGTGCTCAGGGGAGCCAAGTGGGGAACAGATCTACCAAGCACATCACTATGCTTTTAGCAGAGCACCCAAAACTGTCAGCCTCCCTGTCCAAGGACCCCACGTTCTACTCACTCTAGAAGATAAAGCTCGACTTCTGCTGGAATGAGGGAGAAGCACCACCTCGAAGAATCTAGGGATCTAATTGGTTTTCAAACAACTCTCACCCAAATCTTGTTTTGACACCTGTCCCTGCACCTTTGGTCCTAGAGTCATTGGTGCTTGCCCCTTACCAACTTCAGATTGGCCTCTGGAATCTGCCTCGTTATCTCAACCATCTGCTCTCCAGCTCTGAACACTTTGTTGCTGTTGTCTCCTTTCCTACTTATGGATTTATGTCTTTTAAAAATTCCTTTTTACTGTAGTTTAGCAGAGTTTAGGGGAAGGAACAAGACATGATACATGCGTTCAGTGTGCCATCATAACTGCAAGTCCAATCATTTTTTCTTTCAACAGTAACTTGTGAGTGTGTTTCCCAGGACTGAGATATACTTGAGAAAATTTCAGGCAGTATGGGAGATGGAATTTAGTGACATACTTAAGCAATATTAAATAACACTGAATCATAACAGAAAAGTTTCTTCTTTTTCAATTTTCTTGCAAACCTTCTAATAAACCCTCAGTATATCAGGAAAAATCGCCATCATCATTTACACCTGGGTCCAATGGACCCTTTTTCTATAGTTCAGTCTTTTTACAAAAAATTTACAGAAGAATGACATAATAATGTAAAATAACGATATAGAAATTTAAAAAAGATTATAAGCATGTTTTCCAGATTCTGAAATACGTCTTTTGACTGCAACTAGCTGCTTGTCAGTTATCATGAATGAATCTGGAACATATCCATCTTACAATTTTGATTTCATATTGAAAATACATCTCCAACAGGTTCTAGCTTATCATTACTTCTGGTTCCTTCTCATACATCTGTGCCATCAAAAATACATTTTTTAAAACTTTTGACAGTTCTTAATTCTGTTGAAGAGTTCAGCCACTTTCTTTGGACCCTAACTGTGCAAAACATTTTCATTCTTAGGTTTATAAAGATGAAGTGAAATGATCAAATACAGCAACTTTTTATTGTATGTGACTTTTTTCGTTTCAACATCATTTCCTTCCACTTGCCTTTGAATACACATTTGTATGCCATCAGCACGTGTCCACTTATGAACCATATAAAGTAAACTTCGGTGTACAAATAGCATAGAAGGTGAAAGAATATTGTTATATGTACTATTAGCAAAATGGGATGATTTAGGTTCTTAGTATACAATATTGTGGGACAGAGCCCTTCCTGTTGAATGACTTAGTAGATGAGAATATCTCATACATTGCCTTTTTCTCCTTAAAAATTCATTGTTCTGTCAATTCTTGCATCTGAGAGAGTATATCTAGAATACTGTTATCTGAAGATTCACAGTCTGAAATTCCTCTCATATGACCAATTTCACCATCATCATTAAAGTCTAGAGCTGTGGTGCAGTGTACAATACGGTATAAGACATATGTAGCCATTGGCAGTTGGAATGTTGCACATCTGAACTGAGATATATACTGTACGTGAAAAATACACAGCAGATTTTGAAGACTTAGTATAAAAAATATAAAATATGTCATTAATAATTTTATCAATTAAACACATGATAAAACCATACTACTTTAGATACACTGAGTTAAAATAAAAACTATCTTTAACATTTACCTGACTTGGTTGGTTGCTTGGTTTTGTTTTGTTTTTCTTTTTAGGGCTGCACTCCCGGCATATGGAAGTTCCCAGGCTAGGGGCTGAGTCAGAGCTGCAGCTGTTGGGATTCAGCAACATGGGATTCAAGCCACGTCTGCGACCTACACCACAGCTCACAGCAATGCCGGATCCTTAAGATAGATCCTTAACCCACGGAGTGAGGCCAGGGATAGAACCCGCAACCTCGTGGATACTAGCCAGGTTTGTCACCGCTGAGCCACAATGGGAACTCCACTTGGTTTGTTTTTCTAATGTAACTACTAGAAAATGTAAAATCACACATGTGGATGCTATTATTTTCCCACAGAACAGAGCTGGTCTATAGTCCTGCCTCTTTGCATTTATCTTCTGATTTATCTAATATAATTATTTAACATATTGGCAATTTTCTTCCTTTTACAATCATGGGGTGGACATTTTTTAATATATGAATTAACAACTGAATTTAAGGAAAGCTTTATAAAATTATAAAAGCTGGGCATTCCCGTTGTGGTGCAGCAGAAATGAATCCGACTAGTATCCCTGAGGATGCGGGTTTGATCCCTGGCCTCACTCAGTGGGTCAGGGATCCGCCTTTGCTGTGAGCTGTGGAGTAGATCACAGACACAGCTCGGATCCCACGTTGCTGTGGCTGTGGCCTAGGCCAATAGCTGTGGCTCCAATTTGACCCCTAGCCTGGGAACTTTTATATGCCATGAGTATGGCCCTAAAAACCAAATTATGTGTGTTCAGACTACTTATATACCTCTTCTTGAAAGTTAATGTAATACTATATGATTTCATCATTCTTCTATTTTCTTATTGGTCTTTTTACCACAACTGGAATAACTGATGTTATTATAGCTGAAATAATTCCTAGGACAATCAAATAGCAAATTGTTTCAAGATACTGGAAATGTAAAATCACTACGACTCCATAATACATCTTAGATTTTAGTCTCTTTTTTTTAGGGCTGCACTCGAGGCATATGGAGTTTCCCAGGCTAGGGGTCCAATTGAAGCTATAGCCACTGGCCTGTACCGCAGCCACAGCAAAGCCAGATCCGAGCCTCATCTGCGATCTACACCACAGCTCACTGCAATACCAGATGCTTAACCCACTGAACAAGGCCAGGAATTGAACCTGAATCCTCATGGCTGATAGTCGGGTTCGATAACCGCTGAGCCACGACGGGAATTCCAACATCTTAGATTTTAAAACAGTCTAAAAGTTAATTGTAAAATAATGAATTTTGGGGGGGGGGGAGGCGGTGAGCAGTCACGGCATGCAGAAGTTCCCGGGCCAGGAACTTCTGACTCAAGCCACAGCAGCGACAATGCCAGATATGCACTAGGTCACCAGGGAACTCCTAAAAGAATGAATTTTGTTTGATCATT
This sequence comes from Phacochoerus africanus, assembly GCF_016906955.1. NCBI lineage: Eukaryota > Metazoa > Chordata > Mammalia > Artiodactyla > Suidae > Phacochoerus > Phacochoerus africanus. The sequence goes on along the minus strand of NC_062551.1, from coordinate 158,021,472 downwards.
TTCTCTTCATTCTTTGAAAGACCTCTAAGAAAGAATAAAAGCCATAAAATATTTATCCTTACAAACAACTGGAATAGCTCAAAAAACAAATGCAAAAATTAAACTGGACCCAAAAGACTCTAATGGTATAAAAACTACACTGGGGAAAAAAAAAAATCTCAGTTTGGAGCTAATGTGTCCTTAACATATCTCTAATCCTCTCTAACCTCCTTTCATAACAACTGTAAGCAGACTTGAGGTTCAGGGACTTCAACAAACAATGCACAGCTAGAGCGTAACCCTATTGTCTTTTCTCATTTTCACTGTCTTATTCTCAGTACTGAAATCCAAAAAGCCCTGATCTGGCGGTAAAACTTGACCTGGGCTAACACAGGCTATTTATAATCTTTATCCCACTTAATAAGAATATTCATATATTTCATTGGAGAAAAGTATTAATATATCTGATTAAGGAGATGCCACCTTGAATAGCAATAGGAGTGTTACATAATGTGTGCTATGAATACCACATTACATTTTGAAAAATCCAAAAAAACCGAAGTTTTTAAATACATCCTAGGGTTTGAGATAAGGGGCCTATATTCTACTTCTAGCAAATCAAACTAGTTTTCCTTTTATAATAGTGACACAAAGTTTCCTTTTAAATAAATTTAACTTAAAACACAAAGTTTCCTTTTAAGTAAATATTAAAACACTAAGTAAATAATGGTTCATTTAGGTGGCATATAAATACCACTAAAATTACAACAAGCGTATGATAATAATGAACAGTTATGCAAAAACTAGGAGGGTAGTATATGATAACTGAAATCGAGGAAATACTGGTTTACAGCATTTAACGATGTGCCCCCTGGTTAGGAGAACTAAGTATGTACTTAATCAGCTGTGAGATTAAACCCGTATCTATTGAGCACTCATTTTACGTGCTACCCAGGGTTCCTGCCCAGCCCTGAAGACTCAGATCATACAACTGGGATCTTGCCTATCTCGTTAAGAGTCATCCCAGACAACGAAAAGAGTAGGAGTGAGTACTACACACCACTGAACAACACTCTTCAGGGAAAACAAAAAATTCCATGAAGGCCGCACCTTGGCCCTAACAGAAGACCAAACAGAAGCCGCACCACAGACTGGGCGCTTTTTGCCCATTTATATTTATAAGCAGTAGTATATGCACAAAAGCCATAGAAAGAGAAAACGTCAGGTGCTTTTCCCCTAATATTTATCTAAAGGTCCACTGTGCAGAGCTTTGAAAATCCCTGGTCTCAGGGATCCTACTTATAACCTAGTTTAAAAAAGAAAAAAGGTTTACTCCACTAAAGCCAGAATCGCAAACAAATGCTAAGGCTAAGAGCAGATTTTGTTACGGAAATCATGACTATAGCGCTGTTTTCCAATCTGAGTGCTACTGTCATTCCAGACTGGAGAGCTAAATTTATTGACTTCAGTTATTGTGTGCCAATAACTCAGTTAACCGGGTTATAGATATCATCATCTCATTTAAATAATAAACTAATTCACCTACCAAGCCATACATGATAACCACTTGTTTCATTTCGTTTAACTAAAAGTTTTAATAATAACAGCACCTGCTATCTACTGCATCTCTAACACCTGTCATTTAAGATTCGACAGACGTCATCTCTAACCCTCATAATATCACTGCAAGATAGTAATTCCACTTTAAAGATGAAAACACTGATCTCAGAAAACTTTAATAAACTGCCCTCAGTTCCTCAGAATGTAGCGGAGCCTGGGCATCTGTCTGATAGTCACCTAGACTACTTGCTTACTATTGACAGCAATACTCTTTTTTTAATCTTTAAAGTTCTTTTCTCCTGAACAATGTAATAATTCTGTCATACAACATGGTAGTACTGACAACAAGGTAATAAGAGCTAACATTTGCCGAGCACTTAACATGGGCTTGGCGCCCCAAGTGCTTTACAGAGATGATCTCATTCATTCTTCACCACCCTATGAGGTAAGTACTATTATCATTACCCCCATTTTCCATTTACAGAAACTGCTGTTTAGAGATTACCATATTTACTGGTTATATATGACACTCCCCCGCCCCCATTTCATAATTCCTGCAGTGGAGATGTATCTTCTAATTGACAGCATCTTAGATTCAATGAAATATGGTAAATTTCTCTTCCAAAGCTGCACAGCTAAGAAGTAATAAGAGCTGGGACTTCGACACAGGTAGACCTGGCTCTAGATCTCACACTGCGGCCCTTCTGACATGCTGCCGTTTCTACCTGGAGGAGGATAAGAAATGCATGCCCAGAGTTCCCGTCGTGGCGCAGTGGTTAACGAATCCGACTAGGAACCATGAGGTTGCGGGTTCGGTCCCTGCCCTTGCTCAGTGGCTTAACGATCCGGCGTTGCCGTGAGCTGTGGTGTAGGTTGCAGACGCGGCTCGGATCCCGCGTTGCTGTGGCTCTGGCGTAGGCTGGTGGCTACAGCTCCGATTAGACCCCTAGCCTGGGAACCTCCATATGCCGCGGGAGCGGCCCAAGAAATAGCAACAACAACAACAACAACAACAGACAAAAGACAAAAAGACAAAAAAAAAAAAAAGAAAGAAAGAAATGCCCCTGCCAAGCCCTCACAGAGGTAATCTGATGTGGTGGAAAGCAAAGGACTTGAAGTCTGAAAGCCTGGTTTTCAAATTCACTCAACCATTTATAGGGCATAATTTTTTCCTTTTTTTTTTCTTTTTCTTTTTAGGGCCACACTTGCAGCAGATAGAAGTTCCCAGACTAGGGGGAGAAATGGAGGTGCAGCTGCCGGCCTACACCACAGCCACAGCAATGTGGGATCCAAACTGCATTTGCAACCTACACCACAGCTCATGGCAACACTGGATCCTTAACCCACTGAGCGAGGCCATGGACTGCACCCACATCCTCATAGATACCAGTCGGATTCATTACCACTGAGCCACCGCAGGAATTCCCATATGGCATAATCTTAAATAAGTCATACCTATAGATAGTATGTCTTTTTGAGAAAGGCTCAGTTATGAAAAATAAACCTTATTCTAACTTTATGAGATTGCTACAAAATTAAACAAAGAGTTTATCTTTTGGAGAACTCCTCTCTTCCTTCTGACTTCATTACTTCCTCAGGGAAGTCTAGAGCCTTCACACCCTTCCTTTCAATCACCTATTCACAAGACCAGCTTAGATTCACCCTTTTATCTTCTCCGATCATACTGCACTTTCGTACACTATGGCATTTATGACAATTGTAGTTTCTTATTTGTATGATTTTGTTTTATAGTCTGTAAGCTCCTGGAGGACAGGAATCATGTCTGTCTTTTCTCTGGATCTTAGCACATGGTTAACAGTTTGATAATTAACCTCTACTGGATGAATCAACTGTGAATGGCATAAAGGTCAACTTCGATATTCCAGGTATATCAACATTTCACCTTCAGGTGATAAGGCAGAAAATATAATAGAGTTGATACCGTGCATCAAGGAGACACTGACTTTTCAAGGACCAGAAGGCTTTCTGAGAATTTTAAAACATATTTTTAAAAATGAAAATGTTCTGGAGGAGTTCCCATTGTGGCTCAGTGGTTAACAAATCTGACTAGCACCCGTGAGGATGCAGGTTCAATCCCTGGCCTGGGTTAAGGATCTGGCACTGCCGTGAGCTGTGGTGTAGGTCACAGATGCAGCTTGGATCCTGCATTGCTGTGGCTGTGGTGCAGGCCGGCAGCCACAGCTCTGATGCAACCCTTAGCCTATGAACCTCCATATGCCACAGGGGCGGCCCTAAAGAGAAAAAAAAAGAGAGAAAAGAAAATGTTCTGGAGCTGGATGGTGGTTGGTGGTTATAGAACCACTGTGCCTGTACTTGATGACACAGAACTGTACACTAAAAGACGGCTAAAATGGTAACTTTTATGTTATGTATATTTTGCCACAATTAAAAACATTTTTTTGATTTAAAAAAAAAAAATCACTCTACCATTTTAGTCCCCATCTTCTGGCACGTAAGGACCCTTTTAAAGACCTACACACACACACTCACATCCCAAAGGATAGTTGGCACATAAGGACCCTTTTAAAGGCCTCCCCCCCTCCCCCAAAGGATAGTAGTTGTTCTCCATCCACTAATGGAGGAAGTAATCACCACGAATTCAGTCACGTTTCAAATGAACCTATATTTTAATGAACCAAATTAGCATGTAGAAATCTTTGCAAAGTAGCTACAAATGTCAAACATTCATCCCAATAGGGATGACAGCAGTGTACGTGCGGACTTGTGAAGCCGCCGCACTCACTGCGATCTCGCAGGCTGGCTTGGCGCTCCTGAGAACATCCACCCTCCGCTCCTCGCCCCTTGAGGCATTTGGAGAGAGAAAGACTCCCCCCCTTTCCTTTCATACTTTGTCTTTAACGATTCACAGTGAAATGGCTGATGTTACTGACTGAAAAGTAAAACAAAAGAAGGGAACCGTTCCCTACGATTGTTCCTCAGTAACATCCAGAAGCCTGTATTTTATAACTTGCCTTAAATTACGGAGATACTCAGAACTCACTCTCCTCATTAAGAGAGCAAGTGTCCCTCCGACATCAAAGAACGTAAAACCAAAAACACACTCCAGGGCTCCCATGAGTCACATCACGTCCCGCCTCTCAAAATGAAAGGCTTTGGGGCTATTATAATTAATCCATTACATCAAAATTGTCACTCAATTTAGGCCCCGGAACAGAATCCTTCATGCACCAAACCAATCAAGAAGCAATCCAGCAGTCATCCAATAAGCACTTAATAAGTGCCTGTCATCTGCCAGGGAGCATATCAGATGCTGGGAATATGGAGATGAGACACAGTCCTTGCCTCTAATAGGGACAACAAAAGTAAGCAATTACAACGCAGTGTAATAAAGTGATGAAATGGGGATGACAAGGCCGAGGAGAGAAAAGGTGAAAAATGCGTTCTAGGCAAAGAAGGAAAGAAGAGGCACCACGGACACAGAGTTAGGTTAAGAAAATAAAATATATTTGAAGGGAAAAGGGAAGAGTCCACGGTGATTATTAGCGTAGAGGGCTCATGGAAACAACAGGAGAGTGGCAAAAGACAGAAAGAAGGAGCCCCGTTAAGAGTTAGCAGGGGCAGGAGTTCCTGTCGTGGTGCAGCGGAAACCAATCTGACTAGGAACCATGAGGGTGCGGGTTCGATCCCTGGCCTCGCTCAGTGGGTTGAGGATCCGGCGCTGCCGTGAGCTGTGGTGTAGGTGTAGGTCACAGACGTGGCTCGGATCTGGTGTTGCTGTGGCTCTGGCGTAGGCCGGCAGCTACAGCTCCAATTAGACCCCTAGCCTGGGAACCTCCGTATGGCACGGAAGAGAAAAGACAAAAAAAAAAAGAGTCAGCAGGGGCAGAAGGCCACACAGCAGTAATTCAAGTCAGGAATGCCAAGGGCCTGAAGTAAAGCTGAAGCAGGAGGGATGGATGGGTTGTTGATAAGGGATTGACCCCTTAGAGTTTCGCCACATAGGTGCAAGTGAGGATGGGGTGAAAAGGCGTGGAAGGAATTATTGCTAAGACGATTGAGCTGACTGATGATGAGAAGGTCTGAGCCAGACCGGGAAAGACACGTATGTAGCTGGGAGGGAGGCGAAAGACAAAGGAAGTCAAAACATTGGCAAGGACAGAAAGTGCACAGAGGAACCAAGAGCCCAAGAGGCTGTGTCTGGAGGGGTCTTTAATGGGCCTTCAGATGTACCAGAGGAATTCAGAGAGCAGGAACTTTGGAATAAAAATCACATGTTTATCTTCACTACGCTCTAATTAAAATTTAGCATTTCTTTCAAATACAAGGCAGTAAATCACAACAGCATTAGCAGTTTCCATGACTTTGTCAGCAACGGGAACCACCAGTATTTTCTTATCACATTACTAGTGCAGTTAACTTAAAACACCATTTATCTTATCACTTTAAAATCAGGCGTTATCAAACTCCCCGATAAATCCTGTTATATTTTCCCCTCACCCAGAGGTTTCTCACATCCTCTGTCTACATCTTGTTATTAACGCACTCATTTAAAAGCACATATTACTCATGATATTACTTATATGTGGAATCTAATAAAAAGTGAAACAGAAACACTTATTTATAAAACAGAAACAAACTCACAGATTTTGAAATCACACTTACCAAAGAGGAAACTGTGGGGGGGTGGGAATAAATTAGGAAAATGAGATTAACACAAACACATTACTATTTATGAAACAGAAAACTAACAAGGACCTACGGTATAGACAGGGAGGTCTACTCAATCATCTGTAAAATCCTCTATGGGAAAAGGAATGATATACGTATCTGTATAACTGATTCCTTTTGCTGTATACCTGAAACTAATACAATAATGTAAATCAACTACAGTCCGATAAAACTAAAAAGCAAATAAAACACACATATTACTATGCCACAAATTCAATACTTTCATAATTATATTCTAACCTGATTTCCTCTCTAATCCTAAGGACTTTATGTTAACATATTGAGAACATTATTCTGGGAAAAAGTCCATGAGCTTCATCAAACTGCCAAAGGAATCTTTGGTACATGAACATTTAAGGTCCAGCTTAGGTGGCAGAACCCTGGAGTTTTAAAGGTGGGCATTCATGGGATGGTGAGGCCTGGATGACAGTCACAGGTTGAGACCGAGGGGTATGCAAAAGAGGAGCGGAGAGGAGGAAGCCAAAGAACTGTGCAGCCAAGGTGTGGGACAAATATTCATGTGGACACTGGGTCACTCATCACAACCAACCTCTGGTTATGGGGTGGGGAAGACCACCAGGCAGTTTGCAAAATCTGATGACTGCAGAGAGTGATCGAAAGGCCGACTGTGATGTAGCCTAGGAGAACAGATGCCCCAAGTCTCACTCAAGAAGGGATTTTCATACTCAGAAGCTAAGCACCAAGTCACTGGTCTTGTTATCTGTTGTTCCATTTGCCTCTTCCCAACTCTCAAAAATACGCCTCTGCCTCTTTGGTACTCTGCCTCCCAGTACTCTCCATCTAACTCCTCAGTTTCAAAATAAATTATAATTCTTACCTCCCTCATCAAAGGTAGGAATGACACTAACCAAATAAACAGATTGCTTTCTTTCTCAAACCTACTCATAATCAACTATGAAGGATTAGGAATTTTGATGATGGAAAGGTCAAAAGAAAGTAATTTGGGTACAGAATACCTGTAGACCAGTGTTATCTTTATGAAATCATCAATTCAGTTTCAGCCAGCAATTTGAGAAAATGAAACATAATGAAAAACATTAGACTGCATAGCAATAATAAAAGGTAAGCACTGTTCTATCATTTTTCTAAGTTCTGCCTATGGGAAAGGGGTGAACCAGCAGCAGGGAAAAGAATAGGAGCTGGGGAGTTCCCATCGTGGCGCAGTGGTTAACGAATCCGACTAGGAACCATGAGGTTGCGGGTTCGGTCCCTGCCCTTGCTCAGTGGCTTAACGATCCGGCGTTGCCGTGAGCTGTGGTGTAGGTTGCAGACGCGGCTTGGATCCCGCGTTGCTGTGGCTCTGGCGTAGGCCGGTGGCTACCGCTCCAATTCAACCCCTAGGCTGGGACCCTCCATGTGCCTCGGGAGCGGCCCAAGAAATAGCAACAACAACAACAAAAAAGACCAAAAAAAAAAAAAAAAGAATAGGAGCTGGACCTATCTGCAAATACCTTATTTTGCAGGTTTTCTCTTAGAAGGATGTAAATATTTTGCATTTTTATAAAACAAAATAAAATATTAAGAAGCAAACCCTAAAAATCATGATAAAAGAAGTCAATCTCACTGTATACGGAGTTAACAAAACTGTATCAAGAGGACTCCTTTCACACGACTCTGGAACACAACCAGCTTGACTTTACATCCTAATGGGATGTTTTCAAGGGATTAAAACAGTCCAAAAAAATCTTGAACTGTTTTCAGTAAACAAAACACTGATGGTGGTGTTAGTAATACAATCACTGAGGCTACCATGTATCTTGCAGAATTAAATCGAAGACGTAGTAACACCCGAAATGTCTATCTGCAGAGGACTGGATAAAGAAGATGTCACACATATACCACAGATTATTATTCAGCCATTAAAAAGAGCAAAATAACGCCATCTGCAGTAACCTGGATGGAACCAGAGACTCTCACATTAAGTGAAGAAAGCCAAAGACAAATATATCACTTGTATGTGGAATCCAATAAAAATTATTCAAAAGAACATATTTATAAAACAGAAAAAAACTCACAAGATTTCAAAATCAAACTTAGGGTTACCAAAGGGGAAACTGGTTGAGGAGGAACAAATGGGAGGATGGGATTAACACACACACACTGCTGCGTATCCAACAGAGAACAAGCACCTACTTTAGTGCACAGGGAACATGACTCAATTTCTGCAATAACCTATATGGGAAAAAACAACGCATGTTCCTAAACGTACAAATGATTCACTTTGCTGTTAACCCGAAGCTAATACAACATTGTAAATCAACTCTACTCCACTAAAACACAAATTTAAAAAGTTTTAAAAGAAAGGCATAAGCTGTTGTAAGACTCTTTCGGTTCTGTACACACACACACACACATCTCTATATTCCAAGTCTAATGTAAATGTACTTACTACAGGTCATGGTCTAAAAAGTTTGAAAGCCACAGCACTAAGGGTAGAGACATTCTCTCTGCAGAGAACCTTATGTCAAAATTAAAACCCAGGGAGGGTGGCTCAGTGGGTTAAGGATCCAGAACTGTCACCGCAGCAACTCAGGTGGATGCTGTGGCAAAGATTCGATCCCCGGCCCAGGAACTTCCACATGCCACAGGTGTGGCCAAAAAACAAACCAACCAACCAACCCAGTAGGAGGTGGTAGATAAACAGAAGAAATAAGAGATGTGGATCTGCAGCTTTCCCTGGGATCTGCTACACTGCTAATGCCCTGCAATCAGCTCAGGTTCAAGTTCCAGCTCCGCTACTTACAGACTTCTATGTGAAACCTGAGGTAAATCACTGTCCCACCAAGCCTCTGGCACAGGTGAGACAGGGCCAACACACTTCCATCTTATTTCACAAGATAGTTCTGAGGTTCAAAAATAATGATATGAAATCGCTCTGTAGACTATGGAGCATTGTACTATTGTTTTCTTTCAAACCACACAGCCAGAGTGGTAAAAAACAAACTATGCTATGAGTACCAAAGATACGCCCCAATCATGGTTACCCTATTGTGCAGTTAGACAAGTCAAATATAAGAAGTTTGTGGGGAAAGAGTAGGAAATTATTTTTCTTTCTTTTTTTTTTTTTTTTTGCTCTTTAGGGCTGCACCCGTGGCATATGGAGGCTCCCAGGCTAGGGGCTAATCTGAGATACAGCTGCCAGCCTATGCCACAGCAACACAGGACCCAAGCTACATCTGCGACCTACACCACAGCTCACGGCAACACTGGATCCTTAACCCATTGAGCGAGGCCAGGGATTGAACCGCAAACTCATGGTTCCTAGTTGGATTCATTTCCGCTAAGCCTCAATGGGAACTCCGGAAATTATTTCTTTAGAAAAAGGTAGCCTGAACACAAATAATTAAACTATCCAAGTGCATATACACGTCTTAAATAACAGACATGAGAAAGTGAGCACAAAGACGTCTCAAAGTGGGGGGAAAAAAATCCCTGCTTTTGATGGGTAAGGCTTTCTAAGAGCTAAAATGAACTGGGATTTGAAGAAAGTAAGCATGAAGCCTATTTTCGCTGCTTATCTTAAATTGCTTCCTAAGACCAAAAGATGTATCAATTGCTATCCTTCAAGCCTAGTTCAATAACTTTTTTCCTCCAGAAAACCTACTCTACACCCAAGCCCCCACCTCTAAATGCTTCTAGCCCTCAGTGTTTATATTCCTCATCTGACACACAACGATTACAAGGTAGCATAAAATATATCACCCAACATGAAGTTGGAAAAGGCAGCCTATTGGAAAACAAGAAGCATATGTTTTATTTTTCTTCAAGTCTAGAACTAAAAACACCTGTTAGCTTAAAACTAGGCACCTAGTCTGGTAGCAGGAATCCACTGGCCCCAGCTCTATCTTCTTAAGCCTCTGGCCAATAGGTAATTTCTTATCTGCATGGGTAATTTAATTATAGGTCATTTTCTGTAGGTACAGGCTGTGTAAGGATGCAAACTTACACCGAACAGAATTCAACTATCCAAAATAATCTAATTAACATCAGAGGTACATACTACAGGTTTAAATAATCCTTTCTTTTCATTTATTATTATTATTATTATTTTTTGTCTTTTTGCCTTTTCTAGGGCCACTCCTGCGGCATATGGAGGTTCCCAGGCTAGGGGTCTAATCAGAGCTGTAGCTGCAGGCCTACGCCAGAGCCACAGCAACATGGGATCTAAGCTGCGCCTGCAACCTACACCACCGCTCACAGTAACGCCAGACCCTTAACCCACTGAGCAAGGCCAGAGATGGAACCTGAAACCTCATGGTTCCTAGTGGGGTTCGTTAATCACTGAGCCACAACGGGAACTCCTATCCTTTCTTTTTATTACAATAAAAATATTATTTATAAATGAACTAAAAGTTTATCATCCTAGTCTTACATGACATTTTCCAAGAGTGAGAACAGCACCATTATTTTGACTTCCAACATAGGTTTTATTATTCAGTGTGACATATGAGAAATACACAGAAAGGCTGAGGAGGGGGAGGGGACACGACCTCCACCTCCACCCAACCCACACATTGCCTACCTCTTGCAGCGTCAACAAAGTATTGAGAATGGCTGGTAGTGTCGTCTGGACAACTCCAAATCTATCTTCTGTAAATGACGCTGCTACTAAGTGAGACAGACCTCAAAGGGAAAAGAAGAAAAAAGTTAAAAGTCAATCAAAATTAGGAAAATCTACTGGCAATACATCCATCTGAAAAAGGATTAATATTCTGAATATGTTAAAAAAGCTTAGAAATAAAAGAGGGAATGATACAATAGAAAAATAGGCAAAAGACTGGAGGTGGCGTTGAAAAGGTGCTCAACTACAGAGGTCTTAAATAAGATGACGGCCTCTGCCTTGTGTTCTAGTAGGAAAAAGAATTTTCAAATATTATTGTTTGATGGCGTTCTCTTGTGGTGCAGTGGGTTAAGGATCTGGCATGGTCACTGCAACAACTTTGATTGCTGCTGTGGCATGGGTTCGATCCCTGGCCCAGTAACTTCCACATGCCGCTAGCTCAGCCAAAAAAACAACTGTGTTTGGTAGTGGTAAGTGCTAAGAAAACAAAGCCTGACAAGGCGACAGAGGGACAGGTGTGAGGATACTTTTCACAGAGTGGTCAGCCAAGGCCTCTATGAGGAAGTTACATTTGAGCCTTGAGAAGGCAGTATCTGTAAGATGAAAAAATATGGTTCTTTAACAACTAGGTTTTCATATTTAAGCTAAACTGAATATATTTAAATATATTCAATATGACATGGCAACATAAAATGATAGTTAAAAAACAACCTATTAATTGCAGGTTTTTTGGAAAGATATGCAAGAATCCCAGGCTCAGTTTTTCCACTTATATTACCACAAGGAAAACTTCGGCCCAAATTAAAATATACCTAAGTACCTAAGAAAAAGGACCTACACAAAACAAAGAAATAAAAATGCATCTGAAAATACAAGGATTAAGATCAAAGTTCAGGACTGATAAATCATAGTTGCAGTTCATTGAGACTGCTTACCTTCTAATGCCCAAATGTGCATTTGGGCATCTGAAAAAACAGCCTGAATGGAGGCTTCCGGGTGCTACAAATACAACAAAAAAAGATTTAAATAAGTTCTCCTGAAATGATAATTTCGTCTAATCAATTATGTAAACTAAAAAAACAAAAAATTCACAGCTGCCTCTCAAGAATTAAAACCTGGAGTTTAATTCTTTAACTCGCTCCTGGCACAGCGAGTTAAAGATCTGGAGGTGTTGCTGCAATGGCTTGAGTTACTGCTACTGTGCAGGTTTGATCCTTGGCCACGGAACTTCCACAAGCCACAGACATGGCAAAACAAACAAAAAAAAGAATCAAAACTTGAAATTCTGGAGTTCCCCTCGTGGCTCAATGATTAACGAATACACCCAGGTTGCAAATTCGATCCCTGGCCTTGCTCAGTGGGTTGAGGATCTGGAGTTGCCATGAGCTGTGGTGCAGGTCGCAGATGCGGCTCGGATCCCACGTTGCTGTGGCTGTGGCGTAGGCCAGCGGCTATAGCTCCGATTAGACCCCCAGCCTGGGAACCTCCATATGCCTCGGATGCGGCCCTAGAAAAGACAAAACAAACAAACAAAAACAAACCTGAAATTCTTACATAATATGACTTAACTGCAATAAACCATTCTGCTACCAACTTACTGAGTGACCCCTGCCAAGTCTCTAACTCTCTGCCTCAGTTTCTCATGTAAATTAAGAGTTATATATGTTCAATCCACCTCAGAGGATTAGTATAGATATCACTGAAGAGAATGGTTACAAATGCTTTAAAAAAAAAAAAAAAAAGAACTGCCTAAGAATATGTATTATCTCTCTTAAACTGTCTACCCTCAACCATATTGCAAAGAAAAAACACCCAAAGTTCTTTAACACAGCAAGTGAGTGTGGCGTGGAGCAGTAATGGGCCCATGTAAAGGCCAGGTTTGATAATGCACCCAATGAAGCCTAGAAGTACAACATGTGACATTTCCCAACATTAAACAGCAGGGTCTACAACTCCTTATCACCCAACAGATCCACTTGCAAAATCAGAATCAAAAGTAGTGGTTCACTTCCAAGGAAAAGGGAGGTCTTGTTCAGTGTCTGCTCTGCTGCGTACTGGCTACGTGCCCTTAGGCTAGCTACCTGACGCCTCTGAGACTCAGGTGTCCTTACCTGCAAAATGAGGACAAAAAGAAAACTCACAGGAATGCTTTCAAAATTAAATGAGGGAATTTAAGTGAAAAGAGCATTGCATACACAAGACAAAAGGATGAGTTTTCTTCCTATCCTTCTGAAACACAGCTCTGAAATAAAACTTCAGACAATTCCTCTTCCTCTCTGAGGAAGATGAGACACTTTCCTTAAGGATCTGATCGTTTTGCCAGAGCTCTAATGGACAGCTTTGGGTAAATTTTCTTTCCTTAGATGGATCTTCCTTGCCACCACAGTGAAAAGAACAATTTCAAGAACTTGAAAGGATTCTTTGTTACATGTGTCTACATTCTATCAGTTACTCAGATCCTTCCTCCCGCCTGCATCTGACTCCCAGAGAATACAAGGAGGGACATATGCCAACGCACTTTCACTTGAAGGCACTGAGTGCTCTATTAGTTGATACTGCAATATCTGCAGCAGAGAAGACAAATTAAAGTAATTAGGACAAAAAAATTTTCCCCCTACCCAGGGGCAAAGGTTTTCCTTATGAAGGGATTAACACATGACAGCTGTAGTAGAGAAAAACAGGAATGAATCTTCCGCTTCTACCATTGAGATTTACTCTCCTACAGCAAGCAGCTGGAGCAGCAGATCAACAAGTTGGAAAGTCACTCAGTGTATGGACTGAATTACAACTTGTATCTGACACAAGTTTCGCAACTATAATTTAACCCAATCATCTCTCTTCAGAACACCAAACTGGCAACAAAGATGTTAGCAAGACAATGAGTCGTGAAGGATCACCATGGATTTGTTCATTTTGCAGCAAAAGGCTGCATATCAGCACAAAGTTGCCTCCAACCAAGAGACTCTGGAGGCTAAGTACAAGAAGGCAGTGAGGTAAGATGTGTGTCTAGGGCAGCTGTTGTTAAAATGCATATTCAGGAGTTCCCACTGCAGCTCAGCAGGTTACGAATTTGACTAGTATCCATGAGGATGCAGGTTTGATCCTTAGCCTCACACAGTGGGTTAAGGATCTGGGGCTGCCATGAGCTGTGATGTAGGTTGCAGACGTGACTCAGATCCCAAGTTGCTGTGCCTGTGGCATAGGCTGGCAGCTACAGCTCCAATTCAACCCTTAGCCTGGGAATTCCATAAACTGCAGGTTCAGCCCTAAAAAACAAACAAACAAAAAGACATTCAGTGAAGCATGATGCAAAGCTGTTTGGCTTGCCAGGATCAAACTAAATATTTAGAAGTTAAATCCTATCTGCTATTTCATTTCTTATTTTGTTTCCTCTCTCCCCCCATTTCCAATGCTCTAATTACATATCCTTACCTTACTGAAAAAATACATGATCAGCACCCGTTTTGATAAGAAATTCTTGATCTGAGTTGGAAAAAAAAAAAAAAGGAAGAATTAACACTTGCACAGTTTTCAATTCTACTCAAATATAATATTACAAACTTCCAGGTTCTTCCTGACATTACCTTAAACGAAACACTTCACATTTCACACAGAAGGAACAGTATTTATAGTACACCACGTAATAATACACTGGATAACCAAGATAGGTCATCTAAGCTACATGTCTAACCTTCAAATTAAGAGTTTTGTCATAATAAAAAAGGAACTCTTAGTAGTTCTGGCGATATTTTCTAAGACCGTACTCTTTCTCAATTCTCTACAACTGTTTGACCTTTTAACTTCTTGCTACCAAAAAGGAGCATGTTTCCCCCACCTGCCAAGAAAGATCTTAAGACATGAAGTGGTCTACCACTAGATGACATTTATAGGGAAAATTATTTTCTGGTTCTTTTTTTCTTTTATTTATCTTTTCAGGGCTGCACCCGAGGCATCTGGAGGTTGCCAGGCTCAGGGTCAAATCCAACCTGTAGCCATCAGCCTACATCACAGCCACAGCCATGCTGGATCCTTAACCCACTCAGTGAGGCCAGGGATCAAACCTGCATCCTTGTGGATACTAGTCAGATTCATTTCTGATGAGCCATGATGGGAACTCCCTGATTCTCTTAATACTAAGCCAAAAGCTACATATTCCCAATTGACTTGAAAGTAAATTCATGATATAGCAGTACGTACTGGCACATAGAGCCATATGGGACCCGGAAGTTCTGTAAAATGTCTTCAGTTCTTTCCTCTCTTACTAACTGATCATTCTCTCAACAAACATGTTACTATTTCTCCCACCTTAAAAAATAAACCTTTCCTTAACCCCTCAATTCCCCCTACCTATTACCCCATTTCTCTGTTCCCTTTATAGCAAAACTCCTGGAAAGAGCCAGCTTTTCTTGTGGCTTCCAATCCCTCTCCTGATCTCTCCTAAACCCATGCCAGAGGTTCATCCCCAACACTCCACCCAACAGCTCTCGTCAAGGACTCAATGACCTCCTCAGGGCATTCTGAGCTTGAATCTCATGCCAACTACCAACAGCATCTGACACTCACTTCTCCCTGAAACACTCTTTGCTTGGTTCTTTCTCAACAGTAACCTGGGCTCCTATGCTATTTCTCCTCATCTCTCAGACCTTTAGTCATTAAAGGGTCCCAGGTTGTGCATCTCTTTTCTTCTATACTCCCCAAGAGTTTTCATGAAGTCTCATGGCTTTAAATACTTGCCTCTACTTTAATGAGTGCCAAAATTCCATTTCTAGCCTGGATCTTTCCCCTAGACTCCCAGCATATGTCTAATTACTTATTCACTATTTTCACTTGGTTGTCTAGTAGGCATCTCAAAATTGACATGTTTAAAATCAAACTCATGATTTCCACACCTCACCTCTATCAAATCCCCTCTTCCAGAATCATCAGTAAGATGCAACCCAATAAACTGCAACTGTATTATTTCAGTTCCTTGGGCCAAAAATTTTTAGAATCAACATGGACTCTTTCACACCACAGTCAAACCAAAGGCAAATCCTAATACATCTAACTTCAAAAGACACCCAGACCTTGATCACAGTTTAGTCTCCGCACAACCACTCTGATCACAGATTCCATCATCGCTTACTAGATTACTTCCATAGCTTGTTTACTGTCCCTCTCCCTCCACTCCTGTCCTCTGAGGATCTAGTCTCAATTCTGCAGCACTTTCAAAATGTAAGTTTGCCTCCTGTCATTCCGGTGGGTGAGACTGTGCAACAGCTACACACCTGCATCCAGAGAAAACGTCAGTCTTTACAACGGCTGATGGGCCTGATATGCTCTGGGTGCCACTACCGCTCCATCTCACCATCCACCTACCCTTGTCCCTTGGCTCTGTCCTGCCACCACTAGTGCCTGTGCTGTTTCCCACAAGCCAAGCATACTCCCACCTGAAAGCCTTTGTACTTTGCTATTCCCTGCCCTCCCTCCAGGTCTCTGATCAAGGATCACCGTGTGTGAGAATTTCTGTTGTGGTGCAGCAGAAACGAATCTGACGAATATCCATGAGAACTCGGGTTTCATCTCTGGCCTCACTCAGTGGGTTGGGGATCCGGCATTGCCTTGAGCTGTGGTGTAGGCCGCAGACACGGCTTGGATCTAGCTTGGCTGTGGCTGTGATGTAGGCCGGCATCTATAGTTCTGATTCGCCCCCCAGCCTGGGTACTTCCATACGCACCGGGTGCGGCACTAAAAAGCAAAAAAAAAAAAAGGAATCACCCCGTCAACAAAACTTCCTCTGATCACCCCACGTAAAACAGTATTTTCTTCCCCAAGGTACTGATTCTTTTACCTGCTCTATGTTTCTATAGAGCACTGAAGATATCAAATTTCTTCCAAGACATATTTTGAACATAGCATGTGCATCTTATAGTCAATAGCATGTCATGGTTTAAATGGTAATTTTTTTTTCTTAATAGTACATAAAATAAGACTTAATTAATAGTACAGTTAATCCTTGGAAAAACTCAGGGATTAGGGACAGTGACCCCCCTGCAGTTGAAATTTCATCTCTGAATCCATGGCTCCACATCAGTGGATCCAACCAACTGTGATCCTTGTAGCACTGGGGTGTTTACTACTTAATGGAACCTGCGAATAAGTGGATAAACAATCCAAACCCATGCTGCTCGACGACCAAGTGTATTCTTTATATTCAAAGGGATGTTTGCTCATCTGTTTTCCTTCACTAGAATGTAAACATAAGGTCAGAGGCTTTTGTTTGCTGTTTTTTGAGTACCTAAAACCACACCCTATATATATAAAAAACTCAATAAATATCTCTTTGGTGAAAGAATTCACAGATCAAAGGCACTATATTAGATTAAGCCATATGAAATTGCAATTTTTTGTAACTCAAAACCAGTTAAATACTGGCAATTTCATACAGATCAACTTAATACATGAATCATCCAAAAAAGTCCCACTTATTCCCGATGGCTTACTTAGTGAAAGCCTTGATGCTCTCAATGTCATATGTAAATAAAATCCTATACCCATATCATCCTACCTGTTCACGTTTATTCTGAATCCATGAATAAATCACACTGGGCTGTCTCACTGTCTTACCCTCAGCACTAACAGAGGTAGATGGAGAAGGATTAGAAAATTCAGTCATTTGCTGATCTGCAAACAAACAAAAACCGAGAAGGTGAAACCTTCGGCTATCTGATTCTCTGCAACTATGGCATTTCAAATTCTAGAAACTAAACAGTCCTTACCAGCAGCCGGAGTCCATAATCTCGGCCCTCTTCTTGTAAGCTGAGGACTTTGAGGTGACCCATAGCACGTGTTTACATCAAAAATTCCAGCCATCCGATTCACTACACTAGAGCCGAACGGGGTTGCCAGGGGACTTGCAACATCAGGTGTAGATAATTTTGAGGAAAACAGTGATGTCTTAATTAACGATGGCACCGAAGGCCGAGGCACCTGGCTAGGTTTGGGGGTCTGAAAAGTAGTTTCTTCTGCAAAAGAACAGACCCAGTGCTAAAAAGGCAACATGATCCAAGCAGGCCGGCATGGAGGTTCTCAAGTTTTGCACATCTCAATTCTTTGTTTAACTGATTTAACCCAGTACACTGTTTCCATTCAGGTTGACATTCTCAAGGTTCAGATTTTACTACTGCAATTTGGTGACCACTCAAGGAGCTTTATACGTCTTTGTCAGATTGGTACAGGCTCTCTTGTTTCTTTTCCCTAAACAGATATCTTGAGCTTCAAGGTCAGCTTCTCTAAGGTGCTTTGAATGAACTTATCAATTTATACTTTATTTTTAAATGGCAACAATTTTACTGCATTAGGATATGCCCAGGGTTACTGCATGTTCTTACTATAACTAGTTACTCGGCTAAATCAAATCTATAGTGTGAAAATGTATAGAAAGAGAGAGTGCTAACCTTATCTCATTTTTGCCAGAGTTCTTTCAAGTTAACAGAAGCCACACCAGTGGCTAATTTGCCCAGGTTATCTACAAACCTGATCTGTAAACAGCTTCTTCAAAAATTATCTTATAGGAGTTCCCGTCGTGGCTCAGTGGTTAATGAACCTGACCAGTGTCCATGAGGACGCGGGTTTGACCCCTGGCCTTGTTCGGTGGGTTAAGGATCCAGAGTTGCTGTGAACTGTGGTGTAGGTCGCAGATGCAGCTCTGATCTGGCGTTGCTGTGGTTGTGGCATAGGCCGGTGGCTACAGCTCTGATTAGACCCCTAGCCTTGGAACATCCATATACTGTAGGTGCGGCCCTAAAAAGACAAAAGACAAAAAAACAAACAAACAAAAAAATCTTATAACTGTACCAAACATTTAAAGCACCAGATTTTCATTACATGACTTTTTAAGGGTTAATGGCAATAAGAAATATTTGGAGAATCCATTTAAAAATTAAGATTGGGGTTAAGTTCTGCAATTACTCCTCAAAATTAGAGGCAAATCTTGCTGAGTGATGAGATATGACAAAACTTAAACTAATGAATAACCCCTATTTGTTCAGATACAGGATCTTTCCCAATTCAGGAGTACAATGACTTTGCTAACATGCTAATGCTACATGCTAACATGTAACCATATCTATTCAAAATTTTCTAGGGGCTCCGCATCCCTACAGGATAAAATTCAAATTCCTATTCATATCACACAAGACCTCCTTTCATTATCAAACATCATCCTACCCATTCAGACTCCTTTTTGACAGATTTCCTTCCAGGAGTTACACTCCCTTGTCATTATTTGCACGCCTCCCACTAAAAGGTCAGTTCCAAGAGTGTTTTTTCATCTTTGATTCTTTGGCTTCTAGCACAGTGCTTGGTATGCAATGAGCATTCAATAAACACTTGTTGAATAAATTTCAGATGGTGAAAACATATGAAACACTCCAGCATCTTTTAAAATCTGACATTCATGAAATTATCTAAATCACTTTTCTTTTATCTCTTTGGTTTTGGTCTATGACCCCACCAGAGTAATGAAGTCAAAAGACAGAGATGTGGGGAGTTCCCGTCGTGGCGCAGTGGTTAACGAATCCGACTAGGAACCATGAGGTTGCGGGTTCGGTCCCTGCCCTTGCTCAGTGGGTTAACGATCCGGCGTTGCCGAGAGCTGTGGTGTAGGTCACAGATGCGGCTCGGATCCTGTGTTGCTGTGGCTCTGGCGTAGGCCGGTGGCTACAGCTCCGATTAGACCCCTAGCCTGGGAACCTCCATGTGCCGCGGGAGCGGCCCAAGAAATAGCAACAACAACAACAATAACAACAACAAAAAGCCAAAAAAAAAAAAAAAGACAGAGATGTGTTTGCTTTGGCCCACACAGTGAGTTTTTTTTTTTTTAATATCAAGATGAGTTGCCAATATTTAAAAAGTGGAAGATTTTCCCCAAAATTTCTTTAGGATTTGCTTTTAAAGAGGAAAAAGACCAGAAGTTCAGATACTGGGTCCCATTCCCCCATGGGAACAGTGGACTGAAGCTCACTTATAGCATCGCATTTCAGAAGCCTGTGCTCTCAAGTTGCCACAGGCCCACCCAGCCACTCTTGCCCATTTCCACTGAATGCCTGGCTCTAAAAGGCATCAAGCTTGTCATCAGTCTTACATTCCTAGGTACCTCCTACTTAAGGGTTTGGTGGAACAGCACAGGTTCCTCCACCTGTACTTGTTCCTCTCAGCATTCATCTTTCAAACTACCTCAAAACAATGAATGTAACACCCCAGCCCGAAATCACTGAGTCATTTCAGCTGCTCCCGTCCGGCACTGTCCAGCAACTGTCGCCCTCTGGGATACGGCAACCAGAACAGCACCCCGTATCACCTGTGGCTCACAGGGCTCTACTAGAGTGAGCTGAGGTTCTCTATGTGATGACCAACATCTTTTGTTGGCCTTTTTAACACGACCGACATACTGGACTTCCCTTTTTCAAACTACGGTGTTACTGAGGACTCTGATTTGGTTCAGAACAATATCCCAAACACCGGATCAATTTTCCCTAAAAGTACACACTTGGCACTTACATACACCTCCTTAAGTGAACTACTGTCTCTTTTGCAGGAAATAAAACGTAAGCACTTCCCCTCTCTCAGTAGTCGTACAAGGAGGTACCTGGAGAATCCAATTGCTTCGGTTCCCCCGTGTAGGATGAAGACATCACTCTCCCATTCGTGGCAGCAGCTTCTTGGTAGAGTACAAGTTTCTGCGTCATATCATTGAAAAGATTCAAACACTCCCTCGAGATGGCTGTCCAATTGTGCGGATGGCCACCTAAGAGGTACAAATACCAACTTTTAAAATGGAGATAATCTTGTAAAATTCCCTCAAAATGGTCAGAAAAAAAAAATACTACAAGAAATACTATATTATCCTTTGTCTCAGGGCCTGATTTTCTCGGCTCAGCTACTATTTACGCCCATGCCATCTAATACACAGCAGGAATTCAATAAACAGTTGGATAAAATAATTTTCCTAAAGGTCTACAAACAAACATTTGCTATTTTACCATTTAAAAAAAAAAAAAAAAGCAAAAAAACCCCACTCTCAAACTGGTTGCTAAATTAAAGCCAAACAGAAGCTCCTGTTGTGGCTCAGTGGGTTAAGGATCTGATGTTGCTGCAAGCTGCAGTGTAGGTTATAGATCCGGCTTGGATCTGGCATTGCTATGAGTGTGGTGTAGGCTGGCAGCTGCAGATCCAGTTCAACCCCTAGCCTGGGAAACTTCCATATGCCGCAGGTGTGGCCCTTAAAACAAAATTACCTAATTAATTTAAGCCAAACAGTGGAGCATACTTTGAGTGAAAAAGACCACCGTTACTTTGTTAGTAGTGCTGCACAGACTGAAGACTAAGACAACGAAGGTGTCTAATGAGATGCACCTCAGAGCCTCCAGGGACCTGTCACTGTGCTTCCTTTCATTTTTATTTGCAGGAGCCCCTGTTTGCTATTACATCTACGGAAGTGACACGTTATTTGACAGTAACCATACTTTATACTTGGGAGCTTACGTATCTCCTGTTTTATTATTTAACTTAAACTACTGTGATCCACACTCTTAATAAGCCTCAATTCTTTTAATTTCAATAGCTTTCAATTTTCTAGGACCCTTATCTTCTATGGCTGTCATGTAAAAATCAACTGTGCTTCAAGAGGTGTCCACTGAAAACTTGTTTCTCCAGCCTGGGTGCCAAATAATCATTCTCTCCTCATGTAGGTCCCTTCTTACGTATTTTCCCCCATTTACAACTCAGGAAGTATACCACTTAGGAGTTCCCTTGTGGCACAGAAGGTTAAGGATCTGCCACTGTCACAGCAGCTTGGGTCCCTACTGTGGTGTGGGTTTCGTCCCCTGGCCCAGGAACTTCTACGTGCCATGGGCCTGGCCAAAAGCACTCCGTCAGTAGGCCCCTGGATGTTTTATACCGCTCTAACTCAGGACCACGAAGAACTGTGTAATGGTCCAGCTCCATTTTTTTCCTTCCAGTTTTAAAATATAATTGACATAAAGCGTTATGGAAGTTTAAGGTGTGTAGCATAATGATTTGACTTACATCATGAAACGGTTATCACAGTAAGTTCCGTGAACATCCATCATCTCTTATAAATACAAAATTAAATAGAGGAAAAAATCTTTTCCTCGTGATGTGAACTCAGGATTTACTCCAACAATTTTCATACATAACATACAGGATGTGTGAATTACATTTATCATGCTGTACTTTACGTCCTCAGTATGTATCTTTTAACTGGGAGTTTGTACCTTCGACGGCCTTCATCTAATTCTGTGCCCCACCCCCAACTCCCACCCCCGCCTGTGGTAACCACATATCTGATCTCTTTTTCTATGACCAGTTATATTTTGATAATATGTTCTCTGGCAGAGAACATGCCACCCTGTTACATTACTTGACTACCCGGTAAAAAGTGTACAGAGAATTCCTAAGTGAACCTAAGTCTGCTAGAAAAGTACTGCCATGGTTAATTTCACACAGCAGCAGGATTTTTTATGCTATTGAAGAAGAAAGGCTCCCATCATTTTTTTTCTTCTTTTTCTTTTTTGGCCTCCCCTTGGCACATGGAGTTCCTGGGCCAGGGATCAGATCCGAGCCACAGTTGCGCCCGACGCCACAGTTGCGGCAATACCAGATCCTTAACCCACTGCACTGGGCCAGGTACTGAACCTGTGTCCCAGTGCACCAGATGCTGCCCATCCTGTCGTGCCGCAGTAGGAACTCTGCCAATCAATTACGTTTTCACATAACTGGCTTTCATTTCCCTGTAACATGTAACTATAGGTTTACTTTATAATGTGGGAATCAGCAAGTCTGGCAAAACAATGAAAAGCTGATGAGAGATGTAAAGCTACCCAGGTTCTGTCCCCACTGGCGGCTGACGGTCAGCAGACGCCTTTCCCTCTCAGGACAACGGGGAGCACACCGGCACAGGTGCAGTCTGGAGGAGCTTGACAAGTAACAACAGAGAAGTGTTTCAGAATTCTCAAGGGCAATCCTGGGGTTAGCACTGTCAAATCTAGTTCCTTTCCACTTTTTTTTCTTCTTCAGTAAGGCGAAGTAGCAAGGCAGGAGGGGGAAGCTCAGCACTTAACAGTCAAATCACAGAATTTCTTATTCCAGCTCTGATGTTAACTTTACCAAGCCCCTTAATCTCTCCAAGACTTAGGTCCTCCATCTAAAGATTAGACCACTTGATTTCTACGACCATTTCTAGCATTACAATTTCTGTGATTTGGTACTTTTCTACTCTAAAGCTGCCAACCTACCCCATAATTTCTTCAGGTAAAGGAAATAAGGGGGCCAAAAGAAATAATATTAAGGGTTAAAAATACCTTTCCCCGGAGTTCCCGTCGTGGCTCGGTGGTTAACGAATCCAACTAGAAACCATGAGGTTGTGGGTTCGATCCCTGGCCTCGATCAGTGGGTTAAGGATCCGGCAGCTCGGATCCCGTGCTGCTGTGGCTGTGGTGTAGGCCGGCAGCTATAGCTCCGATTTGACCCCTAGCCTGGGAACCTCCATATGCCGCAGGAGAGGCCCTAGGAAAGGCAAAAAGACAAAAAATAAATAAATAAATAAATAATACTTTCCCTAGAAATATAATTTCTAACCACAGCAATGCAAACACTTAGTTGTATAAGACTGAAATCAATACTTCATTTAATGGACTCACTGATGTGTGATTTTTTTTTTTTCTTTTTTATATGCCACACCTGAGGCATATAGAAGTTCCCAGGCTAGGGGTCAAATCGGAGCTATAGCTGCCGGCCTACACCATAGCCACAGTAACTTGGGATCCGAGCAGCGTCTGTGACCTACACCACAGCTCACAGCAACGCCGGATCCTTAACCCATTAGGCGAGGCCAGGGATCGAACCTGTATCCTCATGGATCCTAGTCGGGATTGTTAACCTCTGAGCCATGAAGGGAACTTCCATGATGTGTGATATTTTAATAAATTCGCCTCATCAAAAACTTTAAGTGGGAGTTCCCACTGTGGCTCAGTAGGTTAAGAGCCTGACACAGAGTGTGAGGATGTGGGTTTGATCCCTGGCCTCACTCACTGGGCTGAGAATCTGGCATAGCCACAAGCTGTGGTGTAGGTCACTGAGGGGTGCTCAGATCCCGCGTTGCTGTGGCGGTGGTGCAGGCCAGCAGCTGCAGCTCTGATTCGACCCCTAGCCTGGGAACTCCCATATGCCTCAGGTGTGGCCCTAAAAGGAAAAAAAAAAAAAGAGAAAAAGAAAGAAAAACCTTAACTGAAACACTTTCTGCACAAACATACCCAGTTACTATTAGGTCTATCACTTTTATCAGTACCTGGCTGGCTAAGGCTGAAAACTTCTTGTCTTCGTGAAGGAGAATATTGAGAAAGCAACATCAGGTCCTGCAAGGCCAAATACTAAAAGGGGAAAAAAACAAAAAACATACTATTTAATTTTTTTGAACCTCTATATAAAATCTTACTTATGAATTGGGCTCAAGACTACATAACTAAAGGGAAATTGATCAAAATTTTTCATGAAGGATATACTTTTCAGAACCATAACTTTCCTTTCTAGACTTCCAGAACTTTCTTGCCTTTACCCTCTGCAGGCTATCCTAGCTACTGAGGGCTCCGGCGACCAGGATCTAGGGAACGCTTTGTGTTGCCTCCCACCTTGTGGTGGAAAACTTAAAACACCACTTCCTCCTGGAACCTCCCTGGCAGAAATACACATTCACACAGCTCTGGACCGTGGCACTCAATATAATTAATTGTAACTGCCTGCTTACTTGTCTCATCTGGTTCCACCCACTGAACGGTGAGGCAGAGACATCTTGCTCACTGCTATGTCCAAAAGGAGTATCTAGCACACAGCAGATACACAACTTATGCTGTACTTTTTAAGTGACAATCTTCATTTTGTTTCCTAGCAAACCAGTCATCATTCAGGCATCATCCCTTTCGTGACGGTCTCTTGTTTCGGTGCCAAGCAGAGTAAGTGGACCTCACTGCACTTGCCAGCACTCTGTGTATCGGCCTTTTCCATTAAGCTGTGCTACATCTTATTCATCATTTCACACTAAGCCACTAGCAGTGACGACATCTGCCCAGTAAATAAGGATTTGTTAAATAACCAAAAGAGTAACTGGTATTTTTGTTTATCTAATATATTAGCCATAATTGATATTTAAAGGTAAGCAAAACTTCAGATCATTTTCTTCAACTGAAAAGTTTCTAACTTTTCTAGAGTGTAATCCAAATTTTAAGTTCTATTTCCTTTCAATTCTTTTTTTAAGTACTATGATCTCTCAAAAAGATCATATATTGTATTTTTTTTTGTCTTTTTTTTTTTTTTTTTTTTTTGCCATTTCTTGGGCCCCTCCCACTGCGTATGGAGGTTCCCAGGCTGGGACTTGAATCGGAGCTGTAGCCGCCGGCCTACGCCAGAGCCACAGCAACACCAGATCCTTAACCCACTGAGCAAGGCCAGGGATCGAACCCACAACCTCATGGTTCCCAGTCGGATTTGTTAACCACTGAGCCACCACAGGAACTCCTGCAGTTCTACTTTAAAATTTCAAAACGCAGAATTTTTTTTGGCTGCACCCACAGCATATCAAAACTCCTGGGCCAGGGAGCAAACCCACGCCATAGCAGTGACCTGAGCTGTTACAGTAACAACACTGAATCCTTAGCCTGCTGCACCACAAGAGAAATCCTTCAAAATGAAATTTAAATCAAAACAATTTATTCTCACTTAGGTTGGTTTATAAACTTATTCCAACGTCTTTACTCTTCTGATTAAGATCTATGTTAGGACCACGATCATTATTCAAATTTTAAGGGAGTTCACTGAATATGTACATACTGTCAAGTACTTCCTTTGATCATAACAGCCATCAACACTACATGAATGACACTATCTTGATCCAGGGAGTACCTGTCGTGGCTCAGCAGTAACAAACCCAACTAGTATCCATAAGGACTCGGGTTCAACCCCTGGCCTTGCTCAGTGGGTTAAGGATTGGCACTGCCGTAACCTGTGGTATAGGTCAAAGACGTGGCTATGGCTGTGGTGTAGGCCGGCAGCTGCAGCTCCGATTTGATCTCTAGCCTGGGAACCTCCACAGGCCTCAGGTGCAGCCCTAAAAAGACGAAAAACAAAAAGATTAAAAAAAAAATCTTGATCAAATGATTAAAAAAACAAAAACATAGTGTTTTTTTTTGCTACCATGAGGAGTTTGTGAAGAGCTAAAGTTATATAGTTGTATATCATTATATTCTATGCTTGAAATATTTTTATATCTATATTGAATATAGAATTAGCATAGCTTATACACATACATTGCAATGTCTACTTGCATTTTAGCCACTTGTAATGAATACTCAAAAAGTAAATAGCACTCATTGTAGCATGTAGGTGGATTTTTATAACACTTTTTTAGAGTATTAGAATATTCTAGGCTCTCAAAAAATATATCTAAATGCTTAAATATGCTAAGTATCAAGTCTATGCCATAAGATAAGTGAACCATGACTATGTAAAGACACAAAATGCACAGTTCTGGTACC
The DNA here is from genome assembly GCF_016906955.1 of Phacochoerus africanus. Classification (NCBI taxonomy): domain Eukaryota; kingdom Metazoa; phylum Chordata; class Mammalia; order Artiodactyla; family Suidae; genus Phacochoerus; species Phacochoerus africanus. Next base: position 157,995,054 of record NC_062551.1, on the reverse strand, counting down.
TTTATGATGAGGGGAGGACTGCTGTTTAAAACTTTTGGGAGGCATTCATCTGACTCTTCTGAAAATGGTGGCTGAACAGGAAACAGATGGGCCTATCAAATATAAACAAATATACAGGCTATGAAATGATTATTTTCATGACTTAATTACATTCAGTAAATTAGCACTATTTGAAATTTATTATAAAGGAGACAATACAACCAAATTAACGTCTTTAGTGTTCCTTGCAAAACTGGTTGCATTAAAATTATATATATCTAAATACACCACTTTCTAAAATGTTAACTTTCCCAATTATGCTAGATCTCTGGCTTCTAATTACAGAAGTGAATTTAAGAAACAAAATGTCTCTGAAGGCACTGAAGGATACAAACCTACAGAAACACTCATTTTCTAAGACAAACATTTGGATGAAAAAGAAAACGCAATTCCCCCTCATTTAAAATCATTTCTTCAGGAGTTCCCGTCATGGTGCAGTGGTTAACGAATCCGACTAGGAACCATGAGGTTGCGGGTTCGGTCCCTGCCCTTGCTCAGTGGGTTAAGGATCCGGCGTTGCCATGAGCTGTTGTGTAGGCTGCAGACGAGGCTTGGATCCTGCGTTGCTGTGGTCCTAGCGTAGGCCGGTGGCTACAGCCCCGACTCGACCCCTAGCCTGGGAACCTCCATATGCCGCGGGAGCGGCCCAAAGAAATAGCAAAAAGACAAAAATAAAATAAAATCATTTCTTCAACATAAATTTTAAAATTTGGAGTTCCCATCATGGCGCAGTGGAAACAAATCCAACTAGGAACCATGAGGTTGCAGGTTCGATCCCTGGCCTTGCTCAGTGGGTTGAGGATCCAGCGTTGCTGTGAGCTGCGGTATAGGTCCCAGACTTGGGCTCGGATCTGGTGTTGCTGTGGCTGTGGTATAGGCCAGCAGCTACAGCTCTGATTAGACCCCTAGCCTGGGAACCTCCATATGTCTTGGGTGCAGCCCTAAAAAGACAAGAAATAAAAATAAAAAATAAAGTAAAATCTGCCCTCAGGAGTTCCCGTTGTGGTGCAGCGGAAACAAAATCTGACGAGGAACCATGACGTTTCAGGTATGATCCCTGGCCTCGATCAGTGGGTTAAGGATCTGGCGTTGCCATGAGTTATGGTGTAGGTCACAGACATGGCACGGATCCTGTGCTCCAATTCGACCCCTAGCCTAGAAACTTCCATGTGCCGCAGGTTCAGCCCTAAAAGACAAAAAAAAAAAAAAAAGTCAGGCTGATCTAGCATATGCTCGGTAGAGAAATGGAAACCTTCAGAAGAGAATTCTCACAATATCGATAAAGCATAAGTACCCCTAGGAGTTCATTCAGTTTAGTTTCCAAACATTAATAACACTAACCCTGTTCCCCAGAAAAAACAAATACAAATAAATGATAGTTGTAAATGATATATCTCTTATGAAGTCTCAGAAGTAAGACCAAAATCCAACTTCTCAAAACGGGGTTGGGCACAACGTGCTCTTCGAAAAATATGCCTGTGCACTCCAAGACCGAAACGCATTGACGAAAAACTCAATACTAACCTCTGTGGCATAGATTTTGAAGAGTATCCATGAGATGTACCAAGTCATCAGCAGAAAGACACCACACAGCCAGACATGATAGAGTAACGAGAGATTCAAGAGGCCACTCACAGTGTCAAGAGGCCTATGAAACTGCCTATGAAAGCAAAAATTACTATTTAATCCTGTGAGGAAAATACACTCTAGGCATTTAACAGACCTGGGGCCCCATACTGAGAAACAAACAAACCCTATTTCTACATAATAACAGCGATAGGTTCCTCTCCTTTGTACCCTACAGAGTTCTTTCATGAATACCTTTTCATAAAGCGCACAAGGGAGCCTTAAGGGAAGAGGAGGCCTAAACCAGCTTCGTTCCTCGCAGTCACCATCATTCTCTATAGAGAAAGCCTTCCCCAGAGGCTGGGTAAAATTTTATCACAGTTGTTTTGTAGCTTGATACTTAAAACCACCCAACATAACTAGTAGCTCTCCTGGACCAGATTTCAACTCTTATCTGTATACCCTCTAAACTGTCTAAAAATAACAAACTTTACCTTCAAAATGATTTCTAGAACTCTGTTAGAATGCTAAAGGGAATACATGCAATCTTACCAAAACCTTGGATAGATCAATTTGCAAAATCATCATAATCCTACAATCATGCTTAGCAACTGAAAAAACAGGATTAGAACTTCTGATTCTGCTATTTATAAATATTGGGATTTTGTTAATCACTTGACTTAATCCACTCTCAGTTTCCTCATCCATATAATGGTGGCATAATCTCTCCATTCCACCTTTTAGGGTTTTTATGAGATTTAAGAGTTTGTGTTAGGAGTGCCCAGCCTAGTACTTGACTTTGGGGTGGGGGTGTGTGCGTGCCTATGTGTGCACACGAGCGCAATGGGTGCATGTGTGTAAAGATAAAGGGTTTAGTTTTTTTTTTTTTCAGCTTTTAAGTAAACATTACTGAGGGCCTGGCATGTATTCAGGCCAGAACATCAGGCACTGCCATACAAACAAAACATCTTTTAAGTGAAAGGAGGAAAAATCGTTATGTTAAATTTCTATCAAGTATCATTATTTTCCTCTTTACATTTGATCCAGTTTAAGACCTAGGCTAACATAATAAATGACTCATTTATTTGGGTTCATATCTAATGATGAAGGAGAAGACAAAACTAAATCTTACCTAGAACCTTTTAAAAGGTAGGAACTAAAAGCTACACTATATAAACCATAGTATCTCAAACATACCTAAGTGTTAATATTTCCACTCCTCAAAAGTGGTTGTAGGGGAGTTCCCATCGTGGCACAGCGGAAATGAACCCGACTAGGACCATGAGGTTGCAGGTTTGATCCCTGGCCTCGCTCATGGGTTAAGGATCTGGCGTTGCCGTGAGCTGCAGTAGGTCACAGACGCGGCTCGGATCTGGCGTTGTCGTGGCTCTGATGTAGACCAACAGCTGTAGCTCTGATTCAACCCCCAGTCTGGGAACTTCCACATACTGCCAAGTGCGGCCCTAAAAAGAAAAAAAAAAAAAGTGTAGGTACAATCAATGATACTAAAAGTCTCACAGTGGTATAATAATTAAAAGAACAAATACAAATAGAGAAGTTTATATTTATTCTTTATGCACATAAACATTAAAGCTTTACCTATGTGCTACTTCTGCAAGAATAAACCCCAGTGCTGCCACTCCACTGCTACCTAAGACCTTCAACTGGTCAGGAGACCCAATTCAAATGGAGTTTCCTCAGGCAAAATTAGAGGAAAACCAAGGTTTGGTGCTTATCTACCACAACACAGCATAGAATGACGACTAAGGAGAAAAACGAAAGAGTGACACGCAACTCAAGAAGTCTGCTTATATAAAAGCTGTATCTGACAAAAAATGAATTATCGTTGCTTATTTCTATCTAGGGAAAGGAACTAGGTAACTAGAGACAGGAGCCAACAGGTTCACAACATACTCTTTTATGTACTATTGGAATTTTAAATTATGTAAACTATGTGTACACAAAAATGAATACAACTTTTTTTTTTAATTTAAAGGTTAAATCTAAATAAAATATCTGGAAAGTAGGAAACAGCCAAAAGAATGGAATGGAGACAGTTAAAAGTGTTAAAATTAGATTTTTCTTGTATCACTTACTCATCTAACTGAAGGTCCATAGCAGTGCTAATCCAAGCTTTGGGAATATGGCCTGAAAGGAAAAAAGTACCATGCTATGATCATAAAAAGTTAACAAATCCTTTTTTTTTTTGCTTTTTCAGAGCTGCACCTGTGGCATATGGAAGTTCCCAGGCTAGGGGTCAAATCGAAGCTGCAGCTGCCAGCTTACACCACAGCCACAGCAACACAGGATCCGAGCCAAGTCTGTGACCTACACCACAGCTCACAGCAATGCTGGATCCTTAACCCACTGAGCGAGGCCAGGGAGTGAACCAACATCTTCATGGATCCTAGTCGGGTTCTGTTAAGTGCTGAGTCATGACAGGAACTCCCCAAAACAAACTTTTAATCATGCTTTGGAATATGAGGCTGATGAGAAGACCAAGTAGACAGAAGACCTCAGTCAGTATGCTAGACTATTTGATTAGGAATGGCAGGAAAAGAGAATAACTGTTTCACTTTTGGCCACACCTGGGCATGTGCAAGTTCTGGGGCCAGGGATGCAAGCCAAACCATGGCCAGCTGGAGCCATAGCAATGACAACAATGGATCCTTAACCTGCTATGCCACCAGGGAACTCCAAGAGTAACTTCTTTTTTTTTTGTCTCTTCTAGGGCCACACCAGCGGCATATGGAGGTTCCCAGGCTAGGGGTCTAATCAGAGCTGTAGCCACCGGCCTACGCCAGAGCCACAGCAACGCGGGATCCGAGCCGCATCTGCGACCTACACCACAGCTCACGGCAACGCTGGATCCCTAATCCACTGAGCAAGGCCAGGGATTGAGCCCGCAACCTCACAGCTCCTAGTTGGATTTGTTAACCACTGAGCCACGACGGGAACTCCAGAAAAAAAAAAAATACATTTTTAACACGGTAAAAGAACAAATCATAAAAATTGCCATCTTAACAATTTTTAAGTGTACATACACTATATGGCACCTCCTTATACAACAGATCTCCAGGACTTTTTCATCTTGCAAACTCCATTGAACTGAAACTCCACTGAACAACTCCCCTTTCTCCCCTCCCCACAAACCCCTGGCAATCACTACTCTCCTTTCTGTTTCTAGGAATTGAACTATTTTAGATGCCTTGTATGAGTGGAACCTGTACTGTCATTTTGTGCCTGGCTTATTAGCATAATGTTCTTAAGGTTCATCAGTGTTTTAGCATGTGACAGGATTTCCTTGTTTTTTAAGTTTGGATATTATTTCGTTATTTTATGTAATTGTCTCTTAACTAAAAACAGCAAAAAAAGAATGACTCTGTAACTGATGTTTTTTAAGCTGTGAGCCAATACATAGGTAGTATCAAAAAGTAGAAATTCTTAGAGTTCCCATCATGGCTCAGTGGTTAATGAATCTGACTAGGAACCATGAAGTTGCAAGTTCAATCCCTGGCCTTGCTCAGTGGTTTAAGGATCTGGCGTTGCCGTGAGCTGTGGTGTAGGTCTCAGATGCAACTCGGACCTGGCGTTGCCGTGGCTCTAGTATAGGCTGGTGGCTACAGCTCCGATTAGACCCCTAGACTGGGAACCTCCATATGCCACGGGTATGGCCCTAGAAAAGACAGAAAGACAAAATAAAAAAAAATAAAAAAAAAAGAAATTCTTACCAAGAAAATAATACACAATGCAGAAATTTCTAAGCAGGAACAATGATTCCATACAACTATGCTTAACTAGCAAGAGGAGAGACCTCCTGAAGCGCAAGAATTTGTATTGCTATGGAGAAAAGAAAACCAAAATCAAATGACACATTCAAATAGAGGTTCCACCAAAGCAAGCACATTAACTGTAACAGTCCACATATAAAACAATCATCGTATAAAAAGACAAAGTTTATTCCAGAGGTAAAAAATCAACTCTTTCTGCTGTTAAAGTATCTAATATTTATTTACATTATACATCTCATTGATGTGAAATCAGGAATGAAAAAATTAATATCAATCTATACTTATTATAAGGATTACAGAGATGGAATAAGTACAGAAAACATAACAATAATTACAACAGCAGCTAACAGTCTTTGGATGATTACTACATACCAGGTTCTGTTCTAACTACTTTACTCTTATTGGTCCATTTAAACCTAACAACCCCATGAAAGAGGTCATATTATCCCCATCTAACAGATGAGAAAACCAAGGCACAGAGAGGTTAAGTAACTTAACCAAAGTCACCAACTAGCAAAAGAAAAAAAAAAAAATCTGTGATTTTAATGCAGACAGGCTGACTTCATAGCCTGCAATCTTAAAGATAATGTATTGTTTCATACTGTTACATGAAAAAGTAGTTACTGAATAATATGTACAATATAAAACTGTGAAAACCCTACCCCACAAAATATATTATGTTATAGCTACTATATACAATAAAGGGTCTGGACAAATATAAAATAATTTAAAATTTTATCAAAAGAAATTACAAAAGATGTAGTAGTCAAACTTTACAAATGTGACATTACATGGTAGAAATAATAATTTATCAGCACTGTCATTTACTGGACTCTCCTATGTTCGCTCTCCTGCATATCTGTGAAAATAAACAGGTGGTCACTTTCTAATGAGGTTCATGGAGGCGCAAGGTATTTGGGGGTATCTCATTTTTCTCTAATATTTTCTTAATTCTCCATATTTTTCATTATGTTTGGGTCAAAGATGATTCACTATGGATATTTCTGTACAGGATTTGGGTTTTCTTCTCCTTGTGAAATTTTGAAGTGGCAAAAATGATACTCTGCTCATTCGTTATTATTATTATTTTGGCCATGCTGTAGCCTGTGCCAGGGATTGAACCCAAGCCCCAACAGTGCCAACACCAGATCCTTAACCGCTAGGCCACCAGAGTATAGTTTAAATTATCTTTCACTTAGGTTTTTAAAAATGCCAACACTCTGCTTTTATTTCATCTTCACGAGACGTGAAGAATTTGTAAAGAGGACTCTGTCCATACACTTACAGACGGCAGGGAGGTAAAGGCCAGACCCTTTTCTGTGAGCGGTATCTCCCTGTGGTAGATAAGTATTCTCATCAAATTGTTCTCAAGGTTGCAACAAGCGTGTGAATACTTTTACTTAAACCAGGAGAACCTGTCACACTCTCATGATACATCACTTATTTACACACCCGTCCCTCCCTACCAGACTGGGTCCTACCTAGTGGGAAGGAGCTGGTTCTAATACTTTTGCTCCAAAGCCCAGTTCCCTGCACATCAGAGCGGGAATGAAGCAAATAAGAGCACAGGCAAGAACACTGGCATCAGGCTGGGGAGAACCCTGGGGCCACTGGAGCAACTGCAACCTGTCTTTCTCCCTCCTGCCAGAGAAGGTGGTTCTAAGTTCCAGAGACAGTTCCTACCAAATTGGGAGATTTTTAAACACTTGCGTGAAAGATAATTTAAACGATCCCACTCAAAAGCTCAAAACTGTTTTACTTATGCACATCATGCCTTGTTCTGAAAAGAAGGTGCTACAGTAACTGACACAGTCTATAATTACTTGCACATCCTCAAGCTCATGAGAGTCTTAGTTTCCAAAAGAAGCTGGCAGCTGCCCAAGGGTACTTTGCGTGAATGTCATGATCATCCTCTCCCAGCCCCGCTAGGTCACGGCAACTGCCGCTTCCTAGCAGGGAGGGAAAGAGTGGAGCAAAGCGGTATTCTGAAAGTGGCAGCAGGAGGGGCAGCTACAGACACACACTGAAGCCTCATGGAGACAAAGATCTCTCCACATGGCGTTCTGAGCATCTCAGTCCTAGGTTTTGCTGACCAAATCTTGAATTAATCAGATGAGGCCAGTTATACATACACATACCAAGGCAATTTTAACGCTGCCCAAGTGTCACTAAGACAACCCTCAAATGACAGCTTACCTGTATGATGGGAAATGGAAGATAGTTCATGTTGTTTATAAAATACAGGAGGCTATAGCTATAGCCCATAAATGCTCCAGCCAGGAGGAAAAAAAGGTGATATTCATTTAAACAGGTTTGTGCAGCAGGGCCATCTAAGCTGAAGGGAGAAAGGTTATTAATTCAACAGCCAGGGACACATATCACTATTTTAGGTTTAATATTTACTGAAGGCAAAGCTTTGACTTAATTACCTAAGAAATGCCGCAAATCTTAACAAATGGTTCATTTTAGGTTAAATGTGGGCAAAAGACTAACAAAACCCTTTTCCATGATGCATGAGAATGTGACTTTTACTTAAGCCTCTAGCTTTGTTCCTCTGGAATCCAACAAGGGTAAGAATTTGTCTCCTGTGACCTTAAGCAATGGCGCTCACGAAGCCAGTAAACTGCGTGTGGACTGAGAAGAACACGGAATAAGGGCTCTCCACTGATAAAGATGCCATAGCCGTGGGCTTCTGTGCTGCCTCTTATAACGGGGCAATCCCTCATGGGGACCTCTTTCACCAAAGAAAACGTATCACGTTAGGGAAAAAACCCTGCAGTATATATTGTTAGCTGGGGGACAAAAGGAAATCAAGTATTTAGTAGTAGTCATGAAGCCTGTCTTAAAGTCACTGAACAAGAGTGAACTTAAGATTACACCAGTAATCCTTTTTGATTTATTTATTTTCATTTATTTATTATTATTATTATTTTGGTCTTTTTTGTCTTTTTAGGGCAATACCTGCGGCACATGGAGGTTCCCAGGCTAGGGGGTTGAATTGGAGCCACGTCTGTGGCCTACACCACAGCTCGCGGCAATGCAGAATCCTCAACCCTCCGATCGAGGCCAGGGATCGAACCTGAAACCTCGTGGTTCCTAGTCAGATTTGTTTTCAAGGTGCCACGATGGGAACTCGCTTTTTTGATTTTTAAAGTCAGAATATCAGCTTAAAATTTATATCAATACCATTTGTTTAAGAACTGTGTTAGGAGTTCCCGTCGTGGCACAGTGGTTAATGAATCCGACAAGGAACCATGAGGTTGCGGGTTTGATCCGTGGCCTTGCTCAGTGGGTCGAGGATCCAGCGTTGCCATGAGCTGTGGTGTAGGTTGCAGACACAGCTCAGATCCCGCATTGCTGTGGCTCTGGCCTAGGCTAGTGGCTACGGCTCCGATTAGCCTGGGAATCTCCATATGCCGCAAGAACGGCCCTAGAAAAGGCAAAGAGACAAAAAGACAAAAAAAACAAAAAACAAAAAACAGTGTTAAGGTTCAAAATTATAAAAGGACTCCACTGAAGCAGACAGTTTTAACTATTGACAATTTTTTTCTTCATTCTTCTCACATTATCCTTGCTTCAAACCCCAACCTAAATGCTACCTCCTCTGAGAAGCCATGTGAATCCCTCCTCCCAGGCTTCTGAACTCCCACAGATTTTATATGGACATCTCACTCTCCTCCTATGACATCCTATTTCTCATACATTCCTCTTTCTTTCCTATTACATCCGTTTGTGTCCATGTCTTAATTCCCCTACTGTTCTCAACTCTGAACGAGCTTACAGTCCCTGCGTGAATCATTCTAATAAATCCAACAGCATCTAGCAAAGCACCTTGCACAGAATAAAGTTTAAAAAACTGTTGAAGTCAACAAACATAAAACATCTAAAACATTCGGTGTATGAAAAAAAAGGTACTTTTTACAGAAGCTAGAAAGTAAAAAATGTCTATAAACTACTAATCTATACAGGTCACCTTTGGCTTTGTAACTAAACAAGGAACCTTAGAAAAAATGCACGGAATATTACCTCTCAGTACCAGTGCAGGGAACCACAAGAAAGCTGTACGGACCCTTGGTTATCACCGCAGCACACCAAGCCATCATCATTCCCATCGCAGCATGAACAAATGAGTGCATGAGCTGCTGAGGATGAATGATCTTCCCTATCAGGGCCAGTCTTGAGCAGGGAATGGAAGGCACAACTGCAAATGAAACACATGACTGTGGCTTTATCATGTGAAGCATATAAAGTTAGAGGACCTACACTGCTCCCTCTCATCCTGGCACAAACACTACAGGGCAGAAAGAAACTGAGAGTCAACGTAAAACACAGTATGGAAAAACCGGAAGTTAAAAATTCTTAATTAAAATAATTTGAGGAGTTCCTGTCGTGGCTCAGTGGTTAACGAATCCGACTAGGAACCATGAGGTTGCAGGTCCCTGGCCTTGCTCAGTGGGTTAAGGATCCGGGTTGCCGTGAGCTGTGGCGTTGGTTGCAGACACGGCTCGGATCCCGAGTTGCTGTGGCTCTGGTGCAGGCCGGTGGCTACAGATCCGATCAGGCCCCCCCAGCCTGGGAACCTCCATATGCCCTAGGTGCGGCCCTAGGAAATACAATAAATAAATAAATAAATAAAATAATTTGAAAAAAGATCAAATACTGATACACACAGAAAAAGAAAAACCAGAGTCTAGAGAGACAAAACCTAAGCACAGTATGATGAACATTTTTTCAGTTTTTTTCAATTAAAATATCCTGCCAGCTCAAGTAGTACCCACCCTGGCACTCTCTTAACTGCCATAAAACGATAAATAACAGTAATTTTAAGACAGTGCTTGCCCTCCAGCAAGCTATCTTTATTTCAGCATTTTAAATTATTAATATATAGTTCATCTGTGAAAAATAAATCACAAACTAGGTAAATAATGACAACACTAAACACCAAAATAAATGTTTACAGGGCAATTTCTAATACCCCTTTTTTCTTCACTTTTTAAAAAATTTTTTAAGGGAGAATTGCTTTTTAGGGCCACACCCACAGCATATGGAGGTTCGCAGGCTAGGGATCCAACTGGAGCTACAGCTGCTGGCCAATGCTACAGCCACAGCAACGCAGGATCTGAGCTGCGTCTTCGACCTACACCACAGCTCACAGCAACACCAGATCCTTAACCCACTGAGCAAGGCCAGGGATCGAACCTGAAACCTGATGGTTCTTAGTTGGATTCGTTTCTGCTGCGCCACAACGGGAACCCCACTAATACCCCTTTGATAATCCGAAAAGGTTTTCTGGAAGTGAAACCAGAAAGCACGTGTGGGCTTAGTTGCTTTACAATGTGGGGAAGAGACTCCTATCAACTTTCCTTCCCCACCAGAAATGCCTTCTGACCGTGCAACTGACTTCTAATACTCTGAACATGCCGTTAAGCCTTTTATTATGCTAGACCTTTCCCCACAAAAGAATGACTAGTGCAGATCTAAAACTGGTCTGGCATCTAAAACTAAATCACCCAAGAGTTCCCTGGTGGCCTAACAGTCAAAGATTTGGTAAGGATTTGGGATAGCCACTCTTGTGGCTCAGATTCAATCCCTGGCCTGAGAACATCTTCGTGCCTCAGCGGCGGCCAATAAATACGTACACACTTGGAAACAAACCAGATGACCCAGGTACACAGGACAGTGTAAAGGAACATACGCTACAAGCCTAGGAGTTCTATTGACAGCTTGAATAGAAAGAGACCCATCAGCCAGTAGTGAGGGATTAGGAAAGCAAAGAAAAAGGGTGTATTATAAAATCTACAGAATGATTTGAAAATTTAAACCATATCTAACAAAGAACTACTAAAGAGCTAAAAGGAGGAATGATGTTATGGTGAAAAAAGGAAACACCAGAAACAGCTTCTTGGAGTTCCCATTGTGGCTCAGCAGGTTAAGAACCCAACATAGCATCCATGAGGATGCAGGTTCAATCCCTGGCTTCACTCAGTGGGTTAAGGATTCAGAGTTGCCACAAGCTGTGGTACAGGTCCCATATGCAGCTCAGATCCCACACTGCTGTGGCTGTGGTGTAGGTGGGCAGCTGCAGCTCCAATTCGACCCTTAGCCTGGGAACTTCCATATGCAGCAGGTGCGGCCTTAAAAAAGTAAAAGAAAAAACTTATTATACCTTAAGGACAGACTCAAGGAATCTGAAAATGCAGGAAAAGGAAGGAGAGAAAGGGAGAAAAACACAAAAAGCTCTGAAATCTAACAGGTGATTCTCCCGAGGCAAAACGTAATATTTTTAATTCTGTTGGAAAATCACAGAACTACAGACTTTAATATTTGAAAAAGACCTTAGAAATTATTTTCATAATGTATCTGCTGAAGCACAACTTTAAGACCAGCTGTTCTCCATTAAAAGGTTTATACTGTCTTGTGTGTGATAAAAAAAAATGCATTAAAATTTTTTTACCATTTAACCATTTTTAAGTGTGTAGTGTGCGCAGTAAGTACACGCAGTTGTGCAACCATCACTGCCACCCATCTCCAGATTCCTCCATCTTCCCTGTACTCATTATCACTATACCCATTAAATAACTCTCCATTCCCTCCTTCCTCCAGCCCAGTGACCACCAGTCTACTTTGTGTCTCTATGAATTAGACTACTCTAGATACCTCACATAAACATAAGCAGAGTCATACAATATTTATCCTAAGAGTTCTGATTTTTTCTTTTTTTTTTTAGGGCCGCATGTGCAGCAAGCATATGAAAGTTGCTAGGCTAGGGGTTCAATTGGAGCAGCCACAGCAATGCCAGATCCTTAACCCACTGAGCAAGGCCAGGGACTGAACCCACATCCTCATGGATCCTAGTCGGGTTCGTTACCACTGAGCCACGATGGGAACGTCCCTAATTATTTTTTAAAAACAGAGAAAGTATCAATCAAATAAATTTTCAGGTAAAACATATATTTCTATATATATTTTTAAAACCCTGACACAAAGCACAGCCTCTGATATACACACTGACATACAAAAGGCATGGGGTCTGCCCATAATAAATTCAGATATTTTAAACATGGTTAATATTTGAAAACTCACCTGTATAGAACTCCACATTGAAAATACTTATTACTACTATTACCACTGATAGCAGCAGAAGGTAAAATATAATATAGGAACTATACAGACCATCGAAAGAATCTAAAACACAAGAGAGATAAATTAGTAAGTTTACTCAGTCACACAGTCATGTTTAGTATACTGCAGCAGAAAAAGGCTTGAACCACAACTACATTTTAATTTTAAAAGTTAACTCTTAAGAATTTACTCATATACTGCTGACATATCCCATAGGACATCAACTCAAGAACTACAGTGTGAGATATTTGGACCAAGCTCCAGGTCTTTTAAAATTATACTAGAATTTCTTTTAGATAACCCAGATGTTAACATCAGACAAAATAATACCATATGCAAACATATTTCATCATGGGGAACAGAGAAGTACCACATTTAGTAACATACCAACAAAGTTTCTTTTTAAAATGTAAATATTTTTCAGATCTCTTCTTAAAAAATGCAATTACTCCATAGAGCTTAAAAAAAATTTCAAGAAATAGCATAATTTATCATTCAAATGAGCTGAATTACAAAACAAAAAACCCATGATATTCCTGCGAAATACTAATAATACATTCACATTTTAGAGGGGTTCAACAATCAGTATTCCACTTAAAAACTGTGCAAAGTTTTTAATAAAAAATGTATACATATATAGTGCCTAAAAACATGAGTAAGAGAAATAAAACTAATAAGGATGTATGTTTGTTCAAATAGGCTAAGACTTAATAATGAAACCGGGGAGTTTCCTGGTGGCCTAGTGGTCAAGGATTCAGTATTGTCACTGCTATGGCTATGGTTCCATCCCAGCCTCAGAACTTCTGCAAGCTGTGGGTGCCACCAAAAAGAAAGAAAGAAAAAAAAGGAAGTGATTATTTTTAAAATTTGTATTCATTGACTACAATTATTGAAAAATATTTATTAGGCATCCACAATTAACCTCAAGCACTATACTGAGCTAAAGGAAAGAAATGGTTTATGGGACTGGAATTAAGCAAGGAAAGACTACAATTTCTTTTTTTTTTTTTGTCTTTTTGCTATTTCATGGGCCGCTCTTGCAGCATATGGAGATTCCCAGGCTAGGGGTCCAATCAGAGCTGTAGCCACCAGCCTACGCCAGAGCCACAGCAACACAGGATCCGAGCCGCATCTGCAACCTACACCACAGCTCACGGCAATGCCGGATCATTAACCCATTGAGCAAGGCCAGGGACCGAACCCGCAACCTCATGGTTCCTAGTCAGATTCGTTAACCACTGCGCCACGACGGGAACTCCAAGACTTCAATTTCTCTGTGAAGACTTTATGAAGCAAAAGTTGGAGAAAATATTTGATGAGAAAATGGCATACATCAAAGGCAATCTGGAGAGAAAGGGGTACTAGGATTAAAGAACCCTTGGCCATGAAATGGCAGAAAGTTTTTTTCTCAGATGCCCATTCTGAACTATTAGTAATGGCTCTAGATTGCAATATTGACGATTCTGAGGTTGCAACTAGACAGCCAAGTTCGTAAGAGTGATGCAGAAGCAAGCAAGGTGGTTCCGGAAACACTTGTCATCCTTGTGTGGACTTATGGCTTTACTTCATCTGACTCCTGGGACCCACCCAAGAAGTGATTGATACTTTTCAACAAAAAAAAACTTAAAATGATTTTAATTCTTTAGCAGCAATATCTCTTCAATGGCCACAAGATAAAGCCTCTCACTCCTTGAAAACTGGTATTTTCTTCACAAAAATTAAATTGACAACATACTTCCCACTTTCTAGAGCACAAGAAATTTATTGTTACTGTTGCTACAAATGGCAAAAAAAGAATTTCAAGAGTATTTGTGTTCCTTAGCCTTAGGCAAGAATTTAAAGACTTCAAAACCTACTCTGGAAACATTTCTCTTTTTGTTTTTTAATTCGAGGGAGGCATAATGGAAAAACATAGGCTTTGAACACATAGACCTAGTTCATATCCTAGTTCAGTGACTTAGCAGCTGTTTTTCTGCACAAACTTATAACCTAGTCTCAGTTCCTCATTTAAGTAGAGATACTACTTCATTATCATATACAATTTGGAAAGAGTAAGTACTATACCTAAGATGCTTAGCACAGTGCTTGGCACACAGTAAGTAGCAATAATTGGTAGCTATTATTAACATAAAATATAGTTTAATGAATTTATTAATTTTATTTGTCTCCAAGGATTCTGAGAAACATTAGCCTGCTCCAATCTTTTCTTCTTCATCAATCTTTGAGTTTAACTCTATGTTCTTTAGTCTTTCCCTCTCTTCTTTTCTCATCTTTCTTATCAGCTACAACATAGAAATGAAGTATTCTTGGAGTTCCTGTCGTGGTGCAGTAGAGATGAATCTGACTAGGAACCATAAGGATGCAGGTTTGATCCTTGGCCTCGCTCAGTGGGTTAAGGATCTGGCATTGCCATGTGAGCTGTGATGTAGGTCGCAGAAGCAGCTTGGATCTGGCATGGCTGTGGCTGTGGTGTAGGCCGGTGGCTACAGCTCCAATTAGACCCCCAGCCTGGGAGCCTCCATATGCCGCAGGTGTGGTCCTAAAAAGACAAAAAAAAAAAAAAAAAAAGAAGTATTCTTAATTTAGACAGGTTTTTTTAAAAAGATATGTCATATTTTCTATCTAGGATTTTTTAATAGCTAAAAGGAACATTTCTTTTCCTTAAAATACAATCTCAATAAAGCTGCCAAATAGAAAAGACAAACAAAATTAAATTTTCATTTATGTGATCTTGAAATGAGCTTTCTGGTTGTGTGATAATACAGTCTCTGATGGGTTTACTAACCTTACTGTATAGTGAAAAGGTATATATTAGGAAAGGAAGGCCTCAAGATTACCTCAAAATGAATGATTTGCCATTGTCAATACAGTAATTAAAATAAATTATTTAAAACATAATGCAATTTTTTTCAGAGTTCCCGTCGTGGCTCAGTGGTTAACGAATCTGATTAGGAACCATGAGGTTGCGGGTTTGATTCCTGGCCTTGCTCAGTGGGTTAAGGATCCGGCATTGCCGTGAGCTATGGTGTAGGTCACAGACGCCGCTCAGATCCAACGTTGCTGTGGCTCTGGTGTAGACTGGCAGCTACAGCTCCGATTAGACCCCTAGCCTGGGAACCTCCATATGCCGAGGGAGCAGCCCTAGAAAAGACAAAAAGACAAAAAACAAACAAACAATAAAATATAATGCGATTTTTATGTTGAGAAGTGGGTCCTATAAAATTGTTTTCCCCAAACTGAATATCACTTACCAGACAGCCACTGTATAGGATGAAATAAATCAATGCTGCTGACGAGTACATATACTGTGGTACAGATGGGCAGAAGCAGCACTGACCAGACAATACTTGTAACTATCCTCCAGCCCAAAACCTATAATTAAACAAAAAAGCCCTCAATCATGAAGTCACTTAAACTACTTCAGTTATGCAAATCCTATGTTTTCATACAAGATGCTAACCACTAGTATTTATACCCAGGTGACAGTCCCTGCAGCTATATATAAGCCACACTGGTTACTACTATGAATAACATTACATACCACTGCAAAATCTTGTAATATCAGTTAGTTGGTGCATTCATTAGTCAGACTCAGGTGTCACACTAAATATCACACTTGGGGGGTAAGGGAGATCTTATTTAGTTTTACAAGTGTATTTTACAGCAACTTATACTTATCTCTCTAGGTTTAACTGATATATAAATAAATATCTGAAAGTGTATACATTTCATGGGAACCACCTATATATTATAATTTTGTTTACAATGATTAGATATGCTCTCCTTATTGGACACCTACTGCACTGTTTTCACATCTTAATCACCAGTGCCTATCATACAACTCTTTGCCCTCCCCAGAACGGATGAAGAACTGTCGACTGAATTTCAACCAGAAGTACCTCCTCATCTCAGGCCCACAGTGCACGCATTCCTCTAACTTGATAAAATACCCATCTTCCTTAACTACCTAGTCCCCAAGTCCAGCCTCTGCTAAATGCATGCCACAGACTTTCCGATTATGGGCATTCTTTCCCTGCTTCTTAACCCAAGTAATCAACAAGTTACCGATTTGCACCTAGTAAGTACACCACCCTTGCATACAACTCTTCCCCATTCCCTGCGCTAATTCCCATACTTCCCACTTTACAAGGCATAACAAATCTGCTCTGAAGACGTCCCGCACGCACACTCTGTAATCAGCTTTCCCTAGCACGCCCCTCCCCCTGTAACCAGCTTCCACCCAACACGCCTCCAGACAAGCCCGAAATCAGTCGCTCAGCTCTCCCCTTCCCCACGCGATGCCCACGCTGATACTCTAGGCGGCCCCTCCCTCGCCCAGCGCGCACGGGCTACCAGCGCTCGCCTGCCCAACCCAGCCCGAGCCCCGCAGCAGCAGAGCGACTGCCACCGTGCGCGCAGCACTCACGCGCCAAAGGATGTCCCGCGACCCGCCGGCGCAGGGCCGACTCGCAGCCGTGGCCATGGTGATGGCGGCCCCTACTCTGAGGAGTACAGAACACAGTGAGCCCGCCCGCCACCGCAGTTCAAAGGCCTGAAGGCCCCCAGAGGACCCCATTGGGGCTGCCTCAAACGCTGCCTGAGAAAAGCCCGCCTCAGGCCCCAACCCATCCTTTCGAGGGTTCGTCTTCACAGGCTCAGTGGGCCAGAAATGCCCCGGAGGCAAATCCCCCAAAGGGAGCTGGGACTCCCGGCTCCGTCCTCGGAAACCCAAAAGGTCTCTCCGAGGCAGGGACCAGCGAGGCGCTAGAAATTGGGGGCGGCGCTGCATGCTGGGAACTGTAGTCTCGACGCATTTCCCCCACCCCACCCCAGCAAGGAGGAGCGTTGCATTCTGGGACTCAGAGTTCCAAAGTAGGGCATGCTGGGAGTCGAAGTCTTCCAGTAGGTACCTTGTGGCCTGCTGGGAATCGTAGTCTTACATAAAGACGCACCTAGGCACAGTGTTGATTGATTAGAAGTCTGTAATTAGAAAGACCTGGCAAAAGGATTTGCCTTCATTTCTACCTGTCTTACTTTATCGACCACCTGAAAGTGAAATCAAAGGATCTCGTGGCCACCTCCACAAAGACACTCAGTTTTACTGAAATGAAAATCTCCCTTTCGGGAAAAGATCTGGTTTCTAGTTCTAGCTCTGCCACTTGCCAGTTGGAGTATCTTGACCCACCTTGAGCCTCCTTTCTTCATCTATAAGGGTAAAAGTGGCATCTGATGATGTGACGATGTAATAAAATGCTATACAAATATTGATTGTCATTCATTTCCTGCCAGTGAGGAAAAGGGTTTTTCACCAAGCTAAGTCCCAGTTAATGAATCCTCTGATTTCATCAGGCCTCAGTGAGAGTCCTCAGAGACCTACCACTAACACCTTCTAACAACTGGTTGTTACACACCATAGTTAACATTCAGTACTCTAGAAAGACAGATTCAGTGTTTTACTGACTTTGAAGAAATTGAGTCTAGTCAGAGAACTTGAGATCACAGGTACTGCTCTGCAATGTCTGCTAAAAATGGTTTCCTGGGTTGCTTTAAGGTTATAACATATTCATTTCCAAAAACAAGTCAATATCAATCAAGTCTGAAGTACTGCAGGATAAACTGGGAATACAAAGGTTAAATCAGGAGTTCCTGCTGTGAAGCAGTGGGTTAATGATCCAGCTTGGCTCTGTGGAGGCGCTGGTTTAATCCCCAGTCCGGTGCAATGGGTTAAGCACCTGGCATTGCTGCAGCTGGGGCGTAGTTTGAAGCTCCAGCTCCAATGGATACCAGCTTCATGAGGGCAGAGACTTTGTCTATCTTGTTAATCACTGTTTCCAAAATACCCATAACTTAGTAGGTAATCAATAAATGTCTTGTTAAATGAATAAAAGAATGAATGAGGGAATGGAAGCAAGTAACTGCATTAGATAGTGTCTGATTCAGGACAACAGATTTTGTTATTTAAATCAAAGAGATTTCATTCACAGTACTGATAACAAAAGTACTGGAAGGGCTATAAGAGCACAGAGGAAGAACAAAAGGAAGTAGAACAGGAAGAGTAGCAAACAGAAGAAATTATTACCCAAATATCAGAAAGATGCTGCCACCTCAGCCTTAGAGCTCATCAGCCCATAGGCTTTGCTGAGTTGCCAAGGATAGTGGCTGCTGCTTTTAAAACCACACCAGGGCTGTTGCACAGGAACTAAGGAGCTAGTACCCTATAACTTGAAACAACCACAACTGCCCACAACCACCTGCAGCTGCTCTCCAAGCCTTGGTTTCTTCATCAATAATAAGAAGATGTTGCAAGATGCTGTATTAAATGAGATTTTGTTTGTAAATTGTCTGCCGCACAGTAGACTTTCAATAGTAAATAACATTAGTTAAAAGATTACAGGCTTTGAAGTTAGATAAACATGGGTGCGAATACCTGCTCTGCTAATTAGTTGTTTTTGGATCCTGGGAAAGTCACTTTATCTTTCTTAACTTATGTAAAAAGAAGATTAAAAAGTATCCCTATAGTCAATGAAAGCAGGCCAAAAAGACACATACACTAAACAGATGAAACTGTAATCCCCCAAATGGAATAAAATTAATTAAGAAAATGATACAAAATATGAAAGAATGATACTAATTAGTACTAGAAAAACTCAGGATTAGAATATACCACACTAGGTAGAAATAGAAATAAAGGAAAAACTACTATAGAAATGAAGGCTGAGTAGAAGGAACTCAACAGCAAAGAAACACAAGTTTAACGTCATAACAAAGGACAGACATTTTTTCAATCAAAAAATAAAGAAACAAAAAGGATTTTTTAAAAGCAATAAGTAGATAGGCAAAGAAGATCTAACATATGAATAATGGGAGCATCTGAAGAATCTGGACTCTCATTTTTAAACACCCGTCTCTCCAACAAGGTACAGGGATATGGGAATTATTTTTGTTCTCAAATTGCCCTAATATTTTTAAATGAGCCACGGTTTTCTTAAAGTTTTCATTTTGAAAACTTCACATTGCATACTCCTGGGCATCTCACAGCCAGATAAATGTTAGGAGATGGTGGTGGCCAATAACACTTCTTTCTCTCCATCCGTAAACTCTTTAGTGTCAAACTCAGTCCTTTGAAGAGAGAAGGCTGCTGACTCTTGATAAAATGTGGTTAGCTGTTTCTAAAGGCAAAATAAAAGACATTTATTTTAAAAGACAGCTCTTTGGACATCCAAAGTCTCTTGTGCAACAGTATTTTGATTAGTCAAGCAAAAAATAAATTCAAAACACATGGATAATATTTCCTAAGGGGGCATGAAAAACACATAGTCCCCAGGATAAACACAAGTCTTTTTTTTTTTTTTTTTAACCAAACTCAAGACCTGGGGAAGAATGTGAAAGTTTCAGCAAATTGAAAATGAGGCTCAGGCCCCTCCTCCTTCCTTTGATGCCCCCTCTCAGGAGCCAAGCTGCACCTCTACATGGCTGTTTGGTGGGTCAGATTACAAAGGAACCGCAATGAGGAGAGAGAGAGAGATCCTTGAGGGAAAATCCACGCAGGACAAACAGAGTATGTAACCAGGCTTCAGGAATGGCTTTTTCTTCCTTTTACACTGGCTGGGGTTGTTTGCAAAATCTGATTTACCTTCTGCCAAGGACACAGAGACCGTAAAATGAAATCTGTGGGAAAGTGAGGCTCCTTGGTGTCTCATCTCGACTTCAAGGCAAAATCAAAGGCAGGATGGGTTCCTGGCAAGCAGTGGGTTAAAGGCTTTAGAATCAGACAGATGTAGAGTTGAATCCTCACTCCTCAACCTCTTAGTGCGCAAGTTTCTGCAACTGTAAAAAACAGGGGTAACAATGTCCACTCTTCCATCTGCCCATCTAAATGGAGCCCCATTACCCACCTTCAGATAATGTGATGGTCATTAAGACTGTTCACCAAGCACGTCGGCTCTCCTGCTTTCTAGGCACACAAGAGGATGGCACTTTATGGCCTTCTTTGAAATTAGGTAAGGTCATGTGACAGTTCTGGCCAATGAATTGTGAGCAGAGGTGACACGTGTCACCTACAGGTAGAAGATTTAATTGCCATTGTGAGACCATCCAGGGCTCTCTTTTCCTCTAGCACAGTGACCGACGACATATGACACAGCACTCCCTCCATCAGCCCAAGGGACTGAGTGACTACGGTGAACAGTGTCCCTGCCAGTCTGTGATGAACTTGTAACATGAGCAAAAAATAAAACTGTCATGGGAGTTCCTGTTGTGGCTCAGTGGTTAACAATCCGACTAGGAACCACGAGGTTGCAGGTTCGATCCCTGGCCTCACTCAGTGGGTTAAGGATCCAGTGTTGCCATGGCTGTGGTGTAGGCCGGTGGCTACAGCAACAACTAGACCCCTAGCCTGGGAACCTCCATATGCCACAGGTGGGGCCCTAGAAAAGACAAATAAATAAGTAAATAAATAAAACTCTGTTGTTTTAAGCTGCTGGCATTTTGGAGCTATTTGTTGCTGTAGAATAATAATAATTTATTCTATCCCAAATGATACACATAGTGAGTCTATAAATGCAGTTACCTGCAGAGGGTTTGAAAACTCCTTGAAAAACTTGGTTTATGTTTTATGTATTACCTTATTAATTCACCTCGCCAGCATTTACTTAGCAATGAGTATGAGCCAGGCATTGCACTGGGCAGGGAAGTATACATTGGAGTAGAGCCTCTGCTATCAGGACCTCCTGTCTAGTATGCAAGATACTATCTTTATTTTTTCTTCCTCCCTCCCTCCTTCCCTTCCTTCCTTCCTTCCTTTTTGCTTTTTAGGGCTGCACCTGCAGCATGTGGAGGTTCCCAGGCTAGGGGTCCAATTGGAGCTGCAGCTGCCAGCCTATGCCACAGCCACAACAACTTGGGGCCCAAGCCTCGTCTATGACCTACACCACAGCTCACAGCAACACCGGATCCTTAACCCACTAAGTGAGGCTAGGGGTCGAACCCACATCCTCATGGATCCTAGTCAGGTTTGTTACTGCTGTGCCACGACAGGAACTCCAAGGTGCCATTTTTAGACACTCTCCTAAACCGTACTCCCAGCTAATGCACTGGTAGAAGTGGTTGTCAGTTTTTAGTTTATAATTTGTTCTTGGAAAAAAGGATGAGGACGTGTCTAAGAATCCAGGAGTTCTCTGGTGGTCTAGCAGTTAAGGATCCAGCATTGCTACTGCTGTGGCTCAGGTCACTGCTGTAGCATGGGTTCAGTTCCTGGCCTGAGAACTTCCACATGCCATAGGCATGGCCACCACCCCGCCACCAAAAAAAGAAAAAAAGAAACCAAAACTAATCTTCTTACAGACCCATCTCCTCACCAACACATCACATCTTCTCCTTCATGCCTCTGCTTCAGCTGGACTCATATCTTTGAATGCCATGTCTTCCACGAATCTCTGGAATCTCTCCTTCTGAAAATCTTCTAATTCCACCATTCGGTGGATACATCCTGCCTTGAAGAGCACAGCAGAGAAAGAGCAAACTTTGGAGCAGGACAATCCTTTCAATCCTTTCCAACTTTGCCTTTCCCTTGCTGAAAAGGTTACAAGTGTTGCTTTGGTTGAACACGTATTATATACACGACACTGCAGATCATATCATACAAATTTAATTCTCACACTTGCCCTTCAAGATCAATTTTAGTAGTTCCAGCTGTGGCACAGCGGGTTAAAGGATTCGGCATTGCCGCAGCTGCAGCATAGGTCTCAGCTGTGGCTCAGATTCAATCCCTGGCCTAGGAACTTCCATTATGTGGTGGGTGTGGGCATTTAAAAAAAAAAATCAACACACACACACACACACACACATGCATACAATAGGCTCCGAAGCACTTAAGTGTACAAACATGTATAGAGATTGTTACAGAGGAAGCCAAGCAGAGAAAGACAAAGTGAAGCAGGGATTCACACCCACATCTAAGTGAAAATATACAACTTTTTTTATATGGTTTTTCACTCTGTGGCTCTGTTTATTTTCTTGCTCTCTCCTTCTTTTTTTTTTTTTTTTGGCTTTTTTAGGGATGGCATATGGAGGTTCCCAGGCTAGGGGTCGAATCAGAGCTACAGCTGCCGGCCTATGCCACAGCCACAGCAACGCAGGATCTGAGGCTCGTCTGCGATCTACACAGCTCACGGGCAACGCAGGATCCTCAACCCACTGAGCAAGGCCAGGGATCAAATGCGCAACCTCATGGTTCGTAGTTGTATTCATTTCCACTGTGCCACAACAGAATGCCTCCTTTTTCGGTTTTAATATTTACAAAGCTGTGTACTTTTGTTCTCATCATTTCCTCCACGTTACATCTTTAATCCCCTCTATCTGAGGAGGGCAATTATTGTCAATTGTTCCCTCTTATGAACAACACTGACCTTATCTAGTAACTTCCTCCTCCTTCCCTTCTTCTCCAGCACCTGGTTGGAAGCAATATTTCAATTGAACTATAAGGCCATCCACAAGCTTTGTCTCATAAATGTTCTCCCCGTTCTCTCTGTTATTCGTTATACTGTGTGTTGAAGGGCACATAATCACTACAAACTATATTCTCTCCCTGCTAACCATCACTTCTTCTTAGTTCTACAAGTAATTACATATTTAGTGGTCTCCACCTGTTTTGTCAGTGTCTCCCCAGCCTGGGTGTCAGAGGTATGTTCCCTAGAAGATGCCTCAGGAAGTTACATTCCCTGGGTTCTTCCATGTTGGTAACATTTTGTCTGTGGCCTTCACAGCTGAAAGTCAGTCTGGCTGGGTATAAAATCCTTAGGTGTCTTTCCCTTCCTTTGGATATCTTAGGCTGTTACTCTTCCGACAATCTTCTGATAGAAAGTGCTGTTGTCAAGTGTGATTGACAGTCTGATTTTTCTTTCCCTTATAAGTGAACTTGGCTTTTTAGCCTGGATGTCCCAGATGTTTTTATCTTTAAAATCCATTAATTTTTAGAATCTATCTCAGAATTGATCTTCTGGGTTGATTGGATCTTCCGGGTTGATTTCCCCAGGCATCAAGTATGCCCGTTCTATATGCAGTCTCTAGTCCATCAAATTGTTTTTTCAGGGAAGTTTTTTAATGATAGTTTTAAAAATATTATTTCTACTCCATTGCTTAATTTTTTTCTCCTTCAGGACATGTATACAGCTTTAGATATTTTTCTAAATTCTATATTTGTCATTTTCTGTTGAATTCTCAGATTCTCTTTATTCATTCTGGAATTTAAATTTTTTCCTTCTTTTCACTATTTTATTCCCTTAAGGCATTATCTGTTGTACAAAAACTGTATTACTCTGATATTCCCTCCAGTTCAGTCTTTTTTGTGAAATGAGTTTTCCCTTGTCTTCCCAATTCTTTCTTGGGTGTTTTGTTGTTGTTGTTGTTGTTCTGTTTTTTCGTTTTGCTTTTTAGGGCCACACCTGAGGCATATGGAGGTTCCCAGGCTAGGAGTCGAATTGGAGCTACAGCTGCCAGCCTACACCACAGCCACAGCAACAGAGGATCAGAGCTGTGTCTGTGACCTACACCATAGCTCACAGCAATGCTGGATTCTTAACCCACTGAGCAAGGCCAGGCATCAAACCCACATCTTCATGGATCCTAGTTGGGTTTGTTAACTGCTGAGCCACAGGGGAACTCTTTATTGGATTTTTATCTGGTTTTGTGGGTATGTTTTTCTAGAATGCTTTCATTTTATTCTGCTTCTTGTTCTCATGTTTCTTATAACTTCAATGAGATTTGGCTGCAATCCTTTCTCTTGCTCATTTTTACATGAAATTAGTTTTCCTGCACACTTAGCAGGGAGGAGTAAGTCAGGATAGCTTTGTTAAATTCAAGGCTCTTGAATTCTTATCTATGTTTCCACGTAGTATTCAAAAGTTCGGCTTCATACTTTCTGAGTATGTACCCCTCCCTCTCTCTCATCCGGATTTCCCTTTTCTTTGCCTCAAATATCCCTCTCCTGCCCTCTCTGCGGTTTCTGGTCTGGTGTCCTGGAAAGACACTTTGTCTGGTTTGGAGGGTTCCCAGGACCTGGGCTGCTCTGGCTTCTTGAGACCTGACTTTAGACCTTTGCATTCCTCAGCTGCAAACGGAACTGTTCAACCTAAGCCTCCCAGTTCCAGCCGCTATTCCCCTATGGGTCCACTATCCTTCCCAGGAAGCACTGACTAGCTATTTGGGGGTTTTGTATTTTCAGATTTCTCAGCCACTCTTTGTTTCCCTCTGCTTCTTTCCACAAAAATGCCGATACCATGCAAGTCTTCAAGCTGCCAGTGGTTTCCACCTACATGAATTTGGGGGTTTGTGGCGCTATCTTATCACCAATTTTTTTTTTTTTGGTCTTTTTAGGGCCACACCTGAAGCATATGGAAGTTCCCAGGCTAGGAGTCAGATCAGAGCTATAGCTGCCGGCCTTTGTCAGAGCCACAGCAACGCAGGATCCGAGCCGTATCTGTGACCTACACTGCACTCGTGGCAATACCAGATCCCTGATCAAACCGGAGTCCTCATGGATACCAGTCAGATTCGTTTCTGCTGAGCCACAGCAGGAACTCCGTCACCAATTTTGTTATAGATGTCATAGGTTTTTGATTTTGCTATCCTAGGTGCTGTTTTTTGTTTGTTTTAAATGGGGGAATTCAGGAAGATTAAAAAATGCCACAGTTGTGTTTCCAAAATCCTTTTCTCTCAATTCTTTATATAATGCCAACCAGTGAAATCAAACAGACAATGGACAAACCACCATTTACTAACTTTTCTAAAAGTAGAGGATTCCAAGATTCAATAAATTATCTATCTAAAGCTCATTCTTGTTTCACTCCCGTGGCAGTGTGCCCATCTAAAGAGCATTTCCTAGCCTCCCTTGCAGCTAGGGATGATCATGTGATCCAGTGCTGACCAATAAGACATAAGCGCAAGACATCTGTGGGGCTTTGGAAAAAGCTCATCCAAAGGCAGATCAACTTAATGGGCCAACCCCTTTTGCCCTTTCTCTTCTCCCTGCCTGTCAAAAGCTGACTGCACAGCTGAGAGCTGAGCTGCCAGGTGTCTGTGCAGAGTAGAGAAAATGAAACTAACAGTTGGGAGTTCCCTGGTGGGTCTAAATGTTAGGACTTGGCACTTTCACCACGGCAGCCTGGGTTCAGTCTGTGGTCTGGCATCTGAGATCCCACATCAAGCTGCTGCATGCTGTGGCTAAAACAAAAAACAAACAAACAAAAAACAAAAAGAAACTAAGAGTCAGGGCTTTAGTTATTTTTGGTGACAGTATAAGCAGGTGACTAAAAAGGAGAAAGTGCTGGCTTCCCTATGCTCTGTTTTTCTCCCTGAAATAGTGCCAGGCAAGAGCCAGGTGGATTAGTGCAGATGCCAGGTTTGTCTTACTGCAGAAGGAGGCCCGAACAAAAGGCTTCTGCTGTTTTTTTGCAGACCCGGGAGGCTGGGAGGAGGGAGAAGGGGAAGAGCTGGGAGTGGAAAAGTACCGCATACTGAGTCAGAGTGGAGAAAATATTTCAAGCACCCCCCCCAACACACCTAAGAGAGGCTGTGGCTAGGCCCTCACTTCTCCCCATAAGGAGCCCGAGCTAAGGCTGCGGTGATGGCAGGGCGGGGCCAGACTCTTGACTGCAGCTCCCCACAGAGAGTGCAGCACATGGGCTGCCCATCTAGCCTGGTGTGGGCCTTCCTGGGAGGCTTGTGGAGGAAGCTCTGTAACTGCCTTTCGTCAGGCGTGAAGTGTCGTACATAGGTTTTTGGATTGGAGCTGGACTCCTCACTGCCTTGGAGAAATAAGGCAGGCATCTTGGGATTAGATGATGAAAAATTCATGCTAAAGGCTGCTGAACAAAAGAAAAAGAAAAAGACAGAAGGCAGAATCCCTGATGGCCTCACGGAGCAGCCATATCATCTGGGACTATCTTCAAATTTCTATTTACATGAAATAAAACTGCTAATTTGTTGAAGCCATTGCTTTTCTGGGTTCTTTTACAGCTGAATGCAATTCATAAGGGTTACATGGGAGTCTGAAGAACAGGGGCTTCTGGAGTTCCCGCTGTGGCTCAGCAGTAACGAACCTGACTAGTATCCATGAGGACTCGGGTTCAACCCCCGGCCTCGCTCAGTGGGTTAAGGATCCGGTGTTGCCGTGAGCTGTAGTGTAGGTTGCAGACATGCTCAGATCCCTCATTGCTGTGGCTGTGGCGTAGGCCAGCAGCTGCAGCTCTGATTTGACTCTTAGCCTGGGAACTTCTATATGCCTTCGACATGGCCCTATATTAAAAAAAAAAAAAAAAGGCAAAGAACAGTGGCTCCCAAAAGGGTGATGCTGATTGATGGTTTTCACTGGTACTCGGTAGGCGAGAAAGAATGTAGTTGGTTTTTTTGTTTGTTTTTGTTTTTTTTGTCTTTTTGCCTTTTCTGGGAACCTTCAGCATATGGAGGTTCCCAGGTGTAGGTCACAGATGTGGCTCCGATCTCATGTTGCTGTGGCTGTGGCATAGGCTGGTGGCTACAGCTCTGACTGGACCTCTGAAGGGTCCCAGCGGCAGGAGCTTGCGTCCCTCTGGAGTTGGGGGTACCGCCCTCCCAGCATGTGGAGGTATTCACCAAACAGAAGCTCTCCAAACCCTGAGCTTTTGGAATTGTTTATGGACACTTCATCATACAGGCATGATTGATTAGAAACTCCACTTCCAGCCTCTCTTCTGTCTCCAGAGAGTGGGGGGTGGGGATGAAAATTCCAAGCTTCTAATCATGGCTTGGTCTTTCTGGTGACCAGTCCCATCCAGGAGCCTCCAAGAGTCTCCTAATTGGAACCCAAAATGCTCTACCACCCAGGAAATTCCAAGGATTTACGAGCTCTGTCAGACATGATGTCTATCACTCAGGAGACATAGGGGTCCCGGGGGTTCTACGTCAGGAACTGGGGTCCAAGACCAAATAGTGAAACACAAGACTCTTCTAGAACCCCTATCTGTAAGGGTTTTAGGGGCTTTATGTCAGGAACTGGGGTAGAAACCAATATATATTATATGTTTATAATATATAAACATATATTTTTATGTACAATATAATAATACAATATAAACATATAATATATATGCAATATATATTATTTCACAATGTTTCTATTCTTCAATAAGAGAAAAATTCTGTAACTTTTGGTAAGAGATAAGAAGGGGAGGCTGCAGGAGTTCCCTTCCCCCCATGGCTCTGTGGAAATGAATCTGACTAGTATCCATGAGGATGCAGGTTCAATCACTGGCCTTGCTCAGTGGGCGTTGCTGTGAGCTGTGGTGTAGGTTGCAGATGCAGCTTGGATCTGGCATTGCTGTGGCTGTGGTGTAGGCCAGTGGCTACAGCTCTGATTTGACTGCAGATGTGGCCCTAAAAAAAAAGCAAAAAAAAAAGGGAAGGGGAGGCTGCGATGGCTTGTACAGGGGAATTCACATGATCCACATATATAAGAATCACTGCCTTGGGCAACAGGAATTAAGGGTTTTGGGGGGGGTTGGGGTTTTTTTGGCCATACCTACAGTACATGAAAATTCCCAGGCCAAGGATTGAATCGGCACCACAGCAGCGACAACACCACATGGTTAACCCACTATGCCACAAGGGAATTCCAGGAGTTAAGTATTGAGGAAAGAGCGAGCCAGGTCACCAGTTCAGAGGGTGACTGGAACTACTTAAGTTCTTTGAAAAGCCCTTGAAAGACAAAAGAAATGTTTAACTGGAGAAGACTCAGGGGGGTACAAAACAGCTGTCTTTATTTATTTATTTTTATTTTAATTTTTTTGTCTTTTTGCTATTTCTTTGGGCCGCTCCAGCGGTTCCCAGGCTAGGGGTCGAATCGGAGCTATAGCCACTGGCCTACACCAGAGCCACAGCAACTTGGGATCCGAGCCGCATCTGCAACCTACACCACAGCTCATTGCAACACCGGATCCTTAACCCACTGAGCAAGGGCAGGGACCGAACCCACAACCTCATGGTTCCTAGTCGGATTCGTTAACCACTGCGCCACAACGGGAACTCCCAAAACAGCTGTCTTTAAACATCTGAAATTAGGAGTTCCCATCATGGTTCAGTGGTTAACAAACCCGACTAGTATCCATGAGGATGCGGGTTTGATCCCTGGCCTTGCTCAGTGGGTTAAGGATCTGGCGTTGCTGGGAGCTGCGCTGTAGGTCACAGATGTGGCTCCAATCCCACATTGCTGTGGCTGTGGTGTAGGCTGGTGGGTGCAGCTCTGACTAGACCCCTAGCCTGGGAACCTCCATACGCCAATGGTGCGGCCCTGAAAAGACATAAGAAAAAAAAAAATGAAGTTAAAAGGAAAGAGAGCCAGAGTTGATCTGAGCCCAGGGTTAGCATTCAGACCAACAGGTGAAAGCTGCAGAGGCGCTTCTAATGGCAGGAGCTGTTGAAGAGGAACGGCTGCCTTGCGGAGGCTGAGGCTGGTGATTCCTTAGCAGAAACCACTAAACTGTAAGATCCACAGGAACAGGGGCCTTGTGTGTCTTGTTCACTGCCCCAGTTCCTGGAATGGTGATCAGCACATAGTAGGGACACAGTACACGTTTGTTGAAAAAGTTACAGGGGGCGATATTTAGCATTTGACAGGAGGCTTGACAAGATGATATTAAACTCACAGTAGCTTGAATTTCTGTGCAGCTTCCTTTATGGGCATGGATGGTCAGCCTTTTAAGTTCAAATGGGTCTTTGCGGTTGTCTCAGAAACACACAGGGAACTCCTGCCCTGAAGAAGACGACAGATAGAGCGGGGAATCAACAAATCTGACCTGGCAGAAGCTCAGCTTCCCCAATGATGTGCATTTTGAATACAGGTATAAAAAAGTATCTCTGAGATGTCACTGGTTTCTCCCTTTACTGAACTCCAGCCAGGAAGTCACACCACCTTAAAGAGGTACTCAAAGGTGCTAAAAGAATTTTCTAAAATCTGTATGTCAAAATAGGTTATAAGTAAGCATGTTCTTTAAACCCGCTCTTCCATATTTAGAGGAGAAAAAATTCTGAGGTCCATTTGAACCCCCACACCCCAACAGCTAATGCATTAAATCAGACTCCCAGCAGCCTCCAGCAGGCTGAAGGTAAAACATTAAAGAAGAGCCTGAGGTCAAAGTCATGAAGTACAGACACAGAATTTTTGTGTGTATTTATCTTGCAACCATTAGGTTTAGTCACCCAGTGCCAGGCCATCAAAGATAAGTTTTCAGGCTCTCAGTGAATCCCAACCAAAGTTTACACGGTTTGGCTGCTTTAGGACGGCAAGGGGACCAAAGGCTCCCTTAGGTAATCTGTACACAATCCAGAGCAAAGACATCGAGTTAGAATGGATCCATTTCAGAGTTCCTGTCACAGCTCAGTGGTTAACAAACCCGACTAGCATCCATGAGGACATAGGTTCGATCCCTGGCCTTGATCAGTGGGTTAAGGATCTGACGTTGCTGTGAGCTGTGGTGTAGGTCCCAGACATGGCTCGGATCTGGTATTGCTGTGGCTCTGGCGTAGGCCAGCGGCTATCACTCGGATTGGACCCCTAGCCTGGGAACCTCTATATGCCGTGGGTGTGGCCCTAGAAAAGAAAAAAACAAAACAAAACAAAACAAAGATGGATCCATTTCAGGGATGGAGGGTGTACCCAGCAAGAAACACCACATGACGGTGAGAGGCAAGGGTGCCTGAGCAGCCTCGCCCATGCCCTTGTATTCCTCTCCAAATCAGTGCACGGGGACACAACGACGATCTACAGGCGAGGAAGAAGAGCTGAAAGACACATATGCTCAACCACATTTCATTTCTGTTTATTAAATAGGTGATTCAGGCTTCAGGGCAGCACTATCCTGATGTCGGGGGTTGGGGCCATGCCATCAGTGTCCCTGCTGCCTTTGGTCATTCTGCTTTCCTGCAGTGGATGCCATGTCCAAAAGAACACACACTCCGCAAACCGTCAAAGAGAACTGAAAAACAAAAAAAGTAACTTTCTGGGATTCCTGCCGTGGCTCAGCAGAAATGAATCTGACTAGCATCCATGAGGACGCAGGTTCGATCCCTGGCTTCGCTTGGTGGGTTAAGGATCCAGTGTTGCTGTGAGCCGTGATGTAGGCTTGAATCCCGAATTGCTGTCCCTGTAGCTCCTACTCGACCCCGAGCCTGGGAACCTCCATAAGCCAAGGGTGCGGGCCCTAGGAAAAAAAAAACAAGAGTAACTTTCTAGATAAACTTTCCTCCCTATAGAAAGGATTTCTAGATATGCCTTCAACGCTGGAGCCATCTGCCGCCACCAGCTCCCCAAATCTAGGGCCTTGAGCCCTGACTGATAGGCTCCAAGGAAGACTTAATGTTGGAGGAGAGATAATATTTTTTTAAAAGTTTTCCTCTATTACTTTGGAAACCCAGTAACTCTCTCTGACCCAGATCCCAGAACTGCCTTCACCCATCCTTCTTTCTCTCCCCTTTGGGACTGCTCTGTGTTTGGTGCCAGAGGAGGAAAGACAGTATGGAGGGACATAAAAAGATTTATGAAGAGCTGCCTGTGGATGCTGAAACAGGAGGCTGTACGGGGACAGCAGCAGGAGACGAGGCAGCACAAATAGGTCAGGGGGTGATCATGGCAACCCAGGGAGTTTGGGTTTTCTTCGCTAGGTAACAGGAGGCCAAAAAAAAAAAAAAAAAAAAAAAAAAGACAAAAATGGACACAGTGAAAGACACAGATTTACAAATTTTCACAGACCCCTATCGCTACCTACAGGATGGACTGGGAGGAAAGGAAGAGACAGGGAAACCCATCAAGTTATCAGCACAGTCTAAATGTAAGATGATCAGATCTGAATGTGAACTACGGTACTAATAAGACAGATTCGGGAAATATTTCAAAGGCAGAACAGCCAAGTCTTGCTGACAGAGAAGATGTGGAAGATAAGCAGGAGACCTACGCTGATGCTGAGGTTTCTCACTTGGTGACTCAGCGGGTTTCTTAATTAATCCAACAAATACGGATGGAGGACTCACGTGCCAGACCCTGCGTGCGATGATATACAAACATGGTCCCAACTCTCAAGAAACCTACAGTCTAGTAGAAGAAACTACAGGGTAAACAAACACACAAAGCATTAATCATGGGAGTTCCACTGTGGCTCAGCAGGCTAAAAACCCAACATAGTGTCCATGAGGATGCAGGTTTGATCCCTGGACTTGCTCAGTGGGTTAAGCATCCAGTGTTGCCACAAGCTGTAGTGCAGGTTTTGGCTCAGATCTGGCATTGCCGTGGCTGTGGCATGAGCCTGCAGCTGCAACTCCATTCAGCCCCTAGCCTGGAAACTTCCACATACCACAGGTATGGCTCTAAAAAAAAAACAAATGTTCTGTAATTACAATTGTAAGGTACCGTGAGAAGGAATGATTCATAACCTCATTGAGTCTGAAGGCAGGGCCGGTGTGGACAGCAGTGCCATTCACTGAGACAGAAAAATATCAGGAGGATCTGGTTGTTGGGGGGATGAGTTTAGTTTTAACCATAACGAAGGTGAGGCATCTGCTGGTGCACCTAGGTGAGGATTTGTAAGAGATGTGGACATGGAAAGAGGCTAGAGAAATGGGCAAATCCCGGGGCAATGAAGGAAGGTTGCACAGAGGAGTTGCTAAAGCATGCATGGCTTTCCTTTTTCCTAAGTGAATAAGCCAGGCCTCCCTGGCGACCTCATCAGGGGAAATAGCACAGCTGGGTGGCAGCACTTAAGCACACCATGACGGTGAGCCTGAGGCAGCAGGTATCTGCCTAAATCGACTGGCTCTAGAAAAGGAAAGAGTTGCCAACAAAGTATTTGTGAAAAGAGGTTGGAGTTCCCTGGTGGCCTAGGGGTTAAGGATCTGACGTCACTGCTGCGGTTCGGGTCACTGCTGTGGCAAGGGTTTGATCCCTGGCCAGGGAACTTCTGCATGCCATGGGCGCTGCCAAAAAAAGAAAGAAAAAAAAAGTGGTTGCAGAAGGGTGTACCTTGTAATTTGCTGGAATGAAAGAATCTAAAGTCCTGATTGGCCTTCTGGTAAACATCAGCTCTGGTTTCTGAAATGCTAAATAAAGATAGGGACAAATCAGCCCACAGGGCAGGAACTATATTTTCCCAAAAATACACTCTGTTTTTCTCTCATCTTTCTAGCTGTCTGTTCCAAATTAATGTCAAGACTGGAAGAGGGGGCGTTCCCATTGTGGCTCAGCGGTTAATGAACCCAAGTAGTATCCACGAGGATGCGGGATTGATCCCTGACCTTGCTCAGTGGGTTAAGGATCTGGCATTGCTACAAGCTGTGGTATAGGTCACAGATACAGCTTGGATCTGGCATTGCTGTGGCTGTGGCACAGGCTGGCAGCTATAGCTCTGCTTCGACCCCTGGCCTGGGAACTTCCATATGCCACGGGTATGGCCCTAAAAAGACCAAAAAAAAAAAAAGACTGGAAGGGGATATGAAAGCAGAAATTCCCTTCTCCTGCTGCCAACATTTAGTAGGCAGCCTATAGGGCAGAGGCTGGGAATTCCTGGCACGTAGGCTGAAGGTAGCAAGTAAGATGATACTGTCCTTTGTGTCAGCTTCGGTTCATAATGTCACCGTCAACCAGGGCTCCCTTGCCTCTTCCAGGCCTAAGACCTGACTCCTGGGCACCTCTGGCTCCCCACCGTGGTGGTGTCCCTGTGGTACAGGCATGCCCTGCTCCCTTCCTGGCCCCATCCCTGCATCCATGCCTGGACCATGTCGTCATTGCCTGACCTGGGATGTTCCCATCAGAAGTTCCTGAAGTCATGATTCTCTCTTTGACTGGGCAAGGCCTGCTTGTTTGTGTGATGCAGGAGATCTAAAATCAGGGCATCAAATCTGGGAAGGTAAGGACCTATCTCCATTGCTCACCAGTGGTCCAGCACCTAGCACAGACTAGGTCCTCAGTGGATGAATAAGGGTGTCCAAGCAATTTGGCAAATGATCCCAGGAAAGTTCTGAGTGCCACGTAGTACGTATATAACCCTCGCTTGTTCAAATCAAGCTTTTCCCACATGCCTATTGAGTGCTGGGGTTATATTGGTAAATAAAACTCTGACCTCAAGGAACTCTGCCTATGAAGTTACAGTTAATAAGAAAATTGTCGTAATAGAGAAAGATACTAAGAGCTGTAGGAGACCCCAGATAAATAAGTAAGTAATATTACCTGGAGAAGTGAAGCAAAACTTCACCAAGGGGAAAGTATCTGAAACAGGTCCTGAAGAATAAATAGAACGTTTCCAAGGTGACAAGGGAGGGAAAAGGGCATTCAAAGTAACAGTTCCAGTAATTAGAGGTAGTGCTGGTACTGCTACTACCAGATGGTTGTGCGTGATGGTTGCAGTGGGATACAACAAATAATTACATCTGTGAGAGCTCAGTTCAGTGAGAATGAGAGCCTCAGTAAGGAGAAAGGAGATACGGATATAAGATAAAAGCAGTTTAGTAAGAACTCTGTAGTATTACCTAGGAATTGGAAGTATCAGTATGAAATCACAATATATGCTCTGAAAAACAATAATCAAGGAGTGGAGTTCCCATCGTGGTGCAGCGGAAACAAATCTGACTAGGAGCCATGAAGTTGCTGGTTCGATCCCTGGCCTCTCTCAGTGGGTGAAGGATCTTGCTTTGCCGTGATCTGTGGTGTAGGTCACAGACGAGGCTTGGATCTGGTGTGGCTGTGGCTGTGGTATAGGCCGGCACCTGTAGCTCTAATTTGACCCCTAGCCTGGGAACCTCTATACACCATGGGTGTGGCCCTAAAAAGCAAAAAAAAAAAAAAAAAAAAAAAATTGGGGAAACAACACTCATATTTCCTAGCTCTGGACACTGAAAAGGCCTGAAAGTGAAGACCAAGTCAGTTGCAATAAGGACCATTAGCATCTAGATTGTGACCTAGAAATACCATTTCCCCACTGAACAGACCCAGGACTCCTAAGAGAAATGGCTCAGACTGGATCTGGGACAGGAAAAGTTCAAAATAGACCCAAAACATTTGGTCCGTAAAACAGAGAGCAAGGCGGTCATCAGAGACTCCTAGCACTGTGCCAACAGGACCCAGTGGCCAATCTGAAAAGGCTCCCATTGGCCAAATATAGGACAATTTTTAGGACAAATTTTTTTTTTTTGCTTTTTAGGACCACACCTATGGCATATGGAGGTTCCCAGCTGAGGGTCCAATGGGAGCTGCAGCCACTGGCCTACACCACAAGCACAGCAACACGGAATCTGAGCTGCATCTGCCACCTACACCACAGCTCATGGCAACACCAGATCCCTCACCCACGGAGAGAGGCCAGGGATCGAACCCTTGTTCTCATGGATTGTAGTTGGGTTTGTTAACTGCTGAGCCACGAAGGGACCTTCCAAATATAGGACAATTTGATCATCAGGAAGCATATTTGCAATGGACTGAAACTAAGTGGTCATTGCTGCAGAGTGCTGGTGAGCCAATTACTATTTTGAAAGCAGGCAAATGTAGAGAAAAAAAATCATTTAACTTGCTCTTCTTACATAAAGCATACCAGTGGACACCCAAACAGATGAAGGGAAGTTGTTTTATTTTAAAGGGTTGCACCCGTGGCATATGAAAATTCCCAGGCCAGGGGCCCAACTGGAGCTATAGCTGCTAGCCTACGCCACAGACACAGCAACGCAGGATCTGAGCTGCATCTGACCTACACCACAGCTCACGACAACACCAAATCCTAAACCCACTGAGCGAGGCCAGAGATTGAACCTGCGTCCTCATGGATACTAGTCAGGTCTGTTACCACTGAGCAACAATGGGAACTGCAGGGAAATTTTTATTAGAGAAGTATTCTAGCTAATAAATAGAGAAGGAATGGAGTTCCGTTGTGGTGCAGTGGGTTAAGGATCTGGCAATGCGATGGCTTGGGTCGCTGCTGTGGCATGGGTCTGATCCCTGGCCCAGGAATTTTCACATGCCACAGGTGCAGCCAAAAAAAAAAAGAAAGAAAGAAATAAGGAAGGAAAGATAGAACTGAAGTATCACCATTTTAAACCCTAATGAATTAATGGGTCCAAGCTTATTAGTGGCTACTAACATTGAAAAGACGGAGAGAGAGTTCCCGTCGTGGCGCAGTGGTTAACGAATCCGACTAGGAACCATGAGGTTGCGGGTTCGGTCCCTGCCCTTGCTCAGTGGGTTAATGATCTGGCGTTGCCGTGAGCTGTGGTGTAGGTTGCAGACACGGCTCGGATCCTGCGTTGCTGTGTCTCTGGTGTAGGCTGGCAGCTACAGCTCCGATTAGACCCCTAGCCTGGGAACCTCCATACGCTGCGGGAGCGGCCCAAGAAATGGCAAAAAGACAAAAAAAAAAAAAAAGAGAGATAATTAGACATTATGAGTCTATGGATGGGAGAATTTTACGGCACATATCAAGTAGTCTTAAAAACAACAAAATCAAACCTGAATTTGATCAAACCATTAGAAACAACCACCAATTCACAGAAAACAGAGGACAGTGCTATATGTTAAGAGATACCATGGAGGAGTTCCCGTTGTGGCTCAGTGAGTTACGAACCTGACTAGTATCCATGAGGATACGGGTTTGATCCCTGGCCTTGCTCAGTGGGTGAAGGATCTAGCATTGCTGCAAGGTGCACCATGGGCTGCAGATGCGGCTCAGATCTGGCATTGCTGTGGCTGTGGTGTAGGCCGGCTGCTGCCCTCCAATGCAACCCCTAGCCTCGGAACTTCCATGTGTCATGGGTGTGACCCTAAAAGGAGCAAAAAAAAAAAAAAAAAGCTACCATGGAGAAACAATTAGCAAAATCCAGACGGTGAAAAACTATAGGATAAGTGATTTTTCAACAAATTAATGACAAAGGGAAAGAGAAAGAGACAGGTAGAATAGGACTCTGTGATTTAAAAGGCATTTAAAACATAGATCAGGAGTTCCTGTTGTGGCTCTTTGGTTAACAAACCCGACTAGTATCCATGAGGACACAGGTTTGATCCCTGGCCTCTCTCAGTGGGTTAAAGATCCAGCGTTGCTGTGGCTGTGGCGTAGGCCAGCAGCTGTAGCTCCGATTGGACCCCTAGCCTGGGAACCTCCATATGCTGTGGGTGTGGCCCTAAAAAGACAAAAGACCAAAAAAAAAAAAGAGGCAGATCATTCAACTGCAATATGAAATTCAAACACTGAAATGTATTTGATATTAAAGAGTTATTACTTAAGATGTGATTATGCTATTATGGTTAGGTTTTGAAGAACATCTTTGATAGATACAGAGTTTAAGTGTTTATGGATGAAATAATAGGATGTTCCGGGTTTGCTTCAAAATAACACAGGGCGAAGAGGTGAGACATAGATGGGTATCTGGATGAGAGAAGACTGGCCATGAGTTGACACTGTGGAAAGTGAGCAAGGGGAAGAATATAAGAGATTCATGATACTATTCTCTCCACTTCTGTATGTTCAAATATTTTCCATTAAATAAGTCAAGTAAAAGAATAAAAAGTTGGAGTTCCCGTCGTGGCTCAGTGGTTAATGAATCTGACTAGGAGCCATGAGGTTTCAGGTTCGATCCCTGGCCTTGCTCAGTGGGGTAAGGATCCAGCCTTGCCATGAGCTGTGGTGTAGGTTGCAGACGAGGCTCGGATCCCACATTGCTGTGGCTTTGGTGTAGACCGGTGACTACAGCTCCGATTGGACCCCTAGCCTGGGAACCTCCATATGCCGCAGGAAGTGGCCCTCAAAAAGGCAAAAAGACAAAAAAAAAAAAAGAATAAAAAAGTTATTGTACTGATCCACTTGCCAGGCCAGGTTCCCCAATATTCCTCAAAGAAAGGGAACAAAGAAAAAAATTGAGTAAGAAGTTGCCCAAGTTCTCTGGTTGCTCGGCAGGTTAAGAAGCCAGCATCATCAGGGCTGGGGTGTGGTGTGGGTTCGATCACCGGCCTGGGAACTTTCTCATGCTGCAAATTTGGCCAAAAAAAAAAAAAAAAAAAGCAATATTCCAGGAACGGACAATGGATTCTCTGGGCAGAGACATTTCAGACATGGTGTGGAAAGGAACAAGAGACTGGAGAAGAGAGTGTTAGCTATGGTGCGAAATCATGCGGTTTGCACCCTGTGGTAAAGGGGATTATAACATTGAGTTAAAGCTGATTTCATAATAAAAGAATTGACGAAGCCTCGTAAACACATTTACAGCTTTGGCTTACAAAATGAACTTTTGACATGAGAGAGTGAAAGGATAATTGCACACAAACCCTGTGTATCAAATCAGGAGGGTTTTAATTACAAAGGAGTCTCCTGAAGCCCTGTGCTCATCTCTTATTAAAGCCCTTCTCACACTGCAGTGTAATTACCTGCTGGCTACTCTCGCCTGGACAGAGCCACTTGTCACGGCTGGGAGGCAGCCCCCGTCGGGATGAGGTCCTTCAGATATTCCATCCCTCAAGCCAAAGTAAGACCCCCCCTAGCTCACCAGGGTCTTGGCTCAGAATCAGCACTGGCCCTCAGAAGATAAGTTAATTAAAAAAAAAACAGGAAGGAAAAAAAAAGGTGGGGGGCATTCCGCTTGTGGCTCGGCAGTTACAAACCCAACTAGTATCCATAAGGATATGAATTTGATCCCTGGCCTTGCTCAGTGGGTTAAAGACCTGGCATTGCTGGGAGCTATGATGGGGTCACAGCTGCGGATCGGATCTGATGTTGCTATGGCTGGGGTGTAGGCTGGCAGCTGCAGCTCCAATTAGACCCCTAGTCTGAGAACTTCCATATGCTGCAGGTGCGGCCCTAAAAATCATCCCCGCTCCCCCCAAAAAACAGGAATGAAAGAACAAGGGAAGGAAGCAAAGAAGCAAGCCAGATGTTCTTCATCATAGCGTGCTGACTTATGTGGGGTAGCTTCCCTCATTACAAGTAATTGGCGACTTCCCTATGATCCTGAGGTTCCAGGGAGAGGAGGGTTAATGCTTTCCCAGCCATCCTTTCCAGGCTAAGCTGCCAATGTGCAGATTTACATGAGGACGGTTATCTGCAAGATTAGAAGCTATTCTTTTTCAGTGAAAGCCGGGAGTCCAGAGATTACAGTGGGAGGCATGGCCAGCCCATAAATCTGCAGTGCTCGGGGCTCTGGACAGCGCCTCTCATTGGCAAAGCGATTGATGCTTCTGCCCGGGATGCTCTAAAGAAACTGTTCATCACTATCTCATTCAGAGACTTGACACCCAAATGGAGACCCTGACACCCAAGTTTATAGAATCTGAGCAAAGCCCAGAGGTATCAAATCTGTGTAAATCAGGATGGGAGGCCTGCAAGGGCCCTGGGGACCAGGTGCTTCCCAGATGCCGGCTTCTGACTCTCTGCGGGTTTAGAGCGCCTGGGACACTTGGTCTGGAGCCTTCACAATCAAAATGTATGGAAGGAACGGAAGCTTCAGCCCAGGAGCAGGCTGGGCGAGCCCCTCTCCAGGGTGATGTCAGGTATTCTGGGGCAAGGCAGAGAGCCAGGCAACAAAAGCCATTGTGTCCTCCACCTCTGTCCCTCTGCAGCTGAGCTCAGACGTCCTTGTTCCAGGTGACGTGAGCCCACAGCACGTCCCTGTGTCCCCATCAACAGCCTACCTCTTCACCTTCCCAAAAGCCACAGCAAACTGACTGCTCTTGAGACAAACGGGCAACTGGACTGTCCTGCGCAAACTTCAGGACTCGGCTCAAGCCAGACCCCCTCTGAGAAGCCTTCCCCGGGCCGAGTGAGTCAGTGTTTCTGTGTTTCTGTGCTCCCACAGAGCCCATCAACTCACAACTTGGCCTGGGCACTTCTCACATAGCCTGGCCCACAGACTGGTCTCTTCTGATGAGCTGTTTTACCCAGGGACGAAGACGCCTCCAGGCAAACTGGATCCGATTTTCTAGGTCCCCGGGGTCTGAGTGAAGGAATAAATGATGATTTAGGTCTCAGTGATCCAAGCCCCTCTGGTAACAGCCCACATCCGGACGCTTGCCTGACTCTCCAGAGTCACCTCCACCCATGCAGCGACAACAAAGCGCTCGACCTGTCTGTGCTAGGCGGGCATCAGGCCAAGACTGGGGAGTCCACGTGAAAGAAGAGTCCCTTCGCCGTGGATTTCAGTCTGAGACCTTTCCTGCCCTGGGGCCGCCTCTAACTGTCAGTGGAGTCCATTTGCAGGATGAGCTGGACATGTGTGCAGACAATTAAGCGGTGACGCCAGCCAGCTACCACATGCTCCCGCTAAGGCAGTGGGCTCCGAAAACAACCCACTGACGCGGTGGAAGGAAAATATCACAACGTCTATTAATATTTATTTTTCATCAAAAAACAAGGAATTAAGCTTGAATAGTGACTATATGGATTGACAACAGTCTATGTAAATAACTTCGAATATATGCCTATCCCTACAGGTGTGTGCTTGTGGGAGACAGACTTTAAACAGCCTCCATACAATGCGTGTGTATAGCAAACTATCATGATGTATAAAGAGCTCACAATTCTATTGTGAAAAATAAAATAAGGTAAAATGAAATTTTCTTTTTTTTTCTTTTTTAGGGCCACACCTGCGGCATATGGAGGTTCCCAGGCTAGGGGTCGAATGGTAGCTGCAGCTGCCAGCCTATGCCACAGCCACAGCAATGGCAGCATCCAAGCCACGTCTGCAATCTACACCAACGCTCACGGCAATGCCGGATCCTTAACCCACTGAGCGAGGCCAAGGATCAAACTCACAACCTCATGAATGCTAGTCGGGTTCGTTAACTGCTGAGCCATGAGGGGAACTCCGGAAATGAAAAATTTGAAAATTTAAATGGCCTCCAACGATCCTTGCCTCCGAGTATTTCACGCCCTGGTATGTTCCCTCCCCCCGACCGTGGGCAAGACTTGTGACTTGCTTCTAATCAAAAGAATATGGCGGGAGTTCCCGTCGTGACGCAGTGGTTAACGAATCCGACTAGGAACCATGAGGTTGCGGGTTCGGTCCCTGGCCTTGCTCAGTGGGTTGACGATCCGGCGTTGCCGTGAGCTGTGGTGTAGGTTGCAGACGCGGCTCGGATCCCGCGTTGCTGTGGCTCTGGCGTAGGCTGGCAGCTACAGCTCCGATTAGACCCCTAGCCTGGGAACCTCCATATGCCACGGGAGCGGCCCAAAGAAATAGCAAAAAGAGGAGTTCCCGTTGTGGCGCAGTGGTTAACGAATCCGACTAGGAACCATGAGGTTGCGGGTTCGGTCCCTGCCCTTGCTCAGTGGGTTAACCATCCGGCGTTGCCGTGAGCTGTGGTGTAGGTTGCAGACGCGGCTCGGATCCTGCGTTGCTATGGCTTTGGCGTAGGCCGGTGGCTACAGCTCCGATTCAACCCCTAGCCTGGGAACCTCCATATGCCACGGGAGCGGCCCAAGAAATAGCAACAACAACAACAACAACAAAAAAAAGAATATGGCAGGAGTTCCCATCGTGGCTCATCGGTTAACAAACCTGATTAGCATCCATGAGGACGTGGGTTCAATCCCTGGCCTCATTCAGTGGGTTAAGGATCCAGCATTGCCATAAGCTGTGGTGTAGGTCGCAGATGCAGCTTGGATCTGGCACTGCTGTTGCTATGGCTGTGGCATAGGCCGGTGGCTACAGCTCCGACGACACCCTTAGCCTGGGAACCTCCATAAGCTGCGGGTGTGGCCCTAAAAAGATGAAAAACAACGACAACACAAAAAAGAACATGGCAGAGGTGATGGATGTCATTTCTATGATTATATTACTCAGAGGTAACTTCCACCTCCCTAACAGACCCTCTGCGGATCACCTCCATTCATGGCTTTGTAAAGCATCACCTGGAGGGGACTATGTGGCAAGGAGCAGAGGGCAGCCTCCAGCTGACCATCAGCAAGGAGGCTGTCGGTCCAACAGGCCGCAAGGAACCGAATCTTGCCAACAACCATGTGAGCGTGGATGATCCTTCCCCAGCCCAGCCTTCAGATGAGACCAGGACGCAGGCAACTCCGTGGGTGCAGCTGTGTAAGGAGACCTTGAAGGAGGGAACTAAGCGAAGCTATGCCCAGATTCCTGACTCACAGAAACAGAGAGATGAGGAAGAATGTGCGTTGTTTGAGCTGCTAAGTTTGTGGCAATATTGTTAGGCAGCAATAGATAATACAGTCCTCAAATTCTTTTGTTTTTTGCTTTTTAGGGCCACATTTGCAGCACACAGAAGTTCCCAGGCTAGGGGTCGAATCAGAGCTGCAGCTGCGGGCCTGTGCCACGGCCACAGCAATGAGGGATCCAAACCCGTCTGCAACCTACACCACAGCTCAGATCTCACCAACGCCAGATCCTTAACCCACAGAATGAGGCGAGGGATCAAAGCCGCGTCCTCGTGGATCCTAGTCAGGTTTGTTACCACTGAGTCATGACGAACTCCTAGGCCTCAAGTTCTTACCTGACAGGTTGTACAATCAAAGAAGTATGACAACCTCTGAATTAAAGCATCTCTAGACCAGCAAAAGAGAGCTTCTACTCTCCACCCCTCAGAAAAAAGCCAGGAGCCAGCAGGGGAGCCTGCAAGTTTTCGTGGTAAAAAGAACACCAGCCTAAAGTGGGAAAGTGGAAAAACCTCAGGAATTGGTTCCTCAGGACCTGAGTTTAAGTCCCAGCTCTGCCTCTAAGAGGGAGGTGATCTTAGTGACCTCAGACTGACTAAGCCCAGCTTCCCCATCGAGAGAGTGGGGACAACATGGCTGGTAAGAGCGGCCAGTGAGAGTGACCTGGACAGTGCTTTCTGAAACAGGATATGATACACGTTAGTCTGCCTGCCACCAAACCTGGGGTGGCCTTGGGCCGGGCACTGTCCTCCCTTGGCCTCAGCTACCTCACTATCAAAAGAGGAGGGAAGCACATCGCATCTCCATGGGCTCAGATCTCCTTTTATTCTATCATCACGGCACCAAGTGAGGAGAGGAAGTGGGGGAAGGCAGGCTCTGATGTTTCCGTGGTCCCCTAGTCATGCCATTGGCCAGGACTGTCTGAGCAACAAGGCCACTGGCAGGACCTTTGTTTGAGTAATCACAACTTGTCACCTCGTAGGGCTGGCACCCTAAATTCCTTAATTGAGAGGGGAAACCTCCATGTGTTTTACAAAAAGGAAATGAAAAGTCACCATAAAGCCAGTATGAACCATCAAATTCCAACACAAATTAGTGACCTATTCTCAGAGAGGGAGCAGCTTGAGTCTATTACTGCCCATAAAGCTGTGTGCCGGGAGCTTTTATAAACATGAGCTCTAATCTTCACTACAGTCTTAAAATATAAATGCATACCTCGATTTACGGAACTTCACTTTATTATGCTTTGCAGATGCTGTTGTTTTTTATACATTGAAAGTCTGTGGCAACCTTGCATTGAGCAAGTCTACCAGTACCATTTTCCTAAGGGCATTTATCTCTGTGTCACATTTTGGTAATTCTTACAATATTTCAAACTTTTTCATTATTGCTATATTTGTTATGGGGATCTCTGATCGGTGATCTTTTTTTTTTTTTTTTGGTCTTTTGTCTTTTTAGGGCCGCACCCGTGGCATATGGAGGTTCCCAGGCTAGGGGTCGAACAGAGCTATAGCTGCCAGACAGCAACGTGGGATCTGAGCTATGTCTGAGACCTACACCATGGCTCCTGGCAACGCCAGATCATTTACCCACTGAGCCAGGCTAGAGATCGAACTTGCGTCCTCATGGATACTACTAGTTGGACTCGTTAACTGCTGAGCCACGACAGGAACTCCTGATCAGTGTCTTTTGTATTACTACAACAATTCACTGGAGGCTCAAATGATGGTCAGCATTTTTGAGCAATACAGATTTTTCTGTGTGCCTGTCTTTTTAGGGCTGTACCCACAGCGTATGGAAGTTCCCAGGCTAGGGGTTGAATCAGAGCTGCAGCTGCCAGCCTACACCACAGCCACAGCAATGCTGGATCCAAGCAGAGTCTGCAACCTACACCACAGCTCATGGCAACGCCAGATCCTTAACCCACTGAGTGAGGCCAGGGATCGAACCCAGGTCCTCATGGATGCTAATCGGGTTCACTAACCAATGAGCCATAATGGGAACTCCTATGAATATAATTCTTATATGAACTGGGAAACCAAAAGACTCATGTGACTTGCTTTATTGCAATACTTGCATTTCTCCAGTGGTCTAGAATCAAACCAACAATAACTCCAAGGTATGCCTATAGACGTATCACCCTTATTTCATAGTTAAGTTAGCTGAGGCACAGAGAGAATAAGCTCTTTGTCTCAGGCACACTGACAGTACATGGTAAGGCAAGGATTTAGTTTTAATTCTATTTGACTCTAAAGGCCCTGGTCTTTGGACCACACCCTGTTGCTCTGGGAGACAGCAGTTTGGGCAGAAAGATCAGCGCATGATTACAAAATAGGATAAAGGTTCTTTAGGGAGCTCACGTGCAGAGTGCGGCTTCATTCATGCCATAAACGTTTACTGAGTACCTACTGTATACCAGGTCATGTGGTGAGCAATGAAGATACAAAAAACATGCCCTCTTTGTTCTTGTTCTTACGAGGCTGAGTCTAACTGGGGGGACATTCTAGTACAAGGAGAACAAATGGATGAATAAAA
Source organism: Phacochoerus africanus (assembly GCF_016906955.1). Classification (NCBI taxonomy): domain Eukaryota; kingdom Metazoa; phylum Chordata; class Mammalia; order Artiodactyla; family Suidae; genus Phacochoerus; species Phacochoerus africanus. Next base: position 157,950,839 of record NC_062551.1, on the reverse strand, counting down.
GAGTGAACAAATGGACAGGCAGATGGACACACTGACAGTGAACAGGTACAAGGTGTAACGGGATCACAAAGTAAGTGATGACGGCTGGAAGGGAAGGAGCGTTTCAGACAACTGATGAGCACGTGCGAAGGCTCGGTACACTGAGGAGGTGGAACAGGGGGCGAGAGACCAGCCAGGGAGGCACTGGGTCCCGTTCCTGCAGTCTGGCCCTGAGCTAGCTGCCCACAGTGGACTCATCAAAGGGGCCCGAGAGCAAAGTGAGCATGAGAACTGGTAAGCTTGGGAGAACTGCATGAGTAATTCAAGAACAGTCACACTCAGGGTCTGAGGCCAGCCTGAGAAGTCACAGAGAAACTGGAGGAAAAAACAATCATAGGACTATAAGCCAATGGAACAAACCCAACTGTGCTGCTGGGAAGGGAAGAGGGGAAGCTGGGGCAGAAAGGCAGGAACCCTCCTTACAGGAGACTCTAAGGCGCCTGCTTCCCAAACGTACAAAGCCAGAGGAGGCAGATTTCCCAACCGAACCCTCGGCAAGAGGGGCCCACCCCACACGGTGTTGTGAGGATGATCAAAGGGCCTGGCCCTCCCAGTTTGGGATGCTCACAGCCAGACACCTGCTACACCTGCCCGTTTTTACTGTACCTCACCGCAAGGAGATGCAAATACAATCGCTCCCTTTCCTCTTTAGCTGGACTTGACTGCTGCAACTGTTTGGTTTGGAGCTGCGGTGGCTGGTGGGAGATGGTCCATCTCTGGTGCATCAAAAAAGTAGGCCTGCAGGGAAAGGAGACCCACGAGGGGCGTTAAAAAACAATGGCCCAGGCAAGCGTCCGAGACTCCAGGCCAACAGTGCCTCTGGGCTCTCGTGGCCCCTACATTTCCCCCAGCACACTAGCCAGCACGCCGAACTGTCTGGTCTCTCACTCAACTGTGTGTGGCTTTTTCAATTTCGCTGCCACTGACGGAATGCTTGCTACATAGGACCTAATCCGCATAACTACCTGGAGAAGCGTTTTCACGACCCTCATCTGACAGGTGAAGAAACAGAGACTCAGAGGCCACTATTCGATCGGGTGCATGTGGCTGGCGAGGGGTGCCCCTGGGGCTCAATGCTGGGTCTTCCTGACGCAAGCTGTTAATCACCACTTCGAACAGTCTCTGTGTCCTTCTTGTCCCTGTGTCCCCAGCCCCTTGAACAGAGCCTGGCACACCGTGTAAACAATCAATACTTAATGAACTGAACCCTGAGAGACTGCTGCTCAACCAGCCGGCTCCCCCTAAAGACCTTTCAAAGAAAGGGCCAGGCAGCCCTTATGGCCTGATTCTTCCACTTGGAAATGAAAGGTTTGGTAAGTGCTTCCACTCACCATCTACAATTTAACTGTCAAAAATCAGAAGGAGGTGAAAGACGGAAAACATCAGGGAGGATCTTTCCACCTGCTTTGGGGTCTGAGCTGCTTCACTTGAGCCCAGGAAAATACCAATCTCACTAGCCGTGAACGGAGGCTGTTGAAAGGACAGATGACCCCGCTAATAAATCAGGGACCCCTGCCTGTGCAGGACTCCCTGCCTCGGAGCTGAGGCCTCAGGAAGGTAAGAAAGATAAGCCAGTAAGGCAATAACCACTTCACCAGCTCTGCTCTCTTTCAGCCAGAAGGGGGCACCAACACCACACACTGGAGTTTCGCCACCCCCCACAAAATTTCTATTTCCAGTCAACTCCTCAGTCCATTTCAAAGTTTCTAGCTGCAGACTCCCTCTAATAACAGCCCAGAGAAATTCTTTCAGTTTTTTTTTTGTCTTTTTTTTTGCTATTTCTTGGGCCACTCCTGCAGCATATGGAGGTTCCCAGGCTAGGGGTCTAATCGGAGACGTAGCCACCGGCCTACGCCAGAGCCACAGCAACGTGGGATCCGAGCCGCGTCTGCAACCTACACCACAGCTCACGGCAACGCCGGATCGTTAACCCACTGAGCAAGGACAGGACCGAACCCGCAACCTCATGGTTCCTAGTCGGATTCATTAACCACTGCGCCACGACGGGAACTCCCAATTCTTTCAGTTTTAAAAGTCTTCCTCCCCAAGGTCTCTCCCAGCAGCTGTTTTCTAAGGAAGGAAGAAAACAGTCCCTCATTAAGCGGGAGCAGGGGCCATGCGGCTAGTCCCGGGCCCCTCCAGTTATCCTGCAGGACAGCAGAGCCAAGAAGCCCCCAGGATGCAGGAACAACGACCCTCTTCCAGGATCCTAGAGGAAATCTTCACCAGAATGAGCCAAGAGGCCTAGCTTCTAAACCTGGCTCTGGAGTTCCCTGGTGGCTCAGCAGGTTAAGGAGCTGGCACTGTCACTCCTGGGGCTCAGGTTCAATCCCTAGCTCAGTAACTTCCACGTGCCACGGGTGCAGTTGAAAAAAAAAAAAAAAAAAGATAAATCTGGCTCTGCTAGTAACTTGCACTATGACTTTGGACAAGTCTTATTTATAAAATGAAAGGACTAAAAAAAAAATCTCTAAGTTATATTTCTGTGAATCATTAATTCCACAAACACGAGGGCACAGACCCTCAACTCGCAGCAGGAACACAGGCTTGTACATCTCCAAACACACCAACCAAAGATGCACCCTCTAGCGCCTCGTCAGTCACCCCTGCAGGTGCGTCCCAGGCCCAACGTAGAGAAAGTGCACAGGCACCAGTGCCCAGGGGCCCTCAGCAGGTGCAGGGCTGTCATGTGCTTCACTACACTGAGGCAAAAGCACCAATCTATGTTCCCCAGGGGCAAGCGAGAAGACCAAGCTGTCTGGTGCCCCTCAGCTCAAGTAACTCCCCTGCCACTTCCTCTCCCTGCCTCTCCAATGATAATAACTGTCCTGATCACTCACCCTTACAACACACCTTCACCTCTTTTTCAGGGTGAGGAGGTGGGGGTCAGAGAGGGGAACTAACCGAAGCAGAGAGTGATGGAGCTGGGACTAGAACCCGTCTCCTAGCGACTGCTCCTGCCCTCCTGCACGCGCCTCTCCTCTGGGAGAGAAAGGAGGAGGCCATCTCCAGTGTGGGCATGAAGCCCCAGGCTGTGGGCCCCTGGAAGGAATGTTACCCTTCCTTGCGGAGAGAAACTGTGCCCAAGAAAAGGTCCTACACCTGCAGGTACCTCTCTGCTCCACTTTTCCCCTCCAACTTCTCAAGCAGATGTGCATGTGTGCGTGTGATGAGTAAGAAGTTCAGGAGAGAGATGGGAAGATGCCAAGGAAAGGCACTAATGAAAGGGCACTACTGCTCTAGAGTTGTGAGCTGGGACCACTCTTAACTGGGCACTAGGAAGAACAGGCAGCAGAGTGGCCCTGGCAGCTTCTGGTGAGGCAGGACCCTTTTTTTTTTTTTTTTGCCTTTGAGGGCCATACCCACGGCATATGGAGGTTCCCAAGCTAGGGGTCTAATCAGAGCTGTAGCCACCGGCTTACGCCACAGCCACAGCAACGCCAGATCCGAGCTGCATCTGCCACCTACACCACAGCTCACGGCAACGCCGGGATCCTTAATCCACAGAGCAAGGCCAGGGATGGAGCCCGCATCCTCAATGGATACTAGTCGGATTTGTTTCTGCTGAGCCATGACGGGAACTCCCGGGACTCTTGTAAATCTCTTTACATTTGAGAAAACTGTCACAGTATGTGAAGGGTTTTCACAGCCATTTCACTGAGTCTCACAAAAGCTTGCAAATATCAATCTCCCTGAGAGAGGAGGAGGCCCAGGTTCTTTTTTTTTTTTTTTTTTTTTTGCTGCACCTCCAGCATGTGGAACTTCCCAGGCCAGGGATCAAACCCGCACCACAGCAGCAACCTGAGCCACAGCAGTGATGATGATGGACCCTCAACCTGCTGAACCACCAGGGAACTCCAAGGAAGCCCAGTTCTGAGAGCTCTCAATGCTAAGCTGCTCCCAGCCCAGGTGCTTTCTACGTCATTATAATCCTCTCTCTTGGGAAGTTCCTGAATAGCAAGATGGGCAAGGAAACCCTAAATTCAGGGTAACTTACCTCAAAAGGGAAGAGTAGGCACAGGAGGTAAACGATCCTGGCCGCAGGTACCAAATGAGACGTGTTAGCAACAGCAGCAGCAACACCCGCCCGCTCCACAGCCCCTTGCTCTGCTCTACTCTTTACAAAACTGAACAAGGCAATGCCTTGTCTCCTGCCTCCTTCTCTTCGCCAACTTCTCAACCAGATGGGTAACAGGAAAATAGTTCAAAAGAGAGGGGAAGACACCAGCGAACAGCTTCCACGGAGAGAGTTAGTTATGAAGAAAGGTACATTCATCCACCGCAGACAGAAGGGTCACAGTGGCATTTCTAGGGATCAGCCCCGAAATACCAAGGGCCAGATATTAACAGCATCCCTCTGCTCTGAGTCTTCTGTCTGGAGGGGTCACAGCTTAGACACATGTACAATGTATGTATATGAAAAGAAAAGAAATCCAAATTCAGAGAAGTTAGGTACCATGCCCACGCTCACAGCCAGTCAGTGACAGAGCTGCTCTTCAGTCTGGGCCTGTCTAATCCAAAAGCACATGCCCTCCTTAAAAAGATACCTCAAGACATTAACTCAAAAATTGCTTGAAGCTTTGTTCACCTTAAAAAGTAACTTCTCTTGAAGTTCTTGCTGTGGTGCAAATGGGATCAGGGGCATCTTGGGAGCAGTGGGACGCAGGTTCGATCCCTGGCCCAGCAAAGCGGGTTAAGGATCTGGCACTGCTGTAGCTGTGGCCTAGGTGGCAGCTGCGGCTCAGATCTGATCCGTGGCCTTGGAACTCCATATGCCTCGGGGAGGCCAAAAAGAGGAAAAAAAAAAGCAATTAACAAAAAAAACTTCTCTTTCCTATTCTATATTTCATTCTGAAGCTTTTCACCTGTGAGATGCTGCATTTCAAAACTCTTAAGTATGTGGAGAAAATCAGCAAAGGCGTGGAACTGCCCCCTCCCCTCACTCCCCAGCCCTACATGTGGCTACTTATCCACCCCTGCTTCCTCTGGCCCAGACACCAAATCTCAACCAGACTTCAGAATTTAGGTAACGTCAGAGATTACCATCCAATTCTCATGGCTTTATTACTTCTCATCTAGGAGAATTTATTTAAAATGATATTTATTTCATGGAGCCAATTTTTAAAGAACCATGGTGTCGGGAGTTCCCACTGTGGCACAGTGGGGCAGTGAGTTAAGAATGTGACTGCAGTGGCTTAGGTCACCACGGAGGTGTGAGTTCAATCCCTACCCCAGCGCAGTGGGTTAAAGGATCCAGCATTGCTGCAGTGGTGGCTCTGATTCGATCCCTGACCTGGGAACTTCCGTATGCCATGGGTGGCAGTCATAAAATTAAAAAAAAAAAAAGAAAAGAAAGAAAGAACCATGGCGTCTAACAGTTTGAGGTCTCAGCATCTGCATCGAAAGCGCATGGGAAGAACACGGGAATGAGCCCATACCAAGCAGCCCACAGAGAGTAGCATGTGAAGCAGCACAATTGTCACAATCGTGGCCAACGCGATGCGTCGGTTGTCCTCACGAACAGCTGGCCAAAATGTCATTGCCAAGACAGAGCCTGAGATGCCCAGGGCAATCGTGACGAGAATCCAGCGGACAGCTTTCTGGGGGATGATCCACAGTATCTGAAAGAAACGGAGAGCAGGGAGGGTTTGGGGGAGGCATTCAGAGGCATCTATCCATGCCAAACACATGTGCTCCTAAAAAGCCTGGGAACCGGGCAGCGGCGGGGCCCCCGCTGCCTCTCAGCTTTCCCAGGAGAGCCTGGAAAAACGCCACCAGCATGCAGACGGAGGGGGACGCTGTCCTGACAAAGGGCTCCATATCCAAGGAAGGCACCTGGCTCCCTCGGCCCCATTCCTGCTCAACTTCTAAATTCAAGGGGGTATTTTTCGGGCACATGTGGGTGTTAGGCAAGAAAGAGTGAGTGCAACTGAATTTTCCACCAAGAGCAGGGTCTCACCCGGAATAAGTGCGGTACTTACCGCCGTGGGAATGTAAATGAAGAGCGAATACCCATAGACGCACACGATCTCCAAAAACGAGTAGGAAACGATGTTCATCACTTTGCTGTTTCTCCACACGAGGAAACCCCAGAGAGCGAGGGGGACCAGCCAGGCGTAGGCGTAGATGATTGTGGCCGCAATGGACACTGGGGGCAAGAGGACACGTTTTGAGACCCCCCGTGTCACTGCACGTCGGTACCTGGCGGACTGACTTCCCGACACGTCCATCTGCCTCTCTGGAGGGTCCTACGGGTCTTCATGGCCCGAGCCTGACACCATACCCAATACGCAGTAGCAGCTCTGTGCATGTGCTGAATCGATGCCCCTTTAGCATGTGCCCTGGTGGTGATGACCAGAAGTCTCTCCCAGGGTTTTTACAATTCGCTTAATAACGAACAACTAACAGTATTAAACAACTGAATTATGCAACAGAAATACTTCCGAAGGCCACACGTACACGTGTTTAAATACACTGAGCATTTCAGCCGAGTAAGAGTCAACTATCCCCTTGGAAGAACATGTCCTCTTTCCTAATATAACAAGAACTGACACTGATTTCTTTAGCAAATTTATTAAAATGCCCTGGGTACCAATTAACTTGCTCTGCGTGCTATTTACAGGTTCTTGCATCTCTGAAATAGAGAGCTGCAGCTCACTGATGAATTGCTTGGAATATTCTCCAGTTCCACTTTCTTTAAATAATTCTGCCTCTGCGGTGGAACTGCTTCTTAGCGGGCCTCAGAACAGCAATGTTCAGGGTATTGCTGTCCCTGCCTCCTCCTCCAGGAGCAGCCGCCCCGGAGGATTCTGCTTCCCTCGCCTGGAGGGGAGGGGCAGATGGTGCGGCTGAGCCCGTGGCACCAGCCCTTCCTAGACGAAAATCAATAGCAATCCAGCAGGCTCCTGGCAAGAACAAAGGTACACTTCACAACTCCAGGCTGACTCTTAGGTAGGATATGTGATTGTCCAAAACATTTTTAGCTCCCAGAGCAGTTTTTTCACATTGGGAACGCCATCCTTCAGCCAAATGTAATTTTGCTGACACGCTGCCTTTTTCTTAGAAATAACTTAAGCAAAGGGAGTTCCCTTGCGGTGCCGTGGGTTAAGTATCTGGCATTGTCACTGCAGTGGCTTGGGTGGCTGCTGTGGCACAGGCTTGATCTCTGGCCCAGAAACTTGCAAATGCCAGGGCGTAGGGGACTGGTACTATGACCACAGCCATCCACTGGGTGTCAGACGATACCGTGAGGTCACACTGCATAACAGTCAAGGCTATAGACTCTATATGCAGATTCCGTGGCTTCAACTCCTAGTTCTGCCATTTCACCTGAGCAAACCTGGGTGGTGAGTTACTTAACCCCTCTGTCCCCAGTTACCTCATCTATAAAATGGGAATAATGATAGTATACAACCTTATAAAATTATTAGGATAATTAAAAGAGTAAAAACGCATATTTAGAATATCGATTGATAAATAATAAATGCCCAATCAAGAGTGAGCTTTTCATAGTCTTAACTGATAGATACATGATTTGATATGATCTACTTCTTCATTTTCGAGATGAAACAAGGATCAGAGAGCTAAGTAATTTGGTTAAAGTCAAATCATTAATAAGTGGTGGGCGAAAAAAAAAAAGGTGGTGGGGAGTTCCCATTGAGGCGCAGTGGTTAACGAATCCGACTAGAAACCATGAGGTTGCAGGTTCTATCCCTGGCCTTGCTCAGTGGGTTAAGGACCCGGCATTGCCCTGAGCTGTGGTGTAGGTTGCAGATGCAGCTCAGATCCCGCATTGCTGTGGCTCTGGCGTAGGCCAGCGGCTACAGTTCTGATTCAACCCCTAGCCTGGGAACCTCCATATGCCACGGGAGTGGCCCTAGAAAAGGCAAAAAGAGGGGGGGGGGGGGGAAAGGTGGTGGAAGCAGGGTGTGTGGCTTATACGCTTTCCAGAAAATGAAAAAAGGTTCAGTGACTGAATCAATGACTCTCTTACTGATACATACGGCCCATGACTCCCTGATACCAGGATGCCCAGCTGAACAGGATAAGAAAAAAAACCAACCCCCACCCTACTCCTGAGCATCCATACCCTCAGGCAGGGTAATCCACTCCTCTGCTAACACACCTCTACACACCTCTGACATAGAAATTAACACGTACCACTTGTCATAGCAATATCCACTTCCCTGGCTTTCTTACTTAACCACGGAGCTTCTTGAAGGCAGAACTGACAGCTTGTGGATAACATTTATTGAGTTAAACTTAAACCAAGGTCACCTGACAAACGGAGTTGGGACCAAATCCAGGTCTGACTCCATATTGGAGGAGAGAAGGGAAAAATGGGCATGGAGGAGAGAGGGGAGGAGAAGAAGGCAGGCTACATGGACACACACACACACACACACACACACACAGGCTACATGGATACACACACAGACACACATGCACGTAAATGCGTATCTCTATACACACACAGATATGTGTACACAGGTACACAGCAATAATTCCACTGAGCTCTTTTTGTACAAGGCACTATTCTAACCTCTTTACATATATCCCCTCTTTTTTTTCTCTCTCTCTTTTTTTTTTCGTCCTTTTTAGGACCATACCTGCGGCACATGGAGGTTCCCAGGCTAGGGGTCCAATCGGAGCTGTAGCCGTTGGCCTATGCCACAGCCACAGCCACGTGGGATCCGAGCTGCATCTGCGACCTACACCACAGCTCATGGCAATGCCGGATCTTTAACCCACTGAGCGAGGCCAGGGATCGAATCCGAAACCTCATGGTTCCTAGCTGGATTCGTTTCCACTGCACCACGACCGGAACTCCCCCTCTTTCTTCTTAAATAGCCCTATAATATACATATTCTTATTCCCATTTCACTGATAAGGAATCTGAGGCCAAGAGAGATGAACTAACTTGCCCAACAAGGTGGCAGCTCATGAGGGATGGAGCTGGAGCCTGAAGCTGGTGGCCAGATTCCCGAATCCACACACTTGCATACAGCCTCCAAACAGGAGAGCAGGCAGGCAGGGACAGAGAGAGGCCCGGGTCAAGCTCCTACAGAGCCAAATACCCTCATCTTCGGGTGGCTGTCATTTGCAAGTCCCTAAAAGCTAGTTTCTCTCCCCCCGCCCCGCAGCTATCCAACGGTGCCACAAGAAAGGAAGTTTAAAAACAAGAATGTCATCCACGAGCCCCTCACTAGGACACAATCATTTCTGCATCTTCTCTTCCAGGCTCTGACCATCTGCAGACTTCTCTTTAATAAGGCCGTTAAAAGCACTGGCATACATTTGGATTATGAGTTTTCCACGTTGCTCCAACTCTTCATAATTAGTGGCTCCAGACCCAGCTAGTTGAGTCATTGCGCCTTCACTAACAAGGCCCCTTTGTTTCCAACATTTGGATAATACAAATAATGCTACAATGGAGCCGTTCATGCACACTGCTTTTTGCTTTTTTTGTACATTTTTCTTTGGATAAATTCTGATTGCTCTTGGGCCTTGCCTTACAGTTTGCGGAGTCACAATATTGTGAATGTGCTTCATGCCACGGAATTGTACACTTAAAAGTGGTTGAAATGGGAGTTCTCGGGTGGTCTAGTGGTTAGGACTCTGCTTTCACCTCTGCGGCCTAGGTTCAATCCCAGGTCTGGGATCTGAGATCCCACATCAAGCCACTGTACACTCCCCCCCCCAACACACACACAAAAAAATTAAAACGACAAATTTTAGTTTACATATATTTTACCACAATAAAAAATAAAAACATTATGTGGATTTTTAGAGACGGATGGTTAATTTTGAGAGAGTAGTCATGTCTGAACCCTTAAATGCAGAAAGCAGGGGCTGCGGGACCTACCGCCAGGGGTGCAAAAGCTCAGGGGCAGAGGGAGCTCACAGTTCCCGGCTGACAGCATGCCAAATGAGTCAAGCTATTCACCAACCTTTTCGGAATTCAGGCACATAATGGTACGTTTTCTCTCCCAGATGGATTAAGAAGTTGGAAAGATTCCCACTAATTGCTATGGCAAAGACCAGTGTGGCACATATCCAAAAGGGGCCTGCAAAAGGAAACCAGAAAACTCAGACAAGAAAATGAAGAATCAACTTTTAGAGTCTCAAAGAAGAAGTTCTGCTCTCCCTCACCCTATTCATGTAAGCAAGAGAAATTGAATTTTAGATGCAATCAGTACTTGCTTAGTGAGAATTTCCTTTTCTTTCTTTTTTTAAATTGAGGTATAGTTAATTTACAACGTTGGGACAGTTTCAAGGGTACAGCAAAATGATTCAGTTATGGAATTTTATTTTCCAAAAAGTAAAACATACAACTCAGTAATAAGCTGCCTTAAAGACAAGAGGATTGAAATGCACAGACCAAAACACATCCCACATTATGTGAATAAAGACACTGATTTGTTTACAGCCTCTTTTACTGGAAGATCATGCAAAATAATTCATGGACATTTTGTTAAACTTTCACCATCAGGACACAGGAAGCAAAAGTTACTTCCTTTACATAAGTGCCAAATGTTAAGGCCAGAGAAAAAGAAAGGGCCGCACCCATGGCACATGGGAGGTTACCAGGCTAGAGGTCAAATCGGAGCTGTAGCCTCCGGCCTACACCACAGCCACAGCAACGCTCTGAGTTTGCTCTGTGTTTGTTGAATTAATTGAACAGGTGTCTGCAACCAACACCACAGCTCACAGCAACACCAGATCCTTAACCCACCGAGCGAGGCCAGGGATCGGACCCTCAACTTTATGGTTTCTAGTCAGATTCGTTTCTGCTGGGTCACAACAGGAACTCCCAGAGAAAAAGAATTGAAATCAGATAGGTCCTTTGCTGCCCAAATGGAAGAGAGGCAAGTAGAACACTTTAGGAAAGAGTTAATCTAACAAATCACCATGGGTGTAGGTGTGTGTGGGGAGTGTGTTTAAGGCTTCCTTCCTTCCTTTCTTTCTTCCTTTCCTTCCTTCCTTCGGTCCCTCCTTCCTTCAATGAAAAATATTTGCAGATAGTTCAGTGTTCAAAAGCCATAAAAGGGAATATAGAGGAAAATCAACTTCCTTTCCCCTCTGTTCTCTAGCTCTGCACTTGTCCTCCGCAGAGCTCACCACTGCAACCAGTTACTGGTGAATCCTGCCAGAGATTTCTATGCACATGTAAGCAGGTATATATTTTACGTGTGTATATATTTTATACAAATGATAACATATGTCTGTGTTTTCACCTTACTGTATCTTAGAGATGCTACAATAGCCGTTCCTAAAAATCAGCTTATTCCTTTTTAGTGATCATAAAATATTTCACTAAATGGATGAGTATGCCATGTTTTGCATCTTTTTCATTTCACTTGAGTTCATGAACATCATCCTTGTTTCTCTAGGAAAAAGGACTATCGGAACAAAAACAATTTTTAAATGAAGAGAGTTTAATATATTTTATAAATTTCATTTTTCAATTTCACTAATATTTACCAATACCTTTGGGGACTATTGTAGGTTCCATGACATGTCATAAAGTTAAGAAAATGATTATGCTGGGGGAGAGGACTAGCAGAAATGGATGAACTTTTTTTTTTTTTTTGTCTTTTTGTCTTGGAGCACATGGAGCTTCCCAGGCTAGGGGTCTAATCGGAGCTGTAGCCATTGGGCTATGCCAGAGCCACAGCAACACGGGATCTGAGCCACACCTGCGACCTACACCACAGCTCATGGCAACGCCGGATCCTTAACCTTAACCCACTGAGCCAGGGCAGGGATCGAACCCACAACATCATGGTTCCTAGTTGGATTCGTTAACCACTGTGCCACAACGGGAACTCCTGGATGAACACTTTCTGAAGCTGAGCTGGTTCCTGAAAGTGGGAAGGGAGCATAAGCACTTTGGATGCTCCAGAGTCACGAACGTACTGCTGTTTAGTCACTAACCTGGAGGCACTCCACTACAGCCAAGGACTAGATCTCATTCACTGAATTATTCTGAGCGCCTAGCACATAAAAGATGGAACAACAACCAACAATAATTTAAAAATCCCCCTGGAGTACCCATTGTGGCTCAGTGGAAACGCATCTGACTAGCATCCATGAGGATGCAGGTTCGATCCCTGGCCTTGCTCAGTGGGTTAAGGACCCGGCGTTGCTGTGAGCTGTGGTATAGGTAGCAGACGCGGTTTGGATCCTGCGTTGCTATGGCTGTGGTGTAGGCCGGCAGCTGTACCTCTGATTTGATTCGACCCCTATCTTGGGAACCTCCATATGCCATGGGTGTGGCCCTAAGAAGACCAAAAAAATAAATAAAAATAAAAATCCCCCAAAGCTTTGTTCAACAAATGAGTAACACTGACCATGTGTTTTCGGTGGGCTAAGATCATCAAAGTGCGTGACCACAAGGGGCCAAAATATTCACACGCTCGTAACTAGAAAGTTGAGACGACTGGATCCTATCAGCAGTTACTTACTAAATTCCCACCTCCCAGGCCTGCCTTCTCTCTTGCCATTTCCTGCCAAGTTCCTACGATAATCTAATGGGGGAGGAGGATGCATTGAGTTTTTAGTGTGCATTTCTTTTTCCTTTTTCGGCTGCACCCACAGCATTTGGAAATTTCTAGGCCAGAGAGCGAATTCAAGCTGCACCTGTGACCCACACCCTGGATGCGGCAACACCCTCAACCCACTGCTCCAGGTGGGGAATTGAACTGGCAACGCCACAGACACAAGCAGTACCATTAACCCACTGCACCACAGTGGGAACGCCTGCATTTTTGTATTTTGAAATATTTCTAACACACAATAAAGCCCAAAAAGGAGTTCCTGTCGAGGCACGGAGGAAACGAATCCGACTAGGAACCATGAGGTTGCGGGTTTGATCCCTGGCCTCGCTCAGTGGATTAATGATCCGGCGTTGCCGTGAGCTGTGGTGTAGGTTGCAGACACAGCTCAGATCCGGCAGCTGTAGCTCCAACTCGACCCCTAGCCTGGGAACCTCCATATGCCGTGGGTGAGGCCCTAAAAAGCCAAAAGACACACACACACACACACACACACACACACACACACACACACGCACACGCACATGAAAAGAAAAAAAAAAAAGAAAGAAAAAAAAAGCCCAAAGAATGATAAAACAAAAATTGGTATGCACCATGCCGCTTTTTCAAACCTTCCTAGTGCCGTCATACTATTCCTAACCTTCTACAACACGTTTTTCCATTGATCATTGATCTGAGACTTATCCACCTGGATGCTTATAGACCACAAGCATTTAAAACCCTACAGAATTCTGTATATGAACAAATCACAGTTGACATATCCATTCTCCTGCTGATGAATACTTGGGTAGTTTCTAAATATTTATTATTATAAGCAATGCTGTGGCAACGAATAATAATATTCCTCTATATGTCTTTCTGTATATATGTGAGTTTCTCTAAGAACACGTATCTAGGAACAGAACCACGAAGTTTTAGGGTCCAAACATCTTCAAACCGCTCCAATTTGTGTACCAGTTACATATCCATCCACATTATGCAAAAATTCCCACTGCTCCACATCCTTGGCAACATTGGGCATCAATGGTTTTTCAGATTTGGAGCTGTGGCGTGCAATAGCTTGATGTGGGAACTCAAGTCCCAGACCAGGGACTGAACCCAGGCAGCAGCGGTAAAAGCACCAAATCTTAACCACTAGACCACCAGGGAATGCCTAGTATCAGTGTTTAAGAAAAGCTGACTTAGAGTATATCACTCCTCTGTTCAAACCCTCCAGTGGCTTCTTCTTCAAACAAAAGCCAGTCTTTCCCTGACTTCCAAGACCCTGCATGATGTGCCCCTTCACCCTGTCCCCCTGACCTCACCTTCCAGATGCCCTTGTTCACTCCGGCTCGGTCACACTGGTCTCTTCGCTGTCCTTTGAGCAGGTTCCTGCCTCAGGGCCTCTGCGCGTGCTGAGCTGTTTCGAATGCTCTTCCAAGAGAGGGCTCCCCACGTTGCTCCTTCAGGGAGTCACTCAACATTCGCCTTTTAAATTTCAAACCCACCCACCTACACACTGACTGCCTTTCTTCTCTGCTTTTGAATTTTCTCTTTAGCTTTATCACTAGCACACCATATATACTACCCATTTTCTTTGTCTATTGTTAAACTCAGACTATAAACGGCCTCCGGGCAGGGATTTTTGTCTATTTACTGTTGCCTCTCCACTTCCTAAAAGAGTAAGTGCTCCATGTTTGTTGCATTAATTGAATGAATGAAGACAAGCCAACTTGTCTAGGTTTACTATGACATTTTAGCTTTTATTTCCCTGATTGCAGGTGGGGCTAAGCATCTTTTCATATATTTATTGGCCATTTGGGTTTCCTTTTCTGTGAATTGCTCATGTTTCCCTAGAACTTATAATTGGTTTTATTTTATTTTATTTTTTGCTTTTTAGGGCCACACCTGTGGCATATGGAGGTTCCCAGGTTAGGGGTCAAATCGGGGCTGCAGCTGTCAGCCTATGCCACCGTCACAGCAACACGGGATCTGAGCCACATCTGCGACCTACACCACAGCTCACAGCCTTGCCGGATCCTAACCCACTGAGTAAGGCCAGGGATCGAACCTGTGTCCTCATGGATACTAGTAGGATTCATTACCGCTGAGCCACAACGGGAACTCCTGGTTTTATTCTTAACATCAGTAGGCACCTTACCTGTATTCTTGCTTTTCACCCTTTGTGGGTTATCCGCATTGAAATATTATCTCTGGTCTATGGGGGTTTTTTGGTTTGTGTTTTGTTTTTACTTTGCTTATGGTTTATTTTGTGCTGTAGAAATTTAAAACGTTAGTTTTAACATCGTCCAATTCATCAATCTCTCCCTCGGATTCTGCAGTCTGGCTCTTCTGTCATCTCATTCCCGACTGCCTTTCCCCAACCAGCCCCACAAGGCCCAGGCCCCTCTGCTAGAAAACACTCCTCTGATGTTAGGCCTTCTTTTAGCCCTATGCTTATGCGCTCATGAGGCTAATAGTGTCATGGAAAGAAGAAAGCCCTGGGTTCAAACCCTGGCCTTGTCATGAGAGACAGCCTAACACAGCGACGAAGAGTATGGATCAGGAGCTATGGTGCTGATTGGAATACCGAGCTCCACCACTCATCAGCTGTGTGATCTTAGGCTTATGGCTTGACTTCGCAGGACTTGGGATCCTCAGGGGATAGTAACAGCACCTATCTCATAAAGCTGGGGTTGTTATGAGGATTCCATGAGCTAGTACAGTGTTCCCTAAGATCAGTGTCTGGCACAAAACAAGCATACCTTGTGTGTTTGCTATTATTGCTATGGTTATTGCGAACTCTATGGGCAAACTCACGACGGGCAAACTATCCTCCCCAAACCTTAGGTTTTCTCTTTGGTAAGATAAGGCTACCTTGGAGAGCGAGAAATAAAACGGTGTAACATAGCAAAACAGTGCTGAGCTCCACGTGTGGCTCCCGTTAGGTGCTCAGCAGACACTGGTTCCCTCTCTCCTTTCTTCTTCGGGGTAGAGATCAGGACTTTATCTTTGAATCCTCAGCCTCTAGCACACAACGGAGGACTCAAAAATTGTTTGAGCATCTATTCTGTGCTAAGCCTTCTGCCAGGCACTGAGGATTCCTCAAACACAAAGCCTACTTCTCAAGAAGTTCTCAAACTCGAAGTAAGAATGAATTCGCTAAAAAGAGACCCAGCCTTGGCAGCCTTTAGCTGAGAGGCATGGGCCAAGGCAGTGGTTTTTCACATCATGTCACTGGAGCTCCAGGAATTCCAAACGACACCTGGATGGAACTTCTGGTAATGTCCTTGAGAGAGGCACCTGAGCGGAGGGAAGACTTTCCTCAACCTCCACCAGAGCAGTTCCCCTTTTATTAGTTTAGACATTGGATATCCAGGACATTTGATGAAAAGGTTCTGCAGCTTAAAAACACCAGGCTAATAGAATAAACAGGGCCTTTATAGAACACTAAACTGGGTGCTAGTTCTACTTTTACATTTTAATTGAGGCATAGGTGACTTAACAATATTGTATGTTTCCAGTGTGCAACACAGTGTTCACAATTTTTAAAGATTATATTCCATTTATATTATTGTAAATATTATCAATATTCCTTGTGCTGCGTATCATATCCTTATAGCAGATTTAATTTATTTTTTAATTTACTTTTTATTCTTTGCTTTTTTAGGGCCACACCAGCGAGATATGGAAGTTCCCAGGCTAGGGGATGAATTGGAGCTGCAGCTGCCAGGCTACGCCAGAGCCACAGCAACACAGGATCTGAGCTGTGTTTGCAGCCTACACCACAGCCCACAGCAATGCCAGATCCCCAACCCACCGATCGAGGCCAGGGATTAAACCCATGTTCTCATGCATACTAGTCGGAATCGTTTCCAATGCACCACAATGGGAACTTCTAGCTTTATTTATATAAAAAAAGTGTTTATATAAAAAAAAGTTTTCTAGGAGTTCCCTTCATGGTTTAGCGGTTAACAAACCCGACTGGGATCCATGAGGATGCGGATTTGATCCCTGGTCTCGCTCAGTGGGTTAAGGATCTGGCGTTGCCATGAGCTGTGAGTAGATCATAAGTGTGGTAGGTGGGCTCGGATCCCATGTTGCTGTGGCTGTGGTGTAGGCCGGCAGCTATAACTCCG
This sequence comes from Phacochoerus africanus, assembly GCF_016906955.1. Lineage (NCBI taxonomy): Eukaryota > Metazoa > Chordata > Mammalia > Artiodactyla > Suidae > Phacochoerus > Phacochoerus africanus. The sequence goes on along the minus strand of NC_062551.1, from coordinate 157,934,125 downwards.
ATTTGACTCCTAGCCTGGGAACTTCCATATGCCGTGGATGTGGCCCTTAAAAAAAAAAGCAAAAAAAAACACCACTTTTTTATATAAAAAAGTTGTATTTGTATAAAACTGTATTATATACTTCAGGTAGTTTATACCCCTTAATCCTTTGTCCCTATTTTGGCTCCACCCTCCCTTTCCTCTCCCCACTGGTAACCACTAGTTTGTTCTATTTGTGAGTCTATTTCTTTTCTGTTACACTCACTAGTTTTAGTTTTTAGATTCCACATATAAGTAATATCACACAGCATTTGTCTTTCTCTGTCTGACATATTTCACCAAGCAAAACACTCTCCAGGTTCATCCACATTATTGCAACTGGGTGTTCTAGCTTTTTAGTGACAACTCCCAGCATCAGTCTCCTGGCATGGCAGACAAGGATAATAACAGCACTTGATATCTAGCCTTGCTGAAAGGGTTAAAGAGCTTATGTCACGAGTGGCACCCAAAAATCCTCTTGAATTCCCTTTCCTCCTATAAACAACAAATACAATTACCCCAATACTTTATGTTCAGGATTGAGTCCATATATTACTGAACCCCAGTGAGTATTAGCTTCCTCATTTGAAAAATGGGAATAATAAACACCTACGCCAAAACTTGTTGCAGGAATTAAATGGGCCCGTGTACACCAAGTCTTCTGCAAAACTCCTGCACCCAGAAGCACTCAGATCCACCTCGTCTCTCTCCCTCAAACACACAGGCCACCATGGTTGCAGCCCCTTCCCTCCAGAGCACCCGGTAGACCTCTGACCCTTTCTCCGAGAGCAGGGAGGTTGGATAGACAGTTATCCGCTGGCCCGTCCTCCTCCAGCCATCCTCGGGGAAGCTAGCCTGTCTGAGGACAGAGCCTGAGCTTAGCACACCAATGAGTAAGGGTGAAAGTACCTTCTCCACACTCACCCCCACCACCAAACCCTCTAAAATTAAAATCAATAGGAGTTCCTTGGTGGAGCAGGAGGTTAAGGATCTGGTGTTGTCACTGCTCTGGCTCAGGTTCACTGTTATGGTGCAGGTTTGATCCCTGGCCTGGAAACGTCTGCATGCCATGCGTCTGGCCCAAAAAAAAAAAAAGTGTCTTTAAAAAATATCTGGACTTCCCTGGTGGTGCGGTGGATTAAGGACCTGGCGTTGTCATTGCTGTGGCTTGGGCTACAGCTGTGGCCCGGGTTCAATCCCTGGCCTGGGAACTTCTCCATGCCACAGGCATGGCCAAAAAATGAAAAATAAATAAATAAATAATAAAATAAAATAATCTCTTCTTATACAAAGTGACTTCATTTGTCTCCAGTTTGTAATGTCATGTGAAGACTTTCAAAGGACATTCTGTTACTTGTCATCAGGGCATTAATATAACATATGATTGCATCTGCTCCCCAAATTCAGTAGCAGGGCTGCTACTGAAGCTCAGAAGGGTCCAACAAAATGCCACACGCCCCACCAGCAGCGTACTTCACCAGCTTTCCAGGCAAACCACACACTCACCTGAGTTGAGCTGGTACAGGGAAAAGAATCAGAATGGCACTACACATACCATAGAGATCTGGATTGCTGCGGATATATAACCTCACAAAGTTTTTTCCTGGTATTGGTAGAAGAGACCCTTTTATTCTGTCAAAGACCTGGAAAAGACCACAGCACTAAGTTTACTCAAGATTTTTTTCTTGAAGTTTAATAGGTTTCCTGCAAAATTTAAAGTCAGTTAATAAAGCTTTTAACATTTATTTCGTGTCTTTATTTTTTCATTTAGTATTTTCAAATGCTAATAACCCTTTACTTTTTTTTTTTTTTGGCTGCCCCATGGCATATGGAGTTCCTGTGCCAGGGAATCGGATCTGAGCTGCAGTTGCAACCTAAGCCACAGCTGCAGCAATGCCAGATGGATCCTTAGCCCCCTGTGCCTGGCTGGGGATCAAACCTGCATCCCAGCACTCCCAAGAGGCCACCAATCCCATTGCGCCACAGAGGAAACTCCAATAACCCTTTACTTTTGAAGACCATACCTGGTACACAAAACCTTTCACATTACTTGAATGATGAACCATAGAAGAAATAAGTTTCTGTTACAAGTCAAAGGAAATATGAAATTGGTTTACAAACCTGATAAGTGTCTACATCAAAGAATGTTTGATAGTACTCAAATGTCCAGAAGGGGGAGCTTTTCTTCTGTCCAGCAAGTAACTGTCGGGGGTAAAATAAAACATAATGAACCCAGAAGTAACTTCCTTATTCTAGCTACCCAGAGAGAGGACGGGTTTAATGCAAAATCAAAATGTATGAAAGACCAAACTCTTCTGAATTCATCAATCAACTCTGACACAGCCATGCCCAATTCCCAACCTGACACAAAACAAGCACTGATTTTTGTTTTTGTTTTCCTGGATGCACCTGCAGCATGAGGAAGCTCCTCCCCTGCCAGTAACTGAACCTGCACCACAGCAGGGACAACCCTGGAGCCTTAACCCACTAGGCCACCAGGCAAGTCCCAAGCATTGCCTTTTTTTAAATGACAGTGTGTTGATTTATAATGTTGTACCAATTTCTACTGTACAGCAAAGGGATTCTGTCATGTATATATGAATGTGTGTAGATAGATAGATATAGATATAGATGTACATTCTTTTTTTTTTTTTTTAATTTTTCCTCATGGTCTATCCCAGGTGATTGGACGTAGTTCCCTGTACTATATAGTAGGACCTTGCTGTCTCTCCTCCACTCTAAATGTAATAGTTTGACTCTATTAACCCCAAACTCCCAGTCCATCCCACCCCCCGACCCCCCTCACGTCTTGGCAACAACAAATCTGTTCTCCAACAAGCAGTGGTTTTAAAGTCACACCAAAAGGTTCAAATCCTGGCCCCTCCACTAGGGGGTGACTTCATCAAATCACTAGACATCTCTTTTTTTTTTGTCTCTGTCTTTTTAGGGCCGCATCTGCAGCATATGGAGGTTCCCAGCCTAGGGGATGAATCTGACCTGTAGCCGTTGGCCTACACCACAGCTCCCGGCAACACCAGATCCTTAACCCACTGAGTGAGCCCAGGGATCGAACCTGCAACCTCATGGTTCCTAGTTGGATTTGTTTTCGCTGCACCACGACGGGAACTCCTAGACTTATCTCAGTCTTTCTTATCCAAAAATTACAGCCAGGAGTTCCCCTCATGGCTCAGCGGAAATGAATCTAACTAGTGTCCATGAGGAGGCAGGTTCGATCCCTAACCTCACTCAGTGGGTTAAGGATCCAGCAATGCCGTGAGTTGTGGTGTAGGCTGCAGATGTGCATAGGCCAGCAGTACAGCTACAATTCGACCCGTAGTCTGCATAGGCCAGCAGTACAGCTACGATTCGACCCGTAGTCTGGAAAACTCCATAGGCAGCAGGTGCAGCCCTAAAAAGACAAAAAAAAAAAACAGCTAGCCAGATCTACCTTATAGGATTATATAGGAAGGATTAGATGAATCATTATGTGTAATAACATGAACATGCAGACACATACACACACACATATACTCTCAGAGGGCAGTCAAATACCTTTTCCTCCTCCACCCCTCAACACTGTCACCACTACTGCCACCTGAATTCGCCAAACTCCGATATGCTGACTCACTCTAAAGTCCTAAAAACTTAAAATACACTGCTTTGACCAAAACCAAATTCCAGTTTAGAAGAGGCACATGAGGAAAGTCATGCCTATGCTAAGAACACAGCTCTTTTTAGCAGAATGCACACCCCATGTCAGGAACAGTGACTGCCACTTTTAGATATCCAAAGAGGATTCATACAAGAACAGTACAATCAGACTCTGAGGAGCTCTGCAGGACAAGAGAATCTATTTTTTGTTCATTATTAAGGAAAATATGTCTACAATTAAAGTTGTCCAACAATGGCAGTGGCTACTTTTACATGGTAATGAACGGGCAGTTACCAGAGGTATTCAAGGATACCATTAATATCTCGGGAGGGAAGCCGAAACAAAGGAAAACAGAAGGTTCTTTCTAGTTCTAATATTGCAAGATACTGAACACCAGAGACCCGCTTCCACAAGTCAGGCCTAGGAATTCTATCACTATCATAGAATATTGGTAATCTCTTCCCAATTCCCAGACAAAATGAAGATAATGGACAGAATGTTTTTAATTTTAAGATTCCCCCCGCATAAATATTTTCTTAAACTTTTGATGCCTGCTGTTGCTCAGTGTGATTAGTTAATCTTATGTCTCAACCTGTTTGGGCCAGGGTGCCCAGATATTTGGTTGTTCTGGATATTTCTGCGAGGGTATTTTTGGCTGAGCTTTACTTTTTTTTTTTTTTTGTCTTTTCTAGGACCACACCCCTGGCATATGGAGGTTCCCAGGCTAGGGGTCTAATCGGAGCTGCAGCTGCTGGCCTACGCCACAGCCACAGCAATGCGGGATCCAAGCTACATCTGTGACCTACACCACAGCTCACGGCAGATCCTTAATCCACTAATTGAGGCCAGGGATTGAAGCCACAACCTCATGGTTCCTAGTCAGAATCGTTAACCACTGAGCCATGACGCGAACTCCGAGTTAAAATGTAACTCCAATTTACGTTTAAATTGGTGCACTTTTGAATAAAGCAGATTGCCCTTCATAGTGTGGGTGGGCCACAACCAATCAGGTGAAGGACCAAAGAGAACCAAAGGCTGACCTCCTGAGCAAGAGGGACTTTTCCAGCAGATGCCTTCAGAGTTTATCTGCAACATCAGCTCTTCCTGGTTCTCCAGCAAAATGCCTTTGGACTCAAATTCTCAGGAGTCTTTTTTTTTGGGGGGGGGGGGCACATGTGGAAATTTCCAAGCCAGGGACTGAACCTCTGCCATGGCAGTGACTTGAGTCACAGAAGATCCTTAACCAGCTGTACCACCAGGGGACTTCCTGGGCTCAAATTCTCTATCCTGAGTCTCCAACCTGCCAGTATCCTCCATCAGACTTTAGACTCGCCCAACATTCACAACTGTACGAACTAAGTTTTAAAAAAGAAATCTCCTTCTCTACATATATACATCCTATTGATCTATTTCTCTGGAGAACCACGACCAATTAATACATTCAGTTATACTAAAAATCATTCCTGTGTCCTGAGGGTGCCAATCAGTTTGATAAGCACTCAACACTCATTACTCCAACACAGAGGAACTCAGACGGCCTTGGTTTAAAGTTCCATCTGCACCTGCCAGGTGGTGTCCTGGGACAAGTCACTTCAGCTCTGTGCCTCAGCTTTCTCATTTGTAAGATGAGGATAGGAGTTCCCTGGGGGCTTAGTGGATTAAGGATCCAGCATTGTCAAGCTGTGGCACAGCTTTGATCCCTGGCCAGGGAATGTCTGCATGCCATAGGCATGCCCCCAACTTGCCCCCCCCCCCCCAAAAAAAAAAAAAAAACACAAGAGAGAGAGAAAAGAATAAAAATTTTTTAAAAAGATGAGGATAAAAACAGTTCCTTGCATACAGGATTGTTTTGAGGATTAAATGAAACGATTCAAGTAAGAAACTTCAAATGGTGTCTGGCAGCTTTTTAACACTGAATAAATATTAGCTATTAGGATGATAATGATGACAATAGTGAACATACTATTTTATCATATTTGAGATGGGGAAATCCCAACTCGGGGAAGTTAAAGTGTCTATACCCAAGACCACAGAGCTATTATTACTGGCCAGACTAGGAGTCAAACACCGGGCCCCGAGTCTGAGCTCTTGTCACAATATCTAGTATATAATGCTATTTAATTTGACATAAACTTTGTAGGTTTTTTTTTTTTGGCCATGCCCTCTGCATGTGGAAGATCCTGGGCCAGGGACTGAACCTGCACCACAGCAGTGATTTGAGCTGCGGCTGTTGACAATGCCAGATCTTTAACCTGCTGCACCACAAAGGAACTCCGAATTTGGCATAAACTTTGGTGGTGATTTTGATATTTCACGCAGTTCCACGAAGAACACCTGGCACCCTACTATTTCCTGAGCCTGTGAACACCCTGCTATAAACTGAGTCCTCCTCTAGTGAATCACAACCATGATCCATTTATAAAATATTGCTAGAAATATTATTTTTCTAGAACACACCCACAGGGTACATGCAAGGAAATCTTTGCAATCAAAAAGAGCTCTGAAAAATTTTAAAGAAAGAAAGAAAGAGCTTTGAGACTCCAAATTCAACCAGATGTAGAAACCTAGAAATCTCCAGAGGTTCCTCCCTCTTTCTCTCTCATCCCTTTTCCACCAAGTCCTACTGATCCCACCCTCTGAACATCTGTGTTCCTCTAGTTGCAGCCACTTCAGCAGTCTCCTACCTGGTCTTCTGGCCTCCAGTCCACCTCCCACCCATTTACACTCCACAGGCCACTGTATCTTAAATATCTTTAAACATATCTGGTCATGTTGTTTGAAGCTTTCAGTGGTTCCCAAGAGTTTTTAGAATACAATTCATACTCAATGGGCTGAGTCCTTGCCTATCTGTGAGCCTCATCTCCTGTCTTGGACATCGTGCTCCCAGTGTACATGAAGACGGGAGATGCCCTGTTCTGCACCAGGCTGTTTTATGCTCCTTCGACGTCACCAAAACTGTTCCTTTTGCCTTGATCACCTGTTCCCACCTTCTTCCCCAGTTATCTCCTTTTCTTTCATCAAGATTCAATTGGTTTTTGGTCTTTTTTAGGGCCGCACTCAAGGCATATGGAGGTTCCCAGGTGAGGGGTCGAATCGGAGCTGTAGCCGCTGGCCTACGACACAGCCACAGCAATGCCAGATCTGAGCTGTGTCTGCCACCTACACCACAGCTCATGGCAATGCTGGATTCTTAACCCACTGAGTGAGGCCGAGGATCAAACCTGTATCCTCATGGGTACTAGTCAGATTCGTTTCCGCTGAGCCACGATAGGAACTCCTCATCAAGATTCAATTTAAGGGAGTTCCCTTTGTGGCTCAGCAAGTTAAGAATCTGACTAGTATCCATGAGGATGCAGGTTTGATCCCCAGCCTCGCTCAGTGGGTTAAGGATCCAGTGTTGCCATGAGCTGTGGTGCAGGTCGAAGATGCAGGTCGGATCTGGCATTGCTATGGCTATGGTGTAGGCCAGCAGCTACAGCTCCAATTCGACCCCTAGCCTAGGAACTTCCATATGCCGCACTTGAGGCGCAAAAAAAAAAAAAAAAAAAAAAAAAAAAGCCAAAAAAACCCCAAAAGATTCAATTTGAGTGCTACTATCTCCAGGCAGCCTTCCGTAAACACTTCTCTCTGCTCCCACAACCCCATGGGCAACAATGGTCTATTTGCTTGTCTGTTTCTCCCCCAAGGCAGAGGGCACACACACGATCTACCTTTGTGTGGCCACTGCTTGGCACCTCTACTGGCACACAAGACACAGTGAATAAATGTACGAATGAGGTTTTTTAAAAAGTTAAAAGATAAAAACATTTCAAAGACAAGTTCAAACCTCAGTTTTGTCCGAGTCATCATTTCCTAGTAGTTCATCATCCTCTTCTCTCCCTGAGCCTCTTGAGGGTCCTGACTGATGTTTGGGGGTTTCACCAGGATCCTCAATGCTGATCGTGGTGGCATCTGGGTTTGCTGCTAGAGAAGTGGCTGAATCAGCAAATTCTGAAATCAGTTAGAGCACAAGCGTATCAGAGACTCATCCACACTGGAAATGCTGCTCTTTGCACCTGAAGACAAACTGCTACAACCTCAGCTTTGCCATAGACCCTATCTGAGACAAACGACAAAAGGCTCAGAAAGAAAACCTCATCTAGAAATCAAGCTGACAGAGAAAAACGATTATGAAGGAGAGAATTTGAAGTCAGACCTGAATTTTAGTCCTGGCTCAGATACCTACTAAATATTTGAGCCTGAGTAAGGAACTTAACCTCTATTAGCTTCAGTGTTCTCATCTATACAATGGGGAGAATAATATTTATTTTAAAGAATTTGGGAAAGGTATGACTAGTACCTAAGGCAAGTCCTTGGCTGAATGCCTGGCTCAGAGCAAGTAACCAATCTAACCCTCTCTTCTTTGATTCAAGTTCAAACAAACTAATGGAAGTTATTTTTTCCAGTGAGTTCTATCTAATCACTACAGAAAATACGGGGACAAAAATGAAAGCAGAAACCACAGAATAAAAATCACTCTTAATCTCAACCAAATAAAGGCAAACACTATTAACTTTAGTACATTTCCTCTTGTCTACACAGTAGATTCATGCCAGTGATGATCATTCATTCAACAGATATTTACCGCCGGCCTACCATGTGCCAAGGACTGACTTAGAGTGTGATAGTACCATGGAGACCATTTTGTATCCTGCTCCTTCTACAGATTATATAAAAATGAGTTTTTCTTATGGTACCAGTCTTCACAGTGGTCTTCCCTGTGGTCACGTAATAGTCTATCAGCTGGAGGCGGGAAGAGCAGAGAGACTCTACTCGGTTAACACAGTGAACCCACTGTTACTGGATGTTCCGGGTGTTTCCCACTTTTTCATTCGTGCAAATAACACTATATGGAGGGTCTGCGTAAAGAAAGCTTTTTGGGCAGTTCCCGCCCTGGCGCAGCAGAAACGAATCTGATTAGGAACCATGAGGTTGCGGGTTCCATCCCTGGCCTCACTCAGTGGGTTAAGGATCCGGCATTGCCAGGAGCTGTGGTGTAGGTCGCAGACACGGCTCGGATCCATGGCTCGGATCCCACGTTGCTGTGGCTGTGGTGTAGGCCTGTGGCTACAGTTCCAATTAGATCCCTAGCCTGGGAACCTCCATATGCCGCGAGTGCAGCCCTCAAAAGACAAAAACACAAAAAAAGAGAAAGTTTTTGGGGTTACTGCCTTGGTGTGAACACTATCAGTTTGATCACGAGGTCAAAGCGTGTAAACCATTTTTTTTTTGTCTTTTTAGGGCCACACCCATGGCATATGCACTTTCCCAGGCTAGGGGTCTAATCAGAGCTACAGCTGCAGGCCTACACCACAGCCACAGCAACACGGGATCTGAGCCGTGTCTGTGACCTACACCACAGCTCATGGCAATGCCGGATCCTTAACCTGCTGAGTGAGGCCAGGGATCAAACCCACAACCTCATGGTTCCTAGTCGGATTTGTTTCGGCTGTGCCACGATAGGAACTCCGACATGGTCCTTTGTTTAAGATAATACTCCATGACCTTGGGCAAATCACTCCCTATCTATCTCTCAGTCTCTGTTTCTTCAACTGTACAATGTAGATAATACTTAACTCACAGAGAGAGTTTGAGGATGAAGTGAGATAATAATAAATATTGTTGGGGTTCCCATTGTGGCACAGTGGAAACAAATCTGACTAGTAACCATGAGATTGCAGGTTCAATCCCTGGCCTCACTCATTGGGTTAAGAATCCAGTGTTGCCGTGACCTGGGATGCAGGTCATAGATGCAGCTCAGATCCTGCATTGCTGTGGCTGTGGCTGTCGTATAGGCTAACAGCTAGAGCTCCGATTTGACCCCTAGCCTGGGAACCTCCATATGCTGGGGGTGTGGCCGTAAAAAGCAAAAAAAAAAAAAAATTATAGCTATCATTATTGGCTAAACAGGATGCTAACTTTTAAAAAGATGGGTATAACTTTGTTGGAGGGAATCAGACCAAGGCAGATATATTTAAGTCACATATGTGTATGTGTGTGTGTATGTATTTGGCTGCCCCGTGGCATATGGAGGTCCCTAGGCCAGGGACAATCTGAGCCACAGCTGGGAATGGCAGCACTGGATCCTTAACCCACTGCACTGGGCCAGGGATTGAACCCACATCCCTGTTGCTGCAGAGGCACCATCGATCCTGTTGCACCACAGCAGGCACTCCAAGTCTCCTATTTAATTTTTTTTAAACTCTCAAAATTTTTATGTTGATTACATGTAGTATAAGTCATATTTTTTAAATAGCAGTTTACAAGGGGCAGGGGAGGGGGAAAGACATGCCAGAAGGAGGCGCGGAGGGTGTCATGTCAGAGGGACCAAGTCCAAAGAGGTTCAATGGAGGCTGATCACTCATCTAGTTGATGGGATTAGGAAAGGCTACTTGAGAGAGTGCCAACAGGAAGCCCGGCCAGAAGTGGTTAGGGAGGGTATCTCATGCAAAGGGTATGGGATGAGCAAGAGCCAGAAGATGAAGACTGTCCTGCGTCTGAAGAGCAGCACGTGGCGTGGTGTGATCTGAGCAGAGGTGGTATGAACCTCACACGTGACAACTATTCGCACGTGCTGCTCTGCAGCAGTTATGTTTGTCCATCTCAGCTCCTTGAGGACAAGACGGGTGTGTGTCTTATTTCTGCTACCAACCCTATCTGCTTCTACATCCCATGCTGTGTTTTGCCTCTGTGCCTCATCTGACCCAACCTCTTCCACCTGAAGGGTCCTGATCTCCACTTTTTCAATGAATGCCACCCCTCGTTCTCGGAGAGGCCTTCTGTGACCCCCACGGCATCCTGGTTCTCTCTAGAGAGCAAAGTCTTTAACATGGTTTATAAAGTCCTGTGTGATGTGGCCCCTGCCTGCTCAAACCTCACCTTGTGCCAACTTTGCCTACCGTCTGTGCTCTGGGATGTTGGTCCGCTTTCAATTTCTTGATGAAAAACGAAACAAACTTCCCCCCTCCCCAGGCACTCTGCGCGCACTGTTCCTGACACCTGAACTGCCTGGCATGGTGCTCCCAGACAGGGTGACCAAGGAGGGCCTCTGGAATGAAGTGAGACTTGAACAGAGAAAAGGAACAAATCCTGTGGAAAAACAAATCTGGAGGAAGAATGTCCCAAACAGAAGGAGGGCACCAAAGCCCTGAGCCATCAGTGTACCCGGAGTCTATGAGGGACAGTGACGAGGCCCATGGGGGTAAGGAGGGAGGAAGGGCTAGCGTGGCAGGAGGTGAAGTCAGAGGCAGCGGAGGGCTGGATCACGTTGGGCCTCCTGAGCACAGAAGGGTCTTGGCCTTTCACCCCTTGTGAGATGGGAGCCACTGAAAGGTTCTGAAGGAATGACACAGGCTGACTTTCTGGCTGCAAAATACACACTGTAGGGAAGCATGGGGGGCTGCAGGGAGACCAGAAGAAAGGTAAGGGCTATTTGTAACCCAGATAAGCAAGGATGGTGACCTTGAGCATGGTGGGTGAGTGGCAGAGCTGGTGAGAAGGAGTCAGATGCCAGACGTGTTTTGGAGATGGAGCTGACCTTATTTGCTGGTGAAGTAAATTTCTCTTTAAACACCATATCTCGGAGTTCCCGTCGTGGCTCAGTGGTCAGTGAATCTGACTAGGAACCATGAGGTTGCGGGTTTGATCCCTGGCCTCACTCAGTAGGTTAAGGATCCGGTATTGCCCTGAGCTGTGGTGTAGATCACAGATGCAGCTCGGATCCTGAGTTGCTCTGGCTGTGGCATAGGCCGGCAGCAGCAGTGCCAATTAGACCCCTAGCCTGGGAACCTCCATATGCTGCGGGTGCAGCCCTAGAAAAGACAAAAAGACAAAATAAATAAATAAATAAATAAACACCATATCTCTTCCTTAGACAGTAGTAAGACAACACAGTCTGTGACGCCTGGGTTCAAACTCTGCTTTACCACTTACTATAATTGTTAGGCAAATGACTTAATTTTTCTCAGCCTCAGTTTCCTCATTGGTAAGATAGGGAGAATCAAATAACTGTTTCATAAAGTTGACATAAGGATTAAATAAGTTCCTATTTATAAAGCACTTAGAACAGCACCCTCCATTCAGTAAATACCATGCAAGTGTATTCCTCCATCCCTAGCCTAAGTCAGGCTCTGGGTTATGAGTTAGGAACTTTTCGTGCAGTTCTTTCATAATTTGCAGATATACATTTTTTTCGTCTTTTGTCTTTTTGAGGAACACACCCATGGCATATGGAGGTTCCAGGCTAGGGGTCTAATCGGACCTGTAGCTGCCAGCCTACCCCAGAGCCACAGCCATGCCGGATCCGAGCTGTGTCTGCGACCTATACCACAGCTCATGGCAACGCTGGATCCTTAACCCACTGAGCAAGGCCAGGGATCGAACCTGAAACCTCATGGTTCCTAATTGGATTTGTTTCTGCTGCGCCATGACAGGAACTTCTGTAGTTATATATTTAAATGATCATTTCACAAATGAATGTTTCCCTCACTAGACTGAGAGCTTCACAAGGGAAAAAACTGACTGTTCACTCTTCTACCCTGATAACTAGAACAGCTGGTTCATGGTCACACTCATGAGATATTTACAGATTCAGTGAAGGAATGATCTAATTGTACTGCATCCTAATTATCTTTTTACACTTTCTACCTACCTCAACAGTGTAAAACTCTTCTCCTTTATCTTGTCTTTTTTTTTTTTTTGCCTTTTCTAGGGCCGCTCCTGCGGCATATGGAGGTTCCCAAGGTAGGGGTAGAATCGGCATATGGAGGTTCCAAAGCTAGGGGTAGAATCAGAGCTGTAGCCACCGGCCTACGCCACAGCCACAGCAACATGGGATCCAGGCCATGTCTGTGACCTACACCACAGCTCACGGCAACGCTGGATCCTTAACCCACTGAGAAAGGCCAGGTATCGAACCTGCAACCTCATGGTTCCTAGTCAGATTTGTTAACCACTGAGCCACAACAAGAACTCCCTCCTTTATCTTTTTATCTCCTGTATCTAGTAGACTTCTAATCACAAACTAGATGCTCAATAAATGTGTGTTAAAGCAGAAACTTTATAAACATTTTCTGTAATCACTGCACTAAATTTATGATGTTACCAATCTGAAGGGCTATTTGGCAAAAAAAAAAACAAAACAGCTGGTGTGGACAAACAGAATAACTCAACTGTGGCAAACATTCTTTCATCAAGATGTCTAAAATAAAAAAATTTTAAAAATTAAAAAAAAGATGTCTAAAATAATCCTTAACATATGCGCCAATATAGCAATGGAAATCCATTGCTGTGACTGCAGAAATACTGATCATAAAAGGTGGGCACCCAACTGATGTACCTTCAAACTGCAAGTCATCTACAGCTGCCATTCAGCCAATGGGTCTTCTCCCAATTAGTGGGAAGAAAATTTGTGGATGTCTAAAAAGGAAAAATATATACACTTCATAGGATATCACAATAAAGTACCTGCAAACAAACCTTTTTTTCAGTGGTAGAAACGGTATTGCTTTCCCTAGATTCTTTTTTCAGTGGGATTTGATAGGTTTAGATAAAGAAAACCATTTAGCATCAGAAACTATTTAAACTGTTGTAAAGAAACTAACTCGTGGGAGAGGGAACGGGGATCCATTGGTTCCATCCATTTTCACTTCCAGTATGGGTCTTTTAAAGGCCAGATGCAGCCTGGAGATGGAAGGATAAAGAAGGGGAAGCTGGGGTTTGAGAGTGGCCCTATGAAGGCAGTAAACAGCAAAGGCAGTTCCGCCTAGCCAGTGGTTAAAGGCACAGGCTCTGGAGTCAGACAGACCTGGGTTTCATTCTCAATTCTGCTGCTTCTCGCTGTTCGACTGCGGGCTTCTGGCGGGGGGCGGGGATGCCTCAGTTTCCTCATCTGTAAAATGGGTTCACAATCGTACCTACTCACACGGTGTTGGGTACCATTAAATGAGACAGTGAGTGTAAGGCGCTTAGTGCACAGCCAAGCAATTAGTAGGCGCTGGAGTGATGGGGACCCTGCAGCCTGGGGTGGTCTGGAAAAGGGCTGCCCAGGAAGCAGAGGCAGTGAGTGTTTTAGGAGGAGGAGCTAGGCCGTAGCGACCCTGAGCAGACAGGAGATCCCAGGCCCCCTTGGTTCCGGGACGGCCCCGCACACCCCGCGGCCTCACCTCGGGGAGGGGGGCTCGACGCCCAGCGGGTCCCGGGAAGCCTCCGGCCTCAGATTCAGCTCAGATCCTGGTCCCGCCGAGTGGCCGGAAACCGGAGATCCGGGGGGCAGAACTTCTCTGCCTCCTCCGGGCAGAGCCCCGCCTCCTTAAAGAGACAGCAGCTCCGGGGGACGCTGCTTCCGGAGACCAGCGGGCAGCAGCATCCAGAGCTCGCTCCCTCCGCCACCCCTCCGAACGGCGAGGCTCGGGCTCTTAAAGAGACCCAGGTAAAGCCAAGGGGCTCTGTCACGCGGGAGTGAAGGAAAAATTACATTTAGCGGGGTATCTCTATTAACAGACAACCTCCTGCCCTGGATCACTCATTCACAGACATTTACAGGGTCTGCCACAGTTCGACTCGCTCCGGGGGCGGAGCAGAGAAATCTCTGGAGAGTGGGGTTTACTTTGTGTTTGTTTTATCCTTTTAGTGAAATTTAAAATAGCTTAAGGAGTTCCCCATTGTGGCGCAGCAGAAACGAATCTGACTAGGAACCATGAGTTGGAGGGTTCCATCGCTGGGCTAAGGATCAGACGTTTCCGGGAGCTGTGGCCTAGGCCCTCAGCTGTGGCTCCGATTCCACCCCTGGCCTGGAACTTCCATATGCTGTGGGCGCGGCCTAAAACAAAAAACAAAAAACAAAAACGCATAAGGAAAGACGATGGCGAAAAATAAAAAAAAAGTCTTCAATCCCCCCATTCTTTTTTTGGCCATAAAATTTAACCAGTGAATAAGAGTCATTACTTTCTGAGTTTGAGAATGAGTGAGCCAGGGCAGGATGTTGTCTGTTAATAGAGATACCTGGCTAAATGTAATTTTTCCTTCACTCTTACGTGACAGAGCCTCTTGGCTTTACCTGCCGCTTATTTCACCACCACTAATCTTATCCCGGCTTCAGCAGGTATAAATTATGCCCTGGTCGAGGGCTGGGGGCGCAGTAGGGACTGGCCTCACTCACCCCCGTGTCCCCTTGTGGCATCTAACACCACCTTGACTATGGCAGGGCCCCAGTAAACAACTGAGTTGCACTGAGTAGATGAGAAACATTTTGCTCAGCTTTCAATCTTGGCTTAACACCGACACATCCTTCCAGATTTCAGTACCACTTCTTCCTCCTAGGGAAAGCCTGACTTCAACTCC
Organism: Phacochoerus africanus; assembly: GCF_016906955.1. NCBI lineage: Eukaryota > Metazoa > Chordata > Mammalia > Artiodactyla > Suidae > Phacochoerus > Phacochoerus africanus. The sequence continues at coordinate 157,919,076 of NC_062551.1, read as the reverse complement.
GAGGACTTCTTTTGCGCCCATTGTCCCCTGTGCTTGCTTCTACCAAGGTAGTGGTTATTGTTTGCCCATCTCTGCCAGCCTGTGAGTGCTTTGAGGATAAGGATCGGGAATGAACCTGGTCTCCTGGTCCCCAGGGCCGTTCCAGGGTCGGGCACGGAATAGTAGCTCACTGAAGGCTAACTGTAAAGTGATCAAGTTCTGGCTGTCTAAGCAGCATAAGCCAAATTCGCTCCCCACAAAAGGTGGAAACTGTGACTTTGGCCTCATCACACTGGGCCCTTATGTTCGGCTGGAATGACATCTGACTCTTGGTTATACACACATACACGCAGAGTGTCTTTATTGCATTGACACCATAATCAGGCTTTATACAGGCAGAATCTCTAATTCACAGAAAAATCCAGCAAGCTTGAGGTGGTGATCCTCCTTTTACAGATTAAAAGGCTGAGGTTAGTGTATGTGCAGGGTGTTCTGGTTGAATATGTACCAGGAATGAATATGTACCAGGGTACTTTGGTTGAATATGTACCAGGAATTCAGGCACATAAGTGTATCAAAGACTTCTTATGCCCCCTGCCAGATCTTCTTGGCTTCACTGCTGCTTATTTCACCCCCACCAATCTTATTCTGGCTTCAGCAGGTATAGCTCAAGTGAGCTTCACCTGAAGTCCAACCCTCAGGCGTCTCATTTTCTTTCTGCATCAGGGCTTGTGTCTTGATTTAGGGGTCCCAGGACTGGAGGAATGGTTCGGCCCCAGGACAGGTGCAACCCAGAAGTGCAGGAGTGGGAAGTGGTTAATGCCTCATGGGACACCTCCTTGACCAATGAAGTCAACAGCTAATGAATACATGCTTCTCTCTTTTTCCCCTCTGATACCTCATTCAGCTTTCAGACTGTCTTGCGGGATCAAAAAATTGAAGGCCTTCGGAAGTGGCTAATTTGATCATGCATCCTTGCAATGGCTCTCCTTCCTTCCCTGCTTTACAACTCCTGCCCTTCACTCCTGATCCTTGCTCCCACACTTGCCAAAAAAGTGTTCACAGGAGATAAGGAGCCTACACTAAGGCATGTTGGTACCAAGTGTGGCCCCAGAAAGCAGTCCTCAGGATGGAATTTTGGAACCTGACTGCCTACTAGTCAGATGACAACATCAACCCCATTGCTAGTGAGAAGTGTGTGTGTGTGTGTGTGTGTGTGTGTGTGTGTGTGTGTTGGGGAGAGGTGATGTTTCTTCTCTTGGAAACAGAAGTAAAAGTTATACTGATATATTAATTATAATGATATACATAACTTTTGGCTTAAAATGAGACAAGAATCAAAGATAACTATACTGTACACTGGTTTAACTAAAACATTGATTCTCAACAGGGACTGTTTTGCTCCCAGGGGATATTTGGAAATATCTGAAGACTTTTTTGTGTGTGTGTGGGGAGGGAAGGCCAGGGCATGCGTCCGCTTAATACGGGAATCACAGTTCCCAGAGCAGGAATCGAACCTTGCCTGCAACAGTGAAAGCACTGAGTCCTATCCCTTAGTCCACCAAGGAACTCCCCCCCTTTTTAAAGACATTTTGATTGTCATGACTTGTGGCATGCTACTGGACAGGGTTCTGCTAAACATCCTACAATGTACAGGATAGTCCCCACAAAGAAGTATTACCTAGTCCAAAATGTCAAAGTTGAGAAACTCAGAGCTCAAACGTTCACAGTGTTGCTGCAGTTGTGTACGTCACAACTGCAGTGTGGGTTTGATCCCGGGCCAGGGAACTGCCACAAGCCATGGCTGCAGCCAAAAAAAAAAAAAAAAATTTGATTAATGTAATCCATTACATCAAAAGCCTAAAGAATAAAAAAAAAACAAAACATGATCATATCAATACATGAAGAAAAATCATTTGACAAAAATCCAATATCCATTAATTACAAAAATTCTCAGCAATCTAGGAATAAAGGAGAACTTCCTCAACTTGGTAAAGAACATCTACAAAAGACCTACAACTAATATACTTAATGGTGAGATACCAGGAGCTCTCCTGCTAAGATCAAGAATAAGGCAAGAATATATCCTATTGATTTGCAAACTAGCCCCCTGACATGGAAGGCAAAGAAAGAGCCCAAAGAGGAGTTCCCACTGTGGCTCAGTAGGTTGAGAAGCCGATTTATATCCATGAGGACACAGGTTCCATCCTTGGCCTTGCTCAGTGGGTTAAGGATCTGGCGTTGCCATGAGCTGTAGTGTAGTTTGAAGACTCGGCTCAGATCTGGCGCTGCTGTGGCTGTTGTGTAGGCCAGCAGCTGTAGCTCCGATTCAACCCCCAGCCTGGTAACTTCCATATGCTGCAGGTGTGGCCCCAAAAAGCAAAAGAAGGAAGGGAGGGAGGGAAGAGGGAAGGAGAGAGGAAGGAAAAAAGGAAAGAAAGAACCCAAATGAAGTGGGGAATCACTCCAGATTGGTAGGTGGCGGGGAAATTTGTGAGGCTTGTCTTGGCAGCCATCAGACAACTAGATCTCTGATCCTTCTCGCCATTATCCTGAAAGTTTATACGGGGGACTAAACTGCGGTCAGTCATGCATACTATTGAGATGGTCTCAATACCACTTTACTGTCTCGGGCTGCATCCTTGGGTATTCTAGCATGGGGAAGGCAAGTGGAACACACATTCCAAGGACATGGGAGGGAGTGAGGAGCTTCTGATTGCCCAAGTCCAGCTTACAGGTTAACCAGTGGTCAGGCCTCTTAGTAACTGCCTCCAAAATCCCCTCTCATCACTCTTTCAACATCATACTGGAAGTTCTAGCTAATGCAATAAAAGAAAAGGAAATAGGAGTTCCCACTATAGCTCAGCAGGTTAAGAACTAGACGTTATCTCCTTGGGGATTCAGGTTCAATACCTGGCCTTGCTCAGTGGGTGGAGCATCCTGTGTTGCTGACAACTGTGGCACTGGTCACAGATGCGGCTTGGATCTGGTGTTGCTGTGGCTGTGGTATAGGCCTCAGCTGTAGCTCCAATTCGATCCCTAGCCTGGGAACTTCCATATGCTTCAGGTGCGGCCGTAAAAATAATTAAAAAAGAAAGAAAGAAAAGAAGGTTAACGTATACAGACTGGGAAGAAATAAATAAAGCTGTTTTTGTTCATAGATTACACAACTGTTTATGTAGAAAATCTGAATGAATTGACCAGAAAACTACTGGATCTAATAAGTGATTATTGCAAGCTTGTAGGATACAAAGTTAATACACAAAAGTCCATTGCTTTCCTATATACCAGCAATGAATAATTGGAATCTGAAATTAAAATGATACCATTTACATTAGCATCCCTCAAATGAGATACTTAGGCATAAATCTAACAAAATATGTGGAAGATCTATACAAGGAACACTTTCTGGTGAAGGAAATCAAGGAAGAGCTAAATAAATGGAGAGATATTCCATGTTCATGAATGGGAAGACTCAATATTGTCACAATGCCAGTTCTTCCTGAAATAATCTATAGATTTAATGCAATCCCAACCCAAATCCCAGTAAGTTATTTTGTGGATACTGATAGACTGATTTCAAAGGTTATTTAGAGAGGCAGAAGACCCAGAATATTAGCACAATAATGAAGGAGAAGAACAAAGCTGAAGGACACTCTTCAACTTCAAGACGATATAAAGATGTAGTATTCAAGAGAGTAGGATATCGGCAAAAGATTAGACAAATAGCTCCAAGGAAAGAAGACAGAGATGTGAAAAAGAATACGTCTTTGTATAACTGACTTTTTCTTTTTTTTTTTTGGTCTTTTGTCTTCTTCTTTAGGGCCACACCCGAGGCACATGGAGGTTCCCAGACTCGGGGTCGAATCAGAGCTACAACTGCCGGCCTATGCTATAGCCGCAGCTACACTGGATCTGAGCCGCGTCTTTGACCTACACCACAGCTCACGGCAACGCCAGATCCTTAACCCACTGAGCAAGGCCAGGGATCAAACCCGCAATCTCATGGTTCCTAGTCCGATTCGTTTCCCCTGAGCCTCAGTGGGAACTCCCCATAACTGACTAAGGTTGTTCTACAGTAGAAATGAACACAACATTGCAAATCAACTATACTTCAATAAATTAAAAAAAAAAAGAATCTAAAAATAAAAAAAAGAAAGAAGATCGAGTCCAGAAAGAGACCCACACAAAAACAGTCATCTGATCATTGACAAAGGAACAAAGGCAATACAAAGGAGAAAAGAAAGCCTCTTTGGCAAATGGCACTGAAATAACTAGACATCCACATGCAAGAAAAATGAATCTAGGCATAGACTTTACACCTTTCACAAATATTAAGTCAAAATGGATTTTAGACCTAAATATAACACACAAAATTATAAAACTTGCAAATAACATAGGAGAAAAATGAGATGACCTTGAGTTTGGTGATGACTTTTTGATACAAAACCAAAGTCACAATTCATGAAAAAAAAATTGATAATTTGGACTTCACGGAAATTAAAAACTGCCCTGAAAAAGAACTGTCAAGAGACCGAGAAGACAAGCTACAGATTGGGAGAAAATATTTGCCAAAGACATACCTGATAAAGGACTATTATCTAAAGTAAAGAAAGATCTCTTAGAAGTCAAAGATGGAGTTCCTGTCATGGCGCAGCGGACATGAATCCAACTAGGAACCATGAGGTTGTGGGTTCGATCCCTTGCTCAGTGGGTTAAGGATCCAGCGTTGCCGTGAGCTGTGGTGTAGGTCGCAGACTTGGCTCAGATCTGGCGTTGCTGTGGCTCTGGCGTGGGCTGGAGGCAACAGCTCTGCTTAGGCCCCTAGCCTGGGAACTTCCATATGCCGTGGGTGCGGCCCTAAAAAGACAGAAAAGACAAAAAAAAAAAATCAATGATGAAAAAACAATCTGATTTTTAAATGAGCAAAAGATTGGAATAGACACTTCACCAAAGAAGATACAGATGGCAAATAAATATATTAAAAGATGCTTAACATCGGGAGTTCCCGTCGTGGCGCAGGGGAAACAAATCTGACTAGAAACCATGAGGTTTCGGGTTTGATCCCTGGCCTTGCTCAGTGGGTTAAGATCCAGTGTTGCCGTGGGCTGTGGTGTAGGTCGCAGACAAGGCTTGGATCTCTTGTTGCTGTGGCTGTGGTGTAGACTAGCAGCCGTAGCTCTGATTAGACCCCTAGTCAAGGAACCTCTGTACGCCGCGGGTGCGGTCCAAAAAAAAAAAAAAAAAAGATGCTTAACATCATACGTTTTTAGGGAACTGCAAGTTAAAACAAACGAAATACCATTCATTGCACATTTCTTAGAACAGCCAAAATTCAGAACACAGACAACATCAAACGCTGGTGAGGATGTGGAACAACAGAAACTCTTATTCATTGATGGTAGGAATACAGAATAATGTATCCACTTTAATTTTTTATTTTTATTTCTTGTCTTTTTAGGGCCACAGTGGTGGCATATGGAGGTTCCAGGCCTAGGGATCTAATTGGAGCTGTAGCTGCCAGCCTATGCCAGAGCCATAGCAACACCAGACATGAGCCGCATCTTCGACTTACACCACAAATCAGGGCAATTCTGGATCCTTAACCTACTGAGCAAGGCCAGGGATCGAACCTGCATCCTCATGGATACTAGTCAGATTCTCTTCCACTGAGCCACGATGGAAACTCCACTGCACCCACTTTAGAAGACAGTTTGGCAATTTCTTACAAAACTAACCATACCCTTACCATAAGATCCAGCAACTATGTTCCTTGGTATTTACCCAAAAGGATTGAAAACTTATGTTCACAATGAAAACTGCCCACAGGGAGTTCCTGCCTTGGCAGAGTGAGTTAAGCATCCGACTGACTGCAGTAGCTCAGGGCCAGTTCAGTGGGTTAAGGGATGCGGCATTGCCAGAGCTGTAACTCTGGTCACAGCTGTGGTCAGATTCAATCCCTGACCAGGGAACTTCCATATGCTGTGGGTGCAGCCATAAAAAGAAAAGAAAGAAAACAAAACAAAACCTGCACACAGATTTTTTTTTCTTTTTTGGCTGCCCCTCAGCATACTAAGTTCCTGGGCCAGGGATCAGATCTGAGCTGAAGTTGTGGCATACACTGCCTCTGCAGGGATCAGAACTGAGCTGCAGCTGTGACCTACACTGCCTCTGTGGCAACTGCATCTGTGGGAATACAGGATCCTTAACCCACTATGCTGGGCAGAGGCTGGAACCTGCATCTCAGTGCTCCAGAGACCCCGCCAATCCTGCTGTGCCACAGAAGGAAAACCTGCACACAGATGTTTAATGGCAGCTGTCTTAGTCCATTCAGGCTGCTATAACAGAATATCATAGACGGGGTGGATTATAAACAACAGAAATGTATTTCTCAGAGTTTTGGAAGCTGAGAAATCCAAGATCAAGGTGCCAGTATATTCCGTGACCAGTGAGTGTCCACTTCCAGGTTCCTAAACAGACATCTTCCAGTGGTAGCACCACATGGTGAAAAAACAAGGGCATTCTCTGGGGTCTCTTTATCTCTCTCTTTTTTTTTTTTGTCTTTTCTAGGGTGGCATCCTCGGCATATGGAGGTTCCCAGGCTAGGGGTCCAATCGGAGCTGTAGCCGCTGGCCTACGCCACAGGCACAGCAACACAGGATCCGAGCCACGTCTGTGACCTTCACCACAGCTCACAGAAACGCCACATCCTTAAACCCACTGAGCGAGGCCAGGAATCGAACCCCCAGCCTCGGGGTTCCTAGTCGGATTCGTTAACCACTGAGCAATGACGGGAACTCTTGGGGTCTCTCTTATAAGGGCATTAATCTCACTCATTAGTGCTCTACTCTAAAGACCTAATTGCGTCACAAAGACCCTACCTCCAACTACTATCATTAGGGATTAGGTTTCAACATATGAATTCTTGGGGGTGGGGGAGACACAAACCTTCTTCAGTCTATAACAGCAGCTTTGTTCATAGTTGCCAAACTTGGAAGCAACCAAGATGCTCTTTAGTAGGTGAACAGATAAATCAACTATGGTCATCTAGACAATGGAACATTATTGAACGCTAAAAGGAATGGGCTATCACGTCATGGAAGACAGGGAGTTTTCTTAGGTGCATATTACTAAGTGAAAGAAGCCAATTTAAATGTCTACATACTATGTGATTCCGATGGCATGATATTCTGGAAAAGTTAAAACTATGAAAACACGGAAAAGATGAATGGTTGCCAGGGGAGTGGGAGGGATGGAGGGTTGAAGCACAGAGGATTTTAGGGCAGCAAAACTACACCTCGTGATACCATAACGCTGGACACATACATCACACATTTGTCAAACCCGTAGATTGTACACCAACAGAGTGAACTCCAGGCATTCCCGTTGTGGCTCAGTGGGTTAAGAACCAGACTAGCATCCATGAGGACGCAGGTTTGATCCTTGGCCTCGCTCAGCGGGTTAAGGACCCATTGCTGCCGTGAGCTGCAATGTAGGTCGCAGGTGTGGCTTGGATCCTGGGTTGCTGTGGCTGTGGCCAGCAGCTGCAGCACTGATTCAAACTCCAGCCCAGGAACGTGTGTGCCACCGGTGTGGCCGTAAAAAGAAAAAAGAAACAAGAAAAAACAAGTGACACCAGGGATATGAGATTGCTTTGTACCTGGCAAAGTGCTATACATACAGGAGGGGTTATTAGGGCTTGAAGAGACCGGGGTTTGTAATTTGTAGGCACAGTGTGGGGCGTTTGCATTGAGATGCTCAGAAAGAGAACATTTTTTGGAGCTGTTTTTTCTTTCTCTAAATAAAGTTAGTGTGATAGAGTCTGAAGTGGACATCGTTTTGAAAGTGGTAGCTACTTTCAAGTCATCCTTCCCTCCACCCTGACATACAGGCATGAAATGCTTCTGGAGGGGTAAACCTAAGCTTTGTGAATTAACTCCTTAAAAGATTATTAACAGCAGAACTGGCCTGAGGCCACTCCCCTTTCTGGGCCTCGGTTCCCCAGCTTAAAAAAAAAAAGAGTGGGAGCTCCCTTTGGGGCGCAGCGGAAACGAATCCGACTAGGAACCATGAGGATGTGGGTTTGATCCCTGGCCTCGATCAGTGGGTTAAGGATCTGGCATGGCTGTGGCTGTGGCGTAGGCTGGCAGCAACAGCTCGGATTAGACCCCTAGCCTGGAACCTCCATATGCTGCGGGTGCAGTCCTAAAAAGACAAAAGACAAAAAAAAAAGTTTAGCTATGTTCCAACTTCCCCACTCTGAGCATCTATGATTCTTTTAGTTTCTCCAATGAGCCATGCTCTCTCTGGCTTGTAGTGCTTTGGACACATGGTTCCTTCCCCCAGGGCCCCTGTGCTCAGTCACCTGGTTTACGGCTTGCACTTCCCTCTTTCTGGTTTCAGCACAGACATCACTTCCTTGGGGAGGGTCTCTTGATCTTTCTAAACAGAATCGGCTGCCCCTTCTCCAAGCTCCCAGCCCCCTCACTCACCCTCTGTCTCTGTACTTAATACACCAAATGATCATTTTCTGTTTACTTGCCTCTTTCTGCTCTACACTACACCCTGCTGAGAGCAGAGAGGGTTGTGTTTACGACTCAATCCCAGGGCTAAGGGGAGGCACAGTCCCCGATTTCCTTGGGGATGTTCCCAGCCCTGTCTTCACCTTCCAGACCCAAATCCTCTGAGGAAACACCCACCCCCCAGCTAGAAGCCGAGTAGGAAAAAATATCTTTCAGTAGTAAAAGAACAACTTACATTATTAAAAGAATAATTAACACTGGAACTTGCTTGCAACAGAGCCTTTCTAAACAACGACAGAGTCCTTTTAAATGTGACCTTTTCAAGTTTTTGTTTTTAAAATGTCTCAGAGGGAGAATTTCAGAGCTGAAGTCTCCCAGGCCAAGTATCTCTCAAAGCTTAAGACAAAGAATTGGAAATGATCATTAGAACAGACCTTTAGCATCTGGTTTGGAATTTTCCATTCCATTAACAGGCAGGCGAACACCTTCTGTCCTGGTACCTTCCTCCTGTCCTGGTTGGCTACTCTACCCAGCACCTTTGTTCAGCTCCGCCCCATGTGGCCTGGAGGTGGCCTCTCTGCCCACCGGCCTCAGAGCCAGCTCTGGCTGTGCCGAGATGGAGCTGCCCCTGCCAGGGCTGTGGCTGAAGAGGCTCTGGGTGCTCTTTCAGGTGGCCCTGCACGTGGCCATGGGCAAAGTGCTCATGACATTGTTTCCTGGGAGAGTCAAGCAGGACATCCTGGCCATGAGCCAGAAGACGGGCATGGCCAAGAACCCTCACTTCTCCCATGAGAACTGGATCCCCACCTTCTTCAGTGCCCAGTATTTCTGGTTTGTGTTGAAGGTCCGATGGCAACGACTGGAGGACAAAACTGAGGAAGGGGGTCTGGCCCCAAACTGCCCCGTGGTCGGCCTGTCAGGACAGAGGTGCCACATCTGGGACTTCATGCAAGGTCAGGAGGATGGTCCAAGCTCGAGAGGTGCTTGGACTCGGGCGCTCAAGGGAGGCGGGCAGGTGGGTTGGAAAGTCCAGGATGCTGCTGCTCCCACCGATCCTTGTTGGCTTCTGGTCCCCTTCCCGCTTCCTGAAACTACGACCTCTTCTGGCTTCTCTTCTTCTGAGTGGCCTCACCACCTGCCCTGACACTCAAATCACAGACCAGCCACCCTGGCCGTCAGCTCCTCCAGCACCGCTTTTACTGCGCCGTCGCTCTGCCTGGCGGGCTCTTCACCCTCTCTGTCTAGTCCCGCCTGTTCATCCTTCAGACTTTTGCTCAATGACATTTCCTGAGACAAGCCAACTCCGACTCCTCCGGCCTCTGTTACTCCCTCCTCTGTGGTTAACATCCGAAACTGTTCTTTATCACACCCGTCGTGGTTTGCAGTTATGTGTATTTGATTAACGTCTGTCTCCTTCACTAGCGGGCAAGCGCCGTGCGGGTGGAGACCATCCCTCGAACCCACGGCCGCCTCCTCCTGGCTGCGGCTGCCTCCTGGCAGTGGTTCAGTAAATATTTGTTGAAGATCTCGCTCTCTTTTTTCCAGGCAAAGCAGCTCTACTTGGGTTCTTAAAGACCCCTCTGCTCAGTTTTCTCTTTTGTCCTCATGGGAAGCTCCTCCACCTGCCAGGCCTTCTTCCGCCCGTCTTGCCCTCTCTTCCCACCCAACTTGTGAACGGCTTGTGAACCCTTCCACAAGCACTCCCCTGGCCCACTGGCACCCCAGCCCAGAACCTCCAGCAGCACCCCCCTCCTCTGCATGTGGGATGAAGTCCTGGCTCAGCCTTGTGCGGAGGTCTCCCTGACGGACGGCAGTTTGGCTTCTCAACTTCACCGACAGGCTTCCCCTCAGGCTTCACTGCCTCCAGGTCAACTGCTGGTCCCTGTGCTTTCCCTTGTCGTTGCTTTTGCTGGTGTTGTTGGTGCTTCTTCTCTGTGGCCAACATCTGAGTTCCCCACATTGCCAGGGTCCTGCTCTCATGCCTCCCTCTGCGAAGCCCGCTCAGATCCCTACAGCAAGGCCCACTCTCTTTCCCTTCTGAACCCGTGGCTCTCTGTGTGCCCCCTCTCCTGGACACTGTTCCTTCCTCCCCAGCATCTGGCTGCCCAAGCACAAATGTTAACCTCCTGCTCAGTGGGGAGCCTTGGGACAGGGCTGTGTCTGATTCACCTCTGAATTCTCAGGGTCTAGAGGCAGCTAATAGAGTAGACAAGGTCCCTGAGGCAGTAGGCTCATCTAGTGGCTTTTCAAAGCATGTTCTTGGGAACCCAAATCCCACAGATAAGCTTTATGACATAGAGTTCCCTGGTCAAAATAGTTTGGGAGATGCTGCACACTCTGCTCTCCTCCTGGGAACTCATCGTGCACATGGACACGGAAAGACTCTGAGAGGATTTCCCTGGTGGTTCAGTGGGTTAAGGACCCAGCATTGCCACTGCTGTGATTGGTTCGCTGCTATGGCATTCGTTCGATCCCTGGCCTAGGAACTTCCACATGACATGGGCACGACTAAATAAATAAATAAATAAATAAATTTTAAAAAGGGAAAGAAAAGGCACTGAGAGGCCTAAAGCTTAGAAAACAAAGTTTGAAAAAACTTGAACACAGCACCGACTAATTTTCTTAATACACACATACAACTTCCCACTCTCCACCAGGGGAACATCCTGTCATCATCATATTGGTTCCAAAGAACACCCTCTGATCCAATCCTCTTGTTTGAAAAGGGAAATGGAAGAAACCGGGAGCAAAGGTGACAGAGCCAGTAAGTGACTAAGTCAGAGCCAGAATCAGGGCTTCTTTTTTTTTTTTGGCTTTTTGGCTTTTTGCCTTTTCTAGGGCTGCACCCACGGCATATGGAGGTTCCCAGGCAAGGGGTCTAATCAGAGCTGTAGCCACCTGCCTACATCAGAGCCACAGCAACACAGGATCCGAGCCGTGTCTGTGACCTACACCACAGCTCACAGCAACGCTGGATCCTTAACCCACTGAGCAAGGCCAGGGATCGAACCTGCAATCTCATGGTTCTTAGTCAGATTCATTAACCACTACGCCATGACGGGAACTCCCAGATTTGTTTTTTCAATGAACCCCAACAGCCATCCATGAACACCTCCTCTGAGCCAGGCCCTCAGCCAGATGACAGGGACTCGGAGTTAGGTAAGAGGAATTTATAGTTCCACAGAACAGACAGATATGGAGGTTCCCAGGCTAGGGGTCGAATCAGAGCTACAGCTGCCAGTCTATGCCACAGCGACGCAGGATCCAAGCTGCGTCTGCAACATACACCACAGCTCACAGCAACGCCAGATCCTTAGCCCACTGAGTGAGGCCAGGGTAACTAGTCAGATTCGTTCCTACTGCACCACAAAGGGAACTCCCGAGAGAACAGTCTTTAAATTGGCCACTGGAAAGTGAACAGTTAAATAAGCAAGGAAATCCTGCAAATGGGCCATCCATGAGGCAAGTTGGCTTTTACAGCTCTAATCACTAGATGATCAAAATTCAGCAAATTAGCCTGGTCCCATCACAGTACTTGGTGCGAGGTAGACACACAATAGAGATCAGCTGTTATTCTCATTGCTCTTATCAGTGATCACTTAGTGCATGTTTGTTGAATAAATAGAGGTTATTTGTGCACTATGGTTTTATTATTATTATTATTATTTTGTCTTTTTAGGGCTGTACCTGCAGCACATAGATGTTCCCAGGCTAGGGTTCGAATTGGAGCTGTAGCCACTGGCCTACACCACAGCCACAGCAATACCAGATCCGAGCCCCGTCTGCAACCTACACCACAGCTCACAGCAACGCCAGATCCTTAACCCACTGAGCAAGGCCAGGGATCGAACTTGTGTCCTCATGGATGCTAGTCAGATTTGTTTCTGCTGAGCCATGACAGGAACTCCTGCACTATGGTTTAAAATCATGAACAAAAAACCTCTTGCCCTTCTCTCTGGTTGAAAGACTCTTCCCTTTCGAACTACAAAAGTCTTATTTGTTCTTCAAGGCCTAACTCCAGGAAACCTTCCAAGCCCTGCAGGCAAAATTCATAGCTTTAGAGTCTCCCTGTCTCAGCAATGACACAGATTTGGTCATTACAACTGTCTGTTCTGTGGAACTATAAATTCCTCTTACCTAACTCCGAGTCCCTGTCATCTGGCTGAGGGCCTGGCTCAGAGGAGGTGTTCATGGATGGCTGTTGGGGTTCATTGAAAAAACAAATCTGGGAGTTCCCGTCATGGCGTAGTGGTTAATGAATCTGACTAAGAACCATGAGATTGCAGGTTCGATCCCTGGCCTTGCTCAGTGGGTTAAGGATCCAGCGTTGCTGTGAGCTGTGGTGTAGGTCACAGACACGGCTCGGATCCTGTGTTGCTGTGGCTCTGATGTAGGCAGGTGGCTACAGCTCTGATTAGACCCCTTGCCTGGGAACCTCCATATGCCGTGGGTGCAGCCCTAGAAAAGGCAAAAAGCCAAAAAGACGAAAAAAGAAAGAAGCCCTGATTCTGGAAGGCCTGGAAGCCCCTTTACAGATAATCTAAAGCAACCCTTTCATTTTTCAGATGCAAAGGCCCAGGAGGTAAAGGGCTTGCTCAGAGTCACACAGAGAGTTCTTACAGAATCAGAGCCAGAACTTGAGGCTTCTGACTCTCAGCTAGTGCTTTCTGTTATTGAACAAAACAGCAGAAGCTCAGAGAAACTCTCAGCCACCTGTTATCCTCTGCAGGTACACGCACATGCACACACAAGACATGTGTACACTCTCAGACACACATGCACCCAGAACATGAACTGGCATGTTGTATAGAAGGCAAGTCCAGATGGTTTGTTTTCTTGTCACCTGTTCCTCTGAAAGGGGATTTATTTCAGCCCTTATTTAAGTATTCTAAGATCTTGCCAAGTACACTTATGAGGGATCATCTAGTAACAACAAACGGGCTTTCTCTGCTGAGAGAGCCTGGCGTGGGGGTTCATTTACTGGGTTGGGGGTCAGCCAATAAGTTACCCAAGGTGGGGTTCGAGTCTAGTGCTACTTGAGAGTTGTTTTCCCACTTATACAATCAAGCTGGACGTGACAGTCTTTGTCCGCAGTGGTGCCCCCTGCACTGTGGCCTGCAGACCTGGGCAGGGTGCCAGCCCCTAGCACAGCTACCCCCTCGCACCCATTCTTCCTCTCTCTGCTACCAGGAAAGCAGGGAACTGACCTTAAACTTTGCCCTCCATACTGATCACTGCCCCCAGCCACCCTATAAATAATTAAACAAGTGGCTCTGTTTCTGCAGGGTCCTAATCAGTAGATGTTGAAATTTTTTATCTAATTAAAACCAAAATTCCAGACAGCTCATATCTATCACTGGTCCTGACCTTAAATAGCCTCAGTTCTTATCTGAAGGGTGACTCCCTGAGGTCACTGGAGGCCAGGGGCCCGCCACTTGGCCATGTCTGGCCTCTGTGCTTCTGCTGCCAAGGCCTGAGCAATCCTGTTACATGGATCGGATGCAACCAAATGCTTCCTCGGGCCTCTTATGGGGAAATCTGTGAGACAAGGACAAGGAGAACTCTGTATCTCCAGAGAAACCGGCCCGCTTTCTCCTCATGGACTGAAAAACGAGAAATATATAAGCAGTCATGCTTCTCCCTTTACCTGGCCACCTGGAAACTCAGAGTCAAATATTAGCTCCATTACAATGAATGCATGGAACCTGTTGTATGCCTCCCAGAGCGCCATGGTTTTTAAAAAATTTTTTTACGGGAGTTCCTATTGTGGTGTGGTAGAAACAAATCCGACTAGTATTCATGAGGACGTGGGTTCGATCCCTGGCCTTGCTCAGTGGATCGGGGATCCAGTGTTGCTGTGAGCTGTGGTGTAGGTCAAAGACTCGGCTCAGGTCTTGTGTTGCTGTGGCTGTAGCATAGCCTGGCAGCTGCAGTTCCAATTTGACCCTTGCCTGGAAACTTCCATATGCCGCCAGTGCAGCCCTAAAATGCAAAACAAATAAATAAATAAAATAAAAATTTTATTTACTATTTTATTACATGTGTAAGCTGCTTCAGATCCTTTGCAGAACAAGGTGAAGGAATAATTAACCAAACAAATCACAAGCCAAGTTTAGATGCCCTCTACTCCCCATCCATCAACCAGTCCTGCCGGTTCTAGCTTTTCCCTTCTCCACCGCACACACACTAGCCCAGACTCCCGTTATCTCTCATGTGGATTTCTCCAGCTCCCCCATAACTGCTTCTGCCCCACTTCTATGCCCATCCTCAGGAATTTCGCCACCGAGCAGCCAGAGTGATCTTCAAGTGTATACTGATCGTTTTCCATCACATGGCCTACTGTAGCCGTCAGAGTTCAGGCTCGCAAGCAACGGAAACTCACACTGGTTGTCTTGGTCACACACATATACACAAAGTGTATTAGAAAGACATTGCAGCCTCCACAGAATCACCCACAGCTGGAGCGCTAGGCCTGGACCATCTTTTAGCATCAACAGTTGGGCCTGGAAGCTGTTGGCACTGTAGTTGCCATGGGAATCCATCACCCTTGTAGGATTCCACCATCTCTGATGGGAAGCTACCACTGGGCTGTGGATGAATTCTACAATCCCACTAACTACAGAATCGAAATAACTCTATGGGAGGGTCCAATCAGCCCAGCCTGGGTCGCTGCCTGTGCCCTGGCTGCTGGGAGCAGAAATTGCTTTTATAGAATAAGGCTGGGCACACTCCCCCATCAATAGTATATAAAATGGGGACTTCCAGATAGGAAGGAGGGCTAGAGGCTGGGCAGCCAAAATTACAACAAATACCCACCATCCTTGCTTTATATCTCCATGATATCCCCTTGCACCTGGGGGGAAAAAATCCAGATTCTTTACCAAGGTGTAGAAGAACCTGTCTGCCTTGGCCCATACCTACCGCTCCCGTCACATCTCTCATTGCCCCCTGGCCTGGCTCCGGTCACAGTAGCCGCGCAGGTCCTTGAGTGCACCAAGCGCTGTCCCGCCTTTGTACATGGAGCCCCTGTGCCTGGAATGTCCTCCTCATCCCTCTGCCCACGGCTGGCTCTTTTCTGTTTCTCAGGGTACATGACTTCTCCTCAGAGGCCTCCCTGACCCCCCTGTCTAAAGTAGGTCACTTCTTCATAGTCTCTTTTGTGACACACATCACAATTCGAAATTACTTCATTGATGCCCTCTCTCCCCATTAAACAGACCTCGCACTGCATGCAGGCGGTCTTGCTCTCTGCTGAGTCCCCAGTGTGTGGCCGAGAACTTTGTCTGTTATGAGTGCTGAATAAATGCTTATAATGGAATGAGAGTGAGTTCGGAGGAAGGGATCTGAGGAAGCTGGAGGAACAAGCCCTGCTCTCAGGGACAATGCGTAGCCTCGAGGGTACAGTCACGTAAACAGGCCATGTCACAGTATGGGACCCACCACGTTCTAACAGGTGTACGGTAAGGTTCAGCAATGTCGGGTCTGCTCCTGAGTAGCTACAGGGTGCCGGCAGCTCCCTAGAGTTACCCCCCATTTAGGCTCGGGGAGTTATGGGAGGTCCCCAGCCAGGGCTGGCTTCACAGGCATGGGACCAGTGAAGCCCACAGGGTGGTGCCACCTTCCAAAGGGGCTTGGGGTTGAATGCTTTGCAGTAGCTATTTTGAAACTCTTAATAGTTTTATCTTTAATGTGCATTTTATAAGAGATGCCTATGAGGACAATAGAACCTGCCTCGGGGACTCGCAGCCTTGGCTCCCACAGGATCCTGCCTCCCACAGCCTCTCTGTTCCCCCCGGACTTGTTCTCCAAGGCCCACTCTTCCCCTCCTAATGCCCCGGCCTATCCAACCTCCTTCCTACTCCCACCCCATGACTGCTGCCACCTTCTGGCCCCAGAGATGGCCTGGATCCAGAGATGGGAACGGTCAGGGTCAGGTGTGGGCATCCTACAGTGTCTCATAGCGGGGCATGGGAGGCAACCACCCCCAGCCTGGGCTGACAGCATCGTGGAGCAACTTGGCAAGTGATTGGGGATGACCTGGTAGGAGAAAGCCTTTTGTTCCTATGCCCCCATCAAGGCACCTAGTCTATCCCTGCACAGAGGTTGCAATATCCTGTGGGTTAGGGTGAGTGATGGGCAGGTGGGAAGGTGATATGTCTGGCTCAGTTTCTATGTTCCTGGCCAGGGCATGGGGCATTGGTCTGGTGGCTACAGGGAAGGAAAGCTGGCATCCAGTGGCCACAAGCACACATACACAAGGGCACAGAGTTTAGGGGCTCCTAAGTGACTTGTGAGGATCTGTATTCACCCTATGAATAGCCTTCTGCCCAGGGTGGCTTATGACATTAAATAGAACCCCACCAGGTCAAGGGAGATACCACAGAAGGAAACTTGATATTTTTCTATTTAATGGCATTTTCCTCCACTTTTTGAAGAAGAGGCCCTGAATTTTCATTTTGCACTGGCCCAGCCAATGTCACCACTCTTGCTCCCATGCTTTACTTTCCTTTGTGGAGTCCCCTCCACTCTCTCCTTCCCCAGCTCGGGGAGGAAATGAGAGCTAAGAATAGACAAGCTTACATCTACTGAGCACCTACTATGGGCAGGCACCATTTTAAGCCCTTACCTGTTTTTCGTTTTGTTTTGTTTTTTGTGTTTCTTTGTTTTGTCTTTTTGCCTTTTCTAGGGCTGCTCCCTTGGCATATGGAGGTTCCCATGCTCGGAACCTCGGGGTCTAATCAGAGATGTAGCCACCGGCCTATACCACAGCTCACGGCAATGCCGATCCTTAACCCACTTAGTGAGTCCAGGGATCAAACCCAAAACCTCATGGTTCCTAGTCGGAGTCGTTAACCATGGAGCCAGGACAGGAACTCCAAGCCCTTATCTGTTTTAACTTATTTGATCCCCAGAACAATCCTATATGGTAAGTATTGTTACTCTGTCCATTTGTGGATGAGGAGATTAAAGTGCTTTGAATGGAAAGAGCACCAGATTGAGAGTCTAGAAACCAGAGTGGTAATTTTAACTCCATCACTGACCTGCTGTGTGACATGAAGCAAGTTTAAAAAGCAGGGGAAAAAAATCACCCACCTTGCGGGACACTGAGCACATCAGTGATAGAATAGATGTGTGTGCCTAGCTTATAAACTGCATGAAAGAGACTCTCCTTGTACTTATTTGAATTACCACCCAGCGAGTGCAGGTGGTCCACTGAGACTGCCTGATAGAAGCCCCTCATTTTTGAGAGGAGTAAACTGGCTCCAGCCTCTACTAAATCATGCTCTCTAGGCTTCTGCCCCACCACCACCCCACGGTGTGCCCTGCCTCCATTTTAGAGGGGAAATAAAGGAAATAAAATAAAAGCAGGAGTGAAGATGGTGCTTGAAAAAGAGGAGTTCCCATCGTGGCTCAGCGGAAACGAATCTGACTAGCATCCATGAGGATGCGGGTTCAATCCCCGACTTCCCTCAGTGGGTTAAGGATCCCGCATTGCCGTGAGCTGTGGTGTCAGTTGCAGATTCAGCTCGGTTCTGGCGTTGCTGTGGCTGTGACATGGGCCAGTGGCTATAGCTCCCATTTGACCCTTAACTTAGGAACCTCCATGTGCCAGGGGTGTGGCCCTAAAAAAGACAAAAGAAAAAGAAAGAAAGAAAAAATGCCACGTATTGATTACTGGTTGATGATGGTCCCATTTGTTTTAGGCAACAGGCCACTAGTGCTAAATTTCGGAAGTTGCACCTGACCTTCATTTATTTTCAAATTTGACCAATTCAAGAGACTTATTGAAGATTTTAGTTCCATAGCAGATTTTCTCATCATTTACATTGAAGAAGCACATGCATCAGGTAAGAAAAAAGATCCCCTGCCTCTACCACTTCCCTCCCTCTCTCTCCTCTTTGCTCAAGTTTGGGGGTGGGGGGAAGAACAGGAGGAGAGAGGAAGACAGCGCTATTCACCGAGAACCTACCATCTCCCAGGTCCTGCTAGGCTTACCCACCACCCGCTAACTCACAGTCTGTGTTCTCGACGAGGCACACAGAGCAGAAAACCTGGGGTGACAGGTCTAGCAAGGAGAATATCCAACATTCTGAATGGATCTATAGGGAAATCCAGGGCGAGGAGCTAATATGAGTACAATTACAAAGACTTTAGACCTGAAATGTCACAAGTGAAAATGGCAGCTCTATATCTATTTGTAAAATCCATCCT
Organism: Phacochoerus africanus; assembly: GCF_016906955.1. Taxonomy (NCBI): domain Eukaryota; kingdom Metazoa; phylum Chordata; class Mammalia; order Artiodactyla; family Suidae; genus Phacochoerus; species Phacochoerus africanus. The sequence goes on along the minus strand of NC_062551.1, from coordinate 157,900,363 downwards.
AAGACTGTCCCAGGTTCAAAGGAACATTGTGCTGCATCTCCCTCAGCGGTTCCCAGGCTTTGGTGGGCACCAGAAGCACCCAGAGGGCTTGTTAAAATGGCCTGCTGGACCCCACCTCAGAGTTTGAGTTAGATCTTGGGGCGGGGCCTGGGAATTTGCATTTCTAACCAGCTCCCGGTGGTCCTGAAGCTGTAGACTGGGGACCACACTGAGAACCACTGCTCTGGGCCAGCTTTCACCTGGGGCTGGGATCCCTTTGGCTCCTAAGAGGCAATGACTCATCTCCATCACTTCATGGGAATCCCGTTTGGCTGCTGCACAGCTCCATCTGTGAGAAAATCCTTACACTGGGCAGTCATGTCCTTCCCCGAAACACCTACGGCTTGGTCTAAGCCCCTTGGACTTTGCAAGATGGTCAGACACATCTCTGTCTCCCTGATTTTCATGGGGACTGAACCCATGAGCTTGGCCCAAGTCTTAAACCCAGAGATTGAAGGCAAGGAGGCTTACGTGGCTGAGCGGAACCAGCGTTGTTTACTCACCCACCTTCCCGTAAGATGATCGAGGCTGTTTTGATCACCTGTCACTCAGCGCCTGCCAGAGTCCATGTCCCAGAGTCAGAGCTCAGTAAAAGCTGGGAGAATAAGTGAGTGTTTCGGTCAGTATTAGCCTTGCTGGCTTATCCAAGTGTAGTAAGTGTAGAGATTGTTGTTACTTAGTTATCAGCAAAGCTGGTTCAGCAGTGCTTTCCCAGGTGTGGTCCCTAGAGACATCTGGGTTGCTTGTTGAAAATGCATATTCCAGAGTTCCCACTGTGGTTCAGCAGGTTAAGAACCTGTCTGGTACCCATGATGATGTGGGTTTGATCCCTGGCCTTGCTCATTGGGTTAAGGATCTGGCATTGCTGCAAGCTGCAGCGTAGGTCGTGGATGTGACTTGGATCTGTCATTGCTGTGGCTGTGGTGTAGGCCTGCAGCTGCAGCTGTGATGTTGCCCCTAATCTGGGAACCTCCATATGCTGCAGTGAGGCCCTAAAAAGGCAAGGAAAAAAAAAAAAAAGCATAGGGTAATAGGTACATGGAGGTTCATTACACTGTTCTCTCTGCTTTTATGTTTATTTGAACATTTCCAAAATAAAATTGAAAGTAAAGAGCATAGGCAACAGGAGAGCAAAGGCAAGCACAGAGTGTCTCTTTGTCAAATACCCCTTTGGGAGAACAGCAGCCATCAAGTAAAGAAAGGGAGCTGGCACCCCTACAGGTGGCTGTGGTCTCCATGGCTGAGAAGACCACAGAGGTGATGCCCTGATGTCCTCAGGGCTGAAGCTCTGCCAAAGCTGATGTAACTGTGGGGGCAGCGCTGCTCAGTCTCTAAAGTGAAAACACCCTAATCCCTACACCACCGGAGGACCCCCACCCCACCCCCGGTGACCTTATTAAGATGCTCAGGCTCAGCAGGCCTGAGGAGGAGCCTGAGACTTAGCATTTTTAACCAGCTCCTCAGATGATGTTGAGGCTGCTGGTCCAGGAACCACATTTGGAGTAACCAGGTCATAGAGGATTCAGCTTTAATCTCTCAAAGAACAAAACTGCAAACTTCAAGAAGGGTTGGCTGTCACAGAAATTATTTCTGGTCCTGATAACTGCCTCCTCCCCCATTTCTCCCGGAATCAGATGGAGCAGATTTAACCCTTTCCTGGACCCAGTGCTGTTCCCCTCAACCCACTGAGGAAAGGCTTCCTGTCCCAGTCCTGACGCACACCGGTTTCTGTGCTGGGTACCCTCTCTGCTGCCCATTGCTAGTTTGAGCGTTTCTTCCTCCTCCCCATCCCCTTCCCCAGGGTACCTGCTTCGTCAGACAGAAGTAGGTAAGGCCTGAGCCTCAGAATTAAAGTGCACACCGAAGTTCTCCTGTGGTGCAGCAAGTTAAAGATCCAGCATTGTCACTGCAGCAGCTTAGGTCACTACTGTGGCTCAGGTTAGATCCCTGGCCTGGAAACTTCCACATGTCATGGGTGTGGCCAAAAAAAAAAAAAAAAAAGAGGAATTAAAACGTACAAAGCCATTGTCCACCAATTCTAGGAGGTCTGGGGTCTGGGACCCACATCAGTTGGCTTCCTTTTTTTGCACACAGCTAGTGTTACAACGTGTTTGTCTAGTAAATCATGGAGAAGTATGCAGAGTGGTGGAAAGCACACAGAGTTTGTAGTTTCATACCTGAGTGGGAGTCCTAGCTCCATCACGTCTGGCCACGCGACCTGGGCAACCTACCTGCCATGCCCACTTCCGTGCCACTAATTGGGATCATCACACCTATCTCACAGAACAACCCTTTCGACAGGGTTTAACAAGCACCTACTATGTGCCCAGCCCTATGCCGGGCCTAGGGATATATAGAGATGAAAGGTACACACAGTTCTTGTCTCCAGGGAACTCACAAAGATGGGAAGGCTAGTCACCATGCCTCTCGGGCCTCCTCGTTCTCAGGGGCAGGGTAGGGACGAGAAGCCCCGCTTGGCCTCCCACAGAGGCTGCTGTGAACATCCAGTGAGCTCATGGATGGACAACACTGACCTTCTAGGCGTAATACACATGAAGTCTGATGTTACTGTCATCAGCAAAGATTTGCTCTCTTGGGACAGATAATAAACACTTGAAACTGTAGCCAGACCCTTGTATCTTGGTGTGAATTTCTCCTGAGAGCTGGATTTTCTTAGGGGAAGGTTACCGAGCAAAGAGAACTTTGAAACATGGAGGAGATAGAGCCAGTTGTGCTAAGAGACTTCAGTAACTTACATTACCCTGGGAAGCAACTATTATTGTAAACGCAGGCTGCGTGGCTTCTGAAAGAACCTATGACCACATTATCTGGGTTCCAATCTCCCCAGATGCGGGACAAGTCGAAGGGCAAGGCCAGCAGCAGTTTACAGTTCCTTTTTCAACCTGTGGGTCCATTAGCTAGTGAGTACCGTCTCTGGTAGGTAAGAACTCATCTACGACTAAGGATGTTACTCATTTGTCATGCATTGCGTGTGAAATACCAGCTATGTCTGGTACCAGTTTACTACAGTACTTTGTATTTTGATTGTGTATCAAAACATAATTGTGTTGTATTTAAATACAAAAGTGAGGCCAATTGAAAATCCCCTTCCAAAAAAAAAAAAAGAAAAAGAAAATCCCCTTCCAGGGGAGGTCCCTGATGGTTTGGTGGTTAGGACTCAGCACTTTTACTGCTGTGGCCTAGGTTCAATCCCTGGTGGGGGAATTGAGATCCCCACAGCAGGCTGCTGCATGCCACAGACAAAAACAAAAAAGGAAAGAAAGAAAATTCCCTTCCATTTAAAGTTAAGCAGCCTTGGATTTCCCATTGTGGCTCAGCAGGCTAAGAACCTGACATAGGGTCCATGAGGATGTGGGTTCAATCCCTAGCCCTGCTCAGTGGGTTAAGGATCTGGCATTGCTGTAAGCTTCAGCATAGGTTGCAGCTGAGGCTCGGATTCCACATGGCTGTGGCTGTGGCTGTGGTGCAGGCCAGCAGCTACAGCTCTGATTCGACCCCTAGCCTTGGAAATTCCATATACCACAGATGTGGCCTCAAAAAAAAAAAAGAAAGTTAAGCAGTCTTAAATGGGTTTGGTTTGGGGGTATCATCTCCAGAGCAAAGTGTAGAACATCTGCAGTATAGAATGAAAACTGGCTTTTTTCCCCCACCTGTTTGTTATTGGGGGCAGTCAGACAAAAATCTGCCAATATTTTTTAAGCAGCTACCATGAACCAAGCACAGTACTGGGAATTCTGTATGCGTTATCTCATGCAAGCATCATAGCCATCTGCAATGTAGGTTCTGTTAAACCCATTTAACAGATGAGAAAGCAGAGAATTTAAAGAGATTTAAAGAGCTTGCCCATTATCACACAGCTGAGCATGTCAGGGAAGGCTTCCTGAAGGAGAGGGTGTTATAGCAGTGATTCTCAACTGAGGGTGATTTTTGTCCTGCAGGGGACATTTGGCAAGGCCTGAAACATTTCTGGTTGTCACAAACTGAAGGCAGGGGGACGCTACTGATCTCTGGTCGGGAGAGGTCAGAGATGCTGCTCAACACCTTACAACACATAGGACGGCTCCCACCACAAAGAATTATCTAGCTCAAACTGTCAACAGAGCCAAAATTCAGGTGTCCTCCATCTGGGACCCTCAGTTACAAGTGGGGGTGGGTATTTAGCCTGCAAGAAATGTTGCCTGTGGGGCCTGCTGCCTGGCCCTTCTCTTCTAGATGGCTGGGCTTTTAAGAACAACGTGGACATCAAGAATCACCAAAATCTCCAGGACCGCTTGCGGGCAGCCCACCTGCTGCTGGACAGGAGCCCCCAGTGCCCCGTGGTGGTGGACACAATGAAGAACCAGAGCAGTCGGCTCTTCGCGGCGCTGCCCGAGAGGCTCTATGTGCTCCAGGCGGGCAGGATCCTGTACAAGGTGGTGACCTGGGACAAGGAGCCCAGGGAGGGCAAGGGCCAAGGGAGGGCTTTGGATCAGGCAGACGGGCATTCAAATCGCTGCCCAGCCATTTACCAGGCCCGTGACCACAGGCGAGTCCTTTCCCTCTTGGAGCTTCTGTTTCCTCTACTGCAAAATGGAGCTACTGGCCCCCACCCATGGGGGATGAAATAACACACAAGCAAGCCCCTAGATTTTAGGCCAGAAGTGCAGCTTCCAGGCTGCCTTCTGAACCCCGAAGACTGGCCCAGCCCTGGTTTGGGTTGAAGCTGAGAGAGAATGGGGCTTCCATTTCATAAACGACGCTCAGAGAAGGGAACTGACATGCCCAAGGTCACACTGCACAAGGCTCTGATTTCAATTCTCAGCCCTCTGGGATGGGATGGCAGTGGGAGGGTCTGAACCTGGAAGGGGGTGTAGAAGCCCGAAGAGAACCAGCTCTGCAGTCTGGAGCTGGAGATGCTGAAGCAGGAATTCAGGACAGGAATTAAGTCCCGGTTTCTTTTCTGGTGATGGTGTCCCCCTTCCATGCTTCAGCCTGGTGAGGGCGAGGGAAGTAAGCACAGCCACTGACCCCGTGGGTATCGTTAGCCTCCCCCGAGAGGACGATAACTAAGTTTTGTAGCTGCTGAAGGGATTTAAGCCTTGGCGGGCACTGAAGCCCAGCCATGTGTATGCTCTCTGTTCACAGGTCAAGCAGCCAACAACCTGCAGACGAGTCCTCAGGGCGCTGAGGGTCAAAGCACGAGGATTCGGGTCCTTCTTCCTTTCTCCTCCCCCGAGACACGCTAGGAAGGTGGCGTGGGAGAGGCGAGCTGGGTACCAAGTCCCTAGCCTGGCTCAGGCCCTGTGCAAGTGCTGAAAGCCCGAGCACGGATCTAAGATGACCCATGCCTTACCTCAAGGTGCTCCCAGTTGGGGCGGATGAGGAAGACACGAGAGAGTGTCACCAAGTCCCGATGCCCTGACACTCCAGGGCAGGGATCAGCAAACCTTTTCTGTAAAGGGCCACATAGTAAACATTTTTGACTTTGTGGGCCAAAATGCTTCAGTTCCGCTGCTAGAGCACAAAGAGAGCACAGATGATCTTTAAACGAAAGCGTGTGAGGCATCAGGACAGATGTGGCTCTCAGACTGGAAATTTTCTGGACCCTGGGGAAGGGCAGGCTTTTCAGAGGAGGGCACTGCGGCTTAAAGGCTAAGGAACCACCCAGCCGAACACAGTAAGTGAAAACCATTGCAGATACAGGGGAGAGGCTAGGCAGAGGCACTGAGGCATGTCGGGCAGGATGCGAATGGAGAATTGGGGGCATTTCCGTTATAGAAGGCCCATTTGGGGCCAAGGAGCCTGGCTTCTGTCTTAAAGCAAGAGAGAGCCAGTGGAGAGTTTTGAGCAGGGAAGAGGCACAATTGGATCTGTACTTTAGAAAGATCATGTCCTATTGGGTGAAGAAGGGACTGGAGGGCGTGTGACAGCAGCTGCCCAAACAGGACACGAAGAGGTTTGAACTGAGGCTGTGGGATTGGAGAGGCAGAGGTGGTCTGATGCAGAGTGGGCAGGGCTTGATGTGAGAGTGAAGATAAGGATAAGGCCAGTCTGCGGAAGAGAAGCTTATTTGTATAGACCCCTTTCCCCTTTCTCTTTTTATTCCTGTTCACGTTACCCGCTCCGGTTTTCCTCCTGCTTCTCTATCCAGTCTCCCCATTAAATGTGGGGGGCACTCTGCACACTCCCCATCGTGATCTGATCCACCTCATGGGCCTCTGTCCTCCGTCCTTGACTGCACCCTCTTGACGACGCCCACAAAGACATTACCAGCCCAGATCTCTCAACTAAGCTGTAAACTCACATTTTTTCCTGCGAGTTGGAAATGCTGATTCATTTCTTTTGCAGGGTAAACCTGGCCCCTGGAACTACCACCCAGAAGAAGTTCGTGCTGTTCTGGAAAAGCTCCACAGTTAATCTGGACAGATGCCCCAGTTCTAGGTGCCAAACAGGAGGGCTCCTAAGGCTTGGCTCGCCCGCCATCCATCCCGGCTGATGTTCACCTCTTGACCTGTGTCCCCAGCTGAATCACTGGTCAGGATCTTTCTGATCCAAGCAAACAATTGTTACAATGCGAAAACGAAGCAAGTAAGCTGAGGGTTAGAGAAGATACAACTCCACACCGCCCCCTCCAGGGAGACCTGTATATTGCACATCTCAGCGTGAGAGTAGGTCCTCCCTGGGCTTACTTAGGAGGGATGGTCTCTCTCCAGACACTTTGCTATGGCATTTCTTAAACAAAGCAATTTCATTTCACCAAGTTTGCCATTTATGGAATTGATCACTTAAGACACTAAACTGGTTTTCAGCACTAAGCATGGGAGAACTCCGGGTGTTTAGAGAGTGATGAAGAATTTAAAGGGAAACCAGAAGGAATGGGAATAGACGTAAAGATGGGAATCCCTTCCTTTAGCAAAAGATTTAAACCAGAGGGCAGTGGTGGTGATGAGGGGTGAGTTTCCATGGTGACATATCTTCAATTCTACTGCAGAAGAGGAGGGTACTCTCTTTACCACCTTTGAATACATTTCAGAGAAGTCTGGCTCACTGTCCCTGGAAAACTAACCCTGTCTTCACTTATCAAGAGTCACCTGGGAGGAGCACTGGTTCCGGGAAACCCTTATACCCTTGACCGAACTAGACAACGGTCACTACAAAGCTGTCATTCAGTTACACAGAAGCTTATATTTGAAATTCTGTTTCTCCACTTCCTTCCCAAGTCTCCTAATGGTCATTTATGTTAGATTACATCAGACTAATGGATAACCATTGGTATCGATCTGTTTTAACTCTGCTTCTTTTCATATTTGTTTATGACGGCCACAGCCTAAAGTACACACGGCTGTGACTTGATTTGAAAGGAAATGTTTTAAGATGCAGTAAGCTAATACAGAATGATTAAAATGTATCAGGCTATTTTGGAGGGCTTCAGTGTGATCTTTACATTATCTTTCTTAATTTGCATCAGCCTGTTCTATCTTTTATTATAGACCAATGGAATCTGATCAGTAAAAATAGCGTGTACTGGCAGGCCCTCTTTGGGTGGGAAGAACATTCAGTTTCAATTTGTTATCTGTCTAACATGGTTTTATTCTTGTGAACTCCTTGCTAGAGTATGTTCACACTGGAATCAAACTACCTCCACAATATGACATAAAAGAACGGACTTGGGAGACATTTTTCTAACATGAAAACACATTCTCCCTGGCTCTGCCTTAGCTGCCGCATTGTTATTATTTTATTTTCATTTGGCTGCCCCTGCAGCATATGGAAGTTCCCAGGCCCCGGGATAGAATCTGAACCATATCTGTGACCTATGCCACAGCTGCAGCAACTCTGGATTCTTCTTCTTCTTCTTCTTTTTTTTTTTTTTTATCTTTTTGTCTTTTTCTAGGGCCACACCCGCGGAGGTTCCCAGGTTAGGGGTCTAATTGGAGCTGTAGCCACCGGCCTACACCAGGGCCACAGCAAGGGATCCAAGCCGCATCTGCAAACTACACCACAGCTCACGGCAACGCTGGATCCTTAACCCACTGAACAAGGCCAGGGATCGAACCCACAACCTCATGGTTCCTAGTCGGATTCATTAACCATCGAGCCATGACAGGAACTCCTGGATTCTTAACCCACTGTACCAGACAAAGCATTGAACCGGTGCCTCCACAGAGACACCAGATCACTAACCCACTGTGCCACAGAGGGAACTCCTTCAATGTTATTATTAATGTTGCTATTTACTCTTTTAAAAAACAGTTATCAGGTGTTCCCGTTGTGGCTCAGCAGTTTACGAACCGGACTAGTATCTATGAGGATGCGGGTTTGATCCCTGCCCTTGCTCAGTGGGTTAAGGATCCGGTGTTGCTGTGAGCTGTGGTATAGGTCACAGAGGCAGCTTGGATCTGGTGTTGCTGTGGCTGTGGCATAGGCGGGCAGCTGCGGCTCCAATTGGACGCCTAGCCTGAGAACCTCCATGTGCTGGGGGTAAGGCCCTAAAAAAACAAAAGACAAAAAAAGACTAATAGAAGTTCCCATCGTGGTGTAGAGGAAACAAATCCGACTAGGAACCATGGGCTTTTGGGTTCGATTCCTGGCCTCGCTCAGTGGGTTAGGGAATCTGGCGTTGCCGTGAGCTGTGGTGTAGGTTGCAGATGTGGCTTGGATCCCATGTGGCTGTGGCTGTGGCGTAGGCCAGCGGCTACAGCTCCGATTAGACCCCTAGCTGGGGAACCTCCATATGCCGCGGGTACAGCCCTAAAAGGACAAAGGACAAAAAACGAAAACAAAAAACTAATAACAAAAACAACTATCATTAATCATCTATCAGGCACAGGTAGATATGTAAGCTTATTTAATCTCTATATATCTCAAAGGGGAGACTATTAGCCCCATTTTACAGATGAGGAAACTAAGGCTCAGAATTAAGTAACTTGTGGAAGGTCTCAGAACCAGTAAGAAACAAGCTGAGATTCAAACCCAATCTCTAACTTCAAACCAGAGTCCCAGCTCTGCTGCCTGCTGTCTGTATGACTTTGGTTAGGCTGCTTTGGTATCTTGAACTACCAAACAAGACATCAACAGGGCCAATCCCACAGAGGATTCATGAGTAAAGCACTCAAGAACTATGCCTGGCTTGGAGAAAATGCCATTGAAATGTTATTGCTACTACCATCATTATTGTTCCACAACTGCCTCCTCGTGCCCACTTTTTAGGGCTTAGGGATGGAAAAAATACAGGATAGTAGGGACACTGAATAAAAGTTCCTTCTCCCAAGGCAACTGACCAATACTGGCGTGAGTTTGTGAGGGTACACCGAGGACTAGTAGCTGTGAAATACTGGGGCTAAAGCACATCTGAGCACTGTCCTTCGGAAGAGCTAAGTTCCATAGAAGGAGGCAGAGTATAAGGCCATGCACCTCTGAATCACTTCTCAGATGGTCCTTCAATTCCTGTCTATAAATGCATAGACATCTCCCAGTTCTCAACAAATAATAGAAAGCGAAAATAGATCTCAAACATCCCAGTCCAGTTCTCTTCAGTGTAATGCTTAAGCAGTGATTTTTTTTTTTTTTTTAAGGCTACACCTGCAGCATGTGGAAGTTTCCAGGCTAGGGGCTAAACTGGAACTGCAGCTGTCAGCCTAAACCACAGCCACACCAATGCCAGATCCAAGCCACATCTGCAACCTACGCCACAGCTTATGGCAACACTGGATCCTTAACCCACTGAGTGAGGCCAGGGATTGAACCCACATCCTCATGGATACTAGTTAGGTTCTTAACCTGCTGAGCCACAACGGGAACTCCTGAGCCATGATACTTTTCTGAGTGCTGAGTGATGATGCAAAGATGGACAAACTTCAGCTTTTGGCCTCCAGCAGCTTAACCTCCTGGGGTGGAGGGGGTCGGGGGTGGACATACACTGTAATAACTGTAATTCAAGGTGGAATATGATGGGTTAGAGCTGAGGTGAATTGTGAAGCTCAGAGAGCACAGAGGATTGAGCAATCCCTCTGAGCGGAATGGGTCTGGGAAAGCTTTGTGGAGGTGGTAGCCTCTGGGCTTGGTCTTCAAGAATGCCTAGTACTTGTATAATCTGGGATGGGAGTGAAGAGCTTGGGAAAGGAGAAGGGTATTATTATTATTATTATTATTATTTTTGGTCTTTTTGCCATTTCTTGGGCCGCTCCTGTGGCATATGGAGGTCCCCAGGCTAGGGGTCTAATCGGAGCTGTAGCCACTGGCCTACACCACAGCCACAGCAAAGCGGGATCTGAGCCACATCTGCGACCCACACCACAGCTCATGGCAACACCGGATCCTTAACCCACTGAGCAAGGCCAGGGATCGAACCCGCAACCTCAGGGTTCCTAGTCAGATTCTCTAACCACTAAGCCATGACGGGAACTCTGAGAAGGGTATTAAAGTAAACTAAATAACCTGGGCAAAGGTGGGAAAAAGAACCTGCCCAGGAGATTGCAAGCAGTTTGAACTCAGCTCTAATTCATGATGAAGAAAGGGCTTTTCTCTTTGAAGGGGACCTCTCTGGGTCTGGCTACCAGGAATGAACCAATTCTGCTTGGCTAACATTTGAAAGTGCGAGCAAGTGAAAGAAACTTGTTTATGTTCTTGTCCCACTCCGAGTACAATTTGCATTCCGAACATCAACTGATTTGAAGAAGATTCTTCATCACAGCCAGTCTGTCTGCTCGCAATGGGAAGATTTACCTTTAGTTCACTTGTTCTCCAAGAGTAATGCCCTCTGTGGTACCTGGCTTTATGTCAGAGTCTGAGCCTACACCCCATTCTGGCTAATGCAAGACATTGCCTTAGGTGCCTGGCAGGAGGCTTAGGAAACCCAGGCTCCTACTCGCAGAAACTGCCCTCCACAACTGTGAGAAAAGAAAGATTTGTTAAGCCATTCAGTCTGTGGTCTTTTGCTAGAGCAGCCTGAGCCATCTAAGGCACGACCTTCATCATGCTTTACCTCCAGCAGTCTCCTCTTGTGCATCCGGCCTGGTGTCTCCTTCAGCTCCAGCTCGCCTGCTGTTTAACCATCAACCAGAGCCCTATGGGGACATTCTCCATCCTCCTGAAGATGCCGGCAGACCAAGATCGCTTCAATCTGATCAAAGGTTATTGGATAAAGCTTTTGGAACCGTGACATGTTTAAGAAAGTGTCTAGCTGTGGGAGAGCATGTTGGTTCTCAGCTTCTTCCTTCACCAAATTCTGATCTCACAGTACTTAGCACGTATGCCTCCCAGTTAGAGGCTGTAATACTTTCTTGAAGAGAAAACTTTTTTCTTTCACTTTATAATCTTTTCTTGTTGTTGAAAATCATTTCTGAAAATGATTTTTCAGAAGGAGGATGGAGGAGTTTCCATCATGGCTCAGAGCTAGAACCCGACTAGTACCCAGGAGGATGCAGTTTTAATCCCTGGCCCCACTCAGTGGGTTGGGGATCCAGTGTTGCTGAAAGCTGCGGTGTGGTTTACAGACACAGCTTGGATCCCATGTTGCTATGGCTGTGGATGTGGCTGTGGCTGTAGCTGTGGCTGGCAGCTGCAGCTCCGATTTGACCCCTAGCCTGGGTACTTCCATATGCCGTGGGTGCGGCCCTAAAAAGACACACACACGCACACAAAGAGGATGGAGTAAAAATTCCTTAACGCCACCATCTTTAGTCAGAAGTAACCATTCTATATTTATATATGATTTATATCCCATTAATATGATCTATGATATCTGTATATACCATACTTAACTAATTTGGAGATGCATGGTTGCTTCTAGGTTCCCGTCTTATAAACAGCATTGCTACAAATTTTGTTTATTTGTCACTTATCTGATTATTTCACTAGAATAGATTCTCAGAAGTGGAATTTATGTGTCAAAGGCTAAACACATGTTTAACACTTTGACGCACAATGCTAAGCACTAGTTTTTAAAAGGCTTGTTACCAGGGTCAAGCTACAAAGCGCTGTTGGAACATCACCTAGAAGGTGAAGCTCCCAAAAGATGCCTGAGATAAAACTCACAAAGCAGTGCTTTTTTAAAAAGTTAGTATAAATAAGTAATAGACACAACTTTCATCTGTATAATATTTCTTTACCTTGCTTGAGTACATGGTTAAAAAGCTATTATATTTTACCCCTTTAATCCACCCCTTTAAATAAATATTGATTTAACCTTATTGTGATAGGCAACGGCCCACAGTAATCCAAAGATGTACATATCATTTGTTAACTTTATTAAAAACTCCTCAAGGAGTTCCCTGGTAGCTCAGCAGGTTAAGGATCCAGTGTTGTCACGGCTGCAGCTCAGGTTGCTGCTATGGTGTGGGTTTGATCCCTGGCCCTAGAATTTCTACATGCCACACGTGTGGACAAAAACAAAAACAAAAAAACCTCCTCAAGGATTTTACAGCAAAGAGATACAGACATACAAATAAATGAACAATGTTCATTTGTTTAGTCAACAAATATTTATTGAAAATCTACTCTGTGCCAGGCACTATTCTAGGTCTGAGGATATAGTCATGAGCAAAAGCAACAAAACTCCCTGTCCTGTGGAACTGTCCCCAAAAGGGTATGGGGGCCAAGGCAATTCATTCAATTGAGCTCCCTACCCAAGAGAATCACAGTTGAAGGAGGTTGCTCTGCTCTCATCTTCATAGCATGCTTGGGATATCATTAAAGGAAAAAAAGAATTTAAGGTGAATTCTAGTGACAGTGAGAAAAGAGGAATAAAGTATAAGAATGCTTGAAGTGCAGGACACAGAGGGGGCTACCTCAGCTGCCTAATCCCACAGGCAGGGCGGGAAGGTTGGGGTGGGGGGCTGGTGGTGAGGGTAAGAAGAGAGCATCATTTTAGGTACAGTGAGGAAGGCCTCACCGAGAACAAGATTTTGAGTCACGATCTGAAGTAAATGTGGAAGCTGGCTGTACAGCTACCTAAGGAAAGAGTCTTCAGGCAGAGGCAACAGCACTCAGAGATCTGTGCACACCCAGCACAGTGGCAGCCAGGAGTTAGTGAGTAGATGGACAAAGGCCAAAGAAGAGGGAGAGAGGAAGCAAACTGGGGACAGATGAGACTTAAAATAGATGACGGGGGAGTTCCCGTGGTGGATTAGCAGTTAACGAACCCGACTAGCATTCATGAGGACGCGGGTTCAATCCCTAGCCTTGCTCAGTGGGTTAAAGATCTGGTGTTGCTGTGAGCTGTCGTGTAGGTCGCAGACGTGGCTCGGATCCCCCACTGCTGTGGCTCTAGCGTAGGCCCGAAGGTATAGCTCCGACTGGAGCCCTCGCCTGGGAACCTCCATGACGGGGCTCAAGAGGGAAAACCAAAAGATAAAGCCACCTCCTATTATATCTGTTGCTTGAAACGTAGTGTGGTTTTATCAAGTGAACATGAATTTTTAAAGCCTGGGAAAATGAAGGTTGAAGGATGCTGTTTTCAAATATCATAAAGTGGTATTATGAGTATGGCACTGAGACACTGGTCTCTGCATTCACAGAAGAGAGAAACAGAAAAAAAGACTTAGAGATAATTGACTAGGCCTGTGCTAAGGAAATCAGTCCGATAACCTCTGGAGATCCCTTTCAGTTATCTGTAAGCCTCAATACAGTGTTTCTCACGTGAAGAATCATTGACATTCCGGTTGAGGAAGCTGGCGGAAAGAAAATTCTCAGCGTTTCACTTTACTGAACATGAACACAATTGCGCTAAATTACCTTCCTTCTTGAAAACCTTAAATGGCTTCAGCGTCATGGGAAAATATCTGAAAGCATTAAAGGCTCTCTGTGATCTGACTATAATTAATGTAGTTTTAGTCTTATTCTTTGCCTTAGTCAGGCATATATATTCATCACTTCCTAAATATGTTTTTTTAATTCTATTTTTAAAATTTTTTTCCGCTGTACAGCATGGGGACCAAGTCACACATACATGCATACGTTATTTTTTCTCCCATTGTTCTGCTGTGTGTGTGTGTGTTTTTTTTCTAAATATGTTTTCTGAGTACTCACCTTCATGTCTCGGATGGCACCAACATTACTCTTGAAGTATCTTTTCTACTCTCCCACATATCTAAAAGGTACCTTTCCATGAGTAAGTTTGTGCAACAAATTTTGGTAAGCAAATTATCAGAATCCAAAGCCTTTCTTCCTTAATTAACATTTTTCATGCCCCTTACTTGTTAAGGAAACCAGGCCACTTGTCCTGTAGGATAAAGCACTTTCTAGATTTGTCTGGGTATCAGTCAGGATAGGCTAGGCTATGCTGTGGTAACAAGCAACTCCCAAATCTCAGTGACTTAAAACAGTTACGTCCTCTTCAGCTTAGGAGCTCTGCTATCTGTTATCATCAGTCTCACTCCCAGACCTAGAATGATGAAGTAGTTACTGTGTAGAACATTGCTGCTGGTCACTGTGGGAGAGAGCAAAGAGCTCTGTAGGGTCTCTTATCAGGAAATTAACTGCTCGGTCTAGAAGTAAACTACCCTTCATCTCATTGGCCAGAACTGGTCACTTGGCCCTACCCAAACAAAGAAGGCCAGGAAGTATCTCTTACCATGGGCAGGAGGGCAGAGATCTGGGCATCTCAGTTGAGCAGCATTAATGGCTACAAGTCTATTTGCTTCCTTGTGGTGTCATTTTACTTGTTCCTCTCTCCCTTGAATTTCCTGAAAATGAAAAATAACTCTAGATCTTGATTTGATTCAGGCTCAGTAATTTTGGCGAGAGTACTTCATAGGTTGGTCTATGTGCTTCATATTGCATCACACCAGAAGGCATACGGTGTTTAATTGTAGTAGATTCTAGCAGTAATAGACACCACTCCCAACCCCCTACCCTGCAATTTAGTCACATCTGCTTGTACCTATGCCTTGGGTAGACCCCTCTTGTTTTGACTCTGGTCTTGGCCATGTGACCTGATTTGGGAAACAAGAGGATGGCAAATACAATATAAGCAGAGGCTCAAAGTGTTTGTACACTGTGGCTGTCCCTCTCGATACTTTCTAGAATGCTGAGACTGGTGAATGAGTTATCAGAAAATATCATGTGATTATGAAGGCTGGCATGTTCAAAATTTGTAGGGTTGGTCAGAGACCCAGGGAAGAGCTGATGTTACAGTACAGTCTGATGGCCCATCTGCTGGCAAATTTCCTTCTTGCCCAGGGGAGGTCACTCTTTGTTCTAATAAGGTCTTAAACCGAGGGATGAGGCTCACCTATGTTACAGACAGCAATCTGCTTTACTCACCGTCCACTAATATAAATGTTAATCTCCCAAAAAATACTCACACAGAAACATCCAGAATAATGTTTGAACAAAGATGTGGGCACTGTGATCCAAACAATATGATGCATAAAATTAAATATCATATATGTTTCACTTAGACTGTCTTGTGGGTTGAACTGGTAGCTGTGAATGCGACCTTACTTAGAAACAGGGTCACTGCAGATGTAATTAGTCAAGATAAAGCCACACTGGAGTAGAGTGGGCCCTTAATTCAATGACTTGTGTCCTTTTAAGAAAAGGAGAAGACACACAGAAACAGATATGCATTGAGGGAAGATGATGTGAAGATACACAGAAAGAATGCCATATGATGCTGGAGGCAGAAATTGGAGCTATGGTGCCACAAGTGATTGCACAAGTCAAGGAATGCCAAGGATGGCCAGCGACACCAGAAGCTAAGAGAAAGGCATGAATCATATTCTCCCTCGGAAACGCTGGTAGGAATAGACAGTGCCAGCACCTTGATTTTTTTTTCTTTTGTCTTTTGTCTTTATAGGGCCGCACCTGCAGCATATGGAAGTTCCCAGGCCAGGGGTCTAATTGGAGCTACAGCTGCCAGCCTACACCAGAGCCACAGCAATGCCAGATCCAAGCTGCATCTGCAACCTATACCACACTCATGGCAACGCTGGATCCTTAACCCACTGAGCGAGGCCAGGGATTAAACCTGCAACCTCATGGTTCCTAGTTGGGTTTGTTTCCGCTGCGCCACAATGGGAACTCCTTGATTTCTGAATTCTAGCCTCCACAACTATGATAGAACACATTTCTATTGTTTTAAGGCACCAAGTTTGAGGTACTTTATTACAGCAGCTGTAAGAGACCTCCTGTGTGTTTACTTTATCAACTTGTCATAAAGTCAGATTCATGCATTTCTGTTTATTTTCAATGTTTTGGAATTGCCTTTTTTTTTTTTTTCTGCTTTTTAGGGCTGTACCCCACCCACAGCAAATGGAAGTTCCCAGACTAAGGGTTGAATCAGAGCTGCAACTACTGGCTTACACTGCAGCCACAGCAATGCAGGATCCAAGCCGCATCTATGACCCACACCACAGCTCACGGCAATGCTGGATCCTTGACCCACTGAGCGAGGCCAGGGATCGAACCATCATCCTCATGGATATTGGTTGGGTTTTTTTCCATTGTGCCACAACGGGAACTCCTGGAATTGTTTTTTAATTTTAACTTTTGATTATATTAATTACATTTTCAAATTCAAGTTGTATAATAAGATATATTCAGAGACGTCTTATTTCCTCCCAGTCTGTCCTAGCCTGTTCCTTACCTTCCCAAAATATAAAGATAATCAAATAATATCAATAACAGTTGTCTCTGGGAAGTAAGATTATGTGTTCCCTAACTCTTCTCTGAATTCAAACCAAGACAAAACAAAATTAAAAGAAAAAAATTAAATGATTTGTCCTACAGGACACTTTTTTTTTGTTTTTTGTTTTTTTTGCCTTTTCTAGGGCCGCTTCCTGCAGCATATGGAGGTTCCCAGGCTAGGGGTCGAATCGGAGCTGTAGCCGCCGGCCTACACCACAGCCACAGCAACGCCAGATCCAAGCCGTGTCTGCAACCTACACCACAGCTCACGGCAAGGCTGGATCCTTAACCCACTGAGCAAGGCCGGGGTGGAACCCTCAACCTCATGGTTCCTAGTTGGATTCGTTAACCACTGTGCCACAACGGGAACTCCTACTTTTGGAACTTCTATATTGTTTACTGTCCATACTGCTCATTTAGTCCTTTGGATCAATCAATCAATAAATTAAAAAATTAAAGCACTGATATCCATAGGGCACCATGTTAGATGCTGTGGCAACACAGTGTATTATCAGCTAAATTTTTAGGTACAGTCACTTCCTTGATTAAGCTGTATACTAAAACAAAAGCTTTTTATAGCCTACATGTTGGCCATCACTACTGACTGATGAATCAAATTCCTATAAAATGTTGAAGAGAAAATAAATAAAACCTGAAACAGATTGATACAAATCCTTTTAATAATTATGGCTTCATGTTTAAATATATTGTTAAAAAATTGTGAAGAGTATTCCACTATAATTATTAAGAAAGATTTGAGACTGTTACTCCCTCTGCAGAAACACTATGCACAGATGCAAAGTGATCAAAGGCTGATACGATTATAAATCTCAAGTAAGTGGCGTGGCCATCACGTGCCTGTAGGGGAAAAAAATCAACACAGGTGCTTTCAGCAATTCTAGTTAACCATTAAACAAACAATTAGCAGAAGAAAATGTCTGATGCAAGAATAATATTCTAGGAGTTCCCTGGTGGCTCAGTGGGTTAAGGATCTGGTGCTGTCACTGCTGTACAGCATGTTTAATCCCTAAGCTGGGAAGTTCTGCATGCCATGGGTGTGACCAAAACCCAAAAAAAGAATAATACTCTAAATATGTAAGATATAATATTCAGAAAGGAAGCCAGCCACATGTAACAGTACAGTTGTTTTGATACGTATCAGCCAAATATCAGCTTTGTTTTGATGAAGAATAGCAGGTGGAGCTAAAAGCTGAACTGTATAGTTCTGATTAATTTTGGGGTTTTTTGGTCTTTTTGTCTTTTTAGGGCCACACCCACGGCATATGGAGGTTCCCGGGCTAGGGGTCGAATCAGAGCTACAGGTGCCTGGTCTATACCACAGCCATAGCAACATCAGATCCAAGCCGCATCTTCGACCCACACAGATCACGGCAACTCCGGACCCTTAACCCACCGAGCGAGGCCAGGGATTGAACCCTTGTCCTCATGGATGCTAGTTGGGTTCACTAACTGCTTTGCCATGACGGGAAGTCCTCTGATTAATTTTTAAAGTGTTTCTCTAAAGGTTTTTTTTTTTTTTGTCTTTTTAGGGCTTGCATATAGAAATTCCTGGGCCAGGGGCTGAATCGGGGCTGCAGCTGCTGGCCTACGCCACAGCCACAGCAATGCCAGATCCTTAACCAACTGAGTGAGGCCAGGGATGAAACCCGAATCCTCATGGATACTAGTTGGGTTCTTATCCTGCTGAGCCACAAGGGGACTCCAACATTACTATACTTTTACATTTATATAATCTCTCTGTAAAGCAATCTGACAATATATATGAGGAGCTATGTCTACACTCATGGACCCAGTATTCCATTCCTTGAAGTTTAATTTTAGAAAATAATTAAAAATGTGATGATCATTGTACAACTAAAAATGTAATAAATTCATTGAGTAATAAAAAAAAATTTTTTTAAGAAAATAATTAAAAAGGTGAAGATCACAGTAGCAGGAACAGGTATAAGATAGTCCCTGCAGCTGTAATAATGATGGAGGGAGGAAAAAAGAAATTAGTTAATATTTTCTCATCTGCACACATTTGGATTTAAAAATTATAATTATGAATATTGTGACATAATATTAAATTTTAAAAAGATACAAAACTTTTGGAGTCCTCTGGTGGAACAGCAGGTTAAGGATCTGGCATTGTTACTACTGTGGCACAGGTTTGATCCCTGGCCCCGGAACTTTTGCATGCCATGGGTGTGGACAAAAAAAAAGTTACACAACTCTTCATACATACTATTATAACTATGTGATGCATATGGTCGACAACTAGAAGAAAATGGGTATAGTAAAGGCTGTTGTGACAGGGCGCTAAAACAATGGGTGATTTCCGGTCTTCCACCCCCCCCTTACTTTTCTCCAAATGCTCTATTATGCCGCAGCCCTCCCTGATCCAAAGTGAGTCCTGAAACAACATAGTCAGCAGAGTTTACTTACCATAACCCATCTATAAAGATGGAGAAAAATAGGGAGAGAAAATTCAGTCTAATTAATCATTGCTCTGGTCCCCAGTGGCCTCCCCAGTCACGAGGCACACTTGGGTGGTTGAGAAGATAATTAATAGGATTCAAAATCTCCTACAGAACACTGACTTTATAGAAGCTGCTATTAAACTGTGAAGAAGGAGCCTTAACGGACAGGTTGCCTCTTTAACACCCATTTAGAGAAAACTTCATGAAATAAACCACCTAAAAAAACATATGTTCAGTTGTTTCACTTTTTGTGATTCTCTAAAACCAGGGCCTGACAAACTAACAGGAACAGAGAAACTCCTGATGAGGCAGCAGCTTCATCAACGGGCATTCATTCCACTTGACAAGCAAAGCCCAATGGAATGTTGTCGAAAACATGCTGGTCCCCTTTTCACCTTATCTCTCTTTAGCTTATTTGTTGCTGATCCTATGCTCCACTTCCCCATATCTGAATCTCCCTTGTCCTTTCATGCTTAAATGAACATCCATTTTTGTCATCTCAACCTTTTCTGATTCCTATTTTAAAAGGTTGGAGTTCCCGTTGTAGCTCAGTGGTAACGAACCCGACTAGAATTCATGAGGATGCAGGTTCAATCCCTGGCCTTGCTCGGTGGGTCAAGGACCTGGTGTTGCCATGAGCTGTGGTGTAGCTTGCAGATGCATCTCAGATCTGGCATTGCTATGGCTGTGGTGTAGGCCTGCAGCAGTAGCTCTGATTCGACCCCTAGCCTGGGAACTTCCACATGCCAGGGGTGCGGCTATTAAAAAAAACAAAATAAAATAATAGGAGTTCCTGTTGTGGCGCAGTGGAAACAAATCTGACTAGGAACCACGAGGTTGTGGGTTCGATTCCTGCCCTGGCTCAGTGGGTTAAGGATTTGGTGTTGCCGTGAGCTGTGGTGTGGGTTGCAGATGCAGCTCCAATCCCGAGTTGCTGTGGCTGTGGTGTAGGCCGGCAGCTGTAGCTCCAATTTGACCCCTAGCCTGGGATGCTCCATATGCCGCGGGTACAGCCCTAAAAAGCAATAACAATAATAATAATAATAAATTTAAAAATAAATCTACTTAAAAAAAGGCCGACCAAATCAAAGAGGCAAGTAAATACTTCAAAATAAATGAAAGACCAAAATAAAACAAAAACAAATCAGTGAATTCTGTTTTATCCTTACTGTCATCCTGTCTATGACAGATAAGAGCCTAATTTATGAACTACAATATTATTGCAAATAATATTCTGTATTGGTTGATTAGATATAGAGCCTATAATATTATGAGGGTATTTACTAACTTTATGACTATGGAGATAGGTTTAAAATGTAACTACATTGTGCTGGCTAAAGATAATGTTTATCTCTTCAAAGTTTATTTACTCAGGTCCCCTGGTGGTACAGCAAGTTAAAGATCCAGCATTGTCACTGCTGTGGCTTGGGTTACAGCTATGACTTGGGTTGATCCCTGGCCCAGGGAGCTTTTGCAGTGTCAGGCGCAGCCAAAAAAAAAAAAAAGGATATGTACTCACCATAATTTCTTCATTTTGAAGCTGCCCCTCTGTGTGTACTAGATCTAAAATACAAATTTAACAGAAATGAGTTAGGGATCAACATGCATGAGGACAACTACTGAAATCTATGTTCAATAAAACATGATATACAGTAAATTATAGGAGTTCCCGTCGTGGCACAGTGGTTAACGAATCCAACTAGGAACCATGACGTTGAGGGTTCCATCCCTGGCCTTGCTCAGTGGGTTAAGGATCCAGCCTTGCCGTGAGCTGTGGTGTAGGTTGCAGACTCGGCTCGGATCTGGAGTTGCTATGGCTCTGGCGTAGGCCGGCGGCTACAGCTCCGATTAGACCCCTAGCCTGGGAACCTCCATATGCCGCAGGAAGTGGCCCTAGAAAAGGAAAAAAAAAAAAAAAAAGCAAATACAGTAAATTATAGTTAGACCAGATTTATCAGTGTTTTGGGGTTAAAAATCAACATAAAAATACAGATGTTTGAAATAAACAGTATGAAACATAAACTATGAGCTGTAAAATACCTCTAGTGAGTATAAATAAAAGTAAATATAAATTACAGTGAATATAAAGTGAAAAATTGATAAAAGATGTAATCCTTTTCAAGGATCAAGCTACAAAGAGTAACTGCAGGCCTGAAAGAAGCTATCTTACCATTCTTATGGGAACTAACTAGGCTCAGTTTCTCACCATGAATTTTCACTATGATGCTGAGGTATGCTGCCCATGAATTCATCTTTTCTGGTATCCAGCTTCAGAAAACCTTTACTTATGTAATTTTAGGACAGATTGATTGATTAACTTGCATGGTCATGACTTAATCATATCTAAATAACATTCTTTTGGAAACATCAAATATTTAACCGATATAACAATAAATACTGACATTATTTTTTTGATAGGCAAGAAATAGATTTATTTATTTTTATTTTTTCGGTCTTTTTGCCTTTTCTAGGGCCATTCCTGCGGCATATGGAGGTTCCCAGGCTAGGGGTCGAATTGAAGCTATAGCTGCAGGCCTACGCCAGAGCCACAAGCAACACCAGATCTGAGCCTCATCTTCGACCTACACCACAGCTCACGGCAACGCTGGATCCTTAACCCACTGAGCAAGGCCAGGGATCGAACCTGCGACCTTATGGTTCCTTGTCAGATTCGTTAACCACTTCGCCACGATGGGAACTCTCAAGAAATAGATTTATTACGATAGGATGCGTGTGAGAGATACAAGCAGGCAGGCAAGGTGGCTCTTCTTTAGAAATTAATTTTATTTGTATCAAAATAGTGTACATAATTTTCAAAGGCATGTAGTACAAAAAGAGAAGTCTCTGGGCAGTAATATTATGTATGACTTTCTTTCTGTTTCCTAATCTTTCTCCGATGTAATGAAAAATAGTAATGCCCTACTTGACCTTTTTTTCTCCAGTCCTGCTCCCTAGAGGCTAGAGGTAGATGTTTTCAACTCTTTAAGCCTTTTTTTCCCCTGGATTTATAACGTTTTATATCCCTTTCCTTGATTTATCAATTTGTTTATTGACTTTATATTATGGTAGGTGAAAATTTAGGTCTCTTAGACCAAAATCCTTTTCCTTCTTCTGAAACTTTTCCTTCCTGCCATCCTCTCAATTTTTTTTTTTTTTTCTTTTTAGAGCCAAATCTGAAGCATATGGAAGTTCCTGGTCTAGGGGTCGAATTGGAGCTGCAGCTGCCAGCCTACACCACAGCCACAGCAAAACCAGATCCAAGCCGCATCTGTGACCTACGCTGCAGCTTGCGGCAATGCCAGATCCTTAATCCATTGAGCGAGGCCAGGGATTGAACCTGCATCCTCACGGACACTAGTTGGGTTCTTAACCTGATGAGCCACAAAAGAAACTCCATCATCCTCTCAATTTTGAAATCAATGCTTGATGGTTACACAGTTATCTGTATAAATGTTATTTACTGCTGAAATAAATAATAAATTATGACACATTTTCTTTCTTTCTTTCTTTTTTGTCTTTTTTTGCTATTTCTTTGGGCCGCTCCCACGGCATATGGAGGTTCCCAGGCTAGGGGTCGAAACAGAGCTGTAGCCACTGGCCTACGCCAGAGCCACAGCAAGGTGGGATCCGAGCCGCGTCTGCAACCTACACCACAGCTCATGGCAACACCGTATCGTTAACCCACTGAGCAAGGGCAGGGACCGAACCCGCAACCTCATGGTTCCTAGTCGGATTCGTTAACCACTGCACCACAACGGGAACTCCCACATTTTCTTTCTTATACAACTCCTCTATCAGAAGTTAGTAATAACTCTTCTTTCATTTGCTTAGTTTTTTAAATATGAAAAATTAGAAAATCTCAAACATAAAAGACAGGATATAACTCTTATATACACCCATCATCCAGAATTTACAATTACCAGCATTTTACCATACTTGATTTATCTAATTTTTTTCCTAACATGTTTTAAAGCAAGTCTTAGACATCTTGACATTTCATCTTTAAATATATGATTATCATCTTCAAACAAGAATATTTTCTTACATAACCATAATGCCATTATCATATGAACATTAAAAATGCTTTAATGTTACATAATAACCAGTCCACATTAAAATTTCCCCATTGTCCCCCAATGTCTTTTCATAGTTTGTTTATTCAAATCAGAAGTGTCTCTTTTAATATAAACAGCTTTCTCTCATACACACGTTTTTTCATCCCATTGACTTATTGAAGAGAATAGGTCTGTTGTCCTGTAAAATGTCCCCCATTTTCTCATATTGCCTCGTCGTGGTTTCATTTACTTTGTCCTCTATCCTCTGTTCCCTATAGTTTGGAATGAAATTGAGCTAAAGGCTTGATTATATTCAGAGTTTAAGGCCTTCATCATATACCTGGTGATTTTTGGCTATCTTTTTTTATTTATGAGGAGTAGATCATTTGAAAGCTGTTCATAAGCCAAGCTCATTGACTACCAGACTTTGTTAGGGTGGTCTGGAATGAGTTCGTCTTTGTCAGTATCCATAGATCTTTCTTCTTCTAGGACCACTCAGTTTCACAAAAGATGAATCCTCCAATCTTCTGGTTGCTGTTATAAATAGCAAAGCACAGGAAGAAGGCTGGAGTTCCCACCATTCAACATGTAGGCTTCTGGGAGTTCCCGTCGTGGCTCAGTGATTAACGAACCTGGCTAGGATCCATGAGGACACAGGTTCGATCCCTGGCCTTGCTCAGTAGGTTAAGGAACTATGGTGCAGGTCACAGATGCAGCTCAGATCCTGCGTTGCTGTGGCTGTGGTGTGTAAGCTTAAATCCCCCATTTTCCACTCCATGTCTCATTCAGTCTCTTTACTATGCCCGGGCTCCCTAAGTCCTGAGCCTCAACATTCGGTGTTCCTAATCACCTCTTGGGGGTGGTTTGTGGGAGGAAAGGCTGGTCACTAGCTTTATAGGGTAGGAGAAGGTACCTAGGTCCAATCATTCTGTAAATGGATGTTCAACTATTCACCCTTGTTTTTTGGGTGACTGTGTGTCACTCACACTTTTCATGGTTCAGTTGTCTTGAGTTCTAGGCCTTTCCGTGGTTATGCTTGGTAAACTGGCTTGCTTCTCAGTGATATTCTCCTTGCTGGGCCCTTAGATTATAGTCTACTCTATTCTGAAAAGTTACTATTCCTCCATCTGCTTCCTCTCTCCCATAATATGTATTAAGTGTTATCTTCTTTCATTTTCTTTTTATAGCCACACCTGTGGCATATGGAAGTTCCTGGGCTAGGGGTCAAATCAGAGCTGCAGCTGCTGGCCTACACCACAGCCACAGTAATGCCAGATCTGAGCTGCATCTGTGACCTATGCTGCAGCTTGTGGCAATGCCAGATCCTTAACCCAATGAGAAAGGCCAGGGATGGAACCCACATCTTCATGGACACTATGTCAGGTTCTTAACCCACTGAGCCACAACAGGAACTCCTCTTCCATAATATACATTGATCTCCTATATTTACTTTGGTCTCCTGGTTTTTTGTTTGTTTTTATTTTTTTTCCTTACAGGTTTACGCTTCTCTTTATTCCTTTATTATTTTCATGGTATTTGGGGAAGAAAAGGAGATAGACACACAAGGTCAATCTGTTGTGTTTAACTAGAGGCTACCAATTTTGCTGATATTCAAATAGCACCATTAATCAGGAAGGAAGGAAAGATGAAAAAGTAATATTTATTGTTCGTCTACCATTTATCAGACACTGTGTTCATGAAAACTTTAAATGGTAGGATCATCTCTGTTTTTCAGATAAGGATTCTAAAACTCAGAAAAATTAAGTATCACATTAACAATCACATAACCAGTAAGGGAAGAAGAATCCATTTTCAAACCTGGGTTTTTCTATGCCCTAAATATGTCACAACAATCATTCAAGTCATCTTTACCAAAATGTAGCCCGATTAGAGAGGAGAGGGCAATTCTCTACTCCCTGATGATCAGAACAATGCTGGTAAAACAAGCACATACCTCTTTCAATCCACTGCTCAAAATCAACCGGATCTTTAGAAGTGCTCTTTTCAATCCTCAAGGTCTGCACTGATAATGTAAATAAACAAAACAAATAAAGTGTTCATTATCTACCCGGTTTTATGTTGTTGTCTCCATAGTCCTTTTTTCCTCTAAGACTTCAGCATGGGTGATACTGCATAAAGTACTGGGATCAGGACCACCACATTATGAGAATCACTCAGCCACTCTGTTTTTCCATAAGTCTCTATGTAAAATACAGTCTGTGTAACTGCAATCTTACAAATATTTGCAGGCACAAAACACAAAGCTAGTATATAGCCTTTCAGAATTTGATATCATCTTTTTTTTGGCATACTGGTAGATAATAATACATCAGTGGTCTCGGTCATAAACTTTTATGGAAAAACTACTATGAGTCAGATATATTTATTTATTCACTGGACTTCAATCTTAGGATGAGGAAACAGGCTTAAAGAAATCAGGCAACTTAGAGAAGTCAGGCAAGGTGTTCAGTGATACAGAGTTAGTAAGCCAGAACTGGAACGCAAACTTTAGCTATGAGTCCAGAGCCTTTACAAGTAATGACAGAAGAGAGAATACAGTCATTTTCCTGCTGCACTGGTTTTTCGCTTACTCCTAGGCCAGCTCCTCTTGCCCCACATCCTTTCTTCCCCTTCTCTGTTCTGTGACCTGGGAGAAAGACTGCTGGGGACTGCGTCACCTGGACTCATTTGCCCACTGCCCACTGGCCAGATCTGGCCAACTGCAGGCACTGACTAGAAACTGGAGGGCGGGGAGAAGTGAGATTGGGTTGTATTTTCTCCACTCCCTTCCCACTTCAGTGCTGGGTCTCTGACAGGGGTTATGTCCCTTCTGGTTACAGCTCCTAAAAGGCCAGGCCCTCAGGCACAGACTCTAGCTCTCACTGAGCTCCAGCAATACTTTTCCTTCCCTCGGCCCAGGGGAGGTAGTGGCTTACTGCTGTAGTCAGTTTCGGGTGTCTCACCAGCCCTAGTTTGTTCGCTTAACCCAGGCCATGATTCTGTAAGTAGTCCTCTCAATAACTAACGTCTCTTCATTTGAGCCATCTGGGATGTATCGTGTTTCGTGCCATGATTCTAACACACTTTATCCTTAAATAAACATAAGACAAGATTAGGATGATGTTCCAGTGGGAGAGACTTCTCCCAAATCTCTCAGAAAACGCCATTATTAATAAAAGAATCAAAATTACCACATGCAAATAATCAGGGTTATCAGATTTTCAGAAAGAATGTGACAGAGAACCCTGGCCAAAAGAATCAGGAATAATGACATCAAGAAACCGAGTGTTCTGGCAAGCTGGCTTCTTATGTTCATAACAGGGTCTTTTGCCAAAGGCTTTCACATAGCAAATTGCATGGAAATTATTACGTGCTTTGGAAGGGTTTCAAATTTGCCGTTTCAGAGAGGTTAACTGTGCTCCAGGCAGTCAACTCACACTCTCCACCCATTGACCCCAGCAATAAAACTGGATTCCATGGTATAAAAAAAATTAGTATTTTTGCCAAAAGTTTACATATGTGCCTTCTGCCTATGGAAAAACTGAAAGGTGATGAAAATTAATGAAATGAAATGAAAACATGATATGCTTACCAAAGTAACTCTGGATTACAAGCCTTTCAATCCTTACGTGTTTGTGAAAACAAATAATGAACTCTTGGGGAAACATCCCTGTGGTGGTCCAAAATGTTTCTGGATTTCTATTGTTGATTTTAAAGAAAAAAAAGAAAAGTGGAGCCAAATGTTTAGAAATGTTTAATCATAAAATTCTAGTGAATAAATATTTTAAAAAATAAACCAAAAAACCCCAAAACAACCATTGGATTTTGCAACCCCTCTCTAACTGTTCATTCTGCCACTAATGTCTCTCCAACTTTAGTCATTCTTTACTACTACCAGATTATGGGGTTTTTTTTAAACTCAGAATTGATGTCACTCTTGTCTAAAAGCCTGTAGTGACCCCTTATTGCCTATAAACCTAAACTCCTTAGTATGGCATTTTACGACCCCAGACAATCTGGTCCCATCATTAAAGTATATCATCCCCCAACATGATATCATCTCCCATTAGTCACATTGGACCAAGATTAAAATTCTGTAAACACATCATGCAGGCTCATGCTTCTGTGTCTTAGTTTATGAGGTTCTCTTACCCTAAAAAGCCCTTCTTCCTTTGCAAAAGTTTATTCACTTTTTGGTCCCATCTCTCCAACTCCAACAAATCAGAATAACTTGATTCCTCCTTTGTATTCACCTCACACATAGCATCCATTTTTACGATGGCACTTTTTTCTTGTGTTTTTATTGCTCCAGCTACATACTCCACTCCTTAAGTCCAGTCACTTTCTGTTCCTCATCTTTTTTTTTTTTTTTTTGTCTTTTTAGGGCTGCACTGGCAGCAAATGGAAGTTCCCAGGCTAGGGGTCGAATCGGAGCTATAGCTGCCGGCCTACACCACAGCCACAGCAACACCACATCTAAACTGCGTCTGTGACCTACACCACAACTCACAGCAACACCAGATCCTTAACCTACTGAGTGAGGCCAGGGATCGAACCTGTGACCTCATGGATACTAGTCAGTTTTGTTTCTGCTGCACCGTGATGGGAACTCCTCTGTTCCTCATCTTTATATTGCCAGTAACTATCACAATGGCTGACCC
Source organism: Phacochoerus africanus (assembly GCF_016906955.1). NCBI lineage: Eukaryota > Metazoa > Chordata > Mammalia > Artiodactyla > Suidae > Phacochoerus > Phacochoerus africanus. Next base: position 157,872,496 of record NC_062551.1, on the reverse strand, counting down.
ATAGTAGATACACAATAGATGTTTGTTGAAACAAATTAATACATGCATTCAATGTTAGTCTTGCATTATGCACAATTTTACATATATATGTAGTATTGACTATAGAAATAATATTTCTATTTTAATTATACCATTATATAAGTACATAATTATATAACTTTAAAAAGAAAAGGTTTTTTTTGTCTTTTTTTATCTTTTCTAGGGTCAAGCCCGTGGCATATGGAAGTTCCCAGGCTAAGGGTCTAATCGGAGCTGTACCCACCGGCCTACACCACAGGCACAGCAACTCGGTATCCTAGCCGTGTCTGTTATCTACACCACAGCTCACAGGCAACACCGGATCCTTAACCCACTGATGGAGGCCAGGGATCGAACCTGCAACCTCATGGTTCCTAGTTGGATTTGTTAACCACTACGCCACGATGGGAACTCCTTTTCTTTTTACCTTAAGTGAAATTTCCCTTAAGTGTACAATTCAATTAGTTTTGATAAATGTATGTGCTTAAGTAAGCAATATCTCAGGATAACCAACACCCTAATCAAAATAAGGAACTTTTCCATCACTCTGGAAACTTCCCTTTTCTTTCCTTCCAGACAATCCCCACTGCCCTTATGCAACCACTGATCTGACTTCCACTGCCATAGACTATGCTATAATCTGTTTGTTCGTTTTTTTGCTTGATTTTTTTTGTTGAATATTTGGATTGCCTCCAGTTTTTTAACTTGTATGAATAAAGCCTCTATGAACATTCTTGTGCAGGTATTTTTGTGGATATGTTTTCATTTCCTTGGATAATTACTGTGAGTGGAATTGCTGAGTCATAAGGTAGAGGTATATTAAGTTTTATGAGAAAATGTCAGATTTTTAAAGTGGTTGTGTCATTTTCCATTCCTAATAGAAATGGGAGGGAGTCTAGTTGCTCTATATCCTTGTCAACATTTGCTGTTATCAATTTTTTAATTTTAGCCATTCAAGTGGATGTGAAATGATGATTACGGTATTAATTTGCATCTCCCTGATGACAAATGATGCTAAGTCCTTTTTCATGTACTTTTTGGCCATTCATATATTTTCTTTTATGCTAAGTGTCTGCTAAGTGTTTTATTTTATTTTATTTTACCACATCTGTAGTGGTATAATGATCATAACAATGTGATTTCAGAGGATTTCCATCCCACCGCCCAAGCACATACCCTCACCCCCCAAACTGTCTCCTCTGGAGACCATAAGTTTTTCAATGTCTGTGAGTCAGCATCTGTTCTGCAGAGAAGTTCAGTCTGTCCTTTTTTCAGATTCCACATGTCAGTGAAAGCATTTGATATTGGTGTCTCATTGTATGGCTGACTTCACTTAGCAGTGTTTTATTTTATTTATTTATTTTTTGTCTTTTTGTCTATTCCAGGGCTGCACCCATGGCATATGGAGGTTCCCAGGCTAAGAGTCTAATTGGAGCTGTAGCCACCAACCCACACCACAGTCACAGCAACACCACATCCAAGCCATGTCTGCAACCTACACCACAGCTCACGGCAACACCAGATCCTTAACCCACTGAGCGAGGCCAGGGATCAAACCGGCAACCTCAAGGTTCTTAGCTGGATTCGTTAACTGCTGAGCCACAGTGGGAACTCCTAAGTATTTTATTTTTTAAAAAGCTCTTTTTATTTTTACTATATATTTGTGGGAGTCCTTTGTCAGATATGTATGTATCATGAATATTTTCTCCCAGTCTGCAGTTTGCCTTTCCATTTTCTTAACTGTGTCTTTCAATGAGTATTAGTCTTATTTTTGGTGAAGTCCAGTTTTATTACCTTTTTTTTTTTTCTTCCCTTTTTAGGGCTGTACCTGTTTCATATGCAAGTTCCCAGGCTAGGGGTCAAATTGGAACTCCAGCTGCTGGTATATGCCATAGCCACAGCAATACCAGATTCGAGCCTCATCTGTGACCTACGCCACAGCTCATGGCAATGCAGAATCCTTAACCCACTGAATGAGTCCAGGGATCAGACCCGCACCCTCAAGGATTATTAGTTGGGTTCTTAACCTGCTGAGACACAATGGAAACTCTCAGTTTTATTGCCTTTTTTATGCTTAGTAATTTTTGTGTCTTCATTAAGAAATCTTTGCCTACTTCATTGTCACAAAAGTACTTTTTTAGGTTTTCTTTTAGAAGCTTAAATATTTTAGCTCTGAATTAAGTTCTATGATTCATCTTGAATTAATTTTTGCATTTCGTATGAGGTAGCGGTTGAGGTTTATTTTTATCTACATGTTTATTCGGTCATTCCAGCACCAAATGTTAAAAATACTTTCCTTTCCCAGGGAACCCTCCTGCACTGTTGGTGGGAATGTAAATTGGTACAACAACTATGGAAAACAGTATGGAGGTACCTTAGAAAACTATATATAGAATTACCATATTACCCAGCAATCCCACTCTTGGGCACATATACGGACAAAACTCCTTGAAAAAGACACATGCACCCGTATGTTCATTGCAGCACTATTCACAATAGTGAATGGAAAGACATGGAAACAACCTAAATGTCCATCAACAGATGAATGGATTAAGAACATGTGGTATACATACACAATGGAATACTACTCAGACACAAAAAAGAACAAAATAATTCCATTTGCAGCAACATGGATGGAACTAGAGACTCTCATACTAAGTGAAGTAAGTCAGAAAGAGAATGACAAATACCATGTATCACTTATATCTGGAATCCAATACATGGCACAAACGAACCTTTCCACAGAAAAGAAAATCATGGACATGGAGAACAGACTTGTGGTTGCCAAGGGGGAGGGGGAGGGAGTGGGATGGACTGGGAATTTGGGGTTAATAGATGCAAACTATTGCCTTTGGAATGGATTAGCAATGAGATCCTGCTGTACAGCACTGGGAACTATATCTAGTCACTTATGATGGAGCATGATAATGTGAAAAAAAATGTATATATGTATGTATGACTGGGTCACCTTGCTGTACAGCAGAAAACTGACAGCACACTGTAAACCAGGTATAATGGAAAAAAAATCATTTAAAAAATAAAAGAAAAAAACTTTTCCTTTTCCTATTGAATTACTTTAGTGTCTTTCTCTAAAATTAATGGACTATACATAGATGTATGCATTTCTGCCCTTCCATGTTATTCCATTCATCAGTTTCTGTATCTTTATCCTTTTGCTGAAAATTGGTTGACTTTATATGTATTGGTCTATTTCTGGGCTCTCTATTCTGTTCCACTGATCTATATTGATCTATCTTTATAAAAGTGCCATGCTGGATCTGTCTTTGCAAAAGTGCCATGCTGTTTTGATTACTGTGTATATAAATTTTGCAATCAGATAATGTAAGTGCTCCAACTTCTTTTTCAAGATTAGTTTGACAAGAGTAGGTCTTTGCATTTCCATATTCATTTCAAAATCGACTTGTTAATTTCTATGTAAAAGTCTATTGAGGAGTCCCTGTCGTGTCTGAGTGGGTTAAGAACCCAACATAGTGTCCATGAGGATGCAGGTTTGATCCCTGGCAGGTCAGCTGGATCCGGTGTTGCTGTGGCTGTGGCACAGGACAGCTGTGTGGCTGCAGTTCCATTCGATTCCACCCCTAGCCTGAGAACTTCCATACGCCGCAGGTTTGGCCTTATAAAAAATAAAAGGAAAAGAAAAAAAAAATCTATTGCAATTGTATTGAAGCCCTAAGTCATTTTAGGGAGAAATTGCCATTGCAACAAGATTGAGTTTTCTGGTCATTTATATCTTTTCATTTATTTAATTGCTTTTTTTGGGAGGGGAGTTGTCTTTTTAGGGCCGCACCTGAGGCATGTGGAGGTTCCCACGATAGGGGTCAAATCGGAGCTACAGCTGCTGGCCTACACCACAGCCACAGCAACACAGGATCCTTAACCCACTAAGCAAGGCCAGAGATCGAACCCACAACCTCATGGTTCCTAGTCGGAGTCGTTTCTGCTGTGCCACAACAGGAATGCCTATTCTTAACTATTTTAAATGTGCTATTATTATTTTTATTTTTCTGCTTTTTTGGGCTGTACCTGTGGCATATGTAAGTTCCCAGGCTAGGGGCTGGATCGGAGCTGCAGCTGCCAGCCTATACCATAGCCCCAGCAATGCCAGATATTTAACCCACTGACCAAGGCCAGGAATTGAACCCGTGTCCTCATGGTTACTAGTTGGGTTAGTACTGAGCCACAACAAAAACTCCTTAAATGTTTTAAATGCTATTGTAAATGGAATTTTTTTTTTTTTTTTTTTTGGTCATGCCTGTGGCATGTGGAAGTTCCTGGGCCAGGGACTGAACCTGTGCCACACTAGTGACAATGCCAAATCCTTAACCACTATTCCACCAGGGAAATTCAACCCAGGGTACTTGGTAGTCACATTTCTTGGGGGGAGGGGCAAGGCTTGATGTGGGATCTCAGTTTCCAGACCATGCCACAGCGGTAAAAGCACTGATTCCTAACCACTACATCACCAGGGAACTCCCTCGTAAATGGAATTTTTAAAAATTCCATTTTCCAAATGTTTCCTGCTGGTATATAGTAATACAATTGATTTTTATGTATTGACCTTGCTAAATTTAGTTTTTGGTAGATTCCTTAGGGTTATGTAGATTCATATAAGCTGTGAACAAAGAAAAAAAAATTTTAGTGGCCAGTAGCTCTTATCTGTATATGTAGATGTGCATGTAGATGCATGCACGCCTAAAGAAATGGAAACCCAAATAAATATTATGAATAGTTCAAAAGGCTACTTGGTTAAAAGATGTATGTTAAGAGGACTCACACCAAAACTTATTTTCCAGCTGCCATCTGGAGTAGGAAGACCTTCCTCTTTGAGGAAATACCACAGAAGAGTGCAGTCTGATCATTATCTTCATTATACTATGTCTACTGATTTTCTTCCGAATTTTTTAAAATTTGTATACAATTGTACAGGTTGCTTTCCCTTTACAACTACTATAAAATATTGGCTATATTCCCCATGTTGTTCAATACAGCCTTGAGCCTATCTTACACCCAATAGTTGGTACCTCCAAATCTCCTACCCATATTTTTGCCCCTCCCTGCTCTGCCCACTGGTAAACTCTAGATTTTTCTGTGAGTCTGTTTCTTTTTTGTTGTAGTCACTAGTTTCTTGAGCTTTTTATAGTCCACATATAAGTGACATACAGTACTGAACAAAGACGGTTTTGCTCTTTCTTTCTAATCTTTTTTTGTTTAGGGCTGCATATGCGGCATATGGAAGTTCCCAGGCTAGGGATCAAATCAGAATTGCAGCTGCTGGCCTACGCCAAAGACACAGCGATGCCAGATCCTTAACCCACTGAGTGGGGCCAGGGATCGAACCCACAGTCTCATGGATACTAGTTGGGTTTATTACCACTGTGCCACAAGGGGAACTCCTTTCCTTCCAATCTTTATGTCTTTTCTTGCCTTACTGCATTGGCTAAGACCTCCAAGACAACAGTGAATAGAAATGATGAGAACTAACATCTTTGCTTTGTTTCCAATCGTAGGGGAGTAAGTATTTTTTTAATTGAAGTATAGTTGATTTAAAATATTATATTAGTTCCAGCTGTATAGCATAGTGATTCAAAACTTTTATAGATTATACTGCATTTAAAGTTACTATAGTTGTCGCTCAGCGGTAAACAACCTTACCAGTATGCGTGAGGATGTGGGTTTGATCCGTGGCCTCACTCAGTGGGTCGGGGATCTGACATTGACGTGAGCTGTAGTGTAGCCTGCAGATGTGGCTCTGATCCCGAGTTGCTGTGGCTGTGGTGTAGGTCAGCAGCTGTAGCTCCAATTGACCCCTAGCCTGGGAACTTGCATGTGCCACAGGTACAGCCCTAAAAAGACAGAAAAAAAAAAGTTACTAGAAAACAATGGCTATGTTTCCTTGTGCTGTACAATAGAGCCTTGTTGCTTATCTATTTTCTATATACTAGCTTGTATGTCTTAATCCCATACCCTTATTTGCCCCTCCCAGCTTCCCTCTCCCCATGGTATCCACTAGTTGGTTTTTTGCATCTGTGAGTCTGTTTCTGTTTTGTTATATGCGCTCATTTGTTTCACTGGGAAAGCATTTATTACTTCACCATTAAGCTAAAAATTTTTAGTTAATGCCTTTATCAGACTGAGAAAGTTCCTTCTTTTTTTAGTTTTTTGAGAGTTGTTATCATGAATGCATGGTGAATTTTGTCAAATGATTTTTCAGAATGATTGTATGATTTTCTTCTCTGTTGTTCTGACAATATGGTAAATTACATTCAATCTGTATTCCTGTGATAAGGTGGTGAATATTGCATTCTTATGATATCCTCCATTTGCTGGATTCAATTTGTAGGATATTTATACAGTTTAATTTCTACAATCGATATAAGCTATTTTGATTTTTCTATTTTACCTTGTATCATTTTTATAGGTTGAGTTTTTCAAGGAATCTGTCCATTTCATCTGTTGTCCATTTTTTTTTGTCTTTTCTTGTTGTTATTATTGTTGTTGTTGTTGTTGCTATTTCTTGGGCCGCTCCCGTGGCATACGGAGGTTCCCAGGCTAGGGGTTGAATCGGAGCTGTAGCCACCGGCCTACGCCAGAGCCACAGCAAGGTGGGATCCGAGCCGCGTCTGCAACCTACACCACAGCTCACGGCAACACCGGATCGCCAACCCACTGAGCAAGGGCAGGGACCGAAACTGCAACCTCATGGTTCCTAGTCGGATTCGTCAACCACTGCGCCACGATGGGAACTCCTACGTTGTCAAATTTATTAGCCTATATTTGTTCTTGATATTGACCCTTTTAGAATTTCTGGTGATACTGTTTCTTTCCATTCTGGTACAGGCAATTTGCATTTTCTCTCTTTTTTTTGTTGTCAGTTTTGCTAGAGGTTTATTACTCTTTTCACAGGATCAATTTTTGTTTTATCAATTTTTCCTAACTGCCTATTTTCTATTTCATTGATTTTTGCTCTTACCTTTATCATTTATTGTCTTCTTTCTTTTGGTATTATTTGCTCTTCATTATCTAGCTTCCTAAGGTAGAAATTTAATTACTGGTTTTAAAACTATTCTCCTTTTTAATATAAGTATTTGTGCTATAACCATCCCTTAAAGAATTGCTTTAGCTGCATACCACAAATGCGGCTATTTTTTTCATTATCATTCAGTTAGAAATATTTTCTAGAGCTCCCACTGTGGCTCAAAGGAGTCAGCAGTGTTTTGGGAGCACTGGGATGTTGGTTCAATCCCTGGCTTGACACAGTGGGTTAAAGATCCAGCATTGCTGTAACTGTGGCTTAGGTTGCAACTATGGCTGGGATCTAATCCCTGGCCGGGGAGCTGCATATGCTGCAGGGTGGCTAAAATTAAAAAAAGAAAGAAAGAACTATTTTCTAATATCTTTTGTGTTTTTTTTCTTTGACCCATGGGTTATTCTGAAGTGCTGTGTGTTTAATTTCTAAGTTTTGGTGTATTTTCTAGATGGCTTTCTGTTATTTATGTCTAAATTTAATTACATAGTGGTCAGAGAACATATTCTTTTCTTCTCCAGCTTAACTGAGATATAATTGACATGCGTCATCACGTAACTTTAAGGTGTACATACACAAAGATGTGATACGCACATATATTGCAAAATGGTTACCCAATAAAGTTAGTTAACACATCCACCACTTCACATAATTACTATTTTTTTTTTTGGAGAACATATTCTTTTAGATTTCAGTTTTCTGAAATTTATTGAGACTTATTTTATGGTCCAGCACATTTCAGTGCATGTTCAATGTACACTTGTTCCATGTGCTATTGTTGATTATAGTGTTCTATAAATGTCAGTCAAGGTGACTGAGAGTGTTGTATGGATCATCTAAATCTTTACAGATTTTTTGGTCTAGCTGATTTTTTTTTTTTTTTTTGCCATTTCTAGGGCCACTCCCACGGCATATGGAGAATCCCAGGCTAGGGGTCGAATCGGAGCTGTAGCCACCTGCAACCTCATGGTTCCTAGTCAGATTCATTAACCACTGTGCCACGACGGGAACTCCTTCCTGGGTGTTTTTAATGAACGTGAGCAATATAACATCAAAGATATGTAAAGATGCACCAGGATTTTAAAATAACATATAACTGGATCCGTACAATTAAGTATAATAAAGCCATCAAAATAGTAGTTTCCTTTAAAATAAAGCCTTATAGCTATTAACTGTTAAACATTTATTATCTCATGTGTTAAAAAAAAAGTCATGTGATTTTTTTTTTTTCCCACAACTCTGAGGTAGTTAGGGAAAGTGGTATTATCTCCAATTTTCAGATGAGGAAACTGAGGCTCAAGTAATAACACATATATTCTTAGCCGAAAGTAACACATTCAGTTCACTTCCCAGGAATTCTAACAGTAAATCATTCTTCTCCATTATTCCAAAAGGACTAGTTCTCTCTCTCTTCTACTTTTTCTCTTAACTCTTTTTTTTTTTCCTTGTATAGAATTTTTTCCTCTTTCACTGACATGATAAATACCAAAAAGCAAAAGTAGGGTCAAGAGGAAGTTGAAATATAATCACTTTTTAGAACTCCACTTCTGAGAAAATTGAGAATTGGGAGCACTGTCCTTTAGGGGAAAATTTACAGCACTGCTTTCTCCAAAAAATTCTATGGTTACTCCCACTCAGATATACCAACTTATGAGTAAAGAGTAAATTTTAGGAGCTCCCATCGTGGCGCAGTGGTTAACGAATCTGACTAGGAACCATGAGGTTGCGGGTTCGATCCCTGGCCTCGCTCAGTGGGTTAACGATCCGGCGTTGCCATGAGCTGTGGTGTAGGCTGCAGACACGGTTCGGATCCTGCGTTGCTGTGGCTCTGGCGTAGGTCGGTGGCTACAGCTCCGATTAGACCCCTAGCCTGGGAACCTCCATATGCCGCAGGAGTGGCCCTAGAAAAGTCAAAAAGACCAAAATAAATAAATAAATAAATAAAAAGAGTAAATTTTAGTATCTACCATATAAAGTCTAACTGTATTTGTTGGAAACGAATATGAATTAAAAGTCTCTGATATGCTCTGTTCAGTTATCAGGTCAGTTAACCACTTTTATTCCACATCGTTTTCTGTACTAAGGGTTTTTATACAATCTAAAAAATATTACAGGAGTTCCCCCGTCATGGTGCAGCAGAAATGAATCCGACTAGGAGCCATGAGGTTGCAGGTTCAATTCCTGGCCTCACTCAGCGGGTCATGGATCCGGTGTTGCTGTGAGCTGTGGTGTAGGTCAAAGACTTGGCTCGGGTCCTGTGTTGTTGTGGCTGTGGCACAGGCCAGCAGCTGTAGCTCCGATTAGATCCCTAACCTGGGAACGTCCATATGTCATGGGTGCGGCCCTAAAAAAAAAAGCAAAAAAAAAAATTATGTACTTACTAATATGGACTGATAGATTCTAAAATATTATCTGTTACGTAAAATACCCAATCTTAATGATTTATAAACATTCCCCCTTGAAAGAAAGGTCACCAAAAGGGTGTAAGGTAGATTGATCTTACCTTGGAAATTTGATCTATCTTCAAACAGAGACAAGGGGTACTTTTGGAAAGATCTCTATTTCTGGCCAACAACTTAAAAAAAATCTCTATAGGTCTGTGATCCTCATAGCAGTCCTCACATTTATATCTCTATGGCAGAGTGGGATAAATAACTATTATCTGAATTGCAGAAGTAAAAAACTAAGGAGGATGAAAACCACAGACATTAAGTTTTTTCTTCATATCTTAAATTTGAGAAACTGGGAGTTAAAAGAAATGAGTATTAGTTTTGATTTTGTCATTTGCTTATCAGTGTGATTATGTCATTTTACTTCTCATCTTTGTTGTCATCTTTATACAAGATTGAAAATACTTTCATTTTGGCCTCTTATTCCCCAAGCTTACTGTAAGAGTCAAGTGACATAACATCTATAAAATTATAAAGCCCTGTGCAAATGTACCGTAACAGATGCATATACGTATGTATAAATGTCTATGTGTGATTGTACGTATGACTAATCTTTGATGGTCTAACTCACAAGCTACTCAACAAATATTTTAAGAGACTGCAGTCAAAGATGAAAAAAGTCACAGTCTCTGACTTCTAGATATTTCCAGTTGAGGTGATGAACATTAAAAATAAGTAATTATACAATAAAGGAATAAATAAGGTAATAGAGGTATATCCCAAATTCTATTGGAGCCTAACAAAAAGGTAAACTAATCTTACTTGAGGGAAAGGGACAGTTCAGAGAGGAGATAACAACTGGCCTTAAAGGAACAGGTCCAATTGCTGGAATTTTGTCTAGATATATGGACTTCACAATAGAACACAAAGAACCAGAAGATCTATGTCACAACAGGCTCTGCCTTCAATAGTTAAAACTGGTATTTGACCTCTTTAGACCTCTCTTACCATAAGACTAAATAAAAAGTTTAGATAAAACGAACTCATAATCCTTCCAGCTCTAAAATTATAAGATTCTATGAGTCAAACTCAGGTCACTATACAAATACCAAGAGAGAGAACTCAAGAGAGCAATAAAATAGCCAGAACTGTTTAAAAAAAAAAAAAAAAGGAGTTCTTCCTGGATGGATCTGGAGATTATTTGCTTGGTGAAATAAGTCAGACAGAGAAAGATAAACATGGTATATAACTTAAATGTGGAATCTAAAAAATAAAAGAAAATAGTATTACAAAAAAGAAAGAGACTTTCAGATGAAGAGAACAAACTGGTGGTTAGCAGTGGGGAAAGGGAAGTGGAGAGGGGCAACATAGGGCTAAGGGGACTAAGAGGTACAAACTTCTATGTATAAAATAAATAAACTACAAGGATGTATTATATAGCACAGGGAATACAGCCAATATCTTATAAATGGAGTAAAATCTTTAAAAATTGTGAATCACCACAAAGTATATCTGAAACATATAATATTGTAAATCAACTAGATTGACATCAATCTTTTAAAAAAAGAGTTCTCCCATTAACTACTTTTTCTTGGGATTTAAAAGTCTGAGAATCCGGAGTTCCCATAGTGGCTCAGCGGTTAATGTATCTGACTAGCATCCATGAGGACACAGGTTTGATCCCTGGCCTCGCTCTGTGGGTTAAGGATCTGTCATTGCCGTGAGCTATGGTGTAGGTCGAAGACGCGGTTTGGATCTGGCATTGCTGTGGCTGTGGTATAGGCCAGCAGCTGTAGCTCTGATTAGACCCCTAGCCTGAGAACTTCCATATGCTCAGGGTGCAGCCCTGAAAAGACAAAAGACAAAAAACAAACAAAAAAAGTTCAGTTTAGGAATTATAAAGAAAAGGATCAAAAACCTAAATATACAGAACTGAATTAGTTCCAGGAATGGTACTAAAGTGAGTGGTTAGGTAATCTAGTTCACCAAATATTTATTAAACTATGTTTACCAGGGCTAAGTGCTAGCTGTTATAAAACATATCTCAGTACTTAGGTGGTTTACTGACCTAATATTAAGACTTTAAGGGAGTTCTCGTCGTGGCGCAGTGGTTAATGAATCCGACCAGGAACCATGAGGTTGTGGGTTCGGTCCCTGCCCTTGCTCAGTGGGTTAAGGATTCCACATTGCCGTGAGCTGTGGTCGCAGACGCGGCTCGGATCCTGCGTTGCTGTGGCTCTGGCGTAGGCCAGTGGCTACAGCTCCGATTCGACCCCTAGCCTGGGAACCTCCATATGCCACGGGATTGGCTCAAGAAAAAAAAAAAAAAAAAGACTTTAAGGAAGAAAGAATAGTAACTCTTACCCATCAATGATATTTTCAGGTGGGTGTTTTTCATCACTTGATGTAGCTAAAATCACTTCAGTCCCTTCAGAGCTTAAACAAAGATCAACTTTTTTCATCTTTAAATGTTGAACCTGCAAGTAAAACAGTAACAAAACAATAACAACAAAAGCAACTTTTTATTCTCTGACCTTTATCTGAGAAAAGAAAGAGAAAGTCTGTTGCCTAGCACCCATCTCAACAACCAAGCTATTCAACAAGTGGGAGGGATTCTAACATGCTTATTTACATAAGTCAACTTCTGATCTCTCCCAGGGATCGTCTGTATAAGGGTACTTTTACTACTCTACTCTACAACCCAAGTCCCTAACACTTACATAATTTTTCTGCTTCTAGAATTAAAACCCCTCAATAATTATATAGAAACAGTTAATAAGCTAAAGTGACACAAATTAGTTGTAAATCTTTATTTATATTGCTATATTTCTGATATGTTAAAAAATGTGGCGCATAAAAACAGATGCTTTGTAACTGTTTCTCTATATGCTTATTGATTGAAGTAGCAAACAATAGTACTTAAATCTTAAGAGATACTTTATCAGCATTTTTTTTGAGTAGAAATATGAAATAAGAGAGCAATTTTTTTTTTTTTTTTTGCCTTTCTGCCTTTTCTAGGGCCGCTTCCCACAGCATATGGAGGTTCCCAGGCTAGGGGTCTCATCGGAGCTGTAGCCACTGGCCTACACCAGAGCCACAGCAATGCAGGATCCTTAACCCACTGAGCAGGGTCAGGGATTGAACCCGAAACCTCATGGTTCCTAGTTGGACTCGTTAACCACTGCGCCACGACGGGAACTCCTTTTTTTTTTGGCTACGCTCATGGCATGTGGAAGTTCCTGGGCCGGGGATCCAACCTGTGCCACAGCAGCAACCCAGCGATGCAGTAACAACACAGACTGGATCCTTAACCTGCTGTACCACAAGGGAACTCCTTCAATTGTTTATCCATTTATTTTTTATTTTTTTATGGATGCACCTGTGGCACGTGGAAGTTCCCGGGCCAAGGATTCAACCCAAGCAGCAGCTGCCACTTACGCTGCAGCTGAGGCAATGCTGGATCCTTTAACCCACGACATGGGGCTGAGGATCAAACCTACAGCTCTGCAGGGACCCGAGCTGCTGCAGTTGGATTCTTAACCCAGTGTATCAGGATAGGAACTCCAATTTTTATTTTTATTTTTTTTATTTTTTTTTGTCTTTTGTCTTTTTTTTAATGTTGTTGTTGTTGTTGCTATTTCTTGGGCCGCTCCCACGGCATATGGAGGTTCCCAGGCTAGGGGTCCAATCGGAGCTGTAGCCACCGGCCTACGCCAGAGCCACAGCAACGTGGGATCCGAGCCGCATCTGCAACCTACACCACAGCTCATGGCAACACCGGATCCTTAACCCACTGAGCAAGGGCAGGGACCGAACCCGCAACCTCATGGTTCCTAGTCGGAACCTCATGGTTCCTAGTCGGATTCGTTAACCACTGCGCCACGATGGGAACTCCGGAACTCCAATTTTTAAATTCTAATTCAGTCATTTGGTCCATGAACTTAAAGGCATCTCTGTTGTAGATTTAAGTTTGATAAAAAGCATCCTGAGAAGATACTGTTGAGCTGACAGAAGGAAGACTAGAGAAAGAGTACACCAGAACTCACCCTCCTTGATCTGCAGTGATAGGGCACAAACCAATATGCAGATGCAAGGCGACTGGGCAAGCTGTATCTACAAAAAATTAAAAAGATGAAGAATGTTTGGAAAAGGAAGAAAGACTTCCAATACACAAACTAAGCCCCAGTTTAACTTTTTTAAAAAATAAAACTATTTCAAATAAACAAACAACAAGCTACAGTGGATGTCTTACATTAACAATTATGTACCTACTTTGCAGATTTGAGAAATGTTAATATTTCAGTATGTCCACTTCAAATTTTTTTTAAAGAAATAAGTAGCTCCTGTCTTTATACCCTTCCTTGCCCAGTGGTAACAGCTATTCCGAAATTGGTGAATATTCTTCCCATGTTTTTATACTTTTACCATATATGGATCAGTATGCACAGTTCTTTTAAAACTTAGATGTTGTCACAGTGTACATATCCCTTGCTGCTTGTTTTTTCTGTCAATATTATGTCTGGATTTGGACTGTACTCCCAACATAAAGAATCTTAGTGTTTCCCCTATTTTTCTTTTTGTTAGAACAATTTATATAAGATGGGTGTTATCGGATCCTATAAGCCCAGTAAAGTGTTTATAGGTAGCATTTTTACTACTTCAAGTTCAATAAGTCTCTTTCGGTTTTCTATATCTTCTTGAGTCAATTTTGAAATTTGTATTTGGAGAAAACTATCTATTTCTTCTTATTTTGTGTATTTATTGGCATAAAGCTCATTTTCTATTATAATTTTAAAATCTAGTATTTAGTATTAAAAGCTGTGGTAAGATTGAAGAAAAAAGGCATACATGATAATATGATTTTATTTCGCCTTTTTTCTTGCCAATCTCACACAGCTTTTAATACTATTGATACCAGAGAACTGCTGTTGCTTGAACATTGTTAACTCTTAGTTTGAAGAGAAAAAATACGGTGAATTCTTGGAAATAGAGATTGATGTACTTGGATGTTAATTCTCAACAAAAATTCTAAAATTGCTAAATTTCATCATTAAAAGCATGTCCTTGAAAATCTAAACAAGAAGGTAGTAAAACTAGAAAGCAACAGTAACTTTAGTACACAAGTTATACCAAATCTATATATTTCTTTTTGTTTGATAGAGTTACTTCCTATTACTTCTGAATGTTCTGAACACTTCAAGAAAATTTCAAAGCATCTCAGATAACCTGTGGACTAGATGAAGAAATGTGGGATAGGTGACAGGCAGTACTTGAGGTAGATTATTTATAATTCTTGGAATGGCTATCCTCAAAGAATAATGATTAATGGGACAAAATGAACTGTGGAAGACCTTTATCCTTATCCCATTCAACATTTTCATTATTAAGGACAGAAAAAGTTTGTTTTATCAGTTTTGCAGATGACACAAAGCTGGGATATCAGCTAATATGCTAGAATTAGCTCACAAGAACTGAGCAAGCTAGAAAAATGTGTTGCAATGACTAAGATACTGAATAAGGATAACAGTAAAGGCCTGTACTCAGACTTAAAAAATCAGGAGTTCCCACCATGGCTCAGTGGAAATGAATCTGACTAGTATTCATGAGGACAGAGTTTCACTCCCTGGCCTTCAACCGTGGGTTAAGGATTCGGCATTGCTGAGAGTAGTGCAGGTTGCAAATGTGGTGTAGGCCAGCGGCTACAGCTCTGATTTGACCCCTAGCCGGGGAACCTCCATATGCCCCGGGTGTGGTCCTAAAACAGACAAAAAAAAAAAAAAATCAATCACATGAAGAACGGTTTAGATCAGGGATTGGGAAACTATTGCCTGTAAGTCAAATCTAGCCTGACACCTGTTTTTGTATGGCCCATCAGCTAAGAATGCTTTTTACATTTTAAAATATTTTTCAAAATCAATATAGTATTTTGTGGCACATGAAAATTATATGAGATAGGAAATTTGCAGCTTCGTGTCAATGAGTAGGTTTATTGGAAATGGCCATGCTCATTCATGTATATATTGTCTGTGGCTACTTTTGTGCTATAGTGACAGAGTTGAATGTTTGTGACAGACTCATAAAGCCTAAAATATTTATTATCTGGCCCTTTAGAGAAAAACCTTGCCAATCCTTCATCTCTATGTGTAAAATATAGAGGATTAGTTGATTGCAAAGTCACTATAAGGCAAGAGTGTACTATATCTGCTCCTAGAGGCAAAGGAATGTTATTTTAGATTGTATTATTGGAGTTAAGATGGAACTACCTTCTATCGAAATCTTTGAAAACCAACTAAGGGCCAGACACTGCACTAGTAATGCAAAGATACTATGTAGTCACCTTTGACTACAGTAAATCTAAGACAAAGATGGTGACCAAGGCTTGGTTTTTGCCTTCAAGCTCTGTCAAGGAAGATGGACAACCATGAAACTAGTAACTTAGTATGTTACATGCTAATAGTGAACCACACCTAGAATACTCTGTTTGGTTCCAATTAGCATATTTTAAGTAAGACACTGTCAGGCTTTACATTGTTCAGAGGACTGCAAAAATTTCATGATGCTATATAAACTACATTAAATGGAGGAAGTTGAAAGAATATTGTTTCAAGGAGAGATAATTTAGTGAGAGAAATGTGACTACAAGTTTTAACATCACAAGTCTTCAAATGTAAAAAGTATTAGAATTTTTCACTAATAATTGATGATAATCAATAACAGGGAGAAATGCACTCAACAAATATGAACTCCAGTGTTCCCTGTGGTGCCATGGATTGAAGATTTGGCATTGTCACTGCAGCAGCTTGGGTTGCTGCTGTGTTATGGGTTCGATTCCTGGCCTAGGAACTTCCACATGCTGCAGGCATGGGCAAAATAAATAAACATGAATTTTTAAGCTGGATGACATCATAGATATAAGAAATTTCTAGCAAAGAGAAGATTTTTAATCTTTTCCAATCCTGGAAGTGTACAAGAAAAGGTAATAACCTATGAAGGAAACTAAAGAAAGAATTCTTGCACTGGGGTTCCTTTAGAGTGACTTGAATTCTAGGAAAGGTAGATTAGGAGCAGATAATACAAACACTTGAAAGTCAGGTAAAGAGAGTAGGCTTTAGCCTATAGTTCAGTGGTTCTCAACTGGATTGGTGGTGATGCCTTATCTTGTCCCAGTGCCATTTATCCACCCTTTCACCTCCAGTTCGCATGTCCTTTCTTTCCGCAAACCTCTCTGCGCCAAGTCTTCAGTTCACCTTCTCCCCGACCAGCCACTAGCTTCTGGTAACTCTTCGATTCCTCAAACCCTGTCCCATTACATCATCCACTGGGAACGTGTGTGTAAATTCGAGAAGCGCCATCCTCCCTCTCCCCAGTGCCAGCCAGGGCCTATAGCTTGGTATATCACTTGAAAGGCAATCAGCCCTGACCCCACATTTTCCCCTCCATCCCAAACCCTTCTCTTCAGTTCAAGGCCATTTCGAGACCTCCATGGGCCCTGAACATTCATAACTTTGACTCCTGGCGCCAAACTAGATAAAATATCTTAAATGAACCCACATCTTATGTCAAACATAATTCTGAAGTATGAACTTACGTTCCAGTGGATAGGTTTCATTTTCATACACTTACAATTTCGACTTGGAATTGATTTTCCCTTGTTGGGGGGGGGGTCAAAACATTTTATCAGGCCTAGAAAAAGTTCGTGCGCTGGTTCTCTGGTACTTCGAAGAGACCTGCGTCAGACTTCCCCCTTCCCGGTCCCCTCACGAGCCAAGCCTCAGCGCCCCCGGCGATCCGCCTCCGCGCCGCGCGTCCCCTCACAACCCCCGCCACGCTCGCTCGCTCGCTCCCTCCTCCACCAGCATCCCCTTCTGTCGGCCTCGCCCAGCCGGGGGTCCCACCTCCCAAGGTGCCGGGCGAGCCACGAAGCCCGGATCGCCTAGGCCTCCGGTTAGCGACAAATGCGCTTACAGTCGAGCTTCGTTTCTCTCTACCACCCTGCCCACAACACCGCCTCTCCCCTCTCCACCGGCCTTCTAGGAGTTCGCTGGATGCTGCGCAGAATCTACTCCCGGCTCTATGCTCCACCCCTCCCTCAGACCCCGCCCCGTCTCGCCCCACACTGCGTTGCGCGCCCCATTCCCCAGCCCCGCCTCCCTCCCGCCCAGCCTCCTCGAGATCCCCAGAGCGCTCAGCTCTTCTCTCCCGGCCTGATGCTCCACCCTCCCGTAGGCCACGCCCCAGACCACGCCCCCCGTGATCTTTGGTTCGCGGGCTGAGTTCCGCAGCCCCGCCCAAGGGCCTGTCCCTAGGTAAGCCCTGAGCACGCGCTGCTTACCCTCCCCCAGCTCAGCTTGATCCCAGGGGCCTGCGAGACCCAAGAGACCCGCCTTCGTGCGAACACGCACGCGCAGTCCCCACCTCTCCCGGCTCGAGCCCTAGGCCCTCAGGTCGCCAGCCTGGGGCCCGGTCCCGCCTCCAGGCCCAGCTCCGCCCCTCATGCCGGGTCTCGCGCGCAAGCGCGCCTCCCCTGCCCAGTCTTCCCTCCGCCCCCGCCGGCCCCGCGGTCCCAAGGCGCCAGGTCGCCCCCAGCCCCCTCCCTCCTCCCGCCCACTCTCTGTCCCACCCTCCTCAGCTTTGTGCCGGGGGCGCGGAGCCGCTTCCCCCCTCTGCCGCACCGCGGGAGGAGGGACCTGCCACCGAGGAGCTGCCGGGCTGCCCCAGGCGGGGGTACAGGTAGGTGGCGACCGCGGGCAGGGCCTCTCTCGTAGCCCAGGGCTGCGAATGGGGCGGGTGCGGGGTTTGAGGGAGGGGTGGGATGGGGGAGGGGGAGATCGAAAGGGACGAAGCTGGGGTGTGGTTGGTGAAAGATGTGGAGATGAGGATATAGGGGTGTCAGAGGTGGGTTTAAGGGTAGAATTGGGGTGCTGGGGGAGTGTATGAGGGCGTGTGAGGATTGGGGTTCAGGCCTGGGTGGGAGAAGGGAGAAGGATTAGCTTGGGTGAATTTGAGGAGGGGCATGCGTGGGAATTTCGACCGAGGTGGAGGATTGCAGTGCTGGCGAAGGAGGGGAGAGGGAATGGGATTGAGGGGTGCCAAGAGGGAAGGGTCTAGGACTGGAATGGGAGAAGGGGTGGGGTCTTGGGGGTAGGGAGGAAAAGTTGGGGCCGCGGATTGTGAAGTTGGGCTTTAGTGAGGCGTGAAGAAAGGAGATCTTGAAGGTTGAGGGCAGAAGACAAGGAAAAAGATGGAGAGATTGGGGTCCTGGGAGAGGGAATCTCAGCGAAGTGGGAGGAAGGGGCGAATACATGGTGAAGGACAGAGCAGGAGTGCATAGGGATGAGAGTGGGTGGGGGTGGAATGGTCTAGGAAGGAAGGAGCCGGGTGACGGTGGGATTGGGTCGGAGGGATGGGGGAGCCACATTTCAGAAGGGTGCTGGAAGGATGGGTAGGGCGGGAGGTTTGAGAGGTGGGGGCAGGGTAGCTGGGAGTGGAGGGAGAGGGTTAGGATCCTTGGTGTGGAGATTGGATTTTGTGTGTGGTACTCTGGAGTTGGCAAGTGGAAAAAAACTGTCCAGGGTCAGAACGTAGGAGAGATCGAGATTGGCCTGTTCCAAGAGGGAAGTAGGAGCTAGGTATGGGTGAGAAGGCAGGTAGGGAAGTGCAAGTTATAGGAAAAAAGAAATAATGCGTTGAAAACTGAATAATGGCGTTGATCCAGAACAGTATAAGATTGTTAGTTATTAAAAAAAAAAAAAGTTGTTAGTTATTGGTTGTTTGGAACTACTTTCTGTTCAGGTTTTACGTTGGAGATTTTCTCAAGAATACTTCGTTTTCAAATAAACGAAGGGTGTCTGCAGCCTTGGGTTGAAGGCCATTGGTTGACATTTTTTTTTTTCCTGGTGTGTGAATGTGGGTAATTTCTGCCCTGGCAGAGGGAAGAAGGGAGGCTTCAGTGTAGCTCTGTCCTGGCTCTGTTCCCACCAACTCTTTCCTCAGATGTCCACTGGTTTTTTTATCTCCTCCCTGCGCCCCCCTTCCCCCCAGCTTGAGTCAGTGAATACCAGAGGGATCAAACAGGTGGGTGAGATTAATTTTTAACATTTTTTTTTATCCTTAAAGCTGATGTCATATTTTTATTCTTGAGAGACAGCATCATACAGTGGAAAGAGCTTGAGCTTTGGAGTGACACAGCCTTGAGTTTGAATTCTGGCTCTGCCGCTTACTAGTTTTGTTCCTTAAGCAGTTGCTTTATGCCTCTGAGACTCTTAATCTGTTAGGTGGCGATCTTGACCTCATAGGATTGTTGAGGATTACATGAAGTCATTTAGTATAGTATCTAGCACAGTCCTTGGCAGCTGGTAGGTGCTTGATAAATGGTAATTATCACTCCCACTGTCCATATCATCATAATCTTAGTGTGGTTTATTATTCCTAGGGGATTGTTACTTTACCTACTAAAGTGAGGTGTTTCCTTCTCTTTCTTTTCAAATCAGGTAACTAGACTCAGCTCACAGTTTTAATCTTGTTGTCTCCTTCCCTGATTCCCTCCTTCCATCCACTTGACTGGATAGTCACGATTCTTGCTTGGTAAACTGACTTCAGAATCTAAAAAGCTGTCTCGTTTAGTTATCAATTATTTTATCTTTCCTCTTGTTCAGAGAGGCTGTAGCAAACTGAGTTTTTAATTTAGTGAGTAATGAATTTTATTCATTTGATGAAAATGCTGTGCTTCATGGTAACTTTAACTCATTTGTGGTGACCAAATACTAGAACATACACTATTGTAAAGTAGTTTTCTATGAGATTGTATGAGTTACAAAACCGCCTCTCTGGAGACAGGCTGGGAGGCTATCAGAATGCCCTGTTCCTCTGTTCCTGTAATATCAAATATAGCCAATGTAGATCTCTCCTGGACATGGTTATCCTTGCAGATACTACTTTAATTTTCTAGTTTGTATAGGATATAGGATTTTTGCCATGATACAGAACAGACCCTGTCTCCTGAGGGGCTCCTTTATAACAGACCACTCTGTATGGCAAACAGCCAGGCCCAAGCAAAGCCAAGTTAGAGAAACTATGTGGAATTTCCTTGCCTTTATGGTTCTTAATCTTGAAAGGCTAGTTCTTAGATCATTTTATAGTACTTCACAAACTCTCAGGAAGCTCCTTATTGGGAGAATGAGCAAATTTAGTAGTAGAAATCAAAGGTCACCAGGATTTCCTGAACCATGGTCAGTTCCTCAAGTACCATAGTTGAAGAACAGAGAGCCCTTGGGGCTTCTAGACAGATGATGTGGGTTTACTCTTCAGGAAATATTGGATTTTTTCATCATTTAGAAAGAGAAATTGCGTTTGATGAGTAATTTAAAGGTAAAACAGCCAGAATTGTGCCTTTTTTGAAAATGATCCATGGAAGCAAAAAGCTGCCAGGATTTTGAGGCAGCCTGGCCTAGCTTCCTCACTCGTCCCAAGCTGCTTGTGCCCTCTGCTGGATGGAATCAGACTTTTCTGGTTTTCACCAGAAGTGGTCATCCATTCACCATTTGTTCATTTTACTCCGGAGTTTGTGGAAGCCTCTGTTGGCGGTGAGGGTTAGGTGTATGTATTTCATTGCCAGGGTGTTTATAGTGTGTTGATTCCTTATAATATGTTATCTTCCATCGAATTTGCCTTTCTGCTTTTAAAATCAGTCATTCTTGTTTGGGGCCATGCCTGCTGTCTACTTTCTGATCTACAGGTAGAATAGGACATTGAATGTCCAAATCCAGAAATAAAGACCAGAGGGAATCTACTTTATCTCCTCATCAAGATTAAAGTCTGTGAGATTGAAGGAGCAAGATGCTTACCCTTACTGGAAGAAAAACTTAGAGTCAGAGAAGGGTCTCCTTAGCAGTAGGCACTGAATACTGGCAAGTGTATGGGTTATGAGGGCTGGCACTGTGACAGGAATTTTTTTCTTTCTGGTTTTTAGATTTTTTTTTTTTTTTTCCTCCTCCCTGGTAGTACCAGTAGCAATATACTCCCATCATCCCCTTTGCTTCCACCACCTGCAGCAGGGTCGGGCAAGTGGGGGAGGAGCCTGCAGCTGTTGCCTGGAAGAGGAGCTGCCTCCTAGCAACAGTATCAGCAGACTCTGGAGCTCAGAGTGCTAAGTTTGTCCTTTTGAGCTCTCACCCTTCTTCTCATTTCTTCAGCAAATATCTGTTGAGGGCTTACTCAAACTAGACACTATGTTGAGCCTGGGAAAGAGAGATGAAACAATTAAGTGCTTTGCCTTCAAAGAGCTCACAGCTCTGGGAACATTAGCAATTGAACAGACGGTACACAGTGCAAAGTGCTACGTAGAAGGAGACGCTGGGGCTCTGGGAAAACCAGACGGGCATGTGCACTAGTTGCAGGGCTTAGGAAGTTTTCCTGGGAGGGGGTGGTGGTTGAGCCGAGTATTAATGGTGAGTAGGAATTAGCTACATCAGGGAAGCAGAGAAGGATGTTCTAGCCAAAGGGAGCACAGCCATCTTATATGGGTAATGGGGCTTGGCCAGAGCGTAGGACAATGAGAGGATGAGCAGGAGAAGGTGAGGCTCTCGGGCCAGGCAGGGTCCTCTTTTCTGATGTGCTTTTTACACACATAATTATCCTCAGGAGAAACATGGATCATCCTGATGCCCACAAACAGGATCACTGATCCCCAGAGACGCAGCATTTTTAATCACTGACTTGATTGATTGACAGAAGTGGCTTCAGAGCTATATCCTAGCCCGGCATTGATGCAGAAGCAGCAGCTGGGTTGGCTCACTCTCAAAGTCAGAGTCCTTTTTGACCTATATTATATTTTATTTTACCTTAAAATTGTAGCAGTGGTAATCATATACTTTTCATTTTATTTAGCATAGCAGTTGCAGGAGTATTTTGAAATCTGACAGTGCCTTAGGAAAGCAAGTATTCCAGTTAGTGCTTGGACACAAACTGTCACCCACATGATTGCATGCCCTGCTGTTTTTGATATTTTGCCTTACTTCAGAAGTGCCAGCTGACTGAAGAAGGCAAGGCACACAAGCTAACCAAAAGCTGTTCCAGCCCTTGGAGCATCTTCCAAGGGCTAGAACAGCTTTTGGTTAGCTCTTGTGACGGAGGTCTTTTTTTGTAGATCCCAAAAACTGTGTTGCCTGTGGTCTGTGTAAAGTTTATCAAAGGAGTAAACTTTGGTTCCCCAGGTATCTGCTCAGGAACTATTACCTGCCAGAGCACTAAGTGAGTGTGGATGGATTAAACATAGTCCCTCTCTTAGGGAGCTCAATTCAGCAGGACATGCCCAGAAATAAATCAGTAGCAGAACTGTGAGCCAAGTGCAGTAAAAGAAAATGTGTGGAAGGTGCCAGGATGGCAAGGGATTTACTAGTTTCTAGTCTTTGTTCTGTGTATAAACATGTTTTAAAAACAGAAATAGTAAATTCCACATGTACTATTTGTAACTTGCAAAACAACAAAGATTTTATCATTTTAGTGGCTGCGTAACATTCCATGGTGTGAGTGTAACATCATTTATGTAATAATACCCTGTGGTGGACATTTAGGTTGTTTTCAGTTGTTCCACTAATATCAGCTTTGCTGCCATGACTGTCCTTATAGGTAACTCTGACCACTTCGCTGATAATGTCCTCAGAGTGAATTTTAGAAATGAGATTTGAGTCGGCTTTTGAAAGATGAGTAGGAGTTCACCAGATAGACAGGAAAAGGGGAAGGGTAAGGAAGGGCATTCCAGGTCGAGGTAATGGAGGTAACCTCCCGTGCCAGAGTTCACAGGCAACTCGTAAGCTTCGAGTTCCCAAAGCAGCCACAGGGCCTGCCTGGTAGGCTCATAAAGCTCTGGACACAGCAAGATTAAGTTACAGGTCACAAATGGCGTTGTAATTGGGATTGCTTCCCTTGTGCCTTGCTTTTCTAGTCGCAACCAAGGCGATGTCTTACTACCTCAACTCAGAAAACCACCTGGACCCAGGGCCCATCTATGTGCGAGAAAATGGGCAATTGCACATGGTCAATCTGGCCTTGGATGGTGTCAGGAGTAGCCTGCAGAAGCCAAGGCCTTTCAGACTGTTTCCCAAAGGCTTTTCTGTGGAGCTTTGCATGAACCGGGAAGACGATACTGCACAGAAAGAGAAGACCGATCATTTCATCTTCACTTACACCCGGGAGGGAAATCTTCGGTACTCTGCCAAATCCCTCTTCAGCCTCGTCCTGGGCTTCATCTCTGACAATGTTGATCACATTGATTCCCTTATTGGCTTTCCTGAGCAGATTGCTGAAAAGCTGTTTTCTGCTGCTGAAGCCAGACAGAAGTTCACAGAGCCAGGTGCGGGGCTAAGGGCTTTACAGAAATTCACTGAGGCCTATGGCAGTCTGGTGCTTTGCTCCTTGTGTTTGCGAAACAGGTAGGTGTTCTGATTGTGATATTGGGTGTGTGACGTCTGTCAAGCTCTGGGGCTTAGTGGGCTTGGGGGCTTCCCGCATCAAACAGGACTTGAGTTTAGCATTTCTAACACAAAGTGGTAGGCCATTTTGAGTAAAAAAATTACTGTGCTTCCTCCCACCCCCAACCGCACAGCTTTATTTTGAAAACCCATTTACAAGGATTAATTGCCAAAGCTCCATTAAGGTAGAAGATACTCTTCTGGAGTTCCCGTTGTGGCGCAGTAGTTAACGAATCTGACAAGGAACCATGAGGTTGCGGGTTCGATCCCTGGCCTTGCTCAGTGGGTTAAGGATCCGGCATTGCCGTGAGCTG
Organism: Phacochoerus africanus; assembly: GCF_016906955.1. Classification (NCBI taxonomy): domain Eukaryota; kingdom Metazoa; phylum Chordata; class Mammalia; order Artiodactyla; family Suidae; genus Phacochoerus; species Phacochoerus africanus. The sequence continues at coordinate 157,848,261 of NC_062551.1, read as the reverse complement.
TGGTGTAGGTTGCAGACACGACTTGGATCCCACGTGGCTGTGGCTGTGGTGTAGGTTGGCAGCTACAGCTCCGATTCGACCCCTAGCCTGGGAACCTCCATATGCCGCGGGAGAGGCCCAAGAAATGGCAAAAAGACAAAAAAAAAAAAAAAAGAAAGAAAAGAAAATACTCTTCTACCAACTTTTCTAGTAAGAAAAAACAGAAAAGACAAGATATGATCTGGTATGTTCTCAGGATGTGAAGACTAGTAACCAGAGTTCTCATCTCGGTTCTAGTTTTCAGACCACTAGATATTGAGCGTTAGATAAAAACCACCTTCAGAAGAATAAGTGGTTAAAAAGGTCAGTATCTTGAAGTTTGTATATGTGCTGCCGAAGCGAGCACAAGTGTCTTGAAGTTTGGAATTTTCTTTTCTTTTCTTTCTTTCTTTTTTTTTTTTCTTTTTAGGGCCTCACTCAGGGCATATGGAGTTTCCCGGGTGAGAGGTCGAATTGGAGCTACAGCTGCCAGCCTACGCCAGAGCTGCAGTAATGCCAGATCCGAGCCTCATCTGTGACCTACACTACAGCTCATGGCAATGCCAAATCCTTAATCCAAATCCACTAAGCGAGGCTAGGGATCAAACCCACAACCTCATGGTTCCTAGTCAGATTTGTTTCTGTTGCACCATGACGGGAACTCCAAGTTTGAAATTTTCTAATAAGGTCCCAACACCAACACCAAGGTCTGTCTGTTTTCTTTTTTTTCTTTTTTCTTTTTTCTTTTTTTTTTTTTTTTGTCCTTTTAGGGCCATACTGGTGGCATATGGAGGTTCCCAGGCTAGGGTTTGAATTAGAGCTACCGCTGCTGGCCTACACCACAGCCACAGCAACGCCAGATCTGAGCCATGTCTTTCAACCTACACCACAGCTCAACGGCAATGCCGGATCCTTAACCCACTGCATCCTCATGGATGCTAGTCAGATTTGTTTCTTCTGAGCCATGACGGGAGCTCCAAGGTCTGTTTTCTAACAGACCAGGTGCCTTCTCTTGTGACTTGCCTTTGCTCATATACTTTTAATGATTTATTTAAAATTTTTATACCATCGTCATGTAAAATAACTTTCAAGACATCTATTAATTAAAGAAAACTTAAAAAAAATACATGGAGAAGAATGAACACAAATGCAAAAAGGTATAAAGTAAAACATAAGTCTCCCTCTCTTCTCTTTCCTATTTCCCTTCCCCAGAGGCAACTACTGTTATCAGTTTCTTTCATGTAATTCCAGAGATATTCTGTCCATATACATGCATGTATAGCTCTCCTCTTTGTTATAGAAATGGCAGCACCCTGCCCACACTGTTGTGCACTTTGCTTTCTTCACGTATTTTGAAAATCATTTACCATCAATATTTGAAGATTTTAAAAATAGCTGTATGGTAGACCACGTGAACTTTTTTGTCAATAGAAAATGTGAAAGGCAGCTTACTATTAAGATATAGAACCAGGAGTTCCCATCGTGGCTCAGTGGTTAATGAATCCGACTAGGAACCATGAGGTTGCAGGTTCGATCCCTGGCCTCACTCAGTGGGTTAAGGATCCGGCATTGCCGTGAGCTGTGGTGTAGGTCACAGACACGGCTCAGATCCCATGTTGCTGTGGCTGTGGTGTAGGCCGGCAGCTACATCTCCAACCAGACCCCTAGTCTGGGAACCTCCATATGCTGTGAGTGCAGCCCTAAAAAAGACACACACACACACAAAAAGATATAGAACCAATATGACCATTAAAATAAGGCTAAATAAAAGGCATATGATAAGAGAGGAGTTCCCTGGTGGCCTAGCAATTAAGGATCTGGTGGTGTCACTGCTGTGGCTTGGGTTCCATCCTGGCCCAGGAACTTCTGCATGCTGTGAGCATGGTCAAAATAAAAATAAGAGACAGTCATATCAGAAAACATAAGCTCATGTACTTTAAAAAATTAAGAAGAAGCAATCTTTATTTAATGGGGACATATAATTAATTTTTCACCCTGGGCCAAATATTGTACTTTGACAAGACATAAACACATACAGACAAGAACAGAATTGTAGACTCATGAACTGAGCTGGCAACTTGTGAAAGCTCTGTATGCTGGGGTGTCTCACTGTTGGGCCTGGGGTTGATGCCAATGGAAAGGAAAAGAATTACTTTACCTAAATGAAAATTTCAAGCAATATTTCATTGTAGCTCGTACATTTCAAATACATTTCAGGGAGTTCCTATTGTGGTTCAGCAGGTTAAGAAGTTGACTAGTATCCATGGGAATGTGGGTTTGATCCCTGGCCTCGATCAGTGGGTTAAAAGATACGGTGTTGCCACAAGCTGTGGTGTAGGTCACAGACGTAGCTTGAATCTGGCGTTGCTGTGGCTGTGGCATAGGCCAGCAGCAGCAGCTCTTATTCAACCCCTAGCCTGGGAACGTCCATATGCCACAGGTGTGGCCTAAAAAGAGAAAGAAAAAAAATTAATTCCCTCTTTCATTTTTTATTCCAAGTTATTTGTGTTAAATTAAAGGAAAATTAGAACAATGAAAAATATATTTATGATGTATGCCATTTTAAAATTATTTTATAAAGGCATACATGTGCTGTTTGGGAAACACATAAAACTGTAATATTAAAAAGGTTCATAGTCCTATCACTCAGAGTATTGCCCATAATAGTAAAGATGCTTTTTATCCATTTCTGATGTCTGTATACTGTTTCCATGCTGAGGTTGGATAGGAAGCACTTTCATTCACATTTGGTGAACATATAATAAATGTAGTGTTTCTGGAAAGTTGTTTGGCAGTATGTAGAAAGAGCCTTAAAAATACCCATATCGTTCTTTTGACCCATTAATTCCATTTATTAAGAGTCTGTTCTAATTTCTAGTGTAATAATCAGATATGGGAACAAATATTTTTTCTATAAGGGTATTCATTATAATACTGATTTTTTTTGGGTTTTGGGTTTTTTGTTGTTGTTGTTGTGTTTTTTTTTTTTGGCTACTCCTGTGGCATGTGGAAGTTCCCAGCCCAGGGGATCAAACCTGCACCACAGCAGCAACTTGAGCCACAGCAGCGATCATTGCCAGATCCTCAACCCACTGAGCCACCAGGTAATTCCTTACTATTTGTAATAGTGAAAACCTGAAACCTGGATATACAACAATAGGAAATTAATTAAGTAAATTATGGTACATTCATATAAGGAAATATTATATAACCATTAAGATAAAATCCAAAGATCATTTAAAACAATGTGGTAAAATGTTCATTTTATAATAAAAAATAATTAAAATTATATGTATAATCCTGATTTTGTTTGAAGAAATAAAAAATTTTATAATTTTTTCTCCAGGGAATGTGTATTACTTTTTTTTTTTTTATTATTTTTAGGGCCACACCCGCAGCACATGGAAGTTCCTGGGCTCGGGTTAGAATCAGAGCTGTAGCTGCCAGCCTCTGCCATAGCCACACAGCAATGCAGGATCTGAGCGGCTTCTGCGACCTATACCATAGCTCATGGCAACACCGGATCCTTAACCCACTGAGCAAGGCCAGGGATCGAACCCACATCCTCATGGGTACTAGTTGGGTTCATTACTGCCGAGCTACAATGGGAACTCTGATGTATTACTTTTGTAATCAGAAAAATAGGAGTTCCCGTCGTGGCGCAGTGGTTAATGAATCCAACTAGGAGCCATGAGGTTGCGGGTTCGGTCCCTGCCCTTGCTCAGTGGGTTAACCATCCGGCGTTGCCGTGAGCTGTGGTGTAGGTTGCAGACTCGGCTCGGATCCCGCGTTGGCCGGCTCTGGCGTAGGCCGGTGGCTACAGCTCCGATTCGACCCCTAGCCTGGGAACCTCCATATGCCGGGGGAGCAGCCCAAGAAATAGCAAAAAGACACAAAAAAGGAAAAATACAAGGAACATTTTTTAACAGTCTTTTGGCTCATATTTTATTGCAGCAGTTCCAAACTTTGCTGTCTTATTCAGGTGTGAGTAACATTTTCAGTTGTCATCAAAAACTTCCCTTCTTTTGAGTCCCCGAAGAAAAATAGGAAGAGGGCAGGAGATTGGGGTTTGCATTCACAATTCCCAGCTGAAGCTGCAGCAGCAGAGGTTTTACCAGCATAGAAGACTTAAGGATCTGGGGAAAGAGCTTAAGAAAATAATTGAAAAATAAGATAATTGGGTAGGTGCAGCACTTGCTCTTTGGGGCTAAGTCACAAAGCTGCCTCCCAGAAGGAGAAGCCAGCATCTTTACAGCTGGGTTCCAACCCCATAAAACTGTCTTTTCCCTGTGTTGAAACCCCAATGATTTTTAATCCCACTGGTGGTCACAGAGAGGCAAGTATGTTTTCCTTATAACATCTCCCTGTGTAACTGAAGTAATTATAAGCTACCATTTAATGAGGGCCTATGAGATGCCATGTACTTTAGGACATTGTTTCTAATTTTCTTAATCCTGAAAGGAAGTGATCGTCAGCCCTATTTTCTCGCTGGAGAAATTGAGGCTTATAGAGGTTAAGTAATTGTTTTACAGTCATAGAAATAATTAGCGTTGCTAGAATCCAAACTCAGGTCTGACACTAAAATATCTGTGCTCTTTTGTTGCTTTTCCACTTCATTGCTCTGAATTTTTTTTTTTTTTTTTTTTTTGCTATTTTAGGGCCATACCCACGGCATATGGAGTTTCCCAGGCTAGGGGTCAAATCCGAGCTGTAGCTGCCGGCCTACACCACAGCCACAGCAACGCAGGATCTGAGCCTTGTCTGCGACCCACACCACAGCTCACAGCAATGCCAGATCCTTAACCCACTGAGCCAGGGATCAGACCCACATCCTCATGGATCCTAGTCGGGTTTGTTAGCCACTGAGCTATGAAGGGAACTCCTGTTCTGAACTTTTTAGGGGCAATTCGGAAGACTAATTTTGAGCTAGACTCTAGAGCTTTGATTATGTCCGAGATAAGCAGCTAGTAGTGTCTTTGGCTTTGCATGTTGGTTTCTCAGCCTTGGTTTTTGTCATGTTTGTTAATCATGTTATATATTGTTATGTCCTTTGCAGATGGCCCTCGTTTCAGAGTTATTAAAACTCTTTTGGTTAATTGATTAGTAGATGTGTGCTTTCCTTTCTCTGATGGCCAGTAATCCCCCAAATCCCCATTAACCCACTTTAATTCTGTGATTGGAAAGTGGAAAACAGCAGCTTTATTTACAGCGCAATTAAAATATGTCTCAGTAAATAAGGCTCGTTTGTGTACCCAGCTGAGCTCAATCACCAGGCAGCTTAGAGGGGGTATCAGTACCCCAGGCCATCTTTACCCAGCCATCAGGCCAGTGCTCAGTACATCTAATTCTGATTGGAAGTAGGAAGGAAAGAAATCTAACTCCCCTCTTGCCCTTAGATTATTCAGTGCCATTTTTGGCAGTTATAATCCTGGTGACAGAAGAGCAATGTGAACGCTTTTAAGGGATCCTTGCGTACCATCTTGCTATGGAAACTTTTCAACGTCCCTGAGGAAAGTAGATGACAGAGGCATGCTTTTGCCATAAGAGTTTCCATGTTCTTTGAGGATCCTCTCCTGTTTCCTGTCACTGCTAACCATTTCCATTTTTCCTCGCTGACATCATATGAAATAGATGGACAGCTCTAAAGCAGGGTGGAGGCCACAGGCTGGGCCATGCAATGTCTTTTTGATCTTCTTTTCCTCTCCAGAGGCCTCCCTGATACTTGCTGATAGCAGTTTGGCAAGGTGCCCGCAGTATAATTAAAGTGTTCGTCCTCACAGGTTTGTCTTAATAACCATCTAGTTTAGAGTGAGTCCTTGCGGTAGTCATGCTGCACATACTGCTGGAGTAAAATGAGCAGAATAACAGTGGCACCAGGGAGTGGGCAGCTACTCAAACTTGGGTTGAAAAGATAAAATCTGATCTGCCAAATATATCTTGGTATGTTCTTGGGGATGTGCAGGTTAGAACCCAGAATTCTTGGCCTGTTTGAGTTTTCAAAGCACTAGATATTGAGCATTGGATAAAAAGCAACCTTAAAAGAATGAGAATTAAAATTTTGAGTATCCTCAAGTTTTGAGATTCTCTGATGAAGTCCCAACACCAATACCAAGGTCTCTCTGACTTAGGACAAAGCAGATGTTTTGTCTCATGTCTTGCCTTTGCTGATATGTTTTTTATTTATTAAAGTTTTTTACTTCCATCATCATGTAAAAAGATTTTCAAGGCATTTACTGATTAAAAAATGTAAACCTGGGCCTACATAGTCATCAGTGAAGTCTGCTTATGACTTTGGGAATGTCAATGTATCACAAACCACAGATTGAGATGTTTTATAAGAAGGAAAAGAAAAGCTGTTGATTGCCCTCCGCACCCCACAGATATCTGGTGATTTCAGAAAAACTCGAGGAGATTAAATCTTTCCGGGAGCTGACCTGCCTGGATCTTTCCTGTTGCAAGCTTGGAGATGAGCATGAACTTCTAGAACATCTCACCAATGAGGCCCTGTCTAGGTATTGACTTGCCACCTCTTGTAGATGAATTATTAGTATTTTTAAAAAGGATGAGCCAATGGGATCATGTTGAAGAATGTTGCTTACTTCCCAGTCTTGTGCGTGTTCGTTAATTTTTTTCTAAAATATTTTCATTGTCCATTTACTTGGTATAAGCAGTGTAGATTGGGTAACTCTTAGGAAAGTAGGCTCGTTTATTTAAATAAACTTTATTTCCACGTAGAGTTCTTGATGCTACCTGGGTTGAAAAATGATTTTGCCTTTTATTTGTCCAGTCCTGGTTTATTCTCACATGAGATGAGAAGTTACACAATTCTCTGCAATCATTATTATTTTCTATTTTAGCTGTCAGTGACCTGTAAATTATTTTTAAAGTGAACCATTAAAAGTGCAAGTAAATCCTTTTCAAGAACTGTAATTTAAAGAAATCACCCAGTTCATACCATTCATAAATAGTCTGACTGATCTCAGTCTGACCAGCAGAGAGAAGGCCAGCTGGATTCCTTCACTTTGATTTAACACCCAGAAGGATAACAGCACCTGAGTCTAACCATTTCCTGGGACTTGCCTAGGATAGTGACACCTATGTTCTGCCTTGTACAAAAGTATTATGTGAGGTTAGCAAAGGCTCAGATTTTTAGTGTTTTTGGTTTTCACAGCATTTGTCAGGAATGCAGCTTTTGTGTTAGATGAGGTATGTTTATCTCCTTTATGGATCCGTGTTTACTGCCTCCCGTCATATACCTTTAGTGCTCTCTGCCGTCTCAGGCTAGTACTGCACGACACTTTGACCTCTGAGTTAACCCTAAGTAGCTGAAGTAGCACCAAAAGATCCTTAACTCTATTAAATGTGTGAAATACATTTAAATGTGTGAAACACACCCACCCTCTGTTAGGTGTGAAATAGCAGGGGATAGAGGATATTTTATATTTTTAAATGAAACGTATGAAAGCATGTTCTCATACTTAGATGTTCTCAAATGCTCTTTAAGTAATTTATTTACGGACTTTGTTTCCCTAGTGTAACTCAGCTCCACCTGAAGGATAACTGTTTATCTGATGCCGGGGTGAGGAAGATGACAGCACCAGTTCGAGTGATGAAAAGAGGCCTTGAAAATCTAACATTATTAGACTTATCTTGTAAGTTGTATGAGAAATTATAGATGAGTAATGTTGAAAGAATGGACTGAGAAATCATCTAGTTCTTCCCCTTCATTTGAGAGATGATAAAATTGAGGAGAGATGGCAAGTTAGTGGCAGAGCGAGACTAATGCCAGATGCTCTTGGCTCCTGGCCAAATACCTTTCCTGGCATGGTGCCACCTCTCTAGGGTAGTAATAGCCCTACAGATTCATCTATGCCACTCACTCTGTCCAGGGAGGGCAGCCTCTCAGCGGATTCACAACATTGGTCATGGACATTTGGCTCATCTTTCTTCAAGTTGCTGGTCCATAGAGTCTCTCAACTAGGTTTTTGTTTTTGGTTTTGTTTTTTAAATCAATTACTTGATGAAAATCTGGATGAATTCCCAATGTTGATAACTTGCTCAGGATAAACCAGATATTGACTCCAGTGGATGGAAAGATGATAAGATCATTTACGATTTAACTGAGCATCCGTTGAATATATATGGCAGGACGGTTTGGTGTCAGAAGAGCGGAAGGAGCAGGGGTTTGAGGTCAGTCAGAAGACGCTCCTCATTCTGCTCCTGTGTGCCCTTGGGCAAGTTATTTAACCTTTATGAGCTTTAGCTTTGGCTTCTGTAAAGTGAAGATGCTAATGAATGCTCTCCCTTCCTTCCGGGGAGGTGCAGTCATTCAGCAAATAATTTTTGAGCATCTACAATGTGCTGTGGTCTTGAGGACTCAATGCAAATGCAGTACTCCCTGATATGAGGAGGTAATATGTAAGAAAGAATTCTGAAAAAAGAAAAAAGAAAAAGCAAGTTATTAAGACAAAAATAGTCTCTATGTCTTACCCTTGAAAATATTTTTGAAACAGTCTTTCACTTTGAGGGTGAAAAGACTAAGAGCAAAGTTTAATATACCCTTTAATACATATCTACATATGCTGTTTTCATATGGTTCCAAATTAAACCCTCTGCAGTAACTTGGTGGTTTGTTTATTTTTCTGCTAACCCCAACTCCTGGAAAGTTAGAGCTATAAAAGATCATCTCATGTGCCTCTTTCATGTTACTATAGGAAAGAGAAGACCCTTATATTTAATTTACTCTGAAAAGTTTTACTCACTCAATATTTTAAATTTTATCATTGTTTGGCCTTGTATCCTGAGCTTATTATTGGCATTTTAGCAGTGTTGATATGGTAACAGAATACTGCCTATGTTTTTGATATCTAGGTAACCCTGAGATCACAGATGCAGGAATTGGATACCTCTTTTCTTTTAGAAAACTAAACTGCTTAGATATCTCTGGGACAGGACTCAAGGTAAGACTTCTGCTCCCTTCTCTTACTTTTCCAAACCCACACAATTTGATGTTTTGCCTCTGCTCATTGGCATTTGGAAAAGCTGGTATTTATGATGGTGTTTCTTTTCTACTGAAAGCAAGTTGAGAGTTGACCAGATGTGCGTGCATTGGTTTTCTGTTTTTCTCTCCCAAGGACATCAAAGCTGTCAAACATAAGCTTCAGACCCACATTGGCCTCATTCACTCCAAAGTGCCTTTGAAGGAATTTGATCACAGTAACTGCAAGACCGAAGGCTGGGCTGACCAGGTAATGCAGGTGTTTCTCTCCTATAGTTAATGTGGCTTTTCATTTTAATTCCAAGTGTTTCATTCAACACTTGAACAAATGTTCATCCTTGGTATTCCTTGGCTGAATTGTCATCTTCAGTCAAATCAGAGACACTGATGGCCTGTAACTGACCTGGTTACTTAAGGAAAGGTGTTAGATGCTGGTGCTTAAATCTCATGCTCTGGTCACTAGATTGTGCTTCATCCTCATTGGACCTGGAAGAAAATGGCTTCTTAAAATGACTCAGAAAAGAAAGAATTCTTGCTCGCTATGCAAACAACGCAGTGTGCCCCAACTTCAGAAGGACAGATTCTCTTACCAGTGTCTGTGTACTGGGAAGAGAATAAGTCACACTGACGAGAATTCCGGTCTCTTTCCTTTTTGAGGGGCACATTTCTTAACTTTCTGAGCCTTAGTAAGGAAACATCTTTTTTTATCCTGAGCCCTCACGTCTTCTTTTCTTTTTTTTTCTTCCTGTTTTTGAAGTTTGAAAATTTTTATTTTATGTGCAAATAGCTAGGGTTGTTTCTGCGATAAGGTGGATGTCCTGGATGACCCATTCAAGGAAGTTCACTTAGTCCACCTTAATGACGCTGACATCCTTCGCATTCTGGCGGAAACACTGGTGGCACACATCGAGGCTGTACTTCTGGTCAGACCATGCAGGTTTAAGCAGACTGAGCCCTGCTGTTTTCAGCGTCTTGGCTGAAATTTCCTTTGACTCTCTCGGCTTCTTAATGGTGTTCCTCAAGTTGGTAAAGCACAGATTTAAGTAGGAGTCAGAAGGCAACCAAGTAGTAGAACCCTGTAGATGCCAGCTTGCCTGTGGCTGGTGCCTTTCTCCTTCAGACACTTTAAACCAGGGTTTATTGGTGGAGACCTAGAGGACCCAGCCAGCTCTTTTGTTCTGGATCCCTCCTTGGCTCCAGGCTCTAATTTCCGATGGTGGACCTGTTCAGCTACCTGATTATAGCATCACCTTCCTGTCGGTAAGCAAGAAGGGGTACTGGTGAGTCAGTGTTTCAGAAGCACTTTGAAGTGTGTCCCGAAAAATGCATGCAGAAGTCATTGCAACAGTTCCTTGCCAGACAAAGTTTTTAGTACTGGATTAATCCTAGATATGTCCAGTAGACTGGGGGCAGGTGTGGGATAGTCATACAAAGGCTTGCTGTAGTTTGGTTATGGTAGCAAATGACATGGTGGAAAGAACACAGACTGTGCAGTCAGAAGACCTGGGTTTGATGGCCTGACTCGACAACCCTGTAGGTATGCAACTTAAGGCAACTTGGAGTCTCTCTTTATTCATCTGTAAAATGCAGAAACCAGACTCTCTTGCAGAGCTTGGTAAGAATGAAGTTCCTAGCAGCCTGGTCGGAGGGTAAGTTGGGCTCAATGCAGTTTCACCCCATGCAGTCTCAGCTGGGCCCTGGGACTTGGCAGCAGTGCTTTATCTATCTCTTGTTGATCTCTTCTTGAAATTAAGCTGACTCCTCCTCCTGCCTCATTCTCAGCAGTGACACAGCAAAATGAGGCCATCTAAAAGGAGTCCCTTTACTTCCCTCTGTCTGTCTCAGAATTTCTCCAGTTCTACAGCCATGTCCCCCTTCCCTCCTTATGTTTTGCCACTTTATTCCAGTGATAAGCCCTTTAGTGATTTTTTTTCCCTTTCAGTTTTGTTCCCTAAGATCTCCAACTTCTGTGATAATTTACTAACAATTATTTCCCTCCACTACTCTGCCACTGCATCTTCAGTCTCACCCTCTGTCGTCTGTTTTCTTTCTGTGTATAAACACAGGTAACTCTTATTCTCACATGTTCTTCATTCCCCATTGCAGTTGTGAGTTGTTTTCTATTTTTATCTCCCCACCTGCTCTCTACCTCCTCAGTTCTTAATCCCTTGTAAGCTAGTTCTGGCCCCCGTGCTCTGCTGCAGGTGTTGTCTTGAAGCTGGCACGTGATCTCATTCTTCACCTCCCTTGGCTTTTCTGCAGCTTTGATGGAAGCATGCATGCCTTGGGAGTTCCCGCGTGACAGAGCGGAAACGCATCTGACTAGGAACCGTGAGGGTGTGGGTTCGGCTCTGGCCTCCCTTAGTGGGTTAAGGAGCCAGTGTTGCCATGAGCTGTGGTGTAGGTCGCAGACACGGTTCAGATCCCGAGTTGCTGTGGCTGTGGCATAGGCCGACGGCTACAGCTCCGATTTGACCCCCTAGCCTGGGAACCTCCATATGCCTCGGATTCAGCCCTTAAAAACAAACAAATAAATAAATGAAAATGCACGCCTTATGCTTTTTCTCTCTAGCGTTCCTGCCGACTCTCCCCTAACTTTCTCCCTTTAGCTCTTGCTGATTCCTCTCTTCCTCCTCTATCTCCCCTACTCTCCTGGTGATCTCAGCTGTTCTCAGAGCCCTTACTGTCCCCAAGGGGATGGCTTCACCCTTTCTCACACCTTGGACCTGTTCCTGAATACCCTCCATAAAACTCTGCCAGGCACCTCAAATTCAGCTTGTCCAGAAACAAACTCATTGTCTTCTTCCCCATACCAACCCGCTCTTCCTAATGTACACTCTTACTTCTGTTAGAGGAAGCAGTTTTCCTTATGTCCCTGAGCCACCAGGCAGTTCATCTTGGCATTCTTTTATTTATTGTTTTTTTATTTTTATTTTCTTTGTCTTTTTGCCATTTCTTGGGCCACTGCCATGGCATATGGAGTTTCCCAGGCTAGGGGTCTAATTGGAGCTGTAGCCGCTGGCCTACACCAGAGCCGCAGCAACTCGGAATCTGAGCCGTGTCTGAGACCTACACCACAGCTCACGGCAACGCCAGATCCTTAACCCACTGAGCAAGGCCAGGGATCGAACCCACAACCTCATGGTTCCTAGTCGGATTCGTTAACCACTGAGCCACGACGGGCGCTCCATCTTGGCATTCTTTTAGATCCGCCCCATTTCCCATCGTCAGGGAGGGAGGTATCAAAGAGGGGAAGACGGAGTTCCCATCGTGGCGCAGTGGTTAACGAATCCGACTAGGAACCATGAGGTTGTGGGTTCGGTCCCTGCCCTTGCTCAGTGGGTTAACGATCCGGCGTTGCCGTGAGCTGTGGTGTAGGTTGCAGACGCAGCTCGGATCCCGCGTTGCTGTGGCTCTGGCGTAGGCCGGTGGCTGCAGCTCCGATTCAACCCCTAGCCTGGGAACCTCCATATGCCATGGGAGCGGCCCAAGAAATAGCAACAACAACAACAACAACAAAAAGACAAAAGACAAAAAAAAAAGAGGGGAAGACAACTAATATTTACTGAGTGCTTCCTGTATACCAGACACTGTTAACCCCTTCATGTGTGTTATCTGTTAGTCCTCATGACAGCCTGATGGGAAATGTCCTATTACTAATCCCTACTTTATAGATGAAGAAAGTGAGACTCAGAAATTAAATCACTTGCCTAGGGTGCCCAAGGTAGTAGGTGGCGGAACTAACTCTGAGACGATATTCTTAAACTGTTGTGCTGCCTCTGAGTCCTGAGTATATTTTTTTGTCTTTCTTTGTGATCATTTCATTGCATACCATAATGAGGAAGGTGAAATTTAAAGTTCTTGTTACTCATGGTACATGTGAAATAATTGTTTATTTATGTGTTGTTTATACTCAGCCAAATTCCCAAAAGAATTTGTGGTAGCTTATAATAAAGATATGTTTGTAAGTGTTCCCTTGTGGCTGAGCAAGTTAAGGATCCAGCGTTGTCACTGCTGTGGCTCTGGTTTACAGCTGTGGCTCAGGTTTGATCCCTGGCCTGGGTACCTTTATATACTGCAGGTGCAGCAAAAAAAAAAAAAAAAAAAAAAAAACAGGAAAAAAAATTGTAGCAGTTTGAAAAAATGGAAACTGATCATGAAATGTAGTGAGAATGTGGAAATGGGCATTTTACACACATGGAAGGGTTTGAGTTATAGTTGGTATAGTTTAAGGCATGAAAGTGAGTCTGGGAATGTGTGAAAAGTATTATGTCCAAGGTTTTAAATTTTAGTATTTAGTCTAAGGATAATGCAGTTTATTTCTAGAGGAAATAGAGATGAAAGTAGACAGGGAGTCAGCTTTATAGATTTTTTTTCTGAGTTATGGAGATTCTTAATATCCAATATGTTTGTATTCTGACCAACTCCTGCATTAAAACAGGAAATCCAGTCTTGACTTGGTTCTTGCTCTCATCACCATCATCTGAAGTTAAGATTACCGCAGGGAGGTTGTGTTTATGGAGAGGGAGGGGTAGGAAACAAGGGAGCCTTGATTAAAAGCTTGAGCTTTTGTTTGGACTCAAATCTTTCCAAATACATTTTAGATTGTTCTGCAGTGGGACCGTGTGACTTCAGAAGCCGTGAAGCCACGAGAAACCTCGGAGCCTCGAACAGCAGCTCAGCACTTCTGTGAGAAACTCCCTTTCCTTTGAAGTGTTTTGTCCTTATGTTATTTGCACCCTTAAAGCACTTAGCTTATCTTCACTCACTGGGAAAATTAATTATGATAGTATTGACTTAATTAGATCACTAACACTTGTATTCTGTCAACATAGCATATAGTGTAAATTCACACTTAGCTTTGAGCACCAGCCTCAGGAAAGTAACTTATTAAATGTATGTATGTATGTGCCTAAGTGTTTATTTATATCTCATCTTGTTTCAGAAAAGATTTGCAGTGGTACAAAGTAGATAGAATATAGAATATTAAAAAGGAATTAGGGAGTTCCCGTCGTGGCACAGTGGTTAATGAATCTGACTAGGAACCATGAGGTTGCGGGTTTGGTCCCTGCCCTTGCTCAGTGGGTTAACGATCCGGCGTTGCCGTGAGCTGTGGTGTAGGTTGCAGACGTGGCTCGGATCCCGAGTTGCTGTGGCTCTGGTGTAGGCCAGTGGCTACAGCTCCGATTGGACCCCTAGCCTGGGAACCTCCATATGCCGCGGGAGTGGCCCAAGAAATGGCAACAAGACAAAAAAATAAAAATAAAAAGGAATTAAAATGTTCCAAAAGGTAGGAGGAACTCAAGTGTCCATTGATAGATGAATGGGTAAATAAAATGTAGTATTTCCATACTCTGGATACTACTCAGCCTTAAGGAGGAAGGAAATTTAAACACATACTGTAACATGGGTGAAATTTAGAGACATTTTGCTAAGCATGAGCAGCCAGTCAAAAAAAGACAAATGTTGTATGAGTCTTCTTTTTCTCTTTTCTTTTTTTTAGTGGCATGTAGAAGTTTCCAGGCAAGGGGTTAAATCCAGCCTGCAGCTGCCAGCAACACCAGATCCTTTAAGCCACTGCCCTGGGCCAGGGATTGAACCCACACATCCACAGTGACCCTAGCCACTTCAGTCGAATTCTTAACTCACTGCACCACAGTGGGAACTCCTTTTATGAGTCTTCTTATGAAGTTCCCAGAGAAGTCCAGTTCATAGAGACAGTAGTTTCCGGAGTTCCTGTTGCGGCTTAGTGGGTTAAGGACCCAAAGTTGTCTCTGTAAGGATATAGGTTCGATCTCTGGCTTCACTCAGTGGGTTAAGGATCTGGTGTTTCTTGGCTGTGACATAGGCCTCAACTGCAACTCCACTTTGACCCCTGGCCTGGGGAACTTCTGTATGCTGCAGGTGCAGCCTTAAAAAAGAAAAAAGGAACAACATTTCAGTTTTTCCGAGCTGCAAAGGATATGGAGGTGGATAGTGGTGATGTTTGCATGACAGTGGAACATACTTAATGCCACAGAACTGTACACTCACATGCTAAATTGGTGTTATGTGTATTTTACCATATTTGGAATTTTTTTCCAAGGGGAGTTAACAGATGAAATCAAAGTGAAGGAAAAAATAAAGGTAGAAAAATACAAGTAAAACTCAGGGCATACCAGAAAATACAGAGTAAGGTGTATTATTTGCTAGAGGTGTGCCACAGATTTGGTTCTTAGAAGACAGAGTCAAGTCCAGATTTTTTTTTTTTTGTCTTTTGTCTTTTTTGTTGTTGTTGTTGTTGTTGTTGCTATTTCTTGGGCCGCTCCCATGGCATATGGAGGTTCCCAGGCTAGGGGTTGAATCGGAGCTGCAGCCACCGGCCTACGCCAGAGCCACAGCAACGCGGGATCCGAGCCGCGTCTGCAACCTACACCACAGCTCACGGCAACGCCGGATCGTTAACCCACTGAGCAAGGGCAGGGACCGAACCCGCAACCCCATGGTTCCTAGTCGGATTCGTTAACCACTGTGCCACGACGGGAACTCCCCAAGTCCAGATTTTAAGTCATAATAACGTAACATTTTTTGAGCTTTTACTATATGCCAAGCACTGTGCTAATAAGCGCTTTATGTTAGTTATTTCGTTTATCTGCACATCACCCTTATGAAATAGGCTTTGTATCCCTATAAAGATGAAAAAACTGAATCTCAGACAAGTTCCTTGCCCAGGGTCACTGTCCAGGAAGTAGCAGATCTGAGAGTTGAATCCAGATTGTGATACTGTCCTGTGATTACACGCCTTCAACCTGTGCTGGGGCCTAGGCCATAACTGACTTTACAGGGTGCCCAAAGGGGAATAAAATTAAACCAAACCGCACCCCTGTTTGGGCCTCTGTCACTTCGCTTGGGTCACCTTTCTGGATGTAGGCAGGCATCAGCAGCCGGCATGGCGAGCTCATTGCCCTTCCCTTCTGTCACTCTTACAGATGGGAAGCGGGCTCCAGCAGAAGCCCCAGTGAAGTGTCCCCTGGCAGACACCCACGTGAACTCTTCCGAGAAGCTCCAGTTCTACAAGGAGAAAGCCCCAGACTGCTGTGGGCCATTGTTGAAATGTGAAGCTGTCTCAAGCCAGGAGTCAAAGAAGAGCAAGAAGAGAGCTTTCGAGGAGACCGAGAAGGAACAAAACAGCTCCTCGCAGCCTTCGAAGCAGAAATATGTGTGTCTTGCTGTGGAGGACTGGGACTTGTTAAATTCCTACTGATTGGCAGAGGGAAGTTGACCTTCCCCCTCCCGCTCAAATGTCTGAGGCGAGGGGCTGATGACGTTTTCCTTTTCGTTTGAATTGACCTATGGCGTTAGCATAGCGAGTGGATATTTCTACTTTTGTGGTGGGGGAGGGAATGCTCTGGAAGTATGTAATAATTTCTAATGTATATTTTCAATACATAGTAATTTTTTCAAATAAACGTTTTTGCTGTCTTTAGGTTCTCCTTGTGAAATATAGATTAGACCCACAGGAAGTAACCCTGGTTTGGGGTGGAAGGCCACGTGAACCACCAAGGCAGCTTAGTGTCATCTGTTACTACTTCAGTTTGGCCTAGCCAATAGGATATATACATGGCTACCATCACTGATTGCCTCCTGTGTGCCGTGCCTGACCTCACAACAACAGTGGAAGGTGGGTGTTAGCCCCACTTTAGATGAAGTTAAGAAAACTTAACCCCAGGTTGAGTTAGTTAAGGTCCAAAGCTCATAAGAACAGAATGTGTAGTCCTTTCTGTCCAGCTCTAAAGCCTACTCTATTACATTGCCTTCTTAAATAGTGGTTATTGTTCAGAAACATCTCAGCTATCAAGTCTGTTGGGCAAACGACCAAGAATCTTCACAATAGTCCTGCCAAGTAAGGATTATCGCTTCCATTTGGCAAATGAAGAACCTGAGACCAATGACTTGCCTTAGACCCGTGCTTCTCAAGCCTTAGTCTGCATGCAAATCATCTGGGGATCCTTTTTTTTTTTTTTTTGGTCTTTTTAGGGCCACGCTGGAGGCATATGGAAGTTCCCAGGCTAGGGTTCGAATCAGAGCTATAGTCATTGGCCTACGCTACAGCCACAGCAACGCCAGATCGAGCCACATCTGCGACCTACACCACAGCTCACGGCAATACTGGATCCTTAACCCACTGACTGAGACCAGGAATCAAACCCATGTCCTCATGGATACTAGTTGGGTTCGTTACCACTGAGCCGCAGCAGGAACATCTCACCTGGGGATCTTTTCAAACTGTAGATTCTGATTCAGTGGATCTGGAGCTAGACTTGACATTCACTATTTCTAACAGGTTTCCAGATGATGTTTATGCTTCTAATTTGTGGGCTATATTTGGAGTATCAAGCTCTAGACCTTCATTGGCCAATATGACAGCCCCTACTCACCCATGGTCCCTGGACACTTGAAATGTGGCTAGTCCAAATTGAGATGTGCTGTAATACACGTACTGCATATCAAAGTACAGAAGAATGAAAAACATGTTCATTTTTAGGTATTGATTACATGTTAAAATGGCAGTTTGGGGGTTAAATATTAATTTCACCTGTGGAATTTCTACTGTGGCTCCCAGAAAATTTCCATGGCTTGCATGTGAGATTTGCATTATATTTCTCTTGGGCAGTGCTACTCCAGACCATATTCCATTCTGTAAAAGGCAAGGTTAAAGCAAGACTTCCTGGCAAGTAAAAGGAAGGGCGAGAATACCTCAAGGAAGTAAGAACATCAGATTTGACATTTGGAAATGCTCTAGCATTTAACTAAGGTTTTAATAAAAGTAGATCTTGGATCTGATGTGTTCTATTTGCTGTTCCAGGCTAGATAAGGTGTTACCTTTGTAAACGTCTCTTGCCTAGGATCATATCAAATGCTCTGATTTCTGAAATTTATCCAGTGAAAAAGATCCAGTGATTCAATAATTTTTTTTGGGGGGGGTAGAAGTGGAGTTGCGCTTTGAAGTGTCATTTGAGTAAACAGTAGCACACATTGCCAAGTTGCTGGTACAAATAAGTAGGTAGCCTTCCTTGTCAAACTTAGCATATATTGTTAGTCAAACTTGAGTCTAATTTGATCACCCCCGCCATGGCGCAATGCTGTGTCAGTGGCGTCTGATTACTCTTCAAATGTCCCACCTGGTCTGATCATTTTGGAGGGCAAATCTTCCTTCAGAGCGATTTCTGATTACTCTTATAAACACAGTGTACTTTTGAAGCTAAGATTTCGTTTTCTTTAATCCTTTTTTTTTTCTTTCAAGATTCTCGTTTTCCTCTGCTGGTGATTCCTTTAAACGGATATTTCTTGTTTGATCTGAACAATTCATTGTAGTCATTCAAATGGAGTTATAAAAATCTAGACTTTGGGCGTTCCCTTGTGGCGCAGTGGAAACGAATCCAACTAGTATCCATGAGGATGTGGGTTCAATCCCTAGCCTCGCTCAGTGGGTTAAGCATCTGGTGTTGCCAGGAGATGTATAGGTTGCAGACTAGCTCGGGTCCTGCGGCACTATGGCTGTGGTGTAGGCCAGTTCCACCCCTAGCCTGGGAACTTCCATATGCCACCGGTGTGGCCCTAAAAAGCAAAAAAAAAAAATCTAGACTTTGTTTTGATGATTGAAACAAATTGATGAAGTTCAAGAAATTATGACTAGCATAAAGTAGATGTGGTAGTATGCGTGTGTGTTTAACTTACATGTAAAATTAACCTTTTTAAAATTAGAATTTCTTGGAGTTCCCATTGTGGCACAGCAGAAACGAATCCAACTAGGAACCATGAGGTTGCAGGTTCGATCCCTGGCCTTGCTCAGTGGGTTTGGATCCCGTGTTGCCGTGAGCTGTGGTGTAGGTCACAAACGCAGCTCAGGTCCTGCATTGCTGTGGCTGTGGCATAGGCCAGCAGCTGTAGCTCCGATTTGACCCCTAGCATAGGAACCTCCATATACCGCAGGTGTGGTCCTAAAAAGTAAAAAATAAGTAAATAAAAATAAAATTAGAATGTCTCATTTGGTCTTAGACTTGCTTACTTGCTTACTCATGATGAACTTTGGACATACAACTCAATTCTGCTAACCTTCAATTTACCTGTTTAAAACTAGGCCACCTACTTACATAATGCTTACAAGAATGAATAAGTGTTTCTCAAAAGTATGGTCTGTGGGCCACTGCCCCAGAGCCTTCTGGGTATCTGTTAACTTGAAAATTCCTGTGTCCTACCCCTATTTACTGAATCAGACAGGATCTTTTGGTTTGTTAGAATTATAATACGACATGAGGCCAGATTTTCTTTTGTCTTTTTGTCTTTTTAGGGGCTCACCCGCGCCATATGGAGGTTCCCAGGCTAGGGGTCCAATCAGAGCTGAAGCCACTGGCCTACACCACAGCTCACAGGAACGCCAGATCCTTAACCCACTGAACAAGGCCAGGGATCTAACCCACGTCCTCATGGGTGCTAGTCGGGTTCGCTAACCACTGAGCCACAACGGAAACTCCCAGATTTTCTTTTCATACATTCAAAAATGCTCAACTATTTCATTTGAAAAAGTATCCATTGCACTTTTAACATGTGCTAAGTGCTAGGTACTCAGCAGTGAACAAGACAAAAGATAGTATTTGCCTTCAAGGAGCTTAGGTTCAAAGGAGGTAAGACAGACAAATAAGTAAATAGGACAGTAAGTCGGCCAGCTAAGTTCACACGGTGATAAAGTGGAGCAGGTAGTGAGATGCTGGGGGTGGGGATGGGGGGAAGAGTTAGTTTTTTTTTCTTTTTAGGGCTGCACTCTTGGCATGTGGAGGTTCTCAGGCCAGGGGTCGAATCAGAGCTGCAGCTGCCACCCTACACCACAGCCACAGCAATGCCAGATCCAAGCCACGTCTGTGACATGTACCACACACAGCTCATGGCAACGCTGGATCCTTAGTCCACTGAGCAAAGCCAGGGATCAAACCCGCATCCTCATGGATACTAGTCGGGTTCATTAACTGCTAAGCCACAACAAGAACTCTGAGAGTTAAATTTTTAATTCACTTGGGGGTTGCAGAAGTCCTCTGAGACATTTGAGCTGAGAATTAATGACAGAAAGGGGCTAATCATGCAAACATCTGGGTAAAGAGGGTCTGAGGAAGGAGCAAATGCAAAGCCGGAGATGACAAATGCTTAGCACATTCGAGAGACAGAAAAAGAAGCATGAAAGCCAGGTGGCTTATGCATAGTGAATAAGTGGTAAAAGATGAGTTTAGGAAAGAGAGAGAACTGGCAGATCATCTAGGCTTTGTAGGTCATGGAATTTGAATTTTACTTCAGTGTAACAAAGCCACCGATTAAGCGCCAGTCACATGGCACCTGAGTTATATTTTGAAGCGTGAACCCTTGCTGCTTGGCGGGCTCAATGCATGGAGCATGGATCATAGTGGAGGCCAGAGTAGTGCAGGGAGGTCCAAGTGAGAGATGATGGCAGCCAGGACCAGACAGGGACGATAGTAGTGATGAGAAGAGATGGGATACAGGGACTGTCTTGGAAGTAGAGTTGTTAGGTATCTGGGAGTAAAGGAACAGAGGAGGTAAAATCAAAGGGGACTCCTTCCTGAGGTTTTGCCTGAGCAACTGAATGGATGGGAAAATTCAGGAGAGGAGTAGGTGTAGGGTGGGTGGGGAAAGCAAGAGTACTGTTTTTTGTGTGTTTTTTTGTTGTTGTTTGTCTTTTCTAGGGCCGCTCCCGCGGCACATGGGGGTTCCCAGGCTCGGGGTCCAATCGGAGCTGTAGCTGCCAGCCTACGCCAGAGCCACAGCAACACGGGATCCGAGCCGTGTCTTCGACCCACACCACAGTGCACGGCAACACCGCATCCTTAACCCACTGAGCAAGCCAGGGATCAAACCCACAACCTCATGGTTCTAAGTTGGATTCATTAACCACTGAGCCATGACAGGAACTCCAAGAGTTCTGTTTTAGACAAGGTTGAGGGGCCTGACGAGATGCACAAGTAGGCAGTCAGACATGTGAGCTGGAGCTCAGGGGAGTGGTCAGGACTGAAGATATGAATAAAGTCGGGGTTCTGCAGTTCAGAGGTGATATGTGGAGTCCATGACTGCATGTGATCACCTAGGGAGAGTGTAGATAGGAAAGAGACACGTCCTGGGGCTTCCCATACTTAAGATCATGCAAGAGAGGAATGGGTGTTGAAGACAGAGATTAAAACCAAGACAGAGATAAACCTAGAAGTGAAAGTGTTCTGACGAGAAGGGAGTATGAATTGTGAGTGCTTCATGTTGGATGAGGACAGATACTTTGCAAGTTGGAGGTCGTTTGTGGCTTCGATTAGACTGGAGGTGGTGCATGTTAAAAACCCAACTGGAGTAGATTAAAGGGAATGGGAGCTGAGGAAGTGGAAATAAGAACTACAGATAAAATTTCCCAGGCCACCTCTCTTTTCTACCAATACTATGTCAAGGAGGATAAATTCTGTATTCTTGAGGTAACTGGGGTCTTGGGGCCGAAGGAGTATTTTCTTTCATGGTTTTGTGTTCAAACGTTTAAAAGCAGAATAGAACAATCCTTCATATACTGGTTACTCACTGCGATAGGCTGAGTAACGGCTCCCCAAAGATGTCCAGGTCATAACCCCTGGAATACACGGTCATGGGGACTTTGCAGATGTGACCACATTAAAGGCCTTGAGATAGGGAAATCATCCCGGATCATCCACACGGGCCCAGGATAATCGCAAGTGTCCTTCTAAGAGGGAGCAGGAAGATCAGAGTTGAAAGCAGAAGACGTGATGATAGACCCTAGTGGCGGGAGTGATACAGTGAAGGGGTCACAAGGCAAGGAAGATAGGTGGCCTTGAGGTGAGAAAGCAGAGAAATGGATTCTCCTCTGAAGCCACCAGACAGAGGGAAATACACGAGGATGAGAAAGCGCCGGGAGTGTTAAAGAGCAAGCAGAGTTCCCGTTGTGGCTCAGTGGTTAATGAATCCGACTAGAAACCATGAGGTTGCGGGTTCGATCCCTGACCTTGCTCAGTGGGTTAAGAATCCCGCGCTGTGGCTGTGGCATAGGCCAGCGGCTATGACTCCAATTAGACCCCTAGCCTGGGAATCTCCATATGCCGCAGGAAGCGGCCCTAGAAAAGGCAAAAAGACAAAAAAAAAGAGCAAGCAGTTGGCTTCCCCAGTGATTGGGTGTACTTGGGACATTCGGTGTCTAGGCAAGTTTTGCAGAGTTAGCTTGCAGCTTTGTTTGTTTTTTTTTTTTCTGGTCCCACTGCATTTGTAGTGTTAAACTTAGCTTCGATCACCTGGAGTCCTGTAAGTAATTCCTCTTACCAGCAGGCCACGCTCTGTTTCTAGTCCTTCCAGTGAAGGTTTTCCCCCTACCTTTTCTGTGGAAATAACATGAAGGCCTGGCTTTGCAGTAGATTTATAAGAGAATGGTCCGGTAACATTTCATGCAGTATGACTTCTAGAAAGTAAAGAACAGTGACCCAGGAATTCCCGTTGTGGCTCAGTGGTAACGAACCCAACTGGTGTCCATGAGGACTCCGGTTCAATCCCTGACCTCGCTCAGTGGGTTAAAGATCAAATGTTGCCATGAACTGTGATGTAGGGTCGCAGGTGCAGCTCAGATCCTTTAACCATGTGTCTTCTGCCATCCTTATGTTTTGAAATTTATCCTGAAACACAGGTTAATTCTTGATCTGCCAGTATTGAGCTGTGGCTATACCTGTGTTCTCATTTGGAGAAGCGAAATTACATTCTGGAATTCCTAATTGACTCGACCCATCTTGACGTCCTGCTGTTATGATTTTATTCTCAGTATCTACAGCAAAAATTCCCACTCTGCTCTGCTTCAGCCTCTTGTCCTTGGCGATTTCCTTTATCAACTCTCAAAGACAGTTTTTGTTTTTTTGTTTTTTTTTTTCCATGGCTGAAACTTCAGCATATAGAAGTTTCCAGGCTAAGGGTCGAATCAGGGATGTAGCTCCGGGCCTATGCCACAGCCACAGCAACACCAGATCCAAGCCACATCTGCAACCTACACCACAGCTGATGGCAACACTGGATCCTGAACCCACTGAGCAAGGCCAGGGATCAAACCCGCATCCTCATGGATACTAGTCAGGTTCATTACCACTGTGCCACAAGGGGAACTCTTTCTAAGACCATTCTTTGGGCTCTGAAGAATCAGTTCTAGTCTAGGAATCAGAAAACCCAGGCCTGGGAATTCCCAGTGTGGCTCAGCAGGTTAAGAACCCAACTAGTATCCATGAGGATGCGGGTTCAATCCCTGGGCTCCCTCAGTGGGTTAAAGATCCAGTGTTTGGACAAGCTGTGGCATAGGTTGCAGATGCAGCTTGGATCTCGTGTTGCTGTGGCTGTGGTGTAGGCTAGTGTCTGCAGCTCCCATTAGACTCCTAGCCTGGGAATTTCCATTTGCTGCAGGTACGGCCATAAAAAGCAAAAATAATAATAATAATAATACAACAAATTTATGCCAATAAATTCCTTGAAACCCATTATCAAAGGTCATCCAGAAGAAATAGATAATTGGAATATTTCCATGTCTATTAAAAAAAATTTGAATTTGTACTTCAAATTGGACAAATCCTTACCAAGGAAGGTATGTGGATGGCAAATAAGCACATGACATGAAAAGATACTCAAATCATTAGTCATTAGGGAAATGCAAAGTAAAATCACAATGAGATGCTACTATACACCTATTAAAATCGCTAAAATTAAAAAGACTAAATAAATAAATAAATAAAAATAAGGAGTTCCTGTCGTGGCGCAGTGGTTAACGAATCCGACTAGGAACCATGAGGTTGAGGGTTCGGTCCCTGCCCTTGCTCAGTGGGTTAACGATCTGGCGTTGCCGTGAGCTGTGGTGTAGGTTGCAGGCGCGGCTCGGATCCCGCGTTGTTGTGGCTCTGGCATAGGCCGGTGGCTACAGCTCTGATTAGACCCCTAGCCTGGGAACCTCCGTATGCCGCAGAAGCGGCCCAAAGAAATAGCAAAAAGACCAGAAAAAAAAAAAAAAAAAGACTAACTATACCAAGGGTTGGGAAGGCTATAGAGCAACCAAACTCTCCTACTTCAGTAGAGGGAAAATAAAATGATACAGCCACTTTGGGAAACAAGTGATTTCATAAAAGTTAAACATACGCCTACCACATCTGGCCGTCTGCTTTCAAAGATAAACTGAAGGCCTACGTCCACATAAAGACTTGTACGTAGGGAGTTCCCATTGTGGTGCAGCAGAAACAAATCCAACTAGGAACCATGAGGTTGTGGGTTTGATCCCTGGCCTTGCTCAGTGGGTTAAGGATCCGGTGTTGCCGTGAGCTGTGATGTAGGTCACAGATCTGGCTTGGATCCTGTGTTGCTGTGGCTCTGGTGTAGGCCAGCAGCTGTAGCTCCAGTTCAACCCCTAGTCTGGGAACCTCCATGTGCTGTAGGTGTGGCCCTTAACAGACCAAAAAAAAAAAAAAAATTCTTTTAGGTAAACGTTCAGAGCAGGAGTTCCTGCTGTGGTACAGGGAGTTAGTGGTTTCGTGTTGTCTCTGCAGGAGCTTGGGTCACGACTTTGGCTCTGATTCCATCCCTGGCCCACGGGTGCAGCCGAAAAAACAAAGTTCAGAGTAGCTTCATTTGTACTGGCCCAAACTGGGAATAACCTAAAGTCTCTTAACAAATGAATGAATACATGAAGAGGGCATCTCTCAGCCTGGGATTCACAAGGAATAGTATATCCATGTAATGGAATGCTACTCAGCAACAAAAAGGCATGAATGTGAGCATGCTACAACATGGATAAATCTCATATATTACTTATTCTTTTTTGTTTGTTTGTTTTCTTTTTAGGGCCACTCTATGGAAGTTCCTAGTCAGTTTTGTTAACTGCTGAGCCATGAAGGGAACTCCCTGTCACCTATACTTTAATAAAGCTCTTTTAAAAACTCACTGGAGTTCCCGTCGTGGCGCAGTGGTTAACAATCCGACTAGGAACCATGAGGTTGCGGGTTCGGTCCCTGCCCTTGCTCAGTGGGTTAAAGATCCGTTGTTGCCGTGAGCTGTGGTGTAGGTTGCAGATGCGGCTCGGATCCCGCGTTGCTGTGGCTCTGGCATAGGCTGGTGGCTGCAGCTCCAATTCGACCCCTAGCCTGGGAACCTCCATATGCCGCGGGAGTGGTCCAAGAAATGGCAAAAAGACCAAATAAATAAATAAATAAATAAATAAAAATGAATAAATAAAAACTCACTGAAATATATATATTAAAATTGTATATATATATACACATTTTGTATACATTTATAGATACATGAAATATATATATATAAATGTGTATATATATATATATATATATATACACACACTTAAAAGCTGTGTATTTCAGAAGGTAAATTACAATTCAATAAATATTTAAAAAAAAAGAAAGAAAAAAGAAAAAGACTCAGAGAAATCACTTCTACCTGATCTGGAATTGCTGAATAGCCCTCAGGATCCCAGCGACAACCACCAGGAAGTGCCACTTTGGGCTGGTCCCTTCCCTCTCTGCCTCTGGAAAGCAGTGTCTACCTATCAAAAGCCTGGCTTGGGCTCTGAGCTCCCTACCAGCTCTGATGTCTGTGGTTCGGTGAATCTAAAGATGAACAGAGTCCCAGGCAAACGGCGATGGCATAAAGTTAAACCAGACCAGATTTCCAGTCCAAATCCTGGGGCAAAGCCTGAGCCATTTTAAATTCCATTCATCTATCCCTGTGTGTTTGCACAGCAAATACCTGTTGTACTTAAGGTACTGATCTTGGAGCCGGGGCCAGGGAGGCTGGGAGATGGCAAATACTGATGCTGGGCACCTGGGTTCTCCCTGCAGGCTGTGGCATTAAATCACCTGTTCTGCCCATGTGAACCAGGGGAGGGGCTTGGCTGTCTGCCCTGGGCTCTGTGTCTTTCTGGATCCGGCTTATGGAATGCTGTTTGGGAGGTTGCTACAGCACCTGCTTCTTCCTGAAAGGAAGAACCAATAACCCAGAAAAGAACAAACATCGTTTTTCTGCCAACACCAGCTGCCTCCTCTTTATAAGTTGCTGCGCCCTGGCCTGGGCTCAGCTTTCTCTTCTGGGGTGTCCTGTCTGAGAAAGAGTGAGCCATCAGGGAGCGGGGATGGTGGGCTCTGGGTTTGGACCTATCAAGGTTTGATCCTGGCCTCGCCCCTTAAAAGATGTGTGATCTGGAGTCCCCATTGTGGCTCAGTGATAACAAACCTGACTAGTATCCATGAGGATGCAGGTTTGAACCCTGGCCTTGCCATGAGCTGTAGTGTAGGTCACAGGCACAGCTCAGGTCTGCCATTGCTGTGGCCATGGTGTAGGCCAGCAGCTACAGATCTGGTTCAACCCCTAGCCTGGGGACTTCCATATGCCGAAGGTGTGGCCCTAAAACCAAAAAAAAAAAAAAAAAAAATACAGTAAAAGCTGTGTGATCTTAGCCAGGCAACTTCATGTCTCTTAGATCCTGTGAAATACAAATAACCAAACCAGGTTCTTGGAATGGTTGTAAGGATAAGAAAACAGAATTTACAGCAACTAAGACATATAAAAGTTTGCCATAGTGCTTGGTATGTACTAAATGCTCACTAAATACAGCATTTATGTTCCCTGCTGTTTCAATAAACACCATCCCAATTCTATAAGGATCAAGCCATTAGGCATTGCAGTCTCCCACCAATGGTGCACCCTGAGGGGAATTCAAGATAAATTGTATTCAGGATAAATTGATGTACTTTGGATACTGGCCCTAGATAGTAAAGATGCATACATAAAGGGTAATTTCTTTTTTTTTGGTCTTTTTAGGGCCGCACCTGAGGCATATGGAGGTTCCCAGGCCAGGGGTCAAATTGGAGCTGTAGCTGCCAGCCTACACCACAGCCACAGCAACACCAGATGCGAACCGTGTCTTGAGCTACACCACAGCTCATGGCAACGCTGGATCCTCAACCCACTGAGTGAGGCCAGGGATTGAACCCACAGCCTCATGGTTCCTAGTCAGATTCGTCACCACTGCGCCACGACAGGAACTTCCCCAAAGGGTAATTTCAATGAACCCACATCCTTGCATCTTCTTACACATAAAGAAGTGCCAAAATCATTCATTTGACATGTCTGTTCGTTATGAGTAGAGCAATCTTTTGATATCCAACATGTTTTTTTACCCAGCGAAAAACTCATGTATCCTGGCTCCTTCCTTACCTCTTTGGAGCAGTTCCTCAGAGCTCATCTCCTGGCTATAGTCCTCAGTAAGATTCCTGAACAAAACTTAACTTGCCACTTTTAGGTTATGCGCTATTCTTTGGCCAACATATTCATTTTAAGTCCCTACGCAGTGCTAGGCCCTCCCCTTCTTCTGCTTGAAGCTTTACTCTTTCTCAGCAGCAATCATCTTTCAGATCTCACTTTTCCCCTGCATGCCTGCTAAGTAGTCTGATCATGACTTTTTTTTTTTATGCCTTTTGTCTTTTTAGGGCCACACCCAAGGCATGTGGAGGTTCCCAGGCTAGGGGTTGAATCGGAGCTGTAGCCACTGGCCTACACCACAGCTCATGGCAACGCCAGATCCTTAAACCCACTGAGCGAGGCCAGGAATCGAACCTGCAACCTCATGGATACTATCAGATTTGTTTCCACTCAGCCATGGTGGGAACTCCTGATGATGCATTCTTATTCCTGATATATGGAGGAGAGCCCTCTTTGCAGCCTGTCCTCAGAAGGGAGGAATCAAATGTGTTTCTCCTGCTTAAAACTTCTGCCCACACCCTGCAGCGTCCGGAGTCAAGTTCACTCCTGCTGCCCAGAATCCGAGGTTCTTCAGACCCCAACCACAAGGGATGACTTCACATGCCCTCAGGAGCCCTTCTTGCACTGGCCCCTGCAGCTCTTCACCCCAGGCTGTCCTGTCCCTGCCTCCCATCTGGCTCTTTCAGGGCCCTGCTCAGGCATCACTGCCACTGGAAGCTTCCTGGACCTCCTGAGATACGGCAGAAAGTGGCAAACTGCTGTGGCTACGTGTGCAGACTCCTGGTGTTGTCAGACCCACATCCTTGTGCCCGAGGTAGAGTGAGGCCCGACATAGGGAAACATTGGTGTTTGGAGCAGAGAAAGCTTTATTGCAGGGCCAAAACAAGAACAGGCATCTCATGCTCGAAGATCTGAGCTCCCCACTGACTTTCAGGGAAGGGCTTTTAAAGGTAATGTGTGGGGTGAGAGTTGCAGGGAGGCATGATTTTTTTCTGATGCTTGATGTGACAACAGTGGCATCGCAAGATCCTTTACCTGCTGAGCCACCAGGGAACTCCTTGAGTCTGCTCTTTGGAACTCAGGGAAGGCCTAGGAGACTAAGCAAGAAATGAAGTGGGTAGGCACAGAAAGACTTTTGTCTTAGGGAAGGCGGGCAGTTTCACTGGCTCTGCCCCCACCAGTCAGACACCCTTCAACAAGCCGCCTGGCCTCTCTAAGCCTCCTATAAACACAGTACCATACTCAGAGCCTTATTGGAGAATGAAAGGGAAAGCTCTTTTTGGGGGGATGGGGGCAGCACATGTGGCATGTGGAAGTTCCTAGGTTAGTGTTCATATCAGAGCTGCAGCTGCCTGCCTACACCACAGCCACAGCAACACCAGATCCAAGCCCCATCTGTGATCTACACTGTAGCTTGCACAATGCCGGATCCTTTAACCCAATGAGCAAGGCCTGGGTTCAAACCTGCATCCTCGTGGATACTAGTCAGATTCTTAACCTGCTGAGCCACCATGAGAACTCTCAAGAGGTAAAGCTCTTACTTGGCACAATGTCCAGTTCACAGCCAGCCATCAGCAAGTGCCAACTGTGTGTGCCTAGAAAGCTGGCTTTTGGTCTGACACACTGAATGGACTCAGACAAGTTGGTCTCAGCCTTGGTCTCTCCATCCTGTAAAATGAAGCGTCTTAACCCCGTGGATGGGCTTGGTTGGGAGGGGAGGGGAGAATTATGTGCAACCGGAGGTGCCAGTGACTTGGCATTTTTCTGAGGAAGCCACAACCCACTGAAGAAGCCCAGGACTGGATACCCCTGGGGTCTCCCTGCCTCTCTCCTGCGGGGACCAACTCAGCACCAGCAGTTCCTGGCAGGAACTGGGCTTCTCCTGCAGCTGACTAGTGTGAACAAACACGGGCTCCTGTTCCCA
Source organism: Phacochoerus africanus (assembly GCF_016906955.1). Classification (NCBI taxonomy): domain Eukaryota; kingdom Metazoa; phylum Chordata; class Mammalia; order Artiodactyla; family Suidae; genus Phacochoerus; species Phacochoerus africanus. The sequence continues at coordinate 157,819,006 of NC_062551.1, read as the reverse complement.
TGGCCTCTCTCCAGGCTTGTTTTCAACAACTGATGCTCAGGGCATCAGGAACATGTTGGCATATGAATTCGTTTTTTTAGGACCACACCTGGAGAGAAATTCAGCCAAAGATGCCAGCGCCCAGGGCTGACCCTCCCTTGGGCAGGATCCTTCAGGCACCCTGTTTTAGGAGCTGGCTCTCAGGTCATCCGAGCCAGAAATATGACTGTTCCCAGCTCCCAAGAAGGCCCTCAGCCCTGCATTTCCTGCTGTCCCACCCATCCTTCCAGTGTGAGGTGTCTCCTCCATGAGCCCCTGTGCTCCTTGGGTGCTGGATCCAGGCCTGTTCACTTCTGGGTACCTGGCACCTGGCTTGGCCCAGAGCAGGCGCAGAGACTGTTTCGTAAGTGAATGAATGGATGAACGTGGCAGTGGAATGAAGCAGAATTGACCCATTTCTTGGATGCCCATTTTCCGTTCAAAATCACACAAGACTGATACATAGAACTGATTTTATTAATTTCCAGCGGGGCTTCGTCTGCCTCCCTCGTTCCTCCCATTGGCCAGATTCCCAGTGCATCTTTCAGAGTAAAGACGCCACACTCTGCTTCTCAAACTACCTTTTAAATAAGCCACAGACACTGCCTCCACCCTGGCCAAGATAGAATCACATTGGTAGCAGGAAAGACTTTGGAACTGGGACACCATGGACTGTGTTTGAGTCCCAGTTCCAGCCTTGACTTTTCTGTGTGATCCTGGTCGTTTCTCTGTCTGGGCCACAGTCTCTTCATCTGTTTAATGGGGCTATCCATCCTTGCCTGCCTGCTGTTGTGAAACTAGAAAAGGTATGTCAAGAAACAGCTCTTTGACTCAGGCTCCAGGACCAAAATACGATCCCTAACTGAAGGACCCTGGGCTGTTTGTTTGGGGCAACTGGTCACAGCATGAGGGTGGGAGTGGGAGGCGGGAGGAGGGATAGTCAAGGGGTAGGGAGGGGCTCCTCAAGCTCTTCTTACAGCTCAGAGCCTCCTGGGGTGGCTTCCTAGTGGCGGGATGACAAGTACCCCATCTCACGTGCATCTCCTCTGATCCATCAGTGAGCCCACCAGGATTACTGAGTGAGAAAGACACGAAAGCTGCAGCCAAGCTCAGCGGTATCTGCCTCAGGTACCAAAGGGGCGGGAAGTGGTATATACTTCATAACTGTGCCATCTACAAAGGGATAAACTTTCAGCTTGGTGTTTGAGCCCAAGACTTAACCAAGGGGCGACAAGGTCAGTATCTGAGAGCCTGTCTCAGAGTAGAGGGGCATATTTCCTCCATGTGACCCAGAGACAAGCTTCAAATCATGGAAGCAGGTTCTCTCATCATTGCTAGGAGCTACTTGAAATGGTAGTGAGCTCCCTGTCGCTGAAAGGGTTCAAACAGAGGCTGAAACCCTCGAAAGCACGAGAGGCAATTCCTATTCAGAGGCAACGGTGTGTAGATCCCACTAGATGATCCCACAGGCTCCTTCACGCCCCTGTGCGCCCGGATTCCTAGCTCTTGTGTGTGTGGGGGGGTCATCAGTGCCATGCTAACCAGCCGCCCACTCTGGCCTCGGCGACCCACTCAAGGTCCAGGGCAGGAGTACTCGTCTGACCAGTCGGAGCAGTGCTGCACGTGGTCCTGGCAGAGGCTCCTGGGGATGCAGCTGCAATATTTGAAGACGGTCGAGGGGCAGCGCCACCACTCAGGGCCACAGGGTGGGCACGTCGTCACTGGAAAGACAAGAGCCGGCAGAAGAACAGCTGCTGTGTCTTGGAATGTCCTGTGCATCAGGGCACTCCCTAGCTCTGAAACCTGCCATGGCTCCCATAGCCCCACCCCGCTGACACGGGTAACTACCTTCCTCATTCCTCGACAGGAGAGAGAATCTCGGCTCCCCAGCTCATAGGCTGTGTTGTCTCAAGCAAATCTCTCACCCTATCTGAGCCTCAGTTTCCTCATCAGCTCAAGGCTGCTGTTAAGGACGATAGGCAAAGCGCCAGGCCCACGGTCGATGCTCAGGTATTGCTGGGCACATGTCACCCTGCCCTCCTCTCTCACCCTGACTCAGTGGCACCTGCCTGCTTATGACTCCTTTAGGGCGCCCTGCAGACTCCCCTCCTTTGCCCTGGACCCTGGACTGCTAGCATTCTCCCCTGCACACCTGGCCTCTGCCTGTTGAAACCTGTCCTTTTCTGCCTTTTTTTTTTTTTTTTTTTTTTTCCGGGCAGCATGTTTCTCAGGCTAGGGATCAAATTGGAGCTACAGCTGCCGGCCTATACCACAGCCATACCACAGCAATGAGGGACCCAAGCCATGTCTGTGACCTACACCACAGCTCACAGCCACAATGGATCCTTAACCCACTGACCGAGGCCAGGGATCGAACCCGAGTCCTGATGAGTACTAGTTAGGTTGGTAATCTGCCGAGTCACAATAACATCCTCCTGTCCATTTTTCAAAGCCTGCTTGAATGCCGCCTCTTCTCAGAAGCCTCCCTTGATTTTTACTCCCCCGCCCCCCACAAAAAAACCTCTCCAGGACCCCAGCACTTCCTTTTGGCATCACATGATGTGAGTCGTGGGAGTAGGACACTTGTTTGACTCCTGACTCTCCCCTAGCAGAACCTGGCACCAGGCCAACCCCCCCCCCAACGTGCTCAGAATGTGTGTGTGGATCGAACACCAGGGAAGAGGTTGGAAGGAAAGCCTGGGACAGTGAAAAAACTCCAGTCCTAGAGTCAAGAGACCCATGATCCCTTCCTATTACTCATTATTTTGTCCCTTCTCCCTCTGGTCTCAGTTTACCTGTGTATAAATTGGGTTCTGTGACTCCTGCCCTGCTTCCCTGCTTTCCTTGCACGGTTGTTGGATGGTGCAGGGGAGACGAGGGAAGCCCAGGTTCAAACCCCAGTTAGACCACGTACGTACTCCTTCCATGACCGCGCTCTGGGCCCCAGTTTCCTCATCTGTGCCCTTGAAGGTAAGTTCCCCACCACAAAAGAATAACCCTTGAGAAGAAGCCACTTGGAGTGGTAGTGAGCACCCTGCCAGTTGAGGCATTCAAGCGGGAGTGGAAAACTTCTTCCTGGGATGCATGAAGGGGATGCAAGGGAAGCCTGGGAGAGTCTCAACTTCTACCCCCTGACTACTGCCCAGCCAGCTGCCCCAGCCCAGCCTGCACCCAGACCCCCACCTGGGCTCAGTTCATCCGAGCAGTCCCCGCAGTTGTTGAGCCCATCACACTTCTGGTCTGAGTAGATCCAGAAAGCGGGGTCACCACAGTGTGCCACCAGGAAGCTGGGGAGGCTCTGGGGCACGTCTCCTGCAGAGGGCAGATGGGGTGGGAGGCAGTCTGCATCTGGCCACAGCTGGCTCAGAGCTGTCTGAAGGAGGATTGTTCTGGCCACCCTGGCAGCTGTCAAACGCAGGGTCACGACCCATCCAATCCCAGGAAGGGGACAAGGAGGTTTCCTGGGGAGGAGGTCAAGTCAAGGAGAGGGGAGGGTTCTTTCGCTATTCACCCAGCAGGGCTCCCGGAGCTGCCTCTCCCATCCTCACTCCCTTGAGCCGCCCCCTCCCTGCCATTGCTTTGCTCTATTCCTCCCTCCAGAAGTTCCTCCTCAACCCCTGTCCAGAACCATTCCACCTGCAAGTCCAGGTTCAAGTTCCTTCACCTCCAGGAAGCTTCCACTGAATGGAATATAAAAAGAGAAAATGTGAAGTCTTGCACTTGGATCCCAGATCAGGCGGTGTGGGTTCACGTGCTTTTTTTTTTTTTTTTTTTTTTTGGCTCTTTAGGGCCGTATCTGCAGCATATGGAGGTTCCCAGGCTAGGGGTCGAATCGGAGCTATAGCCGCCAGCCTACACCACAGCCACAGCAACGCCAGATCTGAGCCACGTCTGCGACCTACACCACAGCTCACGGCAACACTGGATCCTTAACCCACTGAGCAAGGCCAGGGATCGAACTCACAACCTCATGGTTCCTAGTCGGATTCGTTAACCACTGCGCCACAATGGGAACTCCCAGAGCATCTTTCTTAAAAGTGGGTTCTGTGTTAGTCAGCAGCATGACAGGGCTACCAAAAATTAACATAAACTCAGGCCACATCACTAGAGGTATAACCCAGACTTGGGAGGGGAAAAGCCTTTGTTTCTTGGACTGGCCGGAGCTCTTCAGAAGTGTCATGGATGTTTCTGGAGCCAGTCCAGGGAAAGGGGCACGGGCATTGGTCTGTGTTGTATGGTGTGCTGGCGGAAAGGGGAAGACCAGTCACAAGGCAACGGGGAGTTCAGAGATGGCTGGGGAAGAGGACACTCATGGGGGGCAAGTCCATGCAGTGCCACCATCATGGGAGACAGATTGAACTGTAGCTTGTGGGGGGGAAAGGGTTGCTGACCGGGCAGAGTTGGAACCAATCAAGGATGCTACTGGGAGGCGGCTCTAAACTCAGCACAAGGGAGACCTTCCCATGGAAAACTAGGCAGTGATGGGATCAGCTGCCTCAAGTTGTAGTGAGCTCCCCGTTCCAGGAGTGGGCAAGTAGGGGCTGAGTGGCAGAAGGGATGTGGGCTCGAGCTGAGACATGGACTAGCTGACTTTTTTTTTTTGCTTTTTAGGGCCGCACTTGCGGCATATGGAGGCTCCCAGGCTAGGGTTCTAATCGGAGCTGTAGCCGCTGGCCTACACCAGAGCCACAGTAACACAGGATCTGAGTGATGTCTGTGACCTACACCACAGCTCAAGGCAACATCAGATCCTTAACCCACTGAGCAAGGCCAGGGATTGAACCTGCAACCTCATGGTTCCTGGTCAGATTTGTTTCCGCGGCACCGCGGCAGGAACTCCCTAGCTGACTTTTAAGATCTCCTCTGGTCTTGAGGGTCTATGATGCAATGACTCTCCATTCATGAGCTGCCCCCAAACCCTCTCCAACTCCCGAGGCCCTCTCCCTCCTCCATGGAAAGTGCCATGCTCCTCTTGCTTTATGAATATATGGTTTTTTTTTCCCACTCTTTTCGGCCACACTCATGGCATGTGGAAGTTCCTGGTCAGGAATCAATCCATGCCACGGGAGTGGCAACACCAGATCCTGAACTGCTAGGCCAGCGGAGACCTCCTCCTCTCTCTTGAGAACTATCAGCTCTTTAAGGTCTGGGAGTAGACCCTCCAATTCGTTCATTCATGCATTCATTCATTTCATTATTTATTCAGCAAATTATTCCGGATACCTCTCTGTGCAATGGCCTGTGCCAGGCCCTGGGCCCCTAGTTCAAGCAGACTAGGTTTGCCCCAGAGGAATTCATGGTTTGATGGGGGTGGCCATCATGCCAACGGAGAGTGACAACCAATGTGACTAGGGCTAGGATACAGGGCAGCACAGGGGCTGTGAGAGCCCCAAAGAGGGAACCTGATCTAGCTTGGGAGTCAGGGAAGGCTTCCTGGAGGAGGTGACACTTGAACTCTGCCATGAGGATTGAACACATGTTCTCTGGGCATGGAGGTGCCCTGAGTGGAGGCATAGCCTGGCCTGGGCACATATGTGGTGTGTGTGACAGGGTGGGGGCAGATGTTCCTGGCTGAGGGCCACCATATATAAGCAAAAGCCTGGGGACATGAGGGTGCCTGGTATGTTCAGAGGTGGTCGAGCTTCAGCGTGGCTGCAGGGAGAGTTGGAGTGGGGGGCAGATCTCAAGGAGTTGGTACTCCTGGCACCCTGGAGTTGGTACTCACGGCACAAGGCCTCCTCCTCGTCCTCGCCGTGGGCACAGGTAGGGACACCGTCGCAGACCCTGCTGGCCGGGATGCAGCTTCTCCGGTCGTGGCACAGGAAGCCTGTCCTGTTCAGCGGCGTCACACAGGCCTGGGCTCCTGAGTGGGCAGGGCAAGCCCCAGAAAAGTCAAGGCTGGTGCCTCCAAACACATTGCCAACTTCTCTCCCCGCCCCAAGCCCTACCCGAGCTGGGGTGAGGGGCTGCAGCAGCTGGGAGGATACTGGGTTCAACATCGGAGATGGAGTCCAAGCCCCAGTAACACAGCTTGCCAGCTGTGTGGCCGTGGGCAGATGACCCGACCTCTCTGTGCTTTGAGTTCTTGGTTTGCAAAATGGGGATCATAGCACACACCCTGCGGGAGCGTTGGAGAGATTATATAAAAGCCTCTGTGTAAATAACCCTGGGACATAGAATGTGCAGACGAAGTCGTCGTTGCTGCCTTCATTGAATGACTGTCTCACGGGAAACTCCTGAGGACAGGGCTGGAGTTAAGGAAGTAGCTTTCATGGTGGGGCTTCTAGTGCCAGTGAGAGTATCAGGAGCAACCTACTGGGAGCAGCTGGGGACTCTTATGCTCCAAGCCCTTACATCTGGGATAAGTTTCCAGGCTGTGAAACAGTCTCACATTTTTATTCTGTTGTTTCTCCAAACACCCCTGTAAAGTGTTATCATTAGCCCCACTTTACAGACGGGCCAGGGACTGAACCCATGCCACAGCAGTGACATTGCTGGATCCTTACCTACTTGGCCACCCGGGAACTCCAGGGTCCTGTGGATTTTGCCCCCTACTCCCACCTTGTCCCCTTAGCACCTCCTGCTAGGCTACAGAGACATCTCCCAGAAAGGTGGGTCTGGTGACACCCTGCCCCCAGCTTAATCCCTTCCTGTGGTTCTCTGGATGGTGACCTCCCCCCCACCCCCACCCCCACCCCCAATGCAGCCTTTGAGGTCCTACGCCGCTGGCCCTACCCACTGCTCCATGTCCTTCAGGCCCCCACGTTTCCTCGCCACCCCAGGGATTCCGCACATGGTGTTCCCTGTGCCTGGTTGCTTTTCCTGCCACCCCCTCCCCTAACCAATCCCACCTTCCTTCAGACCTCAGCCCTCTTTCTCTTCTCAATGTGCCCGTCCCGACTCCTGGACTAGATTAGAGCCCCTGCTCCAGACTCACAGCCACACTAACCCTGCCTTACTGTGCTTATTGGGTTAATATCTGTGTCACTCTCCAAACTGTTAGCTCCATAAAGGCAGGTTCGGTGTGGGGGCCACAGGGACGTGTTGGAGAAAGACACACAGATGAACAGCACGACCCAGGGAGACCGGACTCGGGGAAGAGGAAGTGTCAGAACTGTGGGAGCTGAGACTGAGACTCTTAAACCAGGCAGGCAGAGAGGGCTTCCTGGAAGACGTAGCATCAGAGCTGGGTCCTCTCTGCAGTTGATGCTATGCATGCGTAAATGTGGGCTCAGAGGCACGTCTGTGTCTGCATCTGTGTGTGTCTGCACATGCCCCCCAAGGAACTGTCCAAAAGTCATTTCACGGAGAAGTCAGGCCGGGGTCAGGATTCCCCCATCTCTCTGTGCCTCCCACCCCCTCCCAACACATCTGACCCACCCTCTCTTGCCCATCCCGACCTGGCGTGCGAGGTGGGGGTCCAAGGATGGCGACCAGGGCAATCAGGGCTCCAAGAGTTGCCAGCAGGAGCAGCAGGAAGGCGGAGAGGCAGGCCCCTTGGCGCGAGCAGCAGGGAGGGCTGCAGTCTGCCGTGTGGGATGGGAAGGCAGTGATGGCGCAGCCAGTGCTGGGGCCCAGGGATCCCCCCACAACTGTAACCATGGCCCCTCCCCACTAGGGTCCTGGGGGCAGGACAGGCTTTCCTGGGGAGGGGACTCCCAAGCCCACCACAATGCTCTCAGCTCTGCCTGTGGGCCTACCCCCACCGAACTGGTCCCTGGCCCAGGTCTAGTAGCTGGCATTCTGGATGGGGGTCCCAGGTCTCGGCTCCACAACCCCCCCCACCCTCCTGTCCTTCTGCAGAGAGAGAGGGACACCTGCTGATTAAGCCCGTATGTGGGGCAGAAACCAAGGCAGACCCTTCATAGCCACTATTTTTATTTTTCGAGATAATCTTTATTTATAGATGAGGAAACAAAGGCTCAGAGAAGAAAGGGTCCAGGTTGCCTCATGTGGAGCTGGGGTGTGAACGACCCCTATCTGCTGCCCAAACCCATGCCCCTTCCTTGATGCTAACTGATTGTTCATTCTGGAGCCCATCAGGATGCCCATTGGAATGCCAGCCCCACCACTTCCCAGCTGGGCCACGACGCTGAGAAGCCACTTCACTTCTCTGTGCCTGTTTCCTCAGGCGGAAAATGGGAGTCATGATGCCCACCCTAGAGTGGTTGAGAGGACTGAGCTGGGTATTCTATCAACAGCAGTGCTTGGCACATAGTAAGTGCTATAAAGGTCTTAGCGTCTATTTATGTTTATTGAGCACCTACTATGTGACATTCCGTATCTTTTTTTTTGGCTGCACCCACAGCATGTAAAAGCTTCTGAGTCAGGGATCAGTCCTGTACCACAGCAGCGACCAGAGCTGCTGCCCTGACAATGCCAGGTCCTTAACCTGCTGTGCCATAAGGGAACTCTGCCATTCTATACTTTAAGTACTGTGGCAGTAACCGTGATAGGTCATGTCCTCCTCCTTTAACTGGCTTTGCTCCTTTAATTTTTGCTTGCTTGTGAAATATTGAAAGTTTTATGAGGACCCACTAGGTGCCCTGCCCTGCAGAGGACACACCAACAGCCACGGCTCTGACACGTGCCTTCTAAAAGCTTGGAGCTGCACTTATTAGACAAGATGTGGACATAAGAAAAAAAAGTGTGGGCACTCCTGCTCGCCTCTGGGGGCACACTTATCTCAGACAGGGGGCAGGCGCAGGCGTAGTGTCCCCAAGGTCCAGCTCAGAGGCAGACACACAGTACGTGCTTTGTGAATACCCTGACCTAGAGATTCAGGAGTCAAGACAAGGGCCTGATATCTGTCAGCTCAGGTCATTTCCATAAAATCTGCTCACATTTCCAGAGCTGGTGCTCTGTGCTTGCCTCGCAGTCAGCCCCATACGCTACTCACAGGTGCCGCACAGCCGGGTAGCAAGTGTTGCTAGGAAAGCGTGAGTAAGGTGTCTCACATGGGGGGCTCGATTGAGGCAGGTGAGGGGCAGGTGCAAGGAGAGGGCACTCCAGGTAGAGAGCACAGGAGAAAAGGCCCAGATGACATGTGGGGGACAGCAAGTGGCCCTGTGTGGCTGGCGCTCGGGATGGGTGTGCATTGAGAACAGAGACATAGTAGGAGATGATAGATCTAAAACCATGTCCCCCACAGCCTTAGTTGGCAGCTCCCTGGAAACTCAGGTAACCAGGGAGACAGCGGAGGGCTGGCACGGAGAGGCGTCCTCAAATATTTGCGCAGCACAGGCCGTAGGCAGGTGGGGTCACAGGAGAGACAGGGGGCCCGTGCCCAGGTGAGGGCTGCACTCCAAAGCCTGAAAGCCTATAGGTGCTGATCTCCCCACCCTCACCCCGGGGACAGACAAGGGGAAAGGGGGGCCGTTTTTTCACACCACGCCCACTGTGAGCCAGGCTTGAAATACACAAACACCAGTGTGGGGCCAAAGGCAACCAGAGGGACCCCGATTCGAATTTGAACCCCGCCTCCCACCTTCCGTCCATGTGGGATCTCATGTTGGCCAAGCGCCCCGACTTCCCTGACCTCCTTTCACCTCAGCTGCCCCATCTGCTACTGCCCCATCACAGGAGCCCCTCAGAACTGTCCCGAGGGTTGAAAGAGGCCCTGCGGTGCCAGGTGCATCATCGGGCCCTGGTCCTTGAGAGTTACTGTTAGCAGCTACCTCTCTGGGTCTGTTTCCTTACTGACCAAATGTGGGCCCATAGTAGGTGCTCAGTAAATGTGTTCCTTCCTTTATTCCACAGAGGTAAAGCAAACTGTCCTGGTCACGTGGTAAGCCAGTGGCTGGAGAGCAGGTGCTACATAGGTGTGTGATCCTGCCTGCTGTATCCCTCCAAGGTAAAGAGAATCACCCAGGTCACTTTCCGAGTCAGGGGTTGGACCACAGAGCTCTTCCCTCCATGTGTCTGTGGAGCTGCACCTGCGCAGTGGGCAGTATACAGGAGGTGCTCCACGCGTGCTTGTGTGTGGAGAGAATGAAGAGCCCTATTAAGCAAGTGGCTGGCAGTATGGATGGCCTGGCAGCTGAGCTGGACCTCAGCTGGGCTGAGGTCTGAGAGACAGCGGGACCCTTGTGTCTCCATAGCAACAGCCCAGCTTCAAGGGAGCCCCCCCCCCCCCCGGCGGGGGGGGGGAGGGCACAGGCCCGGGTCCGATGTCCTTTACCTTCCCCTCCAGAGAGGGCTTTGGGTCCAGCAGCAGCATTGCCTTCCCCCTGCCCAAGAGAACAGAGGGAGGTGTGGGCTGAGGTGAGGTCCGGCCTCGGCAAGCTGGGCCAAAATGTTTTTCAGAAGCGTCACCAAGAGCCTTGGGTGGAAGCACTGGCCCCCCGGCTCCAGCACGCTGCACACCCTGAAAGCATCATGCCCGCTTCATGTCCTCCTATCTTCACCTGCACTGTGCCCGCTGCCCGGAATGCCTTTTCCCCACTGTCCACTTGGCTCCCATTGGTCCCGCAGCCCAGCTTAGCCTGCTCCTCCTTGGAGAGGCTTTCCTTCATGCCCCCTCTCATCATGTCCCTTCCTTGGCTTCCTGTCCCCTCCCAGCACCCGCCACCTGGACCGGGTACCTGATTCACCTGTTGGGTCCCCCTACAACCTGGTAGAGAGCCTCCAGGGAGGTGAGGGAGCTGAGTCATCTCAGGGTCGGCTCCCCCAGGTCAGGAGCCGTCCTGGGCAGCTCTTACCTGGGGGAAGATCTTGTTCATGTCTCTAGTTCCCAGTTCTAGTGCAGGTTCGCTGCCTTGTCACCAGGGCGGCCCGGAGGAGGGGTGACCGGAGGCCACGCCTGGCCGCACCCTCCCTGTGGGCTGTCCCCTGCCAGGCGGCCTCCCTTGCAGAGGAAGGGGCAGGAGGGACTTTCTCCCACCAGCTTCCCCACTCTGCAGTCTGGTAGCCAAGGCTGCAATCCTTATCCCATGAGACAGGCGAAGAGCCCGAGCCTTGAGAGAGAGAAACTGCCCTCAAGTCACACGGTGGGGGGTTTGGAGGGCTTGAACCAGGAAATTTTCAGGTCATGACTTTTCCTCCATGTCAGTGATGAATCTGGTGGATCTCAGGCCGCCTGGCTGCATGAAGATCCAGGCAGAATTATCCAGAATTACCGTTCCAGTGACTGAAAAGCAGGGATCACCTTTTCAGAGATGTCTGTTCAATTAAATACTAGGTAAGGTTGTATCTTACCTAGGCAATTACCCAAGCTAATCTAGGTAGAAGGAATATGCCTTTTACCATCAAACTTATAAAGCAAAATAATTTTATTTATTTTTTGTCTTTTTGCCTTTTCTAGGGCCGCTCCCGTGGCATATGGAGATTCCCAGGCTAGGGGTCTAATCAGAGCTGTAGCCACCGGCCTACGCCAGAGCCACAGCAATGCGGGATCCGAGCCATATCTGCAACCTGTACCACAGCTCATGGCAACGCTGGATCCTTAACCCACTGAGCGAGGCCATGGAGCGAACTCGCAAACTCATGGTTCCTAGTCAGATTTGTTAACCACTGTGCCACGAGGGGAACTCCGAAATAATTTTATTTTATTTTTTGTCTTTTTTTTTAGGGCCGTGGCATATGGAAGTTCCAGGCTAGGGATAGAATTGGAGCTGCAGCCTATGCCACAGGACAGCAATGCCAGATCTGAGCCACATCTACAACCCACACCAAAGCTCACGGCAATGCTGGATCCTTAACCCACTGAATGAGACCAGGGATTGAACCTACATCCTCATGGATACTAGTCAGGTAACCCACTGAGCCACAATGGGAACTCCTGACTTTTTCTTATTGATTTATGGATTTCTTTATGCTGGGTTTGCATCATTTGTTGCAAACATCTCTCTGTCTGTAGCCTATCATTAGCTTAGAGTGATTTCTGCTGTCTCCTTCCACCTTTTAAAATACATCTTTCTGGAGTTCCCATCGTGGCGCAGTGGTTAACGAATCCGACTAGGAACCATGAGGTTGCAGGTTCGAACCCTGCCCTTGCTCAGTGGGTTAATGATCCGGCGTTGCCGTGAGCTGTGGTGTAGGTCGCAGACGTGGCTCGGATCCTGCGTTGCTGTGGCTCTGGCGTAGGCTGGCAGCTACAGCTCCGATTTGATCCCTAGCCTGGGAACCTCCATATGCCGCAGGAGCAGCCCAAGAAATGGCAAAAAGACAAAAAAAAAAAAAAAAATCTTTCTTGCCCAGAACCAGCAATAATCTTTCATGAAGCCTTCTTCGATTCTGCCTCCTCTCCTGGACTTACCTTTCCCTCGATTTCTTTTGGCCTAGGGCTCCATCTCACCGTGGCGGTGGCTACGGGAGATCCCCCTGGACACGAGATCAGCAAACCTCAGCAGTCAGACAATCCTGGGTTTTTATCCTGATTCTGCCAAACTGATACCTACCTAATTTAAGGCGGCAAGTCACAGCCTCTCTGTTTCCTCATCCGAAGAATGGGGATAAGGACATATACCTCAAAATGCTGTGGTTAGAGCGAAGCCAGTGCTTGGCACGGAAACAAATCTGACTAGCATCCATCAGTAAGCAGGTTTGATCCCTGGCTTCGCTCAGTGGGTTAAGGATCTGTCATTGCCGTGAGCTGTGGTGTAGGTAGCAGACGCGGCTCAGACCCTGCTGCTGTAGCTGTGGTGTAGGCCGGCGGCTACAGATCCAATCTGACCCCTAGCCTGGGAACATCCACATGCCGCAGATGCGGCCCTAAAAATATAAAAAAATTCTGCTTGAGGGCCATGGACTGTTTTCTTAGTCCAGGGCCCAGCTCTGGGCTGGACAATGCTAAGTGGGCACCAAAACTAGACTGACCCAGGGACCCAAGAGATCGGCCTCCAGACCCGCCTAGAGGCCAGGCCCAATCCCTGCCTTAGCATTTACCACTCCTCCCTGTGCCTGGGCTGGCCACCTCTCCTCTCTGAGACTCTGTTTCCTCAATTCTATTTTTTTTTTTTTTTGGTCTTTTTAGGGCTGTACCCATGGCATATGGAGGTGCCCAGGATAGGGGTCGAATTGGAGCTGTAGACGCTGACCTATGAGCCACAGCAACTCGGGATCCGAGCCATGTCTGTGACCTACACCACAGCTCAGGGCAACGCTGGATCCTTAACCCACTGAGTGAGGCCAGGGATCAAACCCACGTCTTCCTGGATGCTAGTCGGGTTCACTAACCGTTGAGCCACAATGGAAACTCCTGTTTCCTCAATTCTAAAACGATGTTAAACCGCTTTCCTGGAGGGAGATTATAAGGACCGATTTAAGATGACAGTCAGTGCTACACAGGGCTTTGCAAAAGACACGGGGAATCAACAGACAAACTTCATTGTGAAATATCCAAGCAGACACTTTCACAAGACAGCATTTATAGCATTACTTAGTGTAGATGATCCAAATTTTATTGAAGTTTACACACTTAAGTATTATGAAATTATCAGGTGTAGGGCTCCAATAATGACTGCATAATGATATATCTTGAGGTAACATTATCAAGAGCTTTTGTTGAAACCTCTCATTTCTAATCAGTTGCTGATTTCATTCCACCCAAGCCTTCAATTACTGCTGCAATGTTGCAAAACAATTCAAGTATAAAAAGCATATACAAAACTGTAAAATAAGCCCAAATAATTTAGATTTGAACAAGCAAACAAAAATAGTTTACTTTTAAAATGACAAAGTAAAATCAGACAACCTCTAAACCAAGGGTTCAGTGAACGTGAATGAGAAAAAAATTATATGTCTTCACTAACTTCTCACTGAAATATATACAGCATTTCCTTCAATTATGAACATAAGCAATGATCCACAATATTATTAGCAGTACCTGTGACTTCACCAACAGAAATCAGCCATTTAGATATCACATTACAGTTGTTGCAGATATTTCAAAATTATAATTTGGTATTACTTTGAAGTTCCAGTAGTTTTAGAACCGCCACTAGGCCTTATTTTATGTGTGAATAAAGTACAAATATACATAATCCTAAAATCTTGAAAATACCCTAGTAACCATATTTTAATATTAGTTGCCTTTGCAATCCTTCGTGTTTAGTTTTATGCATGTGAAAACACCATTCTGAGAAGGAGGCCATAGACTTCACCAGATTATTCAAAAGGTCCATGGCATGAAAAAAGTTTACGAACACTTGCTCTAAACAGATTAAATCATCACAGGAAGAGGATACTAAATAGTGAAACTGTAAAGCTGCTTTCAACGATTACACATTTCAGAAAAGGTATATAAACTGTACTTCACAATTGAATTATGCAGTATGACTGGGTCACTTTGCTGTACAGTAGAAATCGATAGAACACTGTAAATCAACTACAATGGAAAAATAAAAATCATTAAATTAAGTGGAAAAAAAAAGAATTATGCAAGGAGTCAGAAAATCCACACTAATTTTACAATCTAGCTTCCCACCGAAGGCTGCATTTCCTGCTATCTCAGTCTTTTATCCCTGTCACTGTATATACCTCCACCCTCAGACTCTAGTCTAAATACAAGTCGTCAAGGAAGGAAAGGCCAAGAGGCAGCTGATACTGATATTTATATGCACACATAACCCACTCAGCACCTAGAAACATGGTGGGAGGGGCTCGAGAGCACAATGGGCAGGTAGTGGCTGGGTTGGCACACCTAGAATTGGAGGACAGTGGTAAGTTGACCTAGGGTTGTAGTTTAAAAACTTAGCCCAACATGGTCTGGCAAGAAGCTTAGGAGTCCATGGGACAGCCTTCCCAGCTTGCTTGGCAACACTTAGATTGTGACAGGATCCAACAGCTAAGCTTATCCTCCAAACAATAACGTGGAGGAACAGAGAGCCTTATAGATAAGAGCTCAAAAATATGTGAAATAAAATGAAACATGATTATTGGTCATTAAAAAAACAACACAGCCTTGGGAAGGGAATGGAATATCCTGTCTCTGTGTGGCTGGCCTCTGGACTTGCCCCTCTGGTCTATCACGCCTTTTGTTTTTTTTTTTTTTGGTCTTTTTGTCTTTTTAGGCCCACCCCCACCCCCCGAGGTATATGGAGGTTCCCAGGCTACGGGTCCAGAGCTGTAGCCACCAGCCTACGCCACAGCCACAGCAACGCGGGATCTGAGCTACGTCTGCGACCCACACCACAGCTCACAGCAATGCCGGATCCTTCCCCCACTGAGCGCGGCCAGAGATGGAACCCAAGTCTTCACGAATGCTAGTTGGGTTCGATAACCATGAACCATGTGTCCTATCATGCACATTGTAGTCAAGGGCATCGTTCTAAAGCACTGCAACTCTCTTAAAACTTTTTCTGCTTTCCGCTTTGCTCAGGACCAAGTCCAGGTTTAATAAGGTCCTTTATTACACGGTCCGCCCAGCTCTATTGCTACGCTTTTGTATGCTCTCTCTCTGCCTGCTGAACAATTTGCAGTTCCCCACCCTCTTGCCTCTAGATCTTTGAACATACTGTTCCCACTGCCTGGAACACTGCTCCCTGTATTTTGTTTGGCTTTCCTTTTTCCTCCAGGTTTACGCTTGGATAGCACTTTCTCCCAGAAGTCAGGGGCCCTCCTATGTACTCCCACAGTACAATGTGCTCATCTGGTCTCAGTCTTTGGTGCAGTAATAATAGTCTGTCTCCTTCTTTAGACTGAGCAACCGGAGTCAGGCACTGGGTCTTGTTTGGTGCTGCAGTCCCATCAGCTAGCATAGGGCCTGGCACTCGGTCTCTCAAGCAGCTGTTGAATGGTTAAACTGAGCATCGATGCATTTCAGCAAGATTGCTGCCATGGTGTGGAAGTGATGGGGTCTCAGCTGAGAATGTTTTTACAGATTTCTCCTAAAGTGAGGGGGGTGCTGATTAGCTTTATCAGAAAAGGTCTGAAAACCCCTAGATTAATGATTCTGCACATGCGGTACTTAGGAACCCACAAAAATTACTATGAGGCTATCTTATATATTTAAAGAATCATAATGGGGAAAAAAGGAATCATAATAGAAATGGCACATTTACCTCAGATTAAAAGCCAGACAGACTAATAACAAAGGATAAAGTTGTTTGCTTTTGGCTATAATATTGGCTCAGAGTAAAAATACCAGGTTTTAAATGCTAATTAGCAGCTCAGACCGGCTGATAATGCACAACGGGAATTTCTGAGATAAGGTTGATAGACAGATAATCTAGTAATTTCTCATTTACCAAAAAATATATCATACATAAATGGTATCCGTGAGGTTTTTGTGATGACTGGGACTCTCTCGGGCCTAGATCATTCATTACGGTAATTACTACTGTCTTAGTAAACTGCCTGAATCAGTCTGTCTCTTAGACCAGAGACCTGAACCAAGAAGGAAGGACCTTAGGAGTCTGGGAAGTTTGAACCAGAGACTCCCAGGGTTTTGATAATTTTTCTAGGACCAGGCAAGCTTCTCAAGAAGCAGCTACGTGATAGGAAAGAAGATGATACCTATCTTATGTAAACCAGTGAAGTTGGGCCCATCCAAAGGGCTGCACTGTTACTTTAGGAGAAGGGGTCAGTTTTGCTGTGTTTGTTGGAATTTTCAAGTCAATTTTTCAATATACATTTGGTGGGGGAGTGTAATTCTTTCTTTTTTAAAAGTAAAACTCTTTGAAAATGTCAGTCCGGTTTAATTATGCTAAAAAAAAAAAAAAAAGGCAGGAAGCAAATATCTGCGCATCTGCTAAATAACAGGAATGACTGGGTATTTCCACATACAAGGAATTGCCGCTTATGAACAAGAGGGGAAAGTCTGTCTAAACCTGGAGGAATGAGGGTATCTCAGGGGTACCTCATTCGGGAAGCACAGAGAAAAAAACCAAGGGAAGGTGGAAGAATATAGGACAATTACACAGTCGCTTTCTCATGGAGATTTTTTTGGTATTGTTTTTGTGTTTAAAAGGGAGGCTTTCCTAACGCTGGGCTCTCTGACGTCTTCAGGCCTGTGGCATTTTGAGTTTGCCCCTGGCAGCCTGCTTCACTGGCAGCATTACAGTTAAACCTGGGCCTGATTAGTGAACAGAAATGTATATACACCATGGGTGGTAAATAAGACAACTGGACTTTTTTTTTTTTTTTTTTAAGGTAAATCAATCCATTCCATTTGTTTTACAACTGTTTTCTCATAAAAAGAGACAATGACTCCTTCTCTTCCCCATTTCGATGTGTTCCACACTTTCTAACCCTCTAGCTTCCAAATCTAGACAATCTACTATTTAAAAAACCAAACCTATATTTTGTGACCAAAGCCTTACTTGATTAGTTAATTGTATTTTCTTTTGACTCAGAGAAAGCTGATGACCAGGCTGAAGGTAAGCGTGTGACTCACCCTTTAGTCCAACAGCACTCCTGCAGTTGCCAGGAAGGCCCCCCGGAGTGAGGACGTACAGGTCTGCAAGGTCATGTAACATTTCATGGTATAACGACACTGAATCGGCTCAAGACTGATGTGCTCTTATATTTGTGTCTGTATTATTGATAATGATAAAGGGATGATAGTAACAAGTTTTTGCAAAGTAAAATCTCTACTTAAGTCTGTTTCACAGAATTACTCTCAATGAAGTTTTCTCTGAAAATATTTTTTACACTTCATATGCTTTCTAACAGAGAAAAATGGTTCTTTCTTTGGAAAGATACATCCAGTCAAAAAAATCTATTGCCTGTGCAAAATAACATAAAACACACTTGTGAGAAGATCATTTTTGTTTCAATTTGCTCAATAAAAAGCCATAGAACATGTCCTAATTATTTTCTGGGCTGGGTAGGAGTGAAAGGGAAGATCTGGAAAATCAGGAGTATATTAACTCAAATTTCAGAACATTATTATTCAAACAAAATTTTAATGATCTCAGTTCCATACAACTGAAAATGTAGTGTCATTAAAGGGCGTTTTCTGCTACATTTCAAATTACAGGTTGTGGGCCATTTCTGAGTAGGAGCATCATATCCTACTGAGTATTCAGCTTAGGTGACTGACAGTATCACCATAGGAGGTGGGGAAGAACAATGATCAGCTCCTAGAATTTCACTAAGAAAGGAAACAAAAACAATGCAAATAACAATTAAAATAGCTACAGAGATTAGTAAAATAAAAATACAATCCCAAATATCCTTCTCTTAAATTACTAGAAAAAAAATTATAGGTAAAGTTACAGCAAATACAGTCTTCACAGATTTGGGTAACTTTATTTGCATTTAATAGTGATTTTTAAGCCCTATATCCAACAAAACCATCTTAAAAAGCTCTATGAGGAATGGAAATTTAGATGTCTATTACATTTTTTCTTTAAAAAAAAAAAGCTTAAATTTCTGAATGAGCAAGATTCACTTTTGTAGGTAATGGCCCTGCTTCGTCATGATCTTCAGCTTTAGATCTAACAAGCACAAGAGAAGAAGCTGGATATCTGTTTAGCTTTTGTTCATTCACAAATTCCAAGTCACCATAGATACTCAGCTTCTGCAAAAGACAATCAATGGACATTAGCAATTGGGATAGTTAGGAGCCTCTCCAAGTAAGTCTTCAAATAACAATTTAATCTGTGGGTATATGGTAAAAGAATTTCCAGAAACATCCTCAAGAATGCTTTTACTCAAAGTCTTACAGATATGAGGGGAGTTCCCATTGTGGCTCAGAGGTTAATGAACCCAACTAGTATCCATGAGGACTCAGATCCAATCCCTGGCCTTGCTCAGGGGGTTAAGGATCTGGTGTTGCCGTGAGCTGTGGTGCAGGTCGCAGACGCGGCTTGGATCCCGAGTTGCTGTGGCTGTGGCATAGGCTGGCAGGCAAGCTCCCATTAGACCCCTATCCTGGGAACCTCCATATGCCGTGGGTGCTGCCCTAAAAAGACAAAAGACAAAAAAAAAAAAAAAAAGAAAAGAAAAGGCAATCATTAAAGTATACAAAATAATATTCATTATAAAAACCAACAAGTGAAGAGCTGGAACTGAGAGAGAATGTAAGGGAAATAAACCCTCATCCTTTAATAGAAAACATTAGATAATGTCTGAAACTGATAAAGGTTAAAAATAAATTCAGTTAGTAAATACGTATTTGGCCATCAGGCCTGGCTCTGCCACTAACAAGTTATGTGATCTTATGTAAGTTACTTAAATCTTTTTCTAAAACTCAATTTCTTAACAATTTGGATTAAAAAGTTACGGCACTTATATTTGTTTTCTCGTCTCTTTTATGAGACAAAGCTTTTTTTTTAGGCCAAGAAAATATTTATTATAGTTTAAGACATGTTTCACCCTATTTTCTGAGTCTCCCAAGACTTCCATCTTGATTTTATTCTTCACTATGACTCTAATCCCTTGAATAGGGCGGGGCACAGAGTATGTTACGCATAAATTTCCGTTTACTAATGTGAATGTTATTGGGAGTGTTCTAAAATCTTTCTTAACTGACCAGTGAAATCAGATGAATACGGTCTTGATAAATAAAAGGAAGCAGAGAGATAATGAGATTACATCAAGGCAGCACATATATATATATATATGTATTTTTTGTCTTTTTGCCTTTTCCCGGGCCGCTCCCGTGGCATATGGAGGTTCCCAGGCTAGGGGTCTAATGGGAGTCGTAGCCGCTGGCCTAGGCCACAGCCACAGCAATGCAGGATCTGAGCCACGTCTGCGACCCACACCACAGCTGATGGCAACTCCGGATCCTTAACCCCCTGAGCAAGGCCAGGGACCAAACCCGCAACCTCATGGTTCCTAGTCGGATTGTTAACCACTGCGCAATGACGGGAACTCCCAAGGCAGCACCTATATCATTATCTGTTGCTTTGGCAATTTTCTGAGGCTGCTTGATCTCTAGAAAGGAATATCCAATACTATTGTACCCTGTTCTTGTAAGTCAGGTTTGACCTGTCTGACAAGGACTACCATGAATGATAACTCTTTTATTATCTTTAAAAAATTTTTTGAGAGTTCCCATCGTGGCTCAGTGGAAAAGAATCTGGCTAGTATCCATGAGGATGCAGATTCAATCCCTGGCCTCGCTCAGTGGGTATGGATCTGGCGTTGCTGTGAGCTGTGATATAGCCAATGGCTACAGCTCCAATCTGACCCCTATCCTAGCCAGGGAATCGCCATACGCCACAGGTGTGACTCAAAAAAGACAAAAAAAAAATTAAAAAAAAATTTTTTATTATAGTTGATTTACAATGTTCTGCCAATTTCTGCTGTACAGCATAGTAACCCAGTCATACATATATCTCTTTAATTATCTTAAATAGCTCAACAAGAAAAGGATCATCTCATGAAACCCTCCACCACCAGAAGACATCATAAATGTGAAAAAACAGGGGAAAAAAGTAGAGAAACAAGGATAAAAATCTTTATAAGTCAAGTTACTCACAATGAGACTGCTTTAAGATCAACCAATGCCATCTCTTTTCTGCATTACTACCAGATGACATATGAGTACCTACTATGTGTGAAACAGGCTGAAGAGAAATTATTTCAGAATGTTTCTAAACAAGAAAAATAAAGGCCACATTCCTGGCCTGGCCTTTATTTCTACTATTTTAAGCTTTATTTGCAGTGACTGAAAAGGAAGCTTTTTATAGTTCATGTTTGAACTCCAAGATACCAGGTCCATTCTGAAGAAAAACATATTCTCTTAGCAGGGTTATGATTTCCTATAAACACATAGCACCATATGTGTAAATAATATAACAAAATATAAATAACATTGTTCATAGTTTAGTTATATTACTTAAAAAAGAGTCTTATGTTACTATGGAGAGGGGTCAGAGTAACTTAAGTTCTAATAATAAAATCAATGAAAGTTTTAAAATAGGTTGACTTTTGGTTAAAAAAATCAAAATAATTTTTCTAATGCTAAATTCTCAGTTATTTTTACAGTAAACAAAAGAGATCGAATATCAGGGAAGGAGAATTTATACTGCAATATTTTAAAATAAGAAATAAAACATTAGTATGTATTAAATTGAACAATTTTTCATTATCAAAATAACTCCACTAAAAGGGCAATGCAATTAATAGTTCTAGATGATTTCTTTCTGCTTCTTTTCTTTATAAATGCTACAATAAGTATCTAGCATTTTCATAATTTAAAAAACTGTGGAAATGTTAGGAGTTCCTGTCATGGTGCAGTGGTTAACGAATCTGACTAGGAACCATGAGGTTGCGGGTTCGATCCCTGCCCTTGCTCAGTGGGTTAAGGATCCCACAGCGTTGCCGTGAGCTGTGGTGTGGGTCGCAGACACGGCTCGGATCCCATGTTGCTGTGGCTCTGGCGCAGGCCGGTGGCTACAGCTCTGATTAGACCCCTAGCCTAGGAACCTCCATATGCCGCAGGAGCGGCTCAAGAAAAGGCAGACAGACAAACAAACAAACAACAACAACAACAACAAAAACTGTGGAAATGTTATTACTTAGCCAAAGTATGGTCCCCCACACAAAGTAAAACCGAAAAGCAGTGAATTCAAACGGCTGTTTTCCATACATTTTCCTAGAAAATACATCTTACAAAAGTATAAGCTCATTGAGAGTACTGCCATACTCTGTTAAAGACAGGAAGAAGAGTTCTTGAGAGGGCAATGAAACTGACACCCTCCACAGACATCAGGAGGGAATGTAACACTGCCAACAGGCCTCCACATGTGTTCTAATGCTCTAGGCTTCATGAGCCGGGAGTCTGGGGAACGATGTAGGAAGAGCAAAGTGTTCGCTAAGCAACTTAGAAATACGGGGAGAGAACTTCTCACAGAATTAAAGTATACAGTCAAAATAAAATTTATCACAGCAGAGATGACATCTAAAAGGAAGGGAAAGATCAAGTGTCATCTGAAAAGGAGGGACAGATCCTCATTTCTACAAGGCGTAAACAAAACCAAACGAGAGGCATTGCTATGTCTAAAACACCTGAAGAAGAGGTCAATTCCTCAAGTCAAGCAAGGAGGTAAGAAGGTAAAAACTATAAAATGCCCATCTAAGAACTGTTTAGGTAAGAGAGTTTGAGCATCTTAGCTCAAAAAACATGAACGATGGGTACCAGCGGTGTTCAACTCCCCAGTGTCAAAGAGGTTACACCAAAGATGAGTTCCTGAAACAAATCACATCATCAGCTTCCCTAAGTTATGACTCCAGGCAGGTTAACTGAAAAAATTTAAGGGTACTGGCTTTAGAATCAGACGACCTGGCTTCGAATTTTAAAGTCTACCACTTTACTAGTATGTGACACAGGGACAATTACACATTCTCTTTTGCAGTTTTCTTATCTGGAAAATAGGATAATAATAGTAGCTATCTCACAGAGTTAATAAAAGGACCAAATGAGCTAATTCATGTAAAACATGCTGAACAATGACTAGTAGAAAGTGTTCAACATTAGTCGGTAGGCCTGGGAACCAGAATTTAGGTGGTGGTGAATTTAACAAGGTAAATTCCACCTGAGGCCAGCAATTCAATCTTCCAGGCAATAACCATACCAACTTCTATGTGTATCTTTCTTTTACAAGGGGCATCCTAGGAGTAAAGAGAAGGAATTATGCTAATGATACAAAAAAGAAGGAAGAAGTGCCACAGAGTGGAGGTTGGTCAACAAAGATTTATTACTATAGGTTTGTAGCTTTGTGCCATGAGGATTTAGAGTGCATGGGGCAGTTCAAAAGCAAGTAATAGGCAAAGGCAATCCTATGTAAGAGATGTAATTTCAACTTTATCAGGAATGATAAAATGATTAAAATAAGGACATCGGAACTGAACAAGAACACAAGAACACAAGTAGGTAAATAATTAGCAAGAGGATGTTCATATCATATCATAAACAGATGACTTCTTTAGAAATTTACCCATTCTCTAATATTTCTGCAATTCAAGATTCTTCCCAATCCAGTCTAACTTTATCCATTTGGTTTAATTTCCTAATTTACGTTATTTTTATCAAGTCAGTTCCTACAGTCCTTCCCTGAGAGTTAGCTTATTCTTGCCTTTACCTGGGAAAGCTGTCCACCCTCCTCTCTCTGCTAATCCAGACCATTCTTCAAAGTTCAGGTCAAGACCCTTATTACCTAAAAAGCCTATCTCTGACAATCCCAGCACTCCCTCTGCTTTCCTTAACATTTTATGTATTTATTATTTGTGCCACCTAAACATCCTATCAGCTACAGAAAGACAGTACATAGGAAAAGACACAGGAGTCGCAGAGTCAAAAGACAGAAGCTTAATTCCCTTCATAGTTGTGCTAGGAAATTACCTAGACTTCATAAGCTTGTTTACTCATCTACGGAATGGACAGTGGATACCTGTTGTACAGTATTGCTGGACATGTGAGATACCTGAAAATACTTTTTAATTTTAAAGAACTGCATGTCAGTTATCAATATTATCTTGTCCCAATTTCTAGCTGCCTACAGCATATGAACGCAATAAAAAAGAAAACAACAACATGAAATATGGAGTTCCTCTGTGGTGCAATGGGTTAAAGATCTGGCATTGTCACTGTAGTGTCTTGCATGGGGTTTGATCCCTGGCCCAGGAACTTTTATATGCTGCGAGTGTGGCAAACAAAAAACAATCCCATGGAATATATTATCTTAATCCTTATTCTTGTGTAAATCTTATAATACGACATGCCTTTACAGTTAAGATAAGACTAATGTTCAAGCACCAGGCTAGGCATATGCTAACTACTTGCTAGATCCTATTTTAACTTTGCTCCTTTCTTCTTTTCTCTTTCTACTGCATTTTGGAGGCACAAGAGAGCTACTTTATTTCAGTTGGGTTTGATGTCAATAGAATTTATCTTGTGTTTAGTTATATAAATAATTTTCCTTCCTTGAAAGCTAAGTTGAATCATCAACTTAGAGCCTTTTTCCAAAACAAAACTCCTTTACCTTAATAGCTATGTTCCTGAGGTCAGTTAAATTCTAGTTACCAAGAAAGTCAAGATGGTTTTCCATTTCTCTCAAGGTTAGATCCAGAACACATTAACTCAAAATCAAACACTCCAGCCTTGCTGCTTCTAAAGCAGCAATTACTCCTTAACAATTGTGGCAATGTTAAATTTAAAATTTTAAGTGGTTCTACAAGTCTTCTCTTTTTTTGCTTTTTAGGGCCACACCCACAGCATATGGAAGTTCCCAGGCTAGGGGTCAAATAGGAGCTATGGCTGTAGGCCTACGCCACAACCACAGTAACATGGGATCTGAGCCGTGTCTGCGACCTACACCATACCTCACACCAAATGCCGGAACCCTGACCCACTAAGTGAGGCCAAGGATCGGACCCACATCGGTATTAGTTGGATTCATTTCTGCTGCGCCACAGCAGAAACTCCCGAAGTCTTCTTTCTTACATATCACCTTAGAAACTGATGTCAGTATATTTTTTTTCAGTCTCAAAGATCTAGGAAGAGAGACACTGTACTTAAACCAGCCCACATACATTGGTCCCTACAGTAGTTAGCACCAGAGAAAAGTGGGAAGTGATTCTTGTGCTGAAAATCTGTAATTCTCATGTGTGTCAACCCCTGTGTGTGTGGTTAAAACCACCAAATCTTCTCTCATTCTATTAGTAGAAAGGCCTTCTTTTTCTAAAGAAATAAGGCATTTAAAAAAGTAAATCATATAGCTCAGTCTTCAAATGGCCTAAGGGTTAGAATTAAATTTACCTCAGAGGGAACATACTGCTCCACAGCTGTAGCAACAGTTGCACAACAAATCCAGAGCAATACCATCACGGAGAGGACAAGAGTCATGGTTAAAATCCACCCAGAGTTACTGAAAAAAAAAAAAAAAATCAGTAACTAGCTATGTTAAAATTTTATAATATAAAAAAATAAAAGATTCTTAACAAATAAAGGCAACCAAACTTACGTACTTAGTTTAATAATATAAACTTCATGTGTACTACCATTAAAACTATTTTATTTATTTATTTATTTATTTATTTTTTGGCTTTTATTTTTAGAGCTGTACCCGTGGCATATAGAGGTTCCCAGGCTAGGGGCTGAATTGGAGCTGTAGCTGCCAGCCTACACCACAGCTCACGGCCACACCGGATCCATAACCCACTGAGCAAGGCCAGGGATCAAACCCACAACCTCATGGTTCCTAGTCAGATTTGTTTCTGCTGCGCCACAACAGGAACTTCCCATTAAAACTATTTTATTTATCATTATTATTATTATTATTATTATTATTTTGTCTTTTTGCTTTTCTAGGGCTGCTCCCGTGGCATGTGGAGGTTCCCAGGCTAGGGGTGTAATCGGAGCTGTAGCCGCTGGCCTACGCCAGAGCCACAGCAATGTTGAATCTAAGCTGCGTCTGTGACCTACACCACAGCTCACAGCAACGCCAGATCCTTAACCCACTGAGTGAGGCCAGGGATCAAACTGCAACCTCATGGTTCCTAGTCGGATTTGTTAACCACTGAGCCATGACGGGAACTCCCGTTAAAACTATTTAAAAAAAAAACAGAGAAGAAAATAGTATAATAGCTATTATATTTGGGTGGCATAATATCCTTTCTTCCATTTCTCAAGTTTCTATAACATGGCTATATTACTCTTATAAATTAAAAAGTCAGATATACTGGCTTTCTGCTAAATATGCAAAATTAAAGCAAATTACTATTAAAGGTATTTTTCTTTCTTTCTTTTTTTTTTTCACCATGCCTGCGGCATGCAAAAATTCTGGGGTCAGGGATTGAACCCATACCACAGCTGCGACCCAAGCCACAGCAGTGACAAGGCCGGATCCTTAAACTGCAGGGCCACCAGGGAATTCCTGTGAAGGGTATTTTTAAATTACTAAGTGAGATAAGACAAATCAAAGTGTTCTATAAACTGTACTCTGCTATACAAATGTCACATATTAATGTTTTGCAAGGTATTAAGATAACACGTGCTTTAAGAAAGCCCAATATCCCAAAAAGTTAACATACGATTATGAAATGACTACTTGTTTTATACAGGATTCACAACAGGCTTCTAGAAGTTAGCTTCTCTAGCACACCTCAAATATTTAAGCTGCCACCATTTACTTGTATTTCGGCTTATAAGAGTGCATCTATTATGAGGCATTCTGAATCCATTACAGCATATCTTATAAAGATATAGTTATATTTTTCTTAAGATTAAAATATCTTAGGATAGGGGTTTCCTGGTGGCAGAATGGGTTAAGATCCAGTGTTGTCACCGCTGTGGCTTGGGTTGCTACTGTGGCATGGGTTGGATCTCTGGCCTGGGGTGCTAAAAAATAAGTAAATAGGCCATATTTGTGGCTATAGGGGTGGCTAAAAAATGAATAAATAAATAAATGCTATAAAGGTGGCTGAAGAATGAATAAATAAATAGGCCATATTTGTTTTAAAAATAAAGTATCTTAGGATAAAAGGCCAATTGTAAGAATCAGCAATTGGAATTTTCTTCCATAATTGACCTCCTGTTTGCCAAAGTACAGATTAAGATTCAAAGAGCAAGTCAAGCTGTTTAAAATGTTAGGTTTAAAAGAATAACATAAAACATAGTGACAAAATGTTAAAGAACAATAAGGCACTAATAAGGGAGTTCCTGTCATGGCTCGGCAGAATCAAATCTGACTAGTATCCATGAGGATGCGGGTTTGATCCCTGGCCTCACTCAGTGGGTTAAGGATCTGGTGTTGCCGTGAGCTGTAGTGTAGGTCGCAGACACGGCCTGGATCTGGCGCTGCTGTGGCTGTGGCATAGAGTGGCAGCTGTAACTGGATTGACCCCTAGCCTAGGAACTTCCATATGCCATGAGATGGCCCTAAAAAGCAAAACAAACAAACAAACAAACAAAAAAACCCCAAAAACCAAAAAAGGCACCAATAAGATGGCCAGGTAGTTCAGTACTGAGAGTAAACTGTAAACAAAAAATTAAAAAATAATAAAAACAGGTTTAAGAAAAAGAGAATAAACTGTAACTTAAGATTAGGTTCTTACTTAGGTTTCATAAAAATATCAAACTGCAACAAAAATCCTAAATACTAAGAGAGAGAAAAATTGCCCCCCCCTTTTGTCTTTTTAGGGCTGCACCCGTGGCATATGAAGGTTCCCAGGTTCAGCCCTAAAAAGACCAAAAAAAAAAAAAGGAAAGGAAAATGTAAAGTTAAATTCTCATTTTCTTACCCAGTCTTTAAAAGAGGCTTTGTTCAGTAAAAGCTATTAATTTTTGGGGTCTAATATAACCCTGACACCTGATAGAACCTGTTAAGAAACTATTTTTACTATAAGAAATTACAGGAAGCATGCAGTTTGGACTACTGAAGTAGTACACCTGAGACACCAGAGTATATACCACACTTTGTTCCCCTCTCTCCTCAAGTGCTTATTCTGGTATCTGACACAGAGCAGATAATTATCACTAAGTGCTCCGGCCTTCTGTCTCTCTTTTTGGCAGGGGGAGGGCTCAAATCAGAACTCCCTGGAGGAGTAGAAGCATGTATATTTTGATAAAACCATCCTCACCCTCAGAAGGCTTGATATTCCCTTCCAGGAGGGCATAAGATACCCATTACCCACGTCCCACCATTGCCCTTGCCACCCTTAAGAATTCTTGGCATAGAGATGACACTCTGTATAAAACATGAAGCCCTCCTTAATCCATAGCCCTATCTACCGCCCCTAGCCATTCCGACACATGGGTGTCCCTTGGAATCCCCAGGGCATTGGTTCCGGGACTGCTGCCCACTCCCAGACCAAACTCCGAGGGCACTCAATTGCCTTCGGTAAGGTGGTGCAGCATTTGCATATCACCTCTGCACATGTCCCTGTACACTATATTTTTTTGCCATGCTTGCAGCATGAGGAAGCTCCCAGGCCAGGGATTGAACTCACACCACAGCAGCGACCCAAGCCACAGCAGTGACAATGACAGATTCCTAACCTGCTAAACCACCACGTTACCGCCACCACATTATTCCTTTCTAGTACACTTTAAATCATTGCTAGATTACTTATAATACCTAAAAAAATGTAAATTCTATGTAAATACAGTTGATCTTTGAAAAACATGCGTTTGAACTGTGTGGATCCACTTACATGTGAATTTTTTTTCTATAAATGTAAAATCGGCCCTCCAACTAAATTAATTAAAGGTTAACTGCAATGTCTGGAAAAGCACATATCTTAACATAAATCGAGGGATCCTAACAAGAACAAGAATGCTTTTGTACCATGAAAAACACTACCCGCTTGGGTTTTATCAAAGTAGTATGAGTATTACATTTTAAACAAACTAAAATATCCAAAAAGACAACTTTGGTAGGGAAAAAGTAAAAAATGTTTTCCACTTTCAAGCAGCTAATATAACTGTAAAATAATAAGGACTGCATCTCTCTCATATAGGCCAGATTTCATCTCCTATATATGTAAGTGAAGATGAATACATACAGAGAGAGGCATCTTAAAAAGCCATCGTTTTCTCCATCTTCAAGATAGTTCCTGTGTGCTTGTGAACTTCTCATTTGCAAATCTGCTGAAATAACAAGGTACAAGTTTATGATACTCTATATTCCAAAAGCTGATCTCAAATGACTGCTTCTAGATATATCCTGCACAAATATCCTGCTGTTTTCTAAGTGTACTTTATTTTAAAATGAATGCAAGCTCCTCTGGCACATTAAAAACCAATGGATATTATACAACATTATGAATTTCCGATTTTATTTTCAAGTTCTTACTGACATTGATGCTTTTTGTTTAACTACATTTAAGTGTAATAACAGAATTTGGTTTTTTCAAGTCTAAAGTTAAAGATAGCCTTGGGTTCTGTGCTGCCATTATCCATGCACCAAAATAATTAGAAAGTTAGTGAAATTGGTATCCACAATAAGTATAAGTTATACATTTTAAGAGGTAAGCACAGCTTTAGCTCGATGTTTTACATTCTTTTAAGTTAAAACTTAGTTCTAGGATAGAAATAAAAGTAGAATGAAAACACATTTTTAGAGTAGTTTCACTGTTTGGTTAATTTATTAGGAAATACCAACATATCTCATTAGTTTATACTCAAAACATCCTTCAAAGAACACTGAATATTTTTAGAATAGTGGTTCTCAAAGTGTGGTTCCCAACTAGCAGCAACAAAATCGGGGAACTTGTTAAAAATGCGAATTCTTAGGTCCTATTATAGATCTGGTAAACTGGAGACTTTGGAGGTGGGGCTCAGAAATCTGTTTTAACAAGCTCTCTAGAGCCTAATACACATTAAAGTTTGAGAAACCACAGTTTCAGAAATTATTTGTTTGCCTTCCATTAGTATAAAAACAATCATATATCCAATTCTACCATCACTAGATTCTGACTGCTAATGTTTTTAACCCTAAGCTACTTAAAACTTACAGGACATTTTGCTCAGTGACGATTCTTTCAAATTTGTAGGTTCCTGCTCCAACTGTGGTGCATACTGGATTTCTGGCTTGGACTAAAATGGATAATGAAAGCAATTAAGTCATTTGTACTTCTTCTTCAGCTTTTCTCAGTAGCATGTTCTATAACATATCATCTCTACAAACATTCAAACTGAGAAAAAGGAACAGTACTAATAAAAAAAAAACATATTAACTGCAATATATTTTAATTGCATTTGCTAAACATCAGATCCAATCCCTTGCAATGAAACAGATTTCTAGCATCAGCAAGAATTTAGTCAGTTTAATTTCCTGACAACATAAAAAAAGAAAAAAGAAAAAAAGGGGGGAAATTATAACATAGTACATTAAATATCATACCCTACAAAAATGAGTTCCAATTCTAGTCGATCAGGAAATTTTAGCAGACTGCCAAAATTTCTGGTTAAATATATATTATCTCTATTTCATCTCATCTGAAGCATTCCATTCTTCCTTAAGTTATGAGCAGTTCATAAACCATAGCTCAATACTCCATACTTTCTATCTTCTATGCAGCACTGATTCTCTGGAGTAGGGCTTTCTCCATCCAAGTCACACGTAACACAGAGAAATAGAGCTAATCTCAAACCTAATCAGGAATCAAAGAATGCTCCACCATCAGAGTCAACTCAAGCTTTAACTAAGTAGCTTTCAGACAAAGACCTATTCATGAATTTATTTATTAAATTTTTTGGCTGCACTTGTGTCATGTAGAAGTTCCTGTGCCAGGGATCAAACCTGAGCCACAACAATGATGCAAGCCACAGCAGTGACAATGCTGTATCCTTTAACTACTAGGCCACCAGGGACCTCTTTGTTTATGAATTTAAAGAGAGAAAATTCCTTCTATGTTTTACTTATTACCAAATTAAGTACAGGGGACCCAAGACTCAGGATGATGCTAAAAATCACACACTAGTCACAGTAAGCTCCTCAATTGGCAATGCTAATTAAAAGGCTTACTTTAATCATTACCTGAGAGAACGTGACACAATATCATTTGCTGGCTGGTAAATTTGAGGAATTTTAACAACTGAACTGAAAGGAAGACAGCACAGTACGGTGGTACATGAGCCTTGTTTGAAGCCCAATTCTGTTATTTACTGGCAGGGTGACCTTAAACAAGTTAAGCTCGCAGTTTTCTCATCAATAAAACAGTGATAATACCACCTCATGAAGTTGTTTGAAGGTTTAAGATAATATATGTAAATGCCTGGTAATATGAACCTTCAAAAATAGCAGCTACTTTTATCCTATCACATGGTGATCAATGAGGTAGGAGAAAAATTACCTCTCTGGAAGGCAATAGGTTTCTTCAACAAGCTCTAAGAGTTATGAGGAAAAGCACTATTACCAACTCAAAATTATGTTACATTGCTTTTCTCTAATATCCATGTGATATAAATACATAGCACTATTTATATTCAACCTTTATTAACTTGTCTTCTTATACCTAGTAGTCTCATTTTATCAATTTAATCGCTCTAAAATTTAGAAGACTCAAAAGGTCTTGTTAGATAAGGAACAACAGGCTTTAAATAAATTTCCAATGGGCGGAAGAAAGGGTAAGTCACATTGGGTTCTAATGCCCAATGTTTTGCTGTAGGCTAAAAAGTAATTATTATTTGATGACACATATTTGTAAGGGAATAAGCACACGGCTCTATGCTAAGACATTCATTTAAGACACCTACTTTACTGTTTTTGGCATTTAAATGAATCTATGAAACACAGTCATCACCTGGAAGATAACTATTTTCCCATCATCAGCTTGAAGATAAAAAGTCCATGAAGAGGTTATAAAGCTCTGTGCCGAGTCCATCACGTCACTCCAGAATGACCTCACCAGAGTTAAAGGGAAGAGTAGATGCATTTTTGGCATCAGGGACATGAGCTTAAAAAAAAAAAAAATCAATAAGAAATGCATTAATTTTTATATATTTTATATATGTACATTCAAGAGAACATAAATCCTTATTGAGAGAGGGTATAAATCATTAAGTGATTCTACCACAATCATTAGCATTAAACTCTTCATTATTTATGTAAGTTAACTATCGAGAAGCTTAAAATCCCAGGATCCTTTAATTTGCCACCAAACACACTTATAAGCTACCTGTCACCTCTATCAAAATTTGAATTAAGTCCAAAAATGTGGAGAATCTTAAGACTTGAATAAATAAGGATCAGCAAAGCCTCAAGAGGTAGAAGGGGAAGAAGGGACAAATCATGCTATTCTCATCTTTAATGCTTTCATGTAAAATAAATCATTCTATAATGAACACCAATGGAAAAAGGAAAGGAAAAAAATTCTATCAAAAGAATATATGCATAAAATGCGAGACAGCTGACAACAGGGCAGAGTGAGGAAAAGTATTTATGGGCTAACTATACACAGTAAGCTACTGATGAGGTTTTTACATTAATTAGTATCACCTCCTCTCCAATTCTGACTTCTTGACTTACTCAGCAGAGTGGGCCCCTCTAGAGCGTAAGTGTGGAATACCATTTGCTGAAGTCTAGGGATAGCTTTTGTTCTGCTTCTTTTTTTCTTTCATTTTTAAAAGTCTTATTGAAGTGTAGTTGATTTTTAATACTATGATAATTTCTGCTGGTCCTGCTATATTTCAAAAGAGAGGCAGTATGGGATATTAAGACAGAAGTTTTTAGCATCAGAAGATCTGTGCTCATGATCCAAGTTTCCCACTTAATAGCCAGTGAAATCTTTCATTGATTAGTTTGCTGTATAAGCATTCACTGAGATTATAAATTTTAAGAGATTAGGAACCATGTGTTTTATTTATCATATACCTGTGTTTAATCTATATAGGAAAGAGGTGAAACAAAACACAGGGTGATACCTGTGTATCAAGAGAGGCACCTAACCCAACTGGGTTGAGAGCTGGTTAAGAAGGCTACATAAAGGAAATGACACCTGTCTTGAGTCAAGAGGATTCACTGGGCAGATGATACATAAAAGGAAGAGAGGTGTGAAATAATGTGTCCTTTTATAAATATTAAGAACTGTTCTGTATGTACACAATTAAAAGGAATTAAGAATGAGTCTTAAAAATTAGAAAATATGTTTAATGTTACTCAAAAAAGAGAAATGCAAATTATAACTGTAATGAAAGTAGTACACTGCTAAGGACTGCGGGGAGGAGGAAAATGGAGTGACTGCTAATGGGTACTGAATTCTTCCTTGGATGATGAAAATGTTCTGGAATTAGACAGTGATGATGGTTTAAAAGTTTGTGAATATACTAAAAACTACTGCACTGAATACTTTAGAAAGGTGAATTTTATTATATGAATTATATTTCAATTTTAAAAACTGATACTAATTCCATGGAGGGCAATTTTGCTCTATTTCTCAAAATTAAAAGTGCATATACTTAACTCAGCAATTCTATTCTTATGATCTTATTTGATATACATGTGAAAAATAAGCAACATTTATAAATTAAAAAATTAAGAAACAATCTACATGTCCACAAATGAGAGTGCTTATACAGATACGTCCATACATGAAATATTAAGTATGTAGTAAAAATAAATAAGCATTCTTCATTTATACTTATATTTAAAAAAATACATGTATCCTTGTATATGTATAGAATACCTCTACATTGGTAACCCTGGCTACATTAATGGAGGAAAACTGTGTGGCTAAGAGATACAGGAGTAGAAGACTTTTCACTCTATAGCTGATCCTTGAAAAATGCAATATACACAGATTACTGCTGGCCCTCCACAGCCGTGATTCCACAACTAAGAATTCAACAAACTGCAGATCATGTAGTGCAGGAGTACTATTTATTTAAAAAAAAAATTCAAGTGTAAATGGAGGTGCAGTTCAAACCCATGTTTTTCAAGGGTCAGCTGTATGTACATTTTTTTACCTTTTGAATTTTGTACCTTGTGGCTGTATTTTCTATGTCGAAGTTAATAAAATTAAAAAAACTTGTCCCAGAGTAGAAATGAACCCAATTAGTATCCATGAGGATGGGGGTTCTATCCCTGGCCCCACTCACTGGGTTGAGGATCCACTCAGTTGGTTAAGGATCTGGCGTTGCTGTGAGCTGCAGTGTAGGTCACAGACGTGGCTCGGATCTGGTGTGGCTGTGGCTGTGGTGCTCCAATTTGACCCCTTGCCCGGGAACTTCCATATCTGCACCTGTGGCCCTAAAATAAATAAACAAATAAATAAACTAAAAAAAACTTTTCCCAGTATGTTTGGATAGGCTGTAAAGGGTGGGGAATTGTTAGAGATGACATAAAAGAGGTAATCAGGAGCCAGGCTGTGAAAAGCGGTTTGGACTTAAACCTGTATGTGTAATGAGGAGCTACTGAAGAACATAAGATAGCAAAATGACATGATGAGAATTCTACTTGGAAAATAAATATCTGGACACAGACTAAAGGACTGACCAGGTGGGGATGAAGTGGAAAAATAGACTGGAAGTTAATTTAGTAATACAGATGAGAAATAATGATTTATTTGGCAATGGCAGATGGGATGAAAAAAGGAAATCTCAATTTCTCTGAGCCTCAGTTTTTTCATATGGAAAGTGGGGATAATATTAACATTGGATAGAGGGTAAAAAACAAAATGAGATTATAGATGTGAACATATCTCTTAACAATAAAGCATTATACAAAATAATTAATCAACTGACTTTTTAATTTGCAAACATAATTTGTTTGCTGAAGATTAATTATGAAATATAACACTAAAATAGGAACAGCTAGGTAATAAACATTTCAATACAAGTCAGTGCAATCTAAGCGGGCATTTCTGAGAGGCAGTATGTTTCGTACTTGCTCTTGTCTCAGTTCAGCGAATGGCAGCTGATTCTGGCAACCAAGATGGCAGGCATATTGCTCATCAGATTGGGAATATGCTTCTGTACATGCTGTAAGAGAAAAACAGTCAATTTAAAAGAAAAAAAAAAGAGAAATAAAGGGAGAGAAAAGAAGGAGTCTTACAATTTATAAAGAAATTTCTTACAGTTAAAAAGTATTTCACCAACATGAATTTCCACATTTAGTAACAGCAGTGACTGTATTAATTTAATAAAACCTCATATCTTCTACCTCTCACAAGTCAAATGTTTCACGTAAGTCTATTAATTACACAAGCTCTGGCTATACGAAGACATTCATATGAGCTCTCGTAGCTAAGGTATGCAGAGTGAAAAAACACTGGACTGGCATCCTGAAATTCTGGCTCCATCATCTGTTGGTGTATATGTGACCCAAGAGGAGCTGTTTGACCTCTATATGTCTAAAATTAGAATACTACCACCCACTTCAGGGGGTTGAGCAAAATAATATAGTTCAGTCATTTACACAGATATATGATATTACTGTTAAGAACTGGATCACTCAGTTGAGAAGGGTATTCATATGGCAAGGAAAAATAAAACAATCCGTCTAATATTCTAAATTCTGAGAAAACTGAACTTATAAAAATGTTCTACAGCAGGATTCTAAAGTTGGAATAAGTCTCTAGCATATATATACACTCTTCATTTAGTTCACAAGAGCTGTATCTTTCTTGTGATATAACACCTTACCACTATAACAATTTTTCCTTTCTACCCAGTCATGCATTTGTAATATACTTCTCAAAGGTGCTAGACAATAAACTGATAAGCATTATACACATAATGAGATGGCCATTTAGGAGGCCGAGTCATAAAAAATAGGTTATGATATCACAGAGGCTAGATGTGAGTAGCAGTCTAGTGGCAGGGAGAAAGGTACCTCCAGCTACACTGAATAAACAGTGTAATGTAGTGAATGGAGGCAATTCCATTACAGTTCTTTAAAAAAGCTAAATATCAATTTTGTCCTGATTACAGGTTTCTTTTTATTAAACACACTGCTTTTGGTAAAAGGTAAGAATAGTGGTTTAAGAGATGACAAAGAAAAAAAAAAAGATGACAAAGACTCTAGTTACTTCTTTTATTGGCATGACCCACAAAGAATATACTATTAAATACTGAGTCAAAGGCCTGATTCAGTAAGAAAAACTTGGAGCTAAGTCAACCAGCCTATAATTGAAAGGCTTAGGAAAATCATAGTAACCACTGAAAAGGTAGTGATGAATTTTGAGAAGGGTAATCGCTATTGCATTTGTCTAAACCAAATGCCTGGTTAAACAAAGGTGCCCTATCCACAGTACAAAATAAACACTGTCTCAACAAATAGATGGAATTTAAAGCATATGAAATTTCTAGCAGCAGCTACTAAAACTTAACTTCATAATAATTAAAATATGCTGAATGGCTAGTTTAAACAGTACTCTTCTCATTTTGAGGAAAATAGATGAAAAGCATAACACAAGTTAAAGAAAAGACCGATGTTACACACAGCTGATGTTATTCGCATAGCATCTTACCAGATTCACATTCCAGTTTGGTCCGATTTAAATCAATTCCATCATCCACAAACTGACAGATGGAAAACAGCCTGCAACCTCTCTGACAGGCGTACAACTCCTCCTCCTAGGGAGTTCAAGAACAGGGAGGATTACCAAAAAAATAGTATTTTTCCCTCAGGGGGGAAAATGGTCAAAAAGAAAGCAAAGTTAGTAGGGTTTATTATAAATTGTCCCATAAGTTTTGTAACTGAAAAAAAAAAAAAAAAAGCAATAGGAGTCAGGTAATACCTAAGACCTTTGCCATATAAAGAAGTTTTAGTTTCTAATTTTAAAAGTGATATCCAAGAAAGAAATCTAAGGGGTAAAAACATCACCCTTTTCCCATATTTCATGGTAATATTTTGGGGGGAAAGTTAAAAATAACCGTGTCATAATCAGAACTTTAATAGAGGTAGAAATGAGTAAGTAAGTACCTTAGGACCAGTGGTGTACTTCCGCCACATAAATATTTATACAAATCATCTGGCTCATCAGAAGTATCATGACTGGCTTCACATGGCAAATAGTGCCGTAATGGTCTCCACAAAGTGCGTTATACATCTATACACATACTTAAATGAAAGGATTTTTTTTTTTGGGGGGGGGGGTCTTTTTAGGGCTGCATCTGTGGCATATGGAAGTTCCCAGGCTAGGGGTCGATTCGGAGCTGTAACTGACAGCCTACAGCAACGCAGGATCCTAGTCACGTCTCTGACCTACACCACCAACTCACGGCAACACCAGATTCTTAACCCATGGGGCCAAACCAAGGATCAAACCCGCAACCTCACCGTTCCAGTCAGATTCGTTTCTGCTGCGCCACAACGGGAACTCTACTAGTTGGGTTCTTAACCCGCTGAGCCAAGCGGGAACTCCCTAAAGGATTTTTTTAAACTTCATTTACTTAAACTAAAAACACAAACAAGGGCAACTTGTGACATCTGGGAAAGGCCACTGGAATCAACCAGATCTAGACTAAAACCTTTCAGATCAGTGACCCTGCACAAGTTACTTTACCTATCTAAATCTGTTATCTCATCATAAAAGGAAATAATATCTATAAATTATCTCCAACCCCCTCGATAATGCTTGAAGAGAGCTACTCCTAGTATAGCTCCTGGGACACTGAAGGTGCTCAATAAATAGTAGTAGTGTTAATCATAACAATACACTTTAAAAATAGAAAACAACAGTTATAGGCATGATTGCACATGTGTGAGAGCTCAGGACAGGAAAGAGTCTTTGTTGCTGGAAAATCTGAACTGCTTGATAAGACTAATGACAACCATTTCAACAGGTTTTTCTTTGATGAGATGTATAGTATGTGAAACAAACCAGCACATACGGGGGAGCCCCCTCAACTTACTGTGTGATCCACTGTGTACAAACTGGCAGGCACCTGATAAGGAGGGAAACAGCATGTGCATATACCAGTTAGCAACCAAAGGAATACAAAGGTATGCATTTCTTTCCAGCAGGATTAGTAAAATTTATGCAGCAGCAACAATCCACTAAGGAGAGATGGCTGTTGTATTAAACAAGCTTTGTTATACAACTTTGAAGGTAGCACATTTTTGGACCTCAGTTCTAGCTGCATTTATTGCTGTGGTTAATTGAAAAAGTTTTAACAATTAAAATAAATTTCATACCTGACAAGCTTTTGCAGGCTTTAGAAAACTGGAAGAATTCTCTTTAACGTCTTTAAAGCACCACAGACTTTCTTATATAGCACAGAGGAAGCACAAGCTCATTAGTATGAGCTATACTGCATGCCATTTCATTTTCAGATAACTTTCCTTTTTTTAAATCAATCCAATAAGCCCTCTAGTACCATTTTCAGAAGAGAGTGTAACATGGTGAACGAGCCTATGCTCAAGAATCAGCCCTAGTGAG
This sequence comes from Phacochoerus africanus, assembly GCF_016906955.1. Taxonomy (NCBI): domain Eukaryota; kingdom Metazoa; phylum Chordata; class Mammalia; order Artiodactyla; family Suidae; genus Phacochoerus; species Phacochoerus africanus. The sequence goes on along the minus strand of NC_062551.1, from coordinate 157,781,269 downwards.
AAGCTCAGCCTCACCACTTATTCTGTACCTTGGGCAAGGGACTTAATCTCTCTTAGTCTGTTTCCTCAGCTGTTAAACAGCTATACTTTTTTGTAAAAGTGGCAATACTTTTACATCAATCTTGAATCCAGGATTATATTTTATGTTATTATTTTATTTATATATGATTTTATTTTCACATCATTAATATTATGCTGTACTATCTAATAAGTAGACATAGCTATTAAGAATCTTTTTTTCTTTTTTTTGCTTTTTAGGGCTATACCTGCAGCATATGGAAGTTTCCAGGCTAGGGGTTGAATCGGAGCTACAGCTGCCAGCCTGTGCCACAGCCACTGCAATGCCAGATCTGAGCCACATCTGCAACCTACACCACAGCTCACAGCAATGCTGGATCCTTAACCAACTGAGTAAGGCCAGGGATCGAAACAGCATCCTTATGGATACTAGTAGGATTCGATTCCACTGAGCCATAACGGGAACTCCCAAGAATCATATCCTTAGGTCAATTATACCCCAATAAAACTAAAAAAAAAAAAAAAAAATCAGATCCTTACTGAATACGTGTTTCATGTTCTCGATAATACTATTATTCCAAGCAAATATTTCATGTCCTATGTTTCCAGAGTGACTGGCAAGCTTATATAAAATATACCTCTACTATCTTAGAGCACAAGGAAATGATGCTCCCCACCAAACCGAATACCAGCTAAATAATTAGAAGGAAACTTAATGAACCTCCCTTAAAGAATGAACGCTAATATCTATAGATTTGACATGCATTTCCTTATCCTGAGGTAAGTCGAGCTAACTATTCTCCTCCCTCTTACTCAGCACTACTAATACACTACACATACCATACTGGTTTTATGACATTTGACAAAGGAAATAACCATTTGCTGCCATGTGTTAGGTACTGTGCTAAGAGTGCCATGTATATTATCTCTAATCCTCACACTTGCTCTCCAAAGTGTGAGGGCTTTTGTTTTGTTTTGTTTTACAGTTGGCAAAATGAAGTCATGAGACATTAAGTGACTAGCAAGGACACACAGATAGTAAAAGCTGTGCTAGGAATGGAAACCAGGTTGTATGGTTCCAAGCCCACACTCTGTTAAAAAATGACCAGAGTGGCTCTAACTATCTTTGTTAATAACATGACTTAGGTCTTCTGTATTTGGACCCAGACAAACTGCGCAATTGCACTTTTGAAGAAAGTTAAAGGGTTAAATATTTTAATTTTCATATATCTACTTATAAAAAGGTAATACAGTATCCTGTTTTCTCGCAACAAATAATTAATTCTGAAAAAGTGGTTAAAATGAGATTTCTATTTGCCAGTTACAAATAGCAGACCAAGAGAGGCTATGGGAGCTTGTAATTTCATCTAATTTCTTACAATACCGCTGTTTTCTTCAAGTGCAAACCACAATAATTTGAAGGAGAACCAACAGAAATCAGTAAAATAAACAAATTAAATATTTTTAACACTACAACTTTATTAATAGAAGGCAGCACATTGTAGCCAGCTTTAGGCCTAAATTCCTACTACTCCAGTACTTTTAGGCTCTGTGACCTTGGGCAATTCACTTAACCTTTCAGAGCCTTGATTTCCTCAACTGTAAAACTCAACTTCACAGGGTGAGAATTAGGGATAATGGAGGTAAATCTCCCATCATTCCTGGCTAACAGAGAACAGACAGTTAATACATTTTAAGTCCAGGACATACAGGGAGTCAGATGATTTAGAGTTTCTGGGGAGAACAGCTTTCCTGAATAAGTAAAAAAACAACTTATTGATATCACATCAATTTTTACAAAGTACTGGATGCTATAAAAGTACTTAACAGCTCCAGAAATGAACTGTTAATTATTTTCCTAGCACGTGTATTCAAATTACCACAAATCTGCTAGGAATATCTCAAAAAAGGGAAAAAAAATCAACCCAAACATCCAATAACTAGAAAGATACACCTCATACAATCCTCTTAATTATGAGAGGTTTAAAGAAGAGAAGAAAATGATGTTTTCAGGAGCAGTACACACTGAATTAAGTCTGGAAGTCAAAATTGCTCATTTCTCTCTCTTGACTGCTATATTTGCCTCTGATGGAAAATCTGATAATCCCCTCTCCCACAATTTTTCTTGAAAACTGGTAATCCTAGCAATGTAAAAAAGCAGTAAACAGACATATGGGTAGTGAGAGCATTTACACTTTTCATTTCAAAAGCCTGAAAGTGCATGCAAACATTTTAAACCTGTCCCCCGTAGTCGCTTTGTAGTTTAAGAGAGCAAAGAGGGATAGCATACAACATAGGGAGGCTGAAGGAAGAACAAGGGCAAAAAGACCAGCAAAAGCTCTTACGAAGAAAGGCCGTGGGGGGAGGGGCATGAAGCCAAATTATATATTCGGAAGGGTGGAGGAAGTCACTAAGGCAATTTAGAATGTTGAGCCAACAGTTTTTAAGAAGCTGCAAAAACAACTTGAAAAGGGGAATTGAATTAAGGACAGCACCCGAGGGCAAAGGGTGAGGGAGAGGAGGAGATAGGGTCATTCTCTCTATAAGCTGAGATCCCCTGCGAGGGGCACTCTCATTTCGTTCCCACTCCACGAATTCCCTCTGCCTTCTGCTGCACTGCATGTTAAGTTCTCTGAAAGCAGAAACCTAACTGCTTTTTCTCTAAACCAGCCCAGCCCCCGGGAGGGGGGGGGGGAGGCGTCTTGCACAGTTATTCAACACAGACGGAAGGTCCTTCCTGTGCAGTCTCCCAACTCTTTCTTAATACATTTCATTCTATGGTGGAATTGCCTACTTGTTTGACTCCGGGAACAGAGAGCACGCTTCCAGCCCTAAGACGCGCTCAGGGAACAGGCATTGAGAACAAACCTTTGGTGGACTGCTGTAGCTGCTCCTAGCCCTCTCCTTCCCACCGCTCCCCTCCCCCCCACCATCCCCGAATCCCCTGGAAGGTGAGGAGCTCGCATTAATCCTCCAGATCCTCCTCTCCCTCCGAGCGTACGTCTCCCCTGCCGCCCCGCAAGCCCCCAGAAGAAAGGGGTCCTGTCTTGCTTATTTTTGTGTCCCCGAGCCTATTATAAGGTAGGTGCGGCACAAACTTCCGGTAATCACAGCAGGATCGGATTGCGGGTAGGATTAGGGAAGAAAACAAGAACCACACGATGAGAGACAGCGGCTGAAGAGTGGACTGAAGAGCCAAACTCTCAGAACCGACAGCGGACAGATGAGCGGCCAGGGAGGGTTGTTAGCCCGGTTCGGACGGGCCCTACCTTGGGGTAGGTGTGCAAGGGGTAGGTCAACTGACAGGCCCGGTGGCAAGACGCCGTATCACCCAAGACCGAGTCAAACGCTTCAGCGGAAGCAGTCCCTGGGCCTCCGGCCAGGGCCATGGTCAGCAACAGCAGCGGCAGGAGCCCCAGTTGGGCCCGGACCCAGAGGCTCCCTTTCGGCGCCGCCATTTTGTTTGCCTCTGTCACAGCAGCTCAGCTTGTTGCTGTTTTCTTTTCAAGGTTTCCTCCTCCTTCCAGGACCAGCCCCTTCCCCGCCCAACGGGCTGCTGCTTCCGCCTCCGCGGTCTACTCAGCTCCGCCCAGACCCGCCCGAATCTGCTGCCTTCCGCCCCACCTCTAGGTCTACAAACTTCTAGGTTGGCCAGAGGCGGTGCACCCAACTCTCGCGAGTGCTAGAGCGAAGCGCTCCTTCCCTCCGCGGGGCACGCTGGGGCATGTAGTTCTTCGCAAGCGGGAGACGCACGGTGGGTCGAGAAAGTTGGTCTCGGAGAACTACAGCCGTCTTAGAAACGCCCGAACTCGCCCCTTCGCGGTGCACTCTGGGGAGTGTGATTTGCTTTAGCCGCTCCCTCCCGCGTTCCCCCTTGGAGCTCCGCTGGCGGGTGCAGCCTTTTCCGAAAAAAAGGAAAAAACAAAACAAAACAAAACAAAACACCACGGCGGTGGGAGGAAGCGTCGGCTTAGCTCTCACCCCCACAGTCCAGGTTTGGGCCCTCAGAGGGTGGGTTCTGGAGGGGTCCGGCTGCTTGCAGGGCTGCTTTTCCCGGTGGGTCTCACAGGACATCGTTGTTAAGCTTCCTCTTCGTGGGCTCCTGCGTGCTGACAGCAAAGGAAGATGGTGTTTCCCTTTCCTCTGGGGTCCAGAGCACGACAGTCTTGTTTAGGGTCCTTTGACCACCCAGCAGGTCCTGGAGATGACTGGTTTTTGTGAGGACCGGCTGGTTACTAGGGAAACTCTTTGGATTGTGGCTTTGGTGGGGTGGTTATTAAGAGAGCTTCATTGAACCCAGGGGAACTGTAACCTGCCACAACTCAACCTAAGATGGAATAGGCTTTTCAAGTCACCAGGCTCCAACCCTGGTCCATTGTTGGAAGCCCCTGTGCAGCGTGCACTTCCTAATTCAGGAAGTAAGACCGGTCGTTGTATACAGATTCAGTTTTTAGGAAGACGTTTCTTTTACATCTTCTTAAAAGAGGAAATCTTCCTGTAAATTCCAGTCAAGGGTCCTCTTAATTCAGAGTTTATGCTTTCAGAGTTATAGAACCCAATTGGGTCACTTTAGGGAACTCACATCACAGAAGTTTTGATGAGGTTTTAGAATCTGCCCTCTTTCTTGAGCAGTACACGGTGCAAGCACGTGAAGGTAGTTGGAGTTCCTAGCAATGGATAAATTTGTCATTCGAACGCCCAGAATCCAAAGTAGTCCTCAGAAGAAAGATCCTGGAGGAAAGATTTACAAGCAGGCCACCATTGAATCTCTGAAGGTGAGAGGGGCTCTGGGAGTGGAGAAAATGTGCAAAGGACTATAATAGCAAGAAGGTCTGGAGGAATTCTACTATGGAAGATCTATGAATTATTTTTGCTATACGTCCCCCCCAAACTGTTCCTGACCACTCCTAATTTGTTTCCCTCGTAGTCTGTTTATCAATTCCTGCACTCCCTTATGCCTTTCTAATTACTTTGGCTTTGTGGTATGTTTTTCCAGCTTGTAAGATAAGCCCCCAAAGTTACTTTTTTTTTTGCAGAATTTTCTTGTCTGTTAAATGGAATATTCATGTACCAGGTATGAGTCTGTGTAACCCTGTGCAAACTCAGTAAGACTGAGTGATAGTACAGTTCCCTCGTATCTTGTTGGACAGAGCAGTGTCACATGGCCTTCACAACTATAGTTCAGACTAGAAAAGAGACTGTTTAAATGAACTCTTTGCAACCTCAAACTGATTTCTGTTAGCAAGGAGGAAGTAAGGAATAAATACAGGATAGACAACCAAGAAGGAATCAATGACTCTAAAGTACCCAATTAATGGTCGTTATTACTTCATTAAAAACAAAAAACTGGACTTCCCTGCTGGCCTACCTATTAAGGACTCAGTGTAGTCACTGCTGTGGCTGGAGTTTGAGTACTGGCCTGGGAATTTCCACATGCCGAAGGTGCAGCCAAAAACAAACAAAAACCCCTCACCAAACCAAAAAGTTCTTTTAAAAATCAAAGTATAGTTGATGTGCAGTGTTGGGCCAATTTCTCTGTATGGCAGTGACCCAGACATACATATATATACATTCTTTTTCGCATATCATCTTCTATCATGCTCTGTCACCAAAGGTTGGATATAGTTCCCTGTACTATACAATAGGACCTCATTGCTTATCCATTCTAAATGTAATAGTTTTCATCTACTAACCCAAACTCCCAGTTCATCATCCCACTACCTCCCCCTTCTCTTGGCAACCACAGGTCTGTTCTCCATGTCTGTGAGTCTGTTTCTGTTTTGTAGATAGGTTCATTTGTGCCATATTTTGGATTCCACATATAAGTGATATATGGTATTTGTCTTTCTCTTTCTGACTTACTTCACTTAGTATGAGAATTTCTTGTTGCATCCATGTTACTGCAGTGGCATTATTTTGTTCCTTTTTATGGCTGAGTAGTATTCCATTGTATATACATACATCCTAATCCATTCCTTTGTCGATGGACACTTAGGTTGTTTCCAGGTCTTGGCTTTTGTGAATAGTGCTGCTATGAACGTGCAGGTGCAAATATCTTTTTGAATTGTGGTTTTGTGTATCTCCTGATAGATGCCCAGGAGTGGAATTTTGGATCATATGGTAGTTCCGTATTAGTTTTCTGAGGAACCTCCATACTGTTTTCCATAGTGGTTGTACTAATGTACATTCCCATCAACAGTGTAGGAGGGTTCCCTTTTCTCCACACCCTCTCCAGCATTTTTTATTTGTAGATGTATTAATGATAGCTATTCTGACTGGTGTGAGGTGGTACCTTATTGCAATTTTGATTTGCATTTCTCTAATAATTAGTGATGTTGAGTATTTTCAAAAACTGCTTGTAATTAGTTCCCTTGGTCTTTTGAACCCCTCCTCCTACATTACTGAATTTTTCTTTTCGGTTCCCTTTTTTTGGTTCCTCTTTTCTCCACTAGACTCTACTCCCCAGATTTTTGTTACATTTACTTTTTTGTTGTTGTTGTTGTTGTTGTTGCTATTTCTTGGGCCACTCCCGCGGCATATGGAGGTTCCCAGGCTAGGAGTCGAATCGGAGCTGTAGCCACCGGCCTACACCAGAGCCACAGCAACGCGGGATCCGAGCCGCATCTGCAACCTACACCACAGCTCACGGCAACGCCGGATCGTTAACCCACTGAGCGAGGGCAGGGACCGAACCCGAAACCTCATGGTTCCTAGTCAGATTCGTTAACCACTGCGCCACGACGGGAACTCCCTTTTTTTTTTTTCTTTTATAGGGCCGCACCTGGGGCATATGGAGGTTCCCAGGCTGAGAGTCAAATAGGAGCTACAGCTGCCAGCCTACACGACAGCCATAGTAACGTGGGATCCGAGCCGAGTCTGTGACCACAGCTCACGGCAACGCTAGATGCTCAAACCCACAACCTCATGGTTACTAGTCGGATTCATTTCTGCTGCGCCACAACAGGGACTCCTACATTTACATTTATATATTTGGCCAGGGCAATCGTATTTATCTTAAGGCTTCTTATGCTGATGACGCCAGACTTGCACCTCTAGCCTACGTCTCTGAAGGTGAGAGTGGAATCCGGGGCTAGAGAAAATGTGCAAAGGACTGTGATCATAAGGTGGCCCTCTGAGCACTTGACTTGTATACTCAGTTGGACTGCTCTTCTGGATGTGCCACAGGCTTACCAGACCCAGATTAGAAAGCAGAGAAGGGAAGTATAAATAGAAGCCCTGGGTTTTAGGCCTTACTATCCAGCTGGGTGATCTTAGCAGTTCATTTCCTTCTCTGGGATCTCACTCTGTCCTCATCTAGAACATGTGGGTGTTGAAGTATATCAGTGTTTCTTCAAAGGAACACTGTGGTCATTTGAGGCAAGAGAATTCTTCATCATTTGGAACTGTCCTGTGAGTTGTACAGAATTAAATATCCTTAGTCCTCAGATACTCAATGCCAATAGCACCTCTTATTGTGATGAGCAAAAATGCCCCCACCTATTTATTTGTTTTTTATTTTATTTTATTTTTTGTCTTTTTGTCTTTTTAGGGCCGCACCTGCAGCATGTGGAGGTTCCCAGGCTAGCGGTCTAATCGGAGCTGTAGCCGCAAGCCTATGCCAGAGCCACAGCAGCTCGGGGATCTGAGCCGTGTCTGCAGCCTACACCACAGCTCATGGCAACGCCGGATCCCTAACCCACTGAGCGAGGCCAGGGATCGAACCCGCAACCTCATGGTTCCTAGTCGGATTTGTTAACCACTGAGCCACGACGGGAACTCCAATAAGTGTTTCTTTATATGTCTGGGTCCCACTACACGCCAAGCTTCTGGCAAGACTATGTCTTAACGATTTTGTGGCCCCAGTAGCTGGTATGGGGCTTGACATATAGGAGGCCATGGTACATTTTTCTGAATGACCAAATGAACTGGATCTCTCAAAGCTTTGGCATGGCTTAGGAGCCCCTTTCTGTTTTGTCCCCGTGAGCTGTCTTGCTTCATCTCTTGTAGCGCCCTATCCACAGGAATGCATTCCAGCCACACCCCATTTTTTGCTATTCTCTATATAAGCTATCCTCTTACGCCTCCAGGGCTTTGATTTGATGCTAGTCCCCATACCTCCATTTTTTACAAGGTCCGTTCCTACTCGTTTGTCAGCCCACTCAAGTGAATCTTAGATTAGAAGTTTCTTGAGTAAAGGGACCTTGGACATTTTATTTACCTCTCTACTCTTGGATCTATCACAGTGCTTGGCACATATTAAGTGGTCAATAAATAATTTGTTAAGTAAGTGAATGTTGAACTGCTTTCTGAGTCCTTTTTGGGGAATTAATCTTCCCTCTTAGCACTTGGTTCAAATATCTGTCATAGCAGTTACCCTACTATAATTATCTGGTTACCTGTAGCTTCCCCTGTCTGTTATGAACTATTAGGACCAGGACTGCAGTCTCTTACTGTGTTCGGATTTTGCTCCAAGGCTTGCTACATTGTATGTAAAAATTTGTTGACTAAACAGTAATCATTATTATTTGAAGATGCCCTTGCTGTTCCATATTGTAAACTATTCTACAAATGTTATGGTGAAATAACTTTATGCTCAGCACTGTGCTAGGTACTTTAGGGAGCATAAGAAAGATCCAAGTATGAGCCCTCCTGGAACTCCCTATTAGGGAATCGTAACATAAGAAATTAATAAATAGTGGTACAAAATCTTATGTGCTCCATTGCAAAATTGTTGTTTAGACAGTTAAGGTTAAGAGTTAAGAGAGGTGAGGAGTTTCCATCATGGTGCAGCGGAAACAAATCCAACTAGGAGCCATGGGATTGCTGGTTTGATCCCTGGTCTTGCTCAGTGGGTTAAGCATCCGGCGTTGTTATGGCTGTGGTATAGGCCAGCAGCTGCAGCTCTGATTGGATCCCTAGGCTGGGAACTCCATGTACTGTAGGTGCTGCCCTAAAAAGCAAAAAAAAAAAAAAAAAATTTTAAAAGAGTTATGAGAGGTGAGAGCTCAGCATCTGTTTGAATGTCAGAGCTCCTTAAAGGGATGGAAAGATGATTTAGCTAGGTAGAGGGAAGTAGTGACATCCAGCCATTCGATAAGTGGTACTTGCTATTCTCTTTGCTTTGTACAGGCACCCACGCTTACTTTCCTGTGTGCCCAATGACAGATTAAAAAGAAGTTGAGTTACATGTGAATTCTGGAGAGTGAGCTAGGTCCACTTTCTGCCTAGTGACTGTTCCTACACACCAGCCACATTTCAATGCCAAGCATCTGCTGAATGTCCAAGCCTCAATTTCCTCGTCAGGAACATTAGAAATAACAGTATCAAACCTGTAAGGCTGTTATGAGGGCTAAATAAAAAATGTATGTTGAACGGGCTAACTGTTGTGCTTGGCACATAATAAATCATTCCCTCTTTTCACATATGGAAAAAGAGAGGCTTGTGTAGTGAAACTGGAGCTAAGGATGGTGATGGTGATGATGATAATAATAAAAATGATTACTACTTACATTTCTTGAGCCCAATTCTATCAGCTAGGTATTATGCTAAGTGCTTTGCATATATTAACTTTAAATTCTGATAATTCTGTGAAATGGATGCTTTTATCATTTATATTTTACAGATGATGTATCTAAGGCACAGAGAGATTAGTAGCTTGTCCAGAGTCATGAAGCTGTCAGTGGCAGAGCTGGGATTTGAACTAGACAGTCTGGTTCCACAGTCTGCAAGTAGAGGTTTCTGAATGTCAGCAGAGGAGGTATAAAATCTTGGAATACTAGCATCATTGTACTTCTGTTATCAACATATTACAAGTAATTTTGCCATAGCCTTATCACATCCAATAAAAGTGATACTCATATAGTGTACATTTGAATAGTAAAGGTTAATTTGGTTAATGTCTTCTTACTCCCTAAGGGAAAGTGATTTCTTCTGTTGGTTGCAATAGGATATTGTTTTAAATGGAAAGATTCTGGAATGCGCTAATAATTTTAGGTTCCTCACTTAAGAATGCTGCATAAATCTTTCCTCCCTTTGTAGGATTGACTAGCCAGTGTGTTATCCTCTGCCCCCACCCGTGGAATGGTTGCCTTGTTATTGCTTATGAACAAATCATTTTCCCTAATTGGTTTTATCAAACCTGATGTTTTAACAGTCTTTTTTTGTCTTTTTTTTTTTTGGCTGCATGCATGTCACATAGAGCTTCCCAGGCCAGGGATCAAACCCAAGCTGCTGCAGTGACAACGCCAGATCATTAACCCACTGGACCACAAGGGAACTCCTAAACCTGATGTTTCGGCCATCCACAACTGTAAGGCCAGATAATATTTTGGAAAGCACTTTTTCTTTCTGGCAATAACCGTTTCATTACTCATTGTAACTTCCCATTGATATTTTTGTGTCCACTTCCCTATTTCCTCTAAAAAATTCAGATAAGAACTTAAAATATCCGTTTGGAAGCCCATATTTGGGCAAAAACAAGGAAACATTCTTCGTATGTACATGGAATTCCTCTGCTCTGGAACTGACATCTCTATTTTTCTAATCTTGCCCTAACATTTCAGATCTGAAGACTGTACTATACTTAGTCCTCAAAGGTATGAATAGCTTTGTTCTGTTATGCCTCCTGTGCCCTGGGGATAGAGAGACAAGTAAGAAATTGTTCCGGCCCCCAAGTTGCTCACAGTCTAGTGGAGAAGAGAGCCTTGTGGATGACTATTTGCAGAAAGCACAGGTGCGGTAATTGACTACAAAGGGACTCAAGGGAGTTTCATCAAATGTGGTTGGAGAGAGGCAGGAAAGGCTACATACAGGAGGTGATGCTGGAAGAGCCTTTAAAAATAAATAGGTGTTTATCACGTGGTTGAAGCAAAGAAAGCATCCCAGGCAGAAGGTGTGAATTCCTGTGATTCATTTAGGCAGCTTCAAATAATTTGGTATATGTTGAGTTGATGGTGAGGCCGAAAAGGATTTCAGGAGCCAAGTCATGTAAGCTTTTTATACCATGCTAAAGAGCTTGGGCTTCTATAGTACCTTATGCTGGAATGATCTGATGTGGAACCCCTACCTTCATTCTAACCAGATAGAAGTGCTGGTGAAAAAGTTTCGAGTACACAGCTGAGCATGAAAAGAAGAAAGAAAAACCCTCACGTGCCAGGAAGAGAGGGGAAATCCAAACCCAGAGCTCTTAAGTGGGAGCTGAAGATACAGGCCTACCTTGGAGATACTGCAGGTCTGACCTCAGACCACTGCAGTAAAGCTAATTTCTGGTTTCCCAGTGCATATAAAAGTTTATGTTTACACTGTGCTGTAGTCTTTTAAGTGTGCAGTAGCATTATGTCTAAAAAAGTGTACATATCTTAATATGTACACTTAGAATATTGCTAAAAAATGCCAACCGTCATTTGAGCCTTCAGCGAGTTGTCGTCTTTTTGCTAATGGAGGGTCTTACCTGGATGTTGATGGCTGCTGACTGATTGTAGTGGTGGTTGCTGAATTTCGGGGTGGTTTCTTAAAATAACACAGTGAAGTTTGCCACATCGATTGATTCTTCCTCTCATGAATGGTTTCTCTGTAGCATGCAATGCTGTTTAATAGCATTTTACTCACAATAGAACTTCTTAAATGAAGGGAAGCCCACCAAACCCTGCTGCTGCTTTATCAACTAAGTTTATGTCATATCCTTTGTTGGCCTTTCAGCAGTCTTCTTAGCATCTTCAGGAGTGGATTTCATCTCAAGAAATCTCTTTCTTGGCTCATCCATAAGAATTAACTCCTTTCCATTAAAGTTTTTCTTCAGATTGCAGCAATTCAGTCACATCCTCAGGCTCCACTTCTAATTCTAGTTCTCTTGCACTTTCCGTCACAATTGCAGTTAATTACTCTGCTAAAGTCTTGAATTCTTTAAAGTCATCTGTGAGAATTGTAATCAGATTCTTCCAAACTCTTGTTAATGTTGATATTTTGACTTCTTCCCATGAATCATGAATATTCTTATTTGCATCTAGAATGTTCTTTCCTGAAGACTTTCAATTTACTTTGTCATCAGAGGAGTCACTGTCTATGGCAGCTATAGCCTTATGAAATGTACTTTTAATGTATTTCTAGATATATGTATATCTAGGAGTATATTCTAGGACCTGAAAGTCAAAATTACTCCTTGATCTTCTGGCGGCAGGATGGATGCTGTGTTAGCAGGCAGGGAAAACATTAATCTCATACATCTAGAGCTCTTTAGTGACCAGGTGTATTGTCCTTGAGCAGTGATATTTGGAAAGGAATCTTTATTTCTGAGTGATAGTTTTCAACAGTGAGCTTAGAATGTTCAGTAAATTGTATTGTAAACAGATGTGCTGTCCTCCAGGCTTTGTTGTTCCATTTATAGAGTCCCGGCAGAGTAGCTTTCATGAAATTATTAAGGACCCTAGGATTTTCAAAGTTATAAATGAGAATTGGCTTCAACAAAATCACCAATTGCTTTAGCCCCTAGTAAAAGAGTCTGCCAGTTCCTACCACTTTGACTTCTCCTCTCTAGCTATGCAAACCTGAGAAGGCATCTTCTTCCAAAATGATATTTCATCTGCATTGAAAATCCGTCGTTTAGTATAGCTACCTTCATTAATTATCTTAGCTAAATCTTCTGCATAACTTGCTAGAGCTTCCATCTCAGCACCTGCTGCTTTACCTTGTACTTTTATGTTATGGAGATGCCTTCCCTAAACCTCATGAGCCAGCCTCAGCTGCTTCAAACTTTTTTCTCTGCAGCTCTCTCAGCCTTCGTAGAACTGAAGAGAGCTAGAGCCTTGCTCTAGATTAGGCTTTGGCTTTAGTGAACATTGTAGTTCGTTTGATGTATGCAGACCACTAAAGCTTTCTCCGTTATAGCAATAAGACTTTCTCCATGTATGCAATAAGAACATATACTGTGTTCATTAGAGTAGCACTTTTAATTTTCTTAAAGAACTTTTCCTTTGCATTCACAACTTGGCTAATTGCTTGATGCAAAAGGCCTACTTTGAACTTGTCTCAGCTGTCGACATGCTTTCCTCACTAAGCTTGGTCATTTCTAGCTTTTGATTTAAAATGAGAGTGCTACTCTTTCTTTCACTTGAACACCTGGAGGCCATTGTAGGGCTATTAACTGACCTGATCTCAGTATTGTCTCAGGGAATAGCAAGCCCAAGGAGATGGAGAGAGATGGGGAAATGGCCTAATGGTGGAGCAGTCAGAACATTTATCAGTTAAATTTATTTTTTATGGGCATGGTTTGTGACACCCCAAAAGAATCATAATAGTGACATCAAAGATCATTGATCACTGATCACTGATCAAAGATTATAACAAATACAATAATAACGACCAATAAAAAAGGAGTTCTCTTCGTGGCTCAGTGGTTAAAGAACCCGACTAGTATCCAAGAGAATGCAGGTTTGATCCCAGCCCTCACTCAGTGGGTTAAGAATCTGGCGTTGCTGTGAGCTGTGGTGTAGGTTGAAGACACAGCTCAGGTCTTATGTTGCTGTGGCTGTGGCGTAGGCAGATAGCCACAGCTCCAGTTCAACCCCTAACCTGGGAACTTACATCTGCTGCACATGCAGCCCTAAAAACAAAAAACAAAAAAAAGTAAGAAAAAGGAAATTAGAGGGAGTTCCTGTTGTGGCTCAGTAGGTTAAGAATCCGACTAGTATTTGTGAGGAAGCACATTTGATCCCTGGCCTTGCTTAGTGGGTTATGGGTCCGGCATTGCCACAAGCTGTGGTGTAGTCACAGATGCAACTTAGATCCCACATTGCTATGGCTGTGGTGTAGTCTGGCAGCTGCAGCTCCCATTCGACCCCTAGCCTGGGAACTTCCATATGCTGTAGGTGTGGCCCTAGCCCTAAAAGGAAAAGGAAACAAAAGAAATTAGACCCTCACTCTTACTGCCGTGTGTGTGTGTGTATGTGTATAATTTTTTTAAAAAAATTATAGTATTTGTACAGCTGAAAAATTAACATAAAAACTGGCCCAGACCAGGAAAAGGGCTTGGCAGAAGTGAGATTTCCCTGTTAAGACACTTCACAATCTAGAGTACACAGGACTTCCAAGGAAAACAATCTCCATTAAAAATGAATTTATGGAGTTCCCGTCGTGGCACAGTGGTTAACGAATCCGACTAGGAACCATGAGGTTGCGGGTTCGGTCCCTGCCCTCGCTCAGTGGGTTAATGATCCGGCGTTGCCGTGAGCTGTGGTGTAGGTTGCAGACGTGGCTCGGATCCCGCGTTGCTGTGGCTCTGGCGTAGGCCGGTGGCTACAGCTCCGATTCGACCCCTAGCCTGGGAACCTCCATATGCCGCGGGAGCGGCCCAAGAAATAGCAACAACAACAAAAAAAAAGGCAAAAGACAAAAAAAAATGAATTTATGGTCAAAAATTACAAAACCTTACAAGAAAATAAATTACCAGGAGAGCAAATGAGCAGGAAGATGTAACTAATAGAATTTCTACCCCAAGAAGGACAGATAGGAGAACAGTCTGAAAGAGACTTTAAATATATTTAAAATGTTCACAGAGATAAAGTAATAGGAATGATGAGATAAGAACAAGATAGTATGAAAAGAAAACAGGCAGATTGGAGGAAAAAACAGAAAATCTGTCCTACAAAAAAAGCTTCTTTGTTGAGGAGGATACTGGTATGGATTTCATTGAATATGTATCTTAAAAATTGTAGAGGCAAACACTAAAATGATAGAAATAGAATGTGTAATTTCCAACCATGAAAAAAGAGAAGATTAAAGAAAACTCAGGCTTTTAAAAGATAAGAAAGAAGGGAAAAAAGCAAAGAGAAAGTATGTCCAATATGTCAGTAATCATGATCAATGCAAATGGATTAAACATGCCTATTAAAAGATAGAGATTCTCAGATTGGATGAGGGGGGAGCAAAATAAAGCAGCCATAGGCTGTTAAAGCATAATGACCCAGAAAAGTTGAAAGTAAAGGAATGGAAGACATATGAATATGTAGTGGGAGTTCATCAAAGCAATGCTTATAATAGGAAAAATATGAGGGGGAAAACTCCCTAAAGATCCATTAGGGGAATCGATTTTTAAATTCTAACATATTTGTATTTAAAAATAATGGAATATTATCCAATACTATTAAAATGGATCAACTAGGTTTGTATGTATCCATATGGATAAATCAAGAAAATATATTGTGTGGAAAAAGCAAGTTGCAGAATATGATATTTACACTTCCTTCCTACTGAAAGTACCCCCTCACCTGGCTTCATTTATTTATTTTTCATACCATTTAACACAATATTTTATATTGTAACAGGTCATAAAAAGGACTCTGTTTCAACTTTAGCTAAGACCGCTAAAGGCTGAAAACAAAGCAATAGCTATAAAATGACATTCCCAAATGTTATTCTAGATGGTCTTTGCAGAACGTGGGAAGGCAGTACATGGAATTCTGAACCCATCAGCTACCTTAGGCAATAAAGAAAGTTGAAGGAAGAGAGGAGAGAGAGTTCCTTTAGATGAAATGGGAGGGCTGCGGCGTGGTCCCTTGGAGAACTGGACCTCAGTTCTTGGAGTTGGTGGACGCAGAGGCCAGACCTGTGCCTGGGAACATCTGAAACCAGAGGGTGGCAACTGCTACTGTAAGGAGAAGTGGCTGCGCGGAGAAGGCTGTCCGCGTCAGAGTTGGTCAGGGTGATGATGTAGGCGTAGTGGAGCAAATGCTGGCTGGCCTAGAGTTGAATTAAAGGATCCTTGGAAAGCAGCGGGACCTTCACAGAGAGAATCAGGTTGCCAGAAACTGGAGACTTAGCGTGGACCTATAAGCAACTGGAAGAGGCCTTGCTACTGTTGTAGGAATTGCAGGTGAAGCTCAACCATGGGAGTTCTACACGGAACCACAAAAGCACCTTCTGAGAGAGTCAGCTTTTAAATGTCTACCCAGTATAGAGAGCGCAGAAACCTGAGCAGTGTAGCATCACGACCCAAAATTAGGCTTTTCCTACCCCTCCCCTCCCCTCCTTTTCCTAGTTTCAAACCTGAAAGGTCAGAGAGCAAAGCAAACAAGCAGATGCGGGAGGAGAGGCAAAGGTGGATGGGAAAAAAGCGAAGTCAGACATCCCCTTCTTCCACTACGGGCAGCTAAGCTGGGCCCCAGCCAGGGAGGGAGTTGAGACCTTTCTGGGGTTGCTTTTTATTGAACTATCACATGCACGTAAAAAAGTGGACAAATCATGAGTGTACATCTTAACAAATTTTCACAAAGAGAACATAACCTGTGTCACCAGTATCCAGCTCAAGAAATAGAATATTGTCTGTGGCAAAGCAGAAACAAATCTGACTAGGAACCATGAAGTTGCAGGTTCGATCCCTGGCCTTACTCATTGGGTTAAGGACCCGGCATTGCTGTGAGCTGTGGTGTAGGTCACAGATGCACCTCGGATCTGGCATTGCTGTGGCTGTGGTACAGGCTGGCAGCTACACCTCTGATTGGACCCCTAGCCTGGGAACCTCCATATGCCACGGGTGTGGCCCTAAAAAGACAAAAAGCTAAAAAAATAAAAGAAAGAAATAGAATATTACGAGAAGTCTTTCTGTCCCCTTCCAGACCCTAACTGAGCCCACCTCTGCAGGGTAATGATGATACAAGACAAAAACAAATTTTTATAACTATAAAAGCAGTTTTATTTTTTGTCTCCCAGTTTACTATTTAAAAAAAAAAGTTCTTGAAGTTCCTGTTGTGGCAAAGAGGAAGTGAATCTGACTAGTATCCATGAGGATGTGGGTTCGATCCTGGCCTCGCTCAGTGGGTCAGGGATCCAGCGTTGCCATGTGCTGTGGTGTAGTTCGAAGACACGGCTCGGATCCCGTGTGTTGCTGTGACTGTAGTGTAGGCCGGCAGGTGTAGCTCTGATTCAACCCCTAGCCTGGGAACTTCTGTATGCCACAGGTGTGGCCCTAAAAAAGGAAAGAAAAAAAAAAAACTTAGTTGAAATAATTTCAAAACTACAGAGAAGTTGCGATACAGTACAAAGATCTTCCTCGTCCCTTTCACCCAGATTCCTTAATTGTTAATACTTTACATTTAATGGAAAGACACATGTTAACTTTAAGATGGTAGATTCTTCTAGGAATGGAAGGAAGGGAATGAAAGGTGAAGGGTGTAAAGATACTTGAACTTGAGTTCCTGTTGTGGCGTAGCAGAAACAATCTGACTTGGCCTTGCCCAGTGCGTTAAGGATCTGGCATTCTGTGAGCTGTGGTGTAGGTCGCAGCCATGGCACGGATCCCGGGTTGCTGTGGCTCTGGTGTAGGCTGGCAGCTACAGCTCCGATTAGACCGCTAGCCTGGGAACCTCTATATGCTGTGGGTACAGCCCTAAAAAGACGAAAAACAAACAAACAAAAGATACTTTACAGTATTTTATTGTTTTATGTGAAATGGCAAGATGTTAACTTTGTTTTCATTGTAAGTAGTGAGTTACTCTACCTTTTTATTTTTTATTTATTTATTTTTTCTTTTTAAGGGCCACACCCATGGTATATGGAGGTTCCCAGGCTAGGGGTTGAATTGGGGTTGTAGCTGCCAGCCTACACCACAGCTACAGCAACACCAGAGCCGAGCCACACCTGCGACCTACACCACAGCTCACAGCAATGCCGGATCCTTAACCCACTGAGCGAGTCCAGGGATCAAACCCACGTCCTCATGGATACTAGTCAGATTTGATTCCACCGAACCACAATGGGAACTCCCACTCTACCTTTTTGTGTGTTTGAAGTTTTAAAAAATTCTTTAAACAAAAAAGGGTTTGAATTTTATCATCCAGGAAGTGAGGAGTTGTTGAAGTGTGCTTTTTATTGTTGAAATAAATATGTCTTTATGACTTCTCTGCTCTCTGTCCTTGCCTATGAATTAAGACACTTAAGTGAGCCATGGGGTTGATCCACCGCGGCATCGTTTTTCCTTTTCCCTCCTTATTGCCTCTCAGTGCTAAGTGCCCAGTGGTGTCTGACATGGTAAGATTAAAACTTGCACTTTCCTAATAGATGTAACTCTCTTCCTGATTTGCCGTAAGCAGGAGCTGCTTTTAAGCAATTACCCATCATTTGGGGCCATCACACATACTATGCTTTGGTTCAGGTCATAATCAATAATTCATATATCAATAGGAGCCCCATTAGCTCAGGTGAAGGCAGATATCTTTCTAATGAAAATGTTCCATTTTCCAAATGACTTTTCTTTTTCCCAGAGAGTTGTGGTCATAGAAGACATAAAAAGATGGAAAACTATGTTGGAGCTTCCTGATCAAACCAAGGAGAATCTAGTTGAAGCCTTACGAGAATTAAAGAAGAAAATACCCTCCAGGGAAGTGTTAAAATCAACAAGGATTGGTATGTTCCTTCTGAACTTCACGAGACGTGCTTATATTTTGTTTCTTTCCTTCTCCTTTTCTCCCTCCCTCAAACATTAAGTTGTCCATCTTATCAGTGCTTCTCAAACTATCTGTGGTGAGGGACCACTGTTTTAAAAAATTCTCCATTGGTTGCAGACTAATACTCTTATAATAAAATAAAAATTACCAGGAAAGGGAAATTAAAATATGCAAAATACAAGCCCAACTTCTAAGAAAAAAATCAGATTCAATAGATGTAGAATTACTTTGTTAAACTGCTATAAAAATTCCTAAATGTTTACTTCAGTTTCCATACTTACTGCTTGGACTGGTAACTGGCATGATCTGTGGATAACATTTTGGGTGTGCTTGATGCTTGGCGTGCAAAAATGAAGAAGACATGACTCGTGACCTCAAGATCCCTGGGGTTTGGTGGATAAACAAGCATGTAGACAAATGAGAGTAGTAAACTAGTGTAGGTTATTAAAAAAAAAACAAAACCAAAAACATATAGATTATGTCCACAGTACCATTCTGATCTGAACAAGGTATATGCTGGCACAGAGGACAGAGCAGTCACTTCTGTCTGGGGAATTCAGAAAAGGCTCCATAAGCAGAGGTGACATTTCAGTTAAATCTTGGCTTTTCAGTCTTGAGTAGAAATAACATCCGAAGCATGGTTTATAAAAACAAAATGATAGCAACATTTGCTGCCACATCATTTATTGCAGCATTGGAGCTATTTTAAGAGGTAAGCCAGGAACTACGTTGAATTACCACTTTAGTACAGTACACAACTGTGAATAATACGCGAGGGAGGGCCAACATGTGTTCCTCAAGCTGCTCCTAAGTCCCCAGGGAGTCCAGGGTCGGCCTTCACAGCTGCTGTTCTTGCCCTCACCAGTGCAGCCATTGCCTTCTCTGCCTCCCCTTGACCTCTTGTTCATGAGAAGCAGGAGAGAGAGCAGCTTCAGCCTGGCACTAACAGCTGGTGTGAGCTGTGTGAAATCCCCCTGGGGGCCCCCCGCCAAGAGTCTTGAGAGTTGCACCCCTGTAATATAAACCAGAATCTGAGAAAATTGGATGCTTAAAGAACATAAAACCCTATCATTATGGCCAAGGAGATTCTCCCATCTGCTGCTGGATTTTCTCTTTATAGGTTGTGGTCACTAGAGGGCAATAAGACCATTCATTTGAGCAGATAAGGTATTTCCACCAGTAGAGGGAAGTAGTGGTTAATATTTTATGACATGTATACATGTACATATGTGTATGTACATGTTCATATTTAGGCACACTGTAAATACCACTTAAAATCACATCTTAAATATCAACATAATAGGCTGAACTTGTCCTACAAATATAGAGTAGATGATACTTTAAAAAAAATCTTTTCTTTTTGTCCTTTGCGTACAATTGGAGTGTTCTTTCAAGAATGGGTGTGTCTCATGTTCAGAGATTTCTATTCAAGAATCATAATGAAACCACAACAAAGGGGTATGGCTTAAGAGCTGGAAACCATCCAACTTTTGAATCTTGACCCTACCCTAAACCTGGCGCAAACCTGAGTTGTATGGAATATAAGAAGTCCTTGGTTCCTTTGTAGTTACATCAGTTGCTACGCTAAAGATTCATTTGGATCATTGCCTGAGAATATTTATATTCTTCCGCCTTTAGCCTCTTGTCTGTTCCTATCCTGTGGGTTATAAGGGACAGATATCTATTGGTACCTTCTTTGCACTAAGAACTATGCTGATGTAATAATGAAGGAGAAAGGTATTGTCCTCACCTTTTGGGAGCTTGCAGTCTAATGGAAGGACAGGCAGTTTAACAAGACTTTTTCACACAATGTGATGAGTGCTCTGATGATGGGGAGAAGTTAGTCTGAGGAGGATAAGTGTTGGGAGTAGAGAGATGTTAAAGAATGTATCAGGCAGGGTTACATCATGAGAGCTGAACAGAGGGCTGGGGTGGGAGAGAACATGGTGCACTGCAGAAACTAAAAGAATCTTGGTGTATTCGAAATGTAATATGCTGAAGAGAGAGTCTGGACCAGTTGGAGAAGGCTCTTTGTAAGCCATTTGAAACTGTTTGGTCTTAGCATGTGTATTGGTTACCTGTCTCTGTGTAAAAATTATCCTCAAATTTAGCAGCTGAAGTATTTATCTTACACAGGTTTTCTGAGAGTCAGGAATCTGGGAGCTGCTTGTTTGGGTGCTTCTGGCTCATGGTCTCTTAAGAGGTTATAGTCAAGCTGTTGGCTCAGGCTCTAGTCATCTGAAAGCTTAGCCAGGGCTTGGAGATCTGCTCATAATGGCTCATTTGTGAAATTGCTGGTAGGAGGTCTCAGTTTCTTATCAGCTGGGCCTCTCCCTTGGGCTGCTCAGGACAGGTTGGCTGACTTTCCCCAGAATAAGTGATCCAAGAGAACAACCAAGATGGAAGCCATAGTGTCTTCTTTACCACCTAATCTTGAAAGTGACGTACTCTCACTTCTGTTATGTTCTATTGATCACGCAGACCAACCTGGGTACCGTTTGGGAGACAACTGCACACAGGTTATGAATACCAAGAGGTGAGGCTCAGTGGGGGCTGTCTTGTAGCCTGGCTATCGCACGTGTATATTCTACTTTCTGGAACTGCAGATATATGTTCATTTACAGAAGTTTTACAACCATTATCTCTTCAAAAGCACACCTCTCTTTCATTCTCTCTAGTCATTTGTTCTGGGATTCTATAATTAAAAGTATGCTAGACGTTTTATTTTAGCTTGAATGTCCTCTTGTCTCTCATAGAATTCTGAGCAATTTCTTTAGGTATATGTCTTCCAAGTCACTGATTCTCTTTTCAGTTGACTCTAATTTGTTATTTCACCCATTCATTGAGTTCTTTCTTTCAAAAACTATTTTTTATTTTTACAAATTTTCTTTTACCCCGAAAATCTGTTTCTTTTAAATGTTGTTTGTACATACTTGTGATTGTGCCTTTTATTTCTTTTAGCATTTAATGTATAGTTCTTCTGTATTCTTCTGACTGTTCTAGTAATTGAAATCCTTGGGATTTAAACCTGTTGTTATTGTTTCTGCTGACTCTCTTGGTGCTTGCCTTCCCATGTGCTTCTTGATTTGTAATTGTGAGCTCGTTATTTTCTTCCGATCTGTGGGAGTTCTGTGGGGCTAAATTGGAAGACCTTCCCTGGTGAAGAGATTAGCTTCTTTTTTTGTTTGTGCCAGTAGTCAAGGATGACTTAGGACCTGAAATGCGTTAGCACAGCTCTCAAGGATCCTAACTCAGGATCTGAGTCCCAGAATTAGCTCTCCAACTTCACCACTGGCCCTAAGCTAAGTATTTCAGTAGTGTTGCTAACATCCACCCTTAGGATAACCTCACCCTTTTAGCCTCCACTTACTGTTTTTTGAAGTGGTTTTTATCCAGAATCTGGTTGTGTGGCAGTGACAGGGTAGCTTTAGTCCACTGTAAAGCCTCAGACCCTAGAGAGAATAAGTGGTTGTTACTGAAGGATCTTTGAATGGAGGAGTGACATATTCAGCTCTGCAGTTTAGAAAACTCTGTCTGTCTGCCACGTGGGAAAAGTGTTGGAGAAAAACACACCTAGAGGCAGGAAGGCCCTTTGAGAAGCTACTGCAATATCTGGATGAGAAATGAGGATGGCCTGGATGGGGTAGTCGTCAGGAGGGTGGAGAAATGTGGTTGGAATCAAGAGTCGTAAATACAGTAAAACCCAAAGGACCTGAAGGTGGATTGGATGTTGGGAATGAAGATAAGAGAGTAAAGGCTGAGGCCCAGATTTCTGGTCTAGGCAGCAAGGTGGATGGCAGCACCTTTCATTAAGACAGGAAGCAGGTTGGGGGGGGATAATAAGTTCAGTTTTAGACTTAACTGTGTTTGGCAAACTGTGGGGGATCCAAGAGGAAGTGTCCAGCAGGATGTTGGCTGTATGAGGCTAACGCTAAGGAGGAACGGAGGAAATACATACCTGAGGGTCAGCAGCGTGTAGTCAGACCTGAGGCAGTAGCCTGGCAAGAGTACGTACGAAAAGTGAGGAGCCGAGCCCCAATCCTGAAGCACACCCGTGTGCAAGAGACTTGGAGGAGACGGAGAAGGTGTGACCAGGGAACAGGAGAGAGCCTGTCATGGAGTGGGAAGGAGTGGTTCTGAGGAGGGGATTGGTCAGCAGTGTCTATTGTTGTCAAAGGGCCAAATAAGCTAATTCTAAAAATTGCGCATTGGATTTTGCAAAGTAAGGCCAAGTGATGATTTTGGTAAGAACTGTTTCAAAGGCAGGGTTAAGGGCAGAAGTTTGAAGAGTGAGCAGGAGGTAAGGAAATGAAACCGAAAATAGTCAACTCTTTTTCAAGAAGTTTGGTGTTGAAAGGAAAGAGAGAGGCAGCAGTATCAAAAAGGGCATGTGGGATTGAAGAAAGTTCTGATTTTTAAAATAGGAGAGAATCTAACCTATTGAGTGACAGGTTCATAGGGAGACCTTTGCACGGAGAATGGACCAGACTTTGCAGGGATCGACCGTAGAGATGAGATGCCTCTTATTTTGTTGCCACTCATTCCCTCCTGACTGGCTCTTTCTGCCTTCAGATGCACTTAAATCTTCTCCTTTGACTCTCTGCTTTTTTTTTTTTTTTTAGACGCCTTGTTTGTCTTCTTTCTTTTATAGCCAAATTCCTTGAAAAACTATTAATAATCACAACTCCCATTTCTGCCCCTCCCACTCCTTCATTAAATTATTTCCATGTTGGAGTTCCCGTCATGGCGCAGTGGTTAACGAATCCGACTAGGAACCAGAAGGTTGCGGGTTTGGTCCCTGCCCTTGCTCAGTGGGTTAACGATCCAGTGTTGCCGTGAGCTGTGGTGTAGGTTGCAGACGTGGCTCAGATCCCACGTTGCTGTGGCTCTGGTGTAGGCTGGTGGCTACAGCTCTGATTCGACCCCTAGCCTGGGAACCTCCATATGCCGTGAGAGCAGCCCAAGAAATGGTAAAAAGACAAAAAAAAAAAAATTATTTTCATGTTGGCTTCTCCCACAACCACCATTCTCTCTCAGGACACAAGTATTTCCTTCTATCCAAATCCAACAGCCTTGTCTCAGTTCTCATCTTCCCAGAACCATGAATTTGAAACCATTGATTACTCCCTTTTCTGTTGACATAAATGACACAGAATTTGTTGCCAATTCTCTATCTATTTTTTAAATGTTTATTTCCTTCAAGCCCTTATCTGAGTTTGTAATTACTTATTTAATTATTTACTTAGTTGTTTTTTCTTTGCTATACAGCAACTCTCTCTCAGCAGGACCATGCAATGTATTTTACTCACCAATGCGCTTTAAGCATTAGTGTGGCATATGGCAGAAGCTTATGATGTGAATGAAATCAAATGAATGAAAATGATAATTTCAAGCAAAATTTTCTCCATGGCCCTTTCTAGCATTCTCTGTTCCTATTTCTTGCCTGTCTCTGTTTCTTCTTTGTGCCCTGATTTCTTACAGGGGGTACTATTCCATAAACCTCAGGCCTCAGTCTTTGGTTGCTGCTTTAGAGCACTTAGCCAGAGAGGCTGTCCAGTTCTCGAGCTTAACTGAGGCGTTAATTCAGACAACTCTTGGGTGTACATCTCCTATCCTGATCTATCTCTGAATCTTAGATTTTTTTGAAAACTTTGTTCCAATTTATATTGCTAATGTTTTCTTAAAATCTTACTAATTTAATAGGTGAAAATAGCATCCTGTTTTCGTTTGCTGCATATAATGAATTGTTTTCTCTGTGTTTGTTGGTCCTTTGCCCTTTTTTGTGAATTATTTGCGTTCTTTGTCCATGTACTGTTAAGATCTTATAGTTTTTGCTCTCTATTTCTGAACTTTATAAATGTCCATGTCCTAAACTCTTAAATCCATTTAGCTACTTGGATTATAAACAAGGAAATTCAGACTCAGAGTGATGAAGTGACTTATCCAGGGCCACATAGTGAGTTAGCCCCAGAGGTGTAATGAGAACCCAGGTCTCTTGGGGCAGTGTGCTTTCTTGGTTAGCAGGCTGCCTTTGTGCCCTGAACTCCAGCCATATGTGCCTTTGTTTTATTGGACATCTCTACCATTCTACCGTTCTACCATCTGCTCAAGCCGTCTTTAACATCAGAATTTAGTGCCTTTTCTTGTGTACTTCAAATGGGAATTTTCTCCTAGTATTCCCATTTAGTCAGTGTTTGCTCTGACATAAACTCTTTAGGTGAAAATGTCCAGCAAGCGGTTGGAGATGTAGGATGGCAACTCAGATGAGAGTTTGCAACTAAAAATATGTATTTGGAAGACATTTGCTGGGAAGCCTTTGCTTAAAATCACGAAAGTAGACGAATCCTCTGAGTCAAAGAAAACATTAAAGGGCTGAAAGATTGAACTGGGGAGAATGTTCGTGGTGGGGAAGCGGGGAGAGGAAGAGGAGCCAATGAAGAGGCAGAGGGAGTGTAATTAGGGAGGGGAGAGAAGCTGGCAGTGCAGTGATGTGCGGGCTAAGGAGGAGATCATTTTGAGAGGCAGGGGAAGTGAGTGGCCTCACTGTCTGGGAAATTGAGGGCCAGCCAAGCAGAAGCCTGGTTTATTATAAAAGGAAACCAGCGGACAAGGGGTATCGAGTGAACGGCTGATGAGGCAGTGCAGTTAGGCCTTGCACTCTCAACCTTATAGGCACAGAGGCTCTACTTTTGCAATACTGTAGATATACATATTCTGGGAAGAGTTTCAAGTCAATCACATTGATCTGATTTCCATTTGTGATTGATCAACAACAAAAAACCCTCTCCTTACAAAGTGCTTTCACATCTGTGACTTCATTGGATCGATATAGCAGTTCTGTAAGGTAAATATTATTTTCTCATTTCACAAATGGGAACGCCGAGGCTTAGAGAGTTTAAAGTAACTTGCCCCAGGTCAGAAAACCAGATACTAAGTGACAAAGCTAAGATGGTCTTATGCCATATCATGCTGCCTCCGGAAACCCAGAGGTGCACTTTTGTCTGTGGCAGGCTCTTACTTCTCCTTTAAGACCCAGACAAAGCATAATCTCTGTGAAGCTAAAAATGTGTCTTACTCAACATTCTATCCCAATGTGGAATGAATAAATGAGTTAGTGAATGAATGGGTATGTGATTTGTTTTTTGTTTGGCTGTTTGTTTTGCTTTTTAGGGCCGCACTCACAGCATATGGAGGTTCCCAGGCTAGGGGTCTAATCGGAGCTGCAGGCACCAGTCTACGCCAGAGCCACAGCAACACCAGATCCGAGCCACGTCTGTGACCTACACCACAGCTCACAGCAACGCTGGATCCTTAACCCACTGAGTGAGGCCAGGGATCAAACTTGCGTCCTCATGAATACTAGTCAGATTCGTTTCCTATGAGCTATGACGGGAACTCTGAATGGGTAGGTGATTTGACTTTTTCAAGTTCACAGAACAAATTAGTGGCAAGGACCTTTCAGATGGCCTTCTCTTCTCAGATAGTCCCATAGATTCCCATTGCTTCAGCAATCCTGAACTAGTGATTAGCTCCTGTACTCATTTTCTATGAATAGTGCCATAACAAATCGCCAGAAAATTAGTGAGTCAAAAAAATGCAGATTTATTATCTTACATTTCTGTGGGTTAGAAGTCTCAGTGAGCTAAAATCAAGGTGTCAGCAGGGCTGCATTTCTTTTCTGGAGACTCGGGGGAGAATCTGTTTTTGCCTTTTCCTGTTTCTAGAAGCCATCTGCTTTCTGTGGTTTGTGATTCTCTTCCTCCATCTCCAGAGCTGGCAGTGGTGAGTTGAATTCTTCTTGCACCTCATCTTCTCTGACCCACTGTTGGGTCTCTTCTGCCTTTAAGGACTCATGTGATTATATCGGGCCCACCTAGGTAATCCAGGCTCATCTCCCCATCTCGGGGTTCTTAACTTTAATCACATATGCGAAGTCCCTTTTTCCTGGTCAGGTCACATATCCACAGGTTCTGAGGATCAGGACATGGATGTCTTTGGGGACCATTATTTTGCCCACCAGAGCCCTCAAATTATGCTGTGCTCTTTCAGGTTCTATGCTCTTGTTCACTCTACTGCATGCCAAGACTCAGGACAAAAATTGCCTCTTTCATGGTATTCCCTGGCCCATCTGCCAGCCGAATTAACTCCTCTGTCCTCCCTGGAGTTCCTCCTTGAATCCTATCTTAGGACCTGTAACACGTTGGTGCTCTTATTTTTGTCTAGGTGTCTCTTCCTGTGCCTAGACCTACCTGGGTTTCCTTGAGTAAAGGGCTGTGTCTCACTCAACATTCTATCCCAAAGTCTAGCATCGGGCCTGGTACTTACCAAGTATTTGATAATGTTTGTTAAATGAGCAAAAGACTACTTCTGCAGGGAATTTGTCTTAAAATAGTGTGCTGAGATGCAGAAATCCCCTACTCTTAAACTCAGGGGACTTGACCTAGATCATAAGACCAGTCAGTGGCACTGCTTGCTTTAAAACGTAAACTTCACGGAGCAAATAATGACTTTTTGCAGATCATTAACTTCCTCGATATAGCTACTGACCAGCTTATGACCTTGGGGAAAGGTCATGGGCCTCATTTTTTTCATCTGAATCAGGAAGAGGTAGGAATGTGTGGTCATCAGAAGCAACAGTATAGGGTTAAAACCTGAGCTCTGGGGCCAAACTGCCTATGTTTGCAACTTGGCCCTGCTTCTTTTTTGCCATGTCCTGCACAGGTTCCTTAACCTCTTAGTTCCTCAGGTTCTTTACCTGTCAAATGGCAGATCATAATAGCCCCTACCTTTTAGTGTTATTCTGAGAATTCAGTGAGTTAAACATAAAGCATTAAATGCAGTGGCTCACCGTCTTTATGATTGTAATCACAAAATTCCCTTTGTGATCTAAAGTTTATCATTTTGTCTTGCTTTTTCTAGAAGAGGGTTCCCTAGGCCTCCTCTCTTTTTTCTTCCTCAGACTGAATGCCTTCTCTGCTGTCACTCTGCCCTCTGTCACCCTCTTGCTGGCAAATCTTGCACCCCCACCCCCTTCCAGGGCTCCCTTACGGCCCTGCCCTTCTTGGGGTAGTTTCCCAAGTGTTGGAAGAACCTCCTGACAGTCTCAGTGGGGCTTCCCTGGGAGTATCTATGGGGTGTACTGCCCCCTGCAGGTCAGGAGCAGTAATTCCTGTGCTCTGGCCTTTTTGCTGACGTTTTCGGCCTTTTGGCCCCCTCTCAGCACCCCTTGTGCTCTTCTGATTTAGAAACATCAAGAAGGTGAACAACACTATCTCAACAAAACTTTATTGAGAAATCCCTGCATGCCAATCCCTACAGACAGAGGAGGACAGAGTGTTAGGGTTAAGTGTGCAGGCTCTGGAGTCAAGCTGCTTGTGCACAGATTCTGCTTCCATGCTTACTGTCTATGAGACCTTGGGCAAGTTCCTTTGCTGGACTTAAGTTTCTTATTTGTAAAAACAGATATAATAATAGTATTTAATTCATTGTTATGAAAGTTAAATGAGATAATTCCTATAAAATATGGAGTAGCGAGTAAGGAGAATTCTTAACAATGGTTAAGACTGAGAAACTTCTCATTTCCCCAGCACTTGTGGATTCAATTCTTTACAGTATAGTTCCATTATTTTGTTTGCAGTTATGTGATTTTCCCAATCAGCTGCATCCATATTCAAATGTTAGTACAAAAGCAATTTGAAAGCCAAATGTAAATGTTTTTCTTTGTTTAAAATTTAACTGTTTGATTCAGTTCAGCAAACATTTCTTGATTGTTCTTTGGTAGGCACTGTGCTAGGAGCTGGAAATATAAGTTGGAGCAAGATATGGGGATCTGTCCTTAAGATGATTCTATCAAGTTTAGAGAGGAAAGTGGACATTTAAACCTTGGCAGAGGGGACGTGTGAGCTAAGGTACAGAAGTGTAAGAAGGCCAGACAGCCTGACCCAAAATGAGGGCATGCAAGCTGCTCTCTATGGCTAGTACTTAGCACCTGGAGGCAGAGGGGTAGGAAAGCTGCGACCGAGGGCAGGAAGGAGAGAGAGAAAAATGGTGAGAGGTGGCCAAAGGGGTTCCAGGTCATTGAAGGCTTGAATCTGTACTTAGAAATTAATTTGAGGACAGTGGAGAGAGCCATTGAAGGACTTCTGGTATAGGGAATGATGTGATCAAATTGCATTTTTAGGAGTTCCCGTCGTGGCGCAGTGGTTAACGAATCCGACTAGGAACCATGAGGTTGCGGGTTCGGTCCCTGCCCTTGCTCAATGGGTTAACGATCCGGCGTTGCCGTGAGCTGTGGTGTAGGTTGCAGATGCGGCTTGGATCCCGCGTTGCTGTGGCTCTGGCATAGGCCAGTGGCTACAGCTCCTATTCAACCCCTAGCCTGGGAACCTCCATATGCCGCGGGAGCGGCCCAAGAAATAGCAACAACAACAACAACAACAACAACAACAAAAAGACAAAAGACAAAAAAAAATTGCATTTTTAAAAGGTTAATTAGGAGTTTCTGCGTAGCTCAATGGGTTAAGTATCTAGCATTGTCATTGTGGTGGCTCTGGTCATTGCTGTGGCACAGGTTCAGTCCCTGGCCCAGGAACTGCCACATCGTGGGCATGGCAAACAAACAAACAAACAAAAAAACCAGTAAAAGGTTAATTCGACTTTGGTGTACAGAATGAGTTGGAGAAGGCCAGTCTGGGGACAGAGATTGGTTAGTTAGTCATTAAGAAGTAATGGAGACGTGATGAGAACCTGGGCAGCAGTGAGAATAAAGAGGGGCGTGAAGACAAGGAAAAGATACAGAAATGTTAAGGAGCCTAAAAGGACGGGCGAGTGCTAGTGCCATGTGTGACAAGACATGCAAGAGGAAGGACTGAAGGGGATAATGATGAGTTCCATTTTCCGTTGTAGAAATGCTGAGCTAGAGGTGCTTGCAAAATAAGCCAGAGGAGATGTCCAGCAGGGGTCTGGCTATCTGGGTCTTGTGCTCAGTGAGAGCCTTTGGCCTGGAGATACATATTTGGGAGTCATCTGCTTGCAGGTGGCAACTGGACCACAGGAGTGGGTAAGGTTTCTCAGGGAGAACAGGTGGAGAAGAGGCCGAGGACTGTGCCCCACCTGGGGTTCACAGATAATTGAAGGTTGAGCAAGTCATATATAGCCAGGTGAAGAGATGGAGAAGGAAGAGGAGACCCAGTAAGAGGTGGTGTCTCAAAAAGTAGTGGAGGAGGATATTTCAGAGGCAATCAGGCAGCATAAGGATGGAGAAGGCCCACTGGATTCAACAAGGAGAAGGACTTCTTTTGAGGGACTCCTGCAGCTTCGTTTCTCTCAGGGAACACTGGATCAACAGTGCCTTTCTTGGGGAGAGAGAAGGATAGGGCGAGGTGCACATGAAAGGAAGGACCTCCATTCCAGAGAAACCTGAATGTGCCTCCAGGAGAGCATATCCTGCCATGAGGGTTGCCTACAGGCCGAGCGACCCGCGAGACTGTGAGCTCAACTGGAGATGCATGCAGTTCTGCTACTCAGGGGAGAACCTTGTTAGTAATTTCATTATAAATTCTTCTAGACTCTTTTTCGCAGCATATAAACAAATACAGGTATTTATATTTCTATACACACGAATGTAATTTTAAAGATAAATATTGGCTTATACGCTGTGCATGCTCTTCTGCGAAACCGAATAACCATCTTCCATGTTGCTACCTGTAAAGCTATTGCAGTCTTTAATGGCTGCAGAGTATTCATTATTTGCATGGACTATAATTCATTTAACAAATTGGAGCCTTAATAATGAGCTTGTCAGTTGTTTCTAGCTTTTTGGTGATGCATCCAGTACTTCAAAGAATATTCTTGTACCCAGATCTTTGCACACTTTGGCAGGGTGAGTGTTGGTTAAATTCCAGGGGCGGTGTCTCACTCACTGTCTACCCTCAGCAGCAGGCAGTAAGTACTAAAATGTCCTGCATTGAGGTTTTTGAGGTCCTGTGGTATCTCATTTACCCTTGTATTTTTAGCATCTACAACAGTGACCAACAGCACAAAATCTTGTTTTCTGAATGAATAATCTCAAGGAGATGGAGAGCTTTACCCAAAAAAGGAAAGTGTTGAGTACTGACTTCAGCTTTTAAGTGGCCTGTGTTTCAGAAGCTCCTCCAGCATGGCCAGTGCGGAAGCACCTTGAGGCACTTCTAATGCGGGCTCTGCATTCCTCCCTTTCCTCCTGCTTCTTGTGATGAACGTTGGTGCCTTTCCCCATGCAGGAGAAAGACTAGATAAAAATTCTTGATAGACAATTGGTTAGACTCTTTTCTTCCCTTCAGAGTCTTTTCTCACCTCCAGGATGCTCTTCCCAGAACCTTTAAAGCAGGACATTGTCTTGTTCAGCCCCGCTTGACTAGTGCCTAGCGTTCTGCCTGGTACAAAGGGTGGGCCTTCAGGAGATGTGTGGGGAGTAAATAAATCAAGCAAGTGGAGGGCTATTGCAGTTGGCATAATCTGAGAGATTTCTAAATGTTTTGCCCATTTTCTGAAATTCACATCCTTTTCCCCACTTCCTTTTGTTCATTGGTGCCTCTTTTACTATATACCAAATTTTATATGTAATAGGGTTTGTTCCTGAGCTTCATTTTTTATTCCGTAGAGCTACCCATCTATTTTTTTTGGTGCCAGTCCATATAATTTTAGTTGCTCTATAATATGTTCTCATATCTTATAAGGTTGGTTAGATCTCATAATTTCTCTTTTTCAAAATAGTATTTTATATTTGTTTTTATAAAATAAGTCTAAAGATATCTGAATGTATTCTGATAAAAACAGCCTGTTGAGACTTTTTAGTGTAATTACATCTACAAATTAGTTTCTGTATTGGCATCTCTATACTAGTCTTTCCATATTATATGGTATATTTCCCCTTTCATTCAAAATTTCTGTTATGTATGTTAGTAAAAATAAATGCATTTTTCATCTGGGTTGCTCCTTCACCAACATTTACCAAGCACCCACTCTCCTGAACCCCACCTTCTGCCAGTGTGCTTTCTGCTGGAGATACAAAGATGAACGTGTCACAGCTCTTGCCCCCAAGGAGCTTTCTCTGGTGGGCAAGAGCAGTAATTGATCCGATAATTACAACTAATTACAGTAGGTACTGTGAGGAACAGAAGCACAGAGGAAAGGGACCAGCCAAGACTGGGGATTATTGAGGAAGACTTCCTGGAGGAGGAAAGTGCTGCACGGAGTCTCAAAGGCAGAATGGAAGTTAACCGGATGAAGAGAGAAGCAGGGGTATTCCAGGCAGACGGAATGTTCATTGGAGTGTATGTTCCAAAGTAAAGAGGCAAACGCAATATCAGAGTGTCTGAGGAGCTGCAGGTGGCTGGAGTATCGGGTGACAGTGGGATGCTAGCTGGAAGTGAAGCTAGGAAGTGGATGGGAGGGTGGCAGATCATGCAGTTGCTTGTGTGACAACATAAGAGTTTGGATACAGGACTGAAAGGTTTACGTGTGGGAGTATAATGGTCAGATTTATGTTTTAGAAAAAAATAGCCCTAAAAGAGAAAAAAATAAAGTCAAATAAAAGCCACTCTGGCTGCCGTGTGGAAGATGGCATTAAGGCTGAGAGGCCAGTCAGGGGGCTGCTGGAGTCATCTGGAGGGTAGGGGTGATGGGGGTGGAGGAAAAGGGAGTGGTTCCCGAGCTGTTACTCTTGCTGAGTGGCTTATGCCTTCTACCAGGTTAAGCATGACTTTCCCCCTATTCTGTTTATTGCTAATGAAGAAAGCTGTTGATTTTTAAAAAATGTCTTGTTTTATCCTTTTCCTTTTGAACATTAATTCTAAGTGTGTACTTGACTTCTTTGGGTTTTTTTTTTTTTTGTATTTATTATCTAAATGTTTTTGCATATTGATTATTTTTTGACTCTTTTCTCTTTTTCCATTTTTATTATGAAAATCTCAAACATTCACAAAAATAAAGAGAATAGTACAGTACAAACCTCCCTAGGCCTTTCACCTACAATTGGTAACTATTAAGATTTTGTCCTGTTCACTTCATCTCTCCCTTTTTTTGTGTTTTTATGCTGTTACTGAACTATTTTAAAGCAGAATCTCAGACCTTTTGTCATTTCAGCTCTACTTTAGGATGCATCTCTGAAAAATACAGATGTTTTCTTATATAACCACAGTGCCATTATCATGTTTAACAAAATCAACAATAATTCCTTGGTATAATTTAATGACTAATGTATGTTGATATTCCTTGTTTCTCAATATATATATATATATATATATTTTTTTTTTTTGTCTTCTTGCTATTTCTTTGGGCCGCTCCCGCGGCATATGGAGGTTCCCAGGCTAGGGGTCGAATTGGAGCTGTAGCCACTGGCCTATGCCAGAGCCACAGCAACGCGGTATCCGAGCCACGTCTGCAACCTACACCACAGCTCAGGGCAACGCCGGATCGTTAACCCACTGAGCAAGGGCAGGGACCGAACCCGCAACCTCATGGTTCCTAGTCGGATTCGTTAACCACTGCGCCACAACGGGAACTCCTCAAAATATATTTTAATTGGTTTGTTCAGTCAGAATTTGGATCAAACATCACATTTGATAGTTTGGACTCAAATGACTTTTTTAATCTTTAGCAATTCATAACCTTACTCCCTTTTTAAAAAAAATGCCATTGATAATTGAAGAAACTAGGGCTGTTATCCCATAGAATGTCCCACATTCTGGATTTGTCTCTTTTCTCATACTATAATTTAACTTATTCCTCTTTCTCATGTTTTTCTATAAACTGGAGGTTAGCTTTGAATGACTAAATATTTGGGTTATTTCATCTTTTCCTCGATAGGAGAGTGCAAGACTGCTTCATAAGTAGGGCTGTGAAGTGCTACCTTCATCTGATAGTCCCACCTTAGGGATGCTAAGATTCATCATTGGAGCTGATGACAACACACCCTTCCACTGTAAATTTCCCCATCAACTTTTCATCAGCTGAGTTCATCCACTATTGATTGTCACCTTAATGGATTATTTCATCATGGGCCATAAAATGTTTTTTAATTCTGTCAATCTTATCACATTTATTAGCTGAATAAAGAACATTCCCTCAATAATTAGGACTGTTTGGTTGTCCTAAAATATAATATGTACTGAGAAGACAAGATAAATGCTTAATTAATTTTCTTTTATTGCAATGTTTGGATTAAGGATTTGGTACCTTAGCTGTTCTGTTTTAAGTATCTATTGATCATGCTTCTGTTTTATGACTTACTGCCCTGGCTAGCACAGTGATTCTCCCCCAGTGATTATCTTATAATCTTAGCCTTTGAGAAATGGGTCCTCATTTGCACAAGAGCCTTTATATCCTTAAATATATGAATGACTTGCTAAGTGCCACACATCAGTCCTTCCAGTCCTGTACTTTTCAGAAGACAGAACAACCTTTCCTTTGGTTTCTCCTCTCTTGTTCCAGGTCACACTGTGAACAAGATGCGTCAACACTCAGATTCAGAAGTGGCTTGTCTTGCCAGAGAAGTTTACACTGAGTGGAGAACTTTCATTGAAGAACATGTGGATAGACCTTCTATAGTAGTCCGAAGTGATCCCAAAACTGAAACACTTAGGAAAAATGCCCAGAAATTACTCTCAGAAGCCTTGGAATTGGAGGTAAGGTCCTGGTTGGAATGTGATGACTAGGTGCTCTTGGTTAAATGACCTTCACATTTTCATAATGAACTTTCGTAGTCTTAAGCGCTGTGGTTGTATTCTGTGTTATTTTGCTGGGATTTTGGGTTTTTTTTTTAAGGACTCTGGATTGTGAACATTCTGGGGGGGGGGGCAGTATTGTGTAAAGAGTACAGGCTTTGAGAGTTCCCATTGTGGCTCAGCAGTTAATGAACTCGACTAGCATCCATGAGGATGCGGGTTCAATCCCTGACCTCGATCAGTGGGTTAAGGATCTGACTTTGCTGTGAGCTGGGGTGTAGATTGCAGACACGGCTCGGATCCCCCATTGCTGTGGCTGTGGCATAAGCCAGTAGCTTCAGCTCTGATTGGACCCCTAGCCTGGGAAGCTCCATATTGCCATGGGTGCAGCCCTAAAAAGACAAAAAACAGTACAGGCTTTGGAACTAGCAAGACATGGATTAAAACCCTTGCTCTAGTATGTACTGGTTGTGACATGTTATGCAAATCTCTTATGAAATTCAGAGATTTGGTTTTTTTAATCCATGAAATGAAGATTATAAATCCTACCAACTAAGACTATTGGAAAGATTAAATGAACCATATATGCAAAGGAGTAGTATAATGCCTTGTGTTTAGAAGTCACTTAATGAATGTTGGTTCCTTCCCATTTGAAATTCTTTCCCTGACAAATACCATATGATAACACTTACATGTGTAATCTAAAATATGATGCAAGTGGAGTTTCTTGATGGTGCAGCAGGTTAAAGATCTGGCATTGTCACTGCTGTGGCTCTGGTTATTGCTGTGGCACTAGTTCAGTCCCTGGCCCAGGAACTCTTCTACATGCTGCGGGCACAGCCAAAAAAAAAAAGAAAAGAAAAGAAAGTGACACAACTGACCTTATTTACAAAACAGAAACAGACTCACAGTCATAGAAAATAAGCTTATGGTTATCAAAGAGGAAAGGAGATGGGGAAGAATAAATTAGGAATTTGGGATTAGTAGATCCAAACTACTCTGTAAAAAATAAACAACAAGGTCCTACTGTATAACACAGGACTGTATTCAATATCCTATAAAAACCATAATGGAAAAGAGCATGAAAAAGCATCTGTATATACATTCTGTGTATATATAAATATATATATATGCTTCTTCGAATTCATATACATATGCTTCTTCATATATCTAACTGAGTCATTTTATACTAGAAAGTAGCATAACATTGTAAATCAGCTGTGCTTCAATAAAAATAAATAAATAAAAATTCTTTCCTTTCCCACTGAAGCAAAAAGTCTGAGATGGGCTCTCTTATGGAATATCAGTGGCATAATAAATAGCTGTTCCTTAAAAAGACTCTCCTCCCCCACTTTTTTGTCAGCACTCATACCTTTAGTTCTAAGGCAGGTAGTCAGTTGCCTGGCCATAATCCCTGTCAGCTTCATGACCAACAGTTAGATGGCGTTAGTGGTTGGAGATACACGTGCTGAAAGAATTTTTGCTCATTAGCAGTAATATTAATCATTCATCATCAAACAAATCTTATAGGTCAACTAATATTCTGGAAAAATCAGACATATAATATCCCTATTTTTTTCCTCTTCTCAGGGTATCCCTCATAAAGTATCCTTAAAGAATAATTTAATATTATTAGCAAAGAAGCAATTTAGAAGTCTAGTTTAGGAGTTTCCATCATGGCTTAGCAGTAACGAACCTGACTAGTATCTATAACAGTGCAGGTTCAATCCCTGACCTCACTCAATGGGTTAAGAATCTGGCATTGCCGTGAGCTATGGTGTTAAGTCGCAGATGGGGCTTAGATCCTGTGTTGCTGTGGCTGTGGTGTAGGCCGGCGGCTGCAGCTCTGATTCGACCTCTAACCCGGGAACCTCCATATGCTGTGAGTGTGGCCCTAAAAAGACCAAAAAAAAAAAAAAAGTCTAGTTTAAATACTAATCTGTTACTACTGCATTCTCTGGGGAAAAAAAATTATTTTTTTTTTCTTTTTGCCTTTTCTAGGGCTGCTTCCTCGGCATATGGAGGTTCCCAGGCTAGGGGTCTAATTGGAGCTGTAGCTGCTGGCCTACTCCAGAGACACAGCAATGCAGGATCCTGAGCCACGTCTGTGACCTTCACCACAGCTCACGCGACACCAGATCTTTAACCCACTGAGCAAGGCCAGGGATCGAACCCACAGCCTCATGGTTCCTAGTCAGATTCGTTAATCACTGAGCCACAATGGGAACTCCTGAAAAAAATATTTTAACCTTTCTATCTCAATTAAGCATCCAGAAAAGAAAGGCAAATGAATGGACTTGTGGTATGTTACTAACGTCTTAAAAATAAAATTTTAATACAAACTTATGATAGAAAAAGAAACAATGTAAAAAGGGAAAACAAGATCATATTGAACCTACCATCCAGACATAACCTTGTTAACTTTTTGATGGCTTTCCTGTTTGATAAATTATTATAGCTCTTTAAATGAATACTGGACAAGTTATCATTGTCCCAGATTTATTAAGTGCCAAGTATGTGCCAACTTTTCTGCAAGATATTTTTATTGATTATTTAAATAACATTGCTAAAATTGACAATTATTTACATTTATGTTATGTTTTTTATTTTGATCAATGTCAGTGTCACTTTTTATATACTTTACTGTATATCTCTGTTTTTTATGTTTATAATATTTAATGTCTGTTTGATAGTTCAGTGAATTAATAGACTGTAAGTTTGCTTAACTTTCCCGAAAGGAAGTATTATGAATACTAAGCCCTTGGGAAAGAGAAAAAAATATGAAAGTTGTAAGTCTAATTTTCCAGACTATCGATTAGCCAACAAGACTTGCTATTTGATATTTTAAATAAAGTTTATTTTTAAAATAAACCAAAATTATTACAGAAACGTAGAGTGTGGGTATATAATGTGTAGTTAATGTGGTGGTAAATACCAGTTCCCTGTGTATCTTTTTAAGTAAATGATAATAACGAAGCTATGCTTGTAAGGATTAATGAGCAGTTTGCCTGCTATATTAAACTCCATAATAATTATCCTTTTAGTTTATCCATTAATTATCCTTTAAATGGCACATCAAGTGGTAAGCACTCAAGTGTTACAAAGCAAAGTTAAAAAAGTGATACATTTGTTAGTGCTTTGCAGTGTAATTGGAAAAAATATCAGATTAAGCATAGCTGAATGGTTTTGTTCCCAAAGAGTAAATTTTAAAAATTAAAAGTGTGCATCTTACCATCTTCCTTGGCCAAA
The DNA here is from genome assembly GCF_016906955.1 of Phacochoerus africanus. Lineage (NCBI taxonomy): Eukaryota > Metazoa > Chordata > Mammalia > Artiodactyla > Suidae > Phacochoerus > Phacochoerus africanus. The sequence goes on along the minus strand of NC_062551.1, from coordinate 157,743,865 downwards.
GAAAATCAATCTGTTTTCCTTGCATAAACAGCATTTTATAGTATTTTTCATCAGTTTGGTATATCAGAAAATATAAATACAGACGCTTTTTACATAAAGTTAACTCTTAGCACCCATCATCGTCTGAAACCTTTTCATATTAGGGTAAATCAATGAACCATCTAATCCAGTATTTGGTCCTTGACAGTAACCAATGTTGAGTGCATTCAAATCAGACATCAGATCTCCATAAATGTACTTTATTAGGTGGTAGTAAACCATTGGGTCATTTATTGGCTCAGTGACTGAAAAGCTGTTGTAATTTGATCTTACCGTGTGTTTTTTCAAATCCACTCATTACATCTTTATAGAAAATAATGTTTCCATATTATTTGTTTTGGTCTTATTCTTTAGTATTGAAAGCCATAGATGAAGAATATACACACACAGCCAAAAAGTGCACCTCTTTAGTACTCTACAGATCTTGCTTTCCAGATTCATGGATTGTTTCCTTGTTCTTGGAATATGGGATAGATGAATAGAAACGCCATTGTTGAGACCCATGCTCCGTTCCCCTTTACCTTCTCCCTTCTGGATCTTCTTTGTTCTTCCCTGTCTTTTAGATCTTTCCTCATATGAACGTTCCCTGTGGTGTCATTCTCTTACTTCCCTTTCCTCATTATCCACTCTCCTTCCTACCTCACGGCCTGTGATCATTTTCCTATTATGTCATTAAAAAAAAATGAATCTGATTCTCAAAGTGAGCCTGTTATCATTAAGAGTTATGAAACACTGGCTGGTTGGCCCAGTTGGTTGTCAGATGGTGCTAATGAGATCCAGGTCAGGGGTACATCCCCATATGGGACTGTTAGTTTTTTCTTTGTTTAATGGCCTCAGACTACACCTCTGGCTTTGACCAGCTCTTTCATAAACGTATTCAAGTGGTTAAAAAGGAGTGTGGGTATATATGTACAAACCCAGTCACACTGTTGGAAAACTCGTACAAAGTTTGCTTCTAGTGGTTATTCAGTTCAACAAATGTTTGGTTCTACTGCTAGTAGTACCGGGAGAATGTAAACATAAATGATGTGCAGTCCCTATCCTAAGAAAGTCTACTGTGTCCTGACCCTCTTAAGCCTGTAAATGACTGACTAAATACAAGGCAGGAGGAAATTTGCCTGAAATAGTGGTACTAGCAAGTGGTGTAGACACACAAAGGACAGAACAGTGAACTCTGATTCGGGGAATCTGGGAAGGTTTCATGAAAGAGACAGCAGGTGAACTGGCCTTTGTAAGAGTGGTTGGATCTTGCTAACTGAAAATACATGTAAAATAGAAACATACTTCGTATTTTATCTGCTATGTATAGGATGTTACTGAAAGCAGGAAAAGAGGGAACTATACATAGGGAAAGAGGAAATTCATTTCACAGATATTCACTGAGCACTTACTTTGTGCCAGTACCAATGCTAGGGATTGAGAATTTAGAAATTGATCCAACATAATATCAGCCCTAGAGGGAGCTAGGCAAATACATAATTACAATGCAGCGTGGGAAGTTTTATGTGCTTATTGTATGTGCTTAAGGTAAACCCATGAAGAAAAGCTTCTTCCCTTGTTTTTAAAGAGCTTACAAATATGGCAGGCATCACTACTTGATTATGGCACCATTTCTTCTGGGACCAGAATCCTTGATGAAAGATGGTCTAGGTGGATGTGTTTTATATCTTCCAGAACTGGGCAACTGAATAACACACACTCTACTCACAGATACAGATACGTAAGCAGAGAAAATCAGATCCTCCTCTGAGAAATGGAGGTAGGAAATGCCAAGAAACAACAGTAGGAGTTTTGAAACAGAAAGAATATTAGAGGAGTTAGAGGAAGCAGAAGCTATGGGTAGAGATGTGTAGAATAGGGGGAGAGAATGAGGCGGTTGGAAATGATGGTCAGTAAGGCAAATGGAGAGGAGCAAAAACATGAGAAAGAGACAGATCATGAGAGACACAGAGTGAGGGTATGGTCCATAAATAAATCTCTAGGTTTCTTACAGCGTTCCTGTTCCCATTCATACACATTTATCTCAGAGCAAAACCTGTTTTTCTCAAGGTCTCATTAAGACCCTTGTCCTTTCACCCAAAAGGTGAAATCACCAGGTTAGGATCCATTGGGAAGGGTTCTCAACTTTGGTAGGTTTGGATTATCCAAAGGCATTTTTTTTTTTTTTTTGTAGGGCCACACCTGAGGCACGTGGAAGTTACCAGGCTAGGGGTCAAAGTGGAGCTGCAGCTGCTGGCCTACACTACGGCCACAGCAACACGGGTTGCGAGCTTTGTCGGCGACCTACATCACAGCTCAGGGCAACGCTGGATCCTTAACCCACTGAGTGAGGCCAGGGATGGAACCTGCATCCTCATGGGTACTAGTTAGGTTCGTTACCACTGTACCACCACGGGAACTCCCTCTCCAAAGACATCTTGTGCAATGAGCTTGTTACATACAAGGGTGCACGATGAATCATTTTCCCCTATGTTTATCTTTTAATATTACTCATGTGTTTCTTCATTTCTTTGTTCCGATTGGTCTTCATTTAACAAGAGGCGTGCATGAGAATATAACACCTGTCCTGTTGCCCCACCTGTCCCGTTGCCCCATGTTGTCTGTGTACATGCCTCTCTTTTCTAGGTTGTGAGTTCTTAGAGGGTAGTGGGTCAGGTCTTTTCTGTTTCATGTCTCCAATACCCAGATCAGACCAGACTCAGAGCAGCAACTCAATAACCATTTGCTGAATGAGGTGTGAATAAGTATCCAGTCAGGTGAATTTGAAGGCACTCTACAGGTTCTACAATTTGATGGAATGGCCATGACCGATTTTTGCAAATGCACATATACCCTTCTTCCCCTAACAACCACTCCCCCTTAAAAAAAAAAAAAATAAATAAAAGCTTTTTTTCCTTGCCCGCTGCAGTCTGGGGGCTAGTTCAGTGCCCCCATGAAAACCTCAAGGACTCTGGGTTCTAGAGAGCCATGGTGCCACATCCATTCACTTCAGCCCTAGAGGTCACAGTCACGAGGACCGCAGGCTTCCCTGACCGTCTTCTGTCTGCTACACCAAGGCAGATGTCTGGGCCTGGGTGTTCTTTTCCTCTCAGTCCTGTTCTGCTCCCTGCTCCTCATTCCTTCCACATTTCTTTTTTCTCTTTGTTTTGGTCTTTTGGTCTGTCTTTTGTTAGGACGCTTTATCAAATGTCAGAGGATCCTTTCTTTTATTTTGGTGTACTTGTTTCGTAAACTTTTTAAAAATATAAGTGTAGGGCGTTCCCCACCATTGTGGCTCAGTGGAAATGAATCTGACTAGGATCCTTGAGGATTCATGTTCGATCCCTGGCCTCACTCAGTGGGTTAAGGATCCAGCGTTGTAGTGAACTGTGGTGTAGGTCACAGACATGGCATGTATTTGGTGTTGCTGTGGTTGTGGTGTAGGCCTGTGGCTATAGCTCTGATTTGATGCCTAGTCTGGGAACCTCCACATGCTAAGGGTGTGGCTCTAAAAGGACCCCCCCCCAAAAAAAATATATATATATAAATATAAACACACAAAAGATAAACGTACAGCTCACTGAGTTTATCACCAAGTAAGTGTCTCCTTCACCTGGCCAGATCGTACTCATTCTGCAGATCTCATGTCAAACGTCCTTTCCTCTCGAGTCCAGGCGCTGTCCTCCTGGGTTGGGTCCCTGTGCAGTAGTTCTGCTCCCCCGCACTCGCTTCTGTCCCTTTTCCTAGCAGCACTCAGTACACCCACAGTGGGTTCACTGGCTGTCTCCAGCTGGTCTGTGCTCCTTATGGAGCCAAGAGTTGTGTCAACCTTGCTCACTGCCCTTTCCTCAGCCCAAGTACGTAGTAGTTGCTGAATGAGTATTTGAATATGTGGTAGGGTAGGGAGGGAAGGAGTGAAGCAGAAAAAGGAAGTGAGTAAAATTTGTTTATTTTCAAGGAACTCACTCTTAAGGAAAACAGACTCAAGAAATCTGTCATTATATTATGAAATGACTAAGGGAAGCTCAGGACATTGTGGCAGCCTCAAGAAGAACTTTCAGTCCTTTGAAGTAGGATTTGCTTTTTTTGCTTTTTTTGTTGTCGTTTTCTTTTGACAACTGCACCCAAGGCATATGGAAGTACCCAGGCTAGGGGTCGAATCGGAGCTGCAGCTGCAGGCCTGTGCCACAGCCACAGCAATGCCAGATCCAAGCCATATGTGTGACCTATTCTGGGTCCTTAACCCACTGAGCAAGGTGGGGGATCAGACCCTCATCGTCATGGATTGTGGTAAGGTTCTTCATCTGCTGAGCCACAACGGAACTCTCTACTTTTTGTTTTTTAGCTAATCTTTGACATACAAATAGGAGTGTTTTTTCAAGGGCAAGTGTGCCTTGCAAGGGAACATGAACCTGTCGAGAGGCGTAGAGGTGTGTGAAAGCAGCTGAGCTTGCTCAGGCTGGGTGAGGGACAGGACCTGGGAGGCCAATAGTGAGTGGTGCGCCTGGAAAGGAAGTGAGGGGGTCCCAGACCAGCATCCCAGTCTGGCCTGGATCCAGAGCATGTGGACAAAGCCCCAGGCCTGTCCTGCTTTGATTTGGCCTGTGACTTCAAGAGGGCTTGGGCCTGAGCCAGAACACCGCCAGACTGTCACAGCGCCCATCCTCTAGGCCCGTTCTGCTTAGGTGACTCTGCAGAAGTCTCTCCAAATCCAACTGATCTCAGAACGTGAAGGGAACAGTGAGGGTGGTAAAAAGGGAAGAAACATGAATGTTGGAGTTGGGGGCTCCAGGTCAGAGCCCCTAACTCTGCCTCTTAATAGTTGTAAGAATCTCAAGCATTTCTTTATCTTTCAACCTGTTTCCTCATCTGTAAAATGAGATCATAGGAGTTGTGGGCATTAAATATGAAAAGTGATTTATAAACTGTTTTACACACATATCAGGATCTAGACCCATTGTTTCTAAAATGCTGCTAAAGGGTTAAAAGGCACTTGAAAAACAAACAGAAAAGTATAAATGTTATACTGATTTATTATCCTCAGTCTTCGTTTCCTGGTTGGTAGAGTACAGGGCCCAGAACCCATTGCTTGGTTCAAGCCAGTTTCCTGTTATAATGGCAATATTACCACCCGGCAGGGGTTGTGAATGAGGTCCCTGTCACAAAGCACATGGCCTTGTTCCTTAATTGCCAGGGTGGAATTAATTTGCTCTTCCTGTTTCTCTGGTGACAGGAAGTAGATGTCCTTGAATTTCAGTTGATTAATGGAGGCCTCTGAGCAAAGTGCTCCAGCCTCTCTCGCTTTTAATCCTTATGCAATGCAAGGCCCTAATTTGATAATTTTGCTGTTTTTTTTAGATGGATCACCTACTGGTTGAAAATATTGAACGGGAAACGTTTCATCTCTGCTCCCGCCTCATTAATGGGCCGTACCGGCGGACGGTGAGAGCCCTGGTCTTCACATTAAAGCATCAAGCTGAAATCCGGGCTCAGGTGAAGAACGGCACGCTGCCAGTCGGCACGTTTGTACAGACCCACAAAAAGTGACCCGAGGACGGTTCCACCCCTGGGCTGGGCAGAAAGGAAAATGGGCCTCTCTCTGCCATTCAAAGATTCTTTTGAGTTTGGGCGATGGCTGTTGCTGGCTGTGCTAAATTTTCCCGTGGTGCCATGTTCCAGACAGAGGATGCAGAGAGCCCTGGGAGACAGGCCGCAGGAAGCGCTTCATTAGCTGTAGTGCGCTGGGGCTGCCTGACAGGATGTGCGCTCGTTGTCACTAGGAAGCGCGGCATGGTTGCCATCACCCAGCACAGTGAAAGGGTGACAGATTTCACTGTGAATATGCCAAGGACACCTCTAAATGTCCCCCGTGTCAGGCAGATGAAGTTCCTACTTTATTTCGCCACCCTGCAGGTAACTGAAACTCAATTACCGCTGCTGCTCACTCGGTTCCGTCCCCCTGAGTTTAGATAGCGCCAGTGCCTCTCAGAACTCCCCCGTCTGTTCTCTTTGCTCTACCCCAGGGGTGAGCCTGCCAGAGCCCGCCAACCACCCCTTCTTTCCAGAACTCACTTATCTGAACGTTTCAGCTCTCCCTGGAAGACCTTCTGTGTTGGGCTCCGGAGCCCCCATGCTGAGGCTTCTAATGAGGAACTGGCCTGAAGCATCCCTACACCTTGAGGTTTATTTGAATATGTCAGCTCTCGGTTTAAGGTTCTGCAGAAGATACATGATGAAATTTCTTTTGAAATGAATTCCTGTAGGAGAAAAATTGTATATGTGTGTGCTTTAAAATGAAATACCTCTACATAGACTTGCTTGAACAATTCCGTAAATGATACTTGCTTTTGTTTGTTTGTTTGTTCTGTTTCCATTTTCATCTTTTTAGGGCTGCACCTGCGGCATATGGAAGTTCCCAGGCCAGGGGCTGAATTGGAGCTGCAGCTGCCGGCGGATGCCGGATCCAAGCGGCGTTTGTGACCTACACTGCAGCTCACGGCAATGCCAGATCATCAACCCACTGAGCAAGGCCAGGAATTGAACTCATGTCCTCATGGATACTTGTCAGGTTTGTTACCGCTGGGCCACTTTGGGAACTCTTGATATTTGCTTTTTTTTTAGGTAATAAGTAACTGGGACTTTTCCCCCCTAACAAGGTATGACTTGTTCATTGGAAAGTGTTTAGGTTTGAGAAAGAATATAGTTGGAGAAAATAAAGAATAATTGGACAGGAATTTGAGGGAGATAGCAAGCCCAAAGAAGGTTTTTTGGGTTAGAGGAGATTGGAGCATGCTTGTAATCTGAAAAGAAGGAGCCAATAGAAGGGGAGAGATTTAATGTGTTTATAAAAGGAGTTCCTCCCATGGCACAGTGGGTTAAGAATTTGACCGCAGTGGCTCGGGTCGCTGTGGAGCTGTGGGTTCGATCCCCAGCCTGGTGCAGTCAGTTAAAGGATCTACAGGGTGGCCTAAGTTGCAGCTGTGGCTCAGATTCAGTCCCTGGCTTGGGGAACTTCCATATGTCACAGGTGCAGCCATAAAATAAAGAAATATATATATTTTTTAAAGGAAAGATTTAAAATCCAAAAAAAGAGGAGATGGATTTAAAAGCACGGACACCATTTCATCTCTCTCTCTCTCCCCTCTCTCTCTCTCTCTCCCTCACATACGCACAATTTTTTTTCAGACACTCTTGACAGTAAGTTGCATATGTCATGGATCTTTACCCCAGATGACCAATAAACCAGAAATGATGCTTAATCTCAAAAATATTCAAGAAAATGCAAAATAGGGCAATTATATGATGCCATTTTTCAGATGAAACTGGAAAACATTTTAAATTAAAATGCCAACTTCTGGTGAAGATATGGGGAAATGGTCACTTTTAATACACTGATAGTTGGAATGAATTACCACATCCCTCTCAGAAAATATGTCAACATTTACTCATATTTAAAATATATACGTATATTGACCCAGCAATAAAGTTTCCTAAAGAAACGAAATATACTGGAGTTCCCATCATGGCTCAGCAGAAACAAATTTGACTAGGATCCATGAGGACACAAGTTTGATCCCTGGCCTTGCTTAGTGGATTAGGGATCCAGCGTTGCTGTGAGCTGTGGTGTAGGCTGCAAATGTGGCTTGGATCTGGCATTGCTGTGGCTGTGGTGTAGGCTGGCAGGCTACAGCTCTGAATCAACCCCTAGCCTGGGAACCTCCATATGCTGCAGGGGCGGCCCTAAAAAAAAAAAAAAAAAGAATAAATGACTTCTGTATCTATTGACCTGAAAGGTTGACCAAGATGTATTATTAAGTGAAAAAAATGAATTTAGAGAAAAATGCCTTTAATAGGAATCCAGTTTTACAAAAAGGAAACAATGAAAAAATCCTATATGTGGATATATATCTTTGTACAGGATTGTATGAGCATAGAGAAATGTATGAAAGCCTGTATATTGGGTCATTTCCACTGGCTGCCTTAAGGAAGAGAGGGGAGTCAGAAGGTCTGAAAGAAAACAGGAGATAGGGAAGGAAAAAGTCTAACACAATGAAATCTGCCAATGCGATGATGTTGAGTATGCTTGTATGATTTTGTAGGTGTTTGTGTTTATATTTTCGCTCTTTTAATGGATTAAACTTATCAGAGATTTGTTTATTCAAGGACAGAGGGAAAGGGACTATATTATCTCCCTTGTAGGTGCTAGATACTTTTCCTAAGATAATTAATTAACATTTACATTGACCTTTTTTATATGTTTTTTTTTTTAAAAAAAAAACCCTGTTGAGGAGTTCCCATCGTGGCTCAGTGGAAACAAATCTGACTAGTATCCATGAGGGCACAGGTTCCATCCCTGGCCTTGCTCTGTAGATTAAGGATCCAGCGTTGCTATGAGCTGTGGTATAGGTTGCAGGCGAGGCTCAGATCCTGTGTTGCTGTGGCTCTGGTGTAGGCCAGCAGCTTCAGCTGCTGATTCGACCCCTAACTTGGGAACTTGCATATGCCTCAGGTGCAGCCGTAAAAAAGCAAAAAGAAAAACAATCCTGGAGTTTCCGTCGTGGCTCAGTGATTAACGAATCCGACTAGGAACCATGAGGTTGTGGGTTCGGTCCCTGCCCTTGCTCAGTGGGTTAAAGATCCGGCGTTGCCGCGAGCTGTGGTGTAGGTTGCAGACGCGGCTCGGATCCTGCGTTGCTGTGGCTCTGGCGTAGGCCGGTGGCTATAGCTCCAATTCGACCCCTAGCCTGGGAACCTCCATATGCCGCGGGAGCGGCCCAAGAAATAGCAACAACAACAACAAAAAAAAAAAAAAGAAAAAAGAAAAAAGAAAAGCAATCCTGTTGAATCATCTATTGTCTTAGTAGGTATTATTTCAGTTTTTCAGACTTTTTTTTTTTTAGGGCCGTATCTGCAGCATGTGGAGATTCCCAGGCTAGAGAATCAAAGCTACAGCCACAGCAGAGCAGGATCCAAGGTGCATCTATGACCTGCACCACAGCTCACAGCAATGCCGGATCCCTAACCCATTGAGCGAGGGCAGGGATCAAACCCTCGACCTCATGGTTACTAGCTGGTTTCATTTCCACTGCGCCACAATGGGAAATCCTATTTTTTCGGACTTCTTTTCTTCAGTAACCATTTGCTGAGTACCCAGTCCATGGGGTCTTATGGATACCTAGCAGGAGCTACACATGAGACCCTGAGGCTCACTGGGCAGAAGTATCTTGCTCAGTAGTTATGGGAGCTACCATATGCTCAGTACTGTGCTAGACATTTTAAAAAATAGTAATACTCAGTTCAAGATGAGGAAAGTGAGGTACACATGGATTAGTAACTTATTCAAGGTCACAGAGTGAATAGCCAATCTAAGATTCAAAACCCAGGTCTATTTGACCATATGGACCTGGCTGTATCTCTGGTCGATTTCATGCATGCTCATGGTTTCAAGCATCTTTTATAGGATGGTGACACTGCAGTTTGTCTCTTCAGCCCATCCCCGACCCCCAAGTCTCAGACAATATCTCCTAGATGTCCCATGGTCCTCTCGTGTGTAGACGCAACAGGTCTTCTCTCCCTCGACAAAACTGGCAGGCCCGGCATTACAGCTCAGAACCCCTGGTTCAGCCAGGATACCTCTGCTCCAGCCTCACTCAGTCAAGGCCTCATGGGTTCACTTCTCAAATACTCAGCACCTCTTGCCTCTTCTCCATCTCTAGCACCACTTCAGGACTTTTATCTTCTCTTGCCCGCATGACCACCTGGCCCCCTAACGGGTCTTTCTGCTTCTAGTCTTTACTCCCTTCAAATTCACCTCTATGCCAGAAACAAGGTGACATCACAACTGGAAATCCCACCTTGTCACTCTGCTCTGAGCATTTTCACCTGCTGTCTTCTCCCTCTGGAATGCTCCTCTACATAATTCCCTCTCCCACCCCGACCAGAATACCTTGTGTACTGTTCTGTACACAGCCACATGTTTTGTGGTTGTGCTTGTGACTCTTATCTCCCCGTTAGTATGTGACCTTGAAGTCAGAAATCCTGTCTTACTCATCTGGGTCTCTTCAGTGACGGGGACAGTGCTTGTCCTATCGTAGGACCCAATAAATATTTGTGGAACCAACGGATGTGCAGGTGTCTGTGCTCTTCCTGCTTCCACCCTTGATCCCCATTGTAATAATCTGTGGTCCACAGAGTATCGAGAATGAACCTTTGAAAATGCCAGGGAAGTCATATGTATCTCTTACCTGCTCAAAAGTTTCCACCTCACTCAGAGCGAAATCCCTTACTATGTCCTACAAGGCCCTATGTGGTCTGGGTCCTCATTTTGACCTCATTTCCTAACCTTCTCTCCTTTTCTCACATCTCCGTGGTCCCGCTGGCTCCCTGATTGATCTGAACACACGCCAGGCGTGCTTCTGCCTCAGGGCCTTTGCATGTGTGGTCCCTTGATTGTAGTGCTCTTTCCGTAGCTATCTGCATATTACTTTCCTCACTTGTTTGAGGTCTTGGTTTGCCTTGTCAGAAAGTCCTACACTGACCACCCTAAATAAAATAGCACTCCTGCCCATTTTTTAATATCCTAACCTGCTTTTTCTTTGGCGTATTTGCCATCTCTTGATGCAGTTATTTATTTCTTTATTGCGTTTCCCCCCAACACACAAAGAATTTAGATTGGAGTTTCCTGGTGGCTCAGCAGGTTAAGGACCTGGCATCATCACTACTGTGGCTTGGGTCACTGCTGTAGTATGGGTTTGATCCCTGGTCTGGGAACCTCCTCATGCGGAGGGTGCAGCCAGGAAAAAAAAAAAAAAATTAAGCTTCGTGGGAGCAGAGTCTTTTTTTTTTTTTAAGTGACATCATGAGAAATCTACTTTTATTTTATTTGGCCACACCCTCCGGCATTGAGAAGTCCCAGGGATCAAACCCATACCACAGCCACAGCAATGACCATGCTGGATCCTTAAAATGCTGAGTCACTAGAGAACTCCCAGTCTTTGCATTGTTCCCTGATATATCTTTAGAACCCACAACAGAGCTAGATCTCCATAACTATTTATTGATGATGACTAATTGTGGATATGTAGGAAAGGCATCTAATCAATCAGGGAATGCTTCTTGGAGGAGGTGATACCTGCGTGCCTTCTTCAAGGACAGAAGTAGCTAATTGGATGGTTGAGGTGTATGCCTGGCAGAGAAAGCAGAGTAGGAAAGACACAGAACTGTGAGATACCTGACTGGTATGGCTGGAGTGGAGGACACGTGGAGGAGACAGGAGAAGAAGGCAAGGACCAGGATCAAACTTGATCCTGATGTCTTTGGAGCATCAGGAAGGTGTTTGGACTGATTCCATGCGGGAACGGGTTAGTTTTTTGGTTATCAGACTGGAATAGAAGAGAAGCTGGAGCAGAGAGAGAGAGACCAGTAGTAGGAAGCTTCATTTATAAAAAAACCAAAATGTTCTGCTAACTTAGGAACCCAGAGTAAGTTGAAGACAAATTGCTCCCTGGCTGAAAGGCTTCAGTGGTGATAGTTGGAAAGTTAAATGATTGCAGAGATATGCTTTGGAGATTTGGAAAGCAAGCTGTGTTATTTGTGGCTGTTTTCTCCTTGATGCATGTGCAGAATTTCCATGAACGCTAATGGAGCTATTCTGAGTGCTTGCCAAAGGGAAGGAGGCTTGCAGACATCCATCCAAGCTTGCCCACCCACTAAAAAGCACCTATGAACTCCAACCTCTTAAAGATAAAAGGGTTCAAAGGGGGGAGGGGTCAGCTCCTGAGATGGTGGGAGAGAAGTTGCTGGATCTCTGAGTTGCCTATGAGTCTAGGTATGAAGACATATGCCTATGTCTCCTAAATGTGTTCAGTTGCTAGATGAAATTTGGGAGAGTAAATACCATTAGAATCTGCTCTAGCAGCTTATTGATCCTTTTCTTGTGGTGGTTAAATCGGAGGTCCTGGCCTTTGAAGTAGGGACCATGTCTGTTTTCATTCACTCATCAAACAAATGTTGCCTGACTGCTTTGTGCCAAGAACTAGGCTGGCTCTGGAGAAACTGCAGTGAATGAGACCTAATTTCTGCCCTTCATGAACTCCTAGAATGACGGGGAAATAGACACATAGGAAAATAATTACAGTACTGCGTACTAAGTATTTATCGTAGATATTTATTTAAAACGTTGATGAAATGGAGAAAGCAGTGATTAACACCATTCTAAGGGAAGGAAAGTCTTCACACAGAGTTAACACCAACTGCCTCTGAAGGGTAGTTAGGAGTTCTTAGCAGGGGGTCAGTATGTATGCAGAAGCACGGACATGTGAAGTGTGTGGCTCAGAGTTCCTGTCGTGGCGCAGCGGAAACGAATCCGACTAGGAACCATGAGGTTGTGGGTTCCATCCCTGGCCTCAGTGGGTTAAGGATCCAGCATTGCCATGAGCTGTGGTGTAGGTTGCAAATGTGGCTTGGATCCCGAGTGGCTGTGGCTGTGGCTGTGGTGTAGGCCAGTAGCTACAGCTCTGATTTGACCCCTAGCCTGGGAACCTCCAAAAGCAAAAAAAAAAAAAAAAAAAAAAAAAAGAGAGAGAGAGAGAAAATAAACAAAGTGCAAGGCTCATTTCAGTAAAGGCAAATAAAACGGATGGTGGAAGCACAAGGGTCTTAGGAAGGGAAAGAAATGGGGCAAATAAGGCCCTGGAGGCCTTATGAAAGAGTTTGGGCTTTGGCCTTCGGATCATTGGAAGCCTCGAAGTTTCTGAAGATACGCACCTAGTGCTAGTAAGATGTGCGTTTTATGGTTTTTTTTTGTTTTGTTTTGTTTTTGTCTTTTTAGGGCCGCACCCTAGACATATGGAGGTTCCCAGGCTAGGGGTCCAATCAGAGCTGTAGCTGTCGGCCTACTCCACAGCCACAGCAACGTGGGATCCAAGCCGTGTCTGTGACCTATACCACAGCTCACGGCAACGCCGGATCCTTAACCCACTGAGCGAGGCCAGGAATCAAACCCGCAACCTCATGGTTCCTAGTTGGATTCGTTAACCATTGAGCCATGACGGGAACTCCAAGATGTGCGTTTTAAAAAGATGAAAATATTCTCGCATAAACAGATATTTAAGAAAAGACTTTAAATGGAAAGACTCCAACAATTTAAGGCAAAGGAAAGAAACACTAGAGATTCAGTAAATTAGAGATTTTTTTTTTTTTTTTGACAAATGAAGTTGAGAGTTGAGCAAACAGATATCATTAGAGAGTCCTAAGTTTGAAAAATGGCAGGAAGCTCAGATAATGCATTTATTGTGTTCAGTGGTGAGGGAACAGGCAGCTGGCCTTTTTTCATTTATAGAATATCAGGTTTTTAAACTTGTGCCTGTCAACCTTGGTTTTCTTTTGCTGCAGCCTCAGGCCTCAGAGCCTCACTCTGAGATTTGTAATGTGTTTTGGGTGCATTTATCACAGCCGGATGGGGCGAGGGCTCAGTTTGTTACTGCCCATTATTGCTATCGAAGGGAGTCTATCCAGAAAACAAGCCTTTGGAGCTTCGATTAGTTTGGTGACACTGCCTTGGTTTCGGAAGAGATGATTTGATTGGATGACAGTGTATTTTCTTTTAAATCAACCAAAATGATATAATTGCTATCAGGAATAGGCTTACCCATAAGCTAAGGAGGTTTGTTTCAAGGTCCAGGAAGACCAGGATGTCCTATCAAATGCTCCTTTTGTCATCTTGTTAAAATCATTGATTCAGTGCCTATTTATTGAGTTCTCATGTGCCAGGTCCACAGGTCACAGGAAGCTCCTGATCTCATGAAGCCCCAAGAAGCTCCTGGTCTCATGAAGGAGACAGATAAAGCATTCTTCAAAAGGCAAATAATTATGAAACATGGAAATTCAAAGAAGAAGATAAATAAGCCAATAAACACATTAAAAGATGCTCATCCTCACTGGTCATCAGGGAATGGCAAAGGTGAATGCCATCCTTGAAGACCTAAAGAATGCAGAAATAGTGATCCTATTATCTCTCTGTTTAATTCACTGATCTGGCCCCTACAAAACTCAGATGGACCCTGGAAGATGCCAGTGGACCACAGCAAGGTCAACCAAGTGGTAGTTCTAACTGCAGATGTGGCACCTTTCCTAGAGTACATTAATAGGTGCTCAGGTACATGGTATGTAGCCATTGATCTAGTGAATGTTTTTCTTTTTCTTTTCCTCCCCTATCAGAAAAGATCAGAGTTCACATTCACTTAGAACAGACAAAAGTATACATTTACAATCCTGCTCGAGGGCTGTTAACTCTCCCGCCCTCTCACCACCTTGTCTGGGAAGACCTGTACTGCCTAGATATCTTGCAGAACATCTCACTGATCTGCTGTGTTAAGGACACCCGCTAATTGGACTAGATAAGCAAGAAAGAGCAAGCATATTGGAAGCCTTAGAGAGACGCATGCATTGCAGAGCATGGAAGAAAACACTATGATCTTTCAGGGGCCTGACAGATCAGTGAAATTTTTAGGAGCCAGTGATCTGGGATATGCCAGGCACACTCCCTCCAAAGTAAAAGACAAAATATTGCATCTCCTGTTCCCCCATTACAAAGGAAGCACAATGCCTGGTAGGCATCTTTGGGTTTGAGAGGCAGTACAGACCTGGGAATACTGCTTCATCCCACATAGTGGATAACACAGAGGCTGTCTGTTTTGATGGAGGCCCAGCGTGGGAAAGAACTCAGCAGCAGATCTAGGCTAGAGGACAAGAAGCCTTGCTGTGGGAACCATATGATCTGGCAGAATTCATGGTATCTGAGGTTTCTGAAGTGGGGAAAGATGCCTGTGGAGTTTATGACAAAGCCTAGTAGGAGAATCACAGTCTAGTCCCTGGGGCTCTGGATCAAGGCCATGCCATCTGCAGCCAGCAGTGACACACTTTCCAAAATACAGCTCCTGGTTTGCTACAGGACTCCGGAAGAGGCATTGACCACGGACCATCAGGTAGACCATACAGCCAGAGCTGCTCATCGTGATCTGGGTTCTATCAGCTCCACCAAGTCAGAGGGTCAGACAAGACCAGCAATTTTTCATAAGACGGACATGGTACAGCTGCAGGTAGGCACAGCAGGGCCACAGGCAGAAGGTAGCTGCACGAGCAGGTGGCCCAGATGCCTGTGTCACCCAGCACCTTTGCATCAGTGCTGCTCCCTCAGCTCACACATGGCTGCCTCGGGAGCTCCTTCTATCCAGCTGGAGGAAAAGAAAGGCAAAATTTGTTCATGAGTGGCTCGGCTCAGTATGTGTGAGCAAGCCAAAAATAGACCCTTGCTGCCCTGTGGGCCTCTCACAGGGGTGTCCGTGAAAGACAATAGAGGAGAAAACCCTTCCAATGGGCAGAGCTTTGAATGGTACATGCAGTCATCTCCTTTTTGTGGAAAGAAAAAGGGCTCAAGGTTAGACTGTACATGGGTCTCATGGGCAGCAGTGAAAGGCATGGCTGGTTGGTTAGGGTTTAGAAGGATAGATTAGAAAACTGGGGGAGTTCTTGTTGTGGCATAGCAGAAATGAATCTGACTCGCATCCATGAGGACACAGGTTTGATCCCTGGCCTCACTCAGTGGGTTAAGGATCTGGCATTGCCGTGAGCTGTGGTGTAAGTTGCAGATGCAGCTCAGATCTGGCGTGGCTGTGGCTGTGGCCTAGGCCAGCAGCTGTAGCTCCGATTGGACTCCCTACCCTGGGAACCTCCATATTCCATGGGTGGGGCCCTAAAAAGCCAAAAAAAAAAAAAAGATGGGGCATCAAATGTGAAGACCATGTTAGCATCTACCAGAGAGTATATACCGTGGAAGAAGCATTAAATAACCACGTATATGCAGTTGACATCAGCCACATCTAAGGCCACCCCAGCGCTGGCACAAGGGATTCCTGTGTCAGCACCATGCTCTAATCAGCTGAGCTAAGGGGTGCCTATAAGCAGTAACCATGGTGGCATGGAGAGAGGGTACATATAGGCCCAATTGCATGGGTCCCCACTCCCTGAGACTGATCGAGCTGTTGCTGATGCTGAGTGTTCAACTCGCCAATTACAAAGACCAACTCCGAGTCTCAGCTATGTCTCTATCCCTTGAGGAACACAACCAGCCACTTGACAAGTTGATGATATTAAACCCCTGCTACCTTGGGAAAAAACTGTGATTCATCTTCACTGAAATAGGCGTATGTCCTAGATAGAAGGTGCTTTGCTGGTAGGGCTTCCTCCTGTACAACAACTCAAGGGTTTACAGAGTAAACCTTAGTCTACCAGATGGGATCCCGTATGACTCTACAGCAGTGGGAGCATGGCCGTGGAGGCGTCTCATCCTGTCACGTGCTGCACCATTTTGAAGCTGCCAGCTTGGATCTGTAGGTGGCTCAGCTGAGGCACTAGCTCAGAAACAAAACTCTGAGGATAGGGCGCCATCCTCCAGGATGCAGCATATATTCTGAATCGAAGACCATTACATGGCGTTTTTCTCCAATAGGTAGAATGCATGGGTCCAGCAATCGGGATGAAAGCAGGAGTGGTCTTATGGGTACCGTCACTCCCAGGGAGCATCTGTGCTTCCTGTCCCCATGATGCTAGGTTCTGCCAGTTTGGAGGTCCTGATCCTCAAAGAGACAACACTTCAGCCAGGGGAAACATCAAGATGACTATTGAACTTTTCGCTAGGTCTGCCACCCAGGCACTTTGAGCTCCTTGTGTCAAGGGACCAGCAGGCAAGAAGAAGTCACCATTCTTTCAGGGATAATTAACCCTGATCATCAGGAGGAGGTAAGGCTGCTGTTAAGCAGTGGAGCAGGGAGGTACATCTTTGGTACCCAGTTGAGCCATTTGGAAACCCCTTGATGCTCCCTTGTCTAATGCTTAACAGTAAATAGGCAAGTGCAGGGCCATGCCCTAAGAGGATAAGTTGACCACAGGCTCAGGCCTTTCAGGACAGAGGGTCTAGATCATGCCACCACATAGGTCACGGAGACCAGAAGAGATGGCTAGCTGAGACCTGCAAGAGCTGCTCCCAGAAATTAAAAGAAGTTTAGCTGGATGGCCCAAGGTGTGGGCTCTAGAGGTTGCTCTTCTGCGCTGCCCAGCCCCCATCCCTATGACCAATGCAGCTATTCCCCTTCAGCTAGCAGCCCTTGCTGGGAATTCCCTCAGCTGGAAAGAGTTACCTCACCCCAGGTCATACCCCTTCTCCAGGGCAGGTTGATTCAGGGTTATAAAGGACTGTTTCCATTGCCCCAATTCAGCACAACTCTGAAGGACCATCCCAACTTCACAGCTCTGTGGCACTGGCTGAGGTCTCAACTACAGCATCGCCCAATTGATCTCTGCTTAATCTTGCTCCTCTTCCTCCCTCCACCCAAGGACAACTCCTAATAAGTGCCCTCTATGGTGAGTTCTCTCCTTGGCTCAGTGGTTAACAAATCCTACAACTATCCATGAGGATGCGGGTTTGACCCCTGGCCTCACTCAGTGGGTTAAGGATCCAGCATTGCCATGAGCTGTGGTGTAGGTTGCAAATGTGGCTTGTATCCCAAGTGGCTGTGGCTGTGGTGTAGACCAGTAGCTACAGCTGATTTGACCCCTAGCCTGAGAACCTCCATATGCTGCGGGTGTGGCCCTAAAAAGCCAAAAAAAAAAAAAAAAAAATCCTGTATGCTAATCACCATTGCAGAATCTCCTCCCTAGGGAACTGGACCTGCAGCCTGGCTCTTATTAGTTGTTGGTAACAACTCTCAGAGCAGGGCTCAGCAAAATTTTTCAAAAAGGGACAGATAGGAGTTCACACTGTGTCACAATAGGATGGGTGGCATCTTGGGAGTGCTGGGACCCAGGTTCTATCCCCGGCCCTGGAACTCCATATGCCTTGGGATGGCCAAAAAAGACACAAAAGGGACAGATAATAAAGATTTTAATATGGTCCTTGTCAAAGCTACTCACCTCTGCTGTTGTTTTGCTAAAGTAGCCATAGATGGTACGTAAATGAATGGGTATAGTTGTGTTCCAATAAAACTTTATTTACAGAAGCAAGCAGTGGGCTGCATTTGGTCTGTGGACCTTAGTTTGCCAACCCAGCTCTAGAGAAATATTTTTATATGTGCACAGAGGAGGCATGTGCAAGCATTTTTAATTGGAAAATGATTTGTAATAATAAAATTTAACACAAGCAAACAATATACATTAGAAGAATGGTTAAATTGTGGTACTTGCAGAATACCACAATTTGAGAATACTGTACAGCAGATGAAAAAGAATGAGTTTAGATTTATGTAGCAGCATTATTCAATAGAACTATAATGTAAGCCACATAAGTAATTTAAAATTTTCCAGTAGCCATATTAAAAATGTAAAAAGAGGAATTCCCGCACTGTTGCGATGGGTTAAGGATCTGACTGAAGCGAATAGGGTTGCTGTGGAGGCATAGGTTATCCCCAGCCCAGCACAGTGGATTAAAGGATCCCACATGGCTGCAGCTGCAGCATAGATCACAGCTGCAGCTCTGATTCAATCCCTGGCCTAGGAACTTCCATATGCTGCAAGTGCAGCCATTAAAAAAAAAAAAAAAAAAAAAAGGGATTTCCCGTTGTGCCTCAGTGGTAATGAACCCAACTAGTATCCATGAGGATGCAGGTTCGATCCCTGGCCCTGTTCAGTGGGTTAAGTATCCAGCGTTGCTGTGAGCTGGGGTGTGGGCTGGCAGCTGCAGTTCCAATTCAACCCCTAGCCTGGGAACTTCGATATGCCACAGGCGCAGCCCTAAAAATAAAAAAATGTAAAAAGAAGGTGAAATTAGTATATTTTGAGCCCTGGAGGTCCCACTGTGGTGCAGTGAGATTGGCAGTGTCTTGGGAATGCAGGGATGCAGGTTTGATCCCCGGCCCAGCACAGTGGATTAGGGATCCCGCGTTGCCGAAGCTTGGGTCTTGACAATGGCTTGGATCCGATCCCTGACCCGGGAACTCCATATGCCATGGGGCAGCCTAAAAAAGTAAAAAAAGAAAGAAAAAAATATATATATATTTGAGCCCTATACACCCCAAAATATCATCACTTCAACATATAATCAAAATTAAAATTATTAATGAAGTAATTTACATTCTTTTTTGGTACCAAGTCTTTGGGATCTGATGTGTATTTTACATTTACAGCACATCTCACTTTGGGCTACTAGCCTGACGCAGAGAGCAGGGCTGCCTGAGAAAGCACTAAAGGTTGCATTGCTTCAGAGCCAGAAAATGAAGACATGGCCCATAGGAGATTCGCTTCAGAGGTAAGCAGCCCACGTAGCCATGGGGGACACGATTGGAGGCCAGTCCGAAAGGGAAGATGCCTGCAGCATTGTCAAAGAGCCTGGAGCCAGTACTTGAGCTGATCATGTATCAAGATTTTTTTTTTTTTTTCTTTTTAGGGCTGCACCTGCAGCATATGAAACTTCCCAGGCTAGGGGTCGAGTCAGAGCTACAGCTGCTGGCCTGTGCCACAGCCACAGCAATGCCAGATCTGAGCTGCATCTGTGAAATATGCTGTAATTGCAGCAATGCTGGATCCTTAACCTGCAGGTCGAGGCCAGTGAACAAACCCACATCCTTATGGATGCTAATTAGTCCTTAACCCACTGAGCCACAATGGGAACTCCTCAAGATTTTTGAAAGTATGGTTTTGAAGAGGCTGTGTGGCAGAGGAAACAAACACACAAAGGACCCAGGTCCCCAGTGCCTGGTGCAGGCCTTGGGCTCAGCAGGGCTCTGTGCACATGTGCTCAGTGAATGGTACCTCCAGGCCAAGCTGGCCCATCAGAGCCCAGCAGCCCAGCAGCTCAGCAACCCAGCGGTGTGGTCCTTCCCACCCAGGAAGAGCTGTTCCCAAGCGGCCCGACAGATGGCGTGGAGCCCAGAGGCCAGGCGCTGCTTGTATTAGTGAGTTGCTTTTGCTCGGAATAGGATTAGCATAAATACTGTCCCAGACAAGTGGATAAGGAAAAGCTCTGTTAGTTACATCAGATTTTGTTTCCCTGCCACACTCTGGAACGCTCTCTCCTTTGGTTGTGTGGCCCAGGGTGCTGCTCAGAGAGGTCGAGTGGGGTGGGCGTAAGGGGTCACACAGAATCCTTTTCCGTCCCTTCCTCCCGTCCATAATGATGAAGGTGAAGGTGTGAAGAGGGTGGCTACCACATACCCTCTACAACCCTCCTAACAGCCCTGCAAGGCAGGCCAGACTCCCTGTCCTCATTTGCCACATGAAAATCTGATGGCTCAGTGAGGTTCGGAGACTTGCCAAGGTCGCTCAGCCAGTGAGTGGCAGAGAAGGCACCAGGCCCAGGGGTGTGGACTGATGGTTTGACTTGCGTTCAAGGCCTTTCCTGAGAAGGCCAGCCTCCCCCTCCAGCAAAGCCGCCATGGTCTTCCCGATGCCCAGGCATCAGCCTTGCCTCCCTCAGCAAGGAGCCCAGTCAAAGGCAGGCATTTGCCCTGTAAAACTTATGTATTCTAGCTAAGACGCATCTCCCTTGTTTTAGCCTCTTCAGCTCCATGAAGATTTTCATTTTGGGGGGTTAGGGAGTCGCTTTCCACAAAGAAACAGAGTTTGCAAAAATCGCTTTGTATTGGAGTTCCCCTTGTGTGCAGCAAGTTAAGAATCTGGCATTGTCACTGCAACTGTTAAGGTTGCTCCTATGGCATGGGTATGATGCCTGACCCAGGAACTTCCATCTCCCATGGGAGTGGCCAAAAAAAAGAGAAAAGAAAAGAAAAAAGAAAAAAAAATCTGCTTTGTACTAATATGTATAAAAACTATAAACTACTTTATATATATTATCTCACTCTTTTATTTCAAAAAAAGCATATGATTTAAACAAAATAAGAGATTACAAAAAGGCGTATTGTGACAAGTATGCCTCCCTCCTCCTCCGCACCCCCGTCTCCCGCTTTCCCTCCCAGAGACCACCCTGTGCAGCCCAGTCCTTGATATCCTGAGAGTCCGTGGATTACTACTCCTTTAATCCTCTCTGCAGCCCTTAGAGATAGGCATTATTATCCTTGTATTACATATCAGCAAACAAGTTCAGAGACAGGAAGCCGCTTACTCAAAGTCACACAGCTTCGATGAACAGAGCTGGGATCTCTCCCTAGATGAACTGACTCTAACCCTGTGTGTGTTCACCCCTGGGGCCGCCTCGCCTCCCCCCAGGAGGAGAAAACAGGAAAGTTGAGCTGAGAAGCAGATGCTGGGCAGACGCATTGACAGGCTTTTGCCCCATATACCAGTCTTGCAGCAAAGAATTCAAATTGGGCCTCAGTAAAATGACAAATTATGACCTGTCACAGACCTTCAAGGTTATTGACCAATGGTCAAGACCTCAAATAATCGAATCATGAATCCTCTAGTCATCACTCTTGCGCTTTCCTGCCTCCTTGTGCCTTTGTGGCCCTGTGGAGGGGTCGGCTCCGACAAGCTGCTTGGTAAAAACTTGGTCATGTGAGGCAATGAAACAACAACTGTGCAGCTCTAACCCCCGGCTCGTGCTCAGCTCTGCCTTCGTGCTGGGCCAGGAACCGTCACCTCTCTGGGCCTTAGTATCTTCACTCGTACAATGGGAATAACTACGCCTGACCTCAAAGCTTTGAGGCTCCTCAAGTGAGATGCTAAAGGCCGAATGGCACATAGCAAAGCCTCTTGCAAATGCGGTTACTTTTTTTTGGGGGGGGGCAATAGACTTTATTTTCTTGTTTTTAATTATAATCAATTGTTATTTCCCCAATACATTTTTTTCCTACTGTACAGCAAGGCGACCCAGTCACACATACATGTACACATTCTTTTCTCTCCCATTATCATGCTCCATCATAAGTGATGAGACATAGTTCCCAGTGCTACACAGCAGGATCTCATTGCTAATCCATTCCAAAGGCAATAGTCTGCATCTATTAACCCCAAGCTCCCCATCCACCCAACTCCCTCCCCCTCTGCCTTGGCAACCACAAGTCTATTCTGCAAGTCCATGATTTTCTTTTCTGTGGAAAGGTTCATTTGTGCCATATATTAGATTCCAGATATAAATTATATCATATGGTATTTGTCTTTCTCTTTCTGACTTAATTCACTCAGGATGAGAGTCTCTAGTTCCATCCATGTTGCTGCAAATGGCGTTATTTTGTTCTTTTTATGGCTGAGTAGTATTCCATTGTGTATATTTAACAATAAAATTTGGAGGCAGTCTGACAGTCTCTAGGTAAAAAGTGTTGGCTGCATTCACAACTGTGAACTGTGGTGTGTTCACATCTTTCCATGCTTCTCACCAACCTTCATCTGTCAAATCTTTTTTCATCTATTGTCTCTAGTCCTTACCCAAGCCCTGAGAGGCAGAATGCAGCCAGAATGATCACCCCCAGTTTACAGATGAGGAAAGTGAGGTTGCAAGAGGGCCAGTGCCTTGCCCAAGGTCAGAGAGCCAGTGAGAGGGGGTCCTCATACCTGGCCAGGTCCCTGACCTGCCTTCGGCCACAGCCTCCTTAGCCTGGCACTGGAGGCTCATCAGGATCTGGCCCCTGCACCCCCATGTTCATCTTTCAACACCCCCCTTATCTTCCAGGTGTGTCATCACTCCTCCCACATTCAGTGACCTTTCTCAGCCCCTTGCCTTTGCACCTGGTGTTCAGAGGCTGCCCGGTGAACTCCTGCCACCCTTTGTCAATCCCTCCTACAGATCCCATGACGGGTGCCTGACACGGTAACTTGTCATCACCACCATATTTTGCAGAGATATCCAGGGCCCAGGCTCTGGAGCCAAACTACCTGGGTTTAAATCCTGGTTCAGGAGTTCCTGTTGTGGCTCAGTGGGTTACGAACCCAACTAGTATCCATGAGGATGCGGGATCAATCCCTGGCCTCTCTCAGTGGGTTAGGGATCTGGTGTTGCTGTGGCTGTGGCATAGGCTGGCAGCTGCAGCTCTGATTCCACCCCTAACCCAGGAACTTCCATAAGCCATGGGCGCAGCCCTTAAAAAAAAAAAAAATTCCTTGCTCACCCACGAACCAGCTGAGTGATGCTGGGCAAGTAAGTTACCTGATATCTCTGTGCTATGAGATATGTTCTTGACTATTTCATGAGAGTACCTTCTGGTGGTTTGTGAGATGTAAATAGTACGTGTAGAACAATAAGCACAGGGTCTGGCGCAGAATAAGCACTCAATTTAGATATCATTGTTTTGTCTATTATTTGTATTCAGTGATGCCTACCAGCTCCCAGTCCCCGGGCTGGGCACACCAAGCTGACTCAGACGCCGTGTCTGGCCTCAGAATCCAGGGGAGGACTGGAACACCTCATGACAGAGCATTCATTCTGACCAACTTGCTCTTTTGTTTAAATCATCCTGGGCCCCGTTCATGGGCTCCGAGGAGCAAGCGGCCTTCTGCAGCCACATCCCCGTCCCACTCCGTGCCCCCGCTCCGTTGACTGTCTCATCCATGGGCATGGCTTTGTCAGATCCCCTTTTCTCCATGATACCCCTGAGACAGGCTGCCCCCAGAGCCAGGGAAAAGCCAGCCACGGGACAGTGTATCTCCCCGGGCTGCTTCCCCAGCAGAGATTTCCATTCTGTTCCTGTCACAGTGTCACAGATCTGGCTCAATTACAGATCTGCTTCTGGCTAGATTGGGGCAAGAACCTGCCTAGATATGCCAAGTAGCCCCAAGGAGAGCCGTGGGCCCTTTCAAACCTGGAGCCTCAGAGAGCTTGGGGCTCATTCAGCCACCTCCCTTGTCACACATGAGGAAACTGAGGGGGGAAATGGGGGGACACTCCAAGCTCCCACCTGGGGAAATGGGTCCAGGGTGAAGTCTAACATGCACCCCTGAGTACCATCAAGGGAGCTTATTTTACTGTATGTGAGTCTATGACTTCATTTTTACCCAAATAGCTTGTTTGCTTGCTTGATTGCTTTTTGGCCGCACCATGGCATGCGGAAGTTCCTGGGCCAGGAATTGAACCTGTGCCATAGCAGTGACAATGCCAGATTCTTTTTTTTTTTTTTTTTGTCTTTTTAAGGCCAGACTCGCAGCATATAAAGGTTCCCAGGCTAGAGGTTGAATCGGAGCTATAGCTGCTGGCCTACACCACAGCCACAGTAGCACCAGATCTGAGCCACATCTGCAGCCTACACAAGAGATCATGGCAACTTCAGATCCTTAACCCACTGAGCAAGGCCAGGGATTGAACCTTTGTCCTCATGGATGCTAGTCAGATTCATTTCCGCTGAGCCACAATGGGAACTCCGTCAATGCTAGATTCTTAAGACACTGATCCACCAGGGAACTTCCCAAAGAGCTTTCTTTTTATATAACAAAAATATTTACTATGGAAATATGCTTTGAAATTTAAAACTAAAGCAAAACATTGGCTTTTATTAACAAAAACCCTCTCCATACAGACACATTAAGAATATATTAGATACAGCCTAGTACACTTGAAATGAATACAACATTGTAAGCCAACTATACTCCAATAAACATTTTTAATTAAATTAAAAATGAACATATTAGATGCAGCCTAAACATTGCCTAGCTTTACCGACCTGTGATTATAAAATGGGCCCCGTTTTTGTCCAAAAAACGATGATCTTGAGCCTCCTTCTACATGAGCAGGAACTTATCCTTCTCAAAGGGTCCCCTAGTTATTCCTGGGAATCCCCCCCAAAGTGGCCACAAACCAGCCTGTCGACGGCTGTCACTATAAGATATTCCTTCTTCTCCAGCCCAGGCTCCCTATTCATCAATATCCTCACCTGGGGCACACCCTTGAAAGGGTGCTCCTGCCGCCACTGTTAGTGGTGCCTGCTGTGGGGCAGTGTCAGGGCTTTAAAAAGTGCCCCACCCTCCCCTTGCTCTGAGTGTGACCAACCATGGGGGTTGGACCCCTAGGCCCATGTCCCTTGACACCCAGTCCTGCCAAGTGCAGGGATTGGGCCCCCTTGTGGATTGAGAGCTTTCCAGGTAAGAGTCCTCGGTCAGGCCACCTCCCCTCTGAACCTGAGCCATCTCAACAGTGACATCGAGGCGATAACGCCCACTTGGAAGGGTGGTTCGGAGGATCACGTGAGGTCTGTATACATGACGCCAGCACGTGGTAGGTGTTCAATAAATGGCAGTTACCATTATTGTTGTTTTACAGTCTGAGACTGGGCTCCCCCAGGAACAGACCCCGAAACAAGGATTTGAGACAAGAGGAAGCACCTGCAGACATGTTGGAAAAAGGAAGGGAAAGAGAGGAGGGTATTATCAAGCAAAGTTCCGATCACTGAGAATCCTGCCAAGGAACTCAGCAGGATAGTGTGGCGTGTGCCTCAGAGTTGTCCCAGTCAAGGAGCAGGGGAGCTGGGGGTGCATATCCGCCTCCCATTGGCTGGGATCTGCTGTCCTGTGCTGTGACTATGGTAGTTTGGACCCTTGGAATGTCAGGGCATCAGGCAGGTAGTGCAGCCACAGTAGAGATGAGAAACAGCCCTGGAGAAGAGGAGTCCTCTCCCATGGTCACTCAGTGGGGACGTGAGCAGCCAGACCCAAAGCCCCGACGTCCCTACCCCTACCTCAGAGCGCCCACCACCGAGGGGGGTCTCCCCTCTGGGCTAGCAGGAGATGATAGTGTAGGGGTGGGGAAGGAGGCATGTCCCCAGACTGGCCTGGCAAGAATTCTCAGAACCTAGAATCTGGAACTGCGTCTAAGCCAACATTCTTACTCATCCTTTAGCCATGTCCAGACGTCCTCGTCTGCCCATGGTCCAGATGAGCTCAGGGCCATGGCTGGAGGCGGGGAGGCCAGGGGAGGCTAGTGATGGCCGGGCAGATCTCAGTGGGGATGAGAGAGACAGCAGCAGACCGGAAAGACGGTGGCACCTGGAATCGACAGGCTGGAGGTGGGAGGTGGGGGAGAGGGAGGGATGAGCCCAGGCGTCTGCCGGGGTGACTCATCCAGATAGGAGCACAGGAGGAGGGAGAGGCTTGGGGACATCATCATTCCATGTGAGGCTTACGGGGCGGCTGTGCCTGTGGGGCAGCCTGGAGCTGTCGCTTAGAGCAGCAGATGAGGGAGGTCTGGGTGGAGACCCAGACTGGGATAGAACCAAAACCCCCAGGATAGAAGAGACTGACCACCACCCTACATGGGGAGGGCACAGGGGCCTCCTCTGTCCGACTCATGAGGCTCCCAAGAAACTGTCTCCACTGCACTGGCTGTTTCCCCTTTGACATACTCGCTCATCTGGGGACTAACAAGTCCAGGACTTCCCTGATCTTAAAACGCAAAGTCCCACATCCTGGAGCCCCTCCGTCCTGGCACCCAAGTCCAGCCGGGACAACTGGTCCCCCTTCACATACCCCAGTTTTAAGGATTTGGTCAGTGTCTGTCTTTCCCAGCCCCGGTAATAGGACTGAAGAGTCGGGGAAAGAGAAGGACGCCAGGAGGATTTAGGCCTTGTTTGGATGCTGGAGGAAACCCTCCAGGAGGCATTTTAAATCGTTTTTCTGCTGGGAAACTGGCACAACACAGAGTGGCTCAGTCAGGCTTCAGCAGGGGTGGTGTGGCCTTTGTGCCCCAGGTCGCTCTTCCTCATCACCATCTGTCCTCACCGGGAGGCCATCAGCGTCCTCCTCATGCCCCACACGGTGGCGCTGTGCCCAACGCCAGGCCAGGCCTCCGCCAGGTGGGCAGAGGCAACTCCAGAGCCTCTGGCAGATCTGCTGAGCCACTCCCCGAGCCTCCCCAGGCCTGGGCCCTTAGGAACCAGCTGGTGGAGGAAGACACCTCGAAGCCCCCACGTACACGCAGAGTCCCTCTCGCCAGGCGTGTACGCACTCACCACACCCTTCTGCCCTCACAGGCCCCCAAACACCCCAAACCCCGCAGCCCTGTGGGAACATGCTTGACTGACTGTCCAGTGCCTTCTGGAGAGGATGCACACACACGCACGCACGCACGCATACGCAGAACACCCCGGTGCACAAGCACACACACACCTCCTGCAGTCAAGTGCTCTTCTTCCCTTAGCTTCCTTCTCTGCTCCCCCACCTCCCCTCCCCACCACCCGCTCACAGCCCTTGGTGCGGATCAGATGAGATGCTGGAAGAGATAGGGTTTCACAGAGCGAAGCAGGTTAGGCATGCGTGAGGATGCAGTGGGGATAACGTCAGACACACACGTATGTTGGCAAGCACACCTGCACACACAGCAACACGCAGCCCCCTGCACCTGTGCCCCTGTCCAGCCGTGCGTGTGAAAGCCAGCAGAGGGACTCACAACCACAAACCGCCCTGCTGCTCAGAACCGTGGGCCTGGTCTGGACACCTGACACCCAGTGGGCCCCTCCCGCCCAGGGTCCCTTTGGGCTTTGAAATGGAACTGGCAAAGAGGGCCAGTGTCAAGGTAGGGTTTCCCCAAACCTCCAGACTAGCTCCCAGCCAGCCCCAGTGTCAGCTCTGGGTGGA
The DNA here is from genome assembly GCF_016906955.1 of Phacochoerus africanus. Classification (NCBI taxonomy): domain Eukaryota; kingdom Metazoa; phylum Chordata; class Mammalia; order Artiodactyla; family Suidae; genus Phacochoerus; species Phacochoerus africanus. Next base: position 157,716,346 of record NC_062551.1, on the reverse strand, counting down.
AATGTACTCTCGGGACCTGCCCCCCACCACCAGCCCTGGTTCCTGCTGCGTGGCCTCAGGCAAGGCCTTTCCTTCTCTGGTCCCTCCCCTGCTCCTGAGGCTGGATCATCCTCTACCACTACCAGATCTTAAGAGGGCTTGGGGGTCTGGGTGAAAGATTGGGCAGGGAGGGACGTGCAGGCCTGGAGGGTCCTACCCATATAAATCGGAACTCCCTTTCCACCTCTAACTCCAGGCGACCTTGAGCACTCGGGGGAACCTCTGCAGGGGGGGCGCTGTTAGTAAGGAATGTGTCACAGAGCCTGGTACACCGGGGGCAGAGGGGAAGTCCTCCTCCTTCAGTGATGACAGGGAGCCATCATTTTGTGTTAGGGATTGTGTGGACAGAGGCAAAAGAAAGCATTTCCAGGAATTCCCAGTGGCTCAGTGGGTTAAGAACCTGACTAGTATCCATGAGGTTGTGGATTCTATCCCTGGCCTCGCTCAGTGTGTAAAGGATCCCGCATTGCCATGAGCTACGGTGTAGGTTGCAGACGTGGCTTGGATCCCCGTGTTGCTGTGGCTGTGGTGTAGGCTGGCAGCTATAGCTCTTGATTCAGCACCTAGCCTGGGAACTTCCATATGCCATGGGTGTGGCCCCAAAAAGAAGAGAAAAAAAGAAAAGAAACACACACAAAAAGGAAGTTCTCATCATGGCTCAGTGGTTAACAAACCCGACTAGCATCCATGAGGACACGGATTTGATTCCTGGCCTCACTCAGTGGGTTAAGGATCTGGTGTTGCCGTGAGCTGTGGCGCAGGTCACAGATGTGGCTTGGATCCCACATTTCTGTGGCTGTGGTGTAGGCTGGAAGCTACAGCTCTGATTGGACCCCTAGCCTGGGAGCCTCCATATGCCATGGGTGTGGCCCTAGAAAGACAAAAAAAAAAAAAAAAAAAAAGAAAAAGAAAGCACTTCCACAGCCCTAGCAGAGCCAGAGGCACCTAAGGACAGGATGCTGCAGCCAGAGGAGGAGCGGGTGAAAGGCTCAGAGCCCAGTGCCTCCTTCCCACCTTACCTGCCCTCGGCCTGGGGCCAGGTCCTGCCAGAGACTAGTGAAGCTGAGGAGGAGAGGGTGTCCGGGAGCATGGGACTGTGGCCTGGACATCCATGTTGTATGCATCAGTATCTGTGTGTGTGTGTGTGTGTGTGTGTGTGCAAGAGGGCCTCTCTCCATGCATCTGAGAGTGTGTGCACAATCTCTCAGATGAGCCTGTGGCTTGGGTTTGAATTCCAGAGACCCTTCTGGGCTTTGTGACTTTGCCCAAATTGCTTCACCTCTCTGTGCCCCTGGCTCCTCACTTATAAAATGGAGATTATGATGATAATAAAAACTAAAGGATAGCACAGGTCTCAAGGGATTAAAGAGGGTACGTGTAAAAAGCAGTTGCATGAGTACCCGGTGGCACACAGTTTGTGTCCAAAGAACTGTTGGCTGCTGTTTTATATGCAGCCAGCACTGTGGGCTCATTCATCTATTCATTTTTATTCATTCACTGGCTCCATCTCGGTGCCAGGCCAGCCCTGTGCTGGAGGCCGAGGACGTGGATATGAACCGGACAGGGTCCTTGACCTCCAGGATTTCCCAGAATGATGGGGGAGACAGAGCTGAATCCTGACAGTGACAGCAAAGCGGATGTTAAGAGAGGTTTCTGGGAGCCAGAGGAAGGGAGCAGGAGCCCCCAGGATGGAGAAGCATCCCCCCCCATCCCCCCATCCCAGTATACCACCCCCTTGGAGTGTTCTCTGCTCTGGAACCATCCACCCGCTTTCCTACCTCCAGGTCTTTGTTCACGCTGCTTCCTCTGCACAAAAAGCCTTTCCCCTGTTCTGCCTGGTATCTGCTGTGCCTTTTTGAAGGACTTTGCCTCAGTGTCATATCCTCTGTCCCACTCGGACCAAAGGGCCCCTGGCTTTACCCGCCACACGCATCAAGGATAAGCCATCTGGTAGATGCGGAGCCAACACATGCAACCTCCTGGGGCTGCTTGTTTCCAACCTTAGATCCATCACCAGCTCTCAGTGTGACCTTGAGCGCGTCACTTCACGTCTCAGGGCTCAGGTTCCACCTCTGCAAAATGGGCAACACCTCCTTCTTCAGGACAGGTGTGAGGATCAAAGGACAGAACATTCAGGGAAAGCACTTTTGCAAACTATAAAATGCTGGGCACCCATCCAGGGGAGTTTTCATTCAGGCAGCTTCCTTTCCCCTTCTGGGCGTGAGCCAAAAGGTGTGTACGCCCCACAGGCCCAAGCTGCGGATACCTGGAGCCCAGAAGCTCAAGCAGTTTCTGCTTGGGGTTTATTCGTGTTTGATTTCAAAGACAGGGAAACTCCCTCACTCAGGCGCTCTGGGCAGGCCCTGGTCAACTGAGTTGCCAGGGGAGTCCCCAGGGGGTCGGGGGCCTGATGGCCCCCCACGGGGATCAGATGGAAAGTCACCCCCCAGGAAGGAGAGAAGGCGATGAGATTGTGCTGCAGGGACAGAGTGTCCCTTGGAGTCAGGTGACCTGGGTGTGATTCGGGCTCCTCTGGGTGACCTTAGGCCAATCACTGTCTTTCCAGGATTCAGCTCTAAAGCCAGGGCACAGGATGTATGACTTGGGGAGCGCTTTATACTCCATGGGGCCTGGCAGCACCAAATGGGGACCAAAACAGGCATGGCCACCCAAACCAGGCTTTTCCCCCACCTGCCTTTCTGGCCTCATGATCTCCACTCTCTCCTTCCACTCTCTGCTGTCCTACGTGGTGATCTTGGGGTTCCCTAAAGGTTCCTAAATCTCACCGCTCTCCAGCTGTGCCCTGCCTGAAACACCTTTTTTTTTTTTCTTTTTCTTTTTCCAGCAGCGCCCCTGGGATATGGAGGTTCTCAGTCTAGGGGTCAAATCAGAGCTGCAGCTGCTGGCCTATACCACAGCCATAGCAACACCACGTCCGAGCCAGATCTGCGACCTACACTACAGCTCACGGCAACGCTGAGTCCCCAACCCACTGAGCGAGGCCAGGGATCAAACCTGCATCCTCACAGACACTGTGTCGGGTTCTTAAGCCTCTGAGCCATAACAGGAACTCTTAAAACACCTTTCCTCCCCCTCTCGCTCCCCTTCCACCTGTTTAAGGCCTCCTCATGCCCCAGCACCCTGCCTAGCCATCACCACCTCAGGGGCACACACCCTGCTTCCAGGCAGCATCTCGGCGCCTCTTCTGGCCCCCGTGCTCATCTGCTGTGTGTCACTGTTGGTTTAGGAGCAGGTCAACCCACACCACTCGCATTGTCCTGTCTCCCCAGCACCGCAAGTTCAGGCCAGGCATGCAGAGCATGAATAGATACCCCTGAAGCGTCCTCTTGGCCCAGACAGCAGGGGACCATCTGGGAGAATCTAGGTGCTTCTGGTTTCGTGGAAAGAGCCCCGGAACGCCCTTGAGTTCCCACTCCACCACTTCCCAGTTGGGTGGTCTTTGGTGAGCTCCTCAGCCCAGCGGGGCCTCAGTTTTCTCATCTGTAAAGTGGACTGTCATGAAGATGAGAGTGGGAAAGTGGCTGCGTGCCCGGAGGCTCAGTGAGGCTGAGCTGTGACCACTCTATCTCCATTTCTGCAGCAAGTCCAAGAGACGTGGCGCACAGGCCCTTTGCAGTGCAGCCCCCAGAGCTATAGCCAGGGATGTTCAGTGTAGCCGTGGGCTTCAGGCCCCAGGCAGAGCCAGGGTGCTGACATGGCCGGAGTAGCCTTCCCAGAGCCCGGGTGGGCTTGAAGGAAGCCAGCAGAGGGCAGTGAGCCCCACTGATTCTCCAGGATGGAGGTCAGACGGGGCCTCATTGATTTTGGAGAGGAATGTGGAGCTGCCCTGGGAGGCCGTGAGACTCAGTGTCCAGGGCAGCAGGGCCTGGCCTCAGGCACTGTGTGTATTAGTGCCCGCAGAGCAGAACAGCAAGCCAGGTAGCCACAGGTTCCTGGAACGCTCTATTGGGAGCAGCCTTTAACTGGGCACCTGCGGTGAGGCTGCAGCTGGTTGGCGTCTCTCTGGGACCCCAAATCATTTTGCAGTCTCAGGCCGAGACTGCTCAAAGCTTACCTGGTTCATGCTCCACGCTAATCTCTGTGCCCAGAAGGGTGACCGCTGCTGGACTCTGAAATCAGGCCACCTGATTCGAGGCCTGGCTCCACCTCTAACTCATGATGTGACAGTGGGTGAGACACCCACTCTCTCTGCCAAAGATCTCCCGTGAGGCCTAAACCAGCTAAGACACGTGACGGGTCTAGCAAGAACAATCCCTGCCGTCAGTATGAGCCTTCACCTAATGGGAGCTAGAAGCTGTGACCTCAAGCGAGTGAACACCTTGGTGCCTCAGTTTCCTCAGCTGTGAAAGGGGACTTATAACAATATGCACACCTCACAGCATTATTACAGGGATCAAATGAACTAATTTGGGGAAAGTGCTTGGATTCTTGGAATAGCACCAGGCACAAAGTGTTCAATATTAATATCTTTTTTTTCTATTTATTTTTGTTTGTTTTTTTCAATATTAATATCTAAAATGTATTTTGGGAGCTCCCATCATGGTGCAGCGGAAACGAATCTGACTAGGAACAATGAGGATGTGGGTTCAATCCCTGGCCTCGCTCAGTGGATTAAGGATCCAGCGTTGCCGTGAGCTGTGGTGTAGGTCGCAGAGGGTTGCTGTGGCTGTGGGGTAGGCCGGCGGCTACAGCTCTGATTTGACCCCTTAGCCGGGGAACCTCCATGTGCCGCAGGTGCAGCCCTAAAAAGATTTTTTTAAAAAAATGTATTTGGTTACAACTACAAATGTGCATTACGGTTGCTGTCTGTTTTTCTCATTCACTCTCCTCACTTGCTCTGTTGTAAGGTCTGGGCTCTGCAGACAGACCTAGTGCCTGGGTTCAAATCCTGCCCCACTGTTTCTTTGCACGAATAATAGTAGTTAATGTTTAGAGAATTAGAGGAGAAAGTACATGAAAACAAATCTAGAAAAATGCCTGGCATAGAGTAAATTTCAAAAAAAAAGTGTCTACTATTATTCCCAATTTATAGGTGAGGAAATCAGGATTTGGGGAGGGTAGGAAAGCTAGTGGCAGAGCCAAGATGGGAGCCCTACTCCCCAGTCCAACACACCCTTTGTGCCTCCTTCCCTCTGAGCGCCAGCGCCGTGGCCCAGGTCCTGACTCATGGTGGGTGCTGGGGAAGTGCCTCTTGAGGGAGACCCAGAGAACTGGTGATTGGCCACGAAGCTGGTTTACTCCCAAACAGCGTGTGTGGTGCCAGCAGATCAAGAGCCTTTCTACACAGTGGGCTCTGTCCCAGGAGAAGACATCCATGACAGCAAAGAGTGGCCACATGGCCCTCTGGGTCCAGCGGGCTTCATCCTGAAGCCAAAATCATAGCAGCTGCTTTCCCTGTCGTTCTGAGAGAAGCAGTTGTGTCATCTATGTCCCTAAAGAACAACTCCCAGCTGCCTTTCCAGCTGCCCGCCCCCAACATCCCTCCCTGCCCTTCCTGGCTCTCAGTCATGACGTGCTCTTTCATGCCTCTTGCCTTAGCACAGGCAGTTCCTTGTGCCTGGATGCCATTCCCTCTCCTCTGCCTGATGAGCCTCCTGGTACTGTGAGTCCCTCTGGGCTCCTCTAATACTACATAATACTACTAATTTTAACCCTGTCCTGGAGTTCCCTCTGTGGGCACAATGGAATCGGCGGCATCTCCACAGCACTCAGGTTCAATCCCCTGAGTCAGAGAAAGGAATGAACCCAGGTCTGCCTGACCTGCAGGCTAGAAGTTTTCCCAGGGCCAGCACAGCCACTGGCCGCGGGCTTCCTCAGTAGTAATATTGGCACTACAGGGACAGACTGGCAGGAGGACCCAAAGCTTTAACCCAGCACAGTGCGTTAAAGTAGCCAGTGCTGTTGCAGCTGCAGCTCCGGTCTGATCCATGGTCCAGGAACTCCATATGCCCCGGGGCAGCCAAAAAAAGAAAAGAAATACACAAATAAATAAAATAATAATTTTAACCCTGCCTTGTTCCTAAAAGGCTTTGAGTGGAGAGCGCTTTGCTTGTTTCTGTGCTTGTCTCCATTTGCTGCTCCAGATCCACACTCACTGTTCACCCTGCTCTCCTCCCAGCCCTCTGGGTTCAGCCAGGAGTGGTCTCCTCTGTCTGGGGAAGTCTGGAGGGGCCCCCGGGCTGGCCGCGTCCCTCCAAGCGCAAGCCGCCTCCCCTCCCCTTTCAAGCCAGAGGACGGTCAGAACCCCGCTGTTTACTGGCCCCAGTTGCTGCACTCTCCCCTGCGGTTTCTCTGTACTCTGCCGGCACCTTTGTCAGCTGTCCCTTTATTAAACTCACTTCGGATTCCTGAATTCAGTGGCCTGTCTGCTGGTTCCCACTGACCCTGACTGATACGGTCCCTTTGAGCAGTGTGTACCTTAGAGCTGGCCGGTCCCCCCAGACGTGGGCTCCTGAAGGGAGGGGCCTGTCTGAGCCAGTCTGCACCTCCATGGGCAGAGCAGCACCCAGAAGGCGCCACACACGTGGGGTTGGATGAAGCGAGTTGCGTGAAACTGTCCAGCCATCCATTCACTCATTCATTCTCTCATTCAACCACGACGGCTCAATGAGGCTGCGTGTGCCAGGCTCTGGCAGCGGTAGACAAGGGGAAGACAGCCTTCATGGAGCTGGTATTGTGGAGGGGAAATGCGCGTAAAGGGGAAAAAGCAAGCACACCCCCACACCGTTTCAGAGGGGTACAGGAGTTCCCGCTGTGGCTCAGCGATCACGAACCTGAGGACTCAGGTTCGATCCCTGGCCTCACTCAGTGGGTTAAGGATCCAGCATTGCTGTGAGCTGTGGTCGCAGACATGGCTCGGATCCAGTGTTGCTGTGGCTGTGGTGTAGGCCGGCAGCTGCAGCTCCAAGTAGACCTCCAGCTTGGGAACCTCCATATGCCGCAGGTGTGGCCCTAAAAAAAATTAAAAAAAAAAAAGGTATCCAAAGGGGTACAAAGTGACAGGTGTAGGGGCTCAGTTTTAGACTTGTGATGGGGGTGGGGCAGTGGGCAAAGAAGCGTGTGCGGGAGCCACACCAGGCAGTGTTCTGGTGCCAGGACATTGCACACACAGGGACCAGGGGCTAGCAAGGCTGGGGGTGGGAATGATCTTGGTTCACTGGAGAACAGCAGGGAGGCCAGGAGGCCAGAGCAGATTGGGCTCAGGGTGACTCCTAGGAGTGAGCAGGGACTTGCTGTCTTGTAAGGCCCTTCAGCTCTGGGATGGGGAAAATCCTCAGGGAAGCGCCTGCCCAGGCCTGGGCCTGCCAGCAACCCCCCTGAACAGTCCTGGAGGAGGCCCTGAGTGGGGCTCACTCCCTTGTTTCCTCAGTCCTCACGGTGCCCTCACGAGCTGGGGCAGGGCGGAGGGTGGCTGGGGTCTTTCTACCCCTGGTCTGCACGGAAGGAAACTGACGCTCAGAGAGGTTAAGCCACCTGCCCAAGGTCACATGGAGTCAGAGAAAGGAATGAACCCAGGTCTGCCTGACCTGCAGGCTAGAAGTTTTCCCAGGGCCAGCACAGCCACTGGCCGCGGGTTTCCTCAGTAGTAATATTGGCACTACAGGGACAGACTGGCAGGAGGACCCAAAGCTCCAGGCCACGCAGCCGGTAAGGATGGAGCTGGGGTCTAAGCTGTGCTCTTTCCACAGCCCCCTGCCCTCTGAAAAGAGGAGATGGTAGCGGGGCAGGAGAGCTTTGCCTTGCCCCATCCCCACCTGGCGCCCAACACTTCCAGGGCCAGGGCACATTGGCTAATGGGTATCATCTCAGCCCTTTCATTTCTAGAGACATTGTGCGGCATAAAGACTGTCATTTCCTGCGACACATGCAGGGTAATCAACATGCCGGCTGCCCGGAGGGCTGGGAATGGCAGTACTGAGGTCCGTTCATGAAGATAAAACCGCCCTCGCTCTCCTTGCCATTCAATCCTTCCCAGCCAGACTCAGCCCTTGTGTCTGAGAGCATCGGCTAAGTGCCCCAAGAGGCCCCAGCTCACTGCATAGTCCCCTAACTCAGGGAAGAACTGTCTACCTCAGCCTAGTTTCGACACGTCCTAGCCATGTGACCTTGGGCACAGAACTTTCCCTCTCCAAACCTCAGTTTCCTCATCTGTGAAATGGCGGCAATTATGTCTGCCTCACAAGGTGGCTTAAGTGACACATCTTAAACCCCTGCCCCATAGACGTGCTTAGAAATAGTAGCTATGACAGCGACGACAGTGCTGGGGGTGATAGTGATGCTTGCCATGATTTGAAAATAGGGACCCTGAGGCCAGAGAGGGGAATGGGCTCCCTCAAGGTCACACAGCAAGTCAGCGGCAAAGCTGGGCCTAGAACTTGGGTTTCTAGGCCAGAGCTTTTGTGTATTACCACTGACTCATAGGTCAAGGATAAGTGAGTTTCGTTGACTCCTTCCATGGATGGGCACTGTCATCCATCATCTCATTTAATCCTCACAACAGAGTGATGAAGTATGTGTTATTATTATCCTGACTTTGCAGGTGAGAAGGCTGAGGTGTCTACCCAAGGTCACGCAGGTAGCAAACATTGGAGCCCGAGATGGACCAGGAGTGGTCTGCCTGCAGAACCTCAGCCCAGACCTTGATGCCAGGGCCCTTGAAGAAGACCAGCTGCTGAGGGTGAGGCCAAGGAGCCCAGCTTTGTGTGCACACACAGTCACACACTCAGCCCTGCCACAGGCTGGGCTGTTGTCCCCCCATTCTGAGAAGCTGACAAGGATAATGTAAGCTTAGGTCCAGCGGTCAACCCAAAACCCAGCCCATGGGCCCTGGAGGGCAGAAACCCATGGGCATCCTAGAGAGTGTATGGTGTGTGTCTAGTCCTGCCCAGACATGGAAATTGAGACCTGGGAAATCTGTGAGGCTTCGCAACTCAGGCTGGCTCCTTGGCTGGAAGAGTCTGAGAGTGAGAAGGTAGCTGGCAGAGAAAGAGGCTGGGGCCTCTGCCCCAGACACCCCAGCCAGCATCTCCTGCTGGCATGTTACCCTGACAGACCTTTAAAGCATCATGTCGCTACACCCTCAACAAGGTGTGGTTCCCTTCTGCAGGTGGGGATGGGATACCAAGGCTCATAGAATCAAAGCGGCTTGCTCAGACTCACTCATTTAAAAAAGAGTGTGGAGTCGAATCTGGTTCTCCCAATGTCCAGGCTACTCTTTCCTCCTTGCTTGATTCATTTCTTGCTTTATGGGCTCTTTTCTCTCTAGCTCTTTTCTCCGTGAGTTACCAGCTCCTCTGCACCCCTGGCCCTGATTTGCTGACACTTGACTGTAAGCATCGTGAAGTCAGGAATCACCTTTGATCAGCTCAGCTCTGTGTGTCTGGCACCTGTCACATCAGTAAGTACAAGGCTGGAAATCTGTGGATGTTTGCTGAATTGTTTAAGGAACTGTAATTGAACTACATTTTTTTAAATTGATGCCAGTGGCTGGCACAGCCAATTTGGAGACTTCTATTATGAAAGGACTCACTTGAGTGATTCATTATGCAAATATAAAGGTGAACAGGGGAAAGTGATGTATTATAAATATATTTTTGTTTATTTTTCATTAACAAGATTGCTCCACTTCTTGATATATAGGGCTCTGGGGAGGGCTGGACCAATTTGCATAAGGATGCAGAAGTCTTCTCAGGGAAGCATTGGGGAGCCAACCCCTGCTCACTGTGATGTAAACTTAGAAAAATATGGGTGGCCTGGAGTAGTTCTGAGTAGATCGGCGTAGCTCTGCGTGAAGTCCAATGGCAGGAGAAGGTCCAGATGGCTCCAAAGAGGAGGAGGATGGGCTGGGGATCTGAGCTTGACATCAGGGCTGAGGACAAAGACACAAGGGACTTCAATCAGCTTCTCAGTCAAGGATCACGATCTATTGAAGGGAAAATGCCAGCATGAAAGAGACACTAGTTCTCGGCCTCCAGCCTCACTCCTGAGCACAGCGTGGGCCTGCCTGTGCTTTATACTCTAGAGCATCGCCACCTGGGTGGACAGGCAGCCACGAGGAGGCACACCAGTCTTCGACAGTGACACCCTGTGGCAGGGGCTGACATGGCAGCACTAGGTGGGGTTTCAGCTCCCTTTCTTTCTGTCCCTGGAGTTTGGAGGCAGGACTGGCCCGCTTTCGACAAAGTCCTCAGGGTTCCTGTGTCAGTTCAGAAGAGTGGAGGCTCCTGGATGGAAATTGAACTTCCTGCTGATGAAGCCTTAGGATGAGCAATTCATTGGAAAATTAGGAGAGACCTTATTTGTATCCTGAGTTGGTGAAGTACTCCTACAAGTTGCAGAACAAGTCAGTTTTATCAGCTCTGTCACCGGGGACTACACTGGGTACACTGACAAGTAGCACATACGGGAAAGTTCTTTTCTACAGCAGAGACTCTTTAAAATGAATAACAACAATTGCACACAATGCTCTTACCCGTTTATGAGGCTGAGCCTCAGGTCAGCCCTTTGAGGTAAGCAGAGCAGAGGAAAGAGCCCCAGAAAACTGAGGCTCAGAAGGGGATAGTGACTTGCCCATAGTCTCCAACAAGTCACCAAGGCCTGTCCCATCCCCGTTGTGGGTCCCCCTCCCCCAGGGATGCCAGATGCCAGGTCCCTACCCGCCTCTGCTTAGAGCAGCATCAGGACCACGATGGCAATGACCATGAGGACTCCAGCCAGGATGCAAAGGCCCAGGAAGACAATGTCACTGGTGTCCTGGGCCACCATGGCCACAGGGCTCTCCAGCGGCTCTGCCTCATCCCTGGGTGGTGCTTCCTGAAGGTGCTCAGCCGTGGCAGCATAGGGCCCAAGCCAGTGGGAGCCGGACAGCAGGTGGACAGAGGCCTCTTTGCGCCGTGGCTCACAGCGGACTTCATACTCGTGGATGTCCTCCCGCCCACCAGCCGAGAAGTCGATGTACAGCACACTGACGATCACCGAAGTGTTGTTTCTTCTCTGTGGGAATCAAGGGGCTCTTGCTCATGTCTGAAGGGGCCAGGTCTGACCCTGTTCCCCTAGATATGTGGGGACTCAGTGCCAAGGGGGAAGAACTCCAGGAGCCTGGGTTCCAGTCCCAGCTGGGCCACTGACTACCTTCCCACCCGGAGCCTCAGGGTCCCCACCTGTAAAAGAAGGGATCAGGTGACTTGTGGGTCTCTCCCAACTCTGGGCTTCCAAAAATCTCTGATACTGTGTCCCTTTTTCATTGTGCCCTCAGCCTGTCTGCCACCACACTCTCTGAAGAAGACCAGTCTCCTGGATTTTTGTGACACAGAATGGGGAAAAGACAGACAGAACCTGGAGCTCCCACTGTGGTACAATGGGATCAGGTTCAATCCCTGGCCCTGCACAGCAGGTTAAGGATCTGGCATTACTGCAGCTGCGGCTTAGTGGCTCAGATCTGATCCCTGGGCCCAAAAGCTCCATATGCCATGGTGCAGCCAAAAAGAAAAAAGAGGAAAGAAAGAGAATGGAAGGGGATCCAATGAAAGGGTGGAAGTGAATCTACATAATGAAGAAGGGGGGGGAAATCACATAAAACAGCAGTGCAGGAAAGTTTCAGGAGTTTTTGAGGAGTAAGAGATTTGAGGAGGAAAGAATGGCCGCACAAATGTGGTGTTAGGGTCTTGAAATCAAGTCTCCGGGGTTTTAAAGAGATGCACAAAAGGGTTGTCATGGCTTTTGGCCATTTCAACTATGCATATTTGAAAGCAGCTCAATGCAGAGACTGGTCCTTATGGGTCTAGGACTTACAAGGGTTACACTAGGAACCCATGGGTCTAAAGTTCTCAGCTTTTACATTTCCAAGATTCTGTGATTCTTTGGCTCCAAGTTCTAGTGGTGGTTCTGTGACTCTGAGACCCTGAGTGTCTATGAGTTCTTTGTCCTAGGTTTTATGATTTTCTGCTTCTCGGATTCTCTGTCTCCATCACTTCATGACTCTATGGAATGTGGTTCTGTCCCAGAGAAAACTGCTGGGAGATTTAGGGCACGGTGTTAAGGTGAGGGCAGATTATTTTGGCAGTCAAGACTGAGCCCCAGTTCTCTTCTATTCAGGTCAGAAGGATAGTGGCTGCCAGGAGGATGGGGAAGCAGTAGGTGGGCTGGAGAGGCCAGAGGCACACATGAGGTTGATGTCGGGTGTTGCTAGAAAGCACATGATTTCCACCAAGCCAATGTGATGAATCCTCAGATACCAGGGCTGCAGTGTTCTCCCCAAGAGACCACTGTGCCTTCTCCTCCTTTCCCCTTCCCAGCCTCTCCCGAAGAACATAAACATCCAGGGTGTTTGGGCTGCTGCCCAGCGATTCTGAGGGCCCCAGGCCTGAATTCAAGGCCTCCAAAATACAAGGATGGTAGAAAAACTATTTGTTGCCTCTGTGCCTTTGGAAGGAGGTGGATCATGTCTCTCTCTCTCTCTCTCTCTCTCTCTCTCTCTCTCTCTCTCTCTCTCTCTCTCTCTCTCTCTCTCTCTCTCTTTGACTGCACCTGCACCATGTGTAAGTTCCCACCCAGTAGTGACCAGCTGAAGCAGTGTCAATGCCAGATCCTTAACCCACTGAGCCCAAGGGAACCCTCAGATCCTGCCTCTTGAAGGGCCCTTTGGTTTTTCAGAGCCCAGAGATGGGTTTGGATCACAAGACTGGGGAGGAGGTAGGCAGGAGGCAGCAGTGTTCAAACAGCTCTGCGTGTTAGAGAAGTGGGGACCCAGTAGCTCTGGGGAGCTCTGCGGAGGAAGAGGGGCAGTAGGAAGACCTCCACGAAACGTCAGTTCACATAGCCTTGCGGGAGGGGCTTCCAGGAAGGGCTTTCGGTTGTCACTAGGTTGTGCAGTCACCCCCACTTGAGTTCTTTGTTGTGTCTACACGGTAAAGCCAAGAAGGGCTGAATTCCATATCTAGGCTTGTGTGATGACTGGAGCCAGGAAGAGAAGCTGAATTCTTAGGCCTGGCAGGTTCCTTTCCCCAAGCGTCAGAGCCCCTCCCTCCTGCCTGCCCTTCTCCACCTGCCCCTACCTGAGACTCAGTGCCGCAGGTGTCAAAGCGGGCCTGGATCCGGAAGTTGCTGCCGACTTCCTGGGCGGCGCAGCTCCGGCTGCCCAGGTAGACTTTGGTCCGTTCTAGTGGGGCCAGTGCCTGCGCAGATATCAGTATCTGGAAGTCCGTGCGGGAGCAGGTCACGTTCATGGGCACCACTAGAGATGGAGGGAGGAGCTGGAGGCCTTGGGGGCAGACATTCTGCCCCCACCGTCTCCAAACCCCCACCCAAAGCCCCCTCGGAAGAACCGAGGCCCTGAGAGGGGAGGGCTCATGTGTGGTCCGATGAAGATGTTATTTCATTTAACTCCACCAGATTAAGAGCTCCAGGGCGGGCACCATGACTACCTCTCAGTGTCCTCTGAGCCCAGCACAGAGCCTGGCAGGTGCAGTGAATGCTGAATAAACCCCTGAATGAATTAATGGATGGATGAAGGAATATTCTTAATCATAATGAAAGCTACTATTTGCTGATCATGTTCGCAACACACCAGGCAGTCCATTCAATCATTTAACAAACATTTATGGCCTATTATGCTCGGGCGCTATTCTAAACACCAGATACAGAAATGGAAAGGAAAAAAAAAAGAGCCACAAATGCCCACCCCCTTGGACCTTCCATTCTAGTTGGGTGAGGGAGCAATAAATATGTAAAATATACCTACATGTGGGAGAGATCTGAAGGAAAGTCAAGGGAAGAAGAAAGATGGGAGCAGGGAGAGCAGAACGCGTGGGTGGGGATGGGGGGCTGCGGTCTGAGAAGCCTGGCGAAGGAACCCTCGCCGGCACTCCTTCCTAGGACCCTGAGACAGACATGACTAAACCCATCTTAGAGTTTTGGAGCCTGAAGCTCCAAGAGATGAAGTTGTCTGCAGTAGCCAACCCGGGATTCTAATCATCTAATGTATGAGATTCCCCAGTTCCTGGTCTTTCCACTCTATGTGGTGCCCCCTGCTCTCCCTCCCAGCCAGACTAAGTGTGTGGGATTGTGCAAGCCTGTGTGTGTGTGTGTGTGTGTGTGTGTGTGTGTGTGTCTATGCACATGCAGGGGGTGGGGGGTGGGAGAGGGGGGTGTGAGCAGTACTCGGCTGGGCCAGGGGTGAGTATAGTGGGAAGGGAGGGGGGTTGCTGGCAGGAGGAAAAGGAAAGAGCTGGCAGACAGAGGCCTGGAACTCTCACCCCCTCCTCGGGAAATGCCTCAGACATATTTCAGCCTCTGGTGTCTGGGAGTCGAGGATTTATGGGCCCGCCGTCTCCCACGATGATCTTGGTGGCGCTGAACTGTGTGTCACCCCTGATTGATGCCGAGGCCGTCCTCCAGCCGGGAGGCTGCCTGCAGCCTGGGCCACATCTGGAGCCTGGCCCTGCACGAGAGCCCTGTCTGACCCTGGGCTCCCACAGGCCTTGGGGAGGGAGGTGGGGCGGGTGGGAGTAGGGGCTCCTGCCTCTGGAACAGGAGCCCAGAGGGGAACTGCCCCACCCTCCGTCTCCAGAGGCCCCAAAAGGAGAAGAGGCTCGACCCAGATCACACAGAGCTGGGAGAGGACCCAGTCCTGAAAAGAAGACCATCAGAGCCCAGAGGGACTTTGTGTACAGATCCCTTAGCGAGCCGATTGCCTCATTTTACTGCGAGGGGCAGAGAGAAAGCCCCGTGGCACCTGGCTCTCCAAGTGCGCCTGGAGAAGGGGTCGCTCTAACAGCGGGCCATCTCCCGGGAGGCCGGATGGAGATGACCGAAGCTGGCAGAGGGAGGCTCTGCCCAGGTCACTTGGCTGCAGCTCTGCTGTTTCCCCATCGCTGGGACCTCTGACGCCTCTCGCACATGGAGAGGAGGAAAGATCTTTTGAACGTAGAACGAGCCTGAAACCCATGAGGAAAAGAAATCCACCCTCAGCAAGGATGGCTTCCGAGCCAGGCGCTGTGACCCGTGTTACCTCGTTTCACCTTAACGACCGCCTACCCAGGGCATTTATCAAGCCCTCCTACAGTGAGCCCCTTCGGTCACAGCAGCATCTGGATGTGGCCCTGATCTGTCTGAGCTCAGCCCTGGGCCTCCTCCCATGCGGAAGGACAGGTGTGAGTTCTAGCCTCGGCTGTGCCACCCCACTGCCTGTGTGCCAGCAATGAGGTCCTTTCCCTCTGCACCTCGATTTCTGTACCTGTACAAGAGGCTCTAGCCTTGTCAGGCAGAAGGCAAAATGGGTCCAGAGCACTGGCATTTCTGGGCCCACAGGCCGGGGAAGGGTGGTGAGAGGAAGGGATAGATAATAGATGCTGTCAGCTGGCAAATCTAACTGGCACCATGGAGGATGAAAAAGCTGAGTGCCCAGTTCCTCAGGCCAGGCATGGCCATATGACCAAGTTCAAAATAATGAGATGAAGAAGACTTCTGAAGGCTCCTGAAAAGGCTTTTACTTTCCTGATAAAGGGGCATTTGTGGCTGGCACTTCTTCTACCCTCTTCCAGCTTTGAATATGAACATGATGCCTGGGGTTGTGGCAGCCATCTCGCAGTCCTGAGGCCAAGAGAATCTCAGACATACCAGCTGGGACACTGTTGAGTCCCTGAACGAACACAGCAGCTACCCAGCTCTGGACTTCTTATTATGTGAGGAAAACAAAGGCCATTTTTTTTTTTTTTTCAAACCAGTGTCATTCAGGGCATATGACTGTACAAGCAAGACTGGTCAGCATCTCCATGGTTACATCAGTTGTTTACCATATTTTGTGTGCTACCTCTGGATACAGAGAATCAACCATAGTACAAGAGAGGCCCGGAGCCCATGGGGGAGAAGACGGAGAGGAATTAGGAATCACGGATTTGGAAGCTGGTAAAACACAACACTGTAATAGTGAAAATAAGCAAGGGCCCTATCAGGATAGTCTCAGAGGCCCCAGGGCAGGAGCTGGCAGTGGTGTACCCACCCAAGAAGTTGGTAGGAGGGAGGGAAGAGGCTGCAAAGACCAGAGACCCCGGCCTCACCTTCCCCTACCAGCACACCCACATCCTCAGCCCTAGCTCACCTCCCAGGTAGGCCACAGAGAAGCCCCTGCGGGTGGTGCTGCGGTCTGTGTGCAGCAGAAGCAGGAGCTGGTTGTGGCTCGAGGTGACCGGGGGTGGCAGGTGGTGGCCACACCAATTCCCCAGCAGGGGCGCCTCCTCACTGGCTCCATCAAAGGCCGCCAGGTGGTCAAAGTCACAGGTCCCGGTCAGGCTGTTGGGTCCCTCCAGGTCCAAGTCCAGGAAGAACACCTTGACCCGGTAGCCAGGAGGCAGGCGGATGGTCCAGTGGCACCGGATGTTGTTAGGGTAGGAGCTGGGGTACTGGGGGCTGGAGAAGTTGCCCCGCACGGCTGTGTACACTTCCTGGCATTCTCCTGGATTGGGAGAGTGGGACAGATGGAGCAATGGTGAGAAAGGTGGAGTCTGTCACCCTCTGCAGCCACAGCCTGGACAGCAGGTGTTGTAGGGGTCCTGAAACCACCCTGGCAGGTTGGACACCATGGCCAGCAAACCAGACAATTGATCCCGAAGCCTGGTTTGAACTGAAACTAGACAAAAGCCGGGACTCTCATGCCAACTGGCAATCCATTTCATGAGTGTGACCTCGATAGGAATTCAATAACATACCTCATACCTGTGGTTGGTAGTGAATCCAAATTCGGACTTAAGAGACAAGGTAGTTCAGGACCTAAGCTTGGCCCTTTTCTCAGCGCCTCTCAACCAGCCCCACCTTCCAGCCTCACAAAACAGCTAATACTACGATCACAGCAAACCCTCTCTGTCCTCTGTGACTTTGCACATGCTGATCCCTCTGCTTAGAACACCCCTCCCTTCCTTCTGCCTCTAACTCCTTCAAAGCACTGCTCAATTCTCTCCTCCTCCAGGAAGTCATCCACGAGTCTTCCTGTTAGCAGAGATCACAGTTAACCACTGAGCCACGAAGGAACTCCCAATGAAAACATTTTTTTTTTAAAGTGATGTGTTAGATCACTGCTGTGAAAAAAACTTTTGTAAGGAGTTGAAGGAAGTGATTAATTCTCAGTAAATCATGGAGTTTCCATTGTGGCTCAGGGGTAACAAACCCGGCTGGTATCCATGAGGATGCAGGTTCAATCCCTGGCCTCGCTCAGTGGGTTAAGGATCACGGTGTTGCCGTGAGCTGTGGTATAGGTGGCAGATGTGGCTTGGATCTGGCATCGCTGTGGCTGTGGTGCAGGCCGGCCGCTGTAGCTTAGCCCGGGAATTTCCATATGCAGCACCCGCGGCCCTAAAAAAGAAACAAAAATTAAAAAAGACCTGAGTAAATCAGGGAGTCTTCCCAGAGGAGGTAACATGCTTGTGCCTTGGCAAAGGCCAGGAGGGAAGGGTGTCCTAGGGCATTTCAGGCAGAGAAAGAGCAGGAAGTGCAAGGTCCAGAGGCAGAAAAGAACGGCCCCTCCCCACTGTCCCCGCCACCCACCTCAGGCAGGCGTAGTGGGGAGGCAGGAGCCCCCCCACGCACAGAGCGCTCAGGGTACAGCTTCAGGCCCCCCCACACACAGGGCATTCGGGGTGCAGCTCCAGCCGCCCTACCTGAGAAGTAGTACGCCTTGAAGCCCCGGCCTCCAATGTTAAAGTCAGACTTGAAGACCACCTGCAGCTCGTGGCCCAGGGACACAAGCGTGGAGGGCCTGGTGCTGCCGCAGTAGTGGTGCCCATGAGCGGGGCCAGGCCCCTCAAGCACTGCCACGTAGTCATAGGTGCACTGCTCGCTGCCCTCCACCTGGAAGTCCGCGAACACCAGCTTGACGGTGGCGGGGCCGGCCGCCCGGATCACCCAGCGACACTCCACGTTGTTGGGGTAGTTGTTGGGGTACTCAGGGCTGGTGAGGACCCCCGACAGGCCCGTCAGGACACCACCACACACATCTGCAAGGGAGCCCCCTTGAACTGAGCTTTCTCCCTCCCCATGGCTCCCCCGCCTCTCCTTGGGAACGTGCCCCTCCCACAGGTGTTCACGGGAAGCTCTCCCATCCACCGATCCCTGGCGAAACGGCGGGCACAGGCCGTCTCTTTAAACCATGAGGAATGCATTGTGGTTTTCCCCATTTTTACAACTGATAAAGTGGAGGCAGAGCAAAGCAACTTACCTGCGTGAGTTTGGGTTCACCCAGACAAGGAGTTGAGCCCAAGGAGTTTATTTGGGAGAGACAGGTGACCAAAGGTGGGCACTGGGAGGATGAGGGTGGGGGAGCAGGGGCCTTCACACACCAGCTCCCCAGGACCCAGGCCAAAGGCTGTGAGGGTTAGAGAGGAGCTGCCAAAGCTCCAGGAAAAGCCCTCAAGCAAAGAGGCATGGAGATTGGCAGGAGCCATTGCAGTGGCAAGGCCCATGGACTAGGGCAGGGTCCCCAGAGCAGGTCACCCATGTGGTATCAGGAACATGACTAACTGCAGAGTTTGTGCCCTTGACCTTGGGACTTTCAGTGTCCCCTCCTACCAGGCCAGTGGGGCACAGAGACTGAGCTACTCGAGACCAGGAAAGTTATCAAACCTCCTTAACAGATGAGGAAACAGGACTAAAAGGAGGATCTGATGAAGAAGAGATGGGCTTACGTATGAAGACGGGTGTCCTGAGATCTGTCTTTTATGACCGTGTGACCCTCGGTAAGTAACCCAACCTCTCTGAGCCTCATGGGAATGTTAGAAATCCTAAGGTCTGCCCAGCCTGATCCACCAGGCTCAGACTCCTGCAAGTCTGAGAAGTTGCTGGTGAAAGCCCTTTGGAACCTCATGTGGCTCCACACAGATCCTCAGGTACCTTCCCGAGGATGTGAAGGGGAGGGGCAGGGAATCCTGGGCCTGGGACCTGCTGAGGTGCCACCGCGGGATCAGCAGCAGCGGCAGCATGGTGTCCCCTCTTGTGTCCTGATGCTATGCCTGGGATGAGAAGCACAAGAAGAGGACAGCACAAGAGGCCTCGTTCCCCAGCACAGTGAGACCCTCCGGGGGCTCCCGGGAGAACGGAGGGAGACGAGCAGAGTGTTGCCGTGAAGGTGAGAACACACACCACCCAGACTGCAAACAGAGGCTGCCTTTGCCCCGTGAGCCGTGTGAGCAGGGCCTCCAGGTTACACAGCAGCCTGCACACTTAGATGCCGAGACCCTGCCTGTCTCACTTACTCCTCTGCTGCCCTCCCCCCACCTCCATCCAGGGGCCACCCTCTCCACCGCCAAGTCCCCCTTGCCTTTCTGGTAGCCCGCGGAAAAGCCGCGGCTGGCCACGTGCTTGTCTGAGTGGAAGACCACAGACATGACGTGCCAGGAGGAGGTGAAGGGTGGCGGGGGCACCTGGCCACAGAACCTCCCCAGCAGGTTGCCCTGATCTCCGGAGGCCCCGTTGTAGATCTCCAGGAAGTCGAAGCTGCAGGTATCATGGTACTCCAGGTCGAAGGCGTGGAAGGTGAGCAGCACAGAGGAGCCCTCAGCCACCACAATCAGCCAACTACACTCCGTGTTGTAGGGGTAGAGCCTGGGGAAGTTGGGGCTGGAGAAGTTTCCAGAAGGTGCTGAGAGCACACCCCCACATTTGACACCTGGGGCAGAAGGGAAGAATGGCTCAGAGTCAGCACTGGGGTCTTGGGTGGGTGGTGGCCAAGCTACAAAGCAACGTCTTTGAGATGAAGCCATAGCCCTTAATTAATTCGCTTATTCATGTATTTGTTCATTCATTTACTTAGTCTTCAAATACTTAGCAGGCATTCATTCAAGAAAGAGTTTGAGTGCTAGGCATTGTTCTAGGTGTGGGGTTTGTAGCAAGAATCAACAGACAAAAATCCTGGTAGGGAAGACAGACAGTAAATATAATAAGGAAAATATAAAGCATCTTAACTAGTGATAAGTGCTCTGGGGGAAAATAAAGCAGGGAAAGGAAACAGGACATGTCAGGTGGGCCTATCATTTTAGATAAAATAGTACTATATGCTGGGCATTAGGGAATTCAAAAATCAAAAACAATAATACCCCCCCATCCTGAGTGAAAATGTGCACAGTCTATTACAAAGTTAAAAGTACATTCTTATATGTTCATATTTGCTTATGTTTTGAAAAAGAAAACAATGGAAGGAAACTAATAAAAATGGTTCTCTGTCCTGAGAAGAAGTAAGCAGACAGGAGGAAACAGACATGACTGCTATTAAATGCAACATATTTCACCCTTTTGACTTTTTAATCATGAGCAATTTTTCGTACAGTTTATAAATTATAAAAAAAGGTTAAGTAATCCCTAAAAATGCCAAACTAAAACAAATAAGCTTAACTCTATGTCAAGTTGGAGGCACATTCACATGGGGAAAAATAATTTCACATTATGTTAAAACATATGGTTTTGAATGTATGTTCCCAGTGGAATAGATCCCAAGGACAAAATGAACCACCAAGAAATATTAAACCACATGCAATAGACTTACTATTCGTAGTAATAGGAAATACTGTTATTTTACAATATCTTATACATTTAATGGAGGATTTATGTTAATGGCAATAGAAACGAAGGTTTTCAGTGTAAGAGAAGAGTGATACAAATTGAAATTAAAAAACTAAGAATGCTTTGTGACCCTTAATTTGAATTGAAAACATTGGTATGAATTTAAGATCTATTTTTATCTCCAAAAATGTTAATATCCTGGCTTTGTTCCCTAAAAAGCCTAAAAGCAATGATATTCCAGTCGTGTTTTGCATCCCTCAGCCTTAGATTAGGCTTATTATGTCCAACTAAAATGAACCAGGGCTCCTTGGAGGAGTGGTCTGGGGCAGGAAATATACAAAATACACTTGGGACATCTTGTCACACCAGAAAGTAAAGAAACTATCAAAGAGCTCCCTTGGTGGCTAACTGGATTAAGAACTGGAATAGTATCCATGAGGATGCAGGTTCAATCTCTGGCCTTGCTCAGTGGGTTGGGGATCCAGTGTTGCCGTGAGCTGTGGTGTAGGTCAGAGATGCGGCTCAGCTTTGGTGTTGCCATGGCTGTGCTGTAAGTAGGCTGGTAGCTGCAGCTCTGATTCGACCCCTAGCCTAGAAACTTCCATATGCCTTGGGTGCAGCCCTTTAAAAGAAAAGAAAAGAAAAGCTCCAAGGAGGGAGCATCTGAGGCTGACTAGGGATGTGGAAGGCTTCCTGGAGGAGGTGGTATTGGACCTGAGCTTGATGGATGAGCCAGAAGTTCTCAGGTGGAAAAACAGAAAAGGGACCTCCCAGGCTGAGGGCAAAGGAGGTGGAAAACCTTGAGGGTGAAGCATCTCTAGAAGAAGGCGTGATCCTTTGCCAGAGCATGGGGTGCCCAAGGGATGCTGGGAACCAAAGCTGGATATTAGAGATTGGAGCCAAACCTGGGAGGGCATTGAATGCCTTCATAAGAAACTTTGATTTCACTTGGCTGGCAGTAAGGAAGTACAGCAGGCTCTCAGGAGAGCAGTAAAGACTCCTTCCAGCAATAACCTTTAATAGTTCTCTGAGCCATTCCCTTTGCTCTCACAGTAACCACGCAGACATAGACAGGTTACTTAATCGCTCTCTGCCTCAGTTTCCTCATCTGTAAAATGGGAGGCTAATACCCACCCTGAAGTTTGGCTGTGAAGAGTAAATGCATTCATACATGTAAAGCACATAGCAGGCACTCAACAAGTATAGTTTTTCCTCATCTCAGAAGCAATTCAGCTGAGCCGACTCACCCCAAAAGAGCTGCCTGCCTCTTGGCCTCCCACATAGAAACCTCCTGAGACCGCATTGTCACCTGCCACCCCTCTGCCCTCCTCCCAGTTGCTGCCTGTCCCCAGCAGCTCCTACCTTTCATGGCCTGGGCCCTGGGGCCTGGGCCCAGCAGTGCCACTCCCAGCAGCAGACAGAACCTCAGCTCTGCCAGCATCTCCTCACCGGGTCCCCGGCACGTCTGTTGTGCTGGGGGCAGGCCAGGAAGGACCCGAAGGGCTGGAGCAGGAGAAGGAGAGGTGAGGCTGGAAGGGCCTCCAAGTTAATGGTGGTGTGAATAATTCATCGGCCCCTCGAATTAGTAAGCTGATCCGCAGGTGCTTCCTTCACTCCTCCCTAAGGTGACGGATCTGGTGTCACCAGGTTGACACTTCTGAGATCTACACTGGCCACAGTGGATGGGGAAGAGAAGCACCTTAGGGCTGGGAGGGAATTTGGTGGTAGAAAAAGAGGATGAGTTTGGGGGGATGGCAGATCTGGGATCCATCCCTGGTCAGCCTCTAACTTGTCAGGTGACCTTGAACCAAGTCACCCAACTCCTCCAGGTCTTGGTCTGACTCATCTGTCTGGTGGGGCCGTTCAGCCCTGCCCGTAGGGCTGTGGCGGAAATGAGATGGGCTAGTTTACGTGAAAGCACACAGTCGGCGCTTACTACAGGTTTCCCCATCTCTCACCAGTAGCGGAGCCCAGAGGAGCCTCTAATTAGTGGGATGAGTGGGACAAGCATCCTTCAGACATGGGTAGAGTCTTTTTCATGGAAAAATGCAGCAGGAATAACAGGATGGGAACATTGTATACAACTCCTAATGCAAGCATGGATCTGGGCCACAGTGTAAATTCTGGCCAAGAATATTTTAAATGTTCGCCTTTCACTGATCCACAGACCTGGCTTAAATATCATTATGAGCCAGGCCTTGCTCTAGGAGTTGGCCTCAGGGCTCTGTGTCCAACAGGAAACAGGATCTTTCTATTTCCTCCAGGAGCCTTATTGGGTTCCGTCCTGCCCAAGGCTCACTTCCTATGCTCCTGCTCTGTGCAGAGCCTGCGCCAGGCCCGGGGCATCTGAGGTAAACACAGAGGAGTCTGGGCTCCGGTTTGACAGGCAAGGTCTGAATCCTGGCTCTCACTGCTCGGCTGTGGGGCCCCTCTGAGGCCCAGCCTCCTGGACCATGAGAGCAGCGTCGTGCCTGCCGTTTGCAGTGAAGATTCGATGAGATGATGCAGGGGAAGGTCCAGCTGGTCCTGGCTCGGTGCCCAGGAGTGAGGATGACTTTTATTGACCTCTGAGGAACTCGGACAGCCATCTGGGACCACGTGTTGCCTCCTGCCCATCCTTTGGTCTCCAGGTCCCCAGGGAGCCCTTTGCTGCCAGCTCGAGAGGGAGGCCCCCTGGAAGGTGTTTAGCAAAGAGCATCAGGAATGGTAAGGCCTTGGGGCTTGGCTTACCTGTGGTGCCTGATTGGCAGGAATGGAAATGTGCCATGTCCTGGGCAGTCTGAGGGGACTGGAGCTTTTATTAAACACCTGCTGTGTGTATGAAAGAGGGCACGAACCCTGTGCCTGCTGCATATGGGGCATGGCCCTGGGAGCCTCCCAGACTTGTGGTTGTGTTCCCTCAATTTCACAGGCACATGCTGGACTCCCTGTCTCACAGAAGATGAAGCTGAAGTCCAAAGGATTTGAGCCACTGTCACGGGTTGAGTTGCTCCTTGAGAAGATCCTGTGACAGGGACTCTAGGGCAAAGAGTTTACCTGGGAGGAGTGCCCATTGTGGCTCAGTGGTAACGAACCCAACTAGTGTCCATGAGGACACAAGTTCCACCCCTGGCCTCGCTCAGTGGGTTAAGGATCTAGCGTTGCGGTGAGCTGTGGTGTGTAGGTCACAGGTGTGGCTTGGATCTGACCCCTATAGCTTAGGAACGTCCATATGCCTCAGGTGCAGCCCTAAAAAAAAAAAAAAAGAGTTTACCTGGGAGGCTATCCAGGAAGCACAAGTGGGAAGCGGGGCAGTGAGACAGGGATGAGAAGATTCCGGGTGTGTTAACCAGCGCTAACCCCGAGGGCTACCGAGGCTCCGCCCCCTCGGGCCCCTCTGGGAGATGGTGTTCCAGAGGGGGAAGGAAGCAGCGTTTGCCCACCAATGGCCAGCTGCCCCTGGATGACCGCGGCTCAAGGCCATCCTCTCCCAGGCGACTCCAAGCAGCCTGTGAATGCCCCGGTGTCCAGGGGTTGCAACAAAAGCCTGGGAATGGTGGCTGCCGCAGGACGTGGGCGGGGCCATGCCAGCATCTGCTTGTCATTCCCTCACCTGTGAAGTGTTCGTCCCAGCCCTAGAACAACCTGCCTCTCTCCCTGTGGGCCCACCTGTGACACTCCAATCTCCTTTCCCTGCATCCTCCCCACCCCTCACCCCTTCACATCTTCCCCCTTGGGCTTAGGTTCCAGGGTCAGGATCATCCTGCTCCCCTTTCATGACATCTGCTGGACAAGCACAGCTGGCTGCCTTCTCCTCGGGGTGTCCGGACCTCTGAGCAGAGTCCCAGCACCATGTGGTCAGTACCAGCATTGTTCATGGCCTCCAGCCTCATCTAGGGTCTCAGCTCCACCCCACCCGCAGCCTTTCTGCGTTTCCCCAGCTGGTTCTGTCTCCACAGACATCATCCCAGACGGCCACCAGTCTCCCGGAGGCAGTGCCTCCCTATCTTGTCTGCAGATGACCCCACCCCTTCCTGCAGATGACCCCACCCCTTTCAGCAGATGACCCCACCCCTTCCTGCAGTTGACTCCGCCCCTTCCTGCAGAGGGGAAAAAGGCAAACAGTAGAGCAGGAGTTCTAGTAGCTTGCACCCTCTCCTCTTGCACCCCTCCCCCCAGCCTGGGGTTGGGGGCTGGGGTAGGTGGTCCCACCTCCTGCCCAAGGCCAATCCCTCCATCTTTGCCCAAACCCAGCCTCAGGGACAGAGCTAATAACATCCACTCCCTCCAGACTCTCCTGCCAGGCTGGACTTTCCCATCAGTTAAGCACGTGCAGGTCTCCCCGCGGAGGGGTGGTGGGGGATAAGAACACATGCTCTGAGCCAGTGTTTCCCTCCAGCTCTCACCCTACCATCTACCAGCTTTCATAGCCAGGCTTCTTTATTTTTTATTTTCTTGTTCTTGTTAGGGCTGCACATGCAGCATGTGGAAGTTCCCAGGCTAGGGGTCGAATCAGAGCTGTAGCTGCCGGCCTACACCACAGCCACAGCAACTCGGGATCCAAGCCACCATCAGTGACCTGTGCCGCAGGTCATGGCAATGTCAGATCCCTAACCCAACGAGCAACGCCAGGGATCGAACCTGCCTCCTCATGGATTCTAATCAGGTTTTTAACCCGCTGGGCCATAATGGGAACTCCAACACAGCCAGGTTTCTTGAAAGCAGTGACTACACTTCAGTTTCTCCCCTCCCTTCCCTCTTCCAAAGTTTGCACTCTTTCGCAGTCAGTCTGTTTTCGTCCTGGTAATAAACAATCTTTGGCCACTAAATCCCATCCGTGTTCTCTTTTTCTCCTAAATAAACTGGTCTGCTGCTGGGAGAGGCCAAATGGAGACACACACCCACTCCTAGAACATCATTAGCAGGAGAAAAAGTTCACCCTGGTTGGCTTAGAAAAACTCATCCTTGGAGTTCCCGTCATGGCGCAGTGGTTAACGAATCCGACTAGGAACCATGAGGTTGCGGGTTTCATCCCTGGCCCCGCTCAGTGGATTAGGGATCCGGCATTGCCGTGAGCTGTGGGGTAGGTCGTAGATTCAGCTTGGATCCTGCGTTGCTGTGGCTGTGGTGTAGGCTGGAGGCTACAGCTCCGATTAGACCCCTGGCCTGGGGAGCTCCATGTGCTGCAGGTATAGCCCTAAAAAGGCAAAAAGACAAAAAAAGAAAAAAAAGGAGTTCCCGTGGTGGCGCAGTGGTTAACGAATCCAACTAGGAACCATGAGGTTGCGGGTTCGGTCCCTGCCCTTGCTCAGTGGCTTAACGATCCGGCGTTGCCGTGAGCTGTGGTGTAGGTTGCAGACGCGGCTCGGATCCCGCGTTGCTGTGGCTCTGGCGTAGGCCGGTGGCTACAGCTCCGATGCAACCCCTAGCCTGGGAACCTCCATATGCCGTGGGAACGGCCCAAGAAATAGCAAAAAAAAAAAAAAAAAAAGAAAAGAAAAAAAAGGAAGTCTAGATGTTGAAGTGGCTACACTCAGCCTCTGGGGCCTCCAGGCTGCTCACCAGCTAACTTGGGAGCTCAACGTGAGAGGGAGGGGCTCCGAGTAGAGGAGGGTGGGCCAGAGCCTCAGGCTATCAGAGCCGGGAGGTGGGGGGGGGGCACTTCAGAGAGCCAGTCCAACCCCCTTCTCCCCATTTTCTGGCTGTGGAAACTGAGGCCTAAAAGGCAGGAAGATAGGACAGGGCCCCTCACTCACTGACTGTCCACAGGGTACCAGGCAGAGTGCCAGGCTCTTTCACATTTGTTATTACACCATTGTCCCCGCCCCGCCCCCGATACTGGAGACTGCACAGCTCCAAGGACCCAGCAGAAAGGCTGCATGCAGCTGGGTGTTCAGAAATGTGAGCTGAATAGTGCGTGAAGGAGTTGCTTGGTCCTCAGGACAATCTGGTGAGGCAGGAGGTATTGCACCATTGAGGAACTGAGGCTCAGAATGGAGGGCTAATTCCTGTTGTGGGCAGCGGAAACAAAGCTGACTAGGAACCATGAGGTTGCGGGTTCGATCCCTGGCCTCGCTCAGTGGGTTAAGGATCCGGCGTTGCCGTGAGCTGTGATGTGGGTCACAGATGCGGCTCGGATCTGGCGTTGCTGTGGCTGTGGTGTAGGCTGGCAGCTGTAGCTCCAATTCAACCGCTAGCCTGGTGTGGCCCTAAAAAGACAAAAGACCCCCCAAAAAGCAAGGAGGGATTGACAGCAGCATCAAAGGCAGCTGTAAAATCATCTCTGGACACCAGGGACTGTCCAGAGCACATGCGGTGGGGGTGGGGGTAGGTACAGATCGCAGGCAAGCCATAGGCAGCCCTTCAAGCAGAGGCTGAAAATATGAGAGAGAGATGGAGATTGAGAGATTGAGCAAAAACGCATCTGTATCTGGAACAACGCAGAGGTAAGGGAGGCTATTGCTTTGTTTTGTTGAGTTAACACGGGTGACACTTGGGCAGGCTTCAGGGCTGGTTGGATAGAGCCAGTAAGACATACTGGAGGTTCTCTGGTCACTCACCTGGAGGTTCCCTGCAGGTGGTCACTGAGTCGGGCACAAAGGTCCACCTCTTAGTAGAGACCCTGCTGCGCTTAGTGGAAGCACAGAAAGGAAATTAATACCCACAGCAGGCCCAGCCCAGGGCTGAGCAGTTACCCAAGTCCTTAACTCCTCAAAGCAGCCCTGGGAGGAAGGGAAGTCCCAGCTTCATTTTACAGAAGAGTCTTAGACTAACCCGAGGTTGTGTGGCTCCCACCAGTTCATCCAACAGATGCTGCTTCAACACTCACTGGCCAGACGTTGCGCTGGGTGGGGCGGGGTGGACACACTGCGGAACCTGCCCTCGTGCAACACCGCTTTTTCCACCAGCTGCTTTACCTCGTGAGCATCCGTTTCTTTGCTATCAAACAGAAAGCCACTGCTCTCGAGATTGTGAGAACTGGAGTTCCCGTTGTGGCTCAGCAGGTTAAGAACGAGACGAGTATCCATGAGGATGTGGGTTCAATCCCTGGCTTTGCCTGTTGGGTTAAGGATCCGGCGTTGCCATGAGTTGTGGTGTAGGTCACAGTTGTGTCTCGGATCTGGTGTTGCTGTGGCTCTGATGTAGGCTGGCAGCTGCAGCCCCAGTTCGCCCCCTGGCCTGGAAACTTCCATATGCCACAGGTGCAGCCCTAAAAAAAAAACAAAACAATAAAAGGTTGTGAGAATTAACTGAGATAATTTAGTGGATACCGTTGATGTGTCCTGTCACCCCCGCCTAACACAGGGCTTCCTGAGTCTCCCTGCCTGAGGGCTTCTCCCTGAGGGCCTCTCGATGTCAGGCCGAGCCCACACCCGGGAAGCCCCAGTGCTGGGAGTTGGTGTCCCAGGAATAAGCCTCAGCCCCAGAGGGACAGTGGGTGTTGATGGGTAAACACCCCAGTTCCCTTACCCTGGGTGGGAGCATTCTGGGTGCCTTCTGCAGTGGACAGTGGGACCCCAGCCAATGAGCTCCAGCTGCACCGGGGCAACGTGCCCATGGACACGGGCTGTGTTGGCCTTCCTCCCCACTTCCTCACCGTGCTTCCCTGAACGCCCTCCCATGTGAGCTTCTTGAACCCAAATGCATGCTCAGAGTTGCTTTGGAACAAACCCCAGATGACTAAAACCTGGTGCTCAGGAGACATTCAGCAGGTGTCGCTCACCTTCATGCTCCTCCCGACATTCCCGGAATCAGCATCTCTGAGGACACAGTTGCAGCTGCAGCCGAAGCACCACCGGCCCATCAGTATCATCCAGGAGCAGGTGTGGGTCAGAGGCCGGAGGGATGCTGAGAGCGGGAGGGGATCCCAGGCCATGGGCCTCCGGGCACCTATTACAGGCTGAGCCCCTTGGAGGCACAGTACCACAGAGTCGTCCCAGGTTCCGAGTTCCATTGTCCACGCCATTCGTCTGGTTCAGGGGTCTGTGTTCAACTTCTTAGGCTTCAAACTCCCATTCTGTGTTCCTTGTTGCAAACACTCCCCTCCATCACTCCTCTCTTCTCCTCCCCCCACGTCCCCTTGTGGGCAGCCAGGCCGGAGCTGAAGTTCCCCTGGGTCCGGGCAGAGGAGCTGATGCAGGCTCACCTGCCCTCCAAGCCGGCCGGTGTGGCCTGCCATCCGGCCCCCTGTGCCCACTTGGCCACCGTGCTGAATGCCGATTCGGGAGCTGGTCAAGGTGGCACACGCTACAGGCCAGTGTGCTCTGTCAGCATTGGGAGCAAGGGGCAGGATGGCGTGGTGGTCTCCAGCAGTTGCTTGTGGGACCTGCACGCAGCTTTGCCACCTCCCGCTACGTGAACCCCATGGTCTTCTGCGTGGCATTGGTGCATGCCATCTATTTGGAATGAGCCCTGTGGGACGAAGGGTCTGGGAGCCACGTGGGGCCCTGGGCTAGACCCTGGCAGGAAAAACTCAGCCCCTGGCCCATCAGTCAGTGACCTGGGAAAGCAGCACTCACCAGGCAAGGCCAGCCGTTTCCAGTACTCTAAAAAGAAAAGAAATTAAAAGAAAATGACTGGTGCATTGGAGGATAATGTGAGAAAAAGAATGTATATCTGTATCTGTATCAATATATGACGGGGTCACTTTGCCGTACAGCAGAAATTGACAGAATATTGTAAATCACCTATAATTCGAAAAAAAGAAAGAAAGAAAGAAAACGAGTGCAGTGCATCCACATTTGCCCTCCTCGGGCTACCCAGACCACACAGGCGGCTGAGCTCCTTTGCCTCTGGCTGGAATCATGTCAGCCACGTGCGGCTCCCGGCAGATCAGAAGCTCTGAGGGGTAGCTATCTATGTCTTTGATTAATAAGGAATGGGAGATAAATGAATAATGATTTAATACATGCAATTTGGGATCAAAATCTTCCAAAGCATGGGGAAAATAATAAAAAGAGGAATTCTTGAGAGTGGAGATCAAGTGTTGGAGATCAAGTGCTGCCATTCAGAGGCCAGAATGAGCCAGGCACTGCTGGGGAGAGCCTCCTGGGAGAGGAGAGAGAGGGCACTGGTTCCCACCCCCACTCCGGGCCAGGCGCTGTGCGTGGGCATCACACACACTTCCCCCCTCCTCACCCAGCCCTGGAGATGGCGGTACCATCTCCATTTTACAGATGAGTACACTGAGGCCCAGAGAGGCCAAGTTACCTGCCCTGGATACTTACAGAATCGGTAAGAGATGTGAACCCATGTCTGCATCATTTAAAAAGGAAAAGAAAAGAAAACCAAAAAAAAAGGGGGGGGGGGGAAGAGGCCCAAACTCTGGTGTCTGGAAAGTCTGTCTGGGTTGAGTTTATGAGGAAGAGAAGAGGCACAAGCAGCAGGAGCAGCGTGTCAGCTGTGGGTGCCAGGTGTTGTTTACACTATTAACTGCTATAGCTAGACCAGGGCACACAGTAGGTGCTCACAATGGTTTCAAAGGAAAGACTGAAAGGCTTGAAGGCATAAAAGGGCACAACCTGAGATGGGAAAGAAGGAATGAAAGGGTTTTTTTTTTTTTGGTCTTTTGTCTTTTTAGGGCTGCACCTGCAGCATATGGAGGTTCCCAGGCTAGGGGTCGAATCAGAGCTGCAGCTGCTGGCCTATACCACAGCCACATCAACGCGGGATCTGAGCACAGCTACACCACTGCTGCAACCTACACCACAGCTCACAGCAATGCCAGATCCTTAACCCACTGAGTGAGGCCAGGGATCGAACCTGCATCCTCTTGGATCCTAGTCACGTTCATTAACCACTGAGCTACGACAGGAACTCCAGAATGAAAGTTTTTAAGTCTTGAGTTCCTGAAGTACCAAGCGTATTTGATCTTATTTTTAAAAATCTTTAATTATGGAACTATTTCAAACACAGAAACAGGTAGAACATGAATAAAGGAGACAACAGTGAACCTATCACCCAGACTGGGTGTTCATATTATTATTATCATTATTATTTTTGTCTTTTGTCCTTTTAGGGCCTCACCTGTGGCACGTGGAGGTTCCCAGGCTAGGGGTCTAATTGGAGCTGTAGCTGCTGGCCTACACCAGAGCCACAGCAACGTAGGATCCAAGCCGTGTCTGCGACCCACACCACAGCTCATGGCAATGCCGGATCCTTAATCTACTGAGCAAGGCCAGGGATCGAACCCGCAACCTCATGGTTCCTAGTCAGATTTGTTAACCACTGTGCCACCATGGGAACTCCTGGGTGTTCATATTTTGCTATATTCATTTCAAATATTTTTTACAATAAAGTGGTACAGATAAAAGCCCCCAGCCCACCCCATCCCTTTCCTGAGGAGGGGAATGTGGCAGTCGTGCAGGCAAAACACAATAAGGGGAACCAAAGCAGCCTCTGCTTTTGCTGCCAACACCCTGATAGCACACCTCTCCCGACACAGGGGGGTGGGTGGGGGCATCTCAAGGAGAGCTGGGAGGAATGGGCCAGCTGACCGGAACCTCCCCCCAATTCACGCATTCCAACTCATCCCCCTCCCGGGCTTTCTTATCATCTTATGAGACACGGGACCCAGCCCCAAGCTCTCAAGTGTCTGGATGATATGTGCCCTTTGGTGTCTTGGCACCAAGGTTGTGTCTGGGCCCTCACCAGTGTCCATGACAAGAGACCCTACCAGCATCCAGACTGCACAGATCCCACCTGGATTGAGGGGAAGGGGGGGGGCGACGCATTCTAGAACAAGTGGGGCTGTTGGTTATCACTGAGGGGCCTCGTCTGATAGCTAAACATCCATATCTAAAATAGGCCAAAGAGAGACACACGAGAACTGCCCCACGGGAACAGCTCCAGGCCCCTAACTATGAGCAACAGTGTCGCTTTGAGGCCTCCACCCTCAGTGCAGTGGTCTGTCCTGGCCTCCCATAGGCCAAGCTAAAGCCCTGGCCATCCGTTCTCCTAACACTCCATACTTCCCCTTTCAGCCCACTCATCCCCCCACCCCACCCCTTTTTTTTTCTTTTTTAGGGCCACATCCGTGGCATATGGAAATTTCCAGGCTAGGGATCGAATTGGAGCTGTAGTTGCCAGCCTATACCACAGCCACAGCAACGCTGGATCCTTAACCCACTGAGCAGGGCCAAGGATGGAACCTGCATCCTCATGGATACTAGTCAGGTTTGTTTCGGATGAACCACAGTGGAAACTCCACACTCATCCCTTTTAGAATTACAACTTTAATTTCCGCCTTCCTCGTTGAATTCTAAGCTCCCCAGACGGGGCTTCCCAGGACAGCATCTGCCTTGTTCAGCTGTTTCCTCTGTGCCTAGAACAGAGCCTGGCACCTAACAGGCCCTCCAGGAGTACTTGTGCGTAGACTCAATAGCACCTTCTCACTGAAGGAGGGGAAAGATTGAGGAAGATGCCCAGATTTCTGAGGCCCCGAGAGAGAAAAAGTGTCTTGCTCAAGTCACCAGAAAGGCCACAGTTCCTGCTTGGGACCCCTGCCACTCCAGGAACGGCCTTCCCACTCATTACGCTGTGTTGATAAGAGCTTTGTAACAGATCAGCATTTCCTGAAGCGTGGTCCATGGACTGCTGGTCTCCCAGTGCTCTCTAGTTAAATAAGCTTGGGAACCTCTGGGTTAACACAACGAAAAAACGTTTCTTCGCCACTGGACTTTGCAGAGCCTTAAATATGCTCATGGGCACATGCTTCTTGCCGAAGGTCAAGGGCAGTATTCCCCGCCTCCATCTGACCATGGAATTCTGCCCGTGAGACGTGGTTGGAAACCTTTAGCACCATCCCCCAACGGCGTGTCATGATTATTTATTGACCACGGCACAGCGCAGAGATTTGTTACAACGTTTTGGGCAGTGCGGGAAAACCCTGTTTCACAAATGAAAATGACACCAAGCGCCCAGATATAAAAGGGGTAAAAACAGAACTGCGCTGGTTGAAGGGAGGCCTGGAGATCCCAGCTGGCCATCCCTTCTGGGCCACCATGCGTGGAACCATAGTGTCCTGCGGAGCTCAGTTTAAAAATCACCGAGAACGTTCCGAAATCAGGGCTGACACTAGAGATTTGGCATCTAACGCTGGCCCTGTCATGAACTGCTTTACCTTGGGCAGGTCATGTGGCCTCCTGGCTACAATGAGTCTGATTGACAGGATGCTTTTTGAAGCCCTGCGCTTTAATCTCTGATATGATGAGGACTGTGAGTCTCTGACTGCAAAATTCTAACTCTACAGTTCTATGGTTCTCTGATTCCGTGATCCCATGGTTTAATATTCTGGTCCTGGGACTGCCTGTAGCCAGCCTGAGCTGGTGCCGCACACTGGAGCCCAGGCTGCAAAAAGCAGAATTCGTTAACTGCAGTGTGATGCCCAGGAGCGCCGAGTTCCCTGGGGAGGGCATGCCCTGTGCAGAATGGAGAGGGTGGGGTCTGAAGGGGGAGGGGTGGGTGGATCTGAATCTGCAGCAGCTAGGTGGGCAGAGCAGGAAGAAGGACCCAGGTCTCCTGACTCCTGCTCTATCTTTAGATCTCCATAGCAACTGTCACCAGGGTGCTGAAGGCTCAGCTGAGCTGGCTGCCTGCAGGAGGGAGGGGCATCTGCTTTCAGGGCCTCTTTTGCTGGGGAAAGGACTCTGGGCTGGGCTGGAGCCAGGGGAGGGAGACAGCCTTTGCAGCAGGAAAGGCCTGGGGCCGAAACAACATGAAGATAATCTAGGGCCCCACCTCGTTCTGAGACAAAGTCAGGTCACAGAACCCAGGACCTCCATCGGGTCAGGCTCGCGGCGCTGGAGGAACAACATTGGCGAGTTCCTCCTCCAAAGAGCTCGCCCCTGCGGTCCTTCCTTAAACAGGCGGGGAGCAGCTCTTGGGAGCCAGCCCTGAGGCCACAAGAGATGCAGTCTCCAGGGAAAGCAGGCTGTGGCACGGGCATGACAGGGCAGGGCCCCAGGGGACCTGAGGAACCAGGAAGCTCCCTCCATCCGTTCCCCTGCCAACTTAGCCCACACCTGGCTCCCTCTGGGGTCGGGGAGGTCCTCCCTGACTCCCAGCTGGGTCCTCTCCTCCCCGGGCTCCCACAGGCATGATCTCCCACCTCCCTCCACCCAGCAGGATGCCTGCCCAAGGGGGTCAGTACCCTCGTGGGGTAGATGAGAAAAGGAGGCGTGCAGAGGTAAAGACGGGCCCGGGTCACCCGGAGAGTCAGCAGCGGTCTTGCATGCAGGTCTCTGGATTCCAGTCTGTGCCCCTTCCTGCATCCCAGCGCCAGGAGCTGCGCTTTAGAAGCGAGGCCAGGCCTAGAAGAGGAAGTAGGCGTCCTCGGCCAGGCCCGCGCTCAGCAAGCACCTGGCCATGTCCTGGGTGAACTCAGCTGAGCCACAGACCAAGGCAAACGGCTTTCTCCGACAGGAGCCCACTAGCTCGTCAACCAGGTCCTGGCCCAGGCGGCCAAAGCGGGTCTTGTCCCGGTAACTCCAGGGAAGATGCTCCGGGGAATTCTCCTGGGATGAGTGATGAGAAACAGTGGGGGTGACTACTGGGGCCCGCACATGTCACAGTCAGCTCCTCTCTGCCAAACAAGGAAACGGAGGCAGATGGGGAGGGCAACCTCCGCCCAGCCCCACCACGAGCCCGCACTTCCTCGCCCTGGGACTCGGACCACCCTCCCAAAGGCCCGTGGGTGGGTGTTATCCTCCACCACAGGGAGGCACAGGGAGGAGGGAGCACCCTCAGGGTACACAATAAATTTCTTTGTCTTTTTTCTGCTTTTTTTTTTTCCTTTTTAGGGCCACACCTGCGGCATATAGAGGTTCCCAGGCTAGGGAATCAAATCAAAGCTGCAGCTGGGGAGTTCCCGTCGTGGCGCAGTGGCTAACGAATCTAACTAGGAACCATGAGGTTGTGGGTTCGGTCCCTGCCCTTGCTCGGTGGGTTAACGATCCGGCGTTGCCGTGACCTGTGGTGTACGTTGCAGACGCGGCTAGGATCCTGCGTTGCTGTGGCTCTGGCGTAGGCCGGCGGCTACAGCTCCGATTCGACCCCTAGCCTGGGAAACTCCGAATGCCGTGGCAGCGGCCCAAGAAATAGCAAAAAAGACAAAAAAAAAAAAAAGCTGCAGCTGCCAGTCTACACCACAGCCACAGTCATGCCAGATCTGTACCACATCTGTGACTTACACCACAGCTCACAGCAACACTGGATCCCTAACCCACCGAGCGAGGCCAGGGATTGAACCCACATCCTCATGGATACTAGTTGGATTCATTACCGCTGAGCCACGACGGGAACTCCACAATGCATTTCTTTTAAGTAAACATTTTATTGAAGTATAACATATGTGGGAGTTCCCGTTTTGGCTCAGCAGGTTAAGAACCCAACCAGTGGAGTTTCTGTTACAGCGCAGTGGAAACGAATCCGACTAGTATCCATGAGGCTTTGAGTTCGATCCCTGGCCTCGCTCGGTGGGTCAGCCATCTGGCGTTGCCATGAGCTGTGGTGTAGGTGGCAGATTTAGCTTGGATCCCGTGTTGCTGTAGCTGTGGTGTAGGCCAGCAGCTGCAACTCCGATTCAACCCCTACTTGGGAACTTCCATATGCCTCGGATGCGGGCCTAAAAACCCAAAAAATTAAAGTAAAATAAAGAACCCAACTAGTATCCATGAGGATGCAGGGATCCAGGAGGGAAGAGGGCTCAGGAGGCACAGCTGCTTCCAACTGGAGCAGCTGTTAACGGGAGGGTTTGCTCCCACGCAGGGACAAAGTAACACGGTAAAGCATGCAGTGAGCTCGGATCCAGCTTACTTCCCCAGCCATTAATGGGGTGAGCGCCCACTCCGTGCCTGGCACTGTGTGAAGCAGACAGCGTGGTGATCCAGACACATGGTCCCTGCCTCGAGGAGCTGTCACAGCCAGAGGCCGTCTGTGCCCGGCCCACTGAGTCCGCAACCCGGTCCCCTGCCCGCACAATGGATGATGCCAGCTGGTGGACGGCAGGCAGCAAGGCATGGCACATGAGAGCGGGCGCTGTGGAATCAGACAGCCTCGGGCTCAAATCCTGGCCTCCGCCCATTTGGCAGCACAGCAGGGGCTGGCGCCTTCCCTCTGCGCATCAGTTTCCTCATGTGCATAGTAAGCACGCCAGGCACATGCTGGAGCTTCCATCAGGGCACGGGGAGCAGAGAGCCCACAGCAGGTCCTCAGGATGGGGGCGAGGGGACAGCGGAGTCTCAATCAGGGAAGGAAGTCATCCCCCTGGGCTCACCTGGCTGAGGACAAAGAAGGTGCGGACGTTCCAGAAACGGGCCTGCTCCTGGAGGAAGGCTTTCAGGTAGATGCCCTCAAAGGTCTTGAAGCAGCCGACCAGGGTGACAAAGGTCTCATCCTCGGCGTTGTCTGTGATGCTCTGCAGGATGGGCACCATGGGGGCCAGGCCGGTGCCTGCAGCCAGCATGAGGAGCTCGCCGTACTGGGGAACAGGACGGTACAGGACAGGGGCGGGTTGAGGGGAGGTCTCACCCCACCCACCCGCTCTGGGGTCTTTTCTTGGGCTTGCTTGCATGGCTTCCTGGGTGTCTCCCCAGCTCCCATCTGAGTGCCCCTCTCCACCTCCCCCGGGAAGCCATCCTTGTTTGAGAAAGGCTGTAGCTCATAAGGTCTATAGGACAGAAATCATGGAATCCGGAGGCTGACAGGGAACATAATTGTCCATAAAGGTTCCTAACACCTGTAGCTGGCTTGGCTTCCTTCTTAAGCATCCCCACAGGACCTGCTTACACACTTCTGCGCACAGGTAGCCCACCACGGCCTAAGGCAGTATGCTCTATTAGAGGCTGACCCCCCCCCTTGCCAGGGAGGGCTGACCACTTCACGCTGAGCGGAAATCTGCTCCCACCAAAGCTTTGCCCACCACCCCCAGCCCAGCCCTGCCCTCTGCCTCTGCTGCTTCTGCCCCAGGGAAGCCCTGCAGAGATCTGAGGGCCCTGGCTTGGACCCAGCCTGCTCTTCTCTAGCCTAAATGAGATGCTAGGCACAGCGCTGACACAGAGACCCAGGCAATGAAAGTGAGTTCCCAGGAGGCCCTGTTCCATCAGCTCCCCCTCACTGAACCCATTTCCTAGCTCTAGGCCTCTAAGGTCAGTGCCTTGAAGGTTAGTGCGTGACCCATGCAGTGAGGTATTCACCTCCTTCATTCTAGAGATCAGGCCTCTGTGAATGCAGTTGTCACTAGCATTAGCGACAGCCACTGCACACCACCCTAGTGCACGGAGTACCGCCTGTGCTGTCAGGAGTCATGTGGATCTGGGGCTAAATCCCTAGCCATGTAATCTGGGCAAGTTCTGTCACCTCGTTAAAAAATAATAGCACCTCCCCGAGAGTTTCCGATGTGGCGCAGAGGTTAATGAATCCGACTAGGAACCATGAGGTTGTGGGTTCCATCCCTGGCCTCACTCAGTGGGTTAAGGATCCAGCGTTGCCGTGAGCTGTGGGGTAGGTCGCAGACTCCCGCTTGGATCCCGCGTTGCTGTGGCTGTGGCGTAGGCCAGCAGCTACAGCTCCGATTAGACCTCTAGCCTGGGAACCTCCACATGCCGCGGGAGCAGCCCTAGAAAAGGCAAAAAGACAAAAAAAAAAATATATGTATATATAATAATAATAATAGCACCTCCCTATGGGATTTTCTGCTGTGGCCCAGCAGGTTGAGAACCTGACTGGTGTCCGTGAGGATGCAGGTTTGATCCTTGGCCTTGCTCAGTGGATTAAGTATCCAGTGTTGCTGTGAGCTGTGGTGTAGGTTGCAGATGCGGCCTGGATCTGGTGTTGCTGTGGCTGTGGTGTAGGCTGGCGGCTGCAGCTCTGATTCAGCCCCTAGCCTGGGAACCTCCATATGTCACAGGTGTGGCCCTAAAAAGACACGATGATGATGATGGTGATGATAACAGCACCTCCCTAGAGTAGCACCTATCTCAGAACTGCCGTGAGGATTAAAGTATGACATATATAGTGCCTGGGACAGAGCCTGGGGCCTAGTACAATTAGATTCCTTCCCTTCGCTGTGCCCCTGCTCCTGGTCCCTCATCCTGTCCTATGTTTGTGCCCGCCCAGCCTCCCAGGCAGAGTCTGCCCTGCTCCCCCTCCTCCTGCCATCACTGCTCGGGCTCTGCCCTGGGGAGCCTTCCCCGAGGCAGGGTCAGGTGAGGGGTCCTTCCTGCATTCCCACAGCCCCCTGTGCATGCCCCCTCGCCCTGGCCACAGCATTGTTGTCATCTATTTGTATGTCTGTCTCCCCTTCGGACTGTGAGCTTCTGAGGACAGGGGACTCATGGGACCCATCTCCGGGCCCCCAGGTCCAGCACAGGCCTGGCCCTGGGTGAATACCCTTGAATGCCTATGGAGGGAACGCAGGACAGATGCTAATGTGCTCCGGCTGCAATGCAGGTGGCTGCAGAGTGGCAAGACCGGGGCTGCATCCCAGCATCCTCACAGTAACAGAGCCAAGCCTTAGCCACAGTTTCAGGGGCCACATGTTACTGTGTGAGATGCCATGTCTTTGCCCTCATGGCCGGGCCCTACACCTTCCCAGACAGGAAGTGGAGGGCTTTCCAACGGGCCCTGTGGATGCAGAGGGATGGCATGCACTGGGCACCAGGAGGCTCCACCCAGAAAAGGGGGTCAAGATCACACTCGTCAGGTGCCCCCCTCCCCCAGGTCAGGAGGAAACAGGGCCAATTCCCAGTCCCTGCTCTCAGGCCTGCCCTCAGCTAAAATGCAAGGCTGCACATGGCTAGTGCTAGGAGAACGCTGGAAAAGAGACACACCTCACATTTCTAAAATGGGGGTAGCGGTACCTAAGAGCTGTTGTGAGGGTTAAATAAGAGCTGGTGTGAAGATTAAATGAGTCGCTACATGGCAAGTGCTAAAACCAAAGCAGGGCACATAGGAGGTGCGTTTGACATTCATTATTCTATATGTAAATGTGTGTGTACTGGTTTACACACCCATGTGTGGAAGAGGATTTGGAAGGATACATGTCAAGGCAGTAAGACTAGTGTGTTTGGGTAGATAGCCTGTAGGTTTCATTTTTTTTTTTTTTGGTCTTTTTAAGGCCATACCTCCAGCACATGGAGGGTCCCAGGCTAGGGGTCTATTAGGAGCTGCATCTGTGACCTATACCACAGCTCACAGCAATGCCAGATCCTCAACCCACTGAGCGAGGCCAGGGATAGACCCTGCATCCTCATGGTTCCTAGTCAGATTTGTTTCCTCTGAGCCATGATGGGAAGTTCACTGCAGGTATTTTTTATTTCTTCTTTTGGCCTCTTTATATCTGCTGATTTTGGGGGGGGGGGTGATAAATAGATATTGAATTTGTAATACGGAAAATAACAATAAAAGCTATTTTCATTTATTTTTATTTTTTGCTTTTTAGAGCTGCACCCGTGACATATGGAAATTCCCAGGCTAAGAGTTGAATCGGAGCTATACCCGCCGGCCTACACCACAGCCACATTAATGCGGGAACCGTGCTGCGTCTGAAATCTACACCAAAGCTCACAGAAACGCCAGATCACTGACCCACGGAGCAAGGCCAGGGATCAAACTCGTATGCTCATGGATACTAGTCTGAGCCACAACGAGAACTCCAATCAAAGCTATTCTTAAATTATACAAAAAGAATGGAGAGGAGGAATGATTCATTCTTTTCCATTTGTTTGTTTTGCTTTGTTTTCCTAATTATATAGGTAATAGGTATTTGTTGTGGATAATTTCGAAAATATAGTGATGTAAATAAAAATCACCCATAATTCCACATCCTAGAGCTGTTAGTATTTTATTGCTTTAAAAAAATATTTTTCTGTGCAATTTCACTTAGTTTCCCAACTTGCTATATATTCAGTTTTTGCCTAGTGTTTGTCACTTGATCTAAGAGCATAAGCATATCACCTCACATATAACCATAATTGTAAATCTGTCAATTAGCCGTGACCCAGTGTACTTAACTGTTCTGTTGTTGGATATTCAATTGTCTCCAACTTCTTGCTATTGGAAGTAATGTTGCAATGAACATGTGCAAGAGGTGGCATTCTGGATCCTTCCCAAAGGGCAGGCGTCAGAGTAGAATCAGAATCAAGGATATGAAGCTTCCCAAGACTCCTGCTACAAACTGCTTTCCAGGAGCTCCTGTCCTGGTGCAGCGGAAACGAATCCGACTGGGAACCATGAGGGGGCAGGTTTGATCCCTGGCCTCATTCAGTGGGTTAAGGATCCGGCATTGCTGTGAGCTTCAGTGTAGGTCACAGACGCAGCTCGGATGTGGTGTTGCTGTGGCTGTGGCGTAGGCTGGCAGCTGTATCTCCGATTAGACCCCTAGCCTGGGAACCTCCCTATGCCGTAGGTGCGGCCCTAAAAAGACAAAAAGACAAAAAATAGCAAAAAAAAAAAAAAAAACCCCAAACCACAAAAAACTGCTTTCCAGATATGCACCAACTGGTGAGAAATTACTGATTCTTCCTGGGACTGTCAGGGAAGGATTTGAACATACTGTGAAGATGAGGGGAAGGGCCTCTGGGCTGGGAAGCAGGGGATCCCAAGCAGAGAGCCACAGGGTGTATTTAGAAAATGGTCTTTAGAGTCTTTAAATAGCATGTGAAGCCAGAAAGCAATCTGAGGGTCAGATGGATTAAGGGCCCTAAATACCAAGCTCATAGTCTGAATTTCTCCAGCAATGGGCAGGCAGTTTTGTTTCTCGGTGCCTATTCCATCTCCTCCTAAGAGCAGCCCCAAGAATACCCTTGGGATTAGGTTTGGCCTCCAGACGAATGACACAGTGAGAGTCTATGGGCTGAAAGTGAACACCGCAGTCCTGGAAGCTAAGCTGGGAGGGGGGTCCTGAGGACATACGGCGGGTACTGACCTGGTTTGGTTTATAGCAGAAGCTTCCAAAAGGTCCTCGCCAGAAAGCCGTGTCTCCTACTCGCCAGGACTTGACGCACCGGGACATCAGCCCAGTCTGGTAGCACTGGGAGCAAGCAAAGGCAGATCTCACTGGGACGGGCACACGCTGCCAGTACAGACGACATCAGCCATGGAAGGGGAGCCCTTGCTGCACGCTCAGGACATTACACATGTTTCCTCATTTAATCCTCCCACTCATCCACAAAATTGGTTCTGTCATTCCCCGTTTTCAGATGAGACCCAGAAACTTATACGGAAGGTAAATGCTAAGACTGGGATACGAATCCATAGGACCTATGGCCTTAACTACAGAGGTCTCAAGCCAAGTAACTACAGGGCCACGCAGGTAACCTAACTGCGTGCAAACCACGTATGACAGCCACAACATAGAGGCGACCTCGATGTCCATCAACAGAGGACTGGATGAAGAAGACGCGGTACATATACACGGTGGATATTAGCCGTAAAAAAAGAACGTTATGGTGCCATTTGCAGCAACATGGATGGACCAGAGATTATCATACTAAGTGAAGTGAAGTCAGACCAAGACAAATATCTCATGCTGTCCCTTACATGTGAAATCTAAAATATGGTACGAATGAACTTATTTACAGAACCGAAAGACTCACAGACGTAGAAAACAAATTTACCGTCACCAAAGGAGAAAGGCGGGAAAGGGGTACCTTTGGAATTGAGGATCAACGAGATACATACCGCTGTATATAAAATCGGTCAACAATAAGGATCTCATGTATAGCCCTGGGGGCTATAGTCAATATCTTTTTGTTCTTTTTCTTTTTTGGCTGTACCTGCAGCATATGGAAGTTCCAGGGATCGAATCCAAGCTGCATCTGCAGCCTACCCACAGGTGCAGCAACGCTGGATCCTTAACCCACTTTGCTGGGCTGGGGATTGAACCACTGTCTCCACAGAGACAAGCCAGATCTCTAACCCACCGTGCCACTGCGGGAACGCCTATTCAATATCTTATATTAGCTCGTAATGGAAAAAAATCCAAAAAAGAACATGTATCTATATCTATATATTGTAACTGAATTACTTTGCTATATACATCTGAAAACACTGTAAGTCAACTATATACTTCAATAAAAACTAAAAATAAAAGAACGTATGAGATAATCAATGGCAACTAATACTCAGAGTTTGGGAGACAAGAGTGAGTGGTGGGGACTGTGGTAAACTGGTGAGTGAATACACTTTCTAAAGGAGGAAGCCACACTGCAAATTCCAGTACATACTCCTTGGAGCCAATGATGCCAAATCTTCTGCCTTTCTAACAGGGGTGGGAAATTCAGATTTTAAGGGAAAAAAATCTCAGAGTTCCTCTCATGGCTCAGCGGAAACGAATCTGACTAGCACCCCTGAGGACGCAGGTTGGCCTTGCTCAGTGGGTTAAGGATCTGGCATTGCCATGAGCTGTGGTGTAGGTTGCAGAGGCTGCTCAGATATAGCATTGCTGTGGCTGTGGCGTAGGCCAGCAGCTACAGCTCTGATTCAACCCCTAGCCTGGGAACCTCCATATGCTGTGGGTGCAGTCCTAAAAAGACAACAACAACAAAAAAAAGGGGAAAAAAAATCTCCTGTTTTTGAAACATCAGCAAATTAATTCAAATTAATTTTAATTTAAAACGTTGTGGAGTTCCCGTCATGGCATAGTGGTTAATGAATTTGACTAGGAACCATGAGGTTGCGGGTTCCATCCCTGGCCTCGCTCAGTGGGTTAAGGATCCGGCATTGCCGTGAGCTGTGGTGTAGGTCGCAGACGCGGCTCGGATCCCACGTTGCTGTGGCTGTGGCGTAGGCTGGCGGCTACAGCTCCGATTAGACCTCTAGCCTGGGAATCTCCATACGCAGTGCTAGCAGCCCTAGAAAAGGCAAAAAGACAAAACAAAAACAAAAACTTTGTGCAGACCAAAACCAAATCTATGTATAGGACAGAGTCAGTCTGTAGGCCACTCATTTGCAATCTCTCAATTTCATCCAACCAAGACTCTTGGTTGGATGAAAAAAATGAAGGTTGTGGAAGGGATTCCTCCATGGGGGAAGGGCAGTCTGCACTTCCTGGATGGCCACCCACTCTGTGCCAGGCACTGCATCCCATGCTTGGGATGCAGGAGAGACAGCTGGACCTCAAGCTCCATGAAGCTAGCCAGTGCCTGGACCACGGAAAGGACTTAGTAACGATCTGAGTGAACAAAAGAATCAACCCAGATTCAGGCCCTTCCCTTAAGGAGCTCACAAACTAAGAGGAGCCTAAGTCTCAGACAACACACAAGGTAGAAAGGAGGTAATCCGTTGTGAGACGGATGAAGTGCTGGGAGAGCCCTGAGGAGGTACAGTCACTTTCAACAGAGTTGAGCCAAGGATAGCTTCCTGGAGGAAGGAGTGCTTGAACTGGACCTTGAAGACTGGGTAGGATCAAACTCCCTGGGGATGGGAGCAGGAGCACAGAGAATTCTGAGCATCAGGTGTGATGTGCTCAGGGGTAGGACAGCCCAGGTCATGTTTTGGGAAGAGCAAGTGGACATGACAGGGTAGGGGTAGAGGGAGGCCCTGAGACACAGGACTGGAAGGGTGTTTGGAGAAATTATAACCAAGCTTGAAGGAGAGGCTTTGGTCACTAGACATGCTTTTTAGCACCCACAGCCACTGCTGGTATCACCCTTGTTTCCCCCCCCCCCATCTTTTTAGGGCCACACCAGCAGCATATGGAAGTTCCCAGGCTAAGGGTCAGATCAGAGCTGCAGTTGCTGACCTGCACCACAGCTCCTAGAAACGCCGGATCTCCGACCCACTGAGTGAGGCCGGAGATTGACCCACATCCTCATGGATACTCGTCAGATTCATTTCCTCTGAGCCACGAGGGGAACTCCCATCCAACTTTCATCAGGCACCACATGCATAAAGCAAGGATAATCCTCGGCTTACTTGGAAGAGCCTGGGCAGGAAGCGTCAGTCTTTCTCCTCACTTGCTAGGGGCTATATTTGAGAGCACACCTTGTTTTTTGGCCCCAGGCACAGACTCAGGGGTGGGCTTAGAGCCCTAGGGCACAGACAGCACTCAAAGAGAAAGGCAGGGTCCTTCTGAGCCTCCAGCACCCCCACAAAGCCTGGCATGGAGTGAAAGACTCAAGGCACACTTGTTAAACAGACCTGACGCTGAACTGCTGTTCTTCGACTTGGAATCATGATACTCAGGGGCCTTGGGACAATGATGTCATCTCCCTCTGTGCTTCAGTTTCTTCATCTGTCGAGTGGGGATAATACGATCTACTCTGCAGCGTGGTTATGAGGTTAAAACGAGACAATGACAGAGAAGAGCCAGAAGCAGTTCCTGGTGCCTAGAAGGTGCCTGAGAAATGGGGGTTCCTCCTTCCCATCCAATGGGAGGGTAAACCTTACAAAACCTGCCTGCCTTCCCAATCTGAAGACATTTCCAGCTCATCCCAGCCAGCGGCTTAGGGGTAATTAAGCATCTCTCTAAAGAGAGGCTTTCCATTAAACGAAGGAGGAATCAGCCTTGCAGCTGGGAGAGATCCAGCTGCCCTGAAGAATTGTCTTCAGGCTTATCCTTTCAATAGAAACACACCCCGACAAGCAGCTTGGGGAAGCGGGCCATTTGGAGAGGATTTGTGGAATCTCCCAGACAAACAGTTGCCGTTGCGTGGAGAAGGGATTCCATCCAAGCTTATGTGTGAGGGAATAAATACTTGAGCTGAAGGCAGGCAGGAAGGCAGGAGTCAGAGATGCTGCTGGCATCTTGGAGTCAGGAGGCCAGGGCTCATCCACTAACTGCACTTCTTACCACCTGTGGAGCCTCAGGCCCCTCTGGGGCCTCAATTTGCTTAGCAGTGAAATGGGGCTAATGTCTGTCTTACAAGAGAGAGAAAGGATGTGAGAACTGTTCTTAAATATAGGTATTCCCCAGATTTCTGTTTGGGAAATGATCCGGAACTATGTATTCAGCTACCCATATGAAACTGTTATTTTCTATAGGTCAAAAATGTTACACAGAGTTCCCTGGTGGTCTAGTGGTTAAGGACCCAGCATTGTCACTGCTATGGCTCA
The DNA here is from genome assembly GCF_016906955.1 of Phacochoerus africanus. NCBI lineage: Eukaryota > Metazoa > Chordata > Mammalia > Artiodactyla > Suidae > Phacochoerus > Phacochoerus africanus. The sequence continues at coordinate 157,671,712 of NC_062551.1, read as the reverse complement.
GGTTTGAACCCAGGCCTGGAACTTCTGCATGCCATAGGAGCAGCCAAAAAATTAGAGCGTCAGCAATTTCATGGAGTTCAACCCAATTATTTTTGCACGTAATTGGACCCCATGAATTCTTTCTTTCTTTATTTTGCTTTTTAGGGCTGTACCTGCGGCATATGGAGGTTCCCTGGCTAGGGGTCTAATCGGAGCTACAGCTGCTGGCCTACGCCACAGCCATAGCAATGCCAGATCCGAGCAGCAACTGCGACCTACACCACAGCTCACGGCAACGCCGGATCCTTAACCCACTGAGTGAGGCCAGGGATCAAACCCACATCCTCATGGATACTAGCTGGGTCCTTTAACCACTGAGCCGCAACGGGAACTCCCCTTCATACTTCTTGTTCATTTGTTGCCTAGTCCTTGGGACTCTGGGGGATTTTGCATTCAGCCCACCTCGTCCATCTCACCTCTGCCAATTTCCCCACCTACTTCAGCTGCCCCCACGAGCACCTCTCCTCCCGCCACTCAGACTGGGTACAGTTCCCACAAGACCCGGCTTTGATTATCTGTACCCCTGGAACATCCTTGCTGCCCCTGCTAACTTGTACTCCTTCAAGGCCCAACTCAAATGCCTCGGACCCCGCTGACCCCCTGATGGGGGGGTTTCAGGTTAGTTAGGTCCTCTATGCCCCATCTTTTGCCTGCACACAACCCCCCCCCCCGTCTGTGCCAGGACAAATGACTGGCAGTTCCCCAAGTCATGCCTCCTTTGCCATTGGACACGCCATCCCTTCCCCGCAGAACTGCCTTCTCCTTCCTGTGCTTAAACATACAGCTTAACACACAGCTTCTGCGAGGAAGTCCAGCCCACCTTCCCTGCAGTGCCGCGCCCTGAGTTGGGTTGAGGCCTTGTGTCACAGCATCTATCACATCGTACTGTCCCAGTCCGCCTCTGTCTGTAGGCGGCACCGTGTCTGACTCTGCACACAGCAGGTGCGAGTGACCTGGTCCCCCTCTCCCTGGCTCAGGGCTCACTCTCCATCGATACGTAAGAAGGTAGGAGGAACAGCTTTACCTTTCTCAGTCCAGGCCACTTTTTCATAAAATCTGTCCAGAACATGCCCTCTGTTGGTGGCCCAGCAGCAATCCCCAGCGCCCCCCCTTCACTGTCCCCACTCTCCCCCCCAAGCCAGGCTCCTCCCATGTGAATACGGATTTTTCCCACATCAGAGGGAACTGCTCCACGCCCACCAAGCTGACAAACGGAGGGCCAGTCGATGGCATCTTAGCGCATCCGTGTGAGTCGGCTTACCTTGATTAAAACTTCAAAGTATCCTTCTGTGTTGGCAGGGCTGATGGGTGTATAGGCTCTCTGAATTTCTAAGTCCTCTACTGTCCCTCTGGGGAAGAGAAGCACTCAGTGAGGCAGTCAGCTAGTCATTCAACAAACCCTTATAGTACCCAGGCTGGGTGGAAGTAAAGGTGGGGGCCCAGTTCCCCTCCAGTGGTCCTCACTGAAGGGCAGGCAAGGTGAAGCAGAATAAAAGAGCACTGGGCTCCCCCACCGCCACGTGCTGGCTGTGAGACCTAGGGCAGGCCATTTAATCCTTCTGCCACTGCTTCTGTGTGGTTCCATTGGGATTACAGAGGAGAGCGTGCCTCAGAAAGTACACTGATGATGTGAGCTGTTTTAGGACTTTACTGTGGCTTTTCCTGACCTCTCCTCAACCATAGAACGATCAAGATAAAAACAGGAGTTCCCATGTTGTGGCTCAGTGGAAAGGAATCTGACTAGCATCCATGAGGATGCAGGTTTGATCCCTGGCCTTGCTCAGTGGATTAAGGATCTGGCGTTGCTGTGAACTGTGCTGTAGGTTGCAGACACGGCTTGGATCCTGCATTGCTGTGGCTGTGATTTAGGTCCGCAGCTGTAGCTCCGATTCAAGCCCTAGCCTGCGAACCTCCATATGGCATGGGTGCAGCCCTAAAAAGACAAAAAAAAAAAAAAAAAAAAAGATAAAAGATAAAACCAACTGTAATTAACACCATCAAATGTTACTGTATGCCAGGAGCACTGGAATGGAAAGGACCCTCAAAGGTGCCCTAGTCCACAGCCTGACCCCCTGCATGAATCCTCCCCACAGTATTACCAACAAGTGGCCAGGAGGATAATCTCAAGTAATAATACTAGCAGCCAGTTGTATCAAATTCTATGATGCACCAAGCACATTATATGCAGTATCTCATTTAATTCAAACAATAACTCAAGTGAAGAAACCAAGGCTTAGAGAAGGGATGTCACCTGCCTGAGGTCACAGAGCTAGAATTCACCCAGCGCTCAGTCTGCCTCCAGAGCCTGGTTCCTTACCGCTCCTCCTCTGAGCTTCCCTGGAGCCTCTAAGCATTCCTCACTCAAGTCCCACTACGTACAAAATTTCCTTCTTTGAGGTATGCAAAGATTAAAAAGACCCATCCGAATGCATCAAAAGCTGGGCAAAAATATTCAATACATGCTGGTAGAACAAGCAAGGAAATAACACACAGAACATAGGGCATGGCTTGGATGGAAAGGACCCTGTGACATTTGCCACGACAGAGGGGAAACTGACATGCACTCTCATCTGGGAACACTCAGAAGGCCTCCTTGAGCTGGGTGTTAAAGATGAGCAGGCTCCTGACGGGTCAAAACAGGGACGGGAAGGAACGTAACTCCGGATAGAGGAACAGCCTGGGCAAAAGCTCTGAAGTAGGATAATGCAGGGCAAGCCTGGAACTGGTGAGTGGATCTTGGGGCTGGAAGAAGGGGCAAGGGGAGGACCTTGGGTCAGCATGTCCCTGGGGAGGCATCCTGGAGCACCAGCAGGGGTCTGAACAGGGAGCAACAGGGTCAGTGGCATGTGTTAGAACGTCACTGGAGTGACAGGATGCAGGAGAGGGCCTGGCCTAGAGGCAGGGAGTTCAGGGCATCCCTGACTTATATTTGTTTGTTTCTGGCTGTGCCTGCAGCATATGGAAGTTCCCAGGGCAGGGATCAAACCCGATCCACAGCAGTGAGGATGCTGGATCCTTAACCCACTGTACAGCAAAAGAACCATGTGCCTCCCTGACTTATGGGATGGAGGGTTGCTTGGGGCTCTGACCTGTCCTGTGGCCCCTTTATGGATCATTAGCCAGGTCACAGGCCAAAACGAGCTGGGCACAAACACCAGGGGTCAGGGCAAGGCAAGTGACCAGAGTGTGACCAGTAAGAAGCTTTCTCCCGTTTTCGTCCCCTCCACCCCACCCCCGGCCTTTTTTCAGCTGCACCCGCAGCATATGGAAGTTCCTGGGCCAGGGATCGAATCTGAACTGCACCTGTGACCCTCCCCACAGCTGCAGTAACGCTGCATCCTTAAGCTACTTCGCTGGGCCAGGGATCGAACTGGCAATGCTACAGAGACAAGCTGGATCATCAACCCACTTCCTTGTCCTCTGACTACACCTTCTGTCTCCTTTTCGGCTCTGCCTCCTCTTGCCGGTAGTGTAAAATGCTGGAATTGCCAGGTTCGGTCCTATCTCCTTCCCTCTTTCCATGCCACATAGGCTCCCAAACGCCATCCGAGTATAAGGATACAGCTGGATGACTCCCAGATCCGTGTCTGCACCTCAGATCTCTCCGCTGGGCTTCAGACCCAGAGTCGACTGCCTGGCAGACACCTCCATCTGGGGGTCCCAAAGGCTCTTGTCCCTGGGTAGATGGAGGTGGGGATTGAGGTGGGAGGAGAGTGCAAAAGAAATCCAGGAGGAAGAAAGAAGTTCAGAGGATGAAGGGAGTAACTCAGGAGGCAGGTGGCTGTCTGGGTCGGAATCCTTCTTAACTATGTGACACTGAGTCCCTTATTCGTAATGACAGTGTCCTTTCTATCAGCTGGTGCTAATTGTATGAGGTTAGTAGCACAAGCTCTGGAGCCACACTGCTGGCCTTCAAAATCCTGGCTCCAGCATTTCTGAACTGTGTGACCTTGGGCAGGTTACTCAACCTCTCTGACTTTGGTTTCCTCTCCGGTATGGGAACAGTGCCTGCCGTACAGGATTTTGTGAGGAATAAATGAGGTCATACATAGAAGCACACAGAACTGTGCCTTGGATAGTAAGTGCTATAAAAGTGTTTGCTGTTATTGGTGTTATTTATGCGACTGCATTATCTAGTTCAATCCCAAGAACCCCCTGAGTCATGCATGCATTACTATGTTTATTTTGAAGATGATGGAGGTTTAAGGAAGGTGAAGCAAGTTGCCCTAGACCATGCAGCCAGCACCTGGCAGAGCACAGCTGCAAAGCTTGGGTCCTCCTGCTGCCTGCGTGTACCGTAGGATGAGGTGCTGGCCAGGTCGCAAGCCAAGCTGGCTGTTTCCAGGTAGCGCGAACCGGACTAGGTAGGTGTCCTTAGAGAGCCTGTCCACGGCACTGATGGGAAAGGCCATGAAGGTCTCCGGGTTCAGCTCGGAGGGGCAGCTCTGCAAGAGGAAAAGATTCAACAGCTAGAATGAGACTCAAGAGGCAGGAGCATCCTGCCCCCAAGGAGAGGCCACCGCGGTTGATAAGCTTCCTGTATAATAGTGTGCTTCCCTTCATGCTCTGCGAATGCCAGAGCTCTTTACGTCGGGCTCATCCTGCGCTGAAGCCTTGCATGGTTTCCCTCAGCCCCAGGATAAAGTACGAGCTCCTTAGCTGAATGGTCAAGGGCCCCGTGGATCGGCCCCAAGCCTCATTTTAGCTCCTGGGCATCAGATGCCAGACTTTTCTCTGTACCCCCAAGGATACCTTGCTGCCTCCAATCTGTGAGTCTTTATTTGCTCAAGCTGTGCCCTCTATCCGGAACACTTATCTGCCGTGTATGAAAGACCCGACCGCTCTTCAAACCTGCTAAATCCAGATGTGCAAAATTTAGAAATTGTTGGGATCTTAAAGATTATTTAATCCGACATCCTTATTTTCTTTTTTTTTGTCTTTTTGTCTTTTTGTTGTTGTTGTTGTTGCTATTTCTTGGGCCGCTCCCGCGGCATATGGAGGTTCCCAGGCTAGGGGTTGAATCAGAGCTGTAGCCACCGGCCTACGCCAGAGCCACAGCAACGCAGGATCCGAGCCGCGTCTGCAGCCTACACCACAGCTCACGGCAACGCTGGATCGTCAACCCACTGAGCAAGGGCAGGGACCGAACCCGCAACCTCATGGTTCCTAGTCGGATTCGTTAACCACTGCGCCACGACTGGAACTCCCGTCATCCTTATTTTCTATGTGGGGAAACAGAGGCCTGAGTGGTAGAGACTTATTTGTCACACCACGAGCAGGGACTCAAATTCATGTCTTCTAAGACTCAGCCTACTTTCCTTACTATTCCACCCACCCACACCTCCTCCAGGAAGTCTTCTCTGAATGCCACAACTCATAGATCTCCCTCTCCTGTAAAATGCCCACACCCAGTTCCTGGGACCACTCCTCACCCCCTGCCCACCATCGCAAGGCCAGGCTTTGAACCGATCCATCTGCTTCTATTAAGCCCACGCTTTTCTCTCTGCTGTGCAGGATCAGAGAAAGCTTCCTCGAGCAGGTACACAGTACAGGGCTGAGGCCCGGAAGAGGCGGCCACCTGGCCCTCGGGTCTGAGGTGTAGCTCTCCCTCACCTGGGACGTGCTCCCTCTCAGCAGGCTCCTGTCCTTGCTGGCTCGGGCTGCCTCCCACCTTGCCAGGTCTCGCTGGTAGAGGTCGAACACACAGGGCGAGCAGCCACTGCCGCAGCACTGGGAGGGCAAGGGCTCCACCGGCCGGAGCTGCAGCCAGGCTTCCTCCTCGTCTTCCTCCCTCTCAGCCATCACCCGTCAGTGGGTCTTGGTCAGGCTGGGAAGCGACACCTGGGCGCTCTTCCCAGGGCAGGCCCAGGCCCTGCCCCCTGGGCAAAGGGAGAACATGGGGCTACATGCTGGTCACCCCTATTCCTCTCGTTCTGCCTGAGGCCTGCAGGCACCAAGCTCAGTGTGAGCCCTGGGGATGGAGTGAACCCACCCTGGAATCTGCTGCCTGGCGGGGGAGGCGGGCAGGCGGGCCACAGCAATTCAAACTGGTGACCTCATCCGGGGCTGGGTGCTGGATTAGGATGACAAAGAAAATCTCATCGGATTCTTGAAATATTTCAAACGATGAAGTAAAACATTTACATACAATTTATTTTATTTTTTGTCTTTTTAGGGCCACACCCACAGCATATGGAGGTTCCCAGGCTAGGGGTCCAATCGGAGCTGTAGCCACTGGCCTATGCCAGAGCCACAGCAATGCCAGATCCGAGCAGCCTCTGCGACCTACACCACAGCTCACAGCAATGCCAGATTCTTAACCCATTGAGTGAGGCCAGGGATCGAACCCACGACCTCATGGTTCCTAGTCGGATTTGTTTATGCTGTGCCACAATGGGAACACCTACGTACAATTTAATAATTATGAAAAATAAATTAAATGCTATACAAGAACCCCTTTGTGCAGTTTCTGCTGTGGCTCAGCAGGTTAAAAACCCGACATAGTGTCCATGAGGATGCGGGTTCAATCCCTGGCCTCGCTCAGTGGGTTTAAGGATCTGGCGTTGCCACAAGGTGTGGCATAGGTCACAGATGTGTTGCTGTGACTGTGGCGTAGGCCAGTAGCTGCAGCTTGGATTTGACCCCTAGCCTGGGAACTTCCATATGCCACAGGTTCGACTGTAAACAAATAAAAAAAAGAACCCCTTTGTAACTAGGACTCACTCAAGTAAAAAGACCCTTGCCAGCATCCCAGAAGCCACAGGGTTAGGGTTAGTGAGGGTGAGGGTTAGGGTTAGGGTTGGTCCCTTCTTGATCACACCCCTGTCCCCCCCAACCACCATCCTGACTTTTGATATAATCATTCCCTTGCGTTTCCTTAGCTGGGCCCCCTTTGTCTGCAACCCTAGCCGCCACAGTCCAGGTTGGCCCAGTTTTCACTTTCATATAAACAGAACCATATGGATATATTCTTCTGTGTCTGGTTTCTTTCACTCAGCATTTGTTGGTGAGTCACCTACCAAACTGCTGCATCTCATCTCACGGGTACAACAAAGCCAGTACTAGAGGTGGCATTTTATGGATGGGAAAACGGGGGTCACATCGCTGCCCACATGATGGCACTGGGACTTTAACTCGGCTCTAATTTCAGAGCATATTGCTCCTCAACCAGAGGAAAGGAGGAGATGGTTGTGGTGGTCCAGGGGAGAGGGGATGAGGCCCTAGACCAGGGCAGCTGCAGGGAGGACGAGAGGACAGGGATCAACTAGAGAAACACTCAAGTGGGAATTCACAGGCCCCGGAGACTGATGGCTGTGAGGTGAGCAGGTGAGGGGGATAGGGACACTAAAGGGACATCAGATGTCTAGCTTGGATCCCTGGGTGGAGAGTGGACCCAAGAGAGGTTGAGTTTTAGGGGAAAGAGGAAGTGGGGGGGATGCTAAGTTCAGTACGAGTTATGCTGGGTGCCAAGCAGCATCCAAGGGAAAAGTCCAGCTGCCAGTTGGATTAAGCAGGTTTAGTTACCCAAGTGTGGAGCTGCAGCTCTGGGTAGCTGACACCAAGGGAAAGACCGAGTGAGTCGAGGAAGAGTATAGGCTGGAGCCGTCTGTAGAGGCCTGCTTGGCTTCCTGCTTCCTGCAGCACTCACGGCGCTTGGTCCAGCCCTGGTCATCTAGGCAATAAATACTCTTCAAGTGAGTGAAGCTCTAACTTACAGTAGGTCACACTGTTCAGAAGTTACATGTTTTTTTGTTTTGTTTTCTCTTGTTTTGCTTTTTAAGGCTATACCCACTGCATATGGAAGTTCCCAGGCTGGTGGCTGAATAGGAGCTGCATCTGCTGGCCTTACTCCACAGCCACAGCAACACGGGATCCCAGCTGTGTCTTGACCATAGTTCACAGCAATGCCGGTTCCTTAACCCACTGAGTGAGGCCAGGGATCGAACCCGCATCCTCATGGATACTAGTCGGGTTCATTACTGCTGAGCCACAATAGGAACTCTAAGAAATTGCATGTTTACAGGTCTTCCTTCTCTATTGAGACTGTGGACTCCTTGAGGGCAGAGAACTGTTTTTAATTTATTTTATGAAACAGCAGTGTGTGCATATATATACATACATAATACATATGTACACACACACACATACATATATTTTAATTGGCCTCACCCACGGCATATGGAAGTTCCCAGGCCAGGGATTGAATCTGAGCTGCAGCCTCAACCCAAGCTGCTACAATCAGATTCTTAACCCACTATGCCACAGCAGGAATTCCAACAGAGCGTATATTTTAAAATATGCATGTTATATGAAAGGAAGGAAGGAAGGAAAGGATCTTGGTTTCAGTACTGTTAGGCAAACACTGTCTGAAAGATCAGGAGGACAGAATATTTTCCTTTTTTTTTTCTTTTTGCCTTTTCTGGGGCGGCTCCCGCGGCATATGGAGGTTCCTAGGCTAGGGGTCGAATTGGAGCTGTAGCCACCAGCCTAAGCCAGAGCCATAGCAACGCAGGATCCGAGCCGCGTCTGCAACCTACACCACAGCTCACGGCAACGCTGGATCCTTAACCCACTGAGCAAGGCCAGGGATCGAACCCGCAACCTCATGGTTCCTAGTCGGATTTGTTAACCACTGAGCCATGACGGGAACTCCAGGAAGGACAGTATAAATGGCTATGATTTTACTTTGAGATGTTTCTGTGAGGGCAGGTTGGGGTTTATCAAAGTTCTCTGCATTTATATGTGGAACTTCACAGTTTATAACAGAAATAGACCTGGTCATCTCACCTGCAAGGAAACTACTCATTTAAAATTCCACAGGTAGGAGTTCCCATCATGGCTCAGTGGAAATGAATCTGACTATTATCTGTGAGGACACAGGTTTGATCCCTGGCCTCACTCAGTGGGTTAAGGATCCAGTGTTGCCCTGAGCCGTGGTGTAGGTCACAGACATGGCTCAAATCCCACGCTGCTGTGGCTGTGGTGTAGGCCGGCAGCTACATCTCTGATCCAACCCCTAGCCTGGGAAACTCCATATGCTGTGGGTGCGGCCCCAAAAAGACAAAATAAATAAATAAATAAATAAATAAATAAATAAATAAATAAATAAATAAATAAAATTAAAATCCACAGGCAAATCAAAGTAGAGAGGGGTTATTTCCTTCCTCGTGTCTGAAAACAGAACTTAGGAGAAGTCTGATGTCACAGACCATCATTTGATGTAAATATCACTCCTCTAAAACGCAGTTTCCTCTAAAACTCCAGTCTTTGATTTTCTCCCATTCATTCCTGCCTTAGATACCTAGGCTGCTCAATGAGGTGAGTGACACTTGTCTCTGTCCTGGAGGCACTCCTGGCTTGGAGGAGAGTCATCCACGAAACAGATAATAACTGTTATAAGAATAGACGTCATTTATTGGGCCAGTCTGTGCCAAGCACTTGGCATCGGCTCACTCAGTCCTCCCGACAGCCATATGTAAGCGGGCTATGCTCTTCCTCATCTCCCAACAGGGAAAACGGAGGCCGGGTCAGGAAGCCAGAATGCAGAGCTCATCTCTTAAGTCTCCAGGCTGCTCTTTCTCCTTAGATCTCATGCTTCTGGAGGGCAGGGGCGAGTGTCTTCATCTCCAACTCCCAGCACAGGTTAGGGGCCCAATTGCCACACTGTCACTGGCTTTTATGAGCACCCTGGGGCCCATAGCTTTGTGTGTGCATTAAGTGCTAGAATCAAGGCGTGGGCCACGTCTATAGAAAAGCAGGGGAGCAAACCACCAAGTCTGCCAGAGGACAGGGAAGTCCCATTTCTTGGTTACCAACCACTTCTTACAGGTCCTAACCTTTAAGATCTGTCCCCCTTTTCCTGCTTCTCATGGCCATTTATACTGGAGCTTCTGATGGGCTCAAGCAGTGGGCTTCCAGTTTCCCCTAACCTGCCACCAGCTCTGATCACGCCAGTCCCCTGCTTAGCAACTTTTTTCAAAAATTGGGATACTTTATTTACTTCTTTATTATAGACGAATCACTTCAATACGATGCATCACTTAATTCATTTCTTTTTTTACACTTTTTTATGTTTTAATTGAAGCATAGTTGATTTATAATGTGTTCGTTTCAGGTGTATAGCAAAGTGATTGTTATATATACATTATGTATATGTATGTATTCTTTTTCACGTTCTTTTCTATCATAGGTTATTAGGGGATATTGAATAGAGTTCTCCCCCGATTGGTAATCTTTACCAGCTCCCCATCATCTACTGGACACAATCCAATCTTTTGCCTGGTGCCCAATGCTCTTCTTGATCAGAACTTGTCCAAATTCTCTTACCACTTACTATCATTGGTTTTAGAAGGACAGTTCCTCTGTGTGCAACAAATCCTTCTTTTATAGAGGAAAAATTTCTTTTTTCTCTTTTTAAGGCCTCACCTGCAGCATATGGGAGTTTCTGGGCTAGGGATCGAATTGGAGCTGCAGCTGTGGTCTATACCACAGCCACAGCAACACTGGATCTGAACCACCATCGGCAACCTATGCTGCAGCTTGCGGCAATGCCAGATCCTCAATCCACTGAGTGACACCAGGGACTGAACCTGCATCCTCACGGGTGATATGTCGGGTTCTTAACCCGCCGAGCCACAAGGGGAACTCCTGAAAAGTTTCTCTCTAGAGGAAAAAAACCCCTGGTTCTATGATTTTGGGAAGATTTAGTAGGCTGAGACCCCCTTGAGGGCAAACATGGTGTCTTATTTCCTTATTCTACCACCAAGCACAGGCCTGGCATATGGAAGGCTCAGGTGAGTGCTAAGTACTCAGTTGACAAATAGGGCTTGGGAGCCAGACACCGTGCTAGGTGCTGGGACACAGCAGAGGTAAATAAAACATGGGCTCTACCTGCATAGAGCTTGTGGCCTGGCACGGTGTCACAGCAGTTCATCTTGCGTGTTATGTACCAGGTTTGTATGAGGAGTGAATGAGGTCTGGTGCTCTTTTTATGCTGATCCCTTACTCCCAAGAGGTATTTGACAGATAAAGTGAGGCAAGTGAAGGAGCTCTGTCAACTGTAAACTCCTGTACAGCAAGGCAGTTATTTATCTTTTTTTTTTTTTGCCTTTTCTTGGGCCGCTCCAACGGCATATGGAGGTTCCCAGGCTTAGGGTCCAATTGGCGCTGTAGCCACCGGCCTACGCCGGAGCCACAGCAACTTGGGATCTGAGCCCTGTCTGTGACCTACACCACAGCTCATGGCAATGCCGGATCCTTAACCCACTGAGCAAGGCCAGGGATCAAACCTACAACCTCATGGTTCCTAGTCGGATTGGTTAACCACTGAGCCATGATGGGAACTCCAAGGCGGTTATTTTATTTATTTATTTATTTATTTTTGTCTTTTTGCCTTTTCTAGGGCCACTCCCGCAGCATATGGAGGATCCCAGGCCAGGGGTCGAATCGGAGCTGTAGCCACCAGCCTAAGCCAGAGCCACAGCAACGCAGGATCCAAGCCGCATCTGTGACTAACACCACAGCTCACCACAACACCGGATCCTTAACCCGCGGAGTGAGGCCAGGGATCGAACCGGCAACCTCATGGTTCCTAGTTGGATTCATTAACCACTGAGCCATGACGGGAACTCCAAGGCGGTTATTTATCCATCTCAGCCTTAAATTTATCTTCTCCATGTTTTACTAATCTCACTTTCCCTGGCTGTTTGGAAATTAGTAGAGAAGTTGGCCATGTTAATCATGAATTTTAAAGATCCAGCTTCCTCCTAAAGACAAGCCTTCTCTCAGCCTCTGCCTTTTCAGTGTAAGAAGCCAGGCGCTGACACCTGCTGTTGCCTCTGCTGCGATGATGCTCCTCACCCTCAGGCCCTGCTTCAAGGTCACCTCCTCTGAGCTCTGCTGAACCTTCCCCCTTCTCATTCTCTAGCAGGTACTATGTTTATTATTAATAATACCTTATTGATTAACCACATATTATTATTTATTCATTCATTAAACACATATTGAGTCTGTGGCAGACGCTGATCTACGGGCAGGCTTCAGTGAAGAATCTGAAACCCGCGCACTCATGGAGCTTACATTCTAGTGGGAGAGTCATTAAACAAGATCAAAATGGAAAACATGTCACGTTAGTGTTAAATGCGAAAGAGAAAAATAACTAGGGAAACGGGGTAAGAAGTGTGTGTGTTGTAATTGCTATTTATTTACTTGCTGTCTGTCTGTATCGCCTACTAACCTATAAGGTCTATGTCACATCTGTTTCATTCACCAGTGCAAACCTGGTGCTCAGCAGTGCCTGAGAGTTTGTCATTTGATAAACACGTGTTGCTCAAAGAGCAGGGTACACCTCCAGGTGTACCTCTGATCCTGCTTCTAGGAGGCGCAAAAGGAAATTCCAAGGAAAGAGGAGGAAAGGAACTCACTTTCAGCGCTGGGGAGGAGGCGAGCAGTACAAGCGGTCGGTGCAAGGACCACGCTCAAGCTTATAGTGAGAAGTGGTTGAGAGGAAAGGAAACCCACCACGTGCGGGACGCTGAGCAGCTGCGCTAGTTTAGGCACTTCTATCCCTATTTTTACAGCGAGGGACTTTAAGGCTCAGAAGGACGTGCCCTGCCCAAACTCCAACTGCCGTAAGAGATCAAGGTTGTCCTGAGTTCGAGTTTGAGGTCCTGGAGCTCTTCTCCTAGTCCCGTCCCAGCCCCCATCACAACCACTCACCTACCCTCCTGCGACTCCCCTCAGGTGAGAATCATGCACGTTTCCCCCCGCCCGCGGCAAGGCGGGCAGGATTCCACCTGCGGGAAAAGGAAGAAGGTCTGGGGGGTGGGGCAAGACAAAGATGCCCTGATTGTGATTGGTTAAAGCCGCTGCCACTCATAAAAGGAGCCCTGGCGTTCAGCCCATTTCGTTCCCAGAAGGCCTTGCGCTCGGGAAGATGGTGGCGTCCAGGTGGAGGCTTTGAGGAGATCCGCTGGGTATGGCGTTGGCGTCTGGACCCGCAAGGCGGGCGCTGGCTCGCTCCGGCCGGCTCGGCCTTGGGGGCTGCGGGGCCCCGAGACGCGGGGCGTACGAGTGGGGTGTGCGCTCCACGCGGAAACCCGAGCCTCCTCCCCTGGACAGAGTGTACGAGATCCCAGGACTGGAGCCCATCACCTACGCGGGGAAAATGCACTTCATGCCCGGGCTGGCGCGGCCAGTCTTCCCTCCCTGGGACCCCGGCTGGACGCACCCAAAGTTCCGCCGCTTGCCCCCGCTTCACGAGCACCCGCTGTACAAGGACCAGGCGTGCTACGTCTTTCACCAGCGTTGCCGTCTCCTCGAGGGTGAGGCCCCAGCACGGGCGGGAAGGAGCCTTGTTCCTCCACTCAGCACAGACCCCAATTTTCTGTGGCCTTGGGCAGGACATTGAAACTCTGTGGGCCTCAGGTTCTTCGTCTGTGAAAGGCGCCCGACATTGATTCCCATCTCCTGAGGTTGTCAAGGTTAAGTGGGACGAAAAGAGCAGCATGTGTGAGAGAGTATTAAGAATTTTAGTGGCCAAGTGAAAAGAACTGGTTTCTAGGCTTAGCCTTGCCTCTCCCTCTCTGTGATTTTGGTCAAGTGGCTGAAGCTTCCTAAGCCTCCATTTCCTGTGGCATGAGTTGTTTTTGACTAGGTGGAGCACATTGGCCGAGCTCTTGACACCCTCCAGATGTAACTATGTTTAAGAACTAGATGGGAGGGAGCTCCCCTTGTGGCTCAGTAGGTTAGGAACCCGATGAGTATCTGTGAGGATGCAGGTTCGATCTCTGGCGTCGCTCAGTGGGTTAAGAATCTGATGTAGGTCGCAAATGTGGCTCAGATCCCGCTTTGCTGTGGCATTGCTGCAGCTCTGATTACACCCCTAGCCTGGTGACTTCCATATGCCACAGGTGTGACCCGAAAAAGAACTAGAGGGGAATTATAGTGCAAAGAGACGACAGAAAGAGTGCTTAATCTGCAGGCCTATCTCCTTTTTTCATAGGATTGGTAATTGTGACAGAGGGGATGTGACTTGCTCACAGCTGTGCTGTAGGTTACTAGTGAAGCCAGGGCTACACCAGGTCAGTGTCTCTTGTCAAAGGTCAGAGCTGAGATGTTTTTCAAGGAAAGGATCCAGACCTAAAAGCTGTCTAGTTCCCTTCTCCCTTATTCCTACTAGGAATAAGAACAGCTCGAAATAACTTGAGCCAAAACTATCTGTATGTCTAGGGCAGTAGCAGAAATTGTTTCATTGTATGGGGGGGGGGGCTTGTTTATTGAGAGACCCTTTACTGATTTTTCTCCTTATTCTTCCTTAGTCCCTAAATCAGGATGGGGTTAGGGCTTGGCCTGAAAACACAAAATGGTCCAGGTAAGTGGGAGCAGAATTTTCCAATGTGTAATTAAGAAAGAAAGAGACCTGTCAGAATTTGGGGACTAAGCCAGCGAATAAATCCTAGGTTTGAAAAAAACTTGAGTCAACCAGCCAGCCTCTTAAAGCTGCCCAAACCCTTTCCTGAAAGCTGGGCTTGCAGCCTTTAAACCCTTTGACTGTCCATACAGAGTGCTGACAGGGACCTCACAAGAGTTGGCATCCTTGAGTGACCCTGGTAACATTACCAGGTAGATGAATTGCCATAGTTGCATTTTAGGAGTTAAATTAACTTGTTCAGGCTGAAAACATACCCTATGCTTTTACCATATGCAGAGAGCTTCAGTAAAGTCTGTAGTAAAACTTTGCAAAACACAGGGCTAGAGAAGCAGATTGGGATAATGGAGAGATCATGGGCTTTAATGTAGACACTCGGGCTCTCCTCCTAGCCCCATCACTTAAGAGGTTTGGGCCTCGAAACAAATCCCTTAGTCTCTCTTGGGTTTCATCCTCCATTCTATAAAATCCCATCCAACTTGTAGGTAAAGCTCCTGGCACAGGGTAGATGGTAATGTTGAGTAAATGGCAGCTCTGTTACATGTTATTCATATATAAAACCTTAATATTTTATCCACTTCTCAAGTTTTAAGAAACAGTGGCAGCATTGGGACTAAAACTCAATTTACCTGACCCCAAGTCCAGAGTTCTTTTTGATGAATCACAGAATCCAGGAGTCACATTCCTAAATATTTGTGTTTCTGGTGTCTTTATGAGCCTTAAAATGAAAGTCTCATTGTCTTTCACTTGTTACCGCAAAAGAAATTGTCTGAAGGTGTTTCCCTCAAAGTGTCCTAGGTTTCCTTTAATCCTAGATGTCATTTTGAAGTTATTTTTTGTTTTTTATGAACTCACCTGCAGCATATTGAAGTTCCTGGGCTAAGGGTGGAGTTGAAGCTGCAGCTGAGGCTTGTGCTACAGCAACACTGGCTCCAAGCCACATCTGTGCCCTTTGCTGCACCTTGCAGCAATTCAGGATCCTCAACCCACTGAGTGAGGGCAGAGGTCTAAACTGCATCCTCTCAGAGACAATACTGGGTCCTTAACCCACTGGGCCACAATGGGAACTCCCACAGACATAGTTTTTCAAACGAAGATAATGTCCCTGAGCTGAGTGTTTTTCCAACTGAGATGAGTAGCCTGCCAACCAGAGCAATCACCAGAACTCCGTTCACCAATGAGCACAACCGTTAAGGAGAACGCAGTGTTGACTTTGAGGGCAGAGGACTGGTATGTGGACTCTGCAGAACCCAGGTCCCTTTGTTTGTGCCTGTTCCCCCTATAGGGAAATAGGATATGCAAAAAGTGAAGCGAGGGAATTTTGCTTGGCAGCACAGCTCATCCTGTTGAGAGTAGGGGGTTTAAATTAGTTTTTAAAGACTAAGCAATCTGAATCAAATCTATTTTAACTTATACTCCTTTTTCTGAAAAGTATTTTGGGCATCTTAAAGACATTTTACAGCACAGATTAAATTAAAAATAGACAGGTGGAGGAAGCCACACAAAGGAAAAACAAAACCGTGAGGTGAATACAAAAAAATCAATTCTGTGAGACTGTACTTATATAGGGACCCCCAAAGTTGGCTCTCAGCTTGCTGACAGTTAGCAAATGATACAGAGATGGGGTCCAAGGACCAGGCCAGCTGCCTGTTTCTATAAATAGTTTTTTTCGAGTGCAAGTGGGGGGGGGATGCTCACTTGTTTACTTATTACCTGTGATTGCTTTCATGCTACAGTGGCAGGTTAGTTGTAACAGAGTCTCTATCGCCCAGAAGCTGAAAATAATTACTGTTTAAGTAAATGTTAAGAAAAGTTTGCTGACCTCTAGCATAGAGGAAAAAACATTTTGAGTTCTGTAATTCACCATGTCTGGAAGACAAAAGAGTACTCTACCCAGGGAAAGCCCAACCTTCCTGTACTGAGGCCAGGGAGTTCAGAAGGTCTCAGGGAGGATCCTATGTAATAAGGTGAATAACATGCTCAGTATGATTCTTGGGACAAATACAGCAGAACATTTCATAGGGCTTCTTCATATAAAAATCTGCTTGTAAAATAGCTCATTATAGAATTGCAGAGTTAAATGAGATGTGAAAAATTACCTAAGTGCTCCCAGACTCAAGACTTCTTAAGTTATTCATGATCCAAAAGTTTCAAGTTATTCATGATCCAAAAGTTATTTCCATTATTTCCAAAAGCTGCTTGCCCTTGATAAAGCAGCATGCATTTATTTAATCCAGGGCCTGCACCTAATGAATGAGGTGTATTTGGCAGCTGTGAGCTTTTCCTGTCAGGGATGGGGTGTGGGTTAGTAGAATTGATGTAGGTTTTGAAAGGTTGTCATCCATTGATCTAGTCCTGTAATCTAGGGTCTGACTGAATCCTGCAGGCGAGGAACATGCTTCGCCTGCAAGATGGAGCCTCCTGATCTTAGCCATCTTTTTCGAGTCTGTGGAACATGGAAGTTCCCAGGCTAGGGGTTGAATCAGAGCTGCAGCTGCTGGCCTACCCGAAAGCCATATGAGATTCAAGCCGCATCTGTGGCCAGTGCCGTAGCTTGTCAGATCCTTAACCCACTGAGTGAGGCCAGAGATTGAACCTGCATCCTCATGGATACTAGTTGGATTCTTAACTGCTGAGCCACAACGAGAACTCCTGATCTTAGCCATCTTAGTGGCTGTTTGAGTTCCTCCAGTGGAAAGTACACACTACCTTAATCAACTGTGAACTGTCTTTGTTTGTTTGTTTGTTTGTTTTGACCACACCTGTGACAAGCATCCCAGGCCAGGGGTGGAACCCCACACCACAGGAGCAAACTGAGGCACAGCAGTGACAATGCCAGATACTTAACCCATTAGGCCACCAGGGAACTCCAACTGTTGCCTCTCTTTAAGGAGGTGCTCATTCCTGCATCTGAATTGAAATCTGGCTCTCCTAGCGTCTAATCTTTGTTTTTAGTTCTGACCCCCTCAGATGTCACAACAAATCCCATCTCTCTTTTGAGGCTGCCTTTCCCCCAAATGCTACCTGGCAGGCTTAAGCATCTCTTCCTGAATTGTCTTCTTTTTTTGGTTTTTCCTTTTTTGTGTGAAAAGGTGTAAAGCAGGCCCTCTGGCTAACCAAGACCCAGTTAATAGAAGGCCTTCCTGAGAAAGTGCTTCGCCTTGCTGACGATCCACGGAACCACATAGAGAACCAGGATGAACGCGTTCTGAATGCCATTTCTCATGCTCGCCTCTGGCACTCTACTGAAGACATCCCCAAGAGAGAGACCTACTGGTAAGGTTCCCTCAAGTCAATAAGGTTTCTAGTGGATAGATGTTGGAATCAGCCTGTGGCTTTACATCTCCAAATGTCTCTTTTCTTCAAGCCCAGTCATTGTGGACAGTCTGATTCAGCTGTGTAAATCCCAGATTCTCAAGCATCCTTCTCTGACCAGGCGGATCTGTGCCCAAAACAACACATTATCTGCCACCTGGAATCGAGGTTGGTCCGCTTGTATACAAGAAAGCCTTGGTCTGTTCATTATGTTTCTACTCTTTGCCCCACCGCTGGCTTATGTTTCTTCCCCGTGTTCTCACTCCCATCCTTCAGTTTTGTGTCTCAGACACATCCTCAGTATCATTAGCCATAACCCACCATTGTTTTTTTTTTTTTTTTGGCTTTTTAGGGCCACACCCACAGCATATAGAAGTTCCCAGGCTAGGGGTCGAATCGGAGCTGCAGCTGCCAGCCTACACCAGAGCCACAACAATGCTAGATCTGAGCCGTGTCTGTGATCTACATTGCAGCTCACGGCAACACCGGATCTTTAACCTACTCAGTGAGGCCAGGGATCGAACCTGCATCCGCATGGATACTAGTCAGGTTTTTTACCACTAAGCCACAATGGGAACTCCCCCTTTTTTGTTTTTAATCACTCCTTTCCAAGACTTAATTGAAACCATGTCTATTGAGTGCTTCCAAGAGCCTAAATACTGAAGACAGGAAGTAGTAAAACACAATCTGCAGTCACAAAATTACATTCTGTTTCAAGAGCCTTCGTATCTAATTCATGCTTTTCTCCTTTTCCGAGTCAGTTTTCCACATAGCTGCTAGAGTGATCTCTTTAAAGTCCAAGTTACGTCTCTTCCCTGTTTCAAATCCTTTACTGTCTGCCAATAACTTAACCATTTATCTTAATATCCAAGATCTCTGTGATATGGCCACCACCTGGTCTTTCTAGACTTAGCTTCTGCTTTACTGCCCCTACCCCCATTCCCAAATTCACACATGGCCAATTGCAGATTTTTGGCATCAAGCTTTGTGTGCCATTGCATGTGCTGTACAGTCTGTCTGGAATGCTTTTTTCTATTTTTCTCATTTCACTAAATTCTGTTTGTGTGCACCCAGCTTAAGCCCCTTTCCATGTGAATCCACAGGTTATCTCTGTGCTCCTTGTGTCCATAAGCCTATTTTCATCCTATCACATATTACATTGCAGTTGTCTTAATAGCTTTTCTGTCTGCCCCACTAAACTGTGTACCTCTCATGACAGGGACTGTCTTACTCATTTTTACCCACAGGGTCTAACAGTTCATGCCACAGAATAGGTGCTGACTGAAGGAAGGGGTGAAACAATACCAATCTCTGGTGTTTTATTTTTTAAACTCAATTTTATTATATTTATAGTGTACAACCATCGCTGCAACTGAATTTTAGAACATTTCTGTCTGAAACCCCAGCCATCCCCCACCCCCACCTATCTGTCTCTTGTGGTAAGCTTAAGTTTTTCAAAGTATTTGAGTCAGTTTCTGTTCTGCAAATAAGTTCACTGTATCCTTTTTTTTTTTTTTTTTTTTGCTTTTTCTAGGGCTGCTCCCGTGGCATATGGAGGTTACTAGGCCAGGGGTCTAATCAGAGCTGTAGCTGCCAGCCTACACCAGAGCCACAGCAACGCGGGATCCAAGCCTTGTCTGCAACCTACACCACAGCTCACAGCAATGCCGGATCCTTAATCCACTGAGCAGGGCCCAGGATCGAACCTGCAACCTCATGGTTCCTAGTCGGATTTGTTAACCACTGAGCCATGATGGGAACTCCACACTGTATCCTTTTTTTTTTTTTTTTTTTTTTCAGATTTCCACATGTAAGTGCTAGCATATGACTTTTGTGTCTTGCTGTCTAACTTCACTTAGTGTGATAATTTCTAGGTTCATCCATGTTGCTGCAATGCTGTTGTTTTCTTCCTTTTTCATGGCTGAGTAACACTCCATTGTGAGTTCCTGTCGTGGCACACTGGAAATGAATCTGACTGGGAACCACGAGATTTCGGGTTTGATCCCTGGCCTTGCTCAGTGGGTTAAGGATCTGGCATTTCCGTGACCTCTGGTGTAAGTTGCAGATGTGAGCTTGGATCCTGCATTGCTGTGGCTGTGATGTAGATGGGCAGTTGTAGCTCTGATTCAACCCCTAGCTGGGAACCTCCATATGCTACAGGTGAAGCCCCCCTGCCAAAAATTCCATTGTTTATATGTTCCACATCTTCTAGATCCACTCCTTCGTTGATGGACATTTAGGTTGTTTCCCTGTCTTGGCTATTGTGTATAGTGCTGCAGTGAACATTGGAGTGTCTTTTTTTTTCTTTTTTTTTTTTAAATTTTTTATTACTCAAATGAATTTATCACATCTGTAGTTGTATAATGATCATAACAATCTGATTTCACAGGATTTCCATCCCACAGCCCAGGCACATCCCCCCACCCCCCAAACTGTCTCCTCCGGAGACCATAAGTTTTTCAGTGTCTGTGAGTCAGCATCTGTTCTGCAAAGAAGTTCAGTCGGTCCTTTCTTCAGATTCCACATGTCTGTGAAAGCATTGGATGTTGGTGCCTCATTGTACAGCTGACTTCATTTAGCATGATAGTTTCTAGGTCCACCTATGTTGCAAAAAATGCTGGTATTTCGTTCTTTTTAATGGCTGAGTAATATTCCATTGTGTATATGTACCACATTTTCTGGATCCACTCCTCTGTCGATGGACATTTAGGTTGTTTCCATGTCTTGGCTATTGTGAAGAGTGCTGCAATGAACATTGGAGTGTCTTTTCAAGTCATGGTTTTCTCTGGATAGAATCCCAGGTGTAGGATTGCTGGTAATTCTATTTTTAGTTTTTTGTGGAATCTCCATACTATTTCCATAGAGATTGCACCAGTCTGCATTCCCACAAACAGTGCAATAGGGTTCTCTTTTCTCCACACCCTCTCCAGCATTTATTGTTTGTAGACTTTTTGATGGTGGCCATTCTGGCTGGTGTAAGGGGGTACCTCATAGTAGTTTTGATTTGCATTTCTCTAATAATTAGTAATGACCATTTTTTCATGTGTTTTTTTGGCCATCAATATGTCTTCTTTGGAGAATTGTCTTTTTAAATCTTCTGCTTTTTTTTTTTTTTTTTTTGTCTTTTCCACTTGCAGCATATGGTGGTTCCCAGGCTAGGGATCTGATCAGAGCTGTTGCTGCTGGCCTATGCCAGGGCATAGCAACACCAGATCTGAGCCGTGCCTGCGACCTACACCAATGGATCCTTAACTTACTAAGCGAGGCCAGGGATCAAACCCACAACCTCATGGTTCCTAGTCGGATTCATTAACCACTGAGCCACGAAGGGAACTCTTGCCCGTTTTTTTGATGGGGTTGTTTGTTTTTTTTGGTATTCAGCTGCAGGAGTTGTTTATGTATTTTGGAGATTAATCCTTTGTCAGTTGCTTCATTTGCAAATATTTTCTCCCATTTTGTGGGTTGTCTTAATCGTTCAGGGTTTCCTTTGCTGTGCAAAAATTTTCTTAAGTTTAATTAGGTCCCATTTGTTTATTTTTATTTTTTATTGTCATTTCTCTAGGAGGTGGAACTCAGAAGATATAGCTGTGTTTTGCGTCAGTGTGTTCCGGCCTGTTTTCCTCTAAGAGTTTTACAGTATCTGGTCATATATTTAGGTTTCTAATCTATTTTGAATTTATTTTTGTGTATAGTGTTAGGGAGTGTTGTAATTTCATTCTTTTCCATGTAGCTGTCCAGTTTTCCCAGCACCACTTATTGAAGGGACTGTCTTTTCTCCATTGTATATTCTTGCCTTCTTGTCAGATTAGTTGACAGTAGGTGTACGGGTTTAATTCTGGGCTTTCTATCCTTTTCTACTGATCTGTATTTCTGTTTTTGTGCCAGCACCATATTGTTTTGATGACTGTAGCTTTGTTGTATAGTCTGGAGCCAGGGATCCCAATTCCTCTAGCTACATTTTTCTTCCTCAGGATGTCTTTGGCTCTTCTGGGTCTTTTGTGCTTCGAAACAAATTTTAAAATACTTTGTTCTAGTTCTGTGTAGAATGCCATTGGTAATTTTATAGGGATTGCCTTGAATCTGTAGATTGCCTTGGGTAGTATAGTCATTTTGACAATATTGATCCTCCAGTCCGAGAGCATAGTATATCTTTCCATCTATTAGTGTCATCTTTGATTTTTTTCATCAATATCTTATACTTATCAGAGTACAGGTCTTTTGTCCCTTTAGGTAAGTTTACTCCTAGGTATTTTATTCTTTTTGCTGTGATGGTAAGTGGGATTGTTTGCCTAATTTCTCTTTCTGATCTTTCATTGTTAGTATGTAGAAATGCAGTCAGTTTCTATGTATTAATTTTGTATCCTGCAACTTTACCAGATTCATTGATGAGCTCTAACAGTTTTCTGGTAGTATCTTTAGAATTTTCTAGGTATAGTATCATGTCATCTGCAAACAGTGATAGTTTTACTTCTTTTCCAATTCGGATTCCTTTTATTTCTTTTTCTTCTCTGATTGCTGTGGCTAGGACTTCCAGAACAATGTTGAATAGTAGTGGTGAGAGTGGACATCCTTGTCTTGTTCTTGATCTTAGCAGGAGTTCCTTGAGCTTTTCACCATTGATAGTGATGTTAGCTGTGGGTTTGTTATATATGGCTTTTATAATGTTGAGGTAGGTTCCCTCTCTGCCCACTTTCTGGAGAGTTTTTACCAGAAATGGTGTTGGATTTTGTCAAAAGCTTTTTCTGCATCTGTTGAGAGGATCATATGGTTGTTGTTCTTCAGTTTGTTAATGTGGTGCATCACGCTGATTGATGTGCGAATATCGAAAAATCCTTGCTTGCCTGGAATAAGGCCCACTTGATGATGGAATACAATCTTTTTAATGTATTGCTGGATTTGGTTTGGTTTGTTGAGGATTTTTTGTGTCTATGTTCATCAGTGATATTGGCCTGTAATTTTTTTTTTGTGGTATCTTTTGTTTTGATATCAGGGTGATGGTGACTTCATAGAATGAGTTTGGGAGTGTTCCTTTCTCTGCAGTTTTTTGGAATAGTATCAGAAGCATAGTGTTAATTCTTTGAATTTTTGATAGAAGTCTCCTGTGAAGCCATCTGGTCCCGGACTTTAGTTTGTTGGATTTTTTTTTTTTTCTTTTTTAGTGCTGCAGCTGCGGCATATGGAACTTCTCAGGCTAGGGGTTGAATGGGAGCTTCACCTGCTGGCCTGTAGGGATCCCAGCTGCGTCTGCCACCTACACCACAGCTCATGGCAATGCTGGCACCTTCACCCACTGAGCAAGGCCAGGGAACAAACTGCATCCTCATGGATACTAGTTGGGTCCGTTACCGCTGAGCCACAATGGGAACTCCCATGTTGGAAGTTTTTTAGTCACAGTTCAATTTCACTACTTGTGATTGGTCCATTCATCTTTTGTATTTCGTCTTGGAAGATTGTACTTTTCTAGGAATTTGTCCATTTCTTCTAGGTTGTCCATTTTATTGGCATACAGTTGCTTGTAGTAGTCTATTATGATCCTTGATATTTCTATGATGTCCCTTCTGCTTTTTCATTTCTAATTTTGTTGATTTGAGTCCTTTTTTTTTTTTGGTGAGTCTGGCTAATTTTGTTGATCTCTTCAAAGAACCAGCTTTTAGTTTTATTCATCTTTTCTATGGTTTTCCTTGTTTCTGTTTTGTTTATTTCTACATGGATCTTTATTATTTCTTTCCTTCTCCTAGCTTTGTGTTTTGTCTATTCATCTTTCTCTAGTTGCTTTAGGTGTAAAGTTAGGTTGTTTATTTTAGGTTTTTCTTGTTTCCTGAGGTAGGTAGGCTTGTACTGGTATAAACTTTTCTCTTTTAGAACTGCTTTTGCTGTGACCCATAAGTTTTGAATTGTTGTCTTTGTTGTCATTTGCTTCTTGATATTTTTTTATTTCCTCTTTGATTTCTTCAGTGATCCATTGGTTGTTTAGTAGCATGTTGTTTAGTCTCCATATGTTTGTGTTTTTTTGCAGTTTTTTCTTGTTCATTTCCAGTTGTATAGCAATGTGGTCAGAAAAGAAGCTTGGTATGATTTTAGTTTTCTTAAATTTACTGAGGCTTGATTTGTGGCCCAGAATGTGATCTATCCTACAGAATGTTCCACATGCCCTTGAGAAGAATGTGTATTCTGCTGCTTTTGGATGGAACGTTCTGTAAATATTAAGTCCATCTGGTCTAATGTGTCATTTAAGGCCCCTGTTTCCTTGTCAACTTGCTGTCTGGTTGATCTGTCCATTGCTGTAAGTGAAGTGTTAGAGTCCCCTGTTTTTATTGTGTTAGTGTCAATTTTTCCTTTTAAGGTTGTGAGTATTTGCCTTATATATTGAGGTGATCCTATGTTAGGTGCATATATGTTTACAATTGTTATATCTTCTTCTTGGATTGATCTGTAGATCATTATGTAATATCCTTCTTTGTCTCTTAGATAATCTCTTTAAGATCTATTTTGTCTCATAAGAGTATTGCTACTCCAGCTTTCTTTGGATTACCATTTACATAAAGTATTTTTTTCCATCCTCTCACTTTCAATTTGTATGTTTCCAGGAACTAAAGTGGGTCTCTTTAAGATGGCATATATGTGGGTCTTGTTTTTGTACCCATTCAGCCAGCCTCTGTCTTTGGGTTGGGAAATTTATTCCATTTAATTTAAGGTAATTGTTGATATGTATGTTCTTACTGACATTATATGAATTGTTTCGGATTTGGTTTTGTTGGTCTTTTTTTTTCCCCTTCTCTTGTTCTTGTCTTTTGTGATTTGATGACTGTTTTATTTTTTTTTGGGGGGGGGGCGGGGGAGGTGAGCACACTTTCAGCATGTGGAGGTTCCCAGGCTAGAGGGTCCAATTGGAGCTGTAGCTGCTGGCCTACACCACAGCTCATGGCAACACCAGATCCTTAACCCACTGAACGAGGCCAGAGAGTGAACCTGCATCCTCATGGATGCCAGTCAGATTCGTTTCCACTGAGCCACAAAAGGAACTCCTGATGACTATCTTTAGTGTTGTGCTTCGTTTACTTTTTCTTATTTCTGTGTGTATCTATTGCAGATTTTGGTTTGCAGTTACCGTGAAGTTTTGTTATAGGAGTCTGAATATATATATATATATACAAGGTTTATTTAAAGTTGCTGGTTTCTTAATTGCAAGTGCATCTCCAGGTCCTGTAGTTGTACCCTCTTCTCTCAGGATTTCTGGCTTTGGTAGCATATTTGTATGTGGATGATTTCCTGCCTTTACCATATGTATGCCTTTGCTGGTGAGCCTTGTCATTTATAATATTCTTGTTTCTAGTTGCGGCCTTTTCTTTTCCACCTAGAGAAGTTCCTTTAGTATTTGTTGTAAAGCTGGTTTAGTGGGGCTGAGTTCTCTTAGCTTTTGCTTATCTGTAAAGCTTTTGATTTCTCCATCACATCTAAATGAGAGCCTTGCTGGATAGAGTGATCCTGGTTGGAAAATTTTTCCCTTTCATCATTTTAAGTGTATTGTGCCACTCCCTTCTGGCCTGCAGAGTTTCTGTGGAAAAATCAGCTGAAAGTCTCATGGGAGTTCCCTTGTAAGTTACTTGTTTCTTTTCCCTAGCTGCTTTCAATATTTTCTCTTTGTCTTTAATTTTGATCAGTTTGATTAATATTGTTCATCCTTGGGTATATAGTACTCAGTGTGCTTCCTGGATTTGAGTGAGCGATTCCTTTTCTGTGTTAGGGAAGTTTTCAGCTGTTATCTCTTCAGATATTTTCTCTGGCCCTTTCTCTCTCCCTTCTCCTTCTGGCACCCCTATGATATGGATGTTGGTGCATTTAATGTTGTTCCAGAGTTCTCTGAGACTACCTTCATTTCTTTTCAATGTTTTTTCTCTTTTCTGTTCTGTGTCAGAAATTTCTCCTGGTCTGTCTTCCACCTCGCTTGTTCGCTCTTCTGCCTCCTGTATTCTGCTGTTGGTTGCTTCTAGTGAATTTTTTACTTCAGTATGTTGCATCTCTGCTTGCTTAATCTTTAAATCTTCTATTTCTTTGCTCAGTGTTTCTTATAATTTATCTCTCCTTGCCTCCAGTTTGTTTCCAAGGTCTTGAGTCCTCCTTACTGTCATTAGTCTGAAGTCTTTCTCATGGGAGGTTAGTAACCTCCAGATCACTTAGCTGTTTTTCTGGGGTTTTTTTTCTTGTTCTCTCATCTGAGTCATAATTCTCTGCCTCTTCATTTTGTATAGGTTTTTGGTGTGGTCTGCTTTTTGCAGACAGTAGGGTTGTAGTGTCTCTTGCTTCTGATGTCTGCCCTCCTTGTGGCTAAAGTTGCTATGGGGGCTTGGTGCAGGCTCCCTGATGGGAGGCACTGGTGCTTGCCCACTGGTAGGTGGAGCTGATTCTTATTCCTCTGTCTGGGGGGAATGTGTCTCTGGGTGTGATTAGAGTTGG
The DNA here is from genome assembly GCF_016906955.1 of Phacochoerus africanus. Taxonomy (NCBI): domain Eukaryota; kingdom Metazoa; phylum Chordata; class Mammalia; order Artiodactyla; family Suidae; genus Phacochoerus; species Phacochoerus africanus. The sequence goes on along the minus strand of NC_062551.1, from coordinate 157,645,476 downwards.
CTGTGTGCTGGGGGTGGGGTGTCTCTAGGCAGCCTGTTTGCTGGTGGGTGGGGCTGTGTTCCCACCAGGTCTGTCGTTTGGTCTGGGGCCTCTCAGCCCTGATAGGTGTGGTTAGATGTTTCCGAATTGGCCACCTCCAGAGGAGTTCACACTGATGGTTATTCCCCTGAGACCTTTGCCTCCAATGTTCTTCCCCTACAACGAGCCACAGTCATGCCCTGTTCTCCCAGGAGCTCCTCCAAGAACCTTAGGCAGGACTCACTCAGATTCCTCTGGAGTCTCTGCTTTGTCCTGGGACCCAGTGCACATGAAAGCCTGTGTGTGTCTTTCAAGAGTAGAGCGTCCATTTCCCCCATTCCTGTGGAGCTCCTGTGTACAAGCCCTGCTAGCTCTGAATGCCAAATGTTCCTCTTTCTGATGCTAGATCCCCAGGCATGGGAACCTGACCAGTTTAGAACTCTCAATCCCTTGTGTGAGCCCCTGGGATATAGTTACTTTCCAGTTTGTGGGACACCAACCCATTACATACGGGGTTGCTTTTATCAGGTAATCATCCCTCCGATTGTCTTGATGTGGCCTCCTCTCTTTCTTCTGGAGTAGGATATCTTTTTTGATAATTTGCAGTCTTGTTTTGTTGAAAGTTGTTCTGCAGTTGGTTGTAATTTTGTTACTTTTATGACAGAAGGTGAGCTCTAGTCCTTCTACTCCACCATCTTAATCTTTTTTTTTTTTTTCCTTATTCCCCAACATATTCACAACCACTGTGATTATTTAGTATGCAAGTTTGGTTTATGTGTTCATTTCTCAGTAAACCATACACCCTTAAGGACCCGAATCTTTGGTTTGTTTTTTGTTTTTTGGGGTTTTTTTTTGTCTTTTTGCCATTTCTTGGGCCACTTCCATGGCATTGGAGGTTCCCAGGCTAGGGGTCTAATTGGAGCTGTAGCCGCCGGCCTACACCAGAGCCACAGCAACACAGAATCCAAGCCGTGTCTGCAACCTACACCACAGCTCGAGGCAACGCCAGATCCTTAACCCACTGAGCAAGGCCAGGGATCGAACCCCCAGCCTCGTGGTTCTTAGTCGGATTCGTTAACCACTGAGCCACGACGGGAACTCCCCCACCATCCTAATCTTAATCGAGTTACCAAATCTCAGTTGTTGAGACAGGGACGTTCTGCGGACACAAGGTGTTCTGTTTGGTGGAACCCTGGAGCAAGAAAACCAGCAGCGAAATAATTTGGGACTTCTGCTTGGTCAGGTTTCTCCAGCTTGCCCCTTTGAGTATGACCTTCCTGGCAAAGAGTCAGCTTTGCGGAGGTAATGGCACCACTAAGGAAATTAGTGAACCTCATTAATAAGGAGTACTTGCTGGCCCATTATCAAGTATTAGCTCTAATTAAACTGCCCCATTTGGAGCTGTCACTGGAGGAGGGCTGTGGAGGGAATTGAAGTGGAAACCACAGCAGAGTAGTCTGTCGGGAGAAGCTAAAACCCAAGGTTAGAAGAGGTCCAGGCACGTTTATCTTCCTTGAGGATTATATGTGAGGAAACAGGAAATATTTGTGAAAACTGTTCCTGAGGTGTGGGTATGTTGTATTTTAACATGCCGGTCAGAGTTTATCCGTGCACAGATGTGGCACCCCTTTTTGCATAACCAGTGGATGCAGTACATGTGCTAATTAAATGGCAGTGCTGTTGGCCAAACCAGTTTTTAATTTTTTTTTTTTTGGTCTTTTTGCTATTTCTTTGGGCTGCTCCCTTGGCATATGGAGGTTCCCAGGCTAGGGGTCGAATCGGAGCTGTAGCCACTGGCCAACACCAGAGCCACAGCAACTCGGAATTCTGAGCCGCGTCTGCAACCTACACCACAGCTCACGGCAACGCCGGATCCTAACCCACTGAGCAAGGGCAGGGACCAAACCCGCAACCTCATGGTTCCTAGTCGGATTCGTTAACCACTGCGTCACGACGGGAACTCCCCAAACCAGTTTTTAGACATACAGGCACATCAGCCTTGGTCCATTACCATCACACTGCGATTTGTAGTGTTTGGTTTGTATTTCTTAAAACCCAAGAACCTTGAGAGGTAGATTTGCCTCCATGGAGAATCTTTAGGAGGCCATTCTCCAGGAGTCTTCCCAGATGGCATTTGGCATTTGGCTAGTCAGATGTGAGTTTTTAGAGACACCAAGTCTCTACGTAATATGTATGCTAATCTGACTTAAGTGAGGCTTTTGGATTGGCTTGATAGATGTATGTGAGTGTATATATAAAAATAATATATACCTATAATAATGTATAATAAATAACTTACATGTAAATGATCTTTCTCTTTTTGCTTCTTAGGGCCGCCCCTGCGGCATATGGAGGTTCCCAGGCTAGGGGTTGAATTGGAGCTACAGCCACCAACCTATGCCACAGCAATGCCAGATCCGAGCCACGTCTGCGACCTGCACCACAGCTCATGGCAGTGCCAGATCCTTAACCCACTGAGCGAGGCCAGGGATTGAACCTGTGACCTCATGATTTCTAGTCAGATTCATTTGCACTGCACCATGACAGGAATTCCACGTGATTATTATTTTTTTGCTTACTGAGGACAATCTGGTCCTTTTCCTGGGTTTAGTAGCCTTTCTCCCAGCCTCTAGCCTCAGTTCTCCTCTGTCTCCATCCCTCCTTTCCTGCCGTATCATACTGCAGTCGTCTGGACTCATTTCCCTAAACTCTGCCATGGAACAGCACACTTTTGGGCCATGGTGTGTGTTCTTCCTCATTCACTAGAATAGTGTTCCCCTCTCTTTGCCTGGCAACCTCTCCAGCCGTTTTCAGCCAAGAGTGGTTTTGCCCTCTAGGGGAGATTGGGCGTTGTCTGGAGACGTTTTCGTTTGTCATGTCTTTATCCAGGGTGGGGGTAGTGGAAGTTCTACTGGCATCTAATGAGTAGAGGCCAGGAAGGCAGCCAGACGTCTGTAGTGTACAGGACAGTCTCCCTCACCAAAGAATTATCTTGTCCAGAATGTGAACAGTGCCAAAATCGAAGTTGTGCTCTTATCCGTCTTTCAGAAACTGGTTTAAAGGCATTGCTTTGTTCAGGAAGCTTCCCAAGTGTCCAGAGGAGATCATTTTCCCGACCTCCACTGCCTCCGAGTGTGGTTCGTTCTTTTGCTGTAGCACTTACTCCCTGCCAGCTCCTTTAGAACAGAGAGTTAATCTCACTCATTTCTGGGTCCCCAGTTTAGAGCAGGTGCTTGGGAAGATCTGAACCCACAGAAACCACCAGGTCTTAGGAGTCATTGGAACGGGAGCACAGGAAAAAAGAGTTCATTGGTTGGTCCCCCTCTCAAGAAACCCAGGACCAATACCTTAACCACAGTTTTGTTTTCTGTGAGGAGGCTGATCAGCTGGGAAAGCTAATAAAGACCTGAGCCTGGCAGGATGAAAGCTTTAGACTTTGCTGAGTTGAGTTAAGGCTGTTAGATCAGGGTAGACTAATCATCTTTCTCTCCTTTTAGAGTCTATTCTCCTTCAGGTCCATGGTTCCAGTGGAGCCCGACTGAATGCCAAGGATCCTCTGCCCCCTGTTGCCTCCCAAGAGGAGGTGGAAGCTACTAAGAATCACGTTCTTGAGACCTTCTATCCCATATCTCCCACTATGGGTCTTCAGGAATGCAATGTTTATGATGTGAATGATGATACAGGTAAGTATCAAAGCCTGAATTTTTTTTTTTTTAAGGCAACGTAGAGATGAGGGGCAAGATTTTTGCAAAAAGAGGGAAGCACCTCCTGTGCGTTTTCTTCTAAGAGCCATGTAGTAGCCTTGTGAGACAGGTGCTATTAATCCCATTTTATAGGCAAGGAAACTGAGAATCAGGGAGGTTAAGTGATTTGCTCAAAGGCTGACTTTGCCTTTGACCCCTGAGAAGTAATACTTATTTATTTTTGGCTGTGTCCATAGCCTGTGGAAGTTCCGGGGCCAGGGATTGAACCTGCGGCACAGCAGTGGTAGTGCTGGGTCCTTAATCTGCTGAGCTACAGAGAAACTCCTTTTTTCCTCCCTTCCTTGCTTCATTCCTCCCTCCCTTTTCTTTCTCTTGGCAATTTCGTGCCACTTTCTGCTGTACAGCAAAGTGACCCAGACATACAACATATGTACACATTCTTTTCCATCATGACCTATGCCAGGATATTAGATACAGTGCCCTGTGCTATGCAGGACTTGTTTTTTATCCATTATAAACGTAATAGTTTGCATATGCTAACTCCAGATTCCCAGTCCACCCCTCTCTCACGTCCCTCCAAGCCCTTGGCAACCACAGGTCTGTTCTCCATGTCTGTGAGTCTTTGTGTTTTGTGGATAGGTTCATTTTTTAAATATTGAAATATACATTTTTAAATTTATAATTCACTTAAAACTTTTTTTTTTTTGCTGTAGGTGATTTACAGTGTTCTGTCAATTTCTACTGTACAACAAAATGATCCAGTTATACATATATATGTGTTCTTTTTCTCATATTCCATTATGTTCCATCACAAGTGAGTGGCTATAGTTCCCTGTGCTATAGAACAGGATCTCATTTCTTGTCTATTCTCAGTGTAATAGTTTGCATCTACTAACCCCAAATTCCCAATCCATCCCATCCTCTCCTGTTCCTCTTGACAACCACAAGTCTGTTCTCCAGGTCCATGAGTTTCCTTTCTGTGGAAAGGTTCATTTGTGCCATATATTAGATTCCAGATATAAGTGATATCCTATGGTATTTGTCTCTTTCTGACTTACTTCACTCAGTATGAGAATCTCTAGTTGCATCCATGTTGCTGCAGATGGCATTATTTTGTTCTTTTTTATGCTGAATACTACTCCATTGTGTATATGTACTACATCTTCTTAGTCCATTCATGTGTTGCTGGACATTTAGGTTGTTTCCATGTCTTAGCAACTGTGAATCCTCTTTAATTTCCTTGATTACTGTTTTATAGTTCTCAGCATGTAAGTCTTTAACCTCCTTGGTCAAGTTTATTCCTAGATATTTAACTTTTGGGGGTACAATCTTAGAAGGTATTATATTTTTATATTCCTTTTCTAATATTTCATTATTAGGATACAGAAATGATTTTTGAATGTTTATCTTGTATCCTGCTACTTTGTCGATTAGAGTAATTTATGTGTGGAGTCCTTATGGTTTTCTATATATCGCATCATGTCATCTACATACAGTGACAATTTTACCTCTTTCAATTTGGATACCCTTTATTTCTTTTGTTTGTCTGATTGCTGTGGCTAGGTTGTGTAATACTATGTTGAATAAAAGTGGTGAGTGGGCATTCTTATTTTGTTCCACATTTTAGTGGGAAGGCTTTCAGCTTTTCTCTGTTGAGTATTATATTGGCTGAGGGTTTGTCATAAGTGGCATTTATTATGTTAAGGTATGTTCTCTCTATACCCACTTTGGTAAGAGTTTTTATCATGAATCGATGTTGGATTTTGTTAAATGCTTTTTCTGCATCTATTGAGATGATCATGTGGTTTTTTACTTTTCTTTGGTTAATGTGTGTGACGTCGTTTGATTTGCATATGCTGAATCATCCTTGTGAACCTGCAGTGAATCCCACTTGGTTGTGGTGTATGATCTTTTTTATAGGAAGTTGGATTCAATTGGCTAAAATTTTGTTGAGAATTTTTGCATCTATGTTCATCTAAGATATTGGCCTCTAATTTTCTTTCTTGGTAGTATCTTCAGTTTTGGTATTACGATGATGGTAGCTTCATAGAATGTCTTTGGGAGTGTTCCTTCTTCTTCCACCTTTTGGAAACATTTTAGGATGGGTATAAGTTCTTTGTATGTTTGGTAGAATTCACCTGTGAAGCCATCTGGTCCTGGACTTTTGTTCATAGCGAGTGTTTTTTTATTACATATTCAATTTCATTTCTTGTGATTGCTCTGTTTAGTTGATCTGTTTCTTCTTGATTCCGTTTTGGTAGGCTGTGTGTCTTTAGAAAGTTGTCTTTTCTTCTAGGTTGTCACATTTGTTGGCATATAGTTGTTCATAGTATTCTCCCAAGGTTTTTTGTATTTCTGCAGTATCCATTGAGATTTCTCATTTTCCATTTCTTACTTTATTTCTTTCTCTATTCTTGGTGATTCTAGCTACAGGTTTGTCAATTTTGTTTACCCTTTCAAAGAACCAGCTCTTGGTTTTATTGATTTTTTTTTTTAATCTCTGTTTTATTGATAGATTTTGAAAGGTTTTATTTTCATTGTCATTTGTCTCAACACATTTTTTAATTTCCCTTTCGATTTCCTTGTTGACCCATTGGGTTTTTTAGTAGCATGTCATTCAGTCTTCCTGTAATCAGTTTTTTCTCATTTCTTTTCCTGTGGTTGAGTTCTAGTTTCATGCCATTGTGGTCGGAGAAGATTCTTGAAATAATTTCTGTACCCTTAAATTTGTTGAGGTTAGTTTTGTGCCCCAGTATGTGTTGAATCCTTGAGAATGTTCCATGTGTCCTTGTAAAGAATGTATATTCTGATTTTTTTTTTGATGTATTGTCCTAAAAATATCAATCAAGTCTAACTTTTCTGTTGTGTCACTTAAGATCTCCGTTGCCTTGAGGATTTCCTGTCTAGAGGATCTGTCCATTGATGTGAGTGGGGTGTTAAAGTCTCCTTCTATTGTATTCCCATTGTTAGGTCTGTTAGTATTTGTTGTATGTATTTGGGTGCCCCTATATTAGAGGCATTTATATTGATGACTGTAATATCCTAGTCTTGAATGGATCCTTTTATCATTAAATAGTGTCCTCTGTCCTGTATGGCTTTTGTTTAAAAGTCTATTTGGTTTGAAAGGAATTTTTTTTTTTTGTCTTTTTGCCTTTCCTAGGGCTGCTCCCACGGCATATGGAGGTTCCTAGGCTAGGGGTCTAATCGGAGCTGTAGCCACCGGCCTACACCAGAGCCACAGCAACGCGGGATCCGAGCCACATCTGCAACCTACACCACAGCTCACGGCAACGCTGGATCCTTAACCCACTGAGCAAGGCCAGGGATCGAACCTGCCACCTCATGGTTCCTAGTCAGGTTTGTTAACCACTGCACCAAGATGGGAACTCCAAGGTTTGAAAGGAATATTGCAGCTCCCACTTTCCTATGTTTTCTATTGGCATGAAATACCTTTTTCCATCCATTCACTTTCTTTCTTTCTTTTTTTTTGTCTTTTTTGCCATTTCTTGGGCTGCTCCTGTGGCACATGGAGGTTCCCAGGCTAGGGGTCGAATTGGAGTTGTAGCCGCTGGCGTTCGCCAGAGCCACAGCAACTTGGGATCCGAGCTGCGTCTGTAACCTACACTACACTCACGGCAACACCGGATCCTTAACCCACTGAGCAAGGCCAGGGATTGAACCCGCAGCCTCATGGTTCCTAGATCGGATTCATTAACCCCTGCACCACGACAGAAACTCCCATCTACTCACTTTCAATTTATATGCATCTGTTGCCTTAAGGTCAGTCTCTTTTAGGCAGCATATTGTAGGCTCTTGTTTTATTATACAGTCTGACACTCTGTGTCTTTGATTGGAACGTTTAGTCCATTGACATTGTAAGTAATTATTGATAAATATGTATGTATTGCCATTTTAAACCTGTTGTCCAGTTGATTCTGTGTTTCTCCTTTGTCCTTTTTTTGATGGGATGGTTTACTTGTATTATATGCTGGTGTCCTCTTCTTTTTAATTTCTGTGAATGTGTTTTTCGGTTTTGATTTGTGGTTGCCCTGTTTTTCTGGTGTGTTAAACCCCTTACTATATCTGCTTGCTTTAGCCTGCTAGTCACATAGGCTCAAACACATTCTTAAAAAAAAGTGTAGGTTTTCTTGCTTTACTTCCCCACATTTTATGTTTTTTATGTCCTTTTTTAACATCTTGTTTGTCCTTTTGCTGTTCCTTGTGTTTATCATTGCTTTTATAATAGTTTTGTTCTGTTTTTTTTCCTTTTAGACCTGTATACTGGCTTATTTAAGTAATTGCTTTCCAATTGTCATTTCCTCCATCCTGTTCCTTCTTCTTTTTTTATTTAGAAGAGACCATTCAGTATTTCTTTTAGAATGGGATTAGTATTGCTGCACTCTTTCAGTTTTTGTTGCTCGGAGAAATTCCGTATTTCTTCTTCTATTTTAAATGATATTTTTGCTGGGTAGAGTATTATAGGTTGCAGATTGTTCCCTTTTCGAACTTTTCCCTTTTTGAACTTTTGAATATATCTTGCCACTCTTCTGGCCTGTAGTGTTTCTGTAGAGAAATCAGCTGATAGCCTTATGGGAGTTCCCCTATAATTAACTCTTTGTTTTTCCCTTGATGCCTTTAGAATCCTCTCCATTTTTTAATAATATGTCTTGGTATAGGCTTGTTTGGGGCCCTCTGTGCTTCCTGTATCTTGATAGCTGTTTCCTTTTAGATTTGGAAAGTGTTCAGCCATAATTTCTTCAAATATATTTTCAGTGCCCCCCCCTTCCCTTCTCTTTCTGGAATCCCTATTATGCATAGATTGGCCCGTTTTATATTATCCCATGAATCTCTTATATTGCTTTCATGTTTTTTCATTTGGTTGTTTGTCTGCTGTCCTGATTAGGTGATTTCCATTATTCCAAGTCACATATTTGTTCCTCTGAATTATTCATTCTGCCTTTCAGTGCTTTTAACTCAGCTTTTGTGTCTGTGAATGAATTTTCTAATTTTTTATTTTTCTTTTTTTGGGGGGGTTGGGTGTTTTTTTTTTTAATTACTTAATGGATTTTATTACATTTATAGGTGTACAACAATCACAACCAAATTTTACAGCATTTCCATCCCAAGCCCTCAGTGCATCCCTGCTACCCCCCTACCTGTCTCATTTGGAAGGCCTAGGTTTTTCAAAGTCTGTGAGTCAGTATCTGTTCTGCAAAGAATTTTACTGTATCCTTTTTATAGATTCCACATGTAAGTGGTAGCATTTGTTGTTGGTGTCTCATGGTCTGACTGACCTCACTTAGCATGATAATTTCTAGGTCCATCCATGTTGCTGCAATTGCCATTATTTCTTTCCTGTTAATGGCTGAGTAATATTCCATTATGTATATGTACCACATCTTCTTGGTCCACTCCTCTGTCAATGGACATTTAGGTTGGTTCCATGTCTTGGCTGTTGTGAAGAGTGCTGCAATGAACATTGGAGTACATGTGTCTTTTTGAGTCATGGTTTTCTCTGGATAAATCCCCAGGAGTGGGATTGCTGGGTCAAATGGTAGTTCTATTTTTTGTTTTCTGAGGAATCTCCATGCTGTTTTCCACGGTGGTTGTACCACTTTACATTCCCACCAACAGTGCACTAGGGTTCCTTTTTCTCCACACCCTCTCTAGCATTTATTGTTTGTAGACTTTTTGATGATGGCCATTCTGGCTGGTGTGAGGTGGTACCTCATCGTGGTTTTGATTTGCATTTCTCTAATGATGAGTGACATTGAACATCTTTTCATGTGTTTTTTGGCCATCTGTATGTCTTCTTTGGAGAACTGTCCATTTAGATCTTCTGCCCATTTTTCGATGGGGTCATTTGTTTTTTTTGGTATTGAGCGGTAGGAGGTGTTTATAAATTTTAGAGATTAATCCCTTGTCAGTTGATTCATTTGCAAAGATTTTCTCCCATTCTGTGGGTTGTCTTTTTGTTTTGTATAGGGTTTCCTTTGCTGTGCAGAAACTTTTAAGTTTAGTTAGGTCTCATTTGTTTATTTTTGTTTTTACTGTCATCGCTCTAAGAGGTGGTTCTGAGAAGATGTTGCTGTTGTTTATGTCAGAGTGTTTGGCCTGTTTTCCTCTAAGAGTTTCATAGTATCTGGTCTTAAATTTAGGTCTTTAATCCATTTGGAGTTTATTTTTGTGTATGGTGTTAGGGAGTGTTGTAATTTCATTCTTTTCCATGTGGCCCTGTCCAGTTTTCCCAGCACCACTTACTGAACAGGCTGTCTTTTCTCCATTGCATATTTTTGCCTCCTTTGTCATAGATGAGTTGCCTGTAGGTGCGCGGGTTTAATTCTGGGCTTTCTATCCTGTTCCACTGATCTACATTTCTGTCTTTGTGCCAGCACCGTATGGTTTTGATGACTGTTGCTTTGTAGTATAGTCTGAAGTCAGGAGGCCTGATACCTCCAGCTCCGTTTGTCTTTTTCAGGATGTCTTTGGCTCTTCTGGGTCTTTTGTGCTTCCAAACAAATTTTAAAGTATTTTGTTCAAGTTCTGTGAAAAATGTCCTTGGTAATTTGGTAGTGATTGCATTGAATCTGTAGATTGCCTTGGGTAGTATACTCATTTTGATAATATTAACTCTTCCAATCCAAGAGCATGGTATGTCTTTCCATCTGTTTGTGTCATCTTTGATTTCTTTTATCAGCAGTAATTGTTTCTTGTCTACTTTTTATGTTTTCTAGTTGCTTTCTAAAGTAATAGGCATCACTGTTCTCATCTGCTCTTAAGTCCTTCATATTCACTCTTAATTTCTTCACTATTTTCTCTCCCTTTTGAACTTGGTCTATTAGACTGCAGAGGTCTGTTTCATGGTTTGCTCCTTCAGGGGGATTTTCCTGTTCTTTTAACTGGGAATGGTTCCAGAGCTTTTGCATTTTGCTTATATTTTTTTTTAAGCCTGAGTCTCAGCACCCAGCCCCTGCCCGAGCATCTCAGGCTGTGGTGTCTGGGGGTGGTGGTAAATGTCTTTGTGCTGCTCTCTCTCTGCTTTGCCTTTCTCAGTCTGGCTGCTGCAGTTTTTTCTTGGAGGTCCCTCCATCCGGCTGATCTCCATCACTTCAGTGGCTTCCCAGGGTGCAGGTTCCTTTCTTCTTTAATAGCTCCCTCTCTCAGAAGTGCTGGAACTGTCTTGATTGCTTTCTTTTCTTCTCTCTTTTTTTCCCTTTTATTCTACCCAGTTATGTGGAGGGTTTCTTGCCTTTCTTGGAGGTGTAAGGTCTTCCTCCTTACACCATTCAGTAGATGTTCTGTGCAAATACATGTGGATAGTTAGTTTTTGGTTTTGGTTTTGGTTTTTTTTTGATGGTTTGTGGGAGAATGAGTGTCACGTCCTACTTCTTCCACCATCTTGATTCCTCTCCGATTTGTGCATTATTTCAGGTTCCACATATAAGTGATATTATATGGTATTTGTGTTTCTCTTTTTGACTTACTACACTTGGTATAAGAATCTCTAGTTGCATCCATGTGTTGCTGCAAGTGCCTTTATTTCATTCTTTTTTATTGACAGAGTAGTATTCCATTGAATGTATGTACCACATCTTCTTAATTAATTCATCTGCCAATGGACTTTTAGGTTGTTTCCATGTCTTGTCTATTGTGAAATAGCTGCTGCTATGGATATAAGGGTGCATGTATCTTTTTTTTTTCTTTTTTTCTTTTTTGGCTGTATCTGCAGCATATGGATATTCCTAGGCCATGGATGGAATCTGAGCTGCAGCTGTGAACCTGTGCCACAGCTGTGGCAACGCCAGATCCTTAACCCACCAAGCTAGCCCAGGAATCAAACCTGTGTTGCCAAAGAAACTGAGCCACAGTGGGAACTTGCATGTATCTTTTTTTCTTCTTTTTATGGCTGTACCCGTCTCATATGGAAGTTCCTAGGCTTAGAGTTGAATCGGAGCTGCAGCTACCAGCCTATGCCACAGGCACAGCAATGCCAGATCTGAGTTGTGTCTGTGACCCATACCACAGCTTGTAATAACAGCTGATCCATAACTTACTGAGCGAGTCCAGGGATTGAACCTGCATCCTCACAAACACTATATTGGGTTCTTAACCTGTTTGAACCACAGTGGGAACTCCTGCATGTATCTTTTTGGTATTATAGTTTTGTTCAGATAAGTTCCCAGGAGTCAGATTGCTGGACATATGATAATCCTGTTATTAGTTTCCTGAGGAACCACCATGCTATTTTCCATAGTGGTTGCATCAACTTACATTCCCACTGGCGGTGTAGGACTCCCTTTGCCCCACACCCTCCCCAGCATTTGTTATTTGTAAACTTTTTCATGTTACATCAGTTTTAATGGGTAGCGTGAGGGGCTTTTGACCAGGCATCAAATGTTTCCTTTATTCATAGGTCCCTTGAGATACACCCTTTTCCTGTGCGCTCTGAACTCAGGCCAACCTCCAGCTAAGAGTGAGGAAGCCTCAAAGGCCTTGAATGGGGCTGTTTGTCCCACTTCCATCAAACAAGGCTGCACCACCTAGCCTGTGAGCCAGGGAAGAAACTAGGGAGTCAGGCTGGGCAGCCCTGCCATCCACTCAGCCATGAACCACAGCATCTTCCTCCTTCACTTCTCTTCATTTCCACAGCTACACCAGGGTCAGTCCTTACTGTCCCTCATCCAGCCTGTTGGCACAACCTCTTAACAGGTTAGTCTGACCCAGGCTCTTCAGTCCCCTCTAGTTCACGGATTAAATCCCATTGCTCTCCATGCCCACCTCCTCAGGGCCTGTTGAATAAAGTTTTCACTCCTTGGCTTATCACACGAGGGCCTTCATGTCTGCCCTCTGCCTGTCATGCCAGCCTCATCTTTGTCTCATGCCCCACAAGCCCCCTTTATTCCAGCTGTGCCTTTCCCCCCACCATGCTTGGGCACTTCTCTTCCCTCTGCCTGCACTTTGACCTTTCACCTCTTTTCTCTTCAGCTTAGTAACTACTCATACTCATCTATCACAGTTCATCTTAGGCCTCACTTCTTCCCAGAAATGCTCTACGACCTTACAGTCTGGTCAGGAGCCTGTCATCTGTCCTCCCACAGCCCCCTGGCTCCCCTCATGGCTTTACATGTCCCTGTGTCTGGGTGTGATCCGTTTTCCTGTCTTTCTCCCCTCTAGCCTTGGTGTGCTCCTCAAAGGCAGTGGCAGGCACTGTGTGGCCTCTGTTCCTGGCACCTGTCTGAGAGCTTGCTGCAGAGGGAGTGCAGAGAGTTGGGTGTTCACATGTGCTGAGGAACTGAAGCAGACAGGAAAGTCATGTCTCTCTTGAGTGGTGATCTCCTCTGAGACTTTCCAAGCCCACACTTTTCCAGCCTCTTTCCTCCTTTGCATCCTCTTCTGCTCATCCAGGTCAATCACTCTAGAAGCCCCTAGCCGCCGAGAGTTTGCTCATGGCCATGCAGGGGAAGAAATTTTAACCCAGCAGGGATGCGGCTGAGATGAATAAGTGCTGAACTTTCATTCTCAGCACAATGTTGTGAGGTAGGGGAAGTAGTTTGTTACTAATAAGTATTGAATTTTGTAAGTGATTTACTTTAAAAAAAAATAAATAACCATAGATTTCTGGTCATCCTTCTAACACTGTCATCTGTGTGCTTGAAAGAGAGAAAAAGGGGTGGAATTAGAGCTTGTCTGCAAGAATCACCTGTAACAGGTCGGCAAACATTTCCTGTACAGAACTAAGTCATATTTTAGGTTTTTGCAGGCCCCATTTGGTCTCTATCACAGCTACTTAATAGACATATGTAAATCAGTGGGTGTGGTTGTGCTCCAGTAACAATTTCATTTTCAAAAACAGGCAGGGGCCAGATTAGCCAGCAGGTTGATGTTTGCCAGCGTCTGAGCTGTCATGATGACATCTCCTTCTCCTGAGTCTTTGTAGTGCCTGGCACTGAGCTGAGGCGGGGTGGCTTTGCTGAGGCTTTGGGGCAGGCTGATTACTCTTCTACCCTCCACATGATGACATGTCTTGCAGGGTTCCAGGAGGGTTATCCTTACCCCTGTCCCCACACCCTGTATTTCCTGGAGTCAGCCAATTTACGACCACGCCGCTTTCAACCAGATCAGCTGCGGGCCAAGATGATCCTGTTTGCTTTTGGAAGTGCCCTGGCTCAGGCCCGGCTCCTCTATGGGGTACGTATGTGGAAGAGACGACAAGCTGCTTTGCTTTGTGTCAGTCTCCTACCTTATCTCGTTCAAAGGAGAAAAGAGGACATGGAGGTTGTTTGCTTGACGGAAACAGGGTGAGCCGCTTCTACTCACTCGACAGAGATGGACTGCTGTCTGTTAGGGGCCTGTGATGTGCCTGTCTTCTGCATAAGAAGCCTTGTTTTTTATTACAATAGCCCACACAGTTTCATTGTGATCCCCATTTTTCAGATGATGCCTCTGAAGTCCAGGGAGGCAAGCAGCTTGTTTAGCATTGCACAGCGGTAAGTGATAGAGAAAGGATTGGGACCAGGTAGCCCCAAGTCCCAGGGCTTCGCTTAGCTGTGCTCCAGCACATGGCCTCTGTTCTGTATAATTGGAGCCAAAGCACAAGGCTCCCACGGGCAGGCAGGAGGAAGTGAAGCAGGAGAGATGTCCCAGACCTGCCTGTCCAGACCTCTCAGGACAGGTTCTGAGGACCAAGATACCACTTGGTGGTAGCCCCTGGATTCTCAGAGGTCTCCAGGACCTAGATGTTAAAGAAGGCAGAGTGGTTGCCACAGAATCGGAGGAAAGCATGGCTGGGGAACAAAGGCCTCTGGGGAGGATGGCAATGCGGGAGTCCCTAAGCAGGCCTGGGACACCAGATCCCTGTTTTGTATGTGTGTTGGGGCTAGGGGGACTTTTTTTTTTTTTAACTCAGTGAATTTTAGTATATTTATAGTTGTACAACCATCATCACAACCCAATTTTAAAACATTTCCATCCCAAACCCTCAGCTAATCCCCACCCCCAACCTGTTTCCTTTGGAAACCTTAAGTTTTTCAAAGTATGAATCAGTTTCTGTCCTGCAGATAAGTTCATTGTATCCTTTTTATAGATTCCACATATAAGTGATAGCATGATACATTTATGTCTCACTGTCTAACTTCACTTAGCATGATAATTTCTAAATCCATCCATGTTGCTGCAAATGGCATTATTTCACTCCTTTTTATGGCTGAGTAATATTCCATTGTGTATATATACCACATCTTCTTTATCCACTCCTCTGACAATGGACATTTAGGTTGCTTTCATGTCTTGGCTGTTGTATATAGTGTTGCAGTGAACACTGAAGTGCACATATCTTTTCAAGTCCCAGTTTTCTCTGGATAGAGGTCCAGGAGTGGGATTGCCGGATCAAATAGAACTTCTGTTTTTAGTTTTTTTGCAGAATCTTTATACTGTTTTCCATAGCAGTTGCACCAATCTACATTCCCACCAACAGTGTAATGTTTGTAGACTTTTATTGGTTCCAGGATTTTGGGTCCAATCAGAGCTGTAGCCACTGGCCTACACCATAGCCACAGCAATGCCAGGTCTGAGCGCGTCTGTGACCTATACCAGAGTTCATGGCACCAGCAGATCCTTAATCCACTGAGCAAGGCCAGGGATTGAACCTGCGACCTCATGAATACCAGTCGGATTTGTTTCTGCTGAGTTATGACGGGAACTCCACTGTTTGTAGACTTTTTGATGATGGCCATTCTGCTCATATAAGGTGGTACCTCTTAGTAGTTTGATTGGCATTTCTCTAATAATTAGTGATGTTGAACATCTTTTCATGTATTTGTTAACCATCTCTATGTCTTCTTTGGAGAATTGTCTGTTTAGATCTGCCCATTTTTAAAATTTTTTTTATTTTTTGGTATTGAGCTGCAGGAGGTGTTTATATATTTTGGAGATTAATCCCTTGTCAGTTGCTTCATTGGCAAATATTTTCTCCCATTTTGTGGGTTGTCTTTTCATTTGTTTGGGTTTTCCTTTGCTGTGCATAAACTTTTAAGTTTAATTAGGTCATTTGTTTATTTTTGTTTTTATTGTTATTACTCTAGGAGTTGGATCTGAGAAGATAATGCTGTGGTTTATGTCAGAGAGTGTTTGGCCTATGTTTTCCTCTAAGAGTTTTATAGTATGCAGTCTTATGTCTAGGTCTTTAATCCATTTTGAATTTATTTTTGTGTATGGTGTTAGGGAGTGTTCTAATTTCATTCTTTTCCATGTAGCTGTCCAGTTTTCCCAGCACCACTCATTGAAGGGACTGTCTTTTCTCCATTGTATATTTTTTTTTGTCTTTTGTTGTTGTTGTTGTTGTTGTTGTTGTTGTTGTTGCTATTTCTTGGGCCACTCCCGCGGCATATGGAGGTTCCCAGGCTAGGGGTTGAATCAGAGCTGTAGCCACTGGCCTATGCCAGAGCCACAGCAACGCAGGATCCGAGCCACGTCTGCAACCTACACCACAGCTCATGGCAACACTGGATCGTTAACCCACTGAGCAAGGGCAGGGACCAAACCCGCAACCTCATGGTTCCTAGTCGGATTCGTTAACCACTGCGCCACGACAGGAACTCCTCCATTGTATATTCTTGCCGCCTTGTCAAATTAGTTGACCGTAGGTGTATGGGTTTAATTCTGGGCTTTCTGTCCTTTTCTGCTGATCTGTAGTTCTGTTTTTGTGCCAGCACCATACTGTCTTGATGACTGTGGCTTTGTAGTATAGTCTGGAGTCAGGGAACCTGATTCCTCCAGCTCCATTTGTCTTTTTCAGGATGCCTTTGGCTCTTCTGGGTCTTTTGCACTCCAAGCAAACTTTAAAATATTTTGTTCTAATTCTGTGCAGAATGCCATTGGTAATTTGATAGGGATTGCCTTGAATCTGTAGATTGCCTTGGGTAGTATAGTCATTTTGACAATATTGATCCTTCCAATCCAAGAGTATGGTATATATTTCCACTATTTGTGTCATCTTTTTTTTTTTTTAATTTTAGGACCATACCTGTGGCATATGAAAGTTCAAAGGCTAAGGGTAGAATCGGAGCCATAGCTGCCAGCCTGTGCCACACCCACAGCAACCTGGGATCCAAGTTGTATCTGCGACCTACACCATAGCTCACAGCAATACTGGATCCTTAACCCAATGAGTGAGGCCAGGGATCAAACCCATATCCTCATGGATACTAGCAGATTCATTTCTGCTGCGCCACAATGGGTACTCTGTGTCCTCTTTGATTTCTTTCATCAGCATGTTATACAGGTACAGGTCTTTTGTCTCTTTAGGTAGGTTTATTCTCAGTTATTTTATCCTTTTTGCTGTGATGGTAAATGGGATTGTTACCCTAATTTTTCTTTCTGATCTTTCATTATTAGTATATAGAAATGCAGTTGATTTCTGCGTATTTTGTATCCTGAGTCTCTCATACTAAGTGAAGTAAGTCAGAGAAAGACAAATGTGATATGATATCGCTTATATCTGTACCTTTGGCATAAATGTACCTTTCCACAGAAAAGAAACTCATGGACTTGGAGAATAGACTTGTTGTTGCCAAGGGGGAGGGAGTGGGATGGACTGGGAATCTGGGGTTAGTAGATGCAAACTATTGCATTTGGAGTAGATAAGCAATGAGTTCCTGCTGTATAGCGCAGGGAACTATATTTAACCACTTACGGAACATGATGGAGGATAATGTGAGAAAAAGAATACGTATATGTGTGACTGGGTCACTTTGCTGTACAGTAGAAATTGACAGAATATTGTTAACTACTTTATAATGGAAAAAATAAAAATCATTAAAAAAGAAAAAAAAATGGTATCTTATAACTTTACCAGAGTCGTTGATGAGCTCTAACAGTTTTCTGATGGTGTCTTTAGGATTTTTTAGGTGTAGTATCCTGTCATCTGCAAACAGTGATAGTTTTACTTCCTCTTTTCCAATTTGGATTCCTTTTATTCCTTTTTTTTCTCTGATCGCCATGACGAGGACTTCCAAAACAATGTTGAATAGCATTGGTAAGAGCAGACATCCTCTTCTTGTTGCTGATCTTAGCAGGAATCCTTTGAGCTTTTCACCATTGACAATGATGTTAGCTGTGGGTTTGTCATATATGGCTTTTATTATGTTGAGGTAGGTTCCCTCTATGCCCACTTTCTGGAGGGTTTTTATCAGAAATGGGTGTTGGATTTTGAAAAGTTGGGTTGTTTATTTGAGATTTTTCTTGATTCCTGAGGTAGGCTTGTGTTGCTAAAAAAAAAAAAAAAAACTTCCCTCTTAGAACTGCTTTTGCTGCAGCCCATAGGTTTTGAGTTGTTGTCTTTGTTGTCATTTGCTTCTAGGTATTTTTCAATTTCCTCTTCGATTTCTTCAGTGATCCATTGGTTGTTCTTAGTAGTATGTTGTTTAGTCTCCACATGAAGTCCATCTGGTATAATGCATCGTTTAAGGCCTGTGTTTCCTTGTTGATTTTCTGTCTGGTTGATCTGTCCATTGCTTTAAGTGGGGTATTAAAGTCCCCCCGCAACTGTGTTATTGTCAGTTTCTCCTTTTAAGGTTGTGAGCAGTTGCCTTATATATTGAGGTGATCATATATATTTACAATTGGGTGTATATATATATATATGTTTACAGTTGTTACGTCTACTTGGATTGGTCCTTTGATTATTATGTATGTCCTTCTTTTGTCTCTTATAATATTCTTTATTTTAAATTCTGTTTTGTCCTATATGAGTATTACCACTCCAGCTTTTTTTTTTGTAATTTTATTTTACTTATTTTTTCTGCTGTACACTGTGGGGACCACGTTACACTTACATGTATATACTTTTTTCCTCCCTTTGTTCTATTGCAATTTAAGTATCTAGACATAGTTCTCAATGCTACACAGCAGGATCTCATTGTAAATCCATTCCAAGAACAATAGTTTGCATCTGATAACCTCATATTCCTGATCCCTCCACTCCCTCCCTCTCCCCCTCAGACAGTCATAAGTCTATTCTCCAAGTCCATGATTTTCTTTTCTGTGGAAATGTTCATTTGTGCTCTATGTTAGATTCCAGTTATAAGTGATATCATATGGTATTCGTCTTTCTCTTTCTGACTTATTTCACTCAGGATGAGAGTCTCTAGTTCCATCCATGTTGCTGTAAATAGCGTTATGTCGTTCTTTTTTATGGCTGAGTAGTATTCCATTGTGTATGTATACCACATCTTCCTAATCCAGTCATCTATCGATGGACATTTGGGTTGTTTCCATGTCTTGGCTATTGTGAACAGAGCTGCAATGAACATGCGGATGCATGTGTCTTTTTCACGGAAATTTTTGTCCAGATATATGCCCAAGAGTGGGATTGTGGGGTCATATGGTAGTTCTGTGTATAGATTTCTAAGGTATCTCCACACTGTTCTCCGTAGTGGCTGTACTAGCTTACATTCCCACCAGCAGTGCAGGAGGGTTCCCTTTTCTCCACACCCCCTCCAGCACTTGTTATTTGTGGACTTATGAATGATGGCCATTCTGACTGGTGTGAGGTGGTATCTCATGGTAGTTTTGATTTGCATGTCTCTTATAATCAGAGATGTTGAGCATTTTTTCATGTGCTTGTTGGCCATCTGTACATCTTCCTTGGAGAACAGTCTATTCAGATCTTTTGCCCATTTTTCCATTGGGTGACTGCCTTTTTTGCTGTTGAGTTGTGTAAGTTGCTTGTATATTCTAGAGATTAAGCCCTTGTCCATTGCATCATTTGAAACTATTTTCTCCCATTCTGTAAGTTGTCTTTTTGTTTTCTTTTTGGTTTCCTTTGCTGTGTAGAAGCTTGTCCGTTTGATTAGGTCCCACTGGTTTATTTTTGCTCTTAATTCTGTTGCCTTGGGAGACTGACCTGAGAAAATATTCATGAGGTCGATGTCAGAGTGTTTTGCCCATGTTTTCTTCTAGGAGTTTGGTGTCTTATCTTATATTTAAGTCTTTCAGCCATTTCGAGTTTATTTTTGTGCATGGTATGAGGGTGTGTTCTAATTTAATTGCTTTGCATGCAGCTGTCCAGATTTCCCAGCAATGCTTGCTGAATAGACTTTCTTTTTCCCCTATTATGCTCTTGCCTCCTTTTGTCAAAGATTAATTGACCATAGGTGTCAGGGTTTATTTCTGGGTTCTCTGTTCTCTTCCAGTGGTCTGTCTGTTTGTTTTGATACCATTACCACACTGTTTTGATGACTGTGGCTTTGTGACATTGCTTGAAGTCTGGAAGAGTTATGCCTCCTGCTTGGTTTTTGTTTCTCAGGATTGCTTTGGCAATTCTGGGTCTTTTGTGGCATTGCTTGAAGTCTGGAAGAGTTATGCCTCCTGCTTGGTTTTTGTTTCTCAGGATTGCTTTGGCAATTCTGGGTCTTTTGTGGTTCCATATAAATTTTTGGATTGTTTGTTCTAGTTCTGTAAAAAATGTCATGGGTAATTTGATAGGAATTGCATTGAATCTGTAGATTGCTTTGGGTAGTATGGCCATTTTTACAATATTGATTTTTCCATTCTATGCACATGGAGTATCTTTCCATTTCTTTACATCTTCTTTAATTTCTTTGATTAAAGTTTTATAGTTCTTGGCATATAAGTCCTTTACCTCCTTGGTCAGGTGTATTCCGAGGTATTTGACTTTTTGAGGTGCAGTTTTAAAAGGCATTTTTGTATTCCTTTTCTAATAAATCATTGTTGGTATACTGAAATGCAACTGATTTCTGAATGTTAATCTTATATCCTGCTACTTTGCTGAATTTATTAATCAGTTCAAGTAGTTTTTGGGTTGAGTCTTCAGGGTTTTCTATGTACAGTGTCTTGTCATCTGCATACAGTGACAGTTTTATCTCTTCTCTTCTATTTGGATGCCTTTTATTTCTTTTGTTTGTCTAATTGCTGTGGCTAGGACTTCCAAAACGATGTTGAATAGCAGTGGTGAGAGTGGGCATCCCTGTCTTGTTCCAGATTTGAGTGAGGCTTTCAGCTTTTCTCTATTGAGTATTATATTTGCTGTGGGTTTGTCACAAATGGCTTTGATAATGTTCAGGAATATTCCCTCTATACCCACTTTGGTGAGAGTTTTCATCATAAATAGATGTTGGACTTTGTCAAATGCTTTTTCTGCATCTATTGAGATGATCATACGGTTTTTGACTTTCCTTTTGTTAATGTGGTGTGTGATGTTGATTGATTCGCGTATGTTGAATCATCCTTGTGAACCTGGGATGAACCCTACCTGGTCATGGTGTATGATCTTTTTGATAGGTTGTTGGATTCGGTTGGCTAAAATTTTGTTGAGAATTTTTGTGTCTATATTTATCAAAGATATTGGCCAATAGTTATCTTTTTTGGTGGTATCTTTGTATGGTTTTGGAATTAGGGTGATGGTGGCATCATAGAATGTTTTTGGGAGTGTTCCTTCTTCTTTGACCTTTTGAAGAAGTTTAAGGAGGATGGGCACCAGATCCTCTTTGTATGTTTAGTAGAATTCGCCTGTGAAGCCATCTGGTCCTGGGCTTTTATTTGTAGGGAGTGTTTTTATGACATACTGAATTTCATTTCTAGTGATCAGTCTGTTCAGTTCTGTTTCTTCTTGATTCAGTTTTGGCAGGCTGTAAGATTCTAGAAAGTTGTCCATTTCCTCCAGATTGTCAAATTTGTTGGCATATAGTCGTTCATAGTATTCTCACGGTTTTTGTATTTCTGCAGTATCTGTTGTGATTTGTCCTTTTTCATGTCTAATTTTGTTTATTTGGCTTCTTTCTCTCCTCTTCTTAGTGAGTCTAGCCAGGGGTTTGTCAATTTTGTTTACCTTTTCAGAGAACCAGTTCTTGGTTTTATTAATTTTATCTATTGTTTTTTGATTCTCCATTTTATTGATTTCCTCTTTGATCTTTATAATTTCCTTCCTTCTGCTGACTTTAGGTCTTTTTTGTTCTTTTTCTAATTCGTTTAGTTGGAGGGTTAAGTTGTCAGTTTGAGATCTTTCCTCTTTTTTGAGGAAGGCCTGTGTCTCTATGAATTTCCCTCTGAGCACTGCTTTTGCAGCGTCCCATAGATTTTGAGAGGTTGTGTCTCCATTATTGTTTGTCTCAAGGTATTTTTTAATTTCCCTCTTGATTTCCTCATTGACCCATTGGTTCTTTAGGAGCATGTTTAGTCTCCGTGTAGTAGTTTTTTTCTCATTTCTTTTCCTGTGGTTGATTTCTAGTTTCATGGCATTGTGGTCAGAGAAGATACTTGAAATAATTTCTATGCTCCTGAATTTGTTGAGGTTAGCTTTGTGTCCCAATATGTGATCGATTCTTGAGAGTGTTCCATGTGCACTTGAGAAGAATGTGTATTCTGATTTTTTTGGATGTAGTGTTCTGAAGATGTCAATTAAGTCTAACTTTTCTATTGTTTCCTTTAGGATCTCTGTTGCTTTATTGGTTTTCTGTGTAGAGGATCTGTCCATTGATGTGAGTGAAATATTAAAGTCTCCTACTATGACTGTATTCCCATCAATTTCTCCCTTTATGTCTGTTAATATTTGTTGTATGTATCTGGGTGCTTCTGTATTTGGGGCATATATGTTGACGATGGTAGTATCCTCTTCTTGAATGGATCCCTTAATCATTAAATAGTGTCCTTCTTTGTCTTTATTTGTCTTTTGTTTTAAAGTCTATTTTGTCTGATATGAGTATTGCAACTCCTGCTTTCCTGTCATGTCTATTGGCATGAAATAATTTTTCCCACCCCTGCACTTTCAATCTACATGTATCCTTTGTCCTAAGGTGAGTTTCTTGTAGGCAGCAGATTGAAGGCTTTTGCTTTTTTATCCACTCAGCCACTCTGTGTCTTTTGATTGGAGCATTCAGTCCATTGACATTTAAGGTGGTAATTGACAGATGATTATTTATTGCCATTTTAAACCTCGTTCCAGTTGATTCTATGATTCTTCATTCTATCCTTCTTTTTTTGGTTGGATGATCTCCAATTATTTTCTCCTTGAGTGTTTTTCTTTTCATTTTTTGTGACTGCTCCAGCTTTCTTTTGATTACTGTTTTACATAGAATATTTTTGCCATCTCTTTCTCTCCCTCTTTTTTTTTTAATTATTCAGTGAGTTTATCACATCTGTAGTTGTATAATGATCATCACAATCCAATTTCACAGGATTTCCATCCCACAACCCAAGCACATCCCCTCACCTCCCAAACTGTCTACTCCGGAGACCAAAAGTTTTTCAATGTCTGTGAGTCATCAACTCTTCTGCAAAGTTCATTCTGTCCTTTTTTCAGATTTCACATGTCAGTGAAAGCATTTGATGTTGGTGTCTCATTGTATGGCTGACTTCACTTAGCATGATAATTTCTAGGTCCATCCATGTTGGTAAAAATGCTGGTATTTCGTTCATTTTAATGGCTGAGTAATATTCCATTGCGTATATGTACCACATCTTCTTGATCCACTCCTCTGTCGATGGACATTTAGGTTGTTTCCATGTCTTGGCTATTGTGAAGGGTGCTGCAATGAACATTGGAGTACATGTGTCTTGTCGAGTCATGGTTTTCTCTGGGTAGATACCCAGGAGTGGGATTGCTGAGTCAAATGGTAGTTCTATTTTTAGTTTTCTGAGGAATCACCATACTGTTTTCCACGGTGGTTGTACCAATTTACATTCCCACCAACAGTGTACTAGGGTTCCTTTTTCTCCACACCCTCTCCAGCACTCATTTTTATTTTTTATTTTTTTGTCTTTTTACCATTTCTTGGGCCACTCCCACGGCATATGGAGTTTCCCAGGCTAGGAGTCCAATCAGAGCTGTAGTGTGCTGGCCTACGCCAGAGCCACAGCAATGTGGGATCTGAGCCTCGTCTGCAACCTACACCACAGCTCACGGCAACGCCAGGTCCTAAACCCACTGAGCAAGGCCAGGGATCGAACCCACAACCTCATGGTTCCTAGTCGGATTCTTTAACCACCGTGCCACGATGGGCACTTCTCCAACACTTACTGTTCGTAGACTTTTTGATGATGGCCATTCTGGCTGGTGGATGGTGGTACTTAATGATGGTTTTGATTTGCATTTCTCTAATGATAAGTGACATTGAACATCTTTTCATGTGTTTTTTGGCCATCTGTATGTCTTCTTTGGAGAACTGTCCATTTAGATCTTCTGCCCATTTTTTGATGGTTTTTTTTGTTTATTTTATTTTTATTTTTTTTGTCTTTTTGCTATTTCTTTGGGCTGCTTCTGAGGCATATGGAGGTTCCCAGGCTAGGGGTCGAATCGAAGCTGTAGCCACAGGCCTACGCCAGAGCCACAGCAACGCGGGATCCGAGCCACATCTGCAACCTACACCACAGCTCACGGCAACACTGGATCCTTAACCCACTGAGCAAGGGCAGGGACGGAACCCACAACCTCATGGTTCCTGGTCGGATTCGTTAACCACTGCACCACAACGGGAACTCCTTTTTTTTTTTTTTTTGGTATTGAGCGGTAGGAGGTGTTTATAAATTTTAGAGATTAATCCCTTGTCAGTTGATTCATTTGCAAAGATTTTCTCCCATTCTGTGGGTTGTCTTTTTGTTTTGTATAGGGTTTCCTTTGCTGTGCAGAAACTTTTAAGTTTAGTTAGGTCTCATTTGTTTATTTTTGTTTTTACTGTCATCGCTCTAAGAGGTGGTTCTGAGAAGATGTTGCTGTTGTTTATGTCAGAGTGTTTGGCCTGTTTTCCTCTAAGAGTTTCATAGTATCTGGTCTTAAATTTAGGTCTTTAATCCATTTGGAGTTTATTTTTGTGTATGGTGTTAGGGAGTGTTGTAATTTCATTCTTTTCCATGTGGCCCTGTCCAGTTTTCCCAGCACCACTTACTGAACAGGCTGTCTTTTCTCCATTGCATATTTTTGCCTCCTTTGTCATAGATGAGTTGCCTGTAGGTGCGCGGGTTTAATTCTGGGCTTTCTATCCTGTTCCACTGATCTACATTTCTGTCTTTGTGCCAGCACCGTATGGTTTTGATGACTGTTGCTTTGTAGTATAGTCTGAAGTCAGGAGGCCTGATACCTCCAGCTCCGTTTGTCTTTTTCAGGATGTCTTTGGCTCTTCTGGGTCTTTTGTGCTTCCAAACAAATTTTAAAGTATTTTGTTCAAGTTCTGTGAAAAATGTCCTTGGTAATTTGGTAGTGATTGCATTGAATCTGTAGATTGCCTTGGGTAGTATACTCATTTTGATAATATTAACTCTTCCAATCCAAGAGCATGGTATGTCTTTCCATCTGTTTGTGTCATCTTTGATTTCTTTCATCAGTGTCTTATTATTTTCAGAGTACAGGTCTTTTGTCTCTTTAGGTAAGTTTACTCTTAGGTATTTATTCTTTTGGATGTGATGATAAACGGGATTACTTCCCTAATTTCTCTTTCTGATCTTTCATCGTTAGTATATAGAAATGCTGTTGATTTCTGTGTATTAATTTTGTATCCTGCCACTTTGCCAAATTCCTGGATGAGCTCTAAGAGTTTACTGGTAGTCTTTGGATTCTCTAGATATAGTATCATGTCATCTGCAAATAGTGATAGTTTTACTTCTTCCTTTCCTATTTGGATTCCTTTTATTTCTTTTACTTCTCTGATTGCTGTGGTTAGGACTGCCAAAACTACGTTGAAGAGTAGTGGCGAGAGCGGACATCCTTGTCTTTTTCCTGATCTCAGCGGGAATTCTTTCAGTTTTTCACCATTGAGAATGATGTTCGCTATGTGTTCATCATATATAGCCTTTATCATGTTGAGGTAGGTTCCCTCTGTGCCCACTTTCTGAAGGGTTTTTATCAGAAATGGGTGTTGGATTTTATCAAAGCTTTTTCCACGTCTATTGAGAGGATCATTTGGTTTTTATTCCTTAGTTTGTTAATGTGGTGCATCACACTGATGGGTTTGCGGATATTGAAGAACTCTTGCATCCCTGGGATAAATCCCACTTGATCATGATGTACAACCCTTTTAATGTATTGTTGGATGCGGTTTGCTAGTATTTTGTTGAGGATTTTTGCATCAGTGTTCATCAGTGAAATTGGCCTGTAGTTTTCTTTTTTTGTGGTATCTTCATCTGGTTTTGGTATCAGAGTGATGGTGGCCTCATAAAATGAGTTTGAGAGTATTCCTTCCTCTGCAGTTTTTTGAAATAGTTTCAGAAGGAGAGGTGTTAGTTCTTCTCTAAATGTTTGCTAGAATTTGCCTGTGAAGCCATCTGGTCCTGGACTTTTGTTTGTTGGAAGTTTTTTTTTGGTCTTTTTGCCTTTTCTAGGGCTGCTTCCCCTGGCATATGGAGGTTCCCAGGCTAGGGGTCTAATTGGAGCTGTAGTCTCCAGCCTACACCAGAGCGACAGCAGTGTGGGATCCAAGCCGCGTCTGCGACCTACACCACAGCTCACGGCAATGCCATATCCTTAACACACTGAGCAAGGCCAGGGATCGAACCTGCAACTCATGGTTCCTAGTCAGATTTGTTAACCACTGAGCCACAATGGGAACTCCCTTGTTGGAAGTTTTTTAATCACAGTTTCAATTTCAGTTCTCGTGATTGGTCCATTCATCTTTTCTATTTCATCTAGGTTTAGTCTTGGAAGATTGTACTTTTCTAAGAATTTGTCAATTTCTTCTAGATTTTCCATTTTATTGGCGTATAGTTGCATATAGTAGTCTCTTATGATCCTTTGTATTTCTGTGGTGTCTATTGTTATTTCTCCTTTTTCATTTCTTTTTTTTTGTTTTGTTTTTTTGTTGTTGTTGTTGTTGTTGCTATTTCTTGGGCTGCTCCCGCGGCATATGGAGGTTCCCAGGCTAGGGGTTGAACCAGAGCTGTAGCCACCGGCCTATGCCAGAGCCACAGCAACTCAGGATCCGAGCCGCGTCTGCAACCTACACCACAGCTCACGGCAACGCCGGATCGTTAACCCACTGAGCAAGGGCAGGGACTGAACCCGCAACCTCATGGTTCCTAGTCAGATTCCTTAACCACTGCGCCACGACGGGAACTCCTCCTTTTTCATTTCTAATTTTAGTGAGTCCTCTCTTTTTCTTGATAAGTGTCGCTAAGGGTTTATCAGTTTTGTTCATCTTTTCAAAGAAACAGCTTTTTGTTTCATTCATCTTTCCTATGGTTTTCTTTGTTTCTATTTCATTGATTTCTGCTCTGATCTTTGATTTCTTTCTTTCTACTAACTTTAGGTCTGGTCTGTTCTTCTCTCTTGAGCTGCTTTAGATGTAGAGTTAGCTTGTTTATTTGAGCTTTTTCTTGTTTGCTGAGGTGGGCTTGTATTGCTATAAACTTTCCTCTTAGAACAGCTTTTGCTGCATCCCATAGGTTTTGGAGTGTTGTATCTTTGTTGTCATTTGCTTCTAGGTATTTTTTAATTTCCTCTGATTTCTTCAGTGATCCATTGGTTGTTTAGTAGCATGTTGTTTAGTCTCCATGTGTTTGTGTTTTTTGCAGATTTTTTTCTTGTTGGTTTCCAGTCATATAGCATTGTGGTTGGAAAAGATGCTTGATATGATTTCAATTTTCTTAAGGTTACAGAGGTAGCCCAGGATGTGATCAATCTTAGAGAATGTTCCATGTGCTCTTGAGAAGAATGTGTATTCTGTTGTTTTTGGATGGAATGTCCTTCCCTTAAAATATTCTTCATTTTAAAGTCTATTTTGTCTGATGTCAGTATTGCTACTCCAGCTTTCTTTTGATCCCCATTTGCACGGAATATTTTCTTCCATCCTCTCCCTTTCAATTTGTATGTTTCCCTAGAACTGAAGTGGGTCTCTTAAAGGCAGCATATATATGGGTCTTGTTTTTGTATCCATTCAGCCAGTCTGTGACTTTGGGTTAGGGAATTTATTTCATTTACATTTAAGGTAATTGTTGATATGTTTATTCTTATTGCCACTTCATAAATTGTTTTGGAATTTTTTGGTGGAGGTTTACCCCCTTCTTCTCTTGTTCTTGTCTCTTGTGGCTTGATGACTATTTTTAGTGTTGCGTTTGGATTGCTTTTTCTTATTTCTGTGTGTATCTGTTGTAGATTTTTGGTTTGCAGTTACCATGAAGTTTTGATCCTAGAGTCATAAGATGTTTTAAGTTGTTGGTTTCTTAATTGTAAGTGCATCTCCAGCATCCTGCAGTTGTACCCTCTTCTCAGGATTTCTGGTTTTGATAGTATATTTGTGTGTGGATGATTTCCTACTTTTACTATATGTATGCCTTTACTGGTGAGACTTGTCATTTATAATATTTTTGTGTCTAGTTATGGCCTTTCTATTTCTGCTTTTTTTTAACCCACACCGTATGGAGGTTCCTAGCTAGGGGTCGAATCAGAGTTACTGCTGCTGGCCTGTGCCACAGCCACAGCAGCGCTGGATTCGAGCTGTGTCCGCAACGTATACCACAGCTCATGGCAATGCTGGATCCCCAACCCACTGAGCAAGGCCAGGGGTTGAACCTACATCCTCATGGATACTAGTTGAATTCGTTTCCACTGCACCACAACAGGAGTTTTTAGGTGTGGCCTTTTCTTTTCCACCTAGAGAAGTTCCTTTAGTATTTGTTGTAAAGCTGGTTTAGTGGGGCTGAATTCTCTTAGCTTTTGCTTGTCTGTAAAGCTTTTGATTTCTCCATCACATCTGAATGAGAGCCTTGCTGGGTAGAGTGATCTTGGTTGGAAAATTTTTCCCTTTCATCATTTTAAGTGTATTGTGCCACTCCCTTCTGGCCTGCAGAGTTTCTGTGGAAAAATCAGCTGAAAATCTTATGGGGGTTCCCTTGTATGTTATTTGCTTCTTTTCCCTAGCTGCTTTCAATATTTTCTCTTCGTCTTTTTTTTGTTTGGTTGGTTGGTTGTTTTATGGCTGCACCTCCGGCATTTAGAGGTTCCCAGGCTAGGGCTTGCATTGCAGCTGTAGCTGCTGGTCTGTACCATAGCCACTGCTACACAGGATCGAGCTGCATCTGTGATGTATACCACAGCTCATGGCAACGCCGCATCCTTAACCTCCTGAGCAAGGTCAGGGATGGAATCTGAATCCTTATGGATGCTAGTCATATTCGTTAACCACTGAGCCACAGCAGGAACTCCTTCTCTTTGTCTTTTCTTATTATTTTCTTAAAATTTGTTACATTTATAATTGTACTCTTTGTCTTTAATTCTGGTCAGTTTGATTAATATTGTTCCTCCTTGGGTTTAACTTATATAGTACTTGATGTGCTTTGTGGATTTGAGTGAGCGATTCCTTTTCTGTGTTAGGGAAGTTTTCAGCTATTATTTCTTCAGATACTTCGTCTGGCCCTTTCTCTCTCCCTTCTTCTGGCACCCGTATAATATGAATGTTTGTTGGTGCATTTAATGTTGTTCCAGAGTTCTCTTAGACTGCCTTAATTTCTTTTTTTTTTAGGGCTGCACCTGAGTCATATGGAGGTTCCCAGGCTAGGGGTCTAATCAGAGCTGTAGCCACCAGGCTACACTGGAGCCTCAGCAATGCGGGATCCTTAACCCACTGATCAAGGCCAGGGATCAAACCCACAACCTCATGGTTCCTAGTCACATTCGCTAACCACTGAGCCACAATGAGAACTCCCTGCCTTCATTTCTTTTCAATGTTTTTTTCTCTTTTCTGTTCTGTGTCAGAAATTTCTCCTGGTCTGTCTTCCACCTTGCTTCTTCGCTCTTCTGCCTCCTGTATTCTGCTGTTGGTTGCTTCTAGTGAATTTTTTACTTCAGTATGTTGCATCTCTGCTTGCTTAATCTTTAAATCTTCTATTTCTTTGCTCAGTGTTTCTTATAATTTATCTCTCCTTGCCTCCAGTTTGTTTCCAAGGTCTTGAGTCCTCCTTACTGTCATTAGTCTGAAGTCTTTCTCATGGGAGGTTAGTAACCTCCAGATCACTTAGCTGTTTTTCTGGGGTTTTTTTTCTTGTTCTCTCATCTGAGTCATAATTCTCTGCCTCTTCATTTTGTATAGGTTTTTGGTGTGGTCTGCTTTTTGCAGACAGTAGGGTTGTAGCGTCTCTTGCTTCTGATGTCTGCCCTCCTTGTGGCTAAAGTTGCTATGGGGGCTTGGTGCAGGCTCCCTGATGGGAGGCACTGGTGCTTGCCCACTGGTAGGTGGAGCTGATTCTTATTCCTCTGTCTGGGGGGATTAGAGTTGGCTGTGTGCCGGGGGTGGGGTGTCTCTAGGCAGCCTGTTTGCTGGTGGGTGGGGCTGTGTTCCCACCAGGTCTGTCGTTTGGTCTGGGGCCTCTCAGCCCTGATAGGTGTGGTTAGATGTTTCCGAATTGGCCACCTCCAGAGGAGTTCACACTGATGGTTATTCCCCTGAGACCTTTGCCTCCAATGTTCTTCCCCTACAACGAGCCACAGTCATGCCCTGTTCTCCCAGGAGCTCCTCCAAGAACCTTAGGCAGGACTCACTCAGATTCCTCTGGAGTCTCTGCTTTGTCCTGGGACCCAGTGCACATGAAAGCCTGTGTGTGTCTTTCAAGAGTAGAGCGTCCATTTCCCCCATTCCTGTGGAGCTCCTGTGTACAAGCCCTGCTAGCTCTGAATGCCAAATGTTCCTCTTTCTGATGCTAGATCCCCAGGCATGGGAACCTGACGTGGGGCTTGGAACACTCATTCCTGTCAGCGAACCCATATATATTGCAGCCTAACTGCAGAGATAGAGTTGTTTTCCTGTGTATGGGCCACTGACCCATCAGGTATGGGATTGCTTGTTTCTCGTAATCGCCCCTCTTACAGTCTCCAGTGTGGCCTCCTCTCTTTCTTCTGGAGAACGATATCTTTGATAGTTTCCAGTGTATTTCGTTGAAGTTTGTTGCTTTTATGTGAGAAGGTGAGCCCCAGTCCTGGGTCTGGGTAGGTTTTTGAGACCTGATGTCAGGTTCCCATGTCTTGGTTAAAGCCAAGGCCATCCTGGAGGAGTGGTGACATTCAGAATGTTTTCTTCCCCACCTTACTTGGTCTGTGAACCAGGTGGGGTTGGGCCAGTGTGATAGCTTATTGGGATAGGGAGTAGAATGGACCTTTCCTATATGGAACATCTGCATCCAGACATTTAATTAGGGCTCTTTATATCAGTGGTTGTCAGAATATGGTCCTGGATTAACAGCATGACTGTCATCTTGGAACTTGTTGGAAATGCAGATTCTCAGATCCACCCCAGGCCTAGTGCATCGGAAACTGGCATTGGCGCCTGCAGTTAGTTTTTTAACAAGACCTCCAGCTGACGGTGGGACAAGCTCAAGTTTGAAAACCATTACACTGAAATTGGAAAACCATTTCATTTTGTAATCTTTGTTGGAACCCCCTGTGGCAGATGCTATTAGCTTCATTTTACCAACGAAGAAACTGAGTCTCAGTCACTTTCCCAAGGTCACATAGCTGAGGTTAGCAGCTGTCACATCTTTATGTGATTTTGTCTTTCCAGTCCTCGGAAGGTTGTCCCATTATTTTGACAGTATACTTTCAGAAAGACTAGCTAAATTCCCTAAGATCCCACAGCTAATGAATGGAGAAGCAAGCATTGGAGGCCTGATCCCCTCAGCTTCAAACGACATGCTGCCTCCTGACTCTGGGGCAGGAGAGGGAGGCAGAGAGAGTCACACGCCAGGTCCCAGGCCTGCAGGCTCATTGTAGCATCTGTGCCAGCAGAGCATCGGTAGCAACAGTCACTAATTGCCACCCAGTTGAGTAGAGAGGAGGCCTCCCCCACCCCCTCCAGGTACAAATTATTCCTGGGGATGTGGAGTTGAGCAATTATGGGAAGAGCTTCTGTGTAAAAGGTAAAATTGCTGAGAAATTTATGTACTACCTGCAGTTTTATTGATCTGTAGAGGGAGATAAGAGTCAATACAGAATTCTCAGCTAACACTTAGAGGTACTTTTCCTTTTATTTATTTCTCATGCAGCTAAGAACAGGTATTTCTAAGGCCAACAGTCCCAATGTGGCCCACACTGAGGTCAGACATTAGCTATTCCTAATGTCAAATTCAGCCCAGGAGCAGTGCACGTAGGCTGCATCTTTGAATCAAGGATGCTTTGCTTCATGAAGCCTGCCTTTTGGGTCTTTGTCCAATAGGTAGCAGTCACCAAACTGGATTCCTGCACCGTCTCAAGGTGAACATACGATTTGTTATCTAGACTGGTGTACTGTTGTGTCAGAGGTGCTGCTATCAGATACAGTAGATGTAAACCAGAATAGGAAGATTTAAATGATTTAATAGCCTGGGGTCTGATCCTGGCTCATGCTTCATTGGGTAACTTCGAGCAAGTTACGCTACCACCTCTCTGAATCTCAGTTTCATCCTCTGTTAAGTGGGAATATACTTGTGGATTTATGAAATTAGAGGTGACTCTGTAACACTGGCATGATGCCTGGCTCATGAGAGGCCTTAGTAAATGGTTGCTAGTGTTATCACTGTTACCAAGTGTCACTCGCCGAAAGAGATAATTAGCAAATGTGTTGACCCATGAAAGCCCAATGCTGACACTCAAGAATCTGACACATACTCAGAGTCGCATTGAGAGCCTGGAGCCCAGGTGAGGTGCACCTGCCTACAGGCTTAGGGTGTTCCAAGATGCCCTGCCCCGAGGAGTAAAGGAAGGTGGCTGGAAAGTTGCGCCGTCTAGCCCTAGCCAGTGAGCATTCAGACAGATCACTGCCTCACCCAGTCTGTCCCCCCCCCCCCCCCCCCCCCCCCCCGTCAAGTGGAGTGATAACTGAATGGGGTTATAGATATGAAATGCATTGAACCCTCCAGGTCAACATTTGAGTGATGATGTGGTTGTCAGCATCAGGTAACGCCATGAGTTTGAAGGATTTCCCATCATTAACTGCCCAGCTCATGTTTCTGTGCTGTGCAGCTTTCCCAGCAATCCCCTCTGAGTGGTAGGAATTGTTACTTCAACATGTTCAAGTTGAAGAGCTGGCACCCTGGGGCCACAAGGCATCTGAGGCCTGACAGATCCAGGCTGGGTGTGGCTGAAAAGGCCTGGCCCCGGACAGTGGCCTAAACTCTCCATTCTGTTTTGATTGTCCTGTGGGGCAACCATTAAATGGGGATGGAAGTTTGTTTTAAAGGCCAGAACCAGGGAGTTCCTGATGTGGCACATTGGAAACCAATCCAACTAGTATCCACGAGGATGCAGGTTTGATCCCTGGCCTCACTCAGTGGGGGATCCGGCATTGCCGTGAGCTGTGGTGTAGGTTGTAGATGCGGCTCGGATCCCAAGTTGCTGTGACTGGTGTAGGCCAGCAGCTGTAGCTCCAATCCGACCCCTAGCCTGGGAACTTAAGCATGCTGTGGGCGTGGCCCTAAAAAGCAAAAAAATAAAGGTCAGAACCAGACATTGCCTGGTTTGAGCTGTTTCTTTCGCCCCACCATTTCTTTCTTTCTTTGGAGTTGAAGCATAGTTCATTTATAGTATTGTTAATTTCAGGTGTATAGGAAATTGATTCAGTCATACATACCTATGTACCTTTTTTTTTTATTTTTCAGGTGCTTTTCCCTTATATGTTATTACAAAATACTGAATATAGTTCCCTGTGCTGTACAGTAGGGCCTTGTGGTTATCTATTTTATATATAGTTGTATGTGTTAATCCCAAACCCCTAATTTGTTGCCCACTGCCCATTGCTGTTTTGCTTATTTGTTTCATTTGCTTTTCAGGGCCACAGGTGTGGCATATGGAGGTTCCCAGGCTAGAGCTACAGCTGCCAGCCTGTGCCACGGCCACAGCACTACAGGATCCTAGCCACGTCTGCGACCTACTCCACAGCTCACGGCAACGCCCTGGTCCTTAACCCACTGAGCGGGGCCAGGGATTAAACCTGCATCCCCATGGATCCTAGTCGAGCTCATTACTGCCGAGCCACAGTGGGAACGCCATCCCCTAATTTCTGATTTGTCTTATTGTCCCCTGTTCCTCTCAGACCGACTCTAAGGCTTTGGAGCAGCCAGTCGTTGTGCAGAGTGTGGGTACTGATGGACGTCTCTTCCAGTTTCTGGTGCTACAGCTCAACACCACAGATCTGGCCTCTGATGAGGGCATCAAGAATCTAGCCTGGGTGGACTCAGACCAGCTCCTCTATCAGCATTTTTGGTGTCTCCCCGTGATCAAGAAGAAGGTGGTTGTGGTAAGTCCAGCCACTTCCAGCCCACTGATTGGACCAGAGCCGGGATTCTTCCTCCCCAGAGTGAGCCTAGGTTGGGGTTGAAGGGATGCTGTGAGCGGGCCCCTGGCCTTAGGAACCGCATGCTCTGGATTTCTGCCTGGAGGGCTACTTCAGCTCTGCCCACCGCCTAGAATTGTGCCTTCCACCCCGGGCCCCGCCCAGCCCCTCACCCCGCCTCCCACGTCCCTCTGCGCCACTCACTCTCCAGTGTGCACTGCTGCCTGAGCAGCTCAGGATCCTAGTGGCTGCTGTTCCTCCTACATAGGGGGCTGCTTCTTGCTCCCTCCTCTCCAACCAGCCCCAGCCACTGTCCCCCATTTCTCTTTTATCTGGTCGTTCTCTGCCATTCCAGGCTTAGCATAAAGACCCACCATCCCACTCCCAGCCTTGTTCAGGTGCTGCGGGCAGGCTGGGTTCCCTGGTCACAGCATAGTCCTGCTGCTCTTCTCGGGTGAGATGTTTGTTTTCCACCTCCTTCAGACAGAGCCCTGAGCTCCTGAAGGCCAGGCCGTGAGCGGTACGTTCATTCATTTTCTTCCGCAGATAGGGAATTCCTCCTGTGGCACTGTCACCACTGCACCTCCAGTGCTCGGCTGACGCAGACCAGGCCTATTTTCTGTGCATTGGGCAGTGACAGTATCTAAATAGATTCATAATATCATCTCAGGCAGTGATAAGCACTCTGAAGAGACGAAGCAGGGTTGGGGTGAAAGAGAAGGGGGCAGGTGCTGGGTCCGTGGCTGACTAGCCATGTCCCACACAGTCGATTTGCTTAAGTGGAGTTGTTGAACCTTTGAGCGTTGTTAGTTGAATAATAAAGATGGTTGTGGTTGTGGTATCTGTTGATGTTGTTACCCCCTCAACGTGCCTCCCAGCCTGGGCCCTTCTCTTTGGCCCCAGACACCACTCAGCGTCCCTCCCCTGTGTGGCCACTCCAGCCACTGCCACGTCTGAGCTGTGCTCTGCTTCTCCCCTTCCTGCCTTCAGGTCCTTGTCTTTGCACCTGTCCCTTCCAGAATCGTAACTTAGTGCCAGGCCTCTCCTGGTTTGGTCACTCCTTACCTGTCTTCTTCCACCCACTGCACCTCCACCAGCACGGCCCCGGGCGCCTCCAGCCTCGCCCTCACACTTTCCCCCTTAGCTCATGCCTCTGGACCAGCGCACATGCTGATCTGTCCTTGTCTCCTTCCTGCTTGCTTTCTGGCCCATTCTGCTTGCCCTTTGAGACTCATTCGTGCATGATCTCGTCCATGAATGGAAGTCAGTTACTTGTTTTCTCCTCTGCTTTCTTAGCGTCTTTTTCCCACTTCTGTTCTGAGGCCTGTCGCCTTTCATTGTCGCTATTCGCATACCTGACTATAAGCTCCTCAAGGGCGGAAACTAGAGTCAGGTCACTTCCAGGTTGCTGACACTGGGCACAGCCTTGATACAAAGTGCCTGAGAAGTGTGTGGAATGGGTGAGGAATTATTGTCCCTGGGAATTAAAAGGGGCAGGAGTTCCCTGGTTGCTCTGTGAGTTAAGGATCTGGAATTGCCACTCCTGTGGCAATTGGTTCTAGGCCTGGCCTACGATGCCACTGGAGCTGCCAAAAAAAAAAAAAAAGTGGGGGTGGGGGGGGGACAATAGAACATTTATTGGTGGTGGTTGAGGTGACGGGGATTAGGGATCAGGGCACTGTCAACAGTCAGGCTGCAAGGTGCTGGAATGCTTCATATCTTCCTCTCTTGCCCAGCCCCCTGGCATCTCTTGGCACCAGCTCCTCGGTGCTCCTCCTTGGTTGTGAGAGAAAGAAACAGTTATTATCCAGGCACTTAGGATTTACATAAAACCAACCTTTGTTTTAATTGCTGCCATTAAACCTAGTTGCAGGATCCTAATGGGCTGTGTTCTTTCCAGGAACCTGTTGGGCCGACTGGTTTCCAGCCAGAGACGTTCAGGAAGTTTCTAGCTCTGTATCTGCATGGTGCCGTGTGAGCCAAGGACCATTCCGAGGGCTGGAGCCCCTGAGCCGCAGTGCTCCTTTGGCTGCTGGTGGACTTGGAGACAATAAAGAGCCTTTCCGGTGCGCTGGAGCCTATGCTTACTGTGAGGGTGTCGTCGGGAGGGGCATCCACAGTCTCAAGCAGGCCCCTGCCACGAGCCTGACGCCGCACAAGGGCCAGCCCTAGAGCCTGACAGCCCCACCTTAAGCCCCACTGTGTCCGTGACCCGTCTTGTGACTTTAGATAAGAATCTGCATCTCTCCGAGTTTCGCCTTTTTCATCCTAAACTTGTGGCTAATATGACCTACCTTGTTTTAAAGACTGCAGATTATGTATATGTAGTGTCTGCCTCGTGTTGGGTGCTCTGTGATGGTGGCTAGGTTCTATGGGATTATTTAAATTGGGGACACATTCCACCATAGCTGCAGAAAGTCAGGATGGAATGTTGACTGTAGATTTCTCACTAGCGTCCTGGTTAGTGGACCGACTACATCCCTGGGCCAGCTGTTCAGATAACATCAGGTCCTGCTCTGGACCAGGCAGCTTAGCCACACATAGCCTTTGCAAGGTAAATGTATTCCCATGTTCAAGAAAACGCTGAGTGCCTCCCTTGTGCAAGGCACTGTTCTGGGCTCTGTGAGAGCAGGTGCAGAGAGGGTAAGGAGTGGCTAAAGGTCATAGAGCTGCTGTGGGGTCAGCTCCCCCAGGGAGCACTGAGAGGGA
Source organism: Phacochoerus africanus (assembly GCF_016906955.1). NCBI lineage: Eukaryota > Metazoa > Chordata > Mammalia > Artiodactyla > Suidae > Phacochoerus > Phacochoerus africanus. The sequence goes on along the minus strand of NC_062551.1, from coordinate 157,608,809 downwards.
GATGGACGGGTGGAAACTCGAGGATCGGCACCCGGTGGCCGAGGGCCTGAGCTCAGGAAGTTGGCGCCTGAGGCCCTGGCCCACTCCCAGCTCCATGGGCGCCCTGGAGCAGAATTGTCCCCAGCAGGGGTGAGATGCCGAGCCTTTCTAGGAATACCAATGACCTGTCACCAGTGGCCGATGACACTGCTCCCAACGCAGGAGAGACCTTGGGTGAGGTGGCTTTTTGGGCTGAGGGCAATTCCCAAGGGACTTTGCTGCACGCAGTCAGTGGGGACACTTCCTGCTGCAGGAGGATGGCTCTGAAGAGAGGTGCTGGAGCCCACGTCACCTCCGTAAATGACAGTGCTGCCTCCCAAGTTGTGCTCCCTCCACTTTACAAGGCAGTTTTTAGGCTGGGTGGGGGCAGCAGGACGGGTTACCAGGATGAGGAGGGGTGGGGCTGCTGGTGGTGTGTGTGGAAGGTTTATTGGGGCAGGTGGTGGGCGTGTGAAAGCAGGGAGGCCCAGAGGGAACTGGTGCTTTGGGGAGTGGTTGGAAATGGGGGTGCAGTAGGGTTGGGATGAGGCTGGAAAGGCCAGCTCTCAAGGGGCCTTGAAAGCCAGGCAAAGGCTTCCCACTGTATATATAAGCTGTCACCCTACCCAAGGCAGCCCCAGTCTTTTCCCCTAAAGGTAACTACAACCTAGAGCTTTTGTTTGTGTTTTTAGGGCCACACCCTCGGCACATGGAAGTAGCCAGGCTAGGAGTCAATTCGGAGCTGTAGCTGCCAGCCTATACCACAGCCACAGCAACGCCAGATCTGAGCTGTCTGCGACCTACACCACAGCTCACGGCAATGCTGGATCCTTAACCCACTGAGCGAGGCCAGGGATCGAACGGGCATCCTCATGGATATTAGTTGGGTTTGTTACCACTGAGCCACAGTGGGAACTCCTAGAGTTTCTTACATCGCACCGTTAAAATGATAATCAGGATGCATGTATGTACATCACTTGGCGTCACCCTATTTATAGACTCTTGTACACCTGCCTTTCTTCACCTAATACCTTGGGATCGCAGGATCTTGCCTCGTCAGCACATTTGAGCTACGCTGTCCTTTTGAGCAGCCGCAGTAATATCTACCAATGGCCATTTGGGTTCTTTCTAGTCGTTAGCTATTACAAATAATGCTGCAGCGAGCATCTTGTTCATGTATCTTAGAGGACTTCTGCCAGCACAGCCATTGGATAAATTCCTAGCAGAGTTGCTGAGTCAGAGGGCTCTTTTTAAGAACACTTATGGGCGTGTGGAGGACGAGTTGGCAGGGCCACTGTACAGAGTCCAGCTGGAGGCCATGGCAGTAATTCTTGGGTGAGTGATGGTGGTGGCTTGGAGCCAGGCTGAGGGGGCAGAAGCCCCCAGAGGTGCGGCGGGAGAGCGGAGAGAGGGGAAGCGAGCCTGAGTCGAGCCTGTGGGTCGGAGGCTGTGAGGAAAGGGCCGTCAGTGATGACCTTGCAGCTTGAGGCCTGGCCTGCAAAGAAGCCAGTATTGCAGGGCAGGCCTTGGCCCTCGTCCCAGAACCTGGAGTGAGGACAACCCTCGTGGCTGGCCTTGGCCTGTCCCCCTGGGCCGTGGAGCTGAGCTGTGGAGCTTGGCACCCGCTCTTCTCTCTCTTCAAGTCCCTTGCAGCTGGTCTGTCTGCAAGTTGAGGCAGGCAGAACCGGTGTTTCTTGCCCCCCCCCCTTTTTTTTTTTTTTTGCTTTTTAGGGCTGCACCCTCAGCATATGGAGGTTCTCGGGCTGGAGTCTAATCCGAGCTGCAGCCACCGGCCCACGCCAGAGTCATGTCAATGCAGGATCCGAGCCGCATCTGAGACCTACACACCGAAGCTCACCACAATGCTGAATCCTTAACCCACTGAGCAAGGCCAGGGATCAAGCCCACATCCTCATAGATGCTAGTCAGGTTTGTAACCTGCTGAGCCACGATAGGAACTCCAGGACTGGCGCTTCTGTGCTCCCCGTGCAGGTGAGGAGCCCGAGGCCCAGACCTCATGGGGTAGTGTGAAGAGCGGGGAAGGTCGCATGTGATGACAGCTGCCCCCTCCACTTCCCCAAATCCCCAAATCCCGCCTGCCTCATCCTCACCACCCTCTTACCTCCCTTTCTTCTAAACTCAGGGAGGGAGGAAATAGGGGATGATGTTAAGGCATTATTTGGCCTCAGGAACGGACTACCGAGCACCCACCTAGTTAGAGTGAGTCTGGGGGAAGGAAGCAGGACTGTGAGAGGAGGGGGTACACTGGTCTAAAAATTGTACCAGAGGAACTCAGATTGTTGCCACACCTGCGCCTGTGGATGTTCCCAGGTCAGGGATCGAACCTGAGCTACAGTTGCAGGCTGCACCACAGCTGCAGCAATGCCAGGTCCTTAACCCATGGCACCACATGGGAACTCCCTAGGGACTTGGATTTTTAAGCAACATGCATTTGGAACCAATGTTTTGACATTGGCTTTGAGCACCTGTAAACATTCTCTCATTTTGTCTTTGTCTTGTTGGAGTTCTGGCTGTGGCGCAGCAAGATCGGCGGGATTTGGGGGGCACTAGCACTAGGACACGGGTTTGATCTCCAGCCTGACACAGTGGGTTAAAGTCCTGTGTTGCTGCAGCTGTGGCTTAGATTGCACCTGTGGCTCAGATCTGATCCCTGGCCCAGGAACTCCATATGCTACGGGGCAGCCAAAAGGGGGGAAAATGTCCTTTTCAATTTTTTAAAATCTGCACCCGTGGTATATGGAAGTTCTAGGGCAAGGGGTCAAATCAGAGCTGTAGCTGCCAGCCTACACCACAGCCACACGGGGTCTGAGCCGCATCTGTAACCTATACCACAGCTTCACAGCAATACCAGATCCTTAGCCCACTGAGCGGGGCCAGGGATCGAACCCGTGTCCTCACGGATGCTAGTTGGGTTCGTTACCACCGAGCCATGATGCGGACGCCAGGTGTCTTGTTGATCCATTAGAAAGTTCTCAGATCATTCCCAGCAGGTGTCAAAGGACCGGAGCAACACCATTTCTAAGAGTCCCCTGGTGCAGTTTCCACTCAGATGCTGGGTCTCCTCATGTGCAAAGTGGGGATAGAGCCCCACATCCCCCTCGGATTCGCCCCACTTTCGGATTACCAGCTGCATTTGATCAGGAGGTTTCCAGTAGGTGCAACTGGAAAAGCCCCGTGGAGAGGTGAGGTTACTTTGGGGGGCCTTTAGGCTGTGGGTCCTTTTCCAAGCCAGCTCTGGCTGGGTGCTTGACAGACGCTCTGCCCCTCAGCCGCAGGCCCAAGGCTGGCACGGGAGCAGGCGGGGGTCACCTCAGGCTTCAGACAGCATCGCCTTGCTTCCTCTTTGGCGTCGGGAGAAAGCATGTGTGGGACATGAGGGTCTGACCCTCCTCCCCTGGACGTGAAACACAGTCCCCGTGACTCAGGGGGCCTGGCTGCCGCAAGACCCCCCCGCTCCGGGGCCCTTCTCCCCAGGGATGTCGGGGAGCCTCCAGCAACCCCCAGGGCGCACGCCTCGGCTCAGTGCCTGAGTTCTCAACCACTTGCCTCACTCATCTCACAAGTGTCCCTGAGCGTCTGGCCTGTGGCAGGTGTTCTGCAAGGCCCTGGGTGAGCAGTGAGCTCAACAAGGTCCCTGCTGTCTCCGAGGGGACATCCCAGTGTCAGAGGATGCGCAGGAAAATGTTCCCTGGAGCGGACTCAGGTGAAAGCTCACTGGGGAGCAGCCCGCAGAGACCTGCGAGCAGGTGAGGGGGGCATGGCTGAAGCCCTGCGGACCCTGCAGAGAGCAGCCTGGAGCCGGGGGCCCTTCGGAGTTGTCCCGAATGGAGGCGAAGCGTGGGGACCCGAGGTCCACATCGGGCACTGGCCACCAGCCACAGCCGGGGCGGAGGTGAAACCGTGGGAGAGGCAGTTCCCTGGGGCCCAGGGCTGTGCCCAGGCAGGGACGCAGTGTGAGCCGTCAACTACTGGGCGAGGCCTCGGGAGGAGGGGACATTTGGGTGGACACCGAAGTGTGGGGGGCAGGCTGGGAAGATAGCGGGGGGAAAATGCCGCAGCTCTGGGATGGGTGTGGGGCTGGTGCGTCTGTGGAAGAGCGAGGAGGCCAGGGAGCGCCCGCTGGAGCTCGGGCTCCAGCACCAGGACCCCCGGCAGCCCGCCCCTCCCCGCTGCGCTCCCGGAACTGGGTCTGGTGGAAGGAATTGAAGGCACAGGCGAGCAGTGTCTACGGAGACATCCTTTAAAGGAGACGGAGCAGGCAAAAGCTAAGAGGGACTCCGAGGTCAGTGTGAGTTTGCTCTAATCCTAGTTCTGCTCCTGAGAAGGGGCTTATTTATCGTCCCCTCTGCCCTTGACCTGAAACCCCAGGTACGTACCCCCTCATGCCATACATGCCCCCACCTATACTTCCCTCAGCTGGCTTACACACTTCCAGTGATGGGGAGCTTACTACCTCCATGCCAGCCTCTCATTCTGTGACAGGAGGAATGTCTCTATAGTTCCAACGCCAGAGTCCCAGCTCTGCCCTCTGGGGCCCCAAACCCCATCCATTCTCAGTCACGGGGTTGCTCTGTAGAAATTCTTTTAGTTTTTTGCCTTTTAGGGCCACACCTACGGCACATGGAGAGTTCCAGGCTAGGGGGCAAATTGGAGCTGCAGCCATTGGCCTACACCACAACCACAGCAACTCAGCATCTGAGCCGTGTCTGCGCAAGGCCAAGGATCGAACACGGCCTCATGGGTACCAGACAGGTTCATAACCCACTGGTCCACAGTGAGAACTCTCTATCCAAAAGAGATTTGAAGATAGAAATTATAGGCATTAAAGCCCATAGCCCCCTGTCTGCCTCCCACTGACCTTCTAACCCATGACACTCAAGCCACAGCTTACTTGGGCCACCTGCTGCAGGCCATATCACAGGTCAGGGCCGAGGACGGCAGGGTGGAGAGGCCAGCCTCTCATGTGTCGGACTCTGCCTTCCTTATTGCCATATGGGATCAGCCTGTTCCATGCCAGACACTCTGGCCACAGCTCCTCATACCTAAAGCCTGTATCCAGGGGGTGGGCTTTCGTCCAGGGCAAGAGACGAGCCTGACCAGAGCAGCATAGCCCCCCTGGCTTTCTGCCACCCACCCCACAGCACACACACACACAGGTCCCCTCATCCTCAGCTGGGCCAAAATGGAACAATAGGCCAGGCATGGGGACTGAGCCCTGAGGTTCCCCGCCACAGACCTGCTCTAGGAGAGTCCCACCATTCAGCCCCCCCTTTTTTTAATTTTTAGTTTTTATTTTATTTTATTTTTTGTCTTTTTATCTTTTCTAGGGCCGCTCCCGCGGCATATGGAGGTTCCCAGGCTAGGAGTCCAATGGGAGCTGTAGCCGCCGGCCTACACCAGAGCCACAGCAACACGGGATCCGAGCCACATCTGCGACCCACACCACAGCTCACGGCAACGCCAGATCCTTAACCCACTGAGTGAGGCCAGGGACCGAACCCGCAACCTCATGGTTCCTAGTCAGATTTGTTAACCACTGAGCCACGACGGGAACTCCCAGCCCCCTTTCTAAGTACCTCGTGTGTGCCAGGCCTCGTGCTGGGAGCCAGAGATGCCAAACAGGGTCCTCCCCGGAGCTCGTAGTTTGCGGTGGGCAATGACAGAGCTGTGAGTCTCCTCTGGATCCAAAAAGGCCACCTCTTTCCCCAAGCTGTGCACCTACCCACAGGTGACAGCATGCAGTGGGCACGCGTGCAGGGGTGACTGTTCAACAAATCGCCACGAACTCTGTGAATACTCGCTAAACACAGGCCAGGCCCCAGGCCTTGTGCTGGGTGATGGCAGGACAAAGGACACGCAGACACGGTCCCAGTCTGATGGGACACTGAGCCATCACAGCACAGGGGCCGCGGGGGCCCAGAGAAGGCCTCTCCCTTGGCCCAGAAGACTTCCTGAAAGAAGGTCCCTTTGCGCTGGATTCTAAAGGACAAACAGAGGCGCGGGGAGAGGGAACAGCGGGAACAAAGGCCCAGGGGCAGGGAGGCCTCGGGTGCTGCACAACTGGAGCGTGAAGCGCTGAGGAAGAGAGCGAGCTGCAGCGGCCTGCGGGGTCGGAGGGAGGTGAGGACTGTGCCCCGGGGCCCGGGCAGCACATGCACCCCTCCCCCAGCCCCAAGCTTCCCACACTGACTCCGGGGCACCTCGCCCCCCCTCGCTTCTCTGCCTCCTTCGCTGGTTCCTCCTGTTTCCCAGGGCCAGCCCTCTGCCCCTTCTCCATCCGCTCTCCAGACCATCTCCTGGCTTCAAAGAGCAGCTGAATCTGAGCAGCTGAATCGAGCTCTGTTTCGAGCCCAGTCCTGCCTACTTGACGTCTTTACCTGGATGCGGAGCAAGCATCTCATGGAGCATCACCGCAACCGCTCATTCCACAGCCTGCCCCGCCTCAGAGAAGGGCAGCTCCAGCCTCCGGGTCTGTTTTGTTCACTTCTGTAATCATGCAGGGCCTGGTGCTCCATACTTGCAGGAAGGGACAGAAGGGAGAGTTTTCAGGATGCTCAGAAGTGAGATCTCTGAGGCGTCGGAAGGGCTGAGGAGGCAGGAAACCGAACATCCAGGTAACAGATGCCAAGGACTTGGGCCCCACTGGCACCAGGGATGGAGTGGGAAGTGCCAGTGCGGGCAGAATGGACCCTTGTTCTGGCCTTTTGTTTCCTGCACCCGTGCCCAATGAGCCCAGGGCAAGAGTCCGGCACATCTGCGTCTCGCCCTTTCTCCTGCCCTGCCCAGCCCCGTCCCAGCCCCGGGCACCCCAGCTCCACTCAGTTCAGGGCAGAGCCCTTGCAGAAGCAGGGGATGTGCTCTGGGCTCTGGCCCCTGAGTCTGAGAAATCCTCAAGGGACAGGGAGCAGAGGCTTGGGGTGGGGCGATCCCCAGGGTCACCCCCAGACCATGAAGCTGAACAGCCCCGGCCAAGCCCAAGCTGGAGTCCTGCTCTGCTCTGTGCCTTGGCTGTCGCTGACTGCCCACCCCGCACGCCTCCAACCTCTTCTTGCCCTCGGCCAGACCCTGCTGGCATCAGCTGGTTTGCTCAAGGCTCTCAGTGCCCAGCCAGAAGGGACAGGGTGGGCAGTCTCTAGCTAGGTCAGCTTTTCCTGACTCAGGCCTGGCCCTCACTCGGGGCCCTCAGGCTGGCAGGCCCCTTGGCTAAGGCATCGTGGGCAGTGATGACCTGTGGGAAAGCAGCTGCCAGGCTGGGACCCGGCCCGTCCGCTTGCACCCGTTTCAGCGATGGGCTAAAGCCCTTCTCCATGAAAGAGGAGGAATGACAGCCGCCTTCTGCCTCTCACTCTGGGGCCCTCTCCTGGCTGCACAACCTGGGTCTGGCCTGGCCCTGTTCTTGATCAGCCTGCGCGGGGCAGGGAGGCGAATGCGCTCCGGGGACAGGAGCCTGACCTCTCCTCAAAGATCTGCCGAGAAGGCCAACCCTGAACCAGCCCTTGCCACGGCTGTGAGTGCGGCGAAGGCAACCCTGGGGGTGCTGGGGGCCAAAGGCAGAGGGGAGCCCGTAGGGGCACGCGCTGTTCTCACCCCCCAGCAGAGGGGAGCAGTGCGGCGCAGGGCAGGCTCTCATTACAGGCTGGGGGGCCTTCCTTTCTGCAAGGGCCCCTGTGACCTGGGTTTCTCTCCCCAGGCCTCTGCTCCCACCTGCCCCCGGGTCCTGCTCCAGGGAACTATGGAGGTTCGACGGTCATCCCTGCCTCATCCATGGCCCGGCGCTGGCCCGGCACACGACAGTTGCTCGGAGCTCTTCAAAGTGTGCGTTCAGGTCAGTCCCAGCCTGAGCCTCCTTAACTGTCCGACAGTGACGTGTGTCCAGTAGCTCAGAGGTGGGAAGATCCTACAAACTTGGTCCTGGGGCGGGAAGGGCGAATGGCATCTTCTCAATCCTGCCACTCCCATCGCACCGTTGAGACTCACCCCGAGTCACACCACCACCAAGAGCGAATGCTGCTGCTCATGCTACTTAAAGGCACTGTTCTAACACTTTCCAAATGTAACACCTTCGTAACCACCACACACGGGGAAACTGTCATCCCCATTTTATGGAAGAGGAAACTGAGGACAGAGGTAAGAACTAACTTGCCCATGGCCACATGATAAGCCGAAGTAAAGGCAGGATGTGGAACTGGTCCCTTCAGCCTTGCAAAGGTGGGCTGAGGCCATGCTCGGACACTGCGTTTCCCGCCCCTTGTGCTGCAGGCCTGGATGAGGGACCCAGAGCTCCAGGGAAGCGGAAAGCGCTACTCCTTTTTTTTTTTTCTTCTTCAGGGCTGCACCCACAGCATGTGGAGGTTCCCAGGCTAGGGGTCCAATCAGAGCTGTAGCCGCCGGCCTACGCCACAGACACAGCAACGCGGGATCCGAGCCACGTCTGCAACCTACACCACAGCTCACGGCAACGATGGATCCTTAAGCCACTGAGCGAGGCCAGGGATCGAACCCTCAACCTCAGGGTTCCCAGTCGGATTTGTTAAGCACTGAGCCACGACAGGAACTCCTACTTTCTAATTGTTGATCAAATTGGAATCCACTGCTGCTGAACTACCCCCGTCCTCACTAGTTCTTGCCTAGATAGCGGCTGAGACCGAGTCTCCCTACGTGTGTCCAGGCCCACCCAACTATCTTCCAGGATGCAGCTTGCACCATCTTCTGAGTCAAGTCCAGGAGTTCCCGTTGCGCCTCAGTGGTGACGAACCTGACTCGAATCCATGAGGACCCAAGTTCGATCCCTGGTCTTGCTCCGTGGGTTAATGATCTGGCGTGGCTGTGGCGTAGGCCGCCAGTTGCAGCTGTGATTCAACACCTAGCCTGGGAACTTTCATATGCGGCAGGTGCGGCCTAAAAAAAAACAAAGGAAAAAAAAAAATTCAAGTCCAACTGCGCTACTCTTCAAATTCTCCAAGGACTCGCTCCTGTCTCGGAGATGAAAAAGTAAAACCCAGCCTCCCTGTGGTCCCACTCCCCATGATCCGTGAAGCGAACTCCCCCAACAGAAGAAAAGCAGGGCCCGGCTGCAGCCCACGGGCCACCCCAGCCGCTGCTGGCTCACCAATGAAAACGCAGTAAGTACATCGGGAACCTGCTCCTGCTTCCAAAAAATACCTTCTGACAAACCAACATGCATTTGCAAGATGAGAGACCAAAAGTGCTTTTCAGAATGCTCCCGACTATCTGAAGGAGACGGTGTCCCCCCTCCCCCCCCCCCCCCGCCCCCTCTCCCCAACTCTCCCCAGAAAACGCAGGATTCACATGCCCAGCAAAGGCAGGCTGAGGCCGGAAACGCACAACAAAACCTTGTGATGCACCCAGAACAACAAGTCTGCCCAACCCCGTCGCCTGGCATTTTGTCATCAGTGTAATAAACTCCGACCCACGTTCCCCAAACAGGTCAGGAAGGGCTGCGGAAAAAAGATGTCCCTTTAATAAAACGTTATCAACATATATCGTACACAAACTACAATGTATCATAATTACTTTTTTTTCTCTCTTAATTCAGAACCAGACTACAAGGTAAGAAAAAACACAGAAACAGCTACAATGTTCCCAATAATCCGCACAAGGTCTTTTTTCAGGCAGATGATATCTCACATAATATGATATACATGGATGGGGGGAGGGGGGAAAACAAAGACCAGCTACGGGGGGGGGGGGAGGGGGGCGGCGGGCGTCAATGTACAAAGAATTGGGGTGTCTTCAGGGCCAGACACAGAGGTTCCGATGGGGGGTGGTGAGGTGACGGCGGCCACGAGTCACCCCTCCTGGGAGGGGACAGGCTCTACTGTCGAGTGTGTCGGTTTTTGAAAATAAAAACAGGACCAGAAACAGCACGTCGGTTTGGTTGTGGGTGTCCCCGCCCCGACCCCCCGCCGCTATTCCGAAGTCTTTCCGTCCAGTTCCAAGCATCCACAGAGCAATTCTGGTCAATATCCCACCTCGGAGAAAGAATCAAGAGAAAAAACCCCAAGCAACCCCCCCCCTCCAGCCCTACGCTGTCCGCACGCACGACGAGGACGATGCGAGGGGTGAGCCCACGGGGGGGCACGGTCTCCACGTCCCAGGTCATAGCCATCCTGCCGGGGGCCGCCCGCCCCGCTCCGCTCCGCTCAGGGCCACCGTCCCGCTGGCAGGATTCTCGCTGGGAAGACAGACGGGGCTGAGGGGAGGCCAAGGAGGGGGCGGGAGGCGGGGTGCAGAGAGGTCCCGGAGAGAGAGGAAGCAGTCCTGGGAGCACAGTGCCTGCCACTGGGTCACAGCGCGTCTCCGCTGGGGCGGGATCCTGAAAGTGGTGGGCGGCCCCTCCAGCCACACACTGGGGGGGGGGGGGGGAAGGGGGGCCGGGGTCCAAGTTGTGCAGCTGCTGTTGCCACCTCGCAGGGAGGGGACCAAGCAAAGACGGAGCAGGTTCCCCGCCCCTCCCTTGCCCGTCAGCACAAAGCCAAAAACGGCCAGCGGAAAAGGGTGACTCTTTTCTTTCCAAAAAAGGCCTTTTGAAAGAAACCACCGATTGTAAACTGCCCAGTTTATTATAATAATTACGGTTTTAGATGGCTACAAAGGTGAGATCTCACACCTAGACTAGCTTTCCTGGTGGAAGGGCTTGGGTACAGACAGACAAAAGGGCTTGGATTTTTTTTTGTCCTTTTTTTCTTTTTCTTTTTTTTTTTTTAAGAAGAAAGCAAAGAGGTTGATTGGGATGGGGTGGGGGGAGGCTTGCTCGAAGCTTCCATTTAAAAAAATTTTTTCCCCCAAAAAAACCCCCCGAAAATAAAAAAAATCCCAACAACGGTAAAACCCCAAACAAAAACAACAAAAAAGTGTCATGTACATTAACGGTCCTTTTGGGAAAAGGCAAGGGGGAGGGATTTTTCTGGTGATTGACCTGAAATATATTTTTGAGTTTTGTCCTTCATGTTTTACGGAATAAAAAGTTCAGCCTTTTTATTGCATGAAAACTAAAACTGGGACGGGGGGGCGGGGAGGGGTGGGGGGAGCGGGAGGCGCCCCTCCCCCAGCTCCTGGGTAACGACACCTCACTTCTTCTTGCATAACTTCTGGCATCTTCCCGCCTGTAATGCCGGCTCTCGCGCAGCGTCTCGGAGAAGAGGAGGGGGGTCACACACTCATCGTCATGCTTGGAGAATACTGCGAGGGGGAAGCAGAGAAGGGGGGGGGCGTGAGGGCCGGGCTGTGACAGCCTCGCAAGGCTGGGGGTGGCGAGAGGCCCAGGATGGCCCTGGGGGGGGCAGGGGGCCTGGCCTCCCGCCCCCCTCAAGCCCCTTCTCTTCCCCCATCGCTCCTTTCCAGGTGGAGAAGCAGCAGCCCTGCCCTCCCTCCACGGGGCCTCGGACTGCAGAGACGGGGGGTCTCGGGAGCCAGAGCCCAGTGGGTGCCTTGGCGGAGGCGGGGGGGGGGGGGGGGGGGGGTGGGGGGGGGGGTGGGGGGGTGGTTGGAGCTGGCCTGCGGTTCTCAGCAGCCCCTTAACCAGGGCGTTGTTGTTTCTTCGGGTGAGATTGTAAACAGAAGCCCAGCATGAAAGAGGAGATGGCCCGCTCTGCGGCCCGGGACCCTGGAAGTCCATGAACCTTCTTCCCCAGGACAGGGAGAAACAGACCCTCGGCGACAATGACCGCTGGGCCAGAGCCTCCCCCCCCCCCCCCCCCCCCCCCCCCGCCCCTGAGCAGGACCCAGCCCAGAGCTTTTGCAGCCACGTTTGCTTAATTAGCACTGGAAGCACCGCGGCTGCCTGGAGAAGGACCTGCCTGGAGAAGGCGGTGGTCAGCGCCACGCAGGGCGGGAGGGTGCAAAACCAACCGAGGTGAAAGAGCCATAACACAGCTGCCAGGACACTGGCCCCGTGGGCAGCGCTTGAGCAGGAGGCTCCAAAACTTGTGAAATCAATGGTGCCCAGGGCCCAGGGGATAAGGTGACGACCCAGGGCTGAAACGAGCGTGACTCTTACATTGTCATTCTGGAAGGAGTGGAGGAAGTTCCCCCCTAGCTCGCCATCGTCTCGAGGGGTGCCCGGAGGATTGCTAATGCCACTTATGTTGTTAGGAGAATTCTGCGGAGAGAGCAGAGGAGGTGAGCCCCCCGTGACTCAGCAACCTGCCACCCGGATGAGGGGGGCGCTCGCTGGGTGGTGCTGTTGGGGGGAGACAGGGAACACACACTCACTTTTGGAAGTCCGTCTATGTCACCTGACCCTGGAAGGAAAAAAAGAATCCAGTCCGGTTTCTTGCCCACTTTTCTGTGCAGGGGCCCCAAACTCTTCTGCCCAGACCCCAGATGTTTCTTTTTTTTTTTTGCTTTCTAGGGCCGCTCCTGCAGCATATGGAGGTTCCCAGGCTAGGGGTCTAACCGGAGCTGTAGTCACCGGCCTACGCCAGAGCCACAGCAACGCGGGATCCGAGCCGTGTCTGCAACCTACACCACAGCTCACGGCAACGCCGGATCCTTAACCCATTGAGTGAGGCCAGGGATCGAACCTGATGGATTCTAGTTGGGTTTGTAACCCACTGAGCCATAACAGGAACCCACTGTACCCCAGACATTTCTACAAAGAGGATTTTCTACCCAGGCAGTGTCTTTCTCTTGGGATCCTCCTGTGGGGACCAGGCTTCGCTGAGTCCAGAGCCGAAGCAGAGGACACTTCCGGGGAGGGCCGGGCAGAGCTGGGCGGGGTGCACGCGACCCAGCGAAGCCGACTTACCTAATGAGCCGTTCATGTGGTGTGGCTCCATGCCGCCCATGCCCCCCATCGGGCCGTCCGAGCCTGGACCCATGGGGAACTGCAGGAGAAGCAGAGAAGAGGCCGCTGAGGGGGCACCCAGGCCCAGCTGCACACAAACACTGCCCTTGGGGACCTTCCATTGTGGCGGGGCTGCGGTCACACACACTGGCATTTAACAGCAGGGGGCTGGAGCCGGGGCCTCCCCTTGGCCCGTGGGAATTAACTGGGCCTGTGCGCTCCCTCCTACACACCAGGACCGGGGAGCAGACAAACTCAGAGAGACAGAGGCACTGGCTCAAGGCCACCTGGAGGTGGCTCTCAACCCTGGCCTCCTGGATCCCATCCTCTGCTCTTTCCAGCCCTGGGCCAGCAGAGCGTCCACATAATTGAGGGATAGAATTTGGGCAGGCAGAGACCGGCCATGGACTCGTTCTGGGCAGGGAGGGTCCTGCCTAAGCAGAGGAACAGGCCACCTGGCAGGTGGCAGCATGGACTGGCTGGAGCAGGGACAGACCTGGGGAAACAGCAGGGGTGGGGCTCGGGTACCAGCCGCTGCCTCACCCCCCAGCTCATACACCCCGTGCGTGCAGCCTCCTTGCCTCCCCAGTGGCTTCCCAGGACTGCTTGTAGGCTTTGGGTCACACTTTGCAACAGATTTCATGGTTACTAACCCAAGTGATATGAGGATGCAGGTGACCAGCTTTTTTAGGGAGCCAACCCCAGACAGTCATAGCAGACCAAAAAAATTCCCTAAATGTGATAATAAACAATTATGCATGTATGTCATCACTGTAACAGATATTTTACTTTTTGTCTTTTTGTCTTTTCTAGGGCCGCTCCCTTGGCATATGGAGGTTCCCGGGCTAGGTGTCCAATCGGAGCTGTAGCCACCGGCCTACGCCAGAGCCACAGCAACGCTGGATCCGAGCCACATCTGCGACCTACACCACAGCTCATGGCAACGCCAGATCCTCAACCCACTGAGCGAGGTCAGGGATCGAACCGGCAACCTCATGGTTCCTAGTCGGACTCGTTAACCACTGCGCCACGATGGGAACTCCAACATAAAGATATTTTAAACACAGGTATCTTAAATTATATATTATGTGTATATTACTTTTAATAGCTTTATGAGATAGTAATTCATATACCATACACATGACCCATTTAAAGCGTACAATTCAGTGGTTTTAAGACTATTTAGAGTTGTACAACCATCGCCACAATGCATTTTAGATCATTTTCACAGAAAATGAAAAACCGAAAAGAAACCCTGTATCCATTAGCAGTCCCTCCCCAGTCCCTCTCAAACCCCCAGGCCCCTGTCAATGGAATCATAGGCTCTGTCACCCTAGTGGCCGGCCCCTCTCCCTGAGCTAACGTCGCCAAGGCTCAGGCACGTTGCAGCCTAGGTCACGTTCCTTCTTATGGCCAAATAATATTCCCTTGTGTAGATGGAGGGCATTTTGTCTACCCATCCATCAGTCAGTGGATATTTAGGTTGTTTCCACTTTTTGGCTCCTGTGAATAATGAATAGTTCACGTCCGTGTGAATATCCGTGTACCGTTACTGTGCGGACAGGTGTCCACGTCTCTGGGGCAGGTACCTACGGTAGAGTTGCAGGGTCACACGGGAACTGCCGCACTGTGTTCCCAGCACCTGCACCGCTTGTCCTTTCCGCCAGCAGCGTATGAGGGGCTCCAGCTGCGTCCTGGCTCAGCCAATGCTGTTCATTATCTCTCTGATTCGAGCCATGCTGGTGCATGTGATGTGAAATCTCATCGTTTTCATGGTATTTCTCTAAGAACGAATGATGCTGAGTATTTTTTCATGTGCTTATTGACTATACGTCTTTGGAAAAGTGTCTATTCAGATCCTTGGCCCTTTTTTTTTTTTTTTTTTGCTTTTTAGGGCTGCACCTGTGGCACATGGAGGGTCGCAGGCTAGGGGTCTAATCGGAGCTGGAGCTGCCGGCCTACACCGCAGCCATAGCAACGTGGGATCCAAGCCACGTCTGCGACCTACACCACAGCTCATGGTAACGCCGGATCCTTAATCTACTGAGCGAGGCCAGGGATCGAACCCGCAACCTCATGGTTCCTAGTCAGATTCACTTCCGCTGCGCCACAGTGGGAATTCCCTTTTTTTTTCTTTCCCTTGGCCCATTTTTAAGTTGGGTTGTTTCTTAATTATCAAGTTTTAAGAGTCCTTTACATGTTCTGGATTCAAGCCCCTTTATCAGACCCATGACTTGCAGACACTTTCTGTGGGGTGTCTTTTTACTTTCTTGACCGTGTCCTCTGAAGCACAAGTTTTAAATTTTCATGAAGTCCCAATGCAGCTCCCTTTTTCTTCTGTCACTTGTGCTTTGGGTGTTGTAGCGAGGAAGGCCCTGCTGAGGCCAGCCACGGGGATTTAGTCCCACATTTTCTTCTAAGTGTTTTATAGTTGTAGCTCTGCCATTGAGACTTATGGTCCACTTTGAGTTAATTTTTCTATATTGGTGAAGGAAGCAGTTCAACCTCATTCATCTACACGTGGCTATCCAGCGGTCCCAGCACCGTTTGTTTATTCTGCATTATTCACGCTTCTGTTACATAAATGCTATCAAATCAAGCAACAGCTGAACTAGTTAATAGCAGCAAAGAAGGGGAGGACTAGTTAAACAAATGACATATGTGGGAAAAATATAACTCTTATAATATTTGTTTTCTGACACAGTCAATTATTTTAACCCTTTATTGGATATTTCAATGTTGTAGGCTATATTACTATGTATTTAGTCAACACATAAATCCATGATTTTTTCCCAAAGGGAGTCTAAATATGAGAGAACTGATTGAACAGATACTACCTATATTTAGGTGTTTGGTTTTGGTTTTTGTTTTTTTTAAACTTTTTTGGCCCCGCCCCATGGCATGTGGAGTTACCAGGCCAGGGATCAGATCCAAGCTGCAGTTTCGCCTATCGGCAACACAGGATCCTTAACCCACTGAGCCAGGCTGGGGATGGAACCTGTGTCCCAGCACAGCAGAGACGTCAGCAATCCCACTGTGCCACAGCAGAAACTCCTATATTTAGTTTTTGAAAAATGACAACTTTCCCCCTGTCCTGTATCCTATTACAAGAGGATGCCTTAAAAAAAAACTTTTGTTTAAAGTTTTATGTACAAAAGCTAACACTGTTTCTTTCACTGGGTAGCTGTCTTGGATAATCCACTCAAGGACGATCATTCGGTCCTACATCCTCTGTATCGATGGGGAAAGTGGTGGCACATACTGAAGCCGAACTGCTGGATCAGACCGCGACAGTTTGAGAAGACGTGGCTGCAGCGAGAGCCCTGGCTGATCTTTGTCAGAGGGGCTCCAGGAGAATTGCTGGGGCCCCACCTTGCTTTCCGGGGTGCACAAGGCAAACGACGCTTGCTTTTGCACAATTACTTCCTGTCTCCCAGACATCCTTCCTTCACGTAGCAGCAAAACTGAATAGAGTCCAACGAAAAAGTCACAGCCGTTCTGGAGAGGCAGCATCTACATTTCTATTTGACTGTAATTCCTTTTTTCCATTCGCATCTCAGGAAGACCATCACGGCAGGCTTATCAAGCCCTGGTGTCAGTCCAAGGCGGCCACCCCAAACCCCCCTCTCCACAAAAACACCTGCACAGGGACTGCTTAGGGTTTTACTTATAGGCCCGCGTTTTTGCGTGTGTGGGAACTCGATTCTGGATCTCCCCAGATGCCCATCCACTGCCAGTTTTTTTGCTTTTTTTTTTTGAAGGCTGCGCCCGTGGCATATGGAAGTTCCCAGGCTAGGGGTCGAATCGGAGCTGTAGCTGCCAGCCTACACCACAGCCACAGCAACGCCAGATCCGAGTTGCATCTGCGACCTACACCACAGGATCCGTAGCTCACTGAGTGAGGCCAGGATTGAACATGTCCTTATGGATATTAGGCGGGTTCAAAACCCACTGAACCACAACAGGAACTCCACGTCTGTCCACTTTGCATCTACAGGCTGGTTTTGGAAGATCAGCTGCTCGGCGGTCAGGCGCCTTTCCTGTAGGAGTTCATAGGATGGGCTATGCCCATCTACAGTGTCCGTTATTTATAAATGTTCCATGACCCTGGCTGTCATCATCAGTTAAAATTCTCTCTCTCAGGGAAAATGGTTTTAAAGTGCACAGGTAATTTAAACTTGTGAGATCTAAGTTGGAGTCTAAATAAGTTGACATTTTAACAAAGAAATTGAGAAAGTCCTGCCTAACTTGGCTGCCCTTCCTGATGACATTTTTTGGGTTCTCAAGGCGTCTTCTCACTTCCAAAAACTGCACCATTACTTTGGTTGCACAAGGCTTCATCACAAGCACCACCTCCCACCCCCGCCTGGCTCCCTGCTGACTCTGAACAGCTCAAGGGCGGCTCACTCATCTTTGTCTACACTCCTCCCGGCCTTTTTTTTGGTGGTGCCCACGGCATGCAGAAGTTCCCAGGCCAGGGAATGAACCCGTGCCACAGCAGTGTCAACACTGGATCCCCAACCCAGCAGGCCCCCAGGGGACTCCTCCTCATGGCCTTTTTCACGATCATCAAACCGTTCTGGAGAAGCAGCATCTACATTTTTTTTTTCTTTTTTCTTTGTCTTTGGTCTTTTTTGGGCCGCGCCCGCGGCATATGGAGGTTCCCAGGCGAGGGGTCGAATCGGAGCTGTTGTTGCTAGCCTACACCAGAGCCACGGCAATGCCAGATCCGAGCCGCATCTGCAACCTACACCACAGCCCACAGCAGTGCCAGATCCTTAACCCACGGAGCGAGGCCAGGGATCAAACCCGCGACCTCATGGTTCCTAGTCAGATTTGTTTTCTCTGCGCCACAACGGGACCTCCCAGCATCCCCATTTCTATTTTACCGTAATTCCTTTTTTCCATTGGCGTCTCATGAAGAGCATCATAGCAACGACAGCGAGCTCTGGGTGCACGTCCAAGGGATACTCCACTTCCGTAAAGTCCAACATCTCACTGAGTGCTTCTGCACGTTTTGAGCAAACTGACAGGTGACCAAAATTTTCATCACGAAAGCAGGATTATCACAGGTAAGCAAACACCCCCCTTTGCAGCCGTGTGGGGGACAAGGTGTGTGGAACACTGAGCAGGTAGGCAGATTACACACTAAATGAAATCTGCCAAATGTATCTGCCTGTCTGACAGACAGGGCAGCTAACGAGCAAGGTCTGGCTTGTATCTGGACAAGAACGACAATCTCGTCTTTATTTGTTGGCAGCAGTGCCGTGAACATCGTCTTCACAGAAATCAAGACGACGATTTGAAGCTCCAGTTTTCAAGTGCAAGGATGTAAAAGCTGCAGAGGCTGCTTCGTTGCCCCAGTTTGACGCACCACGTGACATGAAGGGGGCGGCTCCCTGACTCCGGAGATGCAACAGAGTCAGCTGGGCAGTGAAAAGGACCAAGGCGAGTGTCGCCCCCATTCCCCCTTCTGGGCCCCCACAAGACTCAGCTGCAGGCTCTGAATCAGGAGATGCAACCTTCTCAGTTCACGGAGCCATCCAGGGACCAGCACGGCGGCGGCGTTCATTCCGGGGCACGGCCCGCGACGTGTTCTCACGGCCCTTTCTCTTGTTTGGCACACTTGCCAGGACGTTCCATGTTGGTTATTCGCCTCCCTGATCCAGTTGTCTGTGTCCTCACCTTTGTCACTGAAATTCACACGGTCACCCAGCCCTTTCTGTTTTGGTGACCCTGGGGTCACGCTGGTGCTGGAGGTCTCATCCACTTCATTTTCATCATCTGAGCTCTTAGAAAACACGCTCACGATACTCACACGGTCAAAAAGGAAACCCGCACGCTCTCGACACAAAGCACACAGGCAGGCTGCCGGCAGCGTGGGGGCAGAGGTGTGGTGCGGTGCCCGAGTCAGGCCCCTCAAAGGCACAACTGGACGATCCATCCTGAGAGCCACAGCACATGGCTGCGGGCATCTGTGGTCGTGGACATGTGGGCGACCTGGCAGGAGGAGTCTATGCCATTTTCATGTGCTCAGTCCTGTCTTTGGGGATGTTTAAATGGGTCTTAAACGTTTCTGCCCAATTTCCTGCATCCATTGCCAAAAACCGAGACTTTTCTTCCCCCCTCTTTTTTTGGCTACCCTGTGGCATATCGATCAGCTCTGAGCTGCACGTGCGACCTACACCACCGCTGCAGCAACATGGAATCCTTAATCCACTGTGCCAGGCCGGGGATCGAACCTGTGTCCCAATGCTGCAGAGACACTGCAGATCCCATTGCGCCACAGTGGGAACTCGCCCAAACCAAGACTTTTTGTGTCCTGGGAAGTCATCTCCTGGGACACAGGGCTTTCAGTGCTAAAACCCAAGTGGTTGGTTACCCTGGGGCGAGGCAGGGGCTAAGGGAGGTGCTGGCTGCCCACGAGAGGGAGAGCACAGTGGGTGGGACTGCACGGGATGAGCCTGGTTCCCACACTTCTCAGTCACATGACCCCAGGAAAGGTGCCTCTCGACACCCCAAGGAGCCTCCCCCAGAGCCTCTGCTTGCAGGAAGATGAAACACATCTGGCATCCAGCACGGGGTGGCCCACCATCAGGGTTTAGCATGTGGGGGGATAATGGGAGTTGAATCAGAAACTAAGCCGGCAAAACCAAACAGATTGTCCCTCAGGCCAGAGCCAACCTGGGGGCCAGAAGCCCATCCTCTGGCTCTGTAGCCCATGCACTATTCGCCTGGTCTCCCGGCAGCCTCCTTGCCAGACCCTGAGCTCTCCAAGGGCAAGGCCAGTGGGATTCACCTGCCCCAGCACCTGGCGAGGAAGCGCTGCCTGAGGGTCAGGGCAGCCCTGTGCTCAGGGAGCTCCCAGCCGGACGAGGGGAGACTGGCCATGGCTGCCTAGTCAAGTCCCAACACGGGATGCGGGAACTCGAGAAGGAGCAGGTGAGCAAGAACCAGAGAAAGGGAATCTGAGCTCCAGCCTCATCGGAGGTGGGAACTTTGAGAGGCCAAGAAGGGAAGGAGTAGCTTCTAGATGAGGGGGTGGCAGGAGGAGAGGCAGACAGGCTGCGGGCTGTGGGCGGCAGAGGCACAGGGCAGGCAGGTCCCTGGGGGCTCCACCCGCAGCTCACCCACCAAGGAACCAGGCCAGAGAGGGTGAGGCACTAACCCAGGTGCACAGCCAGTCAGCTGGGCAGGGACTGGCCTGACCCCCTGCGGCTTGTGCTCTTCCCACCAACACCCGACTCGGGCCAGCAGGGGTCCCCACAGCGAGACCGGGTGCCCAGCTCGGACCAGCCGGGTAAGACCCACGCCACCCCCTGCAGGCCATGAAACAGGAACTGAGCTGCCCAAGAGTTAATCACTTTTCTGACGGTTTATTTTATTCATCTTTGGTAACAAATGGCTGAAATCAATTAAACTTGCTTTCCCCTCAGCTGATGAAGTTAATTATGATTTGTTATGGTATCTGATATGTAAATTATTAGAAAGCAGACTTACGTTGGATCGGCTGCCTCCAGGCGGCACCGGATTAATCATTGTGTAGATGTTGTCACTGGAATTTGTTGAATCTGCAGAACAGTGGAAACCCGCAAGTCGGGGTGATTAATTCATTTCTTAATTAAAACAAACTCGTGGCACTTGAACTCATTCTTTTGTATTTTATCACCTAAAATATCCTCTAAGTACCACCATTTTCTGGCTAATTTGTATTTAATGAAGATTCACAAAGTTTTTAATCACAGAAAATTCCGCTGTGAAAACCACTCAACCCTGAAAGGAAGGCTTTCCGGGTGCCTGGACAGCCATGTGGACATGGACATGGCAAGGCGGGGTGGCTACAGGTTCCAATCTCCACCCCACACCAAACCTGGTTGCCAGATGCGGCCCGGGACGAGGCAGGGGCAGCCAGACCTCCGCCTGTGCCTGCAGCCCGGCCCAGCAGGGTGCATCAGGTCGGGAAGGAGAAACACTGCCCGCTGCCCAGGGGCCACCCTGCCAAGCTGAGGGGGCAGGAGGGAGAGGCGGCGACGGGGCTGGAGACGCATTAACATATGGAGTGGTTTAATGTGACCCAGTCTGAATGTAGGTCATGCAGCTCATAAAAATGCAGCAGCAGAAAGAGGGAGCGGGAGCCGGGATACCGTGCTTGCCGCCACCGGCTCCTCCCCTGCAGCTGAGCAGCTTCCCTGCTACGGGGGGAGCCCAGGAGGGGGTGGGAGAGGGGGGCCCCTCTGTCTCCCCAATTAGCCAGGAGAATCTCCTGAGGAAATCAGCTAACTTGTTTCTATCAGGAGCAGGCACCATACTTCTCGGGCAGAAATCCAACTACCTCTCACTCTTTATTTTGGGGGAGAGTAAAGACGGCGCGGAGAATTCCTGCTAGTTGGTGGGATGCTATTCTTAGCTGGGAAAGAAACACAACTGAGATGCTGCCTGCCTGTGTGTGTGTGTGTGTGTGTGTGTGTGTGCACACGTGCCCTCTTCCGATTAAAGCAAAGAGGAGAAGGCATCTCGGCCACAGAGGACCAGAAGCCAGGGCTTCAGGACCCGAGAGGTGTCAGCTAGAGAATCCTCGTCCCACGATGCCAGAGCCCCAAAGCCCCTCTTCAGTTATCCAGAGAAACGACAACCAGAACAGGTTCTCTCTGACCAGGGGGATGACTGGTCTGACCAGTGGGATCTCCACGCTCTGCCCTGTTCTTTGACCGAAGATGTGACGTGACGGGCTGAGGTCACACCGGTGAGTTGGCGACACAGGGGACCTTCTGGCCCTGAAAGTCACCGATGCCGAGATGCCAGCCTGAGAAGGCACTGCTCAGGAAGAGGGGGAGGCAAGCCCTGGCTCGGCAACCCAGGCCCCTCTAGGACGCCCTACTCCCCCAGCCCTCTTACCTGCAGGACTAGGCATGATGGGTGTTCCTGGGGGGCCGCCACCACCAGGAGGTCCCTGGAGATGAGATAAAAACTGTCATCAGATCACCCACAGTGATGACACTTGTGGGGAGAGGCCACCGAGCTCCAGTGTCATCAGCGGCCAGTGCTCGCCCAGGGCCCAGGTATTTAAAGTTGGGGGTAACTGGATTCCCACTTTTTTTTTTTTTTTGTCTCTTAGGCCCGCACCAGCGGCCTATGGAGATTCCCAGGCTAGGAGTCCAATCAGAGCTGTAGCCACTGGCCTACACCACAGCCACAGCAACGCCAGATCCTTAACCCACCGAACAAGGCCAGAGGTCGAACCTGCGTCCTCATGGATGCTAGTCAGGTTCGTTAACCACTGAGCCATGATGGGAACTCCCACTTCTTTAAACCAAGAGGCAACTGTGGGCATGCGCAGGGGCTCCCAGGCATGGTGAGGGGTGAATTCAGAGGCCTGGGGAAGAAGCCGACTGGCCTACCAGTCAGTCCCCCCCAAAGGAGATCCCAACTCTGGGTCTAGTTTGGGGACTTCTAGGTCAGCAGACGGTATGAATGCCTAACATACTGACAGCGAGGTCGAGCAGTGCGGAATCCGGGCTCAGAGTGTGTTTTGAGAGGAAAGACACAGGGGCCCGAGTGGCTCTCTAGCAGAGGCACTGCCCAGCCCACACACACTTACCACGTAGGTACCGGGTGAGGAGGAGGAGTACGGAATCTAGGAACAAGAGCGGGGAGCCACGTGTCAGAGGCGCCTCCTCGGACAGGCAGCGCCCTCTGCCTTCCAAATCCTCTTGGGGACACAACCCCCCTCTTTTTTTTTTTTCCCCCAGCTGCACGTGCGGCATGTGGAAGTTCCAGAGCCAAGGATGGAACCTGAACCGCAGCAGTGACAACACTGGATCCTTAACCTGCTGCCAGATCTTTAATCTGCTGAGCTACCAGGGAACTCCAACACAACCCCACTCTTGGCGGGAGAGACATCCAGCCACCGGAGTAGTGTCCCCAGGAGGGCCAGGGAAGTGGGCAAAGTCCAGTTCCTATGCTGGACTGATCCTGAGAGCCTTGGTGGGGAGCCTTAGGGGGCCGTGGGCACGGAAGACCCTCTAGTTTGAGGACAGGAAAATGAGAGGTTCGCCCCATCCCTGGGCTTCTGCCCCAGACTGTCCATCCCGAGCCTGTTTCCAGCTCCCCCCTCTGACTGCTGGAAGCCAGCCCTGCCACTCAAGAGGGATAGGCGGGAGCCCTGGCACGTCCAGGGCCCTGAGCCCGGCTTTCAGCTCACATCTCGGCCTCTGCAGAGCAGCGGGCTGAGGCCTGCTGGCCCCCAGCGTGTTATTCCCACGCCCGCCCCCCCCTTACAGGTAGGCTTCTCCTTGGAGGCATCAGGTAGGGTCCGTGATGCCTCCAACCTGGGGACGGGAGCCACGCTGCACCCTAGAACTCTGTCCCTAGCAAACAGCACCCCCCAACCTGGGTACTCACTGAGTTAGCACTGTTAGGATTGGGCCAGGGTCTGCCAGCTCCCGGGCCCCTGAGAGGGAGAGAAAGACGGAGATGAGGAACAAGGTGCAGTGAACGCTCAGGCGGGGCGGGGCCCAGCAGGGGCAGAACACGACGGAGGCCTTCACACACTCCACTCCCAGGCTGCGGAGGAGGAACCGTGAACAGAACCTTGCAGTCCCTGAACCGAACTCTACAGACTCCCGTAAATCACCTGCAAATTTCGTGAGGACGAGTAACCCTTCCTCTGCGCGTGCATTCCCCTCGGAAGGGAGTACACAGAGTCTCACAGGGACCCACACAGGGGCTGCAGCCCTGAAACACGGCAGCAGCGGTCAACCGTCCAGGAGTGCACATCTTGACCCTGCCACTTGGAGGTGTGTGAGCCTGGGCAAGGGACTTCACCTCTCCGTGCCTCGGTTACCTCCTGGGTCAGTGGGGATCGTAATAAGCACCTCATTGAGGTATTTACACAGATGGGGCGTGCTAAGCCCTGTGGCAAGCCTGGAACCGCGCCTGGCACGGAAAAGCGCTATATGGGGGTCCATGAGGTCTCGTCACTAGTGTGCTCAAGGGCCTTAGTTGACTCAGGAGGGGACTGACGTCCAGAGAGGTGCCAGGAATTACTCTGATCTTGCATCTCCTGGCGGGGCGGGGGGGCGGGGGGCAGCGGAGAACGAGGAAAGCCAGGCTCTGAGCCGCCAGCAGGGCGGTTTTGTCTTACATGTTAATCCCGGGCATGGCGGGGCCGAGGGAGTTGGGTGGTGGTCTCATGCCGCTGCCGTAATTCTGCAACGATAACCAAGGGTCAGTCTATGAGAAGGAGAAGGGGAACCGGGGAGAGGAGGAGGGAGGAAAACAAACAAGCGAGAGGGTGAGTCTGTGAGACGGCGCCCACGAGACAGTAATACGTTCATTTTCAATAGCTGGGGGTGGGAGCCAACTGACAAGACCACGATGACAAGCCAGCACAGAGGGACAGTCACGGCTTTGAACACATCTTCAGGGGCTTCAAGATGGGTCTCTGAAAAGCATACGGACGTCCAGCAAGGCGCGCGTGATGCCAGCCGGCACCTGCCCGCAGGTCTCAGGCAGGAAGGGGGAAGAGACTCGGTAACAGGACCAGCTGGGACCCACCTCCCACTTGGAGACTCGGGGGGAGAAGAGGCTGCTGCAGGCTGGGGGCAGGGCTGGGTCTGCCTGTGGGAGGGGCAGGCACATCCTGCTGATGTCCCCGAGGCTGGCGTGTCCAGGGCCCACCCTGCCCCGGATCTGGGTTGTCCCCGAGACAAGTCTCCTGATTCAGGTGTCAGCACGGGGCGGGGGGGGGGGGGGGCGCTCGACAGGCACGGTGCTGGAGGAGCAGGAGGGAAACTGCCTCCCTGCTCAGGGGGATCACTGTTCTGCTTAAGAGGAGTCTACACCGATCTGGGAGACCTGCAGGCGTCCCAGCTCAGCGTGGTGCAACCCACCATGGCTGTGGGGTGGGTCCAGACCAGGCACTCCAGGCCTTTCGCCTGGCTCATCTCCTGCCACCGCTGCTCCCTCCCTTCTCTAAGAGCTATTTTCTTTGCAGGAATAAATGTCTTGTCTCCCTTCTCCACTTGGCAAGCTCCTACACATCCTCCAAAACCCATCTCAAATAGCACCTCCTCTGTGAAGCCTTCCCTGCCCACCCCCTGGGAATAATTACTCCAGCCTGCTCACCCCCAAAGTGCCTTGTAACTTCCTCCCTCTACAGCCCGTAGCACACAGGCTTATGATGGGGGCCACCTGGCCATCTCGCCCACGGGACTCCGAGTCCCTCTGGAAGGTGGGAACACTCTTAATGATCTTCGTATCCCTGGCCACTCCACACCTCAGCGGCACAGATGGGACGCTGAATCATCAGCGAAGGAATGAAGAAGTGAATGAATGGAAAGTAAAATGAGCCTGGTTGTAGCTCGAGCTCTGTCTTTGTTGGAGAATCTGAAAGTAACAGATTGGTGGAATTTTTTTTTTTTTTTGGTCTTTTTGCCATTTCTTGGGCCACTCCCTCGGAATATGGAGGTTCCCAGGCTAGAGGTCGAACTGGAGCCATAGTCACCAGCCTACACCACAGCCACAGCAACTCGGGATCCGAGCCATGTCTGTGACCTACCCCACAGCTCACGGCAACACCGGATCCTTAACCCGCTGAGCAAGGCCAGGGATTGAACCTGCAACCTCATGGTTCCTAGTCGGATTCGTTAACCACTGAGCCATGATGGGAACTCCAGATTGGTGGAATTTTGATGGCAAAGGAACAGCCAGCATTTTCGCTGGTTTTTACTGAGCGCATGACACAGTTTGCATCCGGTCTCTGGTTTGGACCTTCTAACAACACCACGAGGCTAGTGTTAGTCCCATTTTACCGAAGAGGAGACTGAGGGTCTGAGGGGAGGAAGATGTGCCCAAGGTCATGGTCAGCAAATGCCCTGAATCTGTGATCCTCGGCACCTGCTCGCTACGCCACATACCTGGCAGGTGTGGGGAACATGGGAGGTGACGAGAGGAGGGCAGAGATGAAGCAGGAGGCACCACAGCTAGAGTTGACCAACACAGCTGCCATCAAGCTAGTGGCAGGTGCTTCAGCCAGGGACCGCCTCGGGCCACCTCCTCTGCTTGGTCACCCTGAGAGGGGTTTAGAGGTTAGAAGAATGTTCAGACGGTGTGGACAGTGACCGCAGGAACACCAGGCTGGGTGGCAAAGAGCAAGGCCCAGAGTTGGGGGAGCACAGGGGAGAGTACCCACAGAGGGCTCCTCGGGCAGCTGGCACATGGAGGGCCCGGCATCCCCCAAGCCTGCTCAGGGCTGAGTCCCTGGGCCGGAAGGCGTGTGCCTGCACTCAAACAATGGCAGGCTCATGGCAAGGGGCATCTGGGGCCAGGCCCTCCCTACAGATGGACGCCAGGGGTGCCGAGCAGAGTCACAGATCTGAGGTCAACAGGGGGAGCTGGACCCAGCTCGTCCACTTGCTGGTGACTCTGGGCAAACCAACCAAACAACAACCATGCTTCCTCCATGCCAGGCTGGGCTTCGGGCTTTGTAACATCTACATTTGACCATCCCAACAATGGCATGACCCCCCCAACTTTTAAGATTAAGACGCTTGAGGCGCAGAAGCAGAGCGACGCCCCTCCTGCAGCTGCGCTCACACTGCAATCCCCCTGCTCTGCTGCCTTGTCCATAAGAGAGCTCCCAGCCTTTAGGACCATGTGAGGATCAGATGAAATGATGGCTCTGAGGCGCCGTCAGCCCTCAGAGGTGTGTGTGATTTGGGATGTTAGCAGAGCAAACGCCAAAGCCCTTAATGCCGCCTTAAGCAACCCAGAACCTCAGGTCTTAAAGGGCCCTTGCTAAGCCCATGTGCAGTTACCAAATCCCCTGTACAAATCTCAGCCTCGCCTCCGCTCCTCCAGAACAGGAAGCTCACCACCTCCCCAGGCAGCCTGCTCTCCCCCTGCGCGCTGCCCGGCCAATCAGAAAGGGCTTCCAGATGGAGCATGAGGTCTCCTCCAGCGGCTGCAGCTGCAGCTCGCTCCCTTCACACCCAGGAGAGCGGAAGGCAGCCTGGGGGCTGGTGGCAGAAAAGGGTGGGGGGAAGCAGGGCACGCCCCCTCAGGAGCCTCCCCAAAGCCAGCACGGCTGCCCCCTGGGAGGGAGCCGCCCCAGCAGGTCCTTCCTCCTGCAAAGGCCTAGACTTGAGGGCCATGCATATGTCCCCACTTCAGAGATGACAAGCTGGAGGCCCAGAGAAGCCCAAGACTCGCCCAGGGCCGCACAGTCTGTCAGGGTGAAAGCAGGTCTGGAAGTGAAGTTTTGGAGGTAAGTCTTCAAATCGGGGACACCAGCCTTCTGCATAGGGGATGGGGGGCTCAGAAGCGCAGCTCCACAGACTTGGCAGAAAAGGTTCCCTCTTCTCACAGTGCCTGCCTGCCCGCAGCACTGGCCTCTGCGGTGTGGCCACAGCCAGACACCCCCCTTCGCACCCCGCTTCCTCTGCCGTCAGCACTGCTTGGTGTAGCTGGAGGGCCTGCCACATCCAGGGTTGGGGTGGGGGGGGGTGTGTCTGTCTCTCTCCCCACAACCCTGCCTTGTCCCAAACTCCCTTGTCCCCAGACCCTGGGCGAAGGGGTCTCACCAATTATAAAGGATCAGGCCCCGGCCTCTGGGTCTCAGACCCCAGGCAGGGTTCACAGCGACTCGGGAAGGCACCACAGCCAGCAAGGGCTTCCCGCAACCTCCTCAGCACAGGGGCTCTTTCTCTGCTGCCCGGGGCCTGCAGAGCACATGGAGGGCAGGTCTGTCAAAGGGGACTCCAGGCTGTGGGGCACTTTCTTGGGCTTTGGGGCCTGGTCTCCATTCCCTATAATCATGTGGCAGCCTGGCCAGCCCCCCCGGGAGGCCTCCGAGGGGCCCCCTGGAAAGCGCCCTGAGCGGCCTCACGCTCTCCTCCCCCTCCCCCAGTGCTCTGGCCACGTTTCTGATGCCTCCATCTCTTCCTGGGGTCTCTGCTCAGAGGCACCGAGCTTGGACTGGCCATGGGGTGAGGCAGTTCCTCCCGGTATCACGGGACTGTCTCTAGGGCTGGTGGATTAGCCTTCACCAGAAGGTTCTCAAAAGCAGACAAGCCAGGAGGGCGATGCGATTCTAGGCTGTGCTGACCCCACGCCATTCTTTCTACAGGACCCTGCAGAGCCCTGGCAGTTTCAGCCTTCCCCTAGCAGGATTCACTTTTGGAAAGTGTCATGTGACACAGGTAGGGGCATAATTCCTTAAAGAGAGAGAATACAATCAAGTGGAAATATCAGCTCCTTTTCGGTGCCGGCCCGAGACACTGAGGACCAAGGGCAGGGTGCTGCTCATTTGCAGGCTCCTTTCTGACATTTAGGCTAAAACACAACACAACTTCAACAAGTACGATGCCACTCCATTCGGCTTTGAAACCTATCAGGTAGCCGGCCCCAAGGCCACACTGTACCTATTTTTTGCTCAGAAGGTTCTAGAGTGGCCCCACCAGGAATAGTAGGCTGAAGGTTTCTCAGCCATGTGTCTGGTCTGGGCACGGCACTGTGCATGCAGCGGTGCTTACTAAAGGCTGCCTAGAGGGGCTTGGTCACCTTTATCAAGAGCCCGGGGAAGGGCAGAGGCAGGGCTCCCTCCCTGAGCCCAGGTTCGCGGGAGAGAATGGGATCCGAGAAACACCCTGCAGCGAGCGTGAGCTCTGTGTCTCTCGGCTGTTGTTTCGGGACGTCCCACGTCGAGCCCCATGAGGTCATCACCCGGCCACCCACCCTGCACGTGAAGGACCGCAGGCCCAACCAGGCACCACGCTCTGAGCTCCTCCCTCTCCTGCCCACTGGGGGGGACCAGGGCAGCAGCCTCAGGGGACAAGGAGAAAGGGCTAGTGGAGGAGGCCTTGTCCTCTCCCCATCCTCAGCCTGAGAGGTACCCCCGACCCAGGCTCTGCGATGTTCTCTCCCTGGTGGACCCCAGACCGTGATCCACGCCACACCCCAAACTGGCCCAGGCCCAGGCGCACTCAAGGCCAGGCCCTTCTGCCCCCCCTGAGGGGCCAGTGAGGACATCCAGGGGACTCTGAAGAAGGCTGGGCTCTGGAATGTCCTACAGCCCCCTCACCAGAGGGTACAGGGGATACGGGCAAAGCACTTTAGGAAGGAAACAAAAACACTGATTAGAAAGGCTACATGCATCCCTATGCTCACTGCTGCTTTCCCGCGTTTGTTTTCGGCTGTACGTGTGGCATACGAAAGTTCTGGGGCCAGGGACTATACCCATGCCACGGCAGCAACCCGAGCCACCACAGTGACAACACGGGAACCTTAACCCACTGTGCCACCAGGGAACTTCTGCCGCTGCGTATTGCAAGAGCCGAGATACAGAAACAACCTACATGTCCATCAATAGATGAACGGATAAAGAAGATCACACACACACACACGAATATTACTCAGCCGTAAAAAAGGACGAAATCTTGCCATTTTTGACAACATTGATGGCTCTCGAGGGAATTATGCTAAGTGAAATATGGCAGATAAAGACAAACAGTCCATGATTTCACTCATATATGGAATCTAAAAAACAAGTGAACAAATGTAACAAAACCGAAAGAGTTAACAGACAGATACGGAGAACAAAGAGGTGGTTGTGGGGCGGTGTGAGGGGAAAGCAGCAGAAGAAGATGAAGAAGTAGGAACATCCAGTTGCAAAACAAATGAGTCGTGGGCATGAGAGGCCTGGCATGGGGAATACAGTCAGAGACTCTGTAACGCTTTGCATGGTGACACATGACAGTAACCAGACTTATCGTGTGATCATTTTGAAATGTCCAGAAATACCGGATCATTGTGTAACAGGAACTAACTGAGGGTTGCAGGTCAACTGTACTTCAAAAAGAGACAGACTCATAGAAGGAGATCAGATTTGTGGTCACCACGGGCGGCAGGTGGCAGGGGGAGGAGGTTGCGGGGAGGGGCTGGGTGAAGGCAGTCAAACAGCTTGAACCCCCATTTATAAATGCGAGCGATGGGACACAAAATGATAGAGACGACGAGCCCTGCTGTACGTTATGCATGGACGTTGTTAAAGAGTTTTCATCGCAAGGAGCAAAGATTTTTTTTGGTTCTAGTTCCTTAATTTTGTATCTCTAGGAGATGACGGATGTTCCCTAAACTTACTGTGGGAATCGTTTCACAACGGATCTAAATCCAATCAGGACGCTCCACAGCTGAAACGTACACAGTGCTGTGCGTCAATTACACCCCCTAAAACTGGAAAATGAAAAACAAGAGCGATGCTTTCAGAGCCCTGGAGGCTGGCGGGGGTGGGGCGGACCAGCTAGTTGCCCCCGTGTGCCAGCCACTCCCTCCCCTCTGGGTGCCAACCTCAGGGCCCAGGACAGAGCTCCACCACTGCACACTGCTCAGTGACTCCTAACCTTCCAGAACACTCTGCTCTTGGTCTGTCTGAGAACATTCACTCCCAGCTTCTGGAACCTCAATATTCCTACAGGCTTATGAACAAGCTGTTAATGGCCTTTGCCAAAAAAAAAAAAAAAAAAAAAAAAAAAAAAAGCAAAAGAAACACGGAGCCATCACCAAACCCAAGCAGCTCGAGTCCCGAACACGGGTGTGTTTTGGTTTGTTTGGGTTTTTTTGGCTTTTGAGGGCTGCATGTGTGGCACTTGGAGGTTCCCAAGTGAGCCTAGGGGTCGAATTGGAGCTGCCGTTGCTGGCCTACACCACAGCCACAGCAACGCGGGATCCGAGTCGCATCCTTGACCTCCACCAGAGCTCACGGCAATGCCAGATCCTCAACCCACTGAGCGAGGCCAAGCATCGAACCTGCATCCTCACGGATACTAGCCGGGTTCTTGGCCCACTGAGCCACAACAGGAGCTCTCTGCACCCTGGCTTTAAGCCCCGGACTGACTAAGCGGTTACCCTGTGCCAAGCATCACAGCGAGAACTTGAGCCTCCTCCTTTCGGCGCCCCTACTAGGCATTTCCTGGTCTCCTTCCCACTGCACAGATGCAGACGTGCGGTCGCCAAGAATCAGAGGGGTGGGTGGTAGAATACTCCTTCCTCTTGTATCCCCCAGGCCCCCCAGAACATTCTGAGTCCAAGGCCACTGCTGATTTCCACACCAAGATAGTGTCTCTAGCGTGCAGCTGAGGAATCTGCAAGCTTCTGCCTTGGGAGGGGGAGCGCTCGGCTCTCAGGCCCTGCCGCTGCTCCCACGGGCCCCTGCCGAGGTCAGCTCCGGCCGGCCGCCCGGCAGGAAGGGGCCACTCTGGTGGCTTTAAAAGGAGCTGGTGAAAACACAAGCTTTGGGGGATTTGAGGAAAGAAATGAGAACAAGAAAGCCAGAGCTGCAACTGGTGTGGGCTTGCTTCCTTTTAGGGCTATGGGGCCAACGAAGGACAAGGACCTCCCTAAAATCTTTCAACACCACAGATGTTGAAAGATTTGAGGACGAAAGCAGCAGGCTGGGTGTGCAGCACACACGATTCCGGACAGAGTGGGAGGCTGCGGGCGTGGGGGCAGACACTCCTTCCTAGAAGGGGAGGCGTGCGTGCGTGTGTTGGGGTCGGGAGGTGGGAGGGGGACACCGGAAACCTGTGCTTGGGCCCAGAGGAGCCAAACACCTACAAGCAGGAGTGGGAGAGACAAGCGGGCTTCCGGGCAGGGCAGAAAAGAAAGGAAGAAACACCTAGAACAGAATCCTCCTGCTCTTCCTTGGGAAGCTCCCCTCTCCTTACTCAGGCTTTGGGCTCCGGATCATCGGATTCCAGAGAATTCCCAAGGAGAGCAGAACACAGTGGACGCTCTGCCACAGCTGCTGCGGGACACAGAGCCACACTCTCACACTGAGCAGAGCAGGAGCCAACTGTGAGAAGGTCCCAGGACAGGGATGGCCGTCAGACCCCCCCGCCTGAGGGTCCTGCAGGTCCTGGGACCTGTGGGGATGGAGCTGGGTCACAAGGAGCGACCCCTGTGCTGTAACTATGAAGAGGTAGGCAGGGCGCTTAAGGTCATTTCTTCTAGAGGTTTCTAAACTGTTCTTTGCGGCAGCAGAGCCCCTTCTGGGCAACAGAAATCCTAGGCGGGACCCCGGTGTGGGAAAGCGTCAAAAGCTCTGGGCTGGAGGGAGCACCAGGGGCCGCAGCCAGCCTGACCTCCTCTCGGCTGGGGTGGTACCACCAAGAACCATGGCTATAGACTCACCCCTCACTGGACAAGTGGGGACGCTGGGGCCCACTGAGGTCAAAGTGATTCATCCAAAGTCAGAAAAAGGGGAGTTGCGGTCAGTGACATATGCTGCCTTCAGGTCACAATAAACTGTGACCGTGGAGCCAGCTCCAGTCCACCCCCAACCCCTGCTGGGAGAGGGAGGGAGCTCTGGGGACCCACAGCACTGCTGGGCCATACAGGCCCCTGCTTCTGCTCCCTCCAGTCCCTGCCATGGGCGGCTCTCAGAGGCCCCTCTTCCCTGGCTCCAGGGACTCCCTCAAACCCACCCGGGGACATGCCCGGCTGTGGGCAGAAAGGGCAGCTAAGGCCCTGGTCAGGCCCTCTTCCCACCCCTGCAACGTGGAAAGACCGACAGACTTGGAAAGAGGAGAGAAGGCGGGTGCACACGGATGGCCAGGCAGACGGACGGACGGACAGGCGACGGTTACCTGTGGGCCGGGCCCCATAGGCCCCATGCCTCGGGGAGGGTTCATTCTCTGCATGGATCCTCCCATGTTGGGGTGCCCTGCGTGAGAGAGGGAGTGAGCTGTGAGGGCCAGGAGGAGGAGCCGCTCCCAACCCCCCCCCCCACAAACTGGGCAGCCCGCCCTGCCCCCGCCTCTACCTTGTTGCCGTGTGGGATCCATGGAATTGGGCAGCAGTGGCTGTGTCCCAGGAACTCCGCCTGGAGGCTGAAAGACACGGAAGACGCGAGCTGAGCGGCTGCTCCGCAGGGTTGGGGGACAGAGGAAGACGCACCTGCCTGCCCCAGCTCCCTGCCCAACCACTGGGGGCCACTCATGGCACCCCAGAGACCACCCCGGCTAAGGGGTCCCCCGGAGGGGCAGTCAGCTCTGGCAGGTGTTACAGAAAAGGGCAGTGCGGGTGCTCATCTGCCGGAGAGGAGCCATCGCGGGTGCTGCTGCCTTCCTGGGTCCGTATACCTGCCAGAGCCCGGTCACTCTGGCCACACCGCCTGCCACACATCCCTCGGAGGCCGCACTGCTCCCTCCCTTTTACCACCCAAACCCTGTCTTTCTTTGGCCTCATGGAGATGCAATTCCTTCCCTCCCCCAACCCCAAATTGCAGGGACACCAGAGATCCATAAGCCAAAATCCTATCACCACGGAAAGTCCTTTTTATTTTATTTTGCTTTTTAGAGCTGCACCCGCAGTATGTGGAGGTTCCCAGGCTAGGGGTCGAATCAGAGCTACAGCTGCCAGCCTACTCCGTAGCCACAGCAACATGGGGTCCTTAACCCACTGGGTGAGGCCAGGGATCGAACCTGCAACCTCATGGTTCCTAGTCAGATTCACTTCCACTGCGCCACAAAGGGAACTCCAGGAGGTCCTTTTTAAAGGGGAGCAGGGGACCGACCAGGGGGCCTCTGAGATTTAGATGAGGATGGGTCCAGAGGCCCCAGTGCCCCCAGTCACCTGCGGGCTGAGCCAGGAGGGACACCCAGGACTCCGGACCCCTGTCCTCTTCCACCACAAGAAATGCCACCTTCCAACCCCAGGAGTGAAGGAGGGGGCCTCCAGGAGAGGGTGAGAGGGACACTGAGGAAGAACCTGCCCCAAAGCCTGGTGTGATCACTATTGAGATGAGGACAAGGTGCCAGGGGTTTCCTGAGTGAACGCTTGGCACACCCACTCTGAAAACCCATTACCCGTGATTTATTTGGGACGGAAGCTATTTTGGCTGCAACGTGAAAAAAAAGAAAAGCAGAGCTGGGAGAGGAGAGGGAGGGAGTTGTTTTTAAACCCTGTGGCTTAGGACTAAGCACAGGCCCTTGGCTTGGAGAGGAAAGCCTTTGTGAAAGCTGGGCACCTGTGACGGGGACCCCCAGCCCCTCTGTGCTGTGGGCACGGCCGAGAAGGGGCTGCTGGCCCAGCAGTGAGCTCCAGGCCAGCTCTGGAATGAGGGGGTGGGAAACAGAGGAATAAGTGTTCACCGTTTAGCTGTACAACAGGGTGTGTGTGTGTGTCTGGGGAGGGGGAGCCTTACTTACGAGGGGGCCAGGCAAGCCTGGGAGTCCCTGCTGTCCATGAAGTGGCATTTGGAACCTGCATTTTCCATCTGCCTGGGGCTGCTGATAGTCCACCTCTCCAGCCCCAGGTTCGACCCATCTGACCTCGTGCTTCCTCCCCCACCTTCCCTGAGTTCCCAAGCTCTGAATCATTTGGCTGGTTCACGTCTGCCCACTCGACGGGGGTGGGGTTGGGATATTTCTCAAGCCTGGTTACAGGACTCAGAGGGCACAGGGAGGCCTGCCACAGAGGCTGTCTGGTTTGGCTGGGGGGTGGGGGTGGGGGCTCTTGGGATGCTGAGGTCTTGGTAAGCTCCCGTCCCACTCTGATGGGGCAGCCCTGGGGGGCGGGCAACCGCGAGACCCCTAGTTCTGGCCGGAAGCTCTTCCTTGGTTCGCCTAACCGCGCTGAGTCAGGCCTCAGGAGCAGGGTGGGGCTGCTCGGAGGCCTCAGAAGGGGCTGGGGTGTCGCTTTCCTCATCGGGTGACCCTGACCTGAGGCAGTCTGGGCCTCCGCTACCAGGCAAAGGTGTGCAGTGACCAAGGTTAAAGGGTCCACACGCACTGAAAGGGCTGAAACCCTGAGGCTGTGAGAGAAGAAAAATAACAGCTTGTCTGGGACTGCAAGTGTGCCGGGCACACCACCCTGGGGGTCTGCTGGGGAGAGATGCCCTGTGGCCGCCCCCAGGGCTCCCGGAGGTAGGCCAGCGCCTCACCTACAGCCGGTGGGCAAGTGCAGGAAGTGTCTGCCCAGGGGACAGACAAATCCCAGCAGGGTCTGCACGGTCACTCAGCTGCCTGCCAAGTCCTGGGTGGGGCGGGGGCTCCACTGGGATGACAGGGCTCCCTGACAGCTCTGGCCTCTAGCTGTCCTCTCCGAAACCCTGCCGAACCCCACTTTCCACCCCCCATCTACCCTCCCCCAAACATAGCAGTACTCTCTGTACAAGCCAGGGAGACAGGGGGGAGGAGGCAAGGCTTTAAGTCAACGACGCTTAGCTCCTCGCATCCCCGAATGCCCCCCTCACTGCCCTCCTCCAGGTGGGGGGAGCCTGGGCTGCTCGGCTCCCTCCTTCTGCCCTGGGGAGGGGAGAGCTAACTCGGTGACACAGAGGCTTCTGCTGGACCAGCAGCCCCCCACTGAGGCCCTCTCCAAGAGACTCCCGGGGACAATTCCTGGGAAAGGGACACACCGCCCCCCCGCTCCTTGGAGGAAAATCTCTCTTGCCCACAGGAAGCTGGAAATCGGAAGAGATTTCACACGGGGGGCGGCGGGAGCCTGGGCCCACTGAGCCGCAATGCGAGGTGCAGATGACAATTGATTTCTTTCCCCTTTGCTCTCTGGGGCATCTGCTCGTGCTTAACTGACAAAGAGAAATATACACGCTTCCTCTCATGTCCCTTCGGTGCTGGAGAAAGGGCCACAATTACACCGAGGAGGCATCTGTTCTCTCCCTGGGCCGGAGGCTAGTTTGGGCCAAGGAGTGCTCTAGAGGCGCAGGAGGGGAAGCTGCTAGACCCCCGACCCTGTGCCTGTGGCAGAAGAGGAGGTCCCCTGGGTGGCCTGTTAAAAACAAGGGCAAGGGCAGCTCTTTTACAACCACGAAAGCTCGCTGAGCTGCGTGAGGTGGAGACTGACTTGAGCCCAGCTCCCTGGGAGACTGAGCGAAGTCCCTGCTCCACTCTGACCCTCTGTTTCCTCATCATGACACATCCTAGGGTCCCTCTTTGGTCAAACAGCTGGCTCTAATTCTTGTCGGAATTTTTCTCCTTCGTGTCACAGAACATAGGGAAGAAAAGATTTTTGCAGAGAAAAAAGAAGTGGAAAGGGGTAGGCTGTTCAACTGCAAACCTGGAGTCCCTGGGCGTTCCCATGGTGGTGCAGTGATAACGAACCCAACTGCTATGCATGAGGATGTGGGTTCGACTCCTGGCCTTGCTCCGTGGGTTAAGGATCTGGTGCTGCCCTGAGCTGTGAGGTAGGTTGCAGACACGGCTCGGATCTGGCACTGCTGTGGCTCTGGCCTAGGCTGGCAGCTGCTGCTCTGATTCGACCCCTAGCCTGGGGCATATGCGAACCTGCGTATGACTTGGGTGCGGCCCTAAAAAAGCAAAAACCAAAACAAACAAAAAAAACCCCCAAAAACTGGAGTCCCTGGTTACGAGCCTCTCTCCAAAGTCCCCGTCGAGTCTCGCTCAGGGGCTTTCTTGCAGAGCCTTGAGAAGCAGGAGGAGTGACACTCAGGTCATGCCCATCTAACTGGTGACTGAAATCCCAGCTCCAAAGGCAACAAGGGCTCAGTGTGCTGGTGCTGCTGTCAGATTTTTTTTTTTTTTTTTTTTTGAAGGGCTTCTGCAAGGTCACGCTAGGAATTATGTATAAAAATAAAATGAAAAGAAATTTCCCTCATGTGTCTTCAGAGTTTCTTGTAAGTCTGCCTACCCTCCAAAGAAGACATTTATCTTAACTTGTAAAGCCCCCCTTCTGCCCCCCGATGGGCTGAACCAGGGAGGGCAGCTGGGGACTGATTTCTCCAGACCACCTAGAACTGCCAGCCCTCGTGGGCCAGCAGAAGGCACACAACTCCAGGCTGCAAAGCCCTCCCCGCAAGCAGACCCCTTTTCTAATTACACGAACAAATCCTTTCTTGTTTTGAGTTGGGTCTGGGAAGCAGGCAGACATTGCTTGAAAACTCACACAAGTCCTGCTCGCTGCATCTAGGCTCCTGATCTAAGCATTCCTACGGGCCATTTCTCCCCTTAATAGCAGGATTATATTTACCAGCCTTGGCAATTCTCAAAAGCTTCCAGGAAAAAATGCACGTTGTCAATTAACTTCATTAAAGAGGAAGACACTTTTCCAAGAAGAGGGTGGAGGGGAGGGGCCGGGGCATCACCACCTTCTCGAGAACAATGGAAACCCAGCATTCCCACCCTGCTGCGCCACAACTGACTGCCCAAAGCCCACCAGGAGGGGCAGGTGAAATGCTGGGAGGGGCTGCACGGGGCACCAAACTGACACAGGGCCCTCTCTGGGACCTGCCTCCCACTTTAAAACTGGCCCTCCACCTCCCATTTCTTCTCTCCGATTTTGATTTGAGTCAAAGTCCAGCTAGGGTCAAGGGTGGCTGAGTGAGAGGAGAGAACATGAAAAGGTACCGTACCTGGTTTCCCATTCTGATCGGGGGCCGGGGGCCGCCTGCGTATCGCGGTGACATAAAAGGCTGCAATTACAGGGCATTAGTTCAATGACAGCCTGCAGTACTGCACAGTGACAAACACAAATGCGCTCCACTCCACAAAGTCCAGTTTTGTTACACCGCGTGGTCTTTTAAACTCTGTTCCTCCCGTGGCCTCTTCCCTCCGGGCAAAACTTCCTCTGGGCGGAGGGAGGGATGGATGCATACCACAAATGCGACTCCTGACCCCGCATCTGCAGGCAGGGACCTACTCTGGGTACAGAGGGGACAGCGGTGGGGACTTGGCACGGGAAGTTACATCGATGCAGGGCCAAAGGGGAGACCTCTGCTCTTGGTTAAGGGC
This sequence comes from Phacochoerus africanus, assembly GCF_016906955.1. NCBI lineage: Eukaryota > Metazoa > Chordata > Mammalia > Artiodactyla > Suidae > Phacochoerus > Phacochoerus africanus. The sequence continues at coordinate 157,571,195 of NC_062551.1, read as the reverse complement.
AAGTGAAAGAATCGGAAGGGGACTCCTACAGCAAATGTTCAAGTGTGCAGACAAAGCTGGACGCGCACTCACATGCACGCACACACGCACGCACGGAAACCACGGACACAGCGGGTGGGGTGGGCGGGGAGCGAGTGGGGGAGGGGGAGGAGGCACGAAATGAAAACAGTGAGGGGACCGCGGGCGCCCTAACTGAATGCAGGGGCACGGGCAAGAAAGCTTTCTCAGCAGCGAGAGCGCACAAAGAAAAGGCCAGGGATGCAGCTTCGGTTACAAACGATGGTTAACCAAACTCAAAAACCAAACCAAAAGTGAGAGAGGAAAAAACAAAAACGCAAAGGCCGCTGACAAGGTCACAGGAAGAGTTTTCTTTTGGTTTCATATCCCCGACGGGGTGTGATATCCAAGGAGGAGAAGGATCTTCGGGAAAAAGAAGATAAATTTGGGGGTGGAGGGGCGAGGGAGGAGCAATCTCCTGGGTCCATAAGAGCCTCGAAGGCAATGGCGAGAGCAAAGTTTGGTTCTTGGTTTTCCTCTGCTGGCTCTGTCCTCCTGGGGCCCCGCGCCCCCCGGCGGGCAGCCGAGCCACAGTGCGTTTACCTGACTGTGGGGTCCCATCATGCTGCTGGGATTGTGAGGTGGAGGCTGTGCGTGCGGCGAGGGCTGTGACCCCGGAGGACCCTGTGAGGCCAGACAGTAGAGGCAGGTTATAGATCACAGCACATGGAGAAGCGCAGGAGAAGCTTAAAAGAACAAAAATTGAACCAAAACGAAGGGCGGGCGTGCGGGCGGCGGGCTCTGGCTGGCAGGGAGGTGCGAGCTGCTGCTGCTGCTGCTGCTGCTGCTGGGGTCGCCGGCTCAACGGTGTGAATCGGCGGGTGGGAGGGAGAGAAGCTGATAAACACATTCACGGGGGATTTACAGGCAGGACAAATAAAATCAAGCTCCTTTGTGGAAGCACGCGGGAGCGGGGCCGGCACGGTCTGCCGCTGCCACGGAGTTTGCCATGTTAAATACGTTGGTTGACCAGGGCTCGGGGACGCACGGCCACCGGACCCGGCCTGCAGGGCGCCCACGTGCCACTTCCAGGGCCGCTGGAAGGACCGGGAGGCCCTGCTCTCTGGGAGCGCCAGCTGTGGGGACAGAGATGGGTCGAGGGCCAGGACTGGGCAAGGACCTGGTGACCAGGCTATGGAGGGGAGGGGCCCTGATGGATGAGCGGGAACAGACAGGAGGAGCGAGGTGGTGCCAGAGACTGAACACACGGAGGACAAGAGGAGGCGGTGGTCTCTGAGCGCCCACGCGGTGCAGTTCTTAATGCCCCTTCACTTGAACCTGGCCCCGTGACGTGGGCGTCTCACTCCTATTTCTACCAATTAGGAAAGTGAGTCTCGAGGAGTAGGGGACTTGGCCACAGCCAAACACTGGTAGAGGGCAGGGCCAGGAGGAGCCTGAGGGGCCTAAGCCGCACCCTGACCCCTGTAGCCCAGTCAAGTGGGGGGGGGGAGCAGGAGGAGGGGGCTGGGTGGGTGCAAGAGGTGGTGCTCTCTGCTCCAGTTGGTGGTGAGCCTCCCCTGTCCCAAGCTGACCTCTGAAGCCCTAAGCTATGCAGGCTGGCTTCAACCCCCCACGGAAGAGATGGGAGGATGAAGGCACTTAAACCACAGGGTTGGTCAGACCCTGGGCTGCAGCCCTTTGGTGGGGGTGAAATCAATTTGGTGGGTCGCCACTATTGTTTTTTAAAACTTGGAACAGAATAAAAAACAGAATGGAAACTATCAGACAGCGTTCTATGTTTTAGGGCAAATATTTGTCATCAATCTCTACTTACAAAATGTGTGTGTGTACATGTACTGGGTCACTGTGTCAAATGGATTTTCTACTGTGGGTCACAATCAAGCAAGAAGCATGAAAGAGGTGTTCCCACCGTGGCGCGTCGGAAACAAATCCAACTAGGAACCATGAGTTTGTGGGTTCCATCTGTGGCCTCGCTCAGTGGGTTAAGGATCCGGCATTGCCGTGAGCTGTGGTGTAGGTTGAAGACACAGCTTGGATCTGGCGTTGCTGTGGCTGTGGCGGAGGCCAGCAGCTGCAGCTCTGATTCGACCCATATAGCCTGGGAACCTCCACAGGCCGCGGTTGTGGCTCTAAAAAGCAAAAAAAAAAAAGGGGGGGGGGCATGAAGGTCCCACTGGGGATGTGCTCTGCTGTCCACTCGGGACATTGGGAGGGGGATGCTGGTCCTGGTGATGAGAAGCAGGCCCTACATCACTCTTTCCACCTGGAATTGTGCCACTATCCTTGGAAGTTGAGAAGAATTCCAAACATGCACGGGGGATGAGTGTGGTGACATGAAAAAGAGGGAGAAAGAATCTCTGAGACACAGGCAGGGTTTTCCTTTTTCAGCCTCCTCCCTCGCGGCCAGGCAGCCCGGCCTCCTGCCCGCTCAGGAAGCACAGCCCGGAGCTGGGAGCAGGCGGGGAGCACGGAGACAGAGGCGTGCGGAGAAAGGCGAGGGGCGTGCTGAGCACAGGCCTGGAGCTTCTGGGCCAAGCGTGGGGCTGCTCACTTCCGGAAAGCTCTGCGGAGCAGATGTTCCTCTACCTGCCACGCTACGAATTTCAACAAGTGTGTGTCTTTCTAGCGGCTGCCAGCAACGGCATGGTTTGTTACCATGAGCAATTTTCTTAATTAACAGACATTAATTAGCCATTTAGCAATTTTGCAAGCATTTGTTTAGCGGCTTTCCTAAACATGAATACCACTGTGATAATGGCACTGATTAGAGGGTCCCCTAATTAACGGTACAGGGAAGGAAAATTGAAATCACATAAATTAAAAAGGGAGGGGAAGTTAATGAAGGCGGGACATATTTGCACCTGCAAGTCTTTTGTACCATGAAACTTGGGTGCAATGTAAACAAAATAAGCTAATTTGGAGCCAACCCCCCAAAAAAAGGAAAATGAAAAGAACGGAGGAGGACGATTCAAGGGTGAGGTCCAGTCGCCAAGAGGGGGCAAAAGGCCTTCTGTCGGGTCCTCAGCTCTTGGCAGGAAGGCGCGTCTCCTCCCTCGCCATGCTTGGCCGCCCTCCCTGGTAACAGGGAGCTTGCTCGGGGGCCAGGAGTGTGGCTCGGGCGGGTCCCGCACACCTGTGCACCCCTATCAGCCAGGGGAGGTTAGGAGTGGCTCACTGGCTGATGAGCAGGGGAAAAAAAAAGTAAGCAAAGCCCCCAAGATTCCCCCGGGGGCCTCAGACAAGAACAGTCCTTGCTCAAGGCCAACGCTCAGAGCTGAGTCTTATTCCCGCCACCTCTTGGCCCCGCATGAGGGCTGCCTGGGCCTCCTGAGGTTCGGAGGGCAGGCCTGGTGTGTGTGCTTCACCTCAGAGGCCCTCAGCTGGACTCTGAGCCCTGGTGAGTGGACAGGGAGTAGGGAAGAGAGTGTGGCCGGCCAGGGAGGGAGGCCCCAGCCCAGCCCCGGCAACTCCCTGTCCTGTGAGGACACAGAAACCCTGGCCCAGGCTGGTCGGTCACCTGGAGAGAAAATCCCACACAGTCTGAACACATCCAGCAAAGACACAGTTCAGCATTCACCTTTCCGGGGCATGCAGCTCCCCTGCCAGGCCCGGTCAGGCTGCCCAGGCTCTGCTTCTCCACTTCCCAGCACGGCTCCCAACACTACTGGGAGCTCTACACGTCAGAAAGCTTTTCTTCCATGAAGCCAGAAGCCCACCTTTCCCATTGGGCCCCCCGCATCCTCCCCAGTCTCCATCCTCTGCATCTCTGCTACCTCCGCTCAGCCTGGAGCTCTCGGTCACGAGATCTGCATCTGGGTTCTGTCCCCAAGAACGGATGCAATGGCACAGGGAGGGCCCTGCACATTTGGCTCGTTCTCGAGAGCAGAGCACGGGGCTCCACGCCAGGGAAGCGTTTGCTCGTGTAACGGTGACAACAGTCGTGTTGCCCACCTCCACGAGGAGGCACGGCATCTGCTGCCCTGGGTTCTATGAAACCACGAGAACGTGCTCTGCTCTTCCCGGCCTGCATCCTCAACAAGAGACCGACAGGCAGGTTTAGAGAAGACAGACCCTTAGTCTTTCCAACGCATTACCCACTCAAGCAAAAGGCTACGTAGGAGGTGGACCCAAAAAAAAAAAAAAAAAGCATCTTGTTTTAAGAGTTTGACCTTTGTCGTGACGTTGGTTGTTCTCTTCCCCAAACCCTTAACAGCCCTGGCAGGCAGGTGGACAAAGGACGGAGATGGAGAGAGGGTGGGAGTCTTAAAGGTGCTAATACCGCAGGGTGTCCCACACAGGACGCCCCCCACCATGGGGCCTTCCTGGCTGCTACTTGCTGAAAGCTTTAGAAGAACCCAACATAGATGTGTCTGGAAGCCTGTCGGGCAGGATGAACCTCTGCATCCTGCTCCATCTACACCATCTCCCCCACGGACCTTGGAGGCTCTCCGTCCTAGGTGCTGCATGATCCCCTCCCAACATGTCTGGGGCGGGGGGCGGGGGGCGCGGGGTGGATATAGGTAGACATCTGAGCTGCACAGAACATCAGGCTAGAATGAGCTGGGAGTCCCACTAGAAGCTTGGAGGGAACCACATCCGCCCGGCAGTCACCTGCTTGTCGGTGGCCCAGATAGATCAATACGTCTTCCAACGTCCTTGGAGGCCCCCGACACAGGTGTGACTTGTCCAAGGCCACAGAGATGAAGCTGGTGGCTCAGCCTCCTCTCCTAACGCCAGCCCGGGACCCTCTTCATGATGTCGCGTCCCCATCCATTGCAGACAAAGAAACAGCGTTTGGAAAAGAACTGGGTTCAAATGCTGACTCTGCCACTAACTGCACATCACTGAAATGGGAACGATCACAGCACACCATGCAGGTGGCCTTCACTGGCATTAGCTCAGGTCGTCCTCAACCCCTCACGGGAAGGGCTATTAACTGCCCTATTTTATACCCGAGGATCTGGGGCTCAGCAAGCCGAAGCCTCTTGCCTAGGATCACAGAGCTATTACATGGTGGGTCTAGGCCTCCAGGTCTGAATCTACAGCCCTGGGGGTCCTAGAGGTCCACTGTTCTACAAGCCCTCAGTGATGCTTCTAGAGGCTGAAGGCCTCACCCACACACATATGCCGCCTGCTGACCTCCCGGGCACCTGGGGGGAAGGGAGGGGTCACAGAAGCATATCAGATTCGTCCTGGCCCTGGAAGCTCCCAGGCTAGCTGGGACGAAGGAAGACACGGTGACAAACAGGCTGGCAGGTCAGCTGCAACTTCCACGGGCTCCAAGAGAAGCTGACAGGTAAACTGAGGGCCAGGGTGGCCACAGGACAGAAGCCCACAGGGAGCTGGGATGAGAACTGGGGTCCCCTGAGGGGTGAGAACTCTTTCCATCGCACTGCACTGCAGTGATAGCAAGGAGACCTGCATGGAGGGGACGCCCCACTTCGGGAAATCCCTGCCACCAACTCTGGGAAAAGGAAGCAGGAAAGGTGCCCGCTTCCTGTCTGCCCCAGACCCTGTTAACAGACTTGCCATTCCTTTCGGATGTTCCCCAGATCTCTGACCGGAGATACCTACCCCCGCACTTCCTTGTTTTTCTTCCTGCCACTCAGCACTGGGTGATGCTACATCCAGCAGCCCCCGAGAGCCACTCAGGCTCTGCTCTGGGTGTGACGGAGGCAAACACCAGGCCGCCCACTAACACTCTGGATGGTTTCAGGAAAGAGCCTCCCTCTGCCCTCATCAGCATGGTGGGGAGCGGAGTGTTCCCACGGCACAGCGGACCTGAGGTCTCTGCAGAACAGCCTCTCAGAACCGTCAGCAGGACACGCCCATGGTCATTTCTGGTTAAGTCCCCTCGCTTTCCCTGAAGCCAGCCTTGGGGGACAAGCCTGCGTGTGATGGGGAAAGCGTCAATGGTGACACCGCCCTGGCATCCACCCCAGCTCCTCCAGGACATGCTGAGAGTCCAGTTTCCTCGTAAGGAACAGGGGATCTTCCACGGGTCCTGCAGGGAGGGGGTACAGGGGATGGCGCTAGGCACAGGTCCCCCGTCTCCCATGGTCCCCATGCCTCATGCTCCACAGCCACTTCCTGCCCCTTTACAGGGAAAGCGGAGGCTAGACTAACTCGGCAGGCTCACCCGCCTCGGCCTGCTGAAAGCCCCCACATCCTCCGCTGTGAAGCCTGAGCTGGTCTACACCCAGCCGGGTGCCCTCCCAGCACCGGCATCCTCTTTGGATATCCTGCCCTTTCTGTGGATGCTGTGTGGGCTCCTCCAGGGCAGTGACACAGTTCCAACGGGGACGTCCAGGGCAGGGCGGTGAGGCTTGGCCAGCAAGCAGACCCCACAGCCACGGTCAGCCAGTCCCTGGGTGGGTACCTCTAACAACACCTTTGGGTTAAAAAACTAGGACATGAGTACCAACCGGGTCGTCTGAGCTAAAGACTTTTGGGAGTTAGGGAGGGACAGTGTCTTAAATTGAAAAATCAGAGTTAAAAAAAAAAAAAAAATTCTTTTTTTTTTTTTTTTAAGGAGAAAGGTAGTAAAAGCTGTGCTAGGTTTAGTATTTCCAGACTCATGGCATCTTCATCAAATGCCACTCCACATTCTCTTCAACCTGCCTGGAAATCATGGACTCTCAGAGAAACAGAGCGGAGACAGCCCAGGCTTTCTGGGTGCAGAAGTGGGCCGGGGACATTGAGCGGCTGTGAAAGCCCAAGGTATCAGGGCTGGAGTCCGGCTGGCATGCCGGTGCTGGGGCTGTGCCTCCATAAGGGGGGCAAGGAGCCCAGGTGACACTCTGCTCCGGAACGGCTGAATGCTCGGTCGTTACCATCCAGGCCACATCTGCCTTGAGTCAGAAAGCCCTTGGGGAGAGCCGACTTGAAGTTTTAGGTTGCCAAGCGACAAAAGGCTCCACACATCCCCGCCTCCCCCCCCCAGCTCATGGGGCCAGTGGCCACTGCTCTGGCAAGGCTGCAGGGGTGGGTTTCATGGACTGGCAGTGGGAGACGGACGACTGGCATTACTGGTGGCCTGTGTAATCCGCCTGTTGGGCGTGTCACCGTAATTGAGTGAATATAAAATTACATTAATTATACACATGGTAACAAGCATGCGACAGACAATCCAATTTGCTCCTTGGACACGAATGCTGATGGAAAATGCCGTAAGCCCATTCTGGGGAGAGGGCCAAGGTGTGTTCGCGTGCCACCAACATCCCCCATCCATCAAGCGGTCTGCCGCCACCCACAGCCTCCCTGCAGCAGGAGGCCGACCACCTGGCCGGGGGAGGGAGGGCTTTAACCTCCCCCTCCCCTTGACAGGCAACTCCAAGCAGAAAAAGTTACAGCTTCACTTCGACCCATGGGAATGAACTTGGCAGTGGCTTGGACGGCTGCCTCCCTATCCTGCTTCTATCTGCCCCCTCTGGGGAAGCGGCGTCTTTCGGCATTGTGAACATGGGAGGTACAGGCCAGAGGTGGAGCTGCAATTACCAAGCCGGGGTAGAAGGGGCTGAGCTGGGCCACACCCGGCTGTGGAGCCACCGCCTCAGGCACGGCCCTGAAAGCTCAGAGTTGGGGGCCGCCCGCCGTCTAGGGGACGAATCCTCCTTGGGCACCGCATGAGGCGAGTGGGTCTGGCAAGCGGTGGTGGCCCATCTTCCTGGGATGGTGAGGAAGTCGCCAGGAGAGGGAGCAGGACAGTACACAATGCATCCCCCTTGGGGTCACCTCTGTGTAACATCAAGAATTCTCACAGCCGCCGGGGGCCACTCTGTGCCAAGATCTGTGAAAAGACTCCACGATTTCCGTCTGAGCAAAGGCCCCAGCTGGCCACCCCCACCTCTCTCCGAAGAGCAGGGACTGCGCTGGGCAGGTGGCAAGAGGCCTGCGCACTTCTGAATCTGGCGGGGCCGCCAGGACACCCGCAGGAGGCGCTCAGAGAATGTTTCACGCAAGAGGCCCCACGGGGACAGAGACGCAGCATCAGCAGGCGAGCGTTTTCAAAACAAAGGGAGGAAACATGGCAAATGAAAGTACAGGCGGCGTCCAAGACCTAATGCAGGCTCCCCCCGCCTATCCCCCACGCTGCTCCCTGCCTCTGCCCCAGCCCCGCGCACAGATGGGGAGGCCGAGCCCCAGGGACCTGGGCTCACGGGTCCCAGGTCCAGGCTCAGCACCCAGTACCACACCTAGAGTGCAGGCTGGGGTCCGCTGCTGCACGAGGACGCCCAGGGCACAGCCATCACGCTGAGCTCCTGGAAGGTCAGCCCACTAGGGCTTGGGGGCCAAAGTCACCTGTTTTTGTAAATAAAGTTTTATCGGAACACAGCCACACTCATTTAGGTACTGTCCGTGGCTGCTTTTAGGCTCTATCCGCAGAGCTGAATAGTTGTGACACAGACCAGATGGCCCACAAAGCCTAAAATATTTATTATCCGGCCCTTTGCAGAAAAAGTCTGCTGACCCTGGAGCTTCATAACGGTTTTCAAGACTGAAGAGGGAAAAATACTGAGATACGGAGTCTTCTTAACAAAACAATACCGTATCTTACCTTCTCATTTTAACCTCCCATCTCTTTCATAAGGTCAATGAAGCAAAAATTAACCCCACTTTACAAAGGAGAAAACTGAAGTCCAGCGACACTAGAGTATTATTTAGAAGAGCCAGGATTTATCCCATTGAAGACTACAGAAAGAGTTCCTGGACCTGGGGTCAGCAAACCTGAGTTCCGGATCCCCCACGAACATGCCATGTGACCAATGCTCTGCTTTCTGGGCCACTGGTCTTAAACAAAATGACTTTTCATTATTGTAACACGATAACCAGCCCTCACGTCTGGCTGGTTGGTCCCAGACCCTCTCCTGGCTCACCATCCTCTCCAAGTTCATTCCCGCTGCAATGCTGGAAAATGCACTCTTCCCTCACTTGCCAGCACAAAACATTCTGGGGACTTGATTTCCAACCTGAGTTCCTGCAGGAAGTTGGTGTTGTCTGACCCTTTCCTATGCAGTGGATTCGGAGGCATTCTCTAGGGTCATCTCTGGAAAGGGCTACCGTGAATGGCTGTGGTTGGGACAGGAGAGGGGACGCTGTCTCCAGGCATTAAACCCGTGGGGCCTCCCTGCTGAAGCGCCTATGTTTGTCCCTGTGTCCACAGATCCGAGCACTTGTTTCAGGAACACAGGAAAAGCACTGATATGGAGAACTTACGTGGCAGGGCATCCAGCCAGCGGGTCCCAGCATCCTGGGGAGGGGGAGTGCGTGCTGAGTGCTGGAGACACAAACATAAGCAGTACTCTGACCCTCCCCGAAAGAGTCCCAGGCTGTGTGGAGAGACCAAGGCATCACCATCACCACAGCGGCATCAGCAGAGGCAGCGACCAGGTGCACTAGGAGCGAGGGGCTGCGATTACAGAACAATCACACTGAGCGGCAAGGTCGTGGAGGGAGGCACAGGTGTCCCCTGGCAGAGCAGAGACAGAAGGGGCTTCTGGGCTGAGATCGGCATCGCTGTGGCAGCGGCAGGAGGGGGTGCGGTGCTGGAGGGTCTCCTGTACAAGATGGGGACCCTGGGGCTGGGACCTCCGGGCTGATGAGTGGGGTGATAAACCTCTGGGAGCTCAGGCAAGGGAGGGGCCGTAAGCACTAGGTCTTAGGAAGGGCTCATCCACTCTGCTCCTTTCCAGGGATGTTTCCGTGTCCACTTGCAAGGTGGAAACAGACTTGTGGACACCAGAGAACAGTGAGTTCAAGCTGTCTGGGGTGCTAACTGCCAGCTCTCGCTGCCTACACAGCGAGTACATACCTGCTCCCCACTAAGCCACCCTCCAGCCCTCAAGAACCAGCCCTTTGTTATATAACGCTGGCCAAGAGCTGGGATCAAATGCCGGGCGAGGGTGTCTGAGACCCAGTCCTGCCATGTGCGTTTCCAGCCCCACCTTCTCCCTCCCCGACATCTCCCGGCTGCAGTAGAGACCAGCTCTGTGCTAAGTGGGAGAGGCAGACCCAGGATCCAGAGCCACGCCAACCCCGGGGAACACAGGGAGGGTGCCTACCTTGCCCAGAGAATCCCACCCCCATCCCCCGCAAAAGACTGCCTCTTGCTCTAAAAATGGATAGTGCAGCAAAGACGCATCCCACTCCTGCCTGCCAGCCTTCATACCACCCCTCGCCAACGCTCAGGCTCCGCTGTTCATCACAGCAGCACAGCGAAGGCGAGGTGCATATTAAGAAGGCACTGCCTCGTCCACCCAGAGAATTCCTGCTCTACTTGAAGCTCTCGGGGCGCAGGCGTGCACACAGCCTTCCTGCTCTACCCCTTTACGCCCGGACAGAGGATCCCAAATATAAAGACTGGTCATATCAACTAGGACAGGGAGACAGACGCAAAGCCCACGGGAGCTATCAATCCAAAATGCCGAAGTCAACCCCGATTGTCCACTGAGCAGAAGAGGGCTGGGCAGGGAAGAGAAAAGTTGGCCAAGCTTTCCCCTTCAGTTTTGTGGCTTCCTGGATGACTAGGTGGTTTTTCATGCCTCTCCTTCCCTCAGAGCCTTGGGAAATGGCTCAAGGTCTCGTCTTGCTTCCTTGGCAAAAGATGAGGTGAGGGACAGAACTAGGAAGGACACTGGGATGAACGGGTCTGGGAAGCCCACCCACGGTCGCCCAGGCAGGGTGCTATGAAACCTGGTTCACCTCTGTGGAACCACGGGGTTGGGGGCGGTGAGGGATGCAGCTCTGTGGCAGGTGCTGTTGTGAGAGCCCTCAGATTCACAGGCCAGGAGCATGATCTACAGCTCCCTCCCCAAACTCCTTAACCTGTAAAAGAGGCCACCCCACTCCCCCACAGACAGCCATAGACACTGAGAGTCAAGTACTTAGTCCAGGGTGGGGACTGGCCATCACCGCAGGGCAGCTGCTGATACATAAAGCTGTGCCCGGGATCCTCCCCGCCTCACGGAATCCCTCAGGAAGCCCCTCTTTCTCAGACTAAGCCTTCCTATTACCCAACTCCCAGGGAGCCCACGAACATGCAACCTGTCCTCATCTCAGCGAGCCCTGGCTGCACACTGGCTCTCACTGAGGGGCCCTCGCCAACCCACCTGACAGTGGGTCCTCTTCGCCCAGCTCCACAGAAGCCACCCCTTGAAGTGGTCCATTGCTTCTGCCCCGACAGCCCCCAGGAGACAGGGCCTGGGTGTCTTCTGTTTATCCCTGCACCTCTCACGTCCACACCTTCTAGTCTTGTGTTTTTCAGATGTGGAGGCTGAGGCCCAGAAGAGTACAGGCAGCGCCCCAGGACAGACTGCAAGGCTCCAAACTTCTACAGCCTTTCCAGAACTCCAGAGTAAGTCTCTGGTGGTCAGATACTATAATTAATCTGAGCAAGTGGCACTTAATCGGATCCATATTTTGGGTGTATCATCTGAGACCCTGAAGCAAGGATGGGACAAGACTCTGTCAAAGTCTTCTTGGACAACCATGACCTGAGATTGAAGAGCCTTCAAGAAGGGGAGGGGGATGCTGCAGTCTGCACAAGAGGCCATGCAGACAGGCTGGAGGGGGCAGGGCCGGCCCTAGGAGCAAAAGCTCTGGCCCTCATTCCAGGGATCAACAGCTGGTCCAGTGGGGTGAGGGAAGCAGGAGGTGGCTCACAAAGAGCTCCGAATGTCTTGCCAAGAGTCTGAACTTCATCCCTTTATTGAAGGCACATCACTGACAGGGAGGCCACCTGATGGAGAGGATGAGCCCCGCCACGGACCTGGAGGGAGTCCAGGCTGGAGTCCACCCCATGGACCAGGAACACCTGGAGCCCAACACCACCCTGCCCCCCCCCCCCAGCCCTGGGAGCCCAGGGCGAGGCGGAGAGTGCTTCCTCCCAGATGTGCGTGGACAGCACGGATGCCTGGGTGTCAGCCCCTTGGGCAGACATCTGATCTGCCTTTCATTCCAAACATCTGCCCAAACTCAGAGGTGGTAAACCAGGTGGAGCCGATCCTGTTTTACAGGTGGGGAACCTGAAATTCCAGTGACACCTGGGTGAGAGTCACTAGTGACAGAACGCGAGAGAAGAGTCAGCCCTCTGTATCCGCGGATGCCGAACCCATGGACAGGGAGGCAGACTGCCCTCGGCCATTTCATATAAAGGACTTGAGCATCCACAGATTTTGGTACCCATGAGGGGTCCTGGAACCAAGCCCCTATGGATACCAAGAGAAACGGCAGAGGCAAAGAACCAGCCTGCTGGGTGGGAGAGCTGACATTAACTCGCCTGGCAAGAACAGTCTGGACCTACAACCCGCTTCCCTGTCAGCTCCTGTCGGCGGACCAGCGAACAACGGGTCAAGGTGGCAGGACCCAAGGGGGTGTAGCCAGGTGGGCAAGATTAAGTCAGGTAAGACGTGAAAGGGCCAAACAAGACCTGGTGCTCAGCGGGTGCCAAAAATGTCAGTCTAACCGAAGGGTTAAGCACTAAAAAGCCAATCCAATCCATCTCGAGAATGCCCAGAACCTCTCCCACGCATCATTGCCACCGAGGCTGTATTGAGCCCGAGATGCCCTTCTGGCAAAAGGAGAAAACTCACGGCGGCCCTTGCTCTTAGTTGAGCTGGAAGACCTACCTTCACCCTGGTCTCTAGCTCACAGAAAAGAACAGACCAGAACACACCTGCCTGTGTCCACAACACAGGATTCAGATGCTTTAGCCTCACCAGGCACCTGGCAGGGCCTCACAACTGCCCTAAGAGGCCAGGGGTATCTTCACCCCCGACTTCCAGGTGAAGCAGCTGAAGTTCAGACGGTTTAATGGACTTGCCCAAGGCAACCAAAGTGCCAACCAGGGCCACCCGGAAGCACCTGTGGAGAGACTTGGGGGTGGGGGTGGGTCACAACGGGGGGGCATGCAGGGGGCACGTGGGAGCTCCAGGGGCCCAGCCACCAGGCTCCTGACCGCTGGTCAACACAGATCCTGGAGTCAGTGGGTCACGTTTCCGTGGCAGTAACAAACCACCACTGAACACAGGTACACGTTTGCGTGTATCATTAGTCTTGGCCAGAGCTCTAAAAGAGAGGCATCGTAATTTGCCGAATGACACCAGTGCCCAGAACACATCACGAGGATGCAAGCAGTGGGCTGGCTGTCTTGCTCCAAAGCCCTGGCTCACAGCTGCCGAGTGCTGCGATGACCCTCTTCGGGGGGCCTCTCCCACAGCCGGGGGCCCTCTGCTCCCCTCCCCCACACACCAAGCTGAAGTGGTGTCCCCCTGGGTCAGGGAGCCCCTTGGGGAGCCCAGCAGCCAGCACAGAGCCAACACTTCATGCAGGCTGTGGCCCCACCTGAGATCATCCAAGTCTAACCCCACTCTTTTGGTCTTAGTAAGAGACAGAACTTTCTGGAGCCCAGGGGTGGGCCTGGGACAGGGGGCTTCGCTGATCCCAAAGCCTTCGTATGGGAAAAGCGGCTTGTCAGGGAAAGGTGCCAGGAAGACAACATGAACCCAGAACCCACACTACAGGTCTCCTACTGCACTGTGTCCCCAGCTCTCATGGGGACGTGTGAAGAAAGCAACATGCAAGAAAGCCCAGCCTCCCCCCACCCACCCCCCGCCTGCCTCCTGGCCCCAGGGCCCTGCCCAGACTCCTCAAGGGCAGTCTCCCTGGAGGATGCATGACCTTACTCAGGGGGACTATCTCAATCCACGTAAGACCAAAGCATGTTATCACAGGATCTGCTGGAATTCCCTTCCTCAAACCGTTTCTGCTGCAAGGGCTGAGGAATCTGATTTTTTTAAAAATCAGAATCTTTTATTTTTTAAGTGATTTGCAGAGAAGGGTGCAGGAGCAGAGGAGGCTCTAACCCCCTCAGACACCTCTGAAGAGACACAACAAAAACATTGGCACCCCACCCCTGATCCCCACGAGAGGTGGGGAAATCTGGGGGAACGGCTGGCACGGTGCTGGGAGCGCCGACACCCATACCAGAGCAGCTCTCCAGCATGGGGAGCATTTCAATTCTAAGAGAAGCCCAGCCCGAACAGGAAACAGATAAACCAGCTCTTAATAAAGCAGAGGTGAGGGTGCCGTGGATGCCAACCCTTGAGCGTCAGATCCATAAAAGTCAGAGACTCGGGAGCCGGCTTTACAGGTCAAGAGAAGCGGCCGGGAGAGGGGTTCGTGGTCTCCCGTGGTGGGAGGAGCAGCCTGTCCCGGGGGAGGGATCAGAGCAGGAGGGGTCTGGGGCGGCAGGGGCAGGTGGCAGGGCCGGCTGCTGCCCGCGGGCTCCGGGGTGTGGGGCTGGCTCCGCGACAGGGGGCGGTCGAGGCCCGCGGAGGTGCCGGGTGCTTTGTTACCGAGCAAACCTCCCAGGCGCTGACTGCTGATGCATAGCTAACAGGGCGGCAGACATTGATTTATGTTCAACTTTCCATTTCATCAGCGAGAGTTACGGCGCGACATGTGGAGTTCACGTTTTGGGGAGGGGGAGGCGGCTGGAGGGCGCAGATGCAAACCTGCCCACAGGTGCATGCAGGCATGCGTGCCGTCGAGACCACCACTTTTTTTTTTTCCCCCTTTTCAGGAGGGGGGTGCTCGAGGGCAAGGCAGCCTGGCACATCAGGAGTAACCTTTTGTCCACTGTTGCTAGGAGCCCGGGGCCGGTCATCTGCTGCTGGACAGACGTTAGGCACCAGGCTGGCGGCCCGGTGGGGCGGGAACACAGCCTGACCTTTGCAGAGGTGGTATTGGCAACAACAAAAAAGGCTTTTCCCCCAACCTCTCCTGCCCTGGACTTTCTGCACAGGCCAGGTGAGTGAGGGGAGAGGGCGGCGTGGGGGTCCACAGCACAGAAGGGAGGAAGAGCCCAGTCCACTGTGCTTCAGAGTGGCTAGGGGTTTTAAGCCCCCCTTGGTCACACCGCATAGGGTGACAAGCAAACGAAGGCCCAGAGAGGGGAGGATGGCTCCCCAAGGACACACAGCAACTGGGCAGCAGGGCTGGACTCAAACCAGGGCATCCGACTCCCAGGGCAGGGGTCTTCAGGCTTAAAGGCTGCCTCCCGGCTTCATCTCAGTAACCAAAGGCGGGGGGGGGGGGTGGCTGCTGCTGCGGGAGCCAAGGCCAAGGTGGCTTGGAACAGGTGGGGGGCTGGGGGTGGGGAACAGTGGCAGCTCCCCGCTCCCCACCTCCAACCATGGCCCAGGGCCCAGCAGTTGGGGCGCCCCGCCTCCTCTCTAATCCTTCTCAGCAGGGGTGACCCTGCCTTCTGTCAGTCTGGAGGCAGACGGCAGGGCAAGGGGCGGGGAGGAGGGGTACTTCTGTCTGCTGGAGGACCTGGCACAACCCTCCCACAGACCAGCGCATCTAACAGACCCCACTCTGCCCATAGGGGAGCAGGGGGGGGGAAGGGGCTGGGGTCAGAGAGCAGCCCCAGAAAGGGGAGGAATCGGCTCCCAGGACACAGGGGTTCATCACGAAGCTCTGGACTCCACGGCCCCATTCAGGCCTCTCTTCCTCAAGCAACTTCCCTGAGCAATGTGGGCCTGGGTTCCCTGGCCCCGTGGGAATGCCATCAACTCACAGGCTACCTAACATGCAAATGAGATCACAGAGGGGGCTGCCTTTTCTAATCTGGAGAGGGTTCCACCCAGGATGATGACAGGGGCTCGGCCAGTTCCACTGTAGGGCCTGTGAGCACAGCCGGGGAGGCCGGGAGGAGTTAGCCTGGGTGGCCACAGGACCTGGGGAGGGAAGGGTCTGCAGGGCAGGAGGCACGTCAGACGAGAGAGAGGCCAACTCTCAGCCCCACGCCTGCTCCTGCTCTCTCACCACAACCCCCCGCCCCCTCGGTCCAAGGCCCCCCATTGAGGACAGGGAGGCACTGGCCACAGCACTCAGTCACCACTCCAGCTCAGGCCCTGGCCACCTCCAGCCCTCCACACTGGCCAGCCTGCCATGAGCACAGCTCCTCCAGGTCACTCCCCTTCTGAGGCTACCCTGTCTTTTTTTATTATTATTGTTTTTTAATGAAACAATTTTTTTTTTTCTTTTTAGGACTATGCCCGTGGCATATGGAAGTTAGTAGCCTAGGGGTCTAATCAGACCTGCAGCTGCCACCCTACACCGCAGCCACAGCAACTCAGGATCTGAACCTCATCCGTGCGACCTACACCACAGCTCACAGCAACGCTGGATCCCCAACCCCCCAAGCGGGGCCAGGGATCAAACCTGTACCTTTGTGGATACCAGTCAGGTTTGTCACCCACTGACCCACAACGGGAACTCTTCCTGCCCTGTCTTTAAATTCAAGTCCTCCTGCCATCCCAAACTCACCCTTCACGTCCACACCCAGGCACACTGCCCTTCCTCATCCCGCCCTACCGCCACTGCCAACAGCCTCCTGCTCGGGCCTCAGTTCCTATGCCAGGCCCTCGGGGAAACTTTCCCAAAAGGCACCCGTGCCAGGCTGGCTGCCCCCTTTGCCTGCCCCCGTGGCAACCCCTGCCTCCTCTGTCTGCAGTGCACCACGGCTGGCCCGTGGGCTGAGGAAGGATCAAAAGGCCCAGGCCCGGCCTCACGTGGTGTAGGTGCCAGCCTCAAATTTGCCATCTGTCCGATGGGTCCTCCCGCACTGCAGGCTTTGAAAACCACAAACACAAGGCGGTTTAATTCTTCCCAAGGCTCCCCCCGTCCCAGACCAGCCCTCGCAGGCACGGAGTAGTCCTTCCTGTTCCAGCAGCTTTCTGGCAGGAGGAACATCAGCTCACGCTGCTGCCTGCTTCCCGCTGGAAAGGAAGGCAGGAAAGGGACAGCACTCGGCCGGGCTCTCGGGAGCTGCCCGAGCTGCTGCCATCAGCATGTTCTCCTCGACCGGGCCCTGATCTTCCCTGGAAACACTTCACCCCACCCCCAAGGCTCACGGCCCCCAAGGCTCTCTGCTGGGCATCTGGTTTCTGCTTGCTTACCGCCAGTGCCAAGGAGCTCACTACTTCATCGTTAAATGAGCGCGTGGTAGAAATGTCTTCCCTGCAAAGACGCCAAGGGGCGTCCCTCTTCTTTTCTCTTGAGGATCTGCCATCTAAGGGCTGCCCTCAGAGAGGCCAGGCTGATATCTTCTACATGGCGGAACTTGAGATACTGCATTCAAGTCGGTTATCAGAACCCTCTTTTATTTTATTTTTTGTCTTTTTGCCTTTTCTTGAGCCGCTCCTGTGGCACATGGAGGTTCCCAGGCGAGGGGTCGAATCGGAGCTGTAGCCACCGGCCTACGCCAGAGCCACAGCCAACGCAGGATCTGAGTCACATCTGCAACCTACACCACAGCTCATGGCAACGCCAGATCCTTAACCCACTGAGCGAGGCCACGGATCGAACCTGCAACCTCATGGTTCCTAGTCGGATTCGTTAACCACTTTGCCAAGACGGGAACTCCACATTCACCTTTCTGAGTCTCACTTTCCCCAACAGCCATGCCTTCTCTGCAGAAACGCTGGGACCAAAATGAAAGTAAGTTGCATGTCTAAAAACACTACATAACTGAAAATAATTATTGGAATTTAAAACAAAACAAGAACAAAAACAGTCTGTACCCTAAAGCTCCCTTCTCCATGACCCCTGCCCTCTTGCAATTCCTCAGCTCTGGACCTAGAAATCCTCATTGGACGGTGCCTCCCTTCAAACCACCTAAGGGCCAAGGAGCTGGGGATCCACCCAGACCAGTGGGCCTGGCCCAAGCCAAGCTGAGTCTGCCAGATGTGCAGCCCAACTGACTTAAGCTGCATGGAAAAAAAAAAAAAAAAAAAAGCCACTGCTTGATTATGTAAAATCCATCTGGATCCAAAGCAGAAAATCCAAGTGGGTAGGGCCCTCAGTGACCATCTGGTCCACCCTGCTTCATCTACTGCTGAGGAAACTGGGGCTCAGAGATGGGGAGCAATTTGCCCAAGGTCACTCAGCAAGCACATGGACCAGCAGGGGGCTAGAACCGGTATCCTCAGGCCCCAGTACCGTGTCCTTCCCCACGCCCCACTACCACCCCTGGACCCGCTGAGCCTGGTCAGGATGCTGAGAGCCCGGGAGCTGGCTGGGCTCCACTGCTGGTAACCTGAGCACCATAAACTTGGGTCAAACATTTCTGGGGTCACCGGTGCACACCAGGTACTGAGGGTGCCGAGATGAAGGCATTCTTTTTACAAGGACCACACAGAACCAGAATGGCTTTGCCAAGTTCTCCCATGACCTAGAGGACCTCACGACAATCCCCGATAGTGAAGTATGGTCAGGGCAGCTCCCTCGCCACCTCCCCATCAGTCCTCAACTTGCTACCAAACACGTCTTACGCCACAAGACCATGGGCACTGCCCACCCTGGAAACACCAACTGGGAATAAGGAGGAGCAAACAGACTGGACCTGTGTGAGGATGGCCACACCTTCTGACCCCAGGAGTGGCCTTGCGGCCTGGTGGTCAGAGGTCTGAAGAAGAAAGGCCCCTGGTTGCTTTTGAAGGAGCCAGGAGCGGGGGCAGACAGCTGGTTCTGCCTACCCTGGAGGCCCCAGCAAAATTTAGTACCAACTCAGGGTGGAGTCCTGTCCTGAAAAACCAGGCTGGCCGTCTTGGGACAGGGTCTGGCCAAAGCCAGATCAGCCAACCGAGGCTGGCTCCTGGGTGCAAAGATCCTCTAGCAAGAGAGCTGCCTGCCAGGCTGTGGCCACGCAGGGGAAGAAGTGCAATTGTTGGCAGCAGATAAAACCCTTGATACCATCTCTATTTCCCTTCTAATATCAGAGTGGCCGCCTGCAAGATGAACGAGGGGCAGGGCCGGCAATCAATAGCTGACATTCCTGTTGTGAGCCAGTCTGTGCCGGAAATGGGCAGCTACTACCTTCTTTCAAGGAGATCCCCGTTCCCCAGAGTAGTGACCTAGCCCGAGAGGTTCAACATCCTGACCAGGAAGGACCTCATCCACCTTCGTCTGACTGATGGGGAAATGATGTCCCTTGGTGAGGCGGGGAGGGGTAGCCAGATGACCCAGGAAGCAGAGAAGTCAAGGCGCACAGGCTCCTTGCTCAAGGATCCAGCACCCTGACTCGGGATCAGAGATGGCCTCAAGTCAAGAGGGTGGACCCACAAGTTACCTCTGCTGGATGGTAGCTGGTGGTGGCTAAATAAGGACAGCAACGGTCTGGGCTTTCTGACCACACACCCCTGAACGTCATAGGGGAGGGCCTAAGAAGTATGCCTGGAATTAGGCCTTAACCATGGACAATTGTGCCAAAGCAGGAAGTTGGGAGCTGTCCACATATCAGGCAGACCTCTCTTTGTCCCAGACTCGGGCCAAAAAAGAAGTCAACAGCCTATTTTAAAAAATACCGCTGGCTATTGTCCACCTCTTCTCGCCACAGTGGCCTGAGATGGGAACCCAGATGCCAGTGAGCAGCCTCAATACAGACGCACACAGGTGGAGCCTGGTGCCAGCGTGGGCGCTGTCCACTAGGCAGGAAAGCCACACCTGCGCTGTATGAAGGACAACCGTGGCATCATCAGTGAGGACATGTCATCCTGGGAAAGAAGTCCCAACCAGAGGGAACACAACAGGCAAGACCACACCAGCTGGGCACAGGCCACCCGTCTGCAGTGGCCAGAAGAAGGCTGCTGCCCCTTGGCATGGATGACTGGCTCGGACTGCAGCCCTGTGGGTTTCTCCTCCGGGACAAAGGCAGAAGCCTGTTATGCTCTTGTCTTTCTCGGGCAGGTTTGGTTTCCGAAGATTTGAACACCTCACTCTCTTGGGAAGTCCGGCCCCTCTTCCCAACGCCAGTGGCATCACCTCAAACCGAGCCTCAGGTAAGGCCTGGTCATGTCCAATCTGGAGCCTACCCAGGGCTTTCTGAGGCTGAACCCATTTCCACCCCTGGGTCGAGGCCCCAGTGTAGACAGTACGCCAGGAACGCACACAAACGCGTGGGCCTCCAGAGCCCTGAGCCTCCTGCCCTAAATCTCTCTCACTCCTCTCACCGCCGCCGCCACCTTGGTGGGTGACTTGCTGTTTCTGTTTTGGGGGAACACCCAAATTTCACTGATTCCCTTTCTTGGCTAGTAAGCAGCATGTCCTCCCCTCCCCTCCTGGGAATTAATGTCAACTGCAATGTGAAATCTGGCAAAGCAGAAGGGTCTTCCAGGTCACCTCGGGGAGAAGGTATTTGCCCTGTTTTTGTCAGATTCCTCCAGTGCCAGGGAGCCCGCTGCCTCCTACAGCCTGTGTCTCACCACTGGATGCCTGGGGTGCACAATTCTGGCTGTGACCAAGCCAAAGTCTCCTCACTGGTCCCGGGTTATTTTAACGGCTGCACCTGCGGCATATGGGAGTTCCCAGGCGCAGCGGTCCAATGGGAGCTGCAGCTGCCGGCCTATACCACAACCTAGCAACACGGGATCCAAGTTGCTTCTCTGACTTACCCCACAGCTCGCGGCAATGCCATACCCTTAACCACTGAGCGAGGCTATGGATTGAACCCGCATCCTCAGAGAGACAACATTGGGTCCTTAACCCAGTGAGCCACAGTGGGAACTCCAGCTGGTCCCAGTTTTGAATCTGTGGGCCTCACAGAGACATCTTTGCCTTCTTTTCTCCACCACAGCTCTTTCCACATTCTTATCTGGAAGTGCTCACCTTTCAAAAGGTGTGGGTAGCTCAGGCAGATTTTCAAACCTGGCTATAGACAGGTCTGAACGAACATCGCACCCAAGCGCTTCATCACAAAGCTCCTTCCAGCCGGGCAGGCCGACCAATCCCCCTCCTCCCTCTCAAGTGGCCTTTCCCAGCCTCAATCTGATTTAAATCAAAGGAGCCCCCAGAGGGGGCCAGTACAAACGGAGGAGGAGGAGGAGGCAGCGCAGGGGGTGTGGCAGCCGCACCCCCCCCCCCCCCCCCCCCCCCCCGCCAGCAGATCACAAAGCTGCTCCCCGCCCCTGGAGGACCCAGGAAGGTGTCTTTGGGAGAAGGCCCGGCTCTCGGCCCACGTGCGGGCTGCTCCCGCCTTGGCGGGCAGCGCACGGCAGGGATGCTCGTGGGCCGCCATCTGTGACCACACTCGGAAAAACTCCAGCGGTTAACCAGAGGGAAGGGATTCCGAGACCTGCCAGGACGGAGGGTTTTTTGTTTTTCAGATGACGCCTAAGGGGTGCAGTTTGGACAGGCAAAGTAAACAATGACAACGACAGCAGCAACAAAACAGAAACAAAGAACAGTTCACTTGCTGAAAAAAAAATTTAAAAAAAAAAAAAAAAAAGCCTTTTGTTAAAACACAGCTCCAAGCGGACTGGGAAGCAGCCCCACCGCCTCCCCGACCCGGGGCGGGCTGTGTCGTGAGCGCGAAGCTGGTGTGAAGAAAACACAAACTCCAGCAGAAGGGACGCGGAACATGCAGGAGGTGACTGCGCGCCATCTTTCTTGTTGCCCCTCCTGGGTTTTGGGACGGGGGTGGGGGTGCGGGTGGGGAGAACAATGGGAGGGAAGGGTCTGAACCAGCAGAACGCAACTGTATTTAGACCATGGCAAACGGAGCTACTCCTGACGCCTCCCCTCCCTCCCGCCTGCCCGGGGCCTGGCCTGGAGTGACCGGAGCACAGGACCCAGGGCCCAGTACGTACCTGAAAGAACCCCGGTGGGATGGGGCCTCCCGGCATCCCATCGTTGGGGGGAATGTTGCCAAGCACGGGGCTCGGGGCGGCGGCTGCGCTCTGTGGAGACAGGAAGGGGGACAGTGAGGGGCCACACCCGCATCGAGAGACAGGCAGCTCCTGCCCCCGCCCTCTCTGTCCTCCAAGACTGTCCCCCCCCTCTCCCCGCCGCCACCCTTCCAGGTGTGTCACTCAGGGGCCTCCATTGCCTCATCTCTCAAACAGGAGGACAGGGCCCAGGACCCGCGCATGGCCTGAAGAGCAGCAGTGACATTGAGCAGAAGCTCCTTCAGGGCAGGCAAGGTGCTGCACATGTGTCTGTCCCTCCCGGAGACGCTGGCATGTGGTAGAGAGTGGACATCAACATATATCCACCAGGGAATAAACACACGGCCCAGCTGGGAAACGCCCCTCAAGAGGGGGACAGCAGGCAGGCCACGTTTTTGGCCCCATCGGCATCCTGGGGGCTGCAGGACATGGAGGTGGGACTGCCCGATGGGGGGACTGTCGTTACTTTGCTTTATCTTTTTGATTGATTGATGGATTGATTGATTTGTATTTTAGGGCCACACCTGTGGCCTATGGAAGCTTCCAGGCTCGGGGTCGCATCAGAGTGGCAGCTGCCGGCCTACACCACAGCCACAGCAACACGGGATCCAAGCCACATCTGCGACCTACACTGCAGCCCATGGCAACACCAGATCCTTAACCCACTGAGCGAGGCCAGGAATTGAATCCACATCCTCATGGATACTAGTCGGGTTGGTAAGGCGCTGAGCCACAACAGGAACTCCCATTACTTTTCTTTTTAAACCCTGCTATTCTGGCATTTACCTGCCTCATCTGCCTCAAAGAATGCCTCCCAGGGGTGAACAGACGCTGCTCTCCCTAGCCTGGCCTCCTTCCAGACAATCTGTGTCCCAATCATGTGGCTGGCGTGTCTGTGCCCGGCCCCGTGCTCCTACACGAGGGTGAGGCTGACCAGGGAGCGCCGGGCCCATGCTCTGCTCCTCCCCGCCGATTCTACACCATCCGGGTGCCCCTCCCGCAGGAAGTTCTCTGCCAGCCTCGAAGGTTCCCAAACCCCACCAGAACCAAGCCTCTGAAACGGAACCCTCTCCCAGGGCTCTGACTGAGCACCCTCAGGCCAGGAAACGGAATGCCTCTTTTTCTGTTAGGATACAGGAAGAAGTCACTTCTCCTGCCTGTTCCTCAGCCAGAAAGCAGGACCCTGAACGACGCGCGTTCAGCTTCCACGGAAGGGAATGAGGGATGTGTGAATCCCCCAAACACACTGCATGCAGCAAGAAAACAGCCAGCCTTGGGAAATAATTCACCGGGGTGCAGGCACCGTTGCCTGTCCTAGCAAGCGGCCACCGCGCGCAAGCCACGTAGCCGTTCCTGCTCGTACGCGTTGGAGGGAGTGGTTGTGTCTTATAAAACCGGGAAAGCTCAGGGATCTGCAGGCAAGGAGGACTCCGAAGGCCGCTGCTGGCTGTGTGAACAGACCCCAGGTAAAGAGAATGGGGTGGGATGGGGCTGGCTAACCCTGGCCCAATATTTCAAAATGATTCTGCCGACAGAAAAGCCACCCTCGCTGTACCTGAAGAGATTCTGCCCACCAGCCTGTAATGCGATACAAATACCCCGGGCCATCAAGGCCAGGTCTTCCCCCTTCCACTTCCTCAGGTGGGAGGCTCCAGCCCCAGCAAGGAGAAGCCACCTGACCCCGGCCCGGCCCCTGCCCAGTTATCATCTGGGATGAGGGCTGGGCTGCCCAGGCCCGATACGCCAGGCTCGCCTTTAGCTACATGGTTTGTTTGCCAGGTGGCAGTTCTGTGAAAATGCAACTTTTCATGATTTACAGCCAACAATTACTCCTCAGCAGCAGGAATAGAAGAGTTTTTTGTTTTTCGTTTTTGTAAAAGGGGTGAGGCGACCATCCACCTATATTTTCTTCATATTCTTTTGAAGGCTGGTTTTACGTTTAACTCTTTCATGCTTCCGGAATTTACTTTGGTCACAAGAACAACACGGATTTTACTCCTCAAATAGTCAGCTGGCTCGGTGTGATCCCCCTGCCCACCCATTTGATAAGAACACGTATCACACTGTCCTTACCCAAAGGGCGGAGAAGCGATCTCCGCCTCACCCACGCGGGCCCCCTCTCATTTGAAATTGGAGACAACATCCTTACAAAGGCATGAGTCTGTTTCTGAGCTTTTTATTTTTATTTCGTCTTTTGTCATTTTAGGGCACACCCGCGGCACATAGAGCTTCCCAGGCTAGGGGTCCAATCAGCTGTTGCTGCCGGCCTACACCTCAGCCACAGCAAGGCCAGATCCAAGCCGCACCTGCGACCTACACTACAGTTCACAGCAACGCTGGATCCTTAACCCCACTGAGCAAGGCCAGGGACCGAACCCGCAACCTCATGGTTCCTAGTCGGATTCGTTAACCACTGCGCCACGACAGGAACTCCTGTTTCTGAGCTTTTTAAAACTGTGTCCTAATTCTGGCCATTCTAACAATCAGAGTTTTTACAATGTATTTTATTACCTCCTTCAATTCTTTAACGCAAGTTTCCTTGTTTACCTTTACTGATATTCCCCCAAACCTCCTATCGTTTATAGAAATCACTTTCCTACCAAAAGAAAAATGTCCTCATGTACAGAAACATCTGGACAACTGACACCCTTCCAGAGCAGAGGCATCCTCCCAGGACGTCTCGGCCGAGCAGGGCGGGTGGACCAGCGACAAGGATCAGACAGGCGGCTGAGAGCGGGCTGTCCATTTGGGAAGACAATACCCTCTCCCGCCCGACTACACGGTTATTCAGCAAATGTGTGCGGACTTGTTCTCGGTGTGAGGATGGAGAGGATGGAGCTCCCGACGGCGGTGCAGGGCGGGTGGAGCGGAGCCCAGCTGGGCGATGTGCACAGTGGGGCCCATCTGGCCGGGGACCTCGACACCCTATTTCTCTTTGAACCCCCGGGCAGCCTCTTGAGACGGGCACCAGCACCCCTACTTTACAGACGAGAAAGCAAGGAACCAACCGTGTGGAGAGCAGGCCCGAGGTAGCCTTTTCCCACCTGTCCTCAGAAAGTCCAGATCTACTCTTCCCCAGCCTTTAGCCCGGAAACAATGCTTTGTTTCTTTTTCTTTCTTTCTTTCTTTTTTTTTTTTTGTCTTTTTGTCTTTTCTAGGGCCATTCCCATGTCATATGGAGGTTCTAGGGGTCTAATCGGAGCTGTAGCCGCTGGCCTACACCAGAGCCACAGCAACGCATGATCCGAGCCGCATCTGCGACCCACACCACAGCTCACGGTAAGGCCGGATCCTTAACCCACTGAGCGAGGCCAGGGATCGAACCCGCAAACTCATGGCTCCTAGTCGGATTCGTTTCCGCTGTGTCACGGCAGGAACTCCATGAGCACTTATCGTTTTAATACAAAGTACTTCACTATGACAGAACACAGCAATGTAAAAAGGAAATTAGTTAGTGTATTTTGTTAAATAATGTCACGAGCATTTCTCCCCAACTCATTAAATGGTCAAAGAAAGCATGATTTTTTAATGAGCCTAATATCATTATTCAACCAATTTAATTTACAGGGCATTACATCAGTGTTTGCTAACTTAGTAGTTACAAAATGGTATCTCCTTGATCTCACTGGTATTTGGACTTAATCTTTTGGATCACTAACCTTTTGAAATGGTTTACATTGGCCATTTAGTAAAATAAATGGTAAATCATTCATGCCCTTCGCTATTTAGCTCTTTGATTTTCAAGAGCTCTTTATATATTTAGGATAGAACATATAGATATCTTGTAATTTTTTTAAAAACCTCTTAAATGCAAACACCCGAGCACATGACTTTTGAGGCTCCCTCACACCAAGATCGCGTCTTCCTAAGAAATCAGGAGTGAGTCCACGAGCTTTTTTTGAACGCCAGGGGTGGAATAACCCCAATTCTAATAAATGGATGGTCTGATTTTCTGACATTTGGGTGGAGGATGGACTTTTGCTACCCTCCAATGAAAAAGGAAAGCCACATTAGTGATGACTCCGGTGACAGGAAGCTAAAGCGATAACTTATCTTTTAAAGGTTCTCCTAGGAGAGTTCCTGTCTTGGCACAGTGGAAACGAATCCAGCCAGGAACCATGAAGTTGTGGGTTCGATCCCTGGCCTTGCTCAGTGGGCTAAGGATCCTGCGTTGCTGTGAACTGTGGTGTAGGTTGCAGACGTGGCTCGGATCTGGCGTTGCTGTGGCTGTGGTGTAGGCCAGTGGCTGTAGCTCCGATTAGTCCCCTAGCCTGGGAACCTCCATATGCCGAGGGTGCAACCCTAAAAAAAGCAAAAAAGGTTCTTCCAGTGGCCAAATCAAGCAGCTCTGCAGTGCTTAACTCTGTGTCCTAAAGTATGACAGTTATTGGTATTCTTTGATCGTGAAGTGAACATGTGCTTGTAATGGAAAACTTTCAAAAAAGAAGAAAATGCAAGTAGTCACCAGTGTCACAGGGCAACATAAAAGGGTTAAGAACTAACTCTTGCACCAAGGGACCTCATCCCACATCTATCAACACAACCCCGCCCTCACCCCACACCTCAACAACACAATGTGAGGCATACAGCAGGTATTCCATAAATGATTGTACGTTTTATTATTCAAAGACCTGCTCCAACCTGGCCATCTGGAGCCGGGCCTTTCTGGATTGCTAGGAATGGGCCTCTCCCTGCGGTTTCCAACTCTGAGTTAGAGCTCCATTAAGACACTCAGCAAAGCGTCTCCTGTGAGTTTTCTCTAAAAACACAAAACCCAAACGGAAAACCCCTGACATTCACTGAGGCCTGTGCCACGCCGGGGCTGTGGCAGGAGCACGGGATGGAGCCCCTCCACTGGAGCAGGAGCGGAAAGAGGGCTGGTCTCAGAAGCCAGAGACCACGTGCATGGGCTCGGTCTCTTGTTGCTCTGGGCCTCAGCTTCCCCACGTGTCCAGGGGTGGGGTGAGAGAGGACCTCTAGGGCTCTTCCCCCACGCTCCTCTCCCCGACCCAGGCCTACACCCAGGGGGCTGGGGCTGGAAAGAACAGCTCCTGCAGAAACAGGAATTGTAACTCTTCCCCGTTCACCACAGAACACTTAGGGGTCAAAACTCAATCCAACACCTTGGAACACTCGGGCTGCACGACCCAGTTCAGAGGTCAAAGACCATCCAGAAACCCATTTGTTCTCAGATCCTGCGGGTAACAGCTGATGACATCTGGGCTCCCCGCCCCCTGCCCCCACCCCTGAGCCCCCCTCAACAACATGTTTCTGTATATGCACACATGCGGACATGGATTAAAAAAGCAGAATCAAATTGGGCACGCAGTTGGGTAACTCACGCTTTTTTTTTTTTTTTTTAAACTAATGAAAATTCTTCTGTAAATAGAAAACAGGCCTTGCACAGGGCGGGCGGTGTGGCCCACTCTAAGCCGCAGCCGCCGCCTTCTCCAAGCCTCCGGCTTATCATTCACTTGGAAAGCCTGAAGTGCCTTCAGACATCTGCCTGAAGCTGTGAAGGTTCCCCTCCCTGCAAAGCATTTTATTTTTTTGTTCACGGCCAGGGAGACTTCCAAGCAGGGCTCATCCCACAACTTCCTCTCTGAAGAGTAGGGTTTCTTTATGAGTCCAGGGTGTCTGCACCACCGCCGGGGCAGCAGCCCCTCAGCCTTGTTGGTCTGTTCCGGACACATGCCAGCTGGTTTCACACGTGCCCCTCCACCGACAGGCCTCCCTTGCCATCCAAATCTGGCTGCCAACTTCCCTGCCCCAGAATAAAGCACATGCACCTCCGCTGCCCGCCCCTCCCATGGAGAAGCTGGATTTGAACCTGGGGCCGTGGGATCTGAGCAGCCCGGAGGAACCTGTGCTATTAGGGAATCTTAATTTCCTGCTCCAGGCAGTGGGGAACAGCTCCAAGCAGAAGGGTGGCCCAGGACTTCTGAGAAGCCCACCTGACCCTACAGGGTACTGTGCCAGGCATCCCAACGCACCACTGACAAAGCCACCGCACCCCCCAGAGTATCCACAGCGCCACAAACAGCAGACCCAGCGAGTCCTGGATGTGGTGCTGGGCCCCGTCCTCGCTCTGCAGCAAGGACTCCCCTGTGGCTCCAGGAACTGCGGGGTCAGTCCAGAGGCACCAGGAGACAAGCTCCCAGGGGCCTCCCACCTCGTATCTTGTATTAACTTGTGAGAGGTGACCAGCGTTCAGGCTCCCTTCAGCAAGTGGGGCCCTGGGGGATGTCCCTGACGTTACCTGCTAGCCCCACCCCAAGACCCCCCAGGCAGCTTCCCTCACAGACCAGCATGGGATCCCCCACCTATTTTTCCTCTCTTTTAAAAACAGTTCTATACACATGAAGCTCCTGGAAGCCTGAATAAAAACAAATGCTCAGGGAGAAGGGCGGGACTGCTGCCAGGTTGGCCAAGCTCTCCTGACTGATTTACAAGGCTGCAAAGGGGAACTTTGTCCTGCACGTCCCGTCCCTCCTGGCCCCACCTCAACGCTCAGGCGTGTAGCAGCACGGGGCCCGCATGTGACACCGCCAAGTGCAGCTTCCCTTGACTGAAATGCAATACGGGCCACGCAGCTGAGCACCCAGGACACCAGGGGCACACGGCCCCGTGGCTGTGTGCCCTCAGCTGGGCGCTGCAGGACACTGGCAGAGGCAGGGGAAAGGGGGGTGGCACTCCTGCATGGAGAGACGAAGGCCTGTGGGGGATGCTCTCGTCCCAGGGAGAGGGGTTGTTTGCATGGGTATCATCAAGACAGAGCCTTCGTCACTCCGTGCAAAATATCGGAGTGACCTGGCGCCCTCTGGGCCAAGTCTCCTAGAAGGAATTTTAGCAGCATCAACAAACCAAAGATGTAGCTGAGGGCACACAGAGAATCTCATCACCCAGACAGAGGCCAAGGCAGAGAGGAGCGAGGTCAAAAGAGGAGAAGGGACAGGAAGAGACCTCTTGGTTTTATGTACAGACCACAGAAGAGAATCCATTTGGACAACAGAGGCACTCATTCTGCAGCTTGGACAAAACAGAGCCGTGGCAACTTGAAGAGACAGAACCAGCTGGTGTTAAAAATAGGTTCAGATGACACACGGGAGTGGGTGACACAGGATCCCTGCCTCCAAATAGCCAGCTGCCGTCACGTGTGAGGAGTGGACGTGCTCTCCCGTGGCTGAGGGACGGTCCGGGGTCCAGCGATGGATGCTCTGAGCTCCTGAAAGCTTCTCCAGATCTGAGCGTCAGAGGGACACGCCTCAGGAGGCGGTGAGCCACGTCCCCTCGGATGGCTCACGGTGGGGCCAGGGCACAGGCGAGCGTGCTCCAGATCAGAGCACGTGGGTCTCACCTCCGCTCAGCCACAATAAAGCCATGCTGACTGCCTCAGCCTCCCGTCTGAAAAGAGGGGAGTCCCGTTCCCCAACATCATCTGGAGTCTCCTGGGGATTATTAGGAGAGAAAAGAGCCCTGGCCTGAGGGTCCCAGGATCAGGGTTTCAGCCTGGGCTGCAAACTACCTGCGACTTCCTGCCCCGGGGCCTTGGCTCAGTCCAAGTAAGGTGGCTGAGGTCCTGTTGCGATGGTGAACCGAGCAGGTGACACACTGAACTCCCAGCCAAGCAAGCTGAGCACGGGCCACAGGGAGGGGACAGAAGCCCCAGCTCGCACAGCCAGGCCCTCAGGCCCCAGTGAGGGCTGTCCCAACACCAGAGCTTCTTCCCCAAAGTCCCCAGGAGGAGAGGATGGATGCAGGAAGGCAGAGAGGACACACGGAAAGAAGCAAGTGCCCTTTCATCCCCATCCCAGAGACCAGGAGAGAGGGAAAGGGGTACGATAAACTCCTCGACACCCCCGGGAAAGGAGGTAGCACTGCTGTCTACCAGTAAGAAAACAGGCCCAGAGAAGTGCATTTTTCTGAGTGTTTTAACTTTTTTTTTTGGCCACACCCACAGCATTCCAAAATTCCCAGGCCGAGGACTGAACCCATGCCACAGCTATAACCAGAGCCACAGCAGTGACAACAGCAGAGCCTTAACCTGCTGAGCCACAAGAGAACTCCCCGAGCGCCCTAACTTTTGTCTCTCTGGCCACCATCTCCAATTTCAGTGTAAGAAACCCAAATAATGGCCTCCCCCGCCTCCCACCACCAACGCTTGCAGTTCTCCAGAGAGTTCTGTGTGCTTTTGATGCTTATGGAAAGAAACAACAGACACATCACTATAAACACACGGTGAGCCCAAGGCATTCTCCACGTCTGAGATCATCCACGCTTTGCTCTTCCCAAAGTAGACTGGCCTTCTACATTGCTCTTTCTGGCAAGATAGTTCACTGAGGTCGCCTCCACTAAGGGGTAGGGTGGGGGTGTGTAGGTGTAGGAATGCAAGATCCTGCTGAAGCGTCTGTTGGAGCTAATGGGCAAATTACCCCGGGAGGAGAAGGCAACACAAGGCAGGTGGGGAGCTTAAAAAGGTTCCAAGTGCTTTATACGTGTCAGTGCTCTCAGCAAACTCCAGCTGCTGGGCCTCCAGGGATGCGCTGGGCCTGGGATGGGAGAAGACGGAGGCTTAGCTCTGTCCTCAAGGTCCAGGGGATGAAATGAATCGCCGCCCAGAGACCTGAGGGACGTGGGAAGGCGCGTCGGGCGGGCGCTGCGAGGCAGGGATTAGGGGGATCAGGGAGGCTTTACGGAAGAGGTGGCACTCAAGCCAGGGCCTTAAAGGACGGCGGGACTCGGAGATGCGGGGGATGATAGGGAGGGGAGAGATTACTGCTGTCATCTATCCCTCCCCTGGTCCAGGCCTCCTGACGGCCTCTCCTTCAGAGCGCAAATCCCGCCAGGTGTCCAGCCGCCCCAGAGCTCCCTCCACTCCGTCGCTGGCGGAAGGGGTGGGCGTGGGGCTTACTCACTCCCCTTCCCCCAGCAAGGGGGTGGGGGGGCTCTTCCACAGAAGGGGAGCCAGCTGCCCACCCAACCGTAGTGCGGCATGTCCCGTTCTCGCCCCGATCTTCCCAACAAGCCGGCAGGGACCACAGGCGAGAGAATGGAGGCTCGGGGACTGGTCCCCAGGCATTCAGCTTGGAACAGGCATGACTGGAAGTCAAGCCCAGACCTTTCGGCCGTGTCTCTGCTTCTCTGGTTTAAAAACCGTTCCTTTTTTGGGCTTTTGTCCTTTTAGGGCTGCATCCGCAGCATAAGGAGGTTCCCAGGCTAGGGGCTGAATTGGAGCTGTAGCCTACACCACGACCACAGCAACACCAGATCCGAGCCACATCTGTGACCTACACCACAGCTCACCGCAACGCCAGATCCTTAACCCACTGAGCGAGGCCAGGGATAGAACCCACAACCTCATGGTTCCCAGTCAGATGCACTTCTGCTGCATCACGATGGGAACTCCTGGTATAAGTTCTGAACCTGATGCTTAAAGATGCTGCCTGGGGACAAAGAAGTCCAGGTCCCCGGCCCTGCCCTTCCATTCTCCAGCAACCGTGCTCCTCAGGAACCTCACTTTACCTCTCTTAGCCCTTCCTCATCTACTGGGGGGGGGGAGCCTCTACCTTCTATGGGGGTGTGAGAAACCTAAATATGACTCCAGGGGTACAGGGCTCGAACCCCTGGTAAGGGGCTCCGGCTGCGACAGGTCCTCAGCCCCTGAGCTGGCAACACAGCACCAGGTAGGGGACAGTGTGTTTGCTTTTAAGATGCCATGAACACAAAGCAAGCAGGGGCACAGGAGGGGTCAGGGCTGCCGGAAGACAACGTCTTCTGCTCGACAGAACCCCGTCTCCTAAGGCGCGACCTCTACCTTTTACAGAGTGAAAGAACCCCCCGTCAGAACAGTTCCAAGAGAAAGAGGAACTGGCTTCTCTGGGCTGAGAAGGTCATGGCCTCCGCCCCACTGGGCCCTGCCCATCCATCCCAGGAAGCACCCGACTTCTTCTGGGAATTGGATCAAAGGGCACCGTTTGGGTAAGAGGTGGAGCCCCGTTTAATTAATACCTGGTTATACTGTGGATGCTGGCCAGGGCACCCTCCCCGGTGTGCAAACACCTCCCGGGCTGGGCCGCACGGCACAGCACACAGGTCCCGGGCGAGCGCATGTGAGACAACGGAGATTAAGGGCTAGAGGTCCCGCCTGCACATGAGCAGCACGGAGTGGATCAACGGCACGCTGTTTGTACAACGCTGATTCTCTTCTTAGAGAGAGATGAGCTTCGGGGCCTGGTTTACACCATTAGCAAAACACACACACAGACACACACACACATGCATGCTTCCCCCTGTCTTAAAGGAGCCGTTTACAACCACAAACATGTCATCGTAGGCCAGTGACAGCTCCTTAACAAGAACACTGGCAGTCGCCTCTGCAAAGTGGAAAATTCCCTGGCAGGGGCCCGCACACACGTTCGGTTCCAATGACAACTTAATCCTGCCAGGACGGAGGTGTGCAGAGAACAAAAAACCGCCCGTTTCAGAAACTTTCTTTTTTTTTTTTTAAGTTTAAGAGAAATCATTACAGGCTTGGCCCCCGGAACACCTTTCACTTTGCTTTCATGTGTGCGGCTGGCACCAGATTTTCATGAGGACAGAGTCGCCCCCCACCGCCTGCCCCCGGCACAGCTTCTGCTGGGACAGGACAAGGCACGCAGCCGCCTGAGAAGTTCACCCCGGTTCCCTGGTAGCGAAGCGGGGAGGTGCACACGTGGCCGGGGACGGCTGTGGGAACCAAGGAGCCGGGAATCCTCAGGCTCTCCTGCTGCCCAGGATGGAGGGCGTGAGGGGCCCGCTGCTGTGGTTTGTAGGCTCAGGGGCTCAGCGCTGAGCAGATGCCGCCTAAGCCTTTAAAGCACGCACTAATTGCGCTAATTTAGCTAACAGTCTCTGTTTCGTCCCCCACCCGGGTGGACCAGCGTCCTTTGGTCCTGCTGGAGAGATGCAAGCTGTTGGCCTCGCCGTTATGTTGTCAGCCATTAAGCGATTCATCGGAGTCATTAATTGATTTATTACTGCTGCCTGCTCAGAGGGTTTAGCAAATCAGGAATGATGTAGGTCACAACGCACAGGAAATTAGACCAAACACCACCACGAGAAGCCGGGGGCTTAGTCTGCCGCTGTCCAATCGGGCGGCCCGCCGCGCCTGGTTAGTGTACGGACAGCGTAGCTGGCTCTCCTGCTTGAAATCTGGGTGTCAGTCTGACTCTGGTTCAGACACCAGTGCTGCCCAAGATGCAGAAGGCGGAGAACTTGTCTGGAGGGCTCCTGGGCACCTGCCAGGCATGGTCACCAGCAACGGAGCAGGAGGGGGAAGAGAAGCCTTTGCCGGCCCCCTACGGGGTGGGGCTGGGTTGCAATGGCTGGGCCTGTGGCTCTGCCCTCCAGGACAAGGGGAAGCCAGGGAGAGGGCTCTACGCCTCTGGGGCCACACCCTCTCTCCCTGTGCTGCTCCACAGGAGTGACAGCTGCCAGTAACAGGTGCCTCCTCATCCCTGGCCCTTCAGTACTTCTCTCTCATCCCTTCAACAGCCCCAGGGGGTAGGTGGCATTATCATCCCTGTGTTACAGAAAAGAAAACCGATCAGCGAGCTGATCGGCCCCAAGTTACACAGCAGCCCGGAAGTGGCAGTCCTGGGATTTGAACCCAGGTCCACTTCAATGTCCACATTTCTTCCCCTCTACCAAATTCTTTAGCTGACACAAAAGGGTGCTTAACAGTTCAGCCTCAATGGTAGCCCCAATAAAAAACTAGCTAAATGAATGAGAGGAGGGCACCCCCACCCCCCAGGTGTCATTATAAACAAGAGGGCTAAGGTGGGTGAGCCCTGAGGCCACATGGAGGAACGAGACTGCAGAACTCAGTCCCTCCACCTCTGCCCCTGCCCAGGCCCACTGTGATGCTGACAGGTGTGCTGTTGCTACCAACATGTGCCACCTAGCGCTCCCTGCACAGGAGTGTGAAGCAAGCCTTCCTCATGGCTTCCCCTGCTGCCCCTGCCTGCCCTGCCAACCTAAATGCAGCAGGTGCAGGAAGCCTTCCAGGACAAGGCGAGGCCAGGCACCCAGGAGGTGCACAGTGAAGGTGTGCTGCACAGGCTGAGACCAGAGACAGGTGCCCATGCCCTGCCCTGCTTCCGGTCCTCGGGGCTCTGAGCACACACGAGAGACGGTGTGGAGATGAGGGGAGCTAGGATGCTCACTGTCCAGAAATGCTAACACCCCCCAGCAAGAAGATTCACAAGGTCACGGATTCTGTGCACGCCTGTGTGTGCACAGGTCTGACGCGGAGGCGGGAACAGGAACAGCTCGGATACCTGGTGTCCCAAAGGACCCACACATGGCCAGTGTGCCTGACTTAAGTTCTGTAAATCACAGGAGTCGGCCCCTCAAAGACATCTCAATCTCGAACCCCACGTCGCCTGGCGGCATTCTGGAACTGAGCCCACCCCCGGCAAGCCTGCAGGTGATGGACCGTTTAGCGTGCCCCAAAAGTGATGCAGAGGGGCTGAAGAGGCAGGTCGGAAATGCCCTAAGACCCAGGCTCTCAGTCCTCGGTCAGCCTGGCCTGCAGAGCTACAGGGGCCTGCAGAGGTCTGGCGGGAGCGCTGCAGGGCAAGGTGAGGCTGCCCTTCGGAGGTCAGCAAAAGAGGTCCCCGGGTATTTGTCTGGTGTCTACCAGGCACACAAGGCAAAGCTTTCTTATTGGCATCCCCCAGGAATGGGTCCAGAGTAGCCAAGGACGTACTCAGCCTTTGCGATCCTAGTGAGAAACCCGCTAAGGGGGTGGGGAGCAGGAGTCCAGCCTGGCCACACCAGAGACGACCTGACTGGTCAGAGGCTTCTGAGGGGCCAGGGGACTTTATCTTCCGAGGCTTCTGACCCAAACTTGGCTTCTGAAAGAGGCACCTATTTCCGACAGAGGGGGTGCACCCCCACGCCCCCCATCAATCCACTTGGTATTGAAAGCTCAAAGGCAAGTCTTTGCAGAGATCTTCATCGGGGGCCAACAAATTAGGAAAAGAATAACCTATTATAATTTACATATATTTAGGATTCTCTAGCTTAATTCAAAGGCCTTTCTTTCCCCAAATTTACTTGATCACATGCCCAATGCACGGTCTGGTCCCTCTCCCCGGAACAATCTCCTCCACTCCCCCGACCCGGGTGATACCTCTTTGTCCTTTATGTGTTCCTTGTCACAGCACTTGTCACATCTGACTGTTAATTCCTTATTAAATTAGCCAGCTGTCTTCCCAGGGATGGGGGGGCGGCGGTGGCAGGAGTGGTGTGCACAGCATAGAGAAGGTGCTGGCTCAGTAAATATTTTTGGGATGAATAAAGCTCTTATCAAGAATAGTCATCATGCCTACAAGGTCCAATGTCAAGACTACTAACTTACCATTCGGTGGCCTTCACATAACTATCTTCTCCCCTCCAAATGACAACAACCCCCCCCCCCCACATACCCCCCTATGCCCATATACCTCATAGGACAGACTGTATCCTCTGCCTGTAAAACCCAAGCTTTGGGTATTTAGAAAACCTGGGCACTGGTGCTGCTTGGCCCTTCCGGCACATGACCTGGCGGCCCTGTTTCTGCACTTACCATGTCCTGAGAATGGCTCTAGCCCCTCACCGATCAAGTCTCAACGCCTCCCAGGACACTGTGCTACTTTTACTTTCTTTGCTCAGCAAACTTCCCCACTGCCTTTCCTGTATCTACCTACAGAACTCCTAGTCATCCATCAATGCCCAGCTCAAATGTCCCTGCTTCCCAGCCCCCAGCAAGCAGGAAAATCCCTGAGCAGGGTCACGAGCTAGAACTCGGTATTAGAAGATACCTGCTTCCGGCTGCAACCCTCACAATGAGGCATCTGATGGAACATTCCACACCAATGAACGCCTAACCCAGAGGCGCCGGTAAAGTGGACAGAGCCCTGTACCGAGGGGAGCAGCTTCAACTCCTCAGCTCCCTGCCTAATTCACCCCCCACCCCCACCCCGCCTTACAAGACAAAACCTCTACAGGGGTTGGCATGAGTTCATGCAAACAGGGAGATAAGGAAAGGCCTGCGATCTCATCTCATCTCATCTCAGCCTCTTGCGTCCTTCATTCCCACCCCCTCCTCTCTTTCCTTGTGCCCTGAGCCTTAGTCCTGAGAAGCCCTCCCGGGTACCCAGCCTCTGCACACGCCCTCTTCTCCACCCAGAATGCCCACCTCCCTGCTGGTCCCAACCCCGCCCTTCCTCCAGCTGGCCTTGGTGCCAGGCAGGATGACTTTTTCTTCTTCCAAGTCCACACGTAACTCTGTGACTTCTCCAATACTTTCTACTTGGCCTTAAATATACGGACAAAGGCTATCTCCCTGCAGGACTATTGGTTCCAAAGAGTAGACTCCAAATATTTACCATGTCTAATAATCAATAACCACTGAATGACGGAGGACTGCGAGAGCGCTTCTGAACAAAGCTAGGCCTGGCTCTTGTGGAAAATGTCTTCCTCATTTTTCTCTTTCTTATTTCTTATTTTCTTCCTTGTTTTTCTATTTCTAAAGTTAGAAAAGATGTAACTTTAAAGAGCAGGACATACTTTCATTAACTCAAAATGTCAAAAGGGACAAAAAGAGACTCTATCTTCCAAAAGTTTCCATGTTTCTCTTCTCAAGCCATCACTGGAGAAGAGAAACGTGGAAACCCTGGGAAAAACTTGCATCTGAAGTCTTCGATCTGCTCCTGGTTTGAGACTTGTCAGTCACAAAGATGTGGCAGGACGGTCCTTGAAGGCTGGTGACCAAGCTCCCCGCTCTATTGCAAAGCTGTTATTTTGGTCTCGTCATGTTTGAGGCTGTATCCTGGTCTTCTCCACTGAAGGCAGGAGTTTCTAATCAGATGCGGGCAGGCCACAGGCCTTCAGAAACTTTGAATCTGGAACCTGAGAACAGGAAGGGGTCTCCCAGCCCCTCTGCTATAGATTCAGTCTCGGGCCCAGAGGACTGGGTCAAGGGCAAGAGAGGTGTCTGAAACCTGGCTTTCCCAAGATGTCATGCCTATCTAGAAAGATTGTCTGTCTAGACTATCTAGATGTTGGTCTTATCTAGAAAACGAGGGTAACATGCTGTGTTTCACAGGGCTTGTGAAAGTCAGGTTTCTGCTTCCCTCCCAACAGGGCCCGGCCTCTTCTGACAATCAGGTGCTCAATAATTACTTTGTCGAATGGACACTCCTTCTAAACCCTCCTCCCCACCTTTTCTCCATCCATCGAGGAGGGCTCACGCCCTGTGGGGACCAGGTGGCCCATCCTGGCGCCCAAAGCTGCTGGCTCTACACGCCTGGAACAGAAACAACCCTCCATACTACGCAGGTACCAAGGGAGGCTGATCTCATTTAATCCTCCCGACAGCCTGCTCCTTTGTCTCACAGCTGACCTGTCCCACTGAGGAAGGTCACAGCAGTTAAGCGTCTTCACAAGGTCACAGTTCTTCCCAGTTAAGTCCGGTCATCACACACCCATAGCCCGCACCCCGCCAGTGGGAACCCGAAGGAAGACCTCAGTCATAGAAGGGAGGGGCTTTAGCCCTTTGATCAGGGCCTCCGGTGCCGAGGCAGGTCTCTTCAACCTAAATTCGCCCACCCGTGAAATGGGAAGTCACTATTTCCCTCCCAGCCTACCTCACACAGGAGGGTTGGAAAGCCAACTGGAAGCTGGGTATGCACGGAAGGTAACAGCATCCCCCCCGCCCCAATCCAAGCAGGTAGGGTGGAAGGAGGACCCACAGGGACAGAGGCCTGGGGCTAGGAGTCAGGCCCTGGCTGGCTGCCCCCACCAGTCCCTTCCCCTCACCTATACAAAAAAAAAGAGGGGTGGGATGGATTTGATTCCTGGTTCCCAAACCTGGCAGCTCATCAAAATCACCCAGGGCTCCTGTGACCACCTAGCCGTCCACGGTCCCCAGGCTTCAAGGAGGCTGGAGGGATCCAGCTTTCGGGAGCTCCCGGGTCAGCTGTCCCGCAAGACCTGCCCGGGTTCAGCCTCTGCCCTGACCAGACCCCAGGTCCAGGGATGGCTAGCCAGACGGGCAGGCCTCTCCTACCCCTCACCCTCCCCAGCCAGGCTCCCAGGAGGCCTGCGGGAAGCCTCCGGATGCAGGTTGGGGCTTAGACAGCCGCCCAAACAGGTACGGGCCCAGATTTAATTGGCCTCTCGGTTAAGCTTTCTAAGCTCATTAAAGCAGCCTCCATCATGCAGACCACGGCTCTGAATTTAATAACAGAAGAGCACTGCCCTGCCCCACTGCAAGCTGATTAGGTCTGGGGAGGCCCAAGAGGACGACTGCTCGGGACCCGGGCCTCTGGCTGCAGTCAGATCCCCCCTCCTGGTCCTACCAAGCCATGCGGCTGTGTGGGTGGCACGAACTCAGACTGAAAGACGAGGGGCACACTATAGAGGGGGCAGGAAGGAAGGAAGCGGGAGGAAGTGCTCAGAGCAGGGGTGCAGGGCCAGACCTGCCCACCCCACCCTGGGGAGCCGGCGCTGTCTCCACAACTTCCAGTAAGTACAAACCACGGAGCAATTTCATCCATCTTATCAGGGTGGGATAACGGCATCCAGCCCACACCAGGAGGCAGCAGCCTTTCTGGGCAGAGAGCAGGCCTCGCAGCGGCCTTCCCCCCATTCTTTCTGCAGCTGTAGGCCCCGACTTCGTTCACAACGGGAGGGAGAGCACGGAGGGCCGGGTCTGGGGTCCAAATGGCTTCCCTGGAAGATCTGACTTGTCTTGCCACCCACCCGCCCCGTCCCCATGAGATGCGGTACCCGCAGCCCGACAAGTGTGTGAGGAGGGCTGAGGAAGGAGCCAGCTCTTGGACATCGGCTCCAAAAACACCCCGGTCAACGTGTGCAAACATCCCTGTGCAAATACACGTCGCCCACTTCTCGCTCATCTCGCGCTATCTAAATATATCCTGAGGAAGTAACTTGGCAGCGATGAGAAATTCTGCAGTGGCTCAAAGTAGCAAAAACAAAACACACACACACACACACACGCACACACACGCACACACGCACACGCTCTGCTCTGTTCCAGGTGCCACACTGGGTCAAGGACAGGCACGGAGACACAAACACACACAGGTGACAGCCGCCCAGAGTGTGCTAGGGTTTCGGCCCCGCGGAGGGTCAGAGGTCAGTTATCATTAAGGATTAATAGGAAAGATGGGATCTCAGAAGGGAAGGGACTCTGGGCAGGTTCCAAGCTGGGCAAGCGCAGATGCCCCGTCCAAGGGAGTTGTTTGGGGGCACACCCAGCCAAGTACACACACACACACACATACACACACACACACCCATCCCCACCCCCTCTGGGACTCGCTTTAAGACACTGGCATTTTCCACTCCACTTGCCAAGAATGGAGCCACCCTGCCCTGCAAACAAAGGCGGCAGTCATGGGGACGGGCTAGCACACAGCAGGTTCAGGTCCCATGCCTACCCTGTCCCCTGCCACTGTCACCAAAGGGGAAACAGAGGCCAAGAGTGAGAGAGAGGCATGCCCAGGACCTGGCCAGGGCACCCCTTACTCCACCATACTTTTGCTCTTTGGATAATTTCCACAGAGATGGCTTTTATGTTTTTTAAAATGTCCTCAGCAAATCGAGGCTCTGACCATCGCCCCTAAGCTCACCCTCTTAGGTACAAGGGCACCAAATGATTAGGGAAATGTGTGCGGGTCAGGGGATATGGGCAGTCCTCCCAGTCATGCCAGTTTTCAGCAGGCCAGCCCGACTCTGGCTTCCACCCACGACCCCAGTTCCCGCCTTCCCCATCCTTCGACTGGACTCAGTCCTCAAGCTGGGCCCCGTGCACCAGCCTCCTTGCCGGTGGATCTGTCCCAGGGGTCCCCTGGGCCCTCCCCTCCTTTCCCCACGCAGACCTGACCGGGCCACTGACAGGGCAGGCTCAGAACCTGGGAGGATGGCTCCATGCCGCACGCCGCCAGGCGGGCCCTGCCCAGCTCCTGCTCGGCCCACACAAGCCCTCGCCTGAATGTGGCATGTCTTTTCAAGCTTCCAAGCGCTTACGCAGACTCTTCCCTGGAGTCCTCTCATCTCACTCGTCCCTCCTGGTCACTGTCTTCTGCTGCTTTTTTTCTCTGGGGGACCCACACAAAATGCTACCGCACCCAGGAAGCCCTCTGAGTGGTCATGTGGGCCTTCTCCAGGGACCCCCAGCGACAGCGCCCCCTGTGGCACCACAAGCATCCTCTGCACGTCTGTCTTCTTCACTAGACCATCAGGTCCCTCAAGGCAGGTGGCCTCTCAGGCATATCGAGCGCCCGGCACCCTAAAGGCATTTCTAGGCCAACGTGATTTCCACACGAACCCACACCTGAGACATTGTTTATTCCAAGCCCAGCTTTTTTTTTTTTTTTTTTTTTGTCTTTTTAGGGCCACACCCTCGGCATATGGAGGTTCCCAGGCTAGGGGTCTAGTCGGAGCTACAGCTGCCAGCCTACACCACAGCCACAGCCACACGGGATCCGAGTCGCATCTTCAACCTACACCACAGCTCACGGCAACGCCAGATCCTTAACCCGTTGAGCGAGGCCAGGGGTCGAACCTGCATCCTCATGGATCCTAGTCGGGTTCGTTAACCACTCAGTCATGACCGGATCTCCAATCCCAGGTTTTTAAAGTCAAGAAGAGGAAGGCCCGGAGAAGACAGGGGGGTACTGACATCACACCACCAGTTAGCAGCACTGGACCCGTGCCTGGCAGGGGAAAGGCTTCACTGACGCCTCCAGGTCAGCTAAAAGCTCCTACCGCAAGACCCAACTCAGGAGATGGCTACCGGGACCAAATGTCCAAGAAAGAGGCATTTCAAAGGGGTCTAGAGGCAGCATAGGAAGCGCTGGCTGGAGTGGGTGTGGGTGAGCTGGGGAGCCCAGCAGGAGGGAACGCACAGGCCAAGCTGGAGGCCCCGAGTGGCGCGTATTGGCTCAAGCATCCCTAGCAGGTGTTCGGCTGAGACAGGAGGAGGGGCTCTGAGGGCAGGACCTGGCACGTGGCGCACGATTAATGGCCCAAGTCCCCAATGATACACCAATGCAATGCAGGACCCGGCACGGGTCTGCGCCGGGCTCTGGGATCCCAGAGCAAAAAAGATTATTTCTGCAGGGGGGTGGGGCCCTCTGGGGCGGCTTCACAGAGCGGTGACATCTGATCAGACACCATCTGTTATTTTTCTCTAATTGTTCCACATGTGTGAAATTTTGATTCTAGGCTAGAACGGGGACTCTGAGAGGCCGGGACCGCGGCTGTCTCCCCTGCCTTCCGCACCCTCTCTCTCCAAAACGGCCATTCTGCTGCCGGGCTCTCAGCAGACACGGAGGGCCTGCCGACACGAGGGATGGACCCTCTGTTGCTAAGGCTGCTCCACCCGCCCAAGCATCCTGAACCCAACGAGAATCCTGCTGTGTCCTCGGACACACCCGACACCCCAAGGGCCCTGTGACCTGGGAGTGGCATGAAGAGATGGGTGCTCTTAGGCTCTCCTGAACCCCTTCTGTGTCCGCTGGGCGGCGTGGGGCCTCTTACACCTGTACCTACTGCCCCCTCAACAAGCCTGCAAGATAGGCAGCAATATCCTCAGAGAGAGACCAGGAAAGCAGGCTCAGACAGAGGGCCCTTGGCGAGGTCAGTGACAGGCCCATGTGGAGGTTCTTTGTGTTTTTTTGTTTGTTTGTTTTTTAGGGCTGCACTCTCGGCATATGGAGATTCCCAGGCTAGGGGTCGAATCAGAGTTGTAGCCACGGGCCTACGCCACAGCCACAGCCACACGGGATCCGTAACCCACCGAGCGAGGCCAGGGATCGAACCCGCGTCCTCATGGACGCTAGGTGGATTCATGTCCACCGAGCCATGACGGGAACTCCCCACATGGAGTCCTTTCACCCATCACACTGCCCAGCCTCCTAATTCTCTGTCAACAGTTGCCTGCAACAGAAGAAATGCCACCACCGCCAAACCAACTTTGGTCCCCCGGCACCAACTAACCTAAGGGGCACCCCATCCCACTCAACACAGACCGTCCAGTATCCCGGTTTCTACAGCTGCACCCACCTTCCCACGTTCCCCAGGCCTCACCCCCCTCACTGTATCCTAGTTTCCATAGAGGCCCAGAAGAATGCAAACTTCAATTATTCCCTGTCTTGTTTGAATAATGGCCACCCCACAATACGCCCCTCCCGGGCAGGGACCCTCGCGGCTCCGGCGCTCAGGCCAGGGAGAGAGGACAGACGGGAGGGGGGTGAAAACACACACAACAGCGAGCTCCAACCCAAACAGAACTAATCCATTCAGAGCCAAAGGAGGCCGAGCAGATGGGAAGCCAGCAGCCCCGCCCGCCACCACCCCGGGTTCCGGGGCCCTCACCGCAGTGCTGTAATTATAAAGGGTGACCCAGCCACATGCTCCCGGGGCCGCCCCCCTGCTCCCAGGCACCCGCGGGCACCGCCTTCATCTGGTTTGTGTTTAGCTCCCTCGCGAGCCTCCCCCAGATCATACGTGCGAGGCAGCAGCACAAACACCCTGGCTTCATGCAGCGCTTCCAAGAGGGAAGGAGGGAGGCGCCAACTTGGTGCTTTACCCTCTGGACACTGGGACTCTCAGGAGTCTGGGCAGGACGTGCAAAACACCCCCAGGAGGGCCCCCACCCCCATTCTGCCATCCTGGGGCCTCTGAGCCTCCCCAGGTGCATGCTAACGTCATCCTGCATGTGTGTCTGTGTGTCTATCTTCCCCTCCGGTCAGTAAGGGTGAGGGCAACCCCCAGTGCTAAGCCCAGGACAAGGCTGTGCAAAACGTCTTCAAACATCTGCTGAATGAATACAGATCACAACTCTGATTAAATACAATACTGACTTTTTACTCCTTTGTATTTGTTCCCTTCTCTAAACCTTAAGCACCCTGAGGGCAGAAATCCTCTCATTCCTCGTGATCTTCCCAACAGCTGGCACTTCGTGGGTGCTCTACACTTACTTGTTAAGCCAAAAAAAGACCCGAGTTCCCACTGTGGTACAGTGGGGTTGAGAACCTGGCGCTGATGCGGCTGTGGCGTAGGTCACAGCTGTGGCTCAGATTTGATCCCTGGCCCAGGAACCTCCATATGCTTTGGGTGCAGCCAAAAAAAAAAAAAAAAAAAAGAAGAAGAAGAAGAAGAAAAGAAAAAGCTGACTGACCACCAACCAGTGTGAGCACACTAAAGAGTGACATCCACTAAATCAGAGGATGTTAGAGCCGAATGGGGCTTAAATATCCCCGTGTCACCTCATTTGTTTTAAAAGGAAGGAGACTGACTTGTCTGCAGCCACCGACCATATCAGTGTGGCAGGTGCAGGACTCGAACCTGGGCCCTGATGCCCAGTCCGCCTCGGCCAGGGAGACAAAAGCCACGACGACAGCGCGGGCTGCTCAGAAGGAGCGGGGCCTCTGGCGGGGCAGGCGAGACAGACACATGAAACAATTAGTGAACAAGAGAACTGCCAGGCTCACGGTATTATACCCTGATATAATAAAATACATGCTGTACAACACAATTAGAGACAAGAGGGAGACACACCGCACTAATTACACAGGACAAAGAGTGAGCAAACGGGAGCCGCAGGGGCGCCAGTGTTGTCACAGAGGGCTCTGGAGGCCAAGGGACCTAAGGCAAGCTTGGGGTGGGGGGCGCCTCCATCGGGAAGCCTCCCCTGATTACCACGCCCCTCCTCGGTGCTCCCACTAGCTCTTGCCCCGAGTGGGCCTGTCCCCCTGCCCTGCGTGGCCCTTGTCCAGCCAGTTCGAGATCGACTACTTTGATGGTCAACCCGGAGGCCCAGGGGCAGGGCTCGGCACCCAGCCAGGCCCTGGTCGTCTCTCAGGGGGTCCTCACGTCCGCAGAGACAATCACCGATACCACGGGCACGGCGCTCGGCCCTCGCACGCACCATCTCATTCAGTTCCTCGGACGGCCCCACAGGGTGAGGGCACACACTTTTGCAGATAATAAGCTCAGAGAGGGAACGTCACCCTCCAAAGCCACGATGGTAAAAAGCAGCAGAGTCAAGAGCCAACATTCATCAGACCCACTGCTCTATAAACCTTGTGCTCCTAAACCCCCACACCCATAAGGTCCTGCCCGGGCAGTTCGAAAGGAGATGGGGGACAAACAGACCAGATCACAGAGACGGAGTGCGAACGTATGCAGAAGAACTCAGTAACACAAGTTAGACTGATCACATCCTAAAAGATATATCGTATTTTGGATATATCTGCTTATGATGAAAGAAAGTGTGTGCATTTGCGTATGTGTGTTTTGTTTTGCGTTTTTTTGTTGTTGTTGTTTGTTTGTTTTTGCTTTTTTAGGGCCGTACCTACAGCATATGGAAGTTCCCAGGCTAGGGGTCCAATCGGAGCTGCAGCTGCCGGCCTACGCCGGAGCCACAGCAATGCCAGATCCCAGCCGCATCTTCAACCTACACCACAGCTCATGGCAACACCGGATCCTTAGCCCACTGAGCGAGGCCAGGGACCGAACCTGGGTCCTCATGGATCCCAGTTGGGTTCGTAACCCTCTGAGCCACAATGGGAACTCCCAAGAAAGTACAGTCTTAACATTAATGTCACTGTTTCTTTTCCCTTTTTCATGTGGCTACCAGAACACTGCAGAAGACGTGCGTGGCGCCCATGCTCTTTCTACGGGACACAGCACCTCCGAGATGTTCGCTGAGTGAATGACAGGCAGGATACAGACAAGA
This sequence comes from Phacochoerus africanus, assembly GCF_016906955.1. Taxonomy (NCBI): domain Eukaryota; kingdom Metazoa; phylum Chordata; class Mammalia; order Artiodactyla; family Suidae; genus Phacochoerus; species Phacochoerus africanus. The sequence goes on along the minus strand of NC_062551.1, from coordinate 157,526,654 downwards.
GGAAAGGAGAAGGAAGAAGACAGCATTTCAGGCAGGGGGACGCCAGGGGCCAAGGGTCGAGGCGGCAGCCCTGAGCCTGTGTAGGCTGCGTGGGTGGGGTGAGATCTGCATGTAACTGGGGACGGGGTGGTGGGGACGCGGGCGCCAAATGACAGAAGACTGGGAAAGCGGGCAGGGCTCTGACCTGGGGCTTCTGGTCAGAACAACGCAGCAGAGCTGCTTACCATACAGAACTGGGCTCTGCAGGACTCCAGGAGTCTAGAACCAGTCACCCACCCAGCTGCGCTCAGGAACACAGTAGCAGGGCCTCAATTTCCTGAGTTAAAGAGCTGCAGGGCAGGTCTCCCCAGAGGACCAGGAAACACTCATTCCAACTGGGCACTAGACATGGGGGCACTCGGCTACTCTCGCACAGGGATGCTGAGGAGGCCGAGTGGGGATTCAGGAAGTAGGGAGGTGAGGTGGGGGGGCCTCCAGAAACACAGGTCATTCCAGGGAGATGGTCCAGTGTGTGCCAAAGCTACCCGCCAGGGGGTGAGTGGCCAGAGGGCAGCCACGGGCAGAGGCTGACGAGCGGGGCCCAGAGGGGTGGCCGGAGCCAGACCCCAGGATTTTTTGCTAATAGGGAGTCTTGTGGGTGCAAAGCTGAGGGTGAGCTTAGGGATGCTATCAGAGAACAGACGGGTCCTCGCTCTCCGGGACACCCCCCGGACCTGGCCGGAAGGCCTCTCGGCTGTCCTCTGCTGAGATGGGCCTTGACCCGCTGCAGCAGCTGCCGAGAAGGCGCCCCAGAAAAACCCGTACCACCACCACCACGGTGAGGGGATGAGGCTGCACCGGACCCGAGGCCACTCTCAGTGGAGCACTCTGAGGCCAGCACGGGCACGACAGGACAAAGGCCCGGCAGAAACCAGGGCTGAGTGTGTCTGGGGGGAGGTGTGGCACAGACAGCATGTCGAGAGGAGCAGATTCCAGCCCTGAGTACATCTGCTGGCGGAGGGACTTCAGGCTGCTTGCTAACCGCGGAAGAAAGAAACGGCTCTCTCACTCCTCAGGGTCCTTAGGAGGAATCAAGAGATTCAGGAGATGCGAATTACCCAGCAAAGACCCCGACCCTTCCCTTCCCAATGTCACCAGTGCCCCAAATGCCTCCTTTCCCTCATCAATGGGGTCACAGCACCTGCCTAGCACGGCGGGTGGCACACGATGGGCATTCAATAAATAGTAAATTTTCTATTATCAGATGTCACGGCTGAGGAACAGCAAATTAGATCCAGTTAGGGGAGCAGAAAGTTACCTTGGTGAGCCATCACGGGCCCGTGGAACGTGTCTGAAAATGGAAGAAAGCAAGCTTCGAGCTGGAGGCCACTGGCTTCTTTGCAGGCTGGGCGACTGGAAACCGCAGAGGAGCAGCCAGGGCGCTCAAGTTTGGACATTCGTATAAAAGACGCACCCGAGGCAGAAGGACACTCTTGCTTGTCAAAGAGGGTCGTTATTATCTGGTTTCCAGCTAGCAGACTTTTCTCCCCTCTCCCAAAGCCCAGTAAGCCTTACCTGCTAGCTTGTTTCTTCTCTCCCATCCTTCCTAGCCTCTACCAAAGGCCCCTCCCATCTTCTTCATTCCTCCCGGGTGCCAACAGCCAACCTCCGAGCTCCCATGGAATTGCCACGTTCCTCAGCAGCCCTTCCCAGACCCCCCCTGCCCCCACTTGAACATGTTCCCCGCTCCCACCGTCCCCAACTCCTGGCACCCTTCTATGCAGGCTGGCAGCTCCTGGGTTCCTTTCTTATTCTTCCTCCTGGATGAGAAGCACCCCCCTCACCACCACCTGCCCCGTCCCAGGACAGGACCAGGGACCAGGTCTTGCCTGCACGGGACCCAAGGAACCTGCCCAAGGAGGGCACAGGGAATGCCATACCTGCTAAGGGAGAGAAGCGGAGGAATACGATAATCACACCTTGGTGCGCTAAGCGCTGGCCTGGTGTCAGCCATGTGTCACAGAGCGCATCCCCTGGAGGATGGGGAAAAGCTACAGGTCCCAACAGGCATAGGGTTTCAGGCCAGGACACCAGGCTCGCTATCAGCAAACATCAGGTGATTGGAAACCAGGCAGTGTAACAGAGGGAAAGAGCCGCGGCCACGGCGAGGCCTCACCTGACAATGTTCACCCCTGACCTGGGCTTTCCCAAGATGAATGGGAAAGATGCGGGCTGGGCAGAGGGAGGCCGGCGCCCCAGCATCTCCTAGAGGCTGTTAGGAGTATCGTTAACAAAGATGATAATCACAGTACACGTTTATTTGGTGTTTATCACAATCGCTTCTCTTCATCATTCTTCACCCAACACACAGCTATGTTACAAGATCCATTTCACAGAGCAGGAAACTGAGGCTTAGCTTACCCGGGGTTACAGGGTCGTAGCTGGCATCTGCCTGACACCTGCGGGTTTTTCCACGGGGGCTCACTACCGTTTCTGACCTTGACATTCAACCTGAGGACTCTAATGGTGACACAAAGAAGACTCAAATCGGATTCCAGTCGCTCCCTGTCCCCACAGTCCCCAGGATGGATGAAGCCCAGGCTTCAAGAGGCCACGCGGGCCCTCCTACCTTGCGGCACCCTATACACTTCTCATGTGCTCTGCTCTTCTGGCCCCAGCATCTGAGGGCACGCCGCCTTCTTGGATGATAACGGCTTCCCCACCATCCTGACTCCCTGGAAAACACCCACTCTACTCCCCAGATTGGGGCCAGCGTCACCGTCCCTACCAATTTTTATACCTAGCCCACAGCTCCCCTGGCCCTGGAGGACCAATCTGCCCTGTCCTCCATCCCTGACGTAGCCTGGCCTGGACCCTGCGTGGAACCTACACCACCGTGGTGTGCTCGGTGCACTGTCTGGCTTTACTCAATGGTGGGCTCCTTGAGGGCAGAAACCCTGTCTTATCTTTGAATCCCTAGTGTTTACAGAAGAAACCAAGCAATGTTTTGTTTGCTTGGTTTCTTTGTATTGTTTGCTTTCTTTTATGGCTGCACCCGCAGCATATGGACATTTCCACGCTAGGGGTTGAATCAGAGCTACAGCTGCCAGTCTACACCACAGCCACAGCAACACCAGACCCAAGCCACATCCGTGACCTAAGCTTGTGGCAACGCCAGATCCTAAACCCACTGAACAAGGCCAGAGATCCAACGCACATTCTCACAAAAACAATGATGGGTCCTTAACCCGCCGAGCCACAACGGGAACTCCGTAAGCAGGATTTCAAAGCACATATTCCCCCTCCATAAACAAGCAACTCTCAAGCCCCTCACCAGAGCTGCTCATGAATAATTTAAAAAAACAGAAGAGTAGGATAGGACAGGCCACTGAGCAGGAGGACAGGGGTTCATTCCTAGGTCAGTTGTGGAAATTAAGAATATCTAAGAAAAAGGCAAGCTCTGCTGGTGGCTTGTACAAGAAAAATCTCACTGATTTAAAATAATCAGGGGTAGGGGATGAAACGCTGGGCTGCTGACCACTGTAGCAGAGTGATACTGCACTCCTGATGGAGCACACGAGGCACAAGGCGCACCTGTAAGCGCACAGAAGATGCTGATTTTGAGCATTTTAAGATCACCATGCAGATTTTCCTCATCTTATCAACACCATGTTTGTTTGGCAGACCTGCCTTCCAGTCTTGGCCTAAAGGAGTGAGGCCTGAGCCCTGTTCAGAGGAAGGTTCGAACATCTCTATGAGACTACATCACACTGAGCTGCCCCCAAACAATACACCATTTTGCAAGCAGCCTAAAGAGAGGGGATGCTGCTGCTGTCACACCAGCCTGCCCAGACCTTAGCCACGATGCGCTAACCAGATAACCAAGGAAACACCAGCATCCTTTCTCTGCACAGAGCGAGATGGAAAACGAAGTGGGTTCTCAAGACAGTCAGCCTGGCATTCCACCGATATCCGGGGAAACGTTCCTACTAGGATTCGAGACTGACTGTACTGTGAGAAATTATTTGCCCCTTAACACAGGTGCCCAACAGGCTAAGAAAATGCCAGGCGGTCAGCAAGCTGCCTCCGCTGCCACTCACTGTTCCTGACACCGCACGGTAGCTCAAAGACCCTGGAGTGGTCCCCTGAAAATCCCGTTCCCCCCATGCCCTGTGCTCCGAAATAACTGCGCGTTTTCGCCGCTGCCAAGAAAGGCGAAAGAAAGAAAACCCCAGGAACACACCAAATCCACGTCCAACTCCTTTGGCCCTTGGAACAAAGCCCACTGCAGGCACACACAAAGCGGGGGAGGCCGGACAAAGGAGAGGCCAGGTCACACTCGACAAGGCGCTTTCTTGTCGTTTGCAAAACAGAACTGTCCTCTATTAAAACGCTCTTGTTGCTCGGATGTTGATGCCGGGGAGGGAGGGGGGCACAAATCTCAAAACAAAAGGCGAGCTGCGGCGGGGGCAGGCGGCTCCTTCTCCCCGCACACTTCCAAGCCTTTGAATGCCCGCAGACCTCGGCAGAGCTGGCAGCTGTCTGTTATTATCCCTGCAACTCCGAGGGCCCCAGCGCCAGGGAGCGCGTCCCGAGCAGGTGAAGGCCATCTGCCCGGCTCCAAGATGCCCGCCTCATGCCTGCTGCTGCTGCGGGCAGGCTGTATGGACCTCGGGGAGGTGCAGCCGGCCTCCCGCCCTCCCTCGACGGTTCTACACTGCTCAGCCAGGCTTTTTCCTCTCTCTCCCCGGGGAGCCGCAGGCTCCATCACTACCTGGTGGCATTTATCGAGGTGGTGGAGCTCCTTTAAAACACACTTGGTCATCTTTCAGAGACATTTCTAAAGGCATTGAGAGGATGGGGTTTTTTTTTGGAGGGGAGTTAGTTTGCAGATTGGATCTACATAGGAAAACAGAGCCCACCGACACAGCTTCCAGGGGTTAATTTTTAAGAAGGGTCTTTAATTGATCTACAAAGAGAAAAAAAGTTTTCTACCTGCCGTTAAAAGGCACTCCCTGCATTAGCGAAAACATTCCCAACACACCCTGGCCCATTTCCTCCCGCCCCCCAGCCTGGCTGTTTTAATTGGGATAAGTGGCTCCCTGATGCACTCTGCAAAGCACGAGCCCCGACAACCAAGGGGAGAACAGGAGCTAAGTGGAAAAGTGGGGCTGGGGTGGGCAGAATCCCAGGGTGAGAGTCGGAAGGCTGGGCGCTGGGCTCTGCCTCTCCTCCTCCTAAGGAATAGGTATTTTCACTACTCTGCAGTTTTATGGTATTTTCACTGGCTAGCATGTCAGACCACTGAAATGCCTACCACACGTGCGCCGGGCAAGGGCACAACTCCACTTTACGGGACGAGGGGAGCTGAGGGAGTGAGTCTGGTCTCAGTCGGGCACGTCCGATGCTCTCTGCACTGCGGGCTGATGGCAGCTGGAAGGAGCCAGGTCCCCGCCCTCCTCTCTCCAGGGTCTGTGTCACTGATGCCCACCACCAACAGACTTCGCTCCCTGCTCCGGCCACATCTGCCGAGTCTTTGATGGGAAAGAGGTAGGGACAGGCCTGGGGAGAGAACGGGCCATCCCAGAAGGGGGCAGCAGAGGGACAGTCTGGCCCTGGGCAGCCAGGGCTCAAGGCAGAAACCCAGCGACAGCTCTGAGCAGGGACCCAGGTCCTCTTAGGCTGAACAGACCCACAGGAAAAGCCAAGCCACGCTGGGAGAGCTCTGCTTCTGAACAAAAGCCAGAAAGCAGCACAAGGGTGGTGGGGAACCTGGAAGGCAAAGCTGGGTCCGATCCCTACTATATCCCCAGACCCCGGGTAACACGCACCCAGCCTAATTCGCAGGTCTGCTGTGGGGTTTGCCAAGGACAGCAGCGGCAAAGGGCTTGGAAAACGATAAAGGACCCTACCAACAAGAGCCCCAGATGGCATCTACCCCGTCTACCCCACAGGGCCCGCGCCAGAAGCACAAGGGCTGGACATGCAGCCCACAAGGGTACGACACGAGGGCTGTGTCACCACCACCACTGCCCTCACTGCTCAGGGAAGGGGCTGCAAGTCAGCGGGCTCAGGAAAGCAGCCCCACTACACCCAACCCTTCTGCTGCCACCCCCACTGCCCAGTGCACAGCAGAGGATCCGATTTCTATGAGGTCTGCAGAGGGAGAACGAGCCAAAATTACCATCACCATGAAAAGCCAAGAAGACAGCACACAGCAATGGCCCTTGTGTTACGCTACCCAAAGCCCACGGCTCTGTGGACTGACAGCTACAGAGGCCGGGCCTCCTGCACATCTGTCTTAGCCTAGACCCAACCGCCTCGCCCAGCACGCACTGGCCCATCGGCCTTTCTCATTCTTGTGCAGCAAAGCCGCAGCCCACAGGAAAAGGGCTCCAGCGCATGGCACCAGCTCTGAATGTTACAGGATCTCAAAGGAAAGGAAGATTGTTTGCGGTGAGTGGTCAGAGGGGCTTCTCTTCACAAGGAGGGTGTGGCTCTCCATCAGCCTCGAAGAACAGGCAGGATTTCCTAGAGGATGGAGGAGGCAGTGCCCTGCTCCTCCTTCAGGGCCCCGCCCCGGGGCCCAAAGGCAAGCGACCCCCCTCCCTGGGCCCTCAGGGCTGTCCCGTCATGTTGTCACAGGCTCTAAGTCCCATCGTGTTGTTCGCACCAGACCAAACTCCATGTCAGGGGGTGCAGGGGCTCACCTGTGGTCCCACCTGGGGACAGCGCACGGCTGAAGCCCCAGGGGTCACCTCCCCTCCAAGCTCCCCCTCTGGTGTGGGGGGCTGATGGTCCAGTTTCCTGGAAACCTCTCCTCCACTGTGCATCCACTTCGGAGAGGCAGGCCCAGGGCGAGAGAGGCCGGGGAGGGGCTGGGATGGGAACATCCTGTCTGCATCAGAGCAGAGGGACTTGAGGGCGGCCCACGTGTGCTGCGGGCCTTTTCTTTCTCATCGAGCAGGAAGTGTTCATTCGACCGACAAACAAGCATCTGGGGGTCGTGGTAGGGTTAGGGCGGCGAAGGCAACCTCTGATTTGTGGAAGTGAACAATCCAAGACAATGGGTGTGTGACAGCGGAGAAATCGGCTCCAGATGCAGGCCAGAACCAGCTGCCCAGGGACCAATCGGGTAATCAATCCTGGTGATATGTTTATTCTCCGAGGGAGGACCTGGGGGAGGGGCTCCGGGTCACTGTCGCATAGCACAATGGAAGGCAGCTGGGAGCACAGTCCTAGACCCGCCCTTCTCCACGCACGGGCACCGTCTGGGCTTGTGCACGTCTCTCCTGCTCCCCAGCCAGGAACCTGGAGGGGGGAGGAAGGTGACCACCCCAAAGCCGGCCCTGGGTTGTTTCCTGACATCAACAGGCAAGTCCCCGGGGGTCCCTAGAGGCAAGTGCGGAGGCCTGGAGTGCCCCCCTCTGTCCCCTGGCTGCAGGGTGCCCATCACCTCTGTGCAGAGGTCCTACGTGGATGCCACTGAGGGGCAAGATCGCTAAGCTTTCCCAAGACCAGCTTGCCCGAACCTCAGGGGCAGCTGGGAAACGCGAACCCTGAGATTGTCACTTTTCAGCCCTGGAAGACACCAGAGCAGCTGGGAGAGACAAAATGGGGGCTGGGAGGGACCTCGCCAGCCTGCTAGTTAAGTAGCCGAGTTGGGGCCAGCACCCAGGTGGCCTTTCCTATCCTTAGGCTCTTCCCAGGCACCCAAAAGGAAGCCACCTCCGACAGGTAACCCCAGACTGTCTCCAAGGAGAGACGGGCTCACGTGGTACTCTGCCAGGGGTGGGGGAGGGTGACCACACAATGACAACCCACACCAGCCCAATGTGTGTGATACACCCCAAAAAGCTCTCTGAGGACCGACCATGCAGCACAAGCTCGGTGGCGAAGCAGAAGAGAATAAAAGACTCCCCCACTTCACAGACCCACAGGAAAAGGGCACGTGTGTCCTTCTATCTGTCCCAGCGTGAGCAAGGGCCTGGAAGGTGTGCACGCACAGATAGCCCTCAAAAAAAAAAAAAAAAAATTTAAGTAGATTGTTAAATGGATGGGAAGTTGGGCCTGAAGCCTCCAACCCGGCTTCCGAGGACAAATATTCTATGACATTTTTCTTTAGATCCTTCTTAAAAAGGACCTCCAAGGGTGCTAGTGTGTGTGGGTGAGCCGCCTGGTTAGGTGGCAAGCACAGGGTCACTGGCTGTCCCCCACGCAGCAGGGACTGGGGTGCCGGCGTCCAATGTCCCTTCCTTGTGTGGCGATTCCATGCGGTTGAAAGCCAGCTGAGCACAAGCTCTGGACAAGGAGGGGATACTTGTTGGTGTGCCCTGCCTTCCTTGCCGGGAAGGGGAGCCCCCCACACCAGGAAAGGGAGAAGGGATTCGAAAATCCCAAGAACAAAAGAGCGGCAGAGCTTGTCACTCCGGCCCTGATCATCCATGGCACCCTCTCCAGCCATCTGTCACATCATATAGAAACGCCCTGTGTGATTCTGTCTGCCTGGAGAGGCTGCTGGCTCTTCGCCATCTCCCTATCCCCACTGAGCCTGGTGCCCGGGAGGCCCCAGACACACTGCTGAACAAAACGACGACGAGCCAGGGCACTACCAGCGCCTTCTTGTACACAGCAAGCACCGGCTGTGCCCAGTCCCCAGGGCCAAGGCTCTCGTGGTCTTCCTCCGACCTCTGAGAGCAGAGGGAGCTCACGCAGCAGCACGGGATCGCACCTGCCCTACAAAGTCATTCCCGACAGCCGCCCGTCTCTCCTCTCTCCTGCGCGGCTCTGAGTCCCTGGCACTCAGGGAACAGCAGAGAGGACGCACCGCGCTCCCCTTGGTGCCACAAGACGCACACTGCCGTTGGACTTGGTGGTTGGTACCAAGAAAGGAAAGTCAGGGTTGTAACATTTTTCATCTACTGCCAACAGAGAGCTTCCTTAAAAAAAAAAAAAAAGTATTTTATAATCCTCGGTGTAAGTGAAGATGCAGTCGGAATACCCGTTTATCTCTTCTAGCATCAGCGTAAGTCAAGACGATCCTTTTGAACGTAACCTGGCAAAATGACACAAGGATCTTGAAAGGATCGGTCCACACGTTCTGACTTCGTGATTTCACTTCTGGGAATTTATGCCAAGGAGAGCATCCAAAATGAAACGCAAAGATGTTCGTTGCAGTGTTACGGACAGTGGCCGCTTGGGAGAGGAGAATGGGAAGGAACAGCCAGTCACAGAGGAAGAGTTCAATAAAGCCTGGGCAGCTATTAGAGGACGATTAGGAAGAGCTGGAAACATGCTAGCCAAAGAAAAAGCAGCAGACCACAGACACGGGCTGACTGACAGCACTGCGTCCAAGTCTAGAAATTGTGACACAATAATGCTAAAGGGAATGTCTTCCTTTCACGTCCCCCACTTTTCCTAAAGTTGTCTTTCAAAGACAAGGAGCACCGGCTCGAAGCAGGAGGAGAGCAATCCCTGGATCTCCCTCCTCCTCCAAGCCCGCTCCTCACCTCCAGACCCCGGGGCTTTAGCAAGGGGAGGCCAGGTGCGGGGGGAGAGGAACCACGGCACACAAACCTGGTTTCAAACCCTGTTAACATGACACCTCCAAGAATGACATTTAGCCAACAGGAACCTTCTGGGAATGCTGAAATACCCTCCAAAAACCCAAACCAGGCAGGCAGGCTTTATAAAGAGTGTGCATGTGCGTACAGAGAGCCATACTTTGCAGTACGGAGACAGATACACCCTTCCATTCCCCAACAGCAGCAGTGGCCAACTTTCCACCCCAAGCAGCCATCTGGGGCTCAAAGGGAAGGTGTCAGATTGATCACCAGGGTTGGATTAATTTTTTTTTTTTCCTCTTAAATCCCCTTAACTGAGAAAGCAGCTTGAGCCAATTCTGCTTTTCTCACAGACACCAAAACACCAAGCTATAGTTACACCAGCTCATCTTCACACCCCCAGAGATGGGGGGAGGGGGAGGATGGAGCTTTCCAAGCAGTTCTCTGCAGAGTCTCACCTCCTGGAGAAGAAGCTGGAAGCCGGGGCTTAAAGGAACAGGATGCTGGGAAAGGACCACGTCCCCAAGCCTTGCCCTGCTCCCACGCAGGTCTCCTTCTGATGAAGGAGGTGGCGCCACCACCCAGAAGCCTCTCCAGATCCTCCACTGCAAGTCAGGACTCTTCCCCCCTTCCCCTCTGCTTTCCCACGGCAAACATTTTCTAGACTCTTACAGTTCTTGCACCATCCGGACCTGTACCAGTTCATACCCACCCTCAAACCTTAGCGAAGGGGTGATGGGAAGGTGAGCCATCCCATCCCAGGGTATCTGCACCTTCCTCTCCCCATTTCATTTGTCTTCCCTCAGCCACCTGACAAGGGGGTACTCCCGTTTCATCAGGGAGCTACCTGAGGCTTGCAAAATGCTGCAATTCTGTGCCTGAATCCTCGGGGTTCTATGCTTTCAATGCCACGCCGCCTGTGGCAGACTCTGCTCAGGGGCGAAGGGCAGGGAACCAACCACTGTGAGCAGCAAACGTGCCGAGTGCTTCTACATACATTCTTTCCAACCCTTGTAACAAGCAGCAGAACCAGGGACTCATCCTTATCCCCACCCTCCAGGTGGGACACCAGAGGCTCAGCGATGAGCTGATTACCATCTCAGACAAATTCCAAGCGATGAGCTGAACTGGAGCCCAGGTCACAGAACTGGATCCGCGTTAATAAGACCCATGTCCCCCGACATGGCGACTGTTTAAATCGTCAAACGCTCCTCCGGAAATGGGACTGGAAACCCCTGTGTAGCTCCAAGCCAGGTCTACACCAGCCACCATGAGGGTCAGAGTGCTTTTGTTGGGGGTGGAGGGTGGGGTACGAAAACCAGGGGAGGGGAACCCTCGGGATTTTCCTCTAATAAGAGTTCCCCTGGAAGAAGGACGCTCAGGGCTCCTTCCCGTGGAACCTGGTCCTCGCTTGGAACCCACCCTGAGCTCAACTCGGAAAGGTCCTCGAAACCGCCCCTCCCGGTGCAAGCCCACTCTGTGTCAGTGCCTTTACCACTCGGACCATGCCCGAGTTTGTTAATGATCAACCCTCCAGGCAGGCGCCAGCTGTTCAAAGAGACAATGACCACCTCCAGGAAAAATGGCCCAAAGCAGGTTCTGCATCAGTTTATTAGGTTGTAAAACAGAGTCCTGGAGGAAGCAGCAGCAGCAGCAGCAGCAGCAGCAGCAGCGAAGACATGGTCTTTCCGGTGGGTTTACTGTTCTTTTGCTGGCCCTTCTCTTTGAAGGAGGCAGGTGGCCTGGGAGGCCCAAGGAATGAACCAACCACAAAGACCAGCACTGGGGAGCCTGGTTTCAAAACTCACATCTGGACAGACCCCCCAATTTCTCAGGTTCTAAAAGAAGAATCGGGGCTCCCTTGGCTCATAGACGCCTCCGGAGGGCAACAACCCCTCTCTCCTGCCATCCACTCATGCACCAGGTACCTGCTACACACCAGGCAGTGAGAGGGCAGAGGAGTTCAAGGCGAAACAGATGTGCACCCGGCCTCCAGGGGCTTCAGGTCCCGGGGAGGGGGCGGGTTAGACTCAACACAAATACGAGTGACTCCCAGAGGGGGAAAGCACCAAATTTAAAGTTATGTAGAAGAAAAGCCAACTTCTGAGATGACAAATGCTAGCACTGCCTAAAAGAAAAAAGACCAAGGAGGGCAGAGGCCTGGCTTCAAAGAAGCCAAAGACAACACCTAACAGGTTTTAGAGTTAATACCCAAGCTGCTGGGCAGTCAGGACTCTGAGCATCATCCAGGGGCGAGGAACCTGGGGCAGAGACACACAGACAGGCCCTGACTTCAAGGAAACCAGGTGGGGGAGACAAACAGATATCTTCAACCCACAGAGGTAAGCTGTCCCGGTAACTCTAGCAAGTAGCACCATCCTGGCAAACGGGAGGCTGTCAACCAAAGAGTCTGTGGAATGAATGGATGGATGAATGAACGAAGTACAAAACAAAAACCAAAAAGCCAGGAGCAGTTTATTCTACCTTGAGGAGGCAGGAAAGAATTGCTGGGAAAAGAACCTAGAGGAGTTCCCATCGTGGCTCAGCAGTTAATGAACCCAACTAGCATCCATGAGGACGCGGGTTCGATCCCTGGCCTCACTCAGTGGGGTAAGGATCTGGCATTGCCCTGAGCTGTGGTGTGGGTCGCAGATGCAGCTTGGATTCCGTGTTGCTGTGGCTGTGGTGTAGGCCAGCAGCTACACCTCCAATTTGACTCCTAGCTTGGGAACCTCCATGTGCTGTGGGTGTGGCCCTAAAATGACAATCAATCAATCAATCAATAAACAGACCAAAAAAAAAAAAAAAAGGAAAAGAAAAAGAACCTAGAGCCCAGCTGGCAAGAGAAACTTGCCCTCCCAGCAATTGAGAGCAGCAGCGGGCATCCCGGGCGGCAGGACTGCATGGTGCTGGGGGGATGCGGCATGTCCCGGAATCTCCGAGGAGCCCCTCTGTCCATGCCCAGGGATGAGGGGCATGTGGGCTTCATCCTGAAGCAGAGGAGAGAGGCTCCCTGAGATATGCAGGCATGAGTGCAGCAGGGCCAGATGGGCACTTCAGAGAGAACTCTGGCACCACCCTCTACTCATCCCAGTGCCCTCGGTTTCCAGAGGAGGACACTGAGGGCTTGACAAGGACAGTCCCTGGCCTGATGTCAAGTGGCTGGATGCCTGGCTTCCATCCTGAAAGCTCTCACTGCATCACCCAAGTATTCCAGAGGCTTCAGGGCAGCCCTCAGGCGAGGGGCCTGCGAGGAACTTCCCCTGCCTGAGCCCCAACCTCTTCCTCCGTGAATAATGGGGGGATCGATGCTGAGTCTTGGGAGCTGTCGTGCAAATCAAATGAAGGATGTGCCACCTCAGCACCAGGACATGCACACAGCGAGCCCTCCGAGAACACGGGCCAGACTCCTTCACTCCTTGAGTGTCTGCTGTGTGCTGCTCTAATCATGCAGGGCCAAGTGACTTAGAGGGAGCTCAAGCCCAGCAAGGGACAAATAGAGAGAATGACCCTCACAGTGGAGGACTGGGCAGAGGGGGATCTGAGCCCTTGGGGCTATAAAGTGAGGGGGTCAGGTAAGCAAGGAAGAGAGGAAAGCCGCAATGTTTGACGCACTGCTTGACTGCTTGGACAAAACCAGAAATCTGGCTGGGAAAGGGGCTGGAAAAAATGGAATCCCAACTGCTCTCTTGCGCCCCTTCCAAAGCTCTGGGGCTGAAAACGGAGCAAGTCTCCTGAACATCCATGGCTGCAGGTGGGGAAGGGAGAGCGGAAAGCGCTACAGGTGTGACCCTCGTTCCAGCCTTCCTAGGGGCAGGGTTTTTTTTCTGGGGGCGGGAGGGGAGGAGGCACGCGCACCTACGGCATATGAAAGTTCTCAGGCTAGGGGTCAAATCGGAGCTGCAGCTGCCGGCCTATGCCACAGCCACAGCAACATGGGATCTGAGTCACATCTGAGACCTACACCACAGCTCACCGCGACACCGGATCTTCAACTCCCTGAGCGAGGCCAGGGATGGAACCTGCATCCTCATGGATACTCGTCAGATACTCAACCCCCTGAGCCACAACGGGAACTCCCAAGGGGCAGTTGTTAAGATCACTGCACAAGAAGGTTCTGGTCTGGTCCCAAGCCTCTGCTCTACTTGCTGTCTCTGGTTGCCAGGACAGCTGGACCAGGCAAGAGAGAGTAGTGCACAGTTTTGGCAGGAAGGAGGTGGTCAACCATGCTGACAAGGACTACAGAATCTTGTGGAACTGACGTCTTGAGCGTCCCACGGCCACCCTGCCAGCCAAGTTGAATGCATCAGTGGGTTGAGGTGTACATGCATGAGCAGCTGTGGCCAGCAGTCACCGGGGTGGACAGTGGCCAGCCTTCCTCGATCTGAGCCCGCACTGAGCCACTGCCCGCGGGGCCAGGAGGCAAGCTTCTTCGAGGGCCCACTCTGTGGCTTGTTCTTTCTGCCACCACCTAATTATGCATCTGGCACACAAAGGTAAGACAGCACCCACCGAATAGCAAAAGACCAAGTCAAGCAGGAACACAGAGTGTCCATAAAAGAGATGCAGACAACAAGGACCTTCCTCCAGGATGGACAGAAGGACGGAGCCCTGGGCTCCAAGGAATGAGTCAGCGGCCCACACCCCTGACCTCAGCTCCCTAGTCCATTCAGCCACACTAGGGTAAATCCAACAACCCACTGGGGCCACCAGGTCAAGGAGCCAGGTGGCTTTGAAACATAGCCCCGGCTGTAGGGCAGGCACCTCACACAATCACTGGTTTCCTCCCAAACTGCACCAGATATCTTACTGGAGCACTGGGAATAAAAACAGACAAGATCCCTGCCTCCTGAGACAATACTGATAAATAATGGCTTACACTCTACAGGGTCTGTTCACTGAACCCTAGCTTATGAATTTCAAGGAACTCAGGAGGAGACTCCAGGCCTCCGGGACAAAGAGATAGCAAGGATATTTGAATTATTAGGACATTCAAGAGAAGGGGGGAGGTGGCCGCCAGAGGGGAGAGGTCCAAGGTCCTTCCCCCTCCCCTGTCCCAGCCCCTGGAACCAACAGTCAGCCCTTGAGCAAGTCAATAAAGCACTTAAAACTACTCTTTAGGGGAAAGAGGAAAAAACCTAGGCCCCAAAAAACTCTGCCTCTAGGGCCTAATTAGCTTCGTAAAAGGCCGGGAGATGCCCGGATAACAGGTACTTTTGCCAAACGGGGAGAAAAGACCAAACTACTCCAGGAAACACAGACCAGCCCCATGGCCCCGCCCCTGGGACCCCTCCAGCAGGTGGGGCTGGAAGTCAGGCCCTGGAAACCAGTTCCTCCAGCAGGGTGGGATGCCAAGGTGTCCTGCAGGGAGGAGGCTCCCCCTCCTCCCTGGAGAAGGTGGTGCTCCAGCCTCCTGTCCCAGCCTGCTTTCCAGACCTTGTCCCAACAGGCCGGAGAGGACGGCTCCCTGCCTCCCAGCCACGCGATCTGCCTCCAGGCGAGCAGAGGGCAGGGAGAAGGCCTGTGGAGGCGGTGGGTGCTGGGGGAAAACGCTCTGTCTTGGATTCCAGTGACAGCTGAGACATACGCTGAATTCACAGAATTCTCACCTGCTCTCCAGGTGAAGAGGCCGGACCCTGGAAGGAGCAGGGGCGGAGGCCCGGCCCTACCAGAGACTTCCCAACTCTGCTTCTTCCGCCTGTGCAGTGAGGCTGCAAAGATGAGGGGAGAGGGTGGTGGGGAGCAAGCGAAAAAGAGGACTTGCCCTGCGGGCTGGCACGGGCCTATCTCAGCAGCATGAGCAAGCGGGGCACAGCAGGTACACTCTGGGCCCCCAATCAGATTTACAAGTGTCGTTTACAGAAAGCCGGCATGGCGCCACGAATCATCCTGAACCCTGTGCAAGAACTAACTCATTTTGCCCTCAAGCCTGCTCGCGGAATGTGCTCCACACCCATTTTACAGACGCAGAATGGAGGAGGGGGAGACGGGGGGCTTGCTTCTTGGAGACCGCGCTGTTCCTTCTTGCCTTCCTCTGGCTCGGCCGAGGCGCTCTCTCTTCCAAGTCACAGCTTTTCTTTCTCAATTGCCCCAGAATTCCTGAGGTTAGGGACCACGACAGCTGGAGTGCAAACCCAGGCCTGTAGGTCCCAGCTTATGGATGTCCTCTTCCTCCGAGAGGCAGTCTCTGGTTCTAGGAACCAAAAGCGTGGATGGACTTGCACTAGTCCGAGGGCCGCGGAGAAGCCCCATCACACCAAAGACCCTCTTCAGCAATCAGGGAGGGGGTCCGCCCCTTCTAGATAGTCCTCGGCCTGGCCCCATCCCCGAGGCAAGATGGGAGCGGGCTCGGCCTCCGTGCTCCCAAGGGGCCCACAGCCATTTCTGTAACTGCTCTGATGGCAGCCCCAATCCTCACCTAGGGAACACCTCACCCCACAGGTGAGGGGTGGGGGGCTAAAGCGCAGCAACCCGCTTACGGGTGCTGTCCGTCCCCGGGATGCTCCCCGGAAGCCCCAAGATGCTGCGGACACACCCCGCGTGACACCCCAGCACTAACATGACGGAGGCAGGCCCGCCAGGGAGCCAGGAGAGGAGAAAAGCTGCCTGATTTACTGAATTTACCAAATGGGTCCGTTTTTCACCACATTCCAGTCCTTTTGGGAAAACTCCAGGTTTTTAGGAGAAGCAGATTAATGGCAGGGAGTTAATGGGGCAGTGATATATCCTGCCTGAAATTTTTTGAAAAGTTTGGCGTTGAGGCGTCCAAGTCCAGTGGACCTGCTGTGATTTAGGACGGTGGCCCTTGAGAACAGGCAGGCCCGCTACGTCGGTAAATCTGCTGAACGAGGTCGTTTCTGGAGGGCGGTTTTCAAGATCTATGGCCTGACGTGTTGCCAAACTTCCCCGCTAGCTGAGCCCCAAACGCGAAGACAAAGGAAGAGCCCTGGGATGAACGCCGGCCCCGGCTCTGCCAGGAGCGGGCGCCGTCCACCCGGAGCAGGTGGCTCCCCCTGGGGACTCGAGGGGAGCTGGACTCAAGTTCTCTGGCTTTCTGCTTTGAGGGCAGAAAAGGGGTTCCAAGAATAAAGGAGCTTCAGAGAGTAGAGCCGAAAGGGAACTGGGGGATCCCCTACTGCAGGTCCGCCGTGTCGGCGGGAAGTTGGCCCCTCAGATGCCAGCGCGCAGGGCAGCCGGTGGCCCGGACCAGGACCTAACTTGACGTGGGCAACGGCATCCCACCCACCACATCCCAGCCAGACCCCTGAGCCTGGGTCCACCCTTTTCTCAGAGAGCCTCGGATCTCACCGAGAGAAGGCAGGACGGAATCATGCTTTCCTAGTTCAAGCATCACCAGCTACCCAGCTCTTCGCAGAGTGACAGATGTTGCTAAAATACAGCAGCTGGGGGTGGAGCCCTCTTCTCTGGCAAGCCCTGCGTGGAAAGATCACACACACCACACCAAACCTTCCTGTGGGCCAGTCACAGTCCCTCATCCCAAGATGCGACTCTCCCGTACTCTGCAGCTCCCACGGATGTGGAGTCCGTATCAGATGGGTTACAGCGCCATCATTCCCCATTACCTTTGCTGGAGGATTCAATGACTGGATTAATTTATCATCTGCCTTCCTGGTTGTTTCTCTGCCTACTGCTCTCTTTACACCCAAATCACATGTAAGTAGAACTTAAGTAGTCCAAAAAGGTATTTGCATTTGTCTTGACGGCTGATGTCAATTCATTAGAGGCATTGCTGCTGCTTCTCAGGTTTTCTCCACACTCCTCCCTTCTTTTGAAATCCCTAGAACCAAACCTCTAATCTGTGGACTTAAAGCAGTGGCAGAGATAATCCAAGGGAAAGTCCTGCTGGACGTCAGGGGTTGCCCTTTCTGGTGGATTTCCAGGACCCACCTGCAGGCACCTGTGACCCCTTCACGCACGCCTTTGTGGGCACCGACTGGGAACCGGGCGCGGTGGGCCAGGTGCTACTGCTGGGTCCCTTTTGGCGGAGGTGGTGCTGCTGGTGGCTGCCGCAGCAGCTCAAACTCAAATCTCCCTCCTGGAGCTCAGAGTAATCTGATGATCGCAGTGGATAATTAGAGTCTCTTATCAAAACAATTAGCGGATGAATGAACAGCTAGTCCAGTCTCTGACACAACTGCACGGGAGCAGTGTGTGTGTGTGGGGGGGGGGGGGTGGAGGGGAAAGGCAGGGGAAATGACGAACTCCAGCCTCCCCAGCCTCCCGCCATCCTGCCCCATCCTGCCTGGGCCTCTAGGGCAGGAGACACACTGCTCCAGTCTCATCTCCGGCCCCCGCCCCCCCCCCCCCCCCCCAGCATCTGCCCGGAATGGCCTCCCCTCCCCAGCGCCTTCCCTTTTTCAGCCAGGTCAGGCTCCTTTCCCTCCTGCTTGCTCAGTGAGGTGTCACACTCGCCCTCCTCCCTGCAGAAAGCTCCCAGCATCCTGAGCTGTTCCCCGGCTCTCGCAGTCCCCGTCACACAGTCTGTTCTCTCGGCAGCCCCAGCCAGGCCGGGACACCCCGGGGCTGGACTCCTGGAGCATTTCCTTCATGTAGCTCCTGGAACCGGGAAGGGGCTCCATAAACGTCTGTGGAGCACATGGACAAGGCCAGCCTGCTTCTCCCACACGGCTTTCATGGGAACGCCTGGGCCGTTGCAGCCCGTGCCTCTGTCTCCGATTTTATGAGCGCATGTTCAAAATTCAAAGCTCCTCCCTCACGCCCGTGTCTCCCGTCTGTAAACAGGCCTGTAAGAGTCCGATACCATTTGTTTCCACCAGCGAAAATACTCAAGGATTAGCCGGGAAGCCCTCTGGAAACATAATCCAAGGTAGCCTGAATGGTACAGCGGGAAGGATGTGCCCCAAGAGTTGGTCCTTCCCACCTGGTTTTCGGATTCAGAAGGTGGGATCGAGGACAAGGCGCGGGAGGGTCTAGGGGGCTTTTACCAACAGGCCAAGAGAGCCTGTGGGCCTCGTGGTTTTCTAAGCCGCCACTGGGGATCCGGGCGTCCTCTCGGCCCGGCCTCTCCAGGATCCCACCCAAGAGTCGCACTAAAAGCAATATCGCGGGGTGTCCTGATGGAGTGGGGTATTCCCCCCACTTCCTAATGGCCCACAGAAAAGAGAAGGAAAACGAGAGAATAAAGGGAAAAGGCAGGGGCCGAAGCAGAGTGCTGCATCTGCTTTGTTTTCCACCGAGTTCCTTTCAAGGCCTGGGATGCCTCGAAAGCCGAAAGCCGGGGCATCATCTGTCCACGCCCGCTGCAATCTGCCGCCTGCCCGCTCCTGACAGCCATCAATCACTCTGTAATGTGCTGACCTCAAGGCTCAGGGGATGGAATTTTCAAGTCAAACGTGGCCGTTAACATAAATAAAGCATTGCCCTGGATTTCTTTCTTTCTTCCTCTCTCTCTCTCCCCCCCATCCTTCCTCTCCCCATCCCCCAACCACCACCCTTTATGATTCTGCAGCTGCTGCTGGGGACTCGGTAGGCAACAAAAGTGAGGGCAGACAGGCAGAGAGGAATGGCAATTCTACTCTTCTGAGTCATAACAATTATGACGTTGTGATAAGAACATTTTCTATGAATTTTTAAGTACCAGTTATCCTGTTTTGCAATGGTCCCCGGGGGAAAGGACGGCAGATTCAACAGGACTGAAGGCTACAATCTACTGTCCTGAGCAAGGCAGACCCCTAGGGTCCCTTGGCACCCCCTCACCACCACCCCCTGTCCCCCATACCCCCTCTGGCTGGGGCTCACTCTACTTCTTAAATAAAGCAGTTGTCCTTTAAGCACATTTATATGCAAAAGACTTCCATATACCAAATATAGTTCTGTGTGCAGCATTTATTTTTAAACATGAGGAAGAGTCTCCCATAATAAAGCTCATGATAAATGTTATGATCCTCAAAACGGTTTTCTAGGGGAAGAGGAAGAGCAACTAGAGGGACTGAGAGGGAGAATGGGGGCTTTTACCCCGGAGAGTCTCCCCCTTCTGCTCCACGACCATCTCAACCTCATACGGAGGCAGAGCCCGTGCAGGGGGAGGCCACCTGCCCTCCATCCTCTCTCCCAGCACCCTGACAGCAATACATTGGGGACCCCGCAGGGGAACAACGAGCACAGGCAAGGTCCTCAAAGCCAAAGGGACGGTCCCCAGAGATATGACCCCCGGCCCCAGACCAGGGCAGACAGTCCTGCCTGAGTCCAGTGTCTGGCAGAACTCGGTTCAAGTGCTACAGTTGGGACCTTGGAGTCACCGCCAAGGCCCAGCTGAGGGAGCAGATTAAGGTCACAGATCGTCTGTGTGACCTTGACCAAGGCACTTGCCCCCCTCTGGGCCTCCACTTCCTCAGCTACGTCATGGCAGAGGCTGGGGTACAGGGACTCCTCCAGGTTCCTTCCTGGGCGGACCCTGCGTCAGACCAGAAGCTGTCAAACCAGAAGCTTCCCAGGCGGCTCTCTCTCAGGCAGAAGGCTGCTGTGCCCACTGGCATTTCTAAGCTCCTCAACCAGCATAACCAGGTCTTGGCATCCTCACTCACGTCTTGAAAACCCCTGGAGTTCCTCCGATTCCTCCTGGGAGAAAAATCACCAGCTGGGTTGCCAGGGTATCTTGATAAAAGCCACGCTCCATGACAATAGGATATAAACCCCACAGACGGATTCACCCTCCGGCGGCATCGCCCTCACCTGTGGCCAAATCTAAATGGCGCTTAAGAGCCAGCACCCCAACCTTGGAAGTTAAGTGCTGGCCAAAGGCAGTACCACAGAACGAGGCTCTGCTCACACCAGGCCAGCCCACCGTGCAGTTCTTATGCCACGGGGCGCGTGCCCATCTCTGGGCGGGGCCCGGAGGGTGCATTTTCCCTCTTTCGATCCTCTGGCTGGTGGGTTTTCCCGGGAAGTGAAAAGGGTCCCCAGACTGAAGCAGCTGGAAGCCAGTGTCTATTTCACAGGTCCAACAGGAACGTTGCAATAACTATGCTGGAACCTCTCTGGGAGCCTTTACAACCCCCCAAACTGGGGAGTCAAACATATATCGTGGGAGTTCCCGCTGTGGTGCAATGGGATCAGTGGCATTTCTGGAGTGCTGGGACGCAAGTTTGACCCTTGGCCCGGCACAGTGGGTTAGGGATCCAGTGCTGCCACCAGCTGTGGCATGGGTTACAACTGTGGCTGGCATCTGATACCTGTCCTGGGAACGCCACATGCTGCGGGGTGGCCAAAAAAGAAAAAGAAAAAGAAAAAAAAAAAGGAACGAAAGAAGAAACAAACCAGCCCTGCTGTGCTCTTATCAAAATTCCCAACCCACAGAAACCATGAGTATAAAAAATTATTGGGTGGGGGGAACCCATATGTCCCCGACTTCTGGAAGAAAGGGACTTTGAGTCTAGCCCCCAAGGCCCCACCAAAACGCTGCCAGAGGAAGAGAAATGGAAAACCACCCCATCAAAGGCAGGAGACTAAGGGTGGGTTTAAACACACCTGTGACCCTAAGGGTGAATAACTGACTTTTTTTTTTTAAAAGACCGTTCAGGTAGACACGTTAGGAAAGCCGCGTATTTATCTCAGCGACATTTTAGAATACGCTGCAAAAAGCTACATCTTAAATCAAGATGTATTTTTCAAGGCAGGTTGTATCAGGGACAGATCTGCTTCCTTTCTCCCTTCAAGGAGCGAGGATTACCGCGTGTGACCGAGTCGGGGCCTCCTGCACGATCAATATTGAGTTATGTTTTCGAGGGGGCGGGCAGGCTGGCCAGGCCAAGGCTTGCAACCACATGTGGCCCATTGTCAGGGCCTTGGCCTCCCCCGGGGGGCCCCGAAGCTCAGTCCAGGCCTCACGCTCTGGGGAGCTGAACGAGCCTCAAAGATAGCGCAGGTACTGGGGAGGTTCGCCAGAAATGGACGTTTTCCCGACCCAATTCAGGGACCCAGCTCTCCATCACCTGTTCCAAGGTGCAACCCCAAGCAGGGGGCCCTGGCCTCTTAGGCTCTGGATGCCATGGCAGCAAAGGCTCCACACACAACAGCTGCACCCTCCCCTGGGGGAGGGGCTGCTCCGCCTGGCTGTCCTCCTCAGCTCGCAGTGCCCGTTAGGCTGCGGGGGGTGGGGGTGGGGTTGGGTGGCAGGGGAGGGGAACCCTAGATTGCTTTTCAGATGGATTCTGGTCAAATGTTCCATAAGCCTAGGGGGAGAGCTTTCAATACACACTAAAGGGCTGTTTAGCGCAAATAATCCAGGTTTACACCTGCTGTCCTGACATACTGATGCAGAGCATGGCCTGGCTCTAAGAGCATCCTGGTTGAGGAGTGCCCTGGTGGCTCAGTGGGCTATGGATCCCGTGTTGTCACTGCTGTGGGGCACATTCGACTCCCTGGCCTGGGAACTTCAGCATGCTGTGGGTACAGCGCCCCCCCCCAAAAAAAAGTATCCTGGTTTAGACATCATATGGTCCTTAACACCCCCCCACCCCAGCCTTGAGCCAAAGGAGGAAAGAGACCTGCATCACCTCCTACACACACACACACAGACACACACACACACACCCTCCAGGGCAGCCCCCAAAGCAGAGAAGCCTGCACACACAGAAGCAAGTGCTCTGAAGGGCTGGCTCGCTTTGCTGGACTCTTCATCAGACCTGAGCCAGAGGGAGCCCTGGAACAAACCCCACTGACAACGGAACAAAGCAAAAATCAATGTAACTGCTGCCACCACGGAGGGAGGCATCCCCGAGGGGGGGGGGGGCGAATGAGGCTCAGAGGTGACCACGAGGGCGTGTCACCAACCCCACCTTACCATACACCCCCACCTAAGCTTACACCCCAACCTTAACCCACGGCTCAGAGAGGAGTTAATAACGTGTCCCCCAGGGGTGACCGCCCTGTCTCACTCGCCTCCAAGTGCCTCTTCCGAGGCCCGTTCCTGTGTCATTCACCCTTGTGGTTACCCAAGTCTTCCTGGCACGGAGCCCAAGATGTTACTCTAAGTCAGCCCACCAGCAGTCCCTTGGGGCAAAGGGGAGCAAGGGTGAACCCCAGTTCACAGGAGAGGTCTCCACGATCTTCGATCACCTCTCACCCCCCCACCGCCCACCCCCCCCAGCCATCCTCTACCAACTGGCAGAGGTACCCAAGCTCCTTGTGCACCACCCTCGAGGTGAGGATACAGGCTCCAGCTGGTGACATGGCCCAAAGTGCAACACAACCAACAGTTCTGACCTCATGCAATCAAAACCTTCCTTCCCTGAGCTCAACAGCGAAGGACACCATCAGCCCAAAAGTCCCCCAGGAAGGCTCCCATCCACGCCCACGCCAACCAAGCAGTAAAGGGACATCATGAAGAGATGCTCAACAAGGGCCACCGTGCACTGTGCGCATCCAACTTCAGTGGCGGTGACGGGGGGTGCCCCACACTATAGTGGGGATAGGGGTCTTGGCAGAGCCTGGGAATAATGAGGAAACAGCTCATTACAGTCCCTGATGGCATTGTTAAATGGTTTATTAAACTTTGCAAAGAAAAGTACATCCATCAATGCAAGTGCTTTTCCATACAGCGAGCCCTTGAAAAGGTCCTCATTCTAAGGAGAAATAAAGATTTACACATGTATGCACACAAAAGCATGTGTCTCAATATAATAGCCTCCATATGTAAAGTCATCAGTACAGCCAGAAACACAGGTATATGCCTTGCTGGAGAGACAAAGGCGTATTATCTGGCTAAGGGCACGCTGTATTACAGAAGTGTGTGTGCACGCAGGCACACATACTTAAACCAGATGCCAAATCATTTCCAGATGCTACAGTCTAGGATATCCTTTGTTAAGGAAGAGGAGAAAAAAGCTTGCCCTTCATGGCCAGATACTTGGGTTCAGGTTACATGAAACAGGATTAGCTCAGAAAATAGTACAACTTCACAGCCAAGGCAAAGACCAAAGAATGAAAACCATGTAAACAGCCAACACAAACGCGAGACGCAACACAGTGACAAAAGGCCAAAGGCTTCTGGTTTTACGCTGCCACTCCTCCCTGCACCTCACACCTGCGATCTAACGTGGAGGAGAGATCTCTCAGGCCTAATAACAGGGCCCGAGGGCCTCCCATGGCAAGATCCAGTGGCATCCAATCCGGGAGAGAGGTTGTGGACTTGACCCCTGCCTGTGCCCCGCTGCCAGTCCTGACCCAAGGCCAGGCCAAACAGCGGGCCAACCCTCCTCTAGCAACCTCTCTACTCAGAGTGCTCACCACCAGGGACAGTGTCCACGCCCGCAGCAATGGGTGCAGAGAAAGAAGAAGAAGTGGCAGAGAAGGGACCAAGAAGGGCAGGGTCCCCTGCCCCAATCATCCACCAGCAACCAAAGCCAAGGCAACAGTCCTCTGGTGAAGCCAGAACTCTAAACACGTGTGTGCCCTGTGCTTGCCAACACAGGCCTTAGCGCATGTCACCCGCCCTTCCCAAGAGCCTCCAACCACGTGTCCATGTGGGTCTCACTATCAGGAAAATCACTGGTCACAGACCTGCAGGACTGAAAGGCCACTGGAGGTTATCTCGTCCAAATCATCTTATCTTCCAGATGAGAAACCAGGACTCAGAAACGTTAAGCAACTGGCCTGAGGATGCACAGCTTACAAGTAGAAGAGCTGGGATGGGATCCCAAAGCTGTCTGGCAAAAGGAGTGACAATTGGGATCGTCAGACAGTGGCAATCAAGGAAGGAGGTGGCAGGAGCAGTGGGGGAAAGGAAACCTGCGCGGCAGTCACCGTCGGTGCACCAGCTCTGCAAGAGGGGCAGCCGCAGAAGTGAGATGCCAGGAGACCAGAGCGGAGGAGGGGGCTGCAGACCAGGGAGGACACCGTATATTGAGCCAGGAGACCTGGGTTCTAGTTCTGGCTCTGCCACTGATGACCTGAGACACCTTGGCCAGGTCACGCTGCAAATCGGGGCCTTGGTTCCTTATCTGTAAAATCCAAGGGCTGGACAAGATGAGCCCGGTTCCAAGTCCCCAGGATCTGACCATAGCTTCAGGCATACTTGCCAGTGATGTGGCCTCCAATAAGGCACCTCACCTCTCGGTGCCTCTGTTCCCTGACCTGAGACGAGGGGATTCCAGGCTCCCAGGGCTCCTTGGTAAGTGCTCTGAGAGGGCCATGTGAGCCTAAGGGGTGCCCCCAAGTCACCAGGATGGACCAGAGCCAGCTGACTGGCTTCCCTGCCTGCAGCCAAAGCTGCTGCCAGACGAGGGGCCCAAGTGGGAGTCGGAAGCACCAGAGAGCCAGGCCGAGTGCCCAAAGGGACCAGAAGGGACAAATAAAGTGTGTCGCTGCTGGCACTCGGGTCAGGAGGCAAGCAAATGCATGCACACGCCTCCACCCACGCAGCATTGTTCCCAGTGCCTCCGTCAGCAGTTCTGCCGGGCTTGACGGCTGGGGCTTCCTAATAGGGCAGGCTGGCCCTGGCGGACACCCGGTCACTTCCCCTCCAGCGGCCCACGGGGACATACCACTGCCTGGGGTGGGGGATGTGCCAGGAAAGCTGGGCTTGTCCTCAACAAAAGACTGGGGGCGAGCAGCCACAGGGGTGGGCCCGGGGTGGGGGCACCCCTGATGCTCCGCACAGGTGGAGTCTTCACCCTCCCGCCTCTGCAGGCACCCCGTCACCCAGCAGCGGGGAGCTCATACTGCTTCCTCTCCAAGGGCTTTGTCCACAGGCACGAGGGGTCCCGATTTCAGACCCTCTCCCATTTACACACCCACCCTCAGACTGTGCTTCTGCCCTTGGATCCAAACACAAGAGCCTGCATCCTGCAGACAGTCAGCTCTCTCCCCACCTACCACCTCCACCCCAACCAGCCTATTCTCTGCCCGAGGCTGCAGGGTCTACAAAACAAGCCCCCAGAGCCCGGCTAGCCGGCTTTGATGCCCAGCTCAGCCCCTTAGAAGCTACATATCATCTTGGGCAACTCACTGACCTTCTCTGTGCCTCAGTTTCTTCATCTGAGCAAAAGAGCTAGTAATGGAGCTGAGACATATATCAATAGTTGGGAACGGTGCCTGGCACACAGCGAGGAGCATACACAAGTCAGATGTTATTAAAACTGGCTTCAACGCAGTGGAAACGAATCCGACTAGGAACCACGAAGTTGCAGGTTCAATCCCTGGCCTCGATCAGTGAGTTAAGGATCTGGCGTTGCCCTGAGCTGTGGTGTAGGTCGAAGATGCAGCTCGGATCCTGCGTTGCTGTGGCTCTGGTGTGGGCCAGTGGCTACAGCTCCGATGAGCCCCCTAGCCTGGGAACCTCCATATGCCGCCGGTGTGGCCCCAAAAAAGACAAAAAAACCCAAACAAACAAACAAACAAACAAACAAAAACTGCCTTCAAGCTAAATGCCCTCATTTCCTTCAGCATTTCTTCACCCAGAATCGGCACCATCTATGGACCCTCGGCTTCACTCCGAACAGCACAGGCTCTGAGTTCCGGCTGCTGCTGCCACATTCTAGCAGCCTAAGTAACTTAACCTCTCAGGCCTGGGTTTCTGCTGGTGAGGCAAGCAGCTCCTCTGCCCTAGCTCAAAAGGTGAATTTAGAGCCGGAATGAAAATGCACGGAAAGCACCCAGCCATTATGCTGCATTAGGCACCATCACAGCATCAGCCTTCTCCTCGTGGACGCGATGCGCGAGCGGAGAGCCCGCGTTCCTCTCTGCCAGGGACGGCCCACCGCTGGCACACAGGACTGACGGTCGGCTCCATGCGAGGGTCACTTTCTCACTCTCTGTTCAAATGACGCGTCCTCATCCTGTGCCTGTGAAGTCGGAGGGTTTTTTTGAACCCACTGACGGGACTTTACATTTCTGCCTATTAAATTTCATCCTGTTGTTTCCAACCTGGGATGGGGGCGGGAGGATTCACTCATCAGCTCTGACTCGACCAGCCCAGGAGCGCCCCCCCACCCACCCCCCGCCCCAGAAGAGCTGCAAACCCTGAGGCCGGACGACAGGGTCCAGAGAGGCGGCACTCTCAGAACTGAGAAGGTGACAGCCACGGTGGGGAGGGCTTTGGCCAGCACAGCCCTCTGTGTGTCCAACACCCGGATGCAAGAGACTGCTCTTATGACCAGCGTGCCACATACAGGGGTGGGCTGGGCTGGGCTGGAGGTTTACCACGCTTTCAGAAAGCAAGCCACGTGTGCAAACTGTTGTCATCGAGACTGGCCCCTTGCACAGCCTCTCCTGTATTCCTTCCCACCCAGTCATGTGTTTCATTTCTTCAACATAAACACAGTCAGATTTATTACATTCCGGCAATATTTCCACAATGGGGACTGAGAAAGCTCAGTTTCCCGGGAATAAAAGGTACTTGCGCCTACGTGGGCAAAGAAAAAGAAAAAAGGCAAAAACCAGCTTCCACACTTGGGGGCCAGGTGACTATGGACCATGCAAGAACCTAAATGCAACTGGCTCGTAGGAGACAGAGCCCCATTTAAGGGTGGAGTTCAAGAGGATGTGTCCGGCCGGCCTTAAAAACGTGCCTGCCTCAGAGGGCAGAGCTTCAGGCCATTTCCAGTCTGTCTCCCCTGATTGCAGACACATGGACTCAACACACCCTTCCTGGGACCCTGAGAGGCCTGAGAAGGCCTCCTCTCAGCCCGTCCCCAAGAGACAGGTATGCACGCAAGATCCACTAAGGCCAGGACTCTGTGCTCCGGAAGGTGGCTGAAAAACAGCCGGGGGCAGCATTCTCTGAAGGACTTTTAGCTCTCGCCGCTTCTCCCAGGCTGGATGAGGCAGCACCAGCAGAGGGATTCCTGGGGAATGCGGGCAGGAAAAGGAAGCCGTCAGGGGCGGGGCAGGAGAAATGAGTCTCACAAGGGAGGGCTCCTAGCAGGAGCCCCCGTGATGTCATGGGACAAGCACGGGCACTGGAGCCAGAGAGACTACTCCATGCCAGCTCCCCCGTTTCCTGTGCGGCTTTGCACAGACTACCTAACCTCTCTGAGCTTCAGCCCCAACACCTGCAGAGAGAAGGCAAGGACACTCTGGGTTCTAGCCAGGAAATTTTGGTGAACACTCACCTTTTTTTTTTTTTTTGTCTTTTTAGGGCCACAGCGCAGCATATGGGGTCCAACCGGAGCTGCAACTGCTGGCCTATGCCACAGCCATAGCAATGCAGAATCCAAGCCGCATCTTCGACCGACACCACAGCTCACGGCAATGCCAGATCCTTAACCCACTGAGCGAGGCCGGGGGTCGGACCCAAGTCCTTATGAGCACCTGTCTTTGCACCAGGCTAGGCTAACATGAGTTGAGGTGAAACAGATACTGAATGACACGTCCCCCATGACACACTCAAACCCCTCCTGAAACCCCAGAGCCTCCACTCCTCACCTCCCCCCCCTCCTCCCACTAAGGAGAAGGGACTGGATTCATTCCTGCACCAGCTCAGGGGGCTCCCCCAGCTCCCCGGACCTGGGAGGAGAAAGGAGCACCAGCCCGGCCCTCCCAGGCCCAGGAAGCCAGTGGGCACCCAGCCGACGCCCCCGCCTTGGCAGAGCCGCCCGGTTCAGCAGCTTTTCAAAGTCAACAGAGGAAGGTTTTCAAATCCTAAAAGGCTTCTCAAGCCCCTTCTAATCTGCCTGCCATTTTGTTTCGTCTGCTCAGTTCAAGTCAAGGGGAACTTGACATTTGGAATACTAACTGCAAATAATCCCGCGCCAAGGACAGGGCCTGGCGGGCTGCAGTGTCAGCATGTGGCTCACAAGGATAGTGGGGACACTCCAGACATGCCAGCTATGTGCAGAGGGTCCCGGAAGGCACATGTCGCGTCAGGCCCGGTGGCCACCTGGGCGGGGGCAGGGGGGGGACCCCCAGAACGGTCAGCCACCCCAAGGGCAGGGCCATACCTAACTCACCGGCTTCCTCCACACCCCGCCCTGGGCGTGGCAGAGGAGAGGGGCTGCTGGGAGGCTCTGTCGGCAGAAACGACGTTGGATGAATGACGCAGGCAAAGAGGGCAAGGGGAAGGGACGCTGGACCAGGACGCATTCTGCAAACTCCTGGTGGGAGCCCTGCTTCTCTCTACTTCCACTTTGCAAAGGCCCCACCGCTCGTCTGAACAGCGGGACCTGCCCACACCCTTCCTCCCCAGAGCCACGCGCCCCAGTCCACAGGACATGCAGGTAGGACCCCATGCCCGTCCCCTGCACACACACTCCTGGCCCTATGGGCAAGCCAGGCCAGGACCAGCATTTGGGGACCTGGCTGCCTCGATTCCAGCTGTGCATTAACCCCCTCTGGCCTGCCCTCTTAAAGAGGACGAGGGGCAGGAAGTGCCAAGAGGCCAGAGGCAGCAGAGACTTCAAGGGCAGACTTGGTGTGGCCGAGGCTGACCTCCAGTCTCCAAGCGCTGAAGCAACAGGGCTTGGCTGACATACAGTGCTTTTTTCTCAAACGTTTCAAAGACAGCGAGCCCTTTGGGTATAAAAATAAAATCCCAGGACCTCAACTGAATAAGACAGAAGGACTATAATCACCCATGATGTCACGTGTGCCTACACTCGGCCCTCCATATCCACAGGTTCCTTGTCCACGCAACACTCAGGGTGGTTGAATCTGTGCATAGGGAACCCGCTGATACGGAGGGCCCAACGTACCAGGCCACCTGATGTAAGAGACTTGAGCATCCACGGATTTTGGTACCCATAGGGGTTCCCCAAACCAACTCCCGAAAACATCGAAGGAAGACTCTGCAAATAACACTCAATAGCAGATAAACCCCAAGTACATACTTGAAACCACTCGTCCCCCAGTTCATTACATCAACTCCTGCAACGCATCGCCTCCTCCAAGAAGCTGCCTCTGTCCACGCATGCGCGAGTGACCCTCGCGCCCCTCTGCTGTGTTCCCACAGCCCATGTCCCTACTATGAGGACACTGGATTCCCAGTACCTCCAACAGAGCCGGGCACAGATGCTCGGCTTGTATACGCTAAAGCAAATGTTTATTTTCCATTTCCCCAACCAGACTATAAAACCCTTGAAGGCTAATACTTTATTTGGCTTCACTCTGCAAGTACCTGAAAAGGATCTAGTATGTATCTCACAACTGGAAAACCACCTGTGGAATAAATAAGGGCGTGGATGGGCCCATGGCCTCTCACCTGCGCTGCCCCCTCCACCCCCGGAAGGAGTCTGAAGAGCCCTGGAAAAATCTAAGCCTTAAGAAGACAACTCCGAGCTAGCCAGGTGATGGCAAAGCCACTGGAGCCCTCCCCTCCGCCTTTAGAGAACTCCATCTATATACACCCAAGGGAATGAGCCTGACTTTCCATACAGACCCTGGCAGCAAAGGGAGTTCTCGCTTCCCGGCGGAGGCTAAACAGGGACTCAACCACAAACATCCAGTAATGCTGAACATGACGCGAATGATGTAAAAATAGCTCCTGTATCTCGTGCCCCCACCCTTCTACGCAGCAACACAAAGGGCAGAGCAAAGTGACACCCCTAACAAGCCTCAGCTTGTTCCGGCCCGGACAGCCCCAGCCTCCCGCATCTGGACCAGCTGCTGGGAGCCAACAGGGGATTCCAAATTACATTTTAATCACCATAATTTTTCACAGGTACCTGAAACCAGACCGTGACAACTGTGCGAGAAATCCCCAAGTAGGATGCGTGAGGTCTGTGTTACAAGCCAGGGTTCTGCGCACACACCTTTCCTCCCACGCCCTTCACTGCATGAGGCACTTCACAGTTTGCAGGAGGCTTTCCGGGCCCTTCTCTCACCCACAGGCTCTGGATTCAGACCACAGGGTTTCATTGCAGCCTCTGAAGTCTAGTGCCCTCTACAGAGAGCTTGGATTCAAGGAGAGAAGGGCGGACTGGGGCCGGGGAGTGCTTCCTTATTCCACAGGGTTAGCAGGAATATTAACGACCAAATGGAAAGCATTGCGAAGATTTTTAAAGAGAAAGCATCTATTTAAGGTAATTCACATGAGGCAGAGAGGGGATGCGTAACAGACACATTCTCAGGGTGGACTCAGTGAGGAGAAGGAGCTCTGGAATGAATCTGCTTACATTTGAATCCAGGCTCTGCAACATTGTAGCTGTGGGATCTGAGGCTAGTTAATTAACCTTTCTGGGCCTGAGTTGCATCAGCTGGAAAATAAGGGTGACAGCAGTCATCAGAGGCTCACCGAGTCCAGGGAAATCAACACAAGTAAAATTCTAGCAGGGGACCCAGGCCCAGCACCCAGTAAGCACTCAAAAAAACATTTACTAAGGGACATGGGAACTGCAAGTGCCCTAAAAAAGGGACAGGCACAATGCACGGTTTTCACTCCCCACTCAGGCAGACAGGTGAGTGAATTCTAGAAGTAAGGGTGGCATGGGGAGCAGGACCCTGCAGCTTGGGTTCTGTCTGAACATTCACATCTTTCTCCTCCACCCTGCGCCGCCCCACCCCAAGGATTAAAGGGCCTTCAAGGAAGGGACTGTGTCATGTCGCTTGTTGGTAAGCCCTCGGGTGCCTGACATGTGACTGGCATGAAACTTCAGCTGGGTCAATATTTACAAAATTAATTGAACAAATTAATTTATCGCTCGTGCCCCTGTGCATTCCAGATATCAAAACGAAGCAGGCCGCAAAAAGAAAGTCCTCTAAGGGCGCCGTGTCTCTTTGGCTGCAGTGATATTTGCAAAGGGAGTTGCCCCCCACCCCCACCCCCCCAGGTGTCCCCAAGCGCCCGCTGGACAGAGGAGCAGAGCACTTCCTTGGAGAGGCCCTGGGGGCCCAGTTCTCGGGGGGGGGGGGGAGTGGCATCAAGCCCACTCCTGCCCCCAATTGTGGGAATCCTCAGGCTGCCAAGGGCCGGCAGGGAGGGAGCACGGATGGAAAAGTGGCTCCCCATACCACCCCAAAAGAGAGCCTACAGGCAGTGAGGAGCAAGGACGCATTTTATTTTTAGCCGCCAATGACGGAAAGTTACTCTCGGAACAGTGCAAATTCTGCTTCATCACCCTCAGAACCTTCCCAGGATCCCCAGTGGCTTCCCAGGGAAATGGTGATTGATAAGGGGGAGAGAGAGGAATTTCTGGGGCCCCATAGAGGTGAAAGGGAGGACACAGAAGAAGGAGGTGAACCAGGTGGGGGAGGAAGACGGGGGGTCTCCAGGAACCACTGGTCCCCCAGGCCCA
Source organism: Phacochoerus africanus (assembly GCF_016906955.1). NCBI lineage: Eukaryota > Metazoa > Chordata > Mammalia > Artiodactyla > Suidae > Phacochoerus > Phacochoerus africanus. The sequence goes on along the minus strand of NC_062551.1, from coordinate 157,494,904 downwards.
GATGGCTGGAAGCAACGAAGGCTGCTCTAAATGGTTATAGCACCCCTGGCTAGTGGGAGACAGGGGGTCCCCACCAGAGCCAATCCAAGGACCAAGGCTGTCGCTGAGGCCCCCACCCTGGGAGGTACCAAGCTATGGAATCACAGAGATTGGAGTTGCAACACCACAACACCGCCTTGCCTCTGCCGCATCCTGCAACAAGCAACCAAAGTTCACCGTACCTCCCATTTCCTCCTCCACAAATTGGCGCCACCACCCTGAGCCACCGCGCGGGGCAGTGAAAAGATGCCCATCCAGGAGGTACCTGGCACTGGATTAATCGCCTTTAAACAATTTAACTGAGGCCCAAGGAATAGCCTTCACGGGCTCCGCTGTGAGGTCCTGGCCAAGTCCTTTCTGTTCTCTGGCTAAACACCTTCCTACCCACCAGGGGAAAGGGGTGGCCAGACAGCCTTGGAGAGGGGCCATCTCTGGAGCACTGCACCCTGACCTACTGCTCCGGTGGCAGAAGTCTCCTCCTTCTGGAGTTCCCGCTGTGGCTCCACAGGTTACAAACCCAACTCGCATCCATGAGGATGCGGGTTCAGTCCCTGGCCTCACTCGGTGGGTTAAGGATCCAGCATTGCCATGAGCTGTGGTGCAGGTCACAGACACAGCTCGGATCCTGCGTGGCTGTGGCTGTGGCGTAAGCCAGCAGCTACAGCTCCGATTAGACCCCTAGCCTGGGAACTTCCATATGCCACAGATGCGGCCCTAAAAAGGGGGAGGAAAAAAAAAAAGTCTCCTTTCAAGGGTTGGGGGCCCCCCCTCTGAAACCATATCCTGACCTCACCTCATATAATGACCTCTAGGAACATTAGAAAATCACGGTGAATTCTGATTACTTTTCTCCTCTCCACCCTTACCCACACCGTACCCACGGGCCAAACGGAATAGACCCTGACCCGCCATCTACCTATTCCACGAGGATTTATAACCCCTTTCCTGTGCCAAGCTGGGCAGTGAATATTGAACAAATAGGAGTGACCCATCTCCGCCTTTCCCAGGCTTCATTACTAAATGCTGTAAAATGGAAGCGAATTCTTGTATTATGCTGTGGCAAGAGCTACGGAAGAGAATTGGGACCCCTGAGGGTGTGTGACAGGAGGCCTGACCCACGCGGGTTAGGACGCCAGTGCCCTTTAGGCTGAGGGCTGAAGGAAGAGCAGGTGTTAACCTGGAGACCAGACGGGGGAGAGAGGGAAGGGATGGATGCCCCTTCCAGGCAGGGGAACAGCATGTGCAAAGGCACTTCCGAGAAAGCAAGAGATGGCCCGTGTGGCTCGAGAGCAAACAACAGAGACCAAACTGCCCAAGACAGGGCTGGCAAGGCAGGCTTCCAAACATGGATTGAGCCACGCTCTGTGGGGCCTCCTCTAGCCCCCTCTACCCTTCCCGACGCCCAGAGGGGTTTCCCGGAACCTTTGGATTTAGGTAAAGTTTCTCTGCACAGACAGCGCCAGGAAAGAAGCAGGTGGCCCAGGGCACAGCCAAGCAGGGTGGTCCCGGAATTCAGACATGGCATCCTGGCCCGGACCTGGCTCGTACATGGAGAAGGAGCCTCCTCAGACACCCTTTTTCATTTTTCTAAGGATCTGCTCCATCCCTGCCCCCTATTCCCACTTGTTTTGCTTCTGGTCTTATGTTTATTTATTTTTAAACCGGGGCCTGCTTACGGTCAGGTTAATGCATTTTTAAAAAGAAAGCTTGAATGTGCTGCGCCCTCCCTCCGAGGAGAGTGGATCGATAGCCCTCTTAGCGTTCTTCCTCTACCCCAGCAGGCCAGAGGGGTGGGGCGTGGGGCAAGGCCTGAGTGCTCCCTGCCAAGTGGGCCCAAGGGCAAGGCTTGCCCTCCCTCCCTCCCTGGCCCCCACTTCCAGGCAACACCTCCCACCTGCCCGGCACCACCCACAGCGGCACCACCCAGGAAAGAGGAGGGCAGACTCGGCAGGACAGAGCACAGGACACAGTCTAAAGACCTGAGTTCGAATCGGAGCTTAGCCTCTTGGCCGCCTTGAAACACTGGATAAGAGGGAGTTCTTGTTGTGGCTCAGCGGTTAACAAACCCATGAGGACACAGGTTGGATCCCTGGCCTCACCCAGTGGGTTAAGGACCCCCAGCTGCCGTGAGCTGTGGCATAGGTCACAGACACGGCTCGGATCCCACGTTGCTGTGGCCCTGGCCCTGGATAAGAGACTTTCCCTCCCTGTACCTCGCTTTGCTTAAGGAAGAAGTGGAGACCGGTCTAGAAACGGTGTGAAGCAATGGGAAATCCACTTTCCAATGGATCTGCAATGCTGCTGACCAATACACCCAAGGACCCCCCCACCCCACCCAACCCGGTAGAAGGCACCCTCCATGGAGGAGCAGATCCACTTGCTGCCCCAGATCCTTCTTGCCGGCCCCCCGCCCCGGGGGAGCTGGCATGCTCTGCGCTCCCGCAAGTGAAAGCCCTCCCCAATGCCGACAGATGGGGAGTCCTAAAATACAGCGTATGGATCATGTTTCGTGACTAGCAAAACACGCCAGCCGGGACACTCTGAGAACCCGGCCGGTTTTCAGGAACAGGATTTTACACATTTCCCGGGATTGGCGGATCTGCGCTCGCCTCCGCCTGCCCGCAAACCCCGGAGCCTGGATCCTGCACCAGGAGGGTACTCGGGACAGGTGGGCGGCCTATGGGGGAGGGGAAGCCCCCCACCAATAGGTTGGCTGTGGCCTGACACTCTGCTGCCTTTAACGGCATTTACCATTTAGTGAGCACCTGCTACATTCCTTCCTGGGGATCAGGTGTTCGGGCACTCCTTCCAAAGCCACGCACCCTGGGTTCCAACACTGAGAGGGCCCTGGGCACGTCACCTCCCCTCTCGGAGCCTTGGCTTTCTCATCTCTGAAATGGGACTGGTGGTCCTTTCCTCACTGGGTCATGGTGAGGACGAGGGAAACAACCAAATGTGAGTCGCTAGAACCACCACGGTCACGGTCACGACAGCGTAACTGGCAGGTAACTATCGCTGCTGCTCTCCTACAGAAGGCAAAGTGGACAGTAAGAAGCCACAGCAGCCAGCGGTTGGGGGATGTGTCTGCCTCTGAAGGCCTTCAAAGGGTCTGCAAACCCCTGGATTATTAGGCCCAGTTGACTGCATATCAGTCTCACAGGCTTCTGTGAACCGAAAAGGTTCAAAACCATCGTTCTGTACAAGCCTGTCTGCTTGACACACTCAGCCCCCCCCCCCACCAAGGTCCTCCTAGGCTTTAGGATTTGGAGCGAGGATGACACCCTAGGCCCCCCTGTCCCCAAGGGACGGAAAGTGGTTCTTGGCAACATCAGTTACAAGACCTCTGGGCTGAAGCAAAAGCTGGGAGAGCCACAGGCAGCTGGGAGTGTGGGCAGCGCCTCCGGGAAGGGAAGCCACGTGCTACTGACGCAGGCTCTAGGAGCTCAGGAAGGGACGTGCCACTCAGCAACCAGAGGAAGGTGGTCTGGGCTTCCACAGGCTCCGAGGAGCCCAGAGGGCTTAGAAGGAAGATGGTGGCAGGAAGCTGGGCACCTGGCAGCTGAGGAAGCACATGGGCGAGGGGCATGGTGGCCAAGTCGTACCTCTGGCCAGGTGCTGGGCTCAATGAGCCGGGTGGACAGATAGTACCCTCCTGGACTTGACCTCCTGAGGGCAAGGACATGATTAAGAAATAAGCCATACCAATAAGATATAAATCAGGCCATCAAAATTTTATGTTTGGAGTTCCCATCGTGGCTCAGTGGTTAATGAACCGGACTAGCATCCTTGAGGACTCGGGCTCCATCCGTGGCCTTGATCAATGGGTTAAGGATCTAGCGTTGCTGTGGCTGTGGTGTAGGCTGGCAGCTACAGAGCTCCAATTAGACTTCTAGCCTGGGAACCTCCATACGCCACAGGTGCAGCCCTAAAAAGACCAAAAATAATAAAAATAAGTAAAATTTTATGTGTCTTATCTAAGTCCCTTCTCAAGGAACATATATCCTTGGATGTGTTTGGAAAGAAGGCATGAAGCTCATCTACTTACAAAGCTACCTAGATAAGTGCACAGTCAGCCTCCGCAGCGTAAATACTGATGCTTCCGCCCAAAGCAAGCTCTGGAAGGCCCCCTTGGGGAAGGGGAGATCCGTGCCACTCCAGGCAAGGTATCGTTCTGGGGGGACAGTGAGGAGACTAAAGCACCTTCTAGACACTTCTTGGGTCCTCTGTGTGGTGTGGTGATTCAAAGACACACAAAGCGCTTCCGCCCACCCCCACCCCCACCCCCCCGTAATGACAGACAGAAGGGGCAGCGGATCAAGTCGACCCCACATGTTCTGAGCAGCAAAGGTCTTGCAAAGAGGCGACAGAATTGGGGGAGACGCCTAATTAATGTCTCTCTTTTTTTTTTGGTTGGGGAGCAATGGAGAACAGAGCAAGTGTCCCCACAGCCTGAGCCCTCCAGGGCAGGCAGCACTCTGAACCGCACACAGTTGTAAATTTCCTTTGGTGCGTGTGGTTTTCGGTCCCAGCGTCTCCAGGACATATATAATCCAGACTTCCTATTTACATCACATTGGCTGTCACCAACACAATAGCCGCAAATGCTTTCTGCTCCACTCCTGTCACCCAGACCAGGGAGACGGTAAAGAATTCTCGGCCTCAGTGTCGAACCTTCCTGCTCCTACGGGAAACGTCTGTGAGGGAAGGCAAGGCGCTGGGCCCAGCCCTCAGATGCTTGACCCATGTGTACCCACAGCGAGAACACAGGAGCCCCCGGAAAAAACTTCCTTACTGACCCCACCCAGTATTTGCCCTTCCAACCAAACCGTTCCCAGCTACCACGGCTGCCTGAACAGACAACGCCAAGAAGCGCATGTCCGAGACCTTCCAAGTCCCGCCCTCCCTGGCAGGGAGGAAACGAAGGCCCCAAAAGAGCCTCCAGATCCCGGGGTTCCCAGCCACCTTCCCCAGCTCCTCCTGCCAGAGGGCACAGAGAGTAAGCCCTGGCTCGATCGGGTCGGCCTCCAAATTAATAGCGCAGGAAGGAAAAGCCTGTCGGTGATTCCAAGGTCATGCCCGAAGCACTTGCGTGAACATTTCCTTTAAGCTTTCTTTTAAAAACCCTGGGTTTCATAGAAGTCGCTTCTCATCAAGGCCAGGAGGCATCTCACCTCTGGGCAGGGCCAAGCCTGGAGCCTGGCACACAGCATGTTCCTTACATAAACTGAGTGGACGGGCTGAAATTAGAGTCGATCAGGACCTTAAAGGCCCCTCAACACCGGACCTGGACCCTGTCCTCTGGATTCAGAGCCAGCGTCAGCCCCCTGAATCATGGGTTGAACTGTGTCCCCCTAAAAGACAGGCTCCAGTCCTAACCCCCTGGAACCTTCCCTGGAAACACAGATCTTCCGTGACGTACACTGGGGTTACGAGAATATCAAGCAGAGAATGCACTTAATATACCAAACCTATCGAGTATCAGAGCTGAGCCTCACATGCCTTAAATGTGCTCAGAACACTTACGTGAGCCTACCTTTGGGCGAAATCATCTCCCACGAAGCCTGTCTTATAATGAAGTGTTGAACAGCTCGTTCCTATAACATACTGATTTCAGTACCAAGAGTGAAAACTAGACGTTTCCATCGTGGCTCAGCGGAAACGAATCTGACGAGCATCCATGAGGACGCAGGCTCGATCCCTTGGCCTCGCTCAGTGGGTTAAGGATCCAGTGTGGCCGTGAGCTGTGGTGTACGTCGCAGACGCAGTTTGGATCTGGCATTGCTGTGGCTGTGACGTAGGCTGGCAGCTGCAACTCTAATTCGACCCCTAGCCTGGGAAGCTCCATACGCCATGGGTGCGACCCTAAAAAGACAAAAAAAAGAAAAAGAAAAAGATATCTGAGAGTGAAAACTAGGATGGTGGGCTGGGAACAGAATGGTGGACAGTGTATCTTGTTCACCTGCGTGGTTGTGTGGTCAGCGGCGAGCTGTGGCCACTGCTGTTGCCCCGCATCACAACAGGATCTACTGCCAGCCCGGGAAAAGATCAAAACTCAAAATCTGAAGTTTCTGCTGTGGCGCAGCAAGATCCGGCACTGTCTCTGCCGTGGTGCAGGTTTAATCCCCAGCCCAGCGCTGTGGGTAAGGATCCAGCGTTGCTGCAGCTGCGGCATGGGTCGCAGCTGCAGCTCAGATTCCATACCTGGCCTAGGAACTTCCATATGCTGTGGGTGTGGCCAAAAAAAGAGAACAAAAATCACAATCTGATGTATGGTTTGCACTGAATTCATGGCGCTTTCCCACTGCTGTAAAGACAAAAAACTTGTTGACTGCTACGGTGTAAGCCTGTGCATCCTTTGCAGATGCAATCGAATTAGGATGAGGTCATACTGGATTAGGGTGGGCCCTAATCCAATGACTGGTGTCCTTATAAAAGAAGGATAATTTAGCCTTGCAGACACTTGGGGAGAGGGCGTGGGATGACAGAGGCAGAGACTGGAGAGACGCAAGCTGAGGAATGCCAAGGAGTGCCAGCAACACCAGAAAATAAGAAAAAAGCATGGAACAGACTCTCCTTCAGGGCCCTGAAGGAGGGAACATGGCCCTGCTGACACCTTGATTTTGTCTGGACTTCTTAGCCCCCAGAACTGCAAGAGGACAAACTTCCGTTCTTTAAAGCCACCCCATCTGTGACAGTCTTTTAATGCAGCCTAGGAAACTAATACACCCCGTTATTTCCAACCCGCCAGCCTTGGACTACACCCTTGCCCATCCACCTGCCCACCCCTCTCCTCCTCACTGCTCCCAACTTGGGGTTAAGTGACCCACCTCGACAACTGCGCAACCACACTTGACCTTCCACCAACACCGTCTGGGTCAGGTCAGGGTCTCCGTTCCCCATCTGGGTCACAGCAACACGAGCTGACCTTTACTGGGTGGTGGACTCTGCCCCTTGGCCTGCCAACCGAGAGCAGCCAAGGAGCCTCTGAGACGATGCACAAGGTGCTAGGAGATACAGACAAGATGTGGGGAGGGGGTGGAAGGTGGGTGGAAGTTAGGAGAACCGGCAGAAAGGGGGAAGAGGAAAGGAGAAAGTTCAAAACAGAGCATGACGGTCAAGGGCACAGACAAGAGGCAAAGAAAGTAGCCAGTCTCCCCTGCCCCCCAAGGCCAGCCACAGGCTTCTCACTCCCGCCCCCACTTGCAGTCCAACAGGCTGCCAAGCAGGTTAACGCCCGAGAGCTGTCTACCCATGCAGCTGTTGCACTTTGAGCTCCCGCAAAGAGAAAGCCAACCCGCTTCCGTCCAAGGGCTGGGCTTTATTTGTTTTGGATGTTCAATACCTGGAACCAGAGGGGGCCCAGTCAACATGAGATGGCCAAGGAGCCAGCTGGGCAGAACAGGGCTCGGGTTCCACACACTGCCTGGCCTGTGACAGCTTAAGGAGCAGAGTCACCTGGGGGTCCTGGGGCATCGGGGCAGGCGCGCCCCCAGTCCCACTCCTCTGCACACTCACAGCCCAGATGACAGCACCAATGTGCCTTGAGGAGGGAGGCTGGGGTCTGACAGCTGTCACCAGGGAAGCCAGTGGCTACTCTTACCTCCACTGTTATAAAACCACAGAAACAAAGACTCCTCTGGCAGGGGCAGTGGCAGCAATGACAGATAATAACAGATCTAGCTGGGGCGTTCCCGCTGTGGTGCAACAGGATCGGCAGTGTCTTAGAAGTGCTGGGATGCAGATTTGATCCCTGGCCCAGCACACTGGGTTACGGATCGGGCACTGCCGTAGCTGCGGCTTAGGTTGCAACTGTAGCTCGGATCTGATCCCTGGCCCAGGAACTCCATAAGCCGTGGGGTGGCAAAAAAAAAAAAAAAAAAAAAAAAAAAAAAAAACAGATCTAGTTGGTTAGAGACCATTCGAAGACCTTGTACCACAATCTTCCTCAGCTCCCGCACTCTCTCACACTCAAAGCAAGCCCACAAAATAAAGCTGGGCTTGAAGGCCAAGGGCAGCAACTGGAGAAGCAGCCTGACGGCTTGTTGAGAAGTTGGGCTGGGCGAGAAACCCAGCTCTGCTGCCTGCAAACTGTATGCCATTCAGCAAGCCAGCGAGGATTTATTGAGCACCTACTATGTGCTCTCAGAGGATGTCTCTGCAAAAACAGGGTGGCAAGACCTGCCTTGACAGGGCTCATGTGAGGATGGAACATGATGGCAAGCCTAAGATGCCCAGCACAACGTCGGGCATGTGAAAAAGAGCCACTATGGAGGAGAAATTAGAATTATGGTCCTATCTGCCAAATCAGCTTGAGCCCCAAGATCTACAACAGACTTCTGTACCATCCACTAGAATGAGGAGAGGCAGGGTTATTATCTGTGCTGTTCCCCACTGGGCTCCCAGCACCTACAACGGAGCCTGACACATGGTAGGCACTCACATGTGCGTTGTATGAATGATACACCTGCTGGGCATCTAAGGCACACAACAGTGAATGCAAAAGCATCACACCTGCCAGGACGCACTGAACACCTTGGGGATGATAGGACAGAATGTGAGGGTATAAACAAGCAGTTCTGCCCTTAACCAGGAACAAAGGGCCAGGTGCCCCCCAGTTCCCTCGAAATGAAGCCAAATTAAAAAGAGAGCCCAGCACTCAGCTGCCTCTGGAGCAGCACAGTGGCTCCTCTTGGAGAGACAGAAAGTGCAGGGCCGCCTTCGTCGTATTCATCAAATGAAGGTGGGGGGCACGCGAGATGGGTAGCCACTGAGGAACCACGTGTGGAAAGGCCGGAAAAACAGATGCCTTTTTCAAGAGATGGCTCCCACCTGAGTCAGGATTCACGACAGTGTCATCTGCTTTAACCACCCTCTCCTCCACCCATTTCCACTTCAGCTTCAAACGTACCTGGCCAGTGTCCTGGAACGCAGAACACTGGCCATCTGGAGCCCCCTGGTACATCACCCACCCAGGGTCCCAGCAGCCAAGGCTGCTGGCTGTCCCGCCAACTCTCCTGCTCCCACTTAAATCTCACCAGACCCCAACCGCGGCTACTTAACCGGAAAGGCCTTCGCCACCTCCACCCCCGCCGGCTATGCTCCATCCGCCACTCCCAACCTGGGGCTGCCGTGACCCACTCAGATGTAAGACTCAGGGGACATCCATGTGAAAAGGCATTAAGACAGAGGGAGACTTTAAAGGCTGAGCCACTGCCCTCCTCGGCCACGGGATGAGAGGACAGGAAGCTTCAGCCTCTCCAGTTGCGCCATTCATAAAAATCAGCGTATTGGGGAACAGTACCTCCCAACAGGGTGGTTGTAGGGGACTCGAGGTAAGAACCTGAGAGTGGTCTCTAAATGGTTCCCTTTTTTTAAGGGCCTCACCTGCGGCATATGGAAGCTCCCAGGCTTGGGGTCTCCTTGGAGCTGCGGCTGCCGGCCTACGCCACAGCCACAGCAACACGGGATCCGAGCCGCATCTGTGACCTACGCTGAAGCATGTGGCTTAACCCACTGGGCTAACCCGCTTACCGAGGCTAGGGATCAAACCCACATCCTCACAGACACTCTGTCCGGCTTTTAACTCGCTGAGCCATAATGGGACCTCCTAAAGGGGTTCTTTTTTAACGTGAGGCATCAACACTTGCTCCTAGGAGCTCAAGGTTTCTCTTTGTCACCCGTGGAAGAATGGACAGAAGCACAAGCTAGAACACCATGCCAAGTACAAGGCAGTCCTGCAAAGCAGAAATAGTCCCGTTTTTCTCAAGTGATTAACAGGTCCAAGAAAGGCTGGGGTGCGATTTACGAGGGCCACAGCCAAGAGAGATTTATACGCGTATGGCCTTCGGATGGTTTTCTAAGACTGCACAACCCTCGTTTGGCTGAGGATCTCGGGCAGCAAGTAATTTTCTAATTGATTCATTAGCACTCCAATCAACTACTACTTTAGACACAAAGGGCCCTGCTTGGGTCTGAATGCCTGAGCCTGGGATGCTGAACTGAAAGGAACCCGCCAGCTCCCAGTTTAGCTCAGCCCAGGGGCGTGGGGACAGCCCCACACAGAGACCCTCTGGAAACCACACCACCGCGGAAAAACGACCCAGGGACTGGAAACAGAAACAGCGCCTACCCAGCTTCTTAAACTCGTAGTTTTCATAATGAGAATTCTCGAATGAACATGATTATGCAAAAATGCTAAGGGAAAGAGGGGGGAAATGGTCTGAAAGGAACTACTCCCCCCAAACGTCAGCACAAAGTTAGCCTCAGTGGTGGAAAGACTCGCGGCGTTTTCCTCCTCCTCCTCTTCAAAACGAGTGTGCACAGGACACACGAGTTCCTCAGTTTTCTCAGGTATAAAGCCACAGCCATCACGCCCCATTCCCAGGGTTACTGTCAGGACGGAGTGAGGTCATGTATGAAACAACCAGAACCCAAGAGCCGTGGGTGCACCAGGTGGACCCACTAGCTCTGCGGCTCGAGGGCCCACCTGCCTCTCTCGGGCCAGGAATCAAAGTCACGCTCAGGGAGGTTATAAATTACTCCCGTCACTTGTGAATTGTTGAAGCCACAAATGCTTAAACTCACAGATCTCAAGAGTAAAGCTGTAATAATTTAAATATAAATTAAGCTTTAAAAACAGTCTTTCTTCATCATTCCATACTCCTTTGGCATGCGGGATATTCAAGTAAGACAGGGTTCCTCAGAACCAAGGCATCAGGAAGGAACCTCCAGCAGATACTCAAAGGGAATGATCAGAAACTGTACTGGATGCTCATGAGATTCAGGACCCGCTTGCTGCCTATACACCTAGCTGCAGCAAAGTCCTCAAACAAAATATGGCATTTTGGGAGGACTCTAATTCAACCCAGCCTGGATGAGCACTCTCCTCGACCTAGTCAGCCTTCCACCCACCCATCCATCCACCCATCCATGCTACTCAACCATCCAGCCATCCACCCACACATCCATCCATGCACTCAACCATCCATCCACCTATCCATCCAGAAATCCAACCACCTCTACCCATGCACACACTCACCCATCCATCCATCCACCCATGCACAAACTCATCCATCCATCCATCCATGCACTCAGCCATCCATCCAACTACCCATCCACTTATCCACCCACTCATCCATCCATCCACTTATCCATCCATCCACACATCCATCCACTCACTCATCCATCCAGCCACCCACCCACTCATCCATCCATCCAGCCACCCACTCACCCACTCATCCAGCCAGCCACCCACCCACCCACCTGCTCATCCATCCAACCACCCACTCATCCATCAATCCATCCAAAGATCAAGTTTATTCTCTACAAGGAATACTTGATGAGGAAAGAAGCAGTGGGAACTCCCAGCAAACTGAAAGTCCTCCTTATCATAAAAGACAAAACACACCAAGTAGCCTCAGTCTGCGCGGCCTTGGGCTAGACAGGGATCAAAGTTCATAAAAGGACCAAAGACCTAGAGTCACTACTTTGCTCATCAAAGCCACCAAGACACCTTAGGAAGCCTGAAGGAGACCAGTTCAAGTCGTACTTCCTCTAGCAAGGAATGAACTTGTTCCTTGAGGAAGTGGTGTTCTTCAGAAAAAGCGAATGGGTCCAAATTTCTTGGCGGGTAGGTAAGGTGGCTTCCTCAAGTGACACGGTGAAAAGAAGTCAAAACTTCCAAAAAACATCCCTAAATAACCTGTGTCAGAGACTGTTCCCCCCCCCAACCCCCAGCTCCTTCACTTCCTGTGAGGCATCTTCATCTCATCTCCACACCCCTCCCTCCCTTCCCTTCACCTCCCACTCTCCGGAGTAGAAAGTCGCCCAAGTCGTGTCTCGCTACAGCAACATCAACACAGCAAGGCAAACAGAAAACGCGGGTGGCTGCCGTCTTACGAGTCTCATCTCACCTGGATCTATGGCAAGAAGCAGCTGCCTCTCGCCCTCTTGCCCATCTTTTTCACTGTCCGAGCATCCACCACGGTCGGCACAGTACTCACTACGATTATTACTGCTCTGTTAACTCTCTGAATTCTCCCCTTTTCTTCCTTTCTTTCTTTTTTCTTTCTAGGGCTGCACCTGCAGCATGTGGAAGTTCCCAGGCTAGGGGTCAAATTGAAGCTGCAGCTGCCGGCCTACGCCACAGCCACAGCCACATCCACACCGGACGGATCTGAGCTGCATCTACGACCTATCCCGCAGCTCTTGGCAACACTGGATCCCCAACCACTGAGCGAGGCCAGGGATCCAACCTACATCCTTATGGGTGCTAGTCGGGTACGCAGCCTGCTGAGCCACAAGGGGAACTCCTCCGCATTTTCAATGTGGGGGTAATTCTCTGTCCGTTTTTCCTGCTCTAAAACAGAGGGTGATTAAGAGCTGAAGAACCTCAACAAGGTCCGTGAGGCTCAACCAGGATGCCCTAAAAAGAGCACAAAACCCACCCATCCCCAGAAAACAAAAGCCGACCCTGACAGGCGCTCTCAGAATGGGAAACTCTGGAAGAGGAGGAGAAACTTGGGATTTGTGTGGGAGGGAGGAGCTGACCCTCAAGAACCCCAGGAAGTGAGTCCCCAAGCCGTCACACCACCCCCCATCTGAAAGGGGTTTACTAACCCCCAACCCCTGCAACAGGGAAGGCAGTTCCCCCAAGGGCCTCCGCCAACTTTGGAGCTGACTACACAGTTTGTTTTATCTATTTTGCTTCGAACGAGGCCTTGGCTCTCTAATTAGAACAGGGCAGATCCATTCTTTCCAGAGAAATCAGGCCCATTGTGAGAGGAAAAACTTTGGGCCAAGATCTAAGCCAAAATGGGAAAGATGAAGGCCACCTCTACTTTTACATCCTAAAGGTCCCAGAAATCTTCAGCCCAACCCCACCCCTCCCCACTCCGCTCTGCAACCTAGACACACACACAGACACACACACACACAGAGCTAGCACAACCTCAGAGGCTTCAATTCTGAAGATCTTTCCTCTCACCTGTCCTGAGATGGTTCTACTTGAAAAGACCCTGTGTGCCCGCCACCCTCCCCCACACCCCAAGCCAAGAGAATCTCTCCCTACAGGAAAAGGAAAGTCTGAAGTATCCAGGCATTCCCCCAAGGCAGAGTCAGAACCCAATTCTGACCACTCTCTCCCAGGCGCCATGGAAGCCAACATAAATGGGGAGAGTCCCTCGGGCTGCAGCTCAAAGAAAAAGGAAGTAGCACTGAACATACCCTCGCTGAAATGCACGGAATTAGATGAAATTACAGATAAAAACCAGACAAAACCCTAAAGCCACTGAGAAGCCAGTGCAGAGACTTGGCTGAGATGCTTCTTCCATCCACGGACACGGACCGAGGCACCTGAGGGGCCGAGGAGGATGAGATCAATTCCTGTTTTATAGATGGGAGACTGTGGAGCAGAGGGGACCAGAGGCTGAGCAGGACCCTGCGCTTCAGCGGCAGGGGGCAGACCACGTCCCCTCCAAAGAACACTCCTGCATTCCAACGTCAGGCCAGGCCAGCCATCAAGAAGCGAGTGTCCCATTCCACTGCCCCCAACCCCATCCTCTGAACCCAGAAAGCTGAAACCCACAGCCTGCTGTCCACGGACACCCCTGATCATACAAGGACGCACGTCCCTTTGCCGTCTGCAGTGCAGACGGCATCCACTCATCAAGCACACATTCCAGCCCAACCTTTCCCATGCACCTGCCACACACACAGGGGGTGTGGTCGATCGAGGATAAGGCACAGTGGGGTGAGGCCTTGCCTGAGATCCCAGAGCCTGGGGAACAGACACGTCCTTGCCTCTCTGGTCCTCGGCTTCTCCATCTATGAAGTGGGAGCAATGAACCTCCACACTCTCCATTGGGCCTTTAACACAAAGACCTCTCCCAAGAGCTCACACCGGCAGTGGGGGAGGGAGTCAGCCATGTGAAATTTCCTCACACATCCCAGGAGCCCCCAACCTCTCCAGAGGGAAGACATTCGGAAAAGCCAAGAAACCCAAGGAGCCACCCATGGGAAATCCCTCTGAACCTGCGACTGGGCTAACACCGAACTTGATTCACAGGACCCAGTGTTTAGGAGGGTCTGGACTTCTGAACACGACATCTAACCATGCCCTTCTATCAGTGCCATGGATTTCTGAGTCATTACCACCAAGATGAGAAGGGGAGAGAAACAGAGCCGACCCCTCGGAGAAAGCGGGCTGAGACAGGTCAATGTCCCATGCCCTCCCAAGCCAAGAATCCCCTCACTGTCCTCGATACAAGGTCCCTCTAAAAGTCAGGGGCGAGGTAGGCAGAAGGCCCCTCACTCATCGGGAGCCCCTCGGGTCAGGACAGCATCAACTGCCCCTTCTCTGCAGCGCCTGGCACACGCAGCATCCAACCAACGTCTGCCGAACCCTCTGCTCCAAGCACAGGGCTAGGGACCCAGCAAACCCGCAGCTCATGTGCTTGAACGAAAGCAAATTTCTGGACAAAATCCAAATGGACTTAAGGAACAGAGGAGGACCCCAAGTGTAGATACTGCAACGGCATCTCCCCCTACTTAAAACAACCCCAATCCCAACGCGAAGGAGGATTCTTGGCAAACTACAGAAGTTCTCCTAAAATCCTAGAAAAGTCAGTCCCTCTTGGGGCACTAAAATACTGGATTCGGTTTACACGGAGGAGTTTCAAGAAGGCAGCTATTGTGTGCAGCAAAGCAAACCTGAGCGCACAGCCTTCTACCCACGCCCCCCTCTTTGTTCGAGAGACACAGTCCCACGTCAGGGCTCCTGGAACCCAGCTCCCTCTCCTCCGCCCACCCTGCCTGGCCAGACCCCCATTAACGCACTGCTCGTGCCATCAACACTGTTGTTTTGGAATGTGCCAGTAATTCTAGTGGCAGGAACAGCAAGCTTGAAGCTCAGCAGAGAAACCAGCTGGAGAGGCAGCCTCATGAAATAATGAAATGCCAAACCAACCCCTACATCTTCTCCAGTCTCTCAGGTCACCTACCAGATTAGAAGGCCTGTTGCTACGGCAACCATATCTTGCAAGTGGCGGCTGAACTTCCCCATAATTTTTAACCCTTTAAGCAGCTTGGGGAGGGTGGGGTTGTGCCGAGGTACCCAAATGGCAGGAGAGTTGGCCCGCTCTGGCGGGGCCCTTCCGAATTACAGCAAGACAAAAAGGAAAAATAGTGGCAGGAGTGGACGGGGTGGGAGTGGGGGGGCGAAGGTCCCCGGTTGAGCAAACAGACACACCGTGGAAAGGAAACACTGCACGCATCCACCTTTCCTGCCCACCGTCGCGCCACACGACAACCCCCGACGCGGCTGCGCAGCAAACTTTTCATGTACCTGGCAACTCGTCCAAAGCGCAGGAGCCGAAAATGAGATGGGAATAAACAAAAGGCAAACCGGGCCTCCTGCCCCTCCCGGCCAGGCTCCGAGCCCCGCTGCAGACGACGCAGAAGGCGGCCGGGAGCCAGGCGGATGGGGACAGATGGCCGGGCAAGCGCTGGCACTTTCCAGTTGTCTGATGGGCGCCTGCTGCCAAACAAGCTCCCCGCCCCCCGCACCCCCCAAGCCCACATACAGCTTTGGGAAACTGCGGTGCTGGTGCTGGCTCCGGGGGGACAGCTCCTCCCTCCCTGGCCCCCCCCCACATCTGCAAATCCTGAGAGGTGCACCTAGGCAGGGTCCAGGCTGAACTGCCCCGTGCTCCCTCTCCTCCTCCCGCCCCAACCACTCAACCCTCTGTGCTCAGGGGCCAGAGTTCATGGGGTCTTTCAAGAATCAATTTTTAAAGTGACTTTCCTCCTCGGCCTCTCAAATGTGACAGCAAAGACTTCAAATCACCCAGAGGAAAAAAAATGCTGGCCATGGCTGGCGGGGGCAGGGCGGGGGGTGTGCGTTGCTGCCAAAGGGGAGGGAGGAGGGAGTGGGAGGGACTGGGAGTTTGGGGTCAGTAGATGCAAACTATGACATTGAGAATGGATCTGCAATGAGGCCCCACTGCACGGCACAGGGAACTATATCCAGTCCTGGGATAGACCATGATGGAAGAGAACATGAGAAAAAGAATGTCTATGTACGTCTGACTGGGTCACTTTGCTATACAGCAGGAACTGACATTGTAAATCAACTAGGATTTCTTTTAATTTTTTTAAAAAGAAAAATGCTGGCCGTGGCTCCACCCCTGGGAGTGAAGCTCCTTACCTGACACATCTTGGGGTGGGGGGAAGCCTTGGGGTTGGGGGGGCCTCAACAGTGGGAGCAGAGGCTCCAGACCTAGTGAAGGGCCAACAGGAGGCCTGTGTGGTTCCCAGAGGACCCAGAAAAGGCCCCTGGGATGGTGGGGAGGGAAAAGTGAAGAGGGCACTGAGCCCGCTGAGAGGAAAGAGAAGCCAAGGAGGGCAGGGGAGGCAGGAAAGAAGGATGCAGCCAGGGGTGTGGGGGAAGGTTCAGGGGCCAGGGGCACTGGCAGTGGCAGTGCCCCCAGAGTACCTAGCACAGCGCCCCCCACAGCAGGCTCCCGATAAATGAGGCCACTGGCCACACGTAAGTCACAGCCCCACTCCCGACAGAAGGACTGGGATTCGCTGAGAGTCGCAGGGAGAAGCAGGGCAGGATGGGCAATGAGGGGGTACACAGTGCCTCGGTAGGGTTTGGGGGGCAGAAGAGGGTGCCCCCAGTATACTGACGCTATGAGCAGAGACAAAGGAGAAAATTCAATCCGGCACACCCCCACCCCCTCACCCTCTGCAGCTCAGGCCGGCCTGGCCACCTCCACCTCTCATCCGTGGGGGTGCGGGGCCTGGGGGGGACACTGAGAGACAATCCAGGCCAGTGAATTCACATCCTGATGTTGTCTTTGCCAAATAATTAACCAGACGTACCACTAAAGGCCCGGCACCCGGGGAGAAGTGATGCCTTCTATTAGCGTGTTCACTGGTCACCCAGCCCTTCTGCATGCGGAGCGGTCAGCTGGGTTAAAGAGGAGCCATGGGGTCAGGGTGGCAGTGGGGTGAGGGCGGGCCCTGCCCCTGGGGAGAGCGAGAGCGAGGCTTCACATGGAGTGTGAGCATCAGGCGCCCAGGCCCCGTGTTACAGGTACGACACTGAGAGAAGCAGCTGGGAAGTCCAGGAGCACCCTCTCACCCAAGGCGGGTGGGCAACCAGGGCTGGCAGAGGACCCCCTGTACCAGCCAGGCTCAGGAGTGCGCTTAACTTAGGGGCTCCTCCCATAACCTACTCCAGGGGACTGCACCTGCGTATCCCTCTGCAGGGTCCAGCATGGGAGCTCCAAGAACATTCACGAGATAAAAAGGAGCCTGCTCTTTCCATCTTAACCCATCAGATGGGCCGGCTGCCACCAAGCTTATCCACTATTTGGTCTCAGTGACCCAAATCCTTTGGTTTGTTCAACAAAGCCTTCTTGGGCATTTGCTATGTGCCCAGCACGGTGCACTCAAAAATGAAGGCTCATGCGCCTGTCCGCCCTCAAGGAGCACCTTTCCCCTGGCAGCGAACTGCCGCCCTCTGACAGCTCCCCAGTGCTGCCCTGTGCACAGCAGGCCCTCCATAGTGATGGATGAGCTGAACTCTTGGATTCGCATGAGGTGGGCCCCTGAGGCTGGCCAGCACACCCGCTCAGATAGAGAGGAAGACAAGGGCAGAGGCAGAGCTTCTGTGCCAATCCCAGTACCACCGCCACCCTAGCAGAAGTTTCATAAGCAATTCCACAGCTGCTAAATGAAAGCCCCTAATTTTATTTTTGTATTTCTTTTTTAGAATTAGCAAAGGTAGTCTTGAGGTTCTTTTTTCTTAATTGTCTTTAAAATTCCCAGGCTTCCTGCCTATACCACAGCCACAGCAACCAGATCCAAGCTGTGTCTACAACCTTCACCACAGCTCACGGCAATGCCAGATCATTAACCCACTGAGTGAGGCCAGGGATTGAACCCGTGTTCTCACGGACACGCGTCAGGTTTGTCACCACTGAGCCACAGCAGGAACTCCAAAAGCCCCTAACTTTAAAGGGACTGAAGCTCAGCCCACTCCAGGGCGGAGGGATCACCAGGACAGGACACAAGAAGCCTGGCCTCCAGCCACAGAGGCAGAACAGGGCAGGGAGACTTCTGCCCTCTGGGCCTCAGTCTCCCCTGCTGGTAATCCAAGGAGGCTGTCCAGCCTCATCTCTAAAAACATCCTGATAAGCAACATCAGGAAAGTGGTCCCATCCTAGCTGGACAGGGCTTCAGGAACAAAGGATGCCATGAGGAGGATTCCAGGCAGAGACGGCATCCCAGCATCCCGGCATCCCAGCATCCCGGCATCCCGCTGCTGTGTCCCCACCCACACGCTCAACAACACAGGGAACTTCTACCCACAGCTCTGCATAATAATAGAAGTAACATTTAGGTAAGGTTGGGGATTAAACTAAACCTCACTTAAGAGGCAGGGACGTTGGCATTTGGGAGCAGGAAACAGGCCTGGGAACGTACTTAATACCTACCACAGAGTAAAGCGGATCACAGCCAGCTCCTGACTCAGGAGCATCTTAGGCCCCTGCCGCACTTCTCCCTCTTGCCAACTCCAGACACTTCAAGGGTGTCAGGCCAAAGGGTGGGGGCTGGAGGTCAGTTCTGGAAACTACGTTTTCAGAAGAACATTGGCAAACCAGAAGCCAGGCGAGATGCCTTCCAAAACAGAACAGGAGCTATTTTAAATGGAAACCCATTGGTGGAGGCGGAGGAGTTTTATGGGAAGAACAGAGAGCATGAATGAGTTGCTATAATTAAGCCCCAAAAAAGCTGTCCTAAGGAAGAGGAAGTCTCTCTACTTGGTAGTGGCAATCTCAAGAACACACACTTTTAACCTGAAATGTACTCTCCTGCTTGGTAATGAGTTCCCCGTCACTGGAGGTGAAGCAGAGGCTGTAGAGGAAACCTGGGCCAAAGAGACTTCTTTTTTTTGCTTTTTAGGCTACACCTGCGGCACATGGAAGTTCCCGGGCTAGGGGTTGAATACAGCTGCCAGCCTATACCACAGGCACAGTAATGCAGGACCCGAGCCACATCGATGACCTACACTGCGGCTCATGGCAACGTCACATCCTTAATCCACTGAGCGAGGCCAGGAATTGAGCCCACATCCTCATGGATCCTAGTCAGGCTCGTTACCGCTGAGCCACAACGGGAACTCCCCAGAAGTGACTTCAGAGGTTATCAATTGATAAAATGTTGATAGGAGAAAAATACAAAAGGGATCACGCAAGTCCTTCATATTTTAAAAGGTTTTTTTCCCTTAAGTAAAAAAAAGTGTAAGACTCCTAAGGGGATAGAGAAACGTTCCACCTGCCTCTCTCTAACCTGCAGGAGGGCTTTTTAGAAACAGACGGTTTCCCCGACATCCTTGGTCAAATTCCACCCACACTTCTTCCCGGCTGCAGAGGTCACTGTGTTTTTGTGGCAAAAGCTGCAGGTGGTGACAGAGACGCTGGATGAGTAAGAAAAGCTCTAGCACGTAAAAACAAATGTTTCGGGTACTTCTGTGGAAAAGAGAATCAGATCAGAAAACAGGTTCGGGGAACAGACCCGACATGAGAACTGTAGCAGGTGTGGAGTTCCCGTGGTGGCTCAGCAGTTATGAACCCAACCAGTATCCATGAGGACACGGGTTCAATCCCTGGCCTTGCTCAGTGAGTTAAGGATCCGGTGTTGCCTAGAGCTAGAGGTAGGTCGCAGATGTGGCTCGGATCCCGCGTTGCTGTGGCTACAGTGTAGGCTGGCAGCTGCAACTCCAATTCGACCCCTAACCTGAGAACATCCATATGCTGCAGGTGCGGCCCTAAAAAGAGGGGGGAAGAAAAGAAAAAGAAATGTTCAGGTGAGCATTCATCATCCTAGGAGAAGGAGCTGCCCTTTTGGCCTCCTGCCCCAGGGTCACCCAGCCCGGCACGCTGGACAGACAGCAGACCATGTCCAACACTCACCACCTACCCTGGGAAAATGTTCAGATCCCACATCAGCGATCGCCATGCAGTTGACACAGGTCCTCAGGCACTACCGCACTTCCACGAGAATCAACTGCATTACCATTAAGTGCCAACTCCTTCCGAGCTTTGTTCACTGCTGCATTCTCAGGACCTAGAACAGGCCCTGGCACATAACTGTGTGCTCACGAAAGACTTGTGGACGGAGTGGATGCGTCCGACGAATAAGCAAAACCAAGTATCTTCTCTTAGTTTTGGAGTCAATTATGACTCAAGATATGAACACGAATATTATTTTGCCTTCCCTGAGTCCACGGCAGGATCAAAGGGCTATCGAGAAGCTTCGGGAGAAAAGTCATGGTGTAGGAATATGGACCCCCCCCCCAACAATGTGGTATGACACTGGCACTTGCTGGGTATGCACTCCAAGTATGTAAAAAGCATCAGCAAATGTATCCACTACAGTGACATCTTGGCAACTCACTTCTCTCTCCAGACCATCTTTACTCAACTATAAAATGATGTCCCAGGAGTTCCCGCCGTGGCTCAGCGATGAATGAACCTGACTAGTATCCATGAGGACGCGGGTTTGATCCCTGGCCTCACTCAGTGGGTTAAAGATCCAGGGTTGCTGTGAGCTGTGGTGTAGGTCGCAGATGCGGCTTGGATCCCGCATGGCTGTGGCTATGGTGTAGGCCGGCAGCTACAGCTCCGAGTTGACCCCTAGCCTGGGAAATTCCATCTGCAAGCAAAAAAGTAAAAAAAAAAAAAAATGACAGCCCTAGATGGGCTCAGGGGTCCCCGGACGGCTGGTTCTCATGTGTTTGAAAGCCTGTGAGCCAGGTAAGCAGAAAGCCTGCCTGGGTTCCCCCCCAGGTGTTTCCACAAAGAAGGAAGCTAGGAGGCAGTGTGGTGCCACAGAAAAAGCACAGACTTTAGAGCCCAAATATTCAAGTCTCAGCTCAGCTTGGGATGCAGAACTCAGTGAATTCCCCTCCCCCAGCCTCAACTTCCTCTTCTGCAACATGGGGACCATGCCTGGCTACCTCCACAAGTTGAGGCCTGGGTGATACGATGATAATGCGTATAAATGCACCTTGCAAAGGTTCACCCAGGCGAGCCCTTGAGTGAGGGTCTACAAACACTCACGCACTTTCGGCTCTAAACCTGACAATGGCTCCTACCCTCCATGGGAGAAGCCAATTCTTAAGACCAGTCTACAAAGGAACATTCTTCACAGATGCAGGATCCGTAACTTGGCCTCTTCCAATTACACCGATGTCAACACTCAGTTAACACAGTTTATCTAAAGTTTTCTGCTCCTTTCGCAGAAGACTGAACAGACAGAAGTTTAAAGCAGCGAAGGGGAAACAGCTGGAAAACGGAACATCCCTAAAAAGAAGAAAGAGCCCTTCTGAAGCTGCAGTTCAACCCACACTGATGGCTGGCATGGGATGAGCAGACGGCTGCCCTCCCAGGAGGCGTGGCATTTAGGAGGCTCCTCTGGGTGGGCTTTAGTCCCAGCGTGGCCTCGGAGAGGGGGTACAGCACCTGTTCTTACAGACCCTGGGCCCCTCCCCGCCCCCCGCCACAGCCCCCACAGCCGGCAAAACAAGCAAGGCCCTCATCAGTGGATATATCAACACAGCATCTATGAACAGCAGAAGTGACAGCCAAAATCAAGATAAGTGACCCTTCTGGACACACCGGATGCATTCAGCTCCCCCCCACCACCACAATGATACTGCCAGCAAAGTGTGTTATCACTAAAAGGTAAAACACCTCATTTGCAACTCTCCCTGATGGGGAGGTGCTGCCACAATCCTCCCCCCATGGATTCGGTCCTCCCTTCCTCACTAAAAAGGAACCAGAAGTTCTCCTGGAAAGAGACTTGTGGCGGGGGGGGGGGGGGTACCACAGTTAAAACAGCTCAGAAAAGAGAGGGGTTCAAGGCCTGGCAAAGGTTTCTCGGGTGGCTTAAGGCAAAATCTAGGATCTACGTATTTTCATTCCCAGGCTGGTATTTTATTTCACCATCTTCGTCCACGTCATCATCTCCATGGGGAGGACAAGTAGAAGAGACCACACATAAAACACGTCCGCACCAATATCCTGGCGAGGAAGCACGGCCTCCCCTTTCTCACTACTCACTCATGCCCTCACCCGAGATGGGCGATCCCAGGAGCACGGGGGGGGGGGGGGGGTGGAGACCAGGGGGTGTGGTGTGTGCTGCCAGCCCTGCATCCCCTGGACAGTCTCAGCACCAAGCAGGTGATCAATGAAGAACCAACCTCCTCACGCCCAAGGGGCACAGACTCCCTCCACCAACGGTCCCCAGAACAACCCGCAAAGAGTGGGGGTCACCAGGGGTGGCTCTGTGCAGTGACTGAGCTAACAGATATGGGAGGGGCATCCAGGCTCAGACACACCCCCCGCCCAGGGCCACCAACAGGGGCAGTCCTCTTGGTGAGTGAGGCCCCCACCCCGGCTCCTCTGAGTGGCCCTGGCACAGGCTCCCGAGGGCCAGGGAAGAAGTGACTCCGCCAGGAAGGTGCATCCAGGGGTGTATTTCCAAGCCCATAAGTGCCCAGCCTTGAAAGCTTCAAGAAACAGCAGGCCCCCAAATCTAATTTTTCATAGACCAGGTAGTTGGTTTTATTTATTTAAGTTCTAGTTTATCTTCTTAAGCTGTCCAAACATTTGTCAGAGCATCTCAGCCACATGCTAGGCTGCCCCGGGGGCGGCGAGTTCTGCTTTTACTGGTGAATTTTTTTCCTCCTCCTCTTCCCCAGATAACAGCAAAGCCTCGCACTTACAAGAACTGCATGCTTCCCAGGGGGCTTGCTCGTACTGGGTGGGGGTGTGGGGACAGAGGGGATTGTCTCAAAGTGGGCACACCCTTGTCTTACTCAGAGGAGGGGAGGCTGGAAAGCGGGGCGGGGCGTGATCCTCCCAGCCTCCACCCTCAGGATATACCACTCTCTGGGGGGCATTCCTGGGAAGGGAGGCACCAGGCCTTAGGAAGCCCACTCCAACACAGCATCCCTGAACGCCCAGACACTGTTTGCTGAGTCACAATCCCGTTTCCATGGGAAAAGGATAAAGACACTGAGCCATGGGAGATCTTCCTTCTGGAACTGCAAACCTCTTCACTGCGTGCTGCCTTGTTTCACCAGTCGAGGAAATGGGGGCACGCTCCTTCTCCCCACCTCAGAGCGGGGAACCAGAGGACGCACAAAGCCTTCAGCAATAATGTGAATAATGAGCATGTCTTTACCCAGCAGAAAAGGATTTAGCACAGTTCCACGGAATAAGGGACCATCTGGCCCCCAAATTAGCTATCTGATGCCACAATGGACCATCACAAAGAAGAGGGAGAACTAACCAGTCTTCTCGGGCTCTCCAAACACAGTCTCCTGAGTTCCCATTGTGGTTCAGAGGGTTAAGAACCCAACCAGCATCCATGAGAATGCGGGTTCGATCCCTGGTCTTGCTCAGTGAGTCAGGGATCCGGCGCTGCCGTGAGCTGTGGTGTGGGTCGCAGACGCAGCTCAGACCTGGCAGTGCTGTGGCTGGGGTGTAGGCTGGCAGCTGCAGCTCCGATGTGACCCCTAGCCTGGGAACTTCCATATGCCCCAGGTGCGGCCCTAAAAAGACACGCACAAAAAAAATTCTCTTATGAAAACCAAGAAGTTGGGGGGAGGGTAAGTACCATAGGGCTGTCCCTGAAACCACTCTTGTTCAATGTCAAAATAAGCATTTTTGATATGAACAACAAGCAAGGGTGGCTTTTTCTTTTCTCCCACGGTAAAGCTGTATCACAAGGAAAGGTCCGTTATTTGTAGTAGAGTTTCCTTGATCCGACTTAACCTGGGATTTACCGAATCTTTCAATTCTTCAGGAAATGGTGATTTGCATAGAGGTAGGCCTGCCTCCTCTCTAGAGATGTCTGGACCTCCCCAGCTACCCAAGGGGAAACACAGGGGACAGACCAGGTGCCTGGCAAGGTCAGCCCTCAGGGAAGCTCAGGTGTTGGTCCTTAATTCAAGTACGTCCTTCCCACAGGCTGGTCTGGTGCATGAGAAGACACTAACAGCATCCAAAGAGAACACATGAGAGCTGGGATTGGCAGGCTGAGGTCCACGAGCCAAGTCTGGCCCACCACCTGTAGTATTTAATAAAGTTTTATTGGAACGCGGCCACGGCCATTCACTTCTATATTGTCTGTGCCTGCTGTTGTGCTACAATGGCAGAGCTGGGCAGTTGTGCCAGAGACCATACCACCTGCAAAGCCTAAAATATTTACTCTCTGGCCCTTTACAGAAAAAGTTTGCTGAACCCTTCTCCAGAGTCAAATACATTCCATTATACAGGATGCAGTAACAGACCGGTTTCAGAGAATGAAGACAACTAGCGCAAACTGCTGTTTTCTGTTTTTGGTCTTTTTGTCTTTTTAGGGTCACACCCGTGGCATATGGAGGTTCCCAGGCTAGAGATCGAATTGGAGATGTAGCCACCAGAGCCACAGCAACATGGGATCCGAGCTGTGTCTGTGACCTACACCACAGCTCATGGCAATGTTTAACCCACTGAGAGAGGCCAGGGATCCAACCCACGTCCTCATGGATCCTAGTCGGGTTCTTTAACCGCTGAGCCACAACGGGAACTCCACCCCCATTTTATAGATGGGGAAATTGAGGCCTGGAGAAGAGGGGGTTACTGCCAGACTCAGGCTGCTAGAAAGACTGAGATCCCGCCTGCCCTTCGATGCAGCCACTCCATGCAACGCAAAGGAAGGGGTGAGGCTTCTCACACACAGCACTGCAGCAGGGATAACTATACCTAGAAAATCAAATCCTACAAATATGAATCCTTGGCCCAAGTGTAACTTCAGAAATGTGAAAAATGGGGAGGGGTGGACGATGACACAGGATACTCTAAGCAAATTAATATCCAAAAGGACAGACTATTTTAGGCCCTTTAGAAATGCTCCTTCACATACCCAAGGCACATGTGCTAATTACAAATCCTGCCCAGGCACCACTCCACCCTGAAGTTAGGGAACTTGTGGTACCAAACCCAAATAGCCTTTTTTTTTTTTTTTTTAAACCAATTGTCTGCAATTTCAGATGTATCTAGTTCTCACACAACTCCGCCCTCGAGGAGACCAAACTTGTGAGGTTTGTGCTCAATTTTAACACCCCCGTAATTAAGGCCTCTCCTAAAAGGAGTGCCCAGCATTTCCCCCAAAGTGGAAAATCAGGCAGAGAGAGGGATGCAAGTGGAAGGAACTCGCCCGGGTCCCTGGCGGCCGGGGAGGAGGGGCCGAGAGGGAGGGTCAGAAGACACATCCTCCGTGCCCAGAGCTTGCCTCGAGCCCGCACCGGGAAAACACGGGACGCTGGGAACGGTGTGTGGTGACGGGTCAACATCACAAAGTTAAAATTAATTAGCTGCCCGTCACAGAGACTCCTTTGTGCGGCGCAGTGAAGCAATCAAAGCCCAAGGGCATCACATACAATGTCGACAGGCCCTTGGCAGCCACGGGTACAAGAGGGGAGGGCGTGCTCTGTCATGTCACCAACACGGTGCCGGAGAGGAAGGCACGCACGCTCTCCTACGTGTGCGCGCATGGGGGCAATGGCTGGTGCGAAGATAGGTCTGGAGTTAGAGTTTCTTAAATTACTTTTGAAAAAGCCGTAACGACAACACTGATGGTAACTACACCTGTGCTGGAGAATCTAAAGTGAAAGATAACAGCTCAGGAACCGCAAAGCCCAAGGCTCCCCCGTAAGCTACCGAGAGGCCAGTGGGAGGAAGGCAGGCGTCGCGAGCGGAAAAGGCCAGGGAGGGAGGGCAGGTGCTCCCCACTCAAGAAAGACGTAGGACGGGATGAGGCCCAAAGACCACAGGCACTAGGGACTCGGGGTGCTTGCTGATCTGCCTGCAGTCACCCCATACAGCCGCGTCACTCCCATTTGCCTGCACACCCTGCCACTTCCCAGGGTGCCAACACCTGCTTCACGCACCACCACCATCCCCCACCTTGCTCACACTGGCTCCTACACCGCTGCAGACAGAGTCTCCTTGAAATCCGGTGGGCTGTACAATCCAGGTGTTAAGAGCATGGAACACCTATGCTCCAATCCTGGCTCAGATATTTACTGCTGTGTGACCTTGGGCAGATTACTTAACCTCTCTCTGCCAAGGCTTCCTCATCTAGGAAACTAGTTCTAGTTCTGACCTCAATGGGGTGGGTTACATGAGTTAGTTTATTTTGTTTTTTGTTTTTTAGGGCCGCTCCCACGGCATATGGAGGTTCCCAGGCTAAGGGTTGAATTGGAGCTACAGCTGCCGGCCTAGGCCACAGCCACACAGCAACGTAGGATCTGAGCCGGGTCTTTGACCTACACCACGGCTCACAGCAACGCCAGATCCTTAACCCACTGAGCGAGGCCAGGGATAGAACCTGCATCCTCAGTGGTTCATTAACCACTGAGCCATGACAGGAACTCCAGGTTAGTTTATAGAAAGCGCTTGGAATGCTGCCTGGAATAAAGTCAGGGCTGAATAAGTTCATATTACTAAGACCCCCACCCCTCCTTCAGAGGAGGAACTCCAGAAGGCCTCCCTAATTCCCTCTGTAGGGTAACTGCTCTTTCCTGGAGCCTGGAGCTCCAACTGCCACTAACACCTCTCTGATGGCGTGGATAGCTGATTCACAGCTCATTTTGTATCCGTGGCTATTTACCTTATTGCTGTCCACAGCACTCTGAATTAGAGTACGAACTAGATCCATTCCCATATCCTGCAACACAGGGGCACAACCTCAAGTCACTTTCTGGAACCTTCATTCATGCCATATACTAGACCATACGTAGTTCTCGCATAATCCTCCCAGCAACCCTGAGATACCCCAGACCATCACTCTAGCTACACCCGTGAAGCCCAGGCTTCATCTCCCTAGGCTAGGTGACTTCCCTGAAGGCCCAGCGTTAGTTAGGATGCTGCTCTCTAATTCACGTTTTGTTTTTGTCTTTTTTTGCCTTTTCTAGGGCCACTCCCACAGCATCTGGCGGTTCCCAGGCTAAGGGTCTAATCAGAGCTGTAGCCATTGCTGGCCTACACCACAGCCACAGCAACGCCAGATCTGAGCCGTGTCTGTGACCTACACCACAGCTCACGGCCTCGCCAGATCCTTAACCCACTGAGCAAGGCCAGGGATCGAACCGGCAACCTCATGGTTCCTAGGCAGATTCGTTAACCACTGCGCCACAACAGGAACTCCTAATTTGGGCTTATTGAAATTAAAGAAATAGAGCGAGTAAACAAAAGGGCCTCTAGTCAGAATTGAAACAGCTTTCAGGGCTCCATCAAAACAGCTATTAATGCATGTAAATGCACCAAAAAGGGGTCTAACCTCCGACTGGTTAAATCTGGTTAGCAGAAGGATGAGGAGAGCAAGGGGCAGGGGAGTGAAGGATTCTTTTTACGGGTTTCTATAATTTCACATAATTAAATAAGAATCGTGTTAAAACACCCCTCCCACGGAAGAAACCATTCAGATTTAATTCTAATAAAACTTGAGAGGTGTGTGATTTTCCTGGACAAAGCCCATGATAAGAGCCAGCTTTGGATTCAGACCAACGTGGCTTTCTGTCCCGACAGCACCCCTCTCTTACAGCAGTGGGGCCTTGTTCCTGTTACCGAACCTCTCAGAGCCTCGAATCCCTTGTGCGGGAAGGGAGCGTGACCCAGTTGACCTTCAGGTTTCCTTGAGGCTCACCTCAAGTCCTGATCTGGCACTCGGCACACAAGAAGCCAGAGTCTGGCTGTCTCCCCCTGGTTTTGAAGGGTTAATCTTAGTCTATTCCTAGTTCTACACCCCTATATCCATGAGTCCGGCCCTTTCCAGAAGGATCTACTTAAGCAAAAGGGGGGGGGGGGAGAATGCCACCAACCACTCCTGCCCAGAAACCCCCACCCCCAAGACTCCCCTTCTGAGAACACCAGCCATCACTTAGGAGGCAGGCAAGATGCAGGCAATAAAAGTGGCGACAGAAACCTTCCTGTGAGCGAGGTCCCCGATGCCCCATTGTCTCTATAGCCCAAGCTGTGCCTCTCGCACAGGGTTTCAGGGGCATAAAAAGCATCCAGATAAATGGGTCTCCACTATTGAGTTCATCCACAAGGGAAAAACATCTAAATCTAAACCAATTAATATGTATGAGGCCCCCACGGGGCCCGCCCCTGGAGATGAAGATCAGAAGGGTGAACACGCACTGAACAGGGAGCCGGGTCCCAGCCCCTAGTGCCAGACGGGACAGACAGGGCCGCAGAGCCGAGGACACAAGGCTGGCTCTGACTTCCCAAGCACTGGTTTCCTGGGCCCAGGCTGCCCCTGCTGCCAGGCTCTTCCAAAGGCACACACGAGTAACTCCACTGGGGACAAGGCCCAGAAGTGACGTGCCAGCAGTTCGGATGGGCTTTTGTTTTTTAAAGTGTGCTGTTGAGACCCGATGACCCAACCATGCCACACCTAGGAATATCATCACACGCGTGTGCCAACATTCAGCCACGAGGGTCTTCATCACGGTGTTGTTTACGAAAAGAGAAAACTGGGAGTTCCGTCGTGGCTCAGAGGAAACGAATCTGATTAGGAACCATGAGGTTGCAGGTTCGATTCCTGGCCTTGCTCAGTGAGTTGAGGATCCAGCGTTGCCGTGAGCTGAGGTGTAGCTGCCAGCCTACACTACAACTCCGATTCTGACCCCTAGCCTGGGAACCTCCATATGCTGTGGGAGCGGCCCTAAAAAGCCAAAAAAAAAAAAAAAAAACTGGAAACAATCTTAATGTTCCATAGCGAGGGGCTGGCAAATGATGTCACATCCCAAAAGCAGAATACTTGGTGGTCACTGAAAGAGACAGAGACTCTCTAATGACGTGGAAGGGCAAAAGCGCATGGAGCCCTTCCCCCAACACCAAAACAGGTGCCTAGTGAAGAAAGACAGGGCTCTAAAGGATGGAGATACAGCCCAGGAAAAGGGACTTGTTCCCAGAGTGTCAACTGGACCCACGGTTGTCCACATCTTGAAAAAAATCAGGCACCAACTCACAAGCCAGTCATTTTCCAGCCTGTTTTTGTCTTCTGTTCTTGGTTTTTGTTTGCCCATACCCATGACATGCAGAAGTTTCTAGGCCAGGGATTGAACTCGCACCACTGCAGCAACCCAAGCCACGGCAGTGACAATTCCCGATCCTTAACCCCCTGAGCCACCAGGGAACTCTGAGCCTGTAGTATTTCTAAAACACTTTTGGGATTCCTCAACCAGATGAGGTCCTATGGTCAAATAAGTGTGACTCACTGTAATTTCACTGTTCATTAACCCCAACCCTTATCTCACCCCATTTCTGAGATCTACAATGCATCCTAAGGCACTGAAAACATTTTTTTTTCTTTTTTTTTTTTTTTTGGCTTTTTAGGGCCACACCTGAAACATATGAAAGTTCCGAGGCTAGGGGTTGAATCAGAGCTACAGTTGCCAGCCTGCCCCACAGCCACAGCAATGCAGGATCCAAGCCACATCTGTGACCTGCACCACAGCTCACGGCAACGCCGGATCCTTAACCCACTGAGCGAGGTCAGGGATCAAACCCACATCATCATGGATACTAGGCGGGTTCATTTCTGCTGTGCCATGACAGGAACTCCAACTGCAAACTCTTGAGCAGCCCTACATGAGAGAAGCTGCTGAACCCTGCAGCTGCCACAGGATCCTGCTGCAGAACCTTGACTGAAACACATCTGAACCTCACACTGCAGAGGTGGGGAAGGCTGTCGGCTCAACATCACCCTGGATGTGGTCGGGAAGCCTGGGGACCCTGTGCCTCTCACTGCCTGGGGAGTCTTCAGTCAAGTCACCTCCTTATCCTGGGCAAAACTGCTCCTTCTGGGAGTGTATGAAATCAGAGGGTCCAGGGTCGGGGGCTGGCAGGATGCATAAGGGTAGGAAGGCTTGGTGGGCAGGACCTCTGGCACCCACTCCCCTTGAAATGGTAGATGGCTCTACTTTTCTTTTTATCACTCGGCTTTGCACCTCGACTTCACTTAAAGAGTTCTCCTGCTAAAAAGGAAACAAAGTAAGTTAAAACCCACTGAAAGCTATATCCCATACAGTCCCTTTAACCCTTATAGATGACTTTCTTTAAATCTGTATTTCATGTATGAAAAAGTCCTCTCAAAGGGAAGGGCCGAGCCGAGCCGAGCCGGGCCAGGCTATCAGGGAAAGGCAAGGGTTTGAGCTGAATCTACTGCAAAAGAGGCTCGGCAGGCTTAGGGCTGGGAATGAACCAGGGGGCCTGCCTCTGGGCAGGAAGGCAGGGAGCAGGGGCGACACTGCTGGGGAGATGAGAGGGACTGTGCAACGAAGTGGACAGATGAAAAGGCATCTTGAAAGCCAAGGTCAAGAATGTCCACGTGGCGGCTGACAGCAAGACATCCGCTGATGTTTGAAGAGTTACGCGATCAAAACAAGAGCGCCACTAGTTAGGTGACCGAGGCACGCGGTGTCTGTGGCTCAGTGTGAAGGAAAGGCTGAGGGAGAAGTGCTGCAGGCGCCTGTGCTCGTGATCCGGCTACCCAAGGGCAACTGCAGAATCCCAGGTCCAACAGGGTACACGAAGATGCCCAGAACAGGATTAGAACTCAAACTCAGCCACTCGCTTTCTTTTTAGGGCCACACCTGCGGCATATGGAAGTTCCCAGGTGAGAAAGTCGAATCGAACTACAGTTGCCGGCCTATGCCACAGCCACAGCAACGCAGAACCTGAGCCACATCTGCCACCTACACCACAGCTCACAGCAATGCCAGATCCTTAACCCACTGAGCGAGGCCAGGGATCGAGCCCACATCCTCATGGATACTAGCCGGATTCATTACCTCAAAGCCGCGATGGGAACTCCCCAGACTCACGCACTAGTCTGAAAACCCAACCTTGCCCTATGGGCTGAGAGGGGATTCCCAAGGATGGTACCCGCAATGCCCTGCCAGGTGCACACAACCCTACCTTCCCGTTCCCCCAGAGCCTGGGATCCCCGCCTGCTCGGAGGGTCATGTGTGGTGTGAAAGGTCATCCTGGGGACATGGCGAGAGGAGTCTAATCACAGAGTGGAACTCAGGGTGTCTGGAGGAGAAAGGAGCTCATGCTTCCTCCAGCAAGGAGGGTTCAATCACGCTGCAGCAAACGGCCCACCCGCCTTCCATCCCCTTCCGGCTGGCCGGCTGGCACTCCAATTCAAGCAGCTCTTCCTCAGTCAGACACCACACACCCTAGAGATCCTCCGGGGCCCTCCTAGAAGCTGGCACTTGGCTCTGGCAGACAGGTATGGGTCTTCCGACTGGAATTCAGCAGCACTCTGCATCCAGCTTTCACTTGTCTGCAAGTCCTAACAGCCAGGAAACTCACAACATCGCTGGCTTCCCGCCTGGAGTGCGACATCGATGACAAGGAACTCATCTCGAGTGTTATTTGAGTGACAAGGACGGACTAAAACGCTGTACCGGAAAGAATTCTGAACTTGGGTCGGAAGAGAGTTTCTCGTGATCCACCTGCAACGCCTGACGTGTGTGAGGAGCGTCGGCGTGTGTGCCAGGCATTTGCCGTCTGTCCTGGATGCCAGGACCAGCCTTCAGATTGGATTCTGACTCTTAGCTTTGTCATATACTGGACCTGTGACTTTGGAAAGTAACAAAAGCCACCTACCTGCCTTTTCATCAACAACACAGGATAACAAGCCTGGTCCAACGCTCTCGCAGGACTGCTGGAGGGTGCCAGGAAGCTCACGTACAGCAGGCTGCTCTTTCACGTGTCCAGTGCGGGGGATTATTACATTTAAGGGATTACAGTTCCTCTCCACGAGAGTGGCCCGGAGGCACTACACGATCCTGGAGAGGCTTCTCAATCAACAAAGAATTAGCACAAGCGCCGTAGCTGCTGCGAGTGGTGGCAGCCCTCGGGGAGGCAAGCCTCGAATCCCAACTTGGGGACCGGCTCAGGGCCTGATTCTCTGTTCCTGCGTCACACAGGATGAAGGGGGCGGGGGGTTGGTGCTGGGACCCCTGTGCCGTCACGGGGTCTTCCCAGTGTTGTCTGGCACAGGGCTGTGGGCACACACGGCCCAGGATAGTGGAAACTCGGGCCACAGGGCTCAGTTTGCAAGTCGGCGGGGCCAACCACCTGTTCCCGGCAGTGGTGGGTGGGAAAAGAGCAGTGCCACGGCTGCCAGAAGGCCAAGGGGTGCCATCTCCAGGGAACCCCAAAGACCAAAGACAGAGGCTTCTTCCTCTGCACTGCTTTCTTCCCACTGGCTGCCCTGCAGGCAAACACCACACTCTCCGGGCAGGACCTGCATGTCCTTGAAGACGGAGCCGTCCAGTGTCCAGCATGTGCAGGCAGTGGCACCCAGGTTGACTGCGCTGCTGGTGGAGCAGGGACGTCATGGGGAGCTCCAGGGTCCAAGTGGGAGAAAGGGCGTGAGTGGACATCACATGTCGAGAGAGGGCTCCACCTGCTTCACCTTACACAACCTGTGTGCTCTGGAAGGCCGGCTTCAAGGAAGCCGGGTTTTGCTGGAGCCTTCTTATGATGTAACGGCGGGAGCGCAGGGATGGGAGGGCCACACGCCCAAACTGGAGTCTCAGTGCCTGCCAATGACCGTGGCTTTGGAGGCATTAACCACCCACCAAGCTGTTTCCTCTTCCATGAAGTGAGGCTAAAATCACCCCACAGGACTGATGAAAGGAGCATCAATAATGATTACTAATAACGAGAGAGATAAGACAAAATCATGAAAATGACTACTGCTTACAGGGGTTACGTGCCTCCCAGCGCTATGCTGGGCACTATGCCCACGCTCTGTCTAATCCTGCCCAAGTCCCACAGGCTCCCGAACAAGGAGAGTTGGCGGCGGGGGCGGGACTGCCTTACGATTGAGTGTATCTTCTGCCTTGTAACCACCGCCTGGCCAAGGAGCTGAGGGTGCCGGCGGCTCCCCAACCACTAAGCCCTCTCTGGGCACAGAGTCCCACGCAGCACGCTCCATCCAAGAACCTCAGCTCATTTCAGGGACCTCGGTTATTCTCATTTAGCAGATAAAGAGGCAGGAGGGGACTCCTCAACCTGCCCAACTAGCTGGCCATACCACTAGTTAATGAGTAATGAGCATCCACCTCCCAACCACCAGTCTTGGGTCCCGTCGGGCAAGGCGGTGACTCAAGTGGCAAAGAGTGTGTGTGGTCTCTGGAGCCGGCGTCTTGGGGGTTGAACACTGGGTCTTCCATGCTGCTTAACTTCCCTGTGGCCCAGCTTTTGAATCACAAAAGGGAATCACACCTGCCCCACCGGGTTGGTTATGGGAATTAAATTACTTCACACATGCAAAGCACTGAGACCAGGGCACAGCACAGACTAAGAGCTGAAGAAACATCAGCAGCTACCAACGTCCGCTGTCCACGTCTTCCAAAATGAAGCTCTGGACCTGCCGGATGCTCCCCTCTCTGCTTTCTCTCTGTTTTCTTTGAGGCCCAGCTGCGACATCGCCTCCAGGAAGCCCTCCCAGCCCCTGAAGCAGCCGGTGACACCCTGCTCGGGGCTGGCTTCGGATTCTGCCTGCATCCCCCTCCCAGCACGGACCATGACCTGCCCACTGGTCAACTGATCTGTCCGCCTTCCTAGACGACAACCAACTTGATCCTGCCCAGCTTTGTCTCCCCTGGCAGGACCTGGATGACACCCCACCAACGGGAACCCACCCACAGCAGGTTTCCAAATCTTCCTACACCATCAACTCCTTACTGAGGCCTCAGAGGCATCGGGCCTGGGGCTAAGCACTGTCCGCCTGCACTGCTAATGGACACCTGTTCCCTGACCCTGTCTGATGCATGGGTAAACTGAGGCTCAGCAGGACTAAGCAACGAACGCAAGGCCACACAGCTGGAGAACGGCTGGGCCAGCACGAGAGCAAAGTCCACCTGATCCAAGTGGACCTTACTGCTTCGTCCATCTCTACTTTATCTTTGCTTCTCTTCCCTCCCGTTTTGATGTATAAAGTAAGGGGAGGGAGGTGGGAAGGCATCGTTTTGCACGAAGCGAGGTATCCCTGCATAGACGTCCCCCAGAACTGTGAACAATACACAGCAAACCAACGGTTGTGCCCTGGATGGCTCTGAGGTGCTCCGGCCCTCCTCCCAGCGTCACCTGTACTCAGCCCCTGACACAGACACTCAAATGCCACCTGACTGACTGACAGCCTGGCTTCCACCTTCTTCCCTCTTCCCCTCGAGGGCCCCCAGAACCAATAGGGGAAGTTGGTTGCTAATGGCAACGGCCTTGGGAGCAAGGTGAGACCTACCAGCCCGCTGCTGAGGGCTGGAGGGAAATTTTCAGCAGCCTCTGGGGCCCCTTGGTGTCAGTCGAGGCAGTCTCTTCCCTGCCTGGGTCTCCGTTTCCTCTTCTCTAAAAAGCGGGTGCCACCCACCCTCCCTGACTCTGGTTATAGAGCTGAGAAGCGTTACGGGAATCCAGCCAATCAGGCCTCTGGAGGGGCCCTGAATGGATTTAGATGGACCGGTAGGTGTGTGCTGTCTGTCTGCTTGTTTTTTTAAAAAAGGAATGCCTTTCAGCAGCAGCTTAGCTCAGGAGACCCCCTCCCCCACCAACCTATTTATACCCTAGGCTGCAAACTGAGGTGTCTAAGCTGAGTGCCGGGGTGAAGCCTGTTCCAGGCTGTGTGGGCTTTGGGACCCCTGGAGCTGGAGGGACCATTAATTACTCTCATCCTGTCGTCTCTACGAGACTGGAAGCCTGCTCAACAGGAAAGGCGAGCTATGATTGATGGGCACCCTTAGAACCGGTGCCCAGGAAGTTTCCAAGAAAAGTTGACTGAAGGGCTCAAAGGGCCACTGGGCCCACCTTCGAAGAGCCGAAGAGCTCCACGCAGGCCCAGCAGCTCTCTGGCAGGGGGCAGCTAAGAGGCTGAGGAGCAGGAATTGGGGTGGTAGGCAGCACCCAGCGTGTCTGGCTGCAGAGCCCTCGCTCCTAAGGCTACTCACCTGGGGATACGGGTTCTGGGGAGGCGGCCCCTCTGAGCAAACACCCTGGGAAAGAGGTCTCATCTCCATGGCCTTTGCTACTAATGCCCTCGGCACACCACAGAGGGCACAGCCACCTCTTCCGGCACCAGTGGCCCTGCCCCTCCCACCCGCCAGTTCTTGACCTGTCCCAGCCTTCCTGAGACTCTCAACGCCAAATACCTATTTTCCAGAGTGAAACGGGTTCACCAACAGCCCTCGAGCATCCTGTGATGGCTGCTGACCTTCTCCCCACCCCCCAGGTAAAGATGCTGCAGCTCAGAGAAACCGAGCTGTGAGGCTGTGCCATGTGGAGCAAGCTTCCCCCACCCTCCCATCATCTACCTACCTGGCCTGGTGGCCAAGCAACCCCACACTCCCCACAGGGGACCTGCCGGGAACACCAAGCACACAGCCCCAGCACCCCGGGAACCCCGCCGGAGGTGCAGCTGATGGTTCAAATATCAACCCCACCCATCTAACTTGGGGTGTCAGGGAGCTAACTGGCCACTAGGGCACGAACTTGCTTTTAAAAGGTTTACAGTCCTCATTTTGTAAAAAGACCACAGCCTGAGCACATGCACAAAGATGAAACTGGTGGGGGCTGTGCAGGGCACCCCCTGGGGAGATGTCAACAGCCCTAAGGCACCCTACCTCCCCAGCACAACCTAGGAGTCTAACCTCACAACAGACAACCTTGTCCTGTGGCAAAACAAACAGGGATGCGGAGGATGCTGCCTGGCCCACCCCTTCATGGGGTCTGTGCCCGCACTGCCCACCAGCTTGCTGCCATGCAGGCAGATGTGTTCAGGGCCTGCTTCTGTCCCCACACCGCCAGATGTCAGGAGAATATGCGGGTCAGAGTCTGGAGGGCTCAGCGTCACGGCAACAGTCACTATGGGGCATCTCACTCGCTTCTCACGACAGCCTGACCAAGAAATGTCACCCCCATGTTACTGATGGGGAGACGGAGGCTCAGGCAGGGAGGCGGCCTGGAGGGCACTCGATACACAGGCTTGCTCAACAGAAAGTCCTAGAGGTGGATGACAAAAAGCAAGGTAGTGTTTTTTTTTGTCACATCCCACGCACCCATTCATTTAATGGTTTAGCAAAGACGGGTGGTGGACCCACCAGACATTACTGCTTAGGGTCTGCAGGGGTGACGGAGACATTCTGGGGTCCTACACTCCCATGGGTACAAGGGCACCTCTGCCTCACCTCCACGGGAGGCCCCGACACGTGCCTGAAGCCTGAACCTTCAACCCTGGTGGAAGCTGCCCTGCGACAGTCCAGCTACCAGCCCCCTTTCCTTTCTAGCAAGCGTCAAGCAGTGGGTACCAGGTAATTCGTCCTAGAAAACCACCTTAGGAGGGGGGACACCTGCCGCAGTCCCCCTTCAGAAGCCTCCAGCTTCTCAGCGGAAAAGATGGTGGGGACAAGGACATGAGACTGCACACAGAAACCGGTTTTGGTTTTTTTTTCTTTCTTTCTACACAGTCCCGGCTTTTAGGGAGAGACGCACAGCCCAAGGCCTTCCTTTGGACTTTATCTTGACTCGCCAGGCAGTTGTGGTGGCCCTGCCTGCAACCGGAGACTGGGCGGGAAAACCCTGCGCGCTGGGCAACAAGAGCAAGGGCGACCCTGTGCCATCAGAGGGGGCACAAGTGGGGCTGTCCAGGCCCGGGGGTGGCGGGGGTGGGGTGGGGGCGGATGGGGAGTGGGGTGGGGGGGGGCGGAGGAAAGCGCCTTTGTGCCGCGGGCCTCCCTTCCCCCACCGCAATCCCCAGGAGCAACAATCAGTTATGCAAATCGTGGCCCCGCCCCCAGCCTGAGCGCCGCAGCCGCCGAGCCCCGCCCCCCTGCCCTGGGTCTCTAGGTTCACCTCTGCCGTCTGTCCGTCTGTCAGTCTCTCCCACACACACACAAATAGGCACAGGCGCCCTGAGGCATTACCCATCCAGCGAAGAAACCTGCCCCTGCCCCTGCCCCCACCGCCTCCTTCACGCTCTTTAGTCTTTTGAAACTCATTTTACCCTGATTTCACCCTGCCAGCCTCCTCCTCCACTGTACTGCCTGCCTCCTCTGGGGCCAGAACTGCTAACCCAGGGACGCGGTTCACACCTGGAAGAAGGGGGTGCCTGGCTCAAAGCTTCACCAGTAACTGAACACACGGCCCGTTGCTATTTAGTTTCGCGAGTTCTCCCAATGAAACACAATCATCTGAAGAGAAAAAGAACTGGCTTCGAGGGAGCGCGCTCCACATGAGGCCCGTCTGGACCACTGCCATCCGCATGGAAAGTCACAGCCAGGTGACAACTTCCGCTGGGGGCTCTTAGCCCCCTTGGTCTTTTTTTTTTTTTTCATGAGACACACACTTCTGATTGTTTCAGTTTCAAATTACCGTCAGCGTCTAAATTGGGAATCCTGGCTCCTCCACCATCAGCGCATCAGAGGTGGGTATTCAAAGCAGCACTTATTGACAAACGGCGATGCAAATCTGCCCCGTAAACTTGGACGCATGCAACACACACACACACACACACACACACACACACACAGCACTTATTGACAAATGGCGATGCAAATCTGCCCGGTAAACTTGGACACCTGCAACACACACACACACACACACATGGCCACTGTCCATCCCAGGAGTTTCTATCCCAACCAAGAAGAGGGGGTGTGCGTGTCATCTGTCACCCACAACCCCGAGATGGCAAACAGTGACCACGACAGAGATGACAGACATCTGTGGGCACACACAGAACCCTGCGCCTGTCACATCTCCAGTTAACCTTTTGCCAGCTTTGAAATAAAGACCATTAAAGACAAAGCCTAAATGTTTGCAGTGTGTCCTAGCTCCAGAATGGCAAAGGCCTCTTCTTACCTCCTGGGCAGGTGGGTCCCTAACCAAGGACATTTAAAACATTCCACCCTAGGAATGCCACAGGGGCAGGCCACAGGGAGTACTTTTAAAGGGGCCTGCAGGCCTCACCTCGCCCCATAACTGCATTCTCATCAGCTCAAAGAGCAACCCCTTTTCTGCTGGAAAGCTCCCCCACCCTCAAAACGCACTGTGGTCCTTGCTCTCAGCACAAGGGCTGCTCCCAGGCCTCACCTTATAAGCCCTCAAAGTCACTCTACAAACCGGAAGGGCCAGAGCCTTCCAACCAGTCCAACCTCCAACTCTGCTGTTCGCAGAGTGCTTGCTGTATACAGGCCGCTGACCTGCATTCCTCACATACTTAACCCGGAGAAGCCAGCCTCAGGCACCGTGTCCTCTGTTCTCTACCCGTGAGGACGCTGAGGCTCAGAGAAATATCAGGGTCGTGCAGGCAATAGCAGCTTGGGAGACAAATCTTACAAATTCAACTGTCTTAACGTTATAATGGGTCCCTGTGACTTCGGATAAAATTCCTAGAGACAGACTCGCACATAAATTTGAAAAAACATATCTCAAACAACTTAGATGGAGACTGGATGATATACAGGAGAAAGGTGGGTCAGAAGATAAACCGCGGCTTTGGTGACAGCATTTAGAACACTAAGGCCAAAAATGTGTGCCAAAGAATTATATTTTTAGAATTATATTTTTTATGCAAGTTGAGGGCAGAATGTAGTATTTCCAAATTAACATGTTATCTTCTATGACGCGTGATTTTAAACGCACAGAACCACATTAGGAACTTAAACATCTTAAGGAGGGGAAACGACTCCAGCAACAATGAAGCCACACCGACCCGCCACAGCTCAGCTCTGCCTCACGGACGCACACAGGCTCCAGCAAACCCTTCTGCAGTCCTCGATCCCTCTCCCTCCAGGACGTGCTGGGCCACGCAACCCAGGAAGCCACTGGGTTAGAAACGAGGTGCTGGAGTTCCCATTGTCGTCATGAAAAACAAAATCAAGCCCATCCTTTCCCACATTCCCAGGATATGAAGTTAATGGACAGATTTTTTCCTTCATGTTCCATTTTTCTCCCCTTGTCTTGGCTTAACCCAAGCGATGGCTAACGCTTGCTTAAAGGTGGTTAAGACAGGAGTTCCCGTCGTGGCTCAGTGGTTAACGAACCCGACTAGGAACCATGAGGTTGCAGGTTCAATCCCTGGCCTTGCTCAGTGGGTTAAGGATCCAGCGTTGCTGTGATAGGTCACAGACGTGGCTCGGATCCTGCATTGCTGTGGCTCTGGCGTAGGCCAGTAACTACAGCTCCGATTCGACCCCTAGCCTGGGAATCTCCATATGCCGCGGGAGCGGCCAAAAAAAAGACAAAAAAAAAAAAAGAAAGATGATGAAGACAATCTCATAACAAGGGTGGGTGTCTCGGTACCCACAAGCGGCGGGTTGGCTCACTCAGTTTACAATGTCCTTATTCCTAGGGGCCACACACAGAACTTATGACTGCAAAGACCCCGGGACCACTCAGAGCAGGAGGAAGAGGGGCTTCCCCAGGCAAGAGGGTCCCCCAGCTAGAGCTGCAGCCCTGGACCTTTCTAACTAGGACAGTAGGTGCCCCTCTGAAGGGGCTGCCAACAGCCAACGTCAAACCTCAAAACTAAGCCCCACCTTTGGGGGCTGAGACCCTTGCCTGGGTGCTTTCAGTCCACGTGCTGACAGCCAGACCAGGACCTGGCAGCTATTTTGTTTCATGGGGAGCAGGAGAGGCAGGGGCCTCGGGGCGGGCCGGCTGGAGGCTCGAGTTAAGTTTCGCTGGTGAGTGCCGGGGGCACAAAGGAAGGAACACCACTGGGGGAGGGGAGGCCGCAGAGCTGGAGGGCTGGGACAAAGGGGACAAGAGACAAAGGGACAGGAAAAGGGAGCCCGCTTTCTCCTCTGAGGAAGGAACTCTCCACGGAGCCTAGTATTTTCACTCACACCTCCCCAGGCACGATCACAGGTTTGAGGAGGCAGTGGCTTCAGGTGACCTGACACCCCTCCTGTCTCCGCTGCACGTAGGTTCTCCTCGTCCCCCACCCTCCCTGTGGCCTGTCCAGGCCCCCTCCTCAGCCCACTTATTCAGAGTCAGCAAGGCTGCCTTTGATCAGCTGCCGCTCTCCAGCCCCGATCTGCAACCCTGAAGAGAGACAAAGAATTATTTATTTGGAGAAAAGAAAAACCCTCCAAGTGTCAGCCGGTGACAGACGTGATACCCTCTATGCAGCAGCGAGGAGGTGGGAGCAAGGTGCCGGCTCTTCGAGTCTGCGGGTCTTTCCCCAGCAACACACGCCCGGGCCCCCTCTGCACCCTCCCTCCAGTCGGCCCTTGGGCTTTTCCCCCTTAAGACCCCTACCCACCTCCTCCCCGCTCCATCTCTACTGAGGGTGAGCGTGCCAAGCACCAGAGGGGCTCCAATAAAGAGGGCAACCTCTGAAAGGTGGGCAAGGTCAGACCAGAAAGACCCTGAATGTCTGGCTCTCGGTCAGGGGGACCTGGGGCTCTGGTCACTGCAGCTCCTGATGTGTTTGATTCTGATTCGGGTCTGCTTTTGACTTTAGGAAGGGCGCCGTCACATTTCACCTTAACAAAGCAAATATGGCATCCACACGGAGGCCAAGCCACCCCAGGGGCAGTTTCGGGGTGGGGCCAGGAGGCTGTGTGTCATCACCAGGAGGGACAGCACGAGAAAGCCAGGAGCCACCAGAGGAGCGGCCCCCTGCGAGAGACCCCAGCCCTCCTGTGCAAAACTGGCTCGGCTCCTTCCTCCCCTCCGTGCTGCCGCCCACACCAGGGTCCTGCTTCTCTGGACCCCACTCCAGCCCCGCAAAGAGCGGAGGACCTACAATGTGTGGGCACGACACAAGAGCATCACGCCCACTGGGTCAAGCCCTTTACACCCGCTGTTTTAAAACCAAGACTTATGAGCACAGACTGTGTGCCAGGCCCTGGGGGCTTAAGCGCTTGGTGGAGCCTGGGGAGGGACCATCCCAGGCCTGCAGTGGGGACAATGGGGACAATCAACCAGAGCGAGGCCGGGAGAGCTGCGCCAGGCTCCTCCCTCCTGTGCGGTCTGGGCCAGGATGGGCTGGGCAGCCAAGCTGGAGGTGGCCGTGGCTCCAACATCAGGTCAGGGGCAGACCAGACCCTCCCCCAGAGCAGCCGATGCTGCTGCTCCAGAGAGGGCTGGCCTCCCCTCCCTCTTCCCTTTACTATCTCAGCAGCTCCTCCCCACCGCTTCCCCTCACCTCCCTCCACCCACCGGGCCAACAACGCCAGAGCCCCAGTGACTCCCTGGTCAGGCCCCAGCAACTGGCCCACCAAATGATGAGACCAAGGATCGGGCCACCACTCAGCTCTCAATCAGAACTAGCGTCCGTCCTCGTGCAAAGAATTCCATGGTGACACATGCTCCACGATAAAACCATTTTCGAAAACAAAAAAGGGAGAAGAAAGAAGCCATGTGTATCTTGAGTCTGCAAGGCAGCCCTGGACGGGGCCAAACACAGCTTCCTGAGAAGCGGTGGCCCAGAGCAGCCCCAGCCTGTGACCCTGGCCCTCCCCGGGGCGGGATATTCCAGGACAAGCCCGCTGACTCACCGGAAAGGGTGGCACTGTGGCAGGCACCTGTGCCTCGGAGATGGCCTTGGCCTGGCGGCAATGCCCAGCCCATCACTACGAGGAGGGGGATCTGTGTCCCTGGCAAAGCCTAGGAAGCTTAATTCCGGTAGGAGGGAAGCCAGGCCCCTGAAAGCTTCTTCAAAACCAGCCGACCCTACACTCTTTTAGTTGATGTTCTTGTGGATTCGTGTTTCCAACCATCGAGTCTTAAAAAAATTTCACTACAGGACTTCCCACTGTGGCGCATCGGAAACGAACCTGACTGGGAACCATGAGGTTTTGAGTTCGATCCCTGGTCTCGCTCAGCGGCTTAAGGATCCGGTGTTGCCGTGAGCTGTGGTGTAAGTTGCAGACACGGCTCGGATCCTGTGTTGCTGTGGCTGTGGTGTAGGCTGGCAGCTACAGCTCCGATTTGACCCCTAGCCTGGGAATCTCCATGGGCCATGAATGCAGCCCTAAAAAGCATTTAAAAAGAAAAAAACAAAAAACAAAAAACAAAAACAATTTTTTTTCCCACTAGAATAGCAGCCATACAAGAACATTTTTGTTCCAACTCTTTTCCTGTCTCCAAGGTGCAGCCCAGTCCTCACCTTCTCCAAACTCCGAGCCGCACCTGACAAGGTCCCAGACGAGGAGCCGCCCACAGACGCTGGGACCACAAAGGCATCCTTTCCCACCACTTTCCAGACAAAGAAGCCAACGTTCAGTTAACGTCAAGCAGCCAGTCCAAAAATCACACAGCCAGTTGGCGCGACAGCCAGGGGGCCAGGGCAGGAGGATGCAAAGCAGACCCGGGTGTTCTCTGGTCGGGGGGGGGGGGGTTGCCCAGGGGACAGCAGAATGCGTCCCGGGGCTTCTTCAGGGGACAAGCCCATCTGAACCTGCAGGACAGGTCTCCCATTTAAAGAGGCGTAGTTGGCATCTTAAAACGCACGAGCCCCAGATAAAGGGGATGAATAGTCCATAAGCTCCGTGAGGACAAAGACTTCGCTGGTGTCCTTCTGTCTGGAGCCACACCTCAGGGGCATCAACTGTTTGAAGAAGGAAAAACTAGACTGACTGACTGACTATCTAAGGAAAACAAGCACCTGCTCTGACCCCTCAGTGGGTGTTGGATAAAGTGTCCTCCTGCACCGAGAGCATTAGGATGGGTTTACTAGAAAGCGGTGATTTAAAGGGAGTGAGCAATTCACATCCCAGGAAAAGCCTGAATGGCCAGCCTGGAACCAAAGAAGCTTCTTCTCCCCACCGCCCTACCCCCTCCCACCCCGCCAGGGTGTGGCTGGACCTTCCCTGAAGCACAGATAAGAGCCACTGACAATTAGAAGCCACAGCCACTGCTCAAAGACCCACAGCCCACGTCCTGAGCCGCCCCCTGGAATCTTGTTTATCCTCCTCCGCTAAGCAAACACAAGTCTTCTCAGATAATGCAAAGGTCAACTGCAGACTTTCTGTGGGCTGATAAAATCACCACCAACCCCGAATTACAGGGGGGTCAAATCATAAAATATTCCCTCTCAGGGAAGCAGGGGGAGCTAGAGGAATCAGAACCGGGCTGTTCCCGTCATCCCAGGCCAACCGACCCCCCCAGCCCTGCTCCCCCACCGAGACTCCAGCTGAGTGAAGCTGTTCAGGGTCCCAGACCACACCCCTGAGCACCCCCCCCCAACCCCCTTCCCAAAACCCAGAAACTGAGAAGAAGAGTCACAGGGCTTCTGGCTGAGAAGCCGGCAAAGCTGGGCTCACTCAATACTGGGCCTTTCCCACACATCTCTGAGGACCATTCTCTTCTGAGGCTCCATCAGTGTCAGAAACGAATCTCAGAAAAGAAAGGCAGGAGCTCCCATCACGGCTCAGCCGAAGCCCACTAGTATCCTCGAGGACTCGGTTCCCATCCCTGGCCTTGCTCCGTGGCTTAAGGATCCGGCGTTGCCGTGAGCTGTGGTGTAGGTCGCAGACGTGGTTCAGATGCGGCGTGGCTGTGGCTGTGGCTGTGGTGCAGGCCGGCAGCTGAAACTCTGATTGGACCCCTAGCCTGGGAACTTCCATATGCCGCAGGTATGACCCTAAAAAGCAAAAGACAAAAAAGGAAAAAAGAAAAGAAAGGCAAACACCAAGGTCAAGGCTTCAACTGGGCAGCTGTACTCAGACATGTCCTTAAGGCCCGAGGCTTCAGGGAGCCGCTCAAGTACAGAGAAGGGGCCCCGGGAGGCAGGGAGCCACCTGGTTCTTCCTAATCACTCCTTTGGTCCACAAATAGGAACTGGGTGTTAAGCCCTCAGGAGTCAAGCTCTGCGTTTAAGGGCCCTACTCCATGGGCTCAAAGACGAT
This sequence comes from Phacochoerus africanus, assembly GCF_016906955.1. Lineage (NCBI taxonomy): Eukaryota > Metazoa > Chordata > Mammalia > Artiodactyla > Suidae > Phacochoerus > Phacochoerus africanus. The sequence continues at coordinate 157,450,869 of NC_062551.1, read as the reverse complement.
CGTGAGATGTTCCTTAGAACTTTGACATCCAAATCGAGACTTGATCAATGAACAGGAGCTCCTCAGGGGGAGGTGCTCCAAGCAGGGAGAGCATCTGTGCGAAAGTCCTGAGGTAGGAAGCCTGGCCCCTTCCCTTCCTTAACTATACATAGCCTGGCAACAGCTGGGTATCTAGGTCTCAGGGTTCACACCCCACCCCACCCACAGAAATACACAGTCCTCGTTTCCATTTTCTTTTCTTTTTTTGTCTTTTCTTGGGCCACATCCGCGGCATACGGAGGTTCCCAGGCTAGGGGTCGAATCCGAGCTATAGCCGCTGGCCTACACCACACCCACAACAATGCCAGATCCAAGCCACATCTGTGACCTACACCACAGCTCACGGCAATGCCAGATCCTTAACCCCCTGAGCAAGGCCAGGGATCGAACCTGCAACCTCATGGTTCCTAGTCAGATTCGTTAACCACTGAGCCACAACGGGAACTCTCTCATTTTCATTTTCAAATGCAAAAACGTTCCAAAATACTCTCAATTTCCCCCCCCCCCACAACACACGAGGTCCACCACCTCCTCACCCCTCCCTGTTGACCACGGTTCCACCTCTGTGGTGGTTTCTCGGGAGGAGGAGCTTCTCGTGCCTGAGCGGCTCCCATGGGCCCACAGCGCAGGTCACAGCCTAGCTCCTCACTGGCCAAGGGTCACCCCAGCTGCCCATCCACGTCCCCAGAGCAGACCTGGGCAGGGACAAGGGGGGCGGGGCCTGCTTCCCAATCCAAAAAAAAGAGCAGACCCGATCGGCTCGGGATGGCGCAGGCAAGGAAGGAAGGAAGGAAGGAGGAAGGCATCTCAAGCACAGGAAGTCCTCACTCATCCCCAGATGAGACCAGAGTGCAGCCCAGCAACCCGCACCCCGTTCTGGGAAGGGAAAGGGGGTCTGGGGACAGGGAGTGGGCGTGGGAGCACAGCTCTGGCCCCGTATGTGGCGCGCACTGGAGACACACAAACATGGCTCACTGACAAGCGTTTGGAAGCTCTGTCCGCACCCCCACTCTCCACCAAACACAGACTTTGGGAAGAAAATGAATCAAGTTTTACAAGCTTCCCTATTTACCCAGAGCTACAAATCTATCAGTGGGGAAGCTTTTAAAATAAACTCTCTCCCAGCACTGTCACTTCCTTTCTTCTATTTGCCACGACCCACCCCCATACACACACACACACACCTCTTTAACCTTGGCAGTGGATCCTGAGTGTGAAAGAGAAATTCCAAACTCAGACACACATCAATGCCTACCACCTGTAAATACCCCCGGCTTTTTATTCTCCTCTTCTCATTTACCCCTGCGTCTAAACACACCCAGCACTGAGAACACTAGTTACCCTTCGGCCTCTCCTCCTGGCATTCCAGAAAGATTCACTGAGCTGCCTCCAGGGCACTCTGCAGCTCTGCCTCAAAACAAGGGTTCTGCAAGTGCCATCTCCAGTTTACAGAGGAAGACACTGAGGCTCAAAAGGCAGGCAACTGGTACGGGTACAGGGTACTCTGTGGGAAAGGCCCTGGTGCCAACAACAACCCAGGCTGCTTTACCTGGTTCCCACAGGTCCACAGACCACAAAAAGCAAAACTGCTCCCTTCAAAAAGAAAGGAAGGAAGGAAGGGAGGGAGGGAGGGAGGGGGGGAGAAAGAAAGAAAAGCGGGGGAGGACTCATTCAGTGTCACCAGCACCTGGAGTTTCCTGCTGTGGTGCAATGGGGAGCACTGGGACACAGGTTCGAGCCCCAGCCTGGCACAGTGGGTTGAGGATCCCGTGTTGCCGCAGCTGCGGCTTAGGTGGCAACTTTGGCTCAGATCTGACCCCTGGCCTGGGCGGTCCATATGCCACAGAAAGAAAAAAAAAAAAAATCACCAGCAGCTTTAACAATAAATCTTAAAAACTGATGCCGTTCGTTTTGAGGCTCATAGAAAAAAAGGATCATGGAAAACCTAGTGACCAGAAGTCAAGCCTGAGCTTCCACACCAGCGACGTCATTCGTGTGGTTCCTGGAGGCTCGGGGTAGCTTTCCCAGGGCAGGAGGATGTCCAGCAGGCAGGCTGCAAGGAGCTGGCAGTGGTCAACCTCTCACGGCCCCCGGGACTTGGGGAAGGAGAAGCGAGGACTGAGGGCCTTCCTGCAGCAGCCCCTGGACCACTTCTAAGGCTTGAGAGTCTCTAGATAATACAACCCACATGCGTAGCTCCTTAAAGCCTTCCGAGCGGGAACACATTGTGCACCCCCAGGGGCAGCGGGGTAAGTTGGGAGAAGCTGGGAGGAGCCCTCTGCACAGGAGAGGATCCAGGCTATGTGCTGGGGTCTGTGGCTGGAAGCAGCTGGGATCTCACGCCCAGTTCCAAGGCTGCTCACAACCCATAGTGCAGCCTGAGCTGGGGAGGCAATGCCACAATACCCTCCAGAAAAACAGAACCAGAAGGAGGACTTGCTGCTCCACTTCCAATCTGGCCTCGCCAATTCCTCCTAAACCCTCTGACTGGCTTCCTATAGCTCTAAATCCATAAACAGGCCCTGCTTTTGGATCCCATCCTCCTGCCCAGCAAGAAGCCCCTCTCTGGCCTCTGTATGTCCCCGACCACGAGCTAAGAGGATCCCCTCCTGCCTGCGGGCTGGCATCCTTCCTCCCCCACAACCCCGGCCCATCCTCCACCCCTGGACCCTCTATACCTGGGCACCTCCAGCCCCAGCTCTCAACGTGCCTCGGCAGGACAGCAGTAAGAACTTCCACGGCACCTGCCCTGCCCACTGGATGGCTCAGAACATGAGAAAATCAGCTGTAAAAAAGTCCCATGTCACTCACGTGTGCGGGTGTCTCTGAGGGCCCGCCATGCTTCACAGACACAGTAGTGTCCTCCCTGGATTCTGTCACCTATTACCTCTGGCTTCCAGGGTGCTGGTCAGAAAACCCCCTTGAGGAGGTCCCTGGTGGCTCAGAAGGTTAAGGACCCAGCACTGTCACTGTTGCGGCTCAGGTCACTGCCATGGCCTAGGTTTGACCCCTGGCCCGGGAACTTCCACATGCCACAGGGTGCAGCCAAAAAAGAAAAAAAAAGAAAAAAGAAAACCCCCATATGGAGTGAGAGACTGAGGGAGACACTAAAAACTACTCTAACTCAAGGACTGAACTGCTTAAATGTGAAATCCAACTTCTCATTTAAAGCAAAAGCAAAGCTGCCAAACGCCGGGCCATCCCTCCTTCAAGAAAGGAAGGATTTCCAACTAACCCTTTCAACCAAATCCAATGTGGCCTCTTAACTAAAATCCCTCTGCTCTACAGAAGGGCCTTCTCGGATTATTTTCCTTCAAAAAAGCATAATTTACACATCGAGTGTCTTTACTTTCCAAACCATTCAGAATTAGGGAAAGGGGGGAAAAAACACGTCTGTTTCTATTTGAAACTGTCAAAATTAGCATTCAGTAATTAAAAATCACACCCTTTCTCTTAATAACCTAACCAGCATGATACAATCAGGTTGTGCCAACTCTTTAATCTAATTGACTAATTACAGATTTTAATTTAGTCAGTTACTGAACAACTGTTGACAATTTGTTTTCATTAGGGACAGAACAGAATAAATATTTAGGCTTCCCGTCACAGCGACGCCTGTGATCAGCTCCCCACCCGTGACCCCAACGTCAGAGCGAGCTCTGGTTCCAGCAACATCCTGAGACCCAGGTGAGCCTGCAGCTCGCCGGCCACGTCTCAGCTCCGTCCTGTGTCCCCACAAACCCTCCCACGAGCCGGCCCGCTCACGGCAAGATCCCCAAGTGCGAGCGGTGGCCTCGCTCCCCAAAGCACAGGCAATTCCCAAATTCACACACGTCACTCAGGAAGTGGCACACACTTAAATGCTGTGAAGAAAAATAAATCCAGCGCTACATGTCACTGGCTTTTAAGCAACAAAATAAGTTAACAGTCAAAATAGGTTCATCTGCATTCATCTCACTGGGATGCAAACTGTCGCTGACATCTTTTGTTTTTTCTCTCAAAGACACATGTTTACAGGTTGCTACAGAAATGATCCCATTCTTTCGAAGAGCGTTTTTTTCCCCAAGGTCCCTCCTCGTCTCTCAAAGTCACCCGAAAGGTTAGTCAAGTGACCATGTCCTCCAGGGCTAGGAATGGGGCCCTGGGTTCAAATCGTGCTCTGTGGTTTAATGACGTCACACCCACAGCTCATCGCTTCCCTGCGCGGAGGAGCCTCGAGTTTCCTGATCCAAGGAATGGGATAAAAACAGCCTCTGCCTTGTAGAGTTACAGGGATTAAACGGTGCCTGGCCCAAGATGTGCCATGAAGACTAATCACCACTGCTTCAGAAATGGCTTTTGTACCCCTCCCTGTCCCCAGGCTGCAAATGAGGACATTGAGGCCCAGAAAGAAGACAATGGCCGGTGGAAGGGGGCAGCCAGGAAGTGGGGAAGCCTAGTGAGAAAGCTGATTTCTGGACCCACCGCCTGGTGATCCATCTCCTCCACTCAATGCCAGCTCACAGCGGCGGGGGGGGGGGGGGGGGTAACCACAGTACCTGCGCCTTTGCAGGTGTGTGGGGATGGGGGGCTCTGGAGCATCCTCGGTTGGGAAATGGGAGCGCTCCACCCAAGAGCTCGCCCCCTGCGGTGTCCAAGCCCCAACCTGCATATTCCCTCGCAGGAAAGCCTTGCCTGCCCTGCCTATGATGCCGTGGAGACCCAGAGCCCACGCTGACCTCTGACCCTCCTCTCAGGAGAGAGGTGAGGCCTTCCTTCCACAGAGGCCAGCTCTGGCCTTCCCAGAACACAGCCAGAAGGAGCTAAGCGGGCGGGGAAGCACAGACATAAGGTCAGAGCGTCCCAGGCTAAGAACTCTAACCTGGTCTCTTGGAAACTTCAGGGACGCTGGGGCATGGCTGTTTTGTTGTTGTTGTTTTAACAGCATCAAAATTGGGTTTGCCTCAACTGAAATAAACCCCAAATTTCCAATGTTTTCTGAGATGATGAGACGCTTTCATCAGTAACTATTATGTAGGTCTCGCTTTTCCTATGTCTTCATTAAAATGAGTGGTGACTCAATGTATGCAATCTATCTGTAAATAAAATATTTTCAAGCATGCGGCCCAGAGGGAGTGAAAGCGGATTAATAAAAGCAAGCCTTCAAAGTGAAGCTATGGGAGTTCCCTGGTGGCTCAGCAGCTTAAGGTTCCAATGTGGTCAGGAACACCAGGCTTAGGGCGCCGCCGTGGCACAGGTTCGACCCCTGGCCTGGGAGCTTCCGCGTGCCGCAGGCATGGCCGAAAATAAATACATAAATGCAATGAAGAGGTGGGGAAGCTCTTCCTTCAGGTATAGGAGCCCGAAGCAAGATGTCTACTTCCCAGGTGAGCTCACTGAAAACCAGCCCGGCCCCTCTGCCCCTGGGAAGCACAGCACGGGTGAGGAGCCAGCCGACCCACAGACAGGCCTTTAGCTCGTGTGCCCCCTGGGAACCCACGCCCCCCCCTAGTCCTGCCAGCCCTGGGTCTGGGCAGTGGGTCACCAATTACTTAAGCAGCAAAGATGCCACATCTGGTCCTCATTCTCAGGGAAGCAGCGTGGTGGAAGCAGTGAAGGGCACTTTAGCTAAAGCCCACCCTCAACAGTCCTGAATCCCTCGAGTGCCTCAGTTTCCCTTCCATGAAACAGGAATACAGAACTTAACCCACGGGGCTCCTCTGAATACAACGGGAGATAAAAGCAGCACTCCGAGAGGTGTCCAGCACACAGTCAGCGCTCAATACAACTGTTTGCTGTCATCGGTTCTTCCTTTATGAAATGGGCAGAGTATTGTGTCCCCTACCCCTGCCTGAAGGAGGTGAGACGTGACTAAGAACTTTTTAAAAAAACCTGGCACATAGTAAGTGCTCAGGAAACACCAGCTTCCTTCGTTAAACAAGAGACTCACCATTCTCCAACCACGACACCGTCGTTCCGTAGCTACACCAAGAACCCATCGCCTTGGCTCTCAGTGGCTCACTCCCCATGGAGGATCACACTCCCTAAAATCCTGGGGAGGGGGCCGCACAGCCCAATAGGGTGGTCTGGACCCGCCCTCTCCTCCTCCAGGTCCCTGAGACAAAGATGCTGCCAGCAAAATAATGCCCCACAAAGGATGTGGCGACAGTCCACTAGGTTTAAGTTCATTTTCCGTAGCTGGGGGTCAGAATCGACTGAAGCGTTCTGGTGATCAGGTTTTCTGCAATTCCCTAGGCCGCGCATCAGCTCGCTGACAGAAGCTCACTGCGGTATTTAAAGAGGCAGCCATCACAACTAACTCAAATTGTATTGGCTTCCCCGACGCTGAAATGCTCTGCTGAAACCATCAATTGGCCAATTCGGAGATAACGCAGTGGCTGAAATTCCCTGTCATGCTGTAAAATCCCCTTTTGCAGCGGCTCCGCAGCCTGGAGACCCACAGCCAACCCTGCGCCCAGAGCCGGGGCCAGCACTGCCTCGTGGAACACAAGTGGGCGCTGGCCAAGAGGCAGGGCCTCCAGAGAGGGGGGAACATGTGCTACTGGAAGCCTTTGAAGGGACAGCGAGAAGGGAGCGGCCGCGTGCGCACGCCTAGCACCAGGGCTGCCCGCTGGGCTGTCTGCCCCCTCGGCCCAGGCCACACGGCCAAGGCCACAGGCAGCCCGCAGCACCTCCCGGGGAAAGCTGCAAATTCCAACCGGATGGCCCAGACGCAGAGCCAGTGCCAACCCCCCACGTGGAGGTTTTCTAAAGTCAGTGGCCGCCAAAGGGATCGGGAGCTCGAGTGGCCATGGACTTGCTAGGTCACCATCCTGCTCCAGGCCTCGGGTCCCTCATCCATAAACTGAGAGGCTCCTTCTTGAAATACATTCCACGATTTGATGGTCTGTTCACGTTTGAAACAGACCACGATTTCCTAACCATGTTTTACACATGCTCACCTGGCGTCCAAAAAAGCTTGAGCGGTAGGAAAACAAGCCAAACCTTACTTCCCATGGTTTCACATCACAGATGAGCTCAGAGGAGCCAACCCAAGGCCACCGCAAAGAGGCAGGACTTGAACTCTGGTCATCCAAGTCCAAATCCGCTGTGCTGCCCATGACACTGCCTCTGTCCCATCACCAACCAGCACAGGGCCAGGCATGCAGCGGGCACCCAGGAATAACTGCCCACCAGCCCATAGCTGTCCTGGGCCAGTCTGCACTGTTCACCCCAAGAGCTCGACAAGCTGTCGCCAGCATCCAGGGCAAGGAGGTCTGCCGCTGCAGAGCCTGCTCTCTCAAACAGGCTTCTGTGACTGCGAGAGAAGGATCAGAGGAAAGCCTCAGACAGGGGCCCCAGGGAGCAGCTGTGCTTCTTAAGGTCAGAGGGCTGTAAAACAGAAGTGAAATGTCAGGCGCTTCACCCAAACACACAAAGAGCAGGGGACACAAAGCCCGCCTCGGAGCTGTGCAAACAGCTGTCACCGGGAGGGGACAGGGAATCTGGAAGGCTGGGCCAACCTGGGTCAGACAGGATGCCCGGAGACCTATTCTCAAGCTTCTTGCTGTGACGAGAGCCTGAGCCCCGCAGATGTTCAGGCAACATCCTCCGCAGGGGGCCAGGAACCCCCGCCTAAACGGCAGACAGGCTGGAGGAGCTGCCCCCGGCCACCCCGCAGGGGCGAGGGGCAGACTTCAAGTGGGAGCCCCTTCTGGTTCAGCACTCAGCAAGCATCTGCCGGGCCCCTCTCAGAGGCTCGATGCACTGAGAACAGGGCAGCGAACACCAAAAGCAGCGGTACCCAGGAACCACCAGGCATCGCTCTGGGAGGAAGCCGGGGACCCAACGCTCCCAGGAACCCTCGGAGGTGGGAAAGCCTCCTGCCTTCTTCCAGATCAGAAAACCAGGGTCAGCAATCACCTGCCGCTTGGCCAAAGCCAAGCAACTTACAGGACCCCAGTCTCAACTTCCTGTCCTTTTGGGGGGAGTGGCTTTCAAAGGTTAGACTGAGACCCGCAAAAAGGCAAAGTTTACATAGAAAACCCAGGGCCCGTGTTTCTTTATAAGCACCCGTAAATCGCTTGAAAACAGAAGTTGCCGGAAAGAATGCTTAGGTTCACTCTGTGAGGATACAGAGTTTCTTTTTTTGTAACTGCCAGTTGTGACCCACTAAGTTCATTTCACAGGGCACTAATGGGTCACAACTCGCAGTTTGCAAAACAATGTGTTACCACTCGCCACTTGTCCAGCTCCATTAAAACGTGTATTTAGCAGGCCTGATCCCTGATCCTGGGGCAGGGATCAAACTCGTTTGGATTCTCGAGGCTGGAGAACCTTAGCTCACCACCCTCAGGATTTTCAAACTCCACACCTGGCCCCAGGAGCAGAGGCCGCAGAAAGGGGGTAGGGATGGGGGCTCGTGCCTGCAGGGGCTTTCAACCTAGAAGAGGGAAGGGAAGAAATACAACCTTGACCCCAATCACTCTCCTTCCAGGAAGCAGGTAGCAAACGAGTAAAAGTCACAGAGTTGAGGGCGGCGGGGGCAAGGTGTTCCCACGGGGGTGGGGGGGTCCTGGCAGGCCTGGTGGTGGCAGCCACATGCCAGGCTGGCATCTGCTCTACGGCAGGGCTGGCCGGCAGAGGAGCAAAAACCCCATCTCAGGCATCCGGTGGGGGACACCAGGAAAGGGACAGAGAGAGCTGGGGAAGTTCAGGGTTCCTAGAGCAAGGGGGGGCGGTGACACGAGGAGAAATGGACACACTGAACCGGGAGCGTCCGCGCGTCATCGCCTCGTCCTCACGGGCAGCGGGGCTGGTCTGGAGGCTGCATGTGCGACCCCCACCCCCAGCCACCTGAGGGGGCTTGAGGAAGGGGGCTCAGGCCCCGGGACCCAGAGTGCTCACCAACCAACAGGTGGCTCATGCATCCCAGGCACACCCCCATCATGCCAACACCATTCCGCAGCTGCCCACCTCACCCCCCTTCTGGCCATCAGGACGCCAGGACTCATGCCAGGCCTGAGGTGAGATGACAAGAACAAGAGCACACACAGGGCTCTGCTGCACCAGGCACTCCATGTAGCATGTGTGCACACACACCCACTTAATCCTCGTAACAACCCCAGGAGGCTGGTATGCTTTATTTTACTTATTTATTTTTATCTTTTGTCTTTTGTCCTCTTTTTTTTTTTTTTTTTTTAGGGCCACACCATGGCATATGGTGGTTCCCAGGCTAGGGGTTGAATCGGAGCTGTTGCTACCAGCCTACGACACAGCCACAACCACACCAGATCCGAGACACGTCTGCAACCTACACCACAGCTCACAGCAACGCTGGATCCTCAACCCACTGAGCGAGGCCAGGGATCGAACCTGCAACCTCATGGTTCCGGCCGGATTTGTTTCCGCTGCGCCACGGTGGGAACGCCATCTATTTTTTTTACTTTATTAATCTCATTTTCTACCCGAGGAGACCAAGGCACAGAGAGGTTAATGAAGGTGTCCAAGTCTGCAGCTTGTAAGGGCGGCAAGGCAGCGCAGGACAAAGGAAAGGCTCCTGGGCCCTGATGTGGTCTGAGTCCTATCTGTGAGCTCAGGTGGGCGGCATCTTTCCTCTCTGGGCCTCCCTGGAAGCTGACTAGGTGACTCCAGCCCCACCAGCTGCAGCCAGGCTGTTACACAAACCACATTAAATACCCTTCCTGGCCGCCTCATGGGGGTGCGGCTGTTTACCTACCCCCCAGGAGTGGAAAGAGGGGGCAGCCCATGCACCCAGAACCAGCTTCCAGAGAACCTGCCACGGCCAACACATCGCTTCCTCGCCCTCTCCTCCAAGCCCCTTTCTGAGTCTCCTCACTCAATTCAAAGTCAGGTGAGGCCCAAGGCCAGCCAGGGCAAGGCAGGCACCAGAGAGGATGAAGGCAAGGCACTGACCACAGGGCTTTCAAGCCTGGTCACCCCTGAAAGCATGTACACAGCACAGCTAACCCTCCCCGGGCAGTTTTCCATGCCTTTCTCACGGCCACCCCCGTGGTAAGCTAAGCAAGGACCCACCTTACGGTCAGGAGGGCAGCCCTCCCCCTGCCCCCCATCCCTGCTAACGAGATGCACCCAGGTTTCTGATTGTGCCAAGCTTTAAGCTCTTCCCATTGGGCTACAAGGTAGCCACTCACAGGAGTGGGACAGGACCACTCTGTCCGACACAGATAAGGGGCACAGACGTCTCAGGGGAGCATTTATCTGTACCAGCCTGTGCCAGGACCGCCCGCTCTGGCCCTCACAGGGGTGCTGCGGGGGAGACAAGACACTGCACTGAGTATTGGGGGAAGGACTATACACCTCAGAGGGCATCACTGAGAAATTCAAGTGTCTGGTTCCGCAGGGTCAATCTGCTCTCCCAGAAAGAATATGCTGTTACCTCCACTGTATTACAAGTTTCTGGGAAAAATTTTAGGGCTGTAAATACAAAAGAAACAAACTCACAAAGCACTGGCCACAGAGAAACAACCATTTCATACGAGTAATCCAAACTTAACTCGCACAATGGTCCCACAAAGGAATCACTATTTCCCCATTCAACAGATGGGAACACTGAGGATCCAAAAACCCGCCCTGCCTGGAAACGACAGAGTAGGGACTGGAACTCAGGCGTGTGTCCCAGCCACCTGTCAGAGCACCAACGCTTTAAAATCCAGAGGATTCGGAGTTTCCGTCGTGGCGCAGTGGTTAACGAATCTGACTAGGAACCATGAGGTTGCGGGTTCGGTCCCTGCCCTTGCTCAGTGGGCTGACGATCCGGCGTTGCCATGAGCTGTGGTGTAGGTTGCAGATGCAGCTCGGATCCCGCGTTGCTGTGGCTCTGGTGTAGGCTGGTGGCTGCGGCTCCAATTGGACCCCTAGCCTGGGAACCTCCATATGCCGCGGGAGCGGCCCAAAAAACAGCAAAAAGACCCACACACACACACAAAAAAAAAATCCAGAGGATTCAAGGCCCAAAGGGGGAAAGAAGAGCCTAACACAGGGAGAGAAACATTCCTAAAACGCATCTCGCCAAAGCTACAGAAAACCCCATTACCCCGGCAAATCGAAAACAAACCATCATTATTGTCTGTTTGCTGTAAGCTCCCAGCAACATGCATTAAAGAAGTTTATGTGAATCGTCTAATGCACTTGTACCACGGTCAGAATTATTCCCAAGCTAAAAAAGATTAATTTTTCTAAATACTCTAAACCCTAGCACCATTATAAAGGCTACAGTTGGTGTAACATTTCTGTTATCTTGGCGGACAGGCCCTCAAGCACACACACCTCCCCTGAGCTCACACACGCACACTCACCCATGGAGGCGGGAAGGTCAAGGGAAGGGGCGAGGCGGCTCTGGCCGAGGTCCCCGCTCCAGAGCCAAGCCGGCTTCCCTACGGCAGAGAGGTGGGTGTCTCCCAGCTCCCTCAGAGCCGTGGCTGGCACACAGCTAACACTTGGTCCAAGTTTACAAATGCTCAGCTAACAAAGATGGCATTATGCACGGACTGGAGCGGACGGCTGGGCTTGGAGTTGAAATGGAGTGACCAGTGCCAAACTTAGTTTGGGTCCCCAGCACTCCCCGCCCCCTGCCCCGCCCCACCTCCTGCCTTGAAATCAAGGGCAAGGATTTGTAATCTGGGGTCTTGTCGCCACTTGAAACCCATTAAGGTGGCCACACTGCCCGGGTTCTGGCAAAACGCAATTCGAGTTACTCATGTCGTGTTTAATTAGCTACCGACGGAGGAGTCTGGCAGCCTCTGGGGTTAAAAGGAACTGCAGCAAATAGGGTGGGAGCCGGAAGAAAGGCCACAACACGCAGGCTGAGCACCAAGGGGAGCAGGGAAAGAAATGACTGTGTGTGTGTTTTGTTTTTATCATCTGCCACACAAGGGTGCTAAGGGTCAGAGCCAAAGGCAACACCGTGAACTTGCCAGGACCTCTGGGCAGATAGCTGGGCCGCTTATTGCGGGGGAGAGCACGCCCCCAGCGCCTCCGAGCCCCAGCTGCGGGCCTTCTCCGCCCGCGCTGGCCACCCTCTCGTGCCCCTGCCCCGAAGGGTTCTGGCAGGCGTGGACGCTCCCCGCCGGCCTGGCAGGAACCTCAGCTCAGCGCATCCAAGGAGAGCCCTCTCAAATATCACTTTGCTATTTCAAACCCACCAAGGACGCTGGACCCCTGCCACAGAGCCACAAATACCTCCACTGCCATCCACACCCAGGACTCTGGGGCACTTTCTGATTTTAAGTGCCCCGCCTGGAGACAAAGGCTCACAGCTGGGGGTGCAGGGGGGTCAGCGGAGTCCTGCCGTGGTGGGGGGGAGGCGGAGGGAGCACAGGGGCAGCTCCACTGAGGCTGATCTGAAAGGGACCTCACGTCTTGGGGCAGGGAGACTGAGGCTCAAGATGCGCCAAGGTCGTAGACTCCACGGCCGCTGGGCACCCCAAGTTCTTCAGTGGGGACCACAGAGGGGCTTCGGACAGCAGCCCCTGAACCTCCTGAAATCATGCACCAAGTCTCCCTTGTGGGGATACGTGCATTTTCCGGGAGCAAAGGCCAATCCTTCTGTCACATTTTCCCTGCCAAAAGAGCCACCCGGCGCACCGTAACAAACGCCTTCCTGGAGCCCAGGTTCCCTCCTCTGCCAGTGACTCTGCAATCACCTCTCTGGGGCTTTGGTTTAATTCTCTGCTAAATTCATTTCCTCGGTGACTAGATATGGGCACCCTTTGGGTCAAAGGCAAATATCTTCCCTCTGTTTTGCAGCAAATTCTGTATCAAATGAGGGTTGTCCAAAGCTGAGAGATGGCATTTGAAAGACTTGGGTCTAGTCCCAGCTCTGCCACCTCCTGGCTACAGGCCCTTGGACAAACCATCTGAACACCAGGCCTCAGTTTCATCATCTGTAAAATGGGGGGGGGGGGGGGGGGATTTAATCCCAAAACCTGACCAAGAGGCAGCTGTGAAGCCAAAAAACCACAATCACGTATTGAAAAGGCGTTACACAAAGTACAACAACGTGAGCATCACGGCTCTCCAGCACCTTCTACTCAGAGGCACTGAGCTGGTACGTGGAAGCATCCACCCCACCAAAGGCCAGGACCAGACAGACATTGGTGTCTAGGAGAACCCATGGGGACCCACGGGCTTCCTCAGCACTCTGAGAACCACTGCTCTGGCCGGAGGGGAACAGCAAGGAAGCCACAGGCGGAGTCTCCAAGAGTCTCCTCCCATGGCCTCGGGGCTCTTCTGACTTCAGGAAAACCAATTTCTCAGAAAAGTCCATTCCGGGTACCAAACCCCCAATGCTCTGGGTTACATGCGGTCAACATGAGGCCGCGCCAGCTTACACACCATGAGCCAAGCAAGCTGAAGTTGCCAGGTGTGCGGGGGGTGGAAATAGATGGTGACTCAAATAAAAACTCACCAATTCAAAGAAAATTTAAACCCCTCGCCCGCTGAGCCATCTGGTTCATTCCAGGCCCTGTAGCCTGGCTTGAACCAGTGAGCCTTTGAGGTAACCTTTCGCCGACCCACCAAAAGGAAGCGGAGGGAACTTGCCAGGAACACAAACTCACTTCCCTGAGAGAGCCAGGGCCCTCCTCATCCATGCCCCACAGGCACGCACTCCTCACTGCCCACCGAGGCCCGGGCGGGCACCTGGACAGCACAGACCAGCCATGAGTCTCTGTGCACCTCCTTGATGGAAGGCAGAAGAACAGTTTCTGCACACTCTTACCTGCACTCCACTTTTCTTCTAAAAAAGGACTTAAGGTACCTAGTTAACCCATGTTAAAATCACCTGGCTCAAGGTGACCCAGCAAAAACAAGTCACTGGAAGAATATCTTCCAATATTCCACCGGCTGCTCCAGGCCAGGTTACTCACTGACCCCAAAGGACCTATTTTGTTCTTACCCACAGTTCCTTAACCCCGTCATTCACTTAGCATGTGTCCCTACTATGTCCAAGGCATTATGGGAGCTACAGAAATGAATAGCTCTGTAGATGAATGGTCTATGGCATGGAAAAACTTAACATGCTGTGGTTAGAAAAGACAAATCCAAATGAGAAGTTAGCCAGAAAGGTGACATCGTCATAGACCTGTGAGGCCAAGTCTTGGCAGAGCTGGGAGCACAGATTCCGGAATCAGCTATGATCTGTGTTTGGATCCTAATTCCTTTCTTTTTTTCTTCTGGCTGCACCCGCAGCATGCAGAAGTTCCCAGGCCAGGGATCCAACCCAAGCCACAGTGATGACAATGCTGAGTCCTTAACCACTAGGCCACCAGGGAACTCCTGGATCCTAATTCATTTTCTTTTTTTAGGGCCACACCTGCGGCATAGGAAAGTTCCCAGGCTAGGGGCCGAATCAGAGCTGTGCCAGCCTGCACCACAGCCACAGCCACACCAGATCTGAGCCACGTCTGCAACCCACACCACAGCTTCATGGCAACACTGGATCCTGAACCCACTAATTGAGGCCAGGGATCGAACCCACATCCTGATGGATACCAGTTGGGTTCCTTACTGCTGAGCCACAACCGGAACTCCTGGATCCTAATTTTTTGTTTGTTTGTTTGTTCTTTTTGCCATTTCTTGGGCCGCTCTTGCGGCATATGGAGGTTCCCAGGCTAGGGGTTGAATCACAGCTGTAGCCACCGGCCTACGCCACAGGCACAGCAACATGGGATCTGAGCCGTGTCTGCGACCTACACCACGGCTCACGGCAATGCCGGATCCTTAACCCACTGAGTAAGGCCAGGGATCGAACCCGTGTCCTCATGGATGAGAGTCGGGTTCGCTAACCGCTGAGTCACGACAGGAGCTCCGTTGTTCAATATGTTTTATCATTTCCCTATTGCTTCTCTGTCACCCTGCACCTCAATGCCCCCCGGCCCCGACTCCTGCACCCTAGAAACGTTCCCTTCCCACCGCCACTCACCACTCCCTCCCTCCTCACAGGACCCACTTCTCAGGCTACAGGATACCAAGTGAATCATATTGATCCCCAAATCTGAGAACCCCGGGCCTCAGTCACTGTGACTTCCACTCTTGGTGGCATCTTCCAAATGTCTATAGCGACCTCAGCCACCTCCACCTAATTCTGCCGCCCTTCCTTAGCCCATTTCTGAGGCCAACCCACACAAACCCTCACGACCACCATCCTGTATCAAGGGGCAGAACAAACCAGAGACTGCCCGAGTCTGATTTCATTTATGACGACATCAAACATGGTTAAAAATCATTAACTTCTCTGAAAAACATCACAGCCAAGCCACACCAAGAAAGTGATCTGAAACAGACACACTCATCCATCCCTCCCCCACTCCAGAACGAAACCATTTGCATAGCAATCGAATACAGGGCGCACAGGAATCAGCCACCCAGGGGTTAAAACGCTCACACAATTTTTCCTAGGTAGAAAGGTCAAGTTCACCCATTCTTCTATGGTTCTTGTACCTCGTAGCCTCTGTCCCCAGCCTCCAGCTCAGGAAGCCCTACGATCATCACCCCCAATTTTCCCAGGAGAACCTCATCACAAGCGAACTGGTCCTCTCACCTCTCACTACTCAAAGTTTACCAGGCCATAAGCACCATTCGCCAGCTTCTCTTTTTCAGCCCTGGAGGGGGCACAAGAACGGGTCAAATTCCGCAGCCTTCCACTCCAAGGATAGTTTCTTTACAGCCACAGCCACGGAATATCTCATCGCACGGAATATCCTCAAAACCAGAGCGTCACCAGAGGCGTCACTAACTCCTCGTACGACAAGGAGAAATTTTCAGCACCACAATATTCCTGGCACGGGATTCAACCACTTGTCGATCTCAACCTAATGGGTTCTGGTCTCCGGGGCCGGTTTCCACCTGCGTGCGGCAGGGGGGCAGATGGCCTGGCCAAGCGGATGGGCTCTGATGATGTTCAGAACACCAACACACACGCCCTAGAGCTTCAGGACTGTGCCCGGGTCACTTCAGGCAGAAGGGAAAGAGCAAATACATCGGCTCTTCTGTGCACCTGCACACACACGGAGGCGCGCACACGCACTTAACCGTCTACGAGGCCAACAGGAAGCAGAGAAGGCCGGGAAGATCTTCAGACACGTCCCCTTCCATCCTGCCCCAGCAGACCCTAACCTACCTCATCTGATCCTAAGTGGCTCCAACCCAGTTAGAGTCCAATTTTTTTCAGGGGCCTGTGGTGAGAAGTGGACATGTGGCAGACATCGCTCTCATAAACCCTTCCTAAATCTTAAAAAACTTCTCCACGTCGAGGGTGAAGGACAGAGCAGAAAGCGCTACAGTGGGAAGAAACCATCCTCACAAGAATATTTTCAACAATAGATGAACAGACCAGCCAAGGATCTCAAAGTATACAATGTCTTCATGGATACAACACGAGTTCCCGTGCGCACGCGCCCAGGCACGCGCACACACACACACACACACACACACACAATCTGAAAGATGGCTCCCTGAAAGTAACACAAGAATGCATTTCACCAAATTCCCAAAAACACCCCTTCCCCTCCAAAACACAAGTTTCAAATCTGCATCGTGTTTTTCGTGGTTGTGGGCAACTTCTCCATGAAGCAGCACCAGAGAGGCTCAGTCCCCGCCCTCTCCGGCTGATGGACCAATCAGGCAGGACGTAAAGCCCACGTGGCCGAGCCCTGCACAAGACCATTCTCATTCCTGGGATAGGTATCTGGGCTCTTTTGCATGATTACAACATTATGCCACATTGTTCACCAAGTTAGACCGCGCGGCTGAGAAGGGTACGGGGCGAGGGCAGCAGGGAGGTGGGCAGGACAGGAAGAAAGGCAAGGAGAAAACAAAGACCACTGCCAACTGGCTGTGTATTTGCTTTGGGTACTCAAGAAGTTAGAGCGATCCAACCCCGTAATTATTGCCAGGATTAAAAATTTGTTACTCACGTAATCATGAAAGGCTTTTGCTTCACTCGAATGTTCACAAGTATCTCGCCTTTCAGGAGCTGCACAGTAAAGGTCCCAAAATACGCTGCAAGTCAAAAAATAAAATAAGATCAGGTTACTAATGATTACTTGTGCGCCCAACGGCAAGGGTACGATACACAGCGCTAAGAGCACCAGGCCCCCCAAGGCTCAATCCCACCTTTCCAGCCTTCCCTGGGCAAACTCAGCCTAGAAAACAAAATGGACCCAACCCCTTCTGAGAGCCTCTCCCGTGTAGTAAGAGTATAGTAGCTCTCATCCATCAGGCACCTACTACGTGCTGGATGCTTCACACCCCAGACACTGCTTGTAACTACCACAGCGCTATAAGGTAGGTGGTTTTATCGCCACCCTACATACGGGGCAACTGAAGCTTGGGGCAGGTTGGTACAACCCACCCACGGATGCCCAGATGGGACAGGTAAGAATCTGGATGAGAATCCATGCCTGGCTCATCTGTGCTCCTTTGACACCCCCCCCCCAAATGGCTGCATTTCATAAAAAGGTTAAATTGTCAAAGTCAAGACTCTGATTCATCTGTATGGCAAGCCGGGTGACTGGCAATAAAGGGAACCCACAGGTTCTTATCCCAGAGCCCCTACGCCCCGCCCTGCCACCTCACCCCCCACTTCCTCCCAGACCCTCTCCCAACGTACCATTACACAAGAACCATTCCCCTGCCCCCCGCCCACCAGAGAACATATATCAAGTTAGGCAACAGCGAGGTCATGGATGACCGAGTGTCTTGCTCTTTCCCGCTCAAATAAAGCTGCTCCTCAGAAAACCCCATGTCCGGCCAAAGCGGGGTGGGGCGGGGGTGCTACGTGTCCCTGCCTTTTCCCCCTGCAAGACTTTCATACAGTCACCCAACGCTATTACGCGAGAACAGCCGTACGGTTCTTTGTCAACCAGTAAGACTCTGTACAAACACGAGGCATTAGTCAATGGTATTAACAAGGAGTTCAGAAACCCTCTCCAGGTCAGGGGCCCAAGGCCCAGGAACAGGAACCTGATGGAATGCCAAATGGGCACCAGAGCAGAGGTCTGACTCCCGGGCCAGTGCTCCTGTCCCCATCACAAACAGCCGGCACAGAAGAAGCCACCTGCACCGCCAGCTCCGCCAGGGCACCACACAAGCAACTTGCTCCAGGTGTGCGAATAACACGTCCCGGCCCCTCTTCAGATCGGCCCCACCAATGCCTCCCACCCCAGAAGCCGCCGCGGGTCATTTGCTCGGTGTCGAATCACAGAGCCACCTCCGCCTGAGCCCAGCACGACACACTCTGGTTCCCAGGACTGAGACAAGGCTGGAGAGGTTTGGGGGAGATTATGGAGAGAAAAGGAAAATCGGGGACTTCTATTGGCGGCGGGGGGTGGCAGTCAAGCACGTGCCTTTCTGTCCTCCGAAGGTGCACACACCTGATTTGACTTCCACACGCTAAAGATTTCTAACGCGACCAACTCCCTGGGCCCTTCTGAGTAACTTTTACTCAGGAGCCTCAGTTTCTGCAAAAGCCATGATGGCCAGACCCACGAGCCCCAACCACAAACTCCGCTCCCAGGCGACCGACCCCAGCAAGCCTACCACCCGCTCCCACAGGGAGGATCCTCACGCCACGCCAAACGCCTCCAACTCCCGGCAGGCAGTTCCGAGGTCGGCAGAAGTAATTAAAAACTCATTTTCTCTGCGCAAGTTACAACAGACACTTCATCCCCCTGCATTTCAAAGACACTTGAAACAGGAACCTGAGCTGGCAGTCAGGTAAACGCGCTAAGAGCCCAAGACAGGGCACCAGTTCAGTTCCCTGCACTCCACCAAGATATCAAAAGCCGGTCTGCTCTCTTTTCCTTTTGAAAAGGATGTCAAAGACTCCACCGATCGGTCCCACAAAACACCCAAGTCTTCAGCTCGCAGCAACTCGCGCCAGCTGACCCTGAGCTTCCCTCCTGCGGGGCTGCAAAAGGAGAGCAGACCGGTGGTTGGTCTCACCTGGGCAGGGCCCAGGGGCCTGGGAGAGGGTCACAGACAAGGGGGAGCCCCCCGCTACCAACTACAGGCACTCAGCCAGGTGCTCAGTAAAACGAAACTTGATGGTGTGCGGGGAGGAGGGGGCTGCCATCGGTATAATCAACATCTTTTAAAAGAAGGGGCAACCCCTTCTCGCTTTTTCTCCGGGTGCCTGAAAAGGTTCCCAAACGTTTTTCTCTCAAGGTATGGAGCGCAAAGGAGAAAAAGGAAGAGCCAGGCCAGTTGTTAAACAGACCTGGTACCCCCTCCGCCCGGCCCCGCCCCCGCTCCCTCTAATTAAAGCAGCATGCAGAATTGACAAAAATCCTTCCAGGTTTTTTCCAAGCCTCTGCCTGGTGCCTCGGAGTGCGATGCACAAGTCAGGAGTTTCTGCCCGAGCACCGCGCACGATTTAGTAGATTCTCAACAGGAGGGGACAGAGGAGGCGAAAACTTTTAGGCACCGACCTCCTCTGCCCTCTTCCCCCTTTGCCAGGCCAGGCCTGAGAACCCAGGGGTGCCCTGCTCTGGGTGACGCTGAGGGCTAAGGCATGGGGAGGGGAGGGTTCTGCTCCAGACCGCACGTCTTTGTTCACTTAGACCTGGGCCTCGGAACAAAACAAACACACACACAACTATCACACAAACTTACCACCACCACGAGTGCAAAAACCCAGGCGGTTCTCCCAACGTGATGTTTTTTTCCCATCGAATCTGGAAGGGAGAGAGCAGAGACAGCTTAGAGGAGCAGAGAGAAGGGGTGGGCTGGGGGCTTCCCGGAGCCAAAAGGCTGTGAGGACCAACTAACAATAAATGCCAAAAGGTGATAAAAATTCAAAATGGTGGCCACAGTGGCTGCTCCAGAAAACAAAGGCTTTAAGAATAGTGGGGATGAGGGGGTGTCAAGAAATTGGATGAGGGGGGAAGTTCCACTCACCTCCGATAAGAAGGTCTGTGCAGATTTCTGTGCTCCTACATGCAGTAAATATTCGTAGACGTATAAAGCTAACCTGGAAAGTGGGCAGGGGGCACAGAGAGAGAGAGAGAGAGAGGGAGGGAAGGCGTCAGATCACACCGGGTGCTGGCTCCTGGACCTTGCCGGCCGGCTCCCAGCCCTGTCTACGCTGGCCCATTGTGGCCCCAACCAGAGGTGAGCAGCTACCTCGACCCTGCCCGGAGCCACGGGTGCGAACAGCTAGGGGATGGGGGCCAGGAGAGGCGTTACTTCAAAACGCAGGGGCTGAAGAGCAGCCCCCGAACTTGAACTTCCAAGCAGCGTCGCAGCCAAACCCACCGAGATCTCTCAAACTCGCAAGCCATCCGACCCCAGAGCCTCGCTTCTTTTCCCTACCCACTCCTTGCCACCCTGTCTCCAGGTGTGAGAGTCGGGGAGACTCCGTCCGGGACTCTGGGGTGCTCCGCGCGCTCTGGAGAGGGCAGCAAAGCGCCACCCTCACCACCTCCCCCCAAAACAACTGTCCCCCAAGCTTGGAGCCAAGCCGGCGCCGCCGTCCCTACCCAGCCCGGCGCCCCGGAGGGCCCGGGGCCGGCGGCGAGGCCGAGGGCAGGGAAGGGAGAGCTCTCCCGGCCGAACAAAGCCCCCGGCACGCACTCCTCACGCCGCGGGCGGACAAAAGGAGCCTTCGGGGCTGCAGAAGCCACGCGCCCTCTGCCCGCGCCCGGTGGGCAAAGTGCGGCCACCGCGGCGAGCGCCCCGGCTTGGGTGGGCGCCCAGGCTCGCTCACGGGACCTCGCCCACCCCTCACCGCAGGCCCTCGTGCCCGGCACGCCCCGCGGCCCCCAAGTACCCCATCCTCCGGCGGCGCCCCCCAATGCCCCAACCTCCGCCGGCTCCCAACAATGGGCTCTCCCACGCCGCCCGCCGCGGCCTCGGGAAGGGGCCAGGCAGGCGGTGCCGGGGCCCGGGGCCCGGGACGCAGCAGCCCCCGCCCGCCCACCTGCCTCCCACCACCCGCCCGCAGCCCGGCGGCAGCGCGGCCGCCACTTGGAAAATAGGGCTTACTTTTCCCGAGCCTGCCCGTCCGAGGGCACCGCCGAGCCTTTGCCTTTGGCAAACATGTTTTGCAGAGAAGAGGGCGCCGAGCCTCGCCGCCGCCGCCGCCGCCGCTACCGCTCCGGCTGCTCCCGAGCTGCCCCCTCGCTCCCGGCCCCCTCCCCGGCGCTCGCTCGCTCACTCGCTCGCGCTTTCCTAGCCGCGCTCCCCTCCCTCCCCCCCAGGCGCTGGCTCCGCGCTCTTTCCAGCTGTCAAAGCGTCAGCCCCGGCCGCGGCCCCATTGCCCTGGAACTCCTCCCGCGCCGGCTCGGCCTGGGGTGCCGGTGCCGCCGCCGCCGCCGCTGCCGCCGCTCGCCCGTCGGCCCAGCTGCCCGCTGGCTCGCTCGCGCGCCGCCCGCCCGGCTCCGCCTGCGCCGCCCTCTGCGCCTCCAGCACCGCTGCCGCCGCCGCCGCTGCCGCTGGTCTACTTGGAGCTCAACCGAACGTGGCTACCCGGGCGAGGGAGCTAGGCGGGCGTCAACGTCCCGCGATTGATGGGCGCCTAGACCAATTGGCGCGAGGGGGCGGGCCCGGGGCGGCCCGGGAGGGACGCCCTGTCAGCGCCCGACCGCGGCAGTCCCCGCTGCGGCCGCCTCCGAGGAGCCGCTGTTCCTGCTCCTGCGAGCGAATCGGGGGTGTTCGGGGGCGCGAGCCTCTCTTTGCTGTAGATGTGGGGAGGGGACACGAATCGGGACGGGGGAGGTCTAGTTTCCCACCCCTGCGAGGAGAGGTCCCGACCCGCGCTCTCCAAGGCTGGGACCACTGGGGGGCGAGGGGGGGCGCTGCGGCAGAGTCGGAGGGGAGGGGGCGCGGACCCCTGAGCGGAGCGCCGCTGGCTCCCTCCCGCCACGTCCCTCTCCCTTATCTGCCCCTCACCTCCCCCCGCCGCAGCTTGCGCTGGCCCAGCCCTTATCTCCCCCTCCCCCTCGCCGGTCCCCCACCCGCCCCCCCACCCCCGGCTCCGACCCCGACCCCCTCCCCAGACTCCTACCCTTCCCCCTCGGCTGCCCCGCCCCCTGTCCTCTCCCTCGCCCAGTCTGGCTTCGGAGCGCCGGGCCCGGGGCTCCACGCTGCGAACTGGGCGGCTTGAGCCGGCGCCGAGGCGCGCGGCTGCTCCTTTACTAGATCATTAAAATACTTTGGAAAACCCCAAAGTGGAGTCGCGCGAAAATGGCCCTTGGCCTGCTTTAGGGAGCCTGGGAGGGAGGTACTGAGGACTTGGGCTAAAAGAGGGCAGAGTGATCGCTCCCAAATTTCGGAGGTCTGCCCGCCCTAGTAAGTTAGACCCCTTCGGCTTCTCCACGGGAGACGGTGCTATCCCGGGGTAGGAGGGCATCACCTGGGCGCCCAGTGATGCGAGATGCGCGCCGCAGAAATCTGCAAACTTCAAATAAATGGAGCTAAATTGGGGAGTGGGAGACGAGAGTCAGGAGTGGGGGGAGGGGAAGCTTCCATTGTCAGTGACCCAGGTGTACAATGGGAAATTGAGGGGGGGAGGCTGGCAGAGTGACCCAGCTATTTGCTGCAGACTCCTTTCTGCCCACGCCAAGAACCCGAGGACACACTGAGTGTCCCTCACCAGAGACTCTCGAGACCAGAAACCAACGAAACAGGGGAAGACTCCCCCATTTTCAGACTGTTTTTAGAGCGCGGTTCTCTTTAAATGCGATAAAACACTGTCGGCACTGTCTCTTTAAAAGAGTCAAGCAGAAAAAGCTGTGTAAGCGCTGATTGGCTGCCTGTTTGGATACATCTTTAGGGGAGCCTTGAAACTGTTAGCCTAGGTTGATTTTTTTTTTTTTAACTGCGCTGTTCCAATAAACAAGTAACGCCCCTCCCCCTAACATGCCTCGCACCAAACAATTAAAGGATAGGTCAGTGTCCTGGGGAAAACACGTTTCAAGTAGAAGAACTCAGAACAAAATAAAGAATCTTTCACTACCATTAAAGTTTGCTTATTTTAATCTGTCGAGGAGAGAAAAGAGGTCTTGAAAAAGAAATGCCCCGCAGCAAACGGATCTGCATTGGTTCAGGAAGGAGACTGGGTGCATTTTTGGAATAATGTTCTACTCAGTGTAACAGCCTCCCTAAATTAGAATACAGCCAGGCCCTACTGACGCCTCTGGACGCACTCTATTCTCTGCCATGACCTAGGCAGGGAAAGGGGGCAGAAAAAGGGAAACACTGAACCCCAGTCTCTAGTTGTCTGGGTGTTAGCTCCTAGTTTAAATTAAAGGTTGTTTTGTGAATGAGAGAAGCATGGAGGTTGAGAGGCAGTTGAAACACAAGCATAGGGGAGAGAAGGAAATAATTACAGTTATTTTTTTCCCCCAGGCCATTTAATTTAATAGGGCTAACTTAAGGTACCTTAGAGCCCACACTAATTAAATTGGCCTGCTCATACCCTTCCCCTGGACTTCTATTTTTGAAGGACTAGGAATGGCCAGGGTTGGCTTGTCAACATACTGACTCACAGAGAAGCCTGACTCATCTTGGGTCTGCAAGGCCCACAAATTATGAGTATCATGAGTATGGGTTAGGTCCTGGCTAAAGGAAAACACAGCCCTTCTCTGGCCCTGCTACGTCAGAGTCTCTACCGAGTGGACCATGCTCTGTCAGCTGCAGGGCTGCAGTGTAGGCATATCTTTTGGGGCATCATTTTCCTCACCTGTCAAATGGGAAGGGGGATCTTTAATATCTCTTGAGAGTCTGATGTTCTGTGATAAGATTTCCCTTCTATCTTTTTCTTTCCTCACTGCCCCCCCCGCCCACCCCCCACCCCCCAAAAAGGACAAACACCTCCTTCCAGAGCAAGTGTGGTATGCATTCAGGGCACCTGTGCCAAGTAGAGTGTCCCTGTAGTCTGCCCTTCGCTGGGGCTTGACACAGAATGTTGGTAGGTTCATAGTGGAGCTAAAAGAGACAGTGGGAAGACCCGGACAGAGCGAAGAGGGTGCCCAGCCTGCTGGAGCGAGGGGAGCTCATGGGTTCCTGGGAAGCAAGACCATTCAGCAGCCTCAACCAGGTGTGCAGGTGCTGGCACCGTGGTCTGAAATGCAGTCAGATGGACTTCCCGGGTGGGCTAGCAGTGAAGGATCCAGCATTGTCACTCGGGTGGCGAGGGTTCAATCCCTGGCCTGGGAACTTCCACATGCCCATGCCGCAGGCATGGCCAAATAAATAAACAGATAAATAAAACACCATCGGATCAGAAGGAAAGACCCTACCTCAGAATGGCAGCATCTCTGTGGAGGGCCTAACTTGACAGGCAGGCAGACCTCAGAAATTTGGCAGCAATCGCTCTCTCTTCGCTTAGCCCAAGTCCCCCATACCTTTCCCCACTGGATGCCCCAGTCCCCACATTCCCCCACCCACCCACCACATCTCCTGGCCTAGTGTCTGTATCTGGAGTGCCTTCCACCCCAAGCCCCTTCTCTGATGATTCTTTAAGGTTTACATCCCCTCCAAAGCCTCCTCCTCTACGGAAACCTCCCTGCTGTTCACTCCTGGAGTAAAACCCATCCTTCTAACCCTCTGCTTGGTCTTCTTTTGCTTGAATCATAGTAGTGTTCCATATGTTTTGCTCATTGTTGTGGCCATTTATTTACTATCTGTCTCCCCCAGCAGAGGGGCAAGAAGGCAAGAACTAAACCTGAGTCATCTGTGTCTCCAGCACCAAGCACAGGTTCAGTAGCTGTGTACATACAATTAATACTCAATGTAGGGGAGCTCCCGCTGTGGCGCAACGGGTTCGGCAGCATCTTGGGAGCACTGGGACTCCGGGTGATTCCCCCATCCAGCACAGTGGGTTAAGGATTTGGTATTGCTACAGTTGCAGCTTCGTTCCTGGCCTGGGAGCTCCATATGACTCCGGGCGGCCAAAAAAACCTCAATGTAGGAGTTCCCATTGTGGCTCAGCAGGTTAAGAATCCAGCTGGTTCTATCCCTGGCCTCACTCAATGGGATAAGGATCCGTTATTGCCCTGAGCTATGGTGTAGGTCACAGATGTGGCTCAGATCCTGCACGGCTGTGGCTGTGGTGTAGGCCGGCAGCTGTAGCTCTTTTTATTTTGTTGTCTTTTTGGGCCCACACACCTGCGGCATATGGCAGTTCCCAGGCAAGGGGTTGAATGAGAGCTGTAGCCGCCAGCCTACACCAGGGACATAACAACAGGGGATCCGAGCTGCATCTGCAACCTATACCACGGCTCACGGCAACACCAGATCCTTAACCCACTGAGCAAGGCCATGGCTAGAACCCTCGACCTCAGGGATACTAGTGAGGCTCATTAACCACTGAGCCACAATGGGAACTCCCCAGCAGCTGTAGCTCTGATTGGACCCCTAGCCTGGGAACTTCCATATGCCCTGGGTGTGGCCCTAAAAAGAAAAAGAGGCACCTCTGGTCAATACCTTGAGCTATGCTGCCAGGGGAGGCTCAGGCCCAGGCTGGTCAGCTTCAGTTTTAGTGGAAGTTTCCCCCAGGCAATCAGGGGTCTCCGTGGGAGGGGGTGCAAGAGGCAAACCCCAGAGACCTGGCTTCAGCCTGGCTTAGGACCCAGCTCAGGGCCTCGCTGGTGGACTTTGGGCAGGTGACACTCCCTCTCTGAGACTGTCTGTGAAATGAGGGTGTTAATGAGGGAAGCGATGGGGAATCACTTTCTCTCAGAGTCAGTGCTGGCCAGGCCCACGGTTCTGACGCCTCTGACCATGGACAGTCACCACTTTGGGAGGGTGTGTGGAGACTCTTTGGAAATGGTAACTGGGGAGAGTTTGTAAATTGAAAAGGCTGATTACTCCTGATGTCGTCCGCACAGCAGAGCCAGCAAACAGGTGCTAAGGAAGAGGATTTCAGTTTGAAATCAAATGTGTTTTTACAGTGATTTCTTTTGTAAAAAATTCTTATTTTTTAATTTATTTTTGCTTTTTAGGGCTGCACTTGCAGCACATGGAGGTTCCCAGGCTAGGGTCAAATCAGAGCTACCGCTGCCAGCCTATGCCACAGCCACAGCCACAGCAATGCAGGATCTGCATCCTACACCACCAGTCAAAGCTGGATCCTTAACCTACCAATCGAGGCCAGGGAGTGAACCTGCAACCTCAGGGTTCCTAGTCGGATTCATTTCCGCTGCGCCACAACGGGAACTTCCTTTATAGTGATTTCTGATGGACATATACCTGTCTTGAGCCAACTTGTAGCAAAATGGGTTTTAGGTAATTTCTTGGATGGGTTTAGTTTTGCCTAGAAAGTACTTACTATGTGCTCAGCCCTGAGCCAGGGATGCTGAGAAGTACAAGAAAATCCAAAGTTGGAGTTCCCGTCGTGGCACAGTGGTTAACGAATCCGACTAGGAACCATGAGGTTGCGGGTTCGATCCCTGGCCTTGCTCAGTGAATCGGGGATCTGGTGTTGCCGTGAGCTGTGGCGTAGGTCATAGATGTGGCTTGGATCCTGCGTTGCTGTGGCTCTGGTGTAGGCCGGTGGCTACAGCTCCGATTCGACCCCTAGCCTGGGAACCTCCATCTGCCACGGGAGCGGCCCAAGAAATGGCACAAAAGACAAAAAAAAAGAAAAGAAAAGAAAAGAAAAATCCAAAGCAAGATCCTGCCAGGGTGGCTGGGGGGAGGCTGTGGTCCTTCCCCACTCCTGCGGCACTGCTCCCCCCTCTCGCCAGAGTGCTCTGCCTGGAGTTCATTCCCCTGAACTCAAGGGGTAGGCCCCACAAGGCCTTCTGCCGTGTCCAGTTCCGGGGTGCCGTTCACCCGTGCCTCGGACCAGCATGCCTCTGTTTTCCCTCACCGGCCACACCTTTGTCCCTGCCCTTCCCTTTGCCTGGAACACTTTCTCCCAGATCGAGGCTTCCCTCACTCCCTCCAGGTCCCAGGTCAAACATCAGCAGAACCCTCCCTAATGGACCTTGGTGGAATGGCACCTGCTCCCCCCCGCCCCACTTTGTGTTTTTCTCCATGGCAACCATTACCACCTGACATATGTGTGTTTATTTCTTTCTTACCCATTTCCCTCATTAGAATTTAAGCACTGTGGGAGTTTTATCCCCACTTTTAGAACAGGTACTCAGTAAAAATGTGTCAAGTATTGAAGACAATAATTCACTTAACAAAGCCTTCCTAAACAGCTGGCACGGGCTGGGCATCGTGGTAGGTGCTGAGGATACAGTGGTGACCAGGGAGCTTACAGCCCAGTGAGGAAGAGAAGGGTTGATTCCACAGACACACGTGTTCTGACAGACGGTGCCAAGCAAAGGATGAGCCCATAGGGGTGGGCGCGGTAGTCAGAGAGGCCTTCTCTGCGGAGGTGACGTTTGAATTCTAAAGGATGTGTGAGAGTGAACTTTGCAAAGGCTGAGGAGGGAAGTCTCTGCAGTAGAGGGGAGCCGGCCAGGCGGAGTTAGTGGTGGCTAGTCTTCGTGGCAGGAGCAGAATGCCCAGCCATTCTGCAGGGGTCCCTTGCCATGGAATCAGAGACTCCCCAGAGCACGAAATAAGAGCTCCTTTCCATAGCTGAGGGGAGGTGTGGGGGGTAACACTTCAGGAGGCAGGTTGCTGTAGCAATGGCTCGAGTCAGAATGGACTGGACTGACCACTTTCACATCTATTATGATGGCTAATTTTTTTTTTTTTGGCCACACCCGCAGCATGCAAACGTTCTGGGGCCAGGGATGGAACCTGGGCCACAGCAGCAACCCAAGCCACTGCAGTGACAATGCCAGATCCTCATCCCACTGAGCCACCAGGGAACTCCATGTGGTAGCTAATATAGAAGAAAAAAGAAAGACAATAACAAGTGCTGGCGAGCATGCAGAGAAATTGGAACCCTTGGGCACTGTTGGTGGGAATGTAAAATTGTGCAGCCGCTATGAAAAACAGTATGGTGAGTCCTCAAAAAAATTGAACATGAAATTACCATATGACACATGCATGCCACCTCTAGGTATATACCCAAAATAGTTGAAAGCAGGACGCAAAGTGATATTTGTACACTAATGATCATAGCAGCATTATTCACAATAGCTAGAAGAAGAAACCAGTGGAAATATCCATCAACAGATGAACGGAAAAACAAAATGTGGCACATCCAATCAATGGAATATCATTCAGCCTTGAAAAAGGCATGGCATTCTGACACATGCTACAACATGGATAAGTCTTGCAGATATTATGTTCATGAAATAAGCAGACACAAAAGGGCAAATATTGTGTGAGTCCACTCATCTAAGGTCCCAGGAGTAGTCAGATTCATAGAGACAGAACCCAGAATCCTGGTTGCGAGGGCCGGGGCAGGAGGGATTGGGAGTTAGTGTCTAATGGGTACAGAGTTTCGTTTGGGGAAGATGAAAATGATCTGATGATGATGGGTACACAGCAATGTGAATATGCCTAATGCCACTAAACTTTACACTTAGAATGGTTGAAATCGGTAAACATTATATATATTTTAGTACAATAAGAAACAAGAAAGGAGTATTTCCCTTGTGGCTTAGTGGGTTAGGGATCCAGTGTTTTCACTGCTGTGGCTCTGGTTACAGCTGTGGTGCAAGTTCAGTCCCTGGCCTGGGACCTACCGCATGCCACAGGTGCAGCCAGGAAAGAAAAGAAAAGAGAAGAGAAAAGAAACAAGAAAGGACTTTTTTGTTTCTGTTGGTCTAAGAGCTATGAGGCAGGGCAAAAAAAGGGGTCGAGTACATGATGTCGTGATGCTTCAAAAGAAGCACCGAGGAGTTCCCATCGTGGCTCAGCAGTAATGAACCTGACTAGCATCCATGAGGACACAGGTCCGTTCCCTGGCCTCACCCAGTGGATCGTGGAAGTCGCAGATGCGACTTGGATCCCGCGTTGCTATGGCTGTGGTGTAGACTGGCGGCTACAGGTCCGATTCCACCCCTAGCCTAGGAACTTCCGTATGCCGTGGGTGCAGCCCCAAAAAGACCAAAAAAAAAAAAAGCACCGAAAAAGGGTGGGGGCATTTAAACCTGCCCAGTGAGGGTGAGGGCAGATGGAATGGGAGGTGTTCTGGGAAAGCCGTCTGGAGGATGTGAAGTCTAAACTGAAGTTTGAGTTGGGGTTGGGCGGTGGGGGGCAAGTGCGGGATATGTTTTAGACAAATGGGATGGCATTAATTATTTTTTAAGGGCCGCACCTGTGGGTGGCATATGGAGGTTCCCAGGCTAGGGGTCCAGTCGGGGCTACATCTGCCAGCCTACACCACAGCCACAGCAACACAGGATCCAAGCCGCGTCTGCACCCCACCACAGCTCATGACAACGCCAGATCCTTTACCCACTGAGTTAAGCCAGGGATGGAACCCACAACCTCATGGATCCTAGTTGGATTTGTTTCCTTTGCGTCATGATGGGAACTCCCAGTTTTGTTTTTGTTTTTGTTTTTGTTTTTGTTTTTTGGTTGCCCCACAGCTTATGAAATTCCTGGGCCAGCAATCAGATCCAGATCTGAGTCAAAATTGCGACCTACACTGCAGCTGCAGAAATTCGGGATCCTGTAACCCATTGTGCCAGGCCAGGATCGAACCTGCATCCTGGTGCTGCAGAGATGCCACTAACCTGTTGAGCCACAGTAGGAACTGCAGAAAGGACAGGACTAATCAATTAATTTACTCAGCTGAGGCTGGACCATTCAGGGCTTTGGGTGTCATGCTAAGAAGTTTGGTCTTTGTCCTGCCAGGGGGAGGCTTTAACCAGGGGGTGACCTATCCTTGCTTCAGAAGAGCCCTCAGGGACCATTGCAGAAGAGCCAAGCATGGAATGCAGTGAGGGGGCCCGGAAACAGGTGGGGTGAACGGCGATGGGGCTGGCCAGGTGGAGAGAGGCTGATAGATGAGCATTTCCTGGGCTTGTAGCCCACAGGATGTGAGGGTGCTGAAGATGACTCCCCGGCTTCTGGCGTTGGGGACGAGGCTGCCAGTCCGGGAGCCCAGGAGGGGAGGCTGGTCTGTCTTGGTGGGGAGTATGAAGAGCTCAGTCTTGCATGCGTGGAGTTTGAAAAGCCTGTTGGATGTCCAGATGGAGATACCCAGGAGATGGGTAGGTAATGACTGAATCTGGAGCCCCAGAGTGCAATCTGCCCTGAAGACGTAGTCTGGGGAGTCAGCATCTAGAATTCAGGGGGTTTTGTTTGTTTGTTTCTGTTTTTTGTCTTTTTAGGGCTGCACCCGCGGCGTATGGAGGTCCCCAAACTAGGGGTCACATCAGAGCTGTAGCCACTGGCCTATGCCACAGCTACAGCAGTGCCAGATCCGAGCTGCATCTGCAGCCTATGCCACAACTCAGGGCAACGCCGGGTCCTTAATCCACTGAGAGAGACCAGGGATCAATCCTGCATCCTTGTGGACACTTAGTCGGATTCGTCTCCACTGTGCCTCAGTGGGGACTCCAACATCTAGAATTTAGATTCAGCCCTGAAGGGTGGCTAAGGTGACACAAGATAACCTGTGAGGAAACAGAGGTGCAGGCGTGGTGCAAACGGTGCCGAACTCAGAGCATCAGCGGTCCCCGCTCCTGACACCTGCTCCTCCCACAGTCTGAGGGATGCCGTTCTCTCCTGATCTCCTTCCTCCCCTTCTGACTTTTCCGCCTGTTATCCTTTGAAGGATTCTTTTTTTCTCCAGCCTCCTCTTAAAATTTTATTAGTCAAGCCATTGCTGATCCGATGTTACATAACAAATAGCCCCCGTATCTCAGTGGCTTATAATAAAAGCCATTTATTTCTCCCTCACAGGGCTGACGTCAACTGGACGGCTCTGCTTCCGGGTGCAGTGCCGTCTGCTCTGTGGGTCTCCCAGGCCAGGGCTCAGGCTGAGGGGCAGAGGCTGCCTGGCAAGTGTTTTCAGAGTGAGTGCAAAGAGCATCGGGGCCCAGCCAAGCCACACAAGCTTCGCTTCTGCCCCCAAGTCACGTGGCCAGCAGGTTAAGAACCCGACTAGTATCTGTGAGGACGCAGGTTCGAACCCCTGCCGTGCTCAGTGGGTTAAGGATCCAGTGTTGCCTTGAGCTGCAGTGGAGGTTGCAACATGGCTTGGATCCCACATTGCTGTGGCTGTGGTGTAGACTGGCAGTTACAGCTCTGATTCAACCCCTAGCCTGGGAACTTCCGTATACTGCACATGCAGCCCTAAAAAGAGCAAAAAAAGAAAAAAGAAAGAAAGAAAAAGAAGCGGGGTGGATGTTTGCTGAACAGTAATACAATCTACCACAAACGAGCATCTCTCCGCCTCTGTCCTTGACCGTCTCTTTCTCTGTGGGCGCTCGGCCTTGCATATGGCACTGACCACCTCCAACCTCCGCGATGTCCCCTGAATCCATTCCACTGTCCCAGACCTTTCTCTCAGCACCAGCCCCATATCTGTTTAGTTACAAGGCGTTCCCCACTGGACGTCCCTCTGGTCCCTCAATCCAAGTGCCCAGAACTGCACTCATTCCCTCTCGCTATCTGATTCTTATTGGGTCCCTATTTCTGCGCCCCCCACCAGCATCTAGCCAGTTACCTGGGCCAAAACCTCATGGTCAGTCTCTGCTCCTTGTCTTCTGCACCCCCAGTCAGCGCCACAGTTGGTCAGCTGGATCTGAGCCTGGCCTCTCAAGATGCTCACAGTCTAAGGGGGGGGGGGTGCTTTGCCGAGGAGGTAAGCTTGGATCTGGGGCCTTGAACGTTGAGTAAGAATTTGCTAGGCAGGCCAGCAGTGCTCAAGGGATCCCAGGCAAGGGAGTAGCGTGACGCCCCGGACGGCTAACATGTTAGAGCACCACAGTTGTTTCAGGGGGTGGTGTGGGGGGAAAGAAGGGGGACTGGGCAACTTCCACACCTTCCAGGCTGACTTCATGAGCACCTGGGAACTCAGGGCCCCCCATGAGCCCCCTTGGATCCTAAGGAAGCCAAGGACAGTGTCCTGGTCATCTCTGTGCTGCCCAGGACCTGGCTTACACGTGCATCAAGCAAATGAAAGATCCTTGCTCTGAAACACCGTGCCGAGGATGCGTGTTGTGCGGGCGGACTGCAGGCTCTCCTCCCTCACTGAGCTGGGCCCGGGCATCCAGGGGGCACTCACTAATGTCAGCTACGTTCCTGGGAGCCACCCCACCCCTGGGGCGGCCCGTGGGGGGGCCGAGGACTCCAGAGACCCGCAGATGAAGGAGGGTGCCTCGGCGGCCCTCTCCCCCCGCTATCTGGGGCACTCAAAGCAGAGCTCGCCCGGCTCATTCTCCCATTCTGAGCTCCGTTTCCACGGAAACAGACATCAGCAACCGTCAAAGTCCCGGCTTTCAAACACAGGTCTCTTCCAAAACTTACTCTCACGTGACTCACAGGCTCCACGATTATAGCAGCCCCCCCTCCACCGGGCTGTGAGCAGGAGAACCAGGCATCATGGGCAGAGGTAGGCTCAAACCTGGGGTCCTAGTCCTGGGCCAGCGCTCTGTCCTTTATCCGGTGCTGCCCCCAACTCAGGAAGCCCAGCAGCCATCCTGCCCAGTTAGCCTGGGCCTCCGTTCACCCATCCATCCGTGTAATGAGGGGACAGGACCTCAGGTCCCTGTGCTTGCTGGGCATCTCAGGGTCAGGCTAGGAGCCGGAACCTAGAGTGCAGCCTGCCGTCTCCAAGACTGATGTGGCTTGAACCTGAGATCTGCTTCCTGGTCACTGAGGGCCAGGTACCTGGCACACTGGGATCGAAGGGGGGCGGGGCACAGAGCAGGGTCCCAGGGGAAGGGCTTGTGAGCCCTGTCCCCGGGCTCTGCCTCTCTCCACCCCTGGAGCGCTGCCCGCCCGCCAGCACTCCCAGCCGCCACCCTCATGTCCCTTGGCTTCGTCTGTGGTCCACGGCTCTCTCCGTCTCCGTATCCATGGTGTCTGCGCCTCTTCGGTCTCTGGGTCCCTCTGTCCGT
This sequence comes from Phacochoerus africanus, assembly GCF_016906955.1. Classification (NCBI taxonomy): domain Eukaryota; kingdom Metazoa; phylum Chordata; class Mammalia; order Artiodactyla; family Suidae; genus Phacochoerus; species Phacochoerus africanus. The sequence continues at coordinate 157,417,879 of NC_062551.1, read as the reverse complement.
GGGCTCCTCTGGGTTTCTACCTGCCTCTCTGTGGGTTCTCTCTTCTGCAACTCAAGAGGCCACTGAGGTCAGGGACTTTTCTGTTCTGTCCACTGTTGCCTCCGCAACGCCTGAGACAGCGCCTGGCACGTAGTAGGTGCTTGGCAAACCTTTGTCAAATGAATTCTCTTTTTCTCAGTCTGTTGGGTTATTTTTTTTTCCTCTCTCTTCTTTGCTGCGTATCTTCGCCTCCTCTCTCTGGCCTCCCTTGGCCATTGTTGTGTTTCTTTTGACTTCTGCTGCTCTCCCTCCTTTTCTGTCTTTGTCTCTCTCTTTTACTCAGTCTCACTCATTCTCTCTCTCCCTCTCTCACTGTTCTGCCTCTCAGTTGCCGTTGGCCTCTCTCTCTCTCTCTCTCTCACACACACACACACACACACACACACACTAAACCATCTGTGGCATTCTTTACTAGGTTGACGTGGGTTTAGGAAATCTAGCTTTAAGCCTTCAGCTTGACCCCTCAGACAGCCGCCCACACACATTCCCCTCCCCTAGTTGCCATTATAAACAGGACCAGGCACTGGGGCAGCTCAGAGCAACACTGAGAAGTCAGCGATTTGTTTCTAATGCCTTTAGCGGGCTCCTGAGTCACTGTTTTCCTCTGCCCAGTGCTGCTCCTGAACAGCGAGACCCGCTGGGCCAAAAGCCCACCCCTCCCGATTATCCACTGTCGGGAGTGTCTCTGAGGTCGCTGCCCTGTGTGACCCTGGTCACTGTCAGCCTTCTTCAGAGGCCTGTCTTAAAGTTTCTTCTTGGGGATCTGGGGAAAGATGAAGGTTTTGTCCCAAGAAGAGTGTGAGGCCCCTAGAAGCAAGAGGGGTTGGCATGTGGCAGGTGTAGCAAAAGAGGCTGTGTACCCCTAGATAAGCAGCCTCGTCGAGGGTCCCCAATCGAGAGACGGTGGGGTGTAGTGGGGGTATGGAGTTCAGCAGAAGACCTGGTTCAGAGTTCCCGTCGTGGCTCAGCGCTTAATAAATCCGACTCGCATCCATGAGGATGGAGGTTCGGTCCCTGGCCTCGCTCAGGGGGTTAAGAATCCAGCGTTGCCGTGAGCTGTGGTGTAGGTTAAGGATCCTGTGTTGCTAGGGCTGTGGTGTAGGCCATTGGCTACAGCTCTGATTGGACCCCTAGCCTGGAACCTCCATATGCCGCGGGTGCTGCCTTAAAAAGACAAAAAAAAAAAAAAAATTGAACAGAAGAACTGGTTCACCCACAGCTCTACCCCTTATTCTCTATGTGGCTTTGGGCAAGCTACTTGACCTCTCTGAGTCTCTGTTTCCTCAACTGGAGAATAGGGGCTCAGGCTGGCATCCTTTTGGGGTGAGATTTAGAGTTAAGAGCAGAAAGCACTTCACAGACAGTACATGCTCCGTGAATATCATTCCCATGTCTCTCTCAGGAAATGCCAGGACAGGATATGCCAGGAAAAACATACAATAAATTTGTATTAAATATGCATGCTGTGCCAGGCCCTGTGCTGAGACAGAAGCCCCGTCTTTTGAGCTAGTTAAGAGTTCTAACTTTGAGGTCAGAGAGGCCTAAGTGTGAGGCCTGCTCCTGCCCCTTACTGCTATGTCATCGGCCTTCTGTGACCCTGGCTTTCCTCTTCTGTAAAACAGAGCTCATCACAATGACTCTTTAGGTTTGTTGGAGGATATTCACTGGGACAACAGCTATAAAATGTTTGGCTAAGTACCTGGCCTGGTGTGTGATCAGGAAATATTAGCTGGCACTAGTTTTCCAAATGTTGGCTCATTGACTATCACAACAGTTCCAAAGGCGGGTGTTCTTTCACCCATTTTCCAGGGGAGGAAGCTGGGCTTAGAGAGGAGGGGTGATTTACCACGTCACCCAGCTAGCAGGAGGCAGGGTAAGGCCTGGAGTCTGGGCCTTTTTCATGGCATCATCGCTGTTTTAACCTCTCTCCCCTCCAGAGTTCCCCCAAATCTGGAAGCTGAGCCCCAGCCAGTAAGTCTCCCCTGAACACTAACAAGCTCCTGTGCTCAGTCTCGCCAGGCAATGATGTGGTTACAAGAGGAAGCAAGCTGGAGTTCCTGGTGTGGCTTGGAGGAAATGAATCCGACAAGCATCCATGGGGATGCTGGTTCCATCCCTGGCCTTGCTCAGTGAGTCGGGGATCTGGCGTTGCCGTGAGCTGTGGTGTAGGTCGTAGATGTGGCTTGGATCCTGCATTGCTGTGGCTGTGGTGTAGGCTGGCGGCGGTAGCTCTGATTTGACCCCTAGCCTGGGAACTTCCATATGCCACTGATGAAGCCCTAAAAAGCAAAAAAAAAAGCAAGCTGTAGGAGTGAGTCCCCTTGCTCTGGGAGGCTAAGAACCCAGGCTCATCCAGGACACTCCAAGCTCTTGTACTTGACCTAGAACCACAAAGGGTAGGAGAGGGGTGGGGAAAGCCAGGAGCCACGAGCAATGGGGCATGTGAAGTCCTTTAGTCCTTTAGGTGTCTGCTGCTGTGGGTTCTGGGGAGATGTTATTCAGGAGTGTGGTCCTTCTGGATACTGACATGGAAACAAGAATGGTAGGTATGGCACGTCACTGGCACTCGGGCCTGCTGTGGAGGGAGGGAAGGGAGGGAGACATTTGCTTACAAGAATCATCCTGGAGACAATGAAGGAATCTTAAGGTAGAAGACAGGGCACACCTGGAGACAGCTGACTCCAAGACTGAGTCCCCCAAATGCCTTGGGGTTGGGTTTAAACCCAATGGGGCGCCTGGATGGGAGGACCCAGCTCAGCCATGGAGTCATGACGTCTGCCCCATTGTCCTCCCTCCACAGCTCAATTCCAACAGCAGGCTGAGGCTGCTAACTGAGCCATCTGCCCGTGGGTGAAGGGGTCCTTCTGGAAAGAGGGTGCGGACAGAGATTATGGGCAGCGTCTTTGGCTGATGGAAGGGCCTGATAACACTAATCCCCCCATTTTAAAAATTTTCCAACTTGTCAGAACTATGAGTCACCCTTAAAGTGAAGGGATTCCCACGCCTAGGTACTGGTTGGCTGGCAGATGCCAAAACAAATCAAAGACCCAGTGGTGAAGTGCTCAGCTTGGTTTGAGCAAGGTGCTGGGGCGGCATTGTGGGTGACATACTGTCACTTCTTGGAAAATGAACTGTCTTCAGAGCAGCAGTCTTCTCTACTGGGCATTTATTTACCCTCTGCCACTTTGCAAGCATGATTCCAGTTCAAAAAGCTTGCAACCAAGAGATCATGCTCCAGGTTAATTAAAGAGAGGAAAGAGGAGTTCCCACTGTGGCGCAGCAGAAATGAATTCAACGAGGAACCATGAAGTTGTGGGTTTGATCCCTGGCTTCCCTCAGTGTGCGCTCAGTGGGTTAAGGATCCAGCCTTGCCGTGAGCTGTGGTGTAGGTCACAGATGCAGCTTAGATCCTGAGTTGCTGTGGCTGTGGCGTAGGCCGGAGGCTACAGCTCCAGTTAGACCCCTAGCCTGAGAACCTCCATTTGCCGTAAGTGCAGCCCTAAAAAGCAAAAAAAGAAAATAAATAAATAAAAACAGAGAGATAAAAGAAAGCAGGACCAGGGACAGAAAAAGAGAATGAAAATGAGTGATGCATCTGTTGGGACTGAGCACCAGTCCTATAAGCTCCTCACTGGCCAAGGTGCAAAGGGAAACATGGTCACTTGTGGAGCTCTTGACACAAAAGGGATAGGAACCACATTTGCTGAGTACAATCTGGAATTTTTAACATGCGCAATCTCATTTTCTCCCCACTACCCATGCCATGAGCCATTGTCATCCCATTTTCTGGGAAGGAGAATGAATCTCAGATGTTGCAGGGGCTACTCTGATAGGGCCTCACTAAGATGCTCTTTCCAGAACGAGGCACTCATCCCTTAACTTCTGGGAACCACAGCTGTGGCCAACTCATGAGAGCCTTCCTCCCTGGGAATTCCTTTGGCTCAGGGAACTCCTTCACCCAAAGCGACCCGGCCCCTGCTTCGTGTACAGCTTCCTGGTCCTTCTCTAAGGGTCTAGAGGCCCAAAGGGGGTAATGTCTCCAGGAGCGGACACAGTAAGAGAGCCGGGGAACTTAAATATGGCTGCTTCCTGATGATTTTGACCTTCTTGAGCTGAGACCGTCAGCCGGGGCAGGCATTCCCCGCCCTGGCAGAGGGGATTGACCTGGGTCATCAGGAGGAGGTATGGCCATGGAGCCAGGCAGGAGGGCAGAGGAGAATCTGTGTCATGCTCAGGGGATCCATGGGGGCACCCTGTGTGCTCCATGCCCAGTTTGCATGGCGCCTGAACCAATGGAGCCGAGCGAGGCAACGTGGGGTTCAGACCCTTTGTGGTTGAGGGTCCGGGTCTCCACCAGGAAAGCTGCCTAGGCAAGAAGAGATGTGGGCAGAGGGTGAGGGCAGTCTAGCTCAGGTAGCAGGACAAAGATCACTGGGACTAGTTGTAGGCTTTTTTGTATGTTTGTTTGTTTCGCCCCTGCAGTGACAAGGCCAGATCCTCAACCTATTGTGCTGTTGTTGTTGTTGTTATTTATTTATTTGTTTATTTATTTTTCTCTCTTTCTCTCTTTCTTTCTTTCTTTCTTTTTTTTTTTTTTTTTTGCTCTTTTAGGGCTGCACCCATGGCATGTGGAGGTTCCCAGGCCAGGGGTCTAATGGGAGCTACAGCTTCCAGCCTACGCCAGAGCCACAGCAACACAGGACCCGAGCCGCATCTGCAACCTATACCACAGCTCACGGCAACACTGGATCCTTAACCCACCGAGCGAGGCCAGGGATCGAACCTGCAACCTCACCGTTCCTAGTTGGATTCATTTCCGCTGTGTCACAACGGGAACTCCATGTTGTTGTTTTTAGTCGTAGTCTGGAGGTCAACTTGCACAGTTGGTGCTCTAGTGGATCCTTCTCTTTCAAATTTTGCAGGAAACAAACCCAAGTGGAATCCTGGAGAAGTGATTCCTAAATAGTCACAGGAGCAAATAGATCAGGATGGAGCAAAGGGTAGACCGAAGCAAACCCTCTGGCCCTCCACCCAGATCTCTGCTTTAAGGCTGACCCACCTACCCTAAGCTGCTGGGAATATAGCTGCAAGGGTCCTCCCTCAAATTCTGCCCCCTCCCAGGGATGGCTAATGTGCAACTGCATCACCCAGCTGCCTTACTTCAATTTAGGACACCTCTGAAGGGCCAGCCCCAGGGGTCTCCCTAGGCTCAGCCTCAACCACGTCACATTGCAAGTCAGCTTATACCTGTGACCAGTCCTGCCTTCCGACCTTCCTCACAGGCACCTCTTCCTGGAGCACATCCCAGTAAACCTTGGACCACAATTTTCAAAGCCGGGGTTGATTTCAAGAGAACCCAATCAAAAGCAGACGTGCTGGCAAACTTGCTCAAGGTAGCAACCTACACAGACAGCTAACCCCCCTGCGTCATGGAGGCAGATTCTCAAAGGAAGAAAAAGCATTCCTCCGATGAGTTATACCATTGTATTAAGTGGGAGTTCTGACTGTGGCGCAGGGGAAATGTATCCGACTAGGAACCATGAGGTTGCAAGTTTGATCCCCGGCCTTGCTCCATGGGTTAAGGATCCAGCATTGCCGTGAGCTGTGGTGTAGGTCGCAGGTGCGGCTCAGATCTGGTGTGGCTGTGGCTGTGGCGTAGGCTGACAGCTGTAGCTTCCATTAGACCCCAGCCTGGAAACCTCCATGTGCTGCAGGTGCAGCCTTAAAAAAAAAAAATTGTATTAAGTGGTTAATAATTAGACTCAAAAATTGAAAATGTGTATACCTTTCTTAGGCGGAATTTCCAGTTTTCCAGGTACTACTGTTGCATAACTGACAACCCCAAACTTAGTGGTAGAAACACCAGCTATTTTATCATTTTCAGGGATGCTGTGGCCCTTGGACAGGGCCCAGTAAGGATGGCCATCCTCTCTCCATGGTGTCTGGGGACTCAGCTCGCAAGACTCCAATAGCCGAGGCTGGAATCTTCCAGAGGCTTCTTCTCTCACACATCTGGTGCCTAGGCTGGGATGACTCAAAAAGTTGGACTCAGCTAGGATTGTTGTGGGCTCTCCATGTGACTTGGGCCTTTCACTGCATGTCGCCTGGGTTTCAAAAGGGAGCGTGCTGAGAGCATGCCTTCCAAAAATCCAAGGTGGAAGCTGTGTGAATCTTTATGACATGGGCTCCAAAATCACATGGCCTCACTTGTGTATTCTAGTGGGCAAATCTGCACAAGCGCTCCCTGAGTTCAGATGAAAGAACTGGGTAGGAGGAATATCAAAGAATTTGCAACCATTCAGTTTTTCAAACCACACGCCACTTGTAGGGCTTTATCACAGGAACTAATGTGAGTGCCTAAGAGCTGTGCGAGAGGAAGTTTACCACAACCTTGTTTCAAATGCAGAAAAACTGGAAACAATTTAATGACCAAAGATTCACAGAGGTCAATGAACTAATTTGTGGTACAGCGCGTCAGTACTATAAAATACTATGTAGCCATTTTTAAAGGTGATATAATATGTTGGAAAGGCTTTTATAATATATTTTTTAAGGGAAAAATTTGGGTGTAGACAGAATACCTGGTAAAATACATTTTGAGGAATTCCCTTCGTGGCTCAGCTGTTAACAAACCTCACTAGGATCCATCCTCATGGATTCGAACCCTGACCTCACTAGTGGGTTAAGGGTCCAGCGTTGCCGTGAGCTGTGGTGTAGATTGCAGACGCAGCTTGGATCCTGCGTAGCTGTGGCTGGGGCTGGGGCATAGGCTAGTGGCTATAACTGGGATTCAACCCCTAGCCTGGGAACTTCCATATGCCACAAGTGCAGCCCTAGAAAGCCAACAAACAAACAAACAAACAAACAAACACGTTTTGGTTTAAAGAATAGGGTTTTTTTAAATTACAGAAAGATTCAACAGGCTAATTGAGTTTTTCCTGTGCCAGCCCTGACCCAGGCACTGGGAATATAAAACAATAAGAATTAGCTACTTACTGTGAAAGGGCTTTCAGTCCAAGGGCAAGGAGGGTGGTAGTGGAGGCGGTGATGGTGACAGACATACACGAGGAAGGATGTTTCTTTTTGGTGACTTTCCAGAGGAGATAACACTCCAGCTGAGTTTTGAAATAAATGGGCCAGACAAATTAAGGGGGGAGGTATTGTAATCATGGAGGTTGACACACACCCTCCATCCCTTTCACCAATTATAATCTCATTTCTATTGCTGATGATTGGTTTAGGACTGGGTGTGTGTCCAATCCTGGCCAATGTGAGGGGAGGGGAAATCTGCTAGGGAGGACTTTTTTTTTTTTTTGGTCTTTTTAGGGCCGCACCTGCAGCATATGGAAGTTCCCAGGCTCTGCCACAGCCACAGCTACTCGGGATCCAAGGCCCATCTTCAACCTACACCAACAGCTCACCACAATGCTGGATCCTTAACCCACTAAGCGAGGCCAGGGATCAAACCCATGTCTTCATGGTTACTAGTCAGGATCATTGCCACTGAGCCAGGATGCGAACTCCCTAGGGAGGCTTCTGAGAAGAGTTGCCAAGTGCCTAATAAAGAGACACTAGGCATGGTCCTCTCTTTTTCCTGTGGATGTTGTCATGTCTAGGAATGAAGTTTGAATCCACTGCCATCTTCTTTCCAACTTGGAAAGGATTCTGTTTTAGAATGAAACTGATCCCCAGTGTAGCAGAGAAAAGAAACTGAAAGAGCTGGCTTTCCCCCTCCGTCCCCCCACTTCTGAGCTGAGAATTGCATAGTGCCTAGGATCCATCCTGCCTCTACACCAAGGGAGAGAAGGCATTTCCTGATTATTTAAGCCAGTCGGAGTCAAGGTGTTCTGTCACTTGCAGCTGAAAAAAAAAGCTAATTACTGCAAAAGAGCATTCTGGGCACCAGGACTGGAGGAGAAAGAATGCCCTGTAGTTCAGGGTGGCCGCAGGCTCCAAGGAGGAATGCCAAGGGCTGACAACAGAGAGGCCAGTAGGGCCAGTTCATGACAAGACTATGCCAGTGACGTTTCCAAGACTTCATCCTGAGGGCAGTGGGGAGCTGGCCAAGAGCTTTAAACAGCAAAGTGGGAGTTACTGTCGTGGCTCAGTGGTTAACGAAACCGACTGGCATCCATGAGGACGAGGGTTCGATCCCTGGCCTCGCTCAGTGGGTTGGGGATCTGGCATTGCTGTGGGCTTAGGTTGCAGACGCGGCTCAGATCCCAAGTTGCTGTGGCCCTGGCATAGGCCGGTGGCTACACCTCAGATTCGACCCCTAGCCTGGGAACCTCCATGTGCCTTGGGTGCAGCCCTAGAAAAGACAAAAAGAAATGAAAAATAAAAAAACAGCAAAGTGATGTGTTCAAATCTCTATCTTAGGAAAATCGCTCTAGTAGGTGAAAAAAAATTGCAGAAAAAAAGAGAGATCAAGACAGGGAAAGAGAGAGGGATAGATGGATAGACACATATATAGAGAGAGTAGGGAGATCACTTGGAAGATTGATACAGATGTTTTGTTTTGCTTTTTAGGGCCACACCTGTGGCATATGCAGGTTCCCAGGCTAGGGGTTAAATCAGAGGTGTAGCTGCCACAGCCACAACAATGCCAGATCTGAGCCATGTCTGTGACCCACACCACAGCTCATGGCAATGCAGGATCCTTAACCCACTGAGTGGGGCCAGGGATGGAACCCGCATCCTCATGGATACTAGCCGGGTTCATTTCAGCTGAGCTATGACGGGAACTCCTAGAAGACTGATACGTATGGGAAGAGATAGTTGGGCAGTGGCAGTGAGGTGGCGATCGGGAGAAAGGCAAGACATGAAGGAGGCCAAGTTGCCAACCTGGGTGATGAATGGGCTGTGGTGGTGAAGAGGGGTGCTGAGGTTCCCTCCTGGGCTCAGGCTTGGGCATCAGGGTGTAATATGGTACTGCATACTGAGAAGTCAGTGCCAGAAGGATTACATGGGAAATGGGGGGCTTGGTTTAGACACGGTGTGTACATGGTGTCTCGAGATAGGGAAGTCTCACAGGAAAGGTTATGAAGGGCTTCTCTTACCTTTCTTCTGCTAACCATCTTTTTTTTTTTTTTTGTCTTTTCACAGCCGCACCCACGGCATGTGGAGGTTCCCAGGCTAGGGGTTGAATCGGATCTGTAGCTGCCAGCCTACACCACAGACACAGCAACACCAGATCCAAGCTGCATCTGTGACCTACACCACAGCTCATGGCAATGCCGGATCCTTAACCCACTGAGCAAGGCCAGGGATCGAACCTACCACTTCGTGGTTCCTAGTCGGATTCGTTTCCACTGCACCAGGAATGGAACACCCTGCTAACCATCTTGATTGGCTTTGGGAAACCATCCCTCCATCGCCGAGTAGAGTTTTGGGGAGCCTGCCATCATTCTGACCAAAGGGTGAACAATAATCTAAGCCTGGACAATTAAATGATTTCTTTGCAATCTGAATCTCGCCCTGTCTCAAATAAAGTAATCAGTCATCCCCTTAAGATGAGGTTTTTTTCATAGTCTGGACTCCCCCGAACTCAGAGCCTGAACAAGGGCCTTGGTGCAGAAAATGTATATGGGAAGCGATTCCAGGAGAACTGAACTGGGAAGAGAAATCTGACCCAAAGGACCCTTCTGAAGAGTGGATCCTGAGTCTCAGAATGGTCTGCGAGGGGGGTAAAGGGAGAGGCCTCTGTCCAGTGGCTCCTGAGCCCCGTGGGTGAGGGTGTTCACTCCTGCATCCCTGGCTGCTTCCTGAACGCATCCCCAGCAAGCACCCCCAGCACCACAGGCAGCAGTCTGAGAGGAGTTTGGGGCAGGGACTAAGTTCTGGCACATCTCTCCCTCTCTCTTTCTTTTTTTTCTTTTTTTGCCTTTTGTCGTTTTAGGACCACGCTCTTGGCATATGGAGGTTCCGAGGCTAGGGGCTGAATCAGAGATACAGCTTCCGGCCTAAGCCACACCCACAGAAATGTGGCATCTGAGCCGTGTCTGTGACCTACACCACAGCTCACAGCAATGCCGGATCCTTAACCCACTGAGCCAGGCCAGGGATCGAACCTGCATCCTCATGGATACTAGTTGGGTTCGTTAACCACTGAGCCTCAACATGAACTCCATGGCACATCTCATTTTGGGATGAAGCACTATCAGTGCAAACTGGGTCAGAGCCCGTGCTGAGAAGACGACCCGCCCCAGAAGGCTCCTGCTATGGGGCTCCTGCCATGGGGTCTCCAGAATTATCCCCATGCTGTCCTCTCCAGGGCCTAATGGTCCACCTGCACTCCACATCAGACCCTTCCAGTGGGTTCTTTTGGGCTCACATTTGTCTATTTCAGTAGCCGAAGATCAAAAAATATTAATGGTTGCAGCACATGACATCACAGAGGGCAAACTCATACTCTTGGAGAGGAAGTCACAAAACATTTTCCTGTGGTGTTTCTTGAAAGGTCCTTTGGTAAACTTGGAGAGCCGAGGCGCTTCTGAGCACGTGCCTGCCCCTCACTCCCCTCCCTGAATCGGAAAGAGCAACTGGACTGTTAAGGAGAGGGGTCCACCTATTCTTTTTTTAATGTTTTCTGTTTGGGCCACTCCTATGGCATATGGAGGTTCCCAGGCTAGGGGTTGAATCGGAGCTGCAGCTGCCGGCCTACACCACAGCCACAGCAACACCGGATCCTTAACCCACTGAGTGAGACCAGGGATCAAACCTGTATCCTCATGGATACTAGTTGGGTTCGTAGCTTTCTGAGCCACAGTGGGAACTCCATGGGTCCACCTATTCATGCCTTTCTAACCCATGCTCCTGTCTGGGAACAGCAAAGACATACCTGTAACTCATCAACAGCCCTGGCAGGATGAACTCCCAGGCTAAAGGAGGCTCCTCAATGTACCTCGACAGAGAGCAGGCCTGCTTAGACCAAGGTGTTGGCCCTGAGTGAGGTGAGGGGAGCTTCAAGCACCCACAGGAATCTACGGTAATTAAAACAGGAATTTCTCAGAGTTCCCATTGTGGCTCAGCCGTTAATGAACCCGACTAGCATCCATGAGGACACGGGTTCGATCCCTAGCCTCGCTCAGTGGGTTAAGGATCCGGCGTTGCTGTGGCTGTGGTATAGGCTGGCAGCTGTAGCTCTGATTGGACCCCTAGCCTGGGAACCTCCATATGCCGCGGGTACAGCCTTAAAAAAAAGAAAAAAAAGAATTTCTCACTCTGTGTGTGTGCACGTGCGCACGTGTGCACATGCATCTGTGTGCAAGCATGCATGTGCATGCATGCATTCTGCATCCATATTGAGCCAGCTTTCCTCAGTAATGATAGTACCAATCACTGATAATCACTGAGCAGGTATCACTTTTCGGGAACCAGGAAGCCAAGGCAGGGAGAGCGACGCAAGTAAAGACTTGGAGTCTTGGCATAGAGACACACAGGTGGTGTGTTCATGTGTTCATTCTATAAACACGAACTAAGCTTAGATATTGGGTACCTGTACCTCAAAAGAGCTCCGTGTCTAATCAAGCAGACAGACCCAAATCTCAAGCTTACTAAGAAATTATAAGAGCTAAAGCAAAGGGATGCGTAAGGTATCCCAAGGGAGTATTTTCCTGTGGGAAATCTGGAACACCGGTCCGGAGGAGCAAGAGCCTGGGGCGGGGGGGGCGGGGGGGGCAGGCGTGGTTCTTTAAGGATGAAGAGGAGTCCCAGGCAGATGGTGGGAGGACAGGGAACAGGAGACAAGGCATGGCACAGTCAAATCGCAGAGGTGTGAAGCGGCACGGAGCAGGGGGCGCACGGAGAAAGGGAACGGTGGGAGGGAGCTAGGAAGCTGGTACTTGACTCTGCAGGGAGAAGGAAGCCGTCGAGGATTTAATTTGGGAAATAACATTCCTGTGCACATATTTTACATATTTTAAATAAAATGTGTGTGTGATGTAAAAAAACTAGTTGAAACAGTACAGAAAAAGTGAAAATTAAAAGCCCTCCTTTTCCTTTCCTGCCACCTAACCCGCCTAAGTTAACCTCAACAGCTTACGGTGGACAGATTCTTATGTGTCCCTCCAAAGATTTCTACATGCCTCTAAACACAATTTATGTGTCTATCCCTCATATTTCTAACAAATGAACTCATGGTTTTTTTGTTTTGTTTTGTTTTGTCTTTTGTCTTTTTAGGGCTGCACCCGCAGCATATGGAGGTTCCCAGACCAAGGATCGAACCCGAGCTGTAGCCGTCAGCTATGCCACAGCCACAGCAAAGCCAGATCCAAGCCTCTTTTGTGACCTACACCACAGCTCATGGCAATGCTGGGTCCTTAAGCCACTGACCAAGGCCAGGAATCAAACCTGCATCCTCATGGATCCTAGTCAGATTCGTTTCCACTGAGCCACGATGGGAATGCCATGATTTCATATTATATGTACTATTCTGTAGCTTACTTTTTTTCCTTAACAATATATCCTATACATCTCTTCATACTACACATGGATACATCTCATTCTTTTAACAGCTTTATAGTCTTGCACAGCAGAAAGGAACAAATTACCCTCCAGAATCACTATGCCCATTTGTACAGTTACCAAACTGGTATGAATGCTCCAGTTAGCTTTCCTCTTTGTCAACATTCTAGACCTTTTTTTTTTTTGTCTTTTAGGGCCACACTTGTGGCACATGGAGGCTCCCAGGCTAGGGGATCCAATCGGAGCTGTAGCTGCTGGCCTACACCGCAGCCACAGCAAGTCCAGATCCAAGCCGTGTCTGTGACTTACACCACAGCTCACAGCAACACTGGATCCTTAACCCACTGAGCAAGACCAGGGATCGAACCCTCGTCCTCACGGATACCAGTCGGGTTCGTTAACCTCTGAGCCGCCACGGGAACTCCCCTCTAGGCACTTTTTTTTCATCTTCAGAATCTGGTATCTCATTGTTTTAATTTGCACTAATTAATGGAATTATAAATAAGATGCTCCTCTTTTTACTGTGTTTGTTAACCATTTGTATTTGTTTCCATGCAAACAGCTTGTTCATATCCGTTATTTACTTATGTGCCTGTTAGTCTTATTAATTTATTAAAATTATATTTTAATGAAATTAGACTTTATAAATAAATTATAATAGTATATACAATGTACAGTAATTATTTTTTGACTTTGTTTACAATGTTTTTGCCGTATGGAAATTTAAATTGTTCTATGTTCTCAAATTTATCATTTTTTAAATAGCTTCCGGGGTAATATCATGCCTGAAAGTTTTTGCCCTTTCCCAGGTTATGAAATAATTTATCAGCGTTTTCCTCAAGCACTTTTATGATTTCATCACTTTTTTGTGGTGGTGCCTGTGGCATGCAGAAATTCCCCAGCCAGGGATTGAACCCAATGCCAGATCCTTAACCACTAGGCCACTAGGGAACTCCTGATTTCATCACTTATGTTAAAATCTTGATTCTATTTGGAATTTAATTTGGATGTGTCCATCCCTGTGCACACTTTACTCAAAACTTGCTTCTTTCTTTCTTTTTCTTTCTTTCTTCCTTCCTTCCTTCCTTCCTTCCTTCCTTCCTTCCTTCCTTCCTTCCTTCCTCCCTTCCTCCCTCTCTCTCTCTCTTTCCTTTCTTTCTTCCTTCCTTCCTTCCTTCCTTCCATCAGTCCATTTGTTCATTCTTTCTTTCTTTCTTCTTCTTTCTTTCTTTTTTTTTTTTTTTTGTCTTTTTAGGGCTGCAGGTGCAGCACATGGAAGTTCCCAGGCTAGGGGTGGAACTGGAGTTGCAGCTGCCGGCCTACACCACAGTCACAGCAACACGGGATCCGAGCCGTGTCTTTGATCTATACCACAGCCAGAGCAATGCGGGATCCCTAGCCCACTGAGTGAGGCCAGGGATTGAACTTTCATCCTTATGGATATTAGTCAGGTTCATTACCACTGAGCCACGACGGGAACTTCAAACGTGCTCTTTCCATTGTCCCCTATATTCCCAACTACTTACCCCACCTGTTTAATCATGTTTGGATTTTCTTAACGGAGAGAGCCTTCCATTTCCAACTTAGGGGCGGGGCCTAGAATGGGGACCTATCCCCAAATTGCAGGTGGTAAAAACAAAAGTAACAGGAAATTTGGAAGCCTGTTGTTCTGTTGGTATCTGAGACCTTACACAGTCTACCCAAGGGGACTACTGCCAACAAAGACACTTGTTCTGTCATGGAAATGACAGGGCGGGCAGGTGAGTGAAATCGTCACTGGTGCTGGTGAGGATGTGGGGGCCAGGGCAGGCTCCCCGGACGCTGCTGGGGCCGCCCCTGGGTGCAGCCTTTCTGGAGGGCAGTGTGGCAAATGGATTGTGTTCTTTGGCCCAGGAAGTCCGCTCCTGGGGTTTTACCTGAATAGAGAACCGGAGAAGCTAGCTTTCACACACTAGAGTGAGTAAGAAAGAAACATCGCAAGAGTTGTAATAGCCAGAGGTTATGATGAGATAAATTAATAATGCTTCCTCCATATCAGAGAATATTTCATAGCCATTAACGATCAGTCGTGTTTGAAAGAAATAGTCAATGTCATGGGGAATGTTTATGATATAATTTAAGGGAAAAACTTAAGAATACACAAACTATTTATATGGTATGAGACAATTTCCCCCCAAATTCTGTGTAAACGAGGTGTGTGTCTATATGTTACGTATCCACCAGTTAGTGGCTCTGACTGTGACCAAGTCACCTACACTCTCTAAGGGTCAGTTTTATCCTCTGCCAAGTGGGGCACTGGTGGTCCCTACCTCATCGGGTTGCTGTAGGGGTTAAATAAGACTAAATAACAACAAAAAACCAAGACATGAATGGTAATTAAAGACATCCCCCCAAAACTATCTTAAAATGCCAACCCCGGTAGGGTTACAGATGCTTTGACTCTTCTTCACAGTATTTGCTATTTTCAAATTTTCTAAAATGGCGTAATACAACTAGGAAAGGAGTAAATGTGTTTACATATTCTTTCAACAACAAGCTATATGGCTTGAATGTAAATAACTGAATTTTTTAAAACAGAAAATACATTCTTTTTCTTTTCTTTTCTTTTCTTTTCTTTTTTTGCTTTTTAGGGCCGCACCCTTGGCATATGGAAGTTCCCAGGCTAGGGGTTGAGTTGGACCTACAGCTGCTGGCCTCTGCCACAGCAACATGGGATCCAAGCTGCATCTTCGACCTACACCACAGTTCCAGATCCTTTGCCCACTGAGTGGGGACAGAGATAGAACCCGCATCTTCGTGGATACTAATCAGATTTGTTTCCACTGAGCCACGACGATGTGAACTCCTTTTTTTTTTTTTTTTAATGGCCACACCCACAGCAAATGGAAATTCCTGAATCACGGATTGAATCCTAGCCATAGCTGTGGCAACACCAGATCCTTTAACCCACTGGACTGGGCCAGGGATGGAACCGGCCCCTCCTCAGCAACCTGAGCTGCTGCATGCAGTTGGATGCATAACCCACCGCACCATACCAGGAACTCCCAGAATATACATTCTAATGGTCAAAAAAATTAAAGGCAGGAGTTCCCATTGTGGCTCAGTGGTAACAAACCCAACTAGTATCCATGAGAATGCAGGTTCAATCCCTGGCCTCACTCAGTGGGTTAAGGATCTGGCATTGCCATGAGCTGTGTTGTAGGTCACAGATGAGGCTTGTATTTGGCATTGCTGTGGCTGTGGCACAGGCTGGAAGCTGCAGCTCCATTTCAACGCCTAGCCTGGGAACTTCCACATGCCAAGGGTGCGGCTCCAAATAGGAAAAAAAAAAATTAAAGACATAAATTTGGGCAGATATTTTGAAGATAGGTCTCTTGCCCAGCCCTTTCCCCCAGGCACAAGGTGGCTTTCTGTGGTGACCCCCCACTATCACCAGTTTTTAAACTGCTTTTTCCTAATGTGACTTTTGAGAGAGAAAAAGATTCCCACATCTAGTGACCTAATCCAGATCCAACAGAAATCTAACTCAAAGTGGCTTAAGCATAACAGGGAATTTTTCGGCTCATGTAGCTGAAAAGTCCAGGGGTGGCTCTGGCAGCAGGCTTGGCTGGGTCCATGCCTCAAATACCACCATTAGCTTGTGTTTCTAACTCTTGCTTTGCTTTCTTTGGTGTCAGCTTCATTCTCAGACAGGGTCTGATTAAAAAGCCTCGAAGATGGACACTGAAGGTTCCAGGCTTATGCTCGACCAGCTTGGGAACTCAAATGAAAAAGCAACATTTTTGGGAGTTCCCCTGTGGTGTCGTGGGTTAAGGATCCAGCATTATCATTGCGGTGGCTTGGGTCACTGCTGTGGGGTGGGTTTGATCCCTGGCCTGGGAACTGCCACAGGCACAGTCAAAAAAAAAAAAAAAAAAAAAAAAAGAAAGCAGCATTTCTCTCCTGGTAGCTTTGCCCAGAATCCCAGGTTTTCCTCCCATTGGCCTAACGTGGATGATGTCACCTCAGGACCCATCGCTGTCCTCATAGCCACAGAATGCTCTGATCAGCCAGGCAGCCTGAGGTCAGCTTCACCAGAACCAAGGGTGAGACAGAACCAGTTTGGAAGTTTCCATTGTGGCTCAGTGGTTTATGAACCTGACTAATATCCATAAGGGTGTGTGTTCAATCCCTGGCCTTGCTCACTGGGTTAAGGATCCAGCCTTGCTGTGAGCTTCAGTGTAGTTTGCAGAGGCAAGTCGGATCATGCATGGCTGTGGCTGTGGTGTAGGCCGGCAGCCGTGGCTCCGATTCGACCCCTGGCCTGAAAACATCCATGTGCTAGAGGTACGGCCCCGAAAAAGCAAAAAAAAAAAAAAAAAAAGTGAGTTCCTGAAAGGAAAAGCGGGCTTTGCCATCCAAAAAGGGAAAGGAAGAGTTCCTGCTGTGGCTCATCAGGTTAAGAACCCAACACAGTGTCGGTGAGGAGTGGATGCGATCCTAGGCCTTGCTCAGTGGGTTAAGGATCTGGCGTCGCTGTGGCCGTGGCGCAGGCCGGCAGCTGCAGCTCTGATTTGAACCCTAGCCGGGAACTTCCATATTCGGCGGGTGTGGTCCTAAAAAGGAAAGAAAGAAAGGGAACAAAGCTGAACGGGGCAGCATGAGATAGGTGGGCACCAGCCCACCCCAGCATCTCTAGAACATCCACTTGCTGATGGAGTTAGCGTCCCCCTTACAGAGACCCGAGTGAAAAGGGAGGTGTCCGCATTCTTGCCAGTGGGTTCACATGTGGACGCTGTGTGAACATGCTGCAGACCTGGGTGTTGCTAAGTCTTCTGGCCGGGTCCTTACCTGGACTTCACTTCACCCCGAGGAGTTGGCTTCTTGAGGTACTTTTTTTTTTTTTTTCCAGTGAATTCAGGAAGCATTTTAAAAGGCACTAAAAAGGAGTTCCCATCGTGGTTCAGTAGTTAACAAATCTGACTAGAAATCATGAGGTTGCAGGTTCGATTCCTGTCCTTGCTCAGTGGGTTAAGAATCCAGTGTTGCCATGTTGTAGGTTGCAGAAGCGGCTCCGATCCCACGTTGCTGTGGCTGTGGTATAGGCCGGCGGCTACAGCTCTGATTAGACCCCTAGCCTGGAAACCTCCATATGCCACAGGAGAGGCCCTAGAAATAGCAAAAAGACAAAAATAAAATAAAATAAAATAAAAAGCACTGAAAAAATTGTTGTGCATCATAAAAGGTCGGGGGGGGGTGTCTGGCTGGTGGGGGTGGGAGGCTGTGGGGAAGGATGGTAGGGAGCTATGGAAAACTGGCACCTGACTCTGGGTAGGAACGGACCCATTTTCTGAGGTCCAGCCATGTGCCAGCCACATCTTCAAATGTGCTTCGTGTACCCCTCGCACACCTGGAAGGGGGAGGCGTGCGTCTCCCCATTTTACAGGTGAGGGCAATGAGGCGGGGGGATGATAAGACGCTCGCCAAAGCCACTCAGGGAACCAGGAGCAGAAGAGGGATTCAGGGATCCAGGTCTGTCTGCCTTCTTTTCTTTCTGCTCCATCTTGCTGGCTCGGGAACGCTCAGTGACCCTATCACATTCCCAAGGGAACCCCAAACTTTCTCATTGTTTCCAGGCCTCTTCAAACATTTCTTTCTACAGGAGATGGAGCCAGCAGGTGCCTGAAACATTTAAACAAGGCTAACAGCCCTGTCTGTTATACACAGTCTGATGGATAAGGGGCCTCTTCTCTCCCTTACTCACTTCCATTTGCACCTACCACCCCCACCACACGCATCCATTCTTCTGTGCCTCAGTTTCCCTGCAAAGAATTCCCGTTGCTGCCAAAGTCTAGGTAGAGGAGAAGTGATTCTCTTCATTCATTTATCTATTTATTCATTCAACAAACCCTCACTACGTTTCCACTGATGTCGGGCCTGCGGCAAGAGCTTGATGCAGGAGCTCCTGCTCTCAGGGGCGGCGGGAGCCAATCACAGCTCTTGGCACCAGTGCTGTGAGGTCTATAGGGCACTAGGGTGGCACTTAACCTAGGCAGGGGTGGGATAGGGATGGGGGCCCAAGGAAGGCTTCCTAGAAGAGGTGACACTTGAGGAAATCACAAAAAAATGAGATGTAGTTCACTGGGTACAGAAAAAGGACATTTCAGGCTAAGGGACATGATGGGTGTCAAGGACATTTGTCATGTTCATGGTTGTCCATCCTCATCTGAACAACCTTTCTGTGTTTGGGGTGATTCTCCCTACCTTCCCAAGACAGAAAACAGACCGTCAATGCCCAGCTTCCCCTGCATCTAGGAAGCAGACACGTGGCCTGGGCTCTGACCATCATTCAGGTCTTTGATTCAGGAAAGAGGCCCTCAAGGAGACTGGACTTTGCAGGGCAGGTGGTTTGAAGGGTAACACAGGCTGCTAGGTTGAGGCCCTGACACGGATGTGGCATTAGCGCTTACGGTAGTAGCAGTTGCCCTTGAAGTTGAGGTCCTAACATTTAGTGTTTAGCTGCGGTGGTGGCAGAGACAGCAGGGTCTCAGATGGCCAGTTCCCCAGTTTTGTTCCTAGAAGCGATGTTTATTATTGGGTCTGCTCCTCTCATTCTGCTGACGATTCTTTGACCTTCGTAACAAACCCCATTTCTGCATTCACACGCTCAAAAGGGATTCTGTTGTTGGCAACTAAAAGCCCTGGCCGAGGTGAGCCAGGGGTGGGTGATGAGGTGTAGCTGGACCAAACCATGGAGGACCAGAACCAGACTGGGGCTCAGGACCCGGCAGTGGAGACCTACCGAAGGATCCAAGCAGAGGAGCGGCAATGACTAGGTGTCACTTTCTGGAGGCCAAGGGGGACATGGAGTCAGATTCAACAATCATGAGGCTGGAGGACTGGATCCTTATTTTCAGATAAATAGAAAGCACGGTTTTTAAGGCTTGAGAGAGTGAATATAGAGAAATGATTTAGGACCTCCTATTGTGGCTCACTGGTAACGAACCCAGTTAGTATCCATGAAGTTGTTGGTTCCATCCCTGGCCCTGCTCAGTGGGTTAAGGATCCAGCATTGCTGTGAGCCGTGGTGTAGGTCGCAGATGTGGCTCAGATCCAAGTTGCTGTGGTGGTGGTGTAGGCTAGCAGCGACAGCTCCGGTTCGACTCCTTGCCTGGGAACTTCCATATGCAGCCCTAAAAAAAGAAAAAAAGAAAGCAAAAAAGAGAGAAATGGTTTAGAACATGTATTTGCTCATGCTCTGTGTCTCAGTTTCCTCATCTTCAAAATACATGTACCTACCTCATGTTTTAAGGATTAAATTAGTTAATAGTGTAAAATGCTCAAAACAGTGCCTGACATTTAGTAAATATGTTGTGTTAGCTATTATTATTGGGAGCAGTAACTTAAGAGCTTGGGCCTGTGACTTAGGATGACATGTTTCTGGTTTTTGTTTTGCCATGGCTGTGATGTGCCCCCGTCCCTGCTGTAGGAAATGTGAGGACTGGATCTCTGATCCTGCTTCCAAGTGAGAAGCCAGCTCTCCTCTACCACCTCCTAGGCCTGCCTCTGCCTCTGTCCCCAGGGGGACCTGGAGTTAAATTCATGCAGGCTCCTTTTATCGCTTGACTTCTTATTTGACACAGCCAACCACCCCTTCCTTGGAATGTGGTCTTTCATGGACCCCTTGATATCCTGAGCTCCTGGATTTCCTTAATCCTTTCTAGCTGCCCTTTTCTCTATCTTCTTCCCATCTTCTCATCCTCAACCTTTCTGTTAAACAGGGACCATTCCCAGGCTTTGTCCTGAGCCTCTCCTCTCTTCACTTTGCACTCAGTTCCCAGGCCATGTCCTCAGTTCCCAAGGCTTCCATCCTTTTCTCCAAGCAGAAGCTGTTCATGTCATATCTCCACCCAGATCGCTCCCCCAAGCTCCAATCCTGCACAGCCACCTATCTCCCACACAGCTCCACTGGACATGTGTGACACACCTAAAGGAGAGACAACTCATCATTCGCTGCCAGCCCAAACTTACAGCCCCTTCCAGGAGGATGGCACCGCTCTCATCCCACTTCGAAGCCCAGACCAGAAGCCCTTATTCTCAATGGGCCTCAAATCTCATTTGTCACCAGGTTCTGCCCACTCTACCCGCTCAGAGTATCTTCTTCATTCACCACAGCCTGTCCTGCAGCCCAGGCCCTCCTCTTCCCCTTTCGCCAGTACCTTTGCACCAGCCTTCTCGCTGTTTTCACTTCCTCCAGTCTTGCTCACTCTGATCCATGCGATATGATGGTATACATTATGACGAGATGGAACTTAGTCCAGAATTTCAAGTTTAGTTTAATGTCCTAAATAGGTCAATATAATTTTTATCACATTTGCACAATTTAAAAAAAAAAAAAGACTTTTTCAGTAGAGAAATAAATAAATTTATAAAATTCAATACCAGTTCATAATAAAGCTCTCAACAAACTAGGAATAGAAGAGAATTTCTTTAATCTGAGAAAGGATGTCCACAAAAATTCTATAGGTAACATCATACTTAATATGAAATATTGAACACTTTCCCCTCAATCTCAGGAATGCAGTAAGAATGTGTCATCACACTATTTTTGTTCAAAATACTAGTATTATACTAGTGGTTCTAGTCAGGACCAATAAGGCAAGAAAAAGTAATATAAGACATAAAGATTGAAAAAGAAATAAAACTTCAATTATTTTCTGATGACATAATTGTGTACATAGGAATTCCCCAAAGCTATAAAGTATTAGAATTAATTTAGCAAGGTTCCCGGATATAGGACAATGTACAAAACAAACAATTAGAAAATAAAATTTGAAAGTAATACCATTTATAATAACATCAAAACTCAAATATCTAAGAATAAATGCAATGAATTATATGCAAGACCCATACTCTGAAAACTTTAAATTACTGCTTCAGAAAGTTAAAGAAGATCTAAATAAATGGAGGCATATACCATGTTCATGGATTGGAAGATTCACTGTATGTGTGTGTGTATTTGTGTGTGTGTGGCAACAGGACCACAGTAAGGGGACAGTGAATATTAGGTTCCTAGTCCCATTCCTATTCCTATTTGAAGAATATCATATTAATGATAAGCAGCTTTATTACTAAGAATTGTCATGGAAAGTGCCAGGGGATCTCTTCAGCTCACTTTTATTTTATTAAAAAAAATTTTAATATATAATGATTTTTTTCCCATTATAGCTGGTTTACACAGTTCTGTCATTTTCTACTGTACGGCATGGCAACCCAGTTACATATACATGTATAGATTCTTTTTTCTCACATTATCATGCGCCATCATAAGTGACTAGACATAGTTCCCAGTGCTACACAGCAGGATCTCATTGCTTATCCATTCCAAAGGCAATAGTCTGCATCTATTTAACCCCAAGCTCCCAATCCATCCCACTATCTCCCCCTTTCCCTCGGCAACCACAAGTCTATTCTGCAAGTCCATAATTTTCTTTTCTGTGAAAGGTTCATTTGTGCTGTGTATTAGATTCCAGATATAAGTGATATCATATGGCATTTGCCTTTCTCTTTCTGACTTACTTCACTCAGTATGAGAGTCTTTGGTTCCATCCATGTTGCTGCAAATGGCATTATTTTGTTCTTTTTTATGGCTGAGTAGTATTCCATTGTGTATATATACCACATCTTCCTAATCCAGTCATCCATCAATGAACATTTGGGTTGTTTCCATGTCTTGGCTATTGTGAATTGTGCTGCAATGCATATGCGGGTGCGTGTGTCTTTTTCAAGGAAAGTTTCATCCAGATATATGCCCAAGAGTGGGATTGCGGGGTCATGTGGTTGTTCTATGTATAGTTTTCTAAGGTACCTCTATACTGTTCTCCATTCTTTAGCTCACTTTTAATATGAGGTCCATATATGGAGATGCTCTCACTAACTCAGTAACAGTAGGGTACACAGTTTGAGCTCTGCCTTTAGTTGTGGCATCAGATTGCTGAGCCGTCTACTGGCTCTGTCTCCAACTTCATTCCTTACTTTAATGAAGGAGAATTGCAAAATTAGGGGTGAAGGCAATGGCAGAGATCAGAGTAACAACATTTGAGATGTAAAGTGACTTGGATTTATTCATTCATTCATTTATTAATCAAAACATATTAAACACTTACTATATGTTATGTGTTGTATTAGGTATTAGGCTACAAAGATGACTTTGTACCCCAAGAGAGGACCTCTTAAGGAAAAACAGACATATAATCAATTTACTGTGCAGTCTACTAAGTTTACGCACAATATTAATATACCTAAACATATAGAAAGTGCAATGAAAGTTGAGGAGCAGCATCTAAGTTGGCCTGAGAGTCAGATGGAGTTTAAAGGAATAGAGAGTTGTCAGGTGAATAGCTGGGGATTTCAGTACTGGGTGCTAATTCTTCTCAAACTGGCCTGTAGAACCAATGCAGTTCCAATAAAAAATCTAATAGCTTTTTAAAAGTTAACCCTCTGATTCTAAAATGTATATGAAAATGCAGAGAACCTAAGCAGACACTGCAATGCTGGAGAACAAAGCTTGCAGACTTACACTGCCATATAAAAAAACTCATTATAAAATTTAATAATTAAGACAATGGAGTTCCCTTCGTGGCACAGTGGTTAACGAATCTGACTAGGAACCATGAGGTTGCAGGTTCGATCCCTGGCCTCGCTCAGTGGGTTAAAGATCCGGCATTGCCGAGAGCTGTGGTGTAGGTCGCAGATGCGGCTTGGATCCCGTGTTGCTGTGGCTCTGGCGTAGGCCGGCAGCTGTAGCTCCAATTCGATCCCTGGCCTGGGAACTTCCATATGCTGTGGGTGCGGCCCTAAAAAGACAAAAAGACAAAAAAAAAAAAAGTTGAGACCTTCTGCCCAGCAAAAGATACCACTAAGAAGGTAAAAAGGTAAGCCACAGACTGGGAAAAAATATTTGCAATACATTTGTCAAACAAGAGGCTCATACCTAGAAAAGTTAAAGAACTCAAATATAGAGAAAACAAAGCCAGACAACATATATTTTTAAAAATGGGCAAGGGGAGAGGGGAAGGGGTGAGGTGGACTGGGAGTTTGGGCTTAGTAGATGCAAACTATCATGTTTGGAACGGATAAGCAGTGAGGTCCTACTGTAGAGCACAGGGCACTATGTCTAATCTCTTGTGGGAGAACATGAAGGGAGATAATGTGAGAAAAAGAACATATACATGTGACTAGGTCATATATAGGTCATAACATATATATGTGACTAGGTCACTTTGCTGTACAGCAAAAACTGACACAACATTACAAACCAACTATACTTTGATAAAACTTTTTTTTTTTTTTGTCTTTTTAGGCCACTCCCATAGCATATGGTGGTCCCCTGGCTAAGGGTTGAATCAGAGCTGCGGCTGCCAGGCTACACCACAGCCACAGCAATGCTGGATTCAAGCCTCGTCTGTGACCTACACCATAGCTCATGGCAACACTGGATCCTAAACCCACTGATGGAAGCCAGGAATCGAACCTGAGTCCTTATGGATACTAGCTGGGGTTTGTTAACCGCTGAGCCACGATGGGAATTCCAAAAAAAACAATTTTTTTTTTAAATGAGCAAGAGACCTTGAACAGACACGTCACAAATCTTCAATAAGCATATGAAAAGGCGCTCCACATCATTAGCCATTAGTGAAATGCAAATATAAACCACAATGAGATACTATTATACACCTACCGGAATGGATCAAATGAAAAAATTGTAAATGTTTGCAAAAAATGTGGCGTAACTGGAACTCTCATACATTGTTGGTAGGAATATATATTCATACAGTACTTTAGAAAACTAGTAGTATTTCCAAAGCTAAAGGTATACATATTCTTTGTCTCAGGAATTCCACTCCTAGATATACCACCCAACAGAAATGAGTAGGTATATATCCTCCAAAAGAGGTATATGAGAATATTCATAGCATTATTTATAAACAGACAAAAATTGGGGGAGTTCCCTTCACGGCTCAGTGGTTAACAAACCCAACTAGGATCCATGAGGATGCAGGTTCGATCCCTGGCCTCCATCAGTGGGTTAAGGATCCGGCATTGCCGTGAGCTGTGGTGTAGCTTGCAGATGCAGCTCGGATCCAGCGTCGCTGTGACTGTGGCGTAGGCCAGCAGCTGCAGCTCCGATTCGACCCCTAGCCTGGGAACCTCCATGTGCCTCGGGTGCAGCCCTAAAATAGCAAAAAAAAGGGGGGGGCAAAAATTGGAAATGACCCAAATGTCCATTAAGGAAGAATAGATTTTTAAAAAACAGTAGAATAGATACATAAACATACATATATACAATATATATACAGTAAAGTAGAGTCAGGAGAAAGAATAGGTGATTGCTACATGTGGCAACATTTATGAATCCCTTGGACCTAATGTTGGGCCAAAGAAGCCAGGCACAGACAAGTGCACGCTGTATGATTCCATTTGTATGGTGTTCAGAAACAACGTATGTGGGGATAGAGATCCAAATAGTGGTTATCTAGGTGTGATGGCTGGAAGAGCACATGAAAGGACCTTCTGGGCACTGGAAATATTCCGAATTTTGATGAGTGGTGGTTATAATTCACTAAGAGGTGCACTTAAGATCTGGACAGTCTGCTCTTTGTAAGATACACCTCAATTAAAAAAAAAAAAACATTAAAGAGTTTAAAGCATCAGTGTCCATCAATATTTCCTCAATCCCCACAAGAGGAAATTCAGATATTTCTCCAGAGCACTGATCCCAGTGGCAATTAGTTCATCGTTTGGCTTCTACGCATTCCCCCACTAGACTGGAAACGCCGTGAGATGAGGACAATGGCTGTACTTTTTCACTCCCGTAATCCCAACTCCTAGCACAGTCCCTGGCAAAGAGCAGATGCTCAGTCCATACGTATTTTACATAAATTAATGGATGGGTAGTGGCTTCATCTTGTTCCAATAGCAACATGCTGGCCACACCCACGGCATGCAGAAGTTCCCAGGCTAGGGGTGGAACCTGTGCCATGGCCCAAGGCACAACAGTAACAATGGGAGATCCTTCACCAGCTGAGCCACCAAGGAACTCCCAATAGCAATACCTCTGAGTTCCACCAGCCAGCCGCCCCGCAGAGGTTTCTGGAAGCTTCCTAGAACTCTCCAATCCCAGAGAATAGTTTCTACCCCAAACCAGTGTTCTTGCACATCTCCAGCCCTGGTGGGGGCTGCCCTAAAATGTCCTTTCAACCCCTTCTCTGTTCCACGAACACTTGACCATCCTCTGGCCCCTCCGAAACCTTTCTATACCTCACTCCCTCACACTCTTAAAACTTGGATAGGGAGTTCCCGTCGTGGCTCAGCGGTTAACGAACCCAACTAGCACCCATGAGGATGTGGCTTTGATCCCCAGCCTCACTCAGTGGGATAAGGATCCCACGTTGCTGTGGCTGTGGTGTAGGCCTGTCGCTACAGCTCTGATTGGAACCTCCATATGCCGAGGGTGCGGCCCTAAAAAGACACACACACACAAAACCACCCCAACCCCCCCAAAAAAAACCCACAAAAAAACCTGAATAGGGCACAATTACCATTATGTCTTTATTTCTATGCTTCCACAACTCCCTGACTCCTGACTTGAGACCTTAGACAACTTACCTAACTCTCTGGGCTGGTTATTCTGTTTGCATGGCCCCCTCTCTAAGATCTTTCTCTTTCTCTTCTTTCTGTGTGTCCCAGAAAGTGGACCTCTGCAGACGACATCACCTGGGAAAATTTGCCTTCTGTTTTCCTATGGATTCAGCCGATGGTAAGTAGCATCAGGAGCTGGAGGAAAGGGTATAATTTCCCACTTTCCACCCTCCTTTTCTCCAGCCCCAGCTCCCATCAGGTGGCCCCTCTTTCACAGCCCCCGCTTCATTGGTGGCTAGTTACGACCTTCCTAATCCTTGTCCATTTATTTTATTTATTAATTTATTTTGCTTTTTAGGGCCACACCTGCGGCATAAGGAAGTTCCTAGGATAGGGGTCGAATCGGAGCTACAGCTGCCGGCCTACACCCCAGCCACAGCAACGCAGGATGCCCAACCCACTAAGCAAGGCCAGGAACTGAACCTGCATCCTCATGGACACTAGTCGGATTCGTTTAGCTGTGTCATGATGGGAATGCCCCCTGGTCCCTTTAGACCGATTAGCCCCTGACCTGGGGCACCCCACCATCACTTGTAGGTTTCTTTAACCCTGCCCTCACCTCTTATAGCCTTCTTATTAAACTCTCTTCCAAAAAAACCTTCAATTGCCATCTACTTCCTACAAGGACCGAGTCTCACATATTCTCTAACCCTCAATTTGCTCATTTGTCAACTGGAAGGTAACTGTGATGCTTAAACAAGACGTTGTGTCTGCAGTGCTTAGTACAGTGCTGACCACAGGAAGTGCTCAAAGAAAAAATAAACTACCTTTACAGTGATGATTTTGCTTCAACACTCGCCTTGAGTGCCTTGCTGTCATTTGATGGAGGCTAAATAAATATCTTTGAAAGAATGGATGAGCAGTTACACAGATAAGACAAGAGTCACCATACTACTTACAGAATCATTGCATTTAGCTGAAGAACTTTCTTTCTTTTTTTTTGGTTTTTCTAGGGCCGCACCCCTGGCATATGGAAGTTCCCAGGCTAGGGGTCGAATCGGAGCTGTAGCCACCGGCCTACATCACAGCCACAGCAACGCCAGATCTGAGCCGCATCTTTGATCTACACCACATCTCACGGCAATGCCAGATCCTTAACCCCCTGAGCGAGGCCAGGAATTGAACCTGCAACCTCAGTGGTTCCTTAACCACGGAGCCACGACAAGAACTCCTGAAGAATGTTCTAATCGAACCATCTTTTTAAAAAATTTTTTATTGATCAATTTACAGTGTTCCGCCAATTTCTGTTGTACAGCAAAGTGAACTGGTCATACATATATACACATTCTTTTTCTCACATTATCCTCCATCCTGTTCTATGACAAGTGATTAGATATACAGTTCCCTGTGCTACACAGCAGGAGCTCACCGCCCGCCTACTCCAATTGCAAGAGTTTACAATGATCATCACAACCCAGTTTTATAGCATTTCCGCCCCAAACCCCCAGTCCATCCCCCCACCGCCCAACCTGTCTCCTTTGGAAACCATAAGTTTTCCGAAGTCTGTGAGTCAGTATCAAGTCTAATAGAACCATCTTATCAAGAAGTTCAAGTACACCATGTCTGGTGGTATACAAGCTTTGGAAGCAGACAGTCAGCTGATAGTGATGTTGAAACAAAGGTCAGCAGAACAGGTGGCATGGAGCAGGAGGAGTTGGTTAGACTTTTCAATGCCTTTCGCTCTAGCCCCAAGATTCTGGAATTCTCTGATTCCAGGAGTCATAGCAAAAGCAAATAAAATATCCCTTGGCTTTGCTTTTGCAGAATGAACAAGGGCAGACCCGCAAATGGACTCACAGTATTTTGGTTCAGCTCTTCAATACCGCCCAGCTGGCCAGCCTCATTTCCAGGGGAGCACATGAAGTCCAGAGGAGGAAGGGACTGATCCAAGGTTGCACGGATAGGCTAGAACCCAGCTCTTTCAGCTCAAAGCCTGGTTTTGCCTCCATGGGCATCAGGCCTTGGACGAAAATGTGCATCTCTTACAAATTCTACAAAGCGATTTCTCTCCATACCTTTCACCATCAGATGCAAATCACAGCAGTGAGTCAGTGGGCCAGCCAGGAACTGGGCTTGGGGCAGAGCGGGCACCACCTGAAGTCCTCCCAGGGATGGCAGGGCAAGAAAATGTGGAGACGGGAGCCTGGTCTCCTTTCTGGGGACCACTGGGACAGGGAAAACAGATGTGCCTAGTGTGGCCCAGAGCTGAGCAGAGGCCTCTGGGCGAAGATGCATGGAGGCAGCTCTCAGAACTTTCCAGGAAGATGATCCAGGAGGAAGTCCTTATCCCCTGTGGTACAGAACAGGGGCTGTGTGATCGCTAGCCACCAGCTTGGGAGAGGGAGAACTAGGTGTCTCTGAGGTTCCTTCCCAAATCCACATTTTAGGTTTTTTAATTTTTAATTTTTTTAATTTTTTTATTTTTTTGCTTTGTAGGGCTGCACCTGCAGCATAAATCAGAGCTGCAAATGTCAGCCTACTCCACAGCTACAGCCACAGCCATGCCTGATCCCAGCCTTAGCTGTGACCTACACCGCAGCTCACGGCCACGCCGGATCCTTAACCCACTGAGTGAGGCCAGGGATTGAACCTGCATCCCCATGGATACTAGTCAGGTTCGTTTCAGCTGAGCCACAACGGGGAACTCCCAATTTTAGGATTTTTTAAGGGTAGGAAAATCAAATTCACCTGGCTTAGTATCTGACATAGGACACTGGAAGCGCCTCTAGGACTTCCCCTGGCAGCTCAGACTGGTCTGGAATCCTCTCCCTGAACCCCCGCAGCATCCCGGGGCTCCCTCCTCTCTTACTGAGCCGGGATTTCCCACTTCCGGACTGAGCCGCCAGCGACGCCCACCTGGCCCCGCCCACAGCTCCCAACTGCTCTCCCCGCCCACCTGGCCCCGCCCACAGCTCCCAACTGCTCTCCCCACCCACCTGGCCCCGCCCCTTTCCCACCCAGAAGCCCGGGTGGTGTTAATAGGTAATTATCAGATCACTCTCTTCTTAAAGCCCTCCTGGGGTGACCCTTTACACTTGGAATAAAGTCCCACGGTTCACAGGGCCTTTTGGACTGGCCTTTGCCTGCCTCTCTGGCTGCCAGCCTGTGAGTCCCCCTCCACTCAGGCACACTGGCCGCTCTGGACTTTTCTGTGCCTCGGTCAGGCTAAGCTTGCGTCTCTGCGTCAGGGAGATTGCACTTGCTGTTCCCTCTGTCTGGAACGTTCTTCCCCCAGATCTCGGCACACTTCGTGGAAGCGGAGGAGGAGGTCCTCCTTCCCGCAGCTGCTGAGAGCATTGAGAGCCCGTGGGAAGAACCCTCCGCTGAAGACAGCCCAAAGTCTTACCCCTTCCTGCGGGCAGCTATCCTGTGGCTGGTCAGTGGGGTGTTACAAAGGGCTGGCCCGGTTGCCTGGAGTGGGACAACTCCGAAAGGCTATCCTTGCTCCTGGACCCATGGGGGTCAGCTGAGGCCTTTGCTGTGACTGCACGTGGCCCAACTTCTCCCTTTGTTGCTCTGCCCTGCCTCCCTCCCTCACCCCTCGGTGTGTTTGTGGGGGTGAGCAACCCAACAAGCTGCCTGCATGCAAATCTCCATCTCAGCGTCTGCTTCTGGAAGTCTGATCTGAGCTACCTGGTGGGCATCTCGTGGTCATTCCAGCAGCTCAAGCATCCTCCCTGACCACTGGGTGGGAGGGGAGGGGAGATGCCACCCCGTCTCTCTGTCACCCTACTTAATTGTATTTTTATCACCTTTTGAAACTACATCTCATTTTCGTTCCTTCATCTGTTGTCTCTCTTCCCCACTAGAACATTCATTCCCACAAAAGCTGCTGTCTTGTCCTCGCGGTGTCCCCAGAGTGGATGACAGTGACTGGTGCATAGTTGATGCTCACTAAATATTTGTGGACGGAACCTATGTGGATGGAGGAGTGAATGGGGAAGGAAGGAATGACTCTGTGAGTGATGCCTGCTTTTCCTGCTCTCCCCTGCCCTGCCCCACCCCCCAGAGTCCCTGAGCCAGGCTGCAGCCCCCTCCCCCATGTGACCCCGGCTGAGCTGGGGCCTCCTGGGAGGATGGAGCCTGCAGCCGCCTTGGCTGCTTGCCCTGTATTGATCAAAGCTGGGAGGCCTGCTGGCTGAGGTCTGTCCCAGCCCACAGGGGTGGGAAATGGGAGGGGGATTCTGGCTGAGATTCGAGTAGGGCTTGCCTGGGGCAGAGCAATGCTGGCTAAAGATCCATCTGCTGACAGCACCCCTTCTCCACACCTCTCGGGGGAGGCCAGACTAGCCCCAGGAGGATGGCTGGGCAGGGTGGGCAGACAGAGGTAGGGCCGTGGCGGGTCTGGGCTGGCACAGTGAAAGTTCCTGGCCACTCGCTAAGGTGCACATTTGATCTCACTGTTTGTGGAGAGGCTACTCTGTGTCCTCTCTTGGGAGCAAGGAGTGCACAAGAGCCTCTATATGACTGTTTTGGGTTTTGGTTTTTTATTTTTGGCCACGCCAGAGGCATTTGGAAGTTCCCTGGGCCAGGAATCGAACCCGTGCCACAGCAGTGACCCAAGCAGCTGCAGTGACCATGCCAGATCATTAACCCACTGCACCACAAGGGAATTCCCACCAGAGCCTTTTATACAGGCTCGTCAACCTCCTCTGAGCAGAGAGCACTGAGCAGGACCCAGGGGTGAGATTCTCCGTGAGCTCAAGTTCTAGTGGGAGTGAGAATTGTGAACAGCTCCCTGTGATCGGGGGCACATGGAAAAGAAATGCTGAGAGAGGGGAGGTGCTGGGGAAGAAGCCCAAGCATGGTCCTCGCTTTTATAGTCCTGACTTGAGAATAAATAATGGAAGCAATGCCTATGTGGTCAAAGGAGACCTTTATCCAAAGAGGAGAAGGGACTTGCCCATGGTGGCAAGGCTATTGGCAGTTAAGCTGGGCCTGGACTGGAGGTGGATACGAGGGGTGGGATGCTCTGGCAGCCTCGGTCCTCCACATGCAGGTACTCAGCACCTCCTCTGGGCCCGGCCAGGTGATGGGTGCCAGAGATGATATGGGGAGGGGTGGGGCACCCACCCTGACCACAGGAGCTCACAGCCCAGGCAAGAGTATATGCATGTACACACACACACACACACACACACACACACACACACATGCACACACAGGGTAATTCAAACTGGTCCTGTGATGAAGGTACCATCAGAGATCACCTGAGAAGCCCTCATACAAGAGACGGTCCCTGAACTGGGTCTTAAAGATGGGTGAGTTTTAAAAAGCAGGAGAGTTCCCTGGTGGCTCAGTGGGTTAAGGAACCAGCATTGTCACTGCTGTGGCTTGAGTCGGAGCTGTGGTACAGGTTTGGTCCCTGGCCTGGGAATTTCCACATGCCATGGGTGTGGCCAAAAAATAAATAAATAGGAGGAGATATTGGGAAGAGGCAGGGCAGCTCAGGCATGGCACAGCATGAGGAAAAACACACAGGCCGCTCTCTTCTGCTGGCAGCATAAAGGCAGCCGCCCCCTTCCAGGTCTCCGGACTCCTCACCCTTCTCCCCATAAACCACACACCGCTGCCAGGGTGAATGTTCTGAAATATGCCTACCATATGCCACTCTCCCGCCAAAGCCCATCCGTGGCTTCCCGGTGCCCTCTGAATAATGTCCTGTCATCACAGACCTTGAACGTTCGAGGTTACTTTTGGTCACAAGCAGGCACAGGACTGCTCTGTGCTCTGGGTGCTCACAGGCCACTTGGCGATCCGACAGGCAGGCCGTGGCTGCCGTGCCTTGCAGGGAACAGCAGCACAGGAAGCCCAGGAGCCGGGAAGCCCAAGGTGGCAAGACTTTGCGGGGGGCGGGGGGGGGCAGATGGGAGGTGGTCCTTCAGGGTGGGAGCAGGGAGAGAGGGCGTTCCAGGCAGGGCCCTGGCCAGTCTCATGCTTCCCGCCTGCCAACCCCAGCTCCTTCCTGGAGGATTTAAGACTGTGTAGAGCAGTTGTTTTAAATTTCCGGGCAGGGGGCTGTGCAGGGGGGGGTGCTGCAGGCCGTCTGGGGTGTGGGCTGCTATTTACCAGGGCCCTTTGTGGGACACAGCTCTCCAGGCTGGAGGCTCCCGCAATTGCTTCCAGCTGGGCTGTCAGCCAGCAGGAGGCGTTGGGGGTGGGGGCAAGGGAGGAGCACAGAGGCAAGAGGGGTCCCCTCCAGCCCAGTGTCCCCTCCGCCTCCCTGGGTGGCTACTCTTGCAAGGGTTGCAGGCCTGGATGGGCATCCTTCAACATGAATGTATCTATAAACCGGGAATCCATCCAGCCTGGACGTTCGGAGCTTTATGGCCTTTATGCACTTAATCTTTCATTTCCTCTCCCCTGCTTCATCTCCCCGCTCACTTCCCCTCTTTCCCGGGAGGAATTGCTCCGTTCCCCCTCCCCCATGGCGTGTTGTGGCTCCACGGGCCCCTTTGTCAGAAAGTACCTGTGTGTACAGCTGTCCCTTGGTCTCTGTCCAGGTCCCCACCATTCATTCCCTTTACTAGAGCAGCAGTGAGTACACACTGCGTGGCATAAGATCCCCCCTTGGCCACTCAGCACCCAGAGGGTGCACTCCTAGGCCAGGCAGCCAGGGCCCTCCAGCAAACCCCTCTGCTCCCCTCGGGCGAACCCCAAGCTCCAGCCAAACAACTCGCAGCAGCAGCATGAGGGGACAGTGCCCTTCCCTCGGTCACTGGGTCCCTCCTGGGGTCCCTTTCCCCCCTGGGCTCCGTGCTCCGGCATCACTTTCCAGATACCACTCCCAGGCAGTGGGTCGGGGCCTGTCCTTTGTGTGCCTGTAGCCTTGTTTGTGAAAAGGAAAACACTCTTTGGGTTTTCTCATAAGCCTGTTGATAGATGAAGCTTTGGAGGTTGTGCAGGACTATGTCAGTCTGAGGGAAAGGAGGGTAGTTCTCCTCCATCATTGGGGAGGGGGTCCTACTTTCTTGGAAACATATTCCTTTTACCTTGATAATCATGTTGTGCTCTTTCCTGGTAGAATCTTAGGACTAGATACTTGGGGTATGACTTGTCTCTAACATCCCAGCACTTGGCCAGGGTCTGGCTCAGAAAATCTCTCTGGTGAGAGATCCTCCAGTTCCTTCTGGTCTTTTATGCAAGGGTGACCAGGGCTCAGAGAGGGAAAGGAACTCACTCAAGGCCGCACAGCAAACGAAGGCAGGGTTGGAGGTTGAACTGGAGATGCAGCGGCCGGCCTGCACCCCAGCCACGGCAACGCCAGACCTAAGCTGCATCTGCGATCTACACCACAGCTCATGGCAATGTCAGATCCTTAACCCACTGAGCAAGGCCAGGGATCAAACTCACATCCTCATGGATACTAGTCGGGTTCTTCACCTCTGAGCCACAATGGGAACTCTGGGACCGGTTCCTTTAAAAGATACTAGTTAACGAAAAGAGCCCTTGCCTGGGAGCCAGGAGAAGAGTGGGTTTTAGCGCCCGTTTAGCGCCCATTCCAATCTCAGACAAGTCACAGGACTGGAACCTCCTTGGACACCGCCCCTGTCCCCTGCCCCCACTGGGTTTCCTTCCTGCCCGTTCTGATGGCGGAGGTGGGGACTGCTTTCTGAGAGATGACTGCTCCTTTAAGGCCCCTCCCTCCCTCTCCTGCAGACTCTCTGGAGAGCTGGGCTGGGACTGAGGGGGTGGGGGGGTGGCGGTGGCAGGTCCCAGCTGCAA
The DNA here is from genome assembly GCF_016906955.1 of Phacochoerus africanus. Classification (NCBI taxonomy): domain Eukaryota; kingdom Metazoa; phylum Chordata; class Mammalia; order Artiodactyla; family Suidae; genus Phacochoerus; species Phacochoerus africanus. The sequence continues at coordinate 157,383,970 of NC_062551.1, read as the reverse complement.
GGCCTGGTGGGTCCTACTCTCAGAGAATGAGACTGCACAGGACAAAGACTGTCAAATGTCCCTTTTGTTCTGGGGGTGGGGTGGGGCTGGAGCCTGGGCCAGCCCAGGGACGAATAGAACGGGAGGGATGTGTCCGCAGAGGATCTGGGCAGGAAGGGGTGAGGGTTTTCTCTCTGAGGGTCCCAGAGGGCGAAAGGTAAGACAAACGAGTCCCTAGGCTGCCCTCCCAGGCCCAAGAGTGCTTTGGCCTCCTGTGGGGGGAAAGCCACTTGCCTGGTGCCATGGCCTGGCTCCCGCAGATCCAAGTCACAGAGGCTTTCTCACTGGGTTCTCTGCCCCCCCTCGCTCGCCAGCTGTGGCGCCCCCAAGGGGCCAAGCACTGCGCTCTCTGTCTTCCGAAAACCCCACTGGGATGGCCTCACGGCTCCCACCTCCCAGGGGAGGGACGTCACCATCGGAAGGGGCCGTGTCCCTGGCCACTCAACTAGGGAGGAGCAAAACCAGGATTGGAAATCGAGTCTAGACCTAAAGTCCAGGCACGGCTCCTCTCCTCCTTGACGCTAAAGGTCACTCCGGGACAGATTTTAACCGGACAAAGGGATCTTCCAAAAGCTGAAGCGACTCGCCTCAGGTCTCAGAGCCTGTTTGGGACAGGGACTGGCCAGCCCAGCCCTCCCACCTGCTCAGACTGGCTTCAGACCCAAAAGACCTGAGCCTCACAGCCTCAGGATGTGGGGGCCTGTCTCCTCCCTCGGGTCAGGGTGAGCGCCTGGATTTCACCTTGGAGCCTTAGGGAGAAAGCTGTTCCTTATCAGCTGTGCGCCTGTTACAGTGTCTCCGTTCTTGGAGGCTGAGTTGGCTCCCCTGTGAAATAGACTCTGTGTGGACGTGGCTGGGGCTGGTGGAGGCAAAGGTGACATGATGGAACCCAGGGACAACGGACAGACTCCCTTCCTGCTCTGGTCCTCTGCCCTCCCTGCCTCCTCTTGCCCCTTTGGTCCTGAGATCCGATCAGACTTGATTGATACGCCGCAGGAAGCTGGTTCAGCAGGGGCTGGGAGAGACAGGCAGGGGAACAGGAGGAGGCAGGAGGCAGAGAGGGGACAGGGAGGGGCCGAAGAAGGAGGCGGCCGCCTGAGAGCCTGGTCTTAAGGTTTCTGTTCAGAGGCAAGAATTCATTTCCTGAAGGCTCATAGCTCTCGAGTTACTCAGTGCAGTCTCACCCCCCAGACCCCCAGACTGTCCTGGGAAGAAGCATCCTCCTCCTTGCTCCAGAGTGTCCTTGGGAAGGCCCTGTCCAAGCACTGGAAGAGCAAGTCACAGCGTTGGGTGGCGCCGGGGGCCTGCCAGGAATTCCACGCCTTTTGGGCCCACGGGTTGATAGCGGACTGGAATGGGGGTCAGGGGTGAGCTTGTCTTGAAGTCAGGGAGCACCCTGTTCTCCAGCTCCAGATGTATTTGGGGTGGCCTGGGGCATCTGGGGATTATGGGAGTGCTAAGGCTGCCCAAAGCCCCCCAACTTGGTGTCTCCTTCGACCCAGGTCTCCCTCCACCCCCGAGTTCCCTGGCCTCTGGGGAGGCTGAAAAAGCAACCCCCACAAAGGAGGGGGAGACTGACTGACGTCAGGTTGTGCCCCTCTGCTGGGCTGGTTTGATGCCCCCCGTCTCTCAGGGAAGATGCTCAGGCCCTTTAAAAATAAATAAATAAATAAATTGAAGACCAGATTTAAAGTCTTGCCTGAATGCTCCCAGCCCGGCTTCCCCCTCCCTCCTCCCCCTGGAGCTCTCGCAGCCCCCACTGCCGGAGTCCCTCCTGGGCAGTTAGGCCTTCCAGCGGAATGGGAAGAGCAGGCGGGAATCTAGTGATCTTTATGAGCCTCCCAGTCCCAGTCGGCTCGGCTCCCTGCTCCGTGCTGCAGGCCTTACCTCTCTGCCTTCCACCTCCCCACAACCCCGCCCCCACCCCCAGGCAGGGGGCATCATCGCCGCTGTCTAGAGCCTGGCAGAGAAGAGAAGCGTCAGGCTGAGAGGAGAGGGACCTTGTCCGAGGCTGCAAGCAGGCAGAGCTTCAGGTCTTCCAAGCCGAGTTCAGGGTAGTTCTTTTTTTTTTTTTTTTTTCCTTTTTAGGGCCAGCCCCCGCAGCCTATGGAGGTTCCCAGGCTAGGGGTCCAATCGGAGCTACAGCTGCTGGCCCACACCACAACCACAGCCACAGCCACAGCCATGCAGGATCCGAACCGAATCTGTGATCTACACCACAGCTCACGGCTACGCTGGATCCTTAACCCACTGAGCGAGGCCAGGGATCAAACCTGCAACCTCATGGTTCCCAGTCAGATTTGTTTCCTCTACACCACGACGGGAACTCCTGGAGTAGTTCTCGCCTATGCCAGCCCTGCTGGTGATCTCTGCAGCCAAAGTGCAGGGTCTGGCTGAACTGGGCAGGCACGGGAGCTGGGAGGAGACTCGTAGGCCATTTGAGAGGAACCTGTCTCGTGGTGATGAAGACACTGGGGCCCAGAGAAGGTGGTGATGGGCTTAGCTAAGATTCTGTAGCCATTATTCCAGGCTCCACACGGTGCTAGGGGCTGGGGAACACACTGGACAAAGGACAGGATGTGGGTATCAGGGACCTCTTACTGAAGGGGCCAGCAGTGCAGCTAGGGTTTCGATAAGGGAAGCATGGTGGCCTCTAATTGCACAGAGCAGCCCCCCACCTCCCCACCCCCATGAGCCTGTGGCTTTTTGTAAGACTTCCTGGAGGAGGTGATTTCTGAGAATTGAAAGGTAGCTGAATGTCGGGAGAGAAGGACCAGCAGGGAAAGAGTGCTCCAAATGGGGGGGGAGCAGTTCTCCATTCTCTGCCCCCAGGAAACCACTGGAGAATTTTGTTTATTTATTTATTGTCATTTTGGGGGGGCTGCCCCAGGACATAGGGAGTTCACAGGCCAGGGATCAGATCTGACCCAAGCCACAGCTTCAGCAACGCTGGATCCTTAGCCCACTGAGCGAGGCTAGGGATTGAACCTGCAACCAAAACTCCCAAGATGCCACCTATCCCATTGTGTCACAGTGGGAACTCCTGGAGAATTTTAAATGGTGAAGTACATGCTGGCTTAGGGTTGCCAGGTAAAATACAAGACGTCGGATAAATTTAAATTTCAGATAAACAGCAAATAATTTGTTTCCAGTCTAGGTATGTCCCATGTAATAATTGGACATACTTAATACTAAACTAACAAGATTATTCACTGTTTATCTGAAATTAAAGTTTATTTATCTATTTATTTTGTCTTTTTGCCTTTTCTAGGGCTGCTTCCCACGGCATATGGAGGTTCCCAGGTTAGGGGTCGAATTGGAGCTGTAACCGCTGGCCTACACCACAGCCACAGCAATGCCGGATCCTTAACCCACTGAGCAAGGGCAGGGATCGAACCTGCAACCTCATGGTTCCTAGTCGGATTCGTTAACCACTGAGCCACCACGGGAACTCCCAATTTGAAATGAAAATTTAACTGAAGAGTTCTGTGGTTTTTTTTTTTTTTTTTTTTGGTCCTGATCGCAGCACGCAGAGGTTCCTGGGCCAGGAATTCAACCCTCACCACAGCAGTGACCCAAACTGCTGCAGTGACAATGCTGGATTCTTAACCCGCAGCACAACAAGAGAACTCCTAGAGTCCTGTATTTTTATTTACATGTCTGGCAACTCTGCCCTGGTGAGATGGCTTGGAGGATCTGAGATTGGAGGTCAGAGACAGCAAGGAGAGGGCAGAGACATTAGGGACTGAGTTTGGACGGAGTGAGGAGAAGGAAGAGGCAAGGCTGGCACCAGACCTCTGAGTGGTCAAGTGGGAGCAAGGAGGTGGTGGGAAGTGGGCAGGGGGCACATTTAGTTATGGATGGTTATGGCTGAGATTCCCCAGGGCCCTCCAAGCAGAAATGCTCAGGTGATCGTTGGAGACAGGGTTAGAGGCACAGTGGCTGAGGTGTCATTGGCAGAGTGGGGGGAAGGAGGTTCCGACAGAGGAAACAGCAGCCGCAGAGGGGCAGCAGTGTCGCCATCACACCCCCCAGCTGTACCTATTGGCTCAGGGGGCCGGTGCCCGGCTGCAGCTGGTCCCCGTCCCTGGTCGTACCACCCTGGCTTTACCTCTGCTAGTCTCCCTCTGAGTCCTGGAATTCGACTTTATCTCCCCAAAGGTCACCTTGCCCAGGGCCCTGCCCTGGGGCGGACATTCCTCACATTCCATGACCCTCTCGGGAGACAGCAGGCCAGGTTTCCCAGCATCCTTAGCTCCTCTTGGCAAGACCTCCTGAAGCCCTACTATGCCTCCCTGGGGTCTGCGATCCTCCGTCGGACAGTCTGAATTTGGATTCTGCCTCTGCCTCCTGTGGGCTGGATGATCCTTGGGGCGATTCCCTCTCTTTCCTGAGCCACAGGGTCCTCATATGTAAATTGAGTACAATTCTGCAGGCGTGTTGTATGGTCATGTCTTTAAAAGCCCCTGCCTTACATTTGGCCATCAGTAGGTGCTCTAAAATACTAATTCCCCCTTTGCATTCTTTGAGCCTGTTTCATTTTATTTTAAAAAACATTTAATTATTATTATTATTTTTTGGCTCTCAAGGGCCACACCTGAGGCATATGGAAGTTCCTGGGCTAGGGGTTGAATCAGAGCTACAGCTGCCAGCCTAGGCCAGAGCCACAGCAACGTGGGATCCGAGCCATGTCTGTGACCTATACCAGAGCTCATGGCAACACCGGATCCTTAACTCACTGAGCGAGGCCAGGGATTGAACCCGCATCCTCATGGATGCTAGTTGGGTTCGTAACCCACTGAGCTACAAAGGGAACTCCCTGTTTCCTCACTTTAGAAGGAGAACAATAATATGACCTCCCATGACAAGCCAGGGACTGGTCATTCAGGGGCTCCGAGGGCCCTCGAGGTGGCTGTGAGGGAGGCCAAGGGACCCCATACTTCTCGGGGCCAGCAGGGGCTGGAGGCAAAGTCTGAGGTGACCTTAGCTGGGCAGAGTAGGCAGACAGACAAATGACCGCAGCCTCTGTAATATGGCTGCTGGGAACCACAGGGCTGGCCAGAGGGTCTTGGTGGGAGAGACTGAAAGACACAAAGGCAGGGGAGCCCATAGACCAGGGCAGCAGGGCTTCTGCCCTAAACTCTGTTATATAGGGTTCCCCTCTGCCTTCCTCCAGCCCCACTCCTCCCTGCAAGGTGAGGTGTACATGGGGCCAAGTGGACATGGCCCCCGGAGCCCAAGCATACCATTCTAAATGTTTTCTTTCTTCTTCTTCTTTTTTTTTTGTCTTTTTACAGCTGCACCCACAGTACATGAAGTTTCCAGGCAAGGGGTCGAATCGGAGCTGTAGCTGCTAGCCTGTGCCACAGCCACAGCAACTCGGGATCCAAGCTGAATCTACAATCTTTAACACAGCTCACCACAACATGGGATCCTTAACCCACTAAGCAGGGCCAGGGATCGAACCCAGGTCCTCATGGATACCAGCCAAGTTTCTTTGTTTGTTTGGTCTTTTGTCTTTTTAGGGCCGAACCCAAAGCATATGGGGGTTCCCAGGCTAGGGGCTGAATCGGAGCTACAGCTGCTGGCCTACACCACAGCCACAGCAATGCAGGATCTGAGCCATGTCTGTGACCTACACTGACAGCTCATGGCAATGCCGAATCCTTAATCCACTGAGCGAGGCCAGGGATCGAACCCTCAACCTCATAGTTCCTAGTTGGGTTCGTTAACCACTGAGCCACGATGGGAACTCCCCGAGCTTACCATTCTAGATCACCTTCCAGGCACTGGGATATGGAATTCCCTGCCCAAAAGGTCCTGAGCCCACTCCCAAGACCTGGGTCTGTCCACCCAAGGGACTGTGCTACAGGTGTGTGCAAGCTAGCCTGCGAGGCGGAAAAGGCAGCTGTTTGCGGGGTGGGGGAGAGGTGTGCCTGAGAGCTTGGACACGGGGCCTGGTTCACGGGGCTGCACACAAGGACTCTGCGGTGGGGAGGAAGCAATGGGGAGAGGAGGAACCCGGCAGGTGGACTGCCTTTGAGTTCTTGCCCCGGGCTGCACACGTGAGGGGTGATCTGCCCTATGGAGGGACCATTGCCAGGGAAGTCCCAGGGTGTTAGTTAGAAGCTTTGATCCAATGATGGACCAGTTTTGCCTGTAGATTCCCAGATTTCCCCCCCCACCCCGCCCGCACCCGCAGAAATTCATATTCCTGAGTCTGGGAGAAGATCTTGGAATTTCCATGTCTAACAAAGATGGCCAGAGGCCATGCTGGTGCTCTGTGTTCAGAAACCTGTTTAATTCTCCCAATAACCCTGCAAAGGAGGTAGCTAGGAGGACACAGGCTGGCGAGGAGACCTGCCTAAGACCCCAGAGCTGCTGTAGGACAGAACTGCGACAGGTCAGCATAACGGGCTCTCTCCTTGGACTCTTCTGCTCCTCTCTCACCCCAAACAATGCTCCAAAACCCCGCAACCTCAGAACAAGATAATGGCACATGTAGAATCTGGGTCAAAATTCCTGAATGTCTTCTGGACAGACTCTACCTGGCCCCGGGGAAAGGAAGCTTAGAAGGCAGCCCTCTAAGCACAAGTCCTCTTCCTTGTGCAAGAGGGTGTGGGCTGGTGAGGGCCCCTACCCCCGGCTGACTCTGGGGCCTCGCTCAGGCCCTGGAGGGGTTGGTTACCATCCAGGCACTGATGTCTCCCATGCTGGTCTCTCAGCTCCAAAGTCAAGTGTCCCCAAGCCGGGCAGTACCCCTCGCCCCCTTGCTGCACACTCACAGCTCATCATCTTCCTTCCCGCCCTCGGAACTCTTCTTGCCCTGCTGCCCCCCTAGTACCCAAACCAGCCGCCTAAGCGTCCGTGGCCTTCCTCACCTGTGCCTCCTCAAGCCACATCCTATCCACAGGTCACCGTTCTGCCATGTCTACTTCCTTGACAGCCGAGAATCAGTCCCCGCCTTCCACTGACCTTGGATGGAAGGTCGTCCCCTGTTCAGGATTCATCATCTCTTACAAAGACCGCTGGCCCCTCCAAGCCACTGAATATGTGGCAGCCGGAGCGATGTCTAGGAAAACAAGGGACATGTCATGCCTTGTTGACACTCTTCAGTGGCTCCAGTCGCAGTGCCCTTCGACTAAAAGCCAAACTCCGAGTTATCTTTTGGTGCCGTGGATGAAGGAGCCAGTGTTGTCACTGCAGCAGCTTAGGTCGCTGCTGTGGTGTGGCATGGGAGTGAAAAAAAAACCCTCAAAAAACAAAAAGCCAAACTCTTCTGCACTCTCCAGCAGTACTGAGAGGCTTCGTAAGTCCTCTGCATTTCTGCTACTTTTCACTTCTATGCCTTTTTTTTTTTTGGTCTTTTTTTAGGGCCGCACTGGTGGCATATAGAGGTTCCCAGGCTAGGGGCCGAATCAGAGCTACAGCTGTCCACCCACACCACAGCCACAGCAACGCGGGATCCAAGCTGCGTCTGCGACCTACACCACAGCTCTTGGCAACGCCGGATCCCCATCCCACTGAGTGAGGCCAGGGATCGAACCCGCAACCACATGGTTCTTAGTCGGATTCAATTCTGCTGTGCCACGACGAGACCTCCTCACCTCTACGTCTTTACTGCTGCTGTTCCCTCTTCCCTTTGGCTTCCTGGCTAACTGCTACTCCCTAAGATTCCAACCAGCCTGGCCTCCTCTGGGAAGGCCAGGCTGGGTTAGGCCCCCTACTCTGGGCCCCAAAGGTCTCTCTTCCTGCACTTGCCCCCTGCAGTAATAATAATAGCTGATAGTTTCTGAGTGCAAACTCCATGTCCTTTTCTTTATTGACCCATTTAATCCTTTGCACCACCCTACCAGGCAGGATCTATGATCACCTCCATTTTTCAGATGAGGAAAAGGTTAAGTAAACTGCCCAGTGTCACACTACTTGGGGACTTGAGCCCAGGGGGTTGGCTCCAGAAAACCGATCTTTCATCCTGAGATGCTGTCTCCTGCCGCGTGGGGTGGACATGTGGCAAGGGTGGCGGGGTGTCCTCTCTAGATTGTGAGACCCTGGAGGGCTCTGACCCGTCAGCGCTCTGACTTCTGATCCATCAGGATGAGCCGAACAGCCAGCCCAGGTGCTGGCACGGGTAGGTGCCCGACGCCTGGCGCTCCAGTCCTGGTCTCCGCCCCTGGGGGGCTCTGAGGGCCCAGGGCGGCGGGGGCCTCGGGCGGCCCAGCTGGGGAGGGCTTGGGGCCAGATGGGCTGCGCGGCGGCGAGGAGGCCAGGGTTGCCGGCCGGGGCCGCGCGTTGCCATGGGGACGGGGGGTGGGGGCGGCCCCGCCCCGGCGGGCGGGGAGCAGGTGGCGGGACGGTGCGCGGGCTGGGGGAGGGGCCGGAAGGGGCCCGCGGGGGCCGGGGCTGGCTGGGCGCGCCCCCGGCTGCTCCTCCTCCTGCTGGCCTCCCAGCTCCTGCTGCTCCTTTGGCGACTGGGGCTCTGCTGAGTTGAGTGGAGGAACCCCCTCTGACCAGGGGACCAGGGCTCCAGCCTTGGGTTGGGCTCTCAGTCCCCGTGCATCTCTGGCACCTCGCTCCCTTCATCCTTCCCTTCCTTCCCAGCCTCAGTTTCCTCGCCTGTGAAACAGAGGCACTGAACCAGGAGATTTTCACGGACGCTTTAGTGCACGCTGCTTGTTTGGTGGCTCTGGGATGGCCTTGGGAGGATTCAGAGCTGGGTAATTTCTCAGCCTCTTCCGACGGAGACATGTTCTCATCAAATGACGCCCATCGTAGGACCTGGAATTAGGGAATGTCGGAGCTGTATCCAACATCTCCAATACAGAGAGCAGACAGCGGCTGCCCAGAGAGGGTAGGGAACCAGTTCAGGGTCACACAGCGAGCCGGAGACCCAGGCAGGATGAGAAAGCAGGCCTCAGCCTCCTAGTGCTCCACCCCTCACCTCCTGCCTAGGAGCCAAAACCCGGTGTGAGAGTGGGGGGAGGGGCAGGTTTCTGTGGGAAGAAAACAAACAGCCCAGCTCGCTACACGCTTCAGCTGCCGAGATGGCTTGTCTGCAGCAGAGACCCTCCTGGGTGTCCTGCCACTGCCCGCTGGTACTTCCACAGGCTCCGTCGGGGAGGGCTGCACAGCTCTGGTCTGTGTCCCCGCCCTGTGAAAGAGGTGTGGAGGTCAAGGCCTCCTTCCACCGCACCTTAGCGAGTGGAGAGCTTGGCCTCCTGCCCTCCTCGGCCCCCAGTCTTCTGGGAAGCCCTGCTTTCCTTAGGAGTAAAGCTCTTCTCTTTCTCGGGTAGGACTGTGGCTGAGTTCACAAAGCCTCAGTCCTGGAGAGGGCTGGCTTGCTTCGCCTCCTCGGGCAGGAGTCACTGGGGACTGGCCCGGGTTCCCAGCTGATGGTGGTAGGAGGTGGTTCTGGCCAGGGGTGGAGGTGGAGGGGGGCAGGGCAGAGGCAGGGTCTGTGCCTTTAAGGTACAGCTTGCTGCTGGAGTCACACACACACACACACACACACACACACACGCACGCCTCTCTTACACATAGTCACGCAGCCACACACACACACACACACTCTCTCTCTCCCAGCCTCTGTGCTCTCTCTCCCTCTCTCTCTGTGTCACCCTCTCTCTCCACACACACCCTCCCAGGCTCTGTCTCTCTCCCTCCCTCTCCCTCTCTCCACACAGACACACACACTCGGTCACACACACAAAGGCATCCACACTCCTCCCTCTCCCTCTCTCCCCAAGGTCTAGTTTTAAAAAACATGGGCTAGGGGAGAAAGGCCAAAGAGTGCTGACCTCAGAAATGGGCTCTGCCTCCTTCTGTCCCTCTTTGGCCCAAGAGAGGGGGCTTAGTTTCCAATTTGGTATCAGTACCCTGGGTCAAGGCTGCAGGGAGAAATGATGGAGTCAGGCTCGGTGGGGATCAGGCTCTTGGGGGGGGGGGTTGGCCCTGGGCCCAGCCTGTTGGCTACAAACCCAGGAATCAGAGGGGCGCCTCCTGCTTCTTCCCCTCCTCACTCAGGGCGGGACTCACTTCTAGCACAAAGGCAGCAGGTTTAGGGACAAAGTAATTGGGTGCCTTTAGCCGTAGAAGGATGAACCAGTTGGCCTTTGACTTCTGATGAAGGGGCCCTTGACACTTCTTGGGCCATTTTACGTCCAGTGCGGACTAGAATGATGCCCAAAGCTCTGGGGCGGGAAGCCCTTCCTTCTTCTTTACTAAAACTGTGCTTGCTGTAGTTCCATGCACGGTACCCTCCCTGTGTGACTCGCAGCCGTTTCATCTCAATGTCCTCTGACTACTTATGGGAAACTCCTATTTATCTTTCAAAGCCCAACTCCAAAGTCCCCTCAAGTCGAGAGCTTTCCCTACTTCAGACCCTTGGGCAGAATGAGTTCCTCTCTCCTCTAGGCACCTGCACTTTCTGCACTTTCTGCAGGCCTGACGCTTTTTCTTCATAAGCAAGTGTGCACCTGACCTGGGGATGTGGCTCTTCTCACAGTGGTATCTTTTAGTTATCACATCCTATCCTTCTCTGTCATGGGGATTAGGATCCCCTTTTAACCATCCTCTGGCTTAGCTAAATCACTTGAACAGCAGAACAGGATTTGAACACATTTTCGCCGGCTCTTAGAGGCCGTTCCCCCCCCTCTCGCTCACTACACTTTACGGGCAGCTTTCCCTTCAGAGGACTCGACAGAGGGAGAGGAAGCTCATGAAAGGCCCCAGAGGGACTGGAACGATGTCACCACCATGCACACTAAAACGTCCTCTCTTCAGTTCAGCAAAGCTTTACTGAGCATCTGTTTGTACAGACCCCGTGCTGAGGGACGAGAGAGAGGCAACACAGGCACTGTCTCCCCATCTCTGGGGTCAACAGGCGCACAAACCAGCAATGATGACATAGGCGCCTGGGATCCTGAGGATGCTGGAATCCCACGCGAGGCCCTGACACAGACTGGGGGGTACTGGGGAGACTGAGAAGGGGCTCCGCAGAAGGCGGCAGGAATCAGGGAGACGGGGCACACAGAAAGGCCATTTGTGGACGACGTGGAAGAGTCTTGAGTGCCACACAAGGAGCTTCCCCTTTATTCTGGGGTGAAGGGGCCCTCATAGGTCTTTGGCTGCACTGGCCCTACTCCCCAGTTCACCACAAGGGGTGCATTCTGACAGCTGCTCTCTCTCTCTCTCTCTCTTTTTTTTTTTTTGGTCTTTTTAGGGCCGAACCCAAGGCATATGGAGGTTCCCAGGCTAGGGGTCCAATCGGAGCTGCAGCTGCCGGCCACAGCCACAGACACTCAGGATCCGAACAGCATCTGCTACCTACACCACAGCTCATGGCAACGCCAGATCCTTAACCCACTGATCAAAGGCAGGGATCATACCCAGGTCCTCATGGATATTAGTCAGGTTTGTTACTGCTGAGCTACGACAGGAGCTCCCTGACATTTGCTCTTGCCTCGGGCGGTGTGGGGGTCCCAGAGTTCCCTCCCTGGGGCACCCTCAGAGTCAGAAGAAGGACGTTGACAATGACTCAGGATTGGCTACCCCAGCCTGGGCTTCCTTCCTCATCCCCGCCTTCCCGGAGGGCATGGTCAGAGCGTTGCAGTTGGCACTGACGTGTGCTGAGAGTAATTCCTTGGTAAAGAGAGCTGCTTCCATCCTGACATGCCAAGTGACATTCCTACCTTCTCTCCCTTTTTCAAAAGGATGAACAGCAGGGTCTAAACTCTAAGTCCGTTTCCCAGGAAAATAGCTGATGTTAAGACCGCCGTGTAAGAGGTGCCCCAGCCAGGATGTCTGGCCGTCAGTGCCTCCCCCACGGTTTTTAGTGTGTCTTCTTACCTCATCTGCTTCATGCTTTTCTTTACATTAACTCGCTTTCATGAAACTTTAACAAAAGAAACTGTATTTGTACTCTAAATGTTTTTGGCTTTCCAAAACCAGAAGGTAAATATAAGAATAAATTCAATGAAAACAAAGCAATTCTAGCTCAGATTACTTTTGCTTGTTAGATGGCCTCTCATTGCTATGAATGGAGATGAATAAGCATCAGAGTGGCGTTGAAGACATCCTGGTCTCAAAATGGGCCCTTCTCCTTCTCTTTGACTTAGGAGCGAGAACTGAAAAGCAATAACTTTCCTGAGATGAGCTGAGGTTTCATGATCTCTGGCCAGATCTCTGCCCTCCTTGGCCTCACCCCCTATCCCACTGGGTGAACTGATCCATACTTCGGAAGACTCTGCCTCAGTCCAAGCCTGATGGTCTGGATAGAGGAGGAGAGACAGCAAAGGTCATTCGGAAAGGGAGTAGCCAACTGGAGCCAGGGCCCCAGGATTTTGACCTGGGTGGGGCTGACCTGGTGGGGGGAGCTGAGAGACCGGATACTGGGGAGCAAGCCCGGTGCCGTGGGACCCCAGAGGTCCCTCTCTTCTTCTGCCCACCTGGATGTCCCTGAGCAAGTGCCAGCATTGCACAGAGCCTCAGGCTCCTCATTGGCATGGTGGAACCCTCCCCTCCCTCGCTCTAGGTCCTGCGGTACCAGGATTACTTCCAGAAGCTATCAACGCCCTAAGGGGCACCCTTACAAGGCAGGGTCCTGACCCCCTTACCAAACACGCAGGCCCAGCTGGGCTCCCACCCCAGTGGTCTGGCCCCTGCCTTCTCCTCCAGCTTATCCTCTTCTAGTCCAGCCACCATCTGTGGAGCACAGCGCCGGCACTGTCACAAGCACGCCATCAATATCTGTTGAATGAGTGAATCAACGAGCACTCTGCCACGTGCTCCGTGCTGCCTCATCTCTGCATCAGCTGTTTCCTTTGCTTGGAATGCCCTTTTTTCCTTTCTTGGTCTCCAAGCTTTGATTCATTTCTTAAAACCCTGCTTAGACGCACTCTTCTTCTAAGAAGCTTTCCCTGAAATTTCCCAGAAGGGTTTGTCACCCATTAACTCAGCGGCTATCTATTGAGTGCTTCCTCTGTGCCAGGCATGATGCTCTCAGGGTCGGGGGTGGGGGTGGGGGTGACACCGTCAGGAACCTGTGGGTGCGGTTCCCTCACTCTTGGATCTTCCATTCTCCTCGGAGCCTCCAGAGCCGGGCTCTTGCTTGGTACTGTTCTGACATTGGCCACGCAGTTATTTGTACAGCAGTTATTTGTACCTGTTGCTCCAGTCTGTGCACGAGCACTGAGCTTCGGGCATCCTGGGGCCCCCGGGCCCAGCCCGCAGCTTGCCACAAGACAAGTTGCGCTGTCAACCACCAGGCGTCCTTCCCCCCACCCCCCAGGGCTGGCATTTGTAGAGCCATGCAAGTGTGAACAGAAGCAATGCTGGCCACGCTTCTGAGCCCACGAGCGCCTACTGGGTGCCAGGCACCTGACCCACGTTGTCCACCCCCTGACGGCACACCATACATTGGAACTGGGACCCAAGGCAGGCCCTGGTGGTCAGGTTTCTTTCCCAGTGGGCCCCCACCCAACAGGAGCCTCCTCCTGAGGCCAGATTCCCGGAGCCTCCTCATTCTGAGCCCCGCTCTGTGCACACCGCCCCCCCCAACCCGCCCCAAGCCCTGGCCGGGCTTCCTGGAATTTGTCCTCCTAATTGAAACCAAACACCGGGGCTCCTCAGGGCTGTGCCCCCAGAGGCCCTGGTGGGTTTCTCTTTCCCTCCCTCCTCCCTTCCTCAGCTGGGGGCGGGGTGCTCAACGCCGGGCAGCATCTGGGGGGAGGCACTTCCCCTGCACAGCATCTGGGGGGAGGCACTTCCCCTGCACGGGGTGTGGGGTAGGGCCCTCCCTGATGCTGGGGTCTGAGTTAAACTCAGCCCTCTCACAGGCTGGAGGTGGAGGGAGGAGGAGGAGGGAGCGAGTAAAGGGAGAGAGAAGAGGGGATGGTCCCCAAACACCCTGCAGGAGCCTGGCCTCAGGCCCAAGCCCTGGGAACAGAGGGCGGATTTGTGAAAGTGGCTCCGTCCAGCCCTGCACTGCGACCTTGGGCTTCGGGCGAGTCCCTTCACCTCGCCAAGCTTCAAGGTCCTCATGGGTACAAAGATGGGGCCGTAAGGAACATATGTCTCAGGATTATGAGAAAATGAAACCTACATCCGTGCCGGTACTGGGGTCGGTGCTCAGTGAAACCCAGCACCGTCACGGCGCTGGGCAGCAACGTGGGTTCACACGGTTGGTGGGTCGAGGGCGTGCCTGAGGATGTGTGGTTTTGGAAGGATGTCGTTGGAAAGGTCGCTCAGGGTCAGTGAATGTTTGTTGAACGAAGGAATTCATTCCACTTTCAACAAACATTCGCCTCCGAGGTCCCCTCTGTGCCCAGCCCTGGGACACCACCTGCGAGGAAGCCAGGTACCTGCCCTCGGCAGCCCTCGGACCCAAGTGGGAGTGGGGTGGGGGGGTGGGGGGTGGCCGATGGTCACATCCACAGAAGGCGATGACCACGCAGACAGCTCAGGGCTGCGACCGGAAGGCAGAGGGGCTGTGGACTCGCCCAGGCTGGGGCAGGGGACCAGGCGCTCAGGGACAGCTTCCAGAGAAAGTGGCTGGGTGAGAGCTGAGTGTGCTCTGAACGCGCCTTAGCTCCCTTTCCCACTTGCTTCCACCAGCACGCGTCCTCGCCTGCCAGCTGGACCAGGTACCTTCTGAGGCCAAGCCTAAACCCACCACCATCGGGTGGGGGGCGCTGCCTTCACCTTGGCCTCGAGCTCTGTGATTCCTCCCACCCGCACCCCCCCCACAGCATCATTCTAACCACTGGTTTCCGTGTCTGTGCTCCTGGCCACGGTGTCTCACAGACAGAATCATGTAAGTCACAAGTGGGAGACACATCCACACTTTTAACGTCTTTAGTAGCCACACTGTAAAATGTAAAAAGAGCAGGTGGACTTGCTTGTGCTAATAGATCTTTGTTAAACTCGAGAGAGCGAAACTAGGAGAAACAGAGAATTAACATAATCAAACTATTTTTGAGCTAATTTACATGATTATTATTATTATTTTTGGTTCGAAGTCTTTTTTTTTTGTCTTTTTCTCTTTTCTAGGGCCACTCCTGCAGCATGTGGAGGTTCCCAGGCTAGGGGTTGAATCGGAGCTGTAGCCACCCGCCTACGCCACAGCCACAGCAACGGCAGATCCGAGCCGAGTCTGTGACCTGCACCACAGCTCAAGGCAACACCGGATCCTTAACCCACTGAGCAGGGCCAGGGATCGAACCCGCCACCTCATGGTTCCTAGTTGGATTCGTTAACCACCGAGCCATGACAGGAACTCCGGTACGAAGTCTTTGAAATCCAGTGTGTGTTTTGCACTGATCTCACACCCCCATTGGAATTAGCCACATTTCACAAGCTCCACCTGTCCGCATGGTCAGTGGTTAGCAGAGTGGGGAATGCAGCTTTATTTTATTTTTTAATTTTTATTTTTTTATTATTTTATTTTATTTTTCCTGATTTTTATTTATTTACTTTTTTTAAAAATTCTTTTATTACTCAAAGAATTTATCATATCTGTAGTTGTATAGTGATCATCACAATCCAGTTTCACAGGATTTCCATCCCACAACCCATGCACATTCCCCCCCCCCCCCGCCCCCCGGGAATGCAGCTTTAGAACGCGGTTCCTCTGGGCAGGGATCCTGTACTTTTCCTCTCTTTCTTCAGTGCCCAGAGGAGGGTGTCCCAGACGGAGGGCACGGCATGGACAAAGACCCAGGCATGAAAGAGCAAAGTATGTTCTGGGAACAGCAAGCCAGTTGGAGTGGCTGCCGTGTGAAGAAACTTAGCTGGGAGCTGTGGGCAGTGGGATTGCCTCGGGTCTGTGCCACACGGAGAGAGGCCTTGAGGACCGTGCTAAGGAATTTTGGATCTTGGTCATGTGGGCAACTCGGGTCATTGTTTATTTTGAGCAGAGGAGTGTCCTATTCAGGTTACGGATTTAGACAGAGCCCTCTGGTAGGCAGCATGGAGGATAATTTGGATGGAGCTAATCAGGAGGCAGAGCAACCAGCTAGGAAGCAGATGCTGCTGCCATACAGGTGAGGGATGAGGAGGCAGCGGGGATGAGGAGGTGGGACAGACTGGAGCGTCAGTAAGAAATGTCAGGACTGGGGGACCAATGCACTGGTGGGGAGCAGGGAGACGTCAGGAAGGAGTCCCAAGTTCTCGGCTTGGGGCGCCAGTTCTCTGAGCCAGGATACATGGGGAGAGGGGGAGGAGGAGCAGCTCTGTGGAGGACAACAATCCTGGGACAGGCTGGCTTTGAGGTTCTGGCAAGACATCTTGGTGGACAGGAGCAGTAAGTGGTTAGGGCACCCCATGCTAGGGTTCGTCAGTGGTAGTGAGTTCCTTGTCACATGAAGCATTCAAGAAGGGGCTAGACAAACACTCACTTGGGATGTTGCAGAGGGCTTATACGCATCCCAGGTGAGCTGGGCCTGTGACTGCACAGCCTGGATGGTGTCTGTATGTGTGTGCAGGAGACACTATCTATTGGGGCTTGAGCATGTCTACAATTTGAGGACCTTTGGGGTTTAAAGGTGGTTTGCGTTTCTGGACCTGGGCCCATAACTGGAACTGGGGGCAGGATCGGGCATGCTGGCTTCGTGGGGGCAGAGGTTTTAAGCGACCACAGGGGAAGAGAGCCCTGAGGTCCTGTTGAACCCATTTCTCAGAACCAGGGAGCTAGAAGGATTCTTGATCTTCAATCGGCCTCCCCTCCGCATCTCAATTTGATTGGTAGGAAAACTGAGGGCCTTGCCCAAGGTCACGCAGAAGGTCATGACACATCAGGCGGGGAGGCCTTTCCATGCTGGCTCCCCACTTCCTCAGATCCCAAGTGCCCGCAGCATCTGCATCTCCTGGATCTCCTTGGCACAGGAGATGCTCTCTAACACGTATGGTGAGGGATCCCGGTCCCTTTTAATTAGGAGGATACAAAGAGAGAAGTCAGACAGCCGCCCCCACCCACAGTTGGGAGAGTAAGTGTTCCCCAAATTACACAGCAGATGCCAGGACTCCAGCAACAAGACCCAGCTTGATAGCTTTGTGGTAACCTCAGCCAGCACAATTTTATTTTTATGTTTTAACTCCTTGGTGATATATAGATCTCTCACAGGCAGGAGAAATGGCATCCAGAACGTCTCCCTTGAAAAAAAAAATTTTTTTTTGAACTTGCGCAACACACACCCTGTTTAATTAACCCTTTTGTCAGGGTGCTTGGTCTGCCCTGGGCTGGGTGAGAAAAATTGTTTCTCTCCTGGGAGGCGGGGGTAGTGCGAATTACCTGAGGAGGAGGCAGATGCAGGTGGTGGGCTAGCCGGGCCAAGGTCTTGCTGTGGGACCCCTGATGGGCCCCTGATCCTCTTGGGGTCTCTGGGTCCCAAATGATAAATCCCCGGACAACCAACCTGACGGGCAATTATATATGCCTCTTTCGGGGTCTCTAATTTTTTCTTCTTTCCTTCCTTCTTTCCTTCCTCTCTTTCTCCTGTCTCTTTAGGGCCACACCCACGGCATATGGAGGTTCCCAGGCTGGGGTCCAATCGGAGCTATAGCTGTTGGCCTACACCACAGCAACGCCAGATCCAAGCTGCGTCTGCAACCTACACCACAGCTCACGGCAATGCCGGATCCTTAACCCACTGAGCGAGGCCGGGGATCGAACCTGCGTCCTCATGGATGCTAGTCGGATTCGTTAACTGCTGAGCCACAAAGGGATCTCCTATTTTTTTCTTTTTCTGCTTTAAAATGTTTGGTCTAAAGGGCCAGTTCTATGGGAGTCCCTGCCTTTCCTCTCCACACCTTCCAAATCTCTATTTCCATAGCGACTTGCTCTTCAGAGCTGGAACCGGACTGTTTTGAATCAAAGCTCATTTCTGACCCTTCCCACTCCCTCGTCTGGACGAGCTAAAGGTCTGCGGAGACCTTCCCATATCCTTTCTAACCACACCAGCTCTGCCAACGGCTCCTGTCTCCTTCCACTCTCTCTAGTGTCCCTCGTTCAGATGAGTTTTTCGACACCCAGCTCTACTCGGCCACTTCCTGGACCAGAAAACTGGAGGGCGAGCCCCTCCCCCACTGTCTGAGGACCGAAGCCCCAACGCCTAGGCCTGCAAGGCCTGGGGCCCCAAGACCTAGGCCCCGGCCACTGTGCAACCATCCCCCCACCCTGGGTACGTGTTCCACACTCCATTTGCTCAACGTGCAAATATCTGCTGAGCCCTAACTATGTGCCAGAAATTGTGTCCGGCGCCCAGGAAATAGGTGAGGTACACACGTGCCCAGAAACCAAGTGTGTTTTGAAAGCTCTGGGGTTCGGGGGCTCCGAGGAGGGGCATGGAATCGAGAGAGGGACTGGGCTGCAGCCAGCTCTCTTCTCACTGGTTTCCTGTTTACTATTAACAGCTGCCCATCCCGCCTCGCACACAAACGCCCAAGCGAACCTTGGTATGTTTTCAGACCAGCAGCTCAGTCGCAAAACACGAAGCAGGCTACTTGCAATTTGCCTTCAGCTGCCTGGAAAATCTGCAGAGAACCCCCTTTAATCCCTCCTTCTTATCCCCAACTTCTGCCTTCCTCTCCCCCCCCTTGGAGGACGCATGGCCCCTTGAAGTTTTGTTTGCTTGCAGGGAATAAAAAAACAACAAAAACCCAGCTTCAGTATGGAGGGTTTTTCTTCCTTTTTTTTTTAAAAAAAATATTAAGCATCAAGAGACAGAGCAATCTGCTTGCAGACACTATACGTGCATAATTAATAAAATCTCATTATTTATTTATAAAGAGACACACGAGGAACTGGAGAATGAGGGCTATCCCCATTATATATGAAGAGAGGGAGAGAAAGAGTGGGAGAGGGAGGCAAATACTTTTTGAGCGTTGGAGCCTTCCAGGGAAGTGAATCTCTCAGTATGGAATGAATAAGAAGGCATCTGCCTACTCCTCATCCAACTGGTGCTCCGAGCTCAGGAGGCATCAGAGAGCAGAAACCCGGTTCAGCTTAAAAAAAGGACCGGGACCAGCTCGGTGCTCGGCAGTGCACTGGATGCCGGCTTTGGGCAGTTGGCAGAAGAGGAGGCATCGTGGAGGGCCTGGCCGCGGGGCAAAAGGGTTGGGAGCCAATCTGAGGCTTCTAAAAAAGGGGGGGACTTGGGCACAGACCCCCTGGTAGGGGGGGAGGGGGGGAGGCGGCACGGTCACGCCATGGCCACCACGTAAATAACCCAGACCGCCGGCTGGGGAGGGGGGGAGCCCCTGGTTCCTCCGGTCCATTATAAAGCAGGTAACCGTGAGCGGAGGAGGGTGGTGTCTAAACGCCAGCTCCAGCGCCAGCTCTGCCCTTGGACCTCTGCATGCCAGATGCCCGGCCAGGGCCGCCAATATCAATAACCCAACTTATTATATAACAGCCCCCGCGGCCAGGCAGGCAGGGGTCAGAGCCTCCCGGGCTGGAGCTGGGGTGGACCTTCGCTTTCGCCGTTCTCTCTCTCTCTCTCCTCTCTCATTTTTTCTTGAGACATGCTTTAAAATAGAAAACAGGCTTGTGCAGGAACCAACCCCACAGAATGAGGTAGTTTGGAGGGATTTTTCTCCCCCCCACCTCCCTCAAGTGCAAGCAACTCAGGCAGCGGAACGCTCAGCCTTCCCGGGGCGGTGGGCTCCAGGAGGGGGGGCGGGGGGGAAGGGCTGGGGAGGGGGTCGGCCTGGGCAGCAGCCCCCGCAGGGTTACCCGGGCGCGTGCAGGGAAACGTCTCAGCAATTCCAGCGCCCGAGCGGAGCGCGCGGGGGGCGGGGGGGAGGGTGGCGCGCGGCGCGGGGCACCTTGAAACTGCCGGCGGCCGCGCGCTGATTGGCCGAGCCGCCGCCTCGGCGTTCCAGCCAGGCGCCCCTCCCCCCGCGCCGTCCACCCCGGAAGGAATTTCCTCCTCTGGCGGCCGCTATTGTTGTCCGCCTTCGCTGTTTGGGTCGGATCGCGTAACCATAGTATCCAAACTGTGTCCGCGCGGGGCCCCAGCCTGGGACCCCTGTGCCCCCCGTCCCTCCAAGCGAACACCCCCACCTTTTTTTTTGCAGCCTACTTATCATGACTTCATCGGACTCCGGGGAGCAGAAGAGGGGGATGGGGCGGGGGGAGCTGGCCCGCTCCTGGCGGCCCTTACTTCGAGATGTTTTCAATTATAATTTTTTAAAAAGTCTGCTTTGTGGGTTCGGGGCTTTTAAATCCTTCCTGCCCCCCCCCATTAAACCGTTGGACCAAACTTGAATGGGGTTTTCCCTCCGTTTCTCCTTGACCGTCTTCACTCCAGACCCTGACTTTGCTGCTCACAGCTGGGGTGGGGGGGTGGGGGACTTAGCAGAAGTCACCCCCTAAACCCAGCCCCTCAAACGCCCGCTGTGTCCAGGCTCCTGGGCCTGGGCTTGAGCTAGGGAAGACCAGGCTGGTGGAGGGGGTCGAGAATATCGGACCCTGCAGCCTCCACCCTCCGTCCTGGGGCGCTTTCTGGAGGGGTTGGGAGAACCCTGGAGACGGGTTTGGGGGCGGAGGTGCAGGGTGGATGCCCGCCAACCCCTTATCAAAAGGATACGGGGGTGACGGGGGAAGCAGCTGACAGGTTGTTGGAAAAACAAGCCCCCTCGCCCCTCCAATTTCTGCCTCGGCTCTCTGAGCACAGAGACTTCCTAGTCGGCGGCGCGAGCAGCCTGAGACCATGCCTGCCCCCCACTCCTGCGGAAAAAACAAAAATAAAAGCCCTGTCCTTGCGAAGTGTGTTCTGCTGAGAGAGGTGGGGGAGCCAGCAGCAAGTCCGCACCGGGCGGGCTGCGAGCGGCGCGGGAGCCCCTGGGGCTGGGGCTGGCAGCGGGGGGCGGTGTGTGTGCCGGGGGGTGTCAAACATTCCCAGAACTCAAGTATTCTCGTGGCGCCGGTTGGGGCGGGGGTAGCAGCTGCGGCAGCCCAAGTTCGGGGCAACACTGCCCCCTAGGGGCTATCGCCGGCGCCTTGCAGCCTGGGAGGCGAGGGGCCTGGAGGATGGAGCCAGTGGTACCTGGGCAGGGGTGGCAGTGATCCCCTGGTGGCAGGCCTGAGGAGGCCTTCCAAGCGCCAGTTCCGGGGGCCAGGAGGATGCAGTGCTGAGGTTTGGATGCTTTCTCTAGAATTTAAAACTTTAGCATGCTGCGGGGGTCCAGTGATGGACTGGACCTTGAAGATCAATGGGTCTAGTCCCCTTTTTGTGCAGTTGGGGAAACTGAGTCCTGGAGAGGGGAGCAGTTTGCTCAGAGAGATTGGTTTATGCCTTCTTTGGAGTCACAAAGTCTTCCTTCGTCCCTCAGTGGCTCAGTATACAGCATTTTACAGGTGAGAGATCAGTGCGGGCTGGCCTTGCTCAGTTCTGCAGCCGAGGGGGACCTCAAGACTTTGTCTTTCAATCCAGCTCTCTCAACTGTGGGGACTTCGGGGGACCTGAACCATCAGCTCACCTGCCCTCTTCTACTTGGGGGGCGGACGGTGGTGGCTGTCGTGCTGTGTATCCATTCTGGTCAGAGCAGGGTCGAAGGGACTGCTCCAGGCTGAGGGGGTCCCTGCAGAAGAGTATGCGGCTGCTGCCACCTGAGTTCTAGGCTCCTTAACTGTCGCCATCTCTGGACCTCAGTTTCGCAGTCTCTAAAATGGGGTGTGGGCAAGAGGATCTGGCAGGTGTCTTTCTTCTCCAGTGTTTGGTGACGCTGGACTGCTCCTTCTCCTCTTTTGTCTGTCACATCCTCTCTTCTGGCCCTCTCAGGTCTTCGGGCTTGCTCCTAGGTTGGGGGTTCGCTGGGCTGGCTTCCTCAGCCCACCCTTCCTCCCTCCCCACAGAGCTTCTGCAGCCGCTGCTCCCCTCCCCTCGCCTCCCCTCCGCTCTGGCAGGCGCAGAGCAGACTGCGGGAGGGAGGGAGCAGTGGGCACGGAGCCAGCAGGGCGTCCAGTCAACCCCTTGGGAGAACGGGGCATGTGGAGGGGGGCACTGTCAGAGGCACAGCTCAGAGCAGTGGGGGGCAGGGTCCCTGGAGGTTATTCGAGTCTGGCTGCCAGCCTCCTTCCTCTCTCCCTAGAGATGAGGGGCGCTGCACAGGGAGTCATTTTGACTCCTCCCTCTCCCTTACCGCCCACGAACAATTGGGCACCCAGTCTCATCTTTTCTCCCCTTAGATATCTCTCCAGTGGTTGCCTTCTCCCTGTCCCTCAGCCACCACCCCAATCTGCAGGCCCGCTGGTCTACAGGGGACTCTAAACTGACCCCTCTGAGCCTTCCTCACACTGTCTCCTGCATCAAACCTTAAAAATTTTTTTTTTGCTTTGTAAGGCTGCACCTGCAGCATGTGGAAGTTCCCAGGCTAGGGGTCAAATCGGGGCTGTAGCTGCCGGCCTACACCACAGCCACAGCAATGTGGGATCCAAGCCATGTTGCAACCTCCAGTGTAGCTCAAGGCAACACTGGATCCTTAACCCACTGAGCGAGGCCTAGGATCGAACCTGCGTCCTCATCAATACGAGTCGGGTTCATTACCGCTGAGCCACAGCAGGAGCTCCACACCAAGCCCTCTGAACCTCAAAGCGCATCCTCCACAGCTTCAGTCCATACCCTGCTTTCCGTCGCTCTGGGGATCAGCCCCAGGCGGGTGAGACCCGGTGTGGTCTGGGCCTCCCCATCTTGCCGGTCTCATTTTGAGCCTCTCTGACACATCTTTTGTGTCCGTGTGACTTCCAGAGCCTGCCCTGCTCCCTGGGCTCGCCCAGGCTGTCACTGTCAGGTCCTGCCAGGCCGTGGGAACACCGAGGTGAGCAAGACCACCCTTCCCTGCAGAGAGCACCCAGAAACGTGGTCGTGTCAGGATTGCTGGTAGAATGGGGTCTTAAGAGAACCCTCGCCCAGCCTGGGGGGAAATCAGGGAAGGCTCCCCCATCCCTTTTTTGGGCCGCACCTGAGGCGTATGGAAATTCCTCTGTGGGGGATCAAACCCGAACCGCAGCTGGGGACTGTGCCACAGCTGCGCCATTGCTGGATCCTTAACCCGCTGCGCCACAGGGGAACTTCTAGAGAAGGCTCCCTGAAGTGGGTGATGCTTGTGCTGAGTCCCAAGGGAGAAGAAATAGGAATTGGCCAGATACACAGAGGTTGCGGGGGAGACAGTCAAGGGACAGGGATGACGTGACAGCGTGGGCAGGCAGCGGTTGTGGGAGAGCATGACCCTAAATGAAACCGAAGGTGGTAGAACTGGAGTGTAAGGGGAGCGGGCAGAGGGGGAGATGTGGCTGGAGAGGAAGCCCTGTCAAGTTGGGCCCTGTGTGCTGGTCTTGGGGGCTGTGATTTCCACGGGCAGTCCCTGGGGAGCCCTGGGAGGTTTCTGAGCCCTGGGCTGGACTGCATGTTGGGAACCCCCGCCCTCTTGCATCCAGGCCCTGGGAACGCAGAAATGACTACTATTATTATAATTTGTCTTTGTAGGGCTGCACCTGCGGCATACAGAGGTTCCCAGGCTAGGGGTCGAATCGGAGCCACAGCTGCCGGCCTACGCCACAGCTCACGGCAACGCCGGATCCTTAACCCACTGAGCGAGGCCAGGGATTGAACCTGCATCTTCGTGAATGGTAGTCAGATTTGTTTCCACTTGAGCCCTGATGGGAACTCCCCAGAAATAACTATTTTTATTTACCTAATCTCACCTTCTTATTCCCTGTTTCATTCTAGAAGAGATCAAAAGAAAAATCAGATAGGGTCCTTGCCTTCAAGCAGCGTGCAGACTGAGGTGGCTAAAGAAGAAACTGGGTCAAGGCAGAATGCAGGAGGCAGAGTGAGCATTTGCTTTTTTGTTGTTGTTGTTGTTGTCTTTTGTCTTTTTAGGGCCGCACCCAAGGCATGTGGAGATTTCCAGGCGAGAGGCTAATCAGAGCTGTAGCTGCCGGCCTCCACCACAGCCACAGCAACACGGGATCCGAGCCGCGTCTGCAACATACACCGCGGCTCTTGGCAACGCCGGATCCTTAACCCAATGAGGGAGGCCAGGGATCGAACCCACAACCTCATGGTTCCTAGTCAGATTCGTTTGTGCTGCACCACAACGGGAACTCCAAGCACTTTCTAAAATATACATCTAGTGGCCCTGTGAATCCCTGCTCCAAACCTCTTCACTGGCTCCAAGCCCTCTCTCTCCTTTGCGTGGGATTCAGGGTCCCTGTGGTCCGTCCCGCTGACCTCTCCAGCTCATCTCAGCCAAACCCTTCCTACTCCCATTCCTCCAGCCCACTGAGTTATCTGCACTTCCCCCAGTAGACCGTGTTCCCTCCAACCACCAGATCCAGTGTCCGCACCGTTTGCTCGCCTGGAATCCTATCCCCCTGCACGCAAGTCTCTCACCCGTTCTTGGTTCACCCATCAGCTTTTTCAAGATGCTGCTCAGGCGTTACTCCCCCTAGGAATCGCTCTGGGATCCCCCAAACTCACCTGGGTTCTTCCTTTCATTGTCCCTTGTGCTTTCTTTTGTCACAGCACCCATCTCAGTGTAGTTTCATAGTCCCTAGGAGGCTGCAGCCTCCATTTCTGGTCATACCTGGGGCCCAGAGTAGATACTCATTTAAGTTTTGGTGGTTGAAGACTGGGTACAAGCCGCTTGTGAAGAATAATGGTAACAGACATTTGCTGACTGCCTGCTGTAGGCCAGGCACTGTGCTGGCCTCTCGTCATATCGCTTTTCCCTCTTACAACGACCATATACGTTTGACATTACCCCGCTTTGTAGATGGGAAACTGTGACTCGGGGAGGGGAAACGGCTATCAAAGTGATGAAGGTAATTCTCAAAACTCATTGAATTTTTTGAAGTTAAGATCTTGTATGTAAATTATACATCAGATTTTTTTGGCTGCACCCATGGCCTGCAGAAGTTCCCAGGCCAGGATCGGACCTGTGCCACAGCAGTGACCTGAGCCACAGCAGTGTCAATACCAGGTCCTTAACCCACTGGACCACCAGGGAACTCCCAACATCAATTTTTTAAAAATTAAAAAAATAGACAAGAAAACTACCAGAGCATGTACTTCTTTTTTTCTTTTCTTTCTTTTTTTTTTTTTTTGTCTTTTGCCATTTTCTTGGGCCGCTCCCGAGGCATATGGAGGTTCCCAGGCTAGGGGTTGAATCGGAGCTGTAGCCACCGGCCTACACCAGAGCTACAGCAACGCTGGATCCGAGCCACGTCTGCAACCTACACCACAGCTCATGGCAACGCCAGATTGTTAACCCACTGAGCAAGGCCAGGGATCGAACCCGCAACCTCATGGTTCCTAGTCGGGTTCGTTAACCACTGCGCCACGACGGGAACTCCATACTTCTTATGTCTGAAATATTCTGAGAAATATTTTTTTGTTGTTATTACAAAAGAAAAAAGGGAAGATACAGTTGGTGGGAGGCAGGGGGGGCCAAGTGGTCCATCTCTAAGTCCTTGTTGGTCTGACATCACTTATCCACCAAAGCACTGGGAGACCCTATTTAGCTTCCCAGGAGAAGGTGGTTCCTATGGGATGTGGGGGTCCCACTGGCAGAAAAGGGCTTGAAAGGCGGTGGGTATGAAAGGCCATGGCATGTCAAGGCCCGGAGCTTGGTCTGATGTGGTGCCAGCACTGGCAGCATGTAGGGGAATAACGGGGGTCGATGAGCTGAGTCCAGCTGTAGAGGGCTTCAAACACCCAGCTAGAGCCAGACTTGGTGTACAGCTGGTGGGAGCATCAGCTAGAGAGTGCCGACCTGAGCTTCTCTTGGGGGCATCCTCCTTGGGGGAGGGGAGCGAGGGCTGGTAGCTGCTGGCTCATGTGAGGCTGGGTTTGCAGGGGCCAAGCTGGGGGGCAGAAGAAAGGCAGAGCTGAAGAGGAGGCTGAGGTTAGAATGCCGGCAGCCTAGTGCACACCCCAAGGTCACAGCCCCAGCGTTTTGCAGAGCTGGGACGGGGGTGAAGGCAGGCAGGGCAGGGGGAACGTGAACAGCATGGCCAAGGCTTGGGGTCTAACCTGGCCCTTCCGCTCACATCCATAGTGGTGTGACCTTGGACCATGTAACGACCTCTCTAAGCCTCGATTTTCTCACCTGAAGAAAATAGTTCTATCAGCAGTACCTACCTCATAGATTATTCCAAAGATGAAATACACAGCCCTGAATACTGTGCCTGGCTCACAGTAAATACACAACGTGTGTTGGGTTTTCCCCTTCTGGCCACCCCCCCCCCGCCATTCTCCATCCCCCTCCCAGTCTCTTCTTTCCGTGAGCACCACTCTGGCAAATTCCACATGTGACCCTAAGTGTGCATGTATCTTTGTGAAACATGGAGAGTTGTCTTGAGCGCGAGGGCTCTCATCCTGTATCTTTCATCCCCTCCCCCAACACTGCATGTTTGAAGCCCTCTTTGTGGCTTCCTGCGACACTATAGGTTTCTGAGTGACACCCATCCCATTTTGCTCATCCATTCCCCCAGCGATAGACCCCTGTGTTGCTTCGAATTTCTTCCTCCTACAAATAATTCCTTGACAAACACCCTTGCGTATATCACGGACGTGTCCCCTTGTGGACCTATGTGGGAATTTCCCTGGCATATCGGGGGCACCCCAGGGGTGCTGTCGCTACCTTATAGGACACACATCTACTTACCTTTACTAATTGTTGTTAGGCTGCTTTCTAGGATGGCTGAACTGCTGCGCATCCGCCAGCAGTAGGTGAGAGCTCCTACCTTGGTATTCCTCCTTGTTCTAATTTTTGCCAGTATGATGAATGTAAGATGCCAGTGCTTTAATTTGTGTTTCTTGGATTATGAGTGAGTATAAGCAGCTCTTCATGTACTTGTTGGCCACCTGGGCTTCTCCTGGGAATTGCTTGTGTCCTTTGCACATTTTTCTTCTGGGTTTCCACAATCAGCAGTGAAGACAGCCTACAGCATCTGCCTCACGGGAGGGGGGTCAGGTTGTCTTGAAGGGCCTGAGCTCTGGCAAACCATTGCCCTCGCTCCCTGGTGTCTGCCATTGAATTGCTGTTATTTCAAAAGTCTTTCCTGAATGCTTATCCTGTGTGAGCTCCAAGCCTGTTCTTGCTTCCAAGGACTCGTGGTGCAGTAAGGAAGGCTGACTAGACAGAATAGAGCTATTCCAGAGGTTAAATGAGATGGTACTTATAAAGTCCTTCCCCAACAGAGCCCCTGCCCACTTCGATGGACCTGGCTTGGGTAATGGAGGAAAACTCTCTCGCTGCATCAAAGGATCTATACCTACCTTCCAGGGAAGGTGGCTCTGAACTTGAATGTCCCCTTGTTTAATCCTCCAAAAGGGGTCAAGTTTAGGGCCAGAGGTTCTGAAGAACTGCTTATCTTACCTGGTGAAAAAAAATTATTTAATTTTGGAGTTCCCGTCATGGCGCAGTCGTTAACAAATCCGACTAGGAACCATGAGGTTGTGGGTTCGATCCCTGGCCTTGCTCAGTAGGTTAAGGATCCGGTGTTGCTGTGAGCTGTGGTGTAGGTAGCAGACGTGGCTAGGAGCCCTCATTGCTGTGGCTGTGGCGTAGGCTGGTGGCTACTGCTGCGATTAGACCCCTAGTCTGGGAATCTCCATATGCCGAGGGAGCGGCCCTAGAAAAGGCAACAAGACAAAAAAAAATTATTTATTTTCTATTATTATTATTTTTTTGCTTTTTAGGGCTGCACCAGCGGCATATGGAAGTTCATAGGCTAGGGTCGAATGGAAGCTGTAGCCTCTGGTCTACACCACAGCCACAGCAATGCGAGATCCAAGCTGCATCTGTGACCTACACCACAGCTCACAGCAATGTGGGGTCCTTACACCACTGAGTGGGGCCAGGGATCAAATCTGTGTCCTCATGGATACTAGTCAGGTTCCTTACTGCTGAGCCACAGCGGGAACTCCCATACCTGGTGAAAATCTGGGAGGGAAGCAGAGTGGTGAGGAAGGGGTGAGGAAGAGAGAGGAGGGCGAAAGAGGTGAGAGGAGATGCGAGATAAGGTGAGGTAGGTAGAGTGAGAAGTGTAACTCTCAGTTACGAGCAGAGAAGTCTTCACATTCAGTTTCCAGTCACTGGAGCTGCTCCTCAGTCTCCTTACACCCTTTGCAAAGCCCCCACGTCCTCATTTGCCTTAGATGGGTGTTTGGTGGAAAATGGGGCCAGGAGTTGGGTTTCTTTCAAAGTCTCATGGCTTATGACAAAAGTCAACACCCCCAGGCCGGTGAGAGAGTCCAAAAAGTGAGCAAACGCAGCCAAGGCCGGGAGTTGGAATCCATGAAACTCTGGCAGCCCCTGGGGAGTGTGCAAAATGTGACCTGTGGAGGAATCAACTTCCAAGGGTGAACTGAGGCTGCGAGGCCATCTGATTTAAATTGAAGGGCGTTTGGTAGCAGACTGGATTTTCAAAAAGTGGTCCCAATAATATCACCAGCCCATACGCTCCTATTATAATGTGACTTTGACCCTCTTCCTATCAAATCAAGAGAGGGAGCCTGTGTCCTTTCTTTGAACCTAGATGGACCTTGATGTCTGCCTTGACCGACTGTCTTTTTAGGGCCACACCCGTGGCATGTGGAGGTTCCCAGGCTAGGGGCTGAATTGGAGCTACAGCCGCTGGCCTACACCACAGCCACAGCAACGCCAGATCCGAGCCGCGTCTGTGACCTACACCACAGCTCATGGCAACACCACATCCTTAACCCACTGAGCAAGGCCAGGGATCGAACCCGCAACCTCAGGGTTCCTAGTCAGATTCGTTTCCGCTGCGCCACGACGGGAACTCCAAAATGACACTGTTTTTATGGCTAGGGCTAGGTCATAAAAATGCCAAGCATGTCTGCTTTGTTCTCTCAGAGAAATCACTGCGGTGCAAGGCAGCTGCCATGACTACCCTAAAACCGCCAAGCTGTGAGGAAGCCCCGAGAGCGGCGTGGAGAAGTCCTGAGCCCTGATGAAGAGAGGGTGCCGGGCCACCCACTGTCGGCTCTGCCCTCTGGTGTTCCACCTCCAGCTGCTGTCTCACTCTAGCACCGATGGCGGGACCCTGAGCCGGGAGGGCTCAGCTGTACCCTTTGCAACTTCCTTACCCACAGAAATCACGGGAGGGAAGACGGCGATTGCTGTTATTTTAAGCCAGGAGGGGTTGATACGATTTGTTACACAGCAGTAGATAATCCACATGGGTTTATACTTATTTAATTATCAGTCTTTCCTGGTAGACCATAGCTTTTGTTTTCAGTTCTGTTCCCAGCAGTTAGCCAGGCACATACTATGCTCCACAGATGTTTGTTGGGTACATGAATGAAAGTTAACAGCCCATATTGGGGGAACCATAGGGGTGGTGGGAGCCCAGAGGAGGCTCCTAACCCAGCCTGGGATATCTGGGAAGGCTTCCTGGAGGAGGTGATGCTGCTCTGAGTCCCTGGGCAGGGCTAGACACACAGGAATATCTGTTCCTCATCTCTGGTGCTGTTTATTCCTTCTTGGCCCAAATGAGGCATCCTGCCTTGGTGTGCATTTAATAGGCTCACCCCTGGGTCCATTTGGGGGCTTCCTCTTGTCTCCCTGTTCCAGTTCTCTTTTCTTCCTCCCTTGCCGGGCTGGTGGGCTCATTCCTTCTGCCTCTCTGACTCTGGGTCTGGCTGGAGAAAATTAAGTCAATGGGAAGGGAGGAGTTGACAAATAGATGGTGTAGTAATTGAATTTTTTTTCCTCTCTAGCCCTCTCTCCACCCCCCAGAGAGCAGGAGGAATTAGCTCTCTCACAGTGGCTTTCCCGGCTAAGGAGCTCTGGTGTTGGAACCCCCCCCCACCCCTACCTAGACCAGTGGGGAGGGGAGGGGGTGTAAGTGGGTGCCTGCTTAGGATCCTCTAGGCTGAGTCTTGCCCAGGGAGGGAGGAGTCCCTGCAGGCTGTCAGTGGGTTCACACCTGAGCCGCGGCTAGAAGGGACGGCAGCTGGGGCCAGGCCTTCACTGCTCCCTGGTTGTGGTGGGAGCAGAGGCTGGGAAGGACTTGGTATGTAGCAGGGATACAAGGGCGTCAGGGTGCAGAAAACCTGGGGCTCCTGGTCCCTGGCAGCCCCTTTACCCTTGGTTGGGGTCTCCTTGTCTGAGGAGGGGTGGAGTTGGTGGGGAAGCCAGCCTGCTGGATACGCAGGAGGGGAGGTCTGTTGCCCTGCAGGTGCCACCACCCTGCAGGACCTGGCTGCCTCGCAGGTCTCCCCTCATGTAGAGTGTATGGGTGTGCCAGGGGTTGGTAGTGACCTTGGGGAGAGGGTTGGCAGCACTGGAAAGAGCCTGCCTACATGCTCTAAATCCCACCATTCTGCAAGACACGGGCTCTCATGTAGTTGCAGTGAGTTGCGGGGGGTACCGGCTGTCAGAGGCCCTCCGTCAGTAGGGCCTGTTATTGCTTCATTGTCCAGATAAAGATGCAGAGGCTCCAGGAGGCCCTTCCTGACTCTGGGCTGCAGGCTAACAAGTGGCAGGCAGCACTGGGATTCAACCCCCCCTGTGGCCTGGGTTCCCAAGCCGTCAGCACACATAGGCTTCTGTGCTCCACTGGGAGGCAGCTTCAGGGTGAGGGTGCAAGCTGGCCCTGCTGGCATTCTGCCCCCTCTCTGCCCCCCCCAGACCCAGCGGGGGTGGGCGCCGTGGCCCTGCTTTGCTGGGTGGCAGCAGCAGCAGTGGCTGCGGGCTCTGGGAGCGCTTGATTTATTCAGCTAATGTTCTAGCACATTTCCCCCACCCTGTAATGAGCTGTTTCCATCAGGGGGTGTCTGCAGAGTGACTGTGGGCTTCCGGCCGCTCCAGGAGGGAGACAGGGCTGGTGGCGGGCTGTGGGGGGCCCAGGCGTCTGGCCGCCCAGGGAGGGGTGAGGTTGGAAAGTCTGGGTTGAAAAACCACCCGCTGGCATCCTGAGGGAGGGGTGGTGGGAGGTGGGTGTAGCCTGGAAGAAATGGCACATTTCTCCCTGGCCGTCCTGGCCCAGCCTCTCAGCAGCTCCAGGGGCCTGGGAGGAAGCCCTGCCCCTGCATTCTGAGCTGGTTCCTCCCTGCCTGTCCCCCGTCCTCAGACTTTGGAGGAGTCTGCCTACTTGTCTGCTTGTTATTCCCACAGAGCTGGCATTTCTGTGGCTTGGTGTGACAGTTATGTCCTTTGCAGCCAGGCAGACCTAGGTTCAAATCCCAGCTTAGCTGCCTTCCAACCCTGTGACCTTGGCGAGGAGTCCCTGACCTCTCTGGGCCTTGGTTTCCCATTTTAAAAGGGGGATAAGAAGAGTTCCTGTCCTGGCTCAGGGGGAACGAATCTGATTAGCATCCATGAGGACGCAGGTCTGATCCCTGGCCTTACTCAGCGGGTTGGGGATCTGGCATTGCCATGAGCTGTGGTGTAGGTCGCAGAGATGGCTCAGATTTCGCAATGCTGTGGCTGTGGTGTAGGCCAGCAGCTGTAGGTCCGATTTGATCCCTAGCCTGGAAGCCTCCATGTGCCACAGGGGCAGCCCTAAGAAGACAAGAAAAGAAAGAAAAATAAAATGGGGATAAGAAGCCGTATTTCGAGGGATGATCTCGGATCTCAGTGACAATGGATGAAGAGCTGGGTACAGGGTGTTACGCTGCCTTGACCACCTGGCCTGCCGACACTGGGACAGACCTACTCGGCCACCTAACTGTGACCTGGTGTGCTCTGTGTACAGCAGATGCCACCGTCCTAAAATGGGCCCCTCACAAGAAGCTCAGAGGCTTTGCTTTCCTCACTTGGGGCAGGCAGCGCTTGGTGTTTTGGATTTAAAAACCCTAATTCCGGAGTTCCTGCTGTGGTGCAGTGGGCTAAGGATCCAGCGTCGTCTCTGTAGTGGCTCGGGTAGCGGGTGAGGCGTGGGTTTGATCTCCAGCCTGGCGCTGTGACTGAATGATCTGGCGTTGCCACAGCTGTGGTATAGGTAGCAGCTGTGGCTTAGATTCCATCCCTGGCCTGGAAACTTCCATACGCCATGGGTGCAGCCCAACACGCCACCCACCAAAACCTAATTCCTTTCTCCTTCAGCAAACTTGCAATCCCCTAGAACCTGGACTTTGTGCCAGATGACCTACCCAGTAGCAAAACTGTTCCATGTGATGCTCATTCTTGTTTTTTGTTAAGTCTTTTTTTTTTTTTTTTTTTGCCTTTTAGGGCTGCAGGTGAGGCCGATGAAAGTTCCCAGACTAGGGGTCGAATCAGAGCTGCAGCTGCTGGCCTACGCCATGGCCACAGCCATGCCAGATCCAAGCTGCATCTGTACCCCACACCACAGCTCTTGGCAACTCCGGATCTTTAACCCTCTGAGCCAGGCCAGGGATGGACCTTGCATCCTCGTGGATATTAGCCGGGTTCGTTTCTGCTGAGGCACAGCAGGAACTCCTTTTTAAAGTCTTTATTGCTACTTTTATCTTTAGCGTGTGCCTGGCACCCAGAAAGCCCTCATCAAGGGGTAGCTGTTCCCCTGACCCGCCCCCTAGGAGGGAAAAAATGGGACAACGAGCACCCGTCTCTTGAGATGGACACCTTCCGGCATGGTGTTCAAGGCCCACTCATCTTCCCAGGGACACGTAACCAGTCTTTACAGAGCAAGGTGCTCGGGAGACTCGCCCAGGCATCCAGCACACAAGTGGCAAAGACTGACGCCCACTCTGATGGACGCCCAGACCAGCGCTCCTGCCTCTCCTCACGAGGTCCCTGAGGGAGCCGGCCTGCTGAAGCCGGGACCAAGGTGAGTTCTCGCAGCTTCTTTCTTGCGTCAGGTTAACCAGCCTTGGGCTCTTGTCGTGGACCCTTTTTTAAGGAAGGGCTAAGTCTGGAGGAAGAGAGGCTTGGAGGCAGCCGCCCCACTGTGTAGCTGTCCCTGCTGTCTTGGTTTTTTATTCCTCAGTGACTTCAGAATCTCCCCTATTCCCCGAAAGAGACCTTGCCCGGAAGGGTTCGGGAGCAGGTGGCGTGGACTGAAGGTTAAGGCAGAGACGGACGAGGCTGTTTCAGTTCATGATTTACAGCAAAGGGCCTAAGAGAAGCGTATGCGACGTTCTGTTCTCCCGTGCCCCTGCCTGGCTGCCTGCCCGGGGGATCGGCTCTGTCCTGCCCTCTCACTGGTGGCTCCCTGCTTTGCTGGCATCGCTCCCCCCCCCCGCCAGCCTTGGCACCTGCCATTCCCTGTTGCCAGCTTCCCTCCACATGGCTGGTGCCTGCAGCGGTTCGTTCTTTCTCAGTCCTGCCTGAAGAAGCCCTCCAGCCACCCTCGTCACCCTCCTGGCTTCTGTTGTCTTTGTAGTTGTCATCTACAGGGACCTTGCTGATTGCCGGTCCCCTTCTAGAATGGGAGCTCTGTGAGAGCAGGGACGGGAGCTGCCTTGTGTCCAGGACACCCCCTGGGAACACAGTGGTGAATATCCATTTTAAGCTCTTTTTTTCTCAAACTCACTCGTGCCCCAGATCCTGGCTTAAGTTTACACACCTGAGTTTATCTCAGGCCGTGAGGCGCTTTGCAGCCACACCTGTTCCCACTTTTGCTAAGACTTGGTATTTGCCCTTGACAGGCACTGCCATCTGCTTTCCACGCAGTAACTTTCTTGATCCTCACAAAACCCGCTCGAGGTGGGCACTGTTATCATCAGCCCGCCTGTTTTACAGATGAGGAAAGAGCCAGAGAGAACTGGTCCAGTCTGTTAGTCTGTGGCAGGGCAGGGGTTAGACAGAGATGGTTGGTTCTCTGGAACCCATACTACAGACTGTTCTAGAAGTAGCAAGATGCTTTCACCTGCTGCTTGGGGAGGGGCAGCCTCCCCACCACTTTGTGAAGTGGGGATAAGCCTTTGGAAGGTGCACCCCCACATCCCTACGGCTCCCCAAACGGCTTCTCAGAGTATTTCTTCCAAACACACAATGTTTGGGAGTTCCTGTTGCGGCTCGGTGGGTTAAGAACCCAACTAGTATCCAGGAGGATGCGGGCTCGATCACTGGCCTGGTTCAGGAGGTTAAGGATGTAGTGTGGCCGTGAACTGTGGCGTAGGTCTTGAGTGCGGCTCGGATCTGGCGTGGTTGTGGCTGTGGCTGTGGTGTAGGCTGGCGGCTACAGCTCCGATTAGACTCCTAGCCTGGGAACCTCTGTATGCCGTGGGCGCGGCCCTAAAACAAAAAACAAGAGAAACAAACACACAATGTTTGTTCCAAACTGTACGTGTCCAGATGAGCCAACTTTGCTCCATCTTTTCCACATTTCACAGAAACTAGACGGTGTTTGAGGAAACGGGAGCCTCTCCTGGAACCGGATGGGCCTGGGTCTGGGGGAGGGATGGGCATGGCCCGTGAAACCTCCGGGGATCTTTTTGTCTCTCAGAGTCTGTCTGCTTTCCCTCCGTCCTGCCCCTCCCCTCCATCGGCCCTTGCCGTTGATAACCTCCCCTTGGCCCTGGAGCTATGCTCATACACCTTTCAGTTCCCAGAGGGGGAGGAGGATGGGGAGGGGGAGAGGGCACTTAAATTGGTTGAACTTGGACCAGGCGGGTCCAGGGAGGTCCTGTCACCTGGGACGGGGCGAGGGTGTGAGGTACAAACGGGACAGTGACGCCCTCGGCTTGGGTACGGAGGTGCCGTCTTTAGGGGAGAGGGGCGACTGGGAGCCGTGCAGGCGGCCCTTGAAGTAGCTGCTCGGGTCCTGGAGATCCTTGACCGCTGAACTGAGGGGCTTATCCTCGAGGGGTTTCAGGCCAAGGAGGAGCGGAATCTGGTTGGCAGCCAAAGGCTGACTTTGGCTGCTGGAGGGTGGAGGTGGGCTCTGGGGAGACCAGGGAGGGGCCATGGCTCTGAGGAATGCCTTTTACTCTGGGCCATTTTTACTTCCTCCCCCCTGGGCCAGCTCTAAGGCTCAGAACCCATGATGCAGAGCCTTTATCCATGCCAGGTCCTGTGCGGGGTGCTGAGGCCCTACTCTGGGGGCTCCTCTGCTGGGGGAGTGGCAGGATGTGGACACCCACTCAGACACACAGGGGGTTGGTATGTAAGGAAGGGGAGTCAGGTGGAGTGCTTGGGAGGATCCCAGGAGGCTAGAATTATTTGGGGTCGGGGCCTGGGGGCGGAGGAGAGTTGGGGCCACATTCTGCAGAGTCAGCATGGGGCAGGCCTGGAAGAACAGATGGGAATCGAACGCACAGAGCTTTGGGTGAAGGACTGTCCAGGTGAAGGGACAGCATGGGCAAAGGCGAGGGCTTGGGAAAGGATGAGGTGAGGCCGGGGTGTGCGGAGCTGAGAAATGGGAGACAGAACTAGGGGAAGGCAAGGCAAGAACCATCAACATTTATTTTATTTGGCTGCCTCTCAGCATACGGAGTTCCCCGGCCAGAGATCAGATCCGAGCCGCAGCTGAGACCTAAGCTGCTGTAGCTGTGGCAATGCTGGACCTTAATCCACTGTGCCAGGCTGGGGATTGAACCTACCTCCCAGTGCTCCCAAGATGCCGCCGCCGATCCTGTTGCGCCACAGCAGGAGCTCCAGAAGCCCTCAACATTTAAGATGACAAGCTGGGAATTCCTGCTGTGCCACAGTGGGTTTAGGATCTGACTGCAGCAGCTCAGATCCCTGAGGAGGTTCAGGTTCAATCCTCAGCCCGGCACAGTGAGTTAAGGATCACGCATTGCTGAGCTATGGCACAGGTTGCAGCTGTGGCTCAGATTTGATCCCTGGCCAGGGAACTTCCATATGCCACTGTGTGGTGCAAAAAAAAAAAAGGAGTTCTCGTCGTGGCTCAGTGGTTAACAAATCTGACTAGGAACCGTGAGGTTGTGGGTTCAATACCTGGCCTTGCTCAGTGGGTTAAGGATCCGGCGTTGCCATGAGCCGTGGTGTAGGTCGCAGACACGGCTCAGATCCCATGTTGCTGTGGCTCTGGTGTAGACCAGCAGCTACAGCTCTCATTAGACACCTAGCCTGGGAAACTCCATATGCTGCAGAAGTGGCCCTAGAAAAGGCAAAAAGACCAAAAAAAAAAAAAAAAAGCCAAGCTAAGGGGTTTAGATTTTATGCTGTCGGAATGAAGAACCATTGACTGTGAGCAGGTGGTGATATGGTCAGTGTCCCCGCTCAGGCCCCTGACAGCACAGGTTCTACAGACGAATCCAGGGAGGAAAGCACTCAGTCCTTCAGGGTACCAGGGTCTGGGGACCATGCTGGTGCCTTGACATCCCCCACCACCAGCCCATCCCCATATCCCAGGGCCCTTGGGGGCACAGCAGGGTGGTCGATGAGGCCAGGAAAGGTATGTGCAGGCACAGGGTGACCATGGCAGCCACCACATGGCTGAGGTCCTGCAGGGGCTGCTGAGGGCTGGGAGGTAATTAACAACTGTAATCACTCCTGTCATGACATCATTAAACTCTGATCGCACTGGCTGGGCAGCTGATGGATGGGCCTGGAAGTCACAGCTCATGGGGGAAGGCAGATCATTTGTCAGCAGGCAGGCGATTAGCATGGGGCACCCAGGTCTCTACACGTGGGGTGCTGGTGGACCCCCAGGGTGCTGGCTGCCATCCAAGGCTGGGTCAGGGCAGGTGAGGCTGCGCCCAGACCCTGAACAGGTCCGGACCCTAATGTCTGCCAGCAGGCTTGAGCGGGAGGACCTAGAGCCTCAGCCTGCAGAGGTGTCCCCGGGCCCTGTGGTGGGGGCTGAGCAGGGGCTGAGGCTGTGGGGCTCCGGGTATCCTTCTCCTTGCTTCAAATCTTTCACTCTCTCTAAAGGGAAATTTTATTATTGTTGATCATACATGATTATTGAGAGAGATTCAAACAATACATGTCTTCCCCGATTCCGTTCCCTAGACATAATTGTCCTTAAAAGTTTGGTTTACGTTCTGGTTCCCAAGGCCCCCGGAGCCACCGTCCGGGCTCCTGCCAAGATTCCTCCTGTTCTGTGGGCTGTGCCAGTGACCTCCCGACATCCCTTTTTGGCTTAAAACTAGTTTGATGCTTGTTCCTTCCAGGTGTGGTCAAACTCAAAGACTAGAAAATTCCTATCCTCTTCCCCCCGACCTCCCCCTTCTCCCTGCCTGTTCCCCCTCCTCCACCTCCGCGATTGCCAAGGCTGCTTCCTGGGGTAACCTGTCATTTTCACTCAGTAGGCTCAGCAACAAGCTGTAATGCCGCTGCTTCTGCTGGTTCACCGTGTTGCCAAAAGCAGAAGCTGGCCTAGAAGGCTCTTGTTTAGCCAGGCCCTGGGTATTTACACTTGCTGGCTCGAGACCTTGGGGGTGGCGGAGGGGAGGAGTGGGGTGGGGCTGGGGGCGGAGGTGGGCGGGGGGAGGAAGGACTAAACTGCTTGAGAAAGCAACAGGAATTGGGGTTGTGCACGGGCAGCTGGGCAGAGAGGTGGAGAAAAACAAGGCCCAGGTGGGAGGGTGTGGGTTTCAGGAGTGTCTTCTCTTGTCTGCACTTCCCGTCATGGCCAAGGTCGAAGATGTATTGGTATGAGCATGCTTGGCCTCCCTGTCCACTCCTCTTGCTTGTTCCAGGTGGAGGGGGAGAAAGACGGACCCATCCGATTGATAAGATTGCAAGGAGCCAGGCGTCTGTGCACTGACTTAGCCTGGGGCGGAATCACCGCTTTAAAATGCAGTGTCTGGAGATGGGGGTGTCCAGTTATTTAATGCGTGTGGATCAAATTATCTTATAACAAGGAATTCCCGTTATAGCTCAGTGGATTAAGAACTCTACTAATATCCATGAGGACATGGATTTGATCCCTGGCCTCGCTCAGTAAGTTAAGGATCTGGCGTTGCCGTGAGCTGTGGTGTAGGTCACAGACACGGCTTGGATCCCGAGTTGCTGTGGCCTAGACTGGCAGCTGTAGCTCTGACTTAATCCTTGGCCTGGGAATTTCCATGTGTCACAGGTGTGGCTGTAAAAAGATGGAAAAAAAAAAAATCCCATAACGAAGTGGCATAAAGCGATCCTGTAGCCTGTGGCTCACACTCTGGGAAGTTCTCATTCTGGGTCCCCAGGAGGACTGCAGGGAGCCTGGGGGCAGATTCTTTTTTTGGTGGTGGTCGTTGGGGAGAGGGGTTGTCATCTTGCTTCCCATCCCCTCAGGAGCAGTGGGCTAATTGTCACAAAGGCCCCCATCTGGAAGGCCTTTCCCAGGCAGTCAGGAGGCCCTGCTGGCCCAGACTCCTGAATGGACAGCAGAGCTGGGGAAGGTGCTTCCTTCTAGACTGGATGCTTGGAGGGCGCTGCCTGATGCTTGTGGTCGGGGAGGGGCTGAAGGAGGAAATGCAGAGGAATTGGTTCAAATCCTGGCTCAATCGCTTACTCGCTGTATAATTTTTCTTGGGCTTATTTCCTTTCTCAGGCTTGGTTTCCTTAGCTCCGAAACGGGGCTGAGGAGTTCCCTGGTGGCCTAGCAGTTAAGAACCCAGCATTGTCACTGCTGTGGCTGGGGTCACTGCTGTGGTGTGGGTTTGATCCCTGGCCCGGGAATTTCTGCATGATGTGGGTGTGGCCAACAAAGCAAAACGGGGGTGATGCTCCCTATCCTTCTGACCTTGAACGCTTGGAAGAACCTTAGAGTGGGTCCTGGTAGCTTGCTTCCTCGTCCTCCACCCATTCCCCCTTCTTCTGGCAACGTCTGGGGCTCCACCTGGCCCCAGCCCACGGCCGGGCCCCTTCCATGAGCATGGCATCCACCTGGCTGTGGTGACTGGTTCCGACGTGGGCGGGTGCCAGAGCCCATCCAGCCCATCTCAGTGAATGCCAGCGCTTCTGTAGGAGCTCTTGGAAAAGCTCCTCCTTCCTGGTGGACTTGAATCTGAGAGGAAGAAAAGCTTACCACCAAGTGGAGCCTTAGAATGAAGTCGACACAGGGGAGAGAGTAAGGACAAGACACCGGGAGGGGCAGGTCCTCACGATGTTGCTTGAACCCATGAATCAAGCTGTGCCTGAAGCTGCCGGTAATCCTTGCCTTCTCCGTATCTGAGCCGATATGTTCCTCCTGCCGAAAACTTAGCTGTGTTGGATTTTTTTCTGTCCTGGCCGCCGAAAGATTTGTAACTGATATAAGTTGCAAAAGCTGCAAGTTTTTGTTTGTTGGCTTAAAAGAGTGTTTGAGACCATCCAGTCCTAGACCAGAGGAATTCTCTGGAGTGTTAAGTGAATAGGCGAATACGTGTATCACCTGTGGTCTCCTATTATTACTTCGGTGAATGGACACAAGGATTAGTAAATGGAGAGGCTGGAAGAGGAGTGCGGGAGAATTTTTTTGTTTTTCCCGAAAATTGGAGAAACGTGTGCTCTTGTTTTGTGGGGAAGGCCAGCCCCTACCATGAGGATGAGGAAGGGGTGAAGGGCCAGGGCAGGACCCCCGGGAGAAGGCCTGAGAGAGGAGGTAGAGTCCTTTGCAGGCAGCTTCAGGGGTTCATCCTGGGCCTCTGAGCCCACCCCCTCCTGTGAAGGAAGAAAGAGGGAGCACAGGACGTGGGGAAAGCTGGGGCTCTGGGCCAGAGAGCAGGGTGGAATGCTGCTTTTCTGGTGGCATCCCATGTCCCTCTGTCTGGCTCACCAGGCTGTGAGCTCAGAGCTGTACCCTGGGTCCTGAGTGCCAGGCCTGGCACAGAAGTAGCATCAGAGCAGACTCATGGGATGAAGCTGGGGCTGCGAGGAGATCCCTTTCCCGATGAGAGTGACGTTTGTGGCAGAGTCCCAAGGGTATGTCCCACTCTTCTCCTGTCCTCTTTCTCATCAGCGTTCCATTTTTCCTCTCGTCTTCGTGGCATACGTGTTCTTACTCCTTGCCAGCTGGTCTCCCCCTGAAAAATGGTATTTTCCCCAAAGCCCGCCGCCTGCAAGCAGAGGACACGCCCCTTTCCCTCCCCCTGCCCCGGCCACGGGGTCCTGGACGTGGAGGGATTAGCCTCACCTCTGCTACTAACCAGCTGTGTGGCCTTGGGCAAGTGTCTTGGCTTCTCTGAGCCTCAGTTTCCTCACCTGTGAAGTGAAGAAAACTCATTCTTTGCCAAGTTAAGTGAAGATTAATTGGAAAAAAAAAAAAGGCTAATTGGAATAACATATGGAAGGGCTGAGCACAGTACTTGGCACAAAGCTGGGTGCGATAAAAGGGAGTTCTGGGGAGTTCCTGTCGTGGCTCAGTGGGTAACAAATCCTACTAGGAACCCTGAGGTTGTGGGTTCCATCCCTGGCCTCGCTCAGTGGGTTAAGGATCCAGCGTTGCCATGAGCTGTGGTGTGGGTCGCAGATGCGGCTTGGA
Organism: Phacochoerus africanus; assembly: GCF_016906955.1. Lineage (NCBI taxonomy): Eukaryota > Metazoa > Chordata > Mammalia > Artiodactyla > Suidae > Phacochoerus > Phacochoerus africanus. The sequence goes on along the minus strand of NC_062551.1, from coordinate 157,343,622 downwards.
TCTGGCGTTGCTGTGGCTCTGGTGGAGGACGGTGGCTGTAACTCTGATTCGACCCCTAGCCTGGGAACCTCCATATGCCATGGGTATGGCCCTAAAAAGACAAAAAGCCAAAAAAAAAAGAAAAAAAAAAGAAAAGAGAGTTCTGGGAGTTCCCAGGTGGCACAGTGGGTTAAGGATCAGTGTTGTCACTGCAGTGGCCCAGGTCGCTGCTGTGGTGTGGGTTTGAGCCCCGGCCTGGGAACTTCCACATACCATGCGTGCAACAACAACCAAAAAGAGAGAGAGAGTTCTCTCCCTCCAGCCTCCACCGAAGGTAATTTTTGAAGAAAATGTCCCTTGATTCCACATGAGCCTGCGTGTGCACTGTGCATGCTGTGTTTGTGAGCACGTAAATGGGTATGTAAACAGAAATGAGCATACACGTATGTGTGCTTGTCTGTGCTCGTGAGTGCATTTGGGGGTGTGCATGTGTTTGCCCAGCACTATGAGTGGAAAGCCATAATTATGCTTTATGGCAGCAGCAGCTCCGTTTCCCCAGCCATTAAGCTGCCTCCTTCCACTCATCCAGGGGCGGGGAGGTGCCGCAGCCACCGTGCCCTCCCTCCCCCGTCCCTGCATGCTGCGTGAGCCCCTACGCCCCCCTCTCTCGCCATATGCCTGTCTTTTACAGTTCTTTGGTGCGTGGTGCTCATCCAGTGGGTAATTAGCTAAATGAATTAATTGACATCCATACGTGTAATTAGCAAATGGTTATAAGCAGCTATTCTCCTTGGGATGTCTAAAATTTCTAGGGGTCATACGCTGGGGGTGGGGGGGTTGTGATGCTTTAAGGAGTAAATAAGGTGGCCAGTGTGGGTGTGGAGGACAAGGACAGGCCTGGGGGACGCTCAGGCTCCACGGCCTGGCTGCGGTTGGGGGGAGGAGCAGGAAGGAGGAAAGAGGCGACAGTGAATCTGGGAGGGGACCTGGGAGTCAGAAGGCCCGAGTTCCCTCCCCGTTCACATGACTTTTTCTTTTTCTTCCAAGAGAAGTGGGACCAGCTTTCTCTTAGGACCCCTCCCTCCCCAGTTCTGTCACTCGCTACCTTAAGCCAAGCTTCTAACAGCAAGCAGGGCTGTGCAAAGATGGAAGGACGTGTCCCTTTCTTGTCCCAGAGCATGGCGTCCCCACGCTCTCTCGCACCTGGAGGTTTTGGTACATGCTGTGCCCTTTGCTCCAAAGGTCCTTTCCACCTTCTCTGCCTTCAAAGTCAGCCAGAGCAGCACAGCCCAGTAGAACTTTTGGAGATGACAGAAATGTCCTCTCTCCGTGCCATCACAGACAGCAGCCCCAAGGAGATACTGAGCACTTGAAATGTGATTCGTGCAACTGAGGTACTGGATTGTAAGTTTATTTACTCTTAACTTATCTACACTTAAACAGCCACATGTGGTTAGTGGCTCTTGTATTAGACAACACGGCTCTAGATGCTGTAAGGTCCAGTTCATTCGTTTTTCCATTTACTCATTTACCAATTCATTCATTCGTCCAACAAATATGTATTGAGTGCCTGGTGTGACTAGGCACCAGACTACCAAGAAAAGGCAGGCATGACCCCTGCCCTCATGAAGCCCTGGCAATGGGAGGGAGAGAAAAGAGAAAAACAAATGGGCAAAAGAATTGGAAATTAGAATAAGAACTGTGGGAGTTCCCATCATGGCTCAGTGGTTAACGGATCCGACTAGGAACCATGACATTGCAGGTTTGATCCCTGGCCTTGCTCAGTGGGTTAAGGATCCGGTGTTGCCATGAGCTATGGTGCAGGTCGCAGACGCAGCTCGGATCCCATGTTGCTATAGAGGCTGTGGTGTAGGCTGGTGGCTACAGCTCTGATTCAACCCCTAGCCTGGGAACCTCCATATGCCACAGGTGTGGCCCTAGAAAAGGCAAAACAAAAGCAAAAGCAAAAACAAACAAAAAAACTCTCTTCCTGGAGTTCCCATCATGGCTCAGTGGTTAATGAATCTGACTAGGAACCATGAGGTTGCGGGTTCCATCCCTGGCCTTGCTCAGTGGGTTAAGGATCCGGCGTTGCTGTGAGCTGTGGTGTAGGCCGCAGACGTGGCTCAGATCCTGCATTGCTGTGGTGTAGGCTGGTGGCTACAGCTCCGATTAGACCCCTTGCCTGGGAACCTCCATATGCTACAGGAAGCAGCCCTAGAAATGGCAAAAAAAGACAAAAAGAAAAAAAGAACTGTTGAAACAACCAACTAGGGGCTGAGGGAGGGAACAGAAAGCACAGAGAAGACCTTCTTTCGATGGTATTTCTGAGGCCGTGTCATTTAAGCTGGGACCCAAAGGGTGAGAATGAGCCTTCCAAGGAGAGAGTGGGGGAGGGGTGCTCCAGGTACTGAGGTGGGGTGGGGGGGTGGTGAGGGGGGCAGGAAGAGCTGGTGAGGCTGCAGGAAATCAGTGGGGCTGGGGTGTGATGAGTGTCAGGGTGAGGCCAGGAAGTGAGGGGCAGGGGCCCGATGGAGAGGCCACGGGGATTTTGTGGTGAGAGTCGCGGAGGTCACTAAGGGGCCTAGGCAGGGGCCTGGAATGAGCATCTTCAGAAGCTGCCATGGCTGCTGCAAAGGGGCCAGTGGAGGGGCCCTGAGGGAAGGCAGGGGATGCTCACCTAGAGGAGGGGACTGGGCCAGGGTGACACAAGGAGAGCTCACGGTCCCCTCCACCAGGAGGCTTTCCTTGGTTCCTCCAGGCTAGATCAGGCATCTCTGTGATTATGCCACCTCCAGGCCTAGCTGCTGTGGCACTGTCACCCCTTGACATCTCTTGCGATGGTCAGACACCCCAGATGTGGGCCTGCCCGCCCCGGGGCCATGTCTGCTTCAGTGTCCACACCTCAACACAGGGCCTGGGGCACAGCAGGTGCTCAGGCAGGACAGCCCCGCCCCTGCTCAGCTGGTGTGTCCTCCATCTCCTGGGAAGGGGCTGCCGGGAAGCTGGCCGTGGTGTGGGGGGGGGCGCTGGTGGGAGGGATGGCCGAGCTCTTGCCGCCTCTGCCGCCTCACATGCTGCACTTTGCAGTTACAGAGCCTCTTCCCATCCACGGCCTCAACTGGCTCTCTGAACAGCCCTGAGAGGTAGGCGGAGCAGTAACCCTCATCTACCCATTTTACTGATGAACAAACAGGAGCCCAGAGGGGCCAAGTGCCTGGGCCTGGAGCAGGGGTCCTCAACCTCTTTGGACGTGATGCATTACAGAGATCCTGTGTCTATCTTCAACGTTCCTGGGTTGGAACGTTGGCTGTTAATTTCTTAGCTGTGTGTCTTCAGGCAAAGTACTTAACCTCTATGAGAGTAAGCATTCTTATCCATCAAATGGGAGAATAACTGTTTCCTATTTGTGGGACTTATAAAATGCTCAGGGGAGTGCCTGGCACATGAGAAGCATTTCGTACTGTTGGTGGTGGTGGTTTGGAAATCCGAAGGAAGCTATGTACTTCCACAGAATGCATGCGTGGTTTCAGAAGGTTCACAGAGCTCCTGGAGCCCAGCTGCAGATGCCTTGGTGACAGTGGGCCCCAGGCTGAAAAACCATAAGAAGAAAGACCCTAGCAGCAAAAGAAATATCTAAGGAATAAAGCGTGTAAGGAACAAAAAATGCATTAAGGCATAGAAACAATTTTAACATATAACCGAGGGACATTAAAAAATTCTTCAAGGAGTTCCCTGGTGGCCTAGCAGTTAAGGACTCAGTGTTGTCACTGCTGTGTCTCAGGTTACGTCTGTGTCTTTTTTTTTTTTTTTTGTCTTTTCTAAGGCCGCTCCCGCAGCATATGGAGCTTCCCAGGCTAGGGGTCTAATCAGAGCTGTAGCCACCGGCCTACGCCAGAGCCACAGCAACGCCAGATCCGAGCCGCATCTGCGACCCACACCACAGCTCACGGCAATGCCAGATCCTTAACCCACTGAGCGAGGCCAGGGATGGAACCTGCAACCTCATGGTTCCTAGTCGGATTCATTAACCCCTGCGCCATGATGGGAACTCCTCAGGTTACATCTGTGTCTTGAATTTGATCCCTGGCCCAGAAACTTCCTTATGGGTATGGCAAAAAAAAAAAAAAAAAGAAGGCTTCAGTGCAAGGACTTAACATTGATAAGGGGATCAGTTGTCCCCAAATCGATATGTTAATACATAAATATATTTAATGCAACCACAGTCTAATAGTCCAACAGAGATTTCTGTGGAATTTGACATATGGATTCTGTTATTTATATCTAAGAATAAAGATCCAAAAAATAGCCAAGGCCTTTCTGAAGAAGAATAGGGCAGGTAGACTTTCCCTGCCATGTATCAGTATTTATTATTAAGCCCTGATAGTTAAAACAGTGTGGGGTGGCTCAGGAAGGGACAGACTGACCAGTGAAATAGAGGGAGAGCCTGACACAGAACTCTGGGTTTAATTTGCCTGACAGAAGCAAGAGACAGTTACCAGCGTGATTCATAGGATGGCAGGTTCCAGAGCCAGGCTGCCAGGCTTTGACACTTCCTAGCTGTGGTTCTGGGTAACTTGCGGAATCTCTCTGGCTTAGTTTCCCCTGGGGGGCAGTGGGGAGTGGGAAGAGGGGCTATTTAATAAATGAAAGCAGAACACTTAGCTGTAGGTATGGAAAAATGAACCTGAATTCATACCCAAATTCTTACCAACAAGTCAATTTCTAATGGGTTAAATAGTTAAATGTCCAAAGTAACCCTTTGAAACTTTGAGAAGAAAGTGTAAGTGAACAGCATTCTGACTTTGGGGTGGTTCTTTGAAAAGACCACAGAAGCGATAAACACAAAACAGTGATATATTTGACTATATTAAAGCCCAGAACTCCTTTTTCTCAAAAGAAATCTTTTTTTTTTTTTTTTGTCTTTTTAGGGCTGCACCCGTGACATATGGAGGTTCCCAGCTAGGGGTCTAATTGGAGCTACAGCTGCCGGCCTACACCACAGCCACAGCAACACGGGATCCAAGCCACGTCTGTGATCTATACCACAGCTCACGGCAACGCCAGATCCTTAACCCACTGAGTGAGGCCAGGGATTGAACCTGCAACCTCATGGTTCCTCGGATTCGTTTCCGCTGCACCACAATGAGAACTCCTCAAAAGAAATAAAGAAAGTGAAGTAAACACAAGAACATATTTTCAATGTATGTAGTGACTAGAAGGTTCTTTGCATCAAGAACATGTACAACTGGTAAGAGAGGAAAACAAGCCCAAATGAAAAATGGGAAAGGAAAATATGGCCAGGCATTTCTTAGAGGAAGAAGCATGTATGTGGCCAATAAATACCTGAAGAGGGGCTCAACTTACTAGTAATCATGGAAATGAAAGTCAAGTCAAAAACAAAATGTCGGGGAATTCCCGACATGGCGCAGTGGTTAACGAATCGGACTAGGAACCATGAGGTTGCGGGTTTGATCCCTGCCCTTGCTCAGTGGGTTGACGATCCGGCATTGCCGTGAGCTGTGGTGTAGGTTGCAGACGTGGCTCGGATCCTGCGTTGCTGTGGCTCTGGCCTAGGCTAGTGGCTACAGCTCCCATTGGACCCCTAGCCTGGGAACCTCCATATGCCGAGGGAGCGGCCCAAGAAATGGCAAAAAAAAAAAAAAAAAAAAAAAAATTCAGAGTTCCCATTGTGGCTCAGTGGAAACGAGTCCGACTAGGAACCATGAAGTTGCGGGTTCCATCCCTGGCCTCGCTCAGTGGGTTAAGGATCTGGCGTTGCCGTGAGCTGTGGTGTGGGTCGCAGATGCGGCTCGGATCCTGCATTGCTGTGGCTCTGGCGTAGGCCGGTGGCTACAGTTCTGATTAGACCCCTAGCCTGGGAACCTCCATATGCCGTGGGAGCAGCCCTAGAAAAGGCAAAAAGGCAAAAAAAAAAGACAAAAGACAAAATAAATAAGTAAATAAATAAAATGTCATTTTACAACTTTTGTCACACATCAGAAGCCTGACACGTGGAATGAGTAAGGATCATGGGATTGCTTACATGTGGCTTGTGCAAATGGATACAACCACTTTGAGAGGCAAGTTATTTTTATTTTGAAACATTGGACATTTTCATACCCTGTGCCTCAGCAGTCCTTCCAAGTGTAACCCAGCTCCTAAGCATATGCTCCGTGTATTGCACTGGGAGTCCTGAAGGAGAATGTTCATAACAGCAACTTGTGATGGAAAAACAACAAACCTTCTCCTCCAGCAAGGGAATGATAAATGCAAAACGCGGGACAGTGATTCCCTGAGCTGGGGAGGGACATGGGTTGGGAAAGATGATATGGGTAGATGAAAGTTATCACCAAGGCTCTGAAATTTGGGTCTTCATTACATTATTATTATTATTATTTAGTTTTATTTTATTTTATTTTATTTTTTATTTTTTGCCATTTCTTGGGCCACTCCTGTGGCATGTGGAGGTTCCCAGGCTAGGGGTCGAATCGGAGCTGTAGCTGCCAGCCTACGCCAGAGCCACAGCAACGCAGGATCCGAGCCGAGTCTGTGACCTACACCACAGCTCACAGCAACGCCGGATCGTTAATCCACTGAGCAAGGGCAAGGATCGAACCCACAACCTCATGGTTCCTAGTCGGATTTGTTAACCACTGCTCCACGATGGGAACTCCTTCATTACATTATTAAAAATAGATTGATGAGAATTAGAAGACAAGCCACAGACTGGGCGAAAATAGCTGCAAAAGACGCATCTGATAAAGGACTTAGCCAACTATGCTAAGAACTCTTAAAATTCAACAATAAGAAAACCTGATTAAAAATGAGACAAAAGGGATTTCTCTGTTGTGGCTCAGCGGAAATGAACCAGACTAGGATCCATGAGGATGTGGGTTCCATCCCTGGCCTTGCTCAGTGGGTTAAGGAGCTGGTGTTGCCATGAGCTGTGGTGTAAGTCAAGGATGTGGCTCAGATCCTGAGTTGCTGTGGCTGTGGTGTAGGCCAGCAGCTGTAGCTCCGATGGGACCCCTAGCCTGGGAACCTCCATATGCTGGGGGTGTGGCCCTAAAAAAAAGAATTGCCACATCACAGGTCATCAGGGAATTACCAATGAAAGCAAGATGCTACCGCACACCTTTTAGAATGGCAAATCCAGAAAGCTGACACCACCAAATACTGGGGAGATTGTCAAACAACAGGGACTCTCATCCGTTGCTGGTGGGAATGCAATGGTACCACCACTGTGGACGACAGTTTGGTTTCTTACAATACTAAACATACTCATATCATTCAGCAATCATACTCCTTGGTATTTGCTCAAAGGAGTTGAAACTTATGTTTACACAAAACCTTGCACATGGATGTTTATAGCAGTTGTTTTTTCCCCTGCACCCTCAGCATGCAGAATTTCCTGGTCCAGGGATTTAACCTGCACCCCAGCAGGGACAACACTGGATCCTTAAGCCACTGAGCCACCAGGGAACTCCATAGCAGCTTTATTCATAATTGCCAAAACTCGGAAGCAACCAAGATATCCTGTGGTCCGTGAATGGATAAATAAACTATAAGATATCCAGACAATGAACTATTATTTAGCACTAAAAAGGAATAAGCTATCAAGTCATGAAAGATATAGAGGAAGCTTAAATGCATAAGTGAAAAATGCCAATCTGAAAAGGCCATGTCCTGTATGGCTCCAACTATATGACATTCTAGAAAAGACAAAACTATGGAAGCAGCAAAAAAAACAGTGGCTGCCAGGACTTGGGGGGTGGGGGGAGGTAGGGAGATAAGTAGGCAGAACACAGAGGACTTTGAGGGGCAGTGAAAATGCTCCGTACGAAATGACACTTTTGTCCAAATCCACAGAATGTGCAGCACCAAGAATGAAGCCTAAGGGAAACAAACAATAGACTTTGGGTGATTACGATATGTCATTGTAGGTTCAGCCTTGCTTAAAAAAAGATGGTCCATTACCAGAATGGTATGTGCTGGTGAGAGATGCTCATAGTGGAGGAGGCTATGCATGTGTAGGGTAGGGAAGAGATGGGAAAGCTTTGTATCTCCCTCTCAATTTTGTTGTAAATCTAAAGCTGCTCTAAAAAAGTCTTAAGTAAACAAATAAATGGATGTTTGTCAGAACTCATAGAATATACAACACAAACATATAAACTCTGAATTTAGTAAATGCCAGTGTATCAGTATTAGCTCATCACCTTGCCCGGCTATGGCAAGATATTAATAATGGGGGAGAAACCGAGGGAGGGAGGGAGCACATGGGAATTCTTTATGCTTCGTGTTCAGTTTTTTTCTGTAAATCTGAAGCCGCTCAAAAAATAGTCTAATGGAGTTCCCATTGTGGCACAGTGGAAACGAATGCTACTAGGAACCATGGGGTTGAGGGTTCAATCCCTGGCCTTGCTCAGTGGGTTAAGGATCCAGTGTTGCCTTGAGCTGTGGTGTAGGTCGCAGAGGTGGCTTGGATCTGGCATTGCTGTGGCTGTGGTGTAGGCCAGCAGCAACAGCTCCGTTAGACCCCCAGCCTGGAAACTTCCATATGCCGCAGGCGCGGCCTTATAAAGACAAATGACAAAAAAAAAAAAAAAAAGTCTATTAGAGCTCCCATTGTGGCTCAGAGGGTTAAGAACCTGACTAGTACCCATAAGGATGCAGGTTGGATCCCTGGCCTCGCTCAGTGGGATCTGGCTTTGCTATAAACTTTGGTGTAGGTCGCAGATGAGGCTCAGATCTGATGTGGCTGTGGCTGTGGTGTAGGCTTTGACCCCTGGCCTCGGAATTTCCACATGTTGCAGGTGTGACCCTAAAAAATATATCTATATCTATATATATATATATAGATAGATAGATAGATAGATAGATATAGATATTTGATCAGCTCAGGTACTCTTGTTCATCAGTGAACAAGAAAATAGAACTCCAGCCCTTGATGATATACTGCTATGAATCCATTGAAATGACTAAGATTAAACTGACCAACTCGGTGCTGGCAAAGATACAGAGGAACTGGAATTCTCATACACTACTGGTGGGAATGTGAAATGATACTACCATCTTGGAAAAATTTCGGCAGTTTTAAAATGTTAAACCTGCTTTCCACTCCTACGTATTTACCTAAGAGAAATGAACATATATGTGAGTATTAGCTTTATTTGTATAATAGTCAGGACATAGAAACAACTCAAAGTCCACTAATAAGTAAATGAATAACCAAACTGTGGTATATCCACATGGTGACTTTCTACTCGGCAATAAAAAGGAGCAAATTACTGATGTTAGCCACGGTGTATATGAACTGCAAAATAATTACGCCGAGTGAATGAAACGAGACAAAAAAAGAATAGTACTGTATGATTCCATTTATATAGAATTCTACACAATGTAAATTAATCTAGTGACAGAGGCAGATTAGTTTGTGCCTGGGGCCGTGGGGGAGGGAACAGTGTGAGGCCGAGGAAGAAATTATCAAGGGCCGTCAGGAAACTGCAGGGTTGATGAATATCTTCAGGATCTTGATTGTTGTGATGTTGTCATGAATAGATATTCATACATGTGATACGTATGACAAACTCATCAAGTTGTAGACTTTAAAGATGGGCAGTTTCTTATACATAATGATATTTCAATAAAACTACAAAAATAAGCTGCAAAAGTTTGGTTAAATAAATTCGAATCGGTTCATAAGGAGAGAAATACTACGTAGCAATAAAAATGATAGAAAGATATCATGATGATGGTTGAGAGGGGGAAAAAAAAGCAGATTATAAAACACTATATCCAGTAGGGCCACTTTTTCCAAAGATTATCTGAATATCTGCAGGATCCATCATTTGATTACAAATAATATCTCATTAAAATGAAACCATGGTTTGCGCCGGCCCAGAGCCATCCTTGCCCGTGCGGGAGTTCCGCTTCCCTGCAAAGGCCACCTGTCCCGTGTGTTTCTGGGTGTTCCCAAATGCACTGCATGTGGAAGGCTGTCTCGGATGTCATTTGATGTTGTAGACACCTGGGGCCTCTGCTGAGCTGAGGCTCCTGCACGAATGCTGCTGGCTGAGCCAGAGATAGGCCCGGGTTACTGTCCAGGTTGTGCCAAAGCCCCACGCACGGGGTGCCCACCATTTCAGCCCTGATGCCCACACCTTAGGACGCTCCAGGAGCCAAATGATGACGGAAGTTCCCCATCTCGTTACCCAGCAGCCGGATGTCCCCAGAGTAGAGCTGCTTGGACCCCAGGTGTGGGGAGCTCAGCATGGCAACCCTCTGTGTTCAGGGGGTCTGGGCAGGTGTCTAGCAGCCTCTGGGAGGTGTCAGGAATGACTGATCCCTCCCACTTTCTGGTCTGGTGTGGGACACACTGTCCCTGCCAAATTCCTCCTCCTGTGATAGTGGTCTCTCAGGGACCCCACCAGCACCCTCTGCCAAGGTCCCTTCCAGGTCTGCCAGATGAGCCTGCATCCCAAACGTGAGTCCTGATGGAGAGTCTTTCAGGCAGCTCTTTCGTGCCTATGATCATATCATATATTTCATATCATATCATATGACATATGTGCTCATACACGGTGGAGCGGGTTGGGGGGAGCCTCCGTTTCTCCCTCAGGATCTTTATGTCTTTCGGCTCTAGTCTGGCTGGAAGCACACACTCAGAAAATATTAGCAGTGATTCTCCCCGAGTGAAGAGATCATGGGAGGTATTCATTTTCTTTTTCTCTTCTGAACTGTCCATTTTAATTTTTTCTTTTTTCTTTCTTTCTTTTTTTTTTGGTCTTTTTGCCATTTCTTGGGCCGCTCCCACGGCATATGGAGGTTCCCAGGCTAGGGGTGGAATCTGAGCTGTAGCCGCTGGCCTACACCACAGCTCGCAGCAACGCCGGATCCTTAACCCATTGAGCAAGGCCAGGGACCGAACCCGCAACCCCATGGTTCCTAGTCGCATTCGTTAACTACTGAGCCATGACGGGAACTCCATTTTAATTTTTTTCTATCAATGCCCATAAAGGCTAGTGTGTCCTGTTCACAACATCCCAGCACCTAGCTCCGTGTTCAGCACATAGTAGGTGTTCAATAAGGTGTGAACGAATGACTAGCATTATTACTTTTCAATGAAAACTGTGAGGGTTTAGAAATGACGGGGCAGGGAGGCAGCTCTCAAACCCAGGCGCCTGTCTGGCTCCACCTCTATCCCCCACCCCGCCCGGTCTTGCCACCCGCGTTTCCGCCTCTGCCGGGTGTCCCAGGATTGATGCCTCGTGGGGGCGGAGTGTCTGGCGCCACTCCCTGTGGCCCGGCTCTTTGTGATCCGCAGGCCCTCGGCTGCCCCAGGGCCGCCCCACCCACCTGGCCGGGAGAGGGGAGGGGACCAGACTCGTCCAGGAACTGGCCTGGACCGCTCCTGCCTGTGCCTCCTGCAGCCTCCCCCACCAGGGGCTGCTCTGGGACTTCGTGTGTGTGTGTGTGTGGGGGGGGGGGGCGTTGCTGAGAGCCTCTCCCCACAGACCCGCTTCTCTGACGTCCGCAGAAGGCTCCCCGCCTCCGCCCTGCAAGCTGTTGGGTCTAGAGGGTCCCACCACTGGGGTAAGACTCCTGCCGCCCGCAGCCCCTCCCCCACCGCCTAATCACCCGAGGGACATTTCCGCGTTTCCTCGGGCCCCGGCACCCTCTCCAGGCAGATCTGCCTCTGCCTTAGGACCGGCTCTGCATAAGCCAGGTGGTGGCGGGCAGCTCTCTTGCTTGGGCCGGCTGGGACGTGAAGCATCCTGGGGTCTGAGCTGGGATGGGTGGGCCTCTCACTAGGGTGAGGGAGGCTGACCCTGGGCAGTGCCCAGGAGCACAAAAGCCCAGGGGTGACTCACTCTGGCATGGGGTGGGGTGGAGGAGTCCCAGTCTGTGGGTGAACAACTCCGTGACAAGGGCCCAATCCTGGGAGTCAGGCTGGGTCTAGACCCTCAGCATTTGGGCCAAGGAATGGGGTTCAGCTCCTGCAGGAGGAGGTGGTGGGAGAGGGTGAGGCAGAGCACATTTGAGCCGTTGGCAGGATAGAGCTCAGGCCTGGCTGGATAGGTCCGGCAGTTGCTCACGCATCCCGCATGCCCCTGGCCTCAGACTTGTAGGCATTCCTCGGCTCCATCCCCGCTGCGGTGTCTTCTCCCCTCGGGACCATTCACTGGGCTTCTCCCTGCTCTTGCCCAGCTTTTGCATAAATGGCTGTGCTTCTAAGGGGGGGCCTGGCTTTGAAACAACGAAGGCACCTCTACTTCCTCTCTCGCTGGTTCCACCAACCCCCTTCCTTTGTTCCTCCCTCCTGCCCCCTCCCCATTTATCCCACAACTTCCCTTATTCTGCTGTGCCGAGCCCCAGGAGCCCCAGGGGAAGGGCTGGTCTTAGTTTGGAGAACAGGAGAGCACGATGCCATTCCTTCATCCACTGCTTTGATGATGCATTTACTCGTGCGGTTACTTCCATTCACTCACACAGTTCCCTTGTTCCTTCCCGTTCCATGACTCATTCCCTCATTCTCTAGACGCTTACTGAGCAGCTACTGTGTTCAAGGACCTGAGAGTACAGTGAGAGGGGGCAGGATACTCTGATGAATCAACACCATCCGGGAGTTCCCATCGTGGCGCAGTGGTTAACGAATCCGACTAGGAACCATGAGGTTACAGGTTCAATCCCTGGCCTTGCTCAGTGTGTCATAGACCCGGCATTGCCGTGAGCTGTGGTGTAGGTTGCAGATGCGGCTCGGATCTGGCATGGCTGTGGCTGTGGCTTAGGCCGGCGGTTACAGCTCCGATTGGACCCCTAGCCTGGGAACCTCCATATGCTGTGGGTGCAGCCCTAGAAAAGACCAAAAGCCAAAAAAAAAAAAAAAAAGAAAAAGCCCAAGTGTATGAAAATCCTTTGTTCATGGCCTGAGGGGGATTAGAAGAAATAAGTCTGGACAGGGAGACCAGAGGACAGGCCGTGTGCTCCCCCTGTCTCTGCCAGCTGTCACAGGCCAGGGCAGCAGCTTTGTTCTGAGGAGCCCAGAGCCTTGGTCCTGAGGTGGTGGCTTTATCCCTGTGGCTAGGGATTGTGGTAACGTCTCTGAGGATACTAGGGCTCTTTAATATACAGGCGGCCTTAGGCGAAGTGAGTTCTTCAGTCTTGGAGGTATGTAAATGGAGGTGGAGCCACTCGGTGTGCTGAGCGTGTGAAGAGGGAAGAGCTGCAGGTTCCGGCCCCAGGAGGGGTTCAGCGGGGACAGTGCTGAAAGCAGGAGGTGTCAGAGGTGCCCTCCCCCGCAGAGAGTCTGTGGTCCTATCTGGGAAGGCCATAAGGTCTGGCAGAGGGAACTCCTGGGAGCTGGGTTATTTATTCACTCACTCATTCCCTCAGGTATTCTTACGCCCATTCATTCATTCATCACTGAAGTCACTAACCTCTTGCTCTGGGCAGGTCCTGTGCTGAGGACTCAGAGGACACAGATGAGGTCCCTGCACCTGCGTGCTGCCAGTCTGATGGGGGAGCAGACCCATGCCTGAGGGTGACAACCCCCAGTATCACCATGGCTTAGGAATGGAGATTGTTTCATTGCGTTTTGTCATGGAGCGGGGGGCAGAGTGAGACACGGATCTGCAGAATTAATATAGATATTTGTCCGCCAGCCAGGAAGGCCCTATCAGTGGGGCCAGATGAAGGATGTAATGTGGGAAAAGAAGTATTTGTGGGGAGTTCCCACTGTGGCTCAGTGGGTTAAGAACCCAACTAGTATCCATGATGATGTGGGTTTGATCCCTGGCCTCACTCAGGGAGTTAAGAATCCAGCGTGGCCACAAGCTGTGGTATAGGTTGCAGATGCAGCTCAGATACCGAGTTGCTGAGGCTGTGGTGTAGGCCGGCAGCTGCAGCTCCAATTCGACCCCTGGCCTGGGAACCTCCATATGCCATGGGGGTGGCCCTAAAAAGCAAAAACAAAACAAAAACAAACAACAAGAAAAAAAAGTGTTTGTGGGAGAAAATACACCAGGTTCACAGGGCTTAAGAGGCAGTTTTCCTCCAGACATGGACCAGGCCTTTGGGTTGAGGGCATCACAAGCTCATCCGGCACCAGAAATGGGCCTGCTAGATTTGGGAACCTCGTGAGAATTCCTTGGTCAGCATAGGCTATAAGCAGATTGTATAGAGTGATGGTTAAGCTTCTGGGCTCTGGACCTAGATCAGGGTGCAAGTTCTACTGCTAACTCTTATTCACTGTGTGGCTTTGAACAAATGACCCTTTGCCTCTGTCCTTTCCTCTTGGGGGGAATAGGAATCACAGTACCTTCCTCTTAGGGTCAAGTCCAGAGACGGGAATGGACACTAAGTGCTTGCACAGTGCTGGGCAGGTCAGAAGGGCTACCATGACAGGGTAAAATGACAATGATGAGGACAGCAATGATTGTGACAATGATGATGGTGATAGACTGTCAACTGCTGTCTTTAAAACCTCTGGGAATCATGCTCCCCAGCTTGAAGTGAGAGGACTGACCTAGTTTCCTGGTTCTCAAAGCGTGGTCCCTGGACCAGCAGCTTCAGCATCACTTGCGATCTTGTTAGCCATGCAAATTCTTTGGCTCTATGAAAGCTCTGCTGGTAGTGGGTCTCAGCAATCTGTGTTTTAATAAGCCGTCAGGGAGTTCCTGTCATGGCTTGGCAGTTAACGGATCCAACTAGGAACCATGAGGTTGCGGGTTCAGTCCCTGGCCTTGCTTAGTGGGTTAAGGATCTGGTGTTGCTGTGAGCTGTGGTGCAGGTTGCAGGCGAGGCTCAGATCCCACGTTGCTGTGGCTGTGGTGTAGGCTGGTGGCTACAGCTCTGATTCGACCCCTAGCCTGGGAACCTCCATATGCCGTGGAAGCGGCCCTAGAAAAAGCAAAAAGACAAAAAAAAAAAAAAAAAAAGCTGTCAGGGTGAGTCTGATGCAGGCTGGAGTTGGAAAAACCATTTACCTAGCTATCACTTAAGACCTCTTCTCGATTTGCTTTTCCAGGGTTAGGATTCATCAGGTGCATTTCATGCCTTATGCATTTAGGGCCCTGGTCTGGGGGCTGGGGGGAGAGGCACAGAGATGAGTGAGATGTGGTCTCTGCCATTAGGGGGCTTCCAGGTGGGTCGGGAAGGGGAGACAGACCCCCGTGGAAATAGTCACTGGAGTAACAGATGGAATAGAGCTGTTGAAGAGACTCAACATTTAGTTCTGCAATAAATAGCCAAGGGGAGGGAGCCCTTTGTGGGCTGGAGGGGCCTCTGCAGAAACATCAGGTTTCTGATGGTAAGTAGATTGATTCAGCCTTGCTGCAAGTCCTTTTCTAAGTTGAACTGAAGCCTTCCTTACTTTATGCCTTGTTGTGGTATGGGGTGGACAGGGCTCTAGACTTGAGGTTCGAAGTGGTGCTTCTGGACAACCTCCTCCCTGGGTGACTTTGGTTGGCTCACTTTTCATCCCTGGGCCTCAGTATGTCCATCTGTAAGATGGGGGGGGGGCGCTGGACTGAGTCCAGTGAGTCTGACTGCAGATATCTCTAGAGAGAAGAGAGGGTCGGGGACCAGGAGCTCCCTGGGTTTCCACCCCCTCATCTGCACGGTGGGGACCTTGCCGTTGTCCTCACTGCCTGCCTTATCCGCTAAGATTGGGATCCAGTGAGATGAGCTGTCTTCTGTCTGGGCTGGTTTCCTTACCTGTCCAGAAAGGTCTCATGACGCTTGTCCTCTTCACGTCACCTGGACCTTATCACGTCGAGCGTGTTCTTCAACCTCAGAGGCTCCTTGATGCCTAAACCCTGTTGCCTGGCGTTCGAGGCGCTCCATGCTCGATTCCTGCTTTTTTCTGCAGAATGAGGATCCTCTCTGTCTAGGACTGCATCCTGTTCTGTTCCCATTAGGCCCCACCTCACCCCTCTTCTCAGCCTATCCAAGCCCATTCAATCTTCTCACATTACCTCCTCCAGGACGCCTCCTGGATTGCCTCAACCCTCAGCACCATTCTTGGACCATCTTGCCATCTTTTTTTTTTTTTTTTTAACTTAGTTTTTTTACTTTTTAGGGCCACACCCACAGCATATGGAGGTTCCCAGGCTAGGGGTCCAATCAGAGCTAGAGCTGCCAGCCTACACCACAGTCATAGCAACTCGGGCCATGTCTGTGACCTACACCACAGCTCACAGAAACGCCAGATCCTTAACCCACTGAGTGAGGCCAGGGATCGAACCCAGAACCTCATGGCTGCTAGTCAGATTTGTTTCCACTGCACCACGACGGGACCTCCCCATCTTGCCATCCTTAAAGTGGGACTTTAATTTTTCATTTGTAGACACTGAAGTGTTGACAGACCATAAACTCTTTGAAGGGAACGCCTTGAGCTTACAGCGATGGACATTAGAGACTTTACTCCTAGAACAGGGAGGCCCAGAGAGAGGAGGAAACTTGCTCCAGGTCACACAGCACATTAGTGAAAGAAACAGGCCCAGAACCGGGGTGTCTCAGGCCCAGGGGGAGATATTATTAGGGGTGTGAAGAATGAACGAGAGGCAATGAGGGGCAGAGGAGAGGGCAGAGGCTTCAGAATCAGGCTGACCTCTGTTCCGGCACAGCTCTGCGCCCAAAAGCTGTGCCAGCTGGGGCACCTCACCTACTCTCCCCAAGCCACCTTCTGGGGGGCGGGGGGTTGGAATGAGCACATAGCGAGGGCTGGCACACAGTAGATGCCGGGCTATTGTGAGGTGCCCATTATCATTCACCATCCGCTTGTTCATCCTGGCACTCTGCCTGGATTCTGCGCCCCTCCTTCTTCCCTTAACCACCAAGCACTTGATTTTATTGCCCGGTCAGAAGAAGTCCAGCGTTGAGTGTCCAGGCCACTTCACGACGTCTCTTGCAGAAGTGAGAGGGGGAAGGAAAAATCCTGGTGATCTTTTAGACAGTGGGGGCAACCGGGGGGCTGCTGTGGATGCCCAGGGGAGCCAATGGGGGGAATTTAGCAGGCGCCACTTTTAGAAAAGTCTCGCCACCTATTTTAAGGAAGTGAGGGGGTGTGTCCTGTCCCTGGCCAGCTGCTGGAGGCTGGCAGGCTGGAGCGGTGGGGTGGTGTTCCCCCAGATGAAGAGTCCTAGCAGGTGGGCCTGGTACTGGTCTGGGAGGCCGCTGGCAGCTCCCTGGCTTCCTGCCACCTTCCGGCCTGACCCCCTGTGGACGGGTGGAAACTTGGTGCCTGTCTAGCCTGTCTCACTGGCTGGGGCCAGAGCCAGCCCCAAGCCAGAGGCCCTGTGGGGAGGCTGGAAGTGGGGTGACCAACTTTGGCTGTGGCTGGAGGTGCAGTCAGCGTCTGGCTAGGTGCCCGGTGGGCAGGCACAGGGCCCCCTGATGTGGCTGTGGCCCAGCTGGCAGCCTCCGTCCCTCGGCTGCAGCCTCTGTGCAGGGATCTAGGGGAAGGGGGGCCGAGGGCAGTCGGAGGAAAGGCGGTGATAACAGCTGCGCTCAGGAGGGGCCGACTGGGGCTGGGGAGGAGCAGCGGGAGGAGCTGCGGACCTGCTTCCTTGGGAGCCGGGGCTGCGGTCGCTCAGGAGACCAGTGCGACAGGCATCTATGCGACCAGGCCGCGGGGTCCGGGCAGCCATGCTCCAGAATGTGGGAAATCACCTGCGAAGGGTAGGGAGGGAACGGAGGGTGGGCTGGGGGCGGGTCGGAGGCTGCGGGGAGGGTCCCGGGAGGATGGAGGCTGGTTTCCGCTTTAAGTCAGAAGTTCGACCTCTTCGCTGTCACTTTGCTCAGGCCATTTGCTAGCTCTCTCTGCAGCTCCCCAGCTGGATCAAGAGAAGCAACAATCCGCGAACAAGCCCCAGGGGCCCTGAGCTCTCCCGGGGGCGGGCTCTGTGGAGCGGACTCGTCTTTGGCGAGTTGTTTGCGTCTGGAATTCAGTGCTGGGGGCGGGCGTCTCTCCCCGCAGTTCTGTGCCGGTTTTTGCCGGACTCTCTGCGGCTCTGGGGTGTTTTGCTCTCAGAGTTCAGGACTCGAAGGCTGCAAGTTACAGGCTGCGGTTGTGGGTAGGAGTGAGTGAGTGTGTCAGGGTGAAGCCGGGGTTCTCAGGGACAATGACCTCTTTGGGAGGGCATGTGTAGGACCAAGCGAGGGCTGCTGGCAAGGTGTCCTGCAAGGTGACCTCATAAAGAATGTTTCCTGGAACCTCTTGGAGCTGAGATTAAATGCTGAGGTTTGAGACAGACCCAAGGGCTCAGCGGTGCCTGGGGGGGGGCCTTTGATCTGCTGAATGGAGAAGGTTCAGGAAAGACGGTGCTGTGCTGGGTGGAGAGTGGGTGTCCTCTAAAGAGGAAAAAGGGAAAAGCCTTTTAAAAGTGGCAGGGACAAATAAAGACATGTCTCCTCCTCCCCCTCCCTCCACCTGTGTGACCGCCACTCAGCCCCTGCCACACGGTCCTCACCTGGCCCAGAGCACCTTCCCTTCCCTGCTTCCCCATCCCACGTCCACCCCTCCAATCCACTCTCTGCTGGAGGGATGCTTCTAAAAGGCAAATGTGGAGTTCCCATTGTGGCTCAGTGGTTAATGAATCCGACTAGGAACCATGAGGTTGCGGGTTCTATCCCTGGCCTTGCTCAGTGTGGGTTAAGGACCTGGCATTGCCGTGAGCTGTGGTGTAGGTTGCAGACGCGGCTCGGATCCCGCGTTGTTGTGGCTCTGGTGTAGGCCAGTGGCTAGAGCTCCGATTAGACCCCTAGCCTGGGAACCTCCATATGCCACGGGAAGCGGCCCTAGAAAAGGCAAAAAGACAAAAAAAAAAAAAAAAAGAACCTGACTAGTGAAACGGACAGCCGTAACCACCTGAACCCAGCCAGAACAGACTGGGATTTGAACCCATGGTTTTAAATTAGAATCACTCACCCAGTGACTGGACTCACTGAGGTTCATGCCTCCTCGCAGAAGGAATTTAGCTAGAGACAGAGTGATAGGCAAGAAATAGATTTATTAGGATAGGATGCTCGTAAGAGGTGCAAAAGCGGGCAGGCGAGGAGGCCCTGCCCCAAGCATCCGGTGGGCTACAGTTTTTTCCTCCAAGGGGAGTGGGGGTCGGAAAAGACTACCTCTTGCTCTTTCTTGGAGCAGTAGTTCCTCCTTAGCATCCGCCGCAGGGCGGTCCTCAAACTCCTGCCCTTGGTCTGATTCTGAATGCAGGCCTCGCGCCATCCCCCACCGATGTCTTGTGCCACCATTGGTCAAGCAAGCCTGCCTCATTCTTTTTAAAAAATTTTTTTATGTAATGATTTTTAATTTTTTTCCACTATAGCTGGTTTACAGTGTTCTGTCAATTTTCTACTGTACAGCATGGTGACCCAGTTACGCATACATGTATGGGTTCTTTTTTCTCTCATTATCATGCTCCATCACAAGGGACTGGACGTAGTTCCCAGTGCTACACAGCAGGATCTCAAGGGCTGCCTCATTCCGATGGCTTTTTTGAGCAATTTATTAACTTACAGTGATCTCCCAAAGTTCCCTAGATTTCCCTCTCTCTCTATGGTCCTTTGCTGGGACTTCTACAACTACCTGTACCTACTCCATCCCTGTCACTCGTATCCATGAGGATGCGGGTTCGATCTCTGGCCTCGCTCAGTGAGTTAAGGATCCACTGCCGCAAGCTGCAGCGTAGATCACAGACGTGGCTCAGATCCTGCGTTGCTGTGGCTGTGGGATAGGCCGGCAGTTGCAGCTCTGATTCCCTAGCCTGGGAACTTCCATATGCTGTGGGTGCAGCCCTAAAAAGAGGGGGAAAAAAAATAATAAAAGGCAAACGTAATTATTCCAAACCTGCTCAGAGGCTGCCTTCCCATTCACGTTCACATTCCTTACCTGACACAACCAGATCTTGGTGATCTGTCCCCTGGGCCACCTGTCCCTCCTCATCCCACCTGCCCGGCACCTCAGTATAGCAGCCATACTCAACAGCTTGCCACTGCCTCTGCGTACCACCGCCGTTCCTTCCTCTGGACTGTTGTACACACCTGTACTTTCTGCTAGAGTGACCACCCCCTCCCAGGCATCTTCCCCCCCCCCCCGCCCCCACTAACTTGTCTCCCTGGAAAGTTTCTTCTGAGACCTCAGCTCAGATGCCACCTCCTCCGGAAAGACTTCCCAGATGTCTCTCGACACAGCAAGCCCTGGATTGGGTGGTGAACTTACACATCTCCCTCTCTCACCGGCCCGTGAGTTCCATGAGGCTGCTCTTGGTGCGCCCAGCACAGGGATGGACCTGGCCGGAGCCCGAAGGAATGAGTAATGAACCCCTGGGCCCAGACAGGTTGTCAGTGAGGCCAAGGATGGGATCTGAGCAGCAGGGCCTCTTGCTCCTGTGCCCTGAGCGCAGGGTAGAGAGCATCTTGCAGGCGAGTGGGGCTCTCTGTGTCTTCTCTTGTGCCCTGTCATCTTTAAGCTTTCATGACTCTTTCCCCACTGAGCCTCGTCAGTAACTGGGGAGAAGGCAGTGGGGAGGGAGGTATCTTTATCGCTGTTTTACAGAGATGACAGTAGAGGCAAATCCTCGTGCAACTGACCACACGAGGCGCCACACGAGGTGCTTTGAGTCTATTAACTCGCTCAGTTCTTTGTGAGATGGGTGCTGTCATCATCTCTACGTCCTGCTATGCTCATCTCCATGTCCTTAGCTATAAACAAGCTGAGAGCGCTTAAGGACTTGCCGAGGGTCACGCTGGAAGGCAGTGGATGTTTGTGAAGGGTTTGTGCAACACCTTGAGCTTGAACCTGACCGTGAAAAGCAGGGGCCTGGCTCCCTCGAGGAACCTGCTGTGTGGTGAAGAAACTGAGACCTGTGCATGTAAAGTGCTGTGCCGCTCATGTCACAGGAGCACAAAAACTAGTGAATGGAGAAGTGGCCAAGGGGGCTCAGAGGGGGCTTCTTGGAAGAGGAGACGAGACTCAGACACTTAGTTTCAGCCTATGTGGGAGCCATAGTCAAGCCCCAGTCTCAGCCTTGGGTAGATGACCTTGTCCTTCATCTTTTTTTTTTTTCTTTTTCTTTTTTGCTTTTTAGGACTGCACCTGTGGCATAAGGAGGTTGCCAGGCTGGGAGTCGAACTGGAGCTGCAGCGGCCAGCCTACGCCACAGCCACAGCCACGCCAGATCCGAGCTGCATCTGCGACCTACACCCCAGCTCACAGCAATGCCGGATCCTTAACCCACTGAGTGAGGCCAGGGATCAAACTCACATCCTGATGGATGCTAGTCGGGTTCGTTACCACTGAACCATGATGGGAACTCCTGTTCTTCCTCTGTTTGGAGGACACACCAGCCTTCCAAATCCGGCTCAGCCACCATTCCCTGTCAAACCCCCATCCTGCTGCTCCCAGGATTTAAAGAATTTTTTTGGCTGCCCCATTGCATATGTAGTTCCCAGGGCCGGGGGTCAGATTTAAGCCACAGTTGCAACCTGTGCCACAGCTGGGACAACCCTGGATCTTTCACGTGCTGCTTACCTGCTCTGCTGGACTGTGGTTAGAGTCCAGATAACTGCCTTAGAGACCTTAACTCACTTCACTCCTGTAGACCCAATTTCTCATCCGTGAACCAGGTCTGTTCCTGCAGATCTTGCTAGATCATTGGCAAGTTTAAAGACCACGGACCAGTGTAGAACTTGGCATGTAACTGGCCGCAGTAAATATTGGTTCTTTTCTTTTTCTTTCTTTGTTTGTCTGTCTTTTCTTTCTTTCTTTCTTTCTTTCTTCTTTATTCTTCTTCGTTCTTTCTTTTTTCTTTTCTTCTTTCTTTCTTTTTCTTCTTTCTCTATCTCTCTCTCTCCCTCTCTCTACCTCTCTCTCTTTCTTTCTTTCTTTTTTGTCTTTTGACTTTTTAGGGCTGCACCCATGGCATGTGGAGGTTCCCAGGCTAGGGGCGAATTGGAGCTGTAGCTGCCGGCCTACACCACAGCCACAGCAACGCCAAATCCAAGCCACGCCTGCTGTGAATCCTTAACCCACTGAACAAGGGCAGGGCTTGAACCCGCGTCCTCATGGATATTGGTCAGGCTTGTTAACCACTGAACCATGACGGGAACTCCATATTGGTTCTTTTCTTTCCATTTATTTCATCTGGACTTCAGTTTCCTCAGTGGGCCAATGGCAGGGTTGGTTGGTCAGATGAGATGGTAAAAATTAGCTTTTTGTTGAGCACCTGTTGTTAGCACATCTAAATTTCCCGAGAGCTCTAAAGGCTACTAGCAGTATCCATCTAGCTTCACAGCTAAGAAGACTAAGGCTCTGGCATTGAGTCACTTTGAGCTGGTTAGAGAATTTGAAGGCTTGTCTGATACTAAGCTACAACTGGGCCGGTGCCCTGGGAGTGTGGCTTTTCTCCTTGTCCTGGGCCGACCTGGCTGTGCCAAGGAACTGACACCTCTACCTTGTGCCTGCTCTATCCCGTGACTCCAGGGACAGATGGTGCTGCTGGCTGGGTCCTCTGCCAGCTCCCTGGCCACAGGCCTGCATGCTCCCGCCGTTCCCAGAAGCAGCCTCCTCATGGGTAGGAGGCGGCATCAGGGCAGTAATGGAAAGTAGCAGAGTCCAGTGTTTTGGGGACACAGGGATGAGTCAGACTGGACCTGTCCTCAGGTGCCCCCAGGCGGATGGGGAGACGGAGAGAGGTACCAACCAACAGCGACAGTACAGTGTGCCCAGGCTGAGACAGAGGGAAGCCCAGAGCTGGCCCCTCACAGCCTAGGGGAGAGGGCAGTCTTCCCGGGGGGTGGCCAGCTCAGCCTTGAAAACTTTTCCAGGCTGGGAAGCATGGTCCAGGCAGAGGCACCTGTGCATGAGATGTGGGAAAAATCTCCTTCCCAAGGAACGGGGAGAACATTTGGCAATGACCCCTTGAGGAGTTCCTCCCTAGCCCCCTTGCCCACTTGATATCCTGCCCGCAACTTCTTCATTAGTAATAATCTGCTCTCAGCAAGGCAGACGTTAATTCATGTCAGTAGACATTAAGTATGGAGCATCTCTTTTGGAGAAGAAGCCTAGTGAGTGAGCGGAAAGAGCTGTGTTAGAGAGTTCCCTGCTGGAGGTGACGAATCTGGGGTTGCAGAGTTCCTCTTGTGCCTCAGGGGGTTATGAACCCGATTAGTATCCAAGAAGATGTGGGTTTGATCCCTGGCCTCACTCAGTGGGTTAAGGATCTGGCGTTGCCTTGAGCTGGGGTAGGTGTAGGTCGCAGATGTGGCTTGGATCCCGAGTTGCTATAGCTGCAGCTCCGATTCCACCCCTGGCCTGGGAACTTCCACCTGCTGCAGGTACAGCCCTAAAAAGAAAACAAAGAAAGAATCTGGTATTGTCACTGCAGTGGCTGGGATTACTGCTGGCCCAGGAACTTCCGCATGCCTGGGCATGGCCAAAGAAAGAAAGAAAGAAAGAAAGAAAGAAAGAAAGAGCTGTGGTAGTGAGAAAAGCGAAATCCCTCTCCCACCGCCCAGAGCCGTGAGCCCTCAGCTGGCCTGGGTCTCAGTTCCCTTTTCTATGCAAGAGACATAATTGTCCTCCCTAGGATTTTGGTGGGGATTAAATGATATTATGGAATAAAGCCATTATATAATATATATAAATGCCTGGAACATAGTAGGTGCTTAAAAAAGTTTAGTGGGAGGTGGGGTTGGGGGAGAGGCTAGTCAAAGAGTGCACACTTCCAGCAGTTCCTATTGTGGCTCAGCAGGTAAAGAACCCGACAGAGTGTCTGTGAGGATGCGGGTTCGATCCCTAGCCTTGCTCCTTGGTCTGAGGATCCAGTGTGGCTGAAAGCTGCAGCGTAGGTGACAGATGTGGCTCAGATCTCACATGGCTGTGGGTATGGGTGTGGGTTAGGCCAGCAGCTGCAGCTCCGATTCGACTCCTACTCTGAGAACGTCCATATGCTGCAGGTGTAGCAGTAAAAAGAAAAAAAAAAGTGCAAACTTCCAGTTAAAAGATGAATGAGTTCAGGAGGCCTAAAGTACAACATGGTGACTGTAGTTAATGATATCTTATCTTTTTTTTTTTTGTCTTTTTGTCTTTTCTAGGGCTGCTCCCACGGCATATGGAGGTTCCCAGGCTAGGGGTCTAATCAGAGCTGTAGCCACCAGCCTACACCAGAGCCACAGCAACTCGGGATCCGAGCCGCATCTGTGACCCACACCGCAGCTCACGGCAGCGCCAGATCCTTAACCCACTGAGCAAGGCCAGGGATGGAACCCGCAACCTCATGGTTCCTAGTCGGATTCGTTAACCACTGAGCCATGACGGGAACTCCAATGGTATCTTATCTTACGCGCTGGAAATTTGCTAAGAGTGTGGATCTCAAGAGTCCTCGCCATGTCTCTTAAAAAAAAGGGTAACTGTGAGTTGATGGATGTGTTGATTCGCTTGATTGCAATAAGCATTTCACAACGTATACGTATATTGAAATATCACGTTTTGCAACCTAAATATATATAACTTTTATTTGTCAACTATCCAGTTCCAGGAAAAATGGGGTGTGAGAGGATTATCATGTCCCAGGTCTCATGTGAGCCCCTGGAACAGGCCACCAAGTGAGGGTCCTTGGCTTCACACGGGAGAGAATTCACGAATGAACCCCAGTCAAGGGGAAGTAGGTTTATTAGAGGGATGCCCACGCCATGGACAGGGTGCAGGCCGACTCAGGAGGCCAGAGGTATGGGAGGGGGTCCCTCAAAAAGTGAGAGCAGCTCCAAGTGTTGGAGGTGATTTATCTCGGCTGGGCAATTTCATAGCTAACAAGTGGGAGGACTATTCCTATTATTATTATTATAATTTTTTTTTTGTCTTTTTATGGCCGCTCCTGTGGCATATGTAGGTTCCCAGGCTAAGGGTCGAATTGAAGCTGTAGCCGCTGGCCTACGCCACAGCCACAGCAACGCAGGATCTGAGTAGTGTCTGCGACTTACACCACAGCTCACAGCAGAGCGGGATCCTTAACCCACTGAGCAAGACCAGGGATTGAACCTCATGGATGCTCATCAGATTCATTTCCATTGAGCCACGACAGGAACTCCTAATTATTTTGAAGAAGGGGTGAGGGTTTCCAGCAGTTGGGCCACTGCTCACTCTTTATTGGCCTTGGAACTGTCACGGTGCCTGTGAGTGGGTCACTTAGCATATGCTAATGTATTATAATGAGTGTATCATGAGGCTTAAAGTCCCCTGGATGTCAGATCTTCTGTCATCTTGGGCCCGATTGGTTCTAACTAGCTTTGGTCACATCCTCAATGGCTATGTCATTCTTTGAAAGGTTGTGCCCTGCCCCCTTCCTTCCTATGTTAGTATTTCAGCAGAGCTGGGAAAAAAGTTATTGTGAGGCTCTGGGACTCTAGAGAGGCAGGTGGCCTTGCTCCTGTCCTCAGGGAGTTTATCTCTTTATACGTGCACCCCCTTTACAGTCTAGAGAGTGCCTGTAAGCACTTGACCTTGTCTGGTTATTCAAAGTCCAGGGAGTGAGCAGGCTGGCTGGCTGGCAGCACCCCTGCAGTGGCCCCCGGAGGGTGCTGAGTGGTGGTGCTGAACCCTGGCCTCTCCACGCCTTGGCATTCTATTCGTGGCCTCCAGAAGGGGCTGTGATCCGCCCTGGGGGTGTGGCCTGGCCAGTTGGGGCCCTGCGGAAGGGCAGTGGCTTTCAGGTCTTCCTAAAGCAGCCTCAGATTTCCAGCTTGCTCCAGGGCTGAGCCAAACCAGGTGGGTCTCAATTTCCCTCGGACCCCTTAGGGAGGGTGCGGAGAGACCCTCATTCTCTGGTGATGCTGCCCCCCCAGGGCGGTGGGAGGGATGGTGGTCTGGAGTCAGAACGATCCGGCTGGTTCCGGGTTAGTGGCTGCCCCTTTCCAGCCTCAGTTAATAATGGGTCCAGGGGCCAGTATTTCAGATAGCTCTTTCCCCAAAGAGGAAAGGGAATATCAAGATAGAAGTCATAGGCGTTCCTTTTGTGGCTCAGCGGTTCGGTTAACGAACCTGACTAGCATCCATGAGGAGGAGGGTTCCATCCCCGGCCTTGCTCCATGGGTTAAGGATCTGGTGTTGCTGTGAGCTGTGGTATAGGTTGCAGATGTCGCTTGGATCCTGCATTGCTGTGGCTGTGGCATAGGCCGGTAGGTGTAGCTCTGATTCAAGCCCTAGTCGAAGAGGAGGTGTAAGCAGCTAGGCACACATTTTATCGAAGTTTGTTGCTGGTCTCATGAAAGTTACTACTCGTTGCAGACATCAGTCATCGTTAAAGGATCTTAGTGTTTTTCTAGATATGAGGAGATGCAAGAACTGGGCTCATAAAATCTAAAAATATCTAACTATCTGAAGACCTGTTCGTCCAGTTTTCCCAGAGCACCGAGTGGCTCGCTCCTGGCTTCGACCCTGAGCTCTGCTCTGGGAGGACTGCGGGTCGGCAGCTGCAGTGGCTCCTGTTTTACTCCATGTAGTGGCTGATGGCAGGTGCCCAACTTCAGTTCACACCTGGAAGGCAGAAGAGCTGGGAGGCAGCCAATGGAGGGTCTTCCAAGCGCCAGGCTCTGTCTCACACAAGTCCCCTGGGCTGGGGGATCTGATCTTCCTCCAGGGCTGTTGTCCCCTTGCAGCACCCCTGCAAGGCTCTGGTGTTGGAAGAACCCACGCCCAGTCTCAGCTCTGCCTTCTACTGGTAGCTCTTTCTAGTTCCCTGAGTTTCCTTGTCCTCAACTGTTCAGTGAGGCTTCCTGCTCCAGGTTGGACTTGAGAATTAAAGGACCTCCAAGAACAAGGCCTGGCATTTCTGAAAAAGGGATTTTTGAGCTTCTGGAAGAGCAATTCTCAGGCATCTCCCGTGCTGTCAAGGGACCCCTCTCCTACTGGCTCTGTCCCATTAGCAAACTAATGAGGTTTAATATCTCCCCACCTCCCCCTTGTCACCATGTCCCCTCCCAGGTAGTCCATTCTTCTTCTTTTTTTAATGATTTTTATTTTTTCATCGTAACTGGTTTACGGTGTTCTGTCAATTTTCTACTGTACAGCATGGTGACCCAGTCACGCATACATGAATACATTCTTATTTCTCATATCATCATGCTCCATCACAAGGGACTAGACATAATTCCTAGTGCTACACAGCAGGATCTATGGTGTTCTTTCTTTGCTCCCCTTTCCCACGAGAATCTGAAAGAATTTCCTATGGTCCTGCTTCCGCTTCTTTCTTTAGGTCCACTCAAATGGGCTCTTCTCTCCTCCCTCCATCCCTCCCTCCCGCCCCCTCAGACACCCCCCTGCAGGCCTTCCTCCTCCTGACACCCCCACCCCCAGGCCTGGTGCTCCTCCCACCTCGCCCAAGGCTCCCTGTCTCCCTCGCAGGCTCCTTCTTCCCACCTGCCGTCTTGAGCTCTGTCTTTGCTCTCTCCTTGGATGCTGTCTGTTCTATTGCTATGACGGGGTGACAGACTCCCCCCAAACACAGTGACTTAGAGCAAGGACCCTTTTATTATGTCTTGAGATTGTGTAAGTCGGGAATTTGGGAGATGCTTCTGCCCTCTGTCTTGTGGTTGGAGGTTACTTGGTGGTGTTCAGCCAGTGGATGGGCAGGGCTAGGGAGTCCACGGTGGTTTCGCTGGTATCTGGCCCGTTACTGGGAATGGCTGGAAGGTGGGCTTCATGGGCACTGTCATTTTGAGCAGCCACCTGGGGCCTTTCCGCATGATGGTTTCAGGGTCAGACTTCTCACCTGGCTGTGGGCTGCACCAGAGCAAGAGTTCCAAGAGCCGTGGGTGGAGGCTGCCGGGCTTCTCATGATTTGGTCTCAAGTGTCACCACTTGAAATGCCACTAAGCGGAACTCAGACTCAAGAGAAGGGGATTAGACCCGACCTGGGGTCTAGGGAAGAGTAGCAAAGACCAGCCACGCGGTTGCAGCGTCCTGTGGATCTGAAATGCCCGTGAACTCTCACATCCCCTGGTGCAGCTTCTCCACTGACCTCCTAACTGGAACATTCGTCTCCTCCTTGACATCTCTCTGTAAGTGTTTCGTAGGATCTCAGGAATTCTTGATTCTACCCCTATTCCTTTCTCCCTTGGTCTCCCCCAGTTCGGTAACCATCGCTACCACCTGCCCGCTGCTTGTCCAAAGCCTGAGTCCTCCCTGCACCCTCTCTCACTCTTCCTCAGGGGAGCCAGCCGCAAGTGGAGCTGAATCTGCCTCCCAAGTATACCCGAGTCCATCATCTCTCTGATTCAAAAAATACATATGCATATTTTTGGTCTTTTTCCAAACCCTGTGTCGAGGGCTGACGTTCAGTAGGTTGCAGCAAGGGAGCTGTTCTGCTCTGTATGGGACCCTGACCTAGGAGCAGGTTGTCTACAAATGGTGTAGCACCAGGTTCCCCACAAACGTGCAGTGCATGGCGGGCGAGAGGCAGCCGCCTTTCTCCACTCCCCGTGTCCTAGGACAAAGGTATCTTCACCCCAGGCCCCGGTCCTGCTGCGCAGCGGCCGGCTGGTGGGGATGCCGGAGAAATGGCTATTGGAAGCCAACCAGCGTTCCCTTGGTGATGTCATATGGTTCCACCTGGCCGGATTCTGACTCAGGCCTACAGTCATCATCCCACAGATGGTAGCCTCGCCCCATTGCATCACCTCTCTTTGGACGGAAGCGGCCCCCGACGGAGGAGGCGCCCTGCTTCTCTCTCATCCTGCAGCCTGCCCCCACGGAGCCGCAGAGGGATCTTAAAATGCAGGTCAGATTGCCTCCCTCTTCTCTCCCAGCCTCCAGTTCTTCCCAGCTGGAGTGAAATCCAATCCCCACTGTGAGCTAAGGCCTTGGGTGGCATGGGACCTGTCTGTTCCAATCCCCGATGCTGTTCGGGCTACCCGGGCCACCCTGCTGCTCCTCTGGCAGCCAAGCTTGTTCCTGTCCCTCCCTGGGCTCTTTCCACCCTCTGCTCCCTTGCCTGGCACCCTCTGCCCCCAGAGTTTTGCCCAATTGCTTCTACTTGTCACTTATTCAGATCTTGGCCCTGAGCCTCTGCAATGACTCAACCTAAAAGAGCTCCTTCTGGTTTCCCACCTTCTCTCTCTATCACCCCTGCTGTTTTTCTTCTTTTTTAAAACTTAAAAAAAAAAAAAACAAAAAAAAAACTGAAGTGTAGGAGTTCCCGTCGTGGCTCAGTGGAAACGAATCTGACTAGGAGACATGTGGCTGCGGGTTCGATCGCTGGTCTTGCTCAGTGGGTTAAGAATTGGTGTTGCTGTGAGCTGTGGTGTAGGTCACAGATGTGGCTCTGATCTGGTGTTGCTGTGGCTGTGCTGAAGGCTGGCACATGTAGCTCTGATTAGACCCCTGGCCTGGGAACCTCTCTATGCTGCAACTGCGGCCCTGAAAAGCAAAAAAAAAAAAAAAAAAAACCCAAACCAAAAAAAACCCTGAAGTATAGTTAACTTACATTGTTGTGTTAGTTTATTTTAGTTTATTTTATTTTTAATTTTTTTTTTGTCTTTTTGCATTTTCTAGGGCCGCTCCTGCGGCATATGGAGGTTCTCAGGCTAGGGGTCTAATTGGAGCTGTAGCCACCGGCCTACGCCACAGCCACAGCAACGTGGGATCTGAGCCACATCTGCGACCCACACACCACAGCTCACGGCAACACTGGATCCTTCACCCACTGAGCAAGGCCAGGGATCGAACCCGCAACCTCATAGTTCCTAGTCGGATTTGTTAACCACTGCGTCACGGTGAGAACTCCCCTGTTGTGTTAGTTTCAAGTGTACAGAAAAGCAATTCAATTATATACACACACGTATTCTTTTTCAGATTCTTTTCCATTGTAGGTTATTACAAGATTCTGAGTATAGTTCCCTGTGCCATACAGTAGATCTTTGTTGTTTACCTATTTTATGTGTAGCCGTGTGCATATATTAATCTCAAACTCCTAATTTATCCCTCCTTCCCTCTATCCCCTTTGGTAACCACAAGATTATCTTGTATGTGATTCTGTTTCTGTTTTGTAGATAAGTTCATTTGTATCCCTTTTTAAGATTCCACATATAGGTGATATCATATAATATTTGTCTTTCTCTGCCTGACTGACATCATTTAACATGATCATCTCTAGATCCATCCATGCTGCTGCACCTGGCATTATTTCATTCTTTTTCATGACTGAGTTGTATTCCATTGTGTGTGTGTGTGTACCACATCTTTATCCATTCATCTGTCTGTTAATGGATGCTCAGATTGTCTCCATGCCTTGGCTGTTGTAAATAGTGCTACTCACTGTTGTTCCTCTTAGAGCCCTTTTCACTCTGAGATCACCTCGTTCCTTTGTTACTGTCTATTCATGATTGATAAAGAGTCTGGGTCTTGTTCAATGCTGTATTCCCTGCACCTTGAAGGAAGGAATAGGAGTTTTAAAAAAGCCTAATGTTGGAGTTCCCGTTATGGCTCAGCAGTAGCAAACCTGATTAGTATCCATGAGGATGTGGGTGTGATCCCTGGCCTCGCTCAGTGGGCTAAGGATCCAGCGTTGCTGTGAGCTGTGGTGTAGGTCGTAGACGTAGCTCAGATCTGGCATTGCTGTGGCTGTGGCTGTGGCTGTGGTGTAGGCCAGCATCTGCAGCTCTGATTTGACCCCTAGCTTGGAAACTTGCATATGCCACACCTGTGGCCCTAAAAAGATTAAAAAAAAAAAAAAGACGGAAAGAAAGACTAATGTTGATCTTCAGCCAGAATTGGCCTCTTTCTAACTTTGTTCACTCCTCTTTGTTCTTGGTTTTATTCCTTATAAGGACCTTCCCGTCCTCTGACCCAACCAGCCCTCACATTTGCAGCCAGAAGCCTGTCACCCAGGACACAAGTAGCCCACCTCCCTCACTGTCCCCCCTACTGCCTGTCCTGTCCCACTCCCTGTCCCCCCCTCACAGGGCTGGGCCCCACACTGCCTGCTGTACCCCAGCTGGAGGCTGTCTCCTCCCTGCCACCAAATCACTCCTGCCTTGAACACGTCCCCATCCCACGTCCACCGAGGCCTGCAGCAGCCACAGGGCCCCTCCAGCCATTAAACTAGAGCCACCACAGCACACATCTAGCTTAGAACAAAGGGACAGCAACAGAGGAACTTCAGTGCATGTTGATAGCGTGGATCTTGTTTATTTTCATCTTCTAGGTTTTACGTTTAAATGTGAAACCTTTCAAAAATTTTATTTATTTATTTATTGGCCACACCCACAGCAGATAGAAGTTTCCAGGCCAGGAACTGAATCCGAGCCTCATCTTTGACCTTTGCCACAGCTGTGGCCATGCCGGATCCTTTAACCCACTGTGTTGGGCTGGGGATTGAACCCAGACCTTAACAGTGACCCTAGCTGCTGTCGTCGGGATTCCTAACCCACTGCCCTGCAGTGGGAACGCCTAAACGTGACAACCTTTCAGGTGGCCATCTAGACCAGATGTGTCTTCATTCAGGCCCTTTGACCGAAAGTTGAGAAGAGCAGGCCAATGTGGGACCTCACGGAAGATGACTCCCGGGTTCAATTTAACTTAGGTCTGCTCAACACCCACATTGGCCTGGGTCTGTGCAAAGGCAAGATAAGTCCATTCCTGCCCCCGTGAGCCTGGAAGGCCTTGCTCCACGCACCCGGGCTGGGTCTGGTGATCAGTGCCTTCTGCTTCAAGGAGCCGTTTCCTTTGCCAGCGGTCTGGAGCCTTTCAGGGGCCCTGAGATGAGAAGTTGCTGAGTCTGGCTGGTCTGCGAGGGTCATCCGTGGGAGGCTTCCATGGGTGTCCAGACTCCGTCCTGTTCTACACCTTGATCCCCAGCTGAAGCCCTGGTGGTGGACAGAGGGCACATTTGCCATGATGGTCCTGGACCAGGGCCGAAAGGCCCATTTGAGCCCCCACCACGGCTAGGAGCTTCCCGCAACTCTCCTGTCCACTGGAAGCCTGCATCCTCATCCTTAACCTTGGCCTGGGCTCTGCCAAGGCCACCTGGCTAGTCACAGTGGCCTGCACTTTCCCCAGGGATCTGTGCAGACCCTTCCTGGTAGGACAATTTCCTCTGTCCTTCAGCAATGCCTTGACTCTCTTTTTTTCTTTTTTTTAGTTGAAGTGTAGTTGATTTACAATGTTGTGTTTCAGGTGTACAGCAAAATGATTACACACACACACACACGCACACACGTGTATTCCTTTAGCTTCTTTCCCATTTTAGGTTATTACAAGGTACTGCATATAGTTCCCGCTGCTAAGCAGTAGGTCCTTGTGGTTTTTCCAGTTTCGATGCAGTAGTGTGTCTCTCTTAATCCCGAATTCCTAATGTATCCGTCCCTTCCCTCCTTTCCTCTTTGGTAATCCTAAGTGTGTTTCCTGTATCAGGGACTCTCTCTCAGTTTTATATGGAACCTGAAAAGACAAATGATACTCATGCCTTGGCTTTTAACACCACGGAGAGTTGATGCTTTGCAGGCACTTTCTACCAGTCAGATCCTGATCGGAGCCCTTT
The DNA here is from genome assembly GCF_016906955.1 of Phacochoerus africanus. Lineage (NCBI taxonomy): Eukaryota > Metazoa > Chordata > Mammalia > Artiodactyla > Suidae > Phacochoerus > Phacochoerus africanus. Next base: position 157,311,103 of record NC_062551.1, on the reverse strand, counting down.
GTGTGTACTCTTCCTGAAATATGACGATGACGCTATTATTCCCATTTTACAAATGTGGAAAGTGAGGTTCAGAATGGCTTACGTAACTGGCGAAGGTTATCCAGGGAGACAGAGGTGGGGCTGGGATTCCTGTGCAGCTTGTGCTCCCCTTGCCAGCGCCCTGTGCCTTCCTGTTTTTCCTTCTTCTCTCTCTGCCCGGCTCACCACCTTTTCAACAAAACTCGTTTATGGGGTCAGAGTCCTCTGAGACAATGTAGGGCCCACGCTCGGGGGAGCGGGACTGGGGAAGAATGCAGCCACAGAGCCCGAGGCTGAGGAAGGCCTTGGAACGTGGTCAGTGCTGAGTGGAGAGCTGCTGGGCACCTGCTCAGCTCTGGAGCCCCTGCCAGGGAGCAGGCCAGGCCCAGCTCTGGGTCCCACCTTTCCCCTGTTGACTTGGGGCCTTAGAAGCAGCCCCTGGAGTGTTGGCGTCCTCTTGCTGGGCCTCCTGAGGTCCACTCCTCGTGGAAGGAAATGCCTTTTCTGGATGAAGTCACACCTCCGGTCCTCATGGCTCTGCTCTGCTTGGGAATGGTTCCTTGCACACTTGTGGCATCACGGGACATCTGTGTGTTGTGTGAGGGGAGGGGAGCTGGGGGAGAGGACAGAAGGGCTGGGTGGGCAGGAGACCCAGGGACCAGCTGTGGCCTCTGGGGAACATGGGGACTGAGCCTGTAGGTGCTGCTGAGGGGCTGGGGCAGGGGCCCCACTTGCTGGGGAGGGCGGACACCATCGCTCTGCGGGAGGGGACCGCAGGGGCCAGAGCAGCAGCTAGGGCCTCCAAGGGGCCACGGGGCTGCCAGCTTCCTGGGGCAGGAAATCCCAGTTGTGGCCAGAATCCCAAAGGCCTGAAAGCAGCTCAGGCCTGAGGAATGTGAGCAGCGGGGGAGGCTGGGAGGAGGCCCCTTTCCTGCCTCCCTTACTTCTCTTTCTTGGTGTGTGTGTGTGTGTGTGTGTGTCCGTCCTCTCTTCCACTTGCTCTGTTCCCTCCCAGCATCTATTCTTTGACCTCATGGTTTTGCTGTTCCCTCTCTTCTCCTTCTCTCTCTCTCTGACCCCTCTCTTCTCCCCGCTCCCTCTCCCCCTTGCCCTCCCGGAAGGGACTTGTGATTTCTGTAGCTAGTGTCCCAGCTCCAAGAAACGTGTTTGCTTGCAGGATGCCGGGACCTGGCCCTTGGCCTGGCCGCCTGTTGCCATGGTGACTCAGGGGCGGTGTCTGGCAGCGGCCTTGGCTGTCTGGCAGGGAGGGCGTGAAGGGCTTTGATGAGGAGAGAGGCTAGCCCCATTCTCCACAGTCCCTGAAGGACCCACCTCACTGCCAGGGGTGGGGGAGGTTGCCTGTGGATGTGGGTTCCAAGCTGGGTATGGTCAGAGGGGCTCTGCCTGAGAGGCCACAGAGTAGGGGCTGGTCACACTTGGAGTCAGGCTGCCTGTGTACAGACCCCTCCTGCCTCTCCCTGGGGTCTGCTGGAGGTAGGGGTGGGAGGTGGCAAACAGCCCTAAGGAGGGAAGCTGAAGGGAGGGATAGATGGAAAAACCGATAGGCAGACCTGCTCCTCGGGGGTGTCTATACCAGCAGGGAGTGAGCCTCCTGTCTCTAGGAGCAAGCAAGCGCATGTTGGATAGCTCCTGGCATAGGGAGTGATTGTAGCTGAGTTTTCTGCACCTGAGAGGGCATATCTCGCTGTCCCTGAGGTTTCCTTCCATTCTCACAACTAAGCATTTACAGAGTTTAGTTTTCCGCTGACAGAGAGCTTGCAGGTTCCACACTGGGGTTGGTGGCCTCACTCCCCCACGGGCTGCTGGCCTTGAGCATCCAGTAGTACAAGTGCCGGGACCCTGGACTGTGCTGGGAGGAAGTACGGATACCATCACTGTTTCCTGCAGAGGCTGTGCGGGTCGAAAGGGAGGAGAGCTTATCTGAACGGGTCCAGCCTGGCACAGCTGCCTGGGATGCAGCACGGACTGTCCTATCCGTCAGACAAGGGGGCAGTTACAGCAACGTGCCCAAGCAGCCTCAGCCCTCGAGCTGAATAGACTTGGGTTCAAGTCCCAGCCGTGCCCTTTACTGGCAATGTGACTTGTGTGTGTGCATGATACTTACCCTTTCTGAGCCTCTGTTTCCCCATCTGTAAAATGGGAGAAGTGACACCATTCAACTCAGGGCTGGGTGAGACTCGAAAGAGATAAAGCATAGAAAATGTTTCGCATGGCGACTGGCATATATTCAACAATTCAGCAAAGGAGTGAGATTGTTCTCAATCTCACCTGCGTACCTACCCTTGCAATTTTATGAACGAGGAAGCTGGGGCCAGAGAGATGAAAAAACTTGCTCATGGCCCATTGGTGTTTAGATCTGGGACATACTGCAGGGACAGTGCCCGGACAATGCAGAGAAGCAGAACTGAGGATGTTGGCTGAGGCTAACTGGAACCCCCCACAGCCAGTCCCTGCGGGTTCCGTCAATTTTCTAGCCCCTGCTGCCCCTCCGTGTCCTAGGACCTCCCGGGTCACCCCTGTCTTGGTTCTGTGAGGGCCGGGACCCACCTGGGCTGTCCCACACCTGCAGACAGGCCCTCCTCAGACTCAAGAGGTACTGGAATAAAACGAGGGCTGAGCCACTGCAGTTCCCAAGGCACTTTCCCCTCCCCTTCTCTTTCTTTTCTTTTTTTTTTTTTTTGTTTTGGTTTTTAGGGCCACACTCAAGGCATATGGAAGTTCCCAGGCTAGGGGTCAAATCAGAGCTGCAGCTGCCAGTCTACACCATAGCCACAGCAACATGGAATCCAGGCAGTGTCTGCGACCTACACCACAGCTCATGGCAACGCCAGATCCTTAACCCACTGAGCGAGGCCAGGGATCGAACCCGCATCCTCATGGGTACTCGTCAGATGCGTAGCCCTCTGAGCCACAGTAGGAACTCCCCCATCCCCTGCCTTTTCCAGAAGTGAAGTGAGAAGGCTGCTGGAGGAGAGACAAGTGTGGTCCAGCCCAACCGCCCCGTCCTGTGCAGCCTCCCTCACAGGGCACAGAATGCCACAGGCAGCCGAGCATCCTCAGGTTGGGATCTCCTTTAACCCTCACTACTCTTGGCTGGAAACGAGGTGGGGTGGTCCTCCACTTCTCAGTAAGTTACCCAAGTTCTGCCCGACTCGAGGCCCTTCGCCTAAGACCTTGGACAGACAGCCCCCCCCCACCGCCCCCCCCCCCCGGCCTCAGCTTCGCTGTCCGCACCAGCAGGCGGTTGTGATCAGTTTCCAAGCCCTTTTCACTCCTGTGGTGCCGAGGCCAGGGCTGCCCTGTGGAGAGCTGGCGACCTTGGACTTGGGACGTCCCTGCATCTCCTGTGTACCTTGTCGGTGACAACACCTCAGATGGGTCTTGTGGATCAGACGAGACAGGAGAGGGCAAGCGTTCAGGAAGTGGTCCCCTGGCCCCCGGCTGGCTCCTCAGTGGGGCAGGGGAAGTTCTCCCAGTGGAGGTGGGTCTCAGGTTCCAGACGAGGCTATTTTTCCCCTTGGGGGTGGAGGGAGGCAGGGATGTTTGGATGCTCTCTTCTAGAATGGGGTGAGGGGGAAGATTCTCTAGTGGGGAACATCTCCCGGCCTCGTGCCTGTATTCTCCCTGCCGACAAGGGGTGACATTGGCGGGAACTGGGGGCTCTCTGAGCAAGCTCGTTCAGTTGGTCCACAGGGAGCCAGGCTCTGTGCTGGGCCCCGGGGACGCCAGTAGAGAGAGAGGGCTCCTGCCTGGGGGATCTTCATGTCCAATGGCCTGCAAGTCCCCCCATGATTACATGAACGTTGTCACAGAGTTCCCGTTGTGGTGCAGTGGTTAACAAATCCGACTAGGAACCATGAGGTTGAGGGTTCGATCCCTGGCCTCGCTCAGTGGGTTAAGGATCTGGCGTTGCCGTGAGCTGTGGCGTAGGTCGGAGACGCGGCTTGGATCCCGCCTTGCTGTGGTTGTGGTGTAGGCTGGTGGCTACGGGTCCAATTAGACCCCTGGCCTGGGAACCTCCATATGCTGCGGGAGTGGCCCTAGAAAAGGCAAAAAGACAATCAATCAATAAATGAATGTTGTCACAATGGAGAGCATTCCAGAAGGGAGGTCTGTAGGGCCTGGAGCACAAGGATTGGGGAAGAGAGAATGGAGCTGAGGGGTGAGTTGTGGAGGGGGGAGGAGAGGGAGGGGTGCTCTGGGCAGAGGCATGGCCTGGGAAGAGCCTGGTGGTGCTCGGGGCCTGATGGGTGTGAGGGACTGAGAGGCCAGTGTGGCTCCGGGCACATGGTGTGAGCAAGCCTGGGGTGCGGCAGGGAGTCTGCTGGGGACTCGTGGGCCTTGTCAAGGAGGTCCTCCAGTAAGCCAGACACTTTCATGGTTGGGAAAGGGCTTAGAGATTGCCTAGTTAGATGCTCTACTTGACAACTGAGGAAACTGGGCACAGAGAAGTAAAATAACTCACCCAAGCCTCCTGGGGAAGATGGGCTGATCAAAGTGTCATTTATATTCTTTTTTTTTTTTTGCTATTTTAGGGCTGCACCCATGGCATTTGGAGGTTCCCAGGCCATGTACAGGTTCAGGCTAGGGGGTCGAATCAGCTGCAGCTGCCAGTCTACACCATAGCCACAGCAACGCAGGATCCAAGCCTCATCTGCGACCTACACCACAGCTCATGGCAACGCCAATTCCTTAACCCACTGAGCGAGGCCAGGGATTGAACCCGCCTCCTCATGGATCCTAGTCAGGTTCATTAACCACTGAGTTCCCTTTGAACTCCTATATTCAGTTTTATAGGAAGGCACTGAGCTGGAATGCCTCCTGAAGCTCTGCTGCAAAGGAGGGATGGGGGGAGTTCCTGTTGTGGCTCAGGGGGTTAAGAACCCAACCGGTATCGATGAGGATACAGGTTCGATCCCTGGCCTTGCTCAGTAGGTTAAGGATCTGGCATTGCTGTGAGCTGTGGTGTAGATCACAGACATTGCTCGGATCTGGCATTGCCATGGCTGTGGTGTAGGCCGGCAGCTGCAGCTCTAATTTGACCCCTAGCCTGGCAACTTCATATGCCGCAGGTGCAGCCCTAAAAAGGACAAAAAACCAAAAAAAAAAACAAAGGAGGGATGGGGCTCTAGTGAGGCAGGCTTAGCTCAGGATTTCAGTTATGTCCCCTCCCCCACTTCCCTTCCAGGGGCAGGATGGAGGCCCTCCCATCCCCTGGTCCACACAGGGAGGGCACAAGAGCGGCTGTCAGAAGGGGATGACCGCCTGCTCCAGACTCTGGGCTCCAGGTGGGGATTCAGGGCGCCGGCCTCTGTGCTCTTCTCGGTCACTGCCTGGCTGTGTGGCGTGGGGTAGATTGCGTCCCCTCTCTGAGTTTCAAATGGAAGAGTTTCTTCATCTTCTCCATCTCTGAGGCCTGTGGAACGGCTATAGAGATATAAACGTGAGCCTTGGCTGGTAGGTCTGGTCTTGTCTTAAACTCTGTCCCTTCCCAGATGCTCAGAATCAATGTACTCACTCTTAGCCTTGGTTTGCTCATCAGTAAAATGGGTAGAATAGCAATGCCTCGGGAATTCCCGTCATGGCGCAGCAGAAACGAATCTGACTAGTATCTATGAGGATGCAGCTTCGGTCCCCAGCCTTGCTCAGTTGGTCAGGGATCCAGCGTTGCCGTGAGCGGTGGTGTGGGTCGCACATGTGGCTTGGATCCCGCGTGGCTGTGGCTGTGGCCTGCAGGTGTAGCTCCAATTTGACCCTCTAGCCTGGGAACCTGTATATGCCATGAGTATAGCCCTAAAAAGCAAAGCAAAACAAAAAACAAAAAAGCAATGCCTTGGATGATAGGTGTAAGAATTACTGAGATAATACACGTGAAAGCTTCTAGTATAGAACTTGGTACATAGTAGGTGTTCAATTAAGTGCTAACCAAATGAATGGCATATAAGAGGTGCTTCATAAAAAATAATGGTTTAGGAGTTTCTGTTGTGGCGCAGTGGTTAACAAATATGACTAGGAACCATGAGGTTGCAGGTTCGATCCCTGGCCTTGCTCAGTGGGTTAGGGATCCAGCGTTACCTTGAGCTGTGGTGCAGGTGGCAGACTCGGCTCAGATCCCTGCGTTGCTGTGGCTCTGGTGTAGGCTGGCAGCTACAGCTCCGATTCGACCCCTAGCCTGGGAACCTCCATATGCCGAGGGAGTGGCCCTAGAAAAGGCAAAAAGACAAAAAAAAAAAAAGGTTTAATTCTCTACCTTCCCCACCCCTGAATCTTGTCAGGTGCCAACACACCCTGTAGCTAGAAGTAAAATGAGAACGTGTGTACAGAGCCCTGAGGATCATTATCTGTTTTCCAGAATGAAGATGTTATCTGATGTGGCATGATAATCAGAAGCCTGTGCAACAGGCCACCTATCCCAGCCCTTCCTCTGGCCTCACAGACGAGCCACCCTCTTTTAATCTGAGAGTTTGGTTCCCACTGTTACCCTTGTTAGCCTTGTCTACTGGGAATCTCAAGGCCAAATGCCCTTCTCTATGGCAGCACCTTTGTGCAGCTGGATTCCTAGCATAATCGCTCCTCCCTTATTTGGCCACTTAGCTCTGTTTGCATTTCAAGTCCCTCTGTGTGCGCGGTCTGTGTACAGGCGCAGGCAACCTCAGAGCCTTTTTTGGGAAGAAGATCGGGGCTAGGCTTGAAGGGATGTTTAGGAGGTTGGCAAACGCCTCTGCCTCGCTGGTGGGAAAAACCGCTGAGAGGATGCTGGTCCCTCAGAGCCTGGAGCTACCTTTGTGGGGACCGGGCACCAGCTTGGGCAGCTCCCTCATACTGCTGGAGTGCTGGCTGGCAGTGGGCCAAGGCAAGGACTCCCTAGCCCCTTGGGGCCTGGCTTCCAGTGCCCACCCACTGGAGAGGCCGGGGGAAGCGTGGGGGAAGCAGGGCTGTGCTGTCTCGCTCCCTGCACTTGACTCTCTGCTCCACTGTTGCGGCTTTTTGAGTTCTCCCAGAACCTCTCAAACCAGCTCCTGGGCTTGCTGCGAGGTTCTGGTGAACTCGTGTGAGAAAGTACTACGGCAACAGTCAGGTTTGAGCTCCCATATAGGTGTCTCCCAGATACATTTCTGTAGGAAGCCCACTCCGCTCGCTAACGCTAGCATAACGTGCAATAAATGTTAGCCACGTGGCGGGTGTGTGCTAGGAGCTTTGAACACTTGCTCACTTCATCCCCATCCTGACCCTTGGATGTAGGTATTATAATCCCCCGGCCCCTTTCTGGCTTTTTTTTTTTTTTTTTTTAGAGCAATACCCACGGCATATGGAAGTTCCCAAGCTAGGGGTCGAATGGGAGCTACGAATGCAAGGCTACACCACAGCCACAGCAACGCAGGATCCGAGCCACGTCTGCGACCTTTACCATAGCTCATGGCAATGCAGGATCCTTAACCCACTGATCAAGGCCGGGGATTGAATCCACATCCTCGTGGATCCTAGTCAGGTTCCTTAAACGTTGAGCCACCAAGGGAACTCCCCTCCCCACCCCCCCTTTTTATTGCCACACCTGCAGCATGCAGAAATTCCTGGGTCGGGGATTGAACCTTCACCAAGCAGTGACAAAAATGCGATTCTTAACTGCTGAGCCACCAGGGAACACCTAGAATCCTGTTTTTACAATTGAAGAAGCTGAGGCTCACAGAGGTGGGCTGGGCAGCTTGTGTGAAGTCACACAGTTAGTGCTGGAATTGGATGTGAGCCCAGGCCAAGGGTGGGAGAGCTGAGAGGTCAGGTCCTCCCCTCCAGGGCAGGGGGGCCTCCTCTCTCGAGGTGGTTCTTGAAGGCACTAAGATTTCTCTGCTGGCAGGTCTCCACATCTGGCGCATCACTGCAGGCCACTCCCCTCTCCAGGGGGCTTTCTTGGTTTCTGGGGACTCCTTGGCCTCTGACCCTCTGTCTCTACCCACACGGGTACCTGTGCCATCCCACCTGCTTCCCTTTGCCCCAGCCATACCCTTTCCTGGAGAACCTGCCGTTCCTGCTTTTCCTTTCGGCTGTTCTTCAGCCATCTCTGGACCTTAGACTGTCCTTGTCTTCAAGTCTCAGCTCCAAGGTCACCCCTGTCATAAATCTTTTTTCTCCTCCATAAGCGTTTATTCAGCACCTGCTCTGTGCCAGGCCTGAGTCTGTCCCTGTCTGCTGGGGCAGGCGACTGTGGAAACAATGACAGCACGGCTCTGTCAGGGCTGTGATGCAGACAAGTGAGCCTGCGGGGTCAGGGGGGCCCCTAACTGTCTTTGGGGAAGAGGCTGGGATGGGGGTGGGTGGGCTGAAGTGGGAGGAGGAGGGACTCACTTGGCAGATGGGGCAGATGCAGGGGTCCGAGGTGAAGGCAGCGCCCACATGGCAGAGGAATGGAGGTGGGTCAGAGTGTGCCCTGAGCTGCTGAACGTGATCTGAAGCTGGGGGGGCGGCGGCGGGGTCGGGGGCGGGGACAGGAGCCTCAGAGGAAGGCCTTGATCCTGAGACGGGTAGGAAGCCCCGGGGCAGTCTTGAGCAGGGGAGGTGCCTGCTCATCAGTGAAGTTCTGTGTGGTCTTAAGTTCCACAGTGGGAGGAGTTGCAGGGACTGGATGGGGTCTCCTGCAAGGCAGGATGCAGGAGGTGGATTCGAGTTTTGGAAAGATCCCTCTAGTGCTGCATAGAGGCTGGAAGGAGGAGGTGGGGAGGCTGGAGGCCTGTGGACAGGCTGTGGAAACAACCCAGGGAGCCAGCAGGGTGCGGGCCTGAGCAAGATCGCTGGGACTTGCTACCTGGGGGATGGAGGGAATCAGGTTAAGGCTGGTGGTGTGGGCCTGTCGACAGGTTGCCTAGAAGGAGCCCCGGCCCAGGAGGCTTTGCCCTGGGCCAGCCGTTCCCTCTGCGTGCCTCAGTCTGCCCAGGTGTGAAGGGATTGGGCCGAGTGGCCTTTCCTGCTCTGACCCGGCTGGTGTGTCACATGGTTCTGGCCGAGGAGAAGGGACACAGAGCCCACCGTGTCACCAGCTGGGGCCTGGCCTGGGATTATCCGATCTGGCCATGTCTGTTGCGGCTGGGGGCCAGCGTTGGCATCGCTGCTGTCTGAGAGCGCACGTCTCTGATCCTCACATGCCCTCCCCATCAGCTGTCTTGGCTCAGCCTGCCTGGCCAGCCCAGGCCCTGACTGTCCAGGGCCTCTGTTCTCCCCGTGACTGGACCTAGGGGGGAGTGGCTCGCCTCTGGGACCCCATTGGCCAAGCCCTGCCTGGACCACAACACGCCCCTGCCTCCCAGGCTGGCTGGCTGCCTGCGGGCCTAGACACTAGGAGGAGGCCTGGCCTGGCCTGGCCTACTGTGATATGGCAGACTGCCTCGGATCTCAAGGAAGGAGTTGGGAGTCTGGAGGCTGTGCCTGCGGCCACCACAGCTCCTTTGCCATCCCCCGACCTGTGCTCCCACCCAGGGGCTCTGAACTCTTCTTAGGGAAGCCGGGGCACAGTACCGTGGGACTTGTCCCTCAGCTTGCCTGGGGGGTGGGGTGGGGTGGGGTGGGAGCTCCACTCGGCTCAGAGCACAGTATTTGCTGTGTGTCGGGGCTCCTTAGCTTCCTCACTGGAAATCTCAGCTGGCCGTGCCAGAACCTGCAGGATCAGACCACAGAATCCTGGAACCAGGGCTGGGGTACCTTGGGGACTGGTCCTCTCCCCTTGCCCCTGCCTGGTATGTGACAGATGAGGCTCACGAGAGAAGGAGACTTGCTCAGCATCACATAGCACTTGAGAGAGAGAGCTAGGATTTGAATGCAAGTCTGCCTCTAGACATCCCTCTGCAGAGCTTTGTTGAGGTCCTACTGTGTGCATGAGCACTAGAGCAGGAGCATCTCAGAGGGTTGGCCCAATTTATCTCAGGTGCTCAGTGTCTGGCAGAGGGTCCGATATGGAGGAGATACTTGGTGAATGAATGAGTGATTGAATGAATGAACAAGGCAAAGATCCTGCCTCCAGGCATATAGACTCCCATGGCTGGGACTTTTGTTTCATAGAAGGGGAAATAGGAGGTGGTAGGAGCGGAGATGGGCTAGGTGGGAAGCAGAGAGGGGTACTGACTGCCAGTCTAGGGCTTTTTCCATCCTCACTTTGCTCATCTGTGAAATGGGATAAATGGTCTTCACCCTCTGCCTGCCTGGATCCAGTGAGGAAAATAGGCTTGTCAACAGGAGCATGGGGGCGGGGGTGGGGGGGTGGGGAGTGGGGGGCTTCCCTGCGCTTCTATCCAGAGCTGTCCAGAAACTCCGCACAGCCTGCTTTTTTTTTTCTTCTACTCCCTTGACCCTCTGCATCTTACCTCCCCCATTGCCCTAGCTTTCCCCAGGGCTGCTTTCTGGCATATTTTGCCCAGAACCCCTAGCTGTGGGAGGCATTTGGGAAGAGTGCAGGTGAACGGAGTCTGCTTGCCGTCTCCCTCTTCCGCCCCCCACACCCAGAAAGCCAGCCATCCGCATCCACATCCGCATCCACATCCAGCCAACCCCCCCCCCCCCCCCGCCCCGATGCACACCAGGCCCGAAATGCCTTGGCCGTGGTTGCCATGGTGACAGTTCATGCTGCTTGGACTGCAGCTGCCGGCCAGCGAGCTGCCTGCAAGAGTCTGCAAGGCTGGCAGCCTGGCACTCACGGGACTCCTGGGGTGGCCACCCTCCTCTCTCTCCTTTTGGTTCCTGGCACTGAGCCTGGTACCCAGGGGTTCTTGGGGATAAACTGCCTCTCTGGGAACCCATAAGCTGATCTGGGTCTGAATGGCTTGGTTCAAATCCCAGTTCTACCACTTTGGGAGTTCCCTGACTTTAAACAAGTCCCCTTGATGTGTTTTGAATTTATGGAATTAGCTACGAGGTCTTTGTGAGGGGAATTATCCAAAGGGTATAGGCTCCCAACCTCCAGCACAAGTCCCACCTTTGCCCTTAGCCATCCCTGCCCTCATCCTGCTGCACTGGCAGGGCCAGCATCCGGTCATGGCACTCTTCGCTGCTGAATCTGCATCCAGAGCCCTGGACTCCTCGTCTCGGGCCCCAGGAAGCCCAGCAAGCAGGGCAGTGTGGCGAGTAGGACCCCACGCTCCGTAGCTAGACCTCTGGGGGTCACAGCTGGGCTTGGCACTTATTTGGGTCTCGGATTCTGCATCTTGCTATTGCATTGATCTATTTTTTTTGGCTAGGTCTGTGACGTGGGAAGTTCCTGGGCCATTGCTTGAACCCTCACCACAGTGTGACCCGAGCCACAGCGGTGACAATGCCAGGTTCTTAACTCACAGAGCCACAAGGGAACTCCATTTCCTCCCCTTTAAAATGAGAATAATAATGTCCCTCTCAGGTTTGTAGTACAGTTAAAAGTCGAATTGTAAAGTTCTTAGAAGAATATCTGATACTTGATACACACTTTATAAATGTTAGCAGTGACTGTTGTCACCACAATTGCTATTGGCCATGAAAATTGGAACCCATGTCCTGTCCCTCCTGTCATCTTTTTCACATGGGCAGGTGGCACCAGCTCTTGTTCATGGTCTGACGAGGACACTGAGAGATAGGATGGCAGAGGGGCTCCCCTTCCTCATCCCACCCCATCCAAAGGCACACCCCACCTCTGCTACCTGGGGAGTAAGACAAGCTGGGCCCTGGGCAGAAACTCCACCTCTCATTCATGAATTTGAGGGTTTTCTCTGCTGGTTCTCCAGCCGGCAGCTGCCACAGCCCTGGCCAGGATCAGACAGCTGCTCAGTGACGGCCCAGAGCCCTCCTTGTCAGCAGAGCCAAATGCTGAAGACAGATGAGCACCCAGCAGAGGTGCTGCTTCCCCCTTCATCTGAAGCAGGAGGAGCCCGAGGAGGGGGCCCTTATGGGGTGAAATGGGAGCTACTTCTTGAAACACTTTATTGAGAACAAATCCCTAGGCTTGACTGCTGTAGGGCTTGCTTGACCTCTCAGAAGAGAGCGGGGGAATCTTTCAAGAATGAAGGTGTGGCGTTCCTTCGGCTCAGTGGGTTAAGTACCCGACCTAGTGTCTCTGAGGATACGGGTTCAATCTCTGGCCTCGCACAGGGGTTAAGGATCTGGCATTGCTGCAAGCTGCAGTGTTCCTGACCCCTAGCCTGTGAACTTCCACATGCTGCAAGTGCAGCCCTAAAAAGCAAAAAAAAAAAAAAAAAAAAGTAAATCTGAGGCAAAAAAAAATTTTTTTTCTTTTCTAGGGCTACACCCACGGCATATGGAGGTTCCCAGGTTAGGGGTCCAATCAGAGCTGCAGCTGCTGGCCCACACCACAGCCACAGCAACACGGGATCTAAGCTGCATCTGCGACCTACACCATAGCTCACGGCAACGCTGGGTCCTTAACCCACTGAGCAAGGCCAGGGATCGAACCTGCAACCTCATGGTTCCTAGTTGGGTTCATTAACCACTGCGCCACGACGGGAACTCCTGAGGCAAAATTTTAAAAAGCCCGCACACCAGCCAAATTCCCCCCAAACTCCGGGGTCCAAGTTAACAAGGAGTTCTGGGCCAAAAGGGAGCTGGGCAGGAGTTCCCGTTGTGGCTCAGGTGGTTAAGAACCCTAACCCTAACCCTAACCCTAACCCTAACCCTAACCCTGAGGATGCAGGTTCAATCCATGGCCTTGTTCAGTGGGTTAAGCCCCCAGAGTTGTCTTGAGCTGCAGTGGAAGCTGCAGACATGTCTTGGATCTGGCATTGCTGTGGCAGTGGCATAGGCCAGCAGTGGCAGCTCCGATTTGATGCATGTTCAGCTCTAAAAAAAAAAAAAAGAAAGAAAACACAAGGAAGTTGGGCATCCAGAGAGTCCCTAGGGTCTGAGACCCTGGGCTGAAGGGTGCTGGCCCCTCTTGGAGGTGGGGTCTGTGGGGACTGACTGGCCTGGGAGATCCTGCTGTGACTTCACCTCTCGGCCCCTCTGTTCCCCAGGGCCTGGCCTCTGTGTTCTCCAACCGAGCATCCAAGAAGTCGGCCTCCCGCTCTGAGAACAACATGGGTGACAGCGAGGGCTACCGGAACCCCACGGAGGTGCAGATGAGCCAGCTGGTGCTGCCTTGCCACACCAACCAGCGCGGCGAGCTCAGCGTCGGGCAGCTGCTCAAGTGGATCGATGCCACGGCCTGCCTGTCTGGTGAGGCTACACGGGGCACAGCGGCCCTCCCTGTCTGGGTCCCCCACACCCCAGGAGCAGCCTGTTATCAGAGATGGGCGGTCCCCCGAGTGCTGCCCACCTCCCTCCTCCCGGCCGTCACTTGGGCTGCTCCACCTGCCTGCAGTGCTCAGCTGGCTGTGGCCACCTTCTTCCCTGTCATCCCTCACCCCCCCCCCTGCCACCTCGGAGCTCTGCGTGCTGGTCCTGTGCCTGGAGGCCCCTGCTTTGGGCCTTGAATGTGGCTGCAAGCAAAGCCCATGGCTCTCGGGCTTATTCAGCTCCCAACATTGGGGAGAGTTGAGTGGAGCTGAATTGAGCTCCTTCTGTTGCCTGTAGTGCCCCAGAAGTCTCCAGCCCACAGGAAGCTCGCAGCCTGGCTGTGGGGGGACAGACGGGCTGCCCCCCAGCACTGTTCGATGGGGGCTGGGAAAGGGAGGTGGAAGAGGGGCTGTGGGAGAACAGACTAGAGGACTTGAACCAGCCGTGGGGGGGACAGAAGGGATTTTAGGGGGCCTGAGGCACAGCAGCAGGGGCCTGAGGGTAAGGATGACTCAGGCAAGGGGACAGAGGTGGGTGAGAGGTGCGGGGGGCACTCAAGATCAGGAAGTAGAATAGCGGGGGCAGGGTCACGTGTTCCTTCAACAGCTGCTTATTGAGCATCTACTGCGTGCCAGGCGGGGCTCCAGGACGGGGGTACAGTGGTGAACAGGTGGGGCAAAAATCCTGGCCCTCAATTGACCTGCAGTCTAGCCGAAGAGAGAGGCAGTAGAGAGACAGAACCTCCATCTGTAAGAGAGGGTCCGGGTGTCGTCTTGCTGAGGAAGGAGGAGAAGCTGGGCCTGCGGGCGAGGAGCGGGCCTTAGCTGGGCGGTTGGATGTTTGATCAGCTGCCGGGGCCACGGGGAGGCTGCTAATGCTTGGCTTTCTTCTTCTGACGCCAGCGGAGAGGCATGCTGGCTGTCCCTGCGTCACAGCCTCCATGGATGATATCTATTTTGAGCACACCATTAGGTAAGCGGCCCCTCCCGCCTCTCCGTCTGGTCTCTCCCCCACGAGCCCAGGGCCCCTCCCCCGTCCCCTGCCTGGGCAACCTGTGCGCTGCCTGGACCCTGACTCAGCGGACTGTGGGCCTTTTCTGATGGAGGGGGGCAGCCTTGGGGGAGCAGGGACCCCTCTGCAAGGTCTCTGGGACCCAGGGGGCTGGGAGCTGCCCTGCGATCAGGTGCCATGGGGTGGGCCCCCTCAGCCAGCTTTGGAGCTGGATATTGCTGAGGCAGCCTCGGGGGGTGCTGTGTGACTTGGGGGGAAGTCAGGGTCTGTCTCTGGGCCTCCGTTTTCTTGTCTGCAAAATGGAAGAGGTTAGACCATCAGCGAATGCCTTTTTGAGCTTGGGCATACCCTGTGGGTCCCTGGTCCCTGGACTGTCGGGAGGTCCCTAGACAAGGTGCCTTGGCAGAGCCTGAGCCAGAAGCTCTAGTCATTCAGTCTCTGCTCACATACCTCCAGGGATGAGGAGCTCATCACCTCCTAGTTTTCGCTTTTGTTTTTTAGTGTCCCTGCTTATTAGAAAGCGCTTCATTACACTGTGCTGAGCTTTGTCTCCGCACAGCTTTGCTGGGACCCAAGGAGTGTGCTGAACCCTTGGCCCAGGACAGGCTGCAGGGGCTGCATGCAGTGCTCTGGCCGCCAGGCCTGCTCCTGGGCTATCCGTGCCTGGGACGTCAAGTGCCAAGGGCTTACTCGGGCCTTCCCGATGCCCCATGAGTTGCGGCTGATGCAGAAGTTTGGCGAGCGCCTGTATTCGTTTATTCAATTATTCATCTCAGCTTGCACCTTTTTTGGGCCATGGCTCACCCTCCCCTTCGGGGTCACAAGGTCAGCTGGGACATAGTCCTTGTGCCCCAGGAGCACCCAGTCAGCAGGGAGGCAGATAAAGAAACCTAATTTCAATTCAAAGGGGTGAGTTCTGTGCTGGTAATGATCTCTGACATATGGGTGCTTTCTAATACTTTTTCAAAGTGTCTTTTATTTTCAAATAGTTTTTTTTTTGTGTGTGTGTGCTGCACCTGCAGCATATGGAGGTTCCCAGGCTAGGGGTCCAATTGGAGCTACAGCTGCCCGCCTATGCCACAGCCACAACAATGCCAGATCTGAGCCGCTTCTGTGACCTACACCACAGCTCACGGCAACGCGGGATCCTTAACCCACTGATTGAGGCCAGGGATGGAACCTGCAACCTCATGGTTCCTAGTTGGATTCGTTAACCACTGAGCCACCGATGGGAACTCCACGAATAGTTTTTGATTTACAAAAACCTGTAGATAGTACAGAGAGGTCTCATATTTCCAATACCCAGATCCCCCATTTTTTTCTTTCTTTTTTTTTTTGGTCATGCCTGTGGCCAAAAATTCCCAGGCCAGGGAATGAACCCGAGCCACCTCGGTGACAAAGCCGTATCTTTAACCCACTGAGCCATCAGGGAACTCCCAGATCCCCTATTATCAACGTTTTACATGTATATGGTACCTTTGTCCCAATTAATGAACCAGTATTGATGCTTTACTTGTAATGCCTTTTTTTTGGTTTGTTTTTCCCTTTTTTTTAAGGGTCACACCCACGGCATATGAAAGTTCCCAGTCTAGTGGTTGAATCGGAGCTGCAGCTCTCGGCCTACACCACAGACACGGCAACGCCAGATCCCAGCTGCGAGTGTGACCTACACTACAGCTCACGGCAACACCAGATCCTTAACCCACTGAGCAAGGCCAGGGATCAAACCTGCATCCTCATGGATATTATCAGGTTTGTTACCACTGAGCCACAAGGAGAACTCCTGTAATGCCTTTTTAATACATTAACTCACTTAATCTTCAGAACGACACTGTGAGGTCCTGGCTCTTGGTATTCTCATTTTATAGATGAGGAAATTGAGGCACAGAGAAGGGAAGTAACTTGCTTAAGGTCATAGAGCTGGGGGAGAGCCCAGGATATACTTAAACAGAGAGGCAGTCTGGCCCCAGAGCCCTTGCTATTAAACAGTGGGCGACATGGCCTATGTGTCTGGGGGTGGGTATAGTGGCACAGAATAGTCAAGGGTGGCTTCCTGGAGGAGGTGTTTGAGCTGTTCCAGTACTGGTCCAGTATTGTATGTAGTGACAATTAGTAGGCCAGTGGAGCTGCCTCTGGGTCTCTGCTCCACTGGCACTTGAAGAAGCCGGAGATAGAGAAGGCTGGGGCGAGGGTGTGGGCATAATGGCTGGACCTGCGGCAGAACCCAGTGGAGTGAAGGTGAGACTGGGCAGAGATGGGCATGGGTGGAAGGGAAAGCCTGAGAGGATCCTGGGGAGGAGGGCAAGCTGGGGAGGGGCCTGGAGCGTGGTTGGTGGCCAGGGAAGACCTAGCTGCACCTGAGGAAAACTGGGGAAGGTTTTTTATTTTATTTTCCATTTTTAAGGCTGCACCCACGGCATAGGGACGTTCCTGGGCTAGGGGTGGAATTGGAGCTGCAGCTGCTGGCCTACGGCACAGCCACAGCAACACTGGATCCGAGCCACATCTGTGACCTATGTTGCAGCTGTGAAGCAGCACCGGATCCTTAACCCACTCAGCAAGGCCAGGAATCGAACCCGCATCCTCACGAACACTATGTCGGGTTCTTAACCCACTGAGCCACGATGGGAATTCCTAGAGAAGGTTTTTGTGTTTGTTTTTGCTTTTGCCATTTAAAAATATTTCAAGATATATCTCTAAGGATAAGAACTCTTTTAAACATCATGTTGACCCCATTACCACATCTAAACAAAATGAATAATTTGGAGTTCCCATTGTGGCTCAGTGGTCAACGAATCAGACTAGGAACCATGAGGTTGCAGGTTCAATCCCTGGCCTTGCTCAGTGGGTTAAGGATCCGGCATTGCCGTGAGCTGGGATGTAGGTCGCAGACGCAGCTCGGATCCCGCGTTGCTGCAGCTGTGGTGTAGGCCAGCGGCTACAGCTCTGCTTTTGACCCCTAGCCTGGTAACTTCCGTATGCCATGGGTACAGCCCTAGAAAAGGCAAAAAGACAAAAAATAAATAAACAAAATGAACAATTTCTCACTAACAGCAAATATCCAGGCAGCATTCAGTTGCCTACACTATCTCCTGAACTGGGTTTTTTTTTTGTCTTTTGTTATTTCTTTGGGCCGCTCCTGCTGCATATGGAGGTTCCCAGGCTAGGGGTTGAATCGGAGCTGTAGCCACCGGCCTACGCCAGAGCCACAGCAACGCGGGATCCGAGCTGCGTCTGCAACCTACACCACAGCTCACGGCAACGCCGGATCGTTAACCCACTGAGCAAGGGTAGGGATTGAACCCGCAACCTCATGGTTCCTAGTCGGATTTGTTAACCACTGCGCCACGACGGGAACTCCTGAACTGGGTTTTTTAAAATTTTGTTTTACTTTATAGTTATTTTTGCTGCTCAAGTCGGGATGCAAATGAGGTCGCAATTGGCCGCTATGTCCCAAGTCTTTTTTCTAACCTGTAGGTCCTACATCTCCCCCCAACACCCTCTCCCCCCCACCCTCTCCTTCTCCTTCTCCCTCTCCCTCTCTTTTTCCTTGGTGTTTATATGTTGAAGAAACCTGGTCGTTTGCTCTCTGGACTTCTCCATCACCTTGCTTTTGTTTTTAGCATCATCGTGGTGTCATTTAATGTGTTCCTCTGTCCCCTGAGAGTAAATCGGCCCTGGGGAAGGACTTGAACAGGGGTCAGATGTACTTCCAGGAACACCTCTGGAGGGGTGTTGGGAAACTAGGGCCTTGAAGGGGTTCCCAAGGAGGCTGGGCAGTGACTCTGGGGACAGAGCCAGTTTGGGCCTGAGCTGTGCAGTGGAGGACAGTCAGGAAGGAGGAGAAGCTCAGGAGTCCAGATGGGTGACTATTTGGCTTTAGGGGAGGTGGCTAGAGGGGAAGGAGGAGGAGGAAGGAGAAGGGCCACAAACCTTTCTCTTTCCCTCTCTCTTTTTCTCTGGGCTGCTCCCACAGCGTGTGAAAGTTCCCAGGCCAAGGATCAAACCTGAACCATAGCAGCGACCTGAGCCGCTGCAGTAGCAACACTGGATCCTTAACCCACTGCACCACAAGGGAACTCCCTTTTTCTTTTTTTAGCACTGCAAAAAATAGACTTAGAAATTTTTTTTGGCCATGCGCTTGGCATACAGAAGTTCCCAGGCCAGGGACTGAACCCAGGCCATAGCAGTAACCCGACCCACAGCATGACAACGCTGAGGCTTTAATAGATAGGCCACCAGGGGACTCCTAAACTTTCATATTTGTCTGGGGGGGGGGGGCGGATCATGGAATTTTTTTCCTAATTTTTTATCACAAAAACTTTAGAAAACTTTAATAGTGCTGTTGTCATTACCACAGAGATTCAGTAATTAACATTTTGCTAAATTTGCTTTATCTGAATATGGATAAATATGTTGCACTTTGCAGAGAGTGCATTTTTTACAACTTGAAGGTTTGTGGCAACCCTGCTTCGAACAAATCTATTGACTCCATTTTTCTCACAGCATTGGCTCATTTAGTGTCTCTCTGTCACATTTTGGTAATTCTTGCAATAGTTCAAGCTTTCTTTTTTCAAGCTTTTTCGTTATTATTATGTCTGTTAGGGTGATCTGTGATCAGTGGTCTCTGGTGTTACTCTTGCAAAAAGATTACAACTTGCTGAGTCTCAGATGATGGCTAGCATTTTTTAGCAAGAAAGTATCTTTTTTGTTGTTGTTGTTGTTGCTATTTCTTGGGCCGCTCCCGCGGCATATGGAAGTTCCCAGGCTAGGGGTTGAATTGGAGCTGTAGCCACCGGCCTACACCAGAGCCACAGCAACGCGGGATCCGAGCCGCGTCTGCAACCTACACCACAGCTCACGGCAACGCCACTGAGCAAGGGCAGGGACCGAACCCGCAACCTCATGGTTCCTAGTCGGATTCGTTAACCACTGCGCCACGACGGGAACTCCAAGAAAGTATCTTTTAATTAAGGTATGTACCTTGCTTTTTAGACATATTGCTATTGCACACTTAATACTCTACAATGTAGTGTAAACATGTCTTTTTTTTTTAAACATATCTTTTATAAGCACTAGGAAACCAAAAAATTTGTGTGACTCACCGTATTGCAGTATTTGCCTTATTGTGGTTTCGAACTGAAGCCACAATATCACCATTGTATGAACTATTTCTTTCTTTCTTTCTTTTTTTTAGGCCCACACCTGTGGCATATGGAAGTTCCCAGGCCAGGGGTTGAATTGGAACTGTAGCTGCTGGCCAACGCCACAGCCACAGCAACACCAGATCCGAGCTGCACCTGTGGCCTCCACCACAACGCTGGATCCTTGACCCACTGAGTGAGGCCAGGGATTACACCCACGTCCTCATAGATCCTAGTCAGGTTCATTACCACTGAGCCACAGTGGGAACTCCTTGTGTGAACCATTTGAAAGAGAGTTGCAGACGTCATGACACTTCATCCCCCCACATGTCAGCATGCATCTTCTAAAAATGACACTCCCCTCCATGACTCTTAGAACTACTAGAATTAATAATAACAGAAATGAACAAGTCAATACAGGGCAGGCAAGGTGGCTCCTCCAGGGTATCTGACTGTCATCTGGACATAGGAATCATTCCAGAGGGACAGCTGCAGCTCGACAGAGCAGGTCTAGGATAGTTGGTAGAATTAGCCTAGAACCCTGGCTCTGTCCATTTTTAGCTGGGTGACCGTAGGCAAAGGGCTCACCCTCTCTGATGCTCAGTCCTCCCTAAACTACCTGCCAAACTTGTTCTGAGGTTCAAATGAGGTCATGCACGGTGCCCGGCACATAGTCGAAATCCTTTAAATGTTTTCCTCTCCCTTCCTACCTTCTGTCTATAGCATCTTGTGCTTAGTAAGTATTGGATAATTGGGGAATGAATGCATTCGGTCGACCCCTCTTTCTGATGGCCTCCTCTGCGGTGAGCAAAACAGACGTGGTCCTTGTCCCTCCCAGAGGAGCTTAAAGATTGTGGGGAGACAGAGATCCCTCTGTTGGAAGAAGTGTTAGGAGGGGGACCTTATGTGGCTGCAGGAGGGCAGGGAGGGCTTTCCTTAGGAGGGACTGCCCAGCTGACAGCAGAGCGAGGCTGGAGGCTTCCCTGGACCGGGGGAGATGAAGGGCATTGTGCCACTTCTCATGTCTCAGTTTCCCCACCTGTAACATGGGATGCTGACACCGCCTTGCTGGCTCGCCGACCTCGTACATGTGAGTGTGCGTCTTAGGCCGTGGACATTCTCCTGCCCTTGGCAGAGGCCCCACAAGTATCTGAGGCCCCCGTTCTCTCCCTTTGTCCCCTCTGGAAGGCTCACCTCCTGCTTGTCTCTCCTCAGTGTTGGACACGTGGTGAATATCAAGGCCAAGGTGAACCGGGCTTTCAACTCCAGCATGGAGGTGAGTGGGTGGGTGGGTGGGTTTTCTGCCTCCTCTTCATTCTCGGTCCCCAGCCCGGGCACGCGCACAGCATCCCGACTGAGGCAGTGGAGGTCTGCAGCAGCTGGCAGGTTTGGGAGGCTCCGAAGATCTACCTACCCAACACCTGTAACCCTGAAGGGAAAGCTGAGGCCCAGGGAAGGGAAGGGCTTTGCCCCAGGTCGCCAAGCCAGGCAGATGCCACCGTGGGCCTTGACCTCAGCCTCCTGGGTCTCCTGGTCTCAGACCCTCTTTTCAGCAGCCAGGTGGTCTCAGGAATGCAGGGAACCAGCCGCTGGTCTGACCCTGGGGGCAGTGGGCTGGAGCAGGACTTTGGTCCATTAGCCCTCCTCCCTCAGCTTCTGTCTCCCCGTCTGTAAAATGGGAACATAATTCCTATGCTGCAGGGTTGTTGAAGGTTTTTTGGTTTTTGTTTTTTGGTTTTTTTTTTTTTTTGGTCTTTTTGCCTTTTTTAGGGCCGCACCCACAGCATATGGAGGTTCCCAAGCTAGGGGTCACATTGGAGCTGCAGCTGCCAGCCTACACCACAGCCACAGCAACGCCAGATCCGAGCCGCGTCTGCGACCTACACCACAGCTCACGGCAATGCTGGATCCTTAACACACTGAGCAAGGCCAGGGATCGAACCCGCAACCTCATGGTTCCTAGTTGGATTTGCTTCCGCTGCACCACGGCAGGAACTCCTTGCTGAAGGTTTAAGGGGAGGATCCCTTGGTGTACACAGGGCTCTCAGAGCTCGGGAGAGGGGCCTCTGCTTCCCACTTATGGACCTCAGGCAACTTTACCCAGTTGGGCCAGTGGTCACTGAGGGGCCACTGAGGGTGGGGTAGCAGAGTCCTGACTGTCTCTCTTGGTGCCCCAGAAACGCTCAGGGACCCTCCCCCCACCAGAGGCCCCCAAGGCATGTGTTTTTTCAATTGAGCCAACACTTTACTTCAAGCCCTTTCATAGACACCGTCTCATTTTGATCCTCTCAATAACCCGGTGAAGGTAGGTATGATCATTCCCATTTTACAGGTGAGAAAACGAGGCCCAGAGAAGGGAAGTAACTTGGTTTCCTAGGGAGCCAGGGGCAGAATGAGAACCTACCCCAGTTCTCTGGCCCCCCGGACTTGGTAGGTGATACAGAAAGAAATGGCAGAGGCCAGGCCTGGGATGGGACGTCCTGGGTCCAGCTGGGGGGCTGGTGTGCTCTTTCCTCCCTGCTCACTCGTCCACCTTGCTCTTCTCCAGGTGGGCATCCAGGTGGCCTCCGAGGACCTGTGCTCTGAGAAGCAGTGGAATGTTTGCAAGGCCTTGGCCACCTTCGTGGCCCACCGCGAGCTCTCCAAAGTAGGCGGCTACACCTTGCCACCCAATGCTGCCAAGCTATCTGGGCGCCTGGGTGGCTGGAGGGGTGGAGGTGGGGGCACTGCGGGGAACCCACAGCCCCCAACCCCAGGCACTTCCCCCACCGCTCCCTGTGCACCTCACACAAGGGCTGTCCAGGCCTCTTCCTTCCCTTCCGTGTCCTGCCTCAACACCTCCATCCATAGGGCCTTTGCCCAAGCCTGGGGACAGGGGACACTGGAGGATGCACACGGTTTATCAGTCAACACGGAGACAGGACGATCGGGACAGAGAGGGGATAAGACTGGTTACCATCCAGCAGCCCCAGGTGTGAGAGGGCCCCTGGCGGGACAGGCCTTTGTGATGTTTCAGGGGAACTTGTCCTGAGCACCCTGACCCGACCCCCTGGCACAGGTGAAGCTGAAGCCGACCACGCCGCGGACGGAGGAGGAGAAGATGGAGCACAGCGTGGCGGCCGAGCGCCGGCGCATGCGGCTGGTCTACGCGGACACCATCAAGGACCTCCTGGCCCACTACGTCATTCACGACGGTGAGCGGCTCTGGGTGGGGAGGGCAGCTGGTGTCCTGCATGCCTCCCTCTGTCCTGGCCCCCACTGGGCAGAGGGCGGAAGGGGATGTCCTTGGGGTGTCCACTGACTGGTGGCCTCAGGCCCGGATGGCCCTCTTGCCTCAGGGTCCCTTCGCGGAAAGGGGAGGGTTTGGACCTCTTGCCCAGCTCCCAGGAGCCATGAAGATGGAGCTAGAATTATGGAAAACCCTTTATCATCCATAAGATGCATTTGGGTCTCTAGGAGTCAAGAAGGAAGGTAGTGTCGAGCTTGGCCTTGAAGCCCCTAGGACTTTGGATTTTTAATTTTTTTTTAGGCAAGAAATGATGTATTAAGATAAGACGCTTGTGAGAGATGCAAGCGGGCAGGCGGGGAGGTTCTGCCTGGGACTTTTTAAAAAGCACACAGGAGTTCCTGTGGGTTCTCAGCAGAAACTAACCCAACTGGTATCCATGAGGAGGCAAGTTCGATCCCTGGCCTCTCTCAGTGGGTTAAGGATCCACGTTGCCGTGACCTATGGTATAGGTCGCAGGCGTCAATCGGATCTGGCATGGCTGTGGCTATGGTGGAGGCTGGCAGATGTAGTAACAGTTCAACCCCTGGCCTGGGAACTTGCATATGCTGCAAGTGTGGCCCTAAAAAAATAAAAAAATAAAAACATAAAAAATGAAAAGGATATAAATTATTACACACTGTAAATCAACTTTACTTGGATAAAACTTAAAAAAGTGTGTGGGGGGGAAGCATATAAATAGGTAGCTGGATAGGTGGAGATAAGTGTAGGGTAGAGATAGAAATAGAATAAAAAGCAGGACTTTCTCTCCTACCCCAGAACCCAGGCAGCTCCTGCTACTCATGGGGAGCCGTCTTTCCAGAAGTATTCTCTGCATCTTTAAGCATCCTGCCTCTTATTTTGCCCTCTCTTTTTACCCAGAAAGGAACATCTGGCACATACTGTTCTGTACTTTGCTCCTGTCCCCTGCAAAGCATTTGATGGAGATTGTCCGGTACCAGCACACAAAGATCTGCTTTGGACGGGAGGGTTTTGACAGGTGGAGAGATGAGGCAGGGTTTTCCCGACTGAGACCACGGGCTGGGCAAAGGCCCAGAGGGGTGACCTTGGATTTGTTCTTTTTTTTTTTTTTTTTTGTCTTTTTACCATTTCTAGGGCCACTCCTGCGGCATATGGAGGTTCCCAGGCTAGGGGTCTAATCGGAGATGTAGCTGCCAGCCTATGCCACAGGCGCAGCAACATAGGATCCGAGCCGCGTCTGCGACCTACACCACAGCTCACGGCAACGCCGGATCCTTAACCCACTGAGCAAGGCCAGGCAACCTCATGGTTCCCAGTCGGATTCGTTAACCACTGAGCCATGACGGGAGCTCCTGGATGTGTTCATTGATCTCTAGACCATTAGAAGGCAGAGTCTTCCTTGAAACCTAAAGGGGACCATTTTAGGACAATCAAGGGGAATTCAGCTGCCGAGAGTGGAGAGAGAGCAGGCGGAAGTAGTGAACCCCAGGGAAAGCAGTGAGCTGTGCTCTGAATTCTATGTGCTCTGTTTATGCCGGGCCCCGAGGCCGTGGCCGGGCAGGCCCAGTTCTTCCTGCCGTCAAGGCCTCCTGGAACCTTCCATCCCACTGCAGCCCCTGTAGATCCCTGCTGTCTCGACAGCCCTTCTACCCAAGGGTCAATCCAGATGCCTTAGCCTGGCATCCGGGCCCTTGGCTGAGCCTCCTCTTGTGTCATCGTTTTACCTGCCCTGAGCTCCAGCTGGGCAGAGACCCTGTTGGTCCCTGTGACTGCCCTGCCTGTCCAGTCTCCCAGCCTTGGCTCAGGCCTTCAACTGCCCCTCCTCCCTGCCCGTGGCATCACTGAGCAGCTGGCAAGTGCCACCTCTTTCACAGGCCCTCCATGTCTCCTGTCAGCTCGCTCTCCCTGAGAGATTGGAGATCCATGGCACCTCACTGGTGCTGAGCAAATAAAAGAATCCTGGTGGGGGGGGAGTGGTTCCCATTGTGGCTCAGCAGGTTAATAACCCGACATAGTGTCCATGAGGATGTGGGTTCGATCCCTGGCCTCACTCAGTGGGTTAAGGATCTGGCATTGCTGTGAGCTGCAGCATAGGTTGCAGGTGCAGCTTGGATCTGGCGTTGCCGATTTAAACCCTAGCCTGGGAATTTCTGTATGCTGCAAGTGAGCCCTAAAAAGCAGGAAAAAAACAAAGAATCTGGATGGGGTGGGGTGGTGATAGGCGCTCCCGGGCAATCCCTGGGATGCTCAGCCCTTGGGAATCTTCTCACTTCCCCACCTCCCTCCTCCCTGGTCAGACCTGGAGAGCAAAGACTATAGCCGCATGGTGCCGGCCGAGAAGACCCGAGTGGAAAGTGTGGAGCTGGTCCTGCCCCCCCATGCCAATCACCAGGGCAATACTTTCGGGGGCCAGATCATGGCCTGGATGGAGAACGTGGCCACCATTGCAGCCAGGTGAGGGCAGAGCACTGCCTCCGCCTCTGCTCCTTCCCCCCCGCTCCTTCCTTGTCTCCGGTTAGGTGGGAGGGGGTGGGCCAGAGGGCCGTGCATGTGGTTCTGGGCTGGGTCTGGGGATGGAGGCAGAGGGAGCAGGCTGACCCAAGCCAGGGGCTGAAGCACTGGGGGCTTTTGTCCTGTCCCCCTGACCCCGGCCTCCTCCAGCCGGCTGTGCCACGCCCACCCTACGCTGAAGGCCATCGAGATGTTCCACTTCCGGGGCCCATCCCAGGTGGGGGATCGCCTGGTGCTCAAAGCCATCGTGAACAACGCCTTCAAGCACAGGTGAGACGGGGCTCCCTGGGGCCGAGAGGTCTTCCTGACCCGAGACGGGACCTACCTGCCAAACCGCAGGAACCGTCTGCAGACGAGGCCTAGGAGCTCTCAACCCTGCCCGGCTGCTGGGTCCCTTCACCAGCACCAAGATTCTGCTCTGATGTTCCCTCCCCCGGCTCCCCAGCCCTGGGGCTGCCACTGTCAAGTCATACCATGTGCTGGGTGTGTGTGTGCCTCTCCCCCTGGCTCCAGTCCTGCCTCACTGTGGATGCTCAGGTCACAGGGCCACTTCTTGCCAGTATTCCCTTGTCTTTCAAACCCTTTCTTCCCCTCTTCCTAATCAGCAATTAGTTCCCTGAGCCCTTACCTTTGGAGTGAATTCTGATCCCCCCATGAAATCTTTATTTATTTACTTATTTTTTGCCAGCATCTGTGGAATGTGGAAGTTCCTGGGCCAGGGATTGAACCTGTGCCATGGCAGCCACCCAAGCTGCTGCAGTGACAGCCCCGGATCCAAAAATGTATTGCTCCACAGGAGAACTCTTCCCCTCATGAAAGCTTACTTTAAATATGCATCTTTTGGTGATTTTAAAGATTTGGTGATTTTCAGAGTTCCCTCCGTATGCCTCGGATGCAGCCCTAAAAAGCGGGGGGAAAAAAAAAAGATTTGGTGATTTTCAATGATAGTGTGGTTCTTAAAATTGCAGGATCTGGAGCCAGGCTGCCTGGGTTCAAATGCGGCTCGCCTCTTATCAGCTGTGTGACTTCTGGCGAGTCCCTTCACCCCTCTGAACTTTAATTCTTTTACCTGTAAAATGGAACTCACAACTACTTCATGGCTGTGAGGATTCAATAAGGGGTGACCTGTAGAAGGCCAGAGAGGATATTCAGTGATGGCCAGCCACGGCCTCTGCTACTATTGTTAGTTTAGTTTAGCTTAGTTTTTTGTTTTTTAGGGCTGCACCCGCGGCATATGGAGGTTCCTAGGCTAGGGGTCTAATCAGAGCTACGGCTGCCAGCCTATGCCACAGCCACACCAAATGCCAGATCCTTAACCCACGGAGTGAGGCCAGGGATCGAACCCCCCACCTCATGGTTCCTAGTCGGATTCGTTAACCACTGAGCCACGACGGGAACTCCATCATTAGGTATTTTGTATAGATGTTTGTGCTCCCCTCAAGCTATTAGCCCAAGAGGGCCTGGACTAGACGCGTTTTATTCATTTCTGTGACCCCAGTGACGAGCAGGGGGCCAGGTGGGCAGCAGGTGCTCTGTAAACATTGTTGAAACGGAATAGTTTTGGGTTTCCTGCCCATGGGATGCTGATCTGGGCTGCCGGAGGAATGGCAGGAGTGTGTGTGTTTGTGCATGTGCGTGTGCATGTGTTGGGGAGGGGGTGGCCACGGGAAGGTCCGACCGTCTGAGAGCAGCCCTCCGTCGCCCTCAGCATGGAGGTGGGCGTGTGCGTGGAGGCCTATCGCCAGGAGGCTGAGACCCACCGGCGGCACATCAACAGCGCCTTCATGACCTTCGTGGTCCTGGATGCAGACGACCAGCCTCAGATACTGCCCTGGATTCGGCCTCAGCCTGGGGTGAGTGGGGGCAGAGCCCTGCCCCCTCCCCCCTCCCTCTCTGCCCCGGGGATGACAGGACTCAGGGGCTCGGGCCCAGGCAGCTCTGAGGGGCCTGGTGTGACCCCCCCGGGATGCAAAGAAGGCACTCAGCTTCCTGATAGAATTCGGGGCCCACGCACGTGGGGCTGGCTCATCCCTAGGGGTTAAGTTAGTCATGGGCCTGCAGAACTGTAAGAGCACCGGCTGTGCGGTCACAGGTGGATCAGAACCCCCCACCTTGGCCGTGTTCTAGCGGGTGTCCTCTTTGAGTGTTCAGGCCCCATCTGTAAAGAGGGCACCTGTGCCGTTCCTGCTTCGCGGGCTATTGGGGTAGTGCCGACCCTGTGTCTGCCTCAGTACATGGCCACTGCTCTGGCCATGTGACAGGAGAGCAAGGAGCACAGGGATGAGAGTCAGCGACCTGGATTCAAAGCTGGCTTTTAAAAAATGTTTACTTGTCTGGAAGTTCTCTTGTGGTGCAGGGGTCCAGGATCCAGCATGGCTGCAGCTGTGGCACAGGCCACAACTGTGGCGCAGGTTCAATCCGTGGCCCGGGAACTTCCATGTGCCTTGGTTACAGCTAAAAAAAAAAAAAAAAAAAAAAAAATCCCCTTTGCTTCCTGGGGACCAGGCTCTGGCTTGCTTCTGGGGGCCAGAGAGTGACCTTGGAGCAGTGGCTCCCTTTCTCTAGGAAGGTCCCCAGCCCTGCCCACCAGCCTCCCAGGGCGGATGGAGCATGCGCTGTGACAACTCCCTCTCTCAGCTGGGCATTAGGCTTGACACCTGGGTGGTGGGTGAGGAGCGGGGAGCTGGCAGATGATGGGACGGTGGACAGTTCACGGAGTGCCTTTCGGGCCTTTGCCATTTAATGTTGATGAGCGGGGAGACATTAGAAGCGGTGGCTCAGAGGGTGGCTCAGGTGTCTGGGTTCTCTTCCTGGCCCCACTCCTTAGCCCTTGACCTTGAGTGAGCCTCTTAGCCCTTCCGTGCCTGTTTCCTCCTCTGTCAAATCAAGATACTACAAGTGCCAACCACAGAGGGTTGTCGAAGGCTTAGATGGCCTTTGGCGTGGTAAACACTTGAGAAGACCGCCCATGGCAAGTGCTCAATGAATATGGGTTCGTAGCATTGTCAGCGCCCTTCGGGGATCCCCTTTGGCAGAGGAGAAACAGTGAGGGCAGGGGGTGTTCCCAGAGGCACTCAGAGAGTCTAAGAGGGAGCTGGGGCTGCAGCTCAGTGGCCAGGCACCTCGTGTCCAGGCTGCCCCCGTGAGACCTGATCTCCATTCTAGGGCTGCAGGGTCTCCTTCGGCCCTTGGGCGGGGGGCACACTGGTTAGTCTCGCCCACACCACAGTGCGACCCTGCTCCTCTCTGCAGGATGGTGAACGGCGGTACCGAGAGGCCAGTGCCAGGAAGAAGATCCGCCTGGACAGGCAAGTGGAGGCCGAGCACTGGGAGGGGACACGGGTTCAGGGCTGTCCGTCTGCTCCCCGGCCCCGGGAACGTGCATGTCTCCGGTTCTGGCCGTGTGCTGGGCACTGGGCCTTTACACCCAGGCAGCCTCTCGTCATGGCCTTGTTACAAGGCGTCTGACCGGCCCCATGTACAGGTGAGAACACTGAGGACAAAGGGAGTAGGTGGCCATGGGCACACAGATGGGAATAGTCAGCAGAATGAAAATTCGAACCTGGCCAGATCTGGCCAATTAAAATCTGGTCTTCCTCCCATTGCCTCTGATGACCATTTGGCAGATGAAGAAAGAAAGGCTCTGAGGAGTTCCCTTGTGCTTCAGTGGGTTAAGGACCTGGCATCGTCACTGCAGTGGCTCAGCTCACTGCTGTGGCACGGGTTTGATCCATGGCCTGGGAACCTTTCCATGCTGCATGCGTGGCCAAAAAAAAAAAGAAAGAAGAAGGAGAAAGTCTCTGCAAGGAGATGCAGTTTCTTAAGATGCAAACCTGGGTGTGAATGACTGTGCTGTGAAAGCACTTTGCAAACTCGAAAGTGCTGTGAAGTCACCAGGGGTCACCATATGACGTTAATAAAAACAAAGTATGTTTGTGGAGGGTGTACCTTATGCCAAGCACTGTTCTCCTGGCGATGACCCAGGGCAGGCAGGTGTGACTGCTGAGCCCACTTTGAGAAGAGGACCCTGGAGTTCCGTGGTGGTGCAGCAGAAATGAATCCGACTAGGAACCATGAGGTTGCGGGTTTGATCCCTGGCCTCACTCAGTGGGTTAAGGATCTGGCATTGCCATGAGCTGTGGCGTAGGTTGCAGACACGACTTGGATCCTGCGTTGCTGTGGCTGTGGTGTAGGCCGGCAGCTGCAGCTCTGATTTGACCCCTAGCCTGGGAACCTCCATATGCCGCAGGTGCGGCCCTAAAAAGCAGAAAAGAAAAAAGAAGAAGAGGACCCTGAGGCATAAGGGTGAAGTCACTTTAGCCAGAGTAAAGTCGCTCAGCAGGCGTGTGGGGTCTGTGCCCTTCCCCTGGCCCCCCCCTGGCCTCTGCCTGTGTATGTTCTTGGCCTCTGTTTTCTGTGTGCCCGTCCAGTCTCCCAGGGGTCCCTCCTGCCCCGCTGGGCCGAGCACAGGGCCTGGCACACAGCAAGCCTGCGGCGAGGCCTCTTGAAAGAGATAGGCCCCCAAGGGACCAAAGTTGTCGTCTTCCCTCTCCCCCAGGAAGTACATCGTGTCCTGTAAGCAGGCAGAGATGCCTCTCTCTGTCCCCTGGGACCCTAGCAACCAGGTAAGGCCTCTGCTCTGAGGGGGCAGCCCTCAGGCCCTCCCCTCTTGTGAGTGGGATTGGAGGTGTAGGCTCAGAGGGTATGGAAGGCCACTGCCTCAAGACTGGTAGTTAAGAGTTCCTGTTGTAGCTTAGCAGGTTAAGGACCTGACTGGTATCCATGAGGATGCGGGTTCAATCCCTGGCCTTGCTCAGTGGGTTAAGGATCTGGCGTTGCCGTGGGCTGTGGTATAGGTCGCAGACACGGCTCAGATCCTGTGTGGCTGTGGCTGTGGCGTAGGTAGGTTTGTGGCTACAGCTCCTCTTCGACCCCTAGCCTGGGAATTTCCATATGCCGTGGGTGCGGCCCTAAAAAGATGGAAAAAAAAAACAAAAACAAAAAAAGACTGGTAGTTAGCCAAGGGCCTTCCTGTGTCCCCCTGTTTGACTGGAGGGATCTGAGGCCCTGAGAGGAAGAGGGAGTCTGGCCAGGCCCGGACTTCCTTTTGCAAAGCCCAGGGCTCCTTCTTTCATGCCCGGTGCCCTCTCCCCACCCCAGACTCGCCCAGCAAGGAGCCCTCGAGGAAGGGGAGAAGGTCAGATTCTCTGTGTGCTCTGTCCAGGTGTACCTGAGCTACAACAACGTCTCCTCCCTGAAGATGCTCGTGGCCAAGGACAACTGGGTGCTGTCCTCAGAGATCAACCAGGTAGCCGTCCCCCCCAAACCCCCAGCCTGCCTTCCTCCTTTGAGCAACCAGAGGTGGTGGACCTCAAGCCACAGAAACCCTCTCGAACCACTCCGGTCAAAGAAGGCTCCTTAAAAGGAACTGGACAGGGTCATGAGACCAGCCGTTATAGAAACATACTTGCCCCCTGCCCCCAGGGCCTGGAGTGGGGGTTCACCACCCCATCCCCCCTCCTGCCCACCGACCTTCTTGCCGCCCCCCCCATTTCATCCTGCTGCTGCCGGCCGGCTGCTTCCTCCCTCTCTCTGCTCCTTTACGGAAGCGCTGCAGGGATGGAGCGAGGGGTGGGTGGGGGCAGGACCTGAGCTCTGCCACTTTTGTCTGTGTACCAGGATGCCCACTTCTCACAGTGACATTAAGGGGTTGGATGGGCTTCTGGCTCTGAGGATCCATTCCACTGTTGCATCAGGCACTGCTGCTTTTTCTTCCTTGAAAATTTTTTTTCCCCACATTTAAAAAATTGAGATATCCTTTACATATACTAAAATTTCCCCTCTTTAGTGTGTAATTCGACTAGTTTTGAAAACACTTGCAGTTATATAATCCCTACCAGAATCAAGATACAGAAGCGTTCTGTAATCCCCCCAAATGCTCTCTTTCTCCACTGCAGCCATGCCTCTCCCGACCCCCGACCCTGGAAACCACGAATCGGTTTCATGTCCCTTTAGTTTTGTTTATTTGACAATGTCCAATAGAGAGACTCATACAGGATATGTCCTTGGACTCTGACTTCTTTTTTTTTTGCCTTTTCTAGGGCCCCACCCTCAGCATATGGAGGTACCTAGGTTAGGGGTCTAATCGGAGCTGTAGCCGGCAGCCTACACCAGAGCCACAGCAACACGAATCTGAACCGCGTCTGCGACCTACACCACAGCTCACGGCAACGCCGGATCCTTAACCCACTGAGTGAGGCCGGGGATTGAACCCACAACCTCACAGTTCCTAGTTGGATTCGTTATCCACTGAGCCACAATAGGAACTCCAGGGACTCTGACTTCTATTCCTTGGCACGGTGCAGCTGAGACTCGCTCATGTTGCTGAGTGCTTGTCTGAGCTTGTTCCATCTCCTAGCCGAGGACCGTTCCGTCCAACCACAGTGTGCTTGTCTGTTCAGTCACTGCTTCCGACCGATGCTTTCCTGTCCACTTGTGCTGCATCTCTCATTTTCACGGGCATGCAGCCAAAGTTCAGAGAGGTTGAGTCGCTTGTTCACAGTCACACAGCCGTGAGTGGCAGCCTTGAGCTCCCAGCTCCGGCCTCCAGTGTCATCTGAGGAGACGTGGGAACGAGGCTGCGCTCTGTCCCATGCAGTTCCGAGTGTACACTCTGGAGGATGACAAGTTCCTCTCCTTCCACATGGAGATGCTGGTGCAAGTGGATGCAGCCCAGGCCTTCCTGCTGCTCTCAGACCTCCGTCGGAGGGCCGAGTGGGACAAGCACTACAGGTGAGGGCGTGGGGGGGGGGGGGGGCACTGTGGGTGGTGGCAGCGGGGAGGGCGGCCCCAGGGTGCTTGGCTCCTGCTGGCCTTTAGTCGAGGGTGGCGGTGGTTACGTGTTAGGTGAGTGTCAGAGTCAAGGGTGTTCTAAGCCTTCAGGGAGGGGACTGAGCCTGGAACTGGAGTTGAGGGCTTCGGTTCAAGTCCTGTTCCTGACCCAACTAACGATATTATGACTGTAGGCAAGTCACATCCTTTCTGGGCCTCCGTTTCCCTCCTCTTAAAATGAGGACTTGGAGGTATGGATCTTGGATTTGCACCTAGGGAGAGGTTAGTGATTTTCAAACTGTTCTCTGCCTTCCCAGAGGAGGCTCAGGGATGGCTTGGGGTGGGGATTGGAAGGCTGCGGGGGTGGCTGGGACTCCTACCCCGACCCCAGGATGCGAACAGAATGGCCAGTTTGCTGAATTTACCAAGCTTGGCAGTTCTTTGAATGGACAGGCACATGAGGATATTATTATTATTATTATTATTATTATTTTTGTCTTTTTGCTATTTCTTGGGCCGCTCCCGCGGCATATGGAGGTTCCCAGGCTAGGGGTCGAATCGGAGCTGTAGCCACTGGCCTACGCCAGAGCCACAGCAACGCGGGATCCGAGCCGCGTCTGCAACCTACACCACAGCTCACGGCAATGCCAGATCGTTAACCTACTGAGCAAGGGCAGGGACCGAACCCGCAACCTCATGGTTCCTAGTCGGATTTGTTAACCACTGCGCCACGACGGGAACTCCATGGATATTATTTTTGAATGTAGTCAGTTACTGAATATGAAGATGTTATTCCTGTGAATACATTTGTTCCCCAAATTTACTGATTCTCCATGTGAATATATCCTTTTTGAATTTAGTCAAGGAAGAAAAAATTGTTGTTAGGAAAATAGCCAAAATGTCAATCTTTAATATGGGGATGTTAAGGTTGAAGCTGTTATTTTTTCAAATCCCTTTCAAGTCACCTTCTGTTATGCCAACACCCTCCTTTGGGGGTTCTTTGATCATTTTTTCAATGGTTTATTAAGAGGAGCCTAGGAGTCCCCCTTTTTTTTATGCTGGGTCTTTTTATTTTAATTAATTAATTTAATAATGGTTTTTATTTTTTCCATTGTGGCTGGTTTACAGCGTTCGGTCAATTTTCTACTGTACAGCAAGGTGACCCAGTCACCATACATGTATACATTCTTTTTTCTCCCATTATCAGGCTCCGTCATAAGTGACTAGACATGGTTCCCAGTGCTGTACAACAGGATCTCATTGCTTATGCATTCCAAAGGCAATAGTCTGCATCTATTAACCCCAAATTCCCAGTCTATCCCACTCCCTCCCCGCCTCCCTTGGCAACCACAGGTCTATTCTCCAAGTCCATGATTTTCTTTTCTGTGGAAAGGTTCATTTGTGCCATATATTAGATTCCAGATATAAATGATATCATCTTTTTCTGACTGACTTCACCCAGTATGAGAGTCTCTAGTTCCATCCATGTTGCTACAAATGGCATTATTTTGTTCTTTTTATGGCTGAGTAGTATTCCATTGTATATATGTACCACATCCTCTTAATCCAATCATCTGTTGATGGACATTTAGGTTGCTTTCATGTCTTGGCTGTTATGAATAGTGCTGCAGTGAACATGTGGGTGCATGTGTCTTTTTTAAGGGAAGAAGTTTTGTCTGGATATACACCCAAGTGTGGGATTGCTGGGCATCCCACATGGTACTTCTATGTATAGTTTTCTAAGGCACCTCCATACTGTTTTCCATAGTGGTTGGACCAGCTTACATTCCCAGCAGCAGTGCAGGAGGGTTCCCTTTTCTCCAGCATTTGTTATTTGTGGACGTATTAATGATGGCCATTCTGACTAGTGTGAGGTTCATAGTAGTTTTGATTTGCATTTCTCTAATCAGTGATGTTGCACATTTTTTCATGTGCCTGTTTGGCCATCTGTGTATCTTCTTTGGAGAAATGTCTATTTAGGGCTTTTTTGCTGTTGAGTTGTACAAGTTGTTTGTATATTTTAGAGATTAAGCTCTTGTCCGTTGCATCATTTGAAACTATTTTCTCCCATTGTGTAAGTTGTCTTTTTTGTTTGTTTCCTTTGCTCTGCAAAAGCTTGTGTGTTTGTTTAGGTCCCATTGGTTTATTTTTGCTTTTATTTCTCTTGCTTTGGGAGACTGACCTGAGAAAACATTTGTAAGATTGATATCAGAGAATGTTTTGCCTATGTTCTCTTCAGGGAGTTCGATGGTGTCTTGTCTTACATTTAAGTCTTTTAGCCATTTCGAGTTTATTTTTGTGCATGCTGTGAGGGGGTGTTCCAGTTTCATTGATTTACATGCGGCTGTCCAGTTTTCCCAGCACCACTTGCTGAAAAGACTGTCTTTTCCCCATTTTATGTTCTTGCTTCCTTTGTCAAAGATTAATTGACTGTAGGTATCTGGGTTTATTTCTGGATTCTCTATTCTATTCCATTGGTCTGTTTGTCTGTTTTGGTACCAGTACCACACTGTCTTTGCAGCTTTGTAATATTGCCTGAAGTCTGGGAAGCAGTGTGCCTGCTGCTTGGTTTTTGCTCCTCAGGATTGCTTTGGGTCTTTTGTGGTCCCATATATATTTGGATTGGTTGTTCTAGTTCTGTTAAAAATGTCATGGGTAATTTGATAGGGATTGCATTGAATCTGTAGATTGCTTTGGGTAGTATGGCCATTTTTACAATATTAATTTTTCCAGGAGCATGGACTATCTTTCCAGTTCTTTGAATCCTCTTTAATTTCCTTGATTAATGTTTTGTAGTTTCCAGCATATGTCTTTCACCTCCTTGGTCAGGTGTATTCCCAGATATTTGATTTTTTGGGGTGCAATTTTAAAAGTTATTGTATTTTTGTATTCCTTTTCTAATATTTCATTGTTAGTATACAGAAGTGTGACTGATTTCTGAATGTTAATCTTATATCCTGCTACTTTGCTGAATTTGTTGATCAGTTCGAGCAGTTTTTGGGTTGAGTCCTTAGGGTTTTCTATGTATAGTATCATGTCATCTGCATACAGTGACAGTTTTACCTCTTTTCTTCCTATTTGGATGCCTTTTATTTTTGTCTGAGTGCTGTGGCTAGGACTTCCAGTACTATGTTGAATAACAGTGGTAGAGTGGGCATCCTTGCCTTAGTCCAGATTTTAGTGGGAAGGCTTTCAGCTTTTCTCCATTGAATATATTTGATGTGGGTTTGTCTTAAATGGCTATTATGTTAAGGTATGTTCCCTCTATCCCCATTTTGGTAAGAGTTTTGATCATGAATGGATGTTGGACTTTGTCAAATGCTTTTTCTGCATCTATTGAGGTGATCATGTGGTTTTTGACTTTCCTTTTGTTAATGTCATGTATGTTGAACTATCTTTGTGAAGGAGCTCCCTTTTGGCACAGCAGGTTAAGGATCCAGTATTGTCACTGCAGCTGCTTTGGACTGCTGCTGCGACACAGGTTCGATTCCTGGCCCAGGAACTTTCGTCATAGGTTGTGGGCACAGCCAAAAAAGAGAGGAGCCTATATTCCTGAGTATCTCCATAAGGAGGATCTGTGTATATGGAAATTCAGTAAGCAGGTCCTTTTGGTGAGTTGATAGTTGACAAATTGGCCTTCCACTACCTACCCCCACCTTTCTCCACCAAAGCAGGTCTGTTTGTAGCTGTTCTGCCTACGGTTTTGTAAAAAGGGCTGTGTTCCTTTAAAAAGCCCTGGTCTGGGGGAGTTCCCGTCGTGGCGCAGTGGTTAACGAATCCGACTAGGAACCATGAGGTTGAGGGTTCGGTCCCTGCCCTTGCTCAGTGGGTTAACGATCCGGCATTGCCGTGAGCTGTGGTGTAGGTTGCAGACGCGGCTTGGATCCCACGTTGCTGTGGCTCTGGCGTAGGCGGGTGGCTACAGCTCCGATGCAACCCCTAGCCTGGGAACCTCCATATGCTGCGGGAGCAGCCCAAGAAATAGCAACAACAATAACAAAAAAAAAAAAAATAAAATAAAAATCCCTGGTCTGGGTGCCCCCAGGCCTGCTGGAAGGTGATTTTAGTGGTGGACCTTAGGGGAAGGGGGTGGGGCATGTAGTTGGAAGGCTTCTTGGAGGTGGCAGGCTGGTGTGAGCCTTGAAGTCCCCATCAGATCTTGATACTTGAGGGGACTGGGGGCGGGGGTGTTCTGAGGGAAAGGGAGTCCCTAGCAACTTCCTCCCACTCTGCCCACAGGTGCCCTGTTCCTGAGGCACCTGCCAGGGTTGGGGTGGGGAAGAGCAGGGAAAAGGTGGTGGGTCTGGACATGGTCGTTTCTGTGTGGACGTCCTTGCGTGGGTGAATGTGTGTTGGTGTAAGCCTAGATGTGTCTACCTGGGCACGTGTGTGCAGTGTGCCTGAGCCTGGAGGGGCGGGGGGGGGGGGGGGGGTCGCAGCTCCAGCACCCAACAGTTTGAGCACATCCCAGACCTGCTTCCTTATTCTGTAGCCATGGACAAGTTTTTTCTCTGAGTATCAGCCTTCTCTATAAAGCGGGGATACCGAGAGTCCATCTGCATGGGCTGTTGTGGGGTTAAGTGAGATGGACCCACGAAGCACTTAGAACAGTGCCTGGCACACAGTGGGTGCTCACTAAATATTAAGTACAGCTACTAAATCACACATCTGCGTAGCATGCACCCGCAGACATGGACAGACACCCATGGGTCTGTGTGTGCATCAGTGGGTATCTGTATCCGCACATGTGTGCGCACAGATGTGCGTGTCTGTACATGTCTGAGTCTGCTCCTGTATCTGCATGTGTGTGTGCCTGTGTATGCATTTGCTTTTGTGTGTGCTTGCATTTGCATGTATACATTGTGTGCACGTGTGTGTGTGTGTGTGTGTGTGTGTGGTGTGTGTGTGTGTGTGTGTCTGTCTGTCTGTCTGTCTGTCTTGGCCAGGCCTTCCTGCCCTCCTGTGGTCCCTGCTGAGTGGTGTTGGGGGTGAAGTGGCCCAAAGACATCTGCTCAGGGAGGCTGAAGCACGGGAGGGCCTGGCTCAGGACCTGCTCCCGCACCAGGAACTGGTGTAACTCCCGTGGGCTCTGCACAGGAGCGTGGAGCTGGTGCAGCAGGTGGACGAGGATGATGCCATCTACCACGTCATCAGCCCCCCCATCGGAGACGACCCCAAGCCCCAGGACTTCGTGATCCTGGCCTCTCGGCGGAAGCCTTGTGACAACGGGTGCGTGCCTGCCTGCTGCAGTGGGAGGTGGGCAGGGATCCTCTTCCCTGTCCCCTGGGGAGGGGACATCAGTGCTCGGCTTCCCCTTGGCCATGGGACCTCAGGGTAAAACTGGCTGCCACGCTCTTACTGTGGATAGAATGGAGGCTATGGGGATGTCCCTCTGATAGCTCACACTCGAAGGCAGGGTGGCCTCTGTCCCTGGGGTGGTGAGGGTGCCCTGCCGCAGGCCAGGAATAGGCCATTTCTCACGTGGGCTAACTCCTTGGCTCTAGCTTCTGAAAGCCCTGTGTTGGCTGGAGGGTGTGGAGGCTGCTGGAGAGACAGCATCTCTTCTAGAGTCCAGCAAAAGAAAGATGAAGCATGAAGTCCCAAAGCCTAGCACTGCTTGCTAGGCGTCTGCCCTGGAGGGGCTTTTCCAGAAAATGTGCGGTGCAGGCATGCTGGCTCCTGGCAAATTCAGAGCTGCTAACCCACAGGCCCCTTCTCTCCAGCTTGGCTAGAGCCAGGCCCTCACCCCCTTCTGTGCCTCCTCCCTGCCCTTCCTCCTTTCCAGGGACCCCTATGTCATTGCACTGAGGTCAGTCACGCTGCCCACGCACCGTGAGATGCCAGAGTACAGGCGCGGAGAGACCCTCTGCTCGGGCTTCTGCTTCTGGCGCGAGGGGGACCAGCTGACCAAGGTGAGCACCTGTGTCCCCTTCCCCTGCCCCCACCCGGATTCAGCCCAAAGCCACACCGATGTCTGGAGCTCAGGGCTGTCTGGCTCAGATACCAGACCTGTGCACCCTGCCCCCTAACAGGCTCTCTCTTCCAGCTTGAAGGCACCTAAGAGTATCAGGGGCTAAAAATGAGCCTTCATTAAGATCTAATCTGTGCAGAGATAAGCCCAAGGCCCCTGCAGGATTCCCCCCCCCAGAAAAAGCACTGGACACAGGGCAGACGGCCTGGGTTCTGATCTAAAATTCCATTTCCTTCCTTCCATGCCCTTCTTGTCTAGGAAGATTTTTTCTTTTTTTCTTTGTCTTTTGTCTCCTTTTAGGGCTGCACCTGCAGCACATGGAGGTTCCCAGGCTAGGGGTCTAACTGGAGCTGTAGCCACCGGCCTAAGCTACAGCCACAGCAATGCCAGATCTGAGCTGCATCTGCAGCCTACACCACAGCTCATGGCAATGCTGGATCCTTAACCCACCGAGCAAGGCCGGGGTTGAATCTTTAAACCCCATGGTTCTCAGTTAGATTCGTTTGCACTGTGCCGCGATGGGAAACCCTGGGAAGGTTTTCTATAGCTCTCAGGGCAGTCGGTGGGTGGGTTGGGGAAGCCCAGCTCCCCTTCCTCAGCTCACAGCAGCTCTTAGGGCCCTGAGACTCCCGGCAGCTAGGGCTTAGACAGTGTTTGCTAACTTAATACACTTAAACTGACAGCTTCTCAGGGCTATCTCTGGGCTTATTCTAACTTCTGTATGGCCCTAGAGCACCTTCTTTTTAAAGGGTCTTTGGGAGTTCCCTGGTGGCTCAGCAGTTTAAGGATCTGGCACAGGCATTGCTGTGGCGTGGGTTCAGTTCCTGGGCCAGGAACTTCTGCATGCTGCAGGCATGGCCGAAAAAATAAAAATAAAAATGGGTTCTCTACTGGGCTCTAGAGACCCAGTCCCTGTCCTCCAGGGCCTCCAGGCTGACAGGGGAGACATAGGTTGACAGCACAGTGTGTGGTGACAGAGAGAAGCCAGGGTTGTGAGTCCCCCGAGGGGGGGTTCGGGGGAGACCAGCTGAAGAAGGTCACACCTGCCAGTCATGCCGCCTTCTGAGGCCCTGGGTGCTGGCTCGTTCACTGTTGTCCCGGCTGGCTCCCACCCCTGCCCTTCCCAGCCCCTGAGTGTGGCTGCCCGTCCCGCAGGTGTCCTACTACAACCAGGCCACCCCGGGCTTTCTCAACTACGTGACCACCAATGTGACTGGCCTGTCCTCTGAGTTCTACACCACCTTCAAGGCTTGTGAGCAGTTCCTCTTGGACAACCGGAACGATCTGGCCCCCAGCCTCCAGGCTCTCTAGGCACCTTCGACGGCTACCTCGTGCCCACTCCCACTCCATCCTGCTAGAGGACACACGTGCCGTGCGCTGAGGAAGACAGAGGCATTTATTCCTTCCCGCCTCCCCCGTGGGAAGCCTTGACCCAGGGGTCTGCTGCCCAGCACCCCTGGGTGGTCAGTTTCTGCCCACATCGGCCAGCAAGTCTGCACGGTCACTCTGGGGTAGCCTGTAGTAGACTCGGGTCTTGTCCGCAGCCCTGGCTGCCAGGAG
The DNA here is from genome assembly GCF_016906955.1 of Phacochoerus africanus. Lineage (NCBI taxonomy): Eukaryota > Metazoa > Chordata > Mammalia > Artiodactyla > Suidae > Phacochoerus > Phacochoerus africanus. The sequence goes on along the minus strand of NC_062551.1, from coordinate 157,271,553 downwards.
CGCTGCCCGCACAGATGCATAGTGGCCCCGGCCAGGTCTGTGTTCCACTGTGACAGTGGCCCGGGGGGACGCTGCCAGCAGCCTGGCCACGACCCCAGCTGTGCTCTGGCCCAGCGGCCCAGCCTGCAGCTGGAAGGACACAGGTTGCCAGAGGCCCTGGCACAGCTCCAACATGTCTGTGACCAGCTGTTCCCTGTAGCCACTGCCCAGCACTTCCTCAGGCCAGCCTGGTGCCACAGTCACGTGGGGGAAAACCTCAGCCACAGCTGCAAGCAGTTCCCTGCCGGTCACGTAGCCAGGGGCCACAAAACTCCCGTGAGAGATTGTGGCCCCAACCCACACAGGCCTAAGCAGGTGGCCAAGGGCGGAGAGGTTGGCCAGTGTGGCCAGGGATGGCCGGAGGGCTGTGGGCACTGCCATGTGCAAGTGGACGCCCCAGGATCCAGGGCGCATGGCCAGCTGCCTCAAGCAGGACTCCAGCGTCAGGGCACGGCCGTCTGGGGCACGTACGACGGCCACAGGGTCCCCAGCTGCAGGTTCCTGAAGGCCAACATTCAGCAGGATCATGCCTTCTCTGTCTGGAAGAGGCAGTGGAGGCAACAGTGTCTAGGGTTTAAGTTATCACGGGGTGTCAAGACCCTTGCTGAAGTTGAAGGGACAGCAGGGGGGTAACGGGATCTGTGGATCGGATCTGGGTTCCAAGTGGAAGGGCTGCTTTATCAATGTGCCTGGGCTCATCGGAGTGACACAATAAGCCCCTAGCTCAGCTCTGAGCCTTGCCTGTGGCTCAAGCCTCGGGACGGTGCCCGCCGTTCCTGCAGCGTGATGTGACTGAGGGCTCACAGGTGCTGGTCTAAAGGCCAGGAGCTCCGCACTCAAGACAGCACTCTTGACAACTCTGCACACACACCCCCATCACAACCCTATTGCCATAGTAACAGAGACCTGCGGTGGCTTCCCCAAGCTTAGGAGCACAGAGGCTGCGGGCAGACCTTACCTGGGAGGTGCACTGTTGCTGTGCTTCCATTGCCCTGGATCTCAGGAACCAGCCACTCCACGCTCACACCCTCCTCCCCTGGGAGCTGGAGAAGAGGGACCAGGCTGCCCCCGGTGTAGTAGCTTTGCTTTCGTGAGGTATTCGCTGTGGGGCAAATTGTCAAGGTAAAGCGACTGCCTCATGGAGCACCTTCCACGCACCTCACATCCTCTCTAAGCTGCATAGCAAGCCTCCAGGGAGCTGTAATTCCATTTTGTAGGTTATAGGTGCCTTGCTTGAGACTCTACAGGCAGTGGGCAGAGCTGTTGGGATTCAGATCCCAATGGAGCCAGGTCTGTCCATGTTGGGTCTGATGGGTCTCCTTTGGGTTGGTTTAACTAGAGTCTCTCCTAGGTTGGGAGTCAAGGGAGTGAGGGGTTTGGACAAGGGGACAGGTGGTGTCTGGATCAGTGATTACCAGGTACGCTGGAGGGGCCATACTCTGAAATCCTGGAGAAACCCTCAGAGCAACTGTGATGCAAGGGGAAGCACATGGGTTTGGATTTTGCTTGTTCCATTCTGAGCTGTGCCACATTCAAGCTCAATGACTTTGTATAAATTACTTAACTGCTCTGAACCTCAGTTTCCCTATCTATAAAATGGAATCCCTGCTTCCCGGATCTGTGAAGCTTAGCCTCCCATACTGGGGGCTGGCATTCAAGTGATGCTTAAGTGATGCCTTCTTCCTACCGGCTAGGATTTTCCCCTTCCAGTGACCTGTCCCCGCTACCTCTGCTCCCGTGTCCACCTGGTGCGGCCTCGCCTATGATTCAGCACCCCCCCCCCCCGCTCCCCCTCCCGCTCCCCCCCGCCCCCCCTATCCTCCCCAGACCCCGCCCTACCGGCGAGCTGCTTGAACTGCGACAGGAGCGGCTCAAAGATGTCGTAGTAGGTCTGGTGAGCAGCAGTGTTGTCCCGGACGTAGAGGAGATCGTCTACCAACAGGGGGTCTGAGGCGCTCTGCCACAGCGTCAGGCTGTACCTGGGGCCCAGGGAGCTGGCTCAGCGCCTGCCTGGGCCCGGCAGCCCTCAGCCCCACTCTGGTGCTCAGAACTGGACCTTTGCTGGGCGGGGGTGGGGGCGGGGGGGGCCCCTACCCCAGGGACGATGGCCTGTGCTGCCTCCTCACAGGAGTATTTCTGGGTCCCCTCTTAGGAAGGAGACAAGCATAGAACAGATGGGCATCTGGGATGAGGCTCGAGGTCAGGAATGAAGAGGGGAACGGGGCCACCTCCAGCCTCCTGCGCACAGAGGCAGAAGAAGGCGGTGCTGGGCAGCTTGGAGCAGAGTGCAGGGGTGGGGGTGGGAGTTCCCCAATCCCTACAGAGCTGTCCTGGGGCAGAGACTGCAGGTGCACTGTGGGCAGCCCCAGGTAACTGCTGGCTCCCGCAGGAGGAAGCTGTGGGGGGAAAATTGTATCTCAGCATAAACACTTCCCAACCAGGAGAGTTAGCTGCCTCAGGTGGTAGTGAGCTGCCTGTTTCTAGAGGTATACAAGCAGAAGGCGGGGAAGGTGCAGAGGCTGTGAGTATCAGCGGAGGCTGGACCAGATGATCGTTGAGACCCTCCTAGCCAGGCACCTGGGACCTTCCTGGGACATCGGTGCATGGGAGTGGGGTCTGGAGGGAGCAGGACTGTGGCAGGGGCCTGGGAGGTCTCACCTCTCAGATTGGCCCAGCAGCCAGCTAAAGTGGGGCCAGGCAGCCCGCACCATGACAGCCCGCACAGGGAAGGTGACCCTCTGTGGCACTGGTCCCACTAGCTCCTGCATCTTCTCCACCATGGCTCGGCTGTATGTCCCATTCGGCAACTGGGGCAGGTAAAGGGTGGTCCAGCCTGGAGACAGGGTTGTCTCAGGATACTTCTCCTGGACTAAGTTCAGGAACCTGCAGAGAATCAGAGATGCTGATTTTTAGAGTCCCCGCCTCATTTCCTGAGTTCCCATCATGGTGCTAAGAAGAGGGAGGGCCAATGGCATCTAGGACGTAAGGTCAGAGTCCCCCAGCAGGGCATGGACTTTGGAGTCAGGGACATCTGGATTTGGGTTCTGACTTTGTGACCTTGGCGGCTCACCCAACCTCTTTGGTTCTCAAAGCTGGCGTCCTTTCAGGCAGTACAGGGCTTCTTAAACACCCCCATGGACAGAGGACATAATCCAGAGCCCTAGGCGTGGGGTCGGGGTTCTGCCAGCTGTGAGAATCTCTGGACTTTTAGATTTTATTTTAAAATTACATTCAAATTTTGCCCTGATGCAGATTTTAATAGGCAAATAAAGTTACCTTCCCCCTCTTCCTGAACTATTGAGTAAAATCACTCCAAGAAGATGCATCATATTTATCTTGGGCCACTGACTATATTTTCCAACTCCTGCTTTTCTACGTGCACCTCAGTTTGAGAATCAAGATAAATGCCGGCTAGATGGGTTGCTGGCTGGCTGGCTGGACAGATGGATGGAAGGATGGATGGTAAAAGCACGGGGGTTAGAATCAGAAAGGCCTGTCTCTGAGTCTCTGCTCTGCCGATTACTAGACTCAGGCGGGTCATTAGCTTCAGTGAGATAGTTCCTGTATTAATAAAATGAAAATTTACCTACCTCATCCTCATTGTAAGAGTTAAATAGTACGTAACAACTAGAGCCTGTGACGCATAATAAACATTCGACAGATTGAGCCTCAATTATTTTTAGCTTTTTTTTTTTTGGCCTTTGTCTTTTTCTAGGGCTGCACTCATGGCATATGGAGGTTCCCAGGCTAGGGGTTGAATCAGAGCTGTAGCCGCCTGCCTACGCCACAGCCCCAGCAATGCAGGATCCGAGCCATGTCTGCGACCTACAGCACAGCTGACGGCAGTGCCAGATCCTTAACCCACTGAGTAAGGCCAGGGATCAAACCCGCAACCTCATGGTTCCTAGTCGGATTCGTTAACCTCTGCGCCACGAGGGGAACTCCTATTTTCAGCTTTCTTATCTGCAAAATGGGGTGAAAAAAATGCTCCTAACTTGCCTGGCGTCGCTGCGCGAAGGTCAGCTCAGATACGTTCTCTCCTTTCACGTGGCCCTTTGTAAACTGGAGCGCACTGGTGTATGTGGGGGCGCTTGGTGGCAGTGCTGGGATTGCAGGGGAGGGGGTTTGTGGAAGAGTCAGCACTTTTGGCTTTTCTAGCAGGCCAAGTGCTGCCTGGGTCACTGGACGAGGCCCTGTTCGCCCTCTGGAGTCCAGAGTGTAGTAAGGCCGCATGCCTGTACTCCGGTGATGTCCCAGCAAAATCAGGACCGCGTTAGGACAAAGTGTGGGCGAGAGTCCTCAGCAACCTTGGATGTCAGGGAATTTGCTGGGGGCATGTAATGACTGGGCAAAGGCTCATCAGGAAATGGGGGAAAGGCATTTGAGGCAGAGGGAAGAGCATGTGCTAAGGCTCAGAGGTCAGACTATGTATGTGGTAGGCTGGAGGCACACTCAGCAAAGGTCCTTTGAGCACCTGCTGTGCCAGATGTTGAAGGAAGGGGACTGGACACAGCTGGCGCGGAGAGGCGGACACTCACTGTGTGGCATTGACCTCTATTGAGATGGGCATGTTCGGGCCTCTCAGGATGTCGGCGTTGATCCATACAGGCCTCCGAACTCTCCCCTCCTCCGTCAGCCGCCGCAGGAGGTCCAGGGCAGGGCCCACGGCCTTGATGCTCTTGAAGTCCAGCTTGATGCCTGTGGGAACAGGGACAGGGGCGGTCGCCTTGTGCTCAAGGAAGAAGGAACCAGAAGACATGACCTCCTAAGGCAGAGAGAGCAAGTATGGTGTGTGGGGTCGGGGGAGGGCTTGGGGAGGGAAGACTGGGACCAGATTCTGGCTCTGGATGTGAAGAAGGGCTTTCAAACAGGCAGAGCTGGAAAAAAAAAAAAAAAAATGGAGTTCCCGTTGTGGTGGTGGTTAACGAATCTGACTAGGAACCATGAGGTTGCGGGTTCGATCCCTGGCCTTGCTCAGTGGATTAAGGATCCGGCGTTGCCGTGAGCTGTGGTGTAGATCACAGATGCGGCTCGGATCCCGAGTTGCTGTGGCTCTGATTAGACCCCTAGCCTGGGAACCTCCATATGCTCCTGGAGTGGCCCTAGAAAAGGCAAAAAAAAAAAGACAAAAACAAAACAAAACAAAAAAACAAACAAAACCAGGCAGAACTGAACTGGAGAGGAAGGATCTGCCTCTGCAGGAGTGGGCCCATCCCCCATCCCTGTGGGGAGGAAGCAGAGGACATTAGGCCTTGGGACTTGGAGCTGGGGCAGGGGTTCTCAAGTTTCGGATGAAAAGGAACTGTGATTCTTGGACGGGCAGGCTCAGAGGGTCCTAAGCCTCTGGATTCAGTAGGGAGGCCACTGGGCCTTTGAGAAGGGGTGTTTGAGTGGAGGAAGGACATATAAAAGGAAGACCCAGTGTGAACAATGGCCCATCCTGTTGGGTGGTGACCGGCTGAGGATGAAGGGAACGGCAGGCGGTGAGGCTGGGGAGTTAAGGATGTGGAAAGCCAGGCCAAGGAGATCGAACTTTGTCCTGAGGCCAATGGGGAGCCATGGAGGGTTGAAGTAGGAGAGTGACGTGACAGTTGGCATTTTTTTTTTCTTTTTTTTTCTTTTTTGGCCTCCCTGAGGCATATGGAGTACCTAGGCCAGGGATCAGACCCAAGCCGCAGTTGTGACCTAGGCCACAGCTGTGGCAATGCCAGATCCTTAACCCACGGTGCCAGCTTAGGATCAAACCTGCATCCCAGGGCTCCGGAGATGCTGCCTATCCTATTGCACCACAACAGGAACTCCAACAGTTGACGTTTTTGAAAACTCACTCAAGTAGGGCCGAGTTTGGAGGCAGGAAGCCAGTGAGGAAGGAGGTCCAGGAGCAAGAAGATGTGCCTGGGACTGGATCAGGGGGTAGGGGTCAGGGTTAGAATTGGCCGACGCAGCAGCTGAGTGGATGTGGGGGATGAGAGAGAGGCACCAGAGTGATGCCTGGATTCTGTCTGTGACTGGTAAAAAGGACATGGGGGAAGGTGGAATTTGGCTTTGAGCATGTTGTATCCAGTTCTTTGGATTCAGGGGAGAATGCCCTGAACAAGTCTGGCCCTTTGCAGCTTACCCTGCCCCTTTACACCCCTCAGCTCACAATCTTCCACGAGCCCAGGCCTCTAGAGCCATGTGGCTGGGAAGCCAAGGCAACGAGCCACTCCTGACCGGGACTGGACCTGCCTCCTAGTGGAGAAATCCTTGCACGTGCAGCCTGAAAACCAGAGGGCTGGGCAGCTGGAAGGGGCTGAGGTTCTTACCCTTCTGGGAAGAGGCCAGCACGGTCTCCAGCCACTGCTGCAGGGTGTTGTCGCTGTAGATGGCTGGGGGGTGTGCCATGATGGGGACCCCGGTCTCGTTGGCTGTGTTGAGCCCTTCTACTGTGACATCTGCCTCCAGGACCATGATGTCACCTGTGCCAGAGGACAAACTCTAATCAAGTTCTTTTTTAAAAGCAGTTTTTCTCATCATCGAAGTGTTACACATTTCTTGTTAAACATTTGGAGACAGCAAAGCAGAGAGGGAAATATTCACCCACATTTCAATCAGTTCACTTTCTGATGGATTTTCTCCCCCCCCCCCGCCCTTTTTTTTCTGCCCTTTAGGGCTGCACCTGCGGCAGATGGAGATTCCCAGGCTAGGGGTCAAATTGGAACTATAGCTGCCAGCCTACACCACAGCCACAGCAATTGGGATCTGAGCCACGTCTGTGACCTGTGCCTCACTTCACGGCAAAGGTGGATCTTTAACCCACTGAGCAAGGACAGGGATCCAACCGGCATCCTCATACTAACTGGATTCATTTCCACTGTGCCACAATGGGAACTCTCCCATGCTGCATTTATAAATCTTTCTGCCAATATTATGATGCATTTTCATAATCTTTTCTGCATCTCTTTTTTTTTTTTTTTAGGGCCACACTTGTAGCTAGCAATGCCAAATCCAAGCCGTGTCTGTGACCTATACCATAGCTCACAGATCCTTAACCTGGTGAGCAAGACCAGGATCGAACTCATATCCTCATAAATACTGGTAGGGTTCATTACCTCTGAGCCACATTGGGAACTCCATTTCATTATTTTTTTTGTTTGTTTTTATATTTTGTCTTTGTCACTTCAGGGCTGTACCTGCAGCATATGGAGGTTCCCAGGCTAGGGGGTCTAATCAAAGCTATAGATGCTGGAACACCCACAGGGCCATTTTTTAAAACCGCATTATTAAATTACTCTCTAGAAAAATTCTTCTAACTCATGTTTCCACCAGAAGTACATAAGCTGGTCTACCTCTGGCACCCTTACAGCAGTGTGCACTGTTGTTTTTGTCTTTTAAAATGCAGGTAATTGGGGAGCTCCCATCGTGGCCTAGTGGAACTTAATCCGAGTAGGAACCATGAGGTTGTGGATTCGATCCCTGGCCTCGCTCAGTGGGTTAAGGATCTGGTGTTGTCATGAGCTGTGGTGTAGGTCGCAGACACGGCTTGGATCCTGCTTTGCTGTGGCTGTGGTGTGGGCTGGTGGCTGTAGCTCCTATTTGACCCCTAGCCTGGGAACTTCCATAGGCTATGGGTGTGGCCCTTAAAACAAAATAAACAAATAAATAAATGCAGGCATTTAACGCTGTCCAGTGGCTGTGGCATCCCTGCCCAGACAGCTCCAGGCTGGGGGTAACTGAGGCCTTTCAGTGGAAAGCAGGCCTGGGAGTTCCTGTCCTGGTACAGTGGAAACGAATCTGACTAGGAACCATGAGGTTGCAGGTTTGATCCCTGGGCTTGCTCAGTGGGTTAAGGATCCGGGGTTGCCGTGAGCTGTGGTGTAGGTCGCAGACGTGGCTCGGATCTGGCGTGGCTGTGGTATAGGCTAGTGTCTACAGCTCAGATTAGACCCCTAGCCTGGGAACCTCCGTACGCCTCGGGTGTGGCCCTAAAGACAAAACAAACAAACAAAACAGGGAGTTCCTGTTGTGGTTCAGCGTGTTAAGATCCTGGCTGGTATCTGTGAGGATGCAGCTTCCATCCCTGGCCTCACTCAGTGGGTTCAGGGTCTGGAGTTGCCGTGAGCTGTGGTATAGGTCGCAGATGAGGATCGGATCCTGCATTGCTGTGACGGTGGTATAGGCTGGCGGGTGCAGCTCTGAATTGAACCCTAGCCTGGGAACTTCCATATGCACAGGTGTGGCCCCACAAAAGAAAAAAAAAGGTAGGATTTGAACCCCGTTCTGTCTGCCTCCCAGACCTTCGCTCTGGCCCCTCCCCTCCACGTGGGTATTCAGTCATGTCCAAGGTGACTTCTCCAGCCTAATCCTGGCCCACCACGGGCTCCTGTCAGGGCCCCCCCTCCAGCTGTGCACCGCCCTCCTCCCAGACACCTGCCCCGGGACCTAGCCGGACCCCAGGGAGAAGAGACTGGGCATGGGTTCCTCCAGGTCCCTGCAGCTCGCAGGGTGCCTCTGCACGCTCCATGTTGTTGGGCACTGCTTGGTTGGCATCCTCAAGCTTTCTTCTGGGCCAAGGTCCTCACCCCTTATCTGTTGCCCCAGGGATAACCTGAAATGAGCCTGGGGTGGCAGATGTCTTGGCCTTCTCTCAGCCTTATCTCCAGATAAGGAGGCTTCTCTTGGCCTAGTTCCCTCAACAGGGAATTCTCTCTGTGGGGAGTGTGTGTTTGTTTGTTTGTTTGTTTTGTTTTTTTTAGGGCCCCACCCGTGGAATATGGAGTTTCCCGGCTAGGGGTCAAATCAGAGCTGCAGCTGCAGGCCAATGCCACAGCAATGGAGGCTCTGAGCCCTGCCTGTGACCTTACACTGCAGCAGGTGGCAACACCAGATCCTTAACCCACTGAGTGAGGCCAGGGATCGAACCCATGGATACTAGTTGGGTTCTTAACCCGTTGAGCCACAACAGGAACTCTGAGGGAGTTCTCGGTCCTCCTTCTCACCCAGGTTTGTCTGTGAGCCTCCCTGTCCTGAAGCAGCTGCAGACTGGCTCCACCCAGCCTGTGGACCGAGCCTGCCTCCTCCAGGAAGTCTCCCTAAAGACTCATGCATTCATTCCTTCTGCAAACTCCCCCAGACACTTACACCCAGGCCCTCTGCTGGTGGCTCTGCAGGTGTGAGAGCCAGGAATAAGCTCCAGAGGCCTGGCACGTAGGTCTTGCTCTGAGGCAGACCTGCTGTGTGACCTTGAACCAGACCCCCTCCCACTCTGGATCCCAGTTGCCTGCAATGGAGGGATTTGGGTTGAGCAGTGGTTCTCCAAGAGTGGTCTTGGGGCCAGGGGCATCAATGTCCCCTGGAACTTACTGGAAACGCAAATTCTCAGGCCCCACCCCTGAACCAATGAAGGTGAAACTCCAGAGGTGGGGCCAGTCATCTGAGTCTTCCAAAGCATGCTCAAATGTGGGGACCCTTCCTTTCATCTTGAATAGTCGCTTCTTTATAGAGTTTACAGGTGCATTCATAAACATTTTCTAACTTCCCCACAGTCTTGAAGGGGTCTTCCCTGTTGAAGGGGCCAGGCACGCAGTGGTTCAGAGCGTAGGGGCCAACCACTAGGGGTTCTGATGCTGGCTCAGCCACTTTCTTTTTTTTCCCCCCTTTTTGCATTTTAGGGCTGCACCTGCCGCATATGGAGGTTCCCAGGCTAGGGGTCGAATCTTTGGAGCTGCAGCTGCTGGCCTACATCACAGCCACAGCAACGCCAGATCCGAGCCTACACCACAGCTCAGAGCCATGCCGGATCCTTAACCCACTGAGTGAGGCCAGGGACCGAACCCACATCTTCATGGATACTAGTCAGTTTCGTTACCACTGAGCCACAACAGGAACTCTGACTTAGCCATTTTCAAACAACGTGACCTTAGGTAAGTCACCTAACTTTTCTGAGCCTTTTTCCTTCTATCAAATGTACCCACAAAAACAGGCTGCTCATAGTCCCAGGAGAATCCGCATGGAATGTGAGTGCCTGTCCCCACAGGGAGCTGTAGCTGACGGGTTGCCATAATCATTCCGAGTGGGAGATTCAGGAGTTACACAATCTGCTTGGGCTTTCACAGCGTATTTTTGGTTGTGCTGGGACACAAACACATCTTAGACTTTGAGGGCAAAGGCCTCCTCAGTAGGGAAGCTCTCGCCTGACAACTCCTGGGAGGAGTGACCTCGGGCCAGACATCTCTGCATGACCTGAGCCAGTCACTTAACCTCTGAGCCCCCATTTTCTCAAGGGCAGGGTGGCAAGAACGCGGCGATGCCCATCCTAATGCCCCCTCGGAGGTGATGCTGTCCTAGGCCCCCCTCTGCTCTCCCTCCATCTCCTCCACCCCTGCCCCGGCCAGTTCCGGTCCTGGTAACTGGACTTACTGCTGAGGGCTGCCTGCATCTCCTTCTGGCTGTTGGCAGCGTGGTACCAGGTGACCAGCAGGCCATCCCGTTGGCTGAGCTGACCCACGCTCAGCAGGTAGTCCATCATGTCTGCGTCGGAGCGGCAGGCTGCAGCCTGCACACAGCCTGGAATCGAGGCCAGAGGGGCGGTGAGCATCAGTTCTTGAGTCCTCACATCCCACAAACCCTCCCTGGTCCCCCAGGGCGTATCCTGCCTGCTTCCGAGAAGAGACAGCGGACCCCAGACTCATCAGTGCTTCGCGAGAGAAACGTGAGTTCCTAGGTACAAGGAGGCTCTGAACCAGCCTGGGGACTTCTGGAAGTTCACTGATAAGGGGACACTTAAGGGAGACCTAGAAGGATGGGTGTGTAACTTTTCACCAGAAGAGGGGACCACAGGTAGTTGCAGAGAGAAGAGGAGAGGCAAAGGCTTGGTCATGGTTGCCTAAAGGAAGGGCCACTGGCCTGGTACAGATGTAGAGAAACGGAATAGGACATGACTGGCAAAGAGGGCTGTCATTAGGCCTTGGGCACCCGCAAAGGAGTTGCGTGTGTGCTGGAGGCAGCAAACAAGGTTTAGACAAATCTCCTTGGTGGCAGAGCAAGCATTGGGCTGGTGACAGCGGGCAGGTGGCAGATGCTGGGAGCGGGAAGGCTGGTACAGGGGTCCAGCAGGAGATGGCCAGAGAGGTCAGGGTGGGCAGGGAGGGAGGGTGGGGATGGGAAGGAAGAAGCCTCGAGGCACAAGAAGATACAGACATGAGGCCGAAGGAGGGGAGGAGGCTGTTCCCAGGCCTGGTGTGAATGGAGGATGCTTTGGCAGGAGAGGGCACAGGGACAAGCAGGTGTGGGCGGAGAGGGGAAGTTCAGCAGAGATAGGAGGCCCCCATGACCCTCTAAGAAGAAACGTTCATGGGGGCACAGGAAGAGGTCTGGGCTGAAGATTCAGTGGTCCTCAGGCAGCTCAAAACTGGTAAAGGAGGAGGGGAAGGAAAGGTAATGGGGTCAAGTCTCGGGGGGTGGGTGATGGGACAACTTTGGATGGAGGATCGTGTCCAGGTAGGGATGCGAGTGGAGGCCATCAGAGAGGTTGATGGGGACAGAGCCTTGGTGGGGATAAGGAGGGAGGGAGGGAGGTCGGGGGGAGACCTACCTGGCTGGGTGCGCTTCGGCAGCGTGAAGCACAGGACCATGACGACGGCGAACCCCAGAGCCACACTGGCACCCGTGACAAGGGACCACTTGGGGCACCCCTTCTTGCAGGCCATGACGACCCTTTCTGGGGAATGTCCCGCAGGCCCCTAGGGTGCAGAGTCTGCTGAGGCTCTGAGAGCTGGGATCAGGTGGGAGGCAGGAGTGCCAGCAGCACCCAATGCTCTTGGAGTCAGGCCCGCTCCTGTGGGCCTGGATGGCCCATAAGACAGCTCCCGAGGCCCCTCCCACCTCCCCGCCCTCCTCTTCCCTCTCTCTCCTGGGATCTTAACAGGTCAAGCAGAAAATCCTGCCACCCTCCCAAAATGACCTTTGAGCACATTCAGAGGCAGCCGAGGATGTTAGACGGAGCCCCCACTGGCAGCCTGACTGCACCTGCCTGGGCGTTGCGAGACCAGGGATCTAGACTCTGCTTGACCTTGCTTTCCTGAAGACCTGTAGGTTTTCTTCCCCTGCATGAAAGGAGGCAGCTAGATGCTCCTTCCCTCTTTCTGCCCTGCCCCAGGGAGTCACGAAGGTCACACAAGGGTGGGTGACTGTGGATGGATTAGAACACGAATCTGCTTTCCATCCCAGATAGATTATCTCCCTGTGATTGAAACTGATAGGTCTGGCATGCCGGCCTGGGTGGCTGCAGGCCACTCCTGAGGCAGCGAGTCCACAAGGAAGGGGCTGAGTCACCACCTGGCACAGAGGTGTCCTAGGGGCCCCAGAGCGGAGAAGTAGCGGGTGGAGTGGGGTGGGGTGGGATGGGGGGTACAGAAGCTGTCCCTATTTCAGGGATCCTGGAGTTTAAATGAGTCCAAGAATCATCCGTAATGTGCACAGGGACCGGGCTTACCGAGGTCCACAGACCAACCCAGCAGGTCCCCCCGGTGACTGACCGTATGTGTTTGCATGTAAGAGCGACGAGAAGGGTGGGTGAAGCCCAGGTGGGCAGGTGGAAGTGAGGAGTGGGTGGGGAGGGAGTTTGGTTCAGGTCTCCTGGAGTCACGGGGGCTGTGGGTCAGCTCTGAAGAGCCGCGCAGGAAGGAACTGGATATTGAGGCCAAAGATAATGGGGTGAGCATCATTTCCTGCCCAAAGCGGGTGGAAGAGGGTAGAGACAGAGCTTTGGGGACCACTGACTTTAGGGCTGGAGGGGAAAGAACATCAGGGGACAGAAGGGTGAGAGGTTGGGAAAGGGGTCCAGGGAGTGAAACCAAGCAGGACCTGCGGGGCTCCTGGACACAAAATCCTTTCTGTGTCCCACCGCCACCCCCCCCTTTCTTTTCTATAGGAAACAGGCTTCATTCAATTCAGCCTCCGTGACCTTCCCCGAGTTCCAAAGGGCAGGTTCATACGTTGCTAATCAGAGAAGGGAAGGGATGCAGAGACCGGGGAGGAGCAGTCCAGAAACCACAGCGCAGCCCTGGGGCAGGTTCTGGTTCCTCCTCAAGGAATATACATAACAGTATCTCTGAGCTCTTAACTACTTGATAAGGTATTCTTTTTATGTATGTATGTATGTATGTATTGATAAGGTATTCTTGATTCCAGAAGGAAAGTCCTAGTAAGGAGTTCCGGTGGAGTCTCATTGGCCGGCAAACTCTACTGGTATCCATGAGGATGCGGGTTCCATCCCTGGCCTTGCTCAGGGGGTTAAGATCCGGCACTGTGGTGAGCTGTGGTGCAGACTGCAGATGAGCCTCGGATCTGGCGTTGCTGTGGCTGTGGCATAGGACGGCAGCTGCAGCTCCGATTCAGCCCTTAGCCTGGGAACTTCCATATATGCTGCAGGTGCGGCCCTAGAAAGAAAATTAAAAAAGAAAGAAAGAGGAGTTCTTGTCATGGCTCAGTGGTTAACAAATCTGACTAGGAATCCTGAGGTTTCGGGTTCGATCCCTGGCCTTGCTCAGTGGGTTAAGGATCCAGCGTTGCTGTGAGCTGCGGTGTAGGTGGCAGATGCGGCCCTTAGAAAAGACAAAAGGAAAAAGAAAGGAAGGAAAAAAAAAGAAAGAGAAAAGAAAAGACAGAAAAAGGGGGAAAAAAGGCATACAGGAGAAGGGCTTGCTCAGGTGGGATTGGTGCAGTGGGACTGGACCCCACAGGGGGGGAAACAGGGGTGCCCTGGAGGAGGCGAGCAGGGCTGGATCATCCCGGTAAAGAGCTCAGCTCCACCTTGGAGGGTCTGGGGAGCCTTCACCTGTGGGATAGGCAGGAGAGAGACATGATCAGCTTTGCATATTGGAGAATGATCCTGGAAGCTACTATTGAGAAATGGCTGGAGGAGGCTGGACTCCCAGGCACCAGGGCCACCATAGCACTGCACCCCCCAATACCACGGGGCCGTGTGACCTCCCATGCCGTCCCTCAGAATAACCACAGGCCCAGCCTCCATTACCTGGGTTACCTCGATCCACCCCTCACCTGTTACCTGGACACTGGGCTCACCTCTTGGAGTTGAATCAAAAGATACCACCTAGCCAAAGACTCGGAGAAGGATTCTTTTTTTTTTTTTCTTTTTTTAAATGGCAGCAGGTATGGAGAACACTTGCTTTCCCAAAGCAGTGTCTCCACGAATAGCCAAATTGCAGAACTTTTAAACTCAGGGTACATGCATATTCATGCAGGGCTTTGAGCAGGGGAGAATTCCGCATAGAATTGGGACAGAGGTCAACCGTGTCCAGGCTTTAGTTGATTCAAGTCTTGAAGGTCAGGAAAAGTCAACACCGTGATTCCACCCTCAACCTGGGTGGGGGCCTTAGCTCCTGCAGAATTCAAAGATAAAGTGTCAGATTGTTATGTATATGCCTTAAGGAGGAACTAGGACTCTGTTTTATCATCGATGGACTATTTCTGGACTGCTTTTCCTTTGTTCCTGCATTCCCTCCCTCCCCTTTCCATCATTAATTGTTGAGACCTGTTCCAGGGCGAGCACTGTGGCCAGGCTTTGATCACAGAATGGCTTTGTCCAAAATGGCTTCTCTTGGAGTTCCCGTCGTGGCACAGTGGTTAACGAATCCAAATAGGAACCGTGAGGTTGCGGGTTCGATCCCTGGCCTTGCTCAGTGGGTTAAGGATCTGGCGTTGCCCTGAGCTGTGGTGTAGGTCGCAGATGTGGCTTGGATCCTGCATTGCTGTGGCTGTGGTGTAGGCTGGCGGCTACAGCTCTGATTAGACCCCTAGGCTGGAAACCTCCATATGCCAAGGGTGCGGCCCCAGAAAAGACAAACAAACAAACAAACAAAATGGCTTCTCTTATGTCAAGAAAGCCATGCCTGGTTCTCTTTCTCCAGGGCCCCCGACCCTGTCTGCTTATACCTTGTACCCCGACATACGGTAGGGAGAAAAACTAGAGGTTGTTGGGAAGCACCCACATTTCAGATGTGGAGCAGGGATCTTTAGAGCTGGTGCTGCAGGAAGTTCTGCTCACAGTGCCCTGAGAGCTGCTGTGAGGCAGTCTCCCCTTCTCCACTCTGACAATCCCATCAGACGGGGAAATACAGCCTTGCATTACCTCAGTTAGGAAAGATGATTAATTGTTCCTGAATCCACTTCCTGAACATTCAGTATGCACTGGCTGAGGCCCCTGAGTCCTGGGGAGAATCCATATGGACCCTGCTTCTGAGGCATTTAGAATCCAGGTGCAGGAGTTTGCTTCGTGGCTCAGCGGTTAACCATCCCCACTAGGATACATGAGGACGCGGGTTCGATCCCTAGCCTCGCTCAGTGGGTTAAGGATCCAGCATTGCTGTGAATCCAGGTGCAGTGTTAAGGCTGTAGGAGCAGAGAGGTCACCCCTGACCAAGGCTGACAGACATCTGGGAGGCTTCCTGGGGTAGGTGGCATTTGACCTGGACCTTAAAAGATGGGTATGATCTCTAAGAGAGAAAATAGAAGTTTCCTCTTATAAAAATGGTACAAAATATATATATGTATCAGGAGGACTTCTTGCTATGGTGGGATGGGATCTGTGGTGTCTCTGCAGTGCTAGAACGCAGGTTCGATTCCTGGCCCCGCACATCGTGTTAAAAGATCCGGCTTTGCCATAGCTGCAGCATTGTTCACACCATGGCTCAGAACCGATCCCTGGCCTGGGAGCTTCATATGCTGTGGGGCAGCTAAAAACGAAACCAAAAACAAATACTGGGAAATTTGGAAATATGGAAAAAGAAATTATCATTAACATAATTTATTTTTAATTTTTGGTGTTTTTCTATTTTGTTTTTTTCTTTTCTTTTTTCCTTTAGGAAATGATCATTCTTTAAAAATAAACAAAGAGATGGAGTTCCCATCGTGGCTCGGCGGTTAACGAATCTGACCAGCATCCATGAGGACACAGGTTTGATCCCCGGCCTCGCTCAGTGGGTTAAGAATCCGGCATTGTCGTGAGCTGTGGTGTAGGTCGAAGACGCAGTTCGGATCTGGCATTGCTGTGGCTGTGGTGCAGGCTGGCAGCTGTAGCTCCGATTCTACCCCTAGCCTGGGGACCTCCATGTGCTGCAGGTGGGGCCCTAAAACGCAAAAAAAAAAAAAAAGAGATTCACCAACTAGTTATAACTGATTGTCTTCATACTATTAGAGACGTTCCAATCTTTTTTCAAAGGACGTTTATGACTGGAATTTTTGTTTTGCTTTTTCGGTGGATGTGTTTTCTATTGCTACTGCAATAAATTATCACAAATTTTGTGGCTTAAACAGGACACTTTTAATTCTACAGTTCTGGAGGTTGGAAGTCTGAAAGAGGTTTGGTTGGGCCAAAATCAGCATGTTGGAGTGGCTGAGCTTTTTTGGAAGCTCAGAAGGAGAATTGTTTCCTGGCCCTTTCCAATTTCTAGAGTCTTCTAGAGCCTTCTAGAGCCTGCCTCCCTTGCTTCCTGGCCTCGTTCCTGTATCTCCGCAGCAGGCAAGGCTGGGCCAAGCCCTCTGCTTGTTACCATCTCTGTCTCCCCTTCTTCTGCCTCCCTCGTCCATTTATCAGGACTTCTATACCTGCACTGAGCCCAGGCAGACAATCCAGGATCACCTCCCCATTTTAAGAGCAGCTAGTTAGTAACCTTAATTCTAGCTGCAATCTTCATTCCTTTGCATATAAAGTAGTTTATCCACAGGTTCCAGGGCCTAGGACGTGGCTGTGTTTGGGAATCATTATTCTACCTATCACGGTGAGGGTTGGCTTTTTATTTTTATTTTTAAAAATGTATTTATTTTTAGGAGTTCCCCTCATGACTCTGTGATTAACGAACCCAACTCAGATCCGTGAGGTTGCGGGTTCAATCCCTGGCCTTGCTCATGGGTTAAGGATCTGGCATTGCCATGAGCTGTGGTGTAGCTCACAGACGAGGCTCAGATCTGGCGCTGCTGTGGCTGTGGCATAGGGCTGCACCCTCAGCACATGGAAGTTCCCAGACTAGGGGTCAAAAAGGAGCTGCAGCTGCTGGCCTACGCCACAGCCACAGCAACACCACAGTTCATGGCAACACTGGATCCTTCACCCATTGAGCAAGGCAAGGGATCGAACCCGAGTCCTCATGGATACTAGGCGGGTTCGTTATTGCTGGGCCACAATAGGAACACTGGTTGGCTTTTTATTTTTATTTTTTTGGCTGTGCCCGGGG
The DNA here is from genome assembly GCF_016906955.1 of Phacochoerus africanus. Classification (NCBI taxonomy): domain Eukaryota; kingdom Metazoa; phylum Chordata; class Mammalia; order Artiodactyla; family Suidae; genus Phacochoerus; species Phacochoerus africanus. The sequence goes on along the minus strand of NC_062551.1, from coordinate 157,254,283 downwards.
CATGCAGAAGTTCCTGGGCTGTGGATCAAACCAGTGCCACAGCAGGGACTGGAGCCATAGCTGTGACAGTGCTGGATCCTTACCCCTCTGAACCACTGGGAGCTCCTCTAATTTTTTCCTTTTTTTTCTTCTTCTTTTTTTTTAAATGACGACACCAGAGGCATATGGAAGTTCCTGGGTTAGGGACTGAATCTAAGACACAGCTGTGGCCTACAGCAGATACTTTAACCCACGGCCTCAGGCTGGGGATTGAACCTACATCTCCATAGCAACCCAAACAGCTGCAGTCATGTTCTTTTTTTTTTGTCTTTCCGTGTTTTCTAGGGCCACACTCGCAGGATGTAGAGGTTCCCAAACTAGGGGTTGAATCAGAGCTGTAGCCACCAGCCTATGCCAGAGCCACAGCAATGCCAGATCCAAGCTCCATCTGCAACTTACACCACAGCTCATGGCAACGCCGGGTTCTTAAGCCACTGAGCAAGGCCAGGGATCGAACCCGCAACCTCATGGTTCCCAGTCGGATTTGTTAACCACTGAGCCATGACGGGAACTCCCGCAGTCAGGTTCTTAATTCACCGTGCCACAGTGGGAATTCCTGTAATTTTCATTTTTATTTTATTATTACTATTATTTAAACAAGTGGCCGCACGTGCAGCATATGGAAGTTCCTGAGCCAGGGGCTGAGCCACGGCCACTGTAGAAGCAACGCTGAGTAGTTGTGCTGTGAGCCACACAGGAAGTCCATAATTTTCATTTTTAATGGATGCATAAAATCTCGTTCAATGGCTGTTTACATATTTTAAGGAACCACTGCCTCTTCCATGCTGGATCCTGGATTGTTTACAATCTTTTACTAATAAGCAGATGTTCCAGTGAGCATCTCTGGCCACATTTCCTGATTATGTGCTTAGGCCAGATCCGCAAAAGTGGAATTGCTCAGTCAAATGATAAGCACGTTTTTAAGGCTTTTGGAATCTGCTGTTAAAATTTCATTCCGAAAGATTTACATCAGTGTGGAGCTGTGGGGCTGGGTGGCGTTCCCCCTGGAGGAGGTGCGAAGAGGCAGTGCCATTTGAGGATGACCCAAGGCTCAGAGTGAGAGAGAACAGGACACCCTAGGGGGATGGGGAGAAGGCTGTTTGATTGGTCATTAGGTCCGAGTGAGCACGCGGTGGGGCCTAAGACTGCAGAGCCAGAGGAGGCATGTTTGAGTCTCCGGTGATGGCAAGGTTTTTTGGTTTTTGTTTTTTCCCTTTGGCCATACCCATGGCATGTTGAAGTTCCCAGGCCAGGGATCAAACCTGAGCCACAGAAGTGCTAACACCAGATCCTTAACCCGCTGTGCCACCAGGGAACTCTGATGGGTAGGTTTTTTAAACAAGTTAATGACATTCTTGGGTCTGTGCTCTGAGGATGGATCTGCTGCAATGTAGGATGAGTCAGGGAAATGCTAACGCAAGTGGGGAACCCAGTGAAGAAGCTCTTGTCAGAAGCCAAGCAAGGAGTTCCCGTCGTGGCGCAGCAGAAATGAATCCGACTAGTAAACCATGAGGTTGAGGATTCGATCCCTGGCCTCGCTCAGTGGGTTAAGGATCTGGCGTTGCCATGAGCTGTGGTGTAGGTTGCAGATGCAGCTCAGATCTGGTGTTGTTGTGGCTGTGGTGTAGGCTGGCAGCTACAGTTCTGATTTGACCCCTAGCCTGGGAACCTCCATATGCCACGAGTGTGGCCCTACAAGACCAAAAAAAAAAAAAAAGAAGAAGAAGCCATGCAAGACAAGAGGCGATCTGAATTAGGTGGAGGAGGTAAGAAGGGAAAGGGGGGGATATGCGGGTTTTTCCATCAAAGAGCTTTTGGACCTGGAAATTGACATCACATGGTGGAGGGAGAGGAAGGAGGAGCCAGAGGCCCTGCTGCTTTTCAGCCTGTCTCTGCAAGTATCAGAAACGCTTGATAGAAATAAGGAAGTTGGGAAGAGGAACCCGTCCTGCAGGAAGGAGATTCAGCCGAGACGCGCTGAGTGACAGGTGTCCTGTAAGTGGTGGGCTATGTGGATGGTGACAAGCTGGGGCAGGAAGTGGACTGGGGCTGTGTTAGACCTAACCCGGGGATCTGAAGATCCACTCTTGGCTCGTCTCTTGCCGTGTGCCGAGTTAAACCCTGCGGGCTGCATTCCCCAGCCTCCCTTGTCTCCTTCCAGCCGTTTCAGCCAATGGGAGGCACTGTTGAGAGCATGGTGGGTGGGAGAAGAAGGGAGGCAGCGTGTTTTGTCATCTTTCTCCCTCTGCCTCAGGGAGCGGGTCCAGCCAGGAATGGCTGCATCTTCCCGTGGCTCCCACTCCTGCCGGGTGACCCAGGAACCTGGGCTCTCGTATCTCTGCCTCCTGCCCTTTCAGCATCTCAATTCACCGCTCACTGTAGAACCAGTTCCCTCTGTTTCAAATACATAGTGTGGTTGCTTGCTTTCCTGGTTGGACCCTGACTGATCCAGGAGCCAAGTGGATGGAAGCCATAATGGAAGAGGCCTCAAGTAAGAGAGAGGAGACCTAAGGCCAGAATCCTTGGGGACACAGACGTAGGGAGTGGCAGGGGATGGGGACACTGAGAAGGACACAGGAGAAAAAGAATCTAGGGCAGGGGGGCAACCAGCAGAGAGAAGCACTCCAGGGGCCAAGGAGGGAGAAAGACTTATGAAAGTCTTAAGCCTGGAGTTCCCGTTGTGGCTCAGTGGTAACAAACCTGACTAATATACATGAGGAAGTGGGTTTGACCCCTGGCCCGCTCAGCGGGTTAAGGATGCGGTGTTGCTGTGAGCTGTGGTGTAGGTCACAGAAGCAGCTCAGATCCCAAGTTGCTGGGGCTGTGGCGTAGGCTGACAGCTGCAACTCTGATTTGACCCCCAGCCTGGGAATTTCCATATGCCTCAGGTGTGGCCCTTAAAAAAAAAATCTTAAATCGCATAGCAAGGGAGTTCCCCTGTGGCTCAGCCGGGTTAAGAACCCCACTAGTATCCATAAATATGCAGGTTCGATCCCTGGCCTCGCTGGGTGTGTTAAGGATTCAGCATTGTCCCAATCTGTGTGTCTCGGGTCTGGCTTGGCTGTGGCTGTGGCGTAGGCCAGTAGCTGCAGTTCTGATAAAACCCTTAGCTCGGGAACTTCCGTAAGCTTCAGGTGTTGCCCCTAAAAAAAAAAATATGTGCATAGCAGATGCTCCAGAGAAGGCAATGAATGAAGATGGAGGACAAGGCTTTCAACGGGGCGATGTCCTCAGAGGCAAAGCCTTAGTGGAGAGATCAGATTGTTGAGGCACAGAGCATAGACTGAGGCAGAGGAGGCCAGAGTAAGAATAAGACTCATTTCTTGGAGTTCCCATCATGGTGCAGCAGAAACAAATCTGACTAGGAACCATGGGGTCACGGGTTCGATCCCTGGCCTCGCTCAGTGGGTTAAGGATCTAGTGTTGCTGTGGCTGGCAGCTGCAGCTCCGATTAGACCCCTAGCCTGGGAACCTCCACAGGCCGAGGGTGTGGCCCTAAAAGGACAAAAGACCAAAAAAAAAAAAAAAGACTAATTTCTTTAGCAAATACTTGCTAAAGACCTTCGATACAAGGTATGGACCAGGCCTCCAGCACCAGGCATGCCAAGATGCTAAGACATGGTCTCTGCTCTTAAAGAATTCTTGAAGCATTCTTTGTTTAATGATGGAAATGAGGAGGTAACCAGAAGTTTATAGCACACTGCCAGAAGGTTCTGATCTGTGCTGCAAGAGCAGAGGAGAAAATCCTAACCAAGCCGCGGGGATGGGCTCATGGCAGACTTCCTAGAGAAGATACCTCTGGGTTTTGACAGATGAGAAGGAGTTATGCCGAATGAAATTAGGAGGAACGGGAAGGAATTAGAATTCTGGATGGAAGGGACAGCATGAGAAAAGGTACAAAGGCAAGAAAGATATTGTGAGTTTGGGGAAACCAGTGTTGCTAAAGCAGAAACTGTAGGAGATGGGAGGAAGTGATCCTGGGGAATGATTCCAGTGGGGTGATGAATGAGAAATGCCAATGGGAGCCAGAAGGCAGCGGGATATTAACTTTGATAGGTTAAGATAAAATAACAGACAGCCTAAAATTTTACATAAAGTGAAAATATTTTCTTTTTTGGGGGGCCACGCCTGTGGCACGTGGAATCTCCTAGGCCAGGGACTGAACCTGCCCCACAGCAGCAACCAGAGCCACTGCACTGACAACACTGGATCCTTAACCCACTGCACCACAGAGGGAACTCCTGAAAATATTTTCATGAATGAGGATAAAATAGTTTTGTTTTTTTTTTGTCCTTTTAGGGCCATACCAGGCTAAAGGTCGAGTCGGAGCTGTAGCTGCCAGCCTACACCACAGCCATAGCAACGCAGGATCCGAGCCTGTCTGTGACCTACAGCACAGCTCACAGCAATATCGGATCCTTAACTCACTGAGCAAGGCCAGGGATCGAACCTGTATCCTCATGGTTGCTAGTCAGATTAGTTCCTGCTGAGTCCCGAGGGGAACTCCGATAAAATAGTTTTCTGAAAACAAAAAGTAAAAGAGCCTATCACTAGTATACACTCTTATTAAGGAATTTATAAAGGTTCTTTTTCAGGCAGAAGGAAATTGATCCCAGATGGAAGGTTGGGGATTAAATTAAAAACGGTTTTTACCGAAACAAACTGGGATCCACTCACCCACCTACGTGCAATAAAGCCACTCTGCTGACACAGGGTTGTGGGGGAGAAACTAGCATTTATTGCAGGTGCCAAGCAGAGCTCAGGCAGCCAGTACGTGAAAGATCTGAACTCCCTGATGGCTTTCAGGGAAAGGTTTTTAAAGACATGGTGGGAGTTCCCTTTGTGACTCAGCATGAAACAAATCTGGCTAGTACCCATGAGGACACCCGTTCGATCCCTGGCCTCGCTCAGTGGGTTAAGGAGCCCTCGTTGCTGTGGGCTGTGGTGTAAGCCGGTAGCCTCAGGTCCCATTCGCCCCCTAGCCTGGGAACCTTCATATGCCTTTGGTGTGGCCCTAAAAAGACTAAAATAAAGAGAGGGTGAAGGAAGGGGGTTGTGGGGTACCTGGCTAGCTTGTGGACATTCTTCTGATTGGTTGGCGGTGAGGTCATCGCAGTCAATATCATCAACCTGCTGGTGGCAAAAGATGGGGGATGTACACGCTTGAGGGCAGCATACGTGAGCTTCTTCCACCTCGTGGGGGTTTTAGCATCTGCAGCTCAAAGATATGGCTCAGAGTATTATCTATAGCCCTTGAGAAGGAACTAAGTGTCCTTGACTTTGTTTAATGGCTAAACTTGTTATTTTGTCTGGACGGTTTTTTCCTTTTCTTCTGCATTTTCTCACTTCTCTGATTAAATTTATTCATGGGAACTCAGGGAAGCCTGGGAGGCTAAAGTTTTTCTACAAAGAGTAGACAGGTGGAGGACATGGAGGGGGAGGGTCTGCCTCTAGAAGCCCATGTGTTCCTGCTCTGTTATGTGGTCAGCCAAAATATTGGTGAGATAGTGGTTAAATTGAAACAAACTCAAATTGCATAAAACAATGATGTTTAATTGATAGGAGTTAAAAAACAGAACAGACCCAAAATAAAGTATAACCATAGTATATTAGTTGAATGATTAGCATTAACTCTTCTAAGGTCCTTGTGTCTTTTGTTTTTTGATTTTTCTGAAGGAGGATGATAGCATTACTTCATTTTAGATTTTTCTGTGTAAAGCATGCCTGCTGAAATGGCTAGAGCAGGAGTTGCCATTGTGGCTCAGCGGGTTAAGAATGTGGCTAGTATCCATGAGGATGTGGGTTAGATCCCTGGCCTTGCTCATGGGTTAAAAGATCTGGTGGCATTGCTGCAAGCTGTGGCATAGATCACGGATGCAGCTTGGATCTGGCTTTGCTGTGGCTGTGGTGTAGGCTGGTGGCTATGGCTCTGATTTGACCCCTAATCTGAGAAACTCCAAATGCTGCAAAAAAGAACCCCCCCCAAAAAAAAGGCTAGAGTAGGGATTTCCTCCTGACTCAGTGGGGTAAGGATCCAGTGTAGTCAATGCTTTGCCCCTTGTTAATAGCTGTGGATGGGATTTGATCCCTGGCCCAGGAATTTCTTCAGGCCATGGGTGAGGCAGAAAAAAGAAAAAGGGGAAAAAAGGAGCAAGAAAAGGAAGGCAAATAATCCTAAAGAAAGGACAAAAAAGAGAAAAATAAGATTAAAAAGGAGAAATTCTACTTCTGATATTGGCAAGGTCTCCTATGAGACCGACCCTCCTAGAGGTAAAAATTATGAACTCTGGACACAATATATAAGAACAACTACCCGAAGGCAATGGCGAGAGATTGGAAGCAGGAGGAGACCAGAGGGGCTCCAACACTGAGAGAAGGAGCAACTGCCATGTGCGAAAATATGTAAAAATCTCACAAACTTAATATTGAACCCAAGAAGCCGGCAGCAAAATAGTCTGTGCTATGTAATTGCATTTATGTAGAGAAAAGGGCAAGTCTAAGTGGTACTGTTAGAAGCCAGAATAGTGGTTACCCTTGGTTGGGAAGATAGTGACTGGGGGTTTCTGGGGTCCTGGGTGTGTTCTAAATCTGGGTGCCAGTGGGTGTTCACTCCATGAAGATTCATCACAATGGACATGGCACGTGCAATTTTCCGTGTATATATATATGTGGTGCTTTGGGACATATTTAACAAATTGAAAAATGGAGCAGAAACAAGGTGGACAGGCAGGCAAAGGCAGACTGTAAAGGGGCCTCAATGCCAGACCGAGGAGCGTGGACCTGACCTTGCGGGCAGTGGGAGGTGTTGAGGGGGAAATGAGTTGTCAGGGATGCTTCCTGGCTGCAGGATGGAGGTGGCTGGCAGTGGGGAGAGCCTGTCCTGCAGGACATTATTGAGAAGACTGATCAGAATCTGGGCTTCTGAAAAGGAGGACCTCACCCAGGATGGAAAGCATGGAGTTGGAGGGACAGGATGGATTCAGAGACAGGAGGATTGGAGTTCCCGTCATGGCTCAGTGGTTAATGAATCCGACTAGGAACCATGAGGTTGCGGGTTTGATCCCTGGCCTCGCTCAGTGGGTTAAGGATCCAGCGTTGCTGTGAGCTGTGGTGTGGGTCGCAGACACGGCTTGGATCCCGAGTTGCTGTGGCTGTGGCTGTGGCAGAGGCCAGCAGCTACAGTTCTGATTAGACCCCCAGCCTGGGAACCTCCAATGCTGTGGGAACGGCCCCAGAAAAGGCAAAAAGACAAAAAAAAAAAAAGAAAAGAAAAAAAAAAGAACAGAGACAGGAGGACTTGGTGGGTAATTGGGTGCATGAGGCCAGGGGAGGAGTCAAAAAAGGGTTCCTTAAAAAAAAAAAAAAATCCAACTAGGAACCATGAGGTTGCAGGTTTGATCCCTGGCCTCACTCAGTGGGTTAAGGATCAAGTGTTGCCGTGAGCTGTGGTGTAGGTCACAGACGCGGCTCGGATCCAGCATTGCTGTGGCTGTGGCTGTGGCTGGCAGCTGTATCTCTGATTTGACCCCTAGCCTGGGAACCTCCATATGCTGCAGGAAAGGCCCTTAAAAGATGAAAAAAAAAAAAAAAAAAAAGAGTTCCGGTCAGAGTTCCCGCTGTGGCATGGTGGTTAAGGAGATGGCATTGCTGCAGCTGTGCCCAGGTCACAGCTGTGGCTCAGATTTGATATGCCATGGGTGCAGCCATAAAAAAGGGGGGAGGTTCTTGTCACTGCAGCTAAAGAGGGAGTGAGGGGCTGCGGGGAGAAAAGCAAGTTTGCTGGAAGGATTTTTAAGGAGAGGCTGCACTGAGAGGCCAGGGAAAGAAAGAGGTGGAGGCGCCTAAGCAGTAGAGGGAGCAGAAGGTGCAGGCCCAGGAGCTGGACCAGGGGGCCAGGGGTGGGGCAGAAAAGGCAAGATCCCAGGTAGACAGAGGGAATCCCCGGGTGGGGACGGCTTGTGATGAGGCAGGTTTCTGGGCTACAGTGCTCAAAACCTCACAGGATGTACACAGACTATCCTAGGATTTAATGATCTGGGTAAGCGGGGATCCAGCTTGTGCACAGTTCCTTGACTGTTACCTTAATTAGCTTAGTTATTGCTCATGTTAAACAGCTTTTCTTTAAGAAGATAATGTCTTCATTTCCTTATCACAGAATCCAGGTTTCAGGGAGTTCCCATTGTGGCTCCAGCAGTAATGAACTCAACTAGTATCCTTGAGGATGCAGGTTTGATCCCTGATCTTGCTCAGTGGGTCAAGGATCCAGCATTGCTGTGAGCTGTGGTGTAGGTCACAGACACAGCTCAGATCCAGCATTGCTGTGGCTGAGGCGTTGGCTGGCAGCTACAGCTCCGATTTGACCCCTAGCCTGGGAACTTCTTCTGTATGCAGTAGATATGGCCCTAAAAAAGAAAGAGAAAAAAAAAAAGGCCAAGTTTCGCCTCCTGGGTATCCTGGCCGGGCCCTCCTTCCTGCCCTGCTCCACACTGTTACCTGTGCCTGTGGAGGGAGGGTGGAGCAGGGAAGAGACAAAGGACACAGGCAGTGCCCTTGCTCATGACCTTGGGCCAGTCTTTTCCCTCTGCGGGTTTCCTCATTACAGGCCATCAGATTACAAAGGGGATTCACATCTTAGGTCTGTTGCGCCCCAGACTTGCAGTGTTCCTCGGATCTGTCACCCAAGATAAATGGAAGCATGATGTCTCAGGGTGAAGGGCTTGATGGGGAGGCTGGCATGCGGGCAAGGGGGTCAGTCTTCATTTGAGCGAGGTTATTTCCAGGCCATGGTGGAGGGTCTGAAGATAGCTCCTCTTTTGAAAGGACACCTCCCTGTTCTTCCCACTGTGTAGGCGTGAGAAGGGGCCTCATAGGCTGAGAATTCTGAGTCATGGTGACCTCACAAAGACCATAACACTGCCCGAGATGGGGGGAGCCTAGGTAAGCTGTGGGGTGGCTCTGGGAAAGTCCCAGGGGTGGGGGCAGCCTCCACAGCCTCCACAAGGCAGTTACCACCTTGACCCCGCCCCCTCCCGCCGGGTAAAGGTCTTTCCCCCCCTCTGGCTGTAATTCCACAGTTAGAGCTTCATACCTTTGACTTAAGGCTGAATTTTCTGTTACCATGTGGATGCCCCAGGTGGAGGTAACGCATTGAACTTTACATCAGCAGCTTAAGGCTCAGGGACAAAGGAATTTAGGCTATCAAGTTCTGAGAAGGTGGTGGGGGTGGGGGTGTCCTGGGGAGCAGAGGGAACGTGAGAAGACACAGGGAGGGTATAGCATAGACTAGGGGAAGAGGAGGCAGAGAACCTAAAAGCCAGACTTGGTCTTTTTCTCAAGACCCCCCCCACCCAACTCCGACCCAGAGGAAGGAAGGGACAGTGAGGATGGACATGGACTGGGAAACTCTTGGGGGCCAGGCTCTGTGATCATCACTGTGCGTTATCTTTTTTTTTTTTTTCTTTGTCTTTTTGCCTTTTCTAGGGCCGCTCCCGCGGCATATGGAGGTTCCCAGGCTAGGGGTCCAATGGGAGCTGTAGCCGCTGGCCTACACCAGAGCCACAGCCACGCAGGATCTGGGCCATGTCTGCGACCTACAGCACAGCTCACGGCAATGCCAGATCCTTAACCCACTGAGCAAGGCCAGGGATCGAACCCGCAACCTCATGGTTCCTAGTCGGATTCGTTAACCACTGAGCCACGGCGAGAACTCCTCCATCATCCTATTTTATTTGCTGCACTTACCTTGTGGATTGAATATTAAGATAGACACACAGTGTGGGGAGACTTCCTGGCCAGGCTCCACCTTTGATAAGAGACAGAGCATGTTTTGAATGCAGGTCTAGCTGACCCCAAAGCCCTGGGTGTGTGCATTATAGCTGGGTATCCAGAGAGGTGTGTGGTTTTCACTGTGCTTCTCCTCTAGTTTAGAGGCCTAAGAGTGACAAAGGGGAAGTTCCCGTTGTAGCTCAGGGGAAACATGTATGCCTAGGATCCATGAGGACACAGGTTCGATCCCTGGCCTCACTCAGTGGGTTAAAGATCTGGCACCACTGTGAGCTGTGGTATAGGTTGCAGACGCAGCTCAGATCTGGCATTGCTGTGGCCACAGCTCCGATTCGACCCCTAGCCTGGGAAGTTCTATATGCTGTGGCTATGGCCCTAAAAAGACCAAAACCAAACCAAACCAAACAAACAAAAAAAAAAAACAGTGGCATAAGGGAATGGGGAATGAGAAATGGGAAAATGTGGCTTCTCTGAGTGATTCATACCTGGAGAATCTCTGGGGTCTTGTAGGGAAATTGTGAGCTAAGAATACCTAGGGTTGGTTTGTTTGTTTGTCTCTTTAGGGCTGCACCCACGGCATATGGAGGTTCCCAGGCTAGGGGTCGAATCAGAGCTACAGTTATCGGCCTACACCGCAACCATGGCAGCGTAAGATCTGAGCCATGACTGCAACCTACACCACAACTCATGGCAACGCTGGATCCTTAACTCACTGAGCGAGGCCAGGGATGGAACCTGCATCCTCATAAATAATAGTCAGATTCATTTCCACTGAGCCACGACGGGAACTCCTGAGTACCTAGGTTTGAATCTTTCTTCTACCACTTGCTGAGAGCTTTGTAAAAATCAGTTTATGTTCCTGAGCGACTAAATTAACTTGCCAGTAAATGAGGATAATGATACCTGTCTTGAAGAATTATCATTCATTCATTCCCTTACTCCATGTTTCTGCACCTTCTCTGTGTGTTAGGCTCTGTGCCATGTGCTGGGAAAACAGAGGTAACAGACAGACACTAAGTTCTTTCTAAAGTAAATAGAGCAAGGAGTTCCCATCGTGGCTCAGTGGTTAACAAATCCGACTAGGAACCATGAGATTGTGGGTTCGACCCCTGGCCTTGCTCAGTAGGTTAAGGATCTGGCATTGCCACGAGCTGTGGTGTAGGTTGCAGATGTGACTCGGATCCTGCGTTGCTGTGGCTGTGGCGTAGGCTGGCGGCTATGGCTCCGATTCGACCCCTAGCCTGGGAACCTCCATGTGCCGTGGGAGCAGCCCCAAAAATGGCAAAAAGACAAAAAGAAAAGAAAGAGAAATAGAGCAATCCTCTGATACAAGGTGATCACATGAGGGCACCTTGCCCACGTTTAAGGGTCCCAAGAAGACTTCCTGGAGGAAAGGACATCTAAGCTGGCACCTGAAATGTGACTAGACATTAGGCAGGGGAAGTGATGGAGGTTTAAGTGGGTTGTCTTTGGGACGTTGATGGGAAGAGGAAAGAGTATTTGCAAAGGCCCCATGTTAAGAGGGATGCCAGCACATTTGAAGCAGTGGGAGAAATTGCAAGTGGCTCAAGGGCAGGGCTGAGGAAGGGGTGGATGTAGCTTGTAGCTGGGGACAGGGAGGAGCACTGAAGCCTGTGGGCTGAGGGTCCTGATCAAAGAAACGTAGACATCAGACTGCAGATCAGGGTGTCTTCCCTTGTGGCCTGTCCCCCAGCTCTGTGGTCATCATTTTGGGGAGGCGCGGCAGGGGGAGAGTTTTGAGAAAACACTGATTCCTGGATTACTTCAGAGCAGCAAAGTAGAATTTCTAAGGGTGGGGCCTGAACATCTGTCTTTTTACAAAACATAAACTCTACCGCCACCCCACAAACTAAAAAGCGGTACAAAGTCATGGACGAGTTCTAGGAGGAGAATGGCATGGTTGAATTTGCATGCATTCCATGCATCCTTATTTCTCCTTCATCCCTAAAGAATAGTTTTGTCAGTTATTGAATGTATGGTTAACAATTCCTTTCTTTCAGCACTTGAAAAATATGTGCCACCACTCTCTGGCCACTGTGGCTTCAGATGAGACATCTACTTTCCTTCTAATTAGTGTTCTCCTAGGGCAGACTCTCAGGTTGCTTTTAAGATTTATTTCCATTGCTTTTAGTTTTCAGAAATTTAATCATGATGTCTTCTGGGATGGATATCTTTGGGTTTGTTCCATTTGGGATTTTCTCAGCTTCCTGAATCCATATGTTTGTCTTTCCTAAGTTTAGGAAGTTTTCAGCCATTACTACTTTGAATATTTTTCAGTATTTTTCTCTTCCCCTTATGGAATTCTAATGATACTAATGTTAGATATTTTGTTCTGTTCCATAGATCCCTGAGGATCTGTTCACTTTTTTTTTTTTCCTAGTTTATCATGTCTCTGTTTTCAGATGAAGTAAATTTTATTAGTCTGGCTGAAGTTCATTCCTCTGTCATATCCAGTTTACTATTGAGCTCATCTAGCAAGTTTGAATTTTTTTTTTCAGTTATTGAGACTTAAAAATAATTTCTATTTAGGAGTTCCCATTGTGGCTCAAACAGTTAAGAATCCAACTAGTATCCATAAGGATGAAGATTCGATCCCTGGCCTTACTCAGTGGCTTAAGGATCCAGTGTTGCCATGAATTGTGGTGTAGGGTGTCGATGTGGCACAGACATTGTGTTGTTGTGGCTGTGGTGTAGGCCACAGCTGTAGCTCAGATTCGACCCCTAGCCTGGGAAATTAAATATTTTCTATTTAAATTTGGTTATTGTATTTTTTTTTCTCTTTAGGGCTGCACCCTTGGTATACGGAATTTCTCAGGCTAGGGATCAGATCAGAGCTGCAGCTGCTGGCCTACAACACAGACACAGCAACATGGGATCCGAGCCACACCTGAGACCTACACCAAAGCTCATGGCAATGCCAGATCCTTAACCCACTGAATGAGGCCAGGGATCAAACCTGCATCCTCATGGATACTAATTGGGTTTGTTTCCACTGAGCCACAACAGGAACTCTTGATTATTGTATTTCTAATAACTTCAATTTCTTTGTTGAATTTTTTTTTCATTTGTTTCAGAAAGATTTAGAATTTCTTGTTTTCTTTTTTTCTGGCTATGCCTATGGCATGCAAAAGTTCCCAGGGATGAAGTCCATGCCACAGCAGCCACCCAAGCTACTGCAATGACAATGTCGGATCTTTAAATCCCTGAGCTACACAGAAACTCTGGTTGTTGAAGTATTTTTATGATGACTGCTCTAAAATCATTATCACAAATTCTGACACCTAATTCATCTCAGTGTTTATGTCAGCTATCTTTTCTCAAGATGGAATTTTCCTGTTTTTTGTATGACATCATTTTTTATTTTATCATTGACATTTTGGATATTATGTTCAGAGATTCTTGATCCTATTTAATTCTTCTCTTTTAGCAGGAAGTCACCTGGTTAAGGTTTGGATTGTAGGTTCTGTCCTACTTTTGTTGACTGTAGTTCCAAGGATAGTTTTGTTTGTTTGTTTGTTTTTATGATTACACCCACATCATATGGAAGTTCCAGGGCCAGGGATTGAATCCAAGCTGCAGCTGCAACCTGTATATAGCTATGGCAATGCCAGATCCTTTAACCTACTACACTGGGCTGGGGATCACACCTGTGCCTTCACAGTGACCTGAGCTGCTACACTGTACCACAGTGGGAATTCCCCAGTGATAGTTTTCAGAGCACTAGTCTGCTTTGTTCTTCCAGTACTGTTGAGGCTCTTGTTTATTCCTGCTGGTGTTGTCTGCAGAGGAATAAGGTGCTTCTCTGGGCCAACAGTTGTGACTGGGGGGGCCAGGAGCTGTGGACCTTAGTAAGTGTTTTGGCATTGGGCGGAGCGCCCAAGATGCAGGGCTCTGCTGACCCTGCTACTGCCACTGCCCTGGGTATGGAGTAGGGACTAGGGCTTCCCCCAGGGCTCCCCCTATGTTGGACTTCCCCTTTTCTGGACCCTGGGCCAGAGAGAGCAGGCTTTTCTTTCTTTTTCTTTTTCTTTCTTTCTTTTTTTTTTTTTTTTTTTGCTTTTTAGGGCCGCACCCACAGCATATGGAGGTTCCCAGGCTAGGGGTCGAATCAGAGCTATAGCTGCTGGCCTATACCACAGCCACAGCACTGCCAGATCCTTAACCTACTGAGCGAGGCCAGGGATTGAACCTGCAACTTCATGGTTCCTAGTCGGATTCATTTCCTCTGTGCTGCAACCGGAACTCCAGGCTTTTCTTTTCTTGCATGTGTGTGTACGCGCTCTTGACAGATTGGTGTTACCCCGATCCCAGTCTGGGATATGTGGGAGATAAAAAGAAAACTCTGGAGAACTTACTACCATGTCATTCCTCTAGTCCCAAGATTCCTCGCTAGCCCACCAGCTCTTTTTAGAGTTCAGAGTTCTTTTTTGGTTGTCTGTTGAATTATTTCCAGCATATTTAGTTGTAGTTAGAAGAGCGGAGCAAGGAAGAGTGAGACTACACCTTCTAGTCTATTACATGCATTTAAAAAAATGTGATTAAAATATATACAGCATAAAATTTACTGTTAGTGACACTTAGTACTTTCATAATATTGTACAATAGTCACATTATCTCGTTCTGGAGCACTTCTGTCTCTCAAAAGGGAACTCTATATAGTTTATTTATTTTCCATTTATAATGATTTTTATTTTTTCCATTATTGCTGGTTTACAATGTCCTGTCAATTTTCTACTGTACAGCATAGTGACCCAGTTACGCATACATGTCTACATTCTTTTTTCTCCCATTATCATGCTCCATTATAAGTGACTAGTCATAGTTCCCCGTGCTGTACAGCAGGATCTCATTGCTAATCCATTCCAAAGGCAATAGTTTGCATCTATTAACCCCAAATTCCCAATCCATCCCACTCCCTCCCCCTCCCCCTTGGCAACCACAAGTCTGTTCTCCATGTCCATGATTTTCTTTTCTGTGGAAAGGTTCGTTTGTGCCATATATTGGATTCCAGATATAAGTGATATCATATGGTATTTGTCTTTCTGACTTACTTCACTTAGTATGTGAGTCTCTAGTTCCATCTGTGTTGCTGCAAATGGCATTATTTTGTTCTTTTTTATGGCTGAGTAGTATTTCATTTTGTATATATACCACATCTTAACCCAATTGTCTGTCGATGGACATTTAGGTTGGAAACTCTATATAGTCTCTTCCCATTCTGTCCTTTCATCTGCCCCTGACAACCTCTTTCCCTCTGCTTTAATCTTCTTCTTTTTTTTTTTTTTTGGTGTTTTTAGGGCAGCACTTGTGGCATATGGAAGTTCCAAGGCTAGGGGTCGAATCAGAGCTATAGCCGCTGGCCTACGCCACAGCCGCAGCAACACCAGATCCGAGCTTTGTCTGCGACTTACACCACACCTCATGGCAACATTACATCCTTAACCCACTGAGTGAGGCCTGGAATTGAACCTGCATCCTCATGAATACTAATTGGGTTTATTGCTGCTAAGCCACAACGAAACTCCCTGCTTTTTTTTCTTTCTGCTTTTTTTTTTGTGTGCCTGTACCCCCGGCACATGGAAGTTCCTGGGCCAGGGGTTGAATCCAAGCCACAGTTGTAACCTATGCCACAGCTGTGGCGATGCAGAATCCTTAACCAGCTGCCCTGGGACTCCTTGGTACTAGACTCTTACCAGCCATATGTTTTACACATATTTTCTTCCATTCTGTAGGTCATCTTCTCACTTACTAATAGTATCTTTTGATGCACAGATTTTAAATTTTGCCAGGTCCAATTTACCTATTTTTTCTTCTGTTGCTTATGTTTTTGGTGTCATATCTGAGAAATCATTGCCAAATTCAAGGTCCTAAGATTTTTATTCCCATGTTTTCTTCTAAGTTTTATAATGTTAACTCTTATATTTAGATCTTTAATCCATTTTGCATTAACTTCTGTATCTAGTGTGAAGGGGGTCCAAATTTATTCTTTTGCATGTTGATTTCCAGTTGTTTCACCACCGTTTGTTGAAGATACTATTCTTTCCCCACTTAATGGGGTTGGCATCTTTGTCAAGAATCAGTTGACTGTAGGAGTCCTTTTGTGGTGCAGTGAGTTAAGGATATGGCATTGTCACTGCAAAGGCTTGGGTTGCTCCTGTGGCATGGGTTTGATTCCCGGCTCAGCAACTTCTACATCCTGCCAGTGTAGCCAAAACAAACAAAACAAACAAAATCAATTGACCATAGTTGTGTGGCTTGTTTTCTCTGGACTCTCAATTCCACTCCATTGGTCCAAATGTCTATCCCCTTGCTGGTAACATAATGTTTTTTGTTTTGTTTCGTTTTTTTAACTTATATTATTTATTTATTTATTGCTTTTTAAGGCTGCACCCATGGCATATGGAGGTTCCCAGGCTAGGGGTCAAATCAGAGCTACAGCTGCCAGCCTATGCCACAACCACAGCAATGCAGGATCCGAGCTGTGTCTACAACCTGCACCACAGTTCATGGCAACACCAGATCCCTGACCCACTGACTGAGGTCAGGGGTCAAACCTGCAACCTCATGGTTCCTCGTTGGATTTGGTTCTGCTGCGCCACGACGGAAACTCCTGGTATCATACTTTTGAATGTAATTTCAAAGGAAGATACTTGAGGCTCAACTTGGAAAATGGTTTGCTGGGAGCTGTCCTTATATACAGGGATCATTGCTGAGAGAGCAATTCCAAGACCAAACCCCAAACCCATGGGAGATGGACTAGGGTTTAGCAGTGATGACGGAGATACGGGGAGTTATTTGGCCAAATTTGGACTCAGCAAGTGCAGAAGAGAGTAGTCAAGGCTGATACTGTTTCTGGCTTGGGTACTTGTGCCAATTCCTTACAATGGAAGAGAATATGAAGGTCGAATTTAGGGGGAAGATGGCAAATTCAGTTTTGGATTCTCTAGGTCTGAGATACCTCAATGCCAGAGTGTGTCTGTGTGTTTGTGTGTGTGTGGGGGGTGGGACACGCATATTCACATGAGCCCCTAACACATTCCAGGCCCATATATCTGATCATCACGTTCTTCATGAGGACCCAGAAGGTCCACTGAGAGTTCCTCCTCCCGAGAGCCCCAGAACCCTTGTCTAGGGCCTAGAAGGGTTCATAGAAGTGGAGGTGAGAGTAAGGATTCAGTCCATGATTCCTTAGTCTTTGACTGGACAAAGTGTTTTAGGGCCATCCTCTATCCTCCTCATTTGGGGCCCCCGGGCTTGGGGGCCAAGGCCAACTATGTGGTAACCTCCTTTAGCTCCTTGGGTCTCACCCAAGGCCCTCAACAACCATGCACACTCTTCCCCATACACAACATCCTCTTGGTGGAGGTGAAGGTGTGGGCTGCCCTATCACTGTCGGGCTGAAGCCTTGCCTGTCTGTTGCAGGGTGGAGGAGGAGGACTGAGGGAACAGGAGAAAGGGGGGAAGATCTCCTCTTTTCTCATGGATCAAGGAGGGTCAGCCAGGGTTGAGACTTATGGCTTTGTGCCTAGTGACCCCCTATTGCGCACCTGCCGTGTCAGATGGGGGAAGATTATTCCCTTCCACCGGTTAGGCTTTCCGTCTCATAGGCTGTACCTGACTCACATTTTTCCAGGTTGAAAATACCTCCCTTTATTAGCTATGGTGCGTGTGTGTGTGTGTGTGTGTTTGTGTGTGGTGTGTATGTGTGTACATGTGCAGATTTGTGAGTATGCACACAGGCAGCAGGGGCGATCCTGGGTTTTTTTGGGGTTGAGCCTTTTTATAAGTTTGAGGCTCATCTTTAAGTAGAAGACAGAGGAGATCCTGTTGCGGCTCAGCGGAAATTAATTCAACTAGGAACTATGAGGTTGCCGGTTCGATCCCTGGCCTTACTCAGTGGGTTAAGGATCCGGCATTGCCGTGAGCTGTGGTGTAGGTCACAGACACAGCTTGGATCCTGTGTTGCTGTGGCTCTGGTGCAGGCCGGCAGCTACAGCTCAGGTTAGACTGCTAGCCTTGGGAACCTCCATATGCCATGGGTGCAGCCCTAGAAAAGACAAAACAAACAAACAAACAAAGCATAAGTAGAAGACAGAATTGTGAACATAAAATTAAGAGCAGTCACTTTGGAAAGGAACTGTATAAGCAAGGAGCCTTGAAATTTTAAAATTCATTAGCTTCAGGGTCATATCCCCTCTGCTGCTGATGGTAGGCGAACCCGTCCTTGCTCTGAGGTAGGTTGCAAAGCTGTGCATGAACTGCTTGCTTGTGAAGGCGGGTCCCCCTGGGCTGTCAGCCCTTGATTCCTCTCTGCGCACAGTACCTGGCAGAGAGGGACAGAACAAGTAACTAATGTCTGGAGATGACCTTCAGTGGGCCAAGTGGCCCCTGCCGGACACTGAGACTTCAGTCACCCTGGGTGGCAGGCTTTGTGCTCACCATGTATTAGAGATAAGGAGGATGAGGGGAAAAGTCTCTTGCCCAAGTTTACTAATGCTAGTAAGAGGACCACCTGTGATTTGAACCCAGGGCACATGACTCCAAATCTGGTTTTTCCAAAGCCAAGCCGTAAGAATGCAGAGAAAAATTTATATCTATCTGTCTTTCCTTTCTCTCCTCCCTCCCTCCCTCCCTCCCTTCCTTCCTTCCTTCCTTCCTTCCTTCCTTCCTTCCTTCTTTCCTTCCTTCCTTCCTTCCTTCCTTCCTCTGTTTCTTTCTTGTACTGCACCTGCTGCATATGGAGGTTCCAAGGCTAGGGGCTGAAACAGAGCTGTAGCTGCTGGCCTACACCACAGCCAGAGCAATGCCAGATCTGAGCCGCATCTGCAACCTACACCACAGCTCACAGCAATGCAGGATCCCTAACCCACTGAGTGAGGCCAGGAAGCGAATCCTCACCCTCATGGATATTAGTTGGGTTTGCAACCTGCTGAACCACAATGGGAACTCTCAGGCTCATTTATTGAATATCTACTGTGTGGCAGGTGCTGTGCTAGACTCTTACGGATCTTACTGTCTGGTAGGGAAACCAGCTAGTGTTTCCCAGGGAAGGGGAAATGGACAGGATGCCCTGGGAACGTACAAGTCGACCTCACCTGTCTGGGAGATCTGGAAGGCCTGTAACATCAAAGCTCAGATCTGCAGGGGTGAGGTCATAGGTGTTAGCCAGGGAATGAGGCTGGAGAAGAGGGGAGCCTGACTCATGGAAGGCCAGACTTAACCTGGGAGTCTGACTCTTTGGAGAAACTCAAAGGGAGTTGAGGGATGTTGGAATGGTTGTGGTGTGGTGGTGGTGGTGCGGGCGGAGAGGGAGGGAGTATCGCAGGGCAAGGAGGATGCGAAGGAAGGTGGGGCCAGACACAGGAAGGCCTTTTTTCCTTCTTGCTAAGGACTGGGGATGCTGCCCTGAAGACAACGGGAAGCCATGGGTGGCCTGAGGCGATGGTCTTGGCTGCCCTGAGGGCCTGGGGGCTAGATGACTTTCCTCTCCTTGACTTCTGCTTCCTTCGTATATGATGGAATAACCATACCTAACTTCTGGACTCTGTGTGGATATGGGTAGGGGCATTTGGTTAGCAGATGCGTATGCCTGGCCCTTAGACTTTGCTCAGTAAGTACTGAACAAGCCTCCCTTGCCTGACTTGATCTCCTTCTGCCTCTCCCAGGGGCCCAGTCCTGCTTAAGAACACCATGCATGCAGGTGAGCTGTCCCTAGGATTCCCCGCAGGGAGTGTGGCCTGGGAGTAGGGTGGGGGTGTGGTGGGGTAGCGGGAGGTCCCCCAGCAGCAGGTTGCTGGGTTGAGGCACAGGCTCTCTTTTGGATGACTGCCTGCTCCTCCAGGTAGCCTGCCTCATCCAGAGCAAATTGTTAAGGGTGGCGGGTGGCTCTGCCAAGGCCGCTTTGGGAATCTAGTGCTACAGCCATTCACAGAGTACTTCTGACAACTTAGGGGCTGGCTGGAAGCAGGGTACGTAAGGAGGCTCGCCCTTTCCTTTTTCTACCTTAAGGCGGGAGAGTGTCCCCATCTGCCTCGTGTTTGTGGACTTCCTGCCCTGGCCCTGGCATGGTGCTAGATGCTGGGGATGCCCGGGGGATACGATGTGCCTAGGCTTCCCCAGTGGGGAGTTCATCTCTAGCAGGGGCTAGACCACTAAACCCGTCACTGGAATAAAGTGCCATGAATCATTTGCTCGGAGGAATGAGATGGGCAAGGACAGGAGGAGAAGGTTCCAGGCCAAGGGAACTGCATTTAGGGGCCACGAGCTGTGAGGGAGCAGGGTGTGGTCAAGGAAGAGAAACACAAGGCGTGCAGCTGGCCTGGGGCGGTGGCGGTGGGGGTGGTGGGAGAGCCTTAGGCCAAGGCTGGCAAGGTGGGCTGGGCAGGGTCACGGACCATCTTGGATGTCAGGAAGGGTGCCCACAGGTGAGCCATGGCTGAGTTTGCCTTTTCTCCCCCTCAGGAACACTGCAGGGAGCTCTACAGTCGGCTATTGGAGAAAAGGGGGCAGTGGCATTGAGGGACCTCCAGATCAGGCATGGCTCTGTGTCCAGGGGCGAGTCTGGCCCCCCTTGAAGACTCAGATATGACACCCAGTCTCAACTCCACTCCACCCAGTCCTCAACTCCCAGGTTTAGCCTCCGGCCCCATCTCTGGGCCCAACCCGGACGTGGACCTTGCTCCTATCTTGAATCCACCCCTGAGTCCTGGCTTGGCTCTCGTTCCAGACCTTAATCCAACTCTAAGTCCTGTCTCAGAGGAGACCCCTGGCCTGGGGTCTGATGACACCCCCAGACCTGATGAGAGCTGGGATGTGGCTCCAGCCTCCCTCCAGATCACCGCTGCCCACTCTGGCGAAGACCCGGGTCTGGATGCCAATCAGGTCTCGAGGCCTCACTCCCAGGGGGCCCTATGTGCAGCCTCAAACCTCCTCCTGAGCCCTGGCTCTACAGAGGCCAAGGGTCTGAGCTCAGGGAACCACTCTGGGCCAAATTCTGAGGTGGCTTTCAACTCAGAAGGCAAACACTTTGATTTGGGTCAGAGTAACTCCAACCCTTCCAGGCCTGAATCCAACCCACTTAAAAGGCCTTATTCAAAAGAAGACCTTGTTCTGGGCCACAGCATCTCCAGGCCAGGCTCAAAAGCGCTCCTTATTCCAGCCTCAAACGCTTCTTTGGATCCTGACTCCCATCAGCTGCTCAGCGTGGGCTCAAGAGACATCTCCAAGGTGGACCCGATTGCAGCTGCAAGTTCTCACGGGTCCCTAATCCCAGACACAAAGGAGACCGTCACTTTGGTTTCACAGGACCTCTCTGGGTCCATTTCAAAGAGAGCCTTAGCTGCAGCCTGGAACACGAGTTCGAAGGGAACCATCAGCGGGGCTGCAAACGGCAATCCCAGGTCTGACTTGAACATGACTGTCACTCAGGCTTCATGCTTGACCCTGGTTCCTGGTTCCAATGATGCGATCAGCCTGCACTCCAGCACCCACGGACCCAACTCCACCCTTTCTCCACCCTCGTGCATGACCCTGATCCTGGGCTCCAATGAGACTCTGAGCTTGGGCTCCAGTCTCATCTTCAGTGACACCTCCACCCTGACACTGAGCAGCCAGCAGGACTGTTCTGAGGACAACAGCCTCCACACGGTGCCCCTGGCGGAGGAGCTGGAGAGCTGGAGCGAGATGCCTAGTGTCGGGATGGGCCACTCCGCACTGGGGTTTCCCACCTGCGACACCACAAACAAGGACTCCACGGCCTTCCAGAGCATCCCTCAGGGTGAGTAAGGCCAGGGTGCCAGTCCTGGAGAGGACACTGACCTGGAAGGGCTCTATTCAGACTTGTAGGACATGGAAGGGAAAAGAGAGGGGAAAGGACGGGAACAGCATGCAATGGATAACATGGAACGTATTAATTATACATAAGAGATCTGGTGCTCAGCCTCTGCTTGCTGTGTGACTTGGGACAAGTTACTTAATCTCTCTGAGCTTCAATTTTCTTAACTGTAGTACAGTATGTCCACATAATAATGCTTTCATGCTGTCCAAATTACAAGTCAACTCACTAACAAGACCTACCTTTCTTTCTTGGTAAAGTTCAGACCTGGCTTCTCAGGTCAAGTTGGACTGGTGGAGCAGGCAGGTCTGAGTTTTTGAGATCCCCACCTAAGTGAACCTTTGGGGAACTATCTGGAATCTGTGTCTCATTTCTGATGTGCAGTTCTGTAAATTAATTCTGTAAATCAATTAGTTTTTGACGTTGTAAAGATCTTCTTCCAGTTATTTATATATCCAGATATTTTGTTTGTTCATGCACTAATACCATACGGCAATTAATAATAAAAATACCATGGCTTTGCATTCATATCTGATAGAGTGAGGCTCCCTCTGTAATGTCTTCAAAATTATTCTGAGGACAACAGCATCCACACCATGCCCTAGAAACTATTAAAATACTTTCATTTTTTCCATATAAATTTAAAAATACATTTGTCTAGGTCTTCCAAAACTGTTTCTGGCATTTTTATTGGAATGTTATTAATTTATCCATCTTTTCAACTTCTATTTTCTATAGACTGTGTCCTTTACTAGAATTTAAAAAATTCTCTATAGAAGACTAGAGCATTTTTTTTTTCTTTTTTAGAGCCACACCTGCGGCATATGGAAGTTTCCAGACTAGGGATTGAATCTGAGCTGCAGCTGCTGGCCTATGCCACAGACACACCAACACCAGACCTGAGTGACATCTGTGACCTACACCTCACCTTGCAGCAGGGCGGGACCCTTAACCCACTGAGCAAGGCCAAGGATCGAATCTGCATCCTCATGGATGCTAATCAGGTTCTTAACCTGATGGGCCGCAACAGGAACTCCCTAGTGCATTTTTGAATAGATTAATTCCTAGGTACTTTGTAGTTCTTATTGCTACCAGGAATAGTATCCTATTTTCTTTTTCAAAATTTTATTATTTTATTTTTTAGTATTTATTTTTATTAAAGTATAGTTGATTTACAGTGTTTTCTGTCAATTTCTGCTGTCTAGCAAAGTGACCCAGTCCTACATACATATACATTCTTTTTCTCATATTACCTTCCATCATGTTCTATCACAGTGATTGGACATAGTTCCCTGTGCTTTACAGCAGGACCTCATTGTATCCTAGTTTCTAATATAATTCTTTTTTAATTACTCAATGAATTTTATTACATTTATAGTTGTACAACGATCATTGCAAGCCAATTTTATAGCATTTCCATCCCAAACCCCCAGCGCATCCCCCCACCCCTCCAACCGGTCTCATTTGGAAACCTTAAGTTTTTCAATGTCTGTGAGTCAGTGTCTGTTCTGCAAAGAAGTTCATTGTATCCTTTTTTCAGATTCTACACGTAAGTGAAGCATATGTTGGTGTCTCACTGTCTGACTGGCTTCATTTAGCATGATAGTTTCTAGGTCCATCCATGGTGCTGCAAATGCTGTTATTTCTTTCCTTGTAGTGGCTGAGTAATATCAGCCATTAAATCACATCTTCTTGATCCACTCCTCTGTCGATGGACATTTAGGTTGTTTCCCTGTCTTGGCTATGAAAATAGTGCTGCAATGAACATTGGAGTGCATGTGTCTTTTCGAGTCATGGTTTTCTCTGGATAGATGCCCAGGAGTGGGATCGATGAGTCAACTATTTTTAGTTTCCTGAGAAATCTCCACACTGTTTTCCACAGTGGTTGCACCAATGTACAATCCCACCAACAGTGTACTAGGGTTCCTTTTTCTCCACACCCTCTCCAGCACTTATTGTTTGTAGACTTTGTGGTGATGGCCATTCTGGCTGCTGTAATGTGATAGCTCATAGTGGTTTTGATTCGCATTTCTCTAATAATTAGTGATGTTGAAGATCTTTCACGTCTTCTTTGGAGAATTTTCTGTTTAGATATTTTGCCCATTTTTTGATGGGGTTGTTTGGGTTTTTTTTTTTTTTTTTTTTTTGCATTGAGCTTCAGATGGTGTTTATAAATTTTGGAGATTAATCCCTTGTCAGTCACTTCAGTTGCAAAGATTTTCTCCCATTCTGCATGTTGTCTTTTTGTTTTGTTTAGGGTTTCCTTTGCTGTGCAGAAACTTTTAAGTTTAATTAAGTCCCATTTGTTTATTTTTGTTTTTATTGTCATTACTCTAGGAGGAGGATCTGAGAAGATGGTGTGGTTTATGTCAAAGAGTGTTTGGTGTGTTTTCCTCTAAGAGTTTTACAGTATCTGATGTTATATTTAGGTCTTTAATCCATTTTGAGTTTAGTTTTGTGTATGGTGTTAGGAAGGGTTCTAGTTTCATTCTTTTCCATGTGGCTGTCCAGTTTTCCCAGCACCACTTATTGAAGGGGCTATCTTTTCTCCATTGTGTATTCTTGCCTCCTTTGTCATAGATTAGTTGACTGTAGGTACATGAGTTTAATTCTGGGCTTTCTAGCCTGTTCCACTGATCTATATTTCTGTCTTTGTGCCAGTACCATACTGTTTTGATGACTGTAGCTTTGTAGTATAGTGAAGTCAGGTAGCCTGATTCCTCCAGCTCTATTTTTCTTTTTCAGGGTGTCTTTGGCTATTTTGGGTCTTTTGTGCTTCCAAACAAATTTTAAAATATTTTGTTCAAGTTCTGTGAAAAATGTCCTTGGCACTTGATAGGGATTGAATTGAATCTGTAGGTTGCCTTGGGTAGTATAGTCATTTTGATAATATTCATTCTTCCAATCCAAGAGCGTGGTATGTCTTTCCATCTCTTTGTGTCATCTTTGATTTCTTTCATCAGCATCTTATAGTTTTCAGAGTTCAGGTCTTTTGTTTCTTTAGGTAGGTTTATTCCTAAGTATTTTATTCTTTTCGATGTGATGGTAAATGGGATTGTTTCCCTAATTTCTCTTTCTGATCTTTTGCTGTTAGTATATAGAAATACAGTCTATTTCTGTGTATTAATTTTATATCCATTCCTAATATAATTCTTATTTTGTCCTGATGATGCTAATGATGGAAAGGAACTTTACTTATGGGAGTTGATCTGATTTTATTTATTTATTTATTTTCTCATTTTGGGCTGTCCTGCAGCATATGGAGTTCCTGGGCCAGGGGTCAGATCCAAGCTGTAGTCTCAACCTAAGCCACAGCTGTGGCAACGCCGGGTCCTTAACCCACTGTGCTGAGCTGAGGATTGAGCAAATGCCGCAGCCACAGCAATGCCAGATCTAAGATTCACCTGTGACCTACAGTGCAGCTCATAGCAATGCCAGATCCCCGACCCACTGAGCAAGGCCAGAGATCGAACTTACATCCTCATGGATACTAGTTGGTTTTGTTTCCGCTGCACCACAATGGGAACTCCCAAGTTGATCTTTTTTAAAAAAACAACTTTTTTGGTGTTCCTGCTGTGGCACAGAGGGTTAAAGATCTGGTGTTGTCTCTTTAGCAACTTGGGTCACTGCTGAAGCTTTGGTTTGATCCCCAGCTGGGGAACTTCAACATGCTGCATGCGTGGCCAAAACACAGCAAAAAACAAAACAGCTTTATTGAGATAACATTTACATATCATTAAAGTCACTCAAAGTGTACAATTTAATGACTTTAAAATATATGCAGTATTTGCAAATATCACCACGATCAATTTTAGGATATTTTCATCACCCCCCAAAAATCCCAAACCCGTTAGTTATCACACCCAGATGTTTTCAAGATTCCTTCATGTTGCAGCCTGTGTGTCATGTACTTCACTCCCCTTTGTGGCTGAATGATATTCCACTGCATCGATATATCACATTCATTTTATCCATTCATCAATTGATGGACATTTGGGTTGTTTCTAGTTTTGGGGTTTTTTTTGGCCATGCTTTAGACATGTGGACATTCCCAGGCCAGGGATTGAATCCAGTGCCACAATAGTGACTGGCACCATTGCAGTAACAACACCAATCTTTAACCTGTTGTGCCATAAGGAAACTCCAGCTTTTGGCTATTTTGAATAATGTTACTCTAAGCATTCATGCGCAAATTTTTAAATGGGTGTGTTTTCATTTCTTTTTGGTATATACTTAGGAGTAGAATTGCTAGGTCATATGGTAACTCTATGTTTAATCATTTGAAGACCTGCCAGAATGTTTTCCAAAGTTGCTGAACTATTTTACATTCCCACCTGCAGTGTATGAGGGTTCTAATCTTTCTTTCTTTCTTTCTTTCTTTCTTTCTTTCTTTCTTTCTTTCTTTCTTTCTTTCTTTCTTTCTTTCTTTCCTTCCTTCCTTCCTTCCTTCCTTCCTTCCTTCCTTCCTTCCTTCCTTCCTTCCTTCCTTCCTTCCTTCTTTCTTTCTTTCTTTCTTTCTTTCTTTCTTTCTTTCTTTCTTTCTTTCTTTCTTTCTTTCTTTCTTTCTTTCTTTCGTCTATTTAGGGCTGCGTTGGCAGCATATGGAAGGCCCCAGGCTAGGGGTAAATCAGAGCAGTAGCCACTGGCCTATGCCACAGCCACAGCAACATGGGCTCTAAGCTGCGTCTGCAACCTACGCCACAGCTCATGGCAGTGCTGGATCCTTAACCCACTGAGCAAGGCAAGGGGTTGAACCCACATCCTCATGGATCCTAGTCGGGTTCTTTAACTGCTGAGCCATGAAGGGAACTCCCTGGTCTGTCTTTTTCACTATAGCCATCCTAGTGGGTATGAAGTATCTCAATGCGGTTTTGATTTGCATTTCTCTGATAGGTAATAATATCGAGTGACTTTTCATATGCTCATCAGCCACTTCTATATCTACTGTGGATAAATGTCAGTTCAGAAACTTTGCCCATTTAAAAAATTGGGTCACGTGTCTTTTTTTTTTCCTACACCTACGGCATATGGAAGTTTCCAGGCCAGGGACTGAACCTGTACCATATCAGGAACCCAAGCCATTGCAATGACAACACTGGATCCTTAACCCACTGTGGCACAGGAGAACTCCCATGGATCTTTTTATTTTTTACTTTTATTTTGCTTTTTAAGGATGTACCCATGGCATATGAAAGTTCCAGGGCTAGGGGTCCAATCAGAGCTACATATGCCGAACTACACTACAGCCACAGCAATGCAGGATCTGAGCAGCATCTTCGAACTACACCACAGCTCATGGCAATGCCAGATCCTTAACCCACTGGGTGAGGCCAGGGATAAAACCTGCATCCTCATGGATCTTGGGATCATAAATCTCTGAGCCATGAAGGGAACCCCCCCACATGTCTTTTTATTATTTAGTTGTAAATGATCTCTATATATTCCAGATATGTTATATTCCTTATTCCCAGATAAGAGACATACTTTATCAGATATATAATTTGCCAGTATTTTCTAACCTATGGGCTGTCTTTTTGCTTTGTTTTATGGCATTCTTTGAAACAAAGATTTTTTTCACTTCAATGATGTCCATTTTATCTATTTTTTCTTTTATTTTTTGTGCTTTTGGCATCATAGTTAAGAAATTATTGGAGTTCCTATTGTGGCGCAGCAGAGACTAATCTGACTAGTATCCATGAGGATGCAAGTTCGATTCCTGGCCTTGCTCAGTGGGTCAGGGATCCGGCATTGCTATGAGCTGTGGTGTAGGTCGCAGACACGGCTTGGATCCCCTATTGCTGTTGCTATGGTGTAGCTCTGATTTGACTGCACTGCAGCTCTGATTTGACCCCTAGCCTGGGAACTTCAATATGCGGCAGGTGTGGCCCCAAAAAACAACAACAACAAAAAACCAAACAACAACAACAAAAAAGCAAAATAAGAAGTTATTACCTAGGAGTTTCCATAGTGGCTCAGCAGAAACAAGTCCAACTAGAAACTATGAGGTTGCAGATTTGATCCCTGGCCTCACTCAGTGGGTTAAGGATCTGGCATTGCCATGAGCTGTCGCAGACTCAGCTTGCATCCTGCGTTGCTGTGGCTGTGGTGTAGGCTGGCAGCTGTAGCTCCAATTTGACCCCTAGCCTGGGAGCCTCCATATGCTGCAGGTGTGGCCCTAAAAACAAAAACAAACAAAAAAAATTATCACCTAATCTAAGATCATAGTTATGCCTATGTTGTCTTCTAAGAGTTTGATAATTTCAGTTCTAAAATTTGGATATTTTATCCATTTTGAGTTAACTTTTTTTGTTTGCACTTATGCATATAAAAAAGTTCAGTAACACTCATTTTTTATTTTTTATTAAAAATATTTTTTATTATGGTTGATCTACAATGTTCTGTTAGATTCTGCATATGGCAAAGTGACCCAGCCACACACATATTTTATATATATATATATATATATATATATATATATATATATATATTCTTTTTCTCATATTATCTCCTATCGTGTTTTACCACAAGAGATTGGATATAGTTCCCTGTATTATACAGCAGGCCCTTATTGCTTATCCATTCTAGATGTAATAATTTGCCTCTACCAGTACCAAACTCCCCATCCATCCCACTCCATCCCCTTCCCTTGGCAACTACAAGTCTGTTCTTCAAATCTGTGTGTCTGTTTCTGTTCTGTAAATAGGTTCATCTGTACCATATTTTAGATTCCAGATGTTTTCTCTTTCTGACCTACTTAGCATGAGACTCTCTAGCTGCATCCATGTTGCTGCAAATGGCACTATTTTGTTGTTTTTTATGGATGAATAGTATTCTATTGTGTATATGTACCACGTCTTCTTAATCCATTTATCTGTCAGTGGACATTTAGGTTGTTTCTATGCCTTGGCTATTGTGAACTATGCTGCAGTAAACATAGGGGTGCATGTATTTTTTCAATGAAAGTTTGGTCTTGGAGTTCCCATTGTGACTCAGTGGGTTAAGAACCTGAGTAGCATACATGAAGATGTGAGTTCGATTCCTGGGGTTTGCTCAGGGGGTTAAAGGAGACTGCATTGCCATGAGCTGTGGTATAGATCAAAGATACAGCTTGGATCCTGCCTTGCTGTGGCTGTGGTATAGACGTGCAGTTGTAGCTCCAATTCAGTCCCTAGCCTGGGAACTGCCATATGCCACAGGTGTGGTCCTAAAAAGCAAAAAAAAAAAAAAAAAAAGGAAAGTTTTGTTTGGATGTATGCCCAGCAGTGGCATTGCTGGATCATATAGTAGTTCTATATTTAGTTTCCGGACGTACCTCCATACTGTTTCCCACAGTGGTTGTACCAGTTTACATTCCCATCAACAGTGCAGGAGGGTTCCCTATTCTCCACACCCTCTCCAGCATTTGTTATTTGTCAATTAATTGATGGCCATTCTGACTGGGGTGAGGTCATACCTCCTTATAGCTTTTTTTTTTTTTAAGATTTTTATTTTTTCTATTATAGTTGATTTCTGCTGTACAGCAAAGTGACCTAATCATTCATATGTGTGTGTGTGTATGTATATATACACATATATATTCTTTTTCTCACCTTATCCTCCATCATGCTCCATCACAAGTGACTAGGTATTATTCTCTGTGCTATACATCAGAATCTCATAGCTTATCCACTCCAAATGCAATAGTTTGCATCTACTAACCCCAAATTCCCAGTCCATCCCACTCCCTCCCATTGGCAGCCACAAGTCTGTTCTCCAAGTCCATGAGTTTGTTTCTTTTCTGTAGAAAGTTTCATGTGTGCCATATATTTGATTCTAGATATAAGTAATATCATATGGTATTTATCTTTCTCTTCTGACTTACTTCACTTAATATGAGAGTCTCTAGTTCTATCCATGTTGCTGCAAATGGCATTATTTTGTTCTTTTTATGGCTGAGTAGGATTCCATTGTGTATATATACCACATCTTCTTAATCCAATCATCTGTTGATGGACATTTAGGTTGGCTATTGTGAATAGTGCTGCAATGAACATAGGGGTGCATGTATCTTTTTCTTTCTTTTTTTTTTTGTCTTTTTTTTGCCATTTCTTGGACCACTCCCGCGGCATATGGAAGTTCCCAGGCTAGGGGTTGAATCGGAGCTGTAGCCGCCAGCCTACGCCAGAGCCACAGCAACGTGGGATCCGAGCCCCGTCTGCAACCTACACCACAGCTCACAGCAACGCCGGATTGTTAACCCACTGAGCAAGGGCAGGGACTGAACCCACAACCTCATGGTTCCTAGTTGGGTTCGTTAACCACTGCGCCACGACGGGAACTCCCATGTATCTTTTTCAATGAAAATTTTGTCTAGATAAATGCCCAGGAGTTGGATTGATGGGTCACATGGTAGTTCTATATTTAGTTTTCTGAGGATCCTCCACACTGTTTTCCACAGTGGTTGTACCAATTTACATTCCCATCCGCAGTGAAGGAGGGTTCCCTTTTCTCCACACCCTCTCCAGCATTTGTTATTTGTTGACTTGTTCTTTTTCCCTTTTTCTTTTTTCTTTTGTCTTTTATCTTTTTAGGGCCGCACTTGCAACATATGGAAGTTCCCGGGCTAGGGGCCAAATGGGAGCTACAGCTGCTGGCCTACACCACAGCCACAGCAACTTGAGATCCGAGCTGCATCTGTGACCTACACCACAGCTCACCACAATGCTAGATCCTTAACCCACTGAGCAAGGCCAGGAATCAAACCTGAGTCCTCATGGATGCTAGTTGGGTTCGTTAACCATTGAGCCACGATGGGAACTCCTGTTGACTTGTTAATGATGGCATTCTGATACCGGTGTGATGTGGTACCTCATTGCTGTTTTGATTTGCATTTCCCTAATGATTGGTGATGTCGAGCATTTCTTCATGTGCTTGTTGGCCATCTGTATATCTTATTTGGAGAAATATTTATTCAGGTCTTCTGCCCATTTTTCAATTGGATTGTTGGTTTTTTTGCTGTTGAGTTGTGTATGTTGTTTGTATATTATAGAGATTAAGCCCTTGTCCGTTGCATCCTTTGAAACTATTTTCTCCCATTCTGTAGGGTGTCTTTGTGTGTGTGTGTGTGTGTGTGTGTGTGTGGTTTTCTTTGCTGTGCAAAGCTTTTAAGTTTCATTAGGTCCCATTTGTTTATTTTTGTTTTTATTTCTTTTACCTTGGGAGATTGACCTAAGAAAACATTTGTACAGTTGATGTCATCTCATTGTAATTTTGATTTGCATTTCTCTAATTATTAGTGATGTCGAGAAGCTTTTCATGTGCCTGTTGTCCAGCTGTATGTCTTCTTTGGAAAAATGTCTGTTTGGGTCTTCTGCCCTTTTTTTTTTTTTTTTTTTTTAATTTTTATTTTTTTATTTTTGTTGATGTTGTTGTTGTTGCTATTTCTTGGGCCGCTCCCTCAGCATATGGAGGTTCCCAGGCTAGGGGTCTAATCGGAGCCGTAGCTGCCAGCCTATGCCAGAGCCACAGCAACGAGGGATCCGAGCCGCGTCTGCAACCTACACCACAGCTCACGGCAACGCTGGATCCTTGACCCACTGAGCAAGGGCAGGGATCGAACCCGCAACCTCATGGTTCCTACTCGGGTTCGTTAACCACTTCGCCACGACGGAAACTCCTTTTTTTTTTTTTTTGCCCATTTTTTGATTGTTTTTTTTTTCTTCCCATTGTGTTGTATGAGTTGTTTATATATTTTGGAGATTAAAACCTTGCTGGTTGCATCATTTGCAACTATTTTCTTCCACTCTGTAAGTTGTCTTTTCATTTTTTTTTTTATGGTTTCCTTTGCTGTGCAAAACTTTTAAGTTTGATTAGGTCCCATTGGTTTTTTTGTTTGTTTATTTGTTTTTGCTTTTTAGGGCCGCACCCACAGCACACGGAGGTTCCTAGGTTAGGGGTCTAATCCGAGCTGTAGCTGCCAGCCTATGCCACAGCCACGCCAGATCCGAGCCACATCTGTGACCTACACCACAGTTCACAGCAACGCCGGATCCTTAACCCACTGAGCAAGGCCAGGGATCGAACCTCCCACCTCATGGTTCCTAGTTGGATTTGTTAACTACTGAGCCACGACAGGAACTCCCTGCACTGTGTCTTTTTAAAAAATATGTTGTGTTTTCCAACCCATAGTCCATTTATGTTTAATGTAATTATGCATAGTTTAAAATTGTTTTTAGAATTTTTTATTGAAATGTAGTGATTTACATTATGGCTAATTTGATAGCTACCATCTTATGTTTGTGTTCTTTGTTCTCTTGCTCTCTGTTTATTTTGTTCTCCTTTTGGGTTCTTTGTTTGTTTGTTTTTGCCTCCCTCTTTTCTCCCTTACTTGTATGGAAATCAT
The DNA here is from genome assembly GCF_016906955.1 of Phacochoerus africanus. NCBI lineage: Eukaryota > Metazoa > Chordata > Mammalia > Artiodactyla > Suidae > Phacochoerus > Phacochoerus africanus. The sequence continues at coordinate 157,222,226 of NC_062551.1, read as the reverse complement.
ATACTCTTTTAGTCTTAGTGATTTTCTAGAAGCTGCAGTGTGCATATTTAATTGATCAAAGTCCAAATTAATCAATGCATTTATCTTCCTCCCAAACAGTTTAAGACATATGCTAACCCCATTTAACACCTCACCCCATAATTTATATGCTCTCCTGGAAATATATATTAATCCTGTCTTTTTCTTAATCCTGTAAACATTATTATTATTATTATTATTTTGTCTTTTTGCCATTTCTTGGGCCACTCTCGTGGCATATGGAAGTTCCCAGGCTAGGGGTCGAATCGGAGCTGTAGCCACCAGCCTACGCCAGAGCCACAGCAGCTTGGGATCCGAGCCCTGTCTGCGACCTACACCACAGCTCACGGCAACACCAGATCATTAACCCACTGAGCAAGGGCAGGGATCAAATCCACAACCTCATGGTTCCTGGTCAGATTCGTTAACCACTGAGCCACAACGGGAACTCCACGTTATTATTATTTATATAGTTAATATCCTTATGTTTACATGAATATTAACCTCTTTCTTTTCCTTATTTGCTTATTGCATCTCAAAATTTCTTTTGCCTGAATTATGTCCTTTAGAATTTCCTTTAGCAAATTCTGCTGATAGCCAACTCTTTGCATTTTTTTTCTGAAAATGCTTTTATTTGTACTTTATTTAAAAAATTTTTAAATAGGGAGTTCCCTTCGTGGCTCAGTGGTTAACAAACCCAACTAGTATCCACGAGGATGTGGGTTTGATTCCTGGCCTCGCTCAGTGGGTTTAGGACCTGGTATTGCCGTGAGCTGTGATGTAGGTTGCAGATGTGGCTCAGATCCCACGTTGCTGTGGCTGTGGCGTAGGCTGGTGGCTACAGCTCTGATTCGACCTCTGAAAACCTCCGTATGCTGCTGCCGCTGCAGCCCTAAAAAAAGACAAAATTTTTTTTAAATAATAAAAACTTGCGTAAGATTTAAAAGTACAAACCCTGTATGCAAAAATGTATAAACATTTTTTTCTGAAATTTGATAAGTCGCCAAATGATGCCCTATCATTCCTGAATTTTATTGTGTATTTCTTACAAAAAAGGATAAAGTTAACAGTCAAAAATCATGACAATAGTACTGATAAAATGCTACCATCTAACCCTCAGGCCCCATTCAAATGTCACCAATTATCCCAGTAATGTTCTTTATTTTTTTTTAAAAAGTATCCAGCTCAGAATCACACAGTGCACTTTTTTGTCTGGTCTATTTTGTTTCCCTCAGTCCTCAGACTTTCCCTGACTGGCATGTCCTCGATACCTTGGAAGAGGACAGGCCAGCTCCTTTGGAAGATGTGCCTAAGTGTGTTTGTCTGATGTTTCTGCTCGATCAGATTCATGTCATACATCTTTGGCAGGAAGAGCAGAGGCGTGATGCTGGGTTTTTCTCACTGCAGCTTATCCGGCAGTGTATGATTTTGAACCATTACTAGTGATGTTACTTCAATTGCTTGAGGACAAGGGTTTCTACTAAGATTCTCCACTCTAACATTATTGTTTACTCCTTTATGATATATACTATGTATTTAGTATTTTGCAAAAAAATTAGGGAGGTACTTTGGAACTTTGTAAATACCCCATTTCTCATCAAACTTTCATTTGCCGTCTTTTCACTTGTGGTCTCCCGGTTTACTCAATGGACTATAATCTGCTGCTACCATCATTTCATGTGATACTCAGACTTTTCCCAGTTTGACCAGTGGCATCCTCTTTGAGCAAGCTTTTGTGTCTCTTTGAGATGTTCCCATAATTCCTTGAGCTCTCATCCTTGTTTTCTGGTATATGATGTCTCAGGTTCATCCTGTACTTTCTCCACCCAAGTCCTAGAATAAGCCATTTCTCCAAGGAGCCTTGTATCTTTTAGTGGAGAATGGTAATTAGAAGCCAAGATTTTGGTGCTAGTTATATTCACTGCTATTGAGGTGTCTCTGCTTCTCACTATTGTCTTCATCTTCCAGCAGCCTCTGGTGGCCAAGATGCCCCTGAAGTTCTAGGGTCTTCCTTTTTGGGCTTCCCCTCAACCCCTTAAATTAAGGGCTATATTGGCCCTGCTCAGCCATTGCCCATACCTGGACCAATCCCTCTGGCTGGGGGCATAGGAATCTCTAATTGGCCAAGTGTGGGTTCCAGGTCCACCTTTATATTTTTGTTTGTTTATGGAAGTATAGTTAATTTGCAATATTATATTAGTTTCAAGTGTAAAGCCTTATTTGAAGAAGGCTGATGGGTGGAGTTTGCAGAATTCAGCTTCACCTAGCTACATGGAATGAGTATCCCACAGGGAAGACAGGGGCTTTTTCACCAGAAGAAAGATAAGCAGATCTGGGGCTGCCAAAATAGTGCATGTCTACTCTAACAAAGAAGAGATTAGCTATAAATTGTGATAACAACTGGAAGAAGAGAATAGGATGACACCTGAGAGAATCACAGTGGGCCCTCCATTAGCTTGAAGGTCAGGGGAGGCCTCTCTGAGGAGCAGCAGGCAAGCAGAGCCCTGAAGGATGGGGCTCTACCTGGACACGGGGATATGGCGGTGGAGGGGCCCAGGTGGAGGTAACCACTTGTGCAAGGGCCCTGAGGGGGAAGCTTGCTGGGCCTGTATGGAGACCAGAGTGGTGGGAGCATGGTGAGCGAGGGGGAAGGAGGGGGAGGCAAGGCTGGGGAGGTGGGCAGGGGAGACAGGCGGGAAGCACCTTAAAGGCACTAACAAGGATGCTGGCTTTATGCTCAGTGGAGTAGGGTGCCCATGAAGGTGTGTTAGGGATGGGAGCTCAGCTTGGCTACTGGAGGAGGACGGATTGGAGGGGGGCAGTGGGGGAAGGGAGAGAGGACCGTGTTTCTCCATGTTTGTGCCTTCCCTCCTCTCTCCTCAATGGAACCATGCTGTGCAGGCACCTTCGAAGAAGTAGACTCGTGCCTGGTGAAGGTGCCAGAGCAGAGAGCAGATGGCAGCAAAGTGGCTCTGGTATGCTTCCTGCCAACCCCCACCTGACTTTCCTGGGATGCCCTCTCCCCCCACCCTCCACCCCGTCTGCAGCCCCAGTATTCCTCGTTTCTCTGCCCCGCTCTTCTTCCCTCGGTACTCATCACCATGCGAGGTGCCGTCGGCTTTACTAGTTCCTTAGAGTTACCTTATTGCTCCTTAGTCTCTTGCACGGGGATGCATCCTCCACACATCAGGGGTTTTTGCCTGTGTCCTTCCTGGCTGTATTCCCAGCATCCAGAGCAGTGCCTAGATCAGAGGGCCTCAAGTTTTTTTAAACAACTGAATGGATTGGGAGAGGGTCTCAAAAAGGGGAAGAAAAGCTAGAAAGGACCTTTTTCAGGACACAGGCCCCAACCCAGATCTTGGCCACACAGCAGGCCTTGGGAGGCCAGAGAAAGCCAGCATCTACAGGACTTGGTGAGGGCCACCGGACCGGCTAGTGGATGTGCATGTGACACACGGAGTGTGGTGGGTCCGCCTGGTTGGTGGACAGAGTCTAGAGGCAGAGGGTCCACCCAGGCCAGGCCATGCAGGAAGGAGGACCTGCCCTCAGGCTGCTGTAAAGCAAGTTCCAGTCCGTAGGGTAACACGGGGGGGGGGGGGGGGGGAGTGGAGGTGGGGGGAGGTCACAGGGCCAAGAACAGGTCTTGCATTCGGAGAGCTTCTGTCCTCATGCCCTGCCATTCTTCTAGCTGTCCACCTTGCACTTGCCACACAGGCCTTTCTCTTATCTCACACATGCCACACTCATTCCTGCCCCAGGGCCTTTGCACTTGTCATTCCTCCTGTCAGGAAGGTTGTTCTCATCCATAAAATGGGCATAGTAAGGTTGGAGGGAGGCCTGTGTTAGATAAAGTATGCACAACACTGGGCATGGTACTTGTCACCCAAAAGGCTTATTACTGCCATCCTCCAACAAATTGTATGGTGTCCCCATTGTGTGTCAGGCACTGTTTCAGGCCCCAGAGATACAACAGTGAACTGACATTTCGTCCGAGGTAGACAGGCAGACCTGCCCCCTAGTTTTTTGGTATGGCTACCTCTTGTCATTCAGGTCTCAGCCCAAGTGTCACCTCCTCTAAGGGGCCTTCCCTGACTTTCAGTCTAAATTAGCTCTCCCTCTACCATCAGTTTTGCAGTTTATCAATGACTATTTAACAAGCCACGCCCAAACCTAATGGTTTAAAATGTCCATTGGCTGCTGGGGGAGTAAGGATGGGAGGGACCCAATGTCTCCTGATTCTAAAATGTGCCTGGGCCCCGTGGGGTAGTTCTTCGGCTCTGCCTGGTGTAGACCGAGCTCACTCGGAGGGGCTGAACCATCCGTGATTACCCTGATCTTCTAGGGAATCTCACATGGTGTCCTCATTCATTTTGTGGTCTGGTCTAGGCTTTCTAGCAGCATGGTGGCTGGATTCCAGCAGGAAAAAGCTGCTAGTTCCCTTCAGGATTGGGCCAGGGTCTAGCACAGCACCACTTCCACATCCTTCGATTAGTCCAAACAAGTGTTGGAATGAGCCCAGAGTCGAGGGCATCTGTTCTCTTAACAGGAGGAGTGGGAAAGAACTTGTAGCATCTTTAACCCATCACACTGTCCACCAGACTCACTTGTTTCGCTTTCTCACACACACACACACACACACACACACACACACACACACGCCATAGGCCATGCCTATGGCATGTAGAAGTTCCTGGGCCAGAGATGGAGTCCATGCCACAGCAGCACCCCGAGCTGCTGCAATGACAACGTCAGATCCTTAACCCACTGCATCACAAGGGAACTCCTTTTTAAAAATTTTAATTTGACCTATTTATTTATTTTTTTTTCCTCTACGTCTTATCTATTTCATGTTTTCTTCTTCTTCTGCCTGGAGGGAATGAGAGGTAAAAGATTGACTGGACGCAGAATGCCTCATTCAGGCTTGTGTGGGATTCCTAGGAGGCATTCCTCACGGTGGGGTTTCAGCCTGAAAGGTCGGGACCCTTGCTGTCCCATCAGTTCCTGCCTTTTTTCCCTCACCGGACTGGAGAGGAGCGTGTGCTTCTGGTCCTCCCCCAAATACCGCCTTACAGGGACTGTCCCCAACCTCTCTGCTGCCGCCACCATCACCTCAAATCTTCACCCACCCCCAGCTCCCCCGGAGTCCCTTGCTTCTCCTGAGCTGATGCTGGGGGCCTGGCTGCTGGGGAGGAGCATGCCGGCTTGCCCGCGGGTCATGGGCCGTTCAGGACCAGGTTCAGTGTGGCTCTCACCCTGTGGCTTTACCTTCTGCTGCCCCCAAGAATGTCATCAGCCTCCGGAGGAACCAGGATGTGCTGGATGGGGAAGAAGGGAAGAAGACGACGATCAAGAAGATGATGGTGCGGGAGCGGCGTGCGGGTCTGTGGCATTGGGTGGGGAGGGGGCGGGAGTCCTGAGCCCACCCACAGAGGAGGCGGGGGTGGGTGGGGTGGGGTGGGGGCGGGGTGCGGGTTGAAGTGGGGAGAGGACAGTCGCCGAGGCGGGACCCTCGGGCTTGGGTCAGCTCCACCTCTAACGGCCGCCCACCTACCCTGATGGAGCGCCCCCCAGTCGCTCCTTTTCTCTGAGCCTCGCTCATTCTCTGGCAAATGACTGTGACACCACCTGTGTCACTGGCTTGTTGGGAGGATGCCACCAAAGATTCGGTCACTGTAAATCCTTAGGCACCTGCAAGCAGCCCTTATTATTTTATACAACATTTCCCCCCAGATTCCTCCTGGTGGAGAATGGCTGAGTGTTTCCTTTTCACTTTGCTAAATGCCATCGCTTCTCAGTTATCCACCAGAATGTTTGGGCTGGGATAACCACTGAAGTTTCCAGAATTATATTTAGCTATAAATAGCAGGAAAACAAACAAACAGACAAACCCTTGCCTTTGATACTTTCATTGAATGAACATTAATGGAGCGCCTACTGGGTGTAGTGCTAGATCAAAATTTGAAGTAATTACAAGTACATTTTCAGGGAATTCAGCTGGATGCCTTTCACGGTCTGTGCATGGTGTTTTTTGCTCTGGGCCAGTCCGTGGCTTAGACACACTTCCCCACCACGAGGCTGCGGAAACAGTTCTTGCTGAGCCCTGCCTGTGGGGGTGCCGTGGGTCAGGGCTTAGTGTGTCTCTGTGGCCTTGATCTAGGGCTCTGGGCAGGGTTTGAGCAGTTGGCTGCTTCCCCCAATGGGAGGGCCGGGGCAGGGAGTGGAGGCCCAGGCTGAGGGGCTGCCTCTGCCCGCTCCTTGTGAGGAGGGGTGGCCTTGGCCTTGGTGGTCTGCAGCGGCCTGCCCCCTCACTCTGTGGTTCCCTGTCCAGAGGCAGATCCAGGAGGAGCCTCTGGACTCCCTCTCGAGCTCCATCCGCCAGCAGGCCATGGAGACCCTGACCCAGCTGAGGTGACCACGGCCCCCCCTCCCTCCACCCAGGGGCTCCGCCTGTCTCTTCTGGAGCCTGTCTCCGTGCCCCCCCCGCCCACTCCCTCGCCTTTTCCTTTCCCCTCGCCCAGCCCCTGCCTTCTGTGGATCTGAACCTCAGCCCTCATCCCAGCCCTGCGTCCTTCGCCTCCAGCCCCAGCCCCAGGCCCCCGCCCCTGCCTCCGTTCATGCCCTTGCCTTCTGTCTCTTCCCCAGTCTTTCCCAGCCGGTCCTGGGCCTGCGGGAGCGGTCGGAGCTGGTGAACACGTGCGTGAAGAGTGTCTTCTCCCTGCCCTCTGTGCAGGCCATGCAGGAGAAGGACGAGGCGAAGGCTGAGGCCATACAGGTGAGGCGGGGTCCTCCCTGGCGGGACCCTGGGGCTGTCGAGTGTCCTCAGAGCGAGACACATTCCTGGACTCCCAGCAGGGATAGGAAGGGTGTTCTAGGAGGTAGATTTTTCTTTCTTTCTTTCTTTCTTTCTTATTTTATTTATTTATTTTATTTATTTATTGCTTTTTTGGTCCACACTCCCTGCTTATGGAAGTTCCTAGGCTAGGGGTCAAATTGGAGCTACAGCTACCAGCCTACACCAGAGCCATAGCAATGCCAGATCCCAGCCATGTCTGTGACCTACATCACGGCTCATGGCAACGCGGGATCTTGAACCCACTGAGAGAGGCCAGGGATCGAACCCGCATCCTTCTGGATACTAGTCGGGTTCTTAACCCACTGAGCCACAATGGGAACTCCCTAGGAGGTGAATTTGGCTCTTCACCCTCCTACTCAAGCAGCTCGGGCAATTCACTTCCCCCTTTCCCGACCTGAGACACTCGGGAAATATTTGGTGAGTGAATGACTCTGCAGCATAAAGGATCCCTCATCTGAAGCACTGCCCATTTTGGGCTCCGCCCTATGAGAAGGATGTGGGCAGATGTTGGCACAGCCTCAGGAGGTGGCAGGCTTAGGAGGAAAAAGCTTGAGGACTGGGAGAGTTGGCACTAAGTCTTGGAAATAGAACCTCAAGGGGCTCCCATGGGCTCTTCAAACTCTGGCAGGATTGTCCCAGGAGGAGTGATCAGAAGTGACCTTTTGTATGGGATAGGGTCAGCAGAGCAGGGTAGGGGAGAGGGATTTCAGCTCTGGGAGAGGCACGTGCATGCATCCTTGCATTCAGTAAGTATTAACTAAGTGCCTAATCCAGAATCACAGGGGTGAGATATAGGAGGACTGAGGGCAGGGGGGAAATGACATTATCAAAATATTGTACAAATAAGTGCAAAATTACCACAGTGGCAAATGTTGTAAGCAAGAAGTACTATAAAGAGCCTGGAATGGGAGGCCCTGACCCTTGCTGGGGGCAAGGGATCATGGTGCTGGAGGTGAGAGTTTACAGAAGAGCTAACTAGCTGAAGGGGGTGGCAGAAGGAACAATCTGTGCACAGAAGGAACAGCCTTAGTGCAGAGAACATGGTGACTTGCAAGGATGACGAGGAGGCAGTATGGCTGGAGCCCAGGGGACAAGGTGAGAGAGCAATGGGGACCAGACCAACTACAGCCTGAGGGCCCTGGGTCCAAGGTGGTGGGTCCAAGTCAAACTCCAAGTGGTATCCTTGAAAGAAGTCCCCAAGGAGAGGCGGGGAATCCCTGCTGGGTGCCAAGAGGGTGGAGAGCCACCTTGTAGTACCAGACCAGGCCAGCAGAGGTCAGTGCTGCCCAGGGATGGGCTGCAGTTGGACCGGAAGGAGGAGGTGGCTCATGAGGCTTGGTTGGTGGTGGTGGAGTAAGCCTGGTGTGCGCAGACTCCGGGAGCCTGGACAGTGACAACCTGGAAGGTAGATGTGGGGAGCCGGTGCAAAGAGGGGAGGCAGGGGAGAGAGGGTCTCACGTACACTGCTCAGCCTCGTGTCTGTGTAATGCTTGCACCGTCCTAAGACAATCTAAACTGGGGTGTGAATGAAGAAGGAGGAAACTGAAAAGGAGAGAGATGGCTCCTGGAAGGAGCAACTTAGAAGATCTCTTTGGGTCTAGGACCAGCAGTTTAAAAAAGGATCAGAGCACCTCTTGGGTTCAGTAATAAAAGGCTCACAGTTCTAGAGCGTTATCCTACCCATCTTCTCATTTGCGCCTCACAAATTCAAACTTCCTTGTTGGGTGGCCTTGGACACACTCATGCCTCCTCATTTGTACAATGAGGAAAACTTTGAGGGCCAAGTGATATGGTTGTGCAAATCACAAGGCACTCACCAGGCCCATGGCAGATTCTCAGTAAAGGCTGGACCTCTGCTTCCTCCCTTTGAAAGTGAAGAAGCATAGGGATAAGCAATTGTTTGATGAGAAAATTATCACCCATGGAGAGGAAGTAATTTGTCCAATATCGCAAATCGAGGTTCGTCTCAGAGGTAAGATCAGAAAGCAGTTCTCCTGGGTCTGAGTACCTCTTCCTCCCCAGACCCACAGCAGGGGTTGCCAGGGTCTGGGGTCTACTCCAGAGACCCCCTAGTGGCTTGGTCCTCCTCCTGTCCACAGACACTTTACCATCAGACCTTGGATGCCCTGCAGACACTGCTCAACGCCCTCTTTGTTGAGGATCCCACTCCTGCTGGGCTGAAGAGCATCTTGGAGGTGTGGGGACAGGGAGGGGAGGAAGGGCAGAGTGGAATGGAGAATCGACTCCAGAGAACTGGGGGAGCGGGGCTGGACCCAGAAAGAGTGATTTGACTTCAGGATGTCATCTTGTACAAGGTTTCTGCTTCTCTGCCCCTTTCACAGGCCCCGTCCCGAACTCCTGCCCCTTCACTTTCTCCTTAATCCCCCATACTCCTGCTATAGCTGCCCCCATATCCTTTCTTTCTTCTTCTTCTTCTTCTTCTTCTTCTTTTTTTTTTTTTTTTTTTTTTTGCTTTTTAGGGCCGCACCTGCTGCATATGGAAGTTCCCAGGTTAGGGGTTGACTTGGAGCTACAGCTGCCAGCCTACACCACAGCCACAGCAGTGAAGGATCTGAGCCACATCTGTGACCTACACTACAACTCACGGCAACGCCGGATCCTTAACCCACTGAACGAGGCCAGGGACCGAACCCGCAACCTCATGGTTCCTAGTCGGATTCCTTTCCACTGCCCCACAACAGGAACTCCCTTTCCCCGCCACCCCCACCCTGATTCCTTGCTTTCTAAATTCTTGTCCCCATCTCCCTCCCTCTCTCTCTCCCATCCTCAAGACCCTCCACCTTCCATCTCTCTCCTCATTGACCTCTGTCCTCCCTCTGGTCCTCCAGTCCTCAGCTCCTGGACCTCATGTTTTCCTGCTCCAAGAAGAGGAAGAGGGCTGTGGCGGGTTGCCTGTATGCCCTTCCTGGAAGTTTCTTGATGAGTGGTGAAGCCTGGTTTGCCCATCCAGGCAGTGGAGGCTGGCACCCAGCTTGTGGCTCTGAGTCTTGCCCTTTTCCCCACAGCCTCTGGGGCCCTGGATGAACTCCGGGAAGGCCCATGAGAGAGCACGGGCTGTGAAAATCAATGTCTCTGTGTTGAACCACACGCTTCTGACCCTGCCTTTCTTTGTGAGTGGCCCTGGGAGGTGGGGAAACCCTCCTCGGGAGAATCTTTCAAGCTCTGAGGGAGCCTGTGCCTCTGTCCAGAGATTCTCTGTGGTCCTCCTTATCCTCAGCTATCAGGGGCCAGACCATGTAGCACTGTTCACTCTTTACTGTATAGCATCATTGAACCTATAAGTCTCAATCCCTAAGATTATGACACGAACAGATGTCCTCGGGGTTCCCGGCGCTGGGGCTTCTGCTGGGGAGGCTCATCCTTCGCATCGGGGATCCTGATGAGGAGATTGGCCGGGAGGCTCTGGACGGCATCACCATCCTTTACACCATCTTGGAGCTTCAGAAACGTAAGCCCTTCGGAGGGCCTCTAAAAGGAGGCTTCTGAGCAGGTACTCAGCCTGGGAATCAAACGGAGCCTTAGCGACAAGGCACTGGCGGGAGATGGAAAAGACAGCACGGGGTCTGATGGGGTCTGTGGAAATCAGTGTGAAGACTTAATCGCACAGAGCCAAGACACAGAGACAGCAAACAGTCCTGCTTTGACTTAAGCAATGCTTCTATTAAGCAGATAGAAGGATACCTCTCCTCATCCTTCCGAGTTTAATTTGTCACACTCATTTTCCTAGTCCCCTGTCACCATGTACATGCAGGCACGATAGCCCCATTGTCCTATTTTTTTTGGTCTGTCTTCTCCACTAGTCTATCACTCCATTTGAGGCTGTGTCTTGTTCACCACTGTATTCCCAAGATCTAGCCCTGGGCCTGGCACACGGTAGGTGCGCAGTGAATATTTATTGGATGAATAAACAAAGAACAGGTATTCGCTTAGAACCTGGAGGGGCTAAAACCTGTAGGTGGGAGAACATCTCAGGAGTCAGCTGTAGAGTGCTAGTGATATGGTCTGGGCTGACACAGATACCCAGTTGGCATTGCACCTGGAAGCATGCAGGGTCAACTCCTACTTGCCTGCTTTCTCAAGAGTCCCAACTCTGCTCCAAACCAAGGGACCCTGGCACACTATTTTAACTCCAGCCCTTCCTAGCTGTGTGACCTCAGCCAAATACTTTTCTTATCCAGCCTAGATTTCCTCATCTGTAAGAAGGGTACAGTAGGATATAACTCCGAAGCTTTTGGCAAGATTAAATGACATTTTATATCTATATAAAAATATGCGTGTGTGTGTGTGTGTGTGTGTGTGTGTGTGTGACCAGCTCATTTCACACATTGTAGGCACTTGCCAGATAGACTTTCCTTTTCCCCCCTCCCTACAAGGATTATCTTATTGGTTTCAGCCTTTGGGGATATGTCCAGTGTCCCTGCTCTTCCTCTTCTCTAGCTTGTGGGACAAAGATTCAGCCCTTAGGAGATTTCCTCTGCTGCCCAGGAATCACTCAGACCCCCTGGGTGATGGATAAAGGCCATGTTAATGATCAGTCTTAGGGACAAGAGGAGGATGCACCAAAGCAGTATTGCCAGATTTAGCAAATAAAAATATAGGACACCCAGGTGAGTCTGAATTTCAGATAAACAATAAATACATTTTGGTATATTTGAGACACAACTTTGGATTCTGCAAAAAAAAAAATGTTTATCTGAAATTCAAATTTAACTGGGTATCCTGTATTTTATCTAGTGACCCTACGACAAACCCACCCTGTTCCCCCCCACCCCGAGCCCCCCTTTTGTCTTTTGTGTTTTTAGGGCTGCACCTGCAGCATATGGAGGGTGCCAGGCTAGGGGTCTAATCGGAGCTGTTGCTGCCGGCCTACGCCAGAGCCACAGCAACACCAGATCTCAGCCACATCTGTGACCTACACCACAGCTCATGGCAATGCTGGATCCTTAAGCCAGGGAGCAAGGCCAGGGATCGAACCTGCCACCTCATGGCTCCTAGCCGGATTTGTTTCTGCTGCACCACAGCAGGACACTGTTAGAGTCTCAAGGAGCGAGGTGTTTTGTCCAGGCCCCCTGATTGTAGGAAGCAGCAAAACTAAGATTCGAACCCAGGTCTGCCTGATTCCAGGTCTCAAGCATTTCCCTTTACAAAGAACCTGCAGGCTTAGTCCCTGTCATTTAGCCTCATTGGCCCTTTCTTATGACTGTGTCTTGCATAGCCTGGTGGATCCAGGTAGGACCCAAGCCAGGCCACAATAAGGCTCAGGAAATGAGCCTGAAATGTGTTATCTTTAACAGAAAATAAGGAGCCCCCATGTGCCAAGTATTATGCTAGGTATTGGGGATACAGAAGAAAAAAAGGTTAATGAAATTATCTGCCTGTTGATTTTATCTTCTTGTTGTCAGGAGACAGTAAACAAAATAAATAAAACATACACTAAGTCAGATGATGATTCGTGTTAAAGAAAAAAGAAAAAAGCAGGAAAGGGGAAACGGGAATGCCAGGGGTAAGGGCAGTTTAAAAGCGGTTTTGCCGCAGTTCCCGTCATGGCTCAGTGGTTAACGAATGCGACTAGCATCCATGAATACTTCGGTTCAATCCCTGGCCTTGCTCAGTGGGTTAAGGATCCAGCATTGCCGTGAGCTGTGGCGTAGGTCACAGACATGTGTCGGATCCTGTGCTGCTGTGGCTGTGGTATAGGCCAGCAGCTACAGCTCTGATTTGACCCTTAGCCTGGGACCCTCCATATGCTGCAGGTGCAGCCCTAAAAAGACCAAAACAAAACAAAACAAAAAAAAACCTAAAAGAGGTATTCCCATACACTGCTGTCCCCTGCCCCCAAATGGCAGAAATAGATCGGACAATGCCCTGATGAGACGTGGACACAAGTCCTAGCTATGTGCCTGCAAATGTGTACCTACATTCACCAAAAGGCATGGACCAGACATCCTAGAACACTCTTATCAGCACTGAGCATAATAGCTAGAAATAACCCAACTGTCCATCTGAAGTAGCACAGGTAAATACATTGTAGTTTATTCATATCATGCAAAATTATACAGCACTGAGAATGGATGAACCTATGCAAATTGAAGCAGTGGAGATGAATCTCCCCTTGCAATGCTGTGTGAAAGCCAGACCCCAAGGATAATGTACAGTATGAGTCCATTTGTATAAAGTCCAACAGCAAGGAGCTCTAATCTGTGGGTTTAGAAGGCAGAATGGTTGTCACCTGGGGTGGGGGAGGAAGATAGTGGACTGGAATGTGGGCACAGGGGGGCCTTCTGGGATGCTGATCGTGTTTTTCTTTCCTTCCTTCTTTCTTTCTTTCTTTCTTTCTTTCTTTCTTTCTTTCTTTCTTTCTTTCTTTCTTTCTTTCTTTCGTTCTTTCTTTCTTCTTCTTCTCTCTTTCTCTCTTTCTCTCTTCTCCTCTTTCTCTCTTTCTCTCTCTCTCTCTCTCTCTCTCTCTCTCTCTCTCTCTCTCTCTCTCTCTCTCTCTCTCTCTCTCTCTTTCTCTTTCTTTCTCTCTCTCTCTCTTTCTTTCTTTTTTTGCCTTTTAGGGCTGCATCCATGGCATATGGAGGTTCCCAGGCTAGGGGTGGAATCAGAGCTGTAGCCTCCATCCTATACCACAGCCACAGCCACAGCCATGCCAGATCCCAGCCATGTCTCCGACCTACACCACAGCTCATGGCAATGCTGGATTCTTTAACCCACTGAGCCAGACCAAGGATTTAACCCGCAACCTCATGGTTCCTGGTTGGATTCGTTTCCGCTGCCCACGATGGTAACGCCCATGTTCTGTTTCTTGACATGGATGCCTGCTACAGGGACATGCTCACTGTGAAAATTTATCAAGCTGGGAGTTCCTGCCATGGCGCAGTGGTTAACGAACCTGACTAGAAACCATGAGGTGGCGGGTTCGATCCCTGGCCTTGCTCGGTGGGTTAACGATCCGGCATTGCCATGAGCTGTGGTGTAGATCGCAGATGTGGCTCGGATCCCACGTTGCTGTTGCTGTGGCTGTGGCATAGGCCGGCGGCTACAGCTCTGATTAGACCCCTTGCCTGGGAACCTCCATATGCCGCGGGAAGTGGCCCTAAAAAAGAAAAAAAAAAAAAAGACACACAAAAAAATGTATCAAGCTGGTTACTTATGATATCATGCACATCCAACTTCTATGTTTAACAAAAAGTTAAAGGACTAGGTGGGCAGGCCTCTCTGAAGAAGTTCCTTTCTTACAGGAGCCAGAGATAAGGAAGAGACCAATAAGAAGGAGCTGTATGAGAGCAACAAGCGTTTCCTGGGGCCCTACAACCCCGTCAGCCCATGCCAGAACATTCTGCGTGTGATCGCGGTGACCGCCTGCCGCCCACCAGCCCGGGGCCTTCCTGGGGGACAGGGACAAGGGGGAGGGGCAGCGCCAACCTGCCCCAGTGCCTCCTCCCCGGCTTCCATCCTTCCAGGCTCAAGTGCCCCTTTAGAGGGAGTCTTCCCCAACTACACAGGCCCATCCTGTGGGTTCCCAACCCCTCTGGTGTGTGCCACAGCAGGTGGCTGTGCCACCCAGCTCTGGGGGCAGGGGCTATGTCACCTCTTCTTTCTTTGCTCCTCCCGAAAGTGTTCACTATCCACTAATTAACGGAGTTTGTGGTCCCCTGCTGACCTCTGCATGCATCTGGAGATGTTGGTGTCTGCTTAGGCGCTGCTGTCTGCCCTGTGTGTCAGGATTTCTGTGTCTTTGTTTCAGGAATATGGAGACTTCCTGGGACCCCAGCAGGTAAAGGACCTGCTGCTAGCAGCCCTGGAAGGGCTGAAAGGCGGCTCAGAGGCTCGGGGGAAGGACTCGGGGGAGATGATGCAGCTGGCATCGGAGATCACGCTCACCTCGGTGCTGGAGTGGTACCGCCACAGGGCGCTGGAGGTGGTAAGGTCCTCCGGGGGCAGGGGCTGGCCAGGGAGACCCCACAGGGCCTGCTGGGCAGGGCTGGTGGTCGCTGAGTTCTAGGTGCTCCCAGCGTGCCGGTGAGAAAGAACTCACTCACCTGACTCTAACTCAAGCACAGCTGTCTGGTCTGGGTGGGGGAGGGGGAGGGCAGTGAAGACATCTCGCTCCCAGGGGAGGGGCAGGCGCTCTGCTGCCTGTCTCCCCATTTCTCTCCTGGATATCCTCTCTGCCCCTTTCTCTTCCCCTCCCCGTCAACCCCTTCCTTCCTGCCCCCGTCTCCCCACTCCCCCGCACCTCTCTTGGCTTCTCCCTTTGGCCCTCTGCCTGCTCCCGGCGGCCCTGGCTGTGTCCTAGATCCCAGAAATCATGCAGGGCATCTATGCGTATCTGAGCCACATCCAGGAGCCACGGGCCCGTGAGGTGGCCCTGCTGCCCATCTCTCTCCTGGCCAGCTCCTTCATGACCGAGGTCGTCGTGGCCCTGCTCATGTGCCCCCTCCCGCTGGACAGGTACCAGGGAGGGGGGCTTCCAGCCACTACAGCTCCGATGGTTGAAGCAGCCTCACTCCTGGGCTGGGAATCCCTCCTTCTGAACCCAGAGGAGCCCGCCACCCTCCCAGGTGGTCCCTCTTCCATGAACTGTGGTGCTTATGACAAACATGAGACCCTTCCCGAGCATGGCCAGGTGTCTGTGCTGCACATTTATACATTCTTTCACTGGTATAGCAACCCCATTCTACAGATGAGAAAACTGAGGCTCAGGGGACGTTTCCAGCCCTAGGCATCTACTGAGCAAGCAACAAAATAAGGACCTAAAATCAGATCTGACCAACCCCAGGCCCAGAGCTCTTCAATGATGCCATAGAAAGGAACACCGAATGTTGGTCCTGATTTCCTCCAGCTGCTGTGTGATCTTGGGTAGCCTGCTTGTCCTCTCTGGGCTTCAATTTCCCCCTATATGCAAAAGAAGGAAATACTTCCTGCATGCTCACCCTCAGTAGGTGGTTGTGACAAGTAACACATCCAGCCAGGCTCAGAGCCTTTCCGGACCTGGGGGCTAGCTGTGCAGGAGCACACTCCACGCTGTCAGCCTTCAGGGAGCTCTGGTCAGATGGGCAGAGGGGACTGAGAGCAGATGATAATGAGCTCCCAGGCCCAAGACACCCGTCCAGCCTCCCAGCCCGGGAAAGGCTCCCATACCTTAGAGTGAAAAAAACAAGGCAGAAGTATGTGATCTACATCTTAAGGTGGTTGGTGAGAGGGAACGGAAAGGAATCAGCAGAACCGTGGAAGTGGGGTGTGTTTCTATCCAGGAGAGCAGCCGGGATGGTGAGCGCTGGGGTGACGCGCCCCTGTCTCCCCGCTGGAGGAATTTAACCCTTTCTGGCTTTCCCGCCCACCAGGGGGTTTTCTTCTTGAAGTCACTAAACATTCAGACTCAAGACTTCCAGGGCTACACCTGACCTCATTTATGCAGAATATAGGCCAGGACAGTGTCCTTGCAGCAGCCCATGCAGCAGACCAGACAGAGCTGGGACAAAATTTAAGGAGGCCACGCCTGTGCTTGCCTGAGTCTGAGAGCGAGGACTTCCTTAAATGTTGTGGACACCTCACTTTCTGCACCCTAGTCTTGGCCCTGGGAGCTGCCCTGGCTTTGGTGACTTGGAGCACTAGTGTCTCTCTCTCTTTTTTTTTTTTTTGTCTTTTTGCCTTTTCTAGGGCTGCTCCCGGGTATATGGAGGTTCCCAGGCTAGGGGTCTAATTGGAGCTGTAGCTGCTGGCCTACACCACAGCCATAGCAACTTGGGATCTGAGCCGCATCTGTGACCTATACCACAGCTCACAGCAACGCCGGATCCTTAACCCACTGAGCAAGGCCAGGAATAGAACCCACAACCTCATGGTTCCTAGTCGGATTCATTAACCACTGAGCCACGACGGGAACTCCACAACTAGTGTCTCTTGCATTGACTCTACAGACTTTCTTTCCAGGGTCCCCCACAGGGACAAGCTCAGTCACAAGAGTCCCTGCACCCTGAGAAGCTCAAAGCTACAGCCTTCCCCATGGTTCTTACAGTTAATTTAGAGTTCCTCCCGGCCCAGATGCAATTTACCAATTGGGTCATTTTTACCATAAGCAATGTTGCCTAGCAACATAGTTGACATACTATCTTTATCAGGTTTCCAGGGGAACAGAGCTGGAAAGTTAATGGAAGTTTCAAATCTCAAGTGAAGGGCGAAAGCATCTTGTTAACCGTTTAGTGTGTTGGCCTGTCGTGTTTTCATCTTTCCCCAGAGAAGTGCCTACAGGCTGGTGCCTGCTCTCCAGACGCTCTCCCTTGCCTGGCATGCTGCCTTGTAAGGGACAGTAGTGAGTGCTCCTTAACATTATGGGACAGATCCAGGCCTCAAAGGGCTCCTTGGCATAAGAGGCACAGACATGGGCTTCGGAGTCATCAGATCTGGTCCCTTCAGGACTCTGCAGCTTATTAGCTGTGTGGTCTTGGACTGGTGACTTTACCTCTCTGAGCCTTAACTCTGCATCTGTAGAATGAGAATAATGACCTACCTTGAGGGGCATGGTAAGAATTCGGTGACCTTGAATGTCTTGCAAGTCCCCTGGCCGACAGCAGATGCTCAATGTTTGCTGAAGTAATAAATTGTCTGCAAAGCACCTGGCATAGTCCCTGAGAAACAGGGTTTTTGATCATTCTTAGCCCCTCGTCTCTTAGGGAGGGTTTTCTGAACCGTTTCAGAAATCTGCTGGCACACCCATGGATGCCTTTTCAAAAGCACCTTCCTTTCTTCCTCCTCAGTTGGGAGGCAGGGTGCCCCCCCCCCCCGCCCCCGCCCTGGTCCCTGTTAACCATCCCCGCCCCTGACCCCTCAGCAATGGAGCAGAGATGTGGAGGCAGCTGATACTGCGCAAGCCCAGCTGTGACGTCCAAGATCTCTTGGATCTGCTCCTGACCAGCCTGAAGGAGAAACCCGTCACCAAGAAGGGCCGGGCCTCCATCGTGCCCCTGGCGGTGAGGACCCACCCACCTGCCCATCACTCCCCCATCCTGCCTGCCTCCCTCCTCCTTTCCCGCTGAGCTCCGTGCACCCATTTTCCAGTGCCTCGCTCTGCCAGGAACTAGCTGCGTGGCCTTGAGCAAGTCTCTGTCCCTGGGCTCTTGCTCGTGTGACAATGGTACTAGTACTAGCGGTGAAAGCAGCAGCCTAGAGTAGTGGACACAGAATGACCTGGAACTCATAGATCTTAATCTGGGAACTGACTGTGCTTTGTTACTATTTTGTAACCTGAGCAAGTCACTTTACCTCTCTGAGGCTCAGTCTCTGCATCTGTAAATGAAATAATAATATCCGGAGTTCCTGTTGTGGTGCAGTGGAAATGAATCCAACTAGGAACCATGAGGTTGTGGATTCAATCCCTGGCCTTGCTCAGTGGGTTAAGGATCCGGCGTTGCCGTGAACTATGGTGTGGGTCGCAGACGTGGCTTGGATCCCACATTGCTGTGGCTGTGGTATAGGCCGGTGGCTACGGCTCCAACTTGACCTCTAGCCTGGGAACCTCCATAAGCGGCAGGTGCGGCCCTAAAAAGCAAAAAAGAAAATAAAAGAGAGAGAGAGAAAGAAATAATAATATCCACCTTGGAATTCCCGTCATGGTGCAATGGTTAACAAACCTGACTAGGAACCATGAGGTTGTGGGTTCGATCCCTGACCTTGCTCAGTGGGTTAAGGATGTGGCGTTGCTGTGAGCGGTGGTATAGGTCGCAGATGTGGCTCAGATCCTGTGTTGCTGTGGCTCTGGCATAGGGTGGCAGCTACAGCTCCGATTGGACCCCTAGCCTGGGAACCTCCATATGCTATGGGTGCGGCCCTAGAAAAGATGAATAATAATAATAATAATAATAATAATAATAATAATATCCACTTCATATGGCAGTAATGAAAATTAAACAAGATAATTCATTCATTCATTTAGCAATGTAAAATGTTTAAGGTCTTCTGCTCCGCGTCTCAGAGGTTAGCCCTGGGAACACAGGGGGAAAGGGCTCTGACTGCAGGAAGGGGACTGGGTGGGAGAGAGATTTCTCTCTGCTTCTGTCACTGCCACCCTAGTCCCAGCCGGCTGGGTAATACCTCCACCCATCTCTTTGCTTCCATTCCAGCTCCTCGGACTCGTACCACAGCTTAAAAAAAAAAAAAAAAAATCCTCGAGAAACGCACATCTGTTCTCTCAACCCTCTCAATGGCTTCCCACTGATACTGAAAGTGACATTGTGCTCCTACTGGTGCTGCAAGGCTCTGCACCCTTTACCAGCCTCACTACTCTCCATGGTCCTGTTGCTTGCATGGCTACATCCTCGTTGTTCCTTGTCAGATCTTCCTATACACTGTGCTAGCTTCTGCCACAGGGCCTTTGCACACGCCGTTTCCTCTGCCTAAACTGCTCTCCACCAAGTCAACTTCTACTCATCCCTTGGCCCGCATATTATCTAGAAGTAGTTAACGTCTATTTATCCCTGTGCAGATTATACTTTGCTTCATATACTTTATCTTGGGATACATTGTGATTTGACAATAGTGTGTATGTGGGGGGTCATTTGATTAATCTGTGAGATGCATGACTTCAGTGTCTGAGCCCGATATGCCCAAAGTCTGACATATCCCTGGCACACAGTAGATGCTCAAAATCGTTTTTGCTGGATTGATTTATTTACTCAACAAATAGTGAGCTCCTACTCTGTGCCAGGCATACTTATAAGCTCTGCAGATTCAGCAAAGAGCAAGACAGTCCGGTGGAGGGAAGCAAATGAATGAAGACATGGTAGGTGAAGAGCAGGTGATATGATCCTTTACAGAGGAAGATACTGACATGACTCATCCAAGGTCACACAGCTAGGGAGTGGTGGTGCCAGAACTCAAACCCCGATCTCCTGACCCCAAATCCTGCGTGTCCCTCTCTCCCCCAGCACTGAGCTCTATGGCTAAGGTACCAGGACCTATTCTTTCCTACGTCTGGACATTCGTGTACTCCTCCTCCAATCAGTGTGTGCTGGTGTGTTCAACAAGCATAGTTTGAGCATAGGTACAGCCTGGACTAATTTTCTTTTTTCTTTTTTTGGTCTTTTTGCCTTTTCTGGGGCCACACCTGTGGCATATGGAGATTCCCAGGCTAGGGATCTGATTGGAGCTGTAGCCGCCAGCCTACCCCACAGCCACAGCAACGCCAGATCCAAGATGTGTCTGTGACCTACACCACAGCTCATGGCAATGCCAGATCCTTAACCTAATGAGCAAGACCAGGGATCGAACCCGCAACCTCATGGTTCCTAGTTGGATTTGTTAACCACTGAGCCACGACGGGAACTCCGGCAGCCTGGACTAATTTTTATCTTACGGTGTTGAGAAACCATTTGAACAAGATAGAGCCACGAGCAGAGCCCTATGGTCCATCACTAGAGACTTTCTCTACACCACGAATTGTGTTCTTTGGATACAGTCATTGGCTTTGGGTTACTGAAAAATGTAAAGGCTTTGCCTCTAAGAGGCTTGTCTAGGCTTGGCCACTGCCTCATTATATAACCAGGTCAAGCACTCGCCCTGCCCCAGGCTTGGTATTCAGATCTGTAAAATCTGTCCATTTTACCTGTTGAGAATGCTAAGACAGCATACGTGAAAGGGCTTCCTAAGCTGTAAAGTACAAATACCATTTTTTTGTTCTCTTCTAGCCGCATGATAGCACTAACCAATGGGAACGTGCCATTGGTTCTTTAATTTCACAATTAAATGCTTGTCCCTTGGAGTTCTCTTGTGGTGCACCGGGTTAAGGACCTGGTGTTGTCACTGCAGCAGCTTGGGTCGCTGCTGTGTGGTGCAGGTTCAATCCCCAGCCCGGGAGCTTCCACGTGCCATGGAAATAGCTTTAAAAAAATATTTTTCCTTTGGCTAGCTGCACAGATTCTCAGTGGCACAAATCTTAACCATTTTTTTTAATAAAGCACTGTCCCCTTCCCTCTCATTATTCTCCACCACACCTCTGAAGCTGACGGGACTAGGACAAGTAACCTATTTTACAGAGGATGAGTGTGAGGCCAGAGAGGGGCAGGGAGTGGTGGAGCCAGAATGAGCCATCAGGTCTTGGGACCCCAGCTGGTCAGCTTCCCTACCGCTTGCATTGTCCTCCCACCAGTTAGACAGGCCCTGGTGGGCAGAGTGTGAGGAGTGGGTCCAGAGCCAGAGCAGAGCTGGCAGGTAGAGAAGGGGCAGGGTGAGTGCAGATGGGGTCCCGGGAAACAGCATGGACCAAATGCCAACAAACCCAAAGTGCTTCAAGTCTCCAGGACACCAGGGGGCTGGTGTGGGGCCACGGTCTGGAAGGCACAGGGTGCAGCGCAGATGGACGCGGGGTGGCCGAGTCCAGGACCGGTCCTCCCTGGCTCCTGCTCCAGCTGGGGCTTGTTTCTTTGGGCTGCTGGCCACATGGCGAGGCAGTGAGGCAGCCAAGTTTGATGGCCCCCAGGGCCCTTCACCACCTGTACTCTGTGTTCTGAACCAGGAGGCAGTGCTCACTCCAGGCTGTGTCTGAAATGCTGGGTTCAAGTCCTAACTCTGCCCCCCCCGGAAGCTGGATGATCTTGGGCCAGTCTCTTCCCCCTCTGAGCTGATCTCCTTGCCAGACTCTATTCACAAATGCGGGAAGAGCTCCCTCTGCCATGACTCTTCCGGGGTGTGTCAATGTCAAAGTGCTGCCGTGATTGTCCAGGGAACCAGGAGTGGGGAGACAGTGGTGGTGGTGATGGGGAATCTGGGCTTGCCCAAGGCGGGTCAGAGAAGAGCAAAGATCCAGGTCGAACCTCCTAGAGAAGTAGTCCAGGCCCTGCCAGGAGTGTGGGCTCAGCAGGCCGGGACGTCCCACCAGCCACCCCTCTGTCCCCAGGCAGCCAGCGGCTTGTGTGAGCTCCTGTCCGTCAACAGCTGCATGGGCCGAGTGAGGCGCATCTACCCGCAGCTGCTCCTGGCCCTGCTCATTCAGGTCCATTACCACATCGGCCTCAACCTGCCCGGCCAAGTGGCTTCCCACAAGGACCCTAAGAAGGATGCTCAGCCCTCCGGCTTTGTGCCTGTACGGTAGGCTCCCCGCTGTCCCCGGCAGGGGGCGGGCCACCAGCAAGGGCCCTGCCAAGGTCTTCAGGGCACTCGATCAGTAGAAATTGGCTTTGGGACTAGAGGAGAAAACACAAGTGCACTTTCATCAGAGAGCGCCAGTAACACGCTCAACAACTATTTGTGTGTGTCTTCTGCTTCGTGCTGGGTGGCAGGAAAGAATGAGCCTCTCCCAAGGGGCTCACTGTTTGATTTTCCTCCTCCTTCCCTAGGGATATTATTTGCATTCGATTTGTATCCAAGGCCCAACCATTTGATTTTTATTAATCGGAATGGGTAATATAGGCACATGGGTAAAACTCAAAAGATGTTAAAAGGGAGTCTGTGTTGGTCTCTTTGCCCCAGTTATCTACCCTAAGAATCCGGTTCTTTCTTGCCCTTCCAGAGAGGGTGGATGCAGAGATAAACCCGCATATTTTCATCCTCTATTTTTATACTGATGGTAGTTAACCTTACACAGTTACAGGTTTTGCTTTTATTATATACCATATCTCTGAAATCACTACAAATAGAGTTACCTCATTATTATTATTATTATTATTGTCTTTTTAGGGCCGCACCCATGGCATATGGAGGTTCCCAGGCTAGGGGTCGAATCAGAGCTATAGCTCCCGGCCTACACCGCAGTCACAGCAACACCAGATCTGAGCCGCATCTGTGACCTACACCACAGCTCATGGCAACACCGGATCCTCAACCCACTGAGCGAGGCCAGGGGTCGAACCTGCAACCTCATGGTTCCTAGTTGGATTCGTTTCCACTGCGCTACGGCAGGAACTCCACCTCATTATTTTTATTTAAGTTTTATATCTTGTATCTCTTTGGTCCGTGTTTCCTGTAAGTTATCCATCTTTGCCTCCAGTTTATTTCCAATGTCTTGCATCATCTTCAGCATCATCAGTCTGAAGTCTTTTTCCTGGAGGCTAAGAATCTTCTCCTCGCTTAGCTGATTTTCTGGGGTTTTTTCCTTTCTCCCTCATCTGAGTTATAGTTCTCTGTCTTTTCATTTTTACAGGTTTTTGGTGTGGTGTCCTTTTTACAGATAATAGAGTTGGAGCCTCTCTTACTTCTGGTGTCTGCCCCCCTGTGGCTGAAGTCAGTATGGGGGCTTGCTGTAGGCTTCCTGATGGGAGGGGCTGATGCCTGCCCCCTGGTAGGTGGAGCCGATTCTAATCCCTCTGGTGGGTGGGGCTTAGTCTCTGGATGGGATTAGAGGCAGCTGTGTGCCTGAGGGGTCTTTAGGCAGCCTCTTTACTGAAGGGTGGGGCTGTGGTCCCACCTGGATTGTTGTTTGGCCAGGGGCTTCTCAGGGCTGATGGGTGGGGCCAGATTTTCCCAAAGTGGCCACCTCCAGAGAAAGGCACACTGCTGAATATTCCCAAGAGCTTTGCTTCCAATGTCCTTTCCCCACAACAAGCCACATTCACCCCTGTTTTCCCAGGAGGTCCTCCAAGAACTGCAGTCAGGTTTGACTCAGATTCCTATGGAGACTTTGCCCTGGGACCCAGTGCATGTGAAAGTCTGTGTGCGCCTCTTAAGAATGGGGTCTCCTTTTCCCCCAGTCCCGTGGAACTCCTGTGCACAAGCCCCACTGGACTTCAATGCCAGATGCTCCGGGGCCTCTTGCTCCCGGTGCCAGATCCCCATAGGTGAGTTTGATGTGGGGCTCAGAACTCTCACTCCTGTAGGGGAGTCTCTGTGAACCAGTTACTTTCCAGTCTGTGGGACTTCCCACCCGGGAGGTATGGGGTTGCTTATATCGAACCCCTCCTACCACTTGATGTGGCCTCCTCTTTGTCTTCTGGAGTAGGATATCTTTTTTAAGGTTTCTGGTCCATTTGGTTGAAGATTGCTCAGCATTTAGTTGTAAATTTTGTTTCTTTTAGGAGAGAGGTTGAGCTCCAGTCCTTCAATTCCGCCATCTTAATCCCATCTCCCCACCTCATTATTTTTAACAGCTGCATAATATTCCTCTGCAAAGAATCCTTCTTCTTGGTTTCGTTGTTGTTGTTGTTTTGTCTTTTTAGGGCCGCACCTGTGGCCTCTGGAGGTTCCCAGGCTAGAGGTCAAATCAGAGCTGCGGCAACCAGTCTACACCACAGCCACAGCAACACTGGATCTGAGCTGCTTCTGTGACCTACACCACAGCTCACGGCAATGCCGGATCTCTAACCCACTGAATGAGGCCAGGGATTGAACCTGCGTCCTCATGGATACTAGTCAGGTTTGTTAACCACTGAGCCATCATGGGAACTCTGTGAAGAATTCTAATATCTGTCATTTATTTAACCAGGAATCTCTAAACTTAGGTGCTTCACAGCATTTTGCAATTACAGACAATGCTACAGGGAGTGAGGTTGCTCATATATCTTATGCTTACATGGGATTGTATATGTAGGATGAATTCCTGAAAGTAGAATGGGTGCATCAAAAGGTTTCTGTATTTAAATCATGTGGTGCAACAGGACTATTTGGTGGAATAAGTTCTTGACCAGTGAGTAAAGGGAAAATGAAGTGTTTTCTAAAGCACCCAATTTGTCAAATTACTTCCCATGGCGGGCACTGATGCCAGTAGTATACTACACTGTTCCTCCCCACCACCCCCACAAGCTTTGCCAACACAGTGTGGTATAAAAATTCTCATCTTCACCAATCCAAAAGTTGAAAAAAATGGTATTTTGTTGTAAATTTTATTTTCATTTCTTTTATTAAGAATGAGGTTGAGAGGGAGTGCCCGTCATGGCTCAGTGGTTAATGAATCCGACTAGGAACCATGAGGTTGTGGGTTCAATCCCTGGCCTCGCTCAGTGGGTTAAGGATCCGGCATTTCCGTGAGCTGAGGTGTAGGTTGCAGACGCAGCTTGGATCCCGAGTTGTTGTGGCTCTGGCATAGGCTGGTGGCTACAGCTCCAATTAGAGCCCTAGCCTGGGAACCTCCATATGCTGCAGGAGCAGCCCCAGAAAAAGGCAAAAAGATTAAAAAAAAAAAAGAATGAGGTTGAGGTTTAAAGGACGTTTATGTTTCCTCTTCTGTGAACCACCTGTTCTTGTTCTCTGTCTAGTTTTATATAGCACTGTTGGATATTTTTCTTCTTAATTTATAAGAGCTCTTTACATATTAAGGACATTAACTCTTTGTCCTTTGTATTCCAGTTTGTCACTTAACCTGCAACTATTTTATGGTCTTTTGCTATTGAGAAATTTAAAATTTTTTTTGTAGTTGAGCTTCTTAGTCTTTTCCTTTTTGGCCTCTATTGTGTTTTATGCTCAGAAACATGCATTTTGAGGAGTTCCCGTCGTGGCACAGTGGTTATCAAATCCAACTAGGAACCATGAGGTTGCAAGTTTGATCCCTGGCCTTGCTCAGTGGGTTAAGGATCTGGCATTGCTGTGAGCTGTGGTGTAGGTCGCAGACGTGACTCGGATCCTGCATTGCTGTGGCTCTGGCATAGGCCTGTGGCTGCAGCTTCGATTAGACCCCTAGCCTTGGAACTTCTATATGCTGTGGGAGCAGCCCTAGAAAAGGCAAAAAGACAAAAAAAAGAAAAAAAAAAGAAAGAAAAGAAAGAGAAAAGTAACGTGCATTTTGAAGGGCAGAGGGCAAGCTGTTGTGGAGCTGGCTTGAAGTCAGTACACCCTGGGTTTGAGTCTTGGCCCCAGAATAGTGCTTTGTTCTTTGGGTAAACCAACCGAACCTCTTGGCCGGTCGGTTCCCTTGCCTATGAAATAGAGTAAGTGAGTCCTACCCCATGGGTGTGTTATAAGGACCAGATAGGATTGCATCACAGCCCAATACCACATGCTGAGGGTACAGAGAGAAGCTTGTCTGGCCAGATGGAGCTGATGGTGGGAGGGGCTCAAGTGGAGACAGGTCTGGCCTGTTGGGGCCGGGTGACATGAGTTCTGAGCCCCCTTGTCTTGGCAGCTGGGTGGTCAAAGTGGTGAAAACCCTGCTGCTGAAGATGGGCTGCTCATATGAGGCGACCTTTCTGGAGGACCAGGGCGGCTGGGAGCTCATGGGGCAGGCGGAGAACCACCACCGTGGAGTGTCCCTGCTGGCCAGGTGAGGCTGGGGACCCCTGGGGCATGGGTTGGAGGGAGGGGAGGGACCTCAGCATCTTCAGACAGACTTGGGTTTGCATCTCTCTCTGGGCAAGACCAACCTGAAAGATGGCACACACTCTCCAGTCTGTGGTTATAACAGGACCTGGCACTGCAGGACCTGGCACTGCATTTAGGTTATTTAGAAGGGACTTTTGTCACTGCATTCTGAATTTAGTTCCCACGCTAATAGAGAAGTGATGGTCTAGCCCGGCAGTTTACAGTGTTGCTTGGAGCAGGGCTGCCTGCGCCTGAATCCCAGCTCACCGCTTCCCAGCTGTGTGACCCAGGGCAAATTCCTCACCCTCTCTGTTGTCTCAGTTTTCCGTCAGTCATATGGAAATAATAACAGGATTTACCTCCAAGATTTGGGGTGAGGATTAAAGTAGTTTGAACAACCCCTAGCAAAGGATAAGAGCTCAACTCAGGTTAGCTTTTATGATCATTATTGTGATGGATGGGGCAGGAATTATTAAGGCAAATTTTGCAGAGGTGGATGCCAAGGTTTAGAAAGGGACAATTAGGTACTAAAGGTCACACAGCCAGGAAGTGGCAGGGCTGGAAAATGACCTGCTGACCCAGATCAGGGCTCTTTCCCCCAGATACACACAGACTCCCTCAGGATCAGCAGCGGCCAGCTGTGGGGGCAAGGACCTTGATTTCACTGATGTGACTCCTTCCTGCATCTTAGCCCTGTGCCCTAAGTGTCCAGAATGGTGCTCTCCCTGGGGGTGTCAGGATATACAGCATTTATTGAGCACTGACTATACTCCAGGCACCATGCAAAGAGCCTATGCATGTGACCTATTCCATTTAACCCTCACCATGACCAAAGAAATAGCAATAGCACTGTTATTGTCCCAGCATTACCCATGAGGAAGCTGAGGCCCAGAGAAGTTAGGTGACTTGCCCAAAGTCACACAGCTAGTGGTAGGGCCAGAATTTGAATCCAGACTATATTTTTTCTTTTTTATCTTTTTAGGGCCACACCCACAGCATATGGAGGTTCTCAGATTCGGGGTCGAATCAGAACTGTAGCTGCTGGCCTATGCCACAGGCACAGCAACACGGGATCCTGAGCCCACTGAGCGAGGCCAGGGATCAAACCTGCATCCTCCTGGATACTAGTTGGATTCATTTCTGCTGCACCACCATGGGAACTCCTTGCCCCGAGTTTTTGAGTGTCAGGGCCAGACCCCCACTCAGCAGGTCCCCCTGGGGCCAGAGAGCTGAGGGATCTGCCTGCCCCACCCCAGGGCCATGGTGCACTACTCCTGCCAGGAGCTCTGCCGCATCCTCTACCTGCTCATTCCGCTCCTGGAGCGTGGCGACGAGAAGCACAAGATCACAGCCACCGCCTTCTTCGTGGAGGTACCCACCCAGCAGCAGGCATGGGGCAGGGGTCCCCCAAGCCTTGCTCTGAGCATAGGCTTCATTTCTCGTTGCTGGTCATTCCTCCTGGACAATAAGTACTTCACAGTTTCTCTTTCCGGAGCATGATTTCTCTTGAGTACAAAGACCTCAGCGGTCTCCCTCTCTCCTCCCTCTTCCACTCTTCTCAGACACCCCCATGCCCCCAGGCAGCCACCAATCTTTGCTGGGCACCTCTGTGCCAGGTACCAGATGGGACATACCAGTATGAAGTTGACTTTGCCCTGCCCTCAAGAAATTCTTGGTATGGCAGGGGAGAGGGAGGACACCCCAATTATAACACGGGGTCCCAGAGAGTGACTTGGGCTATGATAGGGGCAATTCAGGCTGTGCTGGGAGAACAGAAGCCTTAGATGTGCTGGTGGGGGGAGCATCAGGGAGGCCTTCCTAGAGGAAGTGACCCCTAGGCTGAGTGAATGCCTGGGGGGTACTGGAGGGGGTGCTGGGAGAAAGTTGGCGGGGTCGGACCCAGAAGGGGAGCCTCGCCAATGATAATAGCCAACTCGTATTGAGCACTTAGCACCTTCAGGCATGTGCTAAGGCCTTTCCACATAGTGATCCATTTAATCCTCCCAGTGATCCTATGATGCAAATACGAGTCCATCCTCGACTTTAGCAGAGGAAACTGAGGCACAGGTTTAAGTAAACTTTCCCAAGGCTGTGCACTTCATCAGTGACAGATCCGGGATTCAAACCCTGGGCTTTAAGGTACACTCTCTCTATTTAGTTTTTTGTGTGTGCTTGTATTTGTGGTAAAAATAAAGACAACATAAAAATAACCATTTTAGGAAGTTCCCACTGTGGTGCAATGGAAAGGACTCCAACTAGTGTCCGTGAGGATGTGGGTTCAATCCCTGGCCTTGCTCAGTGGGTTAAGGATCCTGCATTGCTGTGGCTGTGGTGTAGGCTGACAGCTCTAGCTCTGATTGGACATTTAGCCCAGGAACTTCCAGATGCTGCAGCTGTGGCTTTTTAAAATTTTTTTTTTGTTTTTTTAAGCGTACAGCTCAGTGGCATTAAGTGATTTCACACTCTTTTGCAGCCATCCTTCCCATCCATCTTCAGAAGTTTTTCGTCTTCCTTCCCAAGCTGAAACTGTTCCCATAAAACAATAACTCCCCTTTCCTTGTCCCTGCAGCCCCTGTGACCACCATTCTACTGTCACTGTGAATTTGACTATTCATTAGTTTTCATACAAGAAGAATCATCAATATGTGTCCTTTTATGTCTTATTTCACTTTTTTTTTGTCTTTTTAGGGCCATACCTGCGGCATATGGAGGTTCCCATGCTGGGGGTTGAATCAGAGCTGTAGCCGCCGGCCTACACCACAGCTACAGCAACGTGGGATCTGAGCCACATCTGCGACCTACACCACAGCTCACGATAATGCCGGATCCTTAACCCACTGAGCAAAGCCAGAGATTGAACCTGCATCCTCGTGGGTACTAGTTGGGTTTGTTAACTGTTGCACCACAACGGGAATTTCTTGCTTATTTTACTTAATAATACAATGTCTTCAAGGCTCATCCATGTTGTAACACAGGTCAGAATTTCATTCTTTCTAAAGTCCGAATAACATCCTGTGGTGTGGAGTTCCCGTTGTGGCTCAGCAGAAACGAATCCAACTAGGAACCATGAGGTTGCGGGTTCGATCCCTGGCCTTGCTCGATGGGTTAAGGATCCAGTGTTGCTGTGAGCTGTGATGTAGGTTGCAGACATGGCTCGGATGCCACATTGCTGTGGCTGTGGCATAGGCTGGAGGCCACAGCTCTGATTAGACCCCTAGCCTGGGAACTCCATATGCTGTGGGAGCAGCCCAAGAAATGGCTCGGATCCCACGTTGCTGTGGCTGTGGTGTAGGCCAGCGGCTACAGCTCTGATTAGACCCCTAGCCTGGGAACCTCCATATGTCACAGCTGCGGCCGTAGAAAAGACAAAAGAAAAAAGAAAGATAGTTAAGGAAGCCTTCCTGGAGGAGGTGCTGAACTGGGCCTTGACAGGTAAGTAAAGATTACCAGGTGATAGGGCAGAAGGGCATTCTGGCATTTCTTGCACCTTTTCTCTCCAGTGGACTGTGAGTCTGGGGAGCAGGGCCCAAATTGTGTTTGCAGTGCATCTCTAGACCCAGCCCTGAGAAGGCCCGTAGGAGGGGGATAGGACCGATAAGTGAGTGCCCAGGTGAACACTCTGCCTAGCTCTACAGGCACCAGCAGAGAGTGTCACCTCTAGGAGGACAAGAGTGTGTTTTGGGGCCAAGGCTCTGGGATACCACCCCAGTTCTGGAAGGATCTACTTCTTCTTCTTCTTTCTTTTTTTTTTTTTAAGGGCCACTCCCGGGGCATATGTTGTTCCCAGGCTAGGGGTCGAATCAGAGCTGTAGCTGCTGCCTACACCACAGCCACAGCAACATGGGATCTGAGCTGCCTCTGCCACCCACACCACAGCTCACCACAATGCCGGATCCCCAACCCATTGAGCGAGGCCAGGGATCGAACCTGTGTCCTCACGGATGCTAGTCAGATTCGTTTCTGCTGAGCCACGATGGGAACTCCTGGCAGGATCTACTTCTAATTTCCCCCATGAAAGAGAAAGTGCCATTTCTTGAGGACCTGCTGCGTGCTGAACCTTGTGCGGGCCTCTTCTACATGCTACCCGCTCATCTGCACAGCAGCGCTGCCAGGCAGGAATGGGGAAGCCTGTGTGAACACGAGGCAGTGTTCAAGGTCATACAGCTCACGTTGTCCCGAGAGATTCAGGCTGGGTGGCTGGGTCTGCCTGCCCGGCTCCGCTACTCTGATCAGTCTCATGGGAGAGGCACTCGTCTCTCAGTGTGCTAGTGGCTGCCACACGGGTTCTTGGGGGAGGGGGTGGAGGCTGGAACTCCTGGGTCCACTGCAAGGTCAGGGACTATCGGCTTAACCTTTCCCAGCATTCCCCGGGGCAGGGGTCCTCACTCAACTCCAGTCCTTCTGCCCCTCCCCAGAGGAGCCAGAGCAGGCCCACCACGTTCACAGTGGTGCTTTGACGTCACTCAGATGTCCCTCCTCGGATCTCCAAGCCCCTCTCCCCCGACCCTGACTCCCCACCCCTGTGTTATGACTGTGTGCGCACGTGCTTTTCCCACTGGCAAGTGAAGTCCTCAAGGGAGCTGTGTGACCTTAGGCAAGTCACTGAACCTGTCTGTGCCTCGCTTTCCTCACTTATAATATGGGGATGATGGATGGCCCACCTCATAGGGTTGTTTTTTATTTTATTTTTTGTCTTTTCTAAGGGCTGCACTCGCAGCATATAGAGGTTCCCAGGCTCAGGGTCTAATCAGAGCTGTAGCCGCCGGCCTACGCCAGAGCCACAACAACGCGGGATCCAAGCTGCATCTGCAACCTACACCACAGCTCACGGCAACGCTGGATCCTTAACCCACTGAGCGAGGCCAGGGATCAAACCCATAACCTCATGGATCCTAGTCGGATTCGTTAACCACTGTGCCATAACGGGAACTCCCCTCATAGGGTTTCGATGAGGACCAATTCCATGGAAAGCACTTGGAACAGTGCCGGCACACAGGAAGTGCTCTCTGAGTCAGCTCTGTTGCTATTATCATCATCATTACTCTTGTCTGTGTCTCTAGCGCATAGCCTAGAACTCGGTGCTGAGCAGCTGGGTGTAGGTCGTATGGATGGGTGGAGGGCGGGTGGTAGGTGGAACCCCAATTTTCTTGCCTCCCCTACCCCCCATCCCATCAACCATCCCACACCCTCTCTCCAGCTCACTCTTCTCATCATAAACACATGGTCTCAAGAACCACAGTAGAAACAGGGCAAGGGAACCAATGGGAAAAGTGCTTATCAGGACAACGCAGCAGGAAGTGAAGGCGGGTTGGTTGCTGGGGAAGGGGGTGCGAGGGGGAGGAAGCGGATGAGAGCAATGTCTGGTGTGGGGCTGGGACAATGAGGGGCTGGTGGTGCCAACCCTGCAACGGTAAACACTGGAGGAGGGCAGTTCTCAGGAGGAAAGTAACCGAAGTTCAAGCTGGACGTGAATTCATGCAAGTGTTCCCTGGGCACATACCCCACCCCAGAGCTCGTAGCACGGAACAGGCACCCGAGGAGGAAGACTCAGCTGGTGTCCTCAAGGAGGTGCCCAGTGGGATAGGTTACGGGAAGCAGATGCATAAGCAGGTGGGGGCACTAAGGGTCCCAGGTTCAGGGCCCTCAGAGGCCCAGAGAAGGGGGCAGTCAGCCTGGGTGAGGCCTGGGGCCACTGGTAAACATGGCTTCCGTGGGGTGGGGATGCGGGGGAGGCATGCATCAAGTTTTGGAGGGGGAGCCAGGCTAGCATGGAAGGGGGAGCCAGGCTAGCATGGAGGTGAGAGCCCTGGCAGAAGGGGACCCTTCCTGCACAGAGGGGACAGAACAGCCTGGGTCATTCTGTGAATGATGGGCAGCATGGTTAGAAGCTGGGTGGTGGTACGAATGTGGGCTAGAGAGGGGCAGGTGTGGATGAAGCCCCAGAGGCCAACAGGGCCTGAGGGTGGAAGGCAAAGAGGGCCACAGGGGTCCCTGAGCTCTGGAGAGTGACAATTCAGCTTTGCCAAGAGGCACTGGTAAAGCTAGTAAACTGTGGGTTTTCCAAATTGGAAGCTCTGGGCAGAAGCTGAGACTGGAGATAGGGTTTTGAGAGTTACTCGCCCAGGGACAGGGACAGCAATTAAAATCCTGAGACAGGGAGCTCACCAAGGAGATTGGGACAGAGGGGAAGACAGGGCTTGGGGTTGCCAACAGGAGCGCCAGGTGGAGACAGAGGAGCCAATGGCTTATATTAACTAGACCCATGCTGTCCAATATAACAGTCGCTAGCCACCGAATGGGGCCCATTCAGCCTTTGAATGGTAGCCGTGTCTGAATTGAAAGTATTGTAAATATAAGTGTTATAAGTATAAAATTCATACCAGATTTTAGAGTTGGTTCAGAAAATTTTTTGAGGAGTTCCTGTTGTGGCTCAGTGGTTTAAGAACCCAACTAGAATCCACGAGGATGTGGGTTCGATCCCTGACCTCACCCAGTGGGTTAAGGATCTGTCATTGCTGCAAACTATGGCATAGGTTGAAGATGTGGCTTGGATCTGACATTGCTGTGACCGAACCATAGGCCGGTGGCTATGGTTCTGATTGGACCCCTAGCCTGGGAACTTTCATGTGCCGCAGGCGTGGCTATAAAAAGACAAAACAAAACTTCTTTTTGAGTCTAAAATATAACAATAACTTTATACCGATGACATGTTGAGATGATATTTTGGATATATTGGGTTAAATAAAATGTATCATTAAAATTAATTTTGCCTATTTCTTTTTACTTTTTAATTTTTTTAATTAAAAAATCTTTTTTTGTCTTTTTAGGGCTGCACCCGTGGCATAAGGAAGTTCCCAGGCTAGGGGTCGAATCAGAGCTGCAGCTGCCAGCCCACGCCACAGCCACAGCAATGCCACATCCAAGCCTCGTCTGCAACCTGCACCACAGGTCACGGCAATGCCGGATCCTTAACCTACTGAGCTCGGCCAGGGATTGAGCCTGCACCCTCATGGGTGCTAGTCAGATTCATTTCTGCTGAGCCACAGAAGGAATTCCTCTTTTTACTTTTTTAATGTGGCTGCTAGAAAAATTTAACTTGCATTGGACAGCACTGACCAGGGAGCAAAGACTCATGCCCCACACTCAGCCCCTTGTTATCCAGTGTAGACTCCCAGTGCATGGGGAGACCAGAGGCTGCTCTGCCCTCAGCCTGGGGACTAAGAACCCTCACTCCCTCAGCTCCTCCAGATGGAGCAGGTGCGGCGGATCCCTGAGGAATACTCTCTGGGACGGATGGCAGAAGGCCTGGGCCACCGGGACCCCATCATGAAGGTGCTGTCCATCCGAGGACTGGTCATCCTGGCCCGCAGGACTGAGAAGGTGAGTGGAAGATGGGGGAAAGCCTTCCCCGCCAGGGCCCCACAAAGCCCCCACCAGGAGGAAGGATGGGGCTTGTCCATCCTCGACTCTCAGGTTCTGGTGGCTGGAATCAGAGCTCATTACTATCTCGGCCTCAGTTATTCCGTCTGTAAAATGGGTATCCCTTAATAATTCCCTATGTACGTTATTCTTCAAGAAATAGCTTCTAGATTCAGATTTTTCACAATGGCTCTAAAGGCAGTGCATATAGGAGGGACTGGGAATGGCTGTAATTACTTCTGTTTTACAGGTTAGGAAACTGAGTCCCAGATTGTCAGTATATCATTGGCATTTTTAAAAGTGCTATGTTTTTCTCTTCTGGGCACCATTGTTGCAGCTCATGATTTAAAGGAACACAAGGACAAGGCATAGATTCAGAAAGCTAACTAACAATGCATGGTGTCATCTGTATAGTGCCAAGAAGAGGGGAGACCACACAGGGCCTCAGGTATCCAGGCTAAGAAGGGGCCAGTTTGGCCAAAGAGGGCTTTGGGGACTGCAAGAGCTCCAGGGAGGGCCTCCCACTTGAGCGAAGGCCCGGAGGTGGGGCTTGCTTGGCCAAGTTCATCTCAGCGACTCAGAGGCGGTGTCCCCCCGTTGTCAGCACAGATAGGAGCACCCACCCCAAAGGCTCCTTCTTTACAGACTGCCAAGGTGCAGGCCCTCCTGCCCTCCATGGTGAAGGGTCTGAAGAGTGTGGACGGGCTGCTGGTGGTGGAGGCGGTCCACAGCCTCAAGACCCTCTTCAAGGGGCAGGACCGGAAGCTGACGGATAGCTCGGTCTACGTGGAGATGCTGCAGGTCCTGCTGCCACACTTCAGTGATGTAAGGATGGGGTGGGGTGACATCCGGAGGGCCGTTCTTTACTATGCTGGGGGGTTGCAAGAGCTCCTGCAGCCCACTGGGACCTGGGCAGGGCTGAGTCAGCCCAGAGGAAGGGGCACCCGTCCCACTGGTCCCCGTCTCTTTGTAGTTGGTTTGCACAGAGAAAGCTCCTTTTCTAGTTGGTTCTCACAGAGGCAGGTCTTCCACGTCTCCTCAGATACTTGCCTCCCTGTGACTGGTCCACCCAGAGGAGTCACAGTTTTTTGATGGGTTGTAGTGGGGGGGTGGCATTTTTCCACTTGGCACTAAGGCACCTTTCCGGTTAGCTGGGGGCCCCTCTGGGAAGAGTTGGCAGAGCTCCAGACCTAGGCCCCCATGAAGGATGCTGGCTCCAGGTCAGTCCTACCAGGTGGACTTCGCTCTTCCCATCTCTGTGCCTCTTGCACCGGGAGAGGCCCTTGGAATGAGTGGAAGGAAGGCCATGTGCCTCCACGTAGGGCACAGAGGTCCAGGGAGACTCCTGGAGGATGGAGCACACCTGAGCCTCTGGATCTGCCCCAGTCACGAGAGGACGTGCGCTCTTCCTGCATCAACATGTATGGCAAGGTGGTCCAGAAGCTGCGGTCACCCCGCACCTCGGCCGTGGAGGAGCAGCTGGTCAGCACCTTGGTGCCCCTGCTGTTGACCATGCAAGAGGGCAACGCCAAGGTGAGCCAGGTGAGTGTGCACAGCCCTGAGCCTCGAGGGTGCACTTTATCTTACAGAACCCAACCTGGAATCACAGACCATCCATCATGGGGCAGTTTATGTCTGGCCAAGTTTGTTTCTCGAATGTACCCATGTCGGTATTTCACTTCACAACAGTCAGCGTCACTTGTATGTTTCAATTAGAAATTGCTTTTCTAAAACCCAGTTTCGCAGGTGTTTTTTTTTTTTTTTTCTTTTTCTGGAACATGTTCTCGCTGTCCTGGAATCCACAGCTCTAATTTTCTCTTCCTGTTGGTCCCCAGAAATGCGTGAAGACCCTGTTCCGCTGTTCTTGCCTCATGGCTTGGGAATTGCCAAAAAGAGCTTACAGCCGGAAGCCATGGGACTACCAGCAGCAGACGGTGGCCAAAATTTGCAAATACCTTGTGAGTGCTTCCAAGACCACCGTGGGTCCTTGTGGGTGTTGGAAGTGGCCATCTCTTTCTTTTCTCTTCCTGCTCTTTGCGTGAGCATCTTGACTGACAGTTCCATGACCACCTACAAGTTGTTGGCTCCTGGAGGTTCCTCTTGGGCTCTGACTCCTCTCCAGACATCTTCCCCGATGAAGCTCACACCCTTCAAGATCAGCACGTCTCCTCCGAACTCATGACCTTCCCGTGTCAGCTATGCTGTCCCTCGAGATCCCCAGAGCTGAAACCTAAAACCATCCTAGACTTCTTCCTCTCCCTCACCTTCACCTTGGATCAATCTCAAACATCCTAACTACCTCTGAATCTGTTTTCTCCTCCTCCTCTTCACTGGCATTATCCTTAGTTCAGTTTATGAATATCTCTCAGCCGGGCCCTGGGTCCCTTCGTTCAGTGGGTCCCTTCATTCAGTGGGTCCCCTCATTCAGTGGGTCCCCCAGCCAGGCATCTCATCCCCTCCAATCCATCCATTCCCCATACAGGCCACCGGAATGATCTGGTAAAAACATGAGGCGGCCAGGAGTTCCCGTGGTGGTTCAGCAGATTAAGAGCCTGACTAGTATCCATAAGGATGTGGGTTCGATCCCTGGCCTCGCTCAGTGGGTTAAGGATCTGGCATTGCTGTGCGCTGCGGTGCAGGTTACAGATGTGGCTCGGATCCCGAGTTGCTGTGGCTGTGGTGTAGCCTGGCAGTTGTAGCTCCAATTCGACCCATAGCCTGGGAACTTCCATATGCCACAAGTGTGGCCCTAAAAAGCAGACAAAACAAAAACATGAGTCTAGCTATATTATATCCCTGCCTGAGGGCTCCACCGGCTCCCTTTCCTGTAACAGTAACTCCCAGTGTGTATTCTCTGAGATACCAGTCCTACCAGCTATGCCCCACAGGGAAGTTCCAGGATGGTAAGTTTGGGAAATATCGCACCTCTTAGAGATTTGTGGTGCCATCAGCCCATTATAGCTCCGAGATGTTCTGTGCTGAGGAAGTGTTTCATGGTTAATTCATGGTTTCTCAAAGTTATTTAACCACAGAACCCCCTTTCTGGGTAACACCTGAGACCCTCCTGAGGTAAGAGAGAGCCGTGCCCACAGTGAAATGCTGCACTGCAAGATGCAGCCCGGTTCCCCCGCATACCCTTTGGGAAGCTTTGCCATCTAGTGCCATCTACCTTCCTTGTTGTCACGGGCCATGTTCCCCTGGACGCAGATGCTGAGGCAGAGATTAGCATGCGGGAGGTTTACTGGGGAGCAAACCCTGGAGATCAGCCCCTGCAGAAGGAGAGGCGGCGAGTCAGAGTGGCAGAGGGAGGGGTCAAGCTGCAGTGTAGTTTCAGGGGAGATCTCAGCCGACACCCTGGCAGCAGGGATCAGGTCTCCACATAGACTGAGCTCTCTGTCAGCTTCTGATCCTGCCCCTTGAAGATGGTCTTTTTGGGGTTTTGTTTGTTTGTTTTTGTCTTTTTGCCATTCCTTGGGCCCTTCCCGCCGCATATGGAGGTTCCCAGGCTAGGGGTCAAATCAGAGCTATAGCCACCGGCCTACACCAGAGACACAGCAACGTGGGATCCGATCCGCGTCTGCAACCTACACCACAGCTCACGGCAACGCTGGATCCTTAACCCACTGAGCAAGGCCAGGGATAGAACCTGCAACCTCATGGTTCCTGGTCAGATTTGTTAACCACTGAGCCACGACGGGAGCTCCGAAGATGGTCTTAAGGTTGTGGACCGCCTTGGCACTGGATGCCAGCCACCTGGGGAAGGGACGTGACCTTGGGCTAGCAGTTCTCTTCCACTGAGGTGATCCGTACCTGGGGGAATAAATCCTTCACACCCTAAGGGAGACCTGGGTGGGGTATGTGGCACCCCCATGCCTACCAACCTAATGAAAATATACTAAGTAACAGATCATGACTTTGCCACAATAACCAAAACCTCTGCAATCCAGTGCCTAATATTACATTTTACAGAGGACACAAAGAGCCCTGGAGAAGTGTTTGGCCAGGGTCACTAATTCAAATACTTCCGGTGGCCAGTGCCCAGGAACACTGTAAGTGTCATGGAAGGGGTGGCGCCATGGCAACCTGGAGGGCCCAGTCTCTGTTGAAAGCATACTCGTCGTGCAGCCCACTCTCATCAGGGCCTCCAGTTTTACAAGAAAAGCTAGATTTGTTTTAGACATTAATTTCATAATCAGTTTAGCTCATTTGAAACGTTGCGTTGGCTACTGCCCTGCCTGCCACTTGTGGCCTGTGGGCTGCTAACCTGTGGCTGCTACATCAGACCCCCTGCACTCTCAGTCTCTCCTTTTCTCTCCAGGCATCAGCAGCTCTGCTCATACATGGTCAATATCTAGCCTTAGCTTGGAGAAGGGGTCAGTAACCTAGTCATTCATCCAACACTTTCTGGGCACGTGTGCAATGCCAAGCTCTGTCCAGGGTGCGGAAGACTCTGAACCGAGTGGAAGCCGCTTCTATTGAGGGAGAGGACGGTGTCTTTCCTTTCCTTTCCTTTCCTTTCCTTTCCTTTCCTTTCCTTTCCTTTCCTTTCCTTTCCTTTCCTTTCCTTTCCTTTCCTTTCCTTTCCTTTCCTTCTCCTTCTTTCCTTCCTTTCCTTTCCTTCTCCCTCCTTCCTTCCTTCCTTCCTTCCTTCCTTCCTTCCTTCCTTCCTTCCCTCCCTCCCTCCCTCCCTCCTTTCTTTCTTCCTTCCTTCCTTCCTTCCTTTCTTTCTTTCTTCTTTCTTCTTTCTTTCTTTCTTTCTTTCTTTCTTTTCTTTCTTTCTTTCTTTCTTTCCTTTCTGTCTTTTTAGGGCCACAGCATATGGAAATTCCCAGGCTAGGGGTCAAATTGGAGTTGTACCTGCTGGTCTATGCCACAGCAATGCCAGATCCAAGCGGTGTCTGTGACCTACACCACAGCTCACAGCATTGAACCCATTGAAGGAGGCCAGGGATCAAACCATGTCCTCATGGGTACTAGTTGGGTTTGTTACTGCTGAGCCACGACGGGAACTCCAAGAGATGGTTTCTGAGTTGAGCCTCAAGAATGAGAAGTAATTCCTCAGGTGAAGGTGAGAGGGGAGGGCACTCTAGTCAGGAGCAATGGCTTGTACCAGGCACAGATCTGGGGAGAGCTGGGCCATGGCCTGGGCCTGGAGCATGGTGTGCATGGCAGGTGGAGGTGGCAGTGGAAGTCGAGGCTGAGAAAGGACATGATCGTGAGTGCTTTGCACACTAGGCCCAGGAGCGTACTCCCCGACATGCAGATTGTCAACAGGAGAGTGATCAGAGCAGACGTCTCATCTCCTCAACAGTCTCTTAGAAGATTGCCTGCCCCCTAGTTTCTGCTTGATCAAACCCAACCTGAACACCACTGTCAGACTATATTGCTCAAAACATTGCTTTGTCATTACCCTATTAAGAAGAATGCTGGCTTCTTATTTTTTAATGCATAAGGAAGTCCTATTCCTGTCTGAGTTTTAGGGGCTTTGAAGACCCTAAATCTCTAGTT
Organism: Phacochoerus africanus; assembly: GCF_016906955.1. Taxonomy (NCBI): domain Eukaryota; kingdom Metazoa; phylum Chordata; class Mammalia; order Artiodactyla; family Suidae; genus Phacochoerus; species Phacochoerus africanus. Next base: position 157,183,186 of record NC_062551.1, on the reverse strand, counting down.
TATTCCCTACCGCTCTGTAACTTGAATCCTTCACTCTGGACAGACCCGTTTCCTTAGTCACATATCTCACATGTCATGTCTATTCTCACCTCTGGCTGGACTTGAATTTTAGAACTTAGCTTCTGACTATAGCAGGTGGATGGGCCGTAAGAGGAGACACTCAAGGCAGGAAGACCATTGACACAATTGTTGCATCAGCTAAGAGAACATGAGGCCTGGCCTTTGGGAGAGTCCAGCATGGGTGGCAGAGCTATTTAGGAACAGGGACCTGAGAGTCCCCATTCCCAGCTTTGGGATGGGTAGATGAATAGTTAGACGCTCTGAGGGCCCAGAACTCTGAGGGTCTCTCTTTGTCCCAGGTGGACACCCATCGAGACAGCGCCTTCACCTTCCTCAGCCAGAGCCTGGAGTTCGCCAAGAGTTCCCGGGCCTCCCTCCGGAAGACCTCAGTCATGTTCATAGGTAACCCACCCTGGAAGAGTTAGTCCTGCCTCTTCCTCTTCTCATGCCATCCTTCTGGCACCTGGGTGGAAGGCTCAGGTACAAGGCTTGACCAGCAGACAGCCTTGATATAAATTAGACAAGTCTCCTCTCCTCTGAGATCACTGTTTGGGAAGTGGGCCACAGGCTAGATTCAGCCTGGGGTCCTTGTGCATGTCACCACCTTGGCACCCATATGCCGCAGAACTGCTGCGTTTCCCCTGACTACAGGGTGGGCCCAGGCCTAGCAGGTGCCTGCCTGCCATTGATCATGGCAGGAAGCGCTGAGCTGCACAGTGGAAAAGTGAACCAGAATCTCAGCTCCATGATCCCCTTTCTGGGTGACTCCAACTAAGTCACTGACTCCCACGGAGCCTCCTGTGTAAGATCTGTAAGGTCACTGGTAAGACGGGGATCACCTCCTATTTCGTGGACTGGACGAGAATACACGTTTCATGTGATGACTGGAAGATACAGGTGCTCACACAGTGGTAGTCACCTTCATTCTTCTTCCCACAGTCCCAACCTCGGCCTTTCTGGGAAAAAAAACAAATAGCTTCCCCTCACTCAGAATCACTCCACAGGACCCTCCTGAGGGCATGCCATCTCTTCCTGGCTGTTCTCCTCCTCTCCCCCAAAGAGCCACACCCCCTTCAAGGCCCTGGAGACCCTGCTGCAGACAGACTTGGAGAGGAGCATGTTCCTAGCCCACCATCTTCTAAAGTGAGGTTTCTTCTCTTTTTTTTTTGAGGGCTGCACCCAAGGCATCTGGAAGTTCCCAGGCTAGGGGTCAAATCAGAGCTGTAGCTGCCAGCTTACACCACAGCCACAGCAATTCAGGATCCAAGCCACATCTGCCACCCATGCTGCAGCTTGTGGCAGTGCTGGACCTTAACCCACTGAGTGAGGTCCGGGATCAAACCCACATCCTCACAGAGACTATGTCAGGTTTTTTTTTGTTTGTTTTTGTTTGTTTTTGTTTTTGTTTTTAAGGCTGAACCCATGGCATATGGAAATTCCCAGACTAGGGGTCAAATTGGAGCTGCAGTGGCCGGCCTACACCACAGCCACAGCAATGCAGGATCCGAGCTGCATCTGCGACCTATAGCACAGCTCATGGCAACGCTGGATCCTTAACTTGCTGAGCAAGGCCAGGGATTGAACCTGCATCCTCATGGATAATGGTCAGATTTTTAACCCACCGAGCCACAAGAGGAACTCCGTGAAGTTTCTTTTATTTATTTATTTTTTTAGTTTTATAGTTTTTTTAAATTTTATTTTAATTTTTTTGTACAGAATAAAACACGATTACATTCACACAGATTATTATATCATGGATCTTAAGAAACAGATTAAGTGACTCCCTCTGGAGAAGTGGAGTGGAAAATATGCTGAGACAAATAGGAAATTTATTCTATACATTATCCCATTTTGTATGGCTTTCATCTTTACTATTTAGTATTATCTATTACATTTCAATTTTTCTTTAAAAATTAGCATTATATTACAATTGTGTATATTATGCAACTAAAACTTATAAAGAAAGCCTTATATACCATTAAATATTTTATATAGCATAATAAAAGAATAACTTAACTGGTAAGAATAACAAAAATCATACACCCTCTGAAAATAAGTAAAATATAAAATGCATAAATTGGTTAAAAAACAGAGTAACTATATAAATATGTCCTCACAATTTGTCACATCTTATTGATTCTTCAATATAGGCATTACACCATTCTAGGTGATGTGATAAACAAGACATTATAGACCTTACATTGTACCATGGAGAGAAATGGTTATCAATAATACAATTGTAGAACTGTATTATTTAATTGCATTAATTAATTATAATTATCATAAATTCTTTGATGGAGAGGAAATCAGAATCAGATCTAAGAAGACTTCAGCATTCCAAGAATGATGTCAAATGACCCCCTTCATGGTGGATTATGCACTTATTTACTATGAGATATATTTCTTCTCCAGAGATTCCTTGTTTGTGTATCAATTGTAGGTTTTTGATTTGCAGTTATTCTGAAGTTTTGATACAAGAGTCTATATGTATATGAGATTGTTTTAAGTTGTTTTCTTAATTGCAAGTTCATCTCCAGTGTCTTGCATTTGTACCCACCTCTTCTCATGATTTCTGACTTTGGTGGTATAATTGTGCATGGATGATTTTGTGTCTTTACTGTATATATATCTTTACTGATAAGCCTTGTCATTTGTGGCATTTTTGTTTCCTGTTGCTGTCTTTTCTTTTCTGTTTTTTTTTTTTGTCTTTTTGCTATTTCTTTGGGCCATCCCACGGCATATGGAGGTTCCCAGGCTAGGGGTCGAATCGGAGCTGTAGCCACTGGCCTACGCCAGAGCCACAGCAACGCGGGACCCGAGCTGCATCTGCGACCTACACCACAGCTCACGGCAATGCCGGATCGTTAAACCCACTGAGCAAGGGCAGGGACCGAACCCACAACCTCATGGTTCCTAGTCGGGCTCGTTAACCACTGCACCACGACGGGAACTCCCTGTCTTTTCTTTCCTGCCTAAAGAAGTTCCTTTAGTATTTGTTGTTAGGCTGGTTTAGTGTTGCTGAATTCTCTCAGCTTTTGCTTATCTGTGAAGCTTTTGATTTCTCCTTCCTGGAGTTCCCGTTGTGCCTCAGTGGTTAACGAATTTGACTAGGAACCATGAGGTTGCGGGTTCAGTCCCTGCCCTTGCTCAGTGGGTTGACGATCTGGCATTGCCGTGAGCTGTGGTGTAGGTTGCAGACGTGGCTCGGATCCCGCGTTGCTGTGGCTCTGGTGTAGGCCGGTGGCTACAGCTCCGATTCGACCCCTAGCCTGGGAACCTCCATATGCCACGGGAGCGGCCCAAAGAAATAGCAAAAAGACCAAAAAAAAAATCTGAATGAGAGCCTTGCTGGGTAGAGTAATCTTGGTTGGAGGTTTTTTTCTTTCATCATGTTAAGTATATCATGCCACTCCCTTCTGTCCTGCAGAGTTTCTGTTAAAAAATCTGCCGATAACCTTATTGGGGTTCTCTTGTATGTTTCTTGTTTCTTTTCCCTAGCTGCTTTCAAGATTTTCTCTTTGTCTTTAATTTTGGTCAGTTTGATTAATATGTGTCTTGGGGTGTTCCTCCTTGGGTTTATTTTATATGGTACTCGTTGTGCTTCATGGATTTGAGTGAGTGGTTCCTTCCCCATGTTAGGGAAGTTTTCAGCTATTATCTCTTGGAATATTTTTTCTGTCTCCTCTCTCTCTTCTCCTTCTGGCACCCCTATAATACAGATGTTGGTGTGTTTAACGTTGTCCCAGAGTTCTCTGAGACTCTCTTCATTTGTTTTCAATCTTTCTTCTCTTTTCTGTTCTGCATCCATAATTTCTACTAATCTGTCCTCCACCTGGCTTATTCGTTCTTCTGCCTCCTGTATTCTGCTGTTGGCTGCTTGTAGTGAATTTTTATTTCAGTTGTTGTATTTTGCATCTCTTCTTGCTTAAGTTTTATATCTTGTATCTCTTTGCTCTGTGTTTCCTGTAAGTTATCCATCTTTCCTCCAGTTTATTTCCAATGTCTTGCATCATCTTCAGCATCAACAATCTAAAGTCTTTTTCCTGGAGGCTAAGAATCTCCTCCTCACTTAGCTGATTTTCTGGGTTTTTTCCTTTCTCCCTCATCTGAGTTATAGTTCTCTGTCTTTTCATTTTTATAGGTTTTTGGTGTGGTGACCTTTTTACAGATAATAGAGTTGTAGCCTCTCTTCCTTCTGGTGTCTGCCCCCCTTGTGGCTGAGGTTGGTATGGGGGCTTGCTGTAGGCTTCCTGATGGGAGGGACTGATGCCTGCCCACTGGTTAGGGTTAGGGTTAGGGTTAGGGTTCTAATCCCTCTGGTGGGGCTTAGTCTCTGGATGGGATTAGAGGCAGCTGTGTGCCTGAGGGGTCTTTAGGTAGCCTGTTTACTGAGGAGGGGCAGGGCTGTGATCCCACCTGAGTTGTTGTTTGCCCTGGGGCTTCTCAGCACTGACTGTTGAGTGGGGCCAGATTTTCCCAAAACGGCCACCTCTAGAGAAAGGCAGTTGCTGGATATTCCCGAGAGCTTTGCCTTCAATGTCCTTCCCTCACAAAAAGCCACATTCACCCCTGTTTTCTCAGGATGTCCTCCAAGTACTGCAGTCAGGTTTGACCCAGATTCCTATGGAGACCTCACTCTGTCTTGGGATCCAGTGCACGTGAAAGTCTGTGTACGCCTTTTAAGAATGGGGTCTCCATTTCCCCCAGTCCTGTGGAGCTCCTGCACACAAGCCCCACTGGCCTTCAATGCCAGATGCTCCAGGGGCTCTTTCTCCCAGTGCCAGATCCCCACACATGAGGGTTTGATGTGGGGCTCACTCCTGTAGGGGAGTCTCTGTGAACCAGTTAGTTTTCAGTCTGTAGAGCTTCCCACCCAGGAGTTATGGGGTTGTTTGTATCATGAAATCGCCCCTCCTACCTCTTGATGTGTCCTCCTCTTTGTCTTCTGGAGTAGGATATCTTTTTTAAGGTTTCTGGTCCATTTGGGTGGAGATTGCTCAGCTTTTAGTTGTAAATTTTGTTTCTTTTAGGAGAGAAGTTGAGCTCCAGTCCTTCTATTCCACCATCTTAATCCTGTCCCCTCTGTGAAGTTTCTTTTAGTACCTTCCCCCAGTGCACTGGAGTCTTCTATCCATCCTGTCATCCACACATCTGCCTGGTCATCCGCACTTGCATTTCATTGGCTTATGCTACGCATACTGATGATCTTCTGCTCTGTGTCAGGCACTGTGCCTCGTCTAGAGAAACAGAAAACTTTTCAGGAGGTTGGGGGTGGGGGTGCGTCAGGGGAGAGGGTGGCTATTGACATGATCAGTTCCAGGACAGTTGAGCAATGCCCAGGATGGGGGGCATCTCTCGGGCTGTGGGCGTCTGCTCAGGGGCAGCTTCTCACAGAGTGACTTTATTTTCCTAGATTCTGATTTCTCTAAATCTTGCTCCACACTAATCACATCTAAAAATGTTGGTGTTTAACCAACACAGTCTTCTCTGGGTCAGGGCCTGTGCTGAAAAAACAAAGTAGGGGAATGCCTGCATTTGCCCATGGACAGCCCCCAGTGTAGTGTTTTGATTCCTAACCTCTTGTGGGTTATGGATCTTTTGTGAGGTCCTGAAGGAAGTTATGAACACTTTCACTAGAAAAATGCACATATGGGAGTTCCCGTCATGGCACAGTGGTTAACGAATCTGACTAGGAACCATGAGGTTGCGGGTTCGATCCCTGGCCTCGCTCAGTGGGTTAAGGATCCAGCGTTGCCATGAGCTGAAGTGTAGGTCACAGACGCGGCTCGGATCCCACGTTGCTGTGGCTCTGGCATAGGCCGGCAGCCACAGCTCCTATTAGACCCCTTGCTTGGGAACCTCCGTATACTGCAGGAGTGGCCCTACAAAAGGAAAAAAGACAAAAAAAAAAGACAAAAAAGAGAAAAATGCACATATGCATGCACTTGTGCATGTCCCTCTATCTTCTCTCTCTCTCTCTCTCTCTCTCTCTCTCTCTTTTTTTTTTTTTTTGGCCATGCTCATGGCATGCGGAGATTCCCAGGGCAGGGATCAAACCTATGCCACAGCAGTGACCCGAGCCACAGCAGGGACAACACCAGATCCTTAACCCCCTGAGCCACCAAGGAACTCCGTGCATGTGTTTTAAAGATCCTCAAAGATTGCTCCACCCAATTCTCCATCTCCAGTGGATCTAAGCTGTGGAAACTCTTGGTCTGGTGGGAAATGTTTATAAATCACAAGTAAAGTGAACACAGTATATGCAGGTAGAGAGAAATTCAGAGACTCTGGTAACCCAGAGAGGCACATAACTGGCTTGGGAGCAGCGTTGGAAAGAACCTCCTAGAGCAGCAACTGTGTCTAACTGAATATTCAAGGACAGTAGGAATGAGTCTGAGGCAATGAAATGTGGGAAGGGCGTTGTGAAATGTATAGTCCATTTAAGCATCTGTAGGCACTTTGGGAGCTTGGCACACAGGCCAGGAGCGGGGAGGGAATGGCTGAGCCATGTGGCCAAGCTGCTGAGTCTCAGCCCCTCCGGGGCCCCACCAGCCACTTGCTTGGAAAGTATGTAAGGCACTTGATACCCTTCGTATTATGGTGGCTCAAACTCACTGGGGGAGGGGTTGCTGAAGCAGCACCTCCCTGAGTCTTGGATGAGGACACTAAGGACCAGCCTGGGGCCACCTGTCAGAGGCAGCTGCAGCCCAGCTCCTGCCCCCGACCTGGTACCATCCTTGCCCACTGGACCTGCCACCTCTCCTAGGACCCCTCTGGGGGAAATCTGTCCCAGGGTCAAGATTAGGCTCTCCCTTTGTGTCCTCAATTACAGGGCTGGAGGAGGGTGGGGAGAGCTTCTCTGAGGAGGTCTGGTCCAAAGGTTGGGGGTTGGAATCAGTGGGGGGTGGGGGTGGATGCACTCATCTCTTGGATTGTGCTCAAGGGTCCCTGGTCCCCTGCATGGAGAGTATCATGACAGAAGATCATCAGAATGAAGTTAAAGCTGGTAAGTTCTGCCCTCAGTTGGTGAGATTTCAGGGGCCCGTGGGAGAATGAATAGGCTCACAGTGGGTAAGAGGAAAGAGAAGGGTTATGTCCCAAGACCAGAGGTTTCAATTCAGTCCCAGGCCAGTACCTGTTAGGTACTATGTGGTCACCAAGACACAGAACACACAGCTGCATCCTAGGGGAACTTACAGTCCAGGAAACCAGATCAAAAATCATTTAGTGCAGGGAGAGTACTTCAGACATTTAAGGGGGTATGTTTATTGTGTAACTAGAAAAGCTGACGGGAGCATGACGCTAGGCTGGGGCAATCCAAGAAGACTTCCTGGAAGAGGGAGGTTTGATTCAGGCTTTGAAAGTTGTGAACCACTTGAAGAGCTGGGAGATGAGGGGATGCTGAGCAGAGTGCCTAAGCCAAGGCATGAAATGAGAAGGATGAGGTGGGAGATTCATGAGGGGATCTGGTCGTAACAAGCAGCTTTTCCCCTCCCCATGACTCAGCTCTAGAAAACTTGAGACACGACCCAGAAGCATCGGTGTGCATCCACGCAGCCCAGGCCCAGGAAAATATCCTGGCCAGCTGCTGGCGGAACTCCTGGCCATTGCCACATGGGGACTCGTGGGTGTGTGACCCGGCCACCACACACCGCTGGAGCCCTGGCTGTGAGAATCTGCCCACTTCCCACCAGCGGCGGTCCTGGATCATGCAGGCACTGAGCTCCTGGAAGATGTCCATGAAGCAGTGAGGTTCCTGCACCCCCAGCCCTTCTCGGGGGTGGCCACAGCCCCAGTCGTGCTCATAAATGCCACGTGGCTTGCCTCTCCCTGTGGAGTATTTCCTTGTGGGAGATGCCCCAGACTCGGGAGCAGCCCTTGCATTGGGCCAGTCTGTGAGATGCGCATCCTTGACTCAGTCAACATTTATAGGTGCATATAGGCTGTCTTGTCCACATCTTGTTTATTTTTTTGTCTTTTTAGGGTCACATCTGTGGCATATGGAGGTTCCAGGCCAGGGGTTGAATCCCATCTGCAGCCGCCAGCCTACACCACCACAGCCACAGCAACACCAGATCTGAACCACCTCTGCGACCTACACCACAGCTCACGCCAGATCCTTTTTGTAATTTTTTTTGTCTTTTTGCCTTTTCTAGAACTGCTCCAGCAGCACATGGAGGTTCCCAGGCTAGGGGTCAAATCAGAGCTGTAGCTGCCGACCTACACCACAACTCATGGCAATGCCGGATCCTTAACCCACTAAGTAAGGCCAGGGGTCGAACCTGCAACCTCATGGTTCCTAGTCGGATTCGTTAACCACTGCGCCACAACAGGAACTCCTCATGCCAGATACTTAACCCACTGAGTGAGGCTGGGGATTGAACCTGTGTCCTCATGGATACTAGTCAGATTCATTTCTGCTGAGCCACGACGGGAACTCCAGTTACATCTTATAAGTGGTGAAGCTGAGGCTCAGCAAGGTGGAGCGGCTTGCTCAAGGCCACACAGTATGTCTGCTAGAAGCCTCAGTTTCCCCTCCCCTACAGGGAGAGGCTAAGGACAAAAGGAGAGGATGGTTTGGGTAGCCTTTTGGAGGAGGAAAAGTAGAGACTCCTCCCACCCCATGACATCACACATATCCCAGAATCCTGATCTCTAGACTGCCACTCCTGGGTCTTTGCTTGGAGACTGGCCACTGCACATTGGAACAAGATTTACTGAGCATCTAACCTGGGCCAGGCCTGCTCTGGGTGCCAGAGATACAGATGTGAACGAGACGCAGCCCCAGGCCCTGGGCAGTTCATAGTCTGAGGCTGTGGTTCTCAAGTGGGGGTGATTCTGAGACCCCAGGAATATTTGGCCATGTGTGCACAGGACAGCCCCACAGCAAAGAATTACCCGTCCTAAATTGTCAAAAGTACTGAAGTTGAGAAACTTTGGCCTAACAGAAGTATGGAAGACATATAATGACACCAACTGCCCAGCAGGTCAGAGCTGTGACAAAGGGCAGCATGGGGGCTGTAAAATCCAGAGGAGGTACATTGGCCAGCTCGGGGTTGGGATGTCAGGAGAGGCTTCCCAGAGAAGAGATGACCCGTCCAGGGGGGTTCGGAAAGATGACCACATGAAGGGCACGTGTGGAGAAGAGCAGGGCACAGGGGACCAAAGACCAACTGCAGATATGGAGGTGGGTGCACTGGAGCCCAGAGGGGGAGGGGAGATGGGGACAAGGGCTGGGTCAATATGGCCTTGGAGCCTGTGTTAAGGAGGAAGCCTTCCGAGAGGAAGGCATGGTGGGAAGGGAGAGGCGAGCAGGGGAGAGACGTGGGTAAATGTTTATTAGAAAGCTGCCCTCTTCATGTGGGTACAGGCACTGCTGGTGGGATGGTACACGGTGTAGCCAACCTGGACAGGAATCTGTCACTATTCAGTCGGACGAGGTTTATGCGTGGCCATGACTCAGCAATTGTACTCTTGGGCACGTGTTTTGGGGATATCTTCTCACAGGTCTGTAAGGGGAGTGTTACTTGTGGTGCCTGGGAGAGGAGGCAGCCTGCAGATCCATCCTTGGGGGCACCATGGAGTCCCACGCAGCCGTTAGAGGCGGGGGGGGGGGGGAGGGTACATGGAGCACCACAGATGGGAGCTAAAATAGAGTGCTGAGGGAGAAAAGTATATAAAACATTTGCACATAAGAAGTTGCTTTTTTCTTTTTTATTTTTTATTTTTAGGGCCGCACACACAACATATGGAGATTCCCAGGTTAGGGGAGCAATCGGAGGTACAGCTATCAGCCTACCCCACAGCCACAGCAACGCCAGATCCAAGCCGCCTCTGCGACCTACACCACAGCTCACGGCAACACCAGATCCTTAACTCACTGAGCGAGGCCAGGGATCGAACCCGCAACCTCATGGTTCCTAGTTGGATTTGTTTCTGCTGCACCACAACGGGAACTCCCCAAAAGGCTGCATTTTTCAGGAACACTTATAAACTGAAAAGGCCCATGAAAACACATGAGAGTGATAGGAGGGGAAAAGGAGGAGGGCTCTGGAGCAGCAAAGGGAATACATGGAAAAGGGAGAGGACGAAAGCTCACGCAGGAGTGAAGTGAAAGTGCTGGTGGGGGGACTGGCGACGTGGGTGGTGGACATGAGCCCAGACAGGGAGACCCAGCTGGAGACTTCAGGGCCTGGCGGGGGCCTGAGCTGCAGTGCAGGATGGAGGGGGGTGACTGGACCTGTGGGAGATCAAGGAAGGAGAATCTACAGCATCTGGTGGTTGACAGGATGGAAGAAAGGGAGAGAGAGCAAGACATCAGGATGGTACCCAGGTTTCTGGGTGGATGACCAGGCCAACAGTGCCCAGCCCCCTGCCGCCAGAGTGTCCCTTGCAACCTGGAGCGGGTCTGCAGAAGGATGACTTTGATCCAGACGTAGTGAAGCAGGGCTTGTGCGCCATGCTGGTGGAGACATCCCCCACATGCTGGCTGTATGCAGTGGAGCTCAACAGAGAGCTCTCAGATGGAAACAGGTTTTGGATCCACCTGTGCACAGGTGTGAGCTGAGCTTCCCTGGGTGAGTGTGCAGAGCTGAAGGCCTGAGGAGCACCTCCATCTAAGCTCCTGCTGGGGATGAGGAACCCGTGAATCTGACCACATGATCATCCCCCAGCAAATGTAGGCCAAGGCCATCTGGATTCTGGGCCTAAGAGAGAGTCGGAAATGGAGTGGTCCTATTGTATAACCCTGTCCATGGCCAAGAATGTTCACAAGCTTTGCCTCGTTGGAGTCTCACAGGAGCCGCATGGAGCTACGGGGAAGGCAGGCAAGCTTCACTGCCCACATTCCACAGATGAAGACGGGGCTCAAAGATGGGTAGGTCTTGTCCAGGATCACAAAAGGGAATCAATAGAAATGTGGATTCCAGAGCCCCCCAATTCCCATGCCTGAGCTCTTTCCAACCAGATACACAGCTGCCAGAAGCCAGGTCTGGAGTAGCTTTGACAGCAGCTGCCACATTCTGGGTCTGGGTGGTCTTGAAGCACAATGGAGGCCAATAGGTTCAGTTATTGGCCCAGGGCCCCAAGTAATCTCCAGTTGGCTTCCCCAGGCCAGGGATCAAATCCACGCCATAGCTGCAACCTGAGCAACTCAGGATCCTTAACCTACTGTGCCACACATGGGAACCTCCAGGAATCAAATATTTATTTATTTTATTTTTTATTTTTATCTTTTTTGCCATTTCCAGGGCTGCTCCCGTGGCATATGGAGGTTCCAAGGCTAGGGGTCTAATCGGAGCTGTAGCTGCCGGCCTACACCAGAGCCACAGCAACTCGGGATCTAAGCCTCGCCTGCAACCTACACCACAGCTCATGGCAATGCCAGATCCTTAACCCAGTGAGCAAGGCCAGGGATCGAACCTCAACCTCATGGTTCCTAGTCAGATTCATTAACCACTGAGCCACGACAGGAACTCCGAGGAATCAAATTTTTAAATGGAAGCAGAAGGACTGTGTAGGCTCTGTATTCAAGAAGGGAAAGGATAAGGAAGAGGAGAATAAGAAGGGGACCTTTAGGGAGCAGACTGGAGAGGGAAGTGGATTTGATTGCATTTCTTGAATAATCAGTGATGTCGAGCATTGTTTCAAGTGCTTGTTGGCCATTTGTATATCTTCCTTGGAGAAATGTCTATTCGGGTCTTTTGCCCATTTTCCCATCGGGTGGTTGGCTTTTTTGCTGTTGAGTTGTATAAGTTGTTTGTATATTGTAGAGATTAGGCCCTTGTCATTTGCATCATTTGAAACTATTTTCTCCCATTCTGTACGTTGTTGGAGAGGGAAGTGGCAAAGAAGGTTTGGATTTGGAGGAAAGGGAGCATTTGGACCAGGTGTTCTGCTGGGTGTGGGCAAAGTAGAAGGGAAAAGACACAGTCTTGGCTCTGGAAGGCTCATGGCCCTTCATGTGTCATCGTCAGCCCTGCTGATTGTCTCATCCTCATATCAAATAATGAGCAAGCCTGCCAGCTCTGCTTCTGGGCTTTAGATCTCTTTTCTTCCCTGGCCTCTCACCAGCACCCTCCTTGTCAATCTCTTCACCCAGCTTCCCCCATCCATCCTTCACCTGGCAACCCAGGCCTTCCTAAAACAAATTTGCCCTCAGATCTGAGAGGGGCTCACTCTTCTCTGCAGGATAAAGGGCTACAGGGCAGTCAGCCTTTTTCTTAACTCTTGCAGTATCCAGTATGCAGGCTGTTGCCCACCCCCATGTCTCTGCACATGGCTCCCACTGCCTAAAATGCCCAACTTCCCTGCAGCCCTCATCTGCCTGCAGAGACCTACCCCATCTCTGCTCTTAGGTCTACCTCACCTCCTCTGTGAAACCTGCCTGAATACCTCAGGGATTGTCAAGTCCCTGTGCCTCCATTGTGCAGGCTTGTGACCAGCCCAGGTGAGATAGGTCTGCTGCCTTCCTGTTCTTCCTTCTAGATCAGGCTATAAGCTCCTCAGAGCATAGCACCCAAGGCAGGGTCCAGCAGTCATTTACTAGGTAACTCAGTGACTGTAGGAAGGCACACCTGGCCCAGAGGACTTGTTTCCATCTCTGCTGTGCGGGCTGGGGGTAGGGGTGGTTAACTTCAGAAAGGGTCTGATCACAACACCCCTTTTCTCATAGCTCTCCAAAAGGGATTTCCCTGGTGGCTCAGGAAGTTAAGGATCCAGCAATGTCACTACTGTGGTTACTGCTGTGGGGTGGGTTGGAGTCTTGGTCCAGGAATTTCCGCATGCCAAGGGTGCCCCCCAAACAAACAAAACCAAAAACTCTCTGAAAGGTCTCACTGCACACTGCACTCTGAAACCCAAGGAAAACCCGAGCTTGCAGAATCTCAGCCTATTATCCCTCCCACCTGCCTTTTGCTCACACTCTTTGCTGCAACCACCACCCCAGCCCTCTCTGTTCCCTCCATGGGGAATGCTCTTCCCTAGAAAAACCCTGGCCATTCCCAGCCCTCTTTCTTTGCTTTTGAATGCCTGACACCCTGTTTAACACTTTTCTTCAACACTTCTTGCTACCACCTGACAAACTCTCAGGTTTTGTCTGTCTCTCCCTCTACCTTATCATCTCCTAGAGGGCAGGGATTATACCTGCTTTGTCCAGCACTGTACACCCAGCGACTAGAACAGCCCTGAAACACAGAAGGGGCTTAGGAATAGGTGCTGACTGACTGAATGAGTAAATGAAGTGATAGTATTGGGGGCCCTGGGCTCATCCACGACCCCAAAATTTTTCTTGAGGGCAGGGCAGCAGCATGACTGAGGGGTGGGACGGGCCAGCAACTTGCCCGGGGTTTGAGGATGGGGGGGCGGGGTAGAGTGGGAAGGGTGGAGTCGGGTCGGCCACGCCCCCAGCAGAGCGGAACGCGAGGCCAGCGGGCCGGCGCCGCCCGGAAGATTGAAGGAAGAGCACCCGCGCCGCCGGAAGTGGCCGAGTGGTTCTCAGCGCCTAGACCGTGGCGGTGGGACAGAGGAGCTGCCATGGAGCGCCCAGAGCTGGAGGCCAGTTCAGACGACGCTATGGACTCGTTTCTGGAAAAGTTTCAGAGCCAGCCTTACAGCGGCGGCTTCCACGAGGACCAATGGGAGGAGGTGGGTGGGCCCGGGGTCTCCGCGTGTGTGTGTGTGTGTGTGTGTGTGTCTCTTGGGGGCGGGGGGCGTCGTCAGAACTCCTGGGGCCTCCTCTGTCCCGAAGGTGCCTCCCTCACCACTTCTAGCGCTGCCGGAGGATAGATGGTTTCTACTTGAGTGTTAAAAATCGGCCTCTGCGTTTCCAGGGTCTTCTTAAGCTGCAAGTACATTTAGGCGTGCAGGTTTTGGGGTCAGACACCGGTGATTCTACTTACTGGCTGTTACTTACTTCACTTATCTGAGCCCGTCTCCTCATTTGTAAAATTCCCCTAACTCGAGCACCAATCCCTAGAGTTGCGGCGAAGCTAAAGTGAGAGGGTGGGGAAAGTGCCGGGCACATAAGTGCTCAGCTCATGATGATTATTACTGCTTTTGTAAGGATGTGAGAACTGAAGGATCTTTAGGGGTTTTCTACTCTCTTTTACAGGTAGGAAACTGAGGCCTGGCTAGGAAGAGATAGAGCCAATCATGATGATTTGCAAATCATGATAAGAAAACTTTGATGTAGGAACATGGAATTGGATCTATTCAGGAGGAAATCCTATTTGTACAGTTCATTCTTCTCTTCTAGGAATTTGAAAAGATCCCCCTATTTATGAAGAAAGCACCATCAGAAATTGATCCCAAAGAGAATCCTGACTTGGCTTGCCTTCAGTCAATTATTTTTGATGAAGAACGATCTCCAGAAGGTATCTTCAAAGACTCTAACATTTGTTTTGCTTCTCCATTAAATTGAGATAAAGCGTGAGTCAGAAAGGTTCTGATTGATAACAAGAAGTAGTTAGCCTAAGCTAATGTGTCACTATTATTGTGGATATACTTCTTTGGATACCTGCTAAACACTAGCCATTGGGGATTTGGGAGAAAGGTCATATCCCAATGGATGGACAAATCTTCCTAAAGAATCAGGACAGCTGTGTGTGATCAGGGCAAACCTAGCAATATTCTCGGAGCTGCTGGAACACCTGGTGCTGCCCAGGGAGATAGGAATGGGCTTTCAGTGGATTGAAAATTTGAACTGAATTGTAACAATTCTATAGGCTCTTGTCTAGGGTGATGAGGAATTTGCATTGCAGGAAATCAAACAACATACACAAAAGCAGAAGTGTAATTTCCCCCTATTTCTTCAGTAATTAAAAAAAAAAAAGTCCTATCTTCAAGAGCTAGCATGAGCATCTTTTTTCCTTTATGCTTCTTGTTCTTGGTAAGCACTTAATAATCTACACCTTGTAAACTATTTGGGATTGATTTTAGCATTAAGTACATGTGACTTAATGTTTCTCCATGTTGGGAGTTCCCAGTGCAGCACAGCGGAAAGGAATCTGTCTAGCAACTATGAGGTTGTGGGTTCGATCCCTGGCCTCGCTCAGTAGGTTAAGGATCCGGCGTTGCTATGGCTGTGGTATAGGCTGGCAGCTGTAGCTCTGATTGGACCTCTAGCCTGGGAACCTCCATATGCCACAGGTGTGGCCCTAAAAAGAAAAAAAAAATTTTTCTCTATGTTGATACCCAGTTTTACAGCATTCATTTTTGTTTTCTTGCCCTGTTGTTTTCTTCTGTTTGGTTTATCATATATCAACATTATTGCATGATTTAGAACCTTTTTTTTTTTGCCTTTTAGGACCACAGGTGCAGCATATGAAAGATCCCAGGCTAGGGATGGAATCAGAGCTGCAGCCGCCAGCATGTGCCACAGCCAGAACAACACAGGATCCAAACCTCGTCTGCAACATACACTGCAGCTCAAGGCAACGCCAGATCCTTAACCCACTGAGTGAGGCCAGGGATTGAACCTGCATCCTCAAGGATCCTAGTTGGGTTCATTACCACTGAGCCTCAATGGGAACTCCCTAGAATCTGTTTTTAATGAACCTTTAAAAAATAGGCTATAGTGATTATTTTTCCTCTCTCTCTCTTCTTTGTTTTTTTGCAGAACAGGCCAAAACCTATAAAGATGAGGGCAATGATTACTTTAAAGAAAAAGACTATAAGAAAGCTGTGATTTCTTACACGGAAGGATTAAAGAAGAAATGTGCAGACCCTGATTTGAATGCTGTTCTTTACACCAACCGGGCAGCAGCACAGTATTACCTGGGTAATTTATTCCATTATTTAGTGCTTTCTAAAAAATTAACTTATGATAAAAAGCATTACATGATAGCTAGTAGAGGGTTTGAGAATGTCAGTGGAAGAGGAGCTGCTTATCCCAGAAACCTAGGATAGTTGACTCTAGTTGAACTCTGATCTTCCAGGTAGACTTGGTGAAGAGGGAAACCAGGTAGATTGTATAGTTTTATTATCTGACCCAAATGAGTAACATCAAATACCTTAATACATGAGTTGGTATGATCTGAGATTTTTGAGCCCATGTGCTTCTAATTTCTCTCAAAAAGTTTTTTTCTGGCCTTTTACCCTCTTCTCAAAGATACTAGAAGAATGAAGGCAATAGAATTCTTTGTGTGAGAGAAACTATTAATCCAAGGGAGAATGTTTCAACGGGTATTCTGAGGAACTTTTTACGTAAAACGTATTCTTTGGACTAGTGAATGTGCAGTGTTGCTTCTTCATGGGAGATTTGCAGTGCACGTTATCATGTTAACACTGAGATAGCCTACAGCAGAGAACTGTACCCCGTGATTCTCAGGTTTTGTAAGTCCCTTTTCAAGTAACACTTAACATGCAGGACTGTTCTGCAGACATGACTTTGGGAAACATTGTGTGGCATGATTGCTGGTGACTGGTCTTGGTCACGTTAGACCCACGTTTCTTACCACAGCATTTAGAGAGGACCTGGAAATGACCTCAGGCGTGTCTGAGGGACTGGCAGAGAATAAGCCTTGCCGTCTAGCTAGGATAAGTCTGTTGGGACTCATCATCTTTGGAGCAGAGCTTCTCCTGAATCATCGTTTGCTCCAACTCTTTACTCCTTTAGCCTATTTCATTATAAAATTCTAAAACGTAAGAGTGGTAGAGAACTTTGTATGTTCTTTGAGCCAACCAGCACCCTCATTTTACATGGGCCCGGAGGGGGATCCTTTGGTTAGTGCCAAAACCTGTACTAGAAACCCAGTCTTGCAGCTTCTGGAGGAATACATTTTCTTCATTCTGCAAACTGAGTTTTTATTCTGTGCTGGGCGCTGGCATCGTAGAAATGAGTGAGACCTGACCTTTCCCTAAAGGAGTTTCATTCATTTACTTATTCAGTAAGTAACCATCAGGCATTTACTGTATGCCAGGCATTGCACCATGAACAAGAGCTACATAGTTCCTTTCCTTGGGGAACTTAAAATTGGTCACAGACAGGGCTAATCAGACCAGAGCACTTTTCAAGAAAAACCGTGTGCGCGCATGATACCAGAGCAGCAAATGCGTAATAATCAGACATTCCTTAAATGATGTTTTTTCTCTCTCTTGACCTCATAGCAGCTTTGTAAGGTAAGTGAGGTTAACAGCTTTATTCCTAGTTAGCAGAATAAGAAACTGGTAAAATGTAGTAGATGTGGTCAAATGAATTGTCTGAAGATACACAGTGCTAGGACTAGAATGCAGAATCTGGTTTGATTCAAAGTACACTAAACGGAAGACCCCTTTCGCCACACTTCTGGAGGTACCTGGCACTCTTGATTCCATAGTCCTGAGTACTTTCTAGCTTTCGTGCTATGGCTTGATAGCATTTGAGTTTCCCTCGGCTGGCTTAGAATTCATTTTTCTTAAGCTTGTTTAGTCATTTAGCCTGTGTTTCTTTGTTTCTCAGCTTTAAAAACGTGTTCTATGGAGTTCCCGTCATGGCGCAGCAGAAACAAATCTGACTAGGAACCGTGAGGTTGTAGGTTCAATCTCTGGCCTTGCTCAATGGGTTGGGGATCTGGTGTTTCTATGAGCTGTGGTGTAGGCCGGCAGCTACAACTCCAATTAGACCCCTAGCCTGGGAACCTCCATATGCCACAGGTGCTGCCCTAAAAAGACCAAAAAAAAAAAAAAAGTGTGTTCTATGTTCTTGTCCTTGTGGGCTTATGAGGGGGGAGGCAGTGGATGGGGTTGAAATGCATGTGTTCAGTCTATTGCCTTTAACCAAAATTTTTTGAATTTCTTTTATATGTATTTTTCCCATAGTTAAGATCATATTCTTCCAATCTTGTATTCAGTTCTTATCACTTAATTTTATAACATAAACAGTTTCACTTATTAAATTATTTGTGAATACTGTTTTTTTTTCTTTTCTTTTTTCCTTTTTTTTTTTTTTTTTTCCAGGGCTGCACCTTAAGCATATGGAAATTCCCAGGCTAGGGGTTGAATCTGAGCTGTATCTGCTACCTACACCACAGCTCACAGCTCTGCATTTTCCTTAACCCACTGGGGCCAAAGATCAAACCTGTGTCCCCATGGATGCTAGTCACGTTCATTACCCAAGCCACAGTGGGAACTCCATGAATGCTGTTTTGTTTTGTTTTTTGTCTTTTCTAGAGCCGCTCTCGAGGCATATGGAGGTTCCCAGGCTAGTGGTCAAATCGGAGCTGTGGCCGCCGCCTACACCAGAGCCACAGCAGCAACTCGGGATCCGAGCCGAGTCTGCGACCTACACCACAGCTTACAGCAATGCCAGATCCTTAACCCACTGAGCAAGGCCAGGGATTGAACCCGCAACCTCATGGTTCCTAGTTGGATTCGTTAACCACTGCGCCACGATGGGAACTCCAGTGAATGCTGTTTTAATAGATACATAACATACATCATATGGACAAATCAGTGTTTATACTATTTGCTTTACTATTCTGCTATTGTGTATATAACTGCTTTTAGGTTTAAGTAATGCAAAAATAAAGTTAGTGATAAAGTTTTTCCAATAATTCTGATTATTCTTTAGGCTAGAGCAGGGTTTGGCCAACTTTGGCTCATAGGCTACATCTAGATCCCTGGCCTCCTCTGAGCTAAAAGTGTTTTTTACATTTTTAAAGGATCGTAAAACAAAGAGTGTGTGACAGAACATATGTAGCCTGCAGAATCTTACTACATGGCACTTTAAGGAAAAATTTTGCTGACCCTGGGCTAGAGTTTTAGCAGTGAAGTTAATAGGAAAATACCAAACTGTTAGGTAATGTTTTCAGTATAAACGAGAAAGTGTAAGTGTGCCTCATGCTTCATAGTTTGGATAACCAGTATATATGATTGCAAACCTGTTTTAGATGCACTTAAATACATATATGTGTGGGCGTTCCCATCGTGGCGCAGTAGTTAATGAATCTGACTAGGAACTATGAGGTTGTGGGTTCGATCCCTGGCCTTGCTTAGTGGGTTGAGGACCCAGCGTTGCTGTGAGCTGTGGTGTAGGTCGCAGATGCGGCTTGGATCCCGTGTTGCTATGGCTCTGGCGTAGGCCTTTGGCTACAGCTCTGATTAGACCCCTAGCCTTGGAACCTCCATATGCCGCAGGAAGCGGCCCTAGAAAAGGCAAAAAAAAAAGTGTGCATATATGTATCCATATATTTAGATTGGTTTGTTTGTTTTATAAATATAGGCTTCTATTCATACTGACCCACCTCTTAAAACAATATAACACAGAAACCTGTCATGCCTTTTATTCATTTATTTATTTTTTGTCTTTTTGCCTTTTCTAGGGCCGCTTCCTGTGGCATATGGAGGTTCCCAGGCTAGGGGTCTAATCAGAGCTGTAGCCACCGGCCTATGCCAGAGCCGCAGCAACATGAGATCCGAGCAGCATCTGTGACTTACACCACAGCTCGCGGCAACGCTGGATCCTTAACCCACTGAGCAAGGCCAGGGATCGAACCCGCAACCTCATGGTTGCTGGTCGGATTCGTTAACCACTGTGCCATGACGACTCCTGTTATTCCTTTTACATATAGCTCTAGCTGACTCTTTTTATTATTTTTTTAATTTTTATTTATTTATTTATTTTTGTCTTTTTAGGGCCGCACCCAAGGCATATGGAGGTTCCCAGGCTAGGGGTCTAATCGGAGCTACAGCTGCCGACCTACACCAGAGCCACAGCAATGCCAGATCTGAGCCTTGTCTGCGACTACACCACACTTAACCCACTGAGCGAGGCCAGGGATCAAACCCACAGCCTCATTGTTCCTAGATGGATTCGTTTCCGCTGTGCCACAACGGGAACTCCTAGCTTACTCTTTTTAATAGCTGCATAGTATTCAATAGTATGGATTCACCGTAATTTAATCATTAGTCACTTGAGGATATGGTAGGTTATCTCTGACTTTTCATAACTAAAAGTAATGCTGCAGTTAACTATGCTTTTACATTTATCCTTGCACATTTTTGCAAGCATTTTTAGGATAAATGTTTTTTTCTTTTTAGGGCTGTAGGTGCAGCATATGGAAGTTCCCAGGCTGGAGGTTGAATCAGAGCTGCAGTTGCCAGCCTATGCCACAGCCACAGCCACACCAGATCTGAGCCTTGCCTGTGACCAACACCACAGCTCATGGCAATGCTGGATACTTCACTCACTGAGCAAGGCCAGGGATCGACTATTTGGGTTTGTTACCAATGAACCACAACAGGAACTCAGTAAGGATAAATTCTTAGAGGAGTGTTGTTGGGTCAAAGTGTATGCAAGAAGTTCATGCCAATTCGTCCTCTTGTTTACTCTTAGGGTGCCCTTTTTCCATATCTTCACCAGTATTGGACATTATCTTTTTTTTTTTCTTTTTTTTCTTTTTTGGCCACCCCATAGCATATGGAGTTCTGGGCTAGGGATCAGATCCAAGCCACAGTTGTGACAGTGCTACTGCGGATCATTTAACCCACTGTGCTGGGCTGAGGATCGAACCTTCATCCTGGTGCTGCAGAGATGCCACCGATCCTGTTGCACCACAGTGGGAACTCACTGAACATTATCTTTAAAATTTTTACCATTTTCATGTTAATTTTAATTTCTCTAATGATTAGTGATGTTGAGCATCTCCATGTCCTTACTAGTTTTTTGGTGGATTGCCTGATGTTACAAACATTTCTAAGGCTTTTTTTCTATAAACAGTTGCTCTGATTTATATTTCTCCAAGATTGTCAAGAGTGTTTTTGTTTCTGCACACAAAATTTTGGAAATAATTTGGCTCTCAAAACTTATTTTCTCTTTTACTAAATGATGTCTTACTAGGCAACTTTCGTTCTGCTCTCAATGATGTGACAGCTGCCAGAAAGCTAAAACCCTGCCACCTCAAAGCAATAGTAAGAGGTAAGTCTTGGAGAGCTATAGTCTGATTGTCATCACAGAAAAGCTGGCATGCCCTGCACCAGAAGTATTTCAATCTAATTACTGTGCTGTGATGCTAATGAAGTCACCTTATTTTCACAATTTTGATATTAAGTTCTTGGTTCTTATCAACAACATGCTATTTTTAAAAGAATTCCCCAGAGAATAACCCAATCATCTGTGTTTTAAAAATTTGTAGGGAAATGGGACCTCCTCCTTTTAAATTAATAAAGAATAAAATTAATTAAAATCAAGCAGTTCCAAAAAACCACATTCTATTTTTTTTTCCAGATTAGCTGATGTATAGGCCAGCTCCTCAAACTCTATGTTAATGTTAATAAGTTATGGGACTTTTGCTGGTAACTCTAATGCTGAGATGTTCCCAGATTATTTTTTCTACTGTAGTCTGACCTTTGTGTGTAATAATAGTGTTTTTATTGCTTTTATACTTCACCGTTTCTTTGAGATGCTCAAAGATGCTTTGTAAACTTTATTCATCACATATTAATCTCTACATTGCCATGGACCAACTTAAAACGCTTTATCAAAGTTATGCATCGTTAAGGATTCATGGTTGGGGGGTTTAAGTAGATCCATGACCTTCACTGTAGGAAAGACGGTACGAAACAGAGATGGGCAAGTGAATTGAGCATAGTCCTATGGAATTGGCCACAGGCTAGAAGTCTATACCTTGACAGAACTGTCAGCTTTACGTTACCATGTTATCTTGGCAAGACACCCACCCTGCCAGTTTGCCTGTCTCTGGAAGATGAAGTTGGATTCATTTGACATTTAAGCCTTTACAGATCTTAGATTTTTAAATTCTGTGGAAAGCCCAAAGAGGCTAACTGGAGGAAAAACACGATTTAAGGAGAGGCAGCTTGAACTGGTAGCCATCGGGAACAGTTTTAGGAGAGACCTAATGTCTTTGGTTTTGCCATTGCTTTTATGAAAGACCGAGGTGAATTCTGCTTTCTCTCTCCATTTAAAAAAAGTCATCTGAGATGGGCTTTATTCTCATTTATGGATAAGGAACCTGAAGGTCGGGGACACTCAGTCCTTTGTCTGCTGTTTCCTTGGTAAATGACAGCCAGATTTCCGGCCCAGATCTGTCTGATTCCAAAAACTATGTTCTTTGCCCCTAAGCTGTAGCTTTCCCTACTTTAAGGGTCCTTGATGTCAGAAAGGCTCACAGGCATTTTAAGCTGAATGGGCCCTAGAAATCTTTCTGATCTAAGGTGCAAGAAGTACTCTTCCTTGTCTGGGGAATGCACTGCAAGGGGCTCTATCATCCATTTTCCCTTCAAGGTACTGGCTGTGGCTGGTTGGGGGCGGGGGTTGGTTCTCTCCATGCATGTTGTCCAAGGATACTAAGGGTGCTGGCTTCTACAGGTGCCCTGTGTCATCTGGAACTGAAAAACTATGGTGAAGCTGTGAACTGGTGTGATGAGGGGCTGCAGATAGATGCAACAGAGAAGAAGCTTCTGGAAATGAGGGCAAAAGCAGACAAGTTGAAGGTTGGTGGCAAAATTAGTAGTCACTTGGTATTTGTTAATTAACATTAATTAATTAGCACAGCCTAGGTCACATCTTGGATCATTGTAAACTTTTTCTTCTTTAAAACACAACCCTTTGTTTGCATTCTGGCGCAGCAGAAATGAATCCAACTAGTATCCACGAGCATGCAGGTTCAATCCCTGGCCTCGTTCAGTGGGTTAAGGATCTGGTGATGGCGTGAGCTGTGACGTAGGTTGCAGGCATGGCTCGGATCTGGCGTTGCTGTAGCTGTGGTGTAGGCCAGTGGCTACAGCTCCGATTAGACCCCTAGCCTGGGAGTCTCTGTATGCCTCTGGTGCGGCCCTAAAAGGACAAAAGACAAAAAAAAAATTTTTTTTTTTTTACTTAAATGACTCCATCTAAACCATGCACAGTCATATAAGGAAGCACTGTTCTAAGTAGTGAGGTAGCTGAAGCACAGAGAGCTCAGGAAGTTTCCTAAGTCACACAGTTGGTGAAGCTGGGCTTCGAAGTCAAGCAGTCTGGCTCCAGAGTCCATACTGTTGGTCCCTGTGCAGTACTGCCTCACATGCCTTTTCAGTACAAATCCAGAACTAGACCTAAGTTCTGATTCTTGGTCTGGGTCCCTCATCACTGCTTACACTGTGGAATGGAAGCCTAGGAGCCTAGTGCTGGCCCTATATGGGGATAAGGGATCAGTTTTCTTCAGAAGTCACTCTGGTCACATGAAATGGTAGAAAAAGTAGATATGTGCACACCCACATGGATAGAATTCTGAGCCTAGGTGAGGGGATATGGGCTAGAATTTGTAAAAGGAGAGAATGTCTAGAGGGCTCCTGTGGGAAGCCATCACCAGGCTTAGCCACAGAAAAACCCTATTGGACCTAAATGAAAGCTTCTAGGCCCTGCAGCACAGGCATAATTAAAGGGAGATTTCAGGGCTCAAAAGCCCGACATTAGGTATAGGTGACATTGCTTGCTGTGTATCAGGATTATTCCGCTTTTATCCGAGTATAAATTGATTCTGGATTCCCATGTGTTTGGTATATGTAAGCAGTAGACCTCATGTGCTTATGTTAATATCAGACAAAATAGATTTCAAGGCAGTGAGCATTACCAGAGATCAAGCAGGATCTTGATTAAAGGGTCAGTTTAATCAGAGTATTTAACAGTTCTAAATATGTATGTACCTAATAGCAGAACTTCAAAATGCATGAAGCAAAAAATTGACAACTCAAAGAAGGAAGAGACAAATGTACAAATAGGTGGAGCTGTCAACATCCCTCTCTCAGAGTAATTGATAGAATTGAAACCGTAAAGTGTGTTTCAGGACTTAGTAAAGTGTAGGTTCTTCTGTCTCTGCACAGAAGGAATTCAGCGAGAGGCAGAGAGACAGATAAGGA
Source organism: Phacochoerus africanus (assembly GCF_016906955.1). Classification (NCBI taxonomy): domain Eukaryota; kingdom Metazoa; phylum Chordata; class Mammalia; order Artiodactyla; family Suidae; genus Phacochoerus; species Phacochoerus africanus. The sequence goes on along the minus strand of NC_062551.1, from coordinate 157,159,294 downwards.
AAGAGTTTACTAGCATAGGACCCCTGTGAGATTTATAAGCAGGTGGGCCAGAGGGTTCCACGCTGAGCACGTGGTGGGCTACAGTTGTATAATCGAAGGAGAAGTGGGGACCTCTTCCTCAGTCTTGAGTAGATGTCAGACTTCCACCGTCAGCTCCTCCTCCACATCGGGCAGGAGAGTTTTCTTCTCCCTACACGGTCAGGGTGGGATTGTCATGGTGCAGTGGAAATGAGCAAAAAGGTGGTAACATAGGCTAGAATACGGTCAGTCGCCACAGGTTTTATTGTGTTGCCTTTCCTTATAGTTTTGTTTTAGTGTGTGTGGAGGAGTGTGTCCTTGGAGTCACTAACTTACTGACCTCACTGGGCAGGATGTGGGTCTCCTTCCATTGTGTTATTGTTTGGGGGTATGCCTAGTGCTTCTACTGCAAGGTTTTTGTGGCTAAGCAAGCCTGCCTAGTTGTTAAGTAAATCTGCTTTCTTGAGTGATCATTACCTTACAGGGGTCTCCCATACTTCCTTTTCTTGCAGTCTCCTGGTGAGATTAACCATTTAATCACCTGCTTTATCCCTTTACTCTATCCCTATCAGAATAAGTAGGTGAAGACTCAGTAGAGAGGTGATGTCTGCAAAAATGGCCAACTAAAGACCTGCAAAAATTTCTCCATAAAGTCAATGGAAAACCAGCGAAAAAATAGTAGAATCAGCTTTCTCATAACCCTGAAATGAACTGAAGATTTGCAATAATTTGAGGAATGTTTATTCAAGAAGATTGGCTGAGGAGCCTGTTGTGGCTCAGTGGAGATGAGTCCAACTAATACCCATGAGGATGTGGGTTAGCTCTCTGGCCTCACTCAGTGGGTTAAAAAGATCTGGTATTGATGCGAGCTGTGGTGTGGGTTGTAGACCTGGTGCAGATCTCACTTTGCTGTGGCCGTGCTGCACCTTTGGCCCTGGGGAAAGAAAAAAAAAAAAGATGCCTGACCCTCCATAAGAACAGCAAGCTTTATGCCATTTTAACTTGCCCTATTCCTGTCTCCCCCCACCCCCACTCTGCTACGGGTTCCATAGTAGCTGGATGAAAGCCAGCAGCCCACAATCATGGGGAAAATGAGCACCCTGGCAGCCACCAGAGGAAGCAGAACAGGATTGGAGCTCCTTCACAGTCCAGTTCCCAGAGAACTGTCATCATTTGATCGTCTAGAAAACCCCACTTACAAACTTTTTATTTGACCATCTTGGAACTATCCCAGTTGAAAAGCTTTTTCACAAAGGGTTGGGGTGGAAAGCATTTGTTAAAAACAATTTGAAGCTATTATTTAAGATTGCATCTGCCTGAAGCAGTGGAAAATAGTTGAAAATATAGGTTTACCAGAAAACTTAAACGGAAAAACTAGGGAACGAGATTCTATAGGGGCTTTGAAAACCTCCAGCATATTTCTGGGAATCTAGGTCATATATATGTGCTCTGACTATGCTTGTGTTCACTAAAGATCTAAGATGATCCTGAGTTCTTACTCTGGCTGATTTGGAAACTCTCTGTAAGCAGGAAGTGAAGGCTAAGGCTGGATTGTTAACTGCTGGAGTGTTTTTTTTTTTTTTGCCACATCTGCAGCATATGGAAGTTCCCAGGCTAGGGGTCAGATCAGAGCTGCAGCTGCTGGCCTAACAGCCATAGCAACACTGGATTCTTAACCCACTAAGCGAGGCCAGGGATCAAACCCCATCCTCACAGATACTAGTTGGGTTTGTAACCTGCTGAACTATGACAGGAACTTGCTGGAATGATTGTTGAAGGCTTGTCAAAAAGCCTGCATGCGGAGCCCTTTGGTAAAGACAGGCAGACTTTTTGGCTTCAGGCATTTAGGGAAGACTGACTACTAAGCTAACTGATTGGAGTCTTTAGTAGTCACATACAACAGATTACAAGAATCAACTCAGGAAAACCACTAAACAGCAACAACAAACACTGGGGAGATAAGAGAATGCTTTTCAAAGCTGCTACATTATGTTATTTTAAATGTCCAGTTTTCAACAAAAAAATCACAAGATATGTAAATAATTAAGAATGTGATTTCATAGAGACAGCAGTGGGTGATGGCTAAAAGCGAGATCTTAATTCTCTGCTCAGGAATTGAACTTGGATAGCCTGGATGAAAACCAGAAATCCTATCCACTAGACTAGCTAGAGGCTGAAAGCAGAGTTGCCCTGATTCTTGCCCCCTTTGAAAACAAGAATGCTTCAAGGAGGCAAAGACTGTAAAAACAGGTAGAAAGTTTATTGGTAGAAACACAGTACAACATGTGGGAGCGCACAGAGAAGTCGTCTCTTTATCTAAGGCAGAAATAAAGCAGTAACCCACAGCCACAGGAGTGAGGGTGTGGGCATCCGCCTCAATGAGGAGCATGCCAGAGGGAGACTTAAGCGCTTATATGGGGAAGTCTTTCTTTCTGGGTCTTCAGCTTCCTTTAGTCGGTTGTCTTGCTTTCTTTTACACCTGACCAGACCCAGGGCCCTTCCCTGATCTGCGTGTGCATCTTTTGGCCAAGATGGATTCCACAGCAAAACATGGCAGGATGGTTATCCAGACTTCTTATGGCTTGGCACCTCTTCCCTTTCTTTCTTTCTTTCTTTTTTTTTTTTGTCTTTTTGCTATTTCTTGGGCCGCTCCCGCGGCACATGGAGGTTCCCAGGCTAGGGGTTGAATCGGAGCTGTAGTCACCGACCTACGCCAGAGCCACAGCAACGCAGGATCCGAGCCGCGTCTGCGACCTACACCACAGCCGGATCCTTAACCCACTGAGCAAGGGCGGGGACCGAACCCGCAACCTCATGGTTCCTAGTCGGGTTCGTTAACCACTGCGCCACGACGGGAACTCCACCTCTTCCCTTTCTGACCCAGAGGGTCTCTCTGCACGTGTGTAGTTGGGGTCTCCTTGTTCCTGAGGATGGATGGTATGGGACCTCTTTGTTCTTCCGTCCCAGCAGGGCTCAGCCCCTCTTTTGAACCTGTCATTACAACTGTCTAACAAGTTCACAGGAGACAAGTACCAGTGATTTGCCTTGTGCCTGTTGTTATTTCTATCTCGAAGTATAGATAGATGGCTGGTTGTAAACATTTATCCCAGAGCCTACCTATCTCCTTTCTCAGGAAGTGTAACTAAGAGGCTAGTTGCACCTCCCACCTGCCTCAAGAAGTGTAAATAAGAGGCTAGTTGCGAATGTCTATCCTGGAGCCCATCTACCTACTGCCTTGAAAGTATGGGTCATACCCAGGAAATAAAAATCAACAGAAACTTCCTGAGGAAGTCCAGGTGTGGGACTTAAAATACAAAGACATGGAGTTCCTGTTGTGGCTCAGTGGGTTAAGAACCCACCGTGGTGTTCATGAGGATGCAGGTTTGATCCCTACCCTCACTCAGTGTTTAATGATCTGGCGTTGCCGCAGGTTGTGGCATAGGTCGCAAATGCAGCTTGGATCTGGCATGGCTATGGCTATGGTGTAGGCTGGCAGCTGCAGCTCTAATTTGATCTCTTGCCTGGGAATTTCCAAATGCCACAGGTGTAACTCTAAAAAGAAAAAAGAAAAAACAAAAAACACAAAGACTTTACTATTTAAAATGTTCTAAGAACTGTTGACTGAAAAAAAAAAAGAGCACAACCTAGAACTTGGGAATTAAGTTTTATTCAACAGACTTACTGAGGACTTAAGCCTGGGATACAGCCACTCAGATCAAAGGACTGTTCTGAAGAGGTAAGGGAGAAGCAAGGATTTAGGAGTTTTTGAAAATAAAAGACAAGAAAACATGTGGTTGGACATCAAAAAATCACTGCTAATTAAAGAAATAGACATCTCAAGTTAATGAATATAGTGCTTTTCTGTGTATGAGAGGATACAAGAGTCTGGCCCTATTGAAATTATTCCTTTGATATGCACCTTAACTGTAGGATCAGTATCCTGTTTTTCTCCCTCCTCAGTGTCCTTCAGGGTGCACCATCAGGGTGGCTGCAGTAGCTGCTGGCTTTATGACTGCAACATCCTTTGTTTGCTAAAATGGCAGGTTACATTCTTTGTCTACACCACTTCCTCTTGGTTATAAATTTAACCCATGGTTGGAAAGTATTTCGTGGCCAGTTTTATCCTATAGGACAAAGGAAGGCTTATTCCTAGAACAGGCCACTCAGGGCACTAATTTTTGGATCAGGACCAGTTGATGATCTAAAATTCTCTGGATTGCCTGTTTTACTAGTCTGTTACCCAGGAAACGTTTTCACTTATGTCTTCTTCCCACATCTAGGGTTACAATTATTCTATGTGGAGTTAAATATTTGATCCACTGCTTCAAGATGTTTAGCCGTCGTTAATTTTGTCAGAATCATGGCTACAATAGGGTAGTGCAAGAGACGACAATCTTCTAAAACAGACAGGATGTAAGTAATACAGGCAGTAGCATTAATGGAGTCATAGTGCAGCAAAGAGAGGTACGGGGTACAAATAACTTGAAAACAATGAGAGAGCAAATAAAAACAGTGGTTAGTGTAACTAGTTGTAATCTGGTCATGATAAGCCAGCAAGTTCCCAGGGGAGCCAGCTATAGAAGCCAAATTCTGGAGGGATCAAGCAGAGAGAAAAAATAAATGTTTCGTCTTTGTTTACGAAGGTATACTTTTTCTATGTGCTGTAGGTCATAGTTACCATAAGAGAAAAGGTTTTCTGGAACACAAAGATTAAAAGCCAGTATACTTCAGGAGTTCCTGCTGTGGTGCAGTGGGTGGAAGAATCTGACTTGCAGAGGCTTGGGTTGCTGCAGAGGTGCAGGTTCAATCCTGGCCCAGCGCAGTGGGTTAAAGGATCCAGCACCTGGGAACTTACATATGTCACGGGTGCAGCCATTAAAAAAAAAACCAAAAACCAGCCAGTATATTTCAGAAAAGAGTCATGAAGTTAGAAGTCATATTTATCAAAGTTCACTCAGTAGCATGTAATTAATTCCTATTGATCTAGATGAAGTCCTCACGTTTTCCTTTATTGTTTTGTAATTTCTTACCCAGTTCGGTGGTAAGTTACCAGAAGTTTATATTTGTCAGAGTCCCTTTTATGAATCTTCTTGGAGATCTTCATTTTATAAAAGCATCAAAGTAAAACAGCGATTGTCTATGAATGACAAAAGTCTTAAAATGGCATGGTTAAAGATCTGAGTATAATGAAATTGACAAGAAACTTGGTTATTTCTTTGACATACAACATTTTAAGATAATAATTAGCTTAACATTAAACCAGGACATATCAGACTTTATTTTTATTTTTATTTTTAATATTTTTGGCTGCACCTATGGCATATGGAAGTTCCTGGGCCAGGGATTGAATCCCAGCTGTAGGTGCAACCTACGCCATAGCTGTGGCAACAGCAGATCCTTAACCCACTGCACTGGGCTGGGGATCGAACTGTGCTGCCACAGAGACAATGCTGGATCCTTAACTCAGGAACTCCATATATCAGATTTTTCGGAATGCTGTATAAATTTTGGAATATCTATATGAATGACATTTACTCATGCAGTCTAAGAAGGTTTATCTCCAGTCACTTGACAATGTTTTTCAAGTAACTGAATTTACCAAATAAACCTAATTAGTTTAATATTCCTCTTAGATGCCTCAGGGTTCCTTTGAAACTTCCCGGAGTTAGCTGAGGGTCAAAAGAACTTCAATTAGAATTTGATATTTGGGAATTTTGTCAAAAAATATCAAAAAGTTTTCAAAATTCTTGGTCAAATAGAATCATGAGTCACTGTGAAATAATACTTGACCAAAGTGACAGACTTCCAGAAAGCAAATGTAGATCACTTAAAGGCAAAGAAACTCATACAATCTGTTATCAAAAGCAGTATTCCAAGAAAACTTTTGTTTTCTTTTTTTGTCTTTTTAGGGCAACACCATGGCATACGGAAGTTCCCCAGCTAGGGGTCAAATTGGAGCTCTAGCCACCGGCCTATGCCACAGCCACATCAGATCCAAGCTGTGTCTGCAACCTACACTACAGCTCACGGCAATACTGGATCCTTAACCCACTGAGCAAGGCCAGAGATTGAACCTGTGTCCTCATGGATATTAGTTGGGTTCTTTAACTGCTGAGCCACGGCCAAAACTTTGTTTTCTATTAAACTAGTTTATTCCTTATTTTTCCATCTAGAAACAGTAAGCTCTAGGACAAAATCACATGTTCCCCTTAAAGTGTATTTCAATTCCTCATACTTTATTTTGCTGAAAACATAACCTTTAAAAACCTCAATCTCTAGCAAAAGCCAGCAAGCAGCAAGTAACTGTGAACTGTTTGTCATACTAGCATTTCCTAATAGGCAAGTTTAGGAATATTCTAAAACCCATAGGAACATACATCTTCACATAGCATAATTTCTTTCCTCAGTGTGGTACAAGATGTGTCTAAAAAAGCCAAACATCTTTAGTTCCCCTCTTGTAAGGAGACAAAAGTAGGTAAATTTAGACCTGTTTAGCAATTAATGTTCCAGTATTTTATCTTATTTGAAATGATCTGGATATTCAGTGAATTTCCATCATTTAACTTAGCAAAACTCAAGTCACTAGAGAAACTTTTTTAGGTAAGCATATCCCAAACATAATTGTTCCTAAAGAGTTCACCTACTCTTATCGCATTTACCTTTCCTTTATAACTTGTGAAAATATCGTCATAGTATGGATGAAGAATGTCACCTGCCATATCAGTAAACAAAAGATGTTGCAGCTTTTTTGGGGGAGGGGGAGGGACAGGATACTGGCCCTAAATGGTTGTTTTGTTTTGTTTTGTCTTTTAGGGCCATGCCTATGGCATATGGAAGTTCTCAGGCTAGGGGTTGAATTGGAGCTGCAGCTGCCAGCCTACACCACAGCTCATGGCAGTGCTGGATCCTTAACCCACTGAGCGAGGCCAGGGGTTGAACCCACGTCCTCACAGACAGTAGTTGGGTTCATTTTCTGCTGAGCCACAAAGGAAACTCCATGGCCCTAAATAGTTAGATGCATATCAAAGGAATGATTTCAGTGAGCCTAGACTCTTGAGTCTTCCCATACATAGGAAAGCTCTAAATTCATTAACTCACATTGTCTGTTTTTATTTAACAATATTTTGTGGTTCTGACTACTTGTTTGTTGTTTTTGCAAACTCCTAAATATCCTGTTCCTCCTTTATTTATCTCTTCAGAGCTTTCCCTCAGAGCCATCTGAGAGATTGCCTCCCCAGGCTTAAGTCCTCAGCAAGTCCTCTGTGTAAAACATAATTCTCAACTTTTAGGTTGTACCATTTTTCTTCTGTTGACAATACCAAGTTAATTTCTTGCCAGCAAGCTCTGCAACAGAAACAACATGAACTTGGGTTAACCTAGGTACAATCTAAGTACAATCAAGTGCATTGAAGTTCCCTGGTGGCCTATCAGTTAGGGATTAGGTGTTGTCAGTGCAGTGCTGTGGGTTCAACCCCTGGCCTGGGAATTTCGGCATACTATGGCCGCAACAAAAAATAAATAAAAAAGACAGATATGTTTATACTGCATGTTTAAGCCAGCTTTAATACCAGATACTAATTGGATACTGAATATTTGCTAGATCATGTGAACCTGAAATTTGTTCTGGCCAGTTTACTTTGTATTTAGAAATATTTAATTTGTAAGTGCTTACTTTTAAGTCAATTAAATGGAGCTCTTTTATAAATTTAATTTTGATAATATATATACCACCAACTAAAACTCAGGATCATCAACCAATAATTGAGAGATCTGGGAAGCAAGAGGACTCACCCAAATTTGAACCCTCTGAGACAAACAGGCACAAGAGGCCTCTGCTGGTACTAAGGCTCTGGCTCCTTGTAGAGTTCAGACAGAGAGAAGTCTGCTCTTGGTCCCTTTATGGTTACCAGAATTGTTGACTGAGGGAAAAAAGCACAACTTAAAGAGTTGAGAATTGTATTTTTTTCTGCTGACTTACTGAGGACTTAGGCCTGGAATACAGCTTGTCAGATAGTTCTGAGGGACTGATCAAAGAGGCAAGGGAGGAGCTAAGGTATATGGGAATTTTTGCAAAACAAACAAAATATGTACTTGAACATCAAAAGGTTACTTATAATTAAAGCAACAGATATCTCAAGTTAAAGATTTCAGTGATTTTCTTTGTATGTAAAGAGTCTGGGATTATTGAAATTATTCCTTTGATAACAGCATGGCAAATATCTAGAGCCAGTATCCTATTTTTCTCCATCCTGAATTCCCTCAGGGTCCATTGTCAAGGGTGCCTGCAGTGGCTGATGGCTTGATATGGGTACCCTGTTTTTCTCCATCCTGAGTTTCCCTCAGGGAGCACCACTGGGGGTGGCTGCGGTAGCTGATGGCTTTATGGCTGCAGCGTCTTTTGTTCACTGAAATGGCAGATGACATTCTTTGTCTACAAAGGAACATTCTTTCATCCAACAATGAAAGGAAACAATGCCTAAAGAACTTTAAAAAGACATAACAAGAACAGTGTCTCATCAAATAGGGAATATCAATAAAGAAAAATGAACAAATGAATTAAAAAATTCACTAAGGGGCTCAAGAGTAGAACTTTGAAGATAGGTCAACGGTAATTAGTCTGAGGAATAGAAAGAAAAAAGAACAGAGAAAGGTGGAAAGTGGGAGACCTGTGGTATGCTGTCAAGCATATCATAGGCATAATGGGAGTCCCAGGACAGGAGAGACAGACACAAAGGAATATCTGAGGAAATAATATCTGAAAATATCCCAGGTTTGATGAGAAAGTGAAGAGACAACCCCAGAATGGGAGATAGTATTTCATACCCTCTAGGAAGGCTCTAATTTTTCAAGGAAAATAACAAATGATAAAGATGTGGAGAAACTGAAACACTCATGCATGGCTGGTGGGAATATAAAATGGTGCAACCTCCATGGAAGGCAATTTGAAAGTTCCTCAAAAAATTAATGGTAGAATTGCCACATGACCCAGCATTTCCACTCCTAGGTATGTACCCAAGAGAAGTGAAACCAAGTATTCAAATACTTGTACATAAATGTACATAGCAACATTATTTATAATGGCCAAAAATTGAAAACAATCTAAATGTCTATCAACTGATGATAGATAAAATGTGGTATGTCCATACAGTGGAATATTATTCAGTTGTAAAAAGGAAGGAAGTACTGATACATCATGCTACAGTGTAGCTGAATCTCAGAAACATTATGTTGAGTGCAAGAAGGCAGTGTATAAAAGGTCATATATTGTATGATTCCGTATATATATGAAACATCCAAAATAGGTAAATCTGTAAAGATCCCAGTTCGCAGGACTGACAATAGCAAATACTGGAGATGTGGAGGAATTGGAACTCTCATACATTCCCAGTGGGATGTAAAACTGTACAACCACTTTGGAAATCAGTTTGACAGTTTTGTATACCTTTGATCCAGCAATTTTACTCCTAGGTATCTACCTAAGAGAAATGAAAACATGCTTATGAAAAGACTTGCGTAAGAATGTTGATAGCCTATTTTATTCATAATAATCCAGAAACAGGCTTTGTGTCCAACAGTAGGAAGATAGGTAAAATGTGGTATATTCAAACAATGGAATATGACTTGGTAATGAAAAGAAACCAACCTATCAGTGACTGCAAAGGGGTATGAGGATATGAGGGAGCTTTCCAGGGGATAGAAATGTTCTCTGTCTTAGTTGGAGTGTTGATTTTTTTTTTTTTTTAATAAAGGGCAGCAAACTCCATAGTTCAGGGCTCCTGTGACCTGGGGGTCATAGAGGCTTTATGTGGCCCAAACTTCAGGTAAGAAGCAGGGAAGCCACACCCACCCACTTGTGTCTGTAAATCAGAAGAAAAACAACACGGGACAAAATTCAAGTCATCCTTAATCATCTACCTTATCATTCTCTAATGTGGACCAGACACTGGTTAGTGTGGCTCAGCTCACTGTGAGGGCAGAATTGCACATAGTTGTAATAGTGTACATGGGGTGGGGTTTGATTACTCTTGATGGTGTGATCAAACTTCCTAACTGCAGAGAGGGCTTTTGCAGTTGCTTTGGCAGACTCGATTGGAGAAGTCATGGCCAAGAGTTATCAGCCCTTGTTTCTTGAAAGGAGCTAGACTCTTCATGGGGGGGGGGGGGGAATCTGTGGGGCTTCTCTGGAGAAGGTAAGGGTGGTCGTGCTATATTTTAGAGCAGGGCTCATGAAACTGACCCACAGGCTAAATCCACCCTGTGTCCTCTCTTTGTACATTCTGTGAACCAAGAATGTTTTTCACAAACAAAACCCGATAATATGACAGAGCCCATACATGGTCTGCAAAGCCTAAAGTACTTATTATCTGACACTTTACAGAAAAAGTTGGCTGGCCCCTATTCATCCACAATCCTGAGGGTAGGAGTAGCATCAACTGTTTTTTGGGTAGATTAGCCAGAAGAGGAAATGGAAATTTTCTGTGAAATGAAGCAGACTGGTGGTATTTTTCTCTCATGGACTATAGTTGTCAAAAGGCAGAGCCTCTGGTAAGTTCTTGGCCTGGGTTGTTCCAGTGTAACCCTATATTCCAGCCATAGCAGAAAGTTAAAATGCCCCGTGGGCCCTGTGTCAGTCCATCCACCAAGAGTGCCCTTTCTCTTTCATCTGGTTTCTGTCTAAACCCACTTCCAGGTGGGGCAGCATCAGTCCCTCCCTACTCTGTGTTTCCTAACCCTTGATGGACACAATGAGGGTAACATATAGCAGACCTTTTACGTGTCTGTCCCCCTCAGTAGACTGAGCTCTTTGGGTGGAACTGAATCCAGCCTCGGGTATGCCTTGATGTACAGGAGCCTGGGTTGAATAGAGACTGGAAGTAGTTATTTGGGATCAGAAGAGGAGGCAAGTTCCCTAGAGCTGATGCATCTGAATTTCACTTTCAGCGAACTGAACAGAGGGATATGAGGAAAGCAAAGTTGAAAGAAAAGAAGGAGCAGAATCAGAATGAGGCTTTACTCCAGGCCATCAAGGTGAGTCTTCAAACCTTAGGCCCTATGGGTCTTGTGAAATCCCCTAATCCTGAAACCTGTTGGGAACCTTTCTAGGGATGCTTTGCCTGAATTTTCTGTCTGCTTTTGGTGAAGTGGTGTGACAAGTCAGACCCCCTGTGTTCAGTCAGCTCTCTGACTTGTGTGTCTGTGTTGGTCTCAGGTAACATTCACTGAATAGTTGCCATGGGTTAAAGATTCTCTAATCTTCACAGTAGCCTTCTGAAGTAGGCTCCTGTTTTGGTAGATGATTACATTGTCTCAGGGAGATGAAGAAACCTCACACAGCTACTTTTTCAGAGCCAGGTCCTTGCTCTTAGCCCCTGTGTTATACTGCATCCTGAGAAGGCCTGAATGTTTAGGATGTTGCTCTTGTAATAACCACACAAAATTCTACCTCCCCTTTCCTCTCTTTCTGGCATTTTAAATGAATATAGTCTGATTTTGTTTTCACCTGGATACCCCAAAGGTCACCTGCTGAGCCTTGGATTCACAAGGGAAGTAATACTTGGCTGTGAGGTTTGGGGATGGGTTCTTTGTTTGATTCTTTGTTGAGTTAAGTTATTTGCCTATTTAAGTTACTTGTTGACTTTGAGAACTTCACACTAAGATGCACTCCAGTTGTCCCTCCTGGCAACAAGAAATCTCTCAACACATTAACAGACTAAACAGAAGGGAATACTCTAGAGGGATATAAAATGTAGAACATTGGAATGCCCAGACATTTGCATACACACCTTCTTTTGGGTCTCTCCTTTAACTCTGCATCTCAGACTTCAGTGTAGGTAAGAATTACTCTCAACGGTAATATACACAAAGCTGTATATACGGTATTTTAATCATTTAAAGCAGGGTCAGCAAGCTGTTGTCAATGGCTCACGGCATGCCTGCTTATGTATGTGTTATGTACTGGTGGCTGTTTTCATACTTACAATGGCAGAGTTGAGTAATAGCACAGAGACCATTGGGCCTGCAAAGCTTAAGTATTTCTTGTGTGACCCTTTAAGGGAAAGCTTGCCAACTCCTGATTTATGAGATACCATCGAAGTAATTTTGATTACATGTAATTTTCCCCTTGGGTGCTAGCCTTATGAACCTCCACACAGCATACGTAAGAGGTGACTTTACTTTTCAGACCTTTGATTTATCCTTATTTCCATGAGACAGTCAAGATTAAGCCAGCATGTGAATTATATTTAGTGTCCATGTCCTGGCTAAACTGAGACATTTGCCTTTTTTTTGGTCTTTTTTTCTTTTTTTTTTTGTCTTTTTTGTTGTTGTTGTTGCCATCTCTTGGGCCGCTCCCGCGGCATATGGAGGTTCCCAGGCTAGGGGTCGAATCGGAGCTGCAGCCACTGGCCTACGCCAGAGCCACAGCAACGTGGGATCCGAGCCGCATCTGCAACCTACACCACAGCTCACGGCAATACCGGATCCTTAACCCACTGAGCAAGGGCAGGGACCGAACCTGCAACCTCATGGTTCCCAGTCGGATTCGTCAACCACTGCGCCACAACGGGAACTCCTTTTTTCTTTTCTTTTTGGTCATTTTAGGGCCATGTGCTCGTGGCATATGGCGGTTCCCAGGCTAGGGATCAAATTGGAGCTGGAGCTGCTGGCCTATGCCACAGCCATAGCCACAGCCACGCTAGATCTGAGCCACATCTGTGACCTACACCACAGCTCACGGCAATACTGGATCCTTAACCCACTGAGTGAGGCCAGGGATCCAACCTGTGTCCTCATGGTTGCTAGTCAGATTCGTTTCTGCTGAGCCATGACGGGAACTCCTAGCATTTGCCATTTTTGTACCTTCCACTCTCTGCATCTTTCAATACTTTTTTTTTTCTTTTGTTTTCTCTTTCTTTTTAGGGCCACACCTGCTGTATGTGGAGGTCCCAGGCTAGGAGTCTGCTGCACCTGCTGGCCTCCGCCACAGCCAGAGCAACTTGGGATCCAAGCCTTATCTGTGACCTACACCGACGCTTGTGGCAACACCATATCCTTAACCCACTGAGTGAGGCCAGGGATCGAACCTGCATCCTCATGGATACTAGTTGGATTCTTAACCCACTGAGCCATAACAGGAACTCTGCATCTTTCTGTACCTTTGCACATGGTGTTACTTGGCTGTTCCTTGGGGTAGAATGCCCTTCCCACTCCCTCCAGCCGGTACTTTTTCTGCCTTTCAGAATCATTGTTCAAGGCCTAGCATTCCTCAGTCACCTGCAGCCCCCAGGCTGCATGAATTATTCATGATCTGCAGTTCCACCACTTTACTTCTTCCCTCATGTCACACTTATTACCACATTCAGCTCATCTCTGTGACAGAGTCTATGTGCCCAGTAAAGGTGAGTTAAACAGATGATACCTGCTCTGTGCCAGGCCTCAGGGATAATGAAGCTGAATCATGTAGAGCTGGCTCTCAGGGAGCTCGCAGTGTTTTGGTTTCTCTTTTTAGTAAAAGGGGTTTGCATCCTTCCATGTATAATGTATGTGCTTCTGTCCTTAACACAGGCTAGGAGCATCAGGCTAGTCTCTGAAGCTGCTGGAGAAGATGAAGATTCGGCCTCAGAAGGTCTCGGTGAGCTTTCCCTGAATGGGCTCAGTTCTGAGAACCCCTATGGAGCCAGGCTGAGTGTAGATGACCAGGGCAGACTGAGCTGGCCTGTGCTCTTTCTGTACCCGGAGTATGCCCAGTCGGACTTCATCTCTGCTTTTCACGAGGACTCCAGGTACTTCCTTCCCCAGGAGCCCTCTGCTTACGCTTCTGAGCTTCCTGCTGTCTCAGCAGGACAGATAGATAGATTTTTGGTTGAGGAGGGAAGAGAATGGTTTTAGAGGGTTTTGCACGGTTTGGTTTTCCATAATCTATCCCATAGCTGATTTCTCCTTTGACTAAGTAGCTTTGCAGTGACAGATACTTTCTCACCTTCATACTAATATCATGTACAGTGTCAAGCACTGCTAATTCTCTCTGGTGAGAGATGAAGTCATTAGAGGTAGTACATGCATAGTAATTGAAGAGTGTATTAGGAAACATATAACTAGCTATTTTAACATGTGATTTGATAGGGTCAGTGTGGGAATGTTGTTAATCTTGAGTCCATTTAAAGAGAATTACTGTATCATAAGACGACTAGTGATACGCACATTTTGCGCACTGCTCTCAAAATGCATTAATCCTGCATTTCATGATTTATACATTCTTAGTATCTCTGTGATTTGGTGTCTGGGGACTGTGGTGTGTGAAAAACAGATCATGAGTTATTGATACCCAGATTAATTGATATTTTATCTCCTTAGGTTTATTGATCACCTAATGGTGATGTTTGGTGAAACGCCCTCTTGGGACTTAGAGCAAAAATACTGCCCTGATAATTTAGAGGTAAGAGTTTTATTTTGTTCCTCCATGAGAATTGGGGGAGCAGAGGAACAGGGGATGCGGCTAGAATTCACTGCCCTTTTTAAAAAAATTGTGGTAATACATACAGAACATAAAATTTACCATTTTAACAATTTTTAAGTGCACAGTTCAGTAGCATTAGGTACAGTGACCTTGTTGATCACACCACCGCCTGTCTCCATTTTCATCTTTCTAAACTGAAACTCTATCCCTATTAATGAAAATAGCGAGTTATTTTCCCTCCCTACTCCCCAGCCCATGGCATCCACCCTTCAACTTTCTGTCTCTGAATTTATCTGCTCTAGGTGCCTCACTTAAGTGGAATCATACAGTATTTGTCCTTTTGGCTTATTTCACTTGGTATAATGTCTTTAATGTTCATTGTGTTGTAGCATGTCAGAATCCTCTTCCTTTTTTAAGGTTGAATAACATTCCATTGTTGCAACTCTAAAAAAAAAAATCGCAATTTATAGAACAAAGAATTTGTCTTCTGGGAGTTCCCATTGTGGCTCAGTGGTTCACGAACCCAACTAGTATCCATGAGGATGTGGACTGGATCCCTGGCCTTGCTCAGTGGGTTAAGGATCCAGTGTTGCCATGAGCTGTGGTGTACGTTGCAGACATAGCTTGGATCTGATGTTGCTGTGGCGTAGGCCAGGGGCTACAGCTCTAATTCAGCCCCTAGCTAGTGGGATCCTAACCTGGGAATCTCCATATGCTGTGGGTGCGGCCATAAAAAGACAAAAAAAAAGAATTTGTCTTCTAACTATTTGAGAGTAAGATGCCAGCTGATGCCCTCAGTACCCCTGAATACTTTAGTGTCTATTTCCTAAACACAAGGACATTTTCTTTCATAATCCCAATCAATCATCAAAATTGGGAAGTTAACTTTGATACACTACTAACCAGCTAATCTTCAGACTCCATTCTGTTTTCACAAATTTTCCCCCAGCAATGTCCTTTTTTTTCTTTTGTGCATTTAAAATTTTATTTTTTTAGGAGTTCCCGTCGTGGCGCAGTGGTTAATGAATCCGACTAGGAACCATGAGGTTGAGTGTTCGGTCCCTGCCCTTGCTCAGTGGGTTAAGGATCCGGTGTTGCCGTGAGCTGTGGTGTAGGTTGCAGACGCGGCTTGGATCCCGCGTTGCTGTGGCTCTGGCGTAGGCTGGTAGCTACAGCTCCGATTCGACCCCTAGCCTGGGAACCTCCAATATGCCGCGGGAGCGGCCCAAAGAAATAGCAAAAAGCCAAAAATAAATAAATAAATAAAATTTTATTTTTTTAATTCAGTGAGTTTTATTATATTTATAGTTGTACAACCATCATCATAACCTAATTTTAGAACATTGCATCCCAAACTCCCAGCCCATGTCTGTCCCCTAAGCTCTCTCCTTTGGTAACCATTAAGTTTTTCAAAGTCTGTGAGTCTGTTTCTGTTCTGCAAATAAGTTCATTGTATCCTTTTTTTTAGATTCCATGCATAAGTGATAGCATATGGTGTTTGTGTTTTTCTCTTTTTTTGGGCATACTACTATTTTAAAAAAGTTTTAATTGGAGTATAGTTGATTTACAGTATTCTGTTAGTTTCAGGTATACAGAAAAGTGATTCACTTATATGTAGTTTTCATTTTACGTTATTATAAGATATTGAATATAATTCCCTTTGCTAGAGAATAAATCCTTGTTGCTTATATAGTTTATGTATAGTAGTTTGCATCTGGTTTTTTCTTTTTTTGGCTTTGTAGGGCCACCCCGGGGAATATGGAGGTTCCCAGGCTAGGGGTCGAATTGGAGCTGTAGCTGCTGGTTCATACCACAGCCATAGCAATGTGGGATCCAAGCTGCATCTGCGACCTATACCACAGCTCACGGCAACGCCGGCTCCTTAACCCACTGAGCAAGGCCAGGGACCAAATCTGCGTCCTCATGGATGCTAGTCAGGTTCATTTCCACTGAGCCACAGTTTGTATCTGTTAATCCCAAACTCCTAATTTATCCCTCCCTCTCACCCTTTCCCCTTTGATAGCAAAGTTTGTTTTGTGTTTGAGTCTGTTTCTATTTTGTATGTAGCTTCATTTGTATTATTTCTTTTAGATTCTACACATAAGTGATATCATATAATATTTATATTTGTCTTTGACTTACTTCACTTAGTATTATCTAGGTCCATCCGTGTGCTGCAAATGGCAATGTATCATTCTTTTTTACGGCTGAATAATATATGTGTGTGTGTCTGTGTATATACGTTTTCTTAAGCCAGTTATCTGTTGATGGGCACTTGGGTGGTTTCCATATCTTGGCTATTATAAATAGTGCTCCTGTGAACAGTGGGGAGCATGCATCTTTTTGAATTAGAGGTTTTTTCTTTTCTGGATATATGCCCAGCAGTGGGATTGCTGGATCATATGGTAGATCTGTTTTTAATTTTTTAAGGAATCTTCATATTGTTTTCCATAATGGCTGCACTAATTTACATTCCCATCAACAGGGCAGGAGGGTTCCCTTTTCTCCACACCCTTTCCAGCATTTATTATTTGTAAACTTTGATGATAGTCTTTCTGACCAGTGTGAAGAATACCTCATTGTGGTTTTTGATTTGCATTTCTCTAATAATTAGTGACGAACATCTTTTCACGTGCCTCGTGGCCATCTGTGTATCTTTAGAGAAATGTCTGTTTGGGTCTTCTGCCCGTTTTTGATTGAGTTGTTGGTTTTTTTGATACTGAGTTGAATGAGTGGCTGTAAACTTTGGATATTAACCCCTTGTCGGTCACAACATTTGCAGATATTTTTCTCCCATTCTGCAGGTTGTCTTTTCATTTTGCTGATTGTTTCTTTTGCTGTGCAAAAGTTTTCATGTTTGATTACATCCCATTTGTTTACTTTTGCTTTTATTTCTTTTGCCTTGGGAGACCTAAGAAAATATTACAATGGTTGTGTCAAAGAATGTTTTGCCTGTGTCCTCTTCTGGGAGTTTTATGATGTCATATTTAATATTTAGGTCTTAAAACCATTTGATTCTATTTTTATATGTGATGCGAGGGACTGCTCTGATTTCCTTGGTTTACATGTAGCTGTCCAACTTTCCCAGCACCACTTACTGAAGAGACTGTCGCTTCTCCATTGTATATTCTTACATTAATTGAATGGAGGCGTGTGGGTTTGTTTATTTATTTGCTTTTTAGGGCTGCACCTGTGGCATATGGAAGTTCCCAGCCATAGCCATAGCCACAGCAATGCCAGATCTGAGCCGTGTCTGTGACCTACACAGCTCACGGTAGTGCCAGACCCTTACTTAACCCACTGAGCAAGGCCAGGGATTGGACCCGCATCCTCACGGATACTAGTTGGGTTTTTTGCCACTGAGCCATAACCGGAACTCCGGGGTGTGTGGGTTTATTTCTGGACTCTGTTCTGTTCCATTGATCTCTGTGTCTGTCTCCCACCCACCCTGCCCGAGTACCATCATGCTGTTTTGATTACTGTAGCTTTGTAGTATTGTCTGAAATCTGGAAGAGTTATGCCTCCTGCCTTGTTTTTTTCCCCTCAGGATTGCTTTGGCAATTCTGGGTCTTTTATGGTTCCATATAAATTTTTGGATTATTTGTTCTAGTTCTGTGAAAAATGTCCTGGATGTTTTGATAGGGAATTGCATTAAATCTATAGATTGCTTCAGGCAGCATGCACATTTTAACAATACTAATCCTTCCAATCCAAGGGCATGGGATATCTTTATATCTCTTTCAGTCAGCAATATACTTTATCGGTGTTTTATAATTTTAAGTGCTTAGGTCTTTAACCTCCTTGGTTAAGTTTATTCTTAGGTGGGTTTTTTTTTGTTTTTAGCCGTGGTTTTTAAACAGGATTTTTTTTTCCACTTTTTTATATTTTATGTTAAAGAATTGCAACAGATTTCAATATATTAACTTTCTGTCTTGCTTCCTTGCTGAATTCACTTATTCTAATAGTTTTTGTGTAGAAACTTTAGGGTTCTCCATATAGAGTGTCATGTTATCTGCAAGTAGGGACAATTTGGATACTTTTTTTTTTTTTTTGACAGCGTCATCAAGTTTATTACACAATTTTCAACCTATCAGAAAGACAAACAAATCACCAACAACAGGGGGACGGGGCCTTGACCTTTTGGAGGATTGGGCTTTTTTTTCCTTTTGCTATCAGGAAATAAAACTAAAAAATGTGTCATTGAGTAAAAACAAAACAAAAATGGGGAGAAAAAAAATTCTCCGGGTAAACGGCTTTTCTGGTATTCTGTATATCTTTTTTCTCCTTAAACTGTCACCGTACTTGGTTTTTTCTACATTAAAAAGACACCCGGAGCTGCTCTTGTTGATAAGCACATCACTTAACACTTGGCCGGCTGGGCGGGGTGCCATATTCTGAAGTGGAGGTGGGGATGGGGTTGGGCGACAGGGGAAAAAGAGTTACAAACCTGTAGCCTCTGTCCCAAGGGAATGTGCCTCTCCAACCCTGGGGAGGGGGCTCCCTCAGTGCCGCGCTGAGGGCTGTGTCAGAAACGTGCAGGGAACAGAGGGAGGGTTCAATCCAACTCAGTCTCCCCTCTGAGCCAGAAGGGTCTCTGGTGACCCTGCAACTCACACGCCACGTCTCATGTTAGATGTCATGTGCCCTAGAGATGCATGCAGAAGTAGCATCCGTCGCCCCATGGGTACTGCAGGACCCTGTTGCTGCCGCTTCCTCCAGCAGCAACCACATCACAATTTGGATGTCATGGGAAAAGCAATTCCATTTGCCTGTGTAGAAAATGACCCCCAGAGTGGTGGTCTTTAGAACTCTGAGCTGAGCTCATTCAAGTCAGGCTCCACTTCTTCCTTGCTCCTTATCAGAGGCAGCAAGTACCTCCAGGCAGAGCAAGGGGAGCTATTAAGTCAATAGTCAAAAGCTGGAAAAATACCAAATTTGTGACTTTACCTACTAGTGCCAGGTTACAATTTGGATACTTTTTTTTGTCTGCTATGCCTATGACTTCCATTACTATGTTGAATAGAAGTGATGAGAGTGGGCATCCTTGTCCTATTCCAGAATTTAGTGGGAAGACTTTTAGCTTTGCACAACTAAATATTATATTAGCTGCGAGCTGTCATGAATGGCCTTTGTTATGTTGAAATATGTCCTCTCTGTGCCCACTTTGGTGAGAATTTTTATCACATCTTGAATTTTCCAGATGCTTTTTTGGTGTTTATTGATATGAACACATGTTTTTTGTCCTTCCTTTTGTTAATGCAGTGGATTACATTGATTGATTTGCATATATTGAATCATTCTTATGACCCTGGACAGAATCCAGCTTGATCGTGGTGTATGATCCTATTTATGTGTTGTTGAATTTGGTTTGGTAATATTTTTTGTTTTGCTTTGTTTTGCTTTTTAGGGCCACACCTGCAGCATAGGGAAGTTCCCAGGCTAGAGGTTGAATCGGAGCTGCAGCTGCCAGCCTATACCACAGCCACAGCAACATGGGATCTGAGCTGCACCTGCAACCTACACCACAGCTTACAGCAATGCTGGATCCTTAACCCACTGAGCAAGGCCAGGGATCAAACCCACGTCCTCATGGATAATAGTGGGGTTTTGTTACCACTGAGCCACAACAGGAACTCCTGGTTTGATAATATTTTGAGGATCTTTGCATCTATAATCATCAAAGATATTGACCTGTAATGTTATTTTCTTGTAGTGTCTTTGGTTTTGGTATCAGGGTGATGGTGGCTTCATAGTATGAATTTGGGAGTTTCCCCTCCTTTTCAACTTTCCAGAAGAGTGTGAGAAGGACAGGTATAATTTCGTCTTTGTATGTTTGGTAGAATTCTCCAGTGAAGCTGTCTCGTCCTAGAATTTTGTTTGCAGGGAGGTTTTTTTATTAATTTTTTATTCATTTTTATTTATGTCTTTTTAGGGCCACACCCATGGCATATGGAGCCAAAGCTGGTGGCCTACACCACACCAGATCTGAGCCACATCTGTGACCTACGCCACAGCTCACAGCAGCACCAGATCCTTTAACCCACTGAGCAAGGCCAGGGATCAATCCTGTGTCCTCATTTCTGCTGAGCCATGATGGGCACTCCTGCAGGGAGGTTTTTTAAAAAACAGATTCTATTTTATTTCCACTGCTTGGTCTGTTCAAATTATCTATCTTCTTGACTCAGTTTTGGCAGGCTTTATGCTTCTAGGAGCTTAGTAGCCATTTCTTCTAGCTTGTTCAGTTTGTTGGCATATAACTGTTCATAGTAGACTCATGATTTTCCATTTCTGTAGCATCATTTGTTACTTCTCCTCTTTCATCTCTTACTTTATTTAGGTCCACTCTTTTCTTCTTGGTGAGCCTGGCTAGAAGTCTGCTTATTTTGTTTCTCTTTTCAAAAAACCAGTTCTTATTTTTGGATTTTGGTATTTTTCTGATTCTGTTAGGTAAGTAGGTTAGCTTGTTCATTGGCCATTTCTCTGGTTTTTTGAGGAAAGCCTGCTGTATTGCTATGAACTTCCCTCTTTGGAACTGTTTCCTGTAAACTCAATTTTGTGTCTTCATTGATTTTTGTCTGAAGGTTTTTTTTAAATTTCTCCCCTGGTTTCATGATTGACCCATTCATTTTTTAGTAGCATGTTTTTGTTCTTTTCCCATTTTTTTCTGTGGTTCATTTTTACAGTTTCATACCATTGTAGTCAGAAAAGACACTCGAAATAATTGCTTTCCTCTTAAATTTGTTGAGGCTTGTCCTAGTAGGTGGTCTATCCTAGAGAATGTTCCATGCCTGCCTGAAAAGAATCTGGTTTTTTTGTTTATTTTGGATATAGGGTCCTGTAGATATCAGTTAAATCCAACTGGCCTGTTTTGTCATAAAGTCTTATAACCATTGCGTCTAAATCTTTATCTTGGCATTTGAATTGTCTTTTTTTTTTTTTTTTTTTTTTTGAGGGCCAACCTGCAGAGGTTCCCAGGCCAGGGGCTGAATCAGAGCTACAGCTGCTGGCCTACACCACAGCCACAACAATGCAGGATCTGAGCCATGTCTGCAACCTGTAGGACAGCTCACAGCAACGCCAGATCGCCAACCCACCGAGGCCAGGGATCTAACCTGCATCCTCACGGATGCTAGTGAGATTCGTTCCCACTGCGCCACAGTGGGAACTCCTGTTTCCGTGTAGCTTTGGCCTGGATTGTGCGTGTTTGGAACATCAGAGCAGCAATGCTGTGGTCTTGTTGCGTCTCATCACATACACATGATTTCAAATGTCCCGTTACTGATGGTGTTCACTTTTACTCACTTGATTGAGGTAAGGGCCTGCTAGGCTTCTCTACTATAAAGTTAACCTTTTCCCCTTTGTAGTTAGTGTTTTACAGGGAGGTACTCTGAATGATCTAAGTATTTCACTGTTCATCAAACCATCCACTTAACTTGTTTGTAACAGTGGATTTATGGTTTCCTGTTTTATTCATTGAGGTGTAATCTCTTACTATGATATGTTATGCTCAGCTTGTCTCAGGTTTGGGCTGTGGGAATGCCTTCAGATTTGCTTCTGTGTCCTTTCGATTTGTCTCCCGTATCTTAAGCACTTCCTTGCTTCCTGTCACAAGATGTTCCAGGCTCGAACTGTGCTTTCTTTGCCCCAGCTCTAGAATCAGCCTTTTTTCCCAAGGAGCCCTGGTTCTTTTTAGTAGAAAATGGTATTTTGAAGTCAAAATCTGTGTAGCACGAGGGTGAGGAGAGGGCTGCTCACTGCTTCAGTGCCGTGTGTGTGTGTGTGTGTGTGTGAGAAAACATGAGCTCTCACTGGTTTCTCCAGTTATAATCCCAACACCATAGGACCTCTTTTCTCTCTTCCCATATTTCTAACAGTGGCTTCTTTTATTCTTAATAACTTATTTTATCAATCTCCCCATATTTAATCCCCCTCCTGTCATCATGCCTAGCTGTGCTGAAGCCCCCCGCTTTTTTTTTTTTGATTTTTAGGGCCGTACCTGTGGCACCTGGAAGTTCCCAGGCTAGGGGTCGAATCAGAGCTACAGCTTCTGGGCTTCTGGCCTATACCATAGCCACGCCAGATCCAAGCCTCATCTGCAACCTACACCACAGCTCATGGCAATGCCAGATCCTTAACCCACTAAGCGAGGCCAGGGATCAAACCCACAACCTCATGGTTCCTAGTGGGATTTGTTTCCTCTGAGCCACAATGGGAACTCCAGTGCTGAAGCCCTTTATTCATATCTTTACTCTTGCTCCTCTGTTCCTCTTACAGGTCTACTTTGAGGATGAGGACAGGGCAGAACTATACCAGGTACCTCCCAAGAGCACCCTCCTGCAGGTGCTGCAGCACCCCAGGTGAGTAGACCCAGGAAAAGATGCTCAGGCACCTTCCTTGGGATGCAGCCAGATTTTTGTTCCACTTCTGAGTGTTAGCCTTGTACGGGGTCCTCTCCCTTCAGCTCTGAACACACAACTGAGAGCAACTTAGGAGACTGGCCTGGGCCAGCAGCCAAAGAGGCTGCAGTGTGATGACTCGGCCCCCTGCACTGCAGCCAGGACACCCTCAGACTGGGAGAAGTGAACAGAGCTGGTTGGGAAGGAAGAAGCTGCCTGACTTTTGTACACAGAAGCTCCTCTTCCTGATTGTGCCTGGATGCCTGATACCATCATCTGGAAACAGCAGTGCCTCTTGAAGTCAGGCACCAGCATTTACTGGCTGTGTGACTCTGAGGCTATTCCCTCTTTAAAATGGGGATCATTACTCTTGGCCTGCATACGTCTCAGGTATTTGCAAGAGTAGGAGCCCATGTACTCTGATAAACTAAAGGGGTGGTCTTGCTGTGAGGGGGAGTCTTTGTTAGTCACAGTGGCAACCAGATGGATTTGGCAGTTGTCTCTGTTCAGCTTTGGGGACTGGGGGGGGGGGGGTTGGCCATGTTCCTAGGTTATAAGGGGATACCCTCAGTAGCTTTCTTAGTTGACTCTTGGCCTACTTCTAAGCTTTGAGCAGAGCACATGTCTTACATTTAGGCTGAGAGAGTCCGATGCACTAGGGCAAAGGGTGAGGTGGGAAATGAGGCTGGAGGGCGAGGTTACGGCCACATGCAAAGGCTTTGAGCAGGGTTCCGTATCCTGATGGTGTATGGAGCCCCAGAGGCTGTTTAGGTAAAACTTAGCATGTGATGTACAGATCTGAAGTGTACTCTTCAGTGGTGAGGCCTGAAGTAGGGGCAGGGATGGGGGAGACATTGCAGAGGCAGGTTGAATAGGGGCCGGGGATGTGTTGACTGACTCGGTGGGGGGGTGTCCAGCTAGTCTTGATGCTTCTGCTTTGGCCTGGCAGGCAGCAGGTGGCAATTTCTTCAAATATCATTGATGAATTGTCTTGGCAGTGTTTTTTTTTTTTTTTCCCTAGCCCCAAATCTCCCTTCTAGTTCATAGACAGGTTTCTAGCTGTTCGTTTCTTTCTGTTGTTAGCAAACTACCCAGAATTCTTTAAAGGCCTGAGGTCTACCCTACACCATCTCCCCCAAATGGAGAAATCTAAACAGAAAGCTGACTGATTTGTGGAGGAAAACCAGTTTCGTTCTCCCCAGACAGTATAAGTGCATTGGAAGTGATTACTTTTTAAATGACTAGCATGGGCAAGAGGCTACCTAGCACAGGTTTCTGGCAACTTCAGGCCCTGAGTTGGGTGCTAGGCCAAGATAGAGGCCCTGCTGTCCAGATTCGAGCTCCCTGGGCGATGCTAACATCCCTCGACCTGAGAAGCCAAGGCCCTGCCTGCCCTCCAGTCTGCCCAACAGCTGCAAGCACCTTAGTGACCTGCACCTCCTGGCTTTGGCTCCCTCCTGCCCCGTCACTAACGCTTTTCCAAATTAAAGCCAGCTGAGACACGACTGCTTTCCAGAAGCCCTTCCCAATTCCCTTTCCATAGAGGGAATGATATCCCTTAAAGGCTGACACTGTACCTCACAGATGCTTCTATAGTTGTGCCCTGCTGTCCTGGTTTATTTACTGCCCTCCCCTCAGTACCTGAGAGCTGGGATGGTGGCTTTTGCTTGTTGTTTCGTCTGTTTTCTCAGCACAGGGCCTGGCTTACCCTGGGCACTCACTGTTGAATGAAGGAATGAAAGCATGGTCTCATTTCATGTTTAGCCACAGACATACATGATGCTACAGGACTGGCCCAAAGGTTCTGGCTTGGTTTTAAGGGGCAGAAGGTCATGCTGATTTGCAGATTAAGAAACCAAACAAATAAATGTGCTACCTTGCATTTGAATGTTGACTTATGCCCAAAGGTTCACCTTGAATGTTGTTGGGAACGTCCGTGGACGATTCAGATTGCAACTCAATGAATCCCTCTCTTTTGTTGTGTTCACTGCAGGTGCTCTGTAAAAGCCCTGACGCCAGCATTTCTGGTCTGCGTAGGATCCTCTGCTTTCTGCAGGAATTACCTCCGGGGGCGAAAGGTGCACCAGATAAAGTGATCGGGTCAAGCTGTGGGAGCCAGGGCTCTAGATCTCCCTCCGCCTCCGCAGCCTGGAGTCCAGTACACTTGAATCAGTGGGTCCTACTCCTAGAATCTAGCACTTTATTTTTGTCACCCTGAGGACAGGCCTTCCCCACATCGTGGTGGGGAAGAGCTGCCAACTTCCAGAACTGCAGCCTTTCTGGTCAGAGTGCTAAGCTCCCCCTGGTCTTCACTCTCTTTTTTTTTGGTTTGTTTTCAGAGCCACACCCATGGCAAGTGGAGGTTCCCAGGCTAGGGGTCTAATTGGAGCTGCAGCTGCCAGCCCACGCCACAGCCACAGCCACACCAGATCCTTAACTCACTGAGCGAGGCCAGGGATCAAATCCACCTCATGGTTCCTAGTTGGATTTGTTTCTGCTGCACCACGATGAAAACTCCATTCTCCTCTCGATACAAAACTGTGTGCCTTGGTCATGACACCCTTGGACCCAGCGGCCTCCAGCCTCCATCTCTGACCTGGAAAATGCACTGGCCTGCGGAAACTGACTCAGGATCCAGTGACATGGTTCTGAAGCTTTGTGGAGTCAGAGGCCTGGAGAAGCTAGGCCTCACACTGCACTGTACACAAACCAAGCGTGTAATGTAAGGGATTAGAGCTGAGACTCGGGCCTCCCATTGTTTCATGAGCACAGCAGGCTGCTCTGTGGGGATGCTATAAATGCCTTGGGATGAGAATGGGGCCAGGAAGGGGGTCCTGTTTCTGCATCTATAAAGACCTCCACACCAGGGTCTTCCAGAACACCTAAACAGTTTGCCAGTTTTACTGATCTCTGCCGTATGGAGAGCTGTGACTGTTCTTGGATGGTGGCTTTGAGTTTCTCTCCAGTTTCCACATTTTAGGATTTTGTGCCTTATAAACTGGAAAATCTTTTTGCATGTTGAGTCACTGTCATGAGTTGTATTTTTGTCTACAGCTATTTGCTCTTCCTCATTCCTAGAGGATTCCGTATATCCTTACCTGGCAGTGCCTACCTCGTCCCCTAGGGAGGAGTGCCCTTCCTCCGCACGCCTGATGGAAAGGGACAGGAGCGGACACGTCCAGATGGAACTTAGAGCATCGTGTGGTGGGCTCATGCTCTTTTCCCTCAGCCATGAGAACACTTCCTGAGGCGCTGTTTCTTCAGCCCGGGTGCCAGATGCTGAGACAGTGGAGCAGAGCTCAAGTAGCTGGCCTGCAACCATGGGCTGTAATCTGAATGAGAAGTAAATCTTGCAGTAGTAAGTGCTGACACTTTGGGGTTTTTACTATAGTGAGGCTAACTAATACATCAGAAAACTGAATCCAGCTGCTGCCCTTAAGGTGGACTGACTTGGGATTTGGTGCTGTGTGCTTTGCCATCTTTGAAGGGCACTTTGCTGTGGAATATTTACAAAGAACCAGGGACCTTTCATTCCAGGTGCAGGTCCTGCCTGTGGCTTGTGGCCCCCAATCCATCCTAAGTCTGGCTTGGCCACACCGAGGCCATCCTCGCACTTCTCAGCTAGACCCTGCACGTTGTGCCAGAGGCTCACATTTAGCCAGCAGCAACCCTAGCAGGTGCCTCAGCAACTGCTGTGCTCTTGTGGGGCAATGCCGGTTCCAGGGCACTGCCTCATGTGACAGAAACTTCTTATCCTACCCCGCTGTGGACACTGAGGCTGGGGTGAGATGCCAGATGAGAGTACATTATACGTTCAAAATACACATACCTGAGAATGGTCCTTATGTGACTGTCATCCCTGTCACCCAGGTCCTGAGCCGCTTCTGCTCCACCTGCTCTTCAGTCCCTGCCACTGCTCCTGCTAGGGTGGGACAGAGGCGCAAAGGGGAGAAAAGGGACTTGGGGTGCTGGACTGTTAGACCAGAGGTGGGATCCTGGTGCTGCTGACTGTGATTGAGGGGTGGCTGTGTGGCGTCTACTTTGTAAAAAGTTCCCTGTGCCCCCTCACGGGCACACTGATGTAGATTTGTGCAGATGTCATATGCAAGGTGCTCAGTGCAGTGGCTGGCACATAATTATTCAAAGAGCAGCTCCTAACTCAGTGAACTACCCAGGGGCACACCCATGAATACCAGTAGCACTAATCAGTGATTCTCAACCAGGCGCAGCTTTGCACCCCAGCGGACATTTGCCAATATCTAGAGACATTTTTGGTTGTCACAACTTGGTGGCATGCTGTTGGCATTTAGTGGGTAGATGTGCCAGTAGGCACACAAAGGCACAGTAGGGAGGTGATGGTGGCCATCAACACAGTCCTGGCACCATGCAACTGTACCTGAATTCTCTCATCCTAACAGCCATGCTCTCAGGTCTATGATCCCGACTTTATAAATGAGATGGTGGCATGCTGCCTCATAGGGACTGTCAGAGCCAGGATGAGCCCAAGCATCTCACTCCAGAGTCTACCTGCCTTCTCTCCCGTGCTCCTTTCCTTCCATTTCTTCACAAACGTTTAATGGGCATCAAGGCTGCAGTGCACCTCAGGGTCACACAGTTGAGTGGGTGTCATAAACCTAACCCTGGCTGCGAACTGCTCCAGTGAAGAGAAATGCAGCCAAAACAAGCTAGTCTGTCTATGTCTCTGCTCCCCATTCCTTCATCATGGCTCAGTAGTAACAACTGCCATCTATTGAGTGCTTAGGCTATGCCAGATAGCATCCACATGCTTCAAGAGGGCAGGCTCAATCCTGGCAACACTTCCAGGAGCCAATGAGCTTCACAGCATCATTTTACTGATAAGCAGCATAGAAAGGGTAAGTAACTTACAGAGCCAGCTAGCTAGTGAAAGGTAGAGACAGAATTGGATTCAGGACACCCCTAAACCCCTCAGGAGATTTTATATATATATAGTACCAAGACTGAGCCCCCGCCTCCACATTGGCAATAAACCCAGAAACCCTTGCCTGCTCACTCCAAGGTTATGGTAAAGTCCTGGCACTGTGACCTGCAATGTCCCCGACCTGTCTGCCTGGGCAGAAGAATCCAGTCTGCAGAAACCCCTGCCAGCATCCGACATCCTGCGCATGGCATTCCCATCTGCTCACAAGCTTTCTAGGTGAGCTGGGCAACAAGATCTCCCCTTGCACACAGGGTGTCCTCAGTTACCGTTAACCAGTAAGTGCCCTCACCTCTCCCAGCCTGACATGGTTTGAATGAGCCAAGAGCAATTAAGCTTTAACCACAGAAGCTCACTGGCAGTGTTGAGGGCTGCTGCTGGCTTAATAGGAGTGGGCACCAGACAGAGATTGGGACAAGATGGCAGAATAGAGGACTTAAGCTCACTTCCTCTCATGAAAACACCAAAGTTACAATAACTGCTGAACAACCACCAACAAAATAGACTGGAAACTACCAAAAAAGATACCCTACACCCAAAGACGAAGGCGGAAGACCCACAGGCTGGAAAATAACTATTATTACAGAGGTTCTCCCACAGGAGTGAGTGCAAACCCCATGTCAAGTTTCCCAATCTGAGGGTCTGGCATTGGGAAAAGTTCCCAGAGCATTTAGCGTGGAGGCCTGTAGGGTGTGTGCAGGAGCTCCACTCTTGGAGGACGTACACAGGTTTCATGTGCACTGGGTCCCATGGCAAAGCAGAAGCTCCATAACGATCTTGGTCAGACCTTCCTGTGGGTCTAGTAAGGGTCTCCTGGGAAAGCAGGGGGGGGCAGCTATGGTTTGCTGTGGGGGCAGGACATTGGAGGAGGAAGTCCAGCAATAATCATTTAATAATCATCAGTGTGAGTTTCCCTGGAGGCTGCCATTTTGGAAAAATCTGGCCTCACTCATCAGGGCTGAGAAGTCCCAGGCCCAACAACAAAGAGGGTGGGAACACAGCCCCACCCATCAGCAAACAGGCTGCTTTAAGTCCTCCTAGGCACATAGCCACCTCTAATCACACCCACCCAAAGCCCCATCCAACAGAGGGACAAGACTCAGCTCCATCTACCAGTGGGCAGGCAGAAGTTCCTCCCATCAGGAAGCCCACCAAAGCCCCTGTATTAACTTCACACACTAGGGGCAGACACCAGAATCAAGAGAGCTGCAACTTGCAAAAGAGACCACACAAAAAGCTACACAAAATGAAAAAGAAATCTGAGCCAGATGAAGAAAAAGACAAAACCCCAGAAAAACAGCTAAATGAAATGAAGATAAATACCCTCCATGAAAAAGACTTTAGAACAAAATAGATGATTTAAAGATTAAGCAGAGATGCAAAATACAATAATCAAAATCAAACATTCACTAGAAGGAACTGATAGCAGAATACAGGAGGTGGAAACAAAATAAGTGAGGTGGAAGACAGACTAGCGGAAATCACTGCCACAGAGCAAACAACAACGAATGAAAAGAAATAAGGACAGCCTAAGAGAACGCTGGGAGAACTTTAAACACACTGACATACACTTTACAGGTGAGCCAGAAGGAGAAGAGCCAGGAGGAGAAAGAGAAGGGCCTGAAAAAATATTTGAAGAGATAACAGCCAAAAACTTTCCTAATATGGAAAAGGAATCACACATTAAAATCCAGGAAGCACAACAAACACCATATAGAATACACCCAAGGAGAACACCCTGAGACAAATAATAATCAAACTGACCAAAATTAAAGAACAAGAGAACTACTAAAAGTAGTTAGGGAAAAGAGACAAATAACATACAAGGAAATCACAATAAGTTTATCAGCTGATTTCTCAGGAGAAACTGCAGGCCAGAGGGGAACGGCACCCACATACTTAAAATGATGAAAGAAAAAAAAAAAAACAAAACACTCCAACCAAGAATACTCTACACAGCAAGGCTCTCAGTCAGATTTGATGGAGAAATCAAAGGCTTTACAGACAATCAAAAGTTAAGAGAACCACTAAACCAGCATTACAAGAAATGCTAAGGGAACTTCTCTAGGTGTTACAACTAGAAACAAGAAAATTACAAATGAGAAGGCTCATTGGTAAAGGCAAACATATAGTAAAGGTAAGAAACCATCCACACACAAATACGATACCAGCAATCATGAGAAGAGGAGGGTACAAATGCAGGATATTGGAGATGCATCTGCAATTAAGACACCAACAACTTACCAAAATCTTACATAGAGACAGACTCCTGCATCAAAACCTCATAGTAACCAGAAACAAAAAATTACAATACACACACAAAAAAATTAATCTAAACACTAAAGATAGTCCTCAAACCACAAGAGACAAGAACAATAAAAGGGAAGGAAAAAGACCAACAAAACCGAATCCAAAACAATTAACAAATGGCAATCAGAACATATGCAACAATAATTACCTTAAATTTAAATGGACTAAATGCTCCAACCAAAAGACAGAGACTGGCTGAATGGATATAGAAATAAGACCCATATATATGCTGTGTACAAGATACCCAATTCAGTTCTAGGGACACATACAAACTGAAAGTGAGAGGGTGGAAGAAAACATTTCATGCAAATGGAAATCAAAAGAAAGAAAAGAGTAGCAATACTCATCACAGACAAAACAGACTTTAAAGATGGTTACAAGAGACAAAGAAGGACATTATATAATGATCAAAGGATCAAGCAAAGATTTAACAATTGTAAATACATACACACCCAAAATAGGAGCACTTCAATATATAAGGCAACTGCTGACAGCCTTAAAAGGAGAAATCGGCAATAACACAATAACAGTGGGGGACTTTAACACCCCACTTACAGTGAAGGACAGATCATTCAGACAGAAAATCAACAAGGAAACACAGGCCTTAAATGATGTATCAGACTAGATGGACGTAGTAAGTATTTATAGAATATTCCATCCAAAAGCAGATTATGCATTCTTCTCAAGCAAACACAGAACATTCTCTAGAATAGATCACATTCTGGGCCACAAATCAAGCCTCAGTAAATTTACAAAAATTGAAACCATATCAGGCATCTTTTCCGACCAGAATGCTGTAACACTAGAACTCAATGAGGAAAAAATTGCCAAAAAAAAAAACAAAAAAACAAAACCCACAAACACATGGAGACTAAACAATATGCTACTAAACAACCAATGGATCACAAGAAATCAGAGAGGAAATTTAAAAATACCAAGAAACATGTGACAAGGAAGACACAATGAGGCCTTGAGGCTCCCCCTCTGTCTCGGCTGATCTCCCCATCAGTTAGGTGTCCTTAGCCAAGTGATTGTGAGAGGAGGCCTGGGCCCATGCGAGAAGAAAGGAACCGTTGTTAGGGATGGCAAGAGGATGGGGGGCAGGATGGCCATAGGAACATCTTTCCCTGCACACGAATGGGGACATGAGCAGCGTGGTGCCTCTTAAGTGGGCTGCAGGGGCAGGTGAAACTGCCATATCCATCTTGGACTCCTGAAGTGTCCCACCACCACTAAAGGTCCCATAACCAGGCACTACCTGTGCCCTGGAAGCACATGCAGGCCATAAACCTGGACACCCCCTATCAAGGAGATAATAGCCAACACAAACTGAAGAAAGAGACAGCAAGCATCCAAACCAAAAGCAGCCCTAAGGCAAAAAAAAAAAAAAAAAATTGTAGCTTACAAGATACCCAGGGATGCTCCCCAATATAAATAGCCCTCCAAGATGACAAGGGATAGTTGTTTTCCCTAAACTCACAGAATAAGACAAATATAAGCAATGGGGAACTTGGGGTTAATAGATGCAGACTATTGCCTTTGGAATGGATAGGCAATGAGATCCTGTTGTATAGTGCTGGGAACTATGTCTGGTCACTTGTGATGAAGCATGATAATGTAAGAAAAAAATAATCTATACATGTATGTGTAACTGGGTCACCATGCTGTACAGCAGAAAGTTGACAGAAGACTGTAAACCAGCTAAAATGAACAACAACAACAAAAAAAAAGACAAATATAAGCAAAATGAAGAACACAGGAACCATTCCCGTTAAAAAAACAGAAGAATTTCCCAAAAGAGCAAACAATGAAACAGACCTCTAGCGTTTAACAGACACCCAGTTCAAAAAGGAGGTAATGAAAATACTGAAGGAATTAAGATTGGATATCAAGAGTAACGCAGATTACTTTAGAAAGGAAGTAGAATACAAAGAGCCAAGAAAAATCGGAAAATCCATTTGCAGAGATGAAAGCTGAGTTAAAGGCAATGAACAGCAGAATAAATAATGCAGAGAAATTAATAAGTGACTTGGAAGACAGAATAATGGAAATCCCCCAATCAGAGCAGCAGACAGAAAACCAAATGAAAAAACATGAAAGCAATATGAACAGATCTATAGGATAACATAAAATGGGCCAATCAATGCACAATAGGTATTTCAGAAGGAGAAGAGAAAGGGATTGAAAATACATTTGAAGAAATTATGGCTGAAAACCTTCCTAATCTAAAGGAAACATATATCAAGATATAGGAAGCACAAAGGGCCCCAAACAAGTTGAACCCAAACAGTTCAACACCAAAACATACTGTAATAAAAATGGCAGAAATTAAAGAGGATTCCAAAGACAGCAAGACAAAAACAAAAAGTTAATTATGGGGAACACAAGCAAGGCCATCAGCTGATTTCTCTACAGAAACACTACAGGCCAGAAGAGAGTGGCAAGCTATATTCAAAATTGTAAAAGGGAAGAATTTGCAGCCTAGAATACTCTACCCAGCAAGAATATCATTTAAAATAGGATAAATACAGAATTTCTCCAGCAAACAAAAACTAGAAGAATACAGTGATACTAAACCCATTCTAAAAGAAACACTGAAAGGTCTCCTCTAAATAGGAAAGAAGTAAGAAGATACATGATGGAGAAAATCACAATTGGAAAGTAATCACTTAAATAAGCTGGTATACAGATCTAAAAGGAAAGAAAAAAACTATTGTAAAAGCAATAATAAACACAAAGAACAGCGAAGATGTTAAAAAGAACATCAAAATCATAAAATGTGGCAAAGGAGAGTCAGAAAATCTTGACTCTCTCTCTCTTTCTTTTAAGAATGTGTTAAGGGAGTTCCTGTTGTGGCTCAGTGGTTAACGAACCCAACTAGTATCCATGATGATGCAGATTTGATCCCCAGCCTTGTTCAGTGGGTTAAGGAGCCGGTGTTTCCATAAGCTGTGGTATAGGTCACAGATGCAGCTCAGATCCCATGTTGCTGTGGCTGTAGCAGAGGCTGGCAGCCCCAGCTCCAATTCAACCCCTATCCTGGGAACCTCCATGTGCCACGGGTGGCATCCTAAAAAGACGATAAAAAAATTTAAAAAAAAAAGATGTGTTTGAGCTTATATGATTATCAGGATAAAGCAAGCAGATATAGGAAGGGCTTAACAGGGCAACCACAAATCAAAACCAGACAATATGCTCACAAAAACTAAAAAGAGGAGGGCACAAGGATAAAATAAAAGGAAATCATCCAACCAAAAAAAGGAAGAAAGGAAAAACAGAATCAACTGGAAAAAAAGGTTTTTAAATGGGAACAAATACATATTTATCAATAATTAACTTAAATGTCAATGGAACAAATGCTCTAATCAAAAGACATAGAGTGGCAGTCTGGATAAAAACAACAAGAGCTTACAACATGCTGCCTACAAGAGACTCACCTTAGGGCAAAGAAGACATATAAACTGAAAGTAAGGGGATGAAGATATTTCATGTGAATGGAGAAGACAGGAAAGTGGGAGTTGCAAAACTCATAACAGACAAAATAGACTTTAAAACAAAAGCCATGATGACAGACAAAGAAGGACACTGTTTAATGACAAAAGGATCCATTCAAGGAAAGGACATTATACTCGTCAACATATATGCCCCTAATATAGGAGCACCCAAATACATACAACAAATACTAACAGACATAAAAGGAGAAATTGATGAGAATACAACAATAGTAAGAGACTTTAACACCCCCACTTACATCAATGGACAGATCCTCTAGACAGAAAAACAATACAGCAACAGAGATCCTAAATGACACAATAGAAAAGTTAAACTTAATTGATGTTTTCAGGATACTACATCCAAGAAAATCAGAACATACGTTCTTTTTAAGTGCACATGGAACATCCTCAAGGATTAAACAAACACTGGGGCACAAAACTAATCTCAACAAGTTACAAGAGTACAGAAATTATTTCAAGTATCTGCTCTGATCACAATGGCATGAAACTAGAAATCCACCACAAGAAAAGAAACGAGAAAAAACTAACTACATAAAGAGTAAACAACAAGCTACTAAAAAACCAGTGGGTCAATGGAGAAATCAAAAAGGAAATGAAAAAATACCTCAAGACAAATGATAATGAAAACACAACCACTCAAAATCTATGGGATGTTGCAAAAGCAGTTCTTAGAGGGAAGGTCACAGCAATATGCCTTCCTCAAAAAAGAAAAATCTGGAGTTCCCATTTTGGCTCAGTAATAAGGAACCTGACTCGTATGCATGAGGATACAGGTTTGATCCCTGGCCTCACTCAATGGGTTAAGTATCCAGCGTTGCTGTGAGCTGTGGTGTAGGATGCAGACACAGCTCAGATCCTGCATTGCAGTGGTTATGTCATAGGCCAGCAGCTGCAGCTCCAGTTCAACCCCTAGCCTAGAAACTTCCATATACTGTATGAGGCCCTGAAATGCAAAAAAAAAAAAAAAAAAAGCAAAGAAACATCTCAAATCAAAAATCAACAAACTAACCTACCATCCAAAAGAATTAGAAAACAAACAAAACCTAAAGTCAGCAGAAGGAAGGAAATCAAAAAGACTCAGAGAGGAAGTCAATAAAATAGACATTCAAACAACAATATAAAAAAATCAATAAAACTAAAAGTTGGTTCTCTGAAAGGGTAAACAAAATTGACAATCCTCTGGCCAGACTCACCAAGAAGAGGAAAGAAAACTAAAATAAACAAAAGAAATGAAAAAGGAGAAATCTCAACGGATATTACAGAAATATGAAAAACCATAAGAGAATACTATGAACAATTTTATGCCAACGAATTTGACAACCTAGAAGAAATGGACAACCTTCTAGAGACATGCAGCCCACCAACAGTGAATCAAGAAGAAACAGATTAATTGAACAGACCGATCACTAGAAATGAAACTGAATATGTAATAAAAACACTCCCTATAAGCCAAAATCCAAGACCAGATGGCTTCACAAGTGAATTCTACCAAACAAAGAACTTATTTCCATTCTTCTTAAACTTTTCCAAAAGGCTGAAAAAGGAACACTCCCAAAGATATTCTATGAAGCCACCATCACCCTAATACCAAAACCAGACAAAGATACTAACAAAAAAGAAAAGTATAGGCCAATATCTCTGATGACTACAAAAATTCTCAACCAAATTTTATCTAACTGAATCCAACAACATATAGAAAAGATCATACACCACAACCAAGTGGGATTCACCCCAGGTTCACAAGGATGGTTCAACATACCCAAATCAATCAACGTCATATACCACATTAACAAAAGAAAAGTCAGGAGTTCCCTTCGTGGCTCGGCGGTTAACAAACCCAACTAGGATCCATGAGGATGTGGGTTTGATCCCTGGCCTCACTCAGAGGGTTAAGGATCTGGCATTGCCAAGAGCTGTGGTGCAGGTCACAGATGCGGCTCGGATCCAGCATTGCTGTGGCTGTGGTGTGGGCTGGCAGCTACAGCTTCGGTTGACTCCTAGTCTGGGAACCTCCATGTGCCACAGGTGTGGCCCTAAAAAGACAAAAACAAAAATAAATAAATAAACAAAAAAAAACCACAAAAGAAAAATCAAAAACCACATGATCATTTCAATAGATGCAGAAAAAGCATCTGACAATATCCAACATCCATTCATGATAAAAACTCTTATCAAAATAAGTATAGAGGGAACATACCTTAACATAATAAAAGACATGACAAACCAACAGCCAATATAATACTCAATGGAGAAATGCTTGCAAATAAACTATAATAGAAACAACGGAAACCTAAAAAATAAAAAAATAAAAGCTGAAAGCCTTTCCACAAAAATCTGGAACAAGACAAGGACGCCCACTCTCATCACTTTTATTCAACATAGTATTGCAAGTCTCAGCCACAGCAATCTGACAAACAAAAGAAATAAAAGGTATCTAAATTGGAAGAGAAGAGGTAAAATTGTCACTCTATGCAGATAACATGATACTATATATTGAAATCCCAAAGACTCCAGACAAAAACTTCTCTAACTGATCAATGAATCCAGCAAAGTAGGATACAAGATTAACATTCAGAAATCATTTGCATTTCTGTATGCTAACAATGAAATTTTAGAAAAGGAATATAAAAATACAATACCTTTAAAAATTGCACCCTCAAAAAATTAAATACTTAAGAATAAACCTGACTAAGAAGGTAAAAGACAAATATGCTGAGAACTATAAAACATTAATCAAGGAAATTAAAGAAGATTAGAAGAAATGGGAAGATATTCCATGCCCCTGAATGGGAAGAAGTAATATTGTTGAAATGGCCATACTACCCAAAGCAATATACAGATTCAGTGCAATCCCCATCAAATTACCCATGACATTTTTCACAGAACTCCAACAAATAATTGAAAAACTTATATGGAACCATAAAAGATCCAGAATTGCCAAAGCAATCCTGAGGAACAAAAACCAAGCAGGAGGCATAACTTTCCCAGACATCAGACAATATTACAAAGCTACAGTAATCAAGACAGTGTGGTACTGGCACCAAAACAGTCATGCAGACCAGTGGAACAGAATAGAGAACCCAGAAATAAACCCAGACACCTAGGGTCAATTAATCTTCAACAAAGGAGGGAGAATATAAAATGGGAAAAAGACAGTCTTTTCAGCACGTGGTGCTGAGAAAACTAGACAGCTGCATGTAAATCAATGAAACTAGAGCACTTCCTCATACCATGAACAAAAATAAACTAAAAATGACTTAAAGATTTAAATGTAAGACAGACACCTTAAAACTCCTAGAGAGAACATAGGCAAAACATTCTCTGACATCAACTGTACAAATGGTCTCTTAAGTCAGTCTCCCAAGGCAATAGAAATATAAACAAAAATAAACCAATGGGACATAATCAAACTTAAAAGCTTTCAGAGTTCCTGTTGTGGCTCAGCAGTAACAAATCTGACCAGTCAGGAGAATGTGGGTTCATCCCTGGCCATGTTCACTGGGTTAATAATCTGGCATTGCAATGAGCTGTGGTGCAGGCTGGCAGTTGTAGCTCTGATTTGACCCCTAGCCTGGGAACTTCCATATGCTGCAGGTGTGGCGCTAAAGAAGACAAAAACAAAAACTTATAATCTTTTGCACAGCAAAGGAAACCATAAAAAAAAAAAAGACAACATATAGAATGGGAAAAATAGTTGCAAATGATGTAACCAACAAAGGCTTAATCTCGGAAATTTGCAAACAACTCTTACAACTCAACAGCAAAAAAAAAAGCAAAAAAACAAAAAACAACAACAAAAAACCAATTGAAAGATGGGCAGAAGACCTGAATGGACATTTCTCTAAGGAAGACATACAGATGGCCAAGAGGCACATGAAAAAATGTTCAACATCACTAATTATTAAAGAAATGTAAATTAAAAACTACAGTGAGGTACCACCTCACACCAGTCAGAATGGCTTTCATTAAAAAGTCTACAATAACAAATGCTGGAGAGGGTGGAGAAAAGGGAACCCTCCTACACTGTTGGTGGGAATGTAAATTGGTATAGTCACTATGAAAAAGAGTATGGAGGTACCTCAGAAAACTAAATATAGAACTGCCATATGATCCAGCAATCCCACTCCTGGGCATCTATTCTGACAAAACTTTCATTGAAAAAGACACATGCACCTATATGTTCACTGCAGCACTATTCACAATAGCCAAGACATGGAAACAACCTAAACAGATAAATGAATTAAGATGTGGTACATATACACAATGGGATATGACTCAGCCATAAAAAAGAACAAAATAATGCCATTTGCAGCAACATGGATAGAACTAGAAACTCTCATACTAAGTGAAGTAAGAAAGAGAAAGACAAATACCATATGATATCACTTATATCTGGAATCTAAAATATGGCACAAATGAACCTATTTACTGGCCAGAAACAGACTCAAAGACATGGAGAAGAGACTTGTGATTGCCAAGGGGGCAGGAGGAGGGAGTGGAATGGACGGGGAGTTTGGAGTTAGTGGATGCAAACTATTATATTTAGAATGGATAAGCAATGAGGTCATACTGTATAACATAGGAAACTATATCCAATCTCTTGTGATAGAACATGAGGAAAGATAATATGAGAAAAAGAATGTATTCCATATATATATATATATTCATTTATAACATGTATTCATATATACATATATATATGAATGACTGGGTCACTTTGCTGTACAGCAGAAATTAACACGACATTGTAAATCAACTATACTTTAATAAAAAAAAAAGTTTCAAGAAACAAAAGTCCAGGACCAGATGGCTTCACAGACAAATTCTTTTTTTTTTTTTTTTTTTTGCTTTTTAGGGCTTAATTCACGGCACATGGAGGTTTCCTATCTAGGGATTCAATCGAATCAGAGCTGTAGCTGCCAGCCTATGCCACAGCCACACCAGATCCAAGCTGCATCTGCAACCTACACCACAGCTCATGGCAACGTCAGATCCTTAACCCACTGAGTAAGGCCAGGGATTGAACCTGCAACCTCATGGTTCCTAGTCTGATTCATTCCTGCTGAGCCACGATGGGAACTCCTTCACAGGCAAATTCTATCAACATTTAGAGAAGAATTAACACCTATCCTTCTGAAACTATTCCAAAAAACTGCAGAGAAAGGAACAATCCCATACTCATTCTATGAGGGCACCATCACCCTGGTACCAAAGCCAGACAAAGATACCACAAAAAAAAAGAAAGAAAGAAAGAAAGAAATTTACAGGCCAATAGCACTGAAGAACATAGATGCAAAAATCCTCAACAAAATACTAACAAACTGAATCCAGCAATACATTAAAAGGATTGTACACCATGATCAAGTGGGATTTATCCAAGGGATACAAGGATTTTTCAATACCTCAAATCAATCAGTGTGATACACCACATTAACAAACTAAAGAATAAAAACCATATAATCCTCTCAATAGATGCACAAAAAGTTTTTGACAAAACCCAACACCCATTTCTGATAAAACCCCTCCAGAAAGAGGAAACTTGCCTTAACATAATAAAGGCCATATATGACAAACCCACAGCTAACATCATTCTCAATGGTGAAGAGCTGAAAGAATTCCCACTAAGATCAGGAGCAAGACAAGGATGTCTGCTCTTGCCACTACTATTCAACAAAGTTTTGGAAGTCCTAGCCATGACAATCAAAAAAGAAAAAGAAATAAAAGGAATCCAAATTGGAAAGGAAGAAGTAAAACTATCACTGACTGCAGATGACATGATACTATAACCAGCAAATCCTAAAGACACTACCAGAAAACTATTAGAGCTCATCAGTGATTCTGGTAAAGTTGCAGGATACAAAATTTATATACAGAAATTGACTGCATTTCTAGATACTAACTATGAAAGATCAGAAAGAGAAATTAGGGAACCAATCCCATTCACCATCATGTCAAAAAGAATAAAATACCTAGGAATAAACCTACCTAAAGAGACAAAAGACCTGTACTCTGAAAACTATAAGATGCCAGTGAAAGAAATCAAAATTAACACAAACAAAATTAACACAAAAGATATAACAGATTGGAAGAATAAATATTGTCAAAATGACTATACTATCCAAGGCAATTTACAGATTCCACACAATCTCTATGAAATTACCAAGGACATTTTTTACAGAACTACAACAAAATATTTTACTTTTGTTTGGAAACACAAAAGACCCTGAATAGCCAAAGTCATACCAAGGAAGAAAAACGGACCTGGAGGAATCAGGCTTCCTGAGTTTAGACTATACTTCAAGGGTACAGTCATCAAAACAGTATGGTACTGGCACAAAAATAGAAATATAGATCAGCGGACTAGAAAGCCCAGAATTAAACCCATGCACCTATGGTCAACTGATCCATGGAAAAGGAGTCAAGAATATAGAATGGAGAAAAGACAGTCCCTTTAATAAGTGGTAATGGGAAAACTGGACAGCTACATGTAAAAGAATGAAATTAAAACACTCCCTAATACCATACACAAAAATAAACTATAAAACTCTTAGAGGAAAACATAGGCCACTCTCTGACATAAACCACAGCAATATCTTCTCAGATCTGCCTCCTAGAGCAATGATGATAAAAACAAAAATAGGGAGTTCCTGTTGTGGCTCAGCAGAAACAAATCTGACTAGTATCCATGAGGACACAGACCCAATCCCTGCCCTTGTTCAGTGGGTTAAGGATCCAGCATTGCTGTGAGCTCTGGTGCAGGTCACAGACATGGCTTGGATCTGGTGTTGCTGTGGCTGTGGCATTAGCCAGCAGCTATAGCTCCAATTCAACCTCTAGCCTGGGAACCTCCATATGCTGCCACTGTGGCCCTAAAAAGACAAAAAAAAAAAGACAAAAAAACACAAAGAAACAAAAATAAATGGGACCTAATTAAACTTGAAAAGTTTTTGCACAGCAAGAAAACCCTAAACAAAATGAAAAGACAACCCACGTAATGAGAGAAAATATTTGGAAACAAAACGATGGACAAAGGATTAATCTCCAAAATATGTAAATACCTCCTGCAGCTCAATACGAAAAAAACAACCACATCAAAAGATGGGCAGGCAGAAGATTCTCCAAAGTAGACATACTGATGGCCAAAAAAATACATGAAAAGATGTTCAACATCACTAATTATTAGAGAAATGCAAATCAAAACTACTATGAGGTACCACCTTACACCAGCCAGAATGGCCATCATCAAAAAGTCTACAAACAATAAATGCTGGAAGGGTGTGGAGAAAAGGGAACTCTATTAAATTGTTGGTGGGAATATAAACTGGTGCAACAGCTATGGAAAACAGTATAGAGATTTCTCAAAAAACTGAAAATAGAATTACCATTTGACCCAGCAATCCCACTCCTGGGCATCTATCCAGAGAAAACCATGACTCGAAAAGATACATGCACTCCAGCGTTCACTGCAGCACTATGTACAATAGCCAAGACATGGACCTAACCTAAATGTCCATCGACAGAGGAGTGCATAAAGAAGATGTGGTACATACACACGATGGAATATCACTCAGCCATAAAAAGGAATGAAATAACAGCATTTGCAGAAACATGGATAGAACCAGAAACTATCATGCTAAGTGAAGTTAGGCAGACAGTAAGACACAAAGGTCACATGCTATCACGTAAACGTGGAATCTAAAAAAAGCATACAATGAACTTCTTTGCAGAACACAAACTGACTCATAGACTTTGAAAAACTTACGGTTACCTGAAGTTCCTGTCATGGCGCAGCAGAAATGAATCCAACTAGGAACCATGAGGTTGCTGGTTTGATCCCTGGCCTCGCTCAGTGGGTTAAGGATCCAGTGTTGCCGTGAGCTGTGGTATAAGTCGCAGACACGGCTCAGATCTGGTGTGGCTGTGGCGTAGGCCAGCAGCTGTAGCTCCGATTAGACCCCTAGCCTGGGAACCTCCATATGCCATGGGTGTGGCCCTAAAAGACAAAGGACACACACACACACACACACACATAAATAAATTTGGTTAAAAAGAAAAAAAAAAAACTTGTGGTTACCAAAGGAGACAGGTTGTGGGGGAAAGATGGGCTGAGGGTTTGGGATGGAAATGCTGTAAAATTGGGGTGGGATGATGGTTGTACAACTATAAATATAATAAAATTCATTGAGTTAACGAAAAAAAGAAAACCATTAAAAAAACAAAACACTTAACAGTTACCAAACAGGACAGTGGTAGCAAGGGAGGGATGGGCTGGGGGTTAGGGACGGGCACATGCACACTGAGGTGTATGGAATGACTGGCCAATGGGGACCTGCTGCAGAGCACAGGGAACCCCACCCAATATTCTATGAGAATCTGTGTCCAAAAAGAACCTGTTGTGAGCCACATGGAAGTCCAACGCGGGGAAAGAATCTGAAAGAGAACGGATGTGTGTACATATATAACCGAATCACTGTGTTGTACATCAGAAGTTAGCACAACATTGTAAATCCACTATACTTGAATAAAACTTAAGGGAAAAAAAAGGAGTGTACACCATTCCCACACCGAGGTGGTGCCTGGATGTGGCAGCCTAAAGGTGCCACCCCATTGTGCTGCCCCCGCTGCACCACCCGCCCACCTACTAAGAGCAAAGGACTAATGGACCTTCCATAAGGGCAGCTGCCATGGTAGGTACTCCTGTCCCTGTTTTACGAGAAGCACAGGGGGTATGAGAAGTATCTTGCACAAGGTCACAAAGTTACTAAGTGGCCCAGGCAGTCTGAAGCCAGAGTCTCTAGTCTGGGTCACTGTGATGGAAGCCATTATTTTAAGTTAAATGGGGTACTTTGATTTTTCTCAAATGTTCCCAAAGTCTGCAGTAACATCATAAAAATCTTTTTCTCATTTTCCACATGATAGAAAACTTAAAAATCCTTTTCTTAATTCTAAAAAAAGCTGCACATGCCCTTGGATGTATAACAATCCACTCTAAAAAGCATTCTGGCATCTCAGTATATACTAAGAATGGATGGTAGGAACTCTGTGAAGAGACCTGGTACTCAAGTAGTTAAGGAAATGACAATTTCAACAGATAAAAGCAGCAAAGCTCCTTTATTGACAGCCCAGCAGGTGTTTCTTCCATTAAAACACCGAATATTAATAGAGCCCTTGATTTACATTCTAAGCTTGATTTACAAGATGGTTTGGTTATGCACCAGCCTTTG
Source organism: Phacochoerus africanus (assembly GCF_016906955.1). Lineage (NCBI taxonomy): Eukaryota > Metazoa > Chordata > Mammalia > Artiodactyla > Suidae > Phacochoerus > Phacochoerus africanus. The sequence goes on along the minus strand of NC_062551.1, from coordinate 157,116,419 downwards.
TCCCCAAATATTAATTCTGCTAAATATTTCCCAGCCAGCTCCTTCTCCATCTCCCCAAGGAATGAGCAGTGATAATACAGCCTGTACCTGTTATTTTGCCAGCAGCCCTGTTTCATCAATTTATGGCAAGAGGTAAAGAAAGGCAAGTTCAGAAAGGAGAGAGGAAGGTACATGGTTTGAATAGCTCCATCTTTCCTCTAAGGAGACGGAACCATTCTGCAGCCGTTACTTAATTCTTGCTCGAGACACTCCCTGGGAAGGTTGTGAAGCAAGAAAACAAAACCCAGGTTTCAAGATGATGTTAACATCGGAGCCTGAGATCCCAGTGGAGGCACTTCCTAAATCACCTGGTGTAAGGTATTTCCTGTGAGGACACTCAGGGTTAAACATTTCACATAAGTCAGCTCAGCAACCCTCAGACAGCCCTGGGAGAGGGTACCACTGTCGTGAGCACATCTTACAAAGAATTCAGAGATGTACAAAGGGCAAGCTGTTCGTCTAAGGTCACATCCCTGCTAAGTGGTGGATTTAGGGCAGTCTCTTCAAGGTTCTGATCTTTCCACCCAATTGTACCACCTCTGGCTACTGGAGGAAACACTGGCTAGGTAATCAGGACACGTGGGTTTTAGTTCAACTTGACCTCAGGCAAATCACTGTATTCCCTCTATGCTTCTCCCTTGGAAAATAGATGGGTACCTGCTTCAAATCGACAGCGCACCCTGTAGCTCAAAGGCTGACTCAGCCAGACATCTCTCGCTGCACCAAGATTGACCCCAGGTAGCCTAGTTTAGGGGTCGCAGCACCCGGCCAGCGATCAGGCGGTCTGCCAGCCAGGTGGGTGGTGGCAGGTTAATTCCCACTGCAGGCCTTTTTTCCCACCTGTGAAATGAGGGCTGGACAGGCAGGCTCCACGTTCTCCTAAAGTTCCTCAAATCATTTTATATCGCACACATTTTTGAGCGTTTACATTGACTGTCTCCCCAGTCTCTGAATCTAGTTTTCAAAAGTGCTTATTCTTACATTAGGCTAGCCTTTCATAAATAAGCTGATAGAGGAGTTCCCGTCGTGGCGCAGTGGTTGACGAATCCGACTAGGAACCATGAGGTTGCGGGTTTGATCCCTGCCCTTGCTCAGTGGGTCAAGGTTCCAGCGTTGCCGTGAGCTGTGGTGTAGGTCAGAGACACAGCTGGGATCCTGCGTTGCTGTGGCTCTGGCGTAGGCTGGCAGCTACAGCTCCGATTCGACCCCTAGCCCGGGAACCTCCATATGCCGCAGGAGCGGCCCAAGAAATGGCAAAAAGACAAAAAAATTAAATAAATAAGCTGATAGAGCACAAGTTTAAAATTTTTAAAATATGTAATGCGCCCGTTTGCGTGAACTGTAACTTCGTATCTGCTTTAGGCGAGCCTGATTAGCCAAATGACCCATTTTACTTATTGGAATCATTTTGCCCAGGCAGGGGCCATGTGGTGTAGCAGGAAGGGTGCAAACAGGTTTGGGTCAACACTCAGATGCTAGCTCTGATATGTGAATAGCTATGCATCCTTGATTAAGTTGCTTTAATGGAACTTCAGATTTCCTTATCTGTAAAATGAGGATCTCATGGCACCTACCTTGCAGTTTTAAGGTCTGAACATGGCATGCAAAAGTGCCTCACAGCAGGGGCACATGCAGGCCCGCAACAAATGAATGACCAGGCCAGTGACAGCAGCGCTCACATCAGTCTACTAACACACAACCGAAACGACTCACACTCAACTGCAATGTGGTCTCAGAAGGTGGTCACCTGTACCATGAGTGCTCCACAGACACTGCAAATTAGAAGCATCGGGGGCGCTTTAAAACTGCCAACGGCCAGGCCACACCCCAGAACAGAACCTCTGGGTGGGACGCAGGGGATTCCACTGTGAAGCCAAGGCTAAGATCCCTGCTTTAAAAATCCAGCCTTTCTAGGTTTGCTCTCAGAATCCCCGTCTCCTGGCCTGAGTGCTGGCCCAGAGCCCAGCGGTAAGCCTGGGAGTCATTAGGGCTTGGCATCTACACTCATTAGGAACCCGATGGTGTGTGCTGGGGGTGAGGTTACTCTGGCGGGAACAGCAGTCAGAAGCTGCTGGGAAGCTGTTTGGCAGGTAGAACATTTGGCCGAGACAAGTACTTCTTGCCATAAACCAAGAATCAGCGGAGGACCCTGGCCTCCGGAAGCTGACCATCAACGACAAGCCGCTGGCCTGCACCCGGTGGGTGAGCGAGAAGGGCGGGCGTCAGTGCCGAGTGGGAGGGGCCGAGGACGGAGAACCAGGTTCTGCTCATGACCTGGGGGGCCCGACAAGGGCAGCTCAAGGCCGCTGCCCGTACGCCCCAGGATTCAGGCAGAGACCTCTTAATACTCACCCCTGTCGTGCGGGGCTCCAGGTAGGATTCCACTCTGCACCCAGGACGAGGTCACCGTGGCACATGAAGCCTGCTGCCCTTGATACATGCGGGAAGAAATGGTTTCACACACAATTATCCCAGCCACTCAGTTTTCTTTTTAGGAGAAACAGGAGAACGAGCACAGAGGCTCCATGCAGGAAGCCGCTGCACTGTTAAAATGGCAGGTATTCCCAGAACTGTTTCCAATTAACACGCAAGGCTCATCCCAACAGCTGGACTTTATTCAACCAATACAATACCATCTTCGGGCTAAACCGCCTCAACAGGGCCGGGTCTCTGGAGTTGGTTTGGGGGCCATTAGCTAACTGTATTAACTTTCTGGGTAGCTTAAATGATGGAGGACCAGAGGAACCAGATCTGCCAGTCACAGCCCCGAGGAACTAACAAATCCAGTTCCATTTTCTCATGGCACAGATGGGGAAACTGGGGCCCCGGCAGGGGAGGGGTCGTGTCCAAGTCATCAGTGAGTCAGGGGCGGCCAGGTGTCCTGATTCTTCTACCCAGACTCTCAGCCCATCTTCTCAACGGAGGGCTGGCAGGCCGCCTCTCTGGACTGAAAGCTGCAAGAGGCCCGTGGTCAGACTGTCGGAGCTCCAGGGGCCTCGCTCCTCAGCCACGGCATCCGATGCATGGGAACCTCTCCTGGGAGACAGGAACGGACTCACTTGAAGGCCAAGATGACAACTTAGCTGTTTCTAGCCACCAACAGAAGCTTCCACAGTGGAATACAAAAGGAATGGTACGTGGCAGTAGGGCCAGTGCAGACAAAGGGATCAAGGTGGCAACTTTATTTTCTTTGGTCTTTTCTAGGGCGGCAGCCGCGGCACACGGAGGTTCCCAGGCTAAGGGTCCAAACAGAGCTGCAGCTGCCGGCCTATGCCAGAGCCACAGCAACTCGGGATCCAAGCCATGTCTGCGACCTACACCATAGCTCATGGCAACACAGGATCCCCAACCCACTGAGCGAGGCCAGGGATCGAACCCAAAACCTCATGGTTCCTAGTCGGATTCATGAACCACTGAGCCACAACGGGAACTTCTCAAGGTGACAACTTTAAATACAAAGCGTCTGAACAAATGACTGAATAACTGGTTTCCCTCACAGGGTCTCACCTTCCACGAGCTGCCCTGTTTCTGGGGAGACCAGCTCCTGCGGGTAAGGCAGCGTTAGGATGGACACTGAGGCGGTGAGATGTGAGGGGGGCGTGTTTACGCCACCTGCACTTGGCTCAGTAATTCCAGGACTCCCTCTCTGGTGAGGAAGACCACCTCGCCTGTGTTCTGGCACCGAATCTCAAAATGTGCAGGCTCGTCCAGGGCCCTCTTGCCCGCGATGATCACGAAGGGGTAGCCGAGCTTGTCGGCATCTTTCAGTCTGTTCCCAATGGTCAGATGGGTCCTGTCGTCCAGCAGGACCTCCCCACGGAGCTGTGGCGCCGCCTCGGTGATGTGGTCGTACAGGTGCCCTGTGAGCTCTGCGGCTGCCTCCTCCTTGCTGCCCTTCTTAGGGGGGATGACGCAGACTTGGTAAGGGGCCAGGAGGCCGGGCCAGCGGATGCAGTCTTCTGCAGAGAGGACTTCAATGGCAGCGGCCAAGATCCGGGTCACCCCCAAGCCATAGCACCCCATTTCAGCCAGGGATGCTTTGCCGTGGACATTGGTGAACTGGGCATTGAAGATGGAGGAGTACTTGGTGCCCAGGTAAAACGTGTGCCCCACCTCGATGCCTTTGGTTTCGGTCAGTGGTCCCTGGCAAGCAGGGCAGTTCGTCTGTGCCAAGTCCAGGGTCTCCACATTGGCCGAGAAGCTGCAGCGGGGACAGAGCGCAAGCCGGTCCTCCCCAACGTCCACCGGCAGCTGGAACTCATGAGACATCGTGCCCCCGATGCTGCCCACATCTGCCTGGACCTGCAGGCACCGCAGCCCCAGCCTGTCGAAGAGGCTGCCGTAAGCATCGCACACCAGGCTGTAGGTCCGCCGGGCGGCCTCGGGGGAGGAGTCGAAGGTGTACATGTCCTTCATGTAAAACTCTCGGCCTCGGAGGAGACCAAAGCGGGGCCTGGGCTCATCCCGAAACTTCCGCGTCACCTGGTACAGCAGGACGGGGAGCTGCTTGTAAGACAGGGTCTTCTGGGAGGCGACCAGGGCTGTGACGGCTTCCTCGTGAGTTGGGCCCAAGCAGTACTCCTTGCCGTGCCTGTCTCTAAGTCTGAGCAGCTCCTTGCCCATTGAGTCCCACCGGCTGGTGGCTCGCCACAGCTCTGCTGGGCTGAGGCTGGGCATGTTGACCTTCTGGCCCCCGATGGCCTGCATCTCCTGGTCTATCACCCGCATGAGCTTCTCCATGGCGCGGACGGTGTAAGGCAGGAGGTGGTAACAGCCAGGGCTGGCCGGGTGGATCAGGCCCACCTGCAGCATCAGCCGCTGGCTCTTACAGGTCAGGTCGCCAGGTCTGCCCTCGAGAGAGAGCACCTGGTCTTCCCGAAGGTTCTGGGGCTGGAACATGCGGGACAGCAGCAAGCGCTTCCCTCTCCCTGGGGTGCCGTGCTGAAACCTGTGAGGAGCGGACCCTGAGAGCTGGCGCCTGCAGGTGGCCAGCGCTCGGCATCTTGTCAGCAGCCCTTCCATGACACCCCAGCACTGGGAGGCACTTGTGCCTGAAGAAAATGAGCCAGACAGAAATAAGCATTAACTTATTGTGACCGGATACCAGGCAGGAGCCAGCACCCGCGGGTCTCCAACAGACTTCTAAGACAGCCACCAATTTTGTGGGTGCAGATCCTTCCTTTTCTAATATGCTAGCCCATCAAAGTACTACTTTGCTCACCTCTTACGGCCATTTTTAAAAAATCACTATTTTCCCATTTATAAAAATACAACAGCATACTGCAGAGACACCAATGCCTGGCGATGGCACAGGCTCTGAAATCAGAAGACCTGGATCCCAGTCAGGCTTCCTAATAACTACACTCTGTGTCGCTTGGGACATGAACCTTAACTCCTTGTGATCTATAAAATGGTATTACAACAGGACCTATCTTGTAGGTCTATTGTGGAAATTATTTATTTTTTTTGCTTTTTAGGGCTGCACTCGAGGCATATGGAGGTTCCCAGGCTAAGGGTCCGATTGGAGCTACAGCTGCTGGCCTATGCCACAGTCACAGCCATGCCAGATCCGAGCCTCATCTGTGACCTACACCACAGCTCACAGCATCACTTAACCCACTGAGTGAGGCCAGGGATTGAACCCACAACCTCATGGTTCCTAGTTGGATTTGTTTCCGCTGCACCACGATGGGAACTCCTAATGCGGGAACTTAGAGAAGTTATAAAATGTCATTAGAACGGTATCTGGGAGTTCCCATCGTGGCACAGTGGTTAACGAATCCGACTAGGAACAATGAGGTTGCAGGTTCGATCCCTGCCCTTGCTCAGTGGGTTAATGATCCAGCGTTGCTGGTCCAGAGGGCTTGGTGAGGGTGGGTATATGAGGGTGGGGTAAGGGGGGGATCTCCTCTGCCCAGATCCAGGGCACCATCTCTCACCTGGGCCCCCAGCTTCCATACCCACTCCCTTCCAGCCCATTCTCCATGCTGCAGTCACAGGGGACACATCCAAAACACAGATGGCAACAGTTTTTCTTGCTCGAGATCCTCCAGCATGGAGTGGATAAGCAATGAGATCCTGCTGTATATCGCAGGGAACTACATCCAGTCATTTCTGAAACATGATGGAGGATAATGCAAGAAAAAGAATGTATATATGTGACTGGGTCACTTTTACTGTACAGTAGAAATTGACAGGACACTGTAAACCAACTAAAATGGAAAAAATAAAAATCATTATATACTTAAAAAAAAAAAAAAAAAAAGATCCTCCAAAAGCTTCCTGCTACCCTTAGAATCAGGTCTAAGCTTCGACCTTCATGGTGCCCATGGCCCCACGTGAGCTGCCTGCTGGTCCCCTCTGGCCTCCTCGGACCCTTGCCCTCTCATGCTCCAGCTGCAGCACTAAAACACAGTCCCCTCTGCATAGAATGCTCCTCTCCCCCTCGCGTACTGACGTCTACTCACCCTCCAGGCCTCAGGAGTGCCACCCTGTCGTCTGGGATACCTTTCTGGACCCACGTCCCATACCCCAAAGACCAGTTTCTCCTGTGAGAGCACCCCTCTCCCTCTGGAACACCAGTCTTTGGAGTTATTGCTCCTTTGGCCGCTGGTCTTCCTCCAGGCACTCGGCTGTGCATGCAAGGGCCATATCTCACTTGCTTGTCACATAGCAGGGGCTTACTAGACACTGTCTACTGAGTGAGCGTGTAGCTTTCTGGATAATTTTATTATTCTTTATTATTATTTTTATTTTTTGCTTTTTAGGGCCGCACCACGACATATGGAAGTTCCGTGGCTAGGGGTCGAATCAGAGCTATAGCTGCCAGCCTACACCACAGCCACAGCAACTCAGGAACCAAGCTGAATCTGCGACCTACACCACAGCTCATGGCAACGCGGGATCCTTAACCCAATGAATGAAGCCAGGGATCCAACCCGCATCCTCATGGATACTGGTCGGGTTCATAACCTGCTAAGCCATAACAGGAGCTCTGATTTTATTTTTTTTAGGCAAGAAATAGATTTATTAAGACAGAATGCTTGTGAGGGATATAAGCAGGTGGGCAGGCAAAGCAGCTCTGCCTGATTTTATAAAATATTTACACATTCCTAAGGGCAGCACAATATCCCACTGATTAAGTCAAAAACAATTCCTGGAGTTCCATCATGGCACAGCAGAAACGAATCCGACTAGGAACCGTGAAGCTGTGGGTTCGATCCCTGGCCTCGCTCAGTGGGTTAGGGATCCGGCATTGCCGTAAGCTAAGGTGTGTAAGTCGCAGATGCAACCCGGATCTGGCGTTGCTGTGGCTGTGGCGTAGGCCGGCAGCTATAGCTCCAATTGGACCCCTAGCCTGGGAACCTCCATACGCTGAGGGTGCAGCCCTAAAATGACAAAAGACAAAAAAAAAAAAAAATTCTCTGGGGAGTTCCCTTGTGGTTCAGTGGGTTGCAAACCCAATTAGTATCTACAAGGATGCAGGTTCAATCCCTGGCCTCACTCAGTGTAGGCTGCAGACATGGCTCAGATCCCAAGTTGCTGTGGCTGTGCAGGCCCACAGCTGCAGCTTTGATTTGACCCCTAGCCCAGGAACTTCCATAGGCTGCAGGTGTGGCCCTAAAAAGAAAAACAGAAAAGCAAAAATGATTCTTCAGAGTTACCATTTTTTTCTGTTATAATCTACAATAAACAGAAGGGTTTCTTGTTACATATTTGGGAGAGATTCTCAGGAATGGAATTACTGAGTCAAAAAGTATATAAACCCTTTCAAGGTTCTTGATTTACTGCCAAATAAAACGAGCACCTCTAATCTCCAGCATATCCTCATGGAGCAAAGCTCTCCGGCCTTATGCCGAGAATGGGTTACTGACTCCCCTCAGCTCTGGGAAGGTCAAATCCCCCAGGTGGTTCCCTCCAGCTTTCAGCAGCTTCACATTCCACAGCTGGTCCACTCTAACCTCAAGCAGCTTCATCCATTTCCCCTGGGCACTGTACAAACAGTATCATTTCCTATGTGGCCTATGACCTGAAAAAGGATGGGAGCCCTAACGTGACTGAGTAGAAAAGTGCAGACTCTGGAGGCAGGGCATGCCTGGTTCACTCCTGGCACCACCACTTAAGGCCCCACCACCACAGGCCCGTGGCCCAAACCAGAAACACCTTCACCCTTGATTCCTCTCCAAGTAAATGAGTCTGTCTGTAAGATTTCTTTCATGTGCACGCCCTTCTTTCTGTCTCTCACCTTCCTTCTCAACTCGGGTTTGGAAGTCCCTCAATACAGCCTGCTACATTCCGGTAGCCCCGTGGATCTGAAAATCAAGCAAGCATCCGAATCACCTGGAGGGCTTATTGAACACTGATTATGGGGCCTCATCCCTAGAGTTTCTGATTCATTAGGTCTGGGAGATTTCTAACAAATCCTCAGTTACAACGACCCGAGGCAGACAAGGGAGGAAGTCCTGCCCCCATTTCACAAGGGAGGAAACAGACTAGGAAACAAGCATAATCCAAGAGTTTCAGTGACTGTGACCCCGCCCCAATCCAAGGACCGGAGGCACGTGAGGGTTCTAGGTCTCGGCGTCCAGGACCGAGCGCAGTCTTTGTTCCGCAGCCTCCCGCCCTTCCCTCAACCCTCAGCCCTCGCTGTCACCCATGCTCACCAGGTTTACTCCCTGCCAACTCAGCCCGCGCGGCGACCGCCGTGCCCGACCAGCGCGCGTGCGCCGGGGGCGTATCCACGTCAAACTCCGCCTCCTGTCCTTACCGCCAATCACAAAGCCGTGCTCGGGGTACTGGCCCCACCCCACGCTAGAGGTTTGCAGGAAACTTAGCCGCGGAGAAAGAACATGCTCGTAGATTGGCCTGGGCAGCAATAAGTAAATCACCATCCGGGAAGTGCCCTCTAGGATTTAGGGAGGTGTAACTCTATGATCAAGGCCAATTTCCTAGGTTTTGAGCCTAATGTTCCCACCCACTGCCAGGGCCCTCCCCACTCTCGGAATAGGAGACCCGCCTTGGATGTTGTAACTATGACAACAGCGGGCCAAGCGAGTTTGAATCTATCCTGTGATTTTACAGGCTTTCAATTTAAATAAATTAAAAAGTTTAAACAGTGGAAATACAGCACCTTTATTTCGTCTTTAAGACACTAAGACAAACTTTTATTCACAAAATATTTTTTGAGCAGCTGCCGTGTCCCAGCCCCTTGAAGAAACTGGGAATGGTGAACAAAACAGACAGGGTTCCCTGCATTCAGTGTAGCTTACATTCTAGTCAATAAATCAATACAGTGAAAGTTAAAGGGAGGCCAAAGATCTCAGGGGTCAAGATAAGTGGTATTTTAATGCAATTAAGTTTTTAAAAATAATGCAAAAACTCCATGATGCACAAATGATCAAAATTTTATGTAAAGACAGGATCCATTAGTCAGATGGTGTTAAATACTGTGAAGAAAAATTAATTAGACAAGGGAAAGCATTGGCGGTCTGTGGTTGCCATTTAAAATAAAAGGATCAAGGAAAGTCTGGTGGAGTAGGTGACAGTTTAGCAAAGACCTGAAGGAGTTGAGAGGGCCTTGCAGATATCGGGGGGAAGAATGTTCTAGACACAGAGAACAAAAGGTGCCAAACGCCCTGAGGTGGGAGCTGTGTATCATATGACGCTACCTAACTGGTAACCGCTATGGTTTTTTCAGCGCCTAAAATGTACACGACCCAGTGCAAGACCCTGATGGTTCTGATACTGGCCCCAAGAAGCTCTCAGCCCACCAGGATCTGCAAGGAAAAATACTGTGTGATCCGTGGTGTAATAGGGTGGGCTGAGGGGGCTGAAAACAGTCCTCTAGGAACGCTGGGAAAGAGGGCTTCCCTGAGGAGATAAGCTTCAAGCCGACCCTGAAGGATGAGTGGAGGTTAGCAGCACAAGAATGGCACTGGGAGGGGATTAGAAGGTCCAGGACACGCGCAGGCCCTGAATCAGGAAATGATGAGCCGGTGTGAGGGGCGTGGGATGGGGTAGGGTTTACATCTTTGTTTCCCTCCACTCCCAGCACCGTGCCTGATAAACAAACCAAAGCAGTGGTTTGCAAACTTGACTGCACTGGGAATCGCTTGGTCCCAGCCCCACGATGCTGGTCATTGATCTGGGGTGGGCCTGGGCATCAGTACTTTAGACTCCTCCTTGATCCTAACATGAAGCCTGGGCTCGATCCCTGGCCTAGAAGAAGGGCTTCAGATAGCCTGGTGCAGGGAGGGGAGATGGGAGACGCATGTCATCGTCCTGGTCTTACAGCTGAGAAAAATTCAGCTTGGTGGGCTCCATGACCGGCATCTGCTCACCAGCTGGAAGGTGGGGCAGAACCTGGGCTGGACCTGAGCGCTTCTGCTCTAAGAGCATCATTCAGCCCCTGCAGCCCAGCTCTGTGCTCTGGGCTTCTTTCCCCAAAGAAGGCAGTCCCCAAGGTCCCCATGCCTCCTCTCTAGAGACAACAGGAGAAAAATCTTCAGGATCCAAAGCAGCCTTAGACTTCTCCTGGCTCTTTGTGCACTTTCTTACATCCCTTCCAATCTTGGAAGAGCCAGGCATCCTTCCTCTGCACCCTGAGGTGTTAATTATTTCTCAATTAGTAGTTCCTGGCTCTAGAGCATAGTGGTGTGGAGAGGCCTAATGACTTGCCATGTTTATACACCCCCACATCTTCAGAGCACTTTACCAATGGTAACTAATTAGTGCTCACGACCCCCTTGGGAGGTAAGCCGAGAACTGCTGCCTTTTGCCGAGAGTTCGCAGGAGGCTCTGCAGACGGGAGCTGCAGGGTCCCCTCAAGCCAGCCATGGTCACAGTAGATTTGCTCCCCACTGAGAAAGTCCAGGCTGGTGGAGACCAGAATGTAGTCCTCTCACTGCTAGTAACTTCCTGGGAGACATTTCAATCAACTCATTGATCAGCCATTTATTGAGTGCCTTGAATTATAGAGTTCATTTATGATTAAAACCTCACAAGTCTCCTGGAGTTCTTGTTGAGGCTCAGGGGGTTAAGAACCTGACCTAGTATCCGTGAGGATGTAGGGTAAACCCCGGGCCCTGCTCAGTGGGTTAAGTATCTGGCATTGCTGTGAACTGTGGTGTAAGTCGCAGGCATGGCTCAGATCCCAAGTTGCTGTGGCTGTGGCTGTGACTGTGGCCGGAAGCTGTAGCTCTGATTGGAACCCTAGCCTGGGAAATTCCATATGCCATAGTATAGCCCTAAAAAGCCAGAAAAAAAAAACTGAAAAAAAAAGAAATAGGAGTTCCTGTCGTGGCTCAGCAGTTAATGAATCCGAATAGCATCCATGAAGACACAGGTTCGATCCCTGGCCTCCATCAGTGGATTAAGGATCCGGCATTGCCATGAGCTGTGGGCTGAAGATGGGGCTCAGATCCTGAGTTGCTCTGGCTGTGGTGTAGGCTGGCGGCTACAGCTGGGATTGGACCCCTGGCCTGGGAACCTTCATATGCCATGGGTGCGGCCCTAAAAAGACAAAAAAAAAAAAAAGAAATATATTCAAATCATTCTTTTGTAAGATTAGAGATGTAACAAGATGATGCTTTTAAAGTAATGAAATGAGATTTTGCATGTAGAGCACTTGAAGGGCACCTGGTACATAGCACTCAATGTAGCATAAACTATCGTTAATACTCCAGTACAGCCCTCGCACCTGCTGCTCCACTACCTGATGGCTCTTCCCAGCCAGGTCCACGTGGCTCACTCCTTCACCTCCTTCAGCTCTTTCCTCAACCGTCATGTTCACAGCCAAGACTTCCCGACACTCTAATTTTCAGCACAATCCCCACTCCTATCCCCAGCACTCCTGTTACTCTCTTGCTCTATTTTTTTTTCTCTCCATAGCATCTATCATCATTTAATATACTAAGAATCTAGTTTGAGGTTTACTGTGTTACGTGTCCCCCCCATCCCCTGACTCCACCCCAGTAGCATGTAAGCTCCATCCAGGAGGGCAGGGATTTTTGTTTTGTTCACTGTAGCAGCCCTAGTGCCTATTCCAAGGGGCACCGAACTTTTTCTGCAAAGGGCCAGACAGTAAATATTTTATGCTTTGCAGGCCATATGGTCTCTGTCGAAACTGCTCAACTCTGCTGTTATTAACATGAAAGCCGCCATGAAAAAAATGTAAGCAAATGAGCACAGTTGTGTTTCAATAAAACTTTATTTGCAAAAACAGGTGGGGGGCCTAATTCAGCCCATGGACCATAGCTTGCCAGCCCCTGGCCTAGATCATTGTCTCGTGCATTATAAATGCTCAGTAAAGATTTGTTGAATGAATTAATTAGTGAATAATTGAATGACTGAGGACAAGACATCTGGTACAGTGCCTGGTGCACCGCTGGTACTCAATAAGTGCTTATTCCTTCCTTCCTAGTTTACACTTAGTAAATACAACAAGATAGGCCACGGTGTACTGTATTAGAGGCACAAACAAGGTACCCTGGGAGTACTGGGATGTGGCAGAGTTCTCCTCCTGGGATGAGGGAAGACTTCAAGTGTGTCGAAAGCTGGGCTCCCCAAGAAGCAGGCCCTGAGTCAAGGATCTAAAGGCACACAGTTTCTTGGAGAGGTGACCTCAGGAAACCCTGCTAGGAGAGTAGGGAATTGAGAGAGGGAAGGGCAGGAGAGGAATATAAGGTCTGATAATGAACCAGCAGGTTACTGCTAAGGGCAACAGGGGGGGCCTCAATCCCAATGGGAACCTCTCCCCTTGCCCCACCCCTGCTTATGAGGCTCAGGCATTTATCCTCCAGTTTCCATTCTCCATCGGTTGAAGGATATGCACAGAGGCATCAGCAGCGCTCCCAGCCAGGTGACAGTGGAGGTGCTTGCAGCAGGATGATGTTAGCCTGTATCCAGGGGCAGGAAGAGGGGACATGGCAGGCCCTGAGGTGATACTTGAGCTGGCTTTGCGAGATAAACACACACCTTCTTGTTCTTGTTTAAGATACTGTTTTCAGGTCTTTGATGCCCACAGCTAAGCTTCATCCCAACAGGGACAGTCCCCAAGAGCTGTTCCAGCGGACAAAGAACGTCTTCCGTCGCTTGCACCCAGTGGGAAACCTCTCTGGGAAGGACGCTGCATGGCCCAACCTGGGTCATAGGTCAGCACCTGCAGTCAGGGGGCAAGGCGTTATGATGGGCAGCCCTCTGCCACCACCTGGAATGGGGACGGTGTGGTTAGCAGCCCAGGAAGAAGAGGTGCGAGGCCCAGCAGCCAGGGGACTGGGCAGGTGGAAGCAAGGGCTCGCCCCCCGCAGCCGGGGCTCTTCTGTTTGTGTCTTTTACGTTGTGGATGACAAATAAAACGCGCAGAGGAGCTACAGTTGAATGAAACCGTTTCCATGCCAAAGAGAATAAACCCCAGCACAGAGCTATGGACTGGTTTGGAAACATAAACATGAAAAGTGCATTTGGATGTTTTTGAAGTGTGCAGTATACGGAGCAACATATGTGACAGAAAAGAAAGTAATCTAAACCCCAAATAGTTAAAAAGCCATTTATTTGTCCCCTTTTGCCTGCCTGCCATTCAATGGGGAGGGGCCTTGGAGAAGTTATTGAACCTCCCTGAGCCTCAGTTTCTTCACCTGTAAAATGGGAACAGTGCAGAATCATTGCTCCCCGGCTTCCGAAGGTTAAATGGAATGAGGCATAGGAAGCACAGGTCCCAGGGACGGGCCCACGGTGAGTTCTCAGTACATAGTTTTGATGAAAATAATGATGATGATTTTTTTTTTTTCCTCCCTGCGGGAAACTTCCCCATGCAAATCATTCTTCTGTGGCCACCTAGAGGCCAGCTGGAGTTTTTCCACAGCTCCACAAGCGTTTTTTGCTCACCCCTGTCTCTTCAAGGGCCCCCCTTACCTCTGCTCCTCCAAACTAGAGGGGTCATATTCCAAAAAGACCTGGCAGGTGGGAAAGGCGCTCCAGAAAGGTGGAATAGGGTGAGCAGAGGCAAGAAGCGGGACGTGGGGGCTGGTACGCCCCACCTGCAGCCTGGAGGCGCTGCTGTGGGAGGAGCTGGGGCAGGAGGGAGTGGGCGGTGTCCCCAACCCCATCAGCAAGGCTTGCCAGTAACTTGGACCCCACAGAGCTGGAGCCAGAGCTGGGGAGGGCGTCTCGCTGGAAGCATGCCCACGATGCTGGGATCTGTTTCCATCTGCTCATTTCACTGCTGAGTTGTAAAGTGCTAAATGTCATTATCCTCCCCTTCCTTAAACAAGAAAAAAAGTTAACAGCCTGAGAAAAGGAGATATTTCACTTCATTTGGCATCCAGCCACCATCATCCACACAGGGTGCTCCCTTGGGGGCTGATTAGGGGCGGGAGAAGCCCTGTTCTGTTCTGCTTTCTTCAGCTGCTGGCACCAGCTCTGTGCAAGCTCCAGGCAGGGCACTGGTGGCTGGAGGCCAGGTCAGATCTCAGCCTGGCTGCAGGCAGAATAGCCAGCCTCCTACTGAACAACTTAAACACTGTAATAGGCGTCACAATAGAAAGGGAGAATGGGGGTCAGGGCAAAATGATTTGTCCAAGGCCAGCCTGCTTAGGAGGGTCCGTTGTGTGTGGCAAAAGTGAACTTGAACCAAGACATGGAAATGACATAAAAGAAGGTTTCAACCCAATAGAAGGACAAACTTAAAAGACTTGAAATGTTAACATGTGGACTGATTCCCTCAAGAGGTAGTGAGCTGCCTGTCTGCCAGAGGCATGCAAGTGGTTTAGATACTCCTTTCAGAATACTCACTGCTGAGAGGAGTTCTGAGAGGCTGGAAGACTAAGGTTCTTTTCAATACTGAGATTCCAGAAACCGATAATTGAAAGATTTCACCTGTTTTCACCATATTTAACATGCTTTGCTCTTGCTGTCTAAAGAGGAATTTCTAGCTGCCTGATGTTGGCTGCTAGACAGAGAAAGAAATGGGCAGGCAGCACAAGGAGTGATTTATCTTCATGACTCCGATTATGGGGTCATTGAGGCTTTTACCCTGCAGAGCTCCCCAAAGGAGCTCCTGCTGCTTCAGCTGGGTGGCAGTTGTCCTCCCAGCTGCCCTGCAGGGAGGGGCATTCCTCAGGACTCAAAGCTATAATTGAATACAGATCAACTGCCCACTAGCCTCCCCCTACCAGCCAGAGCCACAGTCCTAGGGGAACTCCAGGCCTGACATCAGCAGGGGCTTGCTGAAGAGGGGTGGCTAATGCCACTATCCCCTCCCCATTGGGCTGGAGAAAGGCCACTAACACAGGATGAGTGTGACAAGCGTGCAGGGTCAGGTGGACCAGCTAACACTTCTGAGAGTCTCCACTGGTCTTCTGAAGTCCCCGCTGTGGCCCACAAGCCCCTGCATGACCCGCTCGGCGTGCTCTAGACTGAAATCCCTGAAGGTGTAGACAGGGTATGCTCTGTTCTCCACAGTAGCTCCAGAGTTTGGCACTAGGCTGGTGTCTGGTAAATGTTGTCGTTTTTGTTTTTGTGTTTTAGGGCTGCACCTGTGGCATATGGAGGTTCCCAGGCTAGGGGTTGAATTGGAGCTACAGCTGCTGGCCTCCGCCAAAGCCACAGCAATATCAGATCTGAGCAGCATCTGCAGCCTACACCACAGCTCACAGCAATGCCAGATTCTTAACCCACTGAGCAAGGCCAGGGATCGAACCTGCAACCTTGTGGTTCCTAGTTGGATTTGTTTCCACAGAGCCATGACGGGAACTCCTGGGTAAATGTTTATTGAGTGAATGAATAGAAAGCCTGCAGTCCTCCTGGGCTTACCAGAAATAAACTTGGGAAAGGAGGCGACCCTGAAAGGGCAGAGAACACTGGCCTGAGAGTCTGGAGTGGGGGTTCAAGTTTGTATCTGTCATTGATTCATTGCTTGACCTTGGGTAAGTCCCTGCTCTCTTGCCTCAGTTTCCCCACCTGGGCCTCAGCTTCCCAGCTGCAGATTTGGGGACTTGGCCTAAGGTTGGAGAGGAGGTGGAAAGAAAGCCCATGCTTTCTGCTTGAGCTGTAAGCTGCAAAAGTTCCTGGCCTCAACTTCAGCTCTTTTTTTTTTTTGTCTTTTCTAGGGCCACACCCGAGGCAGATGGAGGTTCCCAGGCTAGGGGTCTAATTGGAGCTGTAGCCACTGGCCTATGCCAGAGCCACAGCAACGCCAGTTCCGAGCCTCGTCTACGACCAACACCACAGCTCACGGCAACACCGGATCCTTAACCCACTGATCAAGGCCAGGGATCGAACCCGCAGCCTCATGGTTCCTAGTCGGATTGGTTAACCACTGTGCCACGACGGGAACTCCCTCAACCTCAGCTCTTGTGGACCTGGTGATGGAGTTGCCTGCTTGGGACCGAGGTAGCTGTGTCCCCACTGTGAGTTTACTCTGTTCAACCATCAAAACTGAGCCTGTCTTATGTACCAAGCTCAGTGCAGGGCCATGGAGCTGAATTAGATGTGGTCCCTGCTGTAGAGAACCAGGGTGGAGAGGGAAAAACAGATGTGGTGACATAATTATGATGCAAGGATAAGGGAAGAAATGCAACGTGGTGGGACCCTGAGAGTGACCTGTGCACAGAAGGGCGTGATTAGTGAGAGCTGGAGGATTAGGCAAGACTTCCTGGAGGAGGCGCTTTGAGCTGAGCCCTCGGGATAGAAATTACAGAAAAGGAGCCAGTGGAGGCACAGGATGTACAGTGGCACAGAAGCCAGGCAGTTTGGGAGCCGGGGGACTAGAATACTGCAGGGAGGGCAGGGTAGTGACCTGTTGTGTTGGTGATCACAGGCTCAACTTTAGAACAACCAGGAAGGGCGGTTCCCAGAGACGGCACATCACAAGGCAGGTCTGGTTCAAAGCCTGGCTCTTCCCTCATTCAGTGTCTCAGCCTCTTGTGTAAAATGAGGACAATGGGGCCTACGCCTCAGGGCTGGTGCGAGCACTTGAATGAGTCTATGTGTATAAAGTGCTTAGCACATAGCAGTTAGTCTCGGAAATGGGGTTTCTTCTCTCTTTTTGGCTTTTGGCCAGCATGCGGATAACCCTCAGAGAAGCTCTAGGTGGTATTTCTTTTTTTTTTTTTTTCTTTTGTTGTCTTTTTAGGGCCACACCCAAGGCATATGGAAGTTCCCAGGCCAGGGGTCAAATCGGAGCTGAAGCTGCCAGCCTATGCCACAGCCACTGCAACGAGGCACATTTGTAACCTACACCACAGCTCACGGCAACGCCGGATCCTTAACCCACTGAGCAAGGCCAGGGATCAAACCTGCGTCCTCATGAATCCTAGTTGGGTTCGTTACCACTAAACCACCACAAGAACTCCATAACTCTTTTTTAAAAAGAGGAGAAAGTGCAAAATAAATCACAAACCATGGGTAGGGCCACAAGAATCCAGCTTGACTGTTCAAAGAGTTGCTGGCAATCAGAGCCTAGGTCTTTGACAATAAAACTCCATATCGAAGATCTATGACTATGATTCTTTCTTTTCTTTTTTTTTTTTTTGTCTTTTTGCCATTTCTTGGGCCGCTCCCATGGCATATGGAGGTTCCCAGGCTAGGGGTCGAATCGGAGATGTAGCCGCCGGCCTGTGCCAGAGCCACAGCAACATGGGATCCGAGCCACAGCTGCAACCTACACCACAGCTCACGGCAACGCCAGATCCTTAACCCACTGAGCAAGGCCAGAGATCGAACCTGCAACTTCATGGTTCCTAGTCAGATTCGTTAACCATTGAGCCACGACAGGAACTCCTATGACTATGATTCTAAAAATGTAAAATTCCAAGATTTTCTTCAATCTCTTCTTGAACGTTCGAGATTGGGTGCAGGTGGCACTGCCTGATGGGTGGGGCCCCTATGTGCCCCCAAGAACAGGGAGGTCATGCAAAATTTCTACGGATGGGCTTTATTTCAGGGAGTTTGGAGGCCTTTCAGCCCAAGTTGACCAAGGATGAGGCCTGCTGGAAGACTGCTAGAGAGGCAGGAAAGAGCCCTAGCAGCCAGGCATAGACCACTGCCCTGCCCTTACCTGCTTCTGGGGGTGCCCTCTGCCCTAGCCAGAGCTGCTCTGCTGTGAGACCTGAGTATTACTCCAGGGAGTAAGGGGCCTTATGGTAGGGCTAGAGACTCCAAAGACAGGCACGCAGGCCTCGAGATTTCCCGCGGGGACTAGAAAGCCACCAAAATGAAGGCAATTATCTTCTGCATCTCCTAGGAGACTCGCATCCATCTTATTTGCACCATTTGGTCCCTCCATTGTCAGTTTCCCAGTGGCCCCTCACGTCTGTCCCCGCCGCCCCCCCCTCCCCCCGCCCCGGCCTCCCTTGCTCCTCTGCCTCCGTGGGCATGTCCAACTGCCCTAGTGTCTCAACGACCCCGTTGCAGTTCCCGAAAGAGAATCTGATAGGCTCTGCTTCCTTGCCAGCCTGTGGCAGGGCGACCCCATGTCAAGCGCGGGACCAGGTCCCAGCATTTGCGGGCGTGGCCTCGACGAACAGGGCTCGGACCGGACCTCTCACAACGAGAACGCACGGCGGCCCCTCCGTGCACCCGCGCCCGCGCCCTGGCGCTCCATGGTCTCGAAGAGCAGCCGCACCAGCGCCGGCCGTCCCTGGGCCACCAAGGCTCGGGCCAGCCCCAGCACCTCGCTGGTGTGGCCGCGCCACACGCGCTGCAGCTCCTGGCGCAAGCGCGCGGCCGGGTACTTGTCCTGGGCGCGGCGCAGCCACGCGTCCACCTCGCGGCCCAGCTCGCCGTCGCTGAGCTGTGCCTGGCTCCACTGCGCCAGCAGCGCCTCGAGCAGGCAGCCGAAGCCCTCGGTGTGGCTGGAGCCCGCGTCGTCCAGCTCCACCGCGCGCTTGAAGCAGGCCGCCGCGTTGGCCTCCTCGCCCTTGATGCGCAGGCACTTGCCCCGCAGCAGCTGCAGCTCGGGCAGCATGGCACCCAGCTCTAACTCGGCAGCCTTGGCCAGGAAAACCAGCGCCTGGTTCAACGCCGCCTCGTCCACCGCCAGCAACTCCTGCACGGCGTCCACGCCCATGTAGTAGTAGACCTGGGGTAGGAGCGGCGGCAGCGGCGTGAGCCTTTCTCTTCGGCCGTCGCTGCCCGCACCCCACCTTCCCTCCTTGGCAAACTTTGGTCCCCCACCTCCGGAAAAGGAGACGGTACTCCGATTCCAGTTCCAGCCCCGTGGCGCTTGGCCCTATAACCTTGAGCGGGATCACCTCTGGGCCTCAGTTTTCTCATATGCAATGTCTTGTACTGGCTACGGAATAATGATCCACACTTTCTGAGCGCCTGGAAGACCTGGGCCCTGTTCTGGACGCCGTAGGTGCTTCACCTCCTCTGAGCCTCACCATGCCTGTAGGAGGCAGGCAGTGTTATCAAGCACAGGCGGGATGCCCTGCGTTTCTCCTTGGGTCTTGATGTCCCCGCCTGGCCTGGCAGAGAGTGAATAGGTTTTTTATAAGCCACTGGATACCCAAGCCAAGAGGCTGCCTTACCTGGCCGATGTCGAGGTAGGTCTTGAGGCCTGGGCACACCTTGACCACTTCTTCGAGGTCGGCCTTGGCACAGGCCAGGAGATTCCTGTCAGGCAAGCCCCCGAGCCCCATCTTGCCTCGCTCCAGGTCGTGCAGGTAGGCTCTGATGCGGATCTGCCCACAGAGAGTTAAGTTCAGGGAAGATGCACCGAGCAAGGGTCCCCGCCCTCCTTTCTATCCCAAATAAAGCTTGTATGTTCCTCCACAGCAACTCAGGCGGTTCCGCGGTGCCATGGAAAGCCCTTGAGCCTGGGACTCGGGAATCTTGGGTCCTAGTCCTGTGCCAACGTGGGCCAGTCACACCCCTGCCTGGGCCTTCGTTCCCCCTTCTGTACAATGAGGAGTTGGATGAAGTAAGAGCCATTCATTCATTCACTCATTCATTTAGCGAATACGTGTTGAGTGCCCACCACATGCCAGGCTGTATGCTAGACACCGTTGTGCAGTGGTGACAAGACAGATAAGGTCCCTGCCCTGGAAGAACTTAACATTCTAGTAGGGAAGATGACCACAACTAACCAGCAAACAGGAGCATTTCGAGAGGTGACAAATGCTATGAAAAAATAAACAGGGCGATGGCATAGAGATGGCTGGGGGAGGGGGTCATTTGAGATAGGACAACAGCACTGATTTTGTGGGAGTCTGCATAAGCAGGCAGTGTGGGAAGAACAGCAGGTGGCTCCAGCTTACAAGCATCGAATTACAAATGATTCCAGACCCTCGATTTCCTCACCCCTTCCCCCCTTTTCCCCACATGTCTTTGGAGCATTTAGAAAATCTAGGGGTTCAGGAGGGAGGGAAAGCAGTGGAGAAGGAGGAAGTAAGAAAAAAGGGGTCCCTGTGGTTCGAAGTATTATTACTATTTTTTTTTAGGGCCGCACCCGCAGCATATGGAAGTTCCCAGGCTAGGGGTCGAATTGGAGCTGCAGCTGCCAGCCTACACCACAGCCACAGCAACACCAGATCTGAGCCACGTCTGCGACCTACACCGTAGCTCACAGCAATGCTGGATTCTTAACCCACTGAGCAAGGCCATGGATCGAACCCGCATCCTCATGGATACAAGTCAGGTTGGTTACTGCTGAGCCACAGCGGGAACTCCTGAAAGGATTAATTCTTTTTTTTTTGTCTTTTTCTTTTTTTTTTTGTTGTTGTTGTTGTTGCCATTTCTTGGGCCGCTCCCGCGGCATATGGAGGTTCCCAGGCTAGGGGTCGAATCGGAGCTGTAGCCACCGGCCTACGCCAGAGCCACAGCAACGCGGGATCCGAGCCGCGTCTGCAACCTACACCACAGCTCACGGCAACGCCGGATCGTTAACCCACTGAGCAAGGGCAGGGACCGAACCCTCAACCTCATGGTTCCTAGTCGGATTCGTTAACCACTGCGCCATGACGGGAACTCCGGATTAATTCTTTATAGTCATTGGTGGACTCTTGTCCTAAGATGCTTTATGGGGGGCGGGTGGAGTGGGAGTGGGAAGCTCTGGTTTGGGAGCCAATTGAGTTTGGCTGCATTCCAGCCCTTCCCCCCTTTTATTAGCCTGACTTCTGTGAGCCTCAACTTCCACATTTGAAAGCTCAGTACACGAAGATCTTCTTGCTTGGAGGGTTTCCAGGACGATGGAGTGAACACGTTCTAGCCAAGACTTGGCACATGAGAGGTGCTCAGTTCATTCATTCACAAATAGTCATCAGGAGCCTGCTGTGTGCCAGGTACTGTTCCAGGCACTAAGGATATACAGCAGAGAGCAAAAGAGCAAAATTCCCTGCCTTCATGGAGCATGCGTTTTAGCTGGGGTGTGGAAGGAGAGACAACAAACGTGATAAATCAGCAAAGACTATGTTAGGGAGTGATATGTGCTAAAAAGAAAAATTAAACCGAAACAGGAGGACAGAAAGTGTTGGTGAGGGAGGTCCCATTGTGGCTCAGCAGGTTACAAACCTGACTAGGATCCATGAGGATGCCGGTTCAATCCCTGGCCTCCCTCAGTGGGTTAGGGATTTGGCGTTGCTGTGAGCTGTGGTGTGGCTTGAAGCTGAGGCTTGCATCTGGTGTTGCTGTGGCTGTGGTGTAGGCCGGCAGCTGCAGCTCCAATTCCACCTCTAGCCTGGGAACTTCCAGATGCCACAGATGTGGCCTCTAAAAAGCCAAAAATAAATAAATAAATAAAAGTTCAGGAAGATGTCTGCTAGCAGCTGCCTTTTCTTCAAGCCCTCTTGGAAGTAAGAGAGAAAGCCAGCTTGATATTTGGGAGAAGGGCATTCTAGGCAGAGGCCCTGAGCCCAAACTGTGCCTCAGGAACAGCAAGGACCCCAGGGTGGCTGGAAGGGAGGGAGCTGAATTGGGGGGGGGGGGGGGGTGTCAAGGTCATGAGCCTGGTGGGGCCAAGACTGTAGGGTCACAGCAGGGATTGCAGCTTTTACACAGATGAGTTCCCTGTCTTCTGTTCCTTTCTCACTATTCCCTGTCCCCATCCTGGTGCTAGTCTGGTCATCTGATTAGTGTGACCTTTAGAGCTACAGAGAGACAGCAAGGGTAAGGCACAGACCCATCTATGAGTGAGGAGAGTGAGCTCTGAGCTCCCACTAACTGAATGCAGGACCCAGGCAAGTTCACAGCCTCTCCGAGCTTACGTTGCCTCATCAATGGATTGACACGTGTGGCCTCTCACAGGCTCTTGTGAGAATTAAATCAGAGCACAAAGGTGAAAGTGCTGGGTGAAGTGCAGTGTTCTAGAAAGGTGTTATTATTTACTATTATGAGTAATAGTATTACTATCAATAATGACCACATCGGGAGTTCCCATCGTGGCACAGCCGAAATGAATCCGACTAGGAACCATGAGGTTGCGGGTTCGATCCCTGGCCTCGCTCAATGGGTTAAGGATCCGGCATTGCCGTGAGCTATGGTGTAGGTCGCAGACGCAGCTCGGATCTGGTGTTGCTGTGGCTGTGGTGTAGGCCAGCAACTGTAGCTCTGATTCGACTCCTGGCCTGGGAACCTCCATATGCCGCGAGTGTGGCCCTGGAAAGACAAAAGACAATAATAATAATGATAATAATAATCATGACCACTTCAACTTTAATGAAGGAACTGATTGCCGAGTACCTGCTGGCAAAATGACTGCATCATATAGACCAAGACCAAGGGAGAAGATTCTCCATCATGCTGGTGAGAGGTGGTGGAGAAGGGTGTTTGGTCTGAAGCGAAGTCAGCTCAGAGCTCTGGGTCTCTGCTCCCAAGCAGACAGGTTCTGTGGGGGCTCCAGAGGGCAGATCTGGACCAGTGGGGGGTAAGTCAGAGGCAGGCAGCTCCCAGTTAAATGAGTCCTCTGCAGAGCTGAATGGCCACAGTGGGCTGCCTCAAGGGACAGTGAGCCCGTTTAAAATGTGCCTAATAATAGTCACCAACTGCTAATGAGCTCTTACTGTGTGCTCAGTACTGAGGTTGACACGCAGAGTCGAAGTTAATTCTCATGACGACACGGGGGCAGGTGCGCTCACCTCCACTCCATAGATGAAGAAATGGAGACCCGGAGTTTGGGCAAGAGGGTTTTGCCTATAGTGCCATAGCAGGTGAAGTGCCAGTGTGGGATGGGAAGCAAGGCCAGCAGTGTTGAGAGCCAGAGCTCTGTCCTACACGGACCAGCTCTCATACACCCTCTTCTCTTCACAAGCACCTCCCATGCTGCCTTTATTTATTTTGCTTTGTTTTGCTTTATTTTGTTTTGTTTTGCTTTATTTTATTTTGTCTTTTCGCCTTTTCTAGGGCCGCTCCCATGGCATATGGAGGTTCCCAGGCTAGGGATCTAATCAGAGCTGTAGCCACTAGCCTATGCCAGAGCCACAGCAACGCAGGATCCAAGCCACATCTGCAATCTACACCACAGCTCACAGCAACACCGGATCCTTAACCCACTGAGAAAGGCCAGGGATCGAACCCGCAACCTTAAGGTTCCTAGTCGGATTCGTTAACCACTGCACCACGACAGGAACTCCTATTTATTTTATTTTTATTTTTATTTTTATTTTTACTTTTGTTTTTTAGGGCCGTACCTGTGGCACATGGAGGTTCCCAGGCTAGGGGTCGAATTGGAGCTGCAGCTGCCAGCCTACACCAGAGCCACAGCAATGCCAGATCCAAGCCACGTCTGTCTGTGACCTACACCACAGCTCATAGCAATGCCGGATCCTTAACCCACTAAATGAGGCCAGGGATTGAACCCACATCCCCATGGTTACTAGTCAGGTTCATTACCACTAAGCCACAATGGGAACTCCTATTTTTTATTTTATTTTTTTAAGTTTTGGCTGCACCTGCAGCATGCAGAAATTCCCAGGCCAGGGATCGAACCCATGCTACAGCAGCGACTTGAGCCACTGTAGTGATAACTCCAGGTACCTGCCCAGACATTACTTCACTTAGTCTTCTGACAACCTTTTAAGATAGGTGTTACTGGAGTTCCCGTGTAGCACAGCAGGTTAAGGATCCAGCATTTTCTCTGCTGTGGTTCGGGTTCAATCCCTGGCTTGGGAACTTGTACAAACCATGGGTACAGCCCCCCCCAAAATAAGATAGGTGTTATTAACTGTATCTTATTGATTTGGGAATGGAGCTTTGGAGGATAAGCGGCTTGCCTCAAATCCCACAGTGATAAGTGGAGAGGCCAGAATTCCACCAGGTCAGCCTGATGCTCGCTGCCCCAGGCACTGATCACAGAAGCAGCTAGTGGGTCGCTGGCTGGATCCGTGTAGAAGGGAGGCTCCTTCATTCTCTCACTCGGCAATCTTGGAGAACACACGCTGAGGCTTGATGACAGCTAAGCTGCCTTCTGCCAGGAAGGCTCTGTGACCTCTGGCCTCTGGCCCCTGGCCCTTGTTATCGGATTCTTTTTTTTTTTTTTTTTCCTTTTCTCTCTCTTTCTCTCTTTCCTTTTTAGGGCCACACCCACGGCACATGGAAGTTCCCAGGCTAAGGGTCCAATCAGAGCTACAGATGCCAGCCTACACCACAGTCACAGCCATGGGGGATTTGAGCTGCATCTGTGATCTACACCGCAGCTTGTGGCAATGCCAAATCCTTAACCCACTGAGCGAAGCCAGGGATTGAGCCTGAATTCTCACGGATACTAGGTTGGGTTCTTAACCCTCCAAGCCACAATGGGAACTCTTGTTCTCTGATTCTCGACGGCGGGATGAGGTGGGGCCGCAGGTTGACTCACCTTGGCCCTTGTGCAGTACGCCTGCCAGTTGAGCTCCGGATCCCGCAGGACATCCAGGGCCATGTTGCAGGTGCCAATGGCCATGTCCTGCTTTCCGAGGAAGTGGAAGATTTTGGCCAGGCGATTCAGGATGGGGGGTTTGTCCTTGGCGATCTCAATGGCCTGGGTAAGGGAGGAGGGTAAGAGAAAACCATTTGTCTGGTTTGGGCCAGAATTGGAACCCCGTCTCTGGGTAGAGCCACACCACCCCGTATCCCCCCACCAGTAAGCTCAATCGTACTCTGGGGTACAGCCATTGGCACTCAACTCCGGAGAGCCTGCCTCATTGCCACGCTCGCTGCCATGTTCACAGAACGTGTCCAGTGAATCCCTCCAGACCCCAGGCAAACCCCTCTTCCTCAGACACACTGGTGTGTGCTCCCCCACGTTCCCAGGACAGGTCGGGGTGGGGCCAGAATCAGCCTCTACCTCCCCCATACTCACACAGTGTTTCTAGCTGAGCCACAGCACTCTCCCCCCGCCCCGTATTGTTCCTGACAGCTACCTGCCTTTGTGTTTGTTGCTGCCCCTGAGATGCTGAACTCCTGCAGGGCAGGGGCCCCATCTGTCCACCTCTGAGCCCAGCACAGAGTAGGTCCCCAAGGAGGGGCCAGGACAGCATGTTAAGGTGGACCCAACTCTCAGAACACTCAAGAACCAGCACTGATGCTCGCTCTGTTCGAATATCTCTTCTCAAGAAATTTGCCCTGGAGTTCCCGTCGTGGCTCAGTGGTTAATGAACCCGACTAGGAACCATGAGGTTGTGGGTTCGATCCCTAGCCTTGCTCAGTGGGTTAGGGATCCGGCGTTGCCATGAGCTGTGGTGTAGGTTGCAGATGTGGCTTGGATCCCACATTGCTGTGGCTGTGGTGTAGGCCGATGGCTGCAGCTCTGATTGAACCCCTGGCCTGGGAACCTCCATATGCCACAGGAGCGGCCCAAGAAATGACAAAAAAAAAGAAAAAAAAAAAGAAATTATGCTCATTTTCCACCAGCTGTCACTAGGCACATGCCCCATGCAGGGTGTCATGCTGACTGCACAGGTCCCCAGCCTCCAAGGAAGGTCTTCGAAACGGAGCTAAGTGTGGAAACTGCCCCATAAGCGAGGTGCCAAGAATAAGGCTTGAAGAGCACTTTACAGTTGGTAGTGGGCAGTCTCATCCATTCCTTCCTGTGAGTCTCTTAATGTCCTAGAAGGTGGACAGGTCACCTAATTAACAGATAAGGAGGTTCAGAGATGGAAGCGACTGTTCTTAGGGTCACACGGGCTGTGGGCAGAGCCGGCATCCAGACCCCAGCTGAACTGCTTCCTTCTGCTGTGCCCCTGGCAGGGGGGTGGGGGGGTGAACAAAGGTCTGCAGGGGAAAAGCTTGCCAATATAGCCGGGAATGTGTGGATAGCTTAGAAGACAAGCCAGGGCCAGAGGGGGCATGGGGACAGTCTGATTCCCAGGCCCAGGGGACAAAGGAGCACGTTGGTTTTGTTTGGGAGGGAGAGACCGATCTGGAGAAAGAGCACTTCCTGAGTGGGGGGGTGACACCCAGAGAAGCAGCGGGTTTAGGAGAGGAGGACAGGCTGTCGGGCTCCATCCTGGTTTGGAGAGTGGGGGGTCGCTGGGGCACATACCTTGCCAAAGCAGTCCAGGGGGTCAGTCCCTGAGTACCCACAGTCGTGGATGCCCATGGGGGTGGTGGAGAAGGTGTCTTTTCTCTCCAGCAGCATCCCGAGGTAGCACCAGGCCAGAGCTGGCAGGAGGGCGGGAGAGAGGGGTCTCAGGAAGCATCGGGGTGGGGAAGGGGAGGGGCCAGCTCCAATCCAGGCACCAGCCTTCCCCCGACCCACCCCAGCCCCAGGAGGACAAAGGGAGGGTCCGAAGTATGAAATCACTGCGGGCCACCCAGGGACCAAGAGAAAGCGAAAGGAGAGGGGTTGTGCGCGGGAAGGGTGGACGGGTTATCTTGTGTTTGCCGTGTCACTCATTGGAGGTGCCCTCCTCTCTCTGACTCCAAGTCTCCCCCAGCTCTGGTCCCTGTGAAAAAATGACTCCTCTCCAAACAAGCCTTTGCTCCCCCAACCACAAAATGGGGATGAGAGGCTGACATGGGGGCAGTGCTCTCTCTTGTGCTCTGGGCCTCAGACAGTGACCTGCCGTCGGCACGTTCACCTCTGTGAGGGCTGGGAGCTCCTCGAGGTGAACGAGGGAGTGTTTGAGACAGATGAGGAGAGAGGGATACGAAGAAAGGCAGGCAGTACCAGAGGCAGGGACAATGACACGACAGGCAGGGCTCGTGACAGGCGCAGGGAGATCCAGGGAGAGGCTGCTCCCCCGCCACCCACCTCCAGCCCCACCCCACCCCTGTCTCCACCAGCCCTACCTCGGTGGTAGGGGTCTGAGGACTTGAGGACTTGCCGGAGCAGGGCCAGCGTGCGGTTAAAGGCTGGGAGCCTCTTCTGCTCCTTGCTGCCCAGCTCCAGGAAGATGCCATCTAACCTGGGGTGGAGGAAGGGGTGTGGCTGGTCAGCACCTTCCCCACAGTCCCCAGCATGCCTTCCCAGGGAGCCCCTGCCATGGAGATGGGCTCAGCCATTTCCCCACCGGGGTTCAGACCCCACCTCTCCCCCCACCCTCCCCACCATCCCATCCCCAAGCCCAGCCTGACCTGATGAAGAGCGTTGCCATGGTGAAGTACCAGCCCCGTTTCTCCTCCATCGGGATCTAGGGAAGCAGAGAATGGCTCTAGCTGCTGTTTGGGACCGCGTTCACAGATTCCCACACTTTCTCTGAACCCTAAGACAGCAGCAAGGACACCTTTGATCATAGTCCTGGCTCTGCGGCTGGCTGACTGGGTGACTTTGGGCAAGTCGTTTCACTTGTCTGACCACAGAGGATTTGACAAGATGACCCGTGTGAATGCCCGGCACAAGGTACCCATCACAGAGCCAGTGTGGGGTCATTTCCTCCCTTCCCGTCTTGCTTTCCGGGCTCAGACCCCCCCGCCTTGGTTCCCCCACCTGTGCTCTGGGTCCCCCCTCACTCCACGGGTCACCTTGTCTCTTCCCCCGCCATCTACCCACTTCCCCCCTTTGGCGCCATCCCCCAGCTTCCCCCATCCCGAGAAAGCCCCTTTGGGCCTGTGAGTGAGTTCATCTGAAGCCCAGGACCCCCTTGAACTGTTTTCCCATTGTTATTCTTGCCAACTTTGCTGTGCATTTAGACTGACTTGGGCACCAGATAAAATATTTATGCCGTTATTTATGGGAGGAGCTGCTCCTGCCTCAGGAAGGAATTTTAATGAAAACCAATAAAACCCCCAGTGCATATCAGCATCTCTGCCTCAGGCTCCAGCCCCTCCGTCAGCATTCATCTCCCACGGTTGATCTCCAGGCTCCATTCTGCACTTACCACTCCGCATCCAGAGCGGCCTTTTCAGCTCAGGGATCCCATTCTCCCTCCACCCCCACCCTCGGCAGCTAGGATGAAGCGCTCAGTCCAGCCAGCATTTCTGGGCATCTGTGACATGAGGCCCCGTATCGAGGGCTCTGGGGCTGTCGCACTGAATGGGAACCGCACCCTGGTTCAGATGGGCTCACAGCCTGGCTGGGGAGACAGACCAGGCTTCAATAACAGGGGTGGATGGAGCACCTGCCATGTGCCAGGATCCTGACACCCATCACCCAACCTCAAACAACCTATAACATAGGTGGCATTCTCATTTTACAGGGGTACATATTGAGGCTCAGAGAGGTAAAAGGACTTACCTGAAGTCACCCAGCATGCAAGTGTCAGAGCTGGGATTCAAACCCCATTTGTTAGTCTCCAAAGCCCATGCTCCCCTCATCACACTGGCTTAGCAATAGCTATAACAGGAAGCAAAGTCTGATCAAGGCCACGAGGGGAATGCAGACAGAGGCAGCAGGACAGAGGCCACTTCCAGCCGGAGGACTCTGAGAAGGTCTCTCAGAAGCTGTAAGGTGGGTCTTGAATAGCAGTGGTATTTCAGAGGGTGGGGTGGGGACAGGGCAGTCCAGATGGAGGGCTCAGCTTGGGGACACGGGTGCAGCTGGAGGGCACGGAGCAGGGTGAGTATGAACAGGGTGTAGGGGGTGCTAATGCTGGCAAGTTGGGCTGTGGCTTCTCTGGGGTGGCCTTGGATGGTCCAGAGGAAGAGAGGAAGGGGGACCTGTGAGTAGATCCCAAGAGCAGCGTGACTGCCTGCAGGTGCAGGGTCTTGAACCCAGGCCCAAGCCAGGTCAGGTGGGAAAGCCAGACCAAAGACACAATTAGAGCAGAAGGAGCTATGACGGGAGGTTTCCCACATGATCCAGGAGGACCCCTGATGCTTTCAGAGGAGGACGTGCTGGAGCAGGGTTCTCAAGACAAGTAGGACCCACCTGGGTGGATACAGTGAGAGAAGCCATCGGTGGGGGCACATCATGTGCAACAGCTCAGAGATGAGTGAATAAGTGTATGCAGCCCAGAGTGGCTGGAATCCCAGTTGTAAGGGGTGGTGGGTTGGGGGGTGGGACGAGCCAGCAGGGACACTTCGGGAGGGGCCCGTGAGTGTCAGGTTCAGGACCTGGAAGTTACCTGCAAGGCACTGGGGAGCACAGAGGGCTTAGAGCTGAGGACTGCCAGCATCCAGGGTACTTTCGCATCCACGTCACCTTATCCTGCTACTTCAGTAGGAACATGTGTGGGGACTCTGGCTGGGAACGGGGCTGTCTGGCAGGGAGAGCAGCAGGTCCCAAGAATTAAAGGGCATCCTTGAGAGCTCAGTGGGGAACGTTGGCCAAAGCAAAAGGCTGGGATTGGCTGCTGGATAACCTTAGCTGCTGCACCTACACAGGACCTGGGACATGGGAAGGGGACTTGGACTCTTGGGGCACCCAAGCTGGTCAAAGACCTTGACATATGTCAGCGCCTGACCCTGTGAGGGACAGAAGACACATGTGCCTCGGGCTCCCTGGCTGCCTGTGGGAGTGATCCCATGAGCTCTGTTCCCAAGCCTGCTTTGAGGTTGGCCAGACTGAATCGTGGTGGGGAGACACACAACCTGCTCCCCCACTTCAGGCTCCTGACAAGGAGGTGTGGCCACAAATGACAGCAGAGGTACAGGACTTGGGGTGGGGGAATCTGCAATGCACAGAGCAGAGGCTCAGGTGGCTGACCGGCCTGGACAAAGGAGCGGGCAGCCCTGAATGGATGGGTTACCCTTAGAGGCTGTGTCCTTATCTGCAAAGGGGCATTGTGAGGCAGTGCCTGGCCTGGAGTACGTGCTCCAGAAATCTCCATAAATGTTTGTCCCTTTTTTTTTCTGGTTTGAGCTAGAGATGAGCAGGGTTGGGATGTGTAGAAGGCTGCTTTGCCCTATTTCAGTTCTAGGGGGGCTATGGAGGTCTCAGACCCTGGGATCCAGAACCACCCTGCCCTACCTGTTCTCCTGCTCTGCTCCTAGGCCCTCAGATCCCCCTTGGGGTCCACAGTGTTGGAGAGCAAAGGGGTGTCCTTGGGTCTCTCCTGCTTCTCCCTGGTTCATAGCTACTCTTTTTTGGTATTCAAGATGCAAGAATTTACGTGTCCAAACCATACAGTACACCACAGAGCTGGGATATAAACTCATACCTTCACAGTCCTAAGCCCCAAGCCTTGTCCCCACGACTCACTTATTTTGAGCAATCCCCTTGTTATATCTCTGAGAACACTGAGACCACAGAGGAGAAGCAGCTTGCTCAGGGTCACACACTAGTTAGTATCAGGACCTAAAACCCAGTGGCTTCACCACCGTTAGGATAGTCAGTAAGCCGAGCCTGGTTATAATTTGCACTAAGCAAGCAATACTACCACCTGGTGGTAAAGTGTCTAAATTGCAGGGGCAACTCCTAAAGGTGAACCTTCCTTCTACTTGAAGACAAAACTGATTTTCAGAGAAGTAGCTGGCTGAGTGACATCGCTATGACAGAGTCCAAATGTAGCCCCTCCTCAGATCCTGCATAAGAGTAACATTTGCAGCAGGGTTTATGGGGCCGGGGGCCGGGGGGCGGGGGGAGGGTGGGGGAGGACACATCGGGGGTGGAGTTAACGGTATGAACAGACCTGGTTTGAGGCCTCGCTGTGCTTGCACTCCAGTCCTCTCTATCCCTGGGATGCTGCTGGTGGAGACCATTCACTCTGCTCTTGCACTTCTGGTCCTAAAATGGGCTGCGTCTTTAAAAATCCTTCTGGTTGTAAGTGAAGCGGCAGCTGAAGCTGTTGCCAGGGGCAACCTGGCAAGCCACAGTGCGTTAAATTAAATTAAACAGGCCTCTGATGGCCCCCTCCCCTCCTGGAGAAGGGAGGGGCTGTTCCTCTTCTCCCCTGGAGAATGAAGTTGCTGTGAGACCCCTTAGGGCTGCAAGGAATTCACTTCCAGAGCTGATGGCTCCCAGAGGAAATACGTTTGGAGGCAGCCTGGGAGGGGCTGACAGGACCTCTGGCGGGAGAGGAATGACTGAGGGCTGCCTCACGTGGGCTTGCGCCTCCCCTTTCTCTGGTTCATCCTCATCGGGATCCCATGAGCTGGGGGTTCCAGGATCTAAGAAGGGGTGCCAGCCAGCATGTGAGTCAGCCCAGGCTCCAAGCTGGAGGGGCTTCAATTAGGCTGCTGCTCTGTGGCACATCCGTGGGTGGGGATGGGCAATGCCCAGGTACCAGTGCTGACCTTAACTAGCTGGTTAGGTCTTACTAGCTGAGGGTGAGAGTGAGGCACGGACCTCAGGTGAAGGTTCTCAGGACATTTCTCTGCTCCTCTTGAAGCCCTAACTATTTCTTTCATTTTCCTTTCTTTCCCCCCTTTTTTCTTTTTTGGCTGTGCCTGACATGCAGAAGTTCCCCGGGCCCCAGATGAACCCACGCCACAGCAGTAACCAGAGCCACAGCAGGGACCATCCCAGATCCTTACCTGTGGAGCCACCAGGGAACTATAGTATTTCTCTCATTTTAGAGATGGGGAAGCCGAGGCTCAAAGGGGCAAAGACCTGCCTACTTCAGCTGATATTTAGGCCAGGTCTCTCTGCCTTCAAGTTTATGTTATCTTGCAACACCTTCGTGCAGGGAGTGCTTACCACTTACATATGCATGCACGCAGAAGCTGCGTGATCTTCAGAAAGCCCTGCGTGGAATGTAAAGTGGGTTATCCTCACCCTCTTGGTACAGATGGGAACACTGAGGTGAGATGACATCCTCAAAGTCACACAGCCAGTGGGAAAACCTGGAAATTCTTTTTTTTTTTTTTTTGCTATGCTAATAATAGCCCATTTTGTTGAGCACTTACTATGTACCAGGCACATAATTTATATGTGTTAACTCCAGGGTTACCTATGAGGTAGGGACTATAATTACCCCAATTGTACAGAAGAGACACCTGAGCTCAGAGCAGCACAGCCAGAAAGTAGCAGAGCTGGGAATCCAGCAGCTTAGCCCCAGAACCTCTGCACCTAAATACCCTAGATGAGGGGTTCTCGAAGTGGGGTTCCCCCCCCCACCAGCAGCAGCATCACCTGGGAATTTGATAGAGTCACCGTACTAGACTCTTGCACCATGGAGAGCAGCATTAAAATGGCAGGCCAGTGTAGCGCCCCCCCCCCCCTTTTTTTTTTTTTGCCATGCCTGCGGCACGTGTGGAATTTCCTGGGCCAGGGGTGAAAACTGTGCCATTGCAGCAACACAAGCTGCTGCCGTGACAAGGCCGGATCCCTAATCTGCTATAGCACAGGAGAACTCCAGTGCATCTCTTTTTAAATGAGCAAAAGTATCAGCCGTTGCGATCCTCAGAGAAGCCTGAAGATCCAGGCTGCTCCATCTGGATGGGTAATGGACAAAGGTGGGTGATCTGGCAGAACCTGCAGAGACTATGAGGATTGGGATTAGCTGTTTCAGAGCAGGTCTGTGTTAACTCAGCAGGTAGAAGGATGGGTCTCCGCTGGCTACTCCATTTATTTCAAAAGGTGGCCCTCAAAGAAGGAACTGTTGGGGGACGTGGCTATTTTAGAGGATTTCAAGAGATGATCTCTTAATCTCCTAATGGCTTGTGAATCTATATGTGTCTGCCTAGGCTGTACAGAGACCTTATTGGTTCTTAAGGAAAATATTTGCCTTGCGGTTCGAACTTTGCCCCTGAGGATGCTGTACTGTTGCAGTCAGATCCTGAGAGCTGACTAATTCTCTTTCAGGGGAGAGAGGATGAGAAGCAGGAAAGAGAATGAACATTTCTCGAGCCTGGACTGTCCACCGGGCATATCTGTGCATCACGGCACTGAATCCACAGAGCAGCCTGAGAAGGTGAAATATACCTCCTCCTCCTGCTTTTACAGGTGAAGAAAGAGAGACAAAGAAAAAAGCCACCGGGTCAGCCCCACAGCCCAGGGGGGGAGTGCCAGGATTCAAGTTCAGATTTGCCTCCCTCCAATGCCCCCGTCCTTTCCACCTCATCACGCCCGACCCTGCGAAGGCTGATGCTGCAGAAATAAAAGTCACCACGTGGGAAGCCTGCACAACTGGAACGTCCCCTGTGATGACACAGGGCCGCCTCTGGGCTCTGCACACGGAGCCCCACCCCACCTGGCCTGCCCTTCACCTGTGGGGGCTGCACCAGAAAGGCTGGGCAGGGGGTTCTCCTCCCCCACCCAGCTCCTGCCTCAGTGAGGGCGAGGGGTAAACAGAGGCGAGGGATGGGCGTCCCACCCCTGCCTCCACCTCCCCCAGGGATCCTGGAAAGGCTGCTGGCCCAGCCTGGGCCTCGGCTTCTGCATCTACAAGCAGGGATAATGCCTTTTGTCAGCCTGTGTCATGTGCGTGGGGTGGGGGCGGGGGAGCAGTCAGCCAGACTGGGAGGAGGGGCGTGGATGCTGTGTCATGGAGGTGAGTCACCCCTTCAGCCCTGACTGCATCCCCTGGACGGTCTTTGTGGATTTTAAGATTGGAGTGGATTGACTGCAGCTCCTCATTGCTTTCTGGTCCTAGGTCTGTCACAAAGACGCAGCTCTATGGGTCAGCTTTGCTTGGCACTGGTTCCACAGACTTGCAGGACTACATACAGCCACTTCTCTATTCCAGCATTCCTAGAGAAAAGGGACCCTTTCTAATCCTCGCTCCAAATCTAACCCTGGCTGCGATCGAGGCTGAGTGGGTCTGAAGAAGTTTCCTAGCCTCTGAAGTAACAACAGCGACACCAGCATTATCTCAGCCCCTTGCGTGCGTCCGTGTGGCAGGTGGCTCTAATGCACTGTCTTTTCTCCTGTAAAGGAGGCAACTGGGTTAGAAGATGCTAAAGGGAGCTTTGGCTCTGGGGTCCTATATCAGGGAGGAGGGGAGAGTTAGTTCCCAGACATGCCAGGTATGGAGGGAAAAAAGCCAGCCGCAAACTCTGAAGGGGCTATTATGCAAAGATCAGCAGCACCAAGGCCATCAGAAGGCTGGAGCCAGGAAAACTATTGCTTAGCCTGGGCTTTATATGGGAGAGACCTGAATTCAGTTCCAGCCAGCCACTCATGGCGGTGTGCCCTTGAGCAAGTCGCTACACTGCTCTGAACCTCAGTTTGCTGATCTGTAAATGGGGTTAATAACAGTTCGGATGCCCCATCGTTCCCACGAGGACCAAGTGCAATAATCTATGAAAAGCGCAGGAGCGCAGAATCCCTAGCTCATTGCCCAGTGTCATCCATTTGCTTTTCTAGCTGAGCCAAGTCAAACCATTCAGATTTGTGAAGTCGTGTGTGTGTGTGTGTGTGTGTGTGTGTGTGTGTGTGTTTGCAAGCGCCACATGGGAGGAGAAGCCCTGCCCCTGATCTCAAATGTTGGAGATCAATTCTAAGTCCTCAAAACCTCGTCCCCGACATTCCCCAAGCTGTGATTTTCCCGCTCCCTGTGCGTGTTTATGTTTTCTGCTGCCAAGAAC
The DNA here is from genome assembly GCF_016906955.1 of Phacochoerus africanus. Taxonomy (NCBI): domain Eukaryota; kingdom Metazoa; phylum Chordata; class Mammalia; order Artiodactyla; family Suidae; genus Phacochoerus; species Phacochoerus africanus. The sequence goes on along the minus strand of NC_062551.1, from coordinate 157,081,619 downwards.
GTCGTTTCTTGCTCCACTTCTCTGCTCTCAAAGTCCTTCCTGTCCCTGAAATCACCCCAGCCACCACCTCAGTCCAATGACACAGGAGGAAACGGAGACCCAGGTAGAGGCGCGGGGACATGCCCGCTGTCCCACGCCAGTCGGGGCAGGGCTGAGGCGGGACCTCAAATCCTGACCCCTGGCTCCGAGGGGGGTCTTCCCCAGTGTCCTCATTTTATTCCCAAAGCTGGGCTGGGGTGAGGAAGAGCTTAGGAAGGGCAGGAGGAGGCAGGGCGGAGGGTGGGCAGGGACTCCCGCAGACAGAGACCTGGCAGCTGCGTCAGAGGATGAGGACGAGAAGGCCACGCCCATCCAAGTGAAGGCCACGCCCACCCAGGCCCGCTGGGGCTGAGCCCCGCAGTTCCTCCCACCCCCCCCCCCCCGCCCCCGGTCAGCCTGGTACCACCGCCCCCATTTCACAGAGGCCACACGGAGACTCAGAGGTTACACTGCCCGCCCAGGTCACCCCAGGGCGTTCTTGCAGCCTGCAGACCCCCCACACCAACGCTCTGAACGCGGGCCCAGCAATGCATCTGCCTACACAGTGCGCCCAGGGGTGGCCAGCGCTGTCCCGGGCCACTCTGATGCTGGGAGACAAAGGGAAGAGCGAGAAATGGGGGCTGGGGGAGAGGGAGGGGACACGTGGGAGGCGGAAAGCTGCTGGGAAGGCAGCTCCTTGAGAAGGCAAGTCCTAGAGCTGGCCTTCCCCTGGGTGACAGAGCTGTGTGTGTGTGAGTGAACATGCCAGGGACCCGGGGGGGTGCTGACCAGCAGTGACTTCCCAGCCCTTCCTGCCAGGTCTCCACCCACTGGGTGCGGCGACTGCCCACACCTTTGTTTGTGAGCCTGTCTGCCGGGCCTCCCAGCACTGCCTTGGTGCCAGCTGGCTGGGTGAGGTCTGGGTGGCCTGTGTGCACTGGGTCACCTTGGGCAAGTCACTTCTCCTCCCTGAGACTGTTCTGTTCTCTGTGCAACAGGGAATCACACTACTCAATGGCAGCGAGTCTGTGAGGTTTGAATAAAGATCAAACATGCTAATGACCTTGGAATGAGCTCAATGCCTGGTGCTCAAGCTGGATCCATGGCACTGGCTGAGCTGGTGGTTCCCGTTACCATCCAGGGCCTGCCCTGGGCCAGGAGCAAGGGTGAAGGATCTGTGTGTGCATGTATGTGTATCTGTGTAACTGTGCATGTGTGTGCAGGTGCATGTGTGTGTGAAGCCACTAATCTTCCAGGAAAAGAATAACTGAGTTACCTTAGGACAGAGGGAGTACTTTTTTAGAGAAATACGTTTGTTATCTCATTTAGAAAAAAGTAGGGATTTTAAGACTAAAAAAAAAAAACAAATTAGGAGATCTCATCATGGCGCAGTGGAGACGAATCCAACTAGGAACCATGAGGTTGCGGGTTCGATCCCTAGCCTCGCTTAGTGGGTTAAGGATCTGGCGTTGCTGTGGCTGTGGTATAGGCCAGCAGCTGTGGCTTCGATTAGACCCCTAGCCTGGGAACCTCCATAGGCCGAGGTTTCGGCCCTAAAAAAAGAAAAGAAAAAAAAGAAAAAAAATTTTAATTACATTTAGCAACAGTCACAGGATCCTCTGACTTTGCCACAGGCCTGACTCTGACTTCATCTCTGCCCTCATCCCTCCCAATGCCCCCCGGTCCATGCGTGGCAACCCTCTCTCCACTTCTCCACGTTCCCACCCTAGATTTCCAAGAGGCAGCCCAGAAAGGATTCCCCTCCTCACCCACCAGCACTATCCTTTTAACACCCCGCCTCGCCACAAAGAGCAAAGGCTTTGGAGTCAGAGTGGCGCGGACTCAACGGCAACATGTGCTCTTCCCCATGAAGCTTCCGGCTGCCCTCTTCCAGGCCCATCCCCTGCTCCAGCTCAGCTGTCACTGAAACCCTCAGGCTCCACGGGCCTCCACCGCAGGACCTTTGCACCCACCACGCCCTGCCGGACCGCCCTCGCCTCATTCCTGCCAGTACACGCCTGCCTCTTCCAGATGCCACCCTCAGCCACCTGTGCTGAAAGGAAGTGTTCCCTCTTTGAAGCTCAGTTATTGTCACTCTACCCCTAGGGTCTAGACGTGGCAGGTCCCCGCTGACTCCAACATTGGTCCTGATGTCGCTAAAATGCACTTCCTTTGTCAGCCTCTGGGGGTCTTGTTTTTGGTTCAGAAACCATGGACTCTGGAGTACAACACTCCGTGACGACTGTCACCTGGCATGAGCCATGTAACGAACACCTATGACTTTAGCCAGTCAGAGGCACACCACTCCCAGAGAGGGGGGCTCAGGAAAGGCTAGGGTTTTTTTTTGTTTTTTGTTTTGTCTTTTTAGGGCCACACCTGCAGGATACCAAGGTTCCCAGGCTAGGGGTTGAATCAGAGCTACAGCGGCCGGCCTACACCACAGCCACAGCCACGCAGGATCCGAGCTGTATCTGTGACCTACACCACAGCTCACGGCAACACCAGATCCTTAACCCACTGAGTGAGGCCAGGGATCGAACCTGCATCCTCAGGGATCCTGGTTGGGTTTGTTACTGTTGAGCCATGAAGGGAACTCCAGGGAAGCCTAGTTAATGAACAAACAAAAGTCTGCTCTTCCTTTTGTTTGTTTTTTGGGGGGCTGGGCCCAAAGTATGTGAAAATTCCTGGGCCAGAAATTGAACCCATGCCACAGCAGCATCCTGATCCACAAAGGTGATCACATCAGATCCTTAACCCACGGAGCCACAAGGGAAATCCATAAAAGCCCAGAGTTCTTAGAGATAGGTCCTGGCACACAGTAGGTGCTTAATAAATGTTAAGATGCTGAGCATGTGCCTCTTGAACCTGCCCAGAATTTACTAGTTTATGGGCACTTTTATCCCATGATTTGGTTGGGTAATCATATTAAACTGAGGCAGAGATCACTAGTTAATGTTGAGAAAACAGACACTGAGGCCAGAGACAAAAAGCATCCTGTCCGAAGCCACACAGCAAAATAATGAGAGCTGGGCGCCAGAACTCAAGCCCCCTGCTCTATACACAATCATCATTGTCACCTTGAGTGTGACTATTTCGTGAGCATCTCCTCTGTGCCAGGCACTTTATAAGCATCATCTCTCCCAATCCTCAGATGACGAAAGAGAGGCTCCAAATCCCCAACTTTTTCCTGCGACTTGGGGGGTGCTGACTACAGCCACTCTGTGCAGACCCGGGGAGCAGCTGCTGGGCCAGGCCCAAGGACCCAGCACAGGGTCTGGCAGCCACCTCCCTGGAGCACAGGGCAGGACCCCCTGCCTGACAGCCACTCCTCTGGGTGTCACTAAAGGGAAGGGTGCGGCCCCCACCGGGGTTGGGCAGACAAGCGGCAGAAAAGGAGAAGCCGGCTTCCATTCCGTTCCTATGCCCAAACCTCTGCCTCCCAGCTCACCTCCTCCAGGAAGCCTTCCCCCAGGTAGCCCCCTCCGGAGAACAGGAAGGGACCTTGGAGACAGTCCAGTCCCCCCTCCCCAACCCTCTGAAACAGACGGGGAAACCGCAACCCAGACAAAGACGGCTCCAGGGGTGGGTGGCTGCAGTTGAGATGAGAACCCAGGCGTGCTGGCTCCTGGTCCAGGGCGCTTCGGACCCCGCTCTGAGACAATGACCACACTCAACACACACCAAGCCGACCATGCCTCCCACGGAGGGCAGCTGGCATTCAGGGTCTTGGGCTCAGGTGTTAAAACAGGAGACCTGGGTCCCCGTTGGCCCCATGGGATGGCACAGCTACACCTAGCCTGGGGCGGAGGTGGCGCTCCCAGGCCGGGAGAGGCGGGGGTCGTCTGTGATCCTGCCATCTCTGTGCAGGCTCTGTTCCAGGTGCTTCCCAGATATCGGCCCTTCGTTATGACAGCCACCAAATGACGGTGTTCCCATTGTAGGCATGAGGAATCCTAGGATACAGTTCCATGTTTATCCTCCTTTTATAGAAAGGGAAGGTCAGCCATGCTGAGGACCAAGTGGAGGTGAGACCACGGGGACCGGGATTAGGGCCTGGACTCTCTGGCCCAGAGTCTACTGTCTTAATCTCCTCGCTGCACTGCTCCCCTTAAGTCAAGTCCATGCCCCCCACCCCAGCACTCCCTGAGGTCTTGAAGACACACCTCCTCTTACAAGGGAGCTGTAAGCTTTGGAGGAAAAGGCTCCAAGGGGGTGTGTAGAGACGTTGTGCCTGGAGCCATCCTACGCATGTGACCCACACCAGATGTGTCATTTCATGATCACAAATCTAACCCAGGATAACACATCACTGTTTTCAGCTCAACCCTGCCTGGGCTGTGCCTTTAAGGAAAAGTGATGCTACCACCGCGAAGGGGGGTTTCCTCCTCTGTTATAGGGGGGTAGTGCTCTCTACATCATCTGCCTGTCACCTGGTGCAAGCAGCCCTTGGGACGGACCCCGGGGATCCCATCACCTGGTATTCACGCCCTTGTGTAACCCCCTCCCTCTGCAGGTGCGCTAGACCTAGTGACTTGCTTCTCATGAAGAGAATGTAGCAGGAGTGATGAGTTGTCTACCTGCTGAGGGCCTGAGGGAGGCCTCTGCCCAAGAGCCAGTGAGGCACTGAATCCTGCCAGTGCCAAGTGTGTGATCTTGGCAGCAGATTCCCCCTCAGCTAACAAGCCTTCAGATGAGACCACAGCCCAGAGGCACCCAGCTAAACCATACCTAGATTCTTGAGTATGCAAACTCCGAGATAATCAGTGCTTACTGTGTCAAGCTAAGTTCCCAAGGGTATTTGTAATACAACAATAGGTAAGTAACATACCTAACATATGTCTGTTTAGTGCCAGGCCCTAAGATACACATACATTCATTCCGGATGCATTCATTGAGTGCAACGGTGTCCAGGCACCGTGCCAGGTGTTGGGTTTGCAGTTGTAAACCAGACAGAGGTTGTCCCCACTCTCAAAGACCTCGCAGTTGAGTTGGGGAGATGGGCTTGTAAACGGACAGCGTGAGCAGTGCTTTGGAAGCCTGAGGGTGGCGCCCGATCCAGTCTGGAGAAGTCAGCAGAGAGCATGACTGAGAGTGAGGAGAACCTTCCAGGCAAGGGTGGAGCAAAGAGCACCCCGGAAAGAGGCCAGGAAGGGGTCCCGCTGTGGCACAGTAGGTTATGAATCTGACCGCAGGGGTTCTGGTTACTGCAGAGGCACAGGTGTGATCCCTGGCCTGGTGCGGTGGGTTAAGGAGCCGGTGTTGCCACAGGTGTGGTTGGGATTCAGTCCTGGGTCCAGGCACGTCTATATGCCACAGATGCAGCCAAAAAAAAAAAAGAGGCAAAGAGAGTGGCAAGGTGGGCTGTAAAGAGACCTGGCCCACAGGGGAACGACGGGAAATAAGTTATGACAAACACCTGGCTGGCAAGCATCTGAAGGGCACGGCCAGCAAGACTGAGCAACATGACACTGGCAGCAGGGTGGAGGAGGCAGAAGGGTCAGGCCAGAGGACAGGAACCCAGGCAGGATGCAGGTGACCACACTGGACCGGGCAGGGAATGATGGAGGCTGGGCCGGAGGGGGAGGCTGGAGAGGAGTGGATTCGAGATAGGGATCTGGGGTCTGCAGTGTGTGGGGATGGTGGGTGAGGAGGGGAGAGGCGCTAAGAACGCTGCCTGCTTCTCTTGGGACGGGGCTGTGCCTCTTACGTAGTGGGTGTGCACCGGTGTAGAGACAGGTACTTGCTGGGAGGAGCAAGATGAGAGGGATGGATTGGCGTGTTGAGTTTGCGGTATTGCCAGAAAAGAAATCCAGGCAAGCTAACCGGCTAGGAAGGGGGTGCATGCCCTAGCCCTGCAGAGAAAAGCCATAAACCAGGTCTGGGTCCCAAAGGGGAAGAGGCGCCCTGCAAGGTATTCCGGAAGCCAGAGGGCCAGGGTGTGGGGAGAATCCAGGGGCCAGGGGCAACCCTGAAGACTTCAGGAGCCGCGACCCCAGCCCTCTTGGCCTGGGAAGGGGTCACCCACCTGCTGTGCGAAGCCCAGCGCCTTGTCATACAGTGCGATGCCGGCCTCCAGCACGCGCGCGCGCTCTTCCGGACCAGCGCAGCCCACGTCGAAGCCGTGGGCGTAGCCCTGCTCCGCCAGGCAACGCGCGGCGCGGAGCTGGGGGTCTCCGGCGGCCCCGCGGTCCCCCTCCAGGCCCATGAGGTCTGCCAGCCGCCCAGCGCAGGCCTCCTCCTCTTCCTCCTGCCCCAGGCGCCCGTACACGTGTGCCAGATTGGCCCAGGCGTTGAGGTTGCCCGGGTCCTCGCGGGCAGCCTCGAGGAAGCGCTCGCGGGCCTCGTCCAGCTCCTCCAGGTAGAAGGCGAAGGCGCCCAGGAGGTGGCGCACGGCGGGGCGCTGAGGGGCGACTGCCAGCTCCAGCTCCTGCAGCAGGCCGTCCCGCTGCAGCTTCAGGTCCCGGGCGCGGAGCGAGGCCGGCGAGCGCGGCTCGAAGTTCAGCTGCATCTCCAGGTGGAAGTGTCCCGGGAGGTAGTCGAGGTCGTCGATGAGGGCGTCCAGGTCCTCGGCCGCGGGCTCCGCCATGGCTGTACCGCGGCTCCCAGGCCTCGCCCTGGCCCCGGAGGCTGCAGTGGATGCGGGCGCCCCCCAGTCGAGCCTGGCGCGGGAGGCGAGGGTCAACACGCAGAGGGCCCTAGCGCCAGCCACCTCGCTCCCGTCCTGGGGCGCCGCCCCGCCAGTGGGTGGGTCCGAGCGTTGGCTCCGGAGCGCCCTGTAGGTGTTTTCGCTTTCGCTGCTCAGCGGCTTTTTGACGCCTGTATTGCACAAGCAGGTGCGCTTGAAAAAACAGGTGACATGCCAAATGCAGGGCGCAGAAGCCCAGGTATACAGCAAAGGGCGTGCTTTTACTCTCTCTGATCAGCAAACCAGGAAGCTGAAGCTCAGAGGAGAAAAAGGATTTGCTTAGGTCACAGAACTGGGTGTGCCCAAGTAGGCCTGGAACCCAGTTTGCTGAACCCCAAGCCAGGCCCTTCTTTCCTGGCACACAGCTCCACCCTGTGTGAGCTTGCTGACTGGGAGAGTCAGGACTGGCCCTCCCAGCCACCCAAAGCCACCCTCCCTCCTGCTGCTGTCCCATCCTCCCCACAGTTCCCGAAGGTTCTCCGTCCTCTGAATGGAGGCTTCCTTTGGCCGTTATTTATCAGGCTTCCCCCCTTGGGGTTTCTCTGCCTCCTTTCTGCCCTGCAGTGGGCCCCCGTGGAAAGGTGGCGGAGCTCCATGTGCTGGTTCCAATTTCTCATAATGTGTGACCTTGACTGAGTGGCTGCATTACTTCACACTTCATTCTTTCTTCATCTATGACATGAGGGTGATATGCCCTCCCCCAAGGCCAGGGTAGATGGCGTGGGTAAACCTGGCAAGTGTCACTCTGGATAACTCTCAGCTCTCACTCACCCTGTACCCCACCTGTGGCCCAGTTTTCCTGCTCTTGCCAGTCTTCCCCCAGGATTGGCATCAGCCCCCCACCCTCTGGAAGACTGGGTAGTGCTCCCTGCCACAGGCTGCTAGTCCTCCAGGACTTGGATTTTGTAGCAGGTCTGAATCTGAGGCCCTCCCACTCCTCCTTCCATCTGGGGCTGGGCTCTGGAGAGCCTGTTGCTTTAGCTTCTTGAAAAACAGAGTTGAATTTTCAGAAGAGGAAAGACAGCCCAATATGTAAACTTGGGGGAAAAATGTTTGACTTGAGCAATAAAAAAATAAAGTAGAACACCGAGTTCCCATCGTGGCGCAGTGGTTACTGAATCTGACTAGGAACCATGAGGTTGCGGGTTCGATCCCTGGCCTCGCTCAGCGGGTTAAGGATCCGGTGTTGCCGTGAGCTGTGGTGTAGGTCACAGATGCGGCTCGGATCTCGCATTGCTGTGGCTGTGGCGTAGGCTGGCGGCTACAGCTCCGATTGGACCCCTAGCCTGGGAACCTCCATATGCCACGGGAGCAGCCCTAGAAAAGGCAAAAAGACAAAATAAATAAATTAGAACAACATCCTGGAGCTATTTTTCACCTGTCCTTTTAAATGTAAATTTTGATAACTTAATAAAAAATGTTACTATAAATTGCTGGTGATCAGGAGTTGAAACGTTTCCTTTTTATTGTCATAACATGATTTCCATAAAATTTACCATTTTAACCATTTTTAACTGTGCAGTTCAGTCATATTAAGTATCTTCCCCTTGGCGTTCCTGCTGTGGCTTAGCGGTAACAAACCTGACTGGTATCCCTGAGGATGCAGGTTCGATCCCTGGCCTCACTCAGGGAGTTAAGTATCCAGTGTTGCTGTGAGCTGCACTGTAGCTCACAGACATGGCTTGGATCTGGCGTTGCTGTGGCTGTGGTGTGGGCCTGCAGCTGCAGCTCTGATTCAACCCCTAGCCTGGGAACTTCCACAAGCCGCAGGTGCAGCCCTAAAAAAGCAAAAAAAAAAAAAAAAAAGGTCGCATTGAGCGACCATCACCACCGTCCATCTCCAGAACTTTTTTTATCTTCCTAAACTGAGACTCTGTACCCATTACGTAACTCCCCACATCTCCCCTCCCCATCCCTGGCAACCATTGTTCTAGTTTCTGTTTCTATGAATTTGACGACTCTAGGTACCTCATATGGTGCAATAACAATACAATATTTGTCCTTTTGTGTCTGGCTTATTTCACTTAGCAGAATGTCAAGGTGCATCCACCTGGTAACTTGTGTCAAAATTTCCTTACTTTTTGGTGTTTTCCCTAGTGGCTAAGCATGTGAAGGATCTGGCGTTGCTGCTGTGGCTCTGGTTACTGCTGTGGCACGGGTTCGATCCCTGGCCCCAGAACTTCTGCATGCCATGAGCACAGCCGAAAAGAAAACAAACAAACAAACAAACAAGACAAACAACTCCCTTCTTTATCTAGCAAGTCACACATACTTTTCAATGCTGAGTTCCTGGAGGAATCCTCCTCCTCCAGGAAGTCTTCCCAGACCTACCCACTCACAGACTGGATCAGAGGTCTCCCTGTCTAACAGATCTGGCCACCCTGTATAGTCACTCCTTCCTCCACTAAACTCTCCAGGAAGGGACCACCTCTGGGTCCTAGGCACCCTGCACAATGTCTATCCAGAGTGGGTGTGGAGGTTTATGTGGGGAAGGACTGAATCCAGACTCCGTCCCAGGAACCCTCCCTCCCTCCTTTCCAGTCGCCTTATTCCTGCCTCCACTCGCTGGCTCTCCTTGCCTCTTCCCTCTTTCTCCTCCCTTCTCTCTCTAGAGTGGAGAAGGAACGGAACGCTCTTTGCCCAAATCGAGCCCTCTTTGTGGCCCTCGGTGTTCCCCTCAGCATAAGGCGACAATTAAATGGCCTTTCTGCTCTACCTGGCCCCGTGCTGGCCGCTGGGATAAAGCAAGAAATCAAAACCGGTTCTCCAACTGATGACTCTAAACCCCGACCAAACGGCATCTATATTAACCACCGCGGGGGGCCATGAATTCTGCAGGGCTCAGGAAAGGGTGTCGCGCAAGGTAGCGGTGAAAACGTGCATCGCCAAACGGAAAAATCCGGGGACGGTGCAGGCGAGCCGGCCGGCGCTGTTCACGCCAAGACGCACGCAACGCCTGGTCCCCTCTCGGATCACAGATCACAAGGCCTCGGTTGCCGTGGCAGCAGCGGTGGCTGTGGTGGCAGCCGCCAGCCCAACCAGGGTGCCCGGAGTTGTCCAGCAGTCCGAGTTCTGCGAGGACCTCACCGCGGCGGGGCGGGCCAACGCCATGGCCACCAAGTGGTTCCCTGGGGCGCCTTTCGGGGTGCAGAGCCGCAGGTGCGTGTGGTGGGGCGGGCCCTCCGATGGGGGGCTGGAGCCCGGGGGAGGGGGAGCGATAGGAGGGGGAGGGCTGGCAGGGAGGCGTGGGGGGGGGATTTTCTCACCCCCTTCTGCCGGCTGCCCTTCCCTTTTACCAGCGATATTATTTAAAGTCCTTTCAGGAGTCCTTACTATGTGCTGCTCAGAGAGGTCAGGTGGCCTGGCTCATAGTAGGTCACTCAGCCCAAAAGTTGTGGGTAGGATTTCAGCCCAGGTATCATACATACATATGATATAGCTGGTGTGTGTGTGTATAAAATGATATATATCATTACATATATATATATGTAATGGTATATACACAACCTACTATGTGTCAGGCTCAGTTCTGGTATCTGGGGATAAAACAGTGAACAAAACAGCAAAACCCTTACTCATGAGCTTGCATTCTTGTTCCGGGAGGGGTGGCTGGAGTGGCTAAGAGAAGAGAAAAATATATAAAATGATAGTGATAAGGGCTATAGAGAAAAAAAGTTGGGAGAAGGAGCGGGCGAGTGCTGGAGGGGGGTGGGGTGGGGGCTGCACTGAGACGGTGACTCTTGAGGAAGGGCCCCCAGCAGAGGGTTAGGGGACCAGGCAAGGCTGGCATCTAGGGAGAGGGAACCTGGAAGGACAGAGACCCTGAGGTGGGCGCAGCCCTGTCCATCCTTCCCTGGCCAGCCCCGCAACCTCGCCTTCCATGGAAACCAGCTCCCCACCCCCAGTGCTGCCCTCTCACCAGGTGTCTGTCCCTCCCAGGTTGGACATCTCTGCTGTTTCCCCCAGTCGGAAGTTCAGCACCTTCACAGGGGCCCCGGACGCCAGGGTTTATTCCCTGGACATGGTGGGTTTGCATGGCTTCCCGACTCTCCCACGTGGTCTTGCCACTGCCCCCCCTGCCTCCCTCCCGACCCCCCCGACCCCCATCCCCCCTGGATGAGCTGCGCTGAGGAGGGAGCATACTTCACACCGGTCCAGGCCCTCAGTCCACAGCTCACAATTCGGCTCAGAGCCGGAGCCTCGGCCTGTTTGATAGACGCAGGACGGCAGTGAAACAGCCTGGGACTGGGTCACTTTGCTGCACAGCAGAAATTGACAGAACAATGTAAATCAACTATAATGAACATATTTTTTAATGATAAAAAATTTTTTATCATTAAAAAAATAAAAAACAGCACGGGCTGGGGCCACAGAGACCAGGCTTCCATTTCCATCTCTTGCACAGACTGGCTGGGGACCCTTGAACGGGTTACTGCACCTCTCTGAAGTATAAGGGGGCCCGCGACAAAAGAATCATGACGGCACTTCAAGTGCCGTGCCCCTCGGAGCCAGGCTGGGGGGCTGGGGGAGGGGGGCCCCAGAGGGGCATTGCCTGTCCACCCACCCCTCCCCCCGGGAGAGGGTGACAGCGTGGCCAAGACTTGCTCAGTGGATAGACTGGTGGGTGCGGCTGGCCTCACTCTGTGCTCTGCCTCAGTCCCACATAGGACCTGGGACTTATGGCTCCAAGGAGACCTGCTTCAGCAAGAAGAAGCTGAAGAGGGAGGTGGGCACAGGCTGGGCCAGGGCCCAGGAAGCCACCCGGCTGACCCAGCTGCCCCACTTCCAGTACCAGGCCATCATGAGAGAGAAGCGGCTGCAGGTAGACCCCTGGGCCCCAGGCCGCCCCACTGCGGGTGCCCGGTTGTCCTGTCCAGTCCCGGCTACCCCAAGGGTGGCCTGCAGAGTTCTCCCAGGCCAGGGGGAGCTCATCCTTTAAGGAGCACATCATGCCTGGAGCTCCTGCCCAAGTGGACATGCCTAGGTTCAAAGTTTTCACTGCTCTCTCTTCTCTTGGGGCAGAAGGAAAAGCTGGGGCCTGGCTCCTACAACTTGAAAGACTTCTTAGAACAGCTGCAGGAGAAGCCGGGCAGCACTCGGGGGCTACTCAGCTCCGGGGAGGTTCGCTTCCGAGGCCTCACTGGGGTAGGTGTGCAAGCCCCCTCTATCGGCAGAGCCTGCAGCCTGTGTGGAGTGGGGCTGGAAGCTCCCTTCCCCTTACTGTCTCCAGGCTCTCCTCTGGGACCCACACCCCCTCGGCTTCCCAGTGCCACAGTCCGAGCCCATTGGCTATCATGTGCTCCTGGGTCTCCCCAACCAGACCAGGAGCTCCCTGACAGCAGGGTCAGGTCTGGTTCATCTCTGAGTCGCCAGTGCAGAGCCCAGCTACACCGGGTGCTCAACAAACTCATCCATCTCTATCCATCTACCCATTCAGCACATAATGGTTGAGCACCTGCTAGTGCCATGTACTGTTCTAGGCCCTGGGGATCCGGCAGATACAAAGACAAGGTCTCTGCTCTCATGGAGCCATGGTCCTAGGGACAGAAATAGCAATACAAAGATGCAAATCACATATCCTCAGGGCCATGAGACAGGGAGAGATGGTGAGTGGTGGAGGTGCCTTCTACAGGGTAGTCAGGGAAGACCTCTGGGAGGAGGTGGCACTTGAGCAAAGCCTGCAGTAGGCGAGCAAGGGAGACTCAGGGGATCTGTGGGTGAGGGTGGGAGGAGATGAGAGCAGAGAAGTGAGGACAGGACATGAGGACCTGCCAGCAAGGTGGGGCCTTTGGGTTTAATTCCAAGCACTATTGGAAGGATTTGACAGGGAGAGGGCCTGACTTACATGCTTGTGGGGGTGAGGGTTGGAGGTGTCCAGATGGGAGGTGATGGTAGGAGTGGGGGTGGCAGGAAGGCTGCAGGGGCATCGGTGTGAGTCGGGAAGATGACCCCACGTGGGAGGGTGCTGAGTGGGCTTCAAGCTCAATAAGGTCCTGAGGCCGAAGGCGGGGTTCACACCCGTGCTGCCAGCACTGCCCCTCCTCCCTGGTACTCCCTCTCTGTGCCAGACACTCTTGTCCTCCTCACGCCTCCAATGTGCCCTGAGCTTTCAGCATGTGGCTTTTCCTAGAGGGGGGCTTTGCTCCTGCTGTTCCCACTGCCAGAAATGCCACCCACCCCCGCCAGTGGCCCCTTGGCCTAAGGACGTCCTTCCCATCCCTCAACCCTCAGCTCCAAGGTCTGTCCTGACCCACGAGGTGCCACCTTCCTTTCTCAGGAGTCCCGATGGCGGCAGTGTGTTCTGTGTCCCCCCCACCCCACCCCCGCGCAGCCGCCCCTGAGGGTGGATCACATCTGCCCAGTTGGTTCACTGCAGAGTTCCCAGGTCCTAGCAGCACCCAGCACATAGTAGGCATGCAGTAAGTCTCTGTGGACTAAGCGCATGTCTGCCTACTAAGTACAAGGCACTCTGAAACATTCTAAAATTTTTTTTGGTCTTTTTGTCTTTTTAGGGCCGCACCTGCGGCATATGGAGGTTCCCAGGCTAGGGGTCCAATCGGAGCTGTAGCCACTGGCCTACACCACAGCCACAACAACGCGGGATCCGAGCCGTGTCTGTGACCTACATCACAGCTCTGGGCAACGCCGGATCCTTAACCTACTGAGCAAGGCCAGGGATCGAACCCGCAACCTCATGGTTCCTAGTCGGATTTCTTTCCACTGCGCCACGAGGGGAACTCCGAAACATTCTGATTTTTTTACGACCACTCCAGATGAGGCCCTAGAGGCTCAGAGAGGATAAACATCTGGCCAAGGGAGCCAGGCTGGCAAGCAGGACAGCATCCAAGCCCAGAGCCAGGGCCTTTCCTCCACACCTCACCACCGCAAAACCTTCTACGCAGCCTGGAAATTACCCCGAGCCAGCAGCCCATGCAAACTCGTGCAGAAGCTGTAGCTGCACTGTAGGGAGAGGGGGAGCCTGGAGGCATTTAAAAATGAGTCATTACCTTCAAATCTAAAGTAATAACAGCTGACACTTAACACAGCCCTTGCCACGTGCCAGGCACTCTTCTAAGCACCAAGTGTACTAATTAATGTCATCCTCACAACCCCCTGTGAGGCAGGCGCTATCACCTCCACGTTACAGATGAGAAAGCGCGCACAGAGAGGCAAAGTGACTGCCTGAGGTCACAGAGCTACTAAGCCGCAGAGGCAGGATTGCATCCCATCTGTAATCCTAGGCTGCACTTTACCCCTGGGTTTGGCTCACCTGACGATCTGGAGAACAGGGTCTAAGGTCAGAGCCCCACCGATGGCAGAGGGGTTGGGGGAACTAATCAGATGCTGTCTGTTTCCTCCTGTCCCGTGGCCTGTCTCTCCCTGCCGGCTGTCTCTTCTCCTCTCTGGTCCCCATATCTGCTCCTGCAGTAACCTCACCAGGCCCTGTAGGATTTCTCCAGGCTCAGGGCTGGACAGCAATTCCCTGGGGGAGCTCACTTCTGCCAGTTGCTTTTCTCAGCTGTCATCCGGCTGTGAGACCTGGGCTGGGAACCTCGTGGCCTCCTCCTGCCTCTGGTCCCTCCAGTTGTCCTCCCACTGCTGGCAGGGCATGCCTACAAAGGCCACCTGTGTGGAGTGCTAACTTCTCCCTGGGGGCTATCCTAGTGCCAATGACAAAGCTGTGGACGCCTGCCTTGGGGGCCCGCAAATCCCCAAGAGGACGGGGCTGTTGACCCGCACCCTAATGCCTTCTCCTGGCACTGGGCTCTGCCTCCATCCCCTTCCTAGTACACCTGCCCTCTCTTGGCTTTGGGGACACAGGGCTCTGCAGCCCTGGAGTCCCTCTGCCATCCTCCCTCCACGCACTGCTCCTCCTTCCCAGCCCCGGCCCTCCCCACCACCCTCTTTGGGGTGATCTCTCTTGACCAGCCAGGCTCCCTGCAAGTGGCTCCACATTCCCACCCTGGGTCCTCCAGGCCGGTCAAACTCGGCCTGCCTCCCTCCACCCACAGCAGCTCATTCCTCAGGCCCGCTCTTCCCTAGGAATGGCGCCACCCAGTGGCCAGAGCCAGAAATGCAGGGGCACCTTGTTCCCAGCAGTGGTGGGGCCCGCGCTTCTGCCTTCTGTCCTTCTATCCCCTTGACCTCCGCACAGGCCCAAGCCAAGCTCACTGCTGCCTGGGGACAGCCCCGTGGCTAATTTCCTGGTTGCCTCCCATTGCCCAAGTCACCTAAGCGCCCTCATGCCTCAGCATCAGCTCTCAGGCTTTATGACCTCCCCACTCTCTTCCCAGCGTACCTGGCCCAGCGGTCTTAAAGCTGCCCTTCCCAGCCCATCTACCTGGGGCGCCCTCTCCTTTCATCTTCTGGAATCCTCCTCTTTCTTCTAGGTCCAGCTAAAAACATTTTTAAAAAGTTTTATTGAAGTATAGTTGATTTACAAGGTTGTGATAATTTATGCCATTAAAACTAAGTGACAATTTCTCCATTCCCACATACCTCTTCCTCCAGAATCATTCCCTTCTGCCTGGATCCCCCAAACCCTGAAACATAACATTCTCACTAAAATCCCGGCTGTTCCCACCATCTCAGGTGTGTTATTGAACCTGAAGGGTTGAAAGGGGCATGAAGGCTTTGCCCACAGGGCACCCAGCACTGGGATCTGCCTGGTCTGTGAGCTCCTGGAGCAGCGGCTGTTCTCACCCCTTTATAACCCTCACTTCCAAGGTCTCCTCAGAGGTGGCGGTGCTCATTGCCTGCCTACCCCCAGTGCTTGCACAATGCCTGGCAAACAGCAGAGGCTCAGAAAGGTCACACGTGGATTTTGCAGTCGGAACCCTTGTACTGCTCATTTAAGAGGTGGGGCCTTGGACACGAGGTTTGCCTGAGACTCAGTTTTCCCATCTGCTGTTTGCAGATGGCGCTGATTTGATCTCCCTGGGTTGCCTCTAGGACCAAAAGGTTAAGGCTGATGAAGCACCTAACACATTTACCTTCCTACTTTGGGGCTTTTCTCCTAAATATCCCTGGAAACCCCGGGGCCCTGGAAGGAAGCAACGTGCAGACCTGTTCCTCGAGGGTGAACAAATGCCTGATGTGGCCTGATTCCTCCAGCAGAGCTTCCTGCCCCTTCTGCCTGGCCAGCCCAGTTCTCGGCTGCTTCCCGGGACGTTCCCCAGTCTGGAGGTGGGCAGGGCTAAGCCATCTGCGGGGCAGCAGCGACCTCGTGTGGCTAAAATGTGCAAAGCAGCAGCAAACCTCCAGACGGGTCTTGACCAATCCCGCCACACTGCAGGGTGGCTCTCCTCACTCCACACACAAAGGACACACTTCAGATCCTGGGAGTTAAGGCCCCGTATGGTCATTCCACAGTTCTCAACCTCTCTGACCTCCTCCCCTCTTACCCACCCCCACACACACCAAGGCAGCCACCGCACCCCAACTTATCAGGTGTTGGCTCCAGCTATGGGCTGGGCATATGCAGGAGGCTTTATAGACATTATTTCATTTCATCTCATTACCCTGAAAGAAAGTACTACTATTCCTATGCTAAAAATATGGACCAGAGGCTAAGACAGATTAAGTGGCATCCCCAAGGTCACTCAGCTAGGGAGCAGCAGAGCCAGGATTCGAACCCAGGGACTCCAGGTCCCTGCAGGTCACAGCACTGTTCACAGCACAGTGAGAAACCCATTCATGTCAATACAGGGCCATGACACAGGGGCATAAGGGATGGGATTTCCGAGACCACCAAAACAAGCAGTTGTCTGCGGTTGGGGTGAAAGGGGAAGGAAGGCTTCATGCCCAGCAGAGATGACGTTGGAGCTGCCTTTGCGGATTAGTAGAACTTTCCAAGGGCAAGAAGGCAGGAAAGGCATTTGGATGGCAGTAACAGCACCAGCAAGCAGAGGCAAGGAGGTTGGCAGAATCGTATGTGTTTGGGGACCAGCAAAGGCCTCACTCTGGCTGAAGCATCAGATGTAGGAAGGGAACAGACCAGTGGGGACCTGGTGGAGTCTGACCTTGGCACTGAAGGTCTGAGCAAGGCCGACAGTGCTATGAGTTGGAGGGGGAGGGTGCTGTTAACACACAGGGGCTCTGAAAACCCTATTCCCCTCTGGGCAGGGGCGTCTCTTCCTTGGGGGCACTCAGAAGCACAGGGAGTGGGACTAATGGCCTTTCTGTCCCTCCCCCACCCCCAGAACTACTATCCGGGCCCTGGAAATTACGGGGAGAAGGGGAACCCATACATGAAGCTGGAGGAGAGCGCCTGGAACCGGTCTCATTCCGAGGGCCTCATGTGCAGGATGACCAACAAGCCACCCCCCTTGACTCCTCAGGTATCCCCCGCACCCGGCCAGGCCTCACCTGCCTTCCTGCGCAGCCCTGGGGCTGGGAGGGGGGAGCAGCCAGGGCAGGTGGGGAACCCGACGGCTGGGGTGGGGGGGTGATGATCTGCCAGGATTGTCCTCTGCGCTCTGTTCCAGGGGAGTGGTCTGGCCCCAGGCACCTACACCCTCAAAAGTGGCATCGAGGCATACGTGGCACGATCCATGGGCACCCGCGGCCCCTATGACATTTTCTCTGGGGACCGAAGCAAGCCCCAGCCTTATGGACATTACTCGGTGCAGGTATGTGTCACCTCCCCTGCAGGAAGACAGGCCTTGCTTATCCACAGCCACCCCCCCACCACCCCCACCCCCCGTGTGCCCCGCTCTTCCCACACCCTGCTCCCCCACCCCTCACAGCAAAGGTGGGGTATGGCTGGCTGTGTTAGCCGGGGAAGCTGAGGCTAGCCTGCACCGTGTGGGGCCAGCGCCAGCATTTGAACCCCAGGGCATCTGTCTGACTTTGCTGCCAGTCCCCTCCCCTCTGCCCCGGCTCCAGCTGCCGAGAAGGTGCAGATGGCCTGCCGGAACCTGGATGAGGCAGGATGTCTTCTCTGTCCTGCTATTTTGGAAACACTTCCCAGGCACCAGAGACCCAGCTCAGCAGACTGGGCTAGTGGCAGTGTCCTGTTGACTAGGCCTGGAGGGCCAGGAGAGGAAACGGGAGGAAGTGTAGCTTTACACCCCCGCTTTCCTGCACCCATTAAATTCCTGTTGTGCGATCCAGAGCACCCTGGGCTTTGCTTTCACGACGGTTGGACTGAAGTAAGTATTTGTCTAAACACCTGTTTCTCGTCTCCAGTCACTCATGTGTACGTTGGGCTGGGGGTAGTCGAGGTGCAGGGGAACCTGGCCCTGTGGTGCTTACACGCTAACGGAAAAAGAAACAATCTCGAGTGAAAACAATGCAGACTCTTACCAGGGGGTGGCGCTACAGCAAAGGGCATCAGGGATGCTAGGAGCGCCATGGGCCTGGGGGTTGGGGGTGGGGAGTGGGAGAGTGAAATACATTTGGATCAGTTGGTAAATTGCCACTGAAGGAGCCCTGCAGCCTGGCTCCTCTCTGGGGGCCTCCTAGGCCTCCCCATGACCAGCTACCAGGGGTGTCCGGCCCAGCCTAGTGGGGGCCCTCGCACCCTCCTCAGGCCCTACTGCCAACACTCAGGCCCCAGGATAATATTTTGTAGCATCTAAAAAACAATGGGGAGTTCCCATTGTGGTGCAGCGGAAACGAATCCAACTAGGAACCAGGAGGTTGCAGGTTTGATCCCTGGCCTCGCTCAGTGGGTTAAGGATCCGGTGTGCCATGAGCTGTGATGTGGGTCAAAAATGTGGCTCAGACCCTGTGTGGCTGTGGCTGTGGTGTAGGCCAGCAGCTGTGGCTCCGATTAGACCCCTAGCCTGGGAACCTCCATATGCCAAGGGTGTCTCCCTAAAAAGACAAAAATAATGATAATAACGGACTTTTTAAAGAGCAGTTTTAGGTTCATGGCCAAAGCGAGCAGAAAGCACAGTGTTCCCGTGTGCCCTCTGTACCCCCTACATGCCCAGCCCCCCACTAACAATAATCCACCCCGGAGGGAAACATTTGTTACGATGCATGAATCAACACAGACACGACCCAGAGGTCGTCGTTCCCATTAGGGTTCACTCTTGGTGTTATACCTGCGATCCGGGGCACCCTGGGCTTGGCCAAATGTGTAATGAGGTGTATCTACCCTCACGGTATCATCAGAGTCGTTTCACTGCCCTGAGCCTCCCGTGGGTTTGCCCATCACACTGGTTCTTAAACACGTGGACTGTTCCTCCTGCTCAGAACAAAGCCTGACTCATCAAACATCCATGAAAGGAGTGAAAAAAAGGAGAAATGGGAGTTCCCGTTGTGGCTCAGTGGTTAAGGAATCCAACTAGGAACCATGAGGTTGAGGGTTCGATCCCTGGCCTTGCTCGGCGGGTTAAGGATCCAACATTGCCGTGAGCTGTGGTGTGGGTCGCAGACGTGGCTTGGATCCCGCATTGCTGTGGCTGTGGTATAGGCCGGCAGCTACAGCTCCGATTAGACCCCTAGCCTGAGAACCTCCATATGCCTCGGGAGTGGCCCTAGAAAAGGCAAAAAGACCAAAAAAAAAGGAGAAATGGATGAAAGCAAGAGGGTTGCAGTGTGCAGCTCATCCCAGGGGACAGTTAGAGATGCCTGGCGGGGTCTCTGCATCTCCATGCACCTGGCTGGGGGTGGGCTGGCCTGGCTGTGGGACGGCCTGCTGTGGAACAGTGGCCAGCAGGACAGATGGTGGCCTCCTTCTGTGGCCACCTGCTTGTCTCTGATTGTGGCAAGGGTCCAGAAACAGCTCTTGCTTTCCCTGCCAAAACAGGTATCTTTTTGTCCCCCATTCTATTTTTCAGAAAAAAAGGCCCAGGGAACTGATGAATTTTAAGAGCTTCGTGGAAGAACTTAACTCGTGTCACAATAAGAAGCGCGGAGTTTTTTCAAAAGTTTCCCGCAACCCGGAAACCCCTCCAGAAAGAATTTACTGGGCCACCCTTAGCCAGTGCCCCCGAAAACTAGTCAGTGTCTCCCCCAAGGCCTTCCATCCCTCCTCTCTTGGAAGGGGGCTCTCCTGCATGGGCAGGATGGGGTGGAAGTGATGGTTTCGGGGGAGAGCTCAGCTTGGGGTAGCAGACCCACCCGGTTCCCAATCCCAGGAGGTCCCAGGATTGAACTCACTGGTCACGTTGGGTCGGTTCCCTCTCACTGTCTGAATCGGGGTTCATATGCTTGTCCCGTGAGTGTAACCAGGAGGCTGTGAGAATTCAGTGAGGTTAGTACTAGAGCCTACAGCCTGGACCCCTGCCCAGGGAAGTGCCAGCCAGCATCCGTCTCTGCCTCTCCCTCCCCTGCAGAGAGAACCAGGGTGAAACTGGAGCAGGGCAGAGTGTGAAGGGGCGGGGGGTGTCTGATGCACAGCTGCTTCATCCAAGAGAGGGGTGGGCTTCTCTCTGGGGGCTCAGTAGCCCACGGTCTGAGTAGGCCCTGGACTTTAGTTGGTTCTCCAAGCAGGGCCTGCCCCTTGCCCTGGAGTGGGGGAGAATGGTAAGGACTTAGGAAGGGGTGGGAGCCAAGGAATGAAAAACGAGGCCTTCCCATTGTGACTCAATGGAAATAAACCCGCATCCATGAGGATGCGGGTTTGATCCCTGGCCTCACTCGGTGGGTTAAGGATCCGGTGTTTATGCAAGCTGCAGCGCAGGTTGCAGATGTGGCTTGGATCTGGTTTGGCCATGACTGTGGCGTAGGCCAGCAGCTGTAGCTCTGATTCAACCCCTATCCTGGGAACTTCCACATGCTGCACCTGTGGCCCTTAAAAAAAAAAGAAAAAAGAAGTGAAAAAATGGTACCAACATGTCCTGAATGCCTGCTCTTGGCCAGGCCTCCCCTTAGGGAGGGACCATCTTTTGCATTTCACAAAAGGAAGCTGAGGTCCAGCGATAGGAAGGGATTTGCTCAGACTGCCCAGCAAGGGGGCAAAGGAGCCAGGATGGGAACGAGCTCATCTAGCTTCAAAGTCTGCACGGCTTCCACTCCCCGGGCTGGGGTCTGGAGCACCTCTCTGGACCCTCCGGAACCTGGAAAGAGGTGTCAGGCTGAGGGGTGGGGGCTAGAGCAGGTGGCATGGGTCAGGAGGGCACCGGAGGGCCCCTTCACCTCCAGGGGACGGGCTCCTGGTAAGTAGGGTAGCTCCCACGGTCCTTGGCTCAAGGCCCAGGGCTGCCAGGTGGGTGAAGTCAGCAGCCTGGAGCCCACTTCCACCCTGGCTCAGGCTGACCACCGCCAGGCTTCTCCAGCTTTCAGCCTTGTTTCTTACCCCTAGGCCACGTCTGGTCCCGGTATGTGGCTTCCTCCAGAGAAGGAATGCAAACACGTCAACCGGCCTCCGTTCCTGCTGTCCTCCAAGCGGATAGGCATGAAGGCCTACCAGATGATTCTGGGGAGCTGGGTGAGTGGGTCTGAGTAGGGGACCAGGAGCAGGGAACCCTCTCCTGCCTCTGCAGGCAGCCCCAAGGTCTCCTTCCCCCTGAGAATGGATGCTCCGAGGGAGCTGGTTCCCACTTCTTTTCTCCACCAGGGACTAACCCCTGCTCCCCCAGTCTCATTTCTCTAAGGCAGCGGTTTTCAAACTAGAGGGGCCTTAGCATCACCCGGAGGGCTTGCTGGACCACAGACAGCTGGGCCCTACGCCAAGAGCTTCTGATTCAGTAAGCCTGGAGTGGGGCCTGGGAACCTGCAGTTCTCACGAGCTCCCAGGTGGTGCTGATACTGCGGTTCCAGGCACCACAGTTTGAGAACCACTGCGCTAAGGGGCGTCACCCCAGAGCCATCCCACCCGTATTTTCCCAGGGAAATATGCTCCCACCCTTCTCTTTGTATTTGTCTTGGGGCCTCAGGGGCAGCTGTGGGAGTTGGTCCGTTATCCCTAGTCGAGCAAGGACCCCTCTGCCCCCTCCCCCCTTGGTCCCCTCCCCTGCCGGAGTGATGTAATCTTTGGCTTGTACGACAGCCAGGCTCTTGGGTTCACGTGCCTGCCTTCCTCATTCACCAGATGGCATCCAGCATCGGCTTCATTCCGTTTCTCATTCTTGTCCAGTTTTTAAGCCCACCTTTTCCTGGGGTCCAGCAACCATACAGAAAAGAGCACAAGTCCTAAGTGAATTGCTCCATGAATTGTCACAGAATGTCCCTGGGAAACCATCCTCCAGAGGGTTGAAGAGCACTTTCTTGCACCCCGGGGGCTCCACCCCCCACCTCCCTCCCCATCGGGTGTTCCCTGCACTGCTGAAGTCAGGTGTAACTTCAGTAGCGCAGGTTAGTTTTGCCTGGTTTTGAAGAGCTCTGTGTGTGTGTGTACATATATATATATATATATTTGCTTTTTTTTTTTAGGGCTGCACTTGCGGCATATGGAGGTTCCCGGGGTTAGGGGTCTAATCAGAGCTGTAGCTGCTGGCCTACACCACAGCCATAAGGAATCTGAGCTGTGTCTGCGACCTACACCACAGCTCACGGCAACGCCAGATCCTTAACCCGCTGAGCGAGGCCAGGGATCGAACCCGCAACCTCATGGTTCCTAGTGGGATTCGTTTCCACCGCACCATGAGGGGAACTCCAAGAGCTGTAAGGGAGACCAGAAGAAAGGCACAGCTTAAAAATATACAGCTCGTCCCCCCGTGTGTGTCTTCTTATGAGGACATTGGTCCCCCTGGATTAAGGACCCACCCTTCTCCAGTAGGACCTCATCTTAACGGATGACACCTGCAGCTATTTCCAAATAAGGTCACACTCTGAGGTCCTGGGGTTAGGACTTCAACACAACGCTTTGGGGAACACAATTCAACCGATAACGGATGGAGGATGGAGCCTGGGAGGGACGGGGCTTGAGATCAAGTCTCCGAGGCAGGCATCCAGCTTGCTAACACCCTGCCTCCTCTCCCCGGTGCAGAACCCTGTAGGGGTGGGGCGCTACCTCAACACCCAGGCGATGGAGACAAAGGACCATCGGCAGCGGTACCGGTCCCTGTTCTTGGGCAGATCCAAGCGCTACCCCTCGGACCCGGCCCAGGACAGGCTCATGCAGTGAGTACCACTGGAGCTCCAGCAGAGGGGTGAGGGCACAGAGGGGCTTACTCTGGACTGGGCTGGGGTTCCCCTAGCTTGGGCTTGGTTCCTATGGGAATGTAGCTGCTGTCCCTAGCACCAGCCACATAGCTGTGGCAAGAGTTCAGATCCTGGCCCTGATGCTTACTGGCTGTGTGAGGTGGGGCATGTTGCTTAACCTCTCTGAGCCTCACTCTCCTCAGCCGTCAAGGGAGCAGAGGACTGTGGAGACCCCAGTGAGATACTCTGTTTAAAGCTGGTGGTAAGGAGAACA
Organism: Phacochoerus africanus; assembly: GCF_016906955.1. Classification (NCBI taxonomy): domain Eukaryota; kingdom Metazoa; phylum Chordata; class Mammalia; order Artiodactyla; family Suidae; genus Phacochoerus; species Phacochoerus africanus. The sequence continues at coordinate 157,058,604 of NC_062551.1, read as the reverse complement.
GGAACTCAATCCACACTAACTCCTCCACCCACGACCCACACAGTGTAAGGCTGCCTTGCGTGGCTTCACCCCAGGGAATCTATTTCTTGGCATTCAAAACGAGGTTGCCGAAACTCATCTCAGGAAGTTGTCGCGAAGCCTAAAGAAAAAAGTGCATGAAGTACCATGACTAACTGTAGAACAGCTGGCAAATTATCAGCATGTTTTATTGAGCTCAGATGCCATCAGTTGCCATATAATCTCAATTTCAGAAATGTTAAAATGTAAATGCATATGCACTTTAGACTTGGAAATTCCGGTGAGGGCCCAAGGACCAGATTCTGGGGACCAGATCTCTCAGGGAAAATCAGCTTTTAAATATGGAAGCCAGGAGTTCCTGCTGTGGCACAGTGGGTTAAGAATCCTACTGCAGCAGCTCAGGTCATTGCCGAGGTGTGGGTTCAATCCCCCACCTGGAGCAGTGGGTTAAAGGATCTGGCATTGCCTCAGCTGTGGCATAGGTTGCAGCTCTGGCTTGGATTCAAACCCTGGTCTGGGAACTTTCATATCCCACAGGTGTGGCCACAAGTTTTTTGTTTTTTTTGTTTTTAATATGGAAGCCAACCATAGGGAAAATACGGAAGCCAGCCTGACAATGGTCAGGCTGGTGCATGATTCTCTCTGGGACCCAGGTTCATTGTTCATGAAGCTCTGACTTAATTGGGCTCTTGGGTCAGGTGGACTGAGGCACAGAAGGTAGGTCATAAGTTGGGAAGAAGGATTTCCTTGTAGTCTTTGATTCTTTTGAAAGACCTGTCATCTGCTTGGCTCTGCCCTGGGGACCGCTGAGCTGCTGATCGTTTTCAGGTAATGAGAAATGGTCCCCCATTCATTTACTGAATTTTTCAACTCTGAGTTCATATTTTAATTTCTGAGAGGTTTTGGGGGGCTTTTTTTTTTTTTTTTTTTGCTCTTTTTACTAACAACATAACCTTATGTCATGGATACAGTGCTGTCTCATCCTTTGAACATATGAAGACCCTTGCCTGACATCATCTCCCTTCTTTTCAAAATTTTTTTTTCTCACGTGTTGTTTTGGCCTCAGTCTTCCACATCAGAGAATATTCTCAAATATCTGGGGATTCCTGACTGTGCACGCATATCCACCTAAAAATCCTACTGAATTTTTAGGCTCTGGGGTACTTGTTGATCATGGGTTTCACCATGGCCTGACCAATTTGGGTGTTTTCCTTGGGGCAGTTTCAATATCAGTGATGTTTCCATGTCAGAGGTCTTCTTCTCTTGGCATTGGCTGGAGAAACTCTGCTGGGGGATATAAACCTGGCTGCCAGAGCTTTAAGTGGAAAAGAACCTAGAAGTCTCATTATTTAGTGCTTGAACTCCCATTTGAATCCTGTTCTTTTTCTGCTTTTTTTGGGGGGGGGGGTTAGTTTGTTTCTGGTTGCCTACAGCATGTGGAAGTTCTCAGGCCAGGGAACGAACCCAAGCCACAGCAGTGACCCCAGCCACACCAGTGACAATGCTGGATCCTTAACCACTAGGCCATCAGGGAACTCAGATTCCTTGTTTTATTGGGTTTTTTTTTTTTTTCTTTTTAGGGCCACACCCACAGCACATGGAGGTTCCCAGGCTAGGGGTCCAATCAGAGCTACAGCTGCCAGCCTACACCACAGCTACAGCGACATCAGATCCGAGTCGTGTCTGCAACCTACACCACAGCTCGTGGCAATGCCAGATCCTTAACTCACTGAGCAAGGCTAGAGATTGAACCGGAAACCTCATGGTTCCTAGTCAGATTCGTCTCTGCTGCGCAACAACAGGAACTCCCAGATTCCCTGTTTTAAATAGGGTTCTCATGATGTCATCTCTGCCTGGTGTCATCCTGGACAGAGACCCTCTGTCTCCGGAGAATGAATTCTCCAATCTTCCTTTGTGAAGGGCACTCTTCTGGGTGCAGAGAGTGGAGAGGGAAGCTGATGTTACATAGACTTTCAGTCAATGTCCCTGTTTTGGTTCCACCTTCATCCTCCTTCCAGAGGTACCTGGTGCTGCCAATTCCTTGGTCTTTTGGAGTGAGGGAATTCTTTTTTTTGTTTTGTTTTGCTTTTTGCTTTTTAAGGCAGCACCTGCAATATGTGGAAGTTCCCACGCTAGGCATTGAATCAGAGCTGCAGCTGCCGGCCTCCGCCACAGCCACAGCAATGCTGGATCCAAGCCATGTCTGTGACATACACCACAGCTCAGGGCAACGCCAGATCCTTAACCCACTGAGCTAGGCCAAGGATCAAACCTGCAACCTCATGGTTCCTGGTCGGAATCGTTTCCGCTGTGCCATGACGGGAACTCCTAAAATATTCTTTATTACTGCTGCTGCTTCTATTCTTTTTGTCCATGTGGGCATATGATTTTTAATTTGTATTCATTTACTCCTATATTAGTGACACTTCAGGAGGGATGCAGGTGAGTATATGCATTCCATCCACTGAAAAGTGAGGTGAAATTTCTGTGTTTTAGAGGTAAACGAAAAATCTTGCACGTATCAGATTTAAGAAGACAAATAACCTACAATCTAAATACAAGCCAATCAGGCGCAGCAGAAACAAATCTGACTAGGAACCATGAGGTTCTGGGTTGGATCCCTGGCCTCGCTCAGTGGGTTAAGGATCCCGTGTTTTGGTGAACTGTGGTGTAGGTCACAGACGCAGCTGGGATATGGCATTGCTATGGCTGTGGTGTAGGCCAGCAGCTACAGCTCTGATTCAACCCTTAGCCTGGGAACCTCCATACGCCCACCGCAGGCAGGTGTGGCCCTAAAAAGACAAAAAGACCAAAAAAAATACAACCCAATCAGACATGTTTGGGGCTTCTCTTCTGAAACATGAATGACAGAAAACACTGTTTACACAACACAAAAAGAGACTCTTTGAGGAGTTCCCGAAGTGGCTCAGTGGTTAACAAATCCAACTAGAAACCATGAGGTTTCGGGTTCGATCCCTGGCCTTGCTCAGTGGGTTAAGGATCCAGCGTTGCCGTGAGCTGTGAAGTAGGTTGCAGACGCGGCTTGGATCCCACGTTGCTGTGGCTCTAGTGTAGGCCGGTGGTACAGCTCCAATTCGACCCCTAGCCTGGGAACCTCCATATGCCGCGGGAGCGGCCCTAGAAATGGCAAAAAGACAAAAAAAAAAAAAAAAAGACTTTGATAGTCAAACTGTCATTCACATGCAAGGCAAACAGAGGAGCACAAGGATTTGGGATGTATACCAAATATATCTTTTCTGAAAATATTATTGGGGGATATACTCCCAATCAAATGAAAAATGAATTAGCATAGAGAGCACAAGAAAGGAGAAGACACAATATGCAAGACTATATCTAGCTATGCTACACCATATAAATAAGACCCATAACAAAAAGAAAAATGGCAATACAAATACCAGGCAAAGCAGACTTTGAAGCAAAAATATTAAATGGGACAAAGGTGAGCTTTCATGATAAACGATAAAGTCCATGGAGCAGGAGAGGCCGTGGGTCTGGAACACAACGTGGCCTTGAACTATTTGCTGTCCAGGCGAGCGAGAGTGTGTGTGGGAGAGTCTGGAATGCGTAGTGACAGCTATTCATTCTCACCTGTCCCTCCCAAGCCTTACCTGCTTCTTCCTGCCAGATTGAAGGTTCTGGGCTTCCAGCCAGGCAGCCTGGGACTTGACTCCTGCATGAGAAAGACTGTTTTTCAGTCTTTAGAGCTATGCACATAGTAGGTGCTTCATAAGTGTGGTTGACTGGCCAATGCCCTGGGTTTTCTGCCTGGCCATCTTTCTGGCTCTTACAGCCAGGTCTCTTTATTCCAACTGGCCGCCCTCTGGCTGTGTGGACGTGCCCATTATACACTCCAGCCAGGTCACACTTGGTACCACTCTGGCTACACTGTGATCTGCTCTTAAAACACCTTTCTCCTAGTTTCTGTCTAGAAAAACTCCATTGACCCTCCACACCTCTGCCTTCATATGAAGTCTTCCCTGATTTCTCCAGACCACATCTCTTTCTTCTCAGCCCCTTGTGAATTCCCAAACTGGATCACTTTTCCATTATTTTGTAATGGTTTATTCACATGCCAGTGGTCCCGACCAAACAGAACTTCTCTATTCTCAAACTCCAGGGTCTAGCTGGCAGGCATAGAAGGAGCTCAATGCTCAATGTTCAAGGATGAATCGGTGCCTTTATTGACCTGACATTTTACTATAAAACATTTTACTATAAAACACAAAAATAGAAAGGATTTTACAGTGTACCCCTATATATACACCACATATACTATTAATATTTTACTCTTGTTTTCTTGCATATCCTTCTATCTATCCATTAATCACCTGTCTACCTATTATCATCCTTCTACCTATGAATCCTCTTATAATTGGATAAATTTCAAAGTAAACGGCAGACATCCATACTTCTTCCCTAATACTTCAGTAGGCATACTAATTTATTTAGCATTTTAAAGTCACATTCCTTATCCAGAAATGTGAAAATAATCATAAACATCCATTTTTATAATAATAATTATACATTTTTATGTTATTGGGTATATTCACAACCTGCAAAATGATTTTACATGTATGTACTCTATGCAATAACTTTAAAAGGGTGGAATGACTCTCCATGTTTTTCAGTTGCAACAACTGAAGTTCGGAGAGAGAAAGGGATCTCCTAAAGTCGTGGCTAGGCAATAGCATTTGTGCACGCCGTCTTTAAAAATTAACTGAGCTTAGGCCATGATGGAAGATTACGTGAGGAAAAGAATGTATATGTGTGTGTGTGTGTGTGTGTGTGTGTGTGTATATATGTATATATGTGACTGCGTCACTTAGCAGAACAGCAGACATTGGGACAACACTGCAAGCCCAATTATACTCTAATTGAGCACTTACTATGTGCCAGGCACATCCTGGCTACTGGGATACTGCAGAAGAGAACCAGTAGTTCTGTTCCAGAGTGGCTCCCAGCTTCCTGCGGAAGGCACTCCCTCCGCATTGTACAGTCAAAGGGCAGCATGAGAAGGATGAGGGTAGGGGGGCCTATGACTTTTCTATGTCCGCTATTAGGAAAGAATCAGAGCAAAGGGAGGGACACCAGACTGTGGTCAGGGACTCTGGGCTGGAATTCTGGTCATCAGGCTGACCTCAGGCAGGTTCTCTCCTTTCTCTGGCCCTCATCTCCTTCTCAGCGTTGGACTAGATGATCTTTGAGGTGCCAGGATTTTGTATTTGAAGTTCTTACAAACCAGTGGGGGCTCTAATGAGACAAACTAGGTGTAAAGTAGAGGACTCTCCTCTTTGGAACCAAGTTGTTTCATTGGAACAGCTCTAGAGGGCATCAATTTTGGCCTCTCACCCAATGTAGGATCCCCTAGGAAGCAAAACAAATACATACCTGTTTGTCCTCTGTGGGTGCCCCTCCAGGTTTGGGGGCTTGCTCTCTTCCAAGAGACCAGTTTTTTTGGTGTTCTTTTTTTTTTCCTGTCTTTTTAGGGCCGCACCTGCAGTATATGGAAGTTCCCAGGCCAGGGGTGCAATTGGAGCTATAGCTGCTGGCCTACACCACAGCCACAGCAATGTAGGATCCAAGCTGCATCTATGAGCTGCAACACAGTTCACAGCAACACCGGATCCTTAACCCCTTGAGCGAGGCCACGGATTGAACAGGTGTCCTCATGGTTACCAGTCAGCTTCGTTTCCACTGAGCCACAACAGGAACTCCCCACAAGAGACCAGTTTCATTTTCTCTTTCTCTCTGTCTTTTTAAAGGGAAAGAATCACACCTTTTACTAAGGGGAAGTGCCCTCCAACGGTGGATCACAATTCAGATCCTATTCCTTAAGGCCACATATGAAGGACAGCCTGCAGTGGCCAGAGGACCCAAAGGCCTGAAGACAAATCTGGGGATGGGAGGGTAGGAGTGGGAATGGCAGTGGGGGTGGGGTGGGGTCTTAGAGAAAGGACACACGGGAATGCCTGGGAGAAGAGAGAGGGGTGGGGGGATCCCTTTGCTGGAGACATCTACTGGGAGGTCACAATGTCTGCTGGGACAGCTGGGGCCAGATATCCTTTGATACGAGAGACCAATTATCCTGAGAATTCAAATCGGCCAGTGACATGAACATGGGAGCAGACGGACTAAAGGGGTGGAATGTGGTTGACACTCTTGGAACCCCTTCAATTCTAAAGCCAAACCACTTGACTCCCTGTTCATTAAAATCCAAAGAGAATTGAGAGAGTGCAGCGTATGTCATCCGGCAGCTATTCACCCTCTCCAGGAATGCTCCATCTCTATCCCAGGATGTTTCTGGAAGCCTGGCAGGGCCCGATGCTATGAGGAGGCTGCTGACCTCCAGGTGATGTGCAGCCATTGGGAATATCCAGTTCCACCCCGCAAGGCAGGCCTCGTGGCATGCCAGTCTAGCCTAGAGGTGAGTCTGGGAGTTGATCACAAGGTCTTGAGCTTCCATCATTCACTTTTTTTTTTAGGTCTTTGTTTTTTCTATTATAGTTGATTTATATTGTTCCCTCAATTTCTGCTGTACAGCAAAGTAACCCAGTCATACGTACATATACATGTGTATATACGTACATATTCTTTCTTTCACATTATCCTCCATCATGTTCCATCACAAGAGATCAGATAGCGTTCCCTGTGCTATACGGCAGGATTTCATTGCTTATCCACTCCAAATGCAATAGTTGCATCTACTAATCCCAGACTCCCAGTCCATCCCATTCCCTGATCCTCACCCTCACCCTCAGAAACTACAAGTCCGTTCTCCAAGTCCATGAGTTTGTTTCTTTTCTGTAGATAGGGTCATTTGTGCCATATACTAGATTCCAGATATGCGATATCATATGGTATTTTTCTTTCTTCACTTTGTATGAGAGTCTCTCATTCCATCCATGTTGCTGCAAATGGCATTATTTTGTTCTTTTAAATGGCTGAGTAGTATTCCATTGTGTATATATATATACCACATCCTCTTAATCCATTCATCTGCTGATACACATTTAGGTAGTTTCCATGTCCTGGCTATTGTGAATAGTGCTGCAATGAACATAGGGGTGCATGCATCTTTTTCAATGAAAGGTTTGTCCCCACAGATGCCCAGGAGTGGGATTGCTGGATCATATGGTAGTTCTAGATTTAGTTTTCTGAGGTACCTCCACTCTGTTTTCCACAGTGGTTGTACCAATTTCCATTCCCACCAGCAGTGAAGGAGGGTTCCCTTTTCTCCATACTCTCTCCAGCATTTGTTACTGTTGACTTGTGGATGATGGCCATTTTGACTGGTGTGAAGTGGTACCTCATAGTAGTTTTGATTTGCATTTCTCTAATAATTAGTGATGTATCCTGCTACTTTGATGAATTTGTTGATCATTTCGAGTAGTTTTTGTGTGGAGCCCTTAGGGATTTCAATATATAGTTTCATGTCATCTGCATAGAGTGAGAGTTTTACCTCTTCTCTTCCAATTTGGATATGTTTTATTTCTTTTGTTTGTCTGATTGCTGTGGCTAGGACTTCCACTACTATGTTGAATAAAAGTGATGAGAGTGGGCGTCCTTGTCTTGATCCAGATTTTGGTGAGAAGGCTTTCAGCTTTTCTCCGTTGAGTATTATTTTGGCTGTGGGTGTGCCATAAATGGCTTTTATTATGTTAAAGAATGTTCCCTCTATTCCAACTTTGGTAAGAGTTTTTTTTTTAAATCATGAATGGATGTTGGACTTTGTCAGATGCTTCCTCTGCATCTATTGAAATGATCATGTGGTTTCTGACTTTTGTTTTTTAATGTGGTGTTTGACGTTGATTGATTTGTATATGTCGAACCATCCTTGTGAACTTGGGATGAATCCCACCTGGTTGTGGTGTATGATCTTTTTTACATGTTGTTGGATTCTGTTGGCTAAAATTTTGTTGAGAATTTTTTAATCTATCTTCATCAAGGATATTGGCCTATAATTTTCCTTTTTGGTAGTGTCTTTGGTTTTGGTATTAGGGTGATGGTGGCTTCATAGACTGTCTTTGGGAGTGTTTCCTCTTCAACCTTTTGGAAAAGTTTAAGAAGGACAGGTGTAAGTTCTTTGTATGTTTGGTAGAATTCGCCTGTGAAGTCATCTGGCCTGGACTTTTGTTTGTGGGGAGTGTTTTTATTACATATTCAATTACATCTCTAGTGATTGGTCTGTTCAATTGATATATTTCTTCTTGATCCAATTTTTATGGGCTGTATGCCTCTAGAAAGTTGTCCATTTCTTCTAAGTTGTCGGATTTGTTGGCACATAATTGTTCATAGTATTCTCTCATAGTTTTTTGTATTTCTGTAGTATCCATTGAGATTTCTCCTTTTTCATTTCTTATTTTGCTTATTTTAATTCTTTCTCTCCTCTTCTTGGTGAGTCTGGCCAGAGGTTTGTCAACTTTGTTTACCCTTTCAAAGAAGCAGCTCTTGGTTTTATTGATTTTTTTCTATTGTTTTTTCAATTTCTATTTTATTGATTTCCTCTCTGACCTTTATGATTTCCTTCCTTCTGCTTACTTTAGGTTTTGTTATTCTTCCTTTTCTAATTCTTTTAGGTGGTGGGTTAAGTTGTTGATTTGCGATTTTTCTTCTTTTTTGAGGAAGGCCTGTAAAGCTATGAACTTCCCTCTAAGCACTGCTTTTATGGCATCCCATAGATTTTGAATGGTTGTGTTTTCATTATCATTTGTCTTGTTTTTTTTTTTTTTTGTCCTTTTTGTCTTTTCAGGGCCACACCTGTGGCATGTGGAAGTTCCCAGGCTAGGGGTCCCATTGGAGCTGTAGCTGCCGGCCTACGCCAGAGCCACAGCAACACCAGATCCAAGCCGCCACAGCTCATGGCAATGCCGGATCCTTAACTAAGTGAGGATCCCACAACCTCATGGTTCCTAATCAGATTTGTTTCTGCTGTACCATGACAGGAACTCCTCGAGGTAGTTTTTGATGTCCTCGTTGACCCATTGGTTTTTTAGTAGAATGTTGTTCAGTCTCCACATAGTCAGTTCTTTTCTCATTTCTTCCTGTAGTTGATTTCTAGTTTCATGCTATTGTGGTCAGTGAAGATACTAGAAATAATTTCTACACTCTTAAATTTGTTGAGTTTAGTTTTGTGCCCCACTATGTGTTCAATCCTTGAGAATGTTCCATGTGCCCTTGAAAAGAATGTATATTCTGATTTTTTTGGATGTAATGTCCTGAAAATGTCAAGTCTAACTTTTCTATTGCGTCATTTAGGATCTCTGTTGACGTACTGATTTTCATTCTAGAGGATCTGTCCATTGATGTGAGTAGGGTGTTAATGTCTCCTACTATTATTGTATTCTCATCAGTTTCTCCTTTCACGTCTGTTAGTATTTGTCATATGTATCTGGGTGCCCCTATATTAGGGGCATATATATTGACAATTATAACTGTAATTTTTGAATGGATCCTTTTATCATTAAATAGTGTCCTTTTTTTTTTTTTGTCTTTTCATGGCCTTTGTTTTAAAATCTATTTGGGGAGGGAATTCCCGTTGTGGCTCATTTGACTAGGAACCATGAGGTTACAGGTTTGATCCCTGGCCTTGCTCAGTGGGCTAAGGATCCTGCATTGCCCTGAGCTGTGCTGTAGGTCACAGAGGCAGCTCGGATCCTGTGTTGCTGTGGCTCTGGCATAGGCTGGCGGCTACAGCTCTGATTTGACCCCTAGCCTGGGAACCTCCATATGCAGTGGGTGCAGCCTTAGAAAGGACAAGAAAAACGCCAAAGAAATAAATAAATAAAATCTATTTGGGGGAAGTTTCCATCGTGGCTCAGTGGTAACGAATCCAACTTGTATCCATGAGGATGCGGGTTCGATACCTGGCCTTGCTCAGTGGATTAAGGTTAAGGATGTGGCGTGACCATGAACTGTGGCGTAGGTCACAGATGCAGCTTGGATCCAGTGTTGCTGTGGCTGTGGTGTAGGCCAGCAGCTACAGTTCTGATTTGACACCTAGCCTGGGAACTTCTACCATGCCATGGGTGCACCCCTAAAAAGACCAAAAAAAAAAATCTATTTTTGTCTGAGTATTGCAACTCCTGTTTTCCTGTCTTTTCCATTGGCATGAAATATCTTTTTCCATCCCCTCACTTTCAATTTATGTGTGTTTTTGGCCCTAAGGCGAGTCTCTTGTAGGCAGCATATTGTAGGCTCTTGTTTTATTATACAGTCCGACACTCTGTGTCTTTTGATTGGAGCCTTTTGTCCATTGACATTTAAGGTAATTATTGATGAATATGTATTTATTGCCATTTTAGACCTCGTTTTCCAGTTGATTCTGTTTCTCCTTTGTTCCTTTCTTTCTTTGGTTGGATGGTTTATTTTATGCTTGTATCCTTTTCTCTTTAGTTTTTGTGAATGTAATGTTTGGCTTTGATTTGTGGTTGCCCTGTTTTTCAAGTATGTTAACCCCTTTCTATATCAGCTTGCTTTAGCCTTATAGTCATATAGGCTCAAACACATTCTAAAGGGGGGGGGGGGGCAGGGGAGAGACTAGATGTACTTACTTTCCTTCTGCACATTTTATGTTTTTGAAGTCATTTGTATCATTTCCTTCTTTGTCCTTTTGCTGTTCCTTGTGTTTATCATTTGCTTTTACAATAGGGTTGTTGTTGTTTTTTTTTCCTTTCAGATCTGTATACTGGCTTATTTAAGTGATTACCTTCCAATCGTGATTTCTCCCATCCTATTTTTTCGTAAGTTTTTATTTAGAGGAAGCTTTTCAGTATTTATTTTATAGTGGGTTTAGTATTGCTGTACTCTTTTAGTTTTTGTTTGTTGGAGACATTCTTTTTTTCTCCTTCTATTTTAAATGGTATTCTTGCTAGGTAGAGTATTCTAGGCTGCAAAATTTTCCCTCTTAGAACTTTGATTATATCTTGCCACTCTTTCTGGCCTGTAGTGTTTCTGTAGAGAAATCAACCTATGGAACCGCTTTGTTAATTAACTCTTTGTTTTTCTCTTGCTGCCTTTAGAATCCTCTCTTTAACTTTTGCCATTTTTATTATACTATGTTTTGGTGTGGGCTTGTTTGGGTTCAACTTGTTTGGGGCCCTCTGTGCTTCCTACATCTTGATATCTATTTCCTTTAGATTTGGAAAGTTTTCAGCCATAATTTAACTATATTTTTAAACTTTTCTTTTTCTTCTCCTTCTGGAATCCCTATTATGCATAGATTGTCCCAGTTTATAGTATCCCATAGATCTCTTATGTTACTTTCATGTTTTTTCATTTGGTTTTCTGTCTGCTGTCCTGACTGGGTGATTTCCATTATTCTACCTTCCAAGTCACTAATTCGTTCGCCTGCATTATTCATTCTGTTCTTCAATGCTTTTAACTTAGCTTGTGTCTCTGCAAATGAATTTTCTATTTTTCTTGGTTCTTTCTTACATTTTCTAGTTCCTTTCTAAAGTAATCTGCATTACTGTTCATATCTGCTCTTAATTTCTTCATATTCGCTCTTAATTCCTTCAGTATTTTCACTCTCTCCTTTTTGAACTCGATGTCTGTTATAGACTGCAGAGGTCTGTTTCATTATTTGCTCCTTAAAGTGAATTTTCCTATTCTTTTAACTGAGATGGTTCCTGGGCTTCTTCATTTTGCTTACATTTTTCTTATGCTGTGAGTTTAAGGAAATTAACTACTGTTGTCTTGGAGGGCTATTTATATGCATGAGTGCCCCTGTGTATTTTGTTAGGGCTTACTTTTTATTTTTCGGGTGCTGCATGTGCTTCCAGGGGGATGGAGGCAATGGGTAGGGGTAGTAGCCAGTGCCTTGTTGCTGGGCCCTTGACAACTGGCAAGGACTCATGTGAGGTGCAAGCTGCTCCTAGTTGCAGGGCCCTGGGAAGTGACAGTGATCAGGCAGATCTGGGCAGCGCATGGAGCATTTGGCAATGGCAGCAGCCAGGCGGGTGTGTTTCCAGGGGAGCGAGAGCAAAAATAGCTGCAATGCCTTCTTCTTTGCGGACCTCTGAGGTGACTGGGGCTGTAGGTTGTGCCTGTTGACGGGCCCTTAGTGGTGGTGGGCCATGCCTCCCTCTGGTATGAGATGACTGCTGGGGTTTGTTCCTGTCACCCGTAGGTCATGCAGGTGGCCACGTCATGCTTATCCCCTCACTGCCCTTAGGCCACACAAGAGGTGCCCGGCCACCTCTAGCACACACAAGAGGTGCCCTGTTGCCCATAGCACAAGAAAGTGGCGCCTCACCACCCATAGCCTGCGCCAGAGGCGCCCTGCCCCCCAAGAGTCTGCACTTGTGCAGGGAAAGATATTTCTATGGCCGTCCACCCCTCCTCCTCTCACCCCCCACCAACAATGTTACTTTGCTACTCCTGGAGGCCCAGACCTACCCCTGGGTTCCCTTGGCTGTGATATTGCACTCCTCAGCCCCCAGCGCAACACTCCCCAGCCCCTCAGGCTGACTCCATCCCACCAACCCTAGTCCTCTCCCTGGAACTGACCTCTGGAACCTGAGTCTCAGCGCCCAGGCCCTGCCCGAGCGCCTCAGGCTGTGGTGTCCAGGGGCAGTGGTGCAGATGATCTGTGCAGCTCTCACTCTGCTTTGCCCTCCTCAGTCCAGCTGCTGCGCTCTTCTCTGCAACTTTGAGGTCCATCTGTCTCAGCTGATCTCCCCATCAGCTAGGTGGCTTTCCAGGGTGTGGGTTCCTTTCCTCTTTAACAGCTCCCTCTCAGGAGTGCTAGTCCCATCTTGATTACTTTTCACTCTCTCTCTCTCTTTTTTTCCTTTTGTTTGGCTGATAAGCCAAACAAGGTGCAAACTAGATCTAATAAGTTTTCAGGAAATAAGATCAGTATACCCAAATCAACTATTTCTATACACTTGCAATAACTATCAAAAATTGAAATTTGGAGATGCTGTCATTGGCTCAGGGGAAATAAATCTGACTAGCATCCATGAGGATGCAGGTTCAATCTCTGGCCTTGCTCAATGGGTTAAGGATCCGGCATTGCCATGAGTTGTGGTGTAGGTTGCAGATGCGGCTCAGATCCCACATTGCTATGGCTGTGGTATAGGCCAGCGACTACAGCTCCGATTCAACCCCTAGCCTGGGAACATCCATATGCTGCAGATGTGGCCCTAAAATGACCAAAAAAATTTTTGAAATTTGAAAATGCCATATACAATATTATCAAAACTATGAAATACTGGAGTTCCTGCTGTGGCACAGTGGGATAAGGATCCAACACTGTCTCTGCTGCAGTGCAGGTTCGATCCTCAGCCTGGCACAGTGGGTTAAGGATCCAGCATTGTTGCAGCTGTGGCATAGGTGGCAGCTGTGGCTCAGATACAATCCCTGGCCTGGAACTTCCATATGATGCCAGCACAACCAAAAACAAAACAAAACAAATTTAGGTATAAATTTGACTGAAGATGTACAAGATTTGTACTGTGAAAACTATACAACACTGCTGAGAGACATTAAAGAAGACCTAAGTAAAGGGAGAGATATACCATAATCACGGATCAAAAGACTCACTGTTGTTAAGATATCAGTCCCTCCAAATTATTCAATTCAATACCAGTCAAAATCCCAGGATTTTTTTTAAAAGTTCACAACCTGATCCTGAAACTTAAATGGAAATACGAAAGGTATTTTGGGAAAGAGGAACACAGCTGGAGGACAAACATTACGTTATTCCTTGGTGTGGAATTGGTGGCAGCGTAGACAGGTAAATTAAAAGAACAGAATGGAGAATCTAGAAACAGACCCACATGTCTATGAACAACTGATACTCAACAAAGGTGCAAAGACAATTCAGCAGGAAAATAGTTTTCTCAACAAACGGTCCTAGAACGATCAAAGAGCCATATGCAAACACTGAACTATGATCCATGACTCACATCACATGAAAGAATTAACTCAAAATTAATCATTACCCTCAATGTAAAACCCAAGTTACAAAACTTCTAGAAGAAAACACGGGAAGAAAAATCTTCAAACATTGGGGTCAGGCAGAAATTTGTCAGGTATAAATTTATCTACAGTCGACCCCTGCACAACACAGGTTTGAACTATGGGGTGCACTTACACATGGACTTTTTTCACTAAGTATGTACTACGTTAATACACAATCTGTGGAGACAGAGGACCACCCATAAATTATACATGGACTTTTGACTGAATCGGGGGTCAGAGACCCTACCCCCCATATTGTTGAAGGGTCAACTGTATTGGCTCTTTCATAGATATTTTTGGATGGTCTGAACAAATTAAATTGGACTTAACTAAAATTTATTCTTTCAAAGACACTAGCAAGAGCATGGAAAGGCAAGCCATAAAGTGGGAGAACGTATTTGCAAATCATCTGATAAAGGACTTATATTCAGTATATGAGTCATTAAGGAACTGCCAATTAAAACCACAGTGAGATACCACTGGCCACCTATGAGGATGGCTAAAATGAAAAAGACTGACTACACACAGTGCTGGTGAGGAGGTAAAGCAGCCAGAACCTTCATATACTGCTGGTGGAAGTGTAAAATGGTGCAAACGCTCTGGAAAACAGTTGAGCAACTTAAAAAGCTAACCATACACCTACCATGTGATCCAGCCATTCCTCTCCTGGGCATTTACCCAAGAGAAAGGAGAGCATGTATTCATACAAAGACCATACAGAAATGTTCCTCATTTTTTCACTCATGGTATCTATCCCCAAACTGGAAGCAACTCAAATGTCCATCGACAGGCAAATGAACAAGCAACTGTGGCACATCCACACAGATGTCAAGACTAATCAAATTACACACGTTATGTACAGTTTATACTATGTTAATTATACTTCAATGAACTGTTATAGTTTGGAAGAAACTAAGGAGAAATAACAACTAAATGCAATGTAGGACCCTAGATAGGATTCTGGAAAGAAAAGGAACATTAGTGTTCACATTGTGAAATTCAAAGGTCTCTGGGAATTCCCATCGTGGCACAGCGGAAATGAATCAGACTAGGAACCATGAGGTGGCGGGTTTGATCCCTGGCCTCGCTCAGTGGGTTAAGGATCCGGCATTGCCGTGAGCTGTGGTGTACGTCACAGACGTGGCTCGGATCTGGCATTGCTGTGGCTGTGGCGTAGACTGGTGGCTGTAGCTCCGATTAGACCCCTAGCCTGGGAACCTCCATATGCCATAGGTGTGGCCCTGAAAAGACAAAAACAAACAAAGAAGGTCTTTGGTTTAGTTAATATTATGTCAGTGTTAATTACTTCTTCTTGATGATTTTACTATGGCTACGTAGAAGATGTTAACACTAGAGGGAGCCGGGCAAGGGGGATATGGGAACTCTGTACTATTGTTGCAACTTTTCTCTAAGTCTAAAATTAATTCAAAATAGTAAGTTAAAAAATATACACCATAAATTTTTTTAAAAGACCGACTTACCTTACAGAATAAATACTCTTTTCAAATATATCTTTTATCTGTCATATCCTCTGAGTCCACTGTAACCATAAATCGGCAAATTAGTAACTTTTGCCTTCTGTAAGAAAAAAACCCATGTAACTGCTTTAAACCGGGCAGTACTTTGCTGTGAGTCACTGCTGAACTTCTCTGTGTTACAAAAGTCATGTGTGCTGAGAAGGGACATTCACCTATAATGAATGGAGTGAAAGGCTCTCCCGGTGCCATGGAAGGCTTCCTCCTATGGAAGGTTGAAAGGGCCATGGAATTAACACCCTTCAGGAGCTGCCCTCAAGCTCTGACCAATGAATGTTGGAATACAAACACCCAGATCTCTCACCCTTTGTGGGATATAATTTTGAGGCACATGTTTTACAGTGGCTTTCAGAGTTTTCCCAGTGCAGTTAAAACTCTAGTTGCCCAGAGTGGTACCCTGTTGATAATGCATCCTTCATTGGCTGTCATCCCTTCTCCCCCTCTACTGGTGTTTTCTCCCAAATAAACTATTTGTGCTCCAATCTTTGTGTCAGGGCATGCTTCTGGGAAAACCCAAACCAAAACAAGCACTAGAATTTTTTTTTCCAGCGTCCTAGTATGTCACCTTTCTACCCCCTGGGCTCGGCATCTCATTTTGGAGACCACTGTGCTACCCCACAATAACTCCACATTTGGCCATCCCCTCCCTGCACACCCCCAGGACTGGTAGATTGTGCAGTGTAGAGGGCAAACCCCAATTTAGCAGGAAGCTCGCAGGTACCAGCCTAGACACTAAGTGTCTTTTTCCAAAGATGGAAAAACCCGATCTTTGCTCCTCTGTGTCTCCTTTACTATCACTCAGCACACTCACATTTCTGACACCAGATGTATGAAGAATTTTTCCCACACCAAGCCAAGACTCTGTGACATCTGCTGAGTGTCCTACAATTGAACTCAATCCTGACATCATCCACCTAGAGATAATCCCACAGGTTAAGGGCTCAGTCCCACAAGGCTGCCCCCCCATGTTAATTGCAGGTAGTAGGTCCCCTAGATACCCAAAGCTTCTGTTCAATTTGGATACTTGGGACAGAATTGGTTCCCATGACCTTCTCTCCCTTGGTTTCCATTATTTGCTGGAAGAGCTCACAGAACTCAGGGCAACACTGATATTGACCAGCTTACTAAAGGATATGATAAAGGATATCGATGAACGGCCAGATGAAGATACAGAGGGCACGGTATGGGAGGGTCCTGGGTGCAAGAGCTTCTGTACTTGTTGGAATGTGTCCCCTTCCCAGTACTCGGACATATTCACCAACCCCAAAGCTCTCCAAACCCCATAATACTGGGATTTTTATGGAGGCTTTTTCATGTAGACAGGATCAATTAACTCCATTTCCAGCCCCTCCCCATTCCCTGTAGGATGGGGGTAGTGGCGGTAGGGGCTTAAAGTTCCGAGCTTCTGATCATGGCTGGGTCTTTCTGATGACCAGCTCCCATCCAAGAGCAATCTAGGAGCCCGCCCAGAGTCACTTTGTTAGAACAAAAGACACCCCATCACCCAGGAAATTTCAAAGGATCTAGGAGTTCAATGTCAGAAATTGGAAACAGAGACCAATATATATGAATTTCTCTATTCTCTTGCAGTGCACCATTTTATCTTTATAATTCCTTGTATCTGCCCCCAAGGTAACCCCCTGGGAAGAAGGGGTAATGGGCAGAGCAGGATTCAGCTATTTCTGGGTTCCTTAGCTCAACTATCTCCAAACCATCTGTCACCAGCAGTTCCGGCTGCTATAATAAATTACCATAGATTGGGTGAGTTGTACAACAAATATTTATTTCACATGGTTCTGGAGGCTGACCAAGTCCAAGATCAAGATGCTGAAAGATCTGACTAGGGCTCTCTTCCTTGTCTGCAGATGGCCATCGCGTATCCTTGCAGATGGGGCTAACTGTTTCACGTCTCTTCTTAGGACACACTATTGTGAGGACTCCCCCCTCAGGGCCTAACTGCCTCCCAATTCCATAACATTCGATGGCAACATACGAATCCAGGGGGGACACCTTTTGTTCACAGCATCAAAATACCATCTCCTAGACCTCAACACAACTTCCCAATCTTTCTTAACATAGCAGGCCAGATAGTCACCTGCAGGAGTTACAGTGGTCCTGCAGGATTCCTTGACACCAGATTACTTGAAAGCATATTTTTGAAATACATCTACATTTAACTCATGTGTATGTGTGACTTTTCTTCTATCAGCCAAGTTTGGAGAATCAGCTGGTGCAACTCTGGCATGAATGTTCATGTCTGCATTCCACCCATGGGGGCTGAGGGTGTGGTTGGGCAAGATGGTCCCCTTGGGGCGGGAATAGCTCTGAGTCAGCCTCCTTTCTGAGCTGAGTTCTTGCAGAGATCCCTGACTCCCCACTATGTACAGAGCTCAGCCAAGGGTCTCCTTTCGCTCTTTCTAGATCTGGAGCTACTATCTAGCTGGCTCTGGGTGAAGCGTTTTAGTGTTTTTAGACTAGATGATGAGTGTGCATCCTTGTTTAACACATCAACAGCTTCGATGTGGCCTCCAAGCAAATTACTTGACCTTTCCTGAGCTTCACTTTCCTCATCTGTAAAATGGAGATAAAAACGGACTTGCTTTTGTTACAGGACTATGAGGATTAAAGAAGATTTTGTATGTTGTATGCTATTCAAACGTATGGTGATATTTAAGGCTTAAACTACAAAATCTGTTTCAAGGAACGTTAAAAATTCCTCCTTCACTAAGAATTTACAAATCCTGATTTGTGAAACTGAACAATTACTAAAAGAATTTCCTAAAGGGTTCCTCTCAAATAACTTCAGGATAGGACGGCCCATATTACTCATATTTTAGAAAAAGGTCCATCATGTTTACCGATGCATTTGCATAAAACTTTATTGCACTAAACTCAACCCTTATACCTCTGCTCCTTTAAGCCTGACAACCTGTAACAATTACGGTGAGCTAAACTGCTCTAAATAGCCCCAAATATGCTGTTACTCACCTACAGTAAAAGTTTTAATTCTTGCTCCCATAACAGACCAAGCCAAGGTTCAGGTTGATGGGCGGTTCTCCATACAGTGATTCAGGGATCCAGGCTCCTTCCAACTTACAACTATCACCACACATGGCTTGGTTGAACTGGCGTCCAAATAATAGAAAAGCCAGGAGAACCTCACACAAGAGGTTCGTTACCACTTCTGCTGATTTTTGTGGGTTTTTTTTTGTCTTTTGTCTTTTGTCTGTTTTAGGGCTGCTCCACGGCACGTGGAGGTTCTCAGGCTAGGGGTCGAATCAGAGCTGTTGCTGCCTGCCTACACCAGAGCCACAGCAACGCCAGATCTGAGCCACATCTGCGACCTACATCACAGCTCACAGCAATGCCAGATCCTTAACCCATTGAGCAAGGCCAGGGATCAAACCCACCACCTCTGGTTCCTAGTCGGATTCATTTCCCCTGCGCCACGATGGGAACGCCTATTGACATTCTCTTAGAGAGAACTTTAACAAGAGGAAACGTAGCCCAGAGGTGCCCTCAGAGAGGTGGGTTTCAGTGGATGGATAGTGATCACCACCAGTAGGCAGATGAGGACATAGTCTCAATAGGACCCAATGATTTGCCAAAATTAGTTAGGGTCCCCAGTGACAAACCAGGACTGAACTGCAGCCCAGAGGTCTGGTGCCCAGTCATGTCCGGTACTTTAATAAAATGCACAGCTCCCCCTTGATCTGACTCACCATCACCTCTCACCTGAATTCTTCTCACTGGTCTCCTAGCGTCCATGTTTCTCCCTGTAGTCTGTTCTCCACCCTGCAGACAGGGGAATATTATTAACACCTACACCAGATCGTTGTGACAATGACAGGAAGTCAAAAGTGGGGAAGAAAATTACCCCCAACCCCGCTCTCTGATAGACTGTCCTTTCCCCCATGCTGTCTGCCAGCCTTTGCTCCTGGCCAGGAGTGGCAGAGCCTGCACCTGAGCCAGGCCTGGCGGCACACCATGGTCCCCAGAGCAAGAAATGACAAAGGCTACTTTCCAGGTCACACTTTTATTTTTACAGAAGCAGCAGCCACACAGCCACAGGGACATGAAGGGTTCTGGACAGTAGGCACAGTGCCTGCAGCTGCACAAGACTGTCTGGGGAGACCCATGCCTTTCTCCGTGCTCCCCATCATTAAGGAAAAGACAAAAAAATCACGCACCATACACTGCCACACCCATCCCCACCCCCTCCCTTCCCTTTCAGTACCAGCCAATTGAATTATGCATCTTTCCAGCCACAGAAACTGGCCACAATCCCGATTTTACAGAAAATCTTCATGCAGCCAAGAAAGTTGGGGCTCTGGAGGGAAGAGGCCTCTTCCAGAACTTTTCACACGCACTGCCCCACCCCTCTGCATGTGCCGTGTTTAATTCCACCTGAAACCGCCACCTGGATGGACAGTGACAAGACTGGCTACAAGAAAGAGCTGGGAACTTAGCCCAACATGCTTAGAAGACTGTCCATTTCCAGGCAACGTATCAATGAAGCAAAACACTACCCTGAGGCAATGGTGAGCCCAAGCCCCAGGTTCTGGGTGAGGTCCGTGAAGGGCAGGATTTTGGTTTGCAGGACTGAGGACAATAGAAGCTGCTGGCATCTCTGGCCGTGCTCCCAGGGGCCCAGGGATGGAGGCCCAGGGGTGAAGTGCAGGGACCTCACCTGTTGGGTTAATCTAGCTCAGGTGAACCACTCCTCTACAGCAAGTAGGATCATTGGTTTCACACCGAGCAGGAAGGTCTCATCCTAGGCCCACCAGGAGAGAGCTAAGGCCAGAACTCACATGCTTTGCGGACAAGCAAGAGAATGAGGTTTCTTATTTTTTGTCTTATGCCCCCTCCAGAGGCCAAATGGGTAAGAGTGCTTCCTCTGCTTCTGAGTGCCCTGAAGGCACCTGGCACTCCCAGGACCACGCTGAGCCGCTGCAGTGTGCTGAGCCCAGGGCGGGATGGGTCAGCCTTGCCAGCCAAAGCATGACTCTGGGAGGATTCCAGCAACGTGCAGTGACAAGACTGAACCCTTCCTTGCAGGCCACGGATGTGCCTTTCTGAAAAGATGAAAGCTGGCCTTGGGCTGACGGGAGGAACTTACATGACACTTGGGTCCACTTGAGTCACTTATCTTCCCTCTGACTTTCCACACAAAGAAGGCTTTTCACGGGTTTTGCAACACTGTGTCTAAGACAGCCATGCCCTTCTAAAGCAGAAGGGCCTGTGACAAGGAAGGAAGCTGCTCAGAGGGATGAATGACTTGCGCATGGATGCACAGCTGGGTAGCCATGCAGTAGGGACTGAAAGCCAGGCTTCCTGGTTCCTGGTACGGTGTTCTGTCACTGCCTGACACAGCTCACTTAATTCCAGCTTCCCTTGCACAATTCCCTCGCAGATTCTGGGTTTTCAGTGGAGGCTGGGAGGTTCTTAAGACGGAGTTGCATAAACAACCAAGCTTTAAGAGGTGGGCAGGGACCTAGGGAGGTTCCCTTCTCTCTGGAAGGGAAATGGAGCTAACTTTTCTCTGAGCTTAGGATTTGTAAGGCACTAAAATTAACTATAGCTTGGGGGCGGGGGGAGGGGGGAAGAAAAAAAGGGGGGATGAGTGGTTCAAGAAGTCAAGGCGATGCACTTTTCTTTCAGCCCTGCCGTGAAGATCCTTAGGAAACCCAAGAACAGCAGGTTCATCTTGCTTGGTCCCACCCCCACTGCAGAGCAGAGGCTCCCGAACCATGGCAAAGTGGGTTTGGGGGACAAGAGGCATGGAGAGTGGAGAGCCAAGCATGAGCCCAGGTCCTCTGGATTCAACTCAGAACAGAAAGCACTCCCCACACCTGGGCAGGTCCCAGGCCTGGGCTGGGACAGGATTCAACCCTGAAGTGTCTTCTCTAAGGACATGGTTTTCTTGAGGCAGAGGTGGGGGAAGGCTGTGGTGGGCCCACAAGCCCGACCAGGAAGGAGGAAGGGGCAGGACGTTGCCAAGGACGACAGCGAGAACTTTGGAATCGGACCTGGCTTTGGCACAGCACGTCTTGGGCCCGCCCACCCCGTCTGTTGCCCTCCTGAGAGCCCAGGGATAGAGAGGAGGCTTTCTCCCTTCTCTCCGAGCTCTTCTGGATGACAAGCAAGGGCTGTGCCACTCTGGGGCAACCCCTTTAGACAAACCTGAGCCCGGCTGACAACCTAACGTGGAGCCTTCGGACTCAACTACTGAATCTCAAGTACTTTAGCGATGCTGAACAGGAAGCCAGGAAAACAACAGGGACCGCCTCTCCAGCACCTCGGCTGAGACAGGTGCTTGGCTCAGAGGACGACAGGCAGCAGGCAGATAGCATTGCCCCCTTTCAACAGATGAGGAACCAGGCTCAGAGGGGTTGAGAGACTCGCTGGGAGTCACACAGCTGAGTGGCTGAACTGGAAACTGGAATCAGGTGTGTCTGACTCCAATCTCACATCCTTTCCACCCCACTCGGCTGCCCCTGGAAGCTGGGAGCAAGCTGTTGGGGCTCTCTGGGTGGGATTTCTGGAGGGGTTTCTTTCTGAAAGTGTGGATTTGGTAGAGCAGCCAAGCTTGAATGAAGGGAAGATGCCTCCTGGCCCTGGGGACAGGGTTCCACCCGCGTGTCCATCTCCCTCGAACGGGCTCCAGCTCAGTGCCTGGCAGCCTTGCAGATCTTGTCGTAGACTTCAGGGAAGGCGTCCTGGCAGCCGAGCTGCTTCCGCAGCCTGTGGTACAGGGAGCCATCGAACATCTCCCAGAACTCCTCCCTGTCCATGTAGCAGTCGGCGTAGAGCATCTGGAACCTGCGGAGCAGACACAGTACTGAGGGTTCAAGGCAGGGGTTTGGGGGCTGCGGAGAGGAAGGGGAGGCAGAGAACCCCAACATCCCTAACACGTTCTGCAGGGCTGGATGCACTTTTGGGGGCTTTTCTTTGTTTAGACCCCTAACGAGCCAGTGGTTGAGGTTGATGCAGGAATTCTTATCTCTGTTTCGCAGATGGGGAATCTGGGCTCAGAGCCTTAGGTGGCAGCAGAGGCAGAGTCAGGAGTAGAAGGCGGTGCATTACACGGCCGCCTGCCTCCCTGATGGGGTCAGCCGGGCGCATTCTTTCTCTTTCTTGATACTCAATAAACTGCACATACTCCAAGTGTACAGCCTGACGCTACTGGGATACACTGTACAACACGGAGAAGAGAGCCTCTGTGTGTGTGTGTGTGTGTGTGTGTGTATATATATATATATATATACACATTTTTTTTGGTCTTTTTAGGGCCACATCAGTGGCATACAGAGGTTCCCAGGCTAGGGGATGAATGGGAGCTGTAGCCGCCAGCCTACGCCAGAGCCACAGCAATGCGGGATCTGAACCGTGTCTGCAACCTACACCATAGCTCACAGCAACGCTGGATCCTTGACCCACTGAGCAAGGCCAGGGATCGAACCTGCATCCTCATGGATGCTAGTCAGATGCATTTCCACTGAGCCACAACAGGAACTTCAAGAGAGGCAACATTTTAGAGCAACTTTAAAAATCATGAATCATCATATTGCACACCTATAGCTTATATATACTATTGTACATCAACTTTCCCAAAATCAATAAAACAAGCAAAAAAAAAAAAAGTAAATTGAAATAGAAAGTGTACAACCCGATACCTTTGAGATATGTTCATAACCTTGAAACCATCACCTCAGTCCAGGTAACAACCCTATCCATCCCCCCAAACTGTCCTCACGCCCCTAATTCCCCAGTGTGGTCCATCACCCTCCGCTATCCCAGGCAGACTTGCTTTCTGTCGCCATGGGCTCATTGGCATTTTCTGCCATCGAACTGAACATGTATGTTCTATATATAGAGAGAATCATGCAGCACTCTTTTTCCCTGGCTTTTCAGTCAGCACCGTTATTTTGAGATTTGCCCGCAACGACCACACTATTCCAGGATGTTTCTGAGCCAGGCTCGGTCCCAGGTCTCTGCGTGGCTTTCATGGCCAGGAGTCCCTCCCTCCTTAGCTTTGGTCTCCAACCTGGAGTGGGAGGGAACCCCACGGGTTTCTGGCTCCAGTGCTGGAGGAGGAAGGAGATATGGGAAGGGGAGGGACCAGCACGGCAATTCGGCCTCCTTAGGATCCCTCCCCCTTCCTTCCCGATCAGAGGGGGTCGAGGGATGGGATCAGACAGGTCGCTCAGCACCCGGGCCTAGCTGTGCAGCTGGCCTGCCCTGGCCTTCCCCGCGTCTCCCGGAGCAGTGCTCTGCGCCGATGGCCACACTCGAGCCACTTGCTCACCCATGCACACTTCGGACGAACTTCTCCAGCTGCCGCATGCAGGACCTGGCTTCAAAGTGTTTCACCCGCGGCTCCCCGTAGGCGCCAATGTCGACATAGAGCTCGGCCTCGTCTCCCTTGGGATGCACCAGGCCTGGCTGGCTGGGCAGGATGAACGGGCACAGCCAGATAGGGTAGACCTGGAGGGCCAGGGGAGGGGGTGTGGGTGCTTTTCCTCCCACAGGCGCAGGCTCCTGGCAGACCCGCCCCCCCCCCCCCCCCCCCCCGCCAGAGGCTCTGCAGAGCTTTGGGGGGAGGGGCGCGGAGCCCCGCCTCCAGGGCTCAAAGAGCCACGCCCACCTCCTCCCCACCAGCCGCTCACATGGATGTCGTTGTGGAAGGTGTGCAGGGCCCTTGACAGGCACTTCATGGGCACCAGCATGTCCTGCACCACGTGGTGCTGCTCGTACAGCTTGCGCAGCGTCTCGCCCTGGGTCAGCTTCAGGAGGGAGATCTTGGGGGGCACCATCCAGCCAAAGAGGTAGCGGAAGACGGGGTTGTTGCCAAAGGGGATGATGTCCTGAAAGGCAAGGGTTGGAGAGGGAGAGAAACACCCTTAGCTCCTGAGCCCTCAAAGTCAAGGGCATTCCCTCATTCAGTAGACAACTACAAGGGGCCAGGTTCTGGGCTGGTTGCTGGGGACACCCAGATCATTGAGATGTGGCCCCCGACTTCGGGTGTGGAAGAGCCGGGCCACAGGATCACAGTGGGAAGGGTGACAGAGAGATGCAGAGGCAGCTCATAAAAGGGTCCACATCACTAGTCAGGGGTGGTGTCCCAAGAAAGCCACCTGCTAAGATTCCCTGGCTGTGTGACTGTGACTCCTCCCCCTTCTCTCCCGGAATCACCTCCTCCAATCACCAGCCTACTCCCATGACCAAGGGAGGGGCCTGGCTGCTCTTTTCTCAGTTAGATCCCACCTCCCGCAGGCAGCAGGAGCTCAGTGAATAGCCCGGCTTTTGTGGTTCCCTTGGTTGTCTTTGGAAAAGCCAAGCATGCCCACAGCAGAAATCCCCCCCAAGGCTAAGCCTCCTTTCACGTCCCTGACCCTGTTTCCCTCCCAGCCCTGACTCCACTACTGTTAGGAATTATTTGTGTAGCCTTCTAGAGGCATTCGATGCAGACAAGGCCATGGGCTTATTCTCCCCCCACCCCACCCCACTCATCAATGGCAGCATCCACTAGCCTTTCTGCTTACCACTCTATCCTGCATCAGCACACAACACTTCTGCATTCTTTGTCCTGGATGCACAACACTGCACAGGCGTAGCTTGTTTCATTGCACTTGTGATCTATGATCGATGTCACTACTCCCACTTGCTGACGTCTCAGCATTTTTTTAGCAGTAAAGCATTTTTAAATTAAGGTATATACATTTTAAGAGACGTAATGCTAGCATATACTTAACAGGCTACAGTACAGTATAAACATAACCTTTACATGCAGAAAAAAATCTGTGTGACTCACTTTATTCTGATTGCTTTATTGCAGTGGTCTGGAACCCAACATGCAATATCTCTAAGACCTACCTAATTGCAGGGACCCACAAACTTTGGTTCCTGACCCACCCTCTGGTTTTGTAAATGAAGTTTCATTGGTTTTTTTTTTTTTTTTTTTGGTCCTTTAGGGACACACCTCTGGCATATGGAGGTTCCCAGGCTAGGGGTCCAATCAGACCTGTAGCTGCCGGCCTACACCACAGCCACAGCAATGCAGGATCTGAGCTGTGTCTGCAACCTATACCACAGCTCATGGCCAACACCTGATCCTTAACCTGCTGAGCGAGGCCCAGGACCGAACTCACATCCTCATGGATGCTAGTCGGTTTAGCTAACTGCTGAACCACGACGGGAACTCCTGAAGTTTTACTGGAACACATCCATGCCCATTCATTGACATCTTATCTATGGCTGCTTTTCCGATTGCAAGGGCAGAGAAGTTCTTAGAGACACCACATGGTCCACAAAATCCAAACTATTATATAAACCTTTTATAGAGAATGTTTGCTGACCTGTGCTCTACTGCATGGATAAACCCCAATTTATTTAATATTCTGCACTGATGGGCATTTCGATTACTTCTAGACCATTCAATCCAATGAATGTCCTTTGTACAAATCTTCTTGGTTTTTTGTTTTCTGTGTTTTTTTTTTTTTTTTTTTTTGGCTGCACCTGTAGCATGCAGAAGTTCCCAGGCCAGGGATCAAACCTGCGCCACAGCAGTGACCCGAGCCACTGCAGTGACAACACAGAATCCTTAACCCAGTAGGCCGCCAGGGAACTTCCATTTTGTCCACTTACACATACATTTATTTGTAAGATAAATTTCTAGAAATGGAAAATTCTAGTTCAAACTCTGTACAATTTTTTTTGTTTGTTTTGGCTTCTTATGGCCGCACCCACAGCATTTGGAGGTGCCCAGGTTAGGGGTCCAATTGGAGCTACAGCTGCCAGCCTACTCCATAGCCACAGCAGTGCCAGACAGCTTATGCCAACACTGGATCCTTAACTCACTGAGCAAGGCCAGGGATTGAACCCACAACCTCATGGTTCCTAGTTGGATTTGTTTCCACAGCACCATGACAGGAACTCCAGTGTGTATGTTTTTTTTTTTCTTTTTTTGTCTTTTTAGGGCCGCACCCACAGCATATGGAGGTTCCCAGGCTAGGGGTCTAATCAGACCTGTTCCTATCGGCCTATGCCAGAGCCATAGCAACGCCAGATCCGAGCTGCGTCTAAGACCTACACTGCAGCTCACAGCAACACCGGATCCTTAACCCACTGAGTGAGGATAGGGATGGAACCTGCAACCTCATGGTTCCTAGTCGGATTCGTTAACCACTGAGCCACGACGGAAACTCCCTTGTTCTCTTTCTCATGTGCGCTCATGTACTTCACTGGCTTCTTTTCCAGTCTCCTAAAACCCTCTGCTCTTACTATTTACAGTAGCCAAGACATGGAGGCAGCCTCGATGTCCATCAACAGAGGAATGGATAAAGAAGATGGAGTACATATACACGGTGGAATATTATTCAGTCATAAAAAAGAACAAAATAATGCCATTTGCAGCAACACGGATGGACCTAGAGATGATCATACTAAGTGATATGTATGCTATCACTTACGTGTGGAATCTAATAAACACGATAAAAAAGAACTCATTTATAAAACAGTAACAAGCTCACAGATTTTGAAATCAAACTTATGGTTACCATAGGGGAAACGTGTTGGGGGAGGGATGAATTAGCAGGATGGGAATACCGTATACACACTACTACACATCAATCAGGTAATTAACAAGGACCTACTGGAACAGCACAGGGAAATCTACTCCATAGTCTGTAATAACCTATATGGGAAAAAAGAATGGCTATATGTATATGTATATGTATAATTGATTCACTCTGCTCTGTACCTGAAACTCATAAAACACTGTATGCCAACCACACTCCAATTAAAAACCCTGCTTTTGACCAAACCACATCTACAACTTGAACACTGCTCTTGGCAGGGATAAAGAACGACTCTAGGGTCTTGTGCCTTTGGCAAACCTTTCCACTAGCTGCTTTGGGCCTGGACATGGCCCAGAGGAGGACTCACAGGGAGTAGGGAAGCCCAGAGCTCCCCAGGCCTTGAAGAACACAACCCTCTACCCCCCACCCCTCCACCCCTGCCCCATCACCTTCTGCCTGAGAGATCTAGTCCATGACTTGAACTGACCCGACACCTCCTCCTAGGAGACCACCAGGTCTCATTCCTTCATGCCGCACATCCCTGCTGGACTCCATCACCACTGTCGCCCCACCCCCCAAAGCCCTCCCCGTGCTCCCTCCTGGTCTAACACCAGCAACCTTCTCGTCTTCTCCTTGCCCTTAGCTGGAACCTGGCTGTCCCCTGCAGCCTTCTGAGGTGGTATCATTTTTTTCTCCATGACCCTCTAGGGTAGACGAGGCGAGGTGGCCTCCTCCTGGCCCCTCGTGGTGGCTTCTAGATCTCTGGCCCTCCCCCGCTTCTCAGCAAATCCTCAGTGACTTTGCAGCACACGTCCAAAAACCTCTTGCCACGTCACCGCCCATTCTCGGATCCCAGCTACTTTCTTCAACGCTGATCTGACCACTGATGTGACTCAACATCCACCCCGAGGCTTGCTCCCATGCACCAGCCTCCTTTTTACCTCCAGAGACTGTATCTTCACCTGGCCTCCACCTCAACTCAGGTCACACTCCAGAGCAGCGGAGAACAAACTCTAGCCCGTGAGGATCTGCTGTGCAAGCCGAATCCAGCCTGCTGGCTGAGTCTGGCTCCTGCCTGTTTTTTGTGCTTGTTTGTCTTTTTTTCCTTGGTCTTTCTGAGGCCACACCTAGGCTAGGTTCCCAGGCTAGGGGTCGAAGTGGAGCTGTAGCCTCTGGCCTACACCGCAGCCACAGCAACACCAGATCCGAGCAGTGTCTGCAACCTACACCACAGCTCACAGCAATGCCAGATCCTTAACCCATTAAGCAAGGCCAAGGATTGAACCTGTGTCCTCATGGATACTAGCCGGGTTTGTTAACCCCTGAACCACGATGGAACTCCCTGTCTGGTTTTATAAACAGTTTCACTGGAGCAAAGTAAAGCACATTTATTTGCTCGTGGCTGTCTTTGTGCTACAACGTCAGTATTAAGCAACTCTGACAGGACCCATGACCTACGGAGCCTAAAATTCTTGCTCTTTGGCCCTTTAAGAAAGTTTTCTGAGAGGTTTCCTTGTGGCACAGAGGGTTATGTATCCAGCATTGTCACTGCAGCGGCTCTAGTCACTGCTGTGGTGAGGGTTTGATTCTTGGATTGGAAACTTCCACATGCTGTGGGGGAAGCAGGAAGAAAAGAGGGGAAGGAGGAGTTCCCGTCGTGGCTCAGTGGTTAACAAATCCGACTCGGAGCCATGAGGTTGCAGGTTTGATCCCTGGCCTCGCTCAGTGGGTTAAGGATCCAGCGTTGCCGTGGCTCCAATTCGACCCCTAGCCTGGGAACCTCCATATGCCGCGGGAGCAGCCCTAGAAAAGGCAAAAAAAAAAGAGGGAGGAGGGAGGAAGTTAGTTCATCGACCTCTAGATGTTGACATATTGTCTATATTTATTGCCTCTGCTGCCTTGGAGAAAAACACACAATGCCAGGGCTGTGAGTTTATTCAGCATCTTACTGAGACTCTAGCCCGGGAGATCCCCTCTCACACAGCCCCGAAGTCAGGAGCCACGTGATTTGGGCCAAAGGAACTCGTAATCAAGCAGACGGGCTGGGTGGCAGGTTGCTGCTCCTTACGAGGAACAGATGTCTTAATGGTTTTAATGCTTTTCTAAGTAGGGTACGATGCCAAGAATTTGAGTGCATACAATTCTCTCCTCAAAATATCTAAGTATCTCGGAGTTCCCATCGTGACGCAGTGGAAGCAAATCCGACTAGGAACCATGAGGTGGCGGATTCGACCCCTGGCCTCGCTCAGTGGGTTAAGGATCCGGTGTTGCTGTGAGCTGTGGTGTAGATCGCAGGTGTGTCTCGGATCCAGCGTGGCTGTGGCTGTGGTGTAGGCCGGCGGCCACAGCTCCGATTCAACCTCTAGCCTGGGA
Source organism: Phacochoerus africanus (assembly GCF_016906955.1). Lineage (NCBI taxonomy): Eukaryota > Metazoa > Chordata > Mammalia > Artiodactyla > Suidae > Phacochoerus > Phacochoerus africanus. The sequence goes on along the minus strand of NC_062551.1, from coordinate 157,029,113 downwards.
ACTTCCATATGCTGTGGGTGTGGCCCTAAAAAGACAAAAGACAAAAAAAAAAAAAAATCTAAGTATCTGCAGGTCTGTTCTGCCAGTTCTCCCAGAGCACAGACTGCCTCATTCCTGATCTTCACCCTGAATTCCTTTCAGGGCATGTGGAAGGCCAGCAACTGCGGTGAGCAATGACTTCATTCTTGTAGAACTGGATGGCAGGCAACATACCTCAGCTGGCAACTCCATAGTTTCAATTCCAAGCGTTCGCTTCCAGCCACCACTACTTCCCGAGCCTGCTGCTCAAGCCCTCCAGCGCCCTGACTTCAGCTCCTCACCGCAACTGGGGGGCCACCCTATCTATCCGTCCATGCAGCCCATGCACCCTCACTGCTCCCCTGAGCTGGCTCAGACTTCATTGTCATCAGGTCCTGGTTTCCGCAACCCCGCCCCGCTTGTTACACTCATCTGTAAAACGTCAACCACATTTACATCTATCATTTCCCTATTCTGTGCCCCATCCACATGGCTGAGTGTGCGAAAACCCAAAACCACCAGGGGCCGTCTCACTGTAAATTTTTCTGTTTTTTTCTTTTTAATTTTTTTAAAGTATCGTTGGTTTATAATGTCGTGCCAATTTCTGCTGTACAGCAAAGTGACCCTGTTATACATATATATACATTCCCTTCTCTGTGAATTCTTTTTTTTTTTTCTTTTGTCGTTTTAGGGCCACACCTGCAGCATATGGAAGTTCCCAGGCTAGGGGTCCAATTGGAGCTGCAGCTGCCAGCCGTGGCCAAAGCCACAGCCACAGCCACCACAGATCTGAGCTGCATCTGCGACCTACACCACAGCTCACAGCAACCCACTGAGCGAGGCCAGGGATCAAACCCGCATCCTCATGGATACTAGTGGGGTTCTTAACCTGCTGAGTCACAACAGGAACTCCTCACTGTTGATTCTTGATCATGAATCTTTCTCGGGCCCCAGTTGACTCATTTCCTGCTCTCTTATCTCCTCTCTCCACCATCTTTCAACAATCTCTCGCCCCCTCATCTAGAACCCGTTTGGCTGGAATCCCCGTTTCTCACTTCACTGAGAGAACAGAAGCTATGGGAAGAGAACGCCGACATCCCCCCCCACCCCCCCGCCCCGTGGTCCCCCTGCTTGTAGCAGCTCTTCTGTGCCAACACTTGCTCCAGTGGGTGAATCTCCAAGATCTCACTTAAAGGTAACCTCCCCACCTGAGCCCAGGATCTGTGCATCCTCTTCCTGGCTCACCCTGTAAGCAGGCCCTCTCCCCTACCAAGCTGGCCCATCGACGTGCTGCCACCGCCCCCTTCTGGCAACAGTCCCACAAATAACTTCTCTCCATCCTACGTCCCCTCCAGCTACCACCCTATTTATTTCTCTGCTTCCCCACACGCTGAGCCTTCCCAGATTTCCATGTCCGACGCCTCCACTTCCTCGTCTCCGTTCTCTTTTGAACCTGCTGGTCAGGCTCTCAGCCCCCTGTGGCTCCAGGGCATCAGTGACCTTTCCATGACGAAGACCAGACGTCACTCTGTTGCCTTCTGCTCACTCAGGGGCCTTGGACAGAGTTCCTCATCCTCCTGCCTGACACACGGTCCTCACGTGGCTTCCAGGACGCCGGGCCCCTGGGTTCTCCTCCCCTGTGACTGAGAGCTCTGTCTCCTCTCCCAGGGGGGCTCCTGCTCCCCCGACCTGCAACGCTTGGCTCTGGGACGTCTTGTCTCCAATCCGCCTCCGTCATCTAGCCCCACGGCTTTCCTGACCATGGCTCTGCTGATGCCACCTGCAGTGATGTGTTCCTTCTGCCCTGCAGTCCTGACACAGGAGCCAGCTCTCCCACCTGGCTGTCTGAAAGGCATCTGATGCGGGCATGACCCCCAGCAGACTCCTGGTTTTCCTCCCAGCCCCTCCCGCTGTTGCCCATGGCAGTCAATGGCACCTCGGCTCACCCACGGCTTGGGCTCCCAACCTTGGAATCACACCCAAACCCAATTGGTCTGCAACTCCCTTTGGTTTGGTTCAACCTTCACGGTACCTCCCAGACCTGGGATTTCTTTCTTCCTCCACTGCTACCACTCGGGAAAACAGAAATCAACCCCTCTCCACCCTTCCACTCATGCCAACCCCACCCTAGCCACTCTCGATCTAGCAGTCAAAATTATTCTTTTAAAGCAAAACTCAGGTCATATCACCTTTTTGCACTAAGCCCTCCATGGGCTTCCTTATCCCACAAAGGCAAAATAAAGTCCTCCCTTGACCTACAAGACCCACCCGATCTAGGCTCCAGCTGCTGTTTGGCCTCATTCTCTACCATGGGTCTAGCTCAAGGGCCTTCTTGCTATTTTCAAAAACTTACATGCCTTGGAGTTCTCGTCATGGTTTAGTGGGTTAAGAACCTGACTAGTATCCATGAAGATGCCTGTTCGATCCCTGGCTTCGCTCAGTGGGTTAAAGGATCCAGCACTGCTATGAGCTGTAGTGTAGGTCACAGACGTGGCTCAGATCCCACATTGCTGTGGCTGTGGTGTAGGCTGGCAGCTGTAGCTCTGACTGGACCCCTAGCCTGGGAACTTCCACGGGCTGCAAATGCAGCCCTAAAAGGCAAAACATAAAAAAGATGTTATCAAGAAAGTGAAATACGGGAAACCACAAAGAAAACAAAAAGACAACTTACAGAATGGGAGAAAATAGTTTCAAATGATGCAACTGACAAGGGCCTAATCTCTAAAATATACAATCAGGAGTTCCTGTCGTGGCGCAGTGGTTAACGAATCCGACTAGGAACTATGAGGTTGCGGGTTCAGTCCCTGCCCTTGCTCAGTGGGTTAACGATCCGGCGTTGCCATGAGCTGTGGTGTAGGTCGCAGACATGGCTCGGATCCTGCGTTGCTGTGGCTCTGGCGTAGGCCGGCGACTACAGCTCCGAATAGACCCCTAGCCTGGGAACCTCCATATGCCGTGGGAGCGGCCCAAGAAAAGGTAAAAAGACAAAAAAAATAAAATAATAAAATAATAAAATAAAATAAAATATACAATCAACTTATACAACAGCAAAAAAGCTAACAACCCAATTGAAAAATGGGCAAAAGACCTGAATAGGAGTTCCCGTCATGGCGCAGAGGAAATGAAATCTGACTAGGAACCATGAGGTTGTAGGTTCGATCCCTGGCCTTGCTCAGTGGGTTAAGGATCTGCAGTGTAGGTCACAGACCCCTAGCCTGGGATCCTCCATATGCCACGGGTGCAGCCCTAAAAGGACAAAAAGATCAAAAGAAAAAAAAAAAAGAAAAAAAAGACCTGAAGAGACATTTCTCCAAGGAAGATGTACAGATAGCCAACAAGTACATGAAAAAATGCTCAACATCCCTGATTATGAGAGACATGCAAATCAAAACTACCTTGAGATACCACCTCACACCAGTCAGAATGGTCATCATTAATAAGTCCACAAATAACAAGTGCTGGAGGGGGTGTGGAGAAAAGGGAACCCTCCTGCACTGTTGGTGGGAATGTAAGCTCGTACAACCACTATGGAGAACAATATGGAGGTGCCTTAGAAAACTATACATGGAACTTCCATATGACCTAGAAACCCCACTCTTGGGCATATATCCAAACAAAACTTTCCTTAAAAAAGACATGTACCTGCATGTTCACTGCAGCACTATTCACAATAGCCAAGACATGGAAACCAAATGTCCACTGAAAGATGATTGGATTAGGAAGATGTGGTATATGTGCACAATGGAATACTACTCAGCCGTAAAAAAGAATGAAATAATGCCATTTGCAGCAACATGGATGGGACTAGAGACTCTCATCCTGAGTGAAATAAGTCAGAAAGAGAAAGACAAATACCATATGCTATCACTTGTATCTGGAATCTAATATATGGCACAAATGAACCTTTCCACAGAAAAGAAAATCATGGACCTGAAGAATAGTGAGGGGAAGGGGGAGGGAATGGGATGGACTGGGAGCTTGGGGTTAATAGATGCAAACTATTGCCTCTGGAATGGATTAGCAATGAGATCCTGCTATATAGCACTGGGGACTATGTCTAGTCACTTTGATGGGGCATGATAATGTGAGAAAAAAGAATGTATAGATGTATGTGTAACTGGGTCACCATGCTGTACAGTAGAAGAAAAAAAAACCTGTATTGGGGAAATAACAATTTAAAAAAAGGAAAGTGAAAGACAACCTACGGAATGGGGAGAAATATTTGCAAACCACATATTTGATAAGCATCTAGTATTCAGAATATATACTGACCTCTTACAACTCACCAACAAAGATGAACAACCCAACCAAAACTGGGCAAAGGATCTGAATAGACACATCGCCAAAAAAAAGTATACAAATGGCCAACAGGCATGTGGAGGGATACCCAACATCATTTAGTCATTAGGAAAATGCAAATCAAAATCAGTCAGATTCCGTTTCATACCCACTAGGATGGCTACAGTGAAAGGGAAGGAAGGAAGGAAGGAAGAGAGAGAGAGAAAGAAAGAAAAGAGAGAGAGAGAAAGACAGACAGAAAGAAGCTGGAGTTCCCGTCATGGCTCAGTGTTTAATGAATCTGACCAACAACCATGAGGTTGCAGGTTCGATCCCTGGCCTCGCTCAGTGGGTTAAGCATCCGGCATTGCCGTGAGCTGTGGTTTAGGTCGCAGACGTGGCTTGGATCCCATGTTGCTGTGGCTGTAAGCGTAGGCTGGTGGCTGCAGCTCCGATTATACCCCTAGCCTGGGAACCTCCATGTGCTGCGGGTGCGGCCCTAGAAAAGACAGAAAAACAAAACAAAAAAAAAGAAGCAACAAGCATTGGTGAGAATACAGAGAAACTGGCTTCATACACTGCTGCTGGGAATGTCAATTGGCCCGGCCACTGTGGAAAACGTTTGGCAGTTCCTCAATACGTTAGACACAGAATTATCACAACCCAGCAGTTCCATTCCTGGGCCAGACCACCAAACAACTGAAAACTAGTACTCAAACCAACACCTGTACCTGAATATTTACAGCAGCACTATTAACAATGAGATAGGTGGAACCATCCCAAATGTCTACCAGCAAATGAGTGGAAAACTGTGGTGCACCAGACGATGGAGTAGTATTCAGCCACAAAAAAGGAAAGAAGGACTGATCCCTGCCACAACCTTGAAAACACACCTAGGGGAAGAAGCAGCCTGGTGCAAAAGGCCACAGAGCGGATGCTTCCAGGTATATCAAATGTCTAGAAAAGCTAAGTCCATAGAAGTGGAACACAGACTGATGGTCACCAGAGTCTGGGAAAAAAGAATGGGGAGTGACTGCTTATGGGTGCAGGGTTTCCTTTGAGGATGAAAATGCTTTGGAACAGGATGGAGGTCGTTGATGCAGAGTACCACGAATGTACCAAAGACCACGGAACTGCATACTTCAAAAAAGTTAATTTCATGTTTTCACTTCGGTTTTTTAAAAAAGGAAAAACAGCAACCCACCCAGCCCATGTGCTCTGTTCTGGCTCTTCCTGTGCCTGGAGCACTGGGTCCGAGTCCTGCCTGGCCTGTTCTTCCTATGTTCAGATCCCTGGTCATAAGACATCACCCAAGAGCCCCCCCCCCCCCGCCCCCGGCCCCCTATTTATTTACTTACTTAATTTTTGGCCACCCATGTCCCCAGGCAGGTGGAAGTTCCCAGGCCAGGGATCGAACCTGCGCCACAGTATCGATCTGAGCCACAGCGACAATGCCAGATCCTTATGCCACCAGGGATCTAACCCCCTTTTTAAAATTTCACTGCCCCGTATCCCTCATCCCTAACTGTAAATTCTCCCTCACATGTCAAGGCCATGCTTGACAGCCTCCAACCCTAGGCAGAACCAGCCTTCTTGTTCCAGTGGCCCTTTGCAGAGCAGAGTCTGTCTGCTTGGCTAGGCTACAGGTCCTCAAGGATGGAACAGATCTGTGTTCCCCAAAGCACCCAGACCAGCGCCGCACCCTCCAGCACAGGCAGGTGCTCGGGGAGAGCCCGCTGCTTTAAGAGAAGGTGGCCGTTCCCGCAGCAGGGAACACTGCGTTGCTGGGCAAGAGGCTGTTCTGCTTCCCTAGGATGAAGCTGCTCTTTCCTCAAAAGGCAGGGGAACCTGTGGCTACAGTGTGAACCACCCCAGTTCCCTGCCCTGCCCAGCCTGGAGGAGCCAGGACTAGCAGGAAATCCGAGCCTCACCTGGAGCTCCCAGAAGATGCTGCGCGTGTGGCGGTGGTAGTAGTGTCTCAGGGGGATGTATTCCAGGCCCTCTTGGTTTGTCTTCAGGTAGTTCTCCACGTGCTTGAAGAACCACGGCTTATAGTAGTTGCCAATGCTATTCAGCTGAAATGACAGAGGGCCCTGTGTCAGGCTGCAGACAAGCAGCAGGTGCCACCAGGGGCGTAACAGTGATACCTGGCTTCTGTTCAAGCACTCCTGGCCTTTCCAGGGCTCTTTCATGTCTATTATTGCCTGGAGGCTCTTGAAAGCCCGGAGAGGTTAAGCCCAGCGGGCGTTCTCTAGCACAGAGGGCAGAAGCTCAAAGAGGTTACGTGGGGTGCCGGGGGCCCAGCAGCGAGCTCCCAATAGTCTGGAGGGCTCAGGCTGCTGCTCCCTCCCAAGGAGAGAACACACAACACAGAGCTCCATGCATGCAGGCTCCTCCCAGCCCCTTTCCCTGGGGCTGACACAAATGCTGAGCGGGGGCATCCTTCCCACCGGGTCCCATGGTTGGCAGCACTCACTGACCCAAGATGCTCTCCCTGCTGCCCTGGGCCCTGCTGCACATCTCCAGGCTCAGCACCCCTCCAGCAGCCACCACCAGCAGAGGGAGCTCACAGCAAAGCGACATGCTCCGGGGGCCTGGGGTCTAAGCCTAGATCTTCTCTTGAGCTAGTAGCTTCTTCGGTCTTAAGTGGCACCGAGTGTGTGCTTTGAGATGGCTTAGCATCTCTGGGCCTCAGCTTCCTCACCCATGAAAGGAACTGCAGGTAGATGCTCTGAGAGAGGCAGGGCAGCCCAGAAGGGTCACAGGCTCCAAGGTGGGCATCGGAGGGCAGACCCCAGCCCAGTAACTCACTGGCCGTGTGATCTTGGGTGGGCCAAGCTTGTTTCTTCACATGTAAAAATACATATTTTGCGGAAGGTGTGGGCGTTTTTTTGTTTGTTTGTTTTTTGCCTTTTATGGCCACACCTGCAGCATATGGAAGTTTCTGGGCTAGGGGCAGAATTGGAGCTGTATCCTACACCACAGCTCATGGCAACGCCGGATCCTTAACCCACTGAGCGAGGCCAGGGATCGAACCTGTATCCTTATGGTTACTAGTCAGATTCATTTCTGCTGAGTCACAATGGCAACTCCGGGACGTGACTTTCATTTCCAGCTATGGGACAGAGGTTTGGCAGGCGATAAGGCACTTGCTTACTGCAATATTTCTGTAGTCATTAAATATGAAGGCAGGTAACAATGTGCCGAAATGCTTATCACACTAAACCAGCAATTATAAACTTGAACTGGTGATCACGGCTGAAGGCAAACAAACCGAAACATGGCGCAAAGAGATGGTCAACCTTGAAAGTGACCCGAGAACTGCAAAAGAAAACAAGCTACTATTTTTATCCCTATCAGATTGGCAAAAACGAAAGAGTGATGCTACGCAGCGCTGGCAAGAAGGTAGAGGAAAGGCGTTCTCACAAACACTCAGGCCGCTGGAAGTGCACGGAAGCACACTGGGCTGGGGGCCATTCGGCCTTAGCTATCAATATGTAATGTGTTCGGGGAGTTCCCATTGTGGCTCAGCAGTAATGAACCTGACTAGTACCCATGAGGATGCAGGCGGGATCCCTGGCCTCGCTCAGTGGGTTAAGGATCCGGCATTACTGTGAGCTATTGGTTAGAAACCTGCGTTGCTGTGGTGTAGCCTGGCAGCTGTAGCGCCATCTGGACCCCTAGCCTGGGAACTTCCATATGCTGCAGGTGCAGTCCTAAAAAGCAAAAAATAACAATAATAATAATAATGTGTCCAACCCCCTGGGTCAGGAATTCCTTTTTTTGGACTCAATTCCACAGAAATGCATGTGAAGAGGCCAAGGATAGATGTGAGAGACTCTTACGCAAATTTTTAAGTGCAAAATATATTAAACAACATAAATGCTCATCAGGAAGTAATGAATCAGCCAATTATCTACAGGCGATAATGGGAACCATAGGATAAAATGAGGGCATGTACACACACACAAACAAGTGGTTACCCAAGGAGCATGCTTGGCAAGAGATGCATTTTAACTCTATATATATTTCAACATTGTATACTACTTTTACAAAAGTTTTTAAAAAAAATCTACACATCGAAAAGAGAAGAAATAAATCTATCAAACACATTAGCAAGAGCTGGCTTGGGTCGTGTTTATAGGTGGAGGCTTTTCTTTCCTTTTTTTTTTTTTTTTCCTAGGGCCGCACCCATGGCATATGGAGGTTCCCAGGCTAGGGACCTAATTAGAGCTGTAGCAACTGGCCTACATCACAGCCACAGCAATGCCAGATCTGAGCCACCTCTGTGACCTACATCACAGCTCACGGCAACGCCGGATCCTTTACCCACTGAGTGAGGCCAGGGATTGAACCCGCAACCTCATTGTTCCTAGTTGGATTTGTTAACAACGGGAGCCACAGTGGGAATTCCTTTTTTTTTTTTTGGTCTTCTTTCCTTTTACTTCTGTACATTTTCCTCTTGTGTTAAGGACCAATCCTTTCTCAATGGACAAGGAATGGCTATTAAAAATTACATAGCAGAGTTCCCACTGTGGCTCAGCAGTAACAAACCCAACTAAATCCATGAGGGTTTGATCCCTGGCCTTGCTCAGTGGGTTAAAGATCCGGCGTTGCCGTGAGCTGTGGTGTAGGTCGCAGACGAGGATTAGGTTCCGAGTTGCTGTGGCTGTAGGTTAGCAGCTGTAGCTCCAATTCTACCCCTAGCCTAGGAAATTGCAAAGGCAGCGGGTGCAGCCTTAAAAAAGAAAAGAAGAAAAAAATGACACAGCATACACCGAAGGGGTGTCAATCTGGATTCCGAGGCATCAATTCAATTACCCAAATCTTGGCTTTGTCACCTTGGAGAACTTGACATGGTCTCTTAGAGCCTCAGTTTCCTCATCTATAAAATGGGGTTACCATGAGGATCAAAAAATGATGTCTATCAAGAGACATGCATGTACCTGGCAGGTGGTAGGGGCAGAGTAAAGGGATGCTTCTGTCACTGCCCAAGACAGTCGAAGCTAGCTCCTGCTGCCCAAACCCCAGGCAGGCTGACCCAGGTCATGGCTTTGAGGGGAGTGGCTGCCAGGTCAGGGTGGGGGGGGTCAGGCGCCTGCCCAGCCTACCGGGGCCCCCTCCTCCTGCCCTACCTTGCCGGGCTCCATCTCGTCTGTCATGACCCCCGTCATGATGACAGCCTCATCCAGGGAGTAGAGAAGCCCTTCCACGAAGTGGTTCTCGGGCCGCTGGGACTCGCGGGTGAACTTGTCGCAGATGGCCTCCATGCCGCGTACTGGCTCAAAGCACAGCTTGACATACTTCTTGGCGGGGATGATGCGGATCTCGGCGGCCACCAGGAAGCCCAGGGTCCCGCAGGACCAGGGCACAGCATAGAACAGGTCTGAGTTTTCTGACTGTGAGGCAGAGTCAACACATGCTAAGAGTCTGGCCCCCCCCAAAGCCACAAAGCAGTGTGTCATCAGCAGGGCACACAAAACCCAGGGCCTGGGCTAAATGCCTGTCCTGGCACTGTGCGGGGCAGCCTGAATGAGGCCCTTCGCAACCGCCCCTTCTGGGCCTCCGTCCTCTCTCTGCAGCTTCAGCGTGAGACCTGACTTTACACGGCCCTGTAGCAGGGATGCCCACAGACAGCACATCCTCCCTCTTCCACGTGGGCAGTCCCTGGACCACCAGCCACCCAGGAGGAGGCCAGGATCAGCACCGCCCAGGGCCCCAAAATGAGAGACCAAGAGCCAGGGGTCCCAGGCCAGACTAGAGAGAGCTGAGTCCTTATGAAAGGTCACGGTCACCAGGGGACACTAAAATGGGCCATCAGTAACATGTGCAAAGTCTCAACCAGTCCCTTAGCTGCGAATCCCCCCTTCTCCCCACCCACAGCCCACAGAGGGCATTAACTTTCCCACTTGGACAGGGCAGGAAAGTGAGGCTCCAAGAGATGACGAAGGCTCCCCCCAAGTCACAGCAGCAGGGCTGGGGCTCAGGCAAGACCGCCTCAGATCTGATCCACCCTTCCTCCTGCCACACATCATCTGGCTCTGCAACTCTGCTTCCACCCTCATCGTTTCCTTGTTTGAGCAGCTGTCTTGGAGTTAGACAACTTTTCACCTGGCCGTCCGAACTCCGCTCCTTTGATTCTACTGAAGTTCCCTGTTGAGACGCCCAGCCTTGTCCAGGCTGTTACTCAGGCGACAGTCCTGGGTGGTCTCTGTTTCTGCTGAACGCCCTTAGAGTGGGAGCAGGAGCGGGTGCAGGTGTGGGTGTGGTGGGGAGCAGGGGGGCAGGGCTATGCTGGAACGGGGAGACCCTGCAGCAGGCTGGCAGAAGTCTCTGGAACAGCCAAAGCGGGCCAACCAATCCCTGTCTGGGCTGTATAATGACACTGTCAGCTGGCAGCAGTAAAAACCAGGCATCTGCCACAGGCCCGGCTCTGTGTGGGGGGTTTAACAAATGGCATCTGCTTTGTCCTCCTGACAAGGCGTTTGTCAGATGAGGAAATTGGGTCTCAGAGAAGGCAAGTTCTTCACACACGTTTGTCGCCCTTCTCTGCTGGTAATAACAGAGCAGAAGGCAGGGCCCAGGTGAGTGTTTAGGGAAATGTGCTTGAGCAGTGTGAATTCCGAAAGAGGCCTCTCTTGTCCAGACCAGAGCTCTCAAGCCTGGAGTCCTGCCCTGGGCTCTGTGGGGCCAACCACTCCGGTGGCTCAGAAACATCCGCTTCCAAAGGATCACACTGTCCCTTCTACCCTAGGCCCCCTGTGACATGCTCAGAGAGGTCCGAGTTTACTCAAACTTTCAATCCTGTCCTGCTCCTTAACTACCCGCGCCCTGCTCTGGGGCAGTGGAATTGCCTTTTATTTCCCCCAAACAGCCCCGCTTGGTGCTCTTGGCGACACCTCACAACACGGGGCATAGAATGCTGATGTTCAGGCCTGACTTTTTATGGTGACATGAATGGCTAAAGGTGTTGACCTGGGAGCCGGACAGGCGGGGGTGGGGTGGGGGTGGGGTGAACCCCAGTGGTGTAGGATTTAGCAGCTGTGTGATCTTGGGCAAGTTTACCCACCTCTCTGTGCTTTAGTTTCCTATCTGCAAAATGTGGCTTGTAAGAGTACCCACTTCATACAGCTGTTGAAGGACTAAATACCTTAAATCTACGAAGCATTACGACAGAGTCTGAGCACCTATCAGGGCCACAGAACCGGACTGGACAGGAGTATCTGAAATGAAGTATCCCCAGGGGTGCCACCTCCCAGGGGCCATTACTGCCCGGGGCAGGCTGGTGAGGACAGCCCCGGGCTCTGAACTCACCGGTGTGCATCGCACGAAGCTGCCATCGGCCAGCACCAGCTCGTAGGCCGTACAGATGTGCTGGAACAGGCCGTACTTGTGGGATGAAGACTCGATGCCTGTGCCCATGATCAATCCCCCTGCAGAGACAGGCGCGTTAGCCCAGCCGGGCTGGAGAAGGGCGCCTCGCCCGAGGGAGCCGGGGATGCTCATGCCATCCCAACCCAGAAACCTGTGTGCCCTCATTTTCATAGGGACCGTGATGACAGCGGGGGCTGGATGGGGGAGGCTGTGACCTGTGGGAGCAGTGAAAAGAACTGAAGGTGTTTCCCCTGGAGGAGAAAAGGCTCTGGGCCCTCGGACGCCACAGAAGAAGAGACTAGACTTATTCGGTGTGCTGCACGGGGCAGAACTGGAGCAATGGATACAAGCCACGGGGAAGCAGGTTGGAACCAGAGATTGAAATGTGCTGCCCGATGACGTGAGCTGTTCAGACATGGACTGGCAGGCCATGAGCGTCCTGTTTTTGGAGCTGGGTGAGCAGTGAGAGGGTGACTTCTGTCACAGACGCAACAGTGGTGGCGCCTGAACCTGACAGAAGGTGGGCTGAGGCCCCGCAGCCCTGAAGCTAGGACGGTCCGCGTCCTCACCCACTGTGAGGTCATCCAGCTCTGGCAACACAGGCAGAGTCCAGCCAATGGAGGTCAGCAGGGCGGTCACCTGACCCATGGTCACCAAGGGCTCCACACGGACAATCTGTTGGCACAAGGAGAGAGACCCTGGGTCACGAGGAAGCCGCCAGGCCTAACAAGGGCTTCTGCTTACAGAAGGTGTCATCCCCACTCCCCTCGAATAATCAACATAGGGGTTCCTACACGGCCTTTAGAGCCTCTTTCTAGAACATTCTACCGCCCCCTCCCCTCTTTTTTGGCAGCTCGTGGCATATGGGGTTTCTGGGCCAGGAATCAGATCCCAGCCACAGCTGTGACCCACACCACAGCTATGGCAACGACAGATCCTTAATCTGTGCCAGGTCAGGGGTTGAACCTATGTCCCAGTGCTCTAGAGACACCACCAATCCCGCTGCGCCACAGTGGAGACTCCAAGAACATTCCACAGCCTTTAATTACAGTGAATGGGGTGTGTGGCCCTGGGTTGGCTAGTATTTAGTCTTGTCCTTTCAAATACCTTTATACTTAATATTCAGCTCATTTTTCCTCTAGAAACATAAATATTCATTGATTTGAAAATCATTCATCCTAGTTCCTCCAAGTTGCCGACGTTAACACTGGAGTGTTATCTCCTTTCAGTCTTTTTCCACGCAGGTCACTATTGCTGTTTGTTATGTTTCAAGACAACACACACATACACTAGTACAAACGCATAGAACACATACTTTTTTTGTCTTGCTTTTAAAAATGTAATGCTATACTATGACCATGAATTGTTCCCAGGAAACATGACTTTTAATGGGTACATGAATATGCCATCAGGCAGACGTCTGCTTCCAGCCAAGATGGAGCAAAAAGAACCCGATTTACCCTGCTGCCTGGACAAAAAAAGACAAAATAGATGAAACAGGAGTTTTCAACACAGTGGATATCAGACAACAAAGCTAATGACTGTGGAGATGGGACACAAACAGGGTGAGCTCTGTGGATGCCCAGCTAACTGTCTGGAGTTAGGCAGTGCAGGGAAGGGGAGCCCAGTGGCCTCTGCGTCGAGGGCCCTAGAAGGCCAAAGGTGAATTGCATTTGCAGCACAGAGTACTGGGGAGCAGAGAACTGCACACAGAGAAAACCATGAAGTACGGCAAAGGGCCCACTGAACATTCAGCTGAGCACTGACCAGGGCATGTGCACACATGTGAGGAAATTACCTGAGGCCCAGCCCAGGTGAAGAGCCACCAGAGAAGAAAACAGGAAACAGTACCAAGGACCCACCCAGAGCAGAAAATCCTATCAGTCTCCCCAAACCAGACTGGAAAACCTCATGAGTCACAAAGCATTGGAGAGAGTACTCAGAATGATCCTGCCTCAGCAGCAGGGAATAATTGCTCCTAGATCACCTGCTGCTCTGAGCCCACCTGGAAAATCCAGACCCAACAGGATCAAACTGTTTCTCGTAACATGGCTCTAGCTCAGATCAAAGCTCAGGAGAATTTACAGGGATGCTAAAATATCCAGCACCCAAGAAGGTAAAAGTCATGATGTCTAGAATCCAATCAAAGTTTACCAGACATGTGCAGAGGCAGGAAGATGTGACCTATGATAAGGAGAAAAACCAGTGAATCTGCTGTGATAAAACAGACCCAGAATTGACACAGATATTAACATCAGCAAACAAGGACATGAAAATCAACTATTGTTACTGTATTCCCTCTGTTCAAAGAGTTAAGTAGAAACATTTAAAAGATAATGAAAAGATCCGAATCAAATTTCTAGAAATGAAAACCCCAATGTTGGAGATGAAAAACACATCAGTTGGGATAGACGGCAAATTAGACGCTGCAGAAGACGAGCAGTGAATTTAAATACACAGCAATAGAAACTATCCAAAGTGAAACACAGAGGGGGAAAAAAAAAAACTTTTCATGAGCAGCCTATCAGCGGCCTGAGTGGTGGAACAACTTCCAGTGGTCTACTATATGTGTAACAGCAGTCCTCAAAGGCGACAGAACAGGACAGAAAAAATATCTGAAGACGCATTGAGAACTATGTCTAGATACTCATATTGCAACAGAAAAAAGGGTGGGGGAAAAATGTATACATGTAAGGATAACTTGATCCCCCTGCTGTACAGTGGGGAAAAAAAAATCTGAAGACCTAATGACCCCCAAGGTTTCAAATGACTCCCAAGTGCAAGAAGTGTAAGGAAAACTATACTATGGCACATCATAGTAACTGCGCAAAACTAGTTATAAAGAGAAAATCTAAAAAGCAGCCAGAGGAAGAAAGATAAGGATGAGAAATTTCTTGTTAGAAATAATGCAAGCAGGGAGTTCCCGTCGTGGCTCAGTGGTTAACGAATCCGACTAGGAACCATGAGGTTGCGGGTTTGGTCCCTGCCCTTGCTCAGTGGGTTAACTATCCGGCGTTGCCGTGAGCTGTGGTGTAGATCGCAGACGCAGCTCGGATCCCGCATTGCTGTGGTGTAGGCCGGCGGCTACAGGTCTGATTAGATCCCTAGCCTGGGAACCTCCATAAAAAAGAGCAATAATGCCAGCAAGAAGACATTGAAGCATCTTTAAAGTACTAAAGAAAAAAAAAACGATCAACCTGGAATACCATACCCAGAGAAAATATCTCTCAAAAATGAAGGCAACTTTACACCCATTAGATGGTACCTGTGCCTAAGAATCAGCAATAATCTGGAGCAAAATAAATTAAGCTATACGGAGTTCCCATCGTGGCTCAGTGGTTAACAAATCCAACTAGGAGCCATGAGGTTGTGGGTTCGATCCCTGGCCTCGCTCAGTGGGTTAAGGATCTGGCATTGCCGTGAGTTGTGGCTCGGATCCAGCATTGCTATGGCTGTGGCGTAGGCTGGTGGCTACAGCTCCAATTCGATCCCTAGCCTGGGAACCTCCATATGCCTCGGGTATGGTCCTAAAAAGACAAACAAACAAACAAACAAATAAAAAACAAACAGCAGAATACACACTTTTAAAAAAGAGCACAAGCAGTATTAACACCAAGTAGACCATATTCTGGGCCATAAAGTAAGTTTCAAAACATTGAAATGCATTCTAATCATATAAAGCATATGTTCTGACAACTAAATCAGCAATCAGTAACAAAGATTCCTGGAAAACTTGCCAATATTTGGAACTAAACAACATGCTTCTAAAAAATCCCTGGATCAAAGCAGACATCAAATAGGAAACCAGGAATTCCCACCATGGCTTAGTGGAAATAAATCTGACTAGCATCCATGAGGATGCAGGTTCAATCCCTGGCCTTGCTCAGTGGGTTAAGGATCCGGTGAGCCATGGTTAATGAGCCATGGTGAAGGTCTCAGATGAGGCTCAGATCTGGTGTTGCTGTGGCTGTGGTATAGGCCAGTGGCTACAGCGCCGATTTGACCCCTAGCCTGGGAACCTCCATATGCCATGGGTGTGGCCCTAAAAAGACAAAAACAAACAAAAAACAAACCCAGAAAGCAGTTTAAACTGGATGAAAATGAAAAGATAGATCAAATTTTGGGGTGGCTCTAAAACAATGCTTGGGGAAAATTTACAGCAATACACATCAATATTAGAGAAAAAGAAAGGTTGAAGTCAATGACCTCAGCTTAAAAAACTAGACAAAGAAGAGTAAAATTAAACCCAAAGTCAGCGAAAGAAAGGCATTAACAAAGATCAAAACAGAAGTCAATGACATAAACAAACAAAAAAATACAGAAAAAAAATCAATGAAACTAAACGCTTGATCAGTAAAACTGATTAACCTCTAGCTAGACTGCTCAGGAAGCAAGCAAAGAGCGCAGACACAAATGACCAGTATCAGGAATGAAAGACGTGACATCTCTACAGATTCCACAGATGTTCACAGAACAGTCAGGGAATAGAAGAAATAACTTTATGTCAATCAATTACGCAACTTAGTTGAAATCAACAAATACCTTTAGAGACAAACTGCCAGAGCCTCACCAAGAAGAAACGAATAAGCTGAAGAGCCCTATATCTATTTAAAAAAACAACTTAATTTGTAGTAAAAAATCTGCTCATGAAGAGAACTCCAGGCCCATATGGCTTTTACTGGTTAGTTCCACTAATTCAATAAAGAAAAAAATACAAATTCTATACAAACGCCTCCAGAAAAATAAAAAGGAAGGAGTACTTCCAGTTCATTCTCATGGACTTATTATCATAAAGCTACAGTTATCGAGACAGTGTGTTAGCCTCATCCAGATGGACAAATGGATCAATAAAACCTAAGAGCCCAGAAACAGACCTGCGTACATGGGTGACGGATTTCAACCAAGGTGCAAGGGCAATTCTGCGGGGAGCCGAGAAGACGCAGGGACTCAAAAAAAGGCCTTTGACTGACGGCAGAAAAACGTGAAGCCAGGTTCCTAACCAAGGAAGGGAGCTCACCTGAACCGTACAAGCCCAACGAAGGTGGGCTTCTGGTCAGGATGAAAGCCTACCTGTAGGGTACAAGCCGAGGGCAGGCCTCAGGTTACACGGCTCTCATGTTGACGTCGATGGGGAAGAATTGGGGCTTTCCTGGGAAAACAATTTCCATGTTTGCGCTGGAGAACATGGATTGTTTCTCGGGTGACCTAGTCTTTCCTGTTGTTTTCTTTGGTATTCAGTTTTTCCTCAGTCTTTCCTGATCATTTGCTTATTATTCTTATTCCCCATTCTTCTTTTCCTGTGGTGATTTGTGATTTAACAAAATGACAACAATAATATAATAAGAATTTCATCCTGAAGGACTTCCCCCTATTTAAATCCAACTTAATTAAAACATAGTGTTTAACTCCTAACTAGTTATACGGTAAACTTTAGAGTTAGGATTTTAATGAGGTTCATAGAAGTTAGACATATATTATTCATGACCAAAAGACACCTAGCTATGAGTTATAGGAGCTTTTAAGTGATAGCTAGTTAAGTTGGTTGATATTTGCTTACACTGTCTCCCTGCCATAACACTTTAAAGATAAGCACCAGTCTAAAAACAAGATTTGTGAATGCCAAATTCTTGTGTCTGTGACCTCTTCAACTTGTGGAGACTGGCTGGCCATGGGATGATTGGTACTGAGTCTCCTCCTCTCCACATGATGTATTGTACCTAAGTGCCCTGAAATTGTACTCACTAAATTTAGTTAAGATAAAGATCTTAAAACGTGGTGTATAGCTGCTGTACCATGTAAAAGTTAACCGAGGTACTTTTAACACTATGATGTAACCTGTAGTTAGAAACTGTCTATATAATCAACCACTTATGCCAATAAAATTTGAGCAGTCCAGCACCCTGAAAGAAGGGACAAAGAGGCTGTCTCCACTGCAAAAGCCGACGTGCGTCCCTCTCCTTTGGGAAACGTG
The DNA here is from genome assembly GCF_016906955.1 of Phacochoerus africanus. Classification (NCBI taxonomy): domain Eukaryota; kingdom Metazoa; phylum Chordata; class Mammalia; order Artiodactyla; family Suidae; genus Phacochoerus; species Phacochoerus africanus. The sequence continues at coordinate 157,011,472 of NC_062551.1, read as the reverse complement.
TACACTCCCTGGCCGCCAGAGCTGGCCTCCGGCACAATTCAGTGGAGAAAGGGGTGTCTTTTTCAACAAAAAGGGCTGAACAACTGGAAATCCACATGCAAAAAGTAATTTTTTGAACCCGTATCGCGTCCCTATGCAAAAATCCACTCAAAAGGGATCATAGTTCTAAAAGGTAAACCCTAAAACTCTAATACTTCTAGAAAAAAACATAGAAAAAAACCTTTGTGCCATGGAGCAGGGCAAGATTTCTTAAAAAAGACATCAAAAGTACAATATATAAAAGAAATTCATACAGGAGTTCCCATCGTGGCTCAGTGGTTAACAAATCCGACTAGGAACCCTGAGGTTGCAGGTTTGATCCCTGCCCTTGCTCAGTGGGTTAAGGATCCAGCGTTGCCGTGAGCTATGGTGTAGGTTGCAGACACAGCTGGGATCCCAGGTTGCTGTGGCTCAGGTGTAGGCCGGCAGCTACAACTCTGATTAGACTCCTAGCCTGGGGACCTCCACATGCCATGGGAGCGGCACTAGGAAAAGCAAAAAAAAAAAAAAAGAAAGAAATGCATACATTGGACTTCAGCAAAATTCAAAACTTCTGGTTTTCAAAAGATAAGCCAAAGACTGGGAGAAAATACATGTAAATCATTTATCTTATGAAGGCTTGTTTCTAGACTATATACTAACCAAATAACCTGATTAAAAAATTTTGGCAAAATATTTAAACGAGTACTTCACCAAAGAAGATACATCAATGGCAACTATGCATATGAAAAGATGCCCAAGATCATTCATTAGTCATGAAGAAAAGTAAGAGTTAAAGCCACAGTGAGCTACCTACTACATACCAATTGACTGGCTAAAATGAAGACTAACCAAACCAAGTTTATGATGATATGGAGCAACTGGAACACTTGCAGGAATATAAGCGCATCTACTACCGCAGAAATAACTTGGCAGATTCTTAAAAGTACGCCTCCCCTATGACGCAGCTAACCCACTCCCAAGTATTTACTCAAGAGAAAAGAAAGCATATATCCACACAAAGACTGAGCACAAATGTCCCTAACCGCTTTATTTATAATAGCTCCAAACTGGACACAACCCAAATATCCACCAATAAGTGAAAGAGTAAAGAAACTGTGATACATTCCTACAATGGAATACCAAACCATCAAACAGAATGCATTTGTGGTACTTGCTTCAGCATGGCGGGATCTCAAAATAATTATGCCGAATGAACGAAGGCCAACAAGGTAAAAGAGTACATAATGCATGATTTATTTTACATAAAACTGTAAACATAAACCAATGTATAGTGATGGAAAGCACGTCTTTTTTGTTTGTTTTTTGGGTTTTTGTTTTGTCTTTTTGAGGACCGCACCCCCGGCATATGGAGGTTCCCAGGCTAGGGGTCCAATCAGAGCTACAGCTGCCAGCCTACACCACAGCCACAGCAATGCAGGATCCAAGCCGCCTCTGCGACCTACACCCCAGCTCACCGCAACGCCGGATCCTTAAACCACCAAGCGAGGCCAGGGATCGAACCCGCAACCTCATGGTTCCTAGCTGGATTTTCTCTGGAAAGCAGGTCTTTATTTGCCTAGGGATGTGAGGGAAGAGGAAGGGCAGGGCCTAAGGAAGGGATTACAAAGGGTCAGGAAGAAACTTTTGGGGTGATGGGTGTGTTTGTTGTCTTGATTATGCAAATGGCCTCACAGGTGGGTACAAATGTCAACATTTATTATCAGTTGCACACCTTTACGTGCAGTTTGTGTCAAGTATGTTGATAAAGATGCAAAGGAAAAAAAAAGGCGCAGGGAAATCAGTAATTTGTCTGAGACTTCACAACGAAGTGCCATCCTGTGGCTAAACCACATTTAACCACTTCTACTACTGGGTATTGTGTTGTCTTGGATGAAAAATAAAGCTGTGATACAATCTGGGTGTGTGTCTGTGTGTTACATTTGGTTTCAGTTTAATTCCTTTTTCCTTGAGCCAGGTTTCAAGGAGTACAAATCACAGGCTAGGTGAAAGCCTATGCACATCTAAGGCTATGAGCAAGTGGGTCCCACAGTGAGCCACCTCCACAGCCCAATTTTTACCAGCACACTTCCTTAATGGGAAGAGAGAAACAGGTTCCCTTTTGTCCCTCATTTTTGCCCACGATTTCCCCATCCCTATCTTCCTATGGAATTGCACACAATCAGAGAAGCCCCCTGAGCTCTCAGTTGTCCACCTGGGAGATGGGGCTAGGACCAATCTCCTCCAAAGCTGACGCTCTGCAAGACAGCAACGGTGGGCAGAGCCTTTTGCGACGACGGGGGATGCCTTTGGCTAAATTCATCTCCCTGTGAGTCATCGGCACAGGGAGCTGGATCCCACCCACTCCCAGAGCCAGGGAACCAGGCCCCTCTCACCTGCTTCTTGGTGTCCACCTCCAGAATATCCATCAGGTTGATCATGATGTTTTTGTGTGTCTTCTTGTACTTCCCAACCCGCAGCGAGACGGTGAGCCAGCCAGGGCGCCCGGTGCACATGAAGGTCTTGCTGCCCTGCTCCTTCCATTCCCGAACCTGCAACCACGAGAGAGAGGTTGAGCTGGCCCCGCCAGGGATCCCTGCAGCAGCCCACAGCCCTGCTGTGGGGACAGGGAGCTGGGAATGATGCTTTCATTTGTCAGCAAACATTAACCAGGGCACTGGAGGAACAGGATGACGAAAGGCTCACTGGCCTTAGCCTTTGGACCCTCCCTGGCTGGTGAGGCCAACAGAAAGCCACATGTTGCCACACCACTAAGCAGACTGAAGAGCTAGAGAACAGGCTCAAAGGGATTTGAAAACATTCATTCTCACTCGGAAGTTCACGACAGGTTGTGCCACGGTCATAACAGCAACCACGTAAAGGATAACCATTTACTAGCTGCCTCCGCCGTGCCAGGCTCCAGCTGTAGTTGGTCTCATTTAATTTGCACAACCACCCCTGGTGGTTGGAATGACCTGCCTCCTTTTGCAGGTGAAGAAAATGAGCAGCAAAATAACTTGCCCATGGTCAGTGATTGGTAAAAGGCAGAGCCCAGGATCGCAATCAAGATGATCCAATTTCAGGCCTGGAAGGATGAATGGGCACGTATTCACAGTCAACAGAGTGACAGCTAACACTTAGTGAGGCCTGTTACGTGCCAAGCCCGTGTTAACCCATATATTACTTGGAAGGGGGAGAGAAGGGGCAGGGGAAGCCAACCAAGCCAGGGGATGCAAGAACTTTTATGAAACCTCTGCTGTGAGTGACTAGAGTGAAAAAGACAGAGAGCAAATGGTCCAGAAGGTGACAAGGTCCACGGGAGGAAGCGTTCCCTTCCTGCTGAGATGGACAAGGGCAGGGAGGTAGATGGTTATCTGTGGCTGTGACCTGCGACCATCCGCTTCCTTTTCATCTGCTTCTAACCCTGCCACCGTTCTTGGGTCCAGGAGTCACCCATCCTCCCCCTGTCCCAGGAAGGAGGGGGCACATGACTGAGGCCACAGTGACCGGTTCTCAGATGGGCTTACGATCCAAACTGAGCCAAGTAACACAGATTCCTGGAGAGGCCCTTTCACGTTCCTGGGGTTGCTAGGCAGCCTGGCTGGAAGCCAAAACTGTTGGGGCCTCTGCAGGGAGGGGGCATCCCTGAGAATGAAGTCAACTCAGAGGAAAGCAGAGCCAAGAGACGGCCGATGGATGGAAAGACAGAGACAGATCCTGGATACAGGCTGAGCCACTGGTACTCCTGGACTTTCCAAGACCTGGGTCAATAAAACCCCTTTTTGCTCAAGCCAGTTGGAGTTCCGTTTTGGGGGTTTTGTTTAATTTTTTTGGGCCCCACCTGTGGCATGTGGAGGTTCCTAGGCCAGGGCCGCAGCAGCAACAATGCCAGATCTTTAACCCGCTGCACCACCACAGAACTCCTGGAGTTTAGTTTTTATCACCTGCAACCGAGAGTTCTAGAAGAGGCTACACTGAAGCTGGTCCAGCAAACAGTTCAGAGTGGGGGAAGAACTTTGCTACGATCGATAGGTGAGGCCAGGGCTCCAGGTGAAGCAGAGGGGTTTGCATAGAGGGGTTTGCTGAGGAAGGGATTCCTGGGAGAAGGGGGTGAAGGGATGACCAAGCAGACCGTACTCCTGCCTGACTCTGCAGTCCCAGGACTTAGGACAAGCTCAGAGGTGTGAGACTGTGGATTGGGAATGCTGCATGTGGCCTGGAGTGGGATGTTGGGGGGGGGGGCACGAAAGCAGTGTGGGGGCCATCAAGCCTGAAACATTGGTTGGACTGGATCTGGCAGGAGCCAACCAAGATCCCGGGCAAGGATACAGTCCTGTGGAGAGGTGCCCTTATGATTACGTGCAGGACAAAGAGAGGCGGGGAGGGCCCAGAGAACGGGTGACTCGTCAAGCAGCAATTACAACACAACACGCTGCATGTGAGGCAACAATAGAACAAGACCTGCAGGGTGGAACGGAAAGGAATAGGAGAAGAAATGGCAGAAATCACACCGACCTGGGTTCTAGCCTCCCTTGTTTTCATCTTAGGTACATGACTTACAATTTGAGCCCCAACATGTCCTATATGCAGAACAGGTACAAGACCTACCCGGGCTGCTGTGAGGATGAGAAATAATGGACATTAGTGGCACATGGCACATCCAGGGCAGAGGGCTGATCTGTCAAGGTCCCTGGTTTTCTGGGCCACAGTGAGCCCTTGGGTTTAACGTAGGTTCCTCAGCAAAAACTGGGCTGCTCTGGGCCAGGCCCCATGGGACAGAGGTGAGTCAGACAGCAGTCTCTGCCTTCAGGGAGCTTACAGCCTGATAAGGGAGACCAGCCGGGAAATCTGAAGACATGGAAAGAGCTAGAAAAGAGGGTGCATTTGGGAGGGAGGATAGGCGGGACTCTGGAGCACAACCCAAGGCAGCCTGAGTAAAGTGCTTCCAGATGCTGCCTTCTGCACCCTCGGCCCAAGCTCTTTCCCTCCTCCTGGGCATGGCTCTCTGCATCCATCTTCACGCTCTTGCCTGCAGCACCCAGCCAGCAGCAAACAGAACATGGAGGCTGCTATACCTGAGGCCAGGGAGGCAGCAGGAAACAGAAGCCCTTTGCAACCTGACGCCAGTAAGAGAGGAACATAAGGAGGGGCAGAGGAAGCTAAGAAACGGCTGAGGCCTCGTGCCCATGCTGAGCAGGCAGCAGGGGCACAGGTTCTATGTGCGCTGACACAAAGGAGGACACACAGAGTTACTGGGAGGTGGACACTGCCTGGTCAAGAGTGAGCACCTGGGGAGTTCCTGTCCTGGCTCCAAGGTAACGAACCCAATTAGTATCCATGAGGATGTGGGGTTGATCCCTGGCCTCACTCGGTGGGTTAAGGATCCCGAGTTACTGTGGCTGTGACGTAGGCTGGCAGCTGCAGCTCTGAGTCAGCCTCCTAGCCTGGGAACCTCCACATGCTGTAGGTGCAGCCCTAAAAAGCAAAAAAAAAAAAAGAAAAAGAAAAAAGAAGAAGAGTGAGAGTCTGCCCCAGAGTCTGTGAGGCTCCCCACCCTGGGCTGGTGTTACCTTCTCACTTTAGTTCTCTATTCTAAGCACGTGTTCTCCTTGTTGCTACAGAGTAAACTCCAAACTGAAAGCCCCTCCCCAACCTAGCTCCAAACTGGATTCCCGACCTTCTCCCACTCTCCTGCTATGCTCACACCTTCCCCCAATCACTCCCCCTACTTCCCAGTCCCTGAAGCCCCTTCCCCTCCTTCCCTCCGCAATCGCCTCGGCCTGCTGAGAGCCACCTGGGTATGGCTCACCTACCCCTACTTGAAGATTCTTTACATCCCTCCAGGTACCTGCACGTGCGCTGCACATAGTAGGCACTCCCTAAACGTCTAAGCAAGGTTCTGTTCAATGCCTTTGCTTACTCCGCGCCCTCTCCAGAAGGAGATGGGGGCATCACAGGTTTGTTTAGTTCAAATTCCGCTCAGACCTCCTCCGGGAAGCCCTGGCTCCCCGACGCCGCGCACCACTTTGCACCTGGCTCCCGCCCCACCAGGCGCCGCTCACCTGCTTCTGGATGTCCCGCACCCGCTGCTCGTGCTGCCGCGGCGCGCTGCTGAGCTTGAACACCACCCAGGCGCGCACGTAGTAATAAATGTCGAAGATAAGAGAGAGCGGCAGGAGGAAGAGGCACACAAACACCCAGCGCTGGTGGATGAGCACGAACTCCAGCCCCTTCACGCGGACCCAGAGCAGGAAGAGAAGCGCGCACACGGCCAGCGACACGGCAGGCTCCATGGTGGAGCCGGCGGCGCGGCGCGCGGGGGAAGGGTTGCCCACTCGGGCCGTTTGTCACCGCGACCCACTCCCACCAGGCCTGAGCCTGCAGCCGCCCGCGGACTGCTCCGGAGGAGCCAGAGGAATGCCTCGCCCCCTCGCGATTGGCTCGGGTCGCAAAGGTTCGGTGGGCCGAGACCTGAGTGGCGACCAATGGCGAGCCGCGCCAGGGATCGGACCAGGAGCCTTCTGCTTTTATTGGCTGCTGGAGTCAGACCGCTCCACCCTCTTCTCGCGAAGCGAGGGGCGGGGGGAAGCCAGGACCCAGCGCCGGTGGGGTCTACTGCGCTCTGCGGCGCCCTGGGCTGCTGGGCGCTGGCGGCGGGGTGCGGGCTTGCCAGCCCTGGAGACTGAGGAGTCGCCCCTGCACCTGGGGACGCGGTTGCAACCTCCTCCCCTCCTCTTTAGTCGGTGCCCCTTGGAGAGGCGCATTAAGCAGTTGCAGGATTCTCGTGCAAGGGAGACAGGACACCGAGGCTTTTTGCCAGGAGGCAGCGTTTCTTCCAGCCGGCGGCGCTGGCTCAGCAGGTTCACATCAAGAGGCTGAGCCCGAAAACAGCGGGGCGCTGCCTTATATACCCTCCATTATTTTTTCTTTTACACTTTGGCCGCTTCGTTCCCCTTATAACATACATTCTGTAAATTCTGGTTGAATGGTCTATGTTACAAAGTTGCACGTGGATAGTGATTATGTCTCGCTGCCCCTTAGGCATACAGATGCCACTCTTGCCTTCCCTTTGTTCTGGGAGGGCCCTTCCTCCTCCCCATTACAAAGCGGTCACACATTTGGTTACCTCCTGAGGGGTCGGGTGGGGGAGCCCCAGCCCTAGGTCAGTCACTTGGCATCTTGGCCCAGGATGCCCATCCTAGCCAGGGAGGGTGGAAACCTGGCCTTGACCTCTGCAGGTCATGTCACTCTGTGTCCTCAAGGCCATGAAATGCACCTTTTCATTTTTCTGGGGCGCTTTTGGTAAATTCACTAGAGTTACACAGCAGTGCAGGGCGGCGGGGTAGCGGTGAGCCCCAATTTGTAGATGAGGCAATGTCCCAGACGTGTGAAGACCCACCTCCAGAGGACTTTTGACGCCTATGCTGGGGCTGGGCCATTACCCCTCTCCTGCTCTGCTGAGGGTCGGTGAGGGGCTGGGGGAACTGGGAACTGGAGCGGGGAAGAAGGGCTGAAGGAAGCCTTGTAATGTTGTAGTGTTGCAGGCCCTGGGGCAGGGTAGTGAGCAAAGCTCTTTGCCGTCATGGCACAGCCAGTCCAGAGGAAAGACTGTTACCTGTGGAAGCTCAAATCCAGTGTCGTTTGTATTCCATCTCAATCCTATAGAGAGACGGTTCCCTTTTCTGAAATGTTAGGAAGGGGAGATGTTTATTTTAGAAGCCAGGCACGACTTGCCAGGCCCTTCGCTGGCCTCGCTTCCCTCCCTACTTTCCTCTCTTTCATCTTGGCCCCAACAGGCTCTCTTTGAAGGTTCCCTGGGCCCCACTCTCTCTCCTGCCAGGCCTTTGCTCAAGCTGACACCTCTGAATGCCCTTTCCCATCTCCTTCCTAGAGCCCTTGAAGTCAGCTAAGGGCCCGCCGTCTCTAAAACTGCATTTATGGCACTTCCTTTCCCTTTTTAGGTGCTCATAAAATAGATGGCATCTATGTCATGATTCTTTCACATTATTTCATCATAGTTTCTGTACACCTCTCACCCTCACAGATTGAGCTTTAGCGTAAATACGTCCGCTTGTGTATTTCCACTTTTTAGCATAATGCTTGGTGCATAGTGGACTCTCCAGTGTTTGCTGACCAGTGAATGAATGAAGAATGTAGGCAGAGGCTCAAACATTCAGCAAAGATCAAAGCTCAAATAGTGAAAGGCTGTTTGCATTGGGCTTCAAAAATGAAGCGTCCAAAAAAAATAAAAATGAGTCGTCTAGACTTGTAGTTTTTATACAGTCACTACTAGATGCTAGTATGTAGCTAGTCCAAACTAAGATGTACTATTTCGAAAATTTTATTATTATCATTATTTTCTTTTTTGGCTGCACCCACCACATATGGAGGTTCCTAGGCGAGGGATCAAATCTGAGCTACCGCTGTGCCCTACACCACAGCTTCAGCAATACCAGCTCCTTTAACCCACTGCTCCAGGCTGGGCATTGAACCAGTGCCTCCACAAAAATAAGCCAGGTCATTAACCCACTGTGCCAGAGCAGGAACTTTGAAGTACTGAGATGTACTTTAATTGTGGAACACACACTGCGTTTCAAACACTTAGTACAAAAAAAGAGAATGCAAAATATCTCATCAATAATTTTGATATCAATTACAGGTTGATAGCATTTTGATATATTGGATTAAATAAAATATAAAATTAAAATTGATTTCTCTTGCTTTATTTCCTTTTTTTAATGTGGCTACTGAAAAATTAAAAATTAGAGATTTATCTTACATTACATCTCCAGCAGCTTCAGTCAAGAGCAGGCAGTTGTGGAGTTCCCATCGTGGCACAGTGGTTAATGAATCCAACTAGGAACCATGAGGTTGCGGGTTCGATCCCTGACCTTGCTCAGTGGGTTGGGGATCCAGCGTTGCGGTGAGCTGTGGTGTAATTCGAAGACTCAGCTTGGATCCTGCGTTGCTGTGGCTCTGGTGTAGGCTGGTGGCTACAGCTCCAATTAGACCCCTCGTCTGGGAACCTCCGTATGCCTCGGGAGCAGCCCTAGAAAAGGCAAAAAGACAAAAAAAAAAAAAAAAGAGCAGGCAGTTGACGTGTAAAGACAGCACCATCGAAAATGTCTTTCCCCTGGTTCTATCTTAATTCAGAGGTTGGAACTGTTAAGAGAGCTTAGGTTAAGCTTAACCATTCTGAGTATTGGGTCGGGGGGGGGGGGAACATCAGGTGATCAGGAAAATAAAGTTCAACTTAAAATGAACATATGACTGAAGTGTTTAGTGCCTGGTAAGAGAAACAATGGAAATTACTGAGAGAACAGTTTTACACTTGGGAAGAGGAGGAGGAAGCCCCAAGAAGTATATAAGACTGAGCTTTAGGGGATAATTCTCCAAAAGGTAAAGGAATGACAAGGTGCTCAGGTCAATTGTTTACCCAGCATGCACGCTCTCACACGTCCTTCCTGCCTGCTCTTCTGTGTCTCTCATCTTTTGTTTCTCTCTCCATAAATTCCAACACTTTGGACCGCTATTATCTAGGCAAGGAAAACCTTGAGTTGGGCCAATTAGTTAATTTTATTTTTAACTAAATGCCTAGCAAAAATGCGTCTTTGTGTACATTCATGAATTTTAGCATATATAAGGGTTCTTGTACGTGCAACACAATGAGGATACAGCATAGTATGGCATGCAGAAGTTCCTGGACCAGGGATCGAACCCACACCATGCAGTGACCTCAGCCACAACAGTGAAAACACCAGACCCTTAACCACTAGGCCACCAGGGAACTCCTCAACCATTTTTAAGTGTACAGTTCAGTGATATTAAAGACATTCACATTGTTATGCAGCCATTACCATCATCCATCCCCATAACTCTCTTCATCTTGTAAAACTGAAACTCTGTACCCCTTAAGAACTTCCTATTCGTCCCTCTCCCCAGACCCTGGCAATCACCTTTCTACTTTCTGTCTCTGTGATTTTTGACTACATTAAGTACCTCGTATAAGCAGAGTCCTCTGGTACATATCTTTTGGAGATTCGTTTCTTTCACTTAGCTTAATGTCCTCAAGTTTCATCCATGTTGTAGGATATTGCAGTATTACCTCCCTTTTTAGGGCTGAATAATATTCCACTGTATGTCCCATATATTGCTTATTTATTTATCCATTCATGGACACTTGGGTTGCTTCCATGTTTTATCTATTGTGGATAGTACTGCCATAAACATGGGGGTACAGGTACCTTTTGTAGACCCTGATGTCAATTATTTAGGGTAAACACCCAGAAGCGGAATTGCTGGATCATATGTTAATTCTATGTTAATTTTTGAGGAATTGCCATATCATTTTCCACAGTGGCTGTACTGTTTTATGTTCCCACCGTCAGTACACAGGGTTCCCATTTCCCTACATACCTGCCAACACTTGTCTTTTGTTTTGCTTTGCCTATAGCCATCCTAATGGGTGTGAGGTGGTATCTCATTGTAATTGATTTGCATTTCCCTAATGATCAGTGATGTTGAGCATCTTTTCATGTGGTTTTTGGCCATTTGTATATCTTTGGAGAAGTATTTATTGAAATCCTTTGCCTATTTTTGAATCAGGTTTTTTCTGTTGTTGAGGTTTAGGCATTCTCTATATAGTCTATATATTAATCGCTTACCACATATATGATTTGCAAATATTTTCTCCCATTATGTAGGTTGTCGGGCCCATTCACTTTTGCCCAAATCTGGGAACCTCCCTTTGACAGGGAGTCTACTCATGAATGCTTTTTTTTGTCTTTTTTTTGCTATTTCTTGGGCCGCTTCCGCGGCATATGGAGATTCCCAGGCTAGGGGTCCAATCGGAGCTGTAGCCGCTGGCCTACGCCAGAGCCACAGCAACGCGGGATCCGAGCCGCGTCTGCAACCTACACCACAGCTCACGCCAACGCCGGATCCCCAACCCACTGAGCAAGGGCAGGGACCGAACCCGCAACCTCATGGTTCCTAGTCGGATTCGTTAACCACTGCGCCACGACGGGAACTCCTTTTTTTTTTTTTTTTGGCTTTTTAGGGTCACACCCATGGCATATGGAGGTTTCCAGGCTCCCAGGGTCTAATCGGAGCTGCAGCTACCAGCCAGCGCCACAGCCGCAGCAATATCAGATCCGAGCCGCGTCTGTGACCTACACCACAGCTCACGGCAATGCCAGATCCTTAACCCCCTGAGTGAGGCCAGGGATCCAACCCACAACCTCATGGCTCCTAGTCGGATTCATTTCTGCTGCACCACAGTGGGAACTCCGAATGCACGTTATTCTTTTTTTTTTTTTTTGTCTTTTTGCCTTTTCTAGGGCTGCACCCACGGCATATGGAGGTTCCCAGGCTAGGGGTCTAATCGGAGCTGTGACCACCGGCCTACACCAGAGCCACAGCAACGCGGGATCCGAGCCGCGTCTGCAACCTACACCACAGCTCACGGCAACGCCGGATCGTTAACCCACCGAGCAAGGGCAGGGACCAAACCCGCAACCTCATGGTTCCTAGTCGGATTCGTTAACCACTGGGCCACGACGGGAACTCCTGTTATTCTTAATATATATTATTTACATGAAAACGTAGAATGCTTAGGAATAGGATATTCTGGTTAACGTGTTCTTAGGTTAACTGGATATTAAACAAAATTCCTTTTGTGTAACCATGTTACAATCATTTTAAAATGTGAGTCTTCCTTTCTTTCTTAATGAATAGGGCCTAAAGAACACAAATAATTTTTATAAAGGAGCTCAATAAACACCACAGTCCTAACAAAGAGTATTTTCTTCCATTTGTACAGTACCGCCACTGAAAGCATCTGCTGGTCTTTACAGCCAGTCTGAGGGGCGGCAATGCCGAGAACTATTCATCCGAATTGCTTTCAATAAATGGGGACGTCCAGACATAGAAAGCCTGAGAGACTAGGCTGATCAGTGTCTTATTCTGGTGATTAGAGGAGTCCAGATATGGCTCCCATCTTTTGGATCTTTCCATCCCTTGAATCTGCCCTCTCAATTACTGTGTGAAACTACCGTTTCTTGTAATCAGGTTCCAGAATTATAAAGTGGAAGTTTTAGCATAGGTTTTCTTGAAGTGGTGGTCTGAGGCCATCTACCTCCGAATGCTGGCTGCAAGGCAGATTTCAGGGCCCCCACCACATCCGAATAAATCTAAATCTCCCCAGGTGAGGCCTAGGAGTTGGCTTTTTAAAAAGGTCTCTAAAGAGTTCCCATTGTGTCTCAGTGGTAACAAATCTGACTAGTGTCCATGAGGACGCAGGTTTGATCTCTGGCCTCACTCAGTAGGTTAAGGATCTGGCGTTGCCGTGAGCTGTGGTGTAGGTGGCAGATGTGACTCGGATCCCACATAGCTGTGGCCATAGCGCAGGCTGGCAGCTGCAGCTCCAATTTGCCCCCTAGTCTGGGAGCTTCCATATGCCTCAGGTGCGGCCCTAAAAAACACACATGCATGCATGCATGCATGAACAAATAAAAATATTGCTCCTCCTAAGACAGCCAAGCCTTTAGTGAGGGCTAATTTGTCAGATCAATTCATTAACATCTTGGAAGGAAGACAGCAGCACCCCAAAAGCAAAGGATCAGGAAACAGACCCTGACGGCCTGTCCATTACTCACCCCAATGATCCAGTTATTGTTTCTTTACATTAAACCCAATGACCTGTGACTCGGTGCCTCAGTCAGGATAACAGAATACTATAAACGGGGTGGCTGAAGCCGAGGACATTTATCTCCCATTTATCTGGCGGCTGGAAGTCTGAGACGAGGGTGCCAACAGGTAGGATTCTTGGCCAGGGCCTTCCTCTTGGTTGAAGACGGCTGCCCCCTCACTGCCTCCTCACAGGGCAACGAGAAAGAGCTCTGGGCCCTTCATTTCCTTATAGGACACTAATCCCACCATGACTGGCCCTACCTTCGTGACCTCATCTAACCCCAATTACCTCCCGAAGGCCCCAACCTCCTAACACCATCACACGGGGAATGAGGGTTTCTGCACAGGAATTTGAGGGGACACAAACGTTTTAGGTATGTACATACTTATTATCAATGTCATGTAAGGTTTTTCCGATCGTTATCAAATGATCAGAAAAACATCGTTTCTTTCAATTACGAGTTGTAAGGTTTCAGACCATGTCACAGTTTCTCATGCAGTGAATATCTCTACTGTTTGAATTGAGGACACTTGTTAACCAGGGCTTGCAGAGGTGCTCCTGTAAGTGAGGGGCCCTGAAGCTCAGGTTCCTTTAATTTCCTATAAATGCTTTTCTGTGTATCCTTCAATTCCATATAACAAACTGAACTGAGTCCTAGGTGATAAGGACAGTCCTTGTCCACGGAAAAGTCATAGATTAATGAGGAGACATGAAAAAACAAACTATGAAGCCAGGTAGAATGTGAGTACTGTACAACGGAGAGATAAACACGCCTGTTACTGAGCTGCTAGGGATATCATAAACATATTTATAATGACATAAGATAGGCCATAGTATATTCCAAAAATAGTTGTCAAGTGCCTGCTCTAACACTGCTGATCATAGGTTGGGAGAGAAAAGATGGGTCTGTCCAATAAGGACCCCTGTCCCATAGCTCATGGTGAGGTAAGATATATATGCAGAATAAGCAGTGCAAGTCATGCTAATGTTTACTGAGTATGATTGTCAGGCACAATTCTCAATGCTCTAATTTAAATACAATAAGATAGGAGCTTTCGCTCTGGTAAAACAGGATCCAGTGGCCTTTTCGGAGCACTGGGACTCAGGTTCAATCCCTGGCATGGAACAGTGGTGTTGCCTAAGCTGTGACTTGGGGTGCAACTGCAGCTCCCATCTGACCCCTGGCCCAAGGGCTCCATACGCTGCAGGGCAGCCAAAAATGAAAATAAATAAATACCTAACAGACAATAAAATACAATGAAATACAATAGAACCGTACAAAATAGAATATGGTAAATACCTCATGACTGGTACAATTTTGCAAAACACTTCAAAGGGAGGGAAATTTGCTGCTTAAGAATGTTGGAAGTTACAATAACTCTGGCTCAGGTCGTCGTCGGGGTCTGAAAGTGAGCCACACGGACAAGGAGAAATCTCGACAAAGCTCTTTACTTCTGCAGAAGGGCACAGGCACTCCAAAAAGCGTGCCTGCGGAGGGGGGGGGGAGGACCCTCCCCTATTTCTCCCTAATGCAGGTAATGTACCTGTTCCCTTCCCATTGGTCAGGTCAGGGCGCACACTCTTCCCGATTGGCTAATTTGAAACAAATTGTTACTGGGAGAAGAGGGAAAGGGGAGGGACGGGAGTCGCAGGAAGGCGACACCAGAGCAAAATGGAGTCACCGAGATTTCCTTTGATAGTAAAGACATTAGGTTACTTTCCACAAGAAGAAGAAGAGGAGGAAAAGAGGGATGATAAAGAGGAGAAGGGGGAAGAAGAAAACTGAGCACCGGTTGTACCTGGCATGACTCCTCTATCATCTTAAGATAATCCTCCAAATTACACTGTAAAGCAGGCACTGATCTGCCCCTGAAGCGTCAGTGTCTGCAGAAGTCAGGGAGCTGCACGAGGAGAATAAGGTGCTGGTCGCTTGACCTCCTAAGAAAACTACGATGAACCAGGAACACACGGCTGGTATGGGTCTGGGCTTCCTCCAGCTTTAACAAAAGCCACAAGCATGTAGTTCAACAAGCCAAAGCACAGTAAATGGTTGTGGGTTTTGTTTGTTTGTTTTCGTTTTAAAACAAAATAGCACTCTCCTGCTCTTCTCTCCCCATACCCCTATCCTGCTCTCCTCTTGTGCGGCTGGGCTGGGAGCCCCTGGGGACGAAAGGCCTGTCTTTTAGTCTCCCTGTGCACAGTGTCCAGCACAGGGACAGTGTCCCAAAGTCAGCTGTCCCCAGCTTGATTCTTTTTTTTTTTTTTGTCTTTTTAGGGCCACACCCTTGTCATATGTAGGTTCCCAGGCTAGGCATCAAACTGGAGCTGTAGCTACCAACCGACACCATAGCCACAGCTACTCAAGATCTGAGCTGCTCTGCGAACTACACCACAGCCCATGGCAACGCCAGATCCTTAACCCACTGAGTGAGGCCAGGGATCCAACCTCCATCCTCGTGGATACCAGTCAGATTCCTTTCCCCTGAGCCATGACAGGAACTCCTCCCAGCTTGATTCTTTTTTTTGGTCTTTTTTGCCTTTTCTAGAACCGCTTCCCACGGCATATGGAGGTTCCCAGGCTAGGGGTCCAAGCGGAGCTGTAGCCGCTGGCCTATGCCAAAGCCACAGCAACGTGGGATCTGAGCCGCGTATGCGACCTACACCCCAGCTCAAGGCAACGCCGGATCCTTAACCCACTGAGCAAGGGCAGGGATCGAACCCGCCACCTCATGGTTCCTAGTCGGATTTGTTAACCACTGCACCACAGCGGGAACTCCCCAGCTTGATATTTGAATCAGAACAATTTCAGTTCCTTCTAACAAAATCACAACATCCCCTTAAAAAATTATCAGCAAATAAGCATCACATGCAAAAAATAACATCTACGAATCTTCATTTATTCAGCGCTCCAGTTGCTCACTATTGGGAACACCCCTGAATGCAGGTGGAGAAGAGGTTAGTAGCACCAATGTCATTGTTCCCATTGTTCTGGTTTGAATCCTGACTTTCTCATAGATTAACCTTGGACAAGTTACTTCATGGCTCTAGATTAGTTCTGGCATGTGGTAAATCCCCAGCGAATTTAGGTAAATCCCTATTATCTGTCATTACCATTCCCCAACAGCAAGGGCCAAATCTCTTTGATCCTGAACTGAACCTATGGCCTCATTCCTTGCAGAGATAAATGGTCTCATATTAATGTGTAAAATGAAACCACTGATTTCATAAGCTTGGTGACCTGACATTCTGTGGGCAATGGGTGGAAGAGCAGACAACAGCTCTTGGCTGAGAGTGAATTGCAGAGGCAGCAAGATGCAAGATTGTTAAACACAACAGAGTGGCCCTAAAAGGCAAAAAAAAAAAAGCAATCTGGATGGTTTAATGGAGGACAAACAGTCTTTTTCTAAGTAGCCTCCCTGAGGGCATGGTCGTGGGCTTGACAGCTCTTTATAGTAATAAATGTCCATCACAGTCACTTCAGACATCAATAAAAGGTCAATTATGTTCTGAGTGAGCTATTCTGCCAGGCAAAGAGGTGTGGCCGCACCTTGACACACAGAGGTTCCCAGGCTTGGGGTCAAATCAGAGCTGCATCTGCCTGCCCACACCACAGCCACAGCCACAGCAATCCTGGATCTGAGCCACTACTCAGGTTCATTACCACTGAGCCATAATGGGCACTCTGTAATACCTTTTTAAAAGACTCCTGATCTTGCCTTTGCATGGGACTCTCAGAGAAACCACTTAGTCTAAACTAGGGAGCCCAGGAGCAGCGAGTCCTAGATTTTAGAAGTACACAGACCAAAAAGACTTTTTAAAAAATGGAGACTGGGAGATCCTGTCGTGGCTCAGCGTAAATGAGTCTGACTGGCATCCATGAGGACACAGGTTCAATCCCTGGCCTCGCTCAGTGGGTTAAGGATCTGGCATTGCCACGAGCTGTGGTGTAGGTTGCAGACACGACTCGGATCTGGTGTGGCTGTGGCTGTGGCGGAGGCCGGCAGCTGTAGCTCCCGATTGGACCCCTAGCCTGGGAACCTCCATGTGCTGCGGGTGCAGCCCGAAAATTAAAAAGATAATAATAATAAAATAAAGATCATTATGAAAAAAATTGAAGACCATCACATGGTTGCCCGCTTATTTTGCTATGTAAAGAAACCAAGAAACAAACTCACGAAAGAACTACCCTCTCTTATTATCTTTCCACGAAAGGGAGGAAATTTTAATGTCAGAGAAAGGAGGAAGGTCACCGCCTGAGAATCAAGGACAGTCCTTCAAACTGAACATATTTAGCATCGCCAAACACGTGATGCATTTCACAACTTTTCTGACGTGGCTGCACTTTCTGGAAACATTGTTATGGACCAACCGAAAGGGCTGGGAATTTAGAAACTATTGCTTTCTAGAGCAGAGGTTCTCCAAATGTGGACTTGGACCAGAAGCAGCCGCAGCACCTGCGAACTGGTTACAGATGCACATTCTCAGGCCCCTACGCCAGACCGAACGAAGCGAAACCTCTGGAAGCGGGCCCAGCAACTCGTGCTTTCACAAGGCCTCCCAGTGCTGCCTCCACACCCAAATCTGAAAACCACAGTTGCAAAGCATCCCTTCCAGATGGATGGTACAGAGGGTCCCTGGAAGCTCTCCAGTGACAGGATCCCACCACCTGGCAAAGAAGCTTGTTCCAACGGGAGTCGCCTCAGGTGGTCAGAAACTTCTAGGTGAGCTTTGTTGGCTGCAGTTCTGCTCTCTTGAGCTTTCCCTGACTCCTGGTACCTGACAACGCTGTCCACATTGGAAGGTGATGACCTCAGCTTCCTTCTCCTGATGAGCTTGGACTCTGCTCATCACTGGTTGTCACAAGCCTTGATCTCTAGTCCCCTTATCAGCCTGGTGGCCCCCATATGAGCGCCCCTTAATTCTTACTATCAACAACCATCCTTTATCGAACACTTGTGACTACATGCCACATACTGCCAAGGGATATTCCATATGCCCCCATTTTTTTCTTGGCCATGCCCATGACATATGGAAGTGCCCAGGTCAGGGATCAAACCTGTGCTATACCCATGACAGTGCCAAGTCCTTAATTGCTAGCCCACCAGGGAACTCCCCATATGGCCCCATTTTTAATCCTCTCAGCAAGCCTGGGAATTTGGTCTCTTAGCTCTATTTTATAGAATTAGTTCAGACAGGTCAAGTCACCTGCTCAATATCACTCAGTTTGTGAGTAGCTGAGCCAAGATTCCACACTCAGGCCTCTGGCATTGCTGGATTCATGCTCTTTCCACGGTACCAGGCTGCCCTTCAATTTCCATCAAAATCTTGTTATATATCTAACAGTATGGACTCCAGAGGCAACGAATCTGGGTTGAGTTCCATTTTCTTCAGTTGCTAATTACATGGCCTGGCATGTGTTTCCTAGTCTCGCTAAGCCTCAATTTCCTCCTCTGTACAATGGGGATAATAACAGCATCCACCTCATAAGGCTGCAATGAGTAGAAAGGGAATTTGTGCTCATAAAGCACTGAGCAAAGTACCCGGTACAGCGTAAGTCCCCAGCAAACATCTCTATTATTATGACTGAATAGATGTACTCAGCAATTATATAATTATAGAACAGATGGCACATATCCGCACACATATACATCATCGCAACAAAAACCATTGTCTCCTTTCCACCTCCACCGAACACCCATTTATTTTTGGCCCCGCGTGATTTCCGCAACTTCCTGATGCCCTCCCTCCAGTTTCTCACTTTTGTAAGCTGACCTACAAATGCTGATAGGTTAATCTTCCCCAAGTCCAGCTCTGATTATGCGTGTCATCTCCCCATTGAGAGGATGTCTTCAAATGAAGTCCAAGTTTCTCTTCCCTGTTTTGTTTATTTTGTTTGCTTTTGTTTTTGTCTTTTTAGGACCACACCCTTGGCACATGGAAGTTCCCAGGCTAGGGGTCTAATCGACCCCTAGCTGTGGCCGCCGGCCTACACCACAGCAACACTGGATCCTTAACCCACTGAGCCAGGCCAGGGACTGAACCCGCAACCTCATGGTTCCTAGTCAGATTCGTTAACCATTGAGCCACGACAGGAGGCTGCATATGATACAGCCCTAGGTTCCCACTCCGCCCCATCCCCCCTACTGCTCCACATGGACTCTGCTTCCAGCTGAACCGCGTTATGGGCCTTTCTTCACACACCAAGTTCCTTCTGCATTTTCTCCCTCTGGAACGCCCCCATCTCCTCGCGCTCCTTCTGCTCCCATGGCTTTCTGTTGAAGCTTTTTCTTTTCTCACATAGATGATCGCAGAATATTGGCTAGAGTTCCCTGTGCTCTACAGCAGGTCCCCGTTGGCCAGTCATTCCATACGCCTCAGTGGGCATGTGCCCGTCCCTAACCCCCAGCCCATCCCTCCCTCTCTCTCTCCCCTTGGGTGTATCATGTCCCTGAGATAAAATGACCTCATCTCTACACTGGAAAGAATAAAATTATGGAGATGAAGGAGACTAGTGAATATAAGGCTGGTTTCCAGCAACGTCTCTGCCCCCTCTCTGGGCACAGTGTGGCCTAGATCCCCTATGGGTGGAGAGCAGGGACCTCATCACGCTGGGAGCCTTCACAGGGCTCAGAAGAAATCTTTACATTCAGCTGCTCACTAAGTACATGTTGAACTGAACTCACTGCCTTTTCTAAGCTCAGTGGTTTTGGTTCAACTCAACCCCACTGAGCATCCGTATTCCTGTCCTTAAAGTTAGTGATATTAAAAGCAGCTCTTTCTGGAGTTCCCGTTGTGGCTCAGTGAATAATGGACCTGGCTATTGTCCATGAGGATGCGGGTTCGATCCCTGGCCTTGCTCAGTGGGTTCAGGCTCTGCTGTTGCTGGGAGCTGTGATGGAGGTCGCAGACACGGCTCAGATCTGGTGTGGCTGTGGCTGTGGTGGAGGCTGGCAGCTACAGTTTCGAGTTGACTCCTAGCCTGGGTACTTCCATATGCAGCAGGTGTGTCCCTAAAAACCAAAACAAACAAACAAACAAACAAAAAAACTCCCCAAAAACAAAAACTAAAACCTTCTCAGAGTTCCCGTCGTGGCTCAATGGTTAACGAATCCTACTAGCATCCATGAAGACTCGGGTTCGATCCCCAGCCTCGCTCAGTGGGTTAAGGATCTGGTGTTGCTGTGGTGTAGGTCACAGACACGGCTCAGATCTGGCATTGCTATGGCTGTGGCATGGCTGTGGCTGTGGCGTAGGCCCCCAGCTACAGCTCCGATTAGACCCCTAGCCTGGGAACCTCCATATGCTGCAGGTGTGGCCCTAAAAAAGACAAAAAAAAAAAAACCCACCAAAAACTAAATCTTTCTATTCCTTTCAGCCATGTCATTTTTTCATTCACTCAATAACTATCTACCGAGCACCCACCCACCCTGTGTTAGACAGTCTGCTAGGTGATGGGGATGCCAGGGCGAAGGTCAGAATCTGTAATTAGAACTCTGTTCCATGGCACTGAGAACTCAGCCTCACACTGCTTGAGGGGAACCAGCAGAGTGTGGGCTGGCAGTGCTGAGCTGCAGATGTCAACACGAGAAAGCAATGTCTGTAGCCTGGGGGAGCTGGAGCCTCCAGGAAGACACTACTCTCCCAGTATAGGTGGGAAAACCAATGCTTCCCCTTGGCTTGGTGCTTCAGAGGAGGCTGCATGTAAGTTGGGTATGAGATTTTTTTTTTTAAACAGCTCTGAGATAGAACTTACATATGATAAAATTCACCTGTTTATTTTTTGTTTTTTGCTTTTTAGGGCACACCTGTGGCATGTGCATGCACCCAGGCTAGGGGGGGTGAATTGGAGTTACAGCTGCTGGTCTACGCCACAGCAATGCAGAATCCAAGCCGTGTCTGCAACCGACACCACAGCTCATGGCAACACCAGATCCTTAACCCACTGAGCAAAGCCAGGGATCGAACCCACATCCTCATGGATACTAGTTGGGTTCGTTACTGCTGAGCTATGATGGGAACTCCAAAATTCACTTGTACAATTTGGAAGTTCCCGTCGTGGCTCAGTGGTTAATGAATCCGACTAGGAACCATAAGGTTGCAGGTTTGATCCCATCAGCTATGATGGGAACTCCAAAATTCAAGTGTACAATTTGGAAGTTCCCATCGTGGCTCAGTGGTTAATGAATCCGACTAGGAACCATGAGGTTGCAGGTTTGATCCCTGGGCTTGCTCAGAGGGTGAAGAATCCAGCATTGCCGCAAGCTGTGGTGTAGGTTGCAGACAGGGCTCAGATCCCGAGTTGCTGTGGCTGTGGCGTAGGCCGGTGACTATGGCTCCAACTGGACCCCTCGCCTGGGAACCTCCATATGCTGTGGGTGTCACCCTAAAAAATAAAAACATAACTTTTTAAAGTACACAGTTCAATGGTTTTTTTTTTTTAGTATATTTACCAAGTTTGTGCCATCATCACCCTATCTAATCCAATCAGAACATTTTGATTCCCCAAAAGAAACAGGCACCTTTATCTACAAGGCCAAGTTAATGAATACATTTGTCCAAGGCATTCCGGCTCTTCCTCATCCACACGGTGACGGTGACGTAACTCAGCTTGTTGTGGAGAAGGCAGTCTTGAGAAATGTTTATCTGAATGAAATCACTGGTCTTCATTTGGTAAGTGGGCTCAAAACATTCCATCACACCCAGATTCCCCACCGCCACACATGTGAAATAAACAAGCGGCCAGGCGCTCTTTTCCCCAAGCACAGTCCCTGCTCCACCAGCTCCAGGGCTTCCCGCTGGCTTCATGCAGGTTCCTTAAGCTGGTATCACATGATGCGGGCGAGATGGGGGCCAACCTACCCTGCGTGCTCCTTCCCCATCTCCGCCCTCAAGTCAATTACCCCTTCTTCACAGACACTCCTGTAAACAGCAACGCCTTCTCTGGACCTGCCTCCTGGCCCCCAACTCTTGCTTCTCTTTACGTCTGCTCCTTGGGTCAGGTACACATACTTAGGCCCATTTCCCTGCTCCTGGTCCCATGGCAACCTCTCCTGGGCTCCCGTGACCCCCTCCTAACTGGGGGGATCCTAGTGTTCGAATGGACCCCATGCATGACTTTAGAATTGCCCAACCCAGGGGACCCTTTTAGGCCTCTTCTCCGCCCTCTCGGTCCCTCTCCTGGAAACCCTGTCCCCCACCCCCGCCACCTTCACCCTCCTCCCAGCACAGAAGGGTGACCCGTGCCCCTCCCACCAGGCTGACGGCTCAGACTCTGGCCAGGTGCTGTCCCCTGCCCGCCCCTCCCCCTCCCAGCCTTGGTGGGACTCAGGGCCCCCCTCTTTGACCCATGACTCTCCTAATGCCCAACACCCCAGCCCCGCTGTGACCTCACTCATCACCCACACGCAGAGGCTCCCAAACCTTTCCAGGTGGCAGCAGTCTGGCAAGACAGAAATCCAGTTCCTAAGCGAGACGATTTGGCACTGATCTTGGTTCTGGGCAGGGTCTCTGGACTCAGGCTCAGCCACCGTCCTGGGAAAAGAAGGTCTTAAGCAAAGCTGCCTCTCCCTGGATAAGCCGAGGATCTGAGAGGGAGCAGGAGCCAATTTACGGAGGAATCCAGCCCTGCTGGGGGAGAGGAGGGCCCTCGACACACCACCCTCCCCAACCCCCTCTGAAGGCAGAGACACCCAGCAGGTGGACCCCATGATCGTGTCCTTGGTGCCGGAGCTGGTGGAAATGGCAAAAGCCTTAAAGGACAGCGTGCCCCTGGAGTCTGGTGGACAAGCATCCACTGAGGGAGGGTGACGACGGGTTCCCAGTGGCAGTGCAGTTCTGTTTAGGGAAACGAGAGGGCTGGCCTCTTTGAGCTGTGGCTGGAGTGGTGTTGAACAGTGCCACCTTCTGACAGTGGTGAGTCATTACAACAGTGGAGTGACAACATCAACACTCCAGGCCCTGGAGGCCTCCGAGTTCTTGGCTAGCTGGGAAGGAAACAGGTCTCTTACCAGCCTGTTAAGAAGGGTAGGTGGGAGGAGTTCCCTTTGTGGCTCAGTGGTTGACGAATCCGACTAAGAACCATGAGGTTATGTGTTCGATCCCTGGCGTTCCTCAGTAGGTATGGCGTTGCTGTGAGCTTGGATCCCTTGTTGCTGTGGCTCTGGGCAGCTCTGATTGGACTCCTAGCCTGGGAACCTCCGTATGCTGCGGGAGTGGCCCTAGAAAAGGCAAAAACACACACACTCACACACACAAAAGGGTACAAAAGGGCAGGTGGGAGTGGCCCTAGAAAAGGCAAAAAGACACACACAAAAGGGCAGGTGGGGGCTTGAGCAGTTAATTCGAAAAACAAAGATGTGACCACATGTGTACACTGAGCAAGTGAGTGAGATACACCGGGCACACATACACCTGGTCGGTGCTCACGCTTGGAGAACCTCAGACGCAACATGCGCTAAATTCTTGCTGTTCCTTCTCACAGAGGTCCTTTCCCAGATTATGGCACATCCAGTAGCGTCCCCCATGCCGGAAGCATTGGAATCATTCTTTAAAAAAATAAATGATGGCACAGGGCATGCCCACCGTGGGAGAATTACAAAATGATCCCATTTTACAGATGTGGGAATTAAGGTCAGCAGAAGAGTTATCATGACTTCAAGGTCACACAACCAATACAAAATAGTCCCAGGCTTGTCTGATCTAGAGAAGAGAACAAAGGTTTGACATTTCTGGCTTTTTCAAAAAGTCTCTTCAGATGCCCGTCTCCTTGGGCTGTGGTTTGTCTGTCCACGTTCTGGAAATTCATCGAGGCCCAGTTTCACTGTTGCTCCCAGGAAGCCCTCCCCTATGTCCTGACCTACACTGGCACTGATTCTACGACAGATTCTACAAAGTCATCTTGAGGCCTTGCTGGTGTTGGGAGCCTTTGCATCCTTTCTGTGATCCTATGAGTTTCATGGAACCTAGGAATTTCATGGATCGATCTCTCTTTTTTCAGATGAGGAAATTGAAGTTGAGAGAAGCTTAGCAACTTGCCAGCTCCCAAGGTAAGTTGGACCCGTCTGACCAGGAGCCTCATTTCCACCCCTGGCCTTGCTATGCTGACCAGCCTGGCTAGGAAGGTCACCCAGACATGGCTTCTCAAACTTGACCTTGCACTGGGAATCTTGCAAAGATGCAGATTCTGATTCAGAACATCGGGGGTAGGATTAGAATGTCTGCATTTCTAATAAGCTCCCAAGTGATCCCAATGCTTCTGGTTTGAGAAGCAGGAGTTCAGAGCACCTCTCTCAGTCCCATTCCCCAGCAGAAGAAACTGAGGCTTAAAGAAGTAAAATGACACACGTCAAGCCACACAGCAAGTTAGCGGAAGAGGCAGGATGAGGTTCAGGAATGCTGATTTCCGGTCCAGGGCCTTTCCTACCTTGTGTATCAGTCATTAAGCTATCGCCTCTCAGCTCCAACTCTGCCTTTCTCCACTCGCCTTTGGATGCTGGGGCTGGGATGCTGCGAGCCACATGGTTCTGCTTTGCCTGCTGGCCCCGTATTAGAGTCTGTGCACGTGCTCAAGAGATGAGAGAGTGAGATGGGGACAGAGAGAGACAGAGACGAAAAGGCAGAGAGAGAGAGGGAGAAACAGATGGAGGGAATCAGAGAGACAGAGAGAGAAGGGGGAGGAAAGGCGAAAGAGAGAGAGGGGAGGGATGGAGAAGGAGAGAGGGAGGGGCTCCTTAGTTGTGAGCTGAAGTGGGGGCGGGGCAGAGGAAGACGGGCATGCTTCCTTCCGGTTTGCTCCCAGAGACCCCTTGGCCACCCATCCTCTCCCTGTGCCCATCGCCAGCAGCACTTCTATTGCAGTGGCAGCAGTTTTCTCAATCCCTGCAGAATATCAGCACCCCTTTCCCTGGGCTTGGGTCCCAGGCCCATGGGGCCTCCTCCCAGCATTTCCTTGGAATGATTCCAATCACTTCCCTTCACCCCCAGCCCTAGGGGTCAGCAGCCTCTTGCCCTTGCTCCCTCCTCCTGCTTCCTTCTTCAGCTACAGAGTCTATAGCTTTAACTGAGCTTAATTTCAATATACTCAACGCTCTCTATGAAAAGTAACTGGACCTTGACTAACATTGTGCACGATACGTTAATTTGAAAATTAACAAAACATCCCCTCTAGACCCTGAATTGCTGGAGGGCGGCCGCTGGGTCATCATGATGAGTCTGACAACTATGAGAGTGAGTGCCTGGTGCAGAACAGCAAACACGCGCATGCACACACACACACACACACTCACACAGAGAATGGATGAAGCTGTTGTATTTCTCGTTCTTAATGAAAAAAGTTTTCTAGGCATTCCCATCATGGCTCAGGGGTAAAGCGTCTGACTCGTATCCATGAGGATGCGGGATCGATCCCCGGCCTTGCTCAGTGGGTCAAAGGCGTTGCCGTGAGCTGTGGTGTAGGTCACAGACGTGGCTCAGATCTGGTGTGGCTGTGGCTGTGGCGGAGGCCAGCAGCTGCAGCTCCAGTTTAACCCTTAGCCTGGGAACTTCCATATGCTGCACCTGCAGCCCTAAAAAGCAAGACAAACATTTTTTTAAAATGTTTATCTCTCCCCTGCCACTTTGCTCTTAATGCTGGACCGGTAGTCGGGCCTTATCATACAATGCTGGTTGAACTGAAAATAAATTGTTGGCTTTCTAGAGGGAGCTAG
Organism: Phacochoerus africanus; assembly: GCF_016906955.1. Lineage (NCBI taxonomy): Eukaryota > Metazoa > Chordata > Mammalia > Artiodactyla > Suidae > Phacochoerus > Phacochoerus africanus. Next base: position 156,986,059 of record NC_062551.1, on the reverse strand, counting down.
GAATGAAAAAAAGGCCAGGTTTTCGAATCCACAGGACTTGGGTTTCTAACCTGAGTCCTTCCACTTACTAGGCAAAGTGTTCACACTTCCTCTCCATTGCTTCCTCTGGAAAATGGAGCTAATACCCACCTTTGGATTGTTAGCATTCAAAAGGACGTAGGTAAAGGGCCGACGCTGTGCTTGGAGCTCGCTTTGGAGCACTGCCAAGGCACAAGCTGTTAAAAGGGAATCAAGTTGGTGTTCTAATCAGGCTCCAGCCGAGAAGAACAAGAAGCACATGGTGAGCTGGAGAGGCTAAATTGTGCACAATGATGAGACAAACAGGAGGTAATTTTCTGACGAAGTAAAGACAGAGAAGCCCAAAGTCTCCTTGGAGAAGGTTTTGGTTTTAGGAGGAGCCTGGTGAACACAGAGCAGCATTCAGGGCCCTCCACGTGCCAGACCCTGCGCCAGGCACGAGGGGCGCAGAGATGAATGGGGGAGGCGTGTTGTCTTGGAAACACACCATGCATCCAATCCATTCATTCAGCTGGCATCACAGAGGGTCTACTGGGTACCAGGCTCTGGGCCAGGGGCTGGGGCTGCAAAGGTGAATTAAAGAAAAGTCCCTGATCTGAGGAATGCAGAAGTGAATAAGGGGCTAGAGAGATAACAGGCTAATGGGCACAGAAAGCTTGGAGGATGCCCTGCTACTCAGATGGTCTTGCAGCCCCGTCTCCCTCTGCAGCCCATCCTGCTAACTCACGGACGCTGTGGCTGTATCCCTAAGGCTCAGCTCTGCCCTGAAAAAGAGCTTAGCGGCCAGGAACTCGGGTTCAGAGGACAGGCACATCTGGATTCAGGTTCTAGTTCCTCTTCTTGGTACCTGCGCGGCTTTGAGCAAGTCTAAAGTGGATTTCCTCTGTAACGTGGGATGAAACATAACCTCACAGGGATGTGCTAGCGGTTAAAGGAGAGAAGGTTGGGAAATGCTCAGTTTAGCGCTGAGAACACATGAAGTGCTCAGTAAGTGCTGTGATTAGTTCCTGTCTATTACAGGGCAGCACTTGATGAGTGCTTTAGTTTCCTTATTTTATTCACAGTTCAGGTAATCCTGCAAGGCGTTTTGAGAAGAATGTTAATCTCCCATTTCTTTTATTTCTACGGGGGAGTGGGCCCCCCAATCCCATTCCCCAGGGGGGAGTGACTTATCTATCAGATGAGGTTTTTTTGGTTTTGTTTTTTAATTTTATTTGATGGCTGCACCTGAGGCATATGGACGTTCCCAGGCCAGGAACTGAAAGGGAGCCACAGCTGTGACCTACCCCAAAGTTGCTGCAATGCCAGATCCTTTAACTTACTGTGCCAGGGCCAGGGATCAAAACTGGACCTCTGAAGCAGCTGCTGTAGTTGGATTCTTTTTTTTTTTCTTTTTTATGGCTGCGGCCTATGGAAATTGCCAGGGCTGCTGGCCTACACCACAGCCATGGCAGTGCAGGATCCGAGCCACATGTGTGACCTACACTGCAGCTCACAGCAACGCCAGATCCTTAACCCACTAAGCAAGGCCAGGGATTGAACTCACATCCTTATGGACACTAATGGCAGGTTCTTAACCCATGAAGCCACAACGGGAACTCCTGCACTCCTGAAGTCAGATTCTTAACCCATGGTGCCACAGCGGGAACAGTTGAGGAGGTTTTCAAGAAGCAAATGGACATGGGTCCTCTCTTTTTTGGAAAGGCCTGTCCCTGGCATGTCAGGTTGTCTGACTTCGATACCCAGTTCTCTCCATTTCCCCACACAGCTCCCCTCAGGTCCACCCCACCTTGCATGTCACAGAATCCTTCACTGGCCCCATCATCTATGGAACAAAGCACCAACTCCTTATCCTGGCATTCAAGGCCCTCCAAATGTGGCCCAGCTCTGCCTTTCTGGTCTTTATGCTAATTTTCTCTACCACATGCCCCACGAGCTCAGGGCCAACCACAGGGATGGCGTGTCCTCTGAGCACTTCCCTGCCGTGCACAGCTGTTTCTGCAAACACAAATTCCCTCTGAGCACCCACTGTCAGACCCCTTACCTTGTGGACAACCCCCGACTCTGGAGTCTTGGAGGGAGGCCAGTGACGCAAACGGAAGCTGAAGAGGCCAGACGCTTGCTTTCCCCGGGTCCCTGGCAATCAGAGCCATCTGGCCCAGACTCTGACCAGACAGCCAGAGCCCGAGGGAGCAGGGATCACATGGTGAGGTTGGTGGCAGTAGCAGTAGCAGCCCCATTTGGTTTCCTGAGGCAGCCCGAGGACATGACCGTGGTGTCAGCTGTGTGAGCAGCAGAGTCAGTGTCCAGCGGCGGTGGCAGGGGCTTTTGGTGGCCTCGTTCAAGGCTGTGTAGTCTCCAGGCTGGGTTCTCCAAAGCTCAATAAAGTGATCAGAGGGCACAGACCTGATTGTGTGCATAAGCCATACAAAAAGAAAAAGCACTGAGGTCCCGTTGTGGCTCAGCGGCAACAAACCTGACCAGTATCCACGAGAATGTGGGTTTGATCCCTGGTCTTGCTTAGCGGGTTAAGGATCTGCCATTGCTGCATGCTGTGGTGTAAGTCTCAGACTTGGCTTGGATCTGGCGTTGCTGTGGCTGTGGTGTAAGCCATCAGCTGCAGCTCCAATTCAAACCCTACCCTGGCGGGTGTGGCCATAGAAGGAAAGAAAGAAAGAAAGAAAGAAAGAAAGAAAGAAAGAGAGAAAAGAGAGAAGAAAGAAAGAAAGAAAGAAAGAAAGAAAGAAAGAAAGGAAGGAAGGAAGGAAGGAAGGAAGGAAGGAAGGAAGGAAGGAAGGGAGTTCCCGTCGTGGCGCAGTGGTTAACGAATCCGACTAGGAACCATGAGGTTGGGGGTTCGGTCCCTGCCCTTGCTCAGTGGGTTAACGATCCGGCGTTGCCGTGAGCTGTGGTGTAGGTTTCAGACTCGGCTCGGATCCCGCGTTGCTGTGGCTCTGGCGTAGGCTGGCAGCTACAGCTCCGATTCGACCCCTAGCCTGGGAACCTCCATATGCCGCGGGAGCGCCCCAAGAAATGGCAAAAAGACAAAAAAAAAAGAAAAGAAAAAGAAAGAAAGAAAGGCACTGAAATTAGAGTGCAGAAGAGTGGGTGGCAAGGATTAGTTCTAGAGTTGGGAGTGGGCAGTGTTTCACAGAGATGACTGGGCCACTCGGGTGGGCATAGTCTCGTTAGGCAGAGGAGCAGGAAGGCTTCCCGGAAGCCCTGTGGGAGGGGGCTGGGAGGGTGGTGAACTCTCCAGATTGATGAAGACAGAGGTCAGGTGGCAAAGGCCAAATCTTTATTGGCCCCAAATAATAGATTTCAGCGCTTCTCCCCTGTGAGCCTCCTCTGAAGGTGGTGGTCATCTCAGCCAGCTGAGTTCCTGAGGTCCCGGAGGCATAAATACAGTTTATTCCTGAAGGTAGAGAGAATGTTACTATCAGATAACACAGCTGGGCATTCCAGCATGCCAGAGAGCTGATGGCCAGAGGTCAGGACATGCCCAAGGCTGGCACTGCTGTTTATCTCCCCTGGAGAGAAAGTGAGACCTCAACCTCTCACCTTACAGCTGGCTTGAGATTTTATTTATTTATTTTGTCTTTTTGCCATTTCTTGAGCCGCTCCCGTGGCATATGGAGGTTCCCAGGCTAGGGGTCTAATCGGAGCTGTAGCTGCCAGCCTACGCCAGAGCCACAGCAATGCGGGATCCGAGCCACATCTGTGACCTACACCACAGCTCATGGCAATGCCGGATCCTTAACCCACTGAGCAAGGCCAGGGATCGAACCCACAACCTCATGGTTCCTAGTCAGATTCATTAACCACTGCGCCACGACCACGACGGGAACACCTGGCTTGAGATTTTAATCACACACGTCCAATAGCAAGTTAAATTCAGCTGTGTCAGTCAGGCTCTCCTAGCTTTCTTTCCTCCATCCCTCCCTCCCTCCTTCCTTCCATCAGATGTCTTTCTTTTTCATTTGGTTTTTTTTTTCTTTTTAGGTCCACACCTGTGGCATGGAGGTTCCTAGGCTAGGGGTCGAATCAGAGTTGCAGCCACCAGCCTATGCCACAGCCACAGCCATGCCAGATCCAAACCACGTCTGCAGCCTACACCATAGCTCACGGCAATGCTGGATCCTTAACCCACTGGGCGAGGCCAGGGATGGAACCTGCGTCCTCATGGTTACTAGTTAGTTCTGTTTCTGCTGAGCCACAACGGGAACTCTGATCAGATGTCTTTCAAAGGTCAATGCCGGGAAGGGGTAGCAAATCAGCTACACGTATGATGTGTGCCTGCTCCAGGGCCAAGGAGCTGGAGGGGACTCTCTCTCCTTAGGTCCTTCCAGTTTCTCTCTTTTGGGGGGTTCCTACAATATAGGAAGGATGTTCAGATGCCAGACAGCTGTTGGAATTTTTAATATTCTGCATCAGTAATTTTATATCAAATGTGCCCAGGTGACTACCTTAGAGAGCCCTGGCTTGAAAAACGGGGTGCTTGAGGTACACCCTCCTGGATCTCAGGAGGATGAACCAATGATGGCAAAGAAACAGAGCTGTGCCTTGGGGTCAGACCTGAGTCCAATCCCACTGCCCCCTGAACTAGCTCAGAGACCTTGGGCAAGTCCCTTCACCTCTCCCGGTCTCAGTTTCCTCTCCCGTAAAGCAAGGGAATGGTTGCTGTGTCGAGCAATTGTTGTCATGTTAAGTGCAGTCTGTGACGCATCCAGGCCACCGTGGATACCTAAATACGGGAAGTTCTGCAGTTCCCGCTGTGGCTCAGTGGGTTAAGAACCTGACTAGGAACCATGAGGATTTGGGTTAGATCCCTGGCCTCATTCAGTGGATTAAGGATCTGGTGTTGCTGTGAACTGTGGTGGTGTAGGTTGCAGACATGGCTCGGATCTGTCGTGGGCTGTGGTTGTGGCCAGCAGCTGCAGCTCCAGTTCGACCCCTAGCCTGGAAGCTTCCATATGCCACGGGTGCAGCCATAAAAAGCAGAAATCAATCAATCAATAAATATGGAAAGTTCCAACCCTTTCTATTCCTTCATTCTCCCCGACCCCCACCCACTTCAATGATGCCAGCAGCCGGCTGGGTGGTGACTCAGCTAGAGTACCTGCAGCCTGTGACGCCTTTGGGTACAAAGCAATCCACAGACCCCCACCCCGTCCTCCGTCACTGGGCTGTGATGGGGGTGGCAGTTGGAGCTCTGGCCTTCCATGCTTCTGAGGCTAAGCTCTGCATATGCTCCCAGCCTTTGGCGATTTATTTTCAAAGCTACCTTTAGGGTTCATTTTAGGGAGAAGAAGGAAATAAAGCAAACTCCAGGCTCCTGTAAGTAGGCACTGCAGTCAAAGGACACACGCAGACCTCCCACAACCTTGAGAAGGCGGTTCTGTTACAGCCCAATTTAGAAGAGGAAATTGAGGTACAGAGAGCTTCCGGCACACAGCTGGTAGGTGGCATCACATGGAAATGCACATCTGTGTGTCTGACCCCAATGCCTCCGTCTCTTCCATCAGCCACCTGGCCTAGAGCCCCTGAATAAAAACAGGGCCTGGCTGCTTGGACTCAGCGAGCCACCTCCAATAGGAAGAGTCCACCCACCCTTGCTGCCTTCCTGCATTTATCGTAAAGAGGGCCAGTGGGCTGTGGGGTCACCCAGTCGGCTAAGGGCTGCTCTCCCACCCTGATCTCCAACACGCCCCATTCAGCTACCTCAATGTCCTGGTTTTAAAGACAATTGTCATCGAGAACTTTGTATGTAAGAACATACATGTCAATAATTACCTTAAATGTAAATGGACTAAATGCTCCAACCAAAAGACACAGACTGGCTGAATGGATACAAAAACAAGACCCATGGAGGTCCCGTTGTGGTGCAGTGGTTAACGAATCCGACTAGGAACCATGAGGTTGCAGGTTCCATCCCTGGCCTTGCGCAGCGGGTTAAGGATCCGGCATTGCCGTGAGCTGTGGTGTAGGTTGCAGATGCGGCTCGGATCCTGCGTGGCTGTGGCTCTGGTGTAGGCCGGTGGCTACAGCTCCAATTCGACCCCTAGCCTGGGAACCTCCATATGCCGTGGGAGCGGCCCAATAAATGGCAAAAAGACAAAACAACAACAACAACGACAAAAACAAGACCCATATATATGCTGTATAAAGATGTGGTGTGCACACCACACACTCACACACACACACACACACACACCCACACCCACTCACACACACACACCATGAAATATTACTCAGCCATAAAAAGGAATAAAATAATGCCTTTTGCAGCAACATGGATGGGCCCTAGAGATACTAAGGAAGTTAGACAGTGAAAAACAAACATCACATGATATCATTTACATGTGGAATCTAAAAAAAAGATACAAATGGATTTATTGCAGAACAGAAACAGACTCACAGATTTTGTAAACAAACTTATGGTTACCAAAGGAGACAGGTGGGGGAGGGGGAGGGGTGAAATGGGACACATGCCCACTGTGTATTGAATGACTGGCCAATGGGGACCTGCTGTACAGTACAGGGAACTCTACCCAATCAATATTCTGTGATAATCTACATGGGAAAAGAATTGACGGGTGTATATGTGTAACTGAATCACTTTGTTGTACAGCAGAAACTACCACAACTTCTAAATCAACTATACGCCAATAAAATTTTTCAAAATGAGAAAAAAAAGAACTTTGTATACATTGAACTGTGAAAAAAAGCCCTCCCCAATGCCAGAGCAAAGCAGAAAAAAGATTCTAGAGGGTGAAAGGGGTCTTGATGGGGAGCAAGGCAAAAAGGGTCCAACCATTGCTGGGCTTTCTGTAAAGAACAGGGTGGGGTTTTTATCCTTGCCCGTTTATTCGATTTTATTTTTTTGTTTCTTTAGGGCTACACCTGCTACATATGGAAGCTTCCAGACTAGGGCTCCAAGTGGAGCTGCAGCTGTCAGCTTACACCACAGCCACAGCCACACCAGATCGGAGCTGTGTCTGTGACCTACGCCACAGCTCACGGCAACACCGGATCCTTAACCCCCTGAGAAAGGCCAGGGCTCGAACCTGCATCCTCATGGATACTAGTTGGATTCTTAACCCACTGAGCCACAATGGGAGTCCAGGATTTCTACTGCACTTGGATGGGATTAGTCAGTCCAGATCAGAAGAGGAGCGGGGACGAGAAGAAAGAGAACTAAGCCTCAGCATAAGAGTTCCAGAGCTAAAAGGACCCCTGACTTTATAGGTAGGGCAACAGAGATCGGCCAAGGTCAGAAGTCACAGGCAGGACCCAAACCAGCCGCCCCCATCTGCGAGGACAGCTCTTTTTCCTCATGCCCCATCTCAGCACATGGAGAATCATTCTCCCCACTGACAGGAGGGTTCGCTGTATCTGTCTCGGGATCTCTGGAAACAGAGGGAAGAGCTGGCTCTTTCCCCAAATCAGAGCCCTTTATATGTCTTCCTGAGCTCCCAGAGGTCACCCCTGGCGTCAAGGCTGCCGTCAGCCCTCCATCCACAGATCTCTGTTTCGGTTCCCAGACAAGATTTCCTCCCTCGACTGGCCAGCATCTCCCGCCCGCTGCAGGGCTCCTGGCCCAGTCTCAGCCCACCCAGAACAGATGCCCCAGAATAGCCCAGGGCCGTCTCCCTAGGGCAGAAAATGCCTTCCAAGGAAGCCGAGGCCTTGAGGTTCTAATCCTTTTCTTCCCCACAGACAGCGGTTTCCTTTTTTAGACCATGAACTCAGAGGACGCAGCTCCTTGCCTCGCCCTGAATAGACCGTCTTCCAGGCACAGAATTCCAGGAACCCGCACAGGGGCCGCTGGAGACAACAGCCTTTCAAGGTTGACTGCAGAGGAAGAGCACGCTCCTTGCAGGGGGGCCAGAGCCGGCTCCAAGAATCTGAAAAATTCATCCTGGCAGCAACTTTGGTGCACGCAACCCTGGACCCAAAGGGAATCTTGAGGATTTCCCATAACCCCCCTCAGCCACCTTCAAATCATCCACGCGTTTAGCAAGTGTGTATTGACCACCTACTATGTGTTTAGCTTCTTTGAAGCATTAGAATTTTTGGACAAATCAGAAAAAATAGCCCCCCCCAAAAAAAAATCCATATTTTTAAGAAGGGGATGAGTAAAAGAGACCTCCGTACTATTTTATATATTTATCCAGAGGCAGGAAATAGAGAGCTTTGGTGTTGGAAGGACCTGAGTTTAAACCTGCTCTCTGAATTCTTGTGGTGGCCCAGCGGTTAATGAACTCAACTGGCATCCATGAGCACGTGGGTTCGATCCCTGGCCTCACTCAGTGGGTTAAGGATCTGGCGTTGCCATGAGCTACAGTGTAGATTGCAGACGCAGCTCGGATCCTGCATTGCTGTGGCTGTGGTGTAGGCTGGCAGCTACAGCTCCAATTCGACTCCTAGCCTGGGAACCTCCATCTGCAGCGAGTGCGGCCCTAAAAAGACAAAACAAAAACAAAAAATCCTGCTCTCTTCTCTGAGCTTGGGTGGCTGTTCTAACTTCTCTAAGCCTCAGTTTCCCCAGTGCTAAGGTGGAGGTGAAAATTCCTGCCAATCTTCAGTCGGTTAAATATTGAGGTACCCTATGATTCCGCTAGTCAGCCTGAACCTGGGAGGGAAATGAAAACATATGTCCACACAGAAACTTAAGTATTCACAGCAGCAGTATCATGAATAACCAAAAGGTAGAAACAACTCAGATGCCCATCAAGGGATGACGCGGTAAACAAAACATGCTACATCAATACAAAGCAACCTTATTTGGCATCAAACAGGAATGATATCCTGCTACCTGCTACAACATGAATGAACCTTGAAAACATTATGCAAGTAAAAGAAGCCAATACAAAAAGACCACCTGTTACCTTTCCATTCATAGGAAATGTCCAGAATAGGTGAGTAGATCAGCAGTTGCCCATGGTTGGGGGATGGAAGAATTAAGAGTATGATGGTTAAGGGGTGCAGGGTTTCTTTGGTTTCATAAAAATGTTCCAAAATTGGAGTTTCCGTCGTGGCACGGTGGTTAACGAATCCGACTAGGAACCATGAGGTTGGGGGTTCGATCCCTGGCCTTGCTCAGTGGGTTAAGGATCCGGCGTTGCCGTGAGCTGTGGTGTAGGTCGCAGACATGGCTCGGATCCTGCATTGCTGTAGCTGTGGTGTAGGCTGGCGGCTACAGCTCCCATTGGACCCCCAGCCTGGGAACCTCCATATGCCGAGGGTGCGGCCCTAGAAAAGGCAAAAAGACAAAAAAAAAAAAGTTCCAAAATTGATTATGCTGAGGGAGCCACAACTCTGTGAACATACTGAAAACCACTGACTTGTACACTTTGAATGGGTGGGTTTTATGGTGTATGAGCTATATCTCAATAAAGCTATAAAACAAATTCCTACCACACAGGGCTCTCGGAGGATTGAATGACCTAAGTATACAATGTACCTCATATAGCATCTGGTATTTGGTAGATAGTCCGTGGATGCTTTTATTCTTTTGATAATCCTTAATAGGCTGGTTTTCACAAAAGCTAAAAATTGAGTCTGCTGTCCACACAGGATTGCCATAACTTTTTCTTTTTTTCTTTTTTTTTTTTTTTTAGGGCCACACCTGTGGCATATGGAAGTTCCCAGGCTAGGTGCTGAATCAGAGCTATAGCAGCTGGCCTACACCAGAGCCACAGCTACGCCAGACTGGAGCCACGGCTGTGACCTACATCACAGCTCACACCAACGCCAGGTCCTAAACCCACTGAGCGAGGCCAGGGATTGAACCCAGATCCTCATGGATACTGGTCAGATACCTTTCCACTGAGCCACAACGGGAACTCTCTCGCCATAACGTTTGGTAATTAATCAGTGTTGTGCCTTGAGCAGGTGGTCCTTCCCTGCCCCCAGTTCCAGTGCTACTTTGCCTGTTGAAATCCTGCCTGCATCACAGCCCAGCTCAGAGGCCACCTCTGCAAAGCCTCCAGGTCGGTCCATCTGGAAATTCTGTGGCCTTCAGAGGCAAGCACTTGCCACAGTCTGGCTTGTTTCTGAATTCTTTGTGGTCACTGCCTCTCCATGTGTCCTGCCTCCTGGATTCAGCACCTGGCACGACAGCGTGAGCCTGTAATGACAGGATCTATAGCTCACATGCTCTGTCTCCCCTGGCGTAGCATCTGTAGTGGGCAGAGTTCTCCAATGGTTCTCATAACCTTTGCCCTCTGGTTACAGGGCAAGAGGAACTTCGTAGATATAATTAAGGTTACTAATCAGCTGATCTTAAGATAAAGAGATGGGTGGACCTAACGAATCACGAAGCTCTTCACTGGCAGCAGAAGAGGCAGAGAAGTTCAAAGCAGCCTCTGGGAGCTGAGCACTGTCCCCACCAGGGAGAAAAAATGGGGCTTCAGTGCTTCAAGGAACAGGATTCTGCCAATAACCTGAATGAATTTGGAAACAGGAGTCTTCCTCAGAGCTGCCAGAAAATTGCTCAGCCCAGCCTAGTCCTTGACTTGATTTTGGCCTTGTGAAACCCTAAGCAGAGAACTCAGTTGAATCCACCTGGACTTTTGACCTCCAGGTGATAGAGGTGCTATTTTAAATTGCTACTTCTGTGGCAATTCGTTATGCAACAATAGAAAACAGATACAGCACGTATCTGTGGAGGGACATTTTATCCTCACTTTATAAGTGAGGAGGCCCAACACTTGCCAAGGATGGCACAGCGCATTGGTGGCAGGGCTGCGCCAGAAGCTAGGGCAGAGGATGGCAAATATTATCTGTAAATATCCAGACAGGAGTTCTGTTGCCTCAGTGGGTTAAGGATCTTGTGTTATCACTGCTGGGGCTCTGGGTAACCACTCTGGAGCATATTCGATTCCTGGCCCGGGAGTTTCTGCCTGCTGTGAGTGTGGCCAAAAAACCCCCCCAAAACCAAAGTCCAAACAATTAATACTGTATTAGGCTCTAGGAGCCATATAGTTTCTGCATTCAGGGAAGGGTTTTCTTCCTTTAAGGGTTGGAGAATGTTTTTCACCTGTGAAAAGGGACCTTCTGATTTCTTTCACCTAATTGGCAGTTTTTAAATTTTCTACAATGTCCAGCTGTTTCTTTTATGTGGCAAAGAGGAAGGGAAGGCAGGTGGTTTTACTTTTGTGAGTGTGCTCAGGGCTGGGATGGATGCATGTGTAAAGTCCATTGGGAGCCTGGGAGAGGGACTAGATAATTTTGCTTCGGGACGCCAAGGAGATGTCACCCGGAAAAGGTGACGGGAACCCAAGTTTTCAGGGAAGTGTACCAACGTACCAGGTGAAGTTGGTGAAATGGGAGAGCCTTTGCAGCAGAGGTGTGGCATTGTGCTTGGGACAAGGGGGACAGGAGTTCAGGAGGGGCAAGGGGAGAGTGCAGGAAATGAAGCTCATGTCATTATTCTGGGGGCAACGGGGAGCACAGGTGAGGGACTGATTGGCAGCTCAAGGTGGTGCATCATGCAGGGCAGCCAGTCTGGGGGCAGAGAGGCCAGTGAGCGGTGGGGAGCAGCAGCCCGGGGTGTGGCAAATGAGAAGGGGCCCATGTGGCAAAAAAGGACAAGTACACATGGGTGTGGGAGACTCAGACTGGCGTGGATCTCAGCATTTCCCCTGTACCCCCTACTCCCCACTTATTTTAGCTGCGTGACCCTAAGAAGGTACTTCTCTCTCAGCCTTGATGAATGAGCCGAGGTGACACATGGGAAAAGCACTAGCCAGTAAGTGGGAATAAACACTAATCCCCTCCCCCACATGGGAGGCAGAAGCTGGTGACCGACTTTCTGTTCTGAGTTTCCCAGTGGTGCCAGGGAAAGCCTGAGGCCGATGGTTCAGAAAGGCTCTGCAAGTATTCCCAAGCCTGCATGGTCCCCGCAGTGCCTGGGCATCATGGCAAACTCCGAGGCTGGGACCAGAACCCCCCCAAAAGGTGGGGAAGAGAAAGACGGAGCCAGAAGAACAGCCAGATCCCTGGGTTCCGATCAGCACCTACTCCCAGCCCCCTCTGGTCCTGGCCCTCCTGGGTTTGGCTGGGCCCTGAGCCAAGCCATGTCTGGTCCCTGTCCTCAAGGAGGTCACCATCAGGTTGGAGAGGTTCAAAACTAAAGCCATTGTGCACTTGGAGAGCAGAACCCAGGCCAGCTCCTCTCAGATAAGGTCTCATTGAAGCCGTCGTGCTATCCTGGGAAGGAGGCCCCATTGTCTCTATTTTATAGGTAAGGAAACAGCAGCTTAAAGAGAAATATGGCCAGAGTCTTCCGGCCTGGAAGTGGCTGAGTCAGGACAGAAGTCACAACCTGGCCGGCTCCAGGGGCTAAGTGTCCAGCCTGGGCCAGGGGACTCGGGTTCAAGCAGGGTCAGAGGTGTGCCCAGGCCTGGACCTTGACCTCACCAACCTATGACCTATGACCCTGGGCCTATTGACAGGGAGGGGAAAGAAGAGTCTGGATCAGTGAGGCGCCTTCCCAGATGCCTACCCCTGCAGGAGGGAGTGGGGCTGATGGCTTCACGGCTGCCCTCTTGTAGCTCCCGTGAGCAGGCCAACGAGGGCAAGGGGGCTGCTTGTTCCTACCTGGTTTGAGGTCTCCTTGGTCGCTGTTTCCACTTAGCCACCATGAGCTCTTTAGCCGGGCTCCTCTCCAAGCCTCAGTTTTCTGTCCGTAAAATGGGAGCGCTTACACAAACCCACACAGAGTGAAGGTGAAGTGAGGTAACAGGTAAAAGGACCTCGTGGGTCGGAGGAGTCATTGCTCAGAGAACACGAATGCCCTTAAGTGGCGTATTTCCTCGAAGACAAGGAATTTAAGAATCAGAAGCCTGGGCCCCGCCACGACGTGCTCTGTGGCCCTGAGACAGTGGTTTCTCCTCTCTGGGCTTCAGATCTCCTGTGGACAAGCTGCTCTGACCTCTTGCGTCCCCAGGTTGGGAGGGGAGTTGGTCACCAGCACCTTGGTGCGGAGTCCTTGGCCATGGCTGAGGGGAATCTGGCAGTCCCATGCCTTGTCGGGACAGCAGGAAGAGCTCTAAACAAAACTCAGACCCCAGCTGGTTCCGAATTGGCTCCCTTTGACCCAGATGAGGTCGCTGAGGTTTAACGTGCCTGTGACTTTGCCCAGCCTTTGCACATGCTGCTCCTTCAGCCCGGATGGCGCCTCCCCATATTCCTACTTTCTAGAGCTCAGGTGCCCTTCCAGAGCCTTCACACGCACCCAGGCGCACGCAAACACACACACACACACACACAAAGCTCACGCACAGGTTGACCTCCCTCCAGGTGTCTAAATCACCTGTCCACACAACCTGCCTCCAGTGCCCTTGTCAAAGGGGAGCTCTTAAGCTGTACTGCTTAACGCTTTCAGTTCCTGGAGACCTGTGAGTAGGGAGCCTCAGCTCCTTTGACACAGGAGGAAGAAGGTTCAGAGAAGCTAGGTGACATGAGAGAAGCCAGGTGACATGGCAGGGGGAGGCCCTGCTCTCCAGCCCTGCTCTCCTTTCTGGGGGCAGGGGGTGGGGGGTATGTGGGGGGTGCAGTGACTTCCCTCCAGTATTGGCTGGGGATGTGCTTAAAACCTGCCATTATTTCGGAGAACGCCTTTCTCCTTGGGATGTGAGGGCCTGGGGGGCCCCATGAAGGTTGATCTCGGGTTGACTGTTAGGAGAAGAAAAAGCCAGAAACAGCCAGTTGTTAAGGAGTATGCGGTAAACAGGCAAGGCACGTTCCCTCCTTGGGCCTCAGTTTCCCCTCCTGTAAAATGGGAGTGAGGAAGCCTGGGCTCAGGACCCCATAGCCCCCTCCGATTAAGCAGTGATGGCTCTCGGCTCTTCCCCATTCCCAAGTCTGCCCCAGTCGGGTAGTGGGGGCGGGATGGCCGCAGGTTCCCGACAGTTCCAGGGGAGGTTCCCGGTAAGAGCGGTCCCGCCACTCCCCTCGCGCCAGGGAACTCCAACCCTGCCAGCCCTGGTCGCGCTGTCGCTTTAAGGTGGGGCGCGGCACGGGGAGCCGCCCGCGGCCACGCCACCCGGGAGTCTCCGCCGCCGGCGGCAACTGGGAGGGAGGAGAGGGGGGCGGGACACGCCCCCGAGCCCGCGCCCAGGATCCCGGCCGCAGCCCAGCCGGCCAAGCCCGAAGCAGGGGCAGGGGCCAGGCGGCAGCCACCACCGGAGTCGAGGGCGAAGCGCAGCCCCACGCGCCCCTCGGAGCCCCGCGTTGGCTCCCCCGACCCAGTGGATGCCAGAGCTCCTGCGTGGGGAAGCGGGCTCCGCACCCCTCGGCACCCGGTGTGGGCGACGATCAGACGGAGACCCCTGGTCCAGACCCAGAGCTGGAACTTGGTGCGTCTGCAAGCGCGGAGAGTGGGGCTCTGGGGACGGTCGCTTAACCCTGGGCGCCCCGTGAACACCGGAGGGACAGCCCTTCTCAGGTTCGCGGGGCCCTCCAGCCACGATGCCCTCACCCGCGCAGGTCTCACCGGGTTCCACACGCAGGGACTGCGCCTGACCCGGCTGCGCGATGGCTGCGCCCAAGGTGGGTATAAGCTTCCTTCTCAGGGGCATCTCAGCTCCTCCAAACCCAACCCTGCCTGGACCCCGTCCCTTCACCTTGACCATGGGTGGCCTGGTGGGCAGAGTCTGGACACTGTGGTCTCTGCTCTAACTTGCTGGGTGGCTCTGGGGCTCCCAGAGCCTTAGTTTACCAGGTGGTTGCACCGATTTGGAACACTTCTTGTCCCAGTGGTTTAGTTCTTTACAGAGAACTGGCACCTAAAGTTCCCCTGTTGGTAGTACGGACAAGGCCGTATTATTGTGCCCATTTTACAGAGGAGAGAACTGAGGCATGGGGAATCTAGGAAACCGTGTCAGAGCCAGGGTCCATCCTCTCTGTCCAGCTGTGTCCCTGTGCTTCGCAACTTGCCATCTTACCATCTCCGCAGCTCGATCTTCCCTGGGAGGCAGGAATTTGAGCTCAGAGATGTTGGGCAGGCTGATCGCGGTCACAGGACTAACAGAGCGGCCGGGGGTCAGAGGGAGTGATTACAGATGCCCGGAAAGGCCTCCTCTGACTCGTGGGAGGTGGGGCTGACAGCAGCAGAAAGGCTTCTGGGAGGACGTGGTGTTTGGCATGGATGTTGAAGGGGCTGTGAAATGAAGGCCCTGGATGGGGACAGAGGGCTCCCCAGGCAGCGGGAGCAGCAAGTGTAGAGGATCCAGATGGCGGGAGTATGGGTGTGTGGGGTGGGGGTGGGCGGGACTACGACGTTGCTGGAAGGAGGGGGCCAGCGGGCAGTCTGACTGAGCGCCAGATGGGGAGTTGGACGTCTCTGGAACATCTCTGGAATTGGAGAAATTTCCTCCCTGCCCAGGAGTGATGTCCTCCCGAGCAGGGAGCCCTTTCCTCCTCCCCATCGGGGTCCAGGGTACAGTAGTGTAAGGGGGAGTGAACTGCCTAAAGAGCCCTCTCTGAAGTGGGTCAGGGGAATCCTGGGCCAGGACCCCTGCTGATAAGCTGTCAGAGCCCAGATCTGTGATAACAGCGACATCACTGCACAGCAGAGCAGGCTGTCCTTCATCCAGTGGATGGTGACACCCCCCTCCTCCCAGGGGTGGCAGGTTATCCTGTGGCTCTGCCTGTCCATGGGGGTGGGGGGTGCCCAGGGAGGAAGGGAGACTCACATAGAAGGAGACAACACGACATCCAGTGAGAACATATGAAGGGCGACTGGGCCCTTAGTAATAAGGGGGCTTGACTGAATTCCGGGAGCAGAGTCAGGAAGGAGGGCAGAGCCTTCTAGAAAGTGCAAACTGCCTGAGCTGCAGACTCACAAGTGCATCTATTCACAGCATGGTCTCAACTTCATACATTGAAAAATACAGATCAATCTAGCTGTATACACATATGGGGATTTGGGTCAGACTAGACCGGGGTTCGAATTTGGCACTGACCTTGGACAAGCTGTCCCCCTCAGCTCCAGTGTCCTCCCAACACAATGCTCCTGTGAGGATTAAGTCAGGGGACACCTGTAAAGTGCTGGGCATGGTCCCTGCAAATGCCCAGTGCACATCTCCTGCTGCCATCACTGTGCAGGCCGAGGGAGGATTGGAAAGGAAACATCCACATCCACATTCAGATCATGCTCATCTCTCAGGGGCAGCATTAATGATGATTCATCCTTTGCATTTTTGGGGGGCCATGCTCACGGCATGTGGAAGTTCCTGGGCCAGAGATCAAACCTGCGCCACAGGAGTGACCCAAGCTGCTGCAGTGGCAATGCCAGATCCCTAACCAGCTGTGCTGTGCCACAGGAGAATTTCTCCTATTTTGCATGTTTATTCTCTTCTATGGTGTTCTCTTTTTCTCCACAATGAGCAACTATTGCTTTTATAGAAATTTAAAAGCATCATAAATTACCTTCTGATGAGTGAATTCTGCAAGTGTTGAGAGACAGCTGTATCCAGCTTTGGGCCAAGTCTTTCACCTTTCTGGGTTCAATCTCCTCATTTGCAAAACAGAAATGCCTTTCCCTCCCTTGACCACCTGTCCCAGTCTGGTGAGTCAGGAGTTCCCGTTGTGGCTCAGCAGGTTACCAACCCAATTAGGTATCCATTTCACAGAGGAGGAAACTGAGTCACAGAGAAGTCAAACAGCCCCTCCGAGGTTGTGACCTCCGGTGGAGGAGGACTAAGCCCCGGTCTCCAGTGCCCAGCAGGCCTCTCACATGGCCTGTTTCCTCTTCTCTCTCCTTCTCTGTGTCCAGACATGTGACCGGGACCGCGTGGCCTCCACCCTGCGCTACTGCATGACAGTCAGCGGCACGGTGGTTCTGGTGGCCGGGACGCTCTGCTTCGCCTGGTGGAGTGAAGGAGATGCAGCTGCTCAGCCCAGCCAGCCGGTCCCGCCCGCCAGACGCCCTGTGCCAGAGGCCCCGGGTCCCCTGCTCAGGTCGGTCAGCTTCTTCTGCTGCGGCGCTGGTGGGCTGCTGCTGCTCTTTGGCCTGCTGTGGTCTATCAAGGCCCACACCCGGGGGCCACCTCGATGGGACCCCTATCACCTCTCCAGAGACCTGTACTACCTCACTGTGGAGCCTTCAGAGAAGGAGAGCAGCAGGTCAGCAGGGCTGGGTGGGGGCCTCAGGTAGGGGCACTGTCACATCATCAGGCGTTTACTCAGCAAACTTGCACAGAATTTCCCCTCTGAACCAGGCCCTGCCTATGTCCTGGGGTCTTGGGGGCTGATCAGCACAGTCCTAGAGGAGTTTAAAGTCCCATGGCAGAGGCAGACTTTGACAACTCAGAGTAGTTAAAGTTGTGAAAGAGGGGTAGATGTGGAGACATAGAAAAATCTAGGGAGGCTTCCTGGAGGAGGTGGTAGTGGCATTCGGCAAGGTATGGGGCAGAGGAGGGTAGAGGTTAAGAGTTCACTCACCTTTGAACTCTGTTGTGGCTCAGCAGTAATGAACCTGACTAGTATCCATGAGACGCAGGTTTGATCCCTGGCCTTGCTCAGTGGGTGAAGGATCTGGCGTTGCTGTGAGCTGTGGTGTAGGTCGCACATGCAGCTCAGATCTTGAGCTGCTGCGGCTGCGGTATAGGCCGGCAGCTGTAGCTCTGATTCAATCTCTAGCCTGGGCACTTACATATGCTGCTAGTGTGGCCATACAAAAAAAAAAAAAAACAACTCACTCACAGGAGTCAAATCCATTGGGATCCTCTCCTGGTTCTGCCACTAACTAGCCATGGAACTTTGAGAAGATTGTGCAACCCCACTGAGCCTCAGTCTGCTCATCTGAAATACGAATAGCAAATGCCTGTATAGTGCTTACCGTGGGCCTGACTCTGCTCTGAGTGCTTTCCTTGTATTTACTCATCTAGTCCTTAGAGCAGCCTGTGCAGTGGGTATTGTTATTAACTCCATTTACAGATGAGGAAACGGAGGCAGCCTGACATGAAGTGACTCGCCCAAGGTCATCCAGCTGGTGTGTGTCAGAGCCAGGAGTCTGCTCTCACCCACGCCCTACCTCAGGGGGACAGGGGAGAGAATTACACGAGATGATGTATGTGAAGAACTCAGTCCAGGGCTGGGCACATAGTAGGTGCACAACACATGCCGACTTGCCCTCAAGTGGATGAGGTGTCGAGAGGCTTTTGAGGCCGGCAGAAGAGCATGTGCAAAGTTATGGGGTGGGGTGGGGCATGGAGACAAAATCATGCATTTAGATAATATTTCTCAACCTTTTTTTTCATTATCAGTCCCTCTAAGGAGACTTTTTAAGGTATTTTTTTCTTAATACTCCCCCATGAAATGTTACTAACACAGATATAGTGTATATTTGGTCTATGTGTATATCTGTGCTTTATATACACAGAGAATTAGCAAGATTCCAAGCACCAGTTTCTGCCCTGTTAAAAGAAAAATTGTTTTGCCCTGTTGAGAATGGATGTATCTTACAGGCAGTGATTATGTACTTAATCATTCACCAAATATTGGCTGTGCCTACACATCAGGGGCCTGCAGACACCTTCCCCAGACCTGCCCACCTGCAGGGTGAGAATTACTGTTGCCTCTTAAGGAAAAAGAGAGAGGCGGTTACGCAGATAGAAAGGTGGCAGGGCCTGCTGGCTGGGCACGGGGCATTCCCTGCACCAGTAAGCACTGGATTTGGATGTACTGGGGGCTCAGCCAGACATCTGGGAGCTGGCGTGGGGCCTGGGCTCCCTTTCTCCAGTCGTTAGAGGAAAAACTCATCCCGAGTTAAAGAATGTAACAGGTTAGTCCCTGCTAGTGGCCTGTGACTCACTGAGGTCCCAGACAATCGAATATTCACAGAGGCCCCCTAGGCCAATGGTCAGGCCTTGGTTTGACTCAACTATTAAAGCGATGGGCAGGGCCTCGGAGACTCTCCAGCCAAAACCCTTCACTTCTCAGGTGAGAAATCTGGGTCTCAGAGAGACCAGTCACCTCCCTGGTCACACAGGGAGTTAATGGTCAGCTGGAACCAGGCCAGGCCTGTCCCTCCCCACCCAGCCTGGCCTGAGCACAGAGGGTGGCTGTTGTCTGTACACAAAGCCGTGTTGACCCAACAGGGTCTGGGCCGCAGTGGCATCTGTCAGGTGGGGCCACTTAGTTTTCATTTCCAGCCAGGCCAGGGAGGAACCCACCCAGGAGACCGACCACAGGGTGCTCATGGCCCATCAGGTTTGGAGATCAAGTCTTAGATTCAGAGCTGGGGCTGGATGCTGGGGAGGCTGCTTCTGCTAACGGCTCTTTCTTGTCCCTGGTGCTGGGCCAGGCCGGCAGTGTTGCTGAGAGCCCAGCATCTGGCCCCTATGGGGAGGCCCCTCAGCTGCCCTGGCGCCCAGACGCCTTGCTCTCTGCAAGTAAATTCAGGTCGGAGACAAAGGCCTTCTAGGCTGATGGCTTGGGCAGCTCCATTTCCCTCTTGGGGCCTCAGTTTCCCCAATAATTCATCTACTTATTCTTTTTTTTTGGCCATGCCCGCAGCATGTCAAAGTTCCCAGGCCAGGGATTGAACCTCCACCATAGTAGCGACCCATGCCACAACAGTGACAACACTGGATCCTTACCCACTAAGCCACCAGGAAACTCCATCCTCTACTTACCCTTTTATGCATTTCACCAACATTTACTGAGTACCTACAGTGTGCTGGGTCCCATACTGGGCACTGACAATGTAGCAATGGGCAAAACAGACACAATCCCTGTGAGGTGTTGGGATGAGAGGCCTCCTGGGCCCCTGTCCTCAATGAGCTGAGAAAGCATGGGTCTAGTCAGACATGAGGCTGTCAGTGTCTGCTCTTTATTTTCTTTATTTTATTTTATTTTATTTGTCTTTTTGCCTTTTCTAGGGCCGCTCCCTCGGTATTGGAGGTTCCCAGGCTAGGGGTCCAATCGGAGCTGTAGCCGCCGGCCTAGCCAGAGCCACAGCAATGAGGGATCCGAGCTGCATCTGCGACCTACACCACAGCTCACAGCAATGCCAGATCCTTAACCCACTGAGCGAGGCCAGGGATCGAACCTGCCACCTCATGGTTCCTAGTCGGATTCATCAACCACTGAGCCACGATGGGAACTCCAGCTCTTTATTTTCTAAACTGTGTGTCCTTGAACCTATTACTTAGTTTCTCTGAGCCATGACTAGTTCTTCCTCTGTCAATCCTGGAATTTTCTCTGGGTTTGCTGTTAGGCTCAGATGAAATGATAGATGCACAGGTGTGCTCAGTGCAAAATTCGCTGCTCCTCCTGTGCTTTTATGACACAATGTACTCTTATGCCCACTGATTTGAGCCTCACTGCTTATGAGGCATGTAAGGATTAGGCCCATTTTACAGATAAGAAAGCTGAGGTGCACAAGATGAGGGGCCGGGGGGAAGGGACAGGTGTGATGGGTGGAGCTGGCTGGAGTTTTGAAAGCGGACAGAGCTGGGGCCTTGCCGCCTAGGTGACGCTCGGCCTTCACTCACCTGTGCCATGGCTGAGGGCTGATACCCCAAGCCTTGTCACAAATGTGAAATAAGATTAGAGGGTTTGAGGGAGTTTTGGTTCTGGTTCAGCAGTAATGAACCTGACTAGTATCCATGAGGATGCGGGTTCGATCCCTGGCCTTGCTCAGTGGGTTAAGGATCCGGCCTTGCCATGAGCTGTGGTGTGGGTCGCAGACGCATCTCAAATCTGGCGTGGCTGTGGTGTAGGCAGGCAGCTGCAGCTCCGATTCGACCCCTAGTCTGGGAACTTCCATGTGTCGCAGGTGCAGCTCTAAAAAGACAAAAAGCAAATAAAAAATAAAATAAAATAAAATAAGAGAGTTTGAGTGTTGGGCAAATACTGTTCCATCCCTGGTCCCTTTCCCCCTTCCCTACTGCATTTGCCTGACAGGGCTGAATGGTGGAGGAGCTGGTGCCAGGCCCAGATCTCCTGTGCCCACCAGGGTCCAGAGAGTGGGGTGGGCCCCAGGCTTGGTGGAGCTTCCTGTGCATGGGGACCAGAGCGGCCAGCCGGCCCCACATAGCTGGAGGGGGCCACATCCAGAATAGGCCACAGGTATTCTGAAGTGTGCGAAGGGGTAGCCCTGCATGGGGCCTTGTGTACCCCAAGTTTCCAGCCTGTAGACCATGACTGTGGAGACCTGGGGGCCCAGCTGGCTAGGTGAGGTGGCGCAAGGGCCACTCCATGTCTGCCCTCTAAGCAAACTTCCTGCTGAGGGCTGAGCTCACCTGGCAGCTGTGTCCCGCCCTGCCAGCTGTTGCCTGCTGGAGTGGCCCCAGGCATTTCCAAAGTCTGCCTCTGTCTCTTGGGCTTGGAGAAGTAGGGAGCGGCAGGGGTGTGGTTGGGAGGTGGGCAGGGCAGGAGATGCAGGGCTCTGGAAGCCTTATCACCCACAGGTTTCCTGAGGGTTGTCCAAGCATTTTTTCCCTTTCCCTTTCCCTGAATCTATAAAATGGGGATTGTCATCCTCATTTTACAGATGAGGCGAAAGGGGCTCAGAGAGGGTTTGAACATGGCCCAGGTCACACAGCAATTGAACCTAGCTTGCCTGTCTCCAGGAGCAATGGTCTTTGCCTGCCCTCACCTGCAAAGGATGCTGGGAGTCAGAGGAGGGTGAGACCCCTTATCAGCTTCCTTGACCGCAGGGCTCCTGGGCTCCAGAGAAGAGGGTCTGAGAGCAGTTTGCAAAAACCACTGGATCGGAGAGCCCAGATTTGGCTCCTGACTGGTGCCCTCCATCAGACTGGCATATGTGACCCTGGGCATGTGGTTCCTATGGGCTGTGGTTGGCATGGGCTAAGAAGACACATTGCCCAGAGAAGGGCCATGTCCCGGGGGAAGGTGGGTGCTCACCTGAGGGACAGCAGACCCCTGGCGCAGCCCCTCCACCAGCCCTGGAATGATGTCCCCACCAGCCCTAGAGCGATGTCCCCTCCAGACCTCGTCCCCTGAGCAGCCTCCAGCCATCAGCCCTCCCCTGTCTAGACAGGCAGGCCCACTGGTTCCCTGCCGGCTCCAAACGGATGACCTTGGGTAAGTGAGGCCTCTCTGAGCCTGTGCGACACCTGCTGGCAGGAGACCTGTGATGACTTTTGTTCCCCACTCCCCTTACTCACGGAGACCGGAGAGATTTTGTTTCCAGCTCCCATTTACAGAGCATGTGCTAAGTGGCCCCTATTATCTCATTTAATCTTCACCCGGTCCTGTGAAGCAGGTATGGTTATTATCTCCATTTTACAGGTGGGGAAACTACGGCCAGATGAATAGAGTTCCTGACCCGTGATCTCCCACCAAGAACGTGGCTGAGCTGGGAGTTGAACCAGCCAGGGCTGACTCATAACCAGGCCTCGAGCCACTTGGGGGGGGCAGGGACATTCAAGGTCACATCGTCAGCTCCTGTATCTGGCGGCATCTTCCCAAAGCAGAAATAGCCCAGACGTCGAAGCCATGACACTCCCACCCCAGGGTCCCAGGAAGGGAGAGCACACCCAGAGGTGACCCACTAGAGCCAGCCTCTTTCCTATCAGCATTGGTGTGGCCCGGATGCAAGTGACCTGTTGTTGGAATCTAGCCTGCAGAGCCTGGTCAGAGGAGCCTCAGAGGATCTGGTCTCAGCCTCCCGTCCCTGCAGGGTGGTTCATTTAGGGGAGGTGGGAGCAAGTCACAGGAAAGCCAAGCTGGTCAGAGATAAATGTGGTTGACATGACAGGTAGTGAGCTCTCCCTCTCTGGAGGTATGCAACAAGAAGGGATCACTTGGCAGACTTACCATATCGGGGCCTCCAGCATGTAGACAGGCAGAGGAACTGAGGTCTCCCATCCTGCCCTGAGCATCCCCAACTCCAGATCTGGTAAGGGAGAAAACAAGCTAAATCCTTCTTCCCAAGGATCATCACTCAGTCTTTCAACAAACACCCCCAAGCATCAATCCCTGGACACTCAAAGTCAATCCTGGCCTAGGGGACAGCCAGGTGGAATTGACCCAAAGAGAGAGGACAGCACTGTGAGAGCCCAGAGCTGGGAGAGGGAGCTTTACTGGGGGAGGTCAGGAGGGGTCCCTGAGGAGGCTCAAAGGACAAGCGGGACTGGCCAGCAGGGAGGGGGTGAGGGCGTGGGAAGGACTTGCCCAGCAGAGAGAACCGAGGGGGCAGAGGGTGTGATGAGCCCACGCGGGAACTGCATGGAGAACTAACTGTAGGCCAGGAGGGTGGCATGGGGCTGAAGTTTGCAGGGGCCAGTTGATGCCAAGCATCAGGTGTGTCAGTGGGGCCCCAGGTAGCCCGCAGAGAGCTTGGACCAGGGCGTGAAGCCGTCTCCCAACCCTGCCTGCCCTGCTCTCTCCATGGAGGGCAATAGGGTTTCACCCCATGCCCGGCTCCCAGCCTCTCTTCTCCTGTCCCTGTAGGACGGTGAGTGTTGCCATCCCTACCTACGAGGAGGCCATGCGCTGCCCACTGGTGGAGGGGCCCCTGACATCACCTGCCCACACCCTGGAGGAAGACCTGGAGCTCAGTGCCTCTGGCGATGCCCTGCTCCGGGCCCAGCCCGCCCTGCCTCCACCCAGCTACGAGAGCCTCATCCTCGCTGCGGACAGCATCTCTGGAGAGACAACACCAGGGGCTGCCAGCTCCTGCCCAAGCCGGGTTCAGACTCCAGGGGAGGCAGTTAAAGGCTCCTAGCTGGCCTGGAAGCTGGAAGCAAGTGATAGGTTTCTTCTGGAGTCTAGTATAGTGCCTGGTACACAGCAGGCACTCCACACATGTTTGCTGCTGAATGCTGTCTTATTTATCTATCGCTGTGTAACGAAGGCTTCATGTAAATCCATTTTATTATCTCTCATGATTCTGTGGGTTGCCTGGGCCTGGCTGGGTGGCTCTTCTGCCCCATGTGATGTTGAGATGCAGTCACCAGGGCTCAGCTGGGCCAGCACGCCCAAGGCGGCAGACTGGCATGGCTGACTGTCAGCTGGGAAATGTTTTTGTGCCGCTGAGAAAACTGGGCCCTGGAGGCAGAGCTGAACTCGGCTCAAGGTAACACACTGAGTTTATAACCGAAAGAACACCGACTCGGAATTCAATCCACCTGGGCGTGGGTTCCACCAGGTACCAGCTCAGTGACCTCGGAGGAGTGACTTTAACCTCCCTCTGCCTCAGTTTCCTCACCTGTAAAATGGGAACTGGGAATGACATGGCACCAGGCCCTGCCTTAGCGAGCTGTGTCACCAGGATTAAATGAGATGATAGCAGGTGACAGGATGAGATCACGGTGACCCTGAAGGCTCCATGCATCAAACCATAAGTGCAGATTTCTTAGCCCAGCAGCGGTTCTCATAAGTGTGCAGTGATTGTTAGATTTTGTGAGCAGAGGTAACCCCCCTCCAGGGGTCTCTGCTCACATACCTTCTGGGACAGGGAGCTGGAGACCTCTTCTTGTATTCGAGATGTGGCAGAAATGTCTGCTTTCAGAATGTCATACGCCATTCACAGGTGAGAAAACCAGCCCAGAGAGGTTACATAACCTTCTGAGGGTCACTCAGCAAGCAGGAGCTCAAAGTCCCGGGGCTCAGTCCTGGGCCAGGCTCTCTGCTGTCGTTTTCACATCTTCAAAGCCTCTGCTACAGCTGGAGTCCCCACTTAACAGGTGTGGAAGCAGCCTCACAGACATAAAGTCACAGAGAATAAAGATTTTTCATATAAATAAAGGTGGATTTTTTTTTGGGGGGGGGGTGTTGGTTTTTGGCTGCAGCAGGCAGAGGTTCTTGAGTCAGGATTAAACCCCTGCCACAGCAGCGACCCAAGCCACAACAGTGACAACGCAGGCTGCTTAGCCCACTGAGCCACGAGAAAACGCTATAAATCGAGGTATTTCCCTTCAGACCTGACTGGGCTCAGGCCTCAAATCCTCCCACCGAGGCCTGGACTAGCTGGTCACCTGCCCACCTGCCTCTCGCTGCCTCTGCCAGGGTCCCCTGAAGTCTCTTCAAAGCTCAGCAGCCAGACAGAGTCTGGTCAAATCCAGATCCCTGACGTGCCCACCGGGCTCAAAATCCTGCCTGGTTCCCAGCTCCCTTTGAATAATAAAGCCCTAGTGGAGGACTGCGTGGGTGGGTCTAGGTCCCTCCCCTGCTCTCTGCTAGAGTTGGGCCCCCTGTGAGTCTTTGCTCTTTCAGAAGCGCTTCTTCTCTTTCCAGAAGCTCCTTCCTGGGCTCTCTCCGCACCCGCCCTGGCATCTTTGTCCTTCTCTTCAAGATGCCATCCTGGACCACTCTGAGGAAGCTGTTATCCCACCCAGGCACCCGCACTCCCAGCCTCCTTCCTGCTCCACTTTTTAACTAACGCCTGTTCACCATCTAACAGTTTACCTTTTTATTTATTTATTTATTTACTTACTTATTTATTTTTTAGGGCCACCCCTGCAGCATACAGAAGTTCCTAGGCTGGCCTATACCACAGCCACAGCCATACCGGATCTGAGCCTTGTCTGTGACCTACACCACAGCTTACCACAATGCCAGATCCTAAACCCACGGAGCAAGGTCTGGGATCGAACCCAAATTCTCATGGATACTCGTTGGGTTCCTTTCCGCTGAACACAACGGGAACTTCCATTTCACCTTTTTAAATTTTGGTGTTTTGTTCACTTATTGCATGTTTCTCCCCACCAATAAGCTCTCTGAGACCAGCATTTTTTGTTTCTCTTTTACGTTTATATCCCTAAAGCCTAGAAGTGGTGCCTGGCCCGTGGAAGAAGCTCCATAGATATTCGTTTGACTGCAAGAATGAATCCATCAATACCTGCCAGCTCTCATGACCCTTCCTGAGCCTTCTCTCAGCCGCCTGAGCCAGATCCTGTGGCTCTTCTGCAATCCTCTCCCTCCCCCATCGCCAAATCCTGGTTCCCCATCCTGAGCCCCTTCTCTTTTTTTTTTTTTTTTTGACTTTTTGCCATTTTCTTGGGCCGCTCTGGGGCATATGGAGGTTCCCAGGCTAGGAGTCTAATCGGAGCTGTAGCCACCAGCCTATGCCAGAGCCACAGCAATGCTGGATCCGAGCCACGTCTGCAACCTATATCACAGCTCACGGCAACGCCGGATCGTTAACCCACTGAGCAAGGGCAGGGATCAAACCTGCAACCTCATGGTTCCTAGTCGGATTCGTTAACCACTGCGCCACGACGGGAACTCCCCTGAGCCCTTTCTCTTCCTCTCCATCTCCCCTGTGTGTGTCCCACACTTCCTGCGATGATGGAGATGCAGGCTTGAATTCTGCCTTGGCCCTGACAGTTCCGTGTGATCTGGAGATGCTCACACACACATGCGCACACACACCCACACACCTGCTGTCTATGTGCACGGGGGGGGGGGGATTTCTTTGGGGGAGGCGCGAGGGGGAGGTTATCAGGCCTCTGAAGTTCCCAAGGGGTTAATGGGATCCCAGGCTGGGCAGCAAAGCCCGGCTTCCCTCCTACCTCCCAACTGAGGAATTCCCTCCAGGCAGGGGAGTTAATGAGTGGCAGGGGTGAGGTACCACCTTGGCCAGGCAGGAGCTGGAAGGGGCAGGGCTAGAAAAACCTTTTCTGCTTTCGCCTCTCTGTCAGCTCTTCCGTGTCCCAACTGGAAGCCACCAGGAGGGGTAGTGACTTGCTCAAGGTCACCAGCTCCCTCCCTAGAGCCTGAGCCAGAGCCACAGAGCCAGTTGCCTGACAAGCCAAGGTCCCTTCTGAGCCACAGCTGCCTGACTGTGAACTGGGAAGGCACCAGCCCCCAAGGCTGGTCTGTCCCTCCAGCCCCCAGGAGACACGGGGATGCGTCTTGGTCTCTTTTTCTTCTGGGCCTGGCTGACCAGTTTCTTCACCCAGAACTCACAGCTCACATCTGAGGCACACCAGCAGGTTAGGACATCAGGGAGCCTCTGGGCTCAGGCCTCTCCTGGGCTTTTCCCAGGCCACCACCCCCCCCCACCCCGCCGTTTCCCTCTGGGTGGGCCCCTGGGGCTCTCTACCTCAAATGGGTTGGAAATTTCCAAGTCAGGAATTCTTTGGCCCCCTCCCCAGCCCCCAGCAAATAATTCCTCTTTAAAATGTGTTCATTTTGGAAATTCCCGTGGTGGCTCAGAGGGTTAAGAATGCTGCCGTATCCATGAGGATGTGGGCTTGATTCCTGGCTTTGCTTGATGGGTTAAGGATCCAGTGTTGAAACAAGCTGCCGTGTAGGTCACAGATGAGGCTCGGATCCTTTGTTACCATGGCTACGGCACAGGCCAGCAGCTGCAGCTCTGATTCAACTACTGGCCTGGGAACTTGCATATGCCTCGGATGAAGCCCTAAAAAAAAAAAAAAAAAAGAGAGAGAGAGAGAGAGAGAGAAAACCAAAGTCTTCATTTTACTCTCTCTCTCCTTAGGTGTCTGCTAGCATCTGGCAGCCACTGCTCACTTCCACCCTTTCCTCTTGCTTCTTCCAAGCCGATCTCAGAACCAGAGAAAATTAAAAAGCCCCAACCATGTCACCCCTGCATGACCCCCTTGGAGGCTCCCCATTGGCCTCTGAAAGGTGTCAGCTACCTCAGCCCGACCCCAGGAGCTCTCCCACCCGGGCCTCCTCTCTTCCTCCTCCTCTGGAACGGAGGGTCATCCCTCCATTCCCAACGATGAATCAAGAGCCGACCAGGCCTAGCTCCTGCAGATACAGCAGGGACTAAAATAAAGCCCCCAGCCCATGGGAGCTGGAGTTCTGGTGGGGGAAGACAGACAAGAGACAGGACAAACAAATGACGTGTACAGTGTGATAGTCGGTAGCGAGTTCTATGGAGAAAAATCAACTGGATAAGGCGGACAGGGAGCAGCGGGCACAGGGACTCTGCCGTGTTAGGCGTCACACCAGAGAAGGTCTTGGGAGGGAGTCGACATTTGGACAGAGACCTGAAGTGGGGGGAGGGAGGGAGCGTCCAGATATCTGGAGGAAGAGCCTTCTAGACAGAGAGAAGAGCAGGTGCAAAGGCCCTGGGGTGCCCATGTGCTCACGGAAGAGCATGGAGCCTGGGCGGCTGGGGTAGAATGAGTGAGGGGAGGTGTGGCAGGAGATTATTACAGACAGCAGATGAAGTGGGCAGCATGGCAAATCATCTAAGGCTTGGTAGGCCATTTTAAGTCTTTTATTTTTAGGGCCACGCTGGTGGCCTGCAGCATATGGAAGTTCCCAGGCTAGGGGTTGAATCGGAGCTGCAGCTGCCAGCCTACACCACAGCCCCAGACATGTGGGACTGAGCCGTGTCTGTGACCTATGCCACAGCTCACAGCAATGTCATATCCTTAACCCACTGAGCGAGGCCAGGGATCGAACCTGAGTCCTCATGGATGCTAGTCGGGTTTGTAACTGCCGAGCCACCATGGGAGGAACTTCCAGTCATTTTATGTCTTGGCTTTTACTCTGATAGGCCAGGAACCCATTCCATGGTTCTGAGTAGGGGAGTGACAGGGTCTGACCTGGCATTTGGGTTGGAAAGAGGCTTCAGACAGCGAGGGTAGAAGCAGAGACCATTTAGGGGGACAGACATGATGGTTTCCAGACCAGTGACGAGCAGCAATGGGGGCTGAGAAGTAACTGGATTTTTCTGCCTCAGAAGTGGTGGAGCCAACAGGATGCAGGTGTGAGAGAGGAGGAGGAGGACCAGGAAATCCAGGTGGGGCAGGTAGGGGAGGGAGGGGAGAGTATGCAGTGTGGGGGCGAGTGTTCACACAGGATTTAGACTTTTACCTCCAGCCATGCGTCAGTGCTCACTTGCTGCTGGGCCTTTGCACATGCTGCTCTCTTTGCCTGAACGGCTTTTCCTGTCCTAATAGAACTTCAGCTGGCTTCTCGAGAATCCCTCCTATGAATCTGTCCCTTCATTCCTCCGCCCTCCTCCTTCTCTTCCTCTCTCTGCTTTGTGCATATGCTGGACCCCAGGTATATCTCAGAGCCTTCACCATATTCTGTCCCAGAAGGTAGGACCAATTACCATCACGCTGAAAATCCCTGTTTATCACACATCTTACACCTCAGAGTATCCTGCACACACTAGCTGCTCCACAAGAGACTGGCTGGGGGCCTGGTTCTGCTATTTACAGGTTCTGCGACTTGGGCCACTCACCTTGCAGCCAGGAGCCTTGGTTTCCGCGTCTTGCAAAAGGGCGTGATCTTTCCGGGACGCTGAAGGCTGTAGACAGGAAGAAAACAGTGGTGAGCGCGCCCTCTGCTGGAAGATGGCAGACCCCGCAACCACGCCTCCCACTCCACCCGCTTTGCAGGGGAAGAAGGCAGCGGCAGGTGCGAGGCGAGTGAGGACACCAACTGAGCGCCGAACGCACGTGTTCCCACTTGACCTTCACCGAGGCTCTGTGGAAGAGGTTACATTAGATCCATCTTATCGAGCTCCTTGTCCCAGAGCTTCTTACTTGCCATATCCCGCCTCTGCCCCCCATCATTTTTTTTAAGGCAAAAGGGGCAAAGGAGAAGAAAGAAAAAGTGGAGAGACGTGGAGCGTGCACGGGTGGCCAGGAAACCTTTTTTTTTTTTTTTTGGCATTTCTTGGGCCGCTCCCGCGGCTTACGGAGGTTTCCAGGCTAGGGGTCGAATCAGAGTTGTAGCTGCTGGCCTACACCACAGCCACACAGCAACATCAGATCTGAGCCTCATCTGAGGCCTACACCAGAGCTCATGGCAACACCGTATCCTTAACCCACTGAGCGAGGCCAGGGATCAAACTGGCAACCTCGCGGTTCCTAGTCGGATTCGTTAACCACCGAGCCACGACGGGAACTCCCCCAGGGGATCTTTTAAGAAAGGCTAAGGACTAGATCCATCTATAGTGGGACTGCGGCTGTGTGAGTCCCAGTTCCCGCTCAGCCCGGACTCAGTTTGGTCAGTCCTTGCCACTCCCCGGGCTGGGCTTCCTCTCCTGTGAAATAACCACGATAACCCTTTCCTGGGTACCCTCCCCGGGTCGTGGGGCTCAGGCTAGACCCCGAGAGGGTGTGAAAGCGTCTTGCTAGGTGAGTGCTACGATAGCCACCAGGGGGCGCGAGAGGCCCCTGCCCAAGATCCGTTCCGCCCTGGACATGGGCTCCAGGACCAGACAGGTTGAGGCCCCTCTGAACCCAGGTCTCCTTTTCTGGGGGGGGAGGGGGGCGTCGTTTCCCTTCTCTGGGCCTGTATAAGGTGATGATAACAGATGTTTGCCTGGAGGGTCCTGGTTTGTTAAGAATCCCAGGTTACAAAGCATTTTCCCCTCCATTATGTCACTTCCCTGCACAACCCCTGCCTAATACCACTTTCCACCCGAAGATAACAAACCTCAAGCCTAGCACGGAGCCAGCAACCTAAGTTCACTGGGGACCAGACCTGGATGTCACCCGGTGCCTCTCAGCCTTTCTCTGACCCCTCAGCAACCTCTTACTGGGAGGGTCCCCTGAGCTTGTTACAGGGGACCGCCTCTGCACACTCTAAAGTGCCGGATCTGAGGGTGGGTGAAGAAACCGATTCCCAGTGAAAGTTGGGGCAGCGACACCAGGCAGAGGATATGGCCTGAACTCAGGGGTGGTGTCAGGGAACCTGCACAGCCTGTGTCGGGGAGGAGAGGGAGGGTGACAATGACAAAGAGGAAAATCCCCAAACCTACAAAATCAAGATGCCAAACAAAGCCTTTTATCCCTCAGGGGCAAGTCAACCCTGTACAAACTACAAGTTAATGTTTTCCTTTAGAAATACGATCCTATAAGGGAATCTGATTTTTCCCAACAGCCAGTCCCCAGGAGTGAAATTCCACCATCAGAGTGTCATTCTTAGGATGAAGGCATCTTCCTAAGTTAGGAGACAAGGACACTGCTGCCAGCCATTCACACCCTATGGGGGCACTGTGGCGCCAGAGCCTTTCACGGCCGGCTTGTGGCCAGCAGGTCTGGGTGAAGCACAGAGTGTAGGAAGGGGACAGAGGCACTCAGGGAAGCCAGGCCTGGGGATGGCCCTGGTCCTGCGAGTTGCTGTCATTATCCCCACTGCAGTGAGGAGGAAAACTGAGGCACGTGGAGACAGCTTGATCAAACCACACTGCCACACAGTGGAGGGTTTAGAATCCAGACTCAGATAGTCCATCTGGCCATCAGAGCCTGTACCTTTTTGGGGGGGCGGGAGGGGGGGGAAACACGCCAGGGGTATGCATTAGTTCCCAGGCCAGGGATCAAACCCACACCACAGCAGTGACCTGAGCTGCTGCAGTGACAATACCGGATCCTTAACCCACTGCACCACAAGGGAACCCTAGAGCCTGCACTTTTTAAAAATACTTAGAAAAAAATTAAAGTATAACCCTGTAAACCAACTATAAGGAAAGAAGAAAAATCATTAAAAATAAAATAAAATATAGAAGTTCCACAAAAATGAAACTATAGCTGATTTACAATGTTGTACCAATTTCTGCTGTTCAGCAAAGTGACCCAGTCATAGATATATATACACACTGTTTTTCTTATATTATCATTCATCCTGGTCTATTCCAAGAGACTGGATAGAGTTCCCTGTGCTGTACAGGAGGACCTCATTGCTTATCTATTCTAAATGTCACAGTCTGCATCTGCTCACCTCAAACTCCCCGTCCATCCCACCCCTTCCCCTTCCCCCTTGGCAACCATGCATCTGTTCTCTATGCGAGCCTGTTTCTGTTGTATAGGCTGGTTCATCTGTGCCACGTTGTAGAATCCACACGTAAGTGATAACATACGGTGTTCATCCTTCTCTTTCTGATTTCACTTCACGCAGGATGATAATCTCTAGTTGCATCCACGTTGTTGCAGATCAGAGGCTGCAGTTTTAACCCCTGCGCTCCAATTAGGGCGTATCACTCAGTTCACTACTGTAGACTGGGTTCAAATCCCAGCTGCCCTGCCTTTTCCAGCTGTATGACCTTGGGCAGGGAACGTGTCTGTGTCTTCATTTCCAAAGTGGGGGTAGTAGTACCTGTCTCAAGGGGTTCCTGAAATGAGTTCTCACCTGTCACACGTTTAGAACAGTGTCAGGCATGTAGCCACCATCCAGTAAATTGTGACGACTATTCCTGAATCCCCGAGGGGCACATGACCTTGAAGAGTTTCAGATGCGCCAAGATTCTAAAATGCCAGCCTGTGGCATTTGATGTCTTTGGGCTACAGCCTTGTACCCTATTTCCCATGGCTGGACAGTGTGAGGCTGCCGGTCTGCCCAGCTCAGCCCTACACAGGCAAATGAGGTGATGTCGAAGCTTGGCTGGGGCCCAGCCCCTGGAACCTCCCCTTCCCTCCCTCGTGTCTCCCTGGCTCAGATCCCTACACACCCCAGAGGGCCCGGAGGGAAGGTGAGAGGGAGTGAAGGTGGGGGCACACAGCCATCCAAGCGTAGCTCCTCCAGCTCAGTGAACAGGTGCGCCCAGGTGCTGTGCTGGACCTGAGGGGAGCCCGCCTCCTCTCCCCTTAAGCCCGGGCTTGCAATGATCCTGAGCGTCACGCTTCTGTTGTGAGCGTGTGTGGAGGCGTCTGGCTGGTTCACCTGCGCCCCTCCGCAGGTGCTGCACAGGCCAGGCCCGGCCAGGCAGCCATGGCCGACGAGAAGACCTTTCGCATCGGCTTCATCATGCTGGGGCTCTTCCTGCTGGCCCTCGGCACGTTCCTCATGAGCCACGACCGGCCCCAGGTCTATGGCACCTTCTATGCCATGGGCGGTATCATGGTGATTGGGGGTGTCATCTGGAGCATGTGCCAGTGCTACCCCAAGGTAGGTAGCGGTGGGGACAGGTGGGCTGGGGGCCGTGGCCCAGGGGGGCTTGGGGCTGTGCCTCTAGTCCAGGCATCCATCCCCAGCCTTCAGGCATCTTGTTATCCTCCCCCCATCTCCCCTTCTTTTCTTATCTCCACTGTCCAGTGCATGCATGCATCCATCCCTTATCATAAAAACTGACCAGAAGCCCCCTGGATCTGGAGCCCCGAAGGCACCATGGGGGAGACACAGCCAAACCCAACACCCAATGCAAGTGCTTGAGACCAATTCATGAGTGCTTGCTGCCTGCCAGGCGCGCCTGCATCCCTGGTGCAGGTCAGCGCTCATCCTGAGTTTTTGGTACCTCTGAAGTTCTGTTCTATAGTGGAGAAGCCGAGGCTCAGGAAATGAGGTCCCACAGCTCCCATGTCAGTGCTGAGATCAGAGCTCAGATGCGTCACCTAAACCTTGACGACCCTCCACCGCAGGAGGGCAGACCCTGTGTCCCAGAGCTGCTGAGAGTTCCGAGCGGGCTGTCACCTTAACGGCGCGGGTTGGGCAGAGCTCTGTCTTTGGGGGGCTTTAATGTACTCCTAGCCTGCTGAGTGACCTAGTGATGGGGAAAGCACTGGTTTGGGAGTCCTGAGTTCTGGTTCTAGCTCTGTTCCAAACTCTGTGTGTAACCTTCGTCTTACTGAGCCTCAGATTCTTTCATCTGCAACATGAGACCCCAAGCTCCTCCTTCTCCCAGACTCACAGAGATATTATGAAGAACAGGAAAGAGAGTGAATGTAGAGAGGTTTCGTAAACTGTAGAGTGTTACATTGAGGGGAGGGGCTCCCACCCTTACTGTTATTGATTCTCCCAACAATCCTGCGGAATGGGCACATCAGGAGTTGTAATCCTTCCGTGCTCAGAGAAGTTAAGTGACTTTTCCAAGGTCACACAGCAGCTCGTCAGACCCAGGGAAACAAGAAGCATGGATTCTAACTTGGGCTCTGCCTCTAACTACCTGGGAGACTTTGGTTAATCCCCTTCCCTCTCTGAGCCTCAGTCTTCTCATCTGTACAATGTGTGAGTCAGGAAGAGGGGGTGGGAAAGGGGGGGGGGCCTCTTAAGGGCCCTGCTGGTCCTGCCATCCAGGGCTCTAGACCCCAGGCGGCCCCCAACCCCCACAGCTCCCTCCTCACCTCCTGCCTGGGTGGCCCAGCTGGGGGTTCTGGAAAAGGCTCCTGGGGGGCCAGGGCCCGGCTCTGCCCAGCCCTGCCTCCTCCACAGGCAGCCCCGGGCTGTCAGCGGTTCCGTCGGCGTCAGGGCAGTCTGGGCTGGTTTGTGGCCATTTACTGGGCAGTTTACAGTCAACTCTGCCTCTGTCTGTGCAATGCCCTGAGCAGAGGTCACCGGGAGAAGAGGGCCTTGGGCCCAAGGCACCCATGTCACCTCCATCGTCGCCCTCCTCCCAGTGAGGGGGCTGGAGCCTGGGGACTGGCAAGGCGACGGCGGGGTGGGGGGTGGGCTGTGTGGAGGGCAGTGTCCTTCCTGCTCTCGCCCCCATCCGGAAGCAGCCATGGGGTGGTGGGCAGAATGGCCGGGTGGCTGTGGGAGCGGGGAGGGGATGCTGCTGGGTACTAATGGGTACTAATGAGTAACTGTTGATAGACGCATGTGCTCCTGTGCTGCGGAGGCCGCATGGCACACGGCAGGCCCAGATTCACATGCCTCCTCGCTCGTGCCCCACTTCTGTGACCTTGGCAGAGGGAGTCCCCCACCTCCCTGAGGCTGGCATGGCTGGCAGCGGGGGAACCGGGGCGGGGGGGTCTTGTATGTAGGGGAGCTGGCACCACGCCTGGGCCAGAGGCAATTCAGAGGCCTTGTTCTCGGGACTGGTGTTTGCGGCTTTGGGTGGGTCTGTGTGTGTGCGCGCGCGCAAGTGTGTGTGTACATTGCTGTGGGTGGGTGTGTGTGTGTGTCAGGGACACCCAGAGGTGCTGGGCCCTGAGCAGGTCCCTCCCACCCCCCACCCACCCCGTCAAACAGGGGGGCCTCCCTGGGCGAGCGGTTAGGCGCATGCTCCAGGGGAGCAGCGGATGCATGAGGGCAGCGCAGAGGCCTTCTCCCCCTTGCCCTGCAGATCGCCTTCATACCCGCTGACTCTGACTTCCAAGGCATCCTGTCTCCGAAGGCGCTGGGGCTGCTGGAGAACGGGCTCGCTGCCGAGATGAAGAGGTGGGTGCGGGGGTGGGGGTGGGGGCCTCTGGGGGGGGAGGTAGGGGCAGTGAGCCCTTGGGTGAGGCTCCCCTGCCTGGGAGAGTGAGGGGCAGGGCCGGAGGGGTGGGCGATGTCTTCCCCAAGGCTCCAGGCTCTGGCTTTTGCCTTCCCATTTACTGAGGACATGTCAGAAATCATGGATTGGCGTTCCCATCGTGGCTCAGTGGTTAATGAATTCGACCAGGAACCATGAGGTCGAGGGTTCGATCCCTGGCCTCGCTCAGTGGGTTAAGGATCTGGTGTTGCCGTGAGCTGTGGTGTAGGTTGCAGACGCGGCTGGGATCCCGCGTTGCTGTGGCTGTGGTGTAGGCCGGCGGCTACTGCTCCAATTGGACCCCTAGCCTGGGAACCTCCATATGCCGTGGGTGCAGCACTAGAAAAGGCAAAAAGACAAAAAAAAGAAAAAAAAGAAGAAAGAAAAAAAGAAAGAAAGGAAGAGAAAGCGTGGATTGTTCTGAGGTCTCAGCTCTACGAGGTGGGCATGACTCTTCCCATGTTGCAGGTGAGGAAGCTGAGGCTCAGGGATTTTGTCCTGTCTTGTGGCAAATTAGTGACTGCTCAGAAATGAAAAATAGGTCTGACCCTGATTCCCAAACAGCGGTGACTACTACTATTTTAGCGATGAAAAAGAGGCATGATGGTGGCCCAGGCACAGTCCTGGGCCCTGCCACTTTTTGGCTCAGTGACTTTTGGGAAAGCGGCCTGCCTCTCTTTGCTGCATCTGTGAAATTGGAATACTAATAGTACCCTTCTCCTAGGCTTCAGGGAAGGCAAAGTGAGAAAACAATCAGCCCTCCGTGTCTGTGGGGGACAGCAGAGCTCCTGCAGATGCCAAAAGCTGCAGATGCTCAAGTCCCTCAGATAAAATGCTTCTAATCTATGCAGTCCTCTCAAGTATTTTATTTTATTTTATTTGTATTTTGTCTTTTTTTTTTTTTTTTTTTTTTTGAGGGCAGCACCCATGGTACATGGAAGTTCCCAGGCCAGGGGTCTAATTGGAGCTGCAACTGCCGGCCTACACCACAGGCACAGCCATAGCAACACCAGATCTGAGCCGCATCTGCAACCCACACCACAGCTCACAGCAACGCTGGATCCTTGACCCAGTGAGTGAGGCCAGGGATCGAACCTGCAACCCCATGGTTCCCAGTTGGTTTTGTTTCTGCTGCGCCAAGATGGGAACTCCCTCTCAAGTGTTTAAAATCATCCCTAGATTACTTCTAATACCTAACACAATGTACATGCTATGTCAATAGTTACCAGAGTATAGCCAATTCAAGTTTTGCTTTTTTGGAACTTGCTGGAATTTGTTTTTCGGTGACGTTCCACCCACGGTTGGTTGACTCTGAGGGTGTGGAACCTGGGAAACGGATGGCCCACTGCATAAGCTGAATGCTAAGAACAGAGCCTGGAGCATAGCCGGCCTCTCCAAGGCTCTGTCATTATCCATAGGCAGCGCTTCCAATGCACCAGAGACCAAGTTGGGCGTTCTGCGCCCCTTCCTTCTTTCAGTCCTGATTGGAACCCTGTGAAGTAGGGGGTGTCAGGCCCTTTATGCCGATGTAGAAACTGAGGCTCGAGAAGTGCAATCACAGGCCCCAAACCTCCCAGAAAGTCAACACCAGAGCAGACTTGGTGGCCATGGGGGGCCAGCCTCAGGACGGAGCCATAGGGAGAGCTCCTGGAGCTGAGCTGTCCCTCCCCGGGCCTGGACTGTGCAGAGCAGAGCAGAAAGAGCCCAGAACTACCTCTAAGTCTGTGTCACCTGGGCAAGCCAGCGAGAGTGTCTGGCTCAGCCTGCTCCAGCGTCTCCCACAGGTGCGGTGAGCATTAGATGAGTTTGGCGACACAGCCTGGCCACCAGGAGCACTCAGTCTCTGGGCTGTTGCTACTGCTGTGTCCTCCTCCGAGAAGCAGCTTCGAGGGGGGAGTTCAGAATAAATGGCATGATCAGCATAAAGCTGCAGGCCACCGCTTGGAACCCAGCAAACTCTGGGTCAGTGTAACCTGGTCTGCATTTGGCAGTTGAAGCCTTGGGGACAACCTTGGCGACATGGGGTGAAAGGAACGCTGGACTGATGGTCTGAGTGCTGCCACTTAACTTGGCTTGTTGGGTCTCAGCCTCCTCATCTGGGTACAGTAACTACTCCCAGAGGCTTCTTTGAGATCAGGTGAGACCCGGTGCCCAGAGCAGGTGGGCCAGGGGACAACACTGATGTCTGTGGATTGAATCTTTTTTTTGTTTGTTTGTTTGTATTTTTGCCTTTTCTACAGCTGCTCCCGCAGCATATGGAGGTTCCCAGGCTAGGGGTCCAATAGGAGCAGCAGCCGCCGGCCTACACCAGAGCCACAGCAATGCGGGATCCGAGCTGCTTCTGTGACCCACACCCCAGCTCACAGCAACGCCGGATCCTTAACCCACTGAGCAAGGCCAGGGATCGAACCTGCAACCTCATGGTTCCTAGCCGGATTCGCTAACCACTGAGCCGCGACGGGAACTCCCGTGGATTGAATCTTTGCCTGTCTGCTTGTTCCCTCTCCCGCTGTCTGCTGTGCCCCCACCCAGCCCCCAGCCCCCCTACGCCAGGCTGTGGGAGGAAGCCGCCTATGACCAGAGCCTGCCCGACTTCAGCCACATCCCAGTGAAGGTCATGGGCTACAGTGAAGACCCCCGCCCGCTCCTGGCCTCTGAGCCAGGACAGCTGCAGCCGGGAGCCAGCAATGGAGGAGGAGGGGGCCCTCGTGACCCTCAGGCCTGGCTGGAAGCCGCCGTGGTCATCCACAGAGGCTCAGAGCAGGATGAGGGAGAAAGACGCCCAAGTCAAGGCAGGCCCAGGTGGGTGTGCACAGCACGGGCGTGGGGCTGCTGCTGGTGCTGGGGTGAGGGGCGGGGCTGGGCCACTGAGGGGTGCTTGGGGACAGTGGGGAGAGTAGAGAGGGCGGGGACACCCTGAGAAGCAGCAGGAATAGCAGACACATGAGTCTGGGCTTAGTCAGAAGGGCCTGGGTTCAAATCCCAGCTCCTCTGTGCAGGTTTCTCACCTTCCTGAGCCTCAGTTTCCCCACAGAGCTCTCTGGACACTCACCATGAGGAGCCAGGGTGGGGAGCCAGAGGACCTGAGTTCAAATCCAGGCTCTGCTGCTGATGTGCTCTGTAACCTCGGGCAGGTCCCTCCCCACCCCAGCCTGTCCCTGAGTGCTCATGAACTGGGTTCCTCACTCATTCATGTGGTCACCCATCCACCAGCATTATGGGCACCCACTTCCTGCCAGGCTGGACAGTCCTCCTGCAGGAGCTCCCTGTCCAAAGGGGGCACAGACAAAGGGACAGAAAGTGACACCCAGTGTGACAGGGACCATGGGCCCAGAGGAGACCTTTGAGTGGCTGGAGAGGCAGAGGAGTGACCCAGCTTGAATAGTTACATCATAGTGACCCATTTCTTGAGCACCTACTATGTGCCAGGCCTTGTGCAAAGTGCTTTGCACTCATTATCTGCTCCAAACTTGGGGAGGAAACTGAGGCCCAGACAGGTGAACTCACCTACCCTGGGGCCTTGCAGCGAGTGACTGGGATTTCAACCCAGGCAGTCTGACTCAGAGTTACCCCTGCCCTCTCCACCTTTGTCCCTGCAGCCCCCAGACCTGTCCCCAGGGCCCTGCACCGTTGGCTTCCTTCCAAGATGACCTGGACGTGGGCTCCAGTGAGGGCAGCAGCCCCAACCTGTCCCCACCTCAGGAGGTAGAGCTTCCGCTCCCGCCTCCAGAGCCCTGGGCCTGCAGGTGCCAGCTGGATCGCTTCCATGACTTTGCCCTGATTGATGCCCCCACATCAGAGGATGTGCCTCCAGAGAAGCTGCAGCGGGAGGCAGCCCTGCCCAGCTCCTGGCAGCGGTCCCCAAGGACAAAGGAGGAGGAAGAGGAGGCAGCTTCGGATGCAGGTGCAGAAGAGCCGGAACAGGAAGAGGAAGACTTGTATTATGGGCTTCCGGACAACCCCGGGGACCCCCTCCCGGACAAGGAGCTGGGCTTTGAGCCCGACGTCCAGGGCTGAGGTGGAACTTCTCCCTGGGTTCTAGCCTGGTACCACTGCTGGCCCCCGGGTGACCTCACAGGGCCTCCAT
This sequence comes from Phacochoerus africanus, assembly GCF_016906955.1. Lineage (NCBI taxonomy): Eukaryota > Metazoa > Chordata > Mammalia > Artiodactyla > Suidae > Phacochoerus > Phacochoerus africanus. The sequence continues at coordinate 156,946,862 of NC_062551.1, read as the reverse complement.
TTCCCTATCTGCAAAACGGGGATAAATGAAGGATCCCAGGACACATTCGGCCTGGGAGCATTTTGAGAACTGCGCAGAAATGCACAGGGAGCAGAAAACATTACAGGGCCACTGCTGTTCCAATTATTAACTTTTTTTTCTCTGAAGGTAAAATATGATTCGTTGAGAAGATTTTCAGCAGCCAGCGCCCTCAAGAGCCTTTCTGCCTTCTCCCAAAGCTGGCCTCTGAGCAGGAACCCTCCTTGGTGCTAGCTCGGGTCCCTGATCCCCTGTGAAGCCTCTCAGGGTTCTCGATCCTTCTGAGTCTTTTAGTCCACATGGTGGATGGCGTGATCCGTCCTTACTCAGAGCTGACACCCTTGGCCCTCATGCCTCTGTGGCTCCCGTTGCTCTGGGAGCCAAAGCCTTCCTTGACTGACCTCTGGTGACCGCCCAGCTTTCTTCCCGGTCAGCCCCACCATGCCCTGCCACCCCATCCCTTCTCAAGCTGTGTCCCCCACCAGGATGCCCTGTGTCCCCTCTCTGCCCACAAATGCAGGCTCATCCTTTGAAGACGTCCCTCCTCTGAAAGCTTCTCCTGATGTCACCGCCTCTGGACCGCGTTAGTCCTGGCTCCTGTGTGCCCCTCTGGGCCTTGCACATTTCTCGTGGAGCAGGGCTGCCAGCTCGAGGCCAGCGCCTTTGCTTTGCTCACCTTGGTCTCTCCTGTGCCTAGGCGGTGGTCACTGAGGGTGGACACAAGTGACCAGACTCCAGGAGCCTTTTGCGAGAAACGCCCTCCCCTCCTCCCGACTCTCAAAACGTCTGACTTAACTACTTCGGCTCAGGTGGCACTGACGGAGCATATACTGTGTGCCAGAAGCTAAGCTGGCATCTTCCGGAGGAAAGAGAGAGAAACATGGCAGTTCTTGCCCTCCGAGGACTCACAATCCACTGAGCCTTCTAAGTTAGGCACAGAGTCCAGAGCAGGGGCTGAGGTGGGAGCCAAGGAGTTACATATTGCCGCAGCAAAGGCAGCAGAGTGATATCCACACAACCTTTGGGGCCTTGGGTACAGAGACAAAGGGCTCAGGCTGCCTTAGGGGCCCCGGTGGATATCATTGTGCGGCAGCATCACAGAGAAAGGCACCTCTTAGGCTGCTCCCGGCAAAGCACAAGGACGGTGACGCTACCTCACTGCAGGTCCCCATCCTCAGAGCCTGCACCCTGGGCCGGCCTGGGTTGCAAGGGGGGTCATGGCGGAGGGAAGGGCACACCCCTGGCACCCCTACCCCCCTTTTGGGGTCACTGCTACCTACCTCCAGCAGGGAAGCGCCTAGAGCTGGTGTTCCTGCTCATGGCTCGCGCCTGGGCTCTGCTCACTCACGGAGGGGAGGGGTGACCTGCATCCGAAAGAACGCTGGTGGGAAAAGCTCAAATAAACAAGCTTTCGGTGTTGGGAACAGTCACCTTGGTCCACCTCTAAATTCCTTTATGTGAAGCCACCCATCCCCCGCGGGCAGGATGAGTGAAGCATTACCGTGGGCTCTGGAACGTATACACCAAACACGGCGGGGCGGCAGGTGGGACAGCTGTGTGGCTGGAACCTCAGGGGTGGCCCACGCCCCTGTGGCATACTGCAGGGCCTCAGCTGTGACCCAGGCGCCTCCGGGAGGGTGAGGGGGGCTGGGGCAGGGACTGAGACCGCAGGCTGGGCCTTGGCTCCTGCCTGACTCCCTCAGCGCTTGCTGCATGATTGGGAGACCACATGCCTGGCCTGCCAGGGACCGTCCTGGTTAATGCCACTGTCCTCACCTCGTTAGCCGTACAGGGTCCTTTCACCCTCAAAAGTATTCTATTTGGACGATCAATTACATGTCCTGTTTCCTTGGGCCTGGATCTCAGTGTCCTCCCTGCAAGCAGAGATGATGGAACCCAGTCTTAACCTTTTGCAGAGTTAGGCGGGGTGGTGGGCAGGGGGATGGGAGGGCATTTGATGGACTCCATCTGCCAGTGCCCTGCAGGTGAGGACCGCCAGGAGCTCACCTGTGCTTAATAGCGGGTTTGTCAGTCCCGCGGGGAGGGGAGAAACCCCAAGGGATGGCGAGGGGGGGAGAAAGGATTATTATGGGATCTGGGCTTGTGTGAGGTCACTTGGGAGAAGGTCAAAGCAGGAGGGCTCGGCTCCTGGTTGGATGCTATCGGGAAGCAGGGCTAAAGCCAAGGTGGGGCCCTGCAGGAGGACAGAAGACTTGACCGAGCTCAGGGTGCAGCTGGCCAAACCTCAGCCGTCATGCTCGAGCCAGGAGAGGGCTGTGGGGTCACTGATGGATGCTGGACCAGGCTCACGTTTGCTGGGCTCAGCCATGGCTACCGAGTGGTGTGGATTTTTAATTTTTTTTTTTTTTGCCATTTCTTGGGCCACACTTGCCGCATATGGAGGTTCCCAGGCTAGGGGTCTAATCAGAGCTGTAGCCACCAGCCTATGCCAGAGCCACAGCAACGCGGGGATCCAAGCCATGTCTGCGACCTACATCACAGCTCACGGCAACACCTGATCCCTAACCCACTGAGCAAGGGCAGGGATCGAACCCGCAACCTCATGGTTCCTAGTTGGATTCGTTAGCCACTGAGCCACGACAGGAACTCCCCGAGTGGTGTGGATTTGTCTCGACCCATCGGGGTCACAGAGTGCCTCGTCTGATGCTGATGTCCTGTGAAATTGTTCACGTTCATCAGAACAACACCGATGCCCAGCTCTGAAGGCTGGGCTGGCTCCTGGCTGTCAGGCTGCTGTTCTTTCTCGACCTCCCTACTCCTCTGGGGCCTTCCGGTGACCGTGGGGAGGTGGGCTGGAGGCACAAATGTGCCATGGACGTCATTCGAAGAGAAGAGTCTGCAGCTTTTGAAAAACTTGAAGGACAGGGGAGCAGGGGGCCCTTCTGTTCAGCTCTGACCATCCCAAGCTCTGTGATTTGGTGACACTCACACACTACCGGTGTGCTCTTCCCTTGACCTCGCCCACTTTCAGTCTCCTCTAGGAACACAGGCCTCAGGGAGTTCCCTAGGGACTCAGCGGGTTAAGGATCTGGTGTTGCCACTGCTGTGGCTTGGGTCACAGCTGTGACTCGGGGTCGATCCCTGGCCCGGGAACTTCTGTGTACTATGGAAAAGAAAAAAAGAACGAACAAAAGAAAGGGAGGAAGGAAGACAGAATGAAAGAAAGAAAAGGAGTTTCTGTCGTGGTGCAGCAGAAATGAGTCCAACTAGGAACCACGTGGTTGCGGACTCGATCCCTGGCCTCGCTCAGTGGGTTAAGGACCTGGCATTGCCGTGCGCTGTGGTGTAGGTCGCAGATTCCACTTGGATCCTGAGTTGCGGGGGCTGTGGTGTAGGCCGGCAGCTGCAGCTCTGATTGGACCCCTAGCCTGGGAACCTCCATCTGCCTCAAGTCTCAAGTGTGGCCCTAAAAAGCAAAAAAAAAAAAAAAAAAAGAAAAGAGAGAGGGAGGGAGGAAGAAAGAAAGAAAGAACACGGGCTCTGGGATGGCCCCTCATTGGCTGATTAGCTGAGGAGGGCGAGGTCTTTCATGTAGGTCCCCAGGGGCGGGTGTGGAGCCGAAACGGCCTGGTGGCCCGGCCTTGGCAAGCCCTGGAGTCGAGCCCTCAGCCCCAGGCTCCAGAGGGATGCACCACAGCAGACATGCCTGCTCTTTCCACCATCACATCGGATCAGAAGGACTTTTGGAAGCTTCCACTCTCTGGGGAAGGCCGGCCTTTACTGCCCTTTTCTGGGAAAGAACGATCCTGGGGGCAGAGAGCTCAGGCTCTGTGACTGCCCGCTGTGACCCTGGGCGTGTGGCGACCCTCCCTGATCTTCTGTGCCTGTTCTCTATACAATTCGATGGAGGTGGACCAGATTCCGCTTCTGCTCCTGGTCCTTAAGCCCAGTGCTGGCACCTTCATACCAATTACCCCCCTGGATCCTCCCTACAGCCCTGGGGGGCAGCCCTGTTCACATGGCAAATGTTTGCTGGAAATCCCAGATGCTGGAGCCAGAAAGACGGGTTTGCACGTAGCCTATGGGAGTTCCTTGCTGTGTGACCTTTGACAAATCACTGCCCCTCTCTGAGCCTCAACATCCACTTTTATGCAATGGGGAGGAGAATACTCACCTCCTGGGGTGTCCTGAAGAACTCAGGCGTACGACACCTCCATCACATTGTGGCTGCCTGAACAGTATCAGAGTCCTTCCTTCCTGCTCTGGGTCTCAGTGTCTCAGCTGCACGTGGGGATTAGCTCTGTCCTGCTGAGAAACAGGACAATAGGTGAGTGGATTCACCAGGGAGAAGATGCAAAGGGTAGAGAATACCTATGGTGTGCCAGGTGCTCAGGGGCAGGGGAGGGTAACAAGGAGCTGAGAGAGCAGCAGCAGCATCCAGAGAGCAGGGAGAAGGAGCGGGGTCGCTCGTGCCTGGACAGACGAGGCAGCAAACAAAGTCGTTATTTACTTTTTGGCCACACTCTGGGTATCTGGAAGTTCTGGGGCCAGGGATCTAATCTGAGCCACAGCTGCAACCTACACCACAGCTGCGGCAACACCAGGTCCTTAATCCACTGCACCACAGCAGGAACTCCGAGAGGCAGCAAAGTAATTGAGCATCCGCTAATTATCAGGTGCTCCCTGAATGGAGCCCTCCCACCAGCCCAGAGAGGTGGGCTCCTGGGGGCCAGCCCTGGGATTCAAGCCCTGGAGCCTGTACTTCTTCTATAACGCCCCCTACTATGTAACGAGACTCAGAAACACCCACCGTGCTGTGCTCACCTGATCTCATTTCACCCTCAGAACCTGCAGAGTTGGTGTGCATCCCCGCGGTACAGATGAGGAGCCCAAGGCTCTGAGAGGCAGAATCACTCACGCATCCTCCCAGAGAAGCACTAAATGGGGGAGAGGCGGTGTGGCCGTAGGGCCTTCTGTTCCCAGCAGGTAGCCCAGGTGATTCCAACCCTAGGGAGGAGAGGAGAAAGAAGCACCTCAATTATAAGAAAGGGGAGGCACAGAGTTCCTGCTGTGGCTCAGTGGTTAACACATTGAAATAGGAGCCATGAGGATGTGGGTTTGGTCCCTGGCCTCGCTTAGTGGGTTAAGGATCCGGCGTGGCTGTGGCTGTGGTGTAGGCTGGCAGCTACAGCTCCGATTCAACCCCTCGCCTGGGAACCTCCATATGCTTCAGGTGCAGCCCTAAAAAAACAAAAAGAAAAAACAGAAAGAAAAGAAAGGAGAGGTATATCTCTGTATGACTGATCACTTTGCCATACAGCAGATATCGGCACAATGCTGTAAATCAATTATACTCTAATAAAAATTCTTTTTTAAAAATTAAAGCAGTTCATTGAGAGGAAAGACCTGTGACGCCATACGAGAAACAAATGAAAAACAGTCAACCTCCAGAATAATCAAAGGAATGCGAATTAAAACAACAGGAAGCCATGTTTCACCTCATAACATTGGCAACGTTTTACAAAGATGATAACAGTGGTGTTGGCAGGACGAGGAGGCACAGAGCAATTTCTTGCATCCCTGGTGGGGATGGACAAGATACGAGCTTCTGGGGGGGGCAACATGGCAACACGTGCCAAGTGCCTCAGCCCATGGCTCCCCCTAGATTCCGCACGTCCACACGTAGGAACTTATCCCAAGGAAATAATCAGACAGGTGTACTAAGAGAGACTTATGCAAGGGTGCTTATTGTGGCAGTGTTGATGACAGCTCAAACGTGGAAAGGATCTAAACACCCAGCCATGGGAGATGTGTCAAAATAAAGATGCTACAGCTCTGGGAGGGGCTGGGGTGTGGCCATCAAAGTGAGGACCCGCCTGACTGAATCCCATCCCCTCCCGACCTCTTCTTGGCAGCATGTGTGATCACTGCAGTTCCACACTTACCTGTGAATTTCTTGGATGGCTTTCTGCATTCCCCATCCCATGCTCAGCCCCATGAAGGCCAGGGCTCTGCCTATTATGTTCCGTACTATGGCCTCGGTGCTGGTCTCAGGTCCTGTGGGGTCTCAATAAATAGGGTTTATTTATTTATTTATTTATTTATTTATTTTTTGGTCTTTTTGTCCTTTTCAGGGCCACACCCACAGCTTACGGAGGTTCCCAGGCTAGGGGTCTAATAGGACCTGTAGCCACCCGCCTACGCCAGAGCCACAGCAATGCCAGATCCGAGCTTCGTCTGTGACCTACACCACAGCTCGCGACAACACTGGATCCTTAACCCACTGAGCGAGGTCAGGGATCGAACCCACCACCTCATGGTTCCTAGATGGATTCGTTTCCCCTGTGCCAGGACGGGAACTCCTCAATAAATAGTTATTAAATGAATGACTGAGTCTGTACTTTTTATTTTTAGTCTGGTAAAACACACATCAAACTTACCATCTTAGCCATTTTTTGGCTGCACCCATGCCATGAAGAAGTTCCCCCGGCCAGGGAAGGAACCCAAACCATAACAGTGATCTGAGCCACAGCAGTGACAACACTGGATCCTTAACTCACTGAGCTACCAGGGAACTCCTCCATCTTAACTATTTTATTTTATTTTATTTTATTTTATTTTATTTTATTTTATTTTATTTTATTTTATTTATTTCTGTCTTTTGTCCTTTTAGGCTGCACCGGAGGCATATAGAGTTTCACAGGCTAGGGGTCTAATCAGAGCTGTAGCCACCGGCCTACACCAGAGCCACAGAAACAATAGATCCGAGCCGCGTCTGTGACCTGCACCACAGCTCACGGCAACGCCAAATCCTTAACCCACTGAGTGAGGCCAGGGATCGAACCCCCCACCTCATGGTTCCTAGTCAGATTCGTTTCCGCTGCACCGCACTGGGAATTCCCTCTACTTTCTTGATTAAAAAGGCAGAAGTGATTACCTTTGTTGGACTTGAACACATGCAATGGCTAGAGCTGCATCAGCTATCTTGCAACCATGAAGGAAATTTCAAGAGACACAGAGGTTTAGGACCTACGAACTGGTGAATCAAAGCCAGCAATCACTGGTCTTCTAACCATGTGAGAAATTTAACCCCTAGTCGTTTAAGTTTTTTCTTTTTTCTTTCTTTCTTTTTGTTGTTGTTGTTGTTGTTGTTGTTGTTGCTATTTCTTGGGCCGCTCCCGCGGCATATGGAGGTTCCCAGGCTAGGGGTCGAATCAGAGCTGTAGCTGCCAGCCTACGCCAGAGCCACAGCAACGCGGGATCCGAGCCGAGTCTGCAACCTACACCACAGCTCACGGCAACGCCGGATCATTAACCCACTGAGCAAGGGCAGGGACCGAACCTGCAACCTCATGGTTCCTAGTCGGATTCGTTAACCACTGCGCCACGACAGGAACTCCGGTTTAAGTTATTGTGCTTGCAACTGAACTCACTCCCAACAGACTATGATTCCCTCATATACCTATGTGCAAATATGAATAGAAAAAAACAAAATTGATCATCACTGGGTGATGAGATGCTTGTTCTTTTTTTCTTCTTTTTAGGGCTGCACTTGCAGTATATGGAAGTTCCAGGCTAGGGGTGGAATCAGAGCTGCAGCTGCTGGCCTACGACACAGCTACAGGCACGTGGGATCCAAGCTGCATCTGTGACCTATGGTGCAGCTTGAGGCAACACTGGATCCTTAACCCCTGAGCAAGGCCAGAGATTGAACCTGCATCCCGATGGATATAGTCAGGTTCGTAAACCACAGAGCCACAACAGGAACTCCAAGATTCTTCTTTCTGAAATTCGTGTAATGAACATGTAGATAATGATCAAAACTAATATTTTTACATTTAGAAAATCACTGATACTAGCTCTCTTTTTAAAAAATAAAATATTGAGCCCCCAGGAAGAAATTCACTCCCATCTGACGAGTGTGTTTTAGGGATGCTCACGGGCTACCTTGCACATGCTGAGGAAAGGGTTCAAGCACCGAGTGGGAGGCAGGACTTGACCTGCAAAGCCCCCATCCAAAACAGTGTGATCCCAACCCCATGAGCGGGGCGGGACAGATGTCATGGGCCCAGGAAACCTGAAAACTTGAGGCTCCGTGAGGACAGGTGAACCTCATCAGGTCTCCAGTGTGGCTGCGAGGGGCTGGGACTCGCCCTCCATGGCCCTCCTGTCCCCTCCCAGCCCCAGTCCTGAAGGCTCCAGCTCTCCCGCTGGGCTTCGAGGCCAGACGCCGTGTTCCTGGCCGAGGCATGTCCCTCAGCTCCCAAGGATAGTCTGACCTCACCTTGAGATTAGGCCCCCACGCCTCCTCCACTGATCAGCCTGCCAAGCAGGTTCTCAGCCAGTGCCAGGGCTGGTGACAGGATGACCAGGAGGAAGAGCTGCAGTGGGGCCTGGCTTGAGGCCCCAGGAGGACAGGGTGGCCTTGGGGTCTGCAGGGGGAGCTGATGGTCGGGCAACACCTGTGTTGGCTATAAACACGTTTACACCAAGTGGCCTGGCCGTTTCTTCCCATAACAGACCCGTCTCTTCCCACAACAGACCTGTGATTCTCTCTGCCAAAGTGACCCTGGGGGAAAGCATGGGAAAGAAGAAAAACCAAAATGCCAGCAGAGGAGTTCCCTGGTGGCCTAGTGGTTAAGGATTTGGCGTCACTGTTGTGGTTCGGGATTGGTCCCTGGCCCAGGAACTTCCACATGCTGGCTACAACCAAAAAAAAAAAAACAAAACAAAAAACCCAGAGTTCCTGTCATGGCGCAGTGGTTAACGAATCCGACTAGGAACCATGAGGTTGCGGGTTCGATCCCTGGCCTTGCTCAGTGGGTTAAGGATCCGGTGTTGCCGTGAGCTGTGGTATAGGTTTGCAGACGCGGCTCAGATCCCGCGTTGCTGTGGCTCTGGCATAGGCCGGTGGCTACAGCTCCGATTCGACCCCTAGCCTGGGAACCTCCATATGTGGCAGGTGTGGCCCAAGAAATGACAAACAAAACAAAACAAAACAAAACAAAACACCCCGGCAGAGAACAAAAGGAAACTCACGGAACACTGCTGATCCTCTACCCAGCAAACATCCCCAGGGTCACTGCTGTGCGACCTGGGGACACAGCTGTTGGGACAGCAGCCAGACTGTTGTGTGTGCCCCACAGTGCCCTCTGCAGCCATGCACACACACTGGCATCTGCTTGTCACCTGGGAGGCGGTGCCTTCAGAGGTGAAACAGGAAACTGCCTGAGAAGCAGGGGCAGAGACAGCACCGGGACAAGGACCCCCTAAGGGCAGTGGGTTTTTTCCAGGGATGGGAGGAAACTGGACCATTGGGATGGTTTACAGTGAGGAATGTGGGTATTAGCTCAGCACCCCACCTTCTCCTTTAGGAAGGGGTGGACCAGTCTGGGGCAACTTGACATCCCTGGTTTTCTGACCTTTCTTCCTTTCCTGCCTCCTCTTTCCTTCTGCCTCCTTCACCCTCTGAGTCGTGATGCTCAAGCCAATCCGCCTGAGCCTCAGTTTTTCCCATGAAACAACGGGGTGCCAGTTGATGCCACCCCACCTCTCCCCAGGGAATATTTGGATCTTTCCTGTCTGGGGAGGGGAGCCAGACCCCATCCCGTATTCCCTGTAGGATCTTCCGTGGCCTCAGTTTTCTCACCCCATAAAGGGAAAGCAGCCTGGCCTCCTGTCTCTGGGAGGCTGGAGCAGGGGTGTGTGGGGGGGGTGGAGGTGGTTACTGCTGGGCTGGGTTTCAGCGCTTTTTGACCTTCCCCCCGGGCTCAGATGGCTGCCTTCCCTGCACGTTAACACCCTGACCAGCAGGTTGATGGAAATATTTTGGCCTGGGGGCGATGGCTCAGTGGCCCCATACATTCCTCCTGGGCCCCCCTCCCACCTGCCCTGGGGCCCTGGGGCTGCTGCTGCGGATTCTTTCCTTCCACCCTAGACCTCAGGGCACTTGATGCAAATTGGGCACATGCCCTTGGGGTTTTTGGATCCAGGTGGCCAGCTCATGATACAGTTGGGTGTTTGGGGGGGGGGCCTGCCATTCCACCTTTTACAGCCTCTCCCTCCATGCGTGTCTGACGTGATTGAGGTGCTCCCTTCAGTCTGCGCTCTGAGGCATTTTCAGATCCATCATCTCACTTGACCTCACAACCCCCTGGTGAGGTTGGAAGTATTTCACTGATGACTCAGCAGGGGCTTGGAGAGGGGCAGTGACTGGCCCAGGGTCACAGCACAGGTTTAGTGGTAGGGCTGGGATTAGAACAGTGCCTGGATCCCAGCCCTGGGTCCCGCCCCCTCTTCTGCCCAGGCCTGTCCTGGGCATACTGCCTGGAGGAGGCAACTCTGAGGTGGGTCTTGAAGGATGTGTAAGGGTTATCAGATGAAGAATGCTAGGAAGGGCATTCCAGAAGGGAATAGCATGCTCAGAGGCACGGACTCGCCTGGGGGCTGTAGAGTGGAACTGGGTAATCTGGACCACTCTTAGAAGGGCTATACTTTACACTCAGGGAGTAAATCTATGCTCCCACGCTTTGGGCTGCCTCAGACTCTGGGAGCTCATGAAATGCAGAATCTGTGCGTCTCACTCCCCCTGCCCCATCCCACGGCTCTGGATGCGCGTGGTCCCTGGATCAGTGGAGAAACACAGCCAGGGCTGGGGAGACAGCCAGAGTAGTGGGCAAGGGGTGGGGGAGGCAGCAGGTGTGGAGGGAGCCATGGGAGAGGCGAAGGAGCTGCCCTTCTTGGATCTCCCTATTTAAAAGTGCAGCTCTCAAGAGTTCCCGCTGTGGCGCAGTGGGTTAAGAATCTGATTGCAGGGGCTCAGGTCGGGTTTGATCCCTGGCCTGGTGCAGTGGGTTAAGGGTTTGGCATTGCTGCAGCTGCGATTCATATTCAGTCTCTGCCTAGGACCCTTCATATGCCGGCAGATGCAGCCATTGAAAAAACAAAGTGCCGCTCTCCCTTTCCTTCTGGTCCCCACCTCACATGCTGCACATCTGCCTTAGTAGTTCCTTATGTTTCACTTTACCAGCGTGAGGGCGACATGAGGCATGAGTTTTGTCTATCCCGTTCACTGATGTAACCCAGCTTCTAGAACCGTACCTGACACAGGTCAGGTGATGGAGGAGGCTTTGTTCTCTTTCATTTACTCCCTCATTTATTTTTGGGGTGGAAGAGATCTGAGCCTGCTCAGAGGCTGGCCTGGGGGACTAGCAAGCCTCCGTTTGGACAAGATGGGGACCAAGTGTCAGGGCACAGTTCCTGGAGGAGGCTGGGGAAAGGGCCCCTCAACCTGCTGGACATTTCGCTTTAAACCTGCAGGGAGAGAGCTGGTGGGTGGTGGAGAGGAGGTGGGAGAGGTGGGAGCCACAGGTGGCCCTTTCCTCCGTGAAGAGCAGGCAGGAAGTGTGTGTGTGTGTGTGTGTGTGTGTGTGTGTGTGTGTGTGTGTGTGTGTAGGCTCCAGAGCCTGTGAGCCTGGAGCAGCTCCTGAGGGGGGCCTTTGGGAGCCATGGCCCTCTAGTCACAGCCCTCTTTTGTTCAGAACCTCCCAGGATCCCTCCACCCACGGGAAAGGGCCATCCCTTCCCCTGGCCTCAAGGGGAACATTAAAAACGAGCCTCCTGTCCCAGCGTCCCCAGCTGGGCCATGCACTGCTCGCTAGATATGTCACCCTATTACGACTGGACGGCAAATCCTGAGTCGTCTCCTCCAGGAAGCCTGCCTGGATCCAGTGTCTCCCAGTCGGGCTCCCACACAGCCTAACCTCCCTCTTCTTCGTGTGACTTGTCTCTTCGTGCCTCTCATCACAGGGCCCTGAGTTCTTACCTGCCTCGCTGTGGGCTTGCCGAGGAAAGGGTAACGGCCGCTTCACCCCAGGGACGAGAGCAGGCCGCCAGTCAGGCCTGGCCTCTGCTCAGCCAGAGTGGTTAAGCCGCGGGCGCTCACTGCGGGCGCCGAGCGCCCTCTGCCGGCCAAGCTTGAGTACAGCCCCTGCCCGCAAGGGGCCGGAAACTTCCGCGAGAAGCCTCTCTCCTTAGGCCCAGCCCCTTTCTAGTTCCTTCTTTTCCTGAAACGCTTCACTGTGGCCCCCAAATCATTGTCCGGAGTTCTCTTGTGGCATAGTGGGTTAAGGATCCAGCATTGTCTTGCAGCGGCGCGGGTTAGATCTCTGGCCCTGGGAACTTGTGCTATAGGTGCAGCCAAAAAAAAAAAAAAAAAAATGTGGTCCATCACTGGGAATCTCAGTTCCAAACACCCCACTTTCTGCTCACCACGTCCCTTCTTCCCAGCCTTCTCCCAACTCTCACTTCCTTCGCCTGCCATGGGGTGATGGTGCCCGCACAGCTGAGGCTTCCTGGTCCAGCCTTAGATCCATCCCCTCACACCCTTGCCTCACACTTTATCAAACTCGCAGGGTGAACACCCAACCCTGCTTGAACCCAACCATCCACCAAATCCCCTCCCTCGGCCAGGTGGCTGAACACAGCAAGAGGGAAACATACTGCTTTCTAGTTTCACTTAATTATCACCCACAAGCCCCCAGGGGGCCCTCGAGGCTGTCCTACCAGCCCACACGTTTTCTGATCCATCACTCTTCCCAACTCATTTATTTTAGTTTTCGTTAGAATTGAAAGTATCACACCTCTACTTGGTAGGTAATAGTCTAGGCATGTTATGAATATCCATTCATTTACTTTTCACAAAGTTCTGGGAGGCAGGTTCTATAATCACTTGGATTTTACAGATGAGGAATCAGAAGCATGAGTGACTGAAGCCATTGTCCCTTCTCCTTTTTTTTTTTTTTTTGTTGTCTTTTTGCCTTTTCTAGGGCCACTCCTCGGCATATGGAGGTTCCCAGGCTAAGGGTCTAATCGGAGCTGTTCGGAGCTGTAGCCACCGGCCTACGCCACAGGTGTAGCAATGTGGGATCCAAGCCACGTCTTTGACCTACACCACAGCTCACAACAATGCTGTATCCTTGACCCAATGAGCAAGGCCAGGGACTGAACCCGAAACCTCATGGTTCCTAGTCAGATTCATTAACCATTGCGCCACGACCGGAACTCCCCTTCTCCTTTCTCTTCACACCTCCAAACCTCCCCATCCTTCCTTCCAGCTGATGCCACCCATGTCCATGAGAAAACAGATGCAGTAAATAGAGACCCCGGTGGCTCCAACTTGTTGGGAGAGGAAACCAGCCTCCAGAAGTAAACCCACAGGAACCACCCGGTGGGCAGGGAGGTTTGGGATCCCCTGACCCTCTGGCACCTTCTCAGCTGCCATGAGTCCTTTCATGGGGAAATCAGGGCTGAGGGGACTCAGAGGGTACAAGTGGCAGATGGCAGGGCTGCATCCTCGTCTTCCGTTTCCACCTGGTGCTGCCTCCACGTGGAATGGCCAAAGCTGGCTGTGTTGGGGATCTTTTTGTGGTGGTTGCTAGCAATTTTCTGCTTAAGAAGGGAAGTGCATTTGAGGGTCATTGGTTTTAAGGAAAATAAAATGCATTTGCACTTAAAAATAAAAGGAAGAAAATAAAAGTCTCTGTGTCCTGGGGCGTCAGGGATGGTCACGTAGCGCCTTGCTCATCTCAGATTTCCACTGGGAGATATCAACGGGGACGCCACACCCACGTTCCGCTTCCAGTTTGTCTAAGACCCAGGCATGCTTGAAGAAGCCCTTTCCCATCTCGGCAGCCTCCTTCTTGAACTTTTCAACGGTTCACTTGTCAATCCCACCACATTTGGAGATTGGATGGCCAACGGTGGTAGACGTGTCTGGATTGACGTGTCCAGTAACAACGATGTTGACGTGAGTCTTCTCCTGTCCCACTTTTGCTTGACTCTAGCGACGGCGTTGAGGACACCTGTGTCCTGGCAGCAAACCCATTGCGAAAATGCTGCAAAACTTTTTTAAAAATGGAACACATACGCAAAAAGGATGGGTTCCTCCCAAAACAGAGCAGGCACATTCGAAATGTGGACACTGCTACACTGACCTCATTGACACGCACCCCAGTAATGGCTGCGGACTCCAAGTTTTCTGAGGTTGGAGGAGCAGAGGGCAGCAGTAGTGGTTTCTGTCTATCATTCAGGCTAGGAGTGGGTGTCAAGGGGAGAAGGCTTTTTTTTTTTTTTTTTTCCTTTTCTTTTTAGGGCCACACCCGCAGCATGTGGAGGTTCCCAGGCTAGGGGTTGAATCAGAGTTACAGCTGCCGGCCTATACCATAGCCACAGCAACACGGGATCCGAGCCACATCTGCGACCTACACCACAACTCATGGCAACGCCGGATCCTTAACCCACTGAGCAAGGCCAGAGATCGAACCCACAACCTCATGGATCCTAGTCGAGTTTGTTAACCACTGTGCCACAAAGGGAACTCCAGGAGAGGACTGTTTTGAGAGAAGGTATTTTTGGAAAGAAAAAGCTCTCAGAATGTTGATGTGGTGATGGGAAAGAACCACAGGAGATGAGGGATTCGGAGATAGGAAGGGAGAGGCGGTAGCAGACACAGGACATCCCTGAGGAGGCGGGACTGGGGCAGGGAAGGGTCTTCTGGGGACAGGAGATGACCCTTCTGCACTAAAAGGGAAAGGAAGGAAAGAGGAGGAAAGGGGTGAGTGTGGGCCCAGGAAGCACTCAGGTGGCCGGAGGACCCGGGAGGGACTCTGCCTTACCGTGACGCCTGCATCTGGGGTGGGGATGGGGGTAGGGGTAGGCTGGTTATCAGCTGGCCAGAGCAAGGGGGTGCATCTGAGAAGAGGGAGGAGCTGACACAGCTGATTTGCACAACTTTCCTGAATGAGTGTGTGTGTGTGTGTGTGTGTTAATTAATGAGGGATGAAAGCCCTGGGAGCTGACTCCTCAACAAGTGCAGTGGAGGATGTGGGATGAGAAAGGACTGTCCTTGGGGTCCATCTGTCACAGCGGCTCAGGTGCCTTGCTCCCTCACCTCCATCCAAACACAACCACTGCACACCTAGCAGGGCCCCCCTTTCTCGGCCTGGTGACATAATGTTTCTCTATGCACGTGCTTGAGGTAGTAGGTGAGAAAAAGTCCAGGGTCCCAAAGGGGCGTATCAGGGAAAGCTTGCTCCCACCTCCCAAAGAAGGAGAGGAGGAGGAGTTTGACAAGGAAGCAGCCAAAAGCATGTGTCAAATACAGTTCTCTCCACAGGGGACAGGAAGGGAGCATCCCCTGCCTGCTGAGACCATGAGCTACCTTTCTCAGACAACAATTAATGAGCTCCTTGGGGTTCCTGTTGTGGCTCAGCGGGTTAAGAACCCAACATAGTGTCCACCAGGATGCCGGTTGGACACCTGGCCTCCATCCGTAGGTTAAGGATCCGGCGTTGTCTCAAGCTGCAGTGTAGATCGCAGATACGGCTTGGAGCTGGCGTTGCTGTGGCTGTGGCATAGGCTAGCAGCTGCAGCTCTGATTGGACCCCTAACATGGGAACTTCCATATGCCATGGGTGCAAGCCCCCCCCCGCCCCCCCAAAAGTGGATGAGGCCCTGAATTCACCCAGGTGGCTATCAGCCCACTGGCTGCACAGTCTTTGATCAATTGGCCCTCCCCTCTGGAGCATGGAGTCTGCAAGCGAAGTGGAAAGAAAGGGTATCCACTCTGGAGTCTGGTGAGTCAGGCTCAGAGCAAATCATTTCACTTGGAAGCCACTGCTCATCTGCAAAGTGAGCTCAGGAAGCCTCCTGTTTCTGTGCAGTGAGGCCCTTCTGGGAGGAGTGCCTGGCGTTGAGCTAATCCTCAGCCTGAGGCCTGGGGCTGCCGGCCTCCTGCATCCTCCCGCACACAGCAGCTGCTCACCAGACGTTTGGCCAGTTACATTCTTGGACGTGATATGCAAAAAGAATCTGCAAACCAAGTCCTTTGGAACCCTGAGCTTGTGCTACAGTGGCATTCTTGACCGTACACATACGACATCTTTGCAGATGAATCACAGGGATACTTGCAGAATAAATCCCTTGCAAGGTACAATTAGACCTGGCGGGAAAGCAAAAGCAACAGGATCCTCAAGGATTGGCTGGTTGGTGAGGTGAGTGTGCCAGATGCATAAAGGGTAGAAGCCAGAGAGGGGTCTGTGCTGAGTTTAGAAAGAGGCCAAGCTCAGATCTGAGGAAAGATTTGAGGGCTGCGGGCAGCAAGGGGTTGGCGGCCACCCGCGGTGGCAGCGAGGAAGAGCGCCTGGATGGGGTGGTTGAACATCGTTCCGGGTGTAGGCGAGGCGGGGTAGCTGGCCAGTGGCAAAGCAGAACCCAGAAACACTTGACGAGATGGGCTCAGCCAAACTCTGTGTCTGGCACCCCAGGCAGGGCTCAGGGTGGGAGGCGGGGAGAAGCGCCTGGAAGCGCGCGGCACTAGCCTTCCCGCCCAATTAGGATTTGGGATTTTGTCCTCCCTCTGAGCGTAATCTGACGCGATTTAGGAGGGAGGGGGCACGAGGCCGAAACCCGATCCTTCAGTCCTGGGGCTCCGTTAATGTTTAATCAAGCAGGATCATCCGATGGGGCTCGGGTGGCGTGATCTCCCAGACCCCCGGACGTCGCGCACGCACACCCGGGAAAGGCTTCCGCCGCGGCGTCGAAACGGCCGCGGCTGCAGGCGGGCTCAGGCGCAGCTCGGGTCCGAGGCAAGAGGGCCAAGCCAGGCGGTGAGACGGCCCGGGGCCAGCACGCGCGGCCGCTGAGCGCAGTCCCCAGTTCCAACGCCCGCCGTGACCCGCCGCTTCCCCTCCGCGACCCGAGTCCCACGATCCATCCTCGCCGCGAGGCACAGTCGCGGACGGCTTGGCCCGCGCGTCGACCCCGGAGCGCCCCGACGGACGCAAACTTCTCCTCTCCCCGCGATGGGTGCTGGCAGTTCCGGGCAGCCGTGGTGGCCGCCGCTGCTGCTACTGCTGCTGCTCCTCGGGCCCGCGGGCGCCCGCGCGCAGGAGGACGAGGACGGCGACTACGAGGAACTGGTGCTCGGCTTCAGGTCGGAGGAGGACATTCTGGCTGACACAGCCCAGCACGCGGCCACCGCCACCTTCCACCGCTGTGCCAAGGTGCGGGCGCTGGGGTGGGAGGCGGGGGCCAACTGGCGCAGGAACCCAGGCGGTGGCCATCACCTCTCCGTCCTCGGTTTACTCCTTTAACGGAGAGGCTGGAGTGAAGGTCTCTGAGGGCCCTTTGCTCACTTGGTGACAGGCTTGGCGGGGCTCGTGGGGACTGCGGGCACGGTGGCGAGGGAACAGGCACGGTGGCTCTTTAGGGTGCGCTGGGGCGCTCGGCTGCACTGCGCGGGGAAAGATGGACAGAGTTTGGAGACCAGGAGGCGCCGGGTAGGGCGCGCAGAGCACCTCCAGGATCACGGGTCCAGATCCCAGACGGGCCGCATCATCAAGGCTCGGGTCGGTAAAGGCACTAGTGCCCAGAATATGAATAGAATAGCCCAGTGCACAGAGGAGATATTAATACGCGTCCTGACCCGGATTGGGAAATCTGCACAGGGCAGGGTGTGTGGTGGGCTGGAGAATGAGAGAGGGTGGGCGTGGAGATCTGGGGGAGAGACTGCAGTCCTGCATCTTTTTTTTTAGCGGGAGAAAAGAACAAAACTAAAGGGGAAGGGGCGGAGTTATTCTCCGGGGGCCAGTTTCCTGAAGATCAATGCCAGCACCTGGCACTTAAGCTGTGGGAACTCCTGCCCAGCGGGGACCACCGTTTCCCTCCAATGGTAATCTTCCCAGAGCTCAAATAAAGTCTTTTTACCGGGCTTGGAGTCAGCCCTGGGGTTGAATCTTGGCTCCATCCTTTACTGGCTTAAATGATGGCAAGTCACTTAACCTCTAAGCCTCCATTTCCTGATCTTCAAAAGGGAGGTGACAGGGAATACCCGCTGTGCCTCAGTGGTAAGGAACCCCACTAAGTATCCATGAGGACGAGGGTTTGATCCCTGGCCCCACTCAGCGGGTTAAGGATCCTACGTGGCTGTGGTGGAGGTGGCTGTTCCCCTGGCTGCAGTGAGACCTCTGGGAGATGGTCTCTTTGCTGCACATCCTGGGACAGAGGGAAATAGACACCAGGCCTGCCCTTCTGCCCGAGACTCTCTGCCTGAGTGAGCAGGGGTGGGGAGGGGTGTCAGGCCCTTAGGGCTGCCTGTGCTCTGTGCTAACAGCAGGAGGGGAGGGGCACACAAAAGAGTGACATTTAGTCCATTCTAAGCTCTTCCTGTTCCCTGAGCCTTTCACCTTCTAGAAGGATGTTGATGGGTTGTGGCAAAGCTGAGAAAGGGCACTTCAAGTCACCACCGCCCCCAAATACCTGCTCTAAAAGCAGTGAGTCCCCCATCCTGAGAGGAGTAAACAGGATGGATAAGTACCTGAACCAAGTACTCGAGGGAGTTTGGAACAGGAACCTCTGGACATTCCTTGTTCATGCATTCAATGGATATTTTGTGAGAATTGAATTTAGAATGAAAACATTTTTGGTAGGCAGCGAAACATTTTAGACCAATCCTTTTATTTTATTTGGGAGAAACTGAGACTCAGAGAGAGGGAGAGCCCTGCCCCCCTGCCCCGCCCCAATGCATTAGAACTAGGATGGAGTTTGGCCTTCGTCAGGCCATGGGGAGCCACTGAAGGTTCTTGAGCACAGGTGTGTCTGTTTGAGAGCATTAGGAGCAGATAAGGGCTAAGAGCAAACAAGTCTGCTGCGGTAGGCCATGGCCTTGACTCTTCTTGCATTGGAAAACTGTGGCCTCTTTGCTCACTGCCATCCCTTCTGTTTGCTAGATGTTTTGCGTAAATACTTCTCTTAGCCTTCCCAGCAGGCCTGTGCCATAGCTATTACGGTCCTCATAGCACAGAGGAGATACCTGGGACTCAGTCAGGTTGACTGACTTGCCCGTGGCCATACAGCCAGTAAATATTGAGGCTGGGATTCAGGCCATGTTTTCAGACAGTCTCTGGAGGGTGGCGTGGAGGAACGAGAAAGGGAAAGAAGTGATTGCATCTAACTGGGGCACAGGGGAGGGAGGTGTAATTAGGAAGGCCTCCAGGAGGAGGTGGCCTTACGGCAGGGACACCAAGGGCGGCCAAGCTTTGGTCCGGTCCCAAGGGGCAGGTGCAGAGAACCTGGTGTTGGCTGTGGCCCACAGCTCCCAATTTTGCCTGACTGCCGAGTTCGAACATGTTGTATAAATTAATACTCATAGTTGGCCTGTATGTGGCTTTGTGAGGCTCCTAATTTGGTAACTTCTTTTTACACTTCCTATGTTCTATGGAGTTTTTTTTGCTGTAATTCTAACTTGTAAACAGAGAAGGTGAGGCACACCTATCATTCTTCTTTTTTAATGTTGTCTTGTCCCTCCTTCTTGCTGGGGGCCAGGACGCCTGGAGGTTGCCAGGCACCTACGTGGTGGTGCTGAAGGAGGGGACCCACCGCTCGCAGGCGGAGCGCACTGCCCGCCACCTGCAGGCCCAGGCCGCCCGCCGGGGCTACCTCACCAAGATCCTGCACGTCTTCCATGACCTCCTCCCCGGCCTCCTGGTGAAGATGAGCGGCGACCTGCTGGAGCTGGTGAGCGCCCTTGCTGGGTGGGGCACTTCGTGAAAGAGCTGGGCCACCACCTGCATACTGGGGGGGTGTCCTTGACGTGCCCATGGCTGACAATCAGGAGGCTGGCGACCGTCCTTGGTGTGCCCTTGGCTGACAAGCAGGAGGCAACAAGCATTCATTGAGTATTTACTGAGGACTGAGCCCAGGCCTCCTCGCCGTAATAATACTGCAGAGTTGGATTCGGTTTGGCATATTGTGGCCGAACAACTACTCCGTGTTAAGACCTGTGGAGGCTACTACATGGATTGGAGAGAAATTCAATCCCTTAGTTTAATGAGAGACACATCAAGGTAATGCCTTCAATCGGTCGGCTCATCACACATTTGATCAGGACCTACTGTGTGCAGACACGAGGATGAACCAGACCCAGCCTTTTCCCTTGAGCTCAGTTCAGAAGGAGAGTCTGATAAGTGATGGCCAATCAGTTAGCTCGGAATGATATGCCCAGCACAGTGCCAGCAGCATCGGAGGCGGGGGGGACTCAGGCAGCCACAGCGCCAGATGGCACGCATGAGCCCCGAAGGCCAGGCATCTTCTCCGAGGAGCAATGCTGCTGAGCTGCAGCCAATAGACATTTGCCCTCAAGAGCTTAGCTTTGGCATCACACCAGCCTGGGTGCCTTCCCAGATCAGCCCCTTGTTAGTTTGTCTAAACTTGGGCAAATTCCTTTACTTCCTGAGTCTCAGTCCCCTCTCTGTAAGCTGGGCACACAAATATGAATGGTTATTTATGGACTAATGAGATCATCAATATTTAAGCAGATGCTAAACCCAAGGAGGTGTGGACAGGTGAGGAAAGCCACGGGGACACCGAGGCACCCAGAGATGTGTTGCCATGACAAGTCGATGAGCCAGGAGAGGGAATGGTGTCACTTTTGCCCAGTGGGAGCTGGTGCCACGGAGGCAGGTCTGCCCGGAGGAGCCATGGTCTCCAAAGGATGCAGTCACTGCAGAAGCCTTGCACCAAACAGTGACAAGAGGGTGGAAAAGACACCCTCTCTTTTCCTAAACTCCTGCTGGGCCTCCCCCTGGCTGTGCCTAACCTCAAGTCACTGCAAGGCGCCTGGGCGCCGCAGTCTGCAGGGTCAGCTTCCCAGCTCTCTGCAGGGTGGAAAAGGGCAGGAACGGATCTGGGGTGGGGTGGGGGGTAGAGAAACAGAATGGGCAGTGTGGGCATCATGATTTGGGCGTGGAGTCCAGGTCCAGCCCGCCCGGGGCTTGGGCACCGCCTGGCTCTCCAAATGGCATGTCAATTTCCCAGTCCTTCCTAAAGGGCATCCTCTGTGCCGGCTGTGTTGGGCCGCCCAGCCTGAGTGAGGAGGGAACCGCTCCCACCACCAGGAGTCGGCAGGTGGGAGGGTGCTGGCACATGACTTGGGACAGACTTGATCAGCGGGGGGTTAGGGCTGTGGTTGTTTGCTCTCAGCCAAATGGCTGAGATGGGAGTTCCCGTCGTGGCTCAGTGGTTAACGAATCTGACTAGGAACCATGAGGCCTCACTCAGTGGGTTAAGGATCCGGCGTTGCTGTGAGCCGTGGTGTAGGTCGCAGACGCAGCTTGGATCTGGCATTGCTGTGGCTCTGGCGTAGGCCGGCAGCTACAGCTCCGATTTGACCCCTAGCCTGGGAACCTCCATATGCTGCGGGAGCGGCCCTAGGAAAGGCAAAAAGACAAAAAAAAAAAAAAAGACAAATGGCTGAGATGAAGCAGATGCCACCCCCATCTCTGGCCCCTGCAGGCCCTGAAGTTGCCCCACGTCCAGTACATCGAGGAGGACTCTTTCGTCTTTGCGCAGAGCATCCCGTGGAACCTGGAGCGGATTCTCCCTGCGCGGCGCCAGGTGGATGAACGCCACACCCCCAGTAAGCAGCCTCCCCCCCCCCCCCCCGCCGCGCACCCGCCCCTCTCCATCCAGCTGGGTCCACAATCCCTCCTTTCTCCCCAGGGCGCCCACCTCTCAGGGGCTTTAGGGCTCAGTACACGCCACTGACCCCTGCTTTTCTGTCTCATCCCCTCCCCCACTCCAGCCCTCACCTCCTGCCTTCCTCCTGCTCAGGGACAATACAGTGCAGGGGTCTTTTCTCAAATAAGCCCCTCTTCCACCTTCTAAAAGTTCTGGTTTGCCTCTTCTGTCCATTTGGAGTGGCCCCACAGGCTGCACTTAGATGGGGAGGATAAACCTGATCTTGACCCCCTCTTAGGCCCACAGGTCTGGGTGACTCCCAGTGCCCTGAGAACAGGGCTAGATGCCTCAGCAGGGCAGAAGAGCCCAGTTTTGCGCTGCTCCCACCTGATCTCTGGGCTCCTGCCCTGCTCCACATCCCTCCAACATTGCTGGGCTTCCCCCCATGGCCTGGGGGTCCCCTCCAGAGCTCTCCCACTTTCCCCTCTTCCTGGGGTGGCCTGGCCAGGGCCGCAAGGAGGAGGAGAGGTCAAGAAACGCGGCCTGGGTTCAGGCAGGGCCTCAGAGGGGGGTGAGTGTGCCATGGGTTGGACTGGGGAAGATGGGAAGGGCAGCTGGTTTGAGAAGACGATCGGGGATTCTGGCTGGACCACGTTGAGTTTGAGGAGCCCAGGGGACGAGGTCCGGAGCTCAGTGGAAAGACAATGCCAGGATGTGCCAGGTCAGCCGGACCTGGGCGTAGGTTCTGCCTCCACCCCTTACTGGTTCATGTGGGGCCTTGGGAAACCATTTCCCTCTCTGAGCCTCCCCTTTCTCATCTGTAAAATGGGCATAGGAACCCGTCCTGTCCTTCTCACAGAGTGTGATGAGCCTCCAAAGAGGTGAAGGGTGCGCAGATGCTTTGGGAACTGAAAGGCTGGGCAGGTGCTGAGTTGCTGTCATCGCCACAGACCACGGATCTGAGACCTCCCGGGGCTGGTGGCCAGGATGGGGAGATGAATAGGAAGTGGGGAGTGTCATTCTGGGGGTGACATCGGTAGAGATGAGGGCCCTGGTCAGGTAGGGTGTGTTGGCCGGCAGCCTGTGGCCAGGGAGGGGGTGCCTTTTGCTGGAAGATCCTGCCCCTGCTCACCCCGGGCTGTACAGGTGGGCAGAGCCCCAGACAGCAGCTCTGCTCTCAGAGGCCATGGCTCCATCCTCGCACCCCCATGCAAGCTGGGACTACTGTTGTCCCATGTCACAGAGGAGGAAAGGGGTCTCAAGGGGACTTACCACTCAGGGGTGAAGGAACCTAGGAGTAGCTTCATCCGGCCTCTGAAGCCCTGCAGCCTCTGGCAGGTGGGGAAGGCACCACCCGTCCTGCCTGCATCCCTCCAGAGCCAGGAGCTCTCTCTCCCATGAGTCGGCCCCTGCCGTGCCTGAGAAGCTCAGAAGTAGCCAAGGTCTCCCTGTCCCCTCTGCCCGGGAGGCCTTGCTCTTGAGCTTCTTGCTCCTTCCTTGCAGGCCACACTCCTTCCTGCCTTGGGGCCTCTGTCCCTCGCTCCTTCCTCTATTTGACACCCTCCGCTGAGCGTGGCCAAGGATCCCCGCTGCAGGTCTTGGCTTGAGGCCCCCTTCCTCCAGGAAGCCCTTCCTGGCTCCCCGGCGGTCGTCGGGTCTGCCTCTTACACTTGCTCACAGCTGCCCGGACTTCTGCGTAGCTCCTGCCCGGTCCTCACTAACTGGTATCATGAAGCTCTTTGTTGGAGCAATGGATTCGCCTTCTTCATGCACTTTGACTCTTCAGATCCTGTTCTGTCGTTAAACCCTGTTCTCTCATGTTTGAGGAGCGGTGAAAAATTACGAGTAGGGAGGGGCTGGGCATATTTTTTTCCCATTATATTTATGTTTTGAATGTTCACATTGTTATTTAATATGAATATTCAGAGTGCAGAGGCAGCACGCTTGGTTCTTTTGGTGGTTCCACCATCACCAGCTGTGTGATTTTGGACTGTTATTTATTCTCTCTGTGCCTCACTTTCCTTGTCTGTGAAATAAAGATATAATAGTACATACATCGAGAAGATTTTTTTTTTTTGTCTTTTTAGGGCCGTACCTGCGCCGTAGGGAAGTTCCCATTGCCGGCCTACGCCACCGCCACAGGAAGATCCAAGCTGCCTCTGCAACCTACTCTGCAGCTCACAACAATGCCAGATCCTTAACCCAGTGAGCGAGGCTGGGCATCGAACCCACATCCTCATGGATACTAGTCGGGTTCTTAACCCCCTGAGCCACAGTGGGAATTCCCATTGATTGAGGGGAGTTTTTGAGTTAACGTGTGTATGGTGCTTGGAGCTGTGTCTGGGATGTGCTAACTAGTTTATTTTTATTATTATTTTTGTCTGTTTGCCTTTTTCCATGGCCGCTCCCGCGGCACATGGAGGTTCCCAGGCTAGGGGTCTAATCCGAGCTGTAGCCCTGGCCTACGCCAGAGCCACAGCAACGCCAGATCCGAGCCACGTCTGCGACCTACACCACAACTCACAGCAACACTGAATCCTTAACCCACTGAGCAAGGCCAGGGATCGAACCTGCAACTTCATGGTTCCTAGTCAAGTTTGTTAACCACTGCGCCACAACGGGAACTCCCTGGGATGTGCTAACTAATTTATATGTGTGAACTCTTACATTAACCTCAGGATTATTCTTTCCTCTCGAACAAACCACGCCTTGGAAAAATGGAGACGGCCTGGTGGAGGTGTATCTCTTAGACACCAGCATCCAAAGTGGCCACCGGGAAATCGAGGGCAGGGTCACTGTCACTGACTTTGAGAACGTGCCCGAGGAGGATGGGACACGCTTCCACAGACAGGTGAGCACGTCCCCCTGGCAGGAGGGCTGCCCTTCTTCCCCCCCCACCTGACCAGGAGGTGAAGCCAGTCCTGGAGTGCCACAACGGCGCCCCCGCTGGCCTCCCCAGCTGTCACTGCCCCTGCCCTGCCATCACTTGCGGGTGGGCACATCTGTCCAGCCGCTCACGGATATCTTGTGGGATGGGTGGGCTCTCTCACCCGGGTTTTGTGTTGATCGAGCAGGCGAACAAGTGTGACAGCCACGGCACCCACCTGGCCGGGGTGGTCAGCGGCCGGGATGCCGGCGTGGCCAAGGGCGCCAGCCTGCGCAGCCTGCGTGTGCTCAATTGCCAAGGGAAGGGCACGGTGAGCAGCACCCTCACAGGTGAGTGATGGCTCTGATGCCCTGGCCTCTGCGTCCTGGCCCGGGGTGGGGCCTCGGCCCAGAGAGAACTGACTCCTGACCGAGGAGGCCAAGACAGCCTCTGCCCCAGCAGCAGAGTCCTAGAGTGTCAGAGGGGGCCGGGCCCCCCGGGGATGTGAGGCCAGATGGAGAAGCGGAGCCCCAGAGAGGGGCAGGGCTCAGCCCAGGTAGGTCCTGCAGCTGTGCCCCTCGATCAGCAGTCTTTCTGCAGTTTCACTCTGCTCTTCTTCCCAAATCCTTTAAAAGAGTTGTCTTCCGTCAGCTATTTTTTTTAAATTTATTTTTCAATTTATTTACTTATTTATTTTTGTCTTTTTAGGGCCAGACCCATGGCCTATGGAAGTTCCCAGGCTAAGGGGCAAATTGGAGCTATAGCTGCCGGCCTACACCACAGCCACGGCAGCGTTGGATCTGAGTCGTGTCTGTGACCTACACCACAGCTCACTGCAATGCCAGATCCTGAACCCGGTAAGCGAGGCCAGGGATCGAACCCACATCCTCATGGATACTAGTTGGGTTTGTTACCACTGAGCCAAGACAGGAACTCCTTAAATTTATTTTTTAATAGGGTATAGTTGATTTACAGTGTTGAGTCAATTTCTGCTGTACAGCATAGTGATCCAGTCATACACACACACACACACACACACACAAATTCTTTTTCTCATATTATCTTTCATTATGGTCTATCCCAAGAGACTGGATGTAGTCTGTCATGCTATTTGGTGGCCACACCTGTGGCATATGGAGGTTTCCAGGCTAGGGGTTCAGTCAGAGCTACAGCTGTCGGCCTACACCAGAGCCACAGCAAGGCAGGATCCGAGCCACAGCTGTGACCTACACCACAGCTCACTGCAGTGCCAGATCCTTAACCCACTGAGCGAGGCCAGGGATCGAACCTGCAACCTCATGTTTCCTAGTCAGATTCGTTTCCACTGTGCCACAATGGGAACTCCTGTCATGCTATTTTAGATTTAGATGGACCCTTGGGGTGAACTTAGTAAACTTTCTCCATCTTCTGCTTGCTTACCTCTAGTACCAGGAAACTCGCTCCCTTGCATGAGTGATCGGGCCTGTGGGTCCCCCTGTTTGGGTACACTTGGTGGGGGAACTGGCAGAGGACTTTTTCCAGACTCTTGCAGCTTTCTCCATTCTGTTGCTGCCGGTGAGGTCCAGCTGAGAGCTAGGACCCTGGGGTGCTGTGGACTGAGGAGAGCGGGGGGGGGGGGGGGGTCGCACTTACTGAGTCCCCTCCTGTGGCCAGACCTTGAGCAAAGGACTTTGTCCTCCATAGCCTGAGGCGGTTTTGTGATCCTGTTGAACAGTCGATAAAACCAGCTCAGAAAGGAGAGGTGACTTGCCCAGGCTCTCCCAGCCAGAGCCAGTGAGCTCACTGGGAGTTTGACCTTCATTGCAACCCCCCAGACCCTTGGGTCAGATGCTGACCCCTGAGCTGGCAGAGGCTGCCACGGGCCTGTTTGAAGGGCTGGAGAGCGCTGGTGGCGCCCGCCTTGTGCTTCATGAGTGGGGCTCTGCCGACTCTTTGCTGTTTAGAGCGTTGGGGTTGAAAGGCAAGAATCACCAATCCTCTACCCCCTTAGATGACCCCCCATGTCTGTCCCACCCCTTTATTGACCGACCTCAGCCCAGCAGGCCAGTTCCCAAAGGTCAGTTTGCAGAGGAGGGGGGTTCTGCTCGGAGCCTGATGGGCCTTCCCCGGGCCCGATGCCCAGAGCTTGGAGGGCTTCCTGGGGAAGAAGAGGTCCCCGCTTTGGGAACACGCCGCTAGCACCTTACCTGGTGCAGAGCAGAGGCTCAGCAGACAGTGTCTTTTTCTGTCACGGTCACCACCTGTCTCCTTTGTAAGCGGTTGCCTGAGGGGGAGGGTGTCAAGTCGGCGCTTCATAAATAGCAGCTGTAACTGTGGTTCTTCTTCACCCCCACGCCTGCTCTGCCCCCTCCTGGAGGGACATGGCTGTGGGACCCCACCTCTCACCTCTGCCGCAGCCCCGGGGACCTCCTGGAGGCTCAGATTCAGAAGGTTCTGTGGGTTCAGCCGGCCACCCCTCCGTCTGACAGAGCAGGAGCCGGGACCTGAGAGGAGACGCTTTCAGCTCCGGCTTCTCTGGAACATCAGGCCTGGGGCTGGTTTTACTTATTTATTTTATGTATGTATTTATTTATTTTTTGCTTTTTAGGGCCATGCCCTCAGCATATGGAGGTTCCCAGGCTAGGGGTCCGATCGGAGCTGCAGCTGCCAGCCTACACCACAGCCACAGCAACGCAGGATCCTTAACCCACTGAGTGAGGCCAGGGATTGAACCTGTGTCCTCCTGGATGCTAGTCAGATTTGTTCACTGCTGAGCCACGATGGGAACTCCTGGGGCTGGTTTTAGAATCCAGGCCACCCCTGGGCCTGAGCTGCCGAGCTGCACACTTGGCTCTGGGGTCGGGGAGGGCAGCCGCGGTCAGGGAATGACACCCCCTCAGGGGGCAGGGTTATCAGGTCTGCAACCTCCTCACCAGCCCAGATCCTCTCCATAATCTGAGCAGCAGTGTCCCCTTTTATATGTGGGGGGTGGGGGTCACATGTCTGCAAGTGGGCAGCAAGGACTCATTGGAGTGTGTGTGTGTGTGTGGGGGGGGGGACTCTACACCGGCCTTGAAGGATGGCAAAGAGATTACAACGGTCAGAGGCAGGGTGGAGGAGGCCCTTCCTGTTCTTCTGCGGGCCTTATATATCCTCTGGTGCCTCAGTTTCCTGGAAAGGGAAAGTAACGGCAAGGTTATTGTGAGGCTTGTATAAATTCCTATATTCAGGCACTTGAGAGGAGCCTGGTGCATATAAGTGCTTGGGAGTTGGCTGCCTTACAGCGCTGCTGTTGTTAGCATGCTTCCCAGGTGTATTTTTTTTTTTTTCCTTTTCTAGGGCCGCTCCCGCGGCATATGGAGGTTCCCAGGCTAGGGGTCTACTTGGAGCTGTAGCCACCGGCCTATGCCAGAGCTGGATCGTTAACCCACTGAGCAAGGTCAGGGATCGAACCCACGACCTCATGGTTCCTAGTCGGATTCGTTAACCACTGTGCCACGACGGGAACTCTGATTCCCAGCTGTATAAATCAGGGTGTTGCAGAGACGCAGAAGCAATAGGATGTGTGTGCATGTTTATATTTATAAATACACACATAGACTCACATATTGTGGGGCCGGCTGAAATCTGCAAGGCAGGCTGGCAGGCTGGGAATTCTGGCAAGAATTGATGCCGTAGTCTTGAGTCTGAGGCAGTGTGGACACAGAATTCCTTCCTCCTCAGGGGACCATCCACCTTTTCTCTTGAAGTCGTCAACTGATTGGACGAGGCCCACCCCCATTTGCTTTAGTCAGTCTATTGATGTAAACATTAGTCGCATATATTAAAGTACTTTTACAGCAACGTTTAGACTGACGTCTGAGCAAACACCTGGGCACCATAGCCTCACCAAGTTGACATGTAAACTTGACCCTCACAAGGCCTTGAGCATGTCTTCTCGGGGGTGACCTTGGCTTTATCCTCTCAGGCCTGGAGTTCATTTGGAAGAGCCAGCTGGCCCAGCCCTCAGGGCGGTTGGTGGTGTTGCTGCCCCTGGTGGGTGGCTACAGCCGGGCCCTCAATGCCGCTTGCCAGCGCCTGGCAGGAACGGGGGCAGTGCTGGTGGCCGCTGCTGGCAACTTCCGGGACGACGCCTGCCTCTACTCTCCGGCGTCATCTCCCGAGGTGGGTGTTCCAGAAGGGATGGAAGGCTTTGGGGGAGGGGGGGCCCGCTGGGCTTTATGGGGTGCATTCCCGAGCCGGCCTGGCTTTGGAGGTGTCAGAGCCTCCCAGAGCCAAAGTTGGGCAGGGGAGGGGCTTGAACCTCCCACAGCCTAGCCTCTGACACGCCCTGGCCCTTCTCCCTCTGAATCCCTGGCCCCTTCTCCCCATCACGTCCATCTGGACTCTGTCTGCTCACGTCAGAGTGATACCACAGTGCCCTCTGCTGTTCCCTGACTGCCCCCTGCTCACTTTCCCATCCACCCTGCTAGGGCCAAGGGGCTCTGCCCACATCGCTGTCCTGCCCAGTGCCCTCCGGGCCTCTCCACTGTCCACCTCCCTGCTAAATGCCCTCGAAGGCCCGGTATTGAGGGCCTAGGTACATCCCAAGCAGGGGGGCCACGTGAACACAGAGATGACGCCTCTGATCTCAAGGTGCTGACTTGGTGGGGCCCATGCCTGTCTGTTCCTCTGTCCCACATGCAAGGGCATCCCCTGGGTGTTGGGTGGAGTGGGCGCCGGGGTTACCAAGGGGGAAGGGATCTCATCACAGTCTGGGGATGTGGGGAGGCACAGGGATCGGGGGGTGGCACTGCTGTGAGCCTAACAGTGATGAATAACCTTCCTCGGCTGCCTATTAAAATCGCAGAAAGCAGACAAACCCCAGCGTGTCCTCTCTACCTTGCTGGCTCTGGTTTTCTCCATAGCACTTACATCACCTAATGCACAGCATCGTCTACTGTTTGTTTGCTGGCTGTGTCCCCCACTACAACATCAGCACCACCTCGGCACCTTCAGGAATGGTCCCTGGCCTATGGTAGGGACAGAAGGCAGAGCTAGGGCCAGAGGGTGTGAGAGTTCTGCCTGAGGAATCAGATTTCCTTCAGGAGGGGCTATTTGAATGGGCCCCAAGCAGATATGTAGGAGTTGGCCAGCCCAGCTGGCAAGGTCTCCGTCTCCCTCTATCCCTCTCCTTGGCTCCCCTATCTGCCATCCACCCCCTTACCTCTCCAGGTCATTACCGTTGGGGCCACCAATGCCCAGGACCAGCCGGTGACCCTAGGGGTCCTGGGGACCAACTTTGGCCGCTGCGTGGACCTCTTTGCCCCAGGTGATGACATCATTGGTGCCTCCAGCGACTGCAGCACTTGCTTCACGTCACAGAGTGGGACTTCACAGGCTGCCGCCCATGTGGCTGGTGAGTTGCTGCCCCACCCCTCAGCCAACATGATTCTGACAACCCCATGGCAGCCAGGGTCTGCGCCAGGGCCCAGTGTGTTGGGCGTGGGGGACCAAAGATGAATAAGACTAATGGTGCCCTCAGTCTGATGGGGGGAGGCAGATGCCCAAACATAGTAGCCAGGGTTGTGTGGAAGGGAGCCTAAGGGAGGTGCCTGCCCAGCCTAAAGATCAAAGAAAGCTTCCTGGAGGAGGGACATGTCATCTGGGGTTTGGTGGATGAATAGGAGTTTATCTGGCAAACAAAACAGCAATTTCCAAGGCTCACAGGTATGAGAGCAGGATGTATGTTTTACTCTGGCTGTCTTTTAGCATGGGGTTGCAGGTGGTTTGAAGAACAGCTTGATGTGCCAGTGTGTGTGCACATGAGTGTGTGTGTGTGTGTGTGTGTGTACCAGGAGAGGAAGGTCAGGAAGGAGGGCCAGGCCACCACCATCTCTCACTGCCCACCCCACAACCAGGAATTGTGACCATGATGCTGACGGCTGAGCCGGAGCTCACCCTGGCTGAGCTGAGGCAGAGGCTGATCCGTTTCTCTGCCAAAGATGTCATCAATGAAGCCTGGTTCCCTGAGGACCAGCGGGGGCTGACCCCCAACCTGGTGGCCACACTGCCCCCCAGCAGCCATGGAGCAGGTCAGCAGGATGGCAGGGTGGGCAGACTGGGGCTTGGGAGGTCTCGGGAGGTCGTGTGACCTGGGCAATCCTGCCACTAGCTCCTAGAGACTGGGGGGTGGGGGCGGATTTAGAACAGGCTCAGAAAGGGCTTTGCAGGGCTTTCCTGACAAGTTTCAATGGGAAATGGATCACGTTCTTTAAGGCCCTTCTCCCCACCGGGATCCAAAGAGCTGGACCTCCACGAGCACAGCCCTGATGGAGGCCCCCCTCCCCACGCACCCCTCCTCACCCCAGGACCTTCTTGCAGGTGGGCAGCTGTTCTGCAGGACCGTGTGGTCGGCACACTCAGGGCCCACGAGGACCGCCACGGCCGAGGCCCACTGCGCCGCCCCCGAGGAGCTGCTGGGCTGCTCCAGCTTCTCCGGGAGCGGGAGGCGGCGGGGCGAGCGCATTGAGGTGACTTGCACCCTCCCCTCGGAGCGTGAAGTGGGGTTCTCGCCAGGCCCAGATCGGCCCCTTCCTCCTCTGAACTCCAGGGCCTGTCTGCAAGTTAAAGCGGGTGGGGCCCATCTCTGCCACGTGGTTTGGGTGCGGCTGGAGGGAGCCAGGCGCAGGTTTCCTGGGAGACTCTGCAGGATGTGGCTGGATGGACTCCAGCTCCCGCCTGCCGCGCGGGGAGAGCTGGTCTTTGATGCCTCTGGACACAGTGGCCTTCAGGGCTCTTTTCCTTCAGATGTTCCATGGTTCTGGCAGTTGATGAATCTTCTCAAACCAGCCAAAGGTCACAGAGCCCGGCACAGATGATGTCAGCCATGGTGTGTTTTGTTTTTGTGTGTGTTTGTTTTTGCCTTTTAGGGCCATACTTGCGGCATATGGAAGTTCCCAGGCTAGGCCCACACCATAGCCACAGTAATGCAGAATCCGATCTGAGTCTGTGACCACCACAGCTCATGGCAGCGCTGGATCCTTAACCCACTGAGTGAGGCCAGGGATCCTTAACCCACTGAGCGAGGCCAGGGATCAAACCCACATCCTCATAGATACTAGTCGAGTTCATTACCTCTGAGTCACAATGGGAACTCCCGGCCATGGCATTGTGATGGAAAGGCAGCACCTGGGCCAGGAGGACAGGGGCGGGTGGGCATTTCTGTCTGAGAGATGGCATCTGGGAGTGTGCTTGACCGTGCATTTGAACCTGCAAGTGATTGCATGTGGGAGAGGCTGAGAGTGGGTCCGGGCCCCTTAGGCTGGGTCCTAGCTCTGGGATCTTAGATTTCCCAGCAGCTGTGTTTTAAAGTCCCTCTCAGTGTCCAGAAGCACCATGTAACACGCAGCGCTGCCCATCTGCAGAACAGTCTGCAGGAGCGAGACGTCCTCAGAGGCCGGCTGGCCTCAGCAGGGATGCTGGAGAGGGTTTGAGGGGTTGGGACCAGGTGCCCGAGTTGGTTCCTTCTAGCCCTCTTACCCTGGGTCTTGAAGCCCTTTCTAATGCAGGTTCCTGTTTCTGTCTTTGGCTCTCAGGTCCGAGGGAGCAGGCGTGTCTGCCTGGCCTACAACGCGTTTGGGGGTGAGGGCGTCTACGCCGTTGCCAGGTGCTGTCTGCTGCCTCGGGCCAACTGCAGCATCCACATGGCTCCACCAGCTGGGGCCGGTGTGCAGACCTGTGCCCGCTGTCACCAGCAGAGCCACGTCCTCACAGGTAGGAGGCAGGGCCCATCCTGGGGTGGGGAGGCATCCCTGTCTCCTTGTGCACCTGCCCCCACCTGGCTCGTCCCACAGTGGAGCCCAGCTGCCTGGCATGAAGACCAGTGCTACCGCTCCATCCCCGTGACCCAGGGCGGGCACCTCCGATGTCTCAGCTTCAGCTTCTCCTCCCTAAAAAGAAGAAGCGTACGTAGTTCTTGCCTCTTTGGGTTGCCGTGAAATGAATAACACCTAGAGCTCCAGGCCTGGAGCATCAAAGGCAATATTCTGAGAGGCAGTGGAGCACAGGAGGGGCAGTTCAGGGAGTGGCTCTGAAAGGGGAGGTGACCTTGGTTTAATCCTGGCTCTGCCAGTCATCAGCTGTGTGACCCAGGCAAGTTATTTAACCTCTCTGTGCCTCAGGCACCTCCTCAATAAAATGAGGATGATGGATGCTGAGAAGCATTTGGCTTGGTGCTAGGACAAGATAAGTGCCTGCTCTCATGATTAGCACCTATTGCTTTCAAATCTATCCTGTGGGTGGGTTACCTTGTGTTAAAGACGTGCCCAGGGTAGGTAGCAGGAAGTCACAGATGGGGACCTTGTGGGGGACCTGGGGATGGCGCCCCTCAAATTGGGAGGGGGCAGAGCTGTCCTGCTGAGGGGGAGAGAGGGAAGTTCTGGGGCGAGACTGGGGAGAGGGCAGATGGTGGCCTGGAACAGCTGGCTCAAGAGTTCATTCTCCATCGATCATGTCCTGGGAGCCACTGAAGGTTTAGGAGGGGGAGGAGGAGGGTGATGAGTGAGAGTCACGAGTTCGGATCTGGCTCTAGGCAGAGTGGCTGGTGAGCGCTGCAGGATGGCTTTGCAGTGGAAAGATGAGCCCAGTCAGGTGGAGAGGCTGGGACGGGTCCAGAAGGCCACTGGCCATCTCACCGGGGTCCTGGCTGGGTGGGAAGTCCATCGTGTTCCGATCACTCCCCCTTTGGGCACACCCAGCAGATGAACTCCAGGGCACGTGCCAGTTCGAAGTCATTGGAGCCACAGAACCCTGCTACCTATACCGCACATCCAAAAGGGTCCCCCTTCACAGCAAGGGAACTGCACCCTGGACATGCCGAGTGACCTCTCCAAGGCCACAGCTAGGACTCGGGGATTCTAGTGACTGTGACCCTAACATGTGTGTGGAACCCTTGCCCAGAGCCAGGCACTGCTGGGCTCCACGTGCCCATCCTCATTTTGCCCTCACAACCTCCCTTTCCCCTTGTCATAGAGGGAAACTGCGTTTTGCTAGAGCTGAGGACCACTCTGCACCGACTCGTAGCCAGCGGGTGTATCTGTCTCCTAAGTGGATCGGGGGAGACCCAAGTGCCCCAGAGAGACGTCGAGCTCACCCTGAACTTCTGCCTGGGTGGCTGTGGGCGAGGGGAGTTCCATCTGCCTGTCTAGCATCTCAGGCCTTGGAGGCCCTACCCCACTGCTGGAGAGGAGATAGTGTGTTTTCCCCGCAAAACTAAGGTTCAGAGAGGTTATGTTATGGTTACACAGCAGGCCAGTGGCAAGGTTGAGTTGAGATCCCAGGAGTTCTGTCGCTCAGACTAGCGCCTCTTTCCTGCCCTGACTTGTTTCCAGGTTTCCCAGCTCCAAACTCAGACCCTAAAGTGATGGAGACTGATGGGGGTGGGAGGAGAGACAGAGGGTCCCCCAGCATCCAGGTGTCTTAGCCGGCTCTGCTCTGCCCCAGGTTGCAGCTCCCACTGGGAGGTGGAGGACCCTGGCCCCCGCAGGCGGCCTGTGCCGAGGCCTCAGGGTCAGCCCGACCAGTGTGTGGGCCACGAGAAGGCCAGTGTCCACGCTTCCTGCTGCCATGCGCCGGGTCTGGAGTGCAAAGTCAGGGAGCACGGGATCCCAGGCCCTGCAGAGAAGGTGAAGAGGCACGGGGGCGGGGTTGGGGTGGCGGGACAGGTGCCCAGCACCCTGAGGGGTGGCGTGTGTCTGTCCTGTGTAGCTTTTCTGTGTCAAGGTTTGTGTCACCACCACACCCTCATGTGTCTGGGGAGTAGTTTGCGGGGTGGGTGCTGTCAGCAGATTTTGCAGCTGTGTGGACAGCCTGTGTGTGTGTGTGTGTGTGTGTGTGTGTGTGTGTGTTGGTGTGTTGCTGGGCCAGTTCTTGCTATTGTCCAGCTCAGTGTTCTTGGGGGACCCCCCGCCTCCCTGCAGAGAGTATGCATAAATATTGCATAAGGAAAGCGGTCCACATGCATTCACTGGTTAATCCACTTGACCCATCTGCTGGGAGTGTGACTCAGCCATGACTCCCCCTCCAAGAGATGGGGACCCTGAGCTGAGTGCTGCTGGTGGAGGGGCAGCCATTGAGGCAGGGACACGCAGGCAGAGAGGGTGAGGCACACACAGGGCCTGGGGCATGAGTGGCCCTCAGAAACCGCCAGTGCAGACCGCAGCCTACGGCTTCTCTGTGTCTCCTTTTAAAAGCCACAGAGGAGTTCCCATCATGGCTCAGCAGTAATGAACTCAACTAGTATCCATGAGGATGCGGGTTCGATCTCTGGCCTCACTCAGTGGATTAAGGATCCGGTATTGCCGTGAGCTGTGGTGTAGGTTGCAGAGGCAGCTCAGATCCTGCATGGCTGTGGCTGTGGTGTAGGCTGGCAGCTGCAGCTCTGATTACACCCCTAACCTGGGAACTTCCATATGCTGCAGGTGCGGCCCTATTAAAAAAAAAAAAAAGCAATAAATAAATAAATAGTAAAAAGCCACAGGGAACTTTTTAAGAGGAAGCCCTGGGGAGTCCACTCTTGGACCTCAGAAGAGGGTTGTAAGCGTGCGAGTCTGCAGTGATTGTGGTCTGTCTGGCTGTGGCATTTCTTGAGGGCTAGGGCTGTCTCAGGTCCATTTGCTCAGCATGTCTTGAGGCCGGTGCTGTTCCAGGGACCATTCCAGTTGGTGGGACTACAAACCAGGCTCTCTCGGGGCGTCCATTCTAGTAGGGGAGAAGCACAGTCAACAAATAAGTACTATTTTGGAGTATTAGAAGATGCTGTGGAGAAGAGTAAAGCAGGAAAGGGAAGGGGGGCCGCTCAGGAGAGGCCTCCCTGAGAAGGTGGGGGACATCACAGGGACCAGAGTTCCAGGCAGAGGGAACAGCCAGAGCAAAGGCCCTGAGGTGGGAGCGTGCCTGGAGAGCCCCAGGAACAGCCAGAGGGCCAGTGAGGTGGGAAGGGAGTAGGTGGGGGCACCAGAGACAGGTTTGAGGCGGGGCCTGAGGGCTGCAGTCCGGATTTGGGTTTTGGCTCTGGTGAGCTGGGAGCCACGGGTTCTGAGCCTGGGGTGGGGAGGGGAATGGGTATCTGACCTCCCTGAGCGGGTTCATTCAGGCCACTGAGGCAGATAGACTGCAGGGGATGGGGCCGAAACAGGGAGACCGATGGCAGCTTACGGTGACTCACCAGGCCCAGGTTGGGGGGCTCCGCCAGCAGGAGCACGGAGGTACTGCACGTTGAAGGAGAAGCCCTCAGGTCTGGATATGGCAGGAGCGCTGGAGGGGGCTTCCCAGGCATTTGCTTTGCTCTTGGGCCCCCAGCTTGGCCCCTGATGGCTTGGGCAGGGCTGCGAGAGGTGTTGTGTTAGGGGAAGGTGGCGGGCAGCCATCCGCCTGTGCCCTGCAGGCCTGGCTTGCAGGGGGCTGTGCCTTACGTCTGCCATCTTTTGTCCCTGGGCCCTTGGCAGGTCACCGTGGACTGCGAGGAGGGCTGGACACTGACCAGCTGCGGGGCCCGCCCCGGGGCCTCCCACACCCTGGGGGCCTACGCGATGGACAACACGTGTGTGGTTCGGGGCCAGGATGTCAGGGCAGGAGGCAGGACCAGCGAGGAGACCGCCACAGCCATGGCCATCTGCTGCAGGCGCCGGCCCTCGGGGGAGGAGGCCTCCCGGGAGTCCCAATGACAGCCCGGCCCAGGCCGTGAGCCTGGGGAAGGGGTCCAGGCCTGGGGGCTGTGGTCCCAGGCCTCGGCTGAGCTTCGAAGCAGTTCCTCCCTCCCTCTTCCTCAGTGCTCTTCAGCCTGGGCCCCGGGGACAGGGGAGCGCTGTCCTCCTGAGCTCTGGTGCTGGCACTCAGGGTGCCCTGGCTCCCGGCCTGGATCACCCCTCCCCAGGCCTGAGCTGAGTACGAGGCTGAGTGACCAGGGTTGCAGGTGTCCACCTGCTGCCATTAAGGCAGGTCAGGCTGTGCTCTGCTTCCTGCCAGCCACTCCTGGGGCCGATGCTGTGGGCGGAGTTACCTTCTATTGAGCTCCTGCTTCAGGTCAGGCGGTCAGTGGATCCCCAGGCCTCCGTGAAGGGGGTGGTCAGCCCTCCATGGGAAGGCAGGCAGGCACCCGAGGGCTGGAAGGGGCCAAATATGGGTTGGGGCAGTGAAAGGTGGAGATGGCCCCTCACCTCCTGTCCACCTTGGGGAGGCTCTGTTGGGCTCCCTGGTTAGTGGAGGATCAATTTTCCATGCCTCTGGGGGTGCAGGGGGTACTGACAGGGGGTGACACTTCCCCAGATGTGGCCAATGTTTCAAAATGTCCAAAGGGCTTCTCCAGTTACATTCTCACAGGGTTTCAGAGCAGCCCTGGGGCAAAGGCAGGGCCTCTTTTTTTTTTTTGTCTCTTTAGGGCCACGGCCGTGGCATATGGAGGTTCTCAGGCTGGGGGGTCTGAGAATCGGAGCTATAGCTGCCAGGCTACGCTAGAGGCCACAGCAACACAGGATCCGAGCCGTGTCTGCAATCTACACCACAGCTCACGGGAATGCTGGATCCTTAACCCACTGAATGAGGCCAGGGATCGAACCTGCATCCTCACGGTCACTAGTCAGATTCGTTTCTGCTGAGCCACAATGGGAACTCCAGGCCTCTTCTACCCATTGGGTAGATGAGGAGGTCGAGGCTAGAAGCATGAGCCCAGGGTCTGCTGCCAAGACCCCTCGGTTGAAGTCCTTGCTTTCTCTAGAGAGATGGCCATCAGTTTGGGGGTCACCAGGGGCCCTCCCAGTCCTGCCGTTAGGACTCACCTCCTGAAGACAGCCTTTGTTGAGAACGTTCCTAGCTCTTGTACCCACCCCTTGAGCCACCAGCCGCAGCATGACAGGTGCAGCCAGGTGTGTCCCAGGTGATCACGGGGCTGTGCCTCTGTTTCTCCCAGTTGCCCTCAACTTGCTCTGGCTCAGGCTTGGCAGTCCCCCCGCATCAGCCTGCAGGGGGACATCACCCCAGGGCTGACCCTTCAGTTTGCAGTGGCGGGCCACCTGGTCCATCCACCCTCTTACCCAGTCCTCCTCCTGCACAGGACACCCTGTCGCCCCCAACCCTAGGAAGAAACTGGGAACCAGAGATGGGGTGGGTGCCTGCCAAGCTCACATGGCCGGGAAGCAGAGGGGTACCGGGATATGAGCCCAGATTTGTCTCTAAAGCTAGGCCTCTTTTTACTGCACCAGCTTGGCATCCCATCTATGTAAGTTAACAGAGGCTCAGAAGGGGGCACACAGACCTGGGTAGCACTGTGAGCGAGGACAGAGCACTGGGCAAAAGGCACGGGCAGATGCGGTGGGACCCCAGCGGACAGGCCTTTGGAGGGATGGAAGGGGGAGGGGGGCCCAACTCTCCCTCCTTGAGCTCCCCCACCCCACCCCATCCCCACCCAAGCAAACAAACAAGCATGCATTCATCTCTGGGTCTGCTGTTTGCCAACAGCTGTTGCCTTTTCACAGTTCGCAGCTTTTCTAGACCTGTTTTGCTTTTGTAACTTGAAGATATTTATTCTGGGTTTTGTAGCCTTTTTATTACATGGTGACTTTGAAAAATAAAAACAACTTTGTCCATGACTCTTGCCTGAATGTGACCATCTAGGATGAGGCCTTGCTTAGGCAGTTGATACAATCAGCCTTTTCCTGTAGCTCCCGAGTTCCCCCAGCCACCAGGGTTCCCCCTCCTTGGTAACTTATGCTCCACATGGTTCTGGATGCTCAGGGTCCCTGTGTCTTTTCCAGTCTCCTCTCCTAGCACCTGGCACAAGGCCTGGTGCAGAGTCAATGTCTATGGAATAAGTTAATTATACCAGTGGCTGACTCTGTAATGAGTCCAAGGTCACTTTTCATGATTTTTTTTTTTTTGCTTTTTAGGGATGCACCAAGGCATATGGAAGTTCCCAGGCTAGGGGGTTGAATGGAGCCACAGCTGCCTACACCACAGCCACGCAGAATCCGAGCTATGTCTGCGA
This sequence comes from Phacochoerus africanus, assembly GCF_016906955.1. Classification (NCBI taxonomy): domain Eukaryota; kingdom Metazoa; phylum Chordata; class Mammalia; order Artiodactyla; family Suidae; genus Phacochoerus; species Phacochoerus africanus. The sequence continues at coordinate 156,908,502 of NC_062551.1, read as the reverse complement.
CCTACGCCCCAGCGCACAGCAACGCCGGATCCGAGCCGCGTCTGCAACCTACACCACAACTCACAGCAACACCGAATCCTTAACCCACTGTGCAAGGCCAGGGATCAAACCTGCGAACCTCATGGTTCCTAGTTGGATTTGTTTCTGCTGCTCCACGAAGGGAATTCCTCATGATTTTAAATTAAGGAACAGTCTCAGGACTTTCCACAATTATCCCATTCAGTGTGGGCCCCTCAGCTCCATTCAGAGGCCAGTGAGCATCTGTCTTAAGCAAGGGCTAGCTCTAAACAGCCCATATCAAAGGCAAAAATCCTCTCAAACTCTATTTTGACAATTTAGTGTCATGGAAAGGGTTCAAGAGCTGCCAGCTGCTAAGGGACCGCTGTGTACGTGAGCCCACTGGCACCTCCGCCTGCTGTGCACACTGGATGCCCCTCCCAACACTGCCCAAGGCAGCAGAGACTCAGGGGCCACCTCGTTAGCTATCTATGCCCGGATGGCTCCAAGGCTTGAGAACAGGGACTGGTTCTTGCAAATGTTGGCAGTTGGTGGCTGGGAGTGGGGAAGGAATGGGAGTGAGCTGCAGAAGATCTAGAGCAGCAGACGCCCACCCCAGGAGAAGGGAATCATGTGTGCAAATGCAGGGCGTTAGGGGTGAGGCTGAGACTCGTGGGGTCTAGCGAGAGACCCAGCCTACCAGGGACATGACTCATGCTGGGGACCACTGGGAGGCCTGAAAGCTAAGGGGGAGATGCCTGCAGGCCACTGGTCTGAGTCTGGCAAATCCTTATAGAGCTTTGCAAATGAATCCTGAAATGGTCAGGGTATCCATAAGAACAAACAGTAAAAGGCTTAGAAAAAGACCCGCTGGCCCTCATTGTTAAAGAGTAGACCTTATTCCCACCACCAGTGCAAAGGACAAAAAACAATCAGCACCACTTCCTACCCGGCCACCGGCCCCTGGGACCCCCTTGCTTGACCGTAGCCGTTTTCTGATATGCACAGAAAAATGTTGGTGAGACTTGGACTGTTTTTGAAAAATTTATTTTATACCCTTAGAAGCTAAGAACTCTGCCACTCAATGCACCAAATTTAGAATTAAGATTCTTCTCTAGTTTGTCTACTTCTTTTTGAAACTTTATAAACAAGATTTTGTACACAAGAGGTAGCAGAGGAAAATTCCAGTCTGCTTGTTCCAAGCTCAAAAGGTAACTGCACACACCTCGATGTTAGCAGGGAGGGTGGAGCAAGACAGGGTGAGGCTGGGGACACGTGCTCTGAGCCCGCGTCTGTTCTAGCTGTCAGGGCTGTGTGCGGCTCCAGGGGAGGTCGTAGGCCAGGTGCCCCCGGGGAAGGCTCAGAGGGTCAGTCTGCTTTCTTTCCCAGGATGCCTCTAAGGGGTCGACTCACCCATCCTAGGACGGGCTTCATGAAGGGAACTTCGAGAACACACAGCCTTGACTTAGTTGTGCAATTCCTACTCGACTGGCAGACCATTTGGAAAGATCTATAAAAACATTTTCATCCAAAAAAATTGGCAGTAAAAACGATACCTCTTCCAAGGTAAGCCTGTCAGAATTGTCACTTTGTTGTACTACGTTAGAAAAAAGTCATCAGCAGGCTCGTAGACCGAAGCCATTGGAAATCATGTGGTCACCGGCAAAGTGAAACTGATGCTCACTGCAGCAACAACGTAAGCAAACCCAACCAGGGCGTCTAATAACAGCTGATCCTGATCCCGATGAACAGTGCCGTGAGGACAGCAGGTACTGGGGGCTGTGGAAGGCGTTGTTTCCATAGGAAATAAGGGATAGAAGTGGCAATTTCACTCCTGGATTTGGGCTCCCGGGAGTGCAGATGCCAGCGTGATCTCCTCACACTTTAGCATGGCCAGCATTTCGAGGTCACGTCCCATGGGGTTGCTCGGTGAGGATGGATGGAGGTGGAGACAGAGTAGGGGTTGGGGGACAGTAGGACACGGGGTATTTATGTACTCAGAATCCGTTTTAAAACATCACATTTGAATTTGCAAGTACATCAGAACCATATAAAAAAAGCCGATTGCCTCCGACCACTCCTCTGGGGCGCTATTCTGCTCTTTCGTGTCAGCTTTCCACCCACTAGGTGTCTTTGACGAAAGCCGCCACCAGCCTGCGTAAGTCGAGCAATTACACCCTGCAGCCCGGCTTCGTGGGAACTGCAAGCTTTAACAGTGAGATGACAGGGTTTGCAGTGTGCAGCTGGAACAGTTGTCTGTCCTGTCACGTGTCCACTGCGCTTCGAGTGGACTGCAGATCGAGATGGGGGCTTCCTAGTTCTGCACACGGTGAGCACAGAACAAGGCAGAGGACACAACTGAAGGCAAACAGGGCGGAAAACGTGTGCAGGGACTCAAACCCCAAAATGTACAAAATATACCAAATGTGCTGGGATACTCCCTTCCCTCCTGAGGAAGGGGGAGCTGGTACCTACACTGAAATGAGTGAACGGCGCTGAACTTGGGAAACACGTCGGAAGGGATGGTTGTTCAGTTGCTTGCTAGTTATTTCTGGGAAAATAAATCTTGTCCCTATCTTTTTAGGGTGAATTAGTCCTGTTGAGGAGAAACAAAGTCACACATTCCTTCTCCGAATTAAAATATGTGGAAACTCACAAAGCAGTATCTCTCGACTCAAATATGTAACTTCATACACAACCAATACCAAGGGTTTCAGTAATTATGTTTTCAACAAAAGCAAATGATTGCAGATCACAGGATTTAAGACTACAGTTTATTCAATATGTCTCCAAGCATTAAAAAGATGATTTTATGAAGTCAAACTCAATAAGATTATATCTTAAAGTGCTTTTTATTTTGCTGTTTTTAAACTTTGTTTTGGGAACAACTCCTAACCTCTTTAGTGACTGATGTCAAACAATGCACCCTGTCCTTCGGGAGAACACAGCACTTCTCTTCTTTTCTTTTCTTTTTTTTTTTTATTGCTCTTTCAATCTCAATTATCTCAGAAAAATACTTTCAAGAGCTTAATAAATTTCCCAATTTCTGGTCCTGGTAACATATCATCAAGATCCAAGTTTATGCCCAGGGCTCTCATCCAGACCCACCTGAAATTCTATACAAATAGGGAGACATATTAAATACAAAGGTCTGTGTAAACCGAATTCTTTAACTACTATTTTACAGCGAAAAGGAATTTTTTTTTTTATCACATATCTTTACACCATTTTAAATTGGATATTCCTATTCAATGTTACTGCAAGATTAAAAATTTGCCCCCGCATATCTAAAGGCAGATTGCTTTTTTTTAATATAAAAACCAAAGGAATTTTTTTTTAATAGCATCACAGAGAAAGCAACAGCTTTATCCTCACTCACTCTTGTATGTTCTTGTAACAAAACAGTCTGTCACCGGCTTCTTTTCCTAAAAACCTCCACGGAAATGTTAATCCACGTAGGGGCTGGGCCCCGGGACAGCGGATCCACAGGCCGAGTTCTCCTGCTGCCAGGCGGCCCCCAGGCCTCTCCAGGGGCTGACAAGCGCTCTCTTTAAAAACACCTGATCCTCCAGCTTCCCAGCTCTTCTAAAGAGTTCAAGGATGAGATGTGGAGTTCAGAAAGGTGCTGAGCATTCAGTAACTGGGACGTGACTCCTTACAGTGTGCGGGGCAGGTCCCCTAGGGGTCGACGTCGTCCAGGTCACTCCTTAACTCGCCGATCATCATGGGCGACTCAGAACCCTTGGGAAAAGGAAAGTTAGTTAAATACACCCACAGTCAAGCCAGAGGGAAAAAGTCTGCTCTGCTGATGGACTTAGTGGCATTCTGCTTAAGCGTGTCCTCATTTAACCACTTCATGTTTATCAAAGGGCAATAAAATATGACAAGTGGAACATGCTGTATTTGACGCAACTTTCTTTTCCATGTTCTCACTTAGTCGCCGAAACAGCCCTTGCCTGAAGTCACAGGGCAGCCTCGGGTGAAATCACACCGCCATGCTGAGTCTCAGGTTCCTTCTGGGAAATCAGGGGGATGTCGACCTCGTAAGGCTGTTACGAGGATCCGCGAGATTTACAGGCAGAGCGGCACACAGGACATCAGCAGGATTCCTCTAACGAGGCCTCTGTGCCATGCACTGGGATGGCACTACAGAGACGACCTCAGAGAAGGCTCCAGACCAGAAGGAAGACACAATACACGTCACGACATTCACACCTGCTGCATTATTTTGCACACAGCAGCTGTTCAATAAATATTTCATTCCTTTTGCTATTATAGTGATTAGCACTGAAAATACTTTTTGAAAAACAAATGAACAAAAATCCAAGCTTAAAATTACTCTTTGACTCCCCGACAAATAGCTAGACTTCAATGGCATGAGGCCCTTCTTTTCAAAGGTCTGTGTTTCCGGGAAGGCTCGTGAGGGCTGAAGGTGGAAGGGGTCATTTTTCCTTTTTTTTTTTTTTTGATCTTTTTGCCTTTTCTAGGGCTGCTCCCGTGGCATATGGAAGTTCCCAGGCTAGGGGTCCAATTGGAGTTGTAGCCGCCGGCCTATGCCACAGCCACAGCAACGTGGGATCCAAGCCGCATCTGCGACCTACACCACAGCTCATGGCAACGCTGGATCCTTAACCCACTGAGTGAGGCCAGGGATCGAACCCGCAACTTCATGGTTCCTAGTCGGATTCGTTAACCACTGTGCCACGAGGGGAACTCCTCCTTTTTCTCTTGATTATGGATTCTCTTTGGAAAACCTCAGAGCAGACGCTGCCCCTGGGCACAAGGACGTGCCCTCTAGCTGTACCTGCTGTAAGTGCCTCTCTCCGTTCTCATTCGCCGGACTGCTCTCCGACCCGTTACTGCTTCCCGACTGCTCTTTCTCATTCAGCAGAGCTGTGGCATAAGCCAGTGTGTCCTGTGGGAGAGGGAAAAGTTAGGGGGTGCAGTGGAAGCAGCACCCCCGGGGAAGATCACCCTTCCCTTGGAGGCACCGGGAGCCTCAAGGTGGCGCTTTCATGTCCACCTCTGTGCACCACCCCTCACTGCTTCTCTTCCAGGCAAATAACTTGCACTGTATACTCACTTGCTGTCCTTTCTCAGAAAAATCAATTGTTTCTTCTGCCCTGACTCATTTTTAACCTACACCTCTTTTCTCTGAGGCTGCAGTTTCTGAGAAACATACTAAAAATCCCACCTGAGGGATTTCAAGCCACACAAAATCAAAGGCAACCCTTACCTGAGCTGAAATCGTTCGCTGAAAGGTTTTTCCAGTTGATGTTTCATTAGAGACATTACTCTGCGGTGTCCAATAATGTTCTGACATCTGAGATGGAAGGTCCAAAAGGCCAAGAGAGATGTCAAACAAGCCCACGTGAATCCACAATTCCTACCACTAGATATTACAGCACAAGAGGCATCTAAAGTAGCATGTATATACTGACCCGGTCTTTCTAGCACATCAAGAGATTCTTTCTTAGAAGATTCTACTTCCACCCTCGAGAGCTCATTAAAACACTACCTCTTATATAAGCATCCTTACCTTTTTCCCCTTAAAATTAAAACATATGCATTAAGATACAAGTTAAATGAATAAAGAAAGATATCAACTATATTGCAAAAAATGTGAACTCTGAAAATACTTTTGAGGCCAGTCTCCAAATTACGTCAAATTAAGTTGAAATTCTTCCTGATAAGACAGATGTACTGCTATTGATTCCTATGTTAGAGCCAGGAAAGTTAAAATCTCAATTACCTTTTTCTGTAGCCACTGTACAGCCCAACTCCAGTGGTGGGAATTCTCCTTAAAGTATTCTTTAGCAGCTGGACACCTGGTGATTGGAGGAAATTTTCATTAGCCAAATGCTTTCTTTGTAAATATACTTGCTTAACATATAGTACTTTAAAATTTTGAGGCACAAATGCTACTTTCACTAAAGTTCAGTTCTTTTTATATTAAATTTGCACTTTTTTTTTGGTTTGCATCCATTCACATGTTTAAACTTCAACAGGCAGTAAGTAGAAAAAAAAAAGTCTCCTATCCATCTCTAACTCACCTACTCAGTTTTATTAAAATGGAAAGCTGGAAAATGAAAAATAAAACAAAAATACCCACAATAAATGGTATATTTAACAAATAACCTCTGTATTTATTTTTAATTAAAGCATAGTTGACTTACAATGTTGTGTCTCTGGTATAGAGCAAAGTGATTCAGTTATTAGACATATACATGTATTTTTTCATATTCTCCATTACAAGTTATGACAAGATACTGAACATAGTTCCCTATGCTATACAGTAGGACCTTGTTGTTAGCATCTATTTTATATATAGTAGCGTGTATTTGTTAATTCCTAATTTCTAATTTATCCCTCCCTTACTCCTTTGGCAATTATAAGTTTCTATTTTCTATGTCTGTGAGTCTGTTTTGTAAAGAAGTTCATCTATCATATTTTAAAATCAACATATAAATGAGAGCAGATGATATTTGACTTGTTTTACTTAGTATGACAATCTCTAGGTCCATCTATGTTAGTGCAAATGTCATTGTTTCATTCTTTTTTATGGCTCAGTAATATTCCATTGTACATACCACATCTTATCTATTCATCTATTGATGGACATATAGGTTGCTTCCAGGTCTTGGCTATTATCAATATTGCTACTGTGCATGTGGAGGTGCATGCATCTTTTTGAATTATAGTTTTCTCTAGATACATGCCCAGGACCAGGATTGCTGGATCATATGGTAACTATTTTTAATTTTTTAAGGAACCTCTATATTGTTTTCCATAGTGGCTGCACCAATTTACATTCCCACCACCAGTGGAGGTGGGTTCCCTTTTCTCCACACCTTCTCCAGCATTTACTGTTTGTAGACTTTTTTATGATGACCACTGACTGGTGAGGTGATATCTCATTTTAGTTTTGATCTGCATTTCTCTGATAATTAGCAATGCTGAACATCTTTTCATGGGCCTACTGGCCATCTGTATGTCTTCTTTGGAGAAATGTCTATTTAGGTCTTCTACTTATTTTTTGACTGGGTTGCTTGTTTTTTTTTGTTATTGAGTTGTATGAGCTGTTTTTCTATTTTGTAAATTAAGCCCTTGCTGGTTGCATCATTGCAAATTATTTTCTCCTGGTCTGTAGGCTGTCCTTTCATCTTGTTTATGGTTTCCTTTGCTGGGCAAAAACTTTTAAGTTTGATTAGGTCCCGTTTGTTTATTTTTGCTTTTATTTCTCCTGCCTTGGTAGACTAACCTAAGAAGACACTAGTAAGACTTATGCCAGAGAATGTTTTGCCTATGTTCTCTTCTAGGAGTTTTAACATGTCCAATGAATGGCCTTTTGATAGAAGCAAACTAGTTTTTAATTTTTTGATTTAAATGAGAAACAATGATATTAGGACAAAAACAATTTTTTTTTGGTCTTTTTAGGGTCGCAACCGTGGTGGCATATGGAGGTTCCCAGGCTAGGGGCCGAATTGGAGCTGCAGCCACTGGCCTACACCACAGCCACAGCAATGTGGTATCTGAGCTGCATCTGCGACCTACACCACAGCTCACGGCAACACTGGATCCTTAAGCCACTGAGTGAGGCCAGGGATGGAATCTGCATTCTCATGGATTCTAGTCAGGTTCATTTCCACTGAGCCACGATGGGAACTCCAAAGGAAAAACAATTTTAAAATGTGATTTTGGAGCCCCTTTCTCTCCTTTTTATAAATGATTTAAATTTTTTCCATTATACTCCTTCCATTTTTATTTGCTCAATCTAGAAAGCTTTCCTTATTTGAAGACAGCACCGATGGGGATACTATCATTACCATATGTGTAAAACACGCTATATGCAGGATACTGGAAGCACATACGAAGACACTACTGATAATCTGGACTGTGTGTCACTGACATCAGATATGCTATGTGGCCCCAACACTACTTGGAAATGTCACTCCTAGGCAAGTACTTAAGATGACATGCTACCTATCTGAAGGCTCATTAATGAACCCGCAGCTGTGGCAGGATGATCTCTATCTACAATGTTGTATCATCTGGAAAACACACGTTCATGCTTGATTTCAATGGGGCTCTCATTTAAATCTGTTGGGGATGCTCAAATGTAGCAAATTAAGCCCAACAGAGTTCTCTTTCTTATTCTGATACAGATCTAGGGATGGCAATACACATGCCTAAGAATCAGCAAAAATCTGGAGCAAAATAAATTAAGCTATACAGAATTCCTGTCGTGGCTCAGTGGTTAACCAATGTAACTAGGAACCATGAAGTTGCAGGTTGGATCCCTGGCCTCACTCAATGGGTTAAGGATCCGGCCTTGCTGTGAGCTGTGGCGTAGGTCGCAGACATGGCTCGGATCCCATGTTGCTATGGCTATGGCGCAGGCCGGCATCTATAGCTCCGATTAGACCCCTAGCCTGGGAACCTCCATATGCCATGGGAGCGGCCCTAGAAAAGGCAAAAAGACAAAAGACAAAAAAAAAAAAGAAGCTATAAAGAGCTCAGTGTGAGACTCAGTGATGGCAGTGCAGTCTGTTAATAACCTGGGATTATACTCCTGGGCATGTATCCTGAAAAGATGAAGATTCTAATCTGAAGAGATATAGGAATCCTATTGTCACTTGCAGCACTATTTACAACAGCCAAGACATGGAAAGAACCCAAGTGCCCATCCACAGACGATTGGTTTCAGAGATGTGACGTGTTTATGTATACATATACATACACATATATAAAACATAGATACACACACAATGGAATATAACAGCCATAAAAAGAATGAAATACTGCTATTTGCAGCAACATGGATGGACCTAGAGAATATTTTACTAAGTGAAGTAATTCAGAGGAAGAAAAATATTATATATCACTTATATGAGAAATCTAAAAAAAACCTAAATGAATCTATATATAAAATAGAAACAGACTCAGACACAGAAAATAAATTTATAGTTACCATTAACTATAAGGATAAATTAGGAGTATGGGATTAACAGGTAACAAACTACTATACATTAAAAAAAGACAGGCAACAAAGATTTATTGTATAGCACAGGGAACTATATTCAATATTTTGTAATAACCTATAATGGAAAATAATCTGAAAAATATATCTATAATTGAATCACTTAGTTGTGAGACTCAACACAATATTGGTAAGTGATATTTCAATTTAAAAAAATAGGAGTTCTCATTGTGGCTCAGCAGTTACTGAACCTGACTAGAATCCATGAGGACGTGGGTTTGATCCCTGACCCTGCTCAGTGGGTTAAGGATCCGGCATTGCTATAAGCTATGGTGTAGGCTGCAGAGGCGGCTCCGATCCGGCGTTGCTGTGGCTGTGGCGTGGGCCGGCAGCTACAGCTCTGACTGGACCCCTAGCCTGGGAACTTCCATATGCCAGGAGTGTGGCCCCCAAAAGACAAAAAGACCAAAAGAAAAAGAAAAAAAAGAACCTTGGGTTAGCATGCAGTCACTCTGGTCTTTTGTTTGCCCGTGTACTAAAGGGAGCTTAAAGTCACAAACCACTCCGGTTCCTTTTAACACTGAGAACCTTTGCTTTCCAAAGGCCTATAAGCAAATGAATGGATAAGCAAGATGTGGTATACATTTATCTATACAACGGAGTACTACTTAACCTTAAGAAGAAAGGGAACTGCGATACACAATACAATGTGGAGACACCTTGAGGACATTGTGCTTAGAGAAATAATCACAAAAGGACAAATACTGTATGACTCCATTTACGTGAGTCAAATTCACAAAGACAAAAAGTAGAATGATGGTTGCCAGGGGCTGGAGGGAGGGAGAATGGAGAGTTTTTATTTAATGGGTATAGAATTTCAGTTCTGGAAGATGAAGGAAGTTCTGGAGACTGAGGGTCGTGATGGCTACACAATGTGAATGTACTTAACTGCCACTGAATTGCGCACCCAAAAATGGTTAAAACGGTGCATTTTGTGTTATGTGTATTTTAGTATAATTGAATAAAAAGAGAAAAGAACGTTTGCCTTGAAGTCAGTCAGCCTGTGCTCAAGTCCTAGCTCTGACAGCAGGCATGTCACTTAAACCACCTATGATATAGGACTAGTAGCAGAACCTAACCTCAGAAAGCTGCTGAAAAGATTCAATGAGATAACAGGCAAAGTATTTATTTAGCACAATGCCTGGGTTCATAAGTGTGAGTAGCGGTTACATGATTTTGTCTCTTGAGAGACTATTTTGAGAGTGGGGACCTAGAAGCTACAAGAGTTGGTAGGTAACGAAAGACACCTTGAGGGAAGGTTCATGAACTCTCGCTGTTAAGGTCCCTAAACCTGCCTTTCCTCGTAGTGCCCGGCGGTTCAGCATTTTTTTTTCTTGGATTCATAAGATCTGTTACGTCTAACACCCCCCACCCCACGTCTCTTTGAGATCATCTCAGCAGTTATCCGTATCACCCAAGCAGACATGCCCTGACTGGGTCAGAGTCTCCAGGTCCTAAAACAAGGCAGATTTTTCCTCCAGGCATATGTGAAACACCATTTCCTCGTGTGTTTTTGACTCGATACTTACTTTTGAGCAAGAGTTACAAGAAATTTGACACACTGGTAGCAGCGACTGCTGTCCACATGATTACTGTGGTGCATCAGAGCTGAAGGAACAGAAGAGGAAGTTTTACCAACCAGGCACCAAAGTGAAAGTAGGTCCAAGTAATAACAATAGCTCGCTTGTTCCGAAAATTTACAAGCCATTTGGATAGGCAGGTTAGGAACGTGACAAAAGCATGGTGGTGCCGACTCAAAAGGATTCCCTCAATTCTAACAGGTAGAAACATTACTTTAAATAGCATTCGAGAACCACACAGGATGATGAAAGGTGGACTTTTAGAGGAAGTGGAAGAAACTAAAACGTATACTGGCTGATTATTCACCTAGAGGCCCCCAAAGTTCTCTGTCTACCACCTTACTGACAGAGAGCAGTTTAAACACTTTCAGTGTGATAAAAAGAAATGTATGGTATTAGTTCACTTCAGCAACTATTTTCTGCACTGTCCCTGGGGCATCTGAAGATAAATACAGCTGACACTTGAACAACATGGATTTGAACTGCGTGGGTCCACTTACTTGTGGATCTTTTTCAATAAACGGGACTACACAACCCGCAGCTGGTGGAACCTGCAGGTGCAGAACCACGGATGTGAAGGGCGGACCAGGGGGAACTTGAAAGTCTGTGAGTTTTGGTATCCGAGGGGGGCCCTGAAACCAATCCCCTTCGGACCCCTCGGGACGACTGGACACTTGGTCCCTGCCCAGGAGCAGTGTATGGTCTGTGAGTCCCAGAGAGCCTGGGGCTGCCCTCACAGGGAACACCATTCCAAAGGGCTGGTCTAGAATTCTGCAGCTACTTAACTTTTCAGCTTAAATTTCTTCTCTCTAATAAGAGGAGATCCTAACTTCTCTTACTATATAGCAAAACTGGAAATGACTCAAACTAACTAGAAATATAGGGGGATGGTCGGAGCTGGAAAAGATTATTTCTAACTAAACTTTTTCTAAGAAATAGCTCATTAAAGCCACTCTGGCCTTCCAAAAAAGAAAAATGTCAAAAAAAAACAAGTAGACAAGAGAAATCGGATGCACTCGTACCAGAGGTTAAAAAAAAAAAAAAAAAATTACATTTCGAGGGCTTGACAATACCCTGAGTCTAAGGTTGTAGTTTTTTCCTGCGTAATGGCTACAGAGTGGAAGGAAAGATTTCTTGTGAACATGGCCAAACTTTAGCTTGTTAAAAAAAAAGTCACAGCATCCCTGAATGTCACCCGACCCAGTAAAAGTACCTCAAGCTGTGTCTCACTGAAAGCGGGAGACTGTCGAGGGCAGGAAGACCCTCTGGCTCTAAGTCTCCTGCCTGGAGTGAGGAGGCCCAACAGCCCTGAGTGGACCTCTGCGGGCTTCCCCACTGCCACGCCAGGCCGAGCGTGCGGGAGGGAGGCTGGCTAGAACGATAGGCTCTCTGCCCTCTTACTACAGACACTTTTCCACAAGGCAGCATACTTGCCTAGTAATCCGTTTTCTGTCTCAAACACAAATTTGACTCGCTCTACTTGTATGGGATCCTCAATGACCTGTGAGAAGCAGGAAACAAAGGCTGGTAAATGAAAGAAGGAACTTCTGTTACAGCTACTGCTGTGTTTCTGTTTATTTGTTTTGGCCACACCCGTGGCATCTGGAAGTTTCTGGCCAGGGCTGGGACCTGTGCCACAGCTGCGGCAATGCCAGATCCTTAACCCACTGCGCCTCAAGGGAACCTCTGTTACTGGCGTGCTAAAGAGAAAAATCAAGAGGTTAACTTACAGTTTCTAACATAACAAAACTGAACACAAACAAATATCATGCCATTGCCATGTTTCGCAACAATACATTACCTTTTAAATTAAAGATAAAAAACTATGGAGGAGTATTTGGAGATCCACTCATTTCATAATACATGTTATTACCAACTACATCTAGAGTCTCTGTGATGTGGGTTATATGATAAGCATTTCATGAGTTATATGATATGCATTTCATGAGGTTTATGGTTTACAAAAAAGGTGTCTCAGTTTTGCTCTAACATAGGCTCGACTAGTTGATGTGGGGTTTCCTCCATGCCACACAGGGCTCCATCGACGTCTGTGCCTCCAGTGCCGTAGACTAAATGGGTTTGCTGCTGACCAGGTGAACAGCACGCAAGCCCACTCTCAGGAGGAACAATCTTCCAAAAGCACTAGCGCCAAAAAGAGGTAAAGGACCAGAAAGACAGGCTTTTCAGAAATGGCATCTATGAAATGCCTACCCTGTGCCCAGGCCTTTGTTAAGCCATAGGGACCTAAAGGGAACCAGTCTCTACCCCCCACCCCTCACCTCTGCAAAAAGCCCTGGGGCTGGTCTCTCTCATCAGCTCCCAGTCAGCGAATTCTACTGATTCTCGTTCTGAACACCTCTAGATCTGTCCCTAGCCCCTTCCACTCCTACATTTCCTTAGTATAAACCTTGTTATCTCACACCCAGATTATTGCCAGATTCCCACATGGTCTTCTAATTCCAACCCTGGTCCTTCTTTAACCCATCCTTCCAAACAGTTGCCGGGGACATTTTCTAGGACACATATCAGGTCACATCACTTTCCTGCTTACAGCCCATCACTGACGGCAGAGACCGCTAAACTGGAATGTCTGCAGAGGCCAAGGTGACAAGAAATGAGCAACGGAGCAGACAATAAGGAGTGGTGAGGACACTGGGGAACTGGAGACCACAAGCCTCCTCGAAGCGGGTGTGCTGCTACTGCCCCGGGTGAGGGCAGCATGTCGGATCAGAGCCACGTGACCATGTTACCTGATTTCTCAAGATGGGCTGGGATCCAGAAATGAAGAGACAAGACAATGTGAGCCACGTTAAACAGATGTATAGGCACAACTTGGCCACCAGTGTGTAACCACTGGCCTGGGGCCGGGGGGGCCACACGCACTGGTGGCTGGAGCCTCTCCTGTCTGCTTTGGGCTCCTTCCCCCAAGTCCTACTCAGTTCCCACTCCTAGTCCTACTTACAATACACCGTGTAAACCAGGGGTCTGGCAGAGAGTATGGGCTCTTGGGCCACATGCTCGGCCCAGATCCTGGCTCTGTCACTGACTAAATGATGGTCTTGGGCAGGTCTACCTCTAATAATACTGTATTTCCCGGATTACTACTGAATTTCACCGCCCTGCTTTTCCTATTTCCGAAGGTGGGATGCACCCTACAGTGGATTACATTTCAGTTTCCTGCCCCATAAGGATATTTTCATTAGTTACACAGACAGTCAGTGGTGTCTTAGATTCGAAAGATCTGTAGAAGCAGACTCACCTCTGCTGGTTATCGTGAGGGTCACACAAGATCACATTCGACCTGAGCAGTTTCCTGTCCAGGGTCTTTGCTCTCTGCAGTGTGACTGCCTGCGTACTTGTCTAGCCCCTCACTAAACTGAGTGCCCGCGAGGGAGTTTATTACCACACACCTTCCAAATCAGTAATGCAAGAACAATGACTGATAAGAAGAGGCTCAGTAAGTGTAGACCAAATGAATGCAAAAAACATACGGTTTTTATTCATAAACACATGCTAACTAGTAAATACCGAAATGCAAGTGAATCAGAACATGTACGACTTACCAGTATCTCATGAAGCAGTTGGAACGTATTCTTTAACTCATGGGGTGGAGCTGTTTCTAGTTGGTTCTGGAATATTTTTAAAAAGCATAAAGATTCCAGTTAAGTCTCCAGTGGAAAGCAGGCTGGGGTGGCAACCAACAATTCCAGCCCCAGCTCTACCACCACCCGCTGATCTTGGGCAAGGCATCGCCTTCTCTGCATCTTTGTTTCCCCAAATGCTGAATACGGGGACTGGAACACAACCTCCACAGGCCTCCCAGCTGCAACCCTCCATGATATTTTATCATGAGAGAAGAAAAAAAGCACAAAGGAAGGGAGATAATCTTTAGTCACTAAACAGGCCTACATTCTATGTATCCTATTTTATTTTCCAGGATATGCTGGTGTAGCTATGAAATGCAAATGAGAATGTTCTTAGATCAGTATGGAATGAGTGAAATATATAAGAAAAGTCAGCTTAGGAAGAAGAAAAACATGCCAAGATAACTAAGTAGAGAAAGCAAGGCTCATAAAACTTGCTTATTTTCTTTTATTTCATTGTATTTGTCTTTTTAGGGCCGCACCCATGGCATATGGAAATTCCTAGGGTAGGGGTGGAATCAGAGTTGCAGCTGTGACCTACATCACAGCTCATGGCAATACTGGATCCTTAACCCACTGAGCCAGGGATGGAACCTGCATCCTCATGGATACTGGTCGGGTTCTTAACCCACTGAGCCACAACGGGAACTCCTTCCTGTGTATGTGAATAAACTTATACACACATGCGGTGGGAAAGGACACTGCATTGCAACACTGCATGTGCAAGGCGCCAGATTCATGTATTACACACCTCACCAAATCTTCACAACCTGTGAGATCAAGTCGAACGTCTGCCTATTTTCCAGAGGAGGAAATTACCCTGAGTTATATAATTACTCAAGAGTAAAGCGAGGACTGCATCACCCCTGATATGGGTTTGTACAGAAAAGGCTGATGGTACATTCTAATGTGAGCCTGAAGACTCGATCTACTGATCACCAGCTACCTACCTGTTAACACTGTGTCACTATTATAAATCCTAGCGGCGAACTAATAAGGTGTGGCAGGAACTAAAATACCTGGTGTAAATTCACAGGAAGAGGCCTGGAAAGACACATACCAATATGTACAACCATGGTCTGTAGGGTAGGGCAGTGAGGGCATAAGGCTGATTGGCGGTGGTCAAAGTGGACTGTGGCCTTATTTGTACATTTTAATTTTTCATAAAGAGAATGCAGTCATGTGTCATCCATGTGTAATTAAAAATTAAAGATTAAAAAATGACTGAAAATGGCGTATGCAGGCTTAAAGGTTTTTCTAATAACCCCTAGCAAGGCACCGCACAATGTGGTTAAGAGCACAGCCCTGGAGCCACACTGCTGATGTTCAAATCCCCACTCTGCCACGTAGTAGTTGTGCGACCCTACACCTCAGTTTCTTCAACAGCAGAATGGTGATAATCACAGTATCAACCTCATGGGACTTGTGTACTTGGGAATTAAGTGAGTTAAATATGTAATGTGCTAGGGATAGTGCTTGGCATCCAGCAAGTGCAACATAAGTAATTATTACACACTGATCAGAGATTCATAATGAACAACATATATCACTATTTCAAGAGGTGAGAAAAGTCAAGCTACTTTTGATTATTTAGATGCTGTCTGCTGGGAAATGATCTGACACTATAAAACCATTTTACATAATGATGGTCACCACAGCATTACCATTAACTATAAAGTATTATTCTTAATAATTAAAAACTGAACCCAACGCAAATGTGCATCACTAGGAAGGGAATGGCTAAGGGATTTATGGTCCATGAGAGAATGAACATGACATGGAGAATACTTATAATAAGTCAATGAACAAAAGGACACAAAATCATCACGACAATAAAATCCCAATTATGGTTAAGACACATGCGTAGAAAATAAAGGGAAAACTAAAGAGAATATTCATGGTGATCATAAGTGGTGAGCATCTGGGTCCTTTTTTTTATTCTCCATTTAAAAAAATAAGCCTATGCCATTTTTATGGTTTGGAAAAACAATCAATGTTATCAGAAGCAGCACAGCGCCTGGGAGCAAAGGAACTTCGCAGAGGCAGGCTCTCAGGCGTGCGCCCGCGGGGCTTACCGAGGTCCTACCTTAATGAGATGCAGCATGGTGAAGGAGAAGTGCTCGTTACAGAAGCAGCAGTACACCACCATCTCGATGAGCGCCAGCAGCGAGCCGGTCAGCTCCCGCAGAGCGAACATCACCTAGACGGAGAGAGGAGTGGGCTTTTCTCCTGTCACAGTTTTGTGTCCATGTGCTGTTTCTGACTTTCCCTGGAATCTGCTCAGATTTAAAATCATTAACATTCCCTTCAAATATGTGAGTCTGTCTGAGAGTTTACATAATTTGTGCAAATGTTTTACCTTTTGTTCAGGAGTCACTTTTCTTAGGATTTTTAAAGGTACCTCCCCTTCCCCCAATTAACACTGATAGATCCAAAAAAATACATAATGCTAAGCTTTAAAAATAAGGCGTATACAGCACAGCACTAGTGATGTAATTAACCCCCCGTGTGACAGACGCTCCGAGAGTCACATGTATGCAAATCAAGTTACGGAAGAACTGGGAGACTGTGTTCTCAAGAGGGGGTGGATCCGGGTGGACTAGTAACAAGAGGCGTTTTTCCTCAAAAAGAAGAAAATAAATAAAACGAAAGGACAGTGGCTTTAGCAGAACAAGTACACACCTCTAACAGGTAAGGCTTCCCTTCAGACAAGAACAGCAGGGCTTCGACTTCCTCGTGGAGGGGCAGCAGGGGGCTTGAGGGGGCAACGCTAATTGGCGGCCGTTGTTTAAATATACCAGGAGCTTTGGGAGACCAAAGGGAGAAACCCATCTCACCGGATGTCAGTACAAGAGACGAGGTAAAGTGATTCCCACAGGATTCCCATTCACAATTGCTGAGCACTTACAACCTGCTTACTCACAGGCAGGGGATCGGAGACAAGGCTCACCCCCTCTCTTTCAAAGTGTGCTTGTGTTGTAGGTGTGACTGTTAAGATCTCCAGACTCCCAGGGACCCCCACCCAAGACAATCTTTCAAAGAAGTTGAAACATACACAGTATATGAAAGAAAAAAAAGGGCCCCAAGTCTGCTGCTCAAACAATGGGTGATAGCAGGTAAGCTGAGCAGAACTGACCCACGTGGAAGGGCTTATCCTACTTGCTAGAAAAACAAGGACTCTCTCTCATCTTCTTTTCCAAACCTGTCTAAACTCTCGAATAAAGTAGCTTTGTCTTTTCAGATGGATGAGTCAGAGTTTAGGAAGCAGACTCCAGCTCACAACCATACAAGGGCTCCCTCAACGTCCCTTCAGGGAGCCCACGGCACTCCATATCAGAGAGATGCCCTGGGATTTTATCTGGTTTCCTGGTCAGATGACAGGAAAACCCTTCCACAGTCTCAGGGGCCAGAGGCTCGCGTTCCATACTGGCTGCTGGGCCACCGACCAGCTCCGAGGCTTCTGGGAGTCCCTAGACGTCTCCCCTGCTCAGCTTCCTCACATGCCAAAGGGGAACAGCCTCACAGGCTTGCTGAGGATGAGACACGATAAACCAAGAGCCCCGCAGAGGCACAGCACACAGAAAACAAGGAATAGTCTCAGCCGCTTTACTGTATTATCACTGTTACTGTTGTTGGTGCTGTCACCGAAAGGCCTAGAAACACAGGCCTTAATCCCACTGTTTTTCTAAACATTTATATCCCACCCCCAAATAAATTACCGACTTTCTCTCATGATAGACTAGTAGAATAAGGTGAGGTTTAACATGAATTAAAAGAAAAAATTTAAGCTTTCCTAAACAAGTAACATCCATTTAATTGCTACCATTACGACTCTCTCTCCATGAACCACTGACAAATTCACCATCCCCCCACTTTCCTGACGTAGTAAACATAGGTTAAGTCTTACCAACGTTCCTTTGGGAAGACACATCTGAATGCAAGACAAGTAATGCCACTGTGTTGTGAAGGTTCCCAAATTCTCGTGCTTGAGCTGAACTCCATCGGCGGATCTGTCGGCAGAGAAAACAGTGGCTGCTAGCGGTCTGGTTAGAAACGGGTGAAAGGGAGGGAGCAGGTGTGCAGGTTCCTGGTGTCTGGAGCCACAGTCTTCCTCCATCTTTTGACAGGAGGAGAGGTCAAAATACAAAAACCTCGTGGGTTTTAAGCCTGCTTAAGTGTTTTCCCCCTTAAATGCACATTAACTCGCGTTTTAAAATAAATTCATGCATGTATTCAAGTCAGTACTGAGCGCTCACCGTGTGCCCTGTCACCTCCCTGAGCCCTGCAGAGTGGGGAAAGCCCACGAGGCTGGCGGCCTGGCCCTCCCCTGCCGCTCACTGTGCTGCGTGGATGTGGGCGAGTCCTTTACCTAACAGGGCCTGACCTCCTTGTATCAAGACAGAGGTGACCTCCCTGCCCTGCCTACTGCACGCCTGTGAGGACCAAACGAACCTTTAAAGGTGAAAATGTTTTCAAACTTACATGCCCCATAAATGCAAAACAATATTAATTGTGCAATATAATATTGACGATTCAATTAAATCTTATTTAAATTACAGTGGATTGAAATCCATTGCCAGTGTCAGTGGAGTCCCTGATACGGAAAAGCTTGAAGTGAAAATCAAATACTGTTAATCTCAACATAACATCAGCACACAGGGAATGCCAGGGTGTCAGCACTTGTTTCTAACACTAGGGAGTCAGAGCAGCACGGTGGGAGGACAGGAAGCTAAGAGGAGGCCCAAGCAGCAAATCTGTCTCCCTTAACGGAGAAAGGAGAGCTTCCCAATGCGATGTATCACATATGAGGGACACTAGACCTTTAGCCCCGTGACCCTGAACAAGTTACACTTTTCTGAACTAATTCTTCCCTGAGACTAGGGATGAAACTGCCCATTTGGTATTGTGAGTTTCAGAGGTACAGCCTGAAAAGTAACCAGTTGTGTCTGGTGCATACCATGTGCTCCATAAATAGCTTTATTATTTTATTTTATCTATTCTATTCTTTTGCTTTTTAGGGCCACACCTCTGGCATATGGAAGCTCCCAGGCTAGGTGTCGAATCAGAGCTGCAGCTGCCGATCTACACCACAGCCACAGCAACTCTAGATCTGAGCTATGTCTGTGACCTACACTGCAGCTCATGGCAACACCAGAGCCTTAACCCACTGAGCGGGGCCAGGGATCGAACCCGTGTCCTCATGGATCCTAGTCGGGTTCATTACCACTGAGCCACAATGGGAACTCCCATAAATGGCATTTATTATGGCATGTTCACATTTTGTGTACTTTATATCTATTGAACAAAAGAAATATAATGACTGGAGAAAGGCACTCATACAGGGAGTTCAAACTGGAGAATCACTTTTGGATCTATCTGATCCTATGATGACAAAACAACCTCCCTTTCATTTTCTGAAGATGAGTATTAGTTCATTCAGTGTGTAACAGTTCAACTTCACACTGCCAGCATCTCATGTAAGCACCTCCAGCAAGACAGCCTTGCTCATAGTCCCAGAGAGCCAGTGCAGAACCCGATGCCACCGTTTCTTGGAGGCTTTCGAATCTCCCAGACAGAACCCCTTTTCCCCTGTAGGACACTTGGGACTTCACATTTCCACTGCTAACCCACTGGTTATAACATTTAGAATAAATTCTATGCAGTACTTGTATCTGGACTCTGACGAAATTAATATTTATTACCTACTAAGAGAAACACTGTGGCTACCAAACCATGGCCACTTGGCTGAGCTATAAATGTGGAGATTACCTGATTGTTTTGTCGATTGGCCCCCAGGAGGAAGCTAATCATGTGTCGCAGAGCTGAATGCCTCAGAAGAAGATCTCCGGCCCTAATTCCTTGCTGTCACAAGATAGTAAGAATGACAAATTATATTCCCAACCAGACAGAAATCTGTTCTAAAAAAACAGTTAAATGAGAAGTTTTGAGTAAGTTTTTTTTTTTTCCTCCCCTTCTTTTTACTGGCCGCACCTGCTGCATATGGAAGTTCCCAGGCTAGGGGTTGAATTGGAGCTGCAGCTGCTGGCCTACACCACGGCCACAGCAACGCCAGATCTGAGCCGGCATCTGTGACCTACATCACAACTCATGGCAATGCCAGATCTTTAACCCGATGAGCGGGGCCAGGAATCAAACCTGCATCCTCATGGACACTAGTCAGGTTCTTAACCTGCTGAACCACAATGGGAACTCCAGCAGTAAGTTTTTAAATGCTCTAATTTACATAGAGAAAGAACTTGTTAAACATCTAACAGCCCCCAAGTGCTGCACAATGGCCTCTAGTTTCCAGGCAGATATCCACTCCATCTACCAGTAACAATCCCTGCTTGCATTAGAATTCTTGCAAGTAAGGTAATACACAGACAAAGATTTTTAAGAAGAAACACTCATGAAGCCATTATCATACAGACTCCATGTTGACCAGTCTAAATTTCCTGCATGTAAAAAATTTCTTTAGACCATAGATCTGCTGTATTAGAAAAAAAAAAAAAAATCCTTTACCTTTTGTACAAAAGTGTTGAACAGGAAAAAGTACTGAGCACAGTTTTTACAATTTTCAGGGACATCTTTATCCAACAGAGCAAGAAGGACCTCCAGCAACTGGTGAAGGCTCTTTAACTGGTTAGAGGAAAGATGACATTACATAAAGAAAAAGAATATAAGACAGACATTTGTAATGAGATCAAGTTGAAGTAAATCACCATAAGAACGAAAGGCAAGTCTGATTGATACAATCCAGTCTCAGATTCAGATGGAGTTATGTTTGGAGAGCAAAAACAGAATTATCAATTTGATTTTCCAGGGAAGACTGGTGGGACTGTAGAAATAAAGAAAAGAAAAGCCTAGTTTTGTCTCCTAGCTTTCAGAGAGACTCAAGGGCATGGTTCTACTGCCGAATGGGCACATTTTCTGCAGAGCCAATTTCTTGCTGTCTCTTAAAAAAAAAAAGGCAGGGGGGTTTAGAGGAAACATAGTTCTGAATCCCTCCCTCCACTATGCCACTTCTTCACATAATCACAGATGCAAAGAATAAAAACACAGACACAGGCATAGGGGCTAGAAACCAAGCCAATGGAGCAAATGGAGAGCAACAGCCTGACAGGATGACAACGGTAATATCGACTCAACTGTGAACTTACTTGAAAGCCCGCTGACGCCTCATGGAAAGCTTTGAAAAACATTTTATTTGTTTAGAAACCATTTTGGTCATCACATTGCTTCTTCTTTCCCGCCCACCCCAACTGTTTTTGGACAAGTCCCTGGAAATTCATTTGTGATCTGAGAATTAAGACCAGGCTTACTATTCTTGTCAGCTCATTTCCTCTGAGGATAGTCCTCATAGACTTGAAATGTTCCCATCCCTCTTGCCACACTCTTTATGAATAAGGTAAAATCTGCCACGTACGTAGCACTTCATTTCAAAGGACTACAATATAGAATGGGTGGCAAGAGGCACCATTTCCATTTTGGGGGAAAAACAGATACAAAATACAGCAGCTGGATAGCAAGTGGAATTTAGTGAGGCACATGGCTTCTGTCCTCCACCACTCCCTCCCTTTCTCCCCGCTGCAGTCCTGCCTTCAGAGGTTGGTGGGGCGATGCGCTATGGCCTGACCCCATCTACAGGAAGACTGCACTAATTCTACTAACTCTGCTCTTATCCTTTGTCTCGGTTGGTACATGGGAGGAAGGAGGAGAGTGAGAAGATCCTTATGTTAAATAGCTTAGAAACCTTCCACAGGGGCACTGCAGAGCAACGGTACCCAAACTGTCCAAAGCAGCTCCCAGTGACTTTTTTAAAAAAAATCTTCTGCAACCGGGCAAAGTTTTGTTTGAAAAATGGTTCTGCTTTTTAAGCTGATCAAAAAGTCACTGCCTTAGCGTAACCATTTCCTCGGGATTCCCGGAACTGAGACAGACAGTCTTCTGCTAGGTCCTCCCTGAGGCTGTATTTGACTCCCTTCTCCCTTCTGCACTGAGCAACGTTCCTGAGCTTGTCTGGCCCAGGGGCGCGCCCCGGCTCAGGAAGGTCCAAAGAACTAAGTATCTGGATCAATGGCTTCCTTAAAGGACCTGCTCACGGTAAAGCCAACTTCTGAATTTGAAGCAGCAATTCCTAGCATTTGCATTGAGTTCCTTGAGACACTGCCTCCAGCCAAGGTTTATAAGGAGCCAATTAGTTCTGAAAACAACATTTTTCAAAGTTTTCCATGTAGTGTCAGCTGTTTGAAACAGCAAACTTGGGAAGTAACTGCTGTATTTGCTAGAACTTAACAACAGATTGAATAATCAGGCTCACGTCATTTATTTTCTTCAGATTTAAAATCTGAGGGGGACGGACGGAAGATGGTAATAAATACCATGGTTTGTTTTAGCATGTGTGGAATTGGGAACCAGAAGAAAATGTGCTACAGAAAACAGGATTAGGAAGAAGAAGAAATTCAGAAGAAGAAATTCAGGGGTTAGGGAAGTAACGGAGATCAAAGAAGGGACTGCTGTGGTCAGTGCCCCTGGATGGCGGGCGCTGTATGGTGCGGCGGCTGCCAACTGAGGGTTCGGGTCACGAGAACAGTCTGGGAGGAGAGACGAGGCCAGGGCCTCAAAACGTCTGTCGGTCTCGACGAGAGTCCCTCGGCTCAGGTTCGTCTTAGTGCAGAGAGACTGAACACAAACTCTCAAGAGAAGACTCTGAGAAGGGAGTGTTCTAGAGAGAAAATCCCGACACAGACCAAAGCCGAACTGAATTCCTAGCCTGCCCTGACATCTGAGGTACGAGGAAGAGAGGAGAGAATGCCTTCTGGCCTGGTATTTATCAGAAATGCAGCTCACGGAACATGGATCTTAGGTGAAAAACTACAAGACTCCAATCCTAGGCTTGCTCTCTCTCTCCCTCTCTCTTTTTTTTTTTAGTTATGTGCAATGTAAAACATTTGGGAAAGAGAGAATGTATAAATAACGCTTAGAAAGTGAGACTGACCTTATCCTGATAAAACAAGGCACTGTCTAGGGTTTTCTCCAGAATGGTGGCCACAGCGATGCGGACTTCTCTCACATTGCACTCCAGTAAGAAAATCCTAAAAATAAGGAGAAACGTGGTGTAAAAACGCCAGACAGCTTGCTACAACCCGATCTTCGAAACACGGACACCACCTGCTATCCAAGAAAAAACTGACTCCAAGCTGTCAGTTCAGTCTCCTGAGAGTGTCAGCACACACAGGCTGCTGTGAGGGAGGAGGAAGCGAAAGAGGAAAACAGAGCTCTTGGTCGCAGAAAGAGGGTTTTTTTCTATTTCTTTTCCTTTCTTCTCTTGAGGTGAGTATATATATATATGTAAATTTGGACTTAAAGAGAAAGCAAAGAACCTAAATTTTTATAAATTCTGTTCACTCAGGAGTAGTTTTCCCTGGCACCCTTTCAATTTTTCAGAATTAGATACAAGTTAAAAGTTCTGAGTTGGCACAGCCTCTGAATCCTCCATCTACCTAAATTTCCATCTTTTCAATGTCCTTTCCTCTACCCTCTCAACCCTTACTCACTGCTTAGTCCTCCCAGAAGCATTTAGAGCTGAAAAGGTCCTGCTTCCTTCCTTTCCTCTTCTACGATGGTGATGACCCCAGCAGTTGAGGTTTCAAATGGATGATGATTCTATGGCATTTTACTCTACTTCTTCTTTTCTTTTTTCTTTTTTTTTTTTTTGCTTTTTAGGGCCGCACCTGCAGCATGTGGAGGTTCCCAGGCTAGGGGTCGAATCAGAGCTGTAGCCTACACCACAGCCACAGCAATGTGGGATCCGAGCGGCATCTGCAACCTACACCACAGTTCACGGCAATGCCAGATCCTTAACCCACTGAGCGAGGCCAGGGATTGAACCTGCAACCTCATGGTTCCGAGTCAGATTCATTTCTACTGTGCCACAATGGGAACTCCTATGGTATTCTACTTCCTAACACAATATTCAGGAGTCCTAATAGAAAGATATTTTTGAATTAAGCTAGAAAAATGAGTAAAGAGTTATCTTTTCTTCTTTTTTTGGCCACATCTATGCCATGCATAAGTTCCGAGGCCAGGAACTGAACTTGAGCCACAGCAGTGACAATACCAAGTCCTTAACCACTAGGACACCAGGGAACTCCCAAGGTTATCTTGAATGCAAACTCCAGAGGGATAGGCAAAAATACTTTAAAGAGAGTGTTTGATTGTTCCCTCTTTATGAACTAACTGCATGCATGTATGCATGCACAAATATCTGAGCACCTACTGTTTGCCAGGCTCTTTGTGTAAAGCAGGGAACCAGATGTAGCTCCTGCTGTCAAGAAGCTGAAGTTTAGTGGAGGTGACAGGCAAAACAAAAGAGCAAACTAACAGGGCGGACCTACATTAAATTGGGTGGTGAGGAGTGAACAGCCTCTCTGACATCTGATGGATGAGAAGGAGTTTACAGTGCAAAGAGTGGAGAGGAGACTGTTCCAGATAGAGGAAATAAAAGGCGAAAAGGTCTTTAGGCGGGACAAAAAGCTAAGGGTGTTTGAAGAATCCAAAAGCCAGTGAATGACAAGTCAGGAGGAAAGTGAAAGCCCACACTCAAGTGAGGCCTTTTGTATTCTATTATGGTAAAGATTCTGGATTTTACTGTGAGTGTGATGAGAATCCAATGAAGAATTTTTCAGCAGAGAAGTAACAAGATCTAAATTGCTTTAGAAAGAACACTTTTGTTGCTGTATGAGGTAGACCTGAGGAGGGCGAGGGGGAGATACCAAGCAGGCCAATAAATGAATGTCTGAGGCTTCGATCTAGAGATGAAGGGGATACGGGATCAAGAGTTTCAATTAGATCTCAAGGGAAGGAAGAGGCTCCTGGGGGTACAGGAGACCAGCCACAGAGATCCAGGTGCTTGCTGGGCCCCCCCCATATAAATGTTAAAACTACCTGAGAGTAAGAGAATGATAGGGAGCCAGGTGTAAACGTTCACAGGGATTAGACCACCTCGAAAAACCAAATCACCTTTTTATTATAGATATATAGGAAAATATACTATCATAGGTAATATACTACCAAACGATTTTTGAAAAATAGTATTTTAGCTAGAATCCAAACATATGAGCGACACTGTGGTATTTCTGTGCAGTACCCTGGGACTGCTGATCTTTACCTGTCACCACACTGTGAGTCCCTGAGGGGCGAGAAACTCCTGAGCTACACTAAGGGCTCAGGATGGGCTTGCCTTACAAGCACCTGGCTATCTGCTTAAAATCATAAAATAATTTCAATTTGAAATATAACGAGTTGTAAGAAACTTCAGCTCTAAATCACTCGAAGAGACACAAATTTCTTTTAATTAAAAGATATGGACACTTACTTTATCAATTCTCGTCCTTCAGAACTAATAAAATATTCAACTAGCCACTGACAAGCATCAAAACTTTTTGAAAGTAAAGCTTCAATAGTGGCAATCCATTCTTCAGTGTCAACCCTTCAAAAAAGCAAAGACAGGAATGTTAGATGGCCCAGCAAATAACTTCCTGGAGTGTCATTTGTTTATTTTATTTTGTTATTTTAGAATGTGGGGGGTGGGGTGGGGTGGAAGATGTGTTAATTACTCAATGACTGCTGAACTAACAGGGCTCGATGCACCTGAGAAGCCAATGTTTCGCATTTTTTGGAACTTGTAGTGTGACTCACCCCCACTCCTACCTCCCCGCTACCAAAAAAAAGTGTGAAGAAGCTTAAGCTTTAACTTTTATCTTCTGCATCTTCTTCAAACAACTTCACTGGAAAAAGTTAACTGACCTGTAGCATTTTTTTGAATTAAAAAATTAGGGTTTATTGTGTGAAGCCATGAATGCATCTGTGCAGATAGCAAAATAAATGATACAATCACTATAATATCAGATTAACACATTAAAAACAAAGACCCTTTTTATGGACTTTATACAAGTTTTAGCCTCATTATCACTTAAGAGTACTTAATGAGAAACTTCTAAATAGACATTTTTAAAAATGACCACATCATGAATATAGTGCACAAGTACATATTCCATGCATGTTTGTGGATGTGCATATGCAGCATTTTTTTTTGCTTAATTAATTTACATTGCCAAAATGCCAACATTCAGAATAGGTAACCATATCATTAACATTTTTTGATTTTTTAATTTTTAGGGAATACGGGTCGAATGTGAGCCACATCTTGTGACCTACACCACTGCTTTCGGCAATGTCGGATCCTTAACCCACTGAGCGAGGCCGGGGATCGAATCCACGTCCTCATGGATACTAGTCAGATTCTTCACCCGCTGAGCCACAACGGGAACTCCATCGTTAACATTTTTATAACTTATTGCCATGACTATTAATAGCCTACCTTACACAATAAAAACATTTGGGCAGGAAAAAAGGTGTGATGCTTATACTACTTAGGACCTCACACCACCCCTGCCAGTCCCCAAATGGTAAATATAAACAAAATGGAAATAATATGCAACGTGCAGATGGCTTGAGCAAATTTCACAAATAAAAGTAACAAAATAAATTCCCTTAGTCAGTCCTATGCCAGACGAGAAAGGAAGACGTTACTTCTTCCTTTCCAACCATAAAATAACGGCTGATATCACTCAATAAAAATTAAAGTTGCCATTGTATTTGCTTTCTTCTCAAGAGTTTCTTTTTTTTTTTTTTGGTGTTTTGGTTTTTAAGGCTGCACTAGCAGCATGTGGAGGTTCCCAGGCTAGGGGTCGAATAGGAGCTGCAGCTGCCGGTCGACACCACAGCCACAGCCACATGGGATCTGAGCCACGTCTGTGACCTACACCGCAGCTTACGGCAACAACAGCTTAAGTGGATCCTTAACCCACTGATCGAGGCCAGGGATTGAACCCATGTCCTCATGTATCCCAGTAGGATTTGTTACCACTAAGCCACGATGGGAACTCCCGAAGAAAGCCATCAAGGGTTTCTTGACTGCAAAATCTTTCCAAAGCCTCTCCCTACTTGGAGCAGTTCTCTCTGCTAGCTCGAGAGAAAAGAGGCAGAACTTCCTCACGCTGAGTCCCTTCTCGCTTCAGGTAGAGCCTACAAGCCAATGCCAATGACTCTCCATTCCTCACACACTTATTCAGACAGCAACTACTTACCCAGAACTTACAATGTGTCGGAACTTTACCATTTGCCAAAGATAAAAAGCAACGACAAACAACATGCAATCAAAGACGAGTTTCTACGGCATCGCTCCGAACACACTGCCCCTCAAGATCTCCTCCTGAACAAATTCCAAACTCCCTTCCTCTGGCACTCAGGGAACTCATCCAGGCCAGCACTTGGTCCTACCTCAACGAGTTCCTTAAATGTATGACTAACACCTTAGTCACTCATGGTTCCTTAGGCAAGTCTTGGAACTTGGCTGCTACTCAGATTGTTCCCTGTCACCTAGAATGATCTCTGTTGCTCTGTTTTTGCCTTTCATATTCCTCTGAGAACATAAATTCTTTAATGCCTACTTAATCCCCATATCTGGACGTGATTCTGCCTAATTTCTAAAGATGCATAATGGCATTTATGCCTTACACCAGTTTTTCTTCTCTCTCTTTTTTGTCCATCTTTCCTACTGGATTAGCAACGCCTGAAAAAATAGGAACCCACATCTTAATCATCTGCGTGTACTAGGTAGTTGCTTTCGACTACCTAAAACACTGTCTGAATTTATAAATTCAAACTTAAATTAAATTAAATTATTGCCTTTTGTCACAACAGACTATTAAAACATATCACTTCTTACCTGAGTTTTTTCTTTGTCCGTAGGTAAGTTTGAAAAAGGAATTGAATGGCAAGCTGTAAGCTCACTTTTGCCATGCAAGGATAGTATGGATGCTTTAATTTAGTCTACAGAGAGGGAAGTAAAAAGGATATTTTTCATGAAAGTTTTATAGATTACTACACATTGCTATGAACTGAATAATGAGGTACATATAACAAGGTTCAATACTAATAAGAAAAATCCAGTCAGTTCATTATCAAAAAATGTTCTTGTTAAAATCTTTTTTTTCTTTCTTGTCTTTTTAGGGCCACATCCGTGGCGTACAGAGGTTCCCTGGCTAGGGGTTGAATTGGAGCTGTAGCTGCCAGCCTACACCACAGCTACAGCAACACCAGATCCGAGCTGCCTGAGCAACCTACAGCACAGCTCATGGCAACACTGGATCCTTAACCCACTGAGCGAGGCCAGGGGTCGAACCCGCATCTTCATGGATACTAGTCGGGTTCTTCACCTGCTGAGCCACTATGGGAAATCCTAGTAAAATCTTAAGAAGATGAAGAAAAGGTATCTTCTTCATTTCTTGTATGAAGCCATCTCTAAACAGAACCTTTAGACCACAGGATGTTGAATCTTAGTCTTAGTCTATCAACAGACTGAGAAAGACTTCCTGTTATTGGCAAGCTGTGACCATGGTACTCAAGAAAAAGAAGCACCTGGAAGTTAATGTTGTGTCTAGTAACGTCTGATTACAAATTAGGAAACAATTAACCTCCACAAAGTCCAATATCCATTCACGTCACCTACGGCTACTCTTTTTTTTTTTTATTACTTAATGAATATTATTACATTTATATGTGTACAACAATCATCACAAACAAATTTTAAGGCATTTTCTTAATAAAATATAACAAAGAGCACTTCAAAAAGCCAGTAAGTGGAGACGCATACTGTTACAATCTGCATTATACATTCTGAATACCTATATTTTAATATCATCCAATGACCCACTTGTGGGAATTTTTTTTGCATCGAATCTAATGCTAACAAATGAAAGTGCGGTAAGTCACTGAAAACTTCAGTGGACAGATATTTAACTATGATCCTTTTAAAATTTCTTTAGTAACACTCCAACTAGTACTTACAGCATTTAACGATGCTAAAGACAAAACAAAACTGAAATAATCACTACTGTACACATCTCTATTCTTCATAAACTTGAGGTTTTCATCTCTCACCATCTACAAAAGAAAATTGGTAATTATTTTTAAGAAATGGTAAATTATTCAGTATGTAGAGGACATTTTTAGTGATATGTTAGGAAAATGGGTTCATAAAAACACCTCACTTTTAAAAAGGAGTGAGGAAAAACGTCCTTTCAAATATAAGAAGGTGTAAAAAGGTGAATTATTCATTAAACTAAATTCTTTTGGGAAATTCAGGAAAACCACCAAGTGAAGGACAAGCGAATTCTAAGCTGTTGCTCTGAGTGGAAAGGGACAATCAGAGCTTCCCCCGTATAAGCAACTCCACACGTTCCTTATATCGGAGGCTTAATTCTCCCTCTCTCTCAATCAAAGACTCCATATTTTTCTTAAACTTTTTGATTCTGACTACTTAGCTTTTAATTACTTAATTTATAAAGTCTGGACTGGGCAGTTGGACAGTCTGAAATGAAATCCTGTCTCTGTAACAGTGGCAAGTTATTTCTCCTTTCTGAGCCTCCGTATTTTCATCTGAAAAATGGGAATAAAATCTGCTACTCCATAGGAGTGTTTGAAGAATCAGAGATCTGTTTAAAAGCATGTAGCACATCATAGGTATTCAATAATTAATGGTCATCACTGTTATATTAGTTTTACCCAAAAGTTATGAACCTTAACTTTTACTTCTCTCCAGAGTCAATAAGTAATTTCAGCCATGTGTTTCTCCACTGCTCCCTCCCTCCTCCTGTTTATAGGGGGCACTCCACAGTCACACAGCAGGTCAGCATCAGCACTGGCCAATCCAGAGTCTGCAGCCGCCTCTGTGACAAGGTGGGTCAGATGCGGTGCTAGAGGTACAGCCAAGTCCACATCAAGGCTGGCAGGAGAAGTTCTGGACCTCTGAGATGGACTCTGACATATATCTGGGTTTTCCCCCTTAGAATTTTTATATAGTTCTTACTTGGTATATGCGAGCAGGCATTTTTTCCACAAACAGCCCTTTCTTCTCGCCTTTTTTAACCAGCTTGGTTAGAATAGAGAGGCGGTCATTATTAGGCCTATGGGGCCGAGGAGATGATTGAGGCGAAATTTCTGGTGAAGATGGTGCTGATCTAAAAGACAGAATGGGAAGACTGTTTGTCTAGAGTAAACTAACTACACTGTTTTAGTAGTTACTACAACCAGATAAACTTACATAAACAGGGCATTAGACTTAAAAATAAACCGTACACTTTCCTGTTCCAGTGTACTAAAACGCAAATTCACAGACATCAGGACTTTTATTTATTTATTTATTTTTGCTTTTTAGGGCTGCACCAGTTGCATATGGAGGTTCCCAGGCTAGGGGTCGAATTGGAGCTACAGCTGCTGGCCTACACCACAGCCACAGCAACACCAGATCCGAGCCTGTCTGTGACCCACACCACAGCTCACGGCAATGCCAGATCTTTAACCCACTGAGCGAGGCCAGGGATTGAACCCACAACCTCATGGTTCCCGGTCGGATCCATTTCCGCTGCGCCACGACGGGAACTCCGACATCGGGACCTTTAAAAAATCTTGCAGACAGTGCTGGCATAATACTATGCCTTGGACATAAAGTGTATTCAATGAATGAGATT
Source organism: Phacochoerus africanus (assembly GCF_016906955.1). NCBI lineage: Eukaryota > Metazoa > Chordata > Mammalia > Artiodactyla > Suidae > Phacochoerus > Phacochoerus africanus. The sequence goes on along the minus strand of NC_062551.1, from coordinate 156,877,646 downwards.
TTTAGAGATTTGATTCCAGAATGAAATAATTTTTAAGCATGTTTCTAAATACAAAGTAACTTTTTGCCAAGGAAATAATGCCGACCAGGTAGCAATAAGAAGAAAGAAAGAGGGGAGAGGGATTTACTAATTTTCTTTTTAGAATTTTTCTCTAGCTTAGCAAATTATCTTTAAATCCCAAAGAGTGTAACTCAAAGATCACGACATCTGATCTACTGAAACCACACAGCAAACTACACAGAGGAGAACTCACAGGGAGAGATCCTCAGCTTCTTGCCGTACAACGCTGACTCGACTTTTCTTTGGTAGCACTGGGGAATTCTGATCAGATACTCTTTGGTAGAAGAGCATATAGGCGTTCCAGTATCTTCGGCGTACATCAGTATATGGGTTTGCTTCGTAACGAGATGTTAAGAAAGAAATTTTTGTAAATAAAAAAGCTTTTGTTTTGACAATCTAAAACAAAGGTCCCGTAAATCCAGCAGGTGATTACTTACTAAACTTATTAAGTGCAAAATGTAAGTAAAATGTGTGTCTTTTTAGAGCACTGCTTAAAATTACTCCAAAGATAATACAGACAGGCAGGAAGTATGGGAGCTGGATGGTAATGGAGTCAGGGAAAGAAGGTAAATAAACATTCCTAGCCAAGCTGAAATTTAATCAAACTGCGAGTGACACTTAAAAATAAGTTCCATGACAACAGGATAGGATTCTAACTGGCCTCACTTAACGACTCTGCACAGAATAGCTAAATTCAGGTACATTTTGGCAAGGATACTATGTTCAGCTGTTAAAGGTTGCTACCATTAGATGCATGACGACCACGGTATGGTATCAAAATCTAATACTGTGGCTCTCATACTGGTGGAAATTTTTTTTACTGTCTTAAATTAAATGAATTTTTACTATATTTACAGTTGTACAACCATTGTCACAACCCAATTTTACAATGTTTCCATCCCAAGCCCCCAGTGCATCCCTCTCCCCCCCACCACCCTGACCTGTTTCCCTTTGGTAACCAGAAGTTTTTCAAAGTCTGTGAGTCTATTTCTGCTCTGCAAATAAGTTCATTTGTATCCTTTTTTTAGATTCCACATAAAAGTAGTATCATATGACATTTGTGTCTCACTGTCTAACTTTATTTAGCATGATAATTTCTAGGTCCATCCATGTTGCTGCAAATGCTATTATTTCATTCTTTTTTATGGCTGAGTAATATTCCATTGTATATTTGTATTACATCTTCTTTATCCATTCCTCTGTTGATGGATATTTAGGTTACTTCCATGTCTTGGCTATTTGTACATAGTGCTGTAATGAACACTGGGGTACATGTATCTTTTTGAGTCATGGTTTTCTCTGGATAGACGCCCAGGAGTAGGATTGCTGGATTACATGGTAGTTCTATTTTTAGTTTTCTGATGTACCTCCATCCTGTTTTCCACAGTGGTTGCATCAATTTACATTCCCACCAACAGTGTAAGAGGGTTCCCTTTCCTCCACACCCTCTCCAGCATTTATTGTTTGTAGACTTTTTGATGATGGCAATTCTGGCTGCTGTAAGGTGGTACCTCATAGTGGTTTTGATTTGCATTTCCCTAATAATTAGTGAGCTTGAGCACCTTTTCATGTTTTTTTTGTTTTTGTTTTTTGTTTTTTTTTTTTTGCCATCAGTGTGTCTTGTTTGGAGAAATGTCTGTTTAGATCTTCTGCCCATTTCTTTTGATGGGGTTGTTTGTTTTTTTGATATTGAGCTGCAGGAGGGAGGTGTGGTGAAAATTTTTAAATGCCCCAGAACATTTCAAAATCAGGTTTCAGAATTGATAAAGTCTCTTCAAAGTGTTTTTCTTCAAATAGCAAATTCTGGTGGGATTTTGTGATGTACTTCTCCTTAGATATTTTCTTCCAGGGGGTGAGGGTTGTGGAAAGATTCCTTTGCCACACTGCATTTAATGAATACAGTTTTAAAAGCACAGGTGCAGGTGCCAGCAATGTCTTCTCTACTAATCACATCTCTACGTAAGTGAAAGGAAATCTGAAAATTCTTCTGAAACTATTTATAAGGTTGAAATTTTTCATTAGTTGATCTTTGATGTTCATTTCTTCCACTAAACTTGCCCCCTACCTGAAGGCTGTTGTAAGGAATTATTTAAAACATTTTTTGTGTAAGCAGCTTGGATCTTTTCACTCTGGCTATCAAGGAGTTTGTGGATCTATACGGCTAGAGCAGCAGTATGTAAAAAAATAATAAAATCGGACCTATTTTTATATAAAGAATACTGCTTTCAATATGATAGAAAACTATACATTAAAAAATAAACCAAGAGAAAAACATCCATTTGTAAACACTTACTTTGGTCATAAACTTTTGGTCTATACTCTCCTCCAAAGCATTCATACTCCAGGGTCTCATCATTCAGGTCAAATTCTTCTATAACTGTGTCGTTAAATTTATACCACTTTCCTTTTCCACATCCCCTGAGCATAGATTTGATAAAACAAACCTTATAAGGTTAAAAACCAAACACCCCCATCCCCAGCATTTATGCTTTGTCTACAAACATAGCAGGTGAGACAACTTTTCAAGTGAAGGGATAAAACAGTTGCACTAAGTTTTAAAAATCCAAGTAAGATCAAAGAGCAATGCAGAAGCTTCTCTTCACCACAGTGATAAGCTGGATGACAAAGCGGGTTGGGGGAGCAGAGGCGGGATCTAGGAGGCATCCGGAAGGGCAGTGAACGCGGAGGAGGAAAGACACAGGAGGGAGGGGAGAGAGGAGAGACTGCGGGGGGGGGGGGGGGGGGGGGGGTGGCACAGAGCCCCTTACCGCCTGTCCTTGATGAAGGAGTAGTAGTGGCCCGCGTGCGCCTGCCCACTGTGGACGACGACACCGACGAGCTCGTAGTTCTCTGTGAGGGCAACTTTTTTTCGTGGAGATCCGCCACCTCCCTGATCTGTACTTCGCCCATTTTCACCAACTTCGGAAGACGAATCCTGGCGAGCCATTCCTGAAACTGTGTAAGGCTCCATGTTCAGCATCCAGGGAAACTATTTGAAAGCAAAAAGAAGGCACTGGTGTTGATTAGTCACACACAGGGCCACACCCAGTTGAGTCAGGTACAAAGGAGAGGGAGGCGTTTTCCTACTGGGAGTGAGCACCGCCCTCCACTCTCAGAGCGGCTCAGAGTCTGGGAAAGTATAAGCCGTGTCTCTCTCCCCTGGGTTGAGCTCTAAGGGAAGCATTTCACTTCACCGCTGCCCGATGTCTTCTAGAAATGAGGGTTAGTGTTTACAGATTTGCCTGTATCAGCAGCAGCAGCAGCTGCTTAAGACAAGGGGGTATGTACTTCTCAGGATGCCGAGACCATAATCTTACCTTTTAGACCAAATTTGAACATATAAATGGTTAATAATAAAAGGAGTAAAGTTTATACTAAAGTTTTTTTTTTTTTTTGGCTTTTTAGGGCCACACTCTGGGCATGTGGAGGTTCCCACCCAGGCTAGGGATCAAATCGGAGCTGCAGCTGCTGGCCTACACCACAGCCACAGCCACAGCCACGCCAGATCCAAGTCACGTCTGCGACCTGCACCACAGCTCACGGCAATGCCGGATCCTCAACCCACTGATTGAAGCCGGGGATGGAACCTGCAACCTCATGGTTCCTAGTCGGATTTGTTTAGGAACACAGCGGGAACTCCTATAATAAAAGGGGTTATGTTAAAAATCAGGGAAAAAAATAAGTTACCCTTATCTGCTCATCATATTTAATGGAGCGTCCACTCTCCCAGTCAAATCCAAATCTCATCAGGTGAATGACCAAGACACTAGGTAACGACTTAATACAGGTCCTTTTCACTGTTATTCTCTAAAGAAAAGCAAAACCCAGTTATCTCCATGGAGAAAATACAACATCAAAGTACTTAATACGAAGACACAGACCTAAGTAGGGCTTTTCCATTTGTGTGAACACAAGTCAAGATAGAATCTAATGGAAGTAACCTTAATACTGACTTGACATAAAACATAAAGACAAAGGACAGGAATAACACATTTATCTTTTTTTAAAAAGGGCAAACGTAATACCTTTTCTTTACACTTTTCACAGTAATATGCGTTACTTCCCTCTAGAACTTCACCTCTAACGAACTGGTCCAAAGAAATTTCCAAACTCTGACAGGAAGTAACTCCTAGATTGAGAGCCATGAAAGCTTCCTCACGCTCGTATCTGATTAGGAAATAACAGAAAAACCACGATCAACAATGGAACTTAAAAATCCTGAAATTATCGCAGTACCTGATATTGAACAAAGAACTATATCCACAATCAGTGTAATTAACACATACCTTCCCTCATCCTTCTAAAAGTATTATACTACCAAATAAAAACGCCAATTTTTGACCAGTAGGTAGATCTTTTTTTCCCTCTTTTGGCTGTACCCAAAGCATATGGAAGATCCTGGGCTAGGGATCAAATCCAAGTCAGAACATCAACCTACGCCACAGCTGGAGCAAAGCCTGATCCTTAACCCACTGCACTGGGCTGGGGATCAAACTGGCAATACCCCAGAGACAAGCTGGGTCATTAACCCACTGTGCCACAGTGGGAGCTCCAATTTTTGACCATTTGGAATTGTTTAAAATTATGAATTTCAACAAAGAAATTTTTTTCTCTTTTTATAGCCACACCTGTGGCATATGGAAGTTCCCAGGCTAGGGGCTGAATCTGAGATGCTTGGCTGGTCCATACCACAGCCACAGTAACATGGGACTCAGGTTGCATCTGCAACCTACCCCCACAGCTTGTGGCAACACTGGATTCCTAACCCACTGAGTGAGGCCAGGGATCGAACCTGTAGCCTCATGGACACTGTGTCAGGTTCTTAACCCACTGAGCCATGACTGGAACTCCACGACAAAGAAATTTTAGAGATGGAAAGCAAAGAAATTTAATTCAATAAATATTTATGGTTTCCATCAGGAGATACACCTGCAAGCCCCTCAACAAATAAAAAATGTACAATATACTAGAAGAATCATTTTAAAATTATGGTGGTTGCCCACATCATATGCTATCACTTACAGGTGGAATCTAAAAAAAGGACACAATAAACTTCTTTGCAGAATAGGTACTGACTCAGACTTTGAAAAACTTATGTTTCCAAAGAAGACAGGTTGGGGGGTGGGGGGAATGTGCTGGGGGTTTGGGATGGAAATGCCATAAAACTGGGTTGTGATGATCGCTGTGCAACTATAAATGTAATAAAATTCACTGAGTGAAAAATAAAATAAAATAATGGTGTTTACTTTTTGATGTCAGTGTTATCTTCACTAACCTGTGAGGACAGTCTTTACAGATCTTCTGATCAGAATAGATGCCCTGAAAAGTATTCTTAAAAATTTGGTCTCTCCCCATTTTCTGTTAAAATAAAAAGTTAAAATGTTAGTTGATGCCTCTTGCACTTTTAGGGGTTTTATACATAATTTTATTTAGACCTAAGCTAAAGCACAGGTTTTAATTTAACCACAAAAATGAAAGGAGTTAGCCTGGTAGTTTTAGCTGGGAACCAATGAAAGAATTATAACTCACGAGACCCACTGTCAGAGTAAGGCACATAATCAGAAAAGGCGGTGGAGATGCTCTGACATGGACATGCTGGTGACAAGGACAGCCTTCCCCATGATGATTCTGAATCCCTGGTCCCTTTCCTGATGCCACAATCACCACGCTGGGAGTAACTCTCCGTAATCTTTTCTTTTTTCTTATGGATGGAATGCTATAAATTTGTAAGTTACGCTAAGAAAAGAAATGGCTAACTTGTCCCTACTGATGAGAGGACAGGCAAATGCAGGCAGTGATGGGAAGCTGTGTCTTAGGAGGTGATACCATTCAGGAAGTTTGTTACATAGTTTTACTGGGTAGAGGTAGAAAGCTTTAGGTTAGATAACCACAAGCAACTTTTTAACATGGTCCTTCTGTTCCCTTTGACAAAGCAAGACAGCTCTGCTTGCTGGTGATGGTGGAGCATCTCTGAGGCCAGGTTGCTTCAATGCAGACTCAGAGCATATAGTGACCAAAGGGCATCATTATGGGGTATGGGCTAAGAATTACATACTTTATCAAATGTCTGATGAATTAAAAAGAAAATTAATGTATGATAAATAGTGTTTTGCGTATGTTTTGATATTCAAACCCAGAAGAAATCATTAAGATGATCACATTGTGATTTGTCAGGTTCACAGTAATTCCAAATCCTAAACCACTGCTCTTATGCTACAGACAGAGTTTGAGTGAGTTAGCAGGAAGATGAAACGTTTTCTACCTTGAGATATTCATCCATCTGATCGATGAGACTGGTGAAGAATTCATATGCATCCTGCTGCTCTCTCACATAGAGTTCTTTGTTCCACATCTTGAAAATCTATGTAACAAGAATGAAATATGTTGTTAAAGAAAAAGCAGCAATTTCTGAATACAGCAGAAAAGGAATGTAAAAGAGCCCTTACATGCTTCTAAAAACCAAGTTCATATCAAGATGCATTTAACCATCTATGCTTTTCCCTGGTCCCTTTATGAAAATAAGTCTATGAAGCCATACAGGGTGAGATCTACGGCCAGAGAAGAGAGTGTTTCTCTCTTGGAAACTAACCAACCCAAGGGGAAAAACATAAGGTAAAATAGAGCAAATCAATGTTAAAAAGCATGTTCTTTATTTGGCGGCATTAGTGAAATTGGCATAAGTTCAGAGAAATACTTGGAAGAAATGTTTCAAACAGCTAAATAAGAATCATGAGAAATAGTCAAAACAATTAAGATGAGCAAATCTCTAGAAATTATAAATGACAGCTCTCAACATGATAATCATTTGAATCAAGCACCAAAGTAAAAAAAAAAAAAAATGGCAGAGACAATTCTTTTTTAGGTTCTTGGCACTGGGATCAGTCTAGAATTAATAAACAAGAGGTAGTTATCACTAGAGAAAGAATTTAGCTACACTCCAAACAGCTAACATCTTTCAATTTAAAGCGTTTCTGGGTGAAATACCTTCCAAAAGTTCTCAGGCACATAGTACTGTAGCTTGCTTTCCATCAAATGCCCAAAGAGAGACTGCACTTGGTAGAATACACTGTCGTCTGGATTGTCTGTGTCGTCATCCACTGAAAGTAATGACTACAAAGAAACGACACGCATTAAACTTAGAAATATTCAACAGCCTTACCGAAAACCTCGACTCGGGTACACGTGAGTACCCACACTGCTTTTTCAGAACAGTCTGTATGTTTGAATGTGGCTATCTCTCTGCATATGCTTAGCTTCGACATTTCCTAGCTGGCGTATTCCTGAACAAATCATCTCTTTGAGCTTCCATTCAATTACGAAAAACTGTAGTTACTAATTTCAGTATCTCTATAAGAAATAAGTGTGTCATGATAATACACAGTCTCAAAACTATTTACAGCTATATCATAAGCTACTAGTATATTATCATAAAGTGATGATGACAGTCTAAATATTTTTACAATACCAAAAATATTAGTAATTTTATGGAATAGAACTTGAGAATAATTTAGGAGTTCAAAAGTCACATTAGGTCAAATCCATCTGTCAAAAAGGCAGCCTGTTACCTCAGCAGATTTGTAAAAACATGTGACTATGAACAATATGCTCTCTATGCAGATTTCAGAAGCTACCCTCTAATTATATCCCAGTTTTTGTAAACCCCCAAAGCAATATATGAATATGGAACAGTTCTCAGGCAATGGACACATATGTCCTTTATGATACTCAACAGGAAAGAGGAAGGGACTCACCTCGGGGAGACCAGGTTGCATGTACAGCTGCTGGAAGACCGCATTCATGTAACACGTAGCGCCACCATTCCTCAGTCCCACAAACCCGGAGCTGGACCTGCTATCCACGGGGGGGAGGTACTAGGAAGGAGAGGAGTGGAAACAGAGAGAGTCAGCACTCTGCCACCAGCACATCTCCTCACAGCTCCAGGAGAGGTCTGCGAGGAAGCAGAGATACTCTCAGAGCTCACACTCCCTCCAGGGTGCTGGGAGGCACGGCAGCAGACCTGCGGTGGTGAAGTACCTCTGCAGATGCGGTACAGTCCTAAGACTACTACGTCAGGGTCTCCTGCAGTTCCTAAGGCACCTCACATATAGGAAGTGTGTACTTGTATATCCACTATGCAGTCATGCATTCAGTCACTGAATTACCACTCAACATGTATTTCTTAAGAGCCTACTATGTGCCAAGCATTGTGCTGGGGAATTGAGAGAGAGTAGACATATATTTGGTCCCTGATTTCAAGGAGCTTACAGTAGAGCAGGGTAGATAGGCCTTAACCAAGTACAAATACTGCTGTGTATTTTCAAATTGAGGTAGTACCCTGAAAAGAAGGAAGAAAGTTCTCTGAGGTGTTTACTATGAAGAATCCTAACCCGTCCGGATGGTCAGGGAAGGCTCACATCCTTCTCCGCCTTTTTGAGAAGGTAACATTCTTCTCTCGACATTCCTCGAATAAGCTTGCAATTAAATAAATAGGTAAATACCTAGCATTTCATTTAAGGATGATTTCTGATAATGGAGATTGCACTACAGTGTTTTTCTAGGTAGAAATCATCTAGAGAAGACATCTTGTTTAAAGTTCAACAGGGCACTTCTTCACGTAAAAAAGAGTATTGTAATGACACACTCTAAAACGCTATCCTAGCAGAATCTTGGTTCTAATGTTATGACCAGACTCACGTTATCTGCATATATCAAGTAACTATCCGTGTGATAATTAACCAACTAAGAAGACTCTGTAGGTCTCTTGGACTGAAACTGATAAATATCACATACTTTTAATTAACATTCAACTTACACTTAGAGCAGGGTGATTTCTAAGATCTAATTAAAACTGTAATTTATTTGTAGTCCAAAGCACAGAAGGTAAAAAACAGTTAAAAAATAAGAAAAACTAGTTTATAACGGTGCTAAAAATACATAGGTATTTATACTAGACAAATATTTTCTTCGTTATGCTGATCTAACCTCTGACTTATTACTAAAACCCTCATTTTAATCTCATTAAATAAATGCATGTAAAACTAAGACAGTATACAATAAAGCATTATAAGCTAAACAATTCATACCGAAACAGTTCTCAATTTATGCACTCACATTTCACTTTGCAAGTGCTACTTCCTCTAACTGGAACACCTGTTCTTCCTTTTCCTGCCTAACTTTAGGTTCCATAATACTCAGCTCAGCATCCAAAGGGATGAGACTGCCTCTCCATGATGTCAGCAGAGAATGCTTTAAGAGCCTCCTCTCATTCCTGGTCTGGTACCCCAGGGCACCTGCAGCCTGCTTCCCTCTTGCAGATCCCAACATATATGAAGCTGTGCTACGGCTTATCATGGCTGGAACGACCTTTTCGACTTGCCTCAACTGGCTCACTAGTCTTTAAGGCTCTATTTTAAATTTCATCATTTCTTTATTTTTTTTTTTATTTATTTTTTGGTCTTTCTGCTATTTCTTTGGGCCGCTCCTGCGGCATATGGAGGCTAGGGGTCCAATTGGAGCTGTAGCCACTGGCCTACACCAGAGCCACAGCAATGCAGGATCCAAGCCACATCTATGACCTACACCACAGCTCACGGCAACGCCGGATCGTTAACCCACTGAGGAAGGGCAGGGACCGAACCCGCAACCTCATGGTTCCTAGTCGGATTCGTTAACCACTGCGCCATGACGGGAACTCCTTAAATTTCATCATTTCTAAGAAGCCATCTAAGGCACCACGGATCTTGAGCTGAAGTGCCTCTTTGTTTGTAGACCTTTCAGAACATAACTCTATCTTAGGGCTGGTATCACACATTTACTTTTGAGCTGCAAAAGCCTAAGTACTTCTCAGCACATTGTAAACTCAACAAATCTTAGTTAAGTTTACATGAACATAGACTACCCTGTGACAAAGCCAGTGTTTAAGTTTGTACCTCTAGTGCCTAGCACTGTGCCAAGCAGAGAGTTTCTCAAAAAACAGGCTGAGAGGCTAACTTTTTACTGACTTGAAAATGCCACCTCTTTTCCAATTAAAAGAGTACTACTTAGTAATATATTAGTATATTTAAGTGTAATACACCATAGATTATAGCTGATTTGAGTAGGCAAACATGATAAGCAAAAGAATAACACTTTCTTTGTGATTAGGATAATGCAAACATCGTTTTAAAATATGCTTAAGAGATCACTCTAAAAAATTAAGTGCATCAAGGTCTAGAAAACTTACATCAAACTCCTTGGTAAGAGCAGGATCAGGCTGATGATGCATTGAAAGTAGTTCTTTTGTAATAATTTGAAGATTTGAAGGGGAGCTATCAGCCAGCATTACAAGGACTTCATAGGCAGCCAATCTGCTATTCACGGTGCTACACCTAAAAACAAGACATCAGTCAATTTCAACAGTGAATAATTTACTTAAGTCGATCATTAAACTAAATCAACATGTGAAATGGAAGTATAAGAGCTGCAGTTCAGGTCAGGCCTGACTGAAGAACCTAATAATCTAATGGAAGTGCTTACTTAAAAAAAAGGGACAGACCATGAAAACAGGAGGGAGGATTATGGTTTAGAGCTAAATAACTTCTGGGCCTTGTGATCAAGTAGCATAGCTTTCAATTATGACTCTAGAAGAGTCTCTATCTAAGGAATGGACCAGCAAGAACGGAGGATAAAGAGTCTGAAAGCTTTTCCAAAAACACAACATGGAAATAACTATCTTTCAATTAAAGTAGGTAGGAAGAAAGGTTTTTGTAGATATCACTCTGAAATTCAAATATCTACATGGCAGAAAGCTACACAAATCAGAACAGATACCCACACACATTTTAAACGCAGATAAAAAATTCTTCAAGGATACGAGACAACCTTCTACTTTGCTGAAAAAATGGAGATAGGAAATACACAGTGTGCCAAGTCAATGTGTTTAAAGTGACAAAGAAAGATACCTAGAAAACACCCTGTAGGAAACCTAAAGACTTCTTTACCGCTCACCTTTAGTAGAATCATTTTGAGGACGGACAGTAATTTCGCACTGTCACCTAAGCCAATCGTGCATTTCTTAGGAGATCACAGGTTAGGAAGGATACACAGAAAAGAGGACATCCAACCTCTGAGAGCAACACTTACGGAGTGGACTGTTGGAAATGTGTTCAAGGTGGGGGCGCCGAGGGGCTTGGAGATCAGCACTGCCTCGGGCACTGAGGTTGGGACGAGGGCCATGGGGCTGGCACTGTCCTTTGCTTCTTACCTGAATTTCTAGCTTGCAAAGGACAGGTAGAGAATGAACAGAAGGTACCATAGAGAAGTTAAACAGTGAGAAGTTCTTTTGTTGGTGTGAGATAAGGACAGCGTGACTTGTAAACAGAGTTTCTGTGTATTTTCAGTCTCTTTCTGGCTTTAGGGTTCAGGTGGGAAAAGGCTGGGTGTCCTTGTGATGAGTGAACATCATCCAGGAGACTGGGGAGGGATGAAACAAAGCGTTTCCTTTTCTTCTCGGGGCACTGTATACGAGTCCAGAAAATACAACTCCTTGTTGATGGAGCTATTACTTTTAATAAATATCAACGGAAGAATTCAGGAAGAAGTAGTTCAGTAAAACTGCTAAAGATTTATTTTTTCTGTTCACTGAAAACTGAAACACTCTTGTATTTCTACTGTGCTAGTAAAAGATTCCCACGGAGCTGGCGCTAATCTTCAGAACAAGACTAGGGCAGGGGTGAGGCTGGGAGGCACTGTGTGAGGGGTACACCACGAGTTTAAATGAAGGTTTATTAGCGAAAACAGATTTTGCTAAGGATTCCTAGACAGAGAAATATTCATACACGACAAGATACCTCTTCATATTCCATAAAACATTGATTATGCCTTTCCCATTTCAATAACCACTGAAATTGTACGGGAATTTTTTTTCCACTGGTTAAATACCAAATCCTTAGTTTCTTCAGGATTACTCAATTAACTCTGGTTTTCATGAGAAAAGAACAAAGCAAGTTAGATTCAGAACTTGAGATGGCAGCTTGAGGCTGCCTCCTCCTATTGCCAAGACTATAAACGCCACCCAGAGTGGGTCAACATTACAAAAGGATCATTCTAATTTCTACCCAGAAAAACTGCTACAAGATCTGATTCTAAAATGATCACTGTATTAAGTCACTAGCAGTTTTCATTATCGGGACACAGTCAATACTCAGCAAATCACAAGGTTCATGCACTACAGCACCTGTGCTTCTCTCCTGGCAGGAACCCTCAGGGCGCAGAGCCCATTCATTTTTACTTTGGAAGCAATGCTTACAACCTCAGATTCTCTAGGAATTTGTTACCGACCAAGGTAACCACATCATTACTTATTCTTCCATCTGGATGATCATAATGGTACCAGCAGACTTGCTCAGCACTTACTATGTGCCAGGCAGGCTTTATCCCCTTATATGCATTTCTTTACACAGCAGATAACATCTTAAAAGCTACACACACTCATAAGATGGAAGGCAGACTCCAAGTTAAGAAAATTTTTTGGACTAAAGGTTCGAATTAGAATTTTTACCAAAACTGAACACAACGTGCATTTTCCATACTTTGGATGAAAGTCCTGTTGACTGATGGCGGCACTGCCAGCTGGAGAATGACTATTTAAAATAATCCTAGAAGCTCGGAAAAGGAAGTCATCTAACAATGGTTTAATGAGTGATGAACCTGGAATAGAGCATAATATTCATGTTGAGGATGAACATATATTTTAATTCAAAGATCCTGTCTTGCACTTTCATATCAGAGCAGCAAAGGCACCTGAGGCCACCCAAGGTCTGGGTATTCATTATAACTTGTTGCTTGTTTTTTGAGCACGTATAATACATGACAAAGCTCTGAGGGGCAAAGGGGTGGGGATGAGTGGGAAAGTCAGGGGACGGGATACTATAAAGATAGTGAGGGTACCTTCCTTTGTGAGCCTACAATAGAGTGAAAGGAGTCAAGCTTTCACTTTAGAAACACAAATGCCAAGAACATCACAAGGCAGATGGTTTGAGTGAATAATTAACTTTTACTCCAGGCATAGGGGAATCCACATAAAAGTTTTTAAAACTTGAGGCAAAAACGATATGCCCATTTCATCCTGGTTCAGAATCACTCTTTTCTATGTATCCCCAGCGGCCAAGATGATTTTTATAGAGCTTAGTTTGTGTGATAAAAGTGATAATTAATGCTTTGTTTTGTTTTTCAATACAATTATAATGCTGATTATGCTTTTACAAATTACATGTGTACCCCACCATCCAGGGCTGGTGGTTGGGGGCTGCCTCCCTAGACAAGAATTATCCTTAATATACATATAACTGAATCACTTTGTGGTACAGCAGAAATTATTACATTTGTAAGCCAACTATACTTCAATAAAATCTTAAAAAATGAAAAAAAAAAGAATTATCTTTAAAATAGGTGAGGTACACAACAGATTATATTTTATAAAGTACCTAACAGCAAAAAAAGAAAAACCTACTTGGATTTATAATTTTTACTTGGTACCAACAAGTCATGTGAGCCAACTATTTTGAACATTATAAAATTCTGTACATGGTTTAATGACACAGATAAAATACACCTTAAATCTGTTAACCACTAAGATTCCAGATGATCTCCTACTGCCTGAGGGGTCAATTTTCTATGAATACTTAGCACTTGTCTTATTTTTCCCAATTATAAGCAATACTACGGCAATATTAGAATTGAGGTATTTTGTCACATGGTAAGATGAAGTAATAATTACCCAGCATTTCCTTTTCTGCCCCACAGAGAGAAAGAAGGGTCTTAATGAGCCGTAAATGTCCTGCCAATAAGATGTTGTCTGCTTCGCTGGTCTCACATTCAGCTGTGCGATTAGGTTCAAAGTTATCCAGCCAAGTTATCTCATCTTCGAGCATGGTAGCTGGGCTGATTCTTAGCTGCTCCATTTCTGAAGCTAAGAAGGGGAAAAAAAAAAAACAAAAAAACACAAAACCAAAAAAACTCTGATTTTAAAGAAAGTATTTCTTCTCATGGAGTCAAAACCCTGAATTAAAGTAAGCAGAGACCAGTCTCAATCTTTCACTCTGCAGATTTTAAAGAACTGTCATTAATGAATAGCCGCTGCCTACAAGGACCATGAAGGCTCACGCATGTCCGTTCCCGCCCTCCTTACTCTCTCAGTCATCAAATAAACGTCCCCGAGTGCCTCCTCTGTGCAGGTCACCGTGCTTGATGCCGGGGACATGGGATGAAGGGGATGTGAGAGGAAGGGGACAATCCTTGTTCTGAAAAAGCTCCTGTTTGGTGGGTGTTACCAAGTGTCCCAGGGAAGAAACCCTTCTAGAGAAGGAAGGGGCAGACAGGTGAGAGGGATCCACAGCATAGCGGCCAGGTCCAGGTTTCCGGACAGGGAGCCAAGTTCTGAGAACCACTCTGTTCTTTCGCATTATTTCACCCTCCTCTCCAAACAAGGATCTAATATAAGATTCCCCACTGGAAGTTGGCATTAGGGAGGAAAGCAGGAGGGGTCACGCTCTTTCTAAGGCACTGTAGCCACAAGCAAGCAAGGTCCCATGTGGTGAGCTGCAAAGGGATACTTCAGGCGATGCTGTGTGTCCTTGTTTCCTTATTTACGAAATGAGGCTAACACCTCTACTACAGAGTGCTGGGTATAAAGTGCACAGAATAGGCACTGGCATATAGAAAATACTCCAAAAATGGCAAATATTGCTTGTTTCAAGACATATTCCCACTGTGCCTTCAACATCCCAATAAAGGACCCTGGATCCCTAATTTATTGCTTAATGATACAGCACCGGCCCACACCAATAACCTGTTCATCCGTTCTGAGGATGTATGTGTATAGCCAACTCATGAGTCCAGTTCTCAAAAAAGCAGAAAACCCTCTCCAAGTTGAAGCCAGAGAGAAACCCTTGTGGCCACTGCCCAACCTAGCACTGGAAGCCTGGCTGAAAAAGGGAGTACTAGGCTAGACTGCTATTTTACTTCACTTTTGCTTTTCAGCATCGCGCCTGCAGCATATGGAAGTTCCCCCACTAGGGGTCGCATCTGAGCTGCAGCTGCTGGCCTACACCACAGCTACAGCAAGAGGGATCCGAGCTGCATGTGCAACCTACACCACAGCTCACGCCAACATCGGATCCTTAAACCCACTGAAGAGGCCAGGGATCAAACATGCATCCTCGTGGATACCAGTCAGGTTCGTAACCCATGGAGCCACCAACGGGAACTCCCAAGGCTAGACTGTTAGATGGATATGTAGTCTGTCCACTTGTCCAAATGGTTACAGGTCACACTGCTGAATCAAGACATCTACTCAGACTATGTTGTCTCAGGCTCCATTAGAACCAATTTTACTGCACTGCTCAGAGCACTGTGACCACAGCTTTTGAGAGACACTTATGAAACCCAGGAAGGCATCTGCCTTAGAGATGGTGCTGAGGCTTCTCAGTCACTCTGTCTTTATGTGTCCATTGCGTGAAGACTTTTGTATGAAGTCTCCTTTAGGTTTAAGTGCTGGGAAAAAAATTTGTTTCTTTTAAGAAAGCATTCTGTTTCTTACTCTAGGGTATTGAAAATAGCCCAACGGATGCTGTTTCCTTCTGCTTTGTCCTCCAGGAACCTCATGACCAAATTCTGACGGTGTGGGGCTTTACAGCCTGCACATGTACAAGGGAGATATATTTTTAACTTTTTCTGGCCTTGACATTCTTTTCCAAAGAATGTTTTTGTTGATCCTGATTTTTATTTTATTTCCTATAAGCTAAGGCCAATTTTTCCTTTCTTACCCTCTGCGTAAAGGGTGGGGAATACACTAACAAACTCTTGATTTGAAAAACTAAAATCTACACAGAGCATTCCAACATACATGTACATTATGCAAGAGTAAACACACATGATTAAAATCTAAACACGCTAACAAACAAAATTTCTTTCTTTTTTTGTCTTTTTGTTGTTGTTGTTGTTGCTATTTCTTGGGCTGCTCCCGAGGCATATGGAGGTTCCCAGGCTAGGGGTTGAATCGGAGCTGTAGCCGCCGGCCTACGCCAGAGCCACAGCAACTCGGGATCCGAGCCGCGTCTGCAACCTACACCACAGCTCACGGCAACGCCGGATCGTTAACCCACTGAGGAAGGGCAGGGACCGAACCCGCAACCTCATGGTTCCTAGTCGGATTCGTTAACCACTGTGCCACGACGGGAACTCCACAAACAAAATTTCTAACAGTGATACTGCAATTAACTAACACTAAATGATTCAGTGACTTCTACCACTCACTTCTACAACTGTCAATGTATCTCAGCAGAGTCCCTCTTTCCATCAAACCTTTAAAACTGTCAGAACTGACTGGGATGGAGAGAAAGACTGTCCATAATAGTTCTGTATCAGCGTAATTAACACACAAGCCTGGAGTTCCCGTCGTGGCGCAGTGGTTAACGAATCCAACTAGGAACCATGAGGTTGCGGGTTTGGTCCCTGCCCTTGCTCAGTGGGTTAACGATCCGGCGTTGCCGTGACCTGTGGTGTAGGTTGCAGACGCGGCTCGGATCCTGCGTTGCTGTGGCTCTGGCGTAGGCTGGTGGCTACAGCTCCGATTCAACCCCTAGCCTGGGAACCTCCATATGCCGCGGGAGCGGCCCAAAAAATAGCAAAAAGACAAAAAAAACCCAAAAAAACCAAAAAAAACAAGCCTTTAACAATTTTTAAAATCGACAGATCTTCTGAATACAGTAATGGTTGGGTATACAACAGAAGAGATAACTGGGACATGGGGTTTACATGCTGTTTGCAGGAGAACAAAACTCGACTTCAAGCAAGAATTACAATGTTATTTATATCTGAGGTACATTAAGTCAGTCTAAGAAATGTCTGTCTTTCTTTTCTTGTCCTTCCCAAACCCTGCCCCCCACATAAATCAAAGTTAGATGTCTACTTACTTGTCAGATCATCTAATAATTGGCACCTCAGATCAAAATATTCCATGCACTGAGATAACAGTCTAAAAAAACAGATAGATTTCAATTATTAAAAAAGAGGCTGATCTGAATATAGAAAAGCATTTTCCTTGTAAGAATAAGTTCATAAAACAACTGAAAAAGAGAAGGTACCAAAGCATAAAATATCTACTTTGCATTAATTCAACTTCAACATTTTAGCAAGGCACATACCAGTTATTTTATTTATATAGACAGAGTACAGCAATAATAGTGTAAAGAGAAAACTTATGAAATCCATCACATTCACATTTTGTAATGATGTCCACACTGCATATATAATGCATCAATTACATTCATTTGTTTAGATATTAACGGATACGTATTAAGCACCTTCTATATGCTTGGAACTCTGGACAAAGGAAACACACAACCAATTAAAAAAATATACATACATGGGGAGTTCCCGTCGTGGCGCAGTGGTTAACGAATCCGACTAGGAACCATGAGGTTGCGGGTTCGATCCCTGCCCTTGCTCAGTGGGTTAATGATCTGGCGTTGCCATGAGCTGTGGTGTAGGTTGCAGACACGGCTTGGATCCTGCGTTGCTGTGGCTCTGATGTAGGCTGGCAGCTACAGCTCCGATTAGACTCCTAGCCTGGGAACCTCCATATGCCAAGGGAGCGGCCCAAGAAATGGCAAAAAGATAAAAAAACCCAAAAAACCAAAAAACAAAACACACATTTATGAACCAGTGATAAGTGCTAAGAAGCAAAATAAAGTGGGTAAGAGGAAAAAGAGAAAGGTAAATTCTACCCAGAAAGATCAATGAAGCTTTTTCTGCAATTATAGCAGTGAAGTGTACACGTTTTAAAGTCAAGTAGGCCTTGCTTTTAATCTTGGATCCATCATTTATAGGTGGGTGTTCAGGGACAATTTATTTCAGTTCTTTCAGTTTTCTGATTTCTAAAATGTTAACTAGAGTATTATACATGTACACATATACACAAACATACATAAAGGGCTCAGGAATGCACTAATGCTGAGAGTGCATAATCAACCAAGAATTATGAGTATTAAAAAGGGGCGGACAATAAAACTGTCACACTCATTTGGCCATTGTGAGGACTGAATGCAGCATGCTGTGTGGCACCTAATCAGCATATGAAAACTACTATTATCATCATTACTATTACTATTGAGGGAAAATAATAATAGGCATTAAGAAGTTGTGAAATGCAATTTTCAAAATTATAAGAACACATAATTAAAGATCTAATTCTGTGTAAAATTAAACGCTTTACATTCAAGAGATTCTCTGAGAGTGTACGCTAAAAATCTCATTTCATGCTTTCTGTTTCTCTCCCAAAGTTTAGAGAAATTTTAATACCAAACTGTTAATTGTTGTGTTAAATAATCTGACTCTTGTAACAAGTAAAAGTACAATAGCTTACAATTTAAAAGCGGACTTAACACATTTCACCTAAAGAATCTTTGATTTTACTAGTTAATAAAAAGGATAATTTTAAGAAACTTTTAACTAAAAAAAATTGTAATTCTTCCTCTTCTTCTTTTTTTTTAAATGGCTGCACGTGCGGCACATGGAAGTCCCAGGGCCAGGAATTGAATCCGAGCTGCGGCTATGACCTATGCAGCACCTGCAGCAACGCCAGATCTTATAACCCGCTATGCCTGACCAGAAAGTGAACCTACGCCTCTGCAGCAACCTGAGCCACTGCAGTCCAATTCTTAACCCACTGCACCATAGCAGGAACTCTAGAATTCTAAAGTAGAAAATATACAAGGGCAAAAAAAAAAAAAAAAGACATTTCTACTAACTTTTAATCCACATGTCCTTATCAGGGAAAAATCATTCTCTGAAATTTGGCTTTACACTATTAAAGAATTACTTTCCATTACCAGAAACACACGGCTCATGTCTAAGTTAAATCTTAACAGTCAACTGTAACATAACTGTATGTTTTAGTTAAATTTTTAAGTTTTATAAATCACTCACAATGATTTTATCTTAGAAACCAAAATCTTGACTTCTTCCTTATTTATAAATTTAGAATGTTAAAATAAGTTAAATGCTTCAAAATAATATTTAAATTGAGACTTAGATATGTAGGCCAGGAGTCTCCTGTGAGAGTGCCTAAGAACATAACAAAGGTTGAGACATACACTTAATCATAAAATGAAGACTTGCAAATTGATAAAAATATAATTCAACTCAAGGAAATTCCAAATATCATACAACTTACAATTAGAAAATATAGATACTAAAAAAAGTCAAGGATAGTTTAGAGAAGAAATCATAAGGAAAATTAGAAATTATCTTGTGACAAATGAAAATGAAACACAACATACCAAAGGTTATGGGATGTAGCTTTTCAAAACAGTGCTAGTAGGGAAATTCATGGCTTTACAAGCTTATGTTAAAAAGGAAGAAAAACCTCAAATCAGCAACCTAACTTTACATCTTAAGGAACTAGAAAAAGAAGGACAAATCAAATCTAAAGCTAGGAGAAGAAAGAAAGTATTAAGGATTAAAGACATATAAAGTAGCAAATAGGAAAAATACACAAAAATTTATAAAAGCACAAGTTGGTTCTCCAAAAAGGTCAATAAAATGACTATGAAAAAAGGAGAGAAGACTCAATTTAGTAAAATCAGAAAGGAGTGGGGATATTACTACTGATTATAAGACAGTGCCATGACTGTGTGAGCCCACACGACGGCTAACAGGTAACACCAGAGAGCACACTCCTGATGGGCAGCTCCAGTGGAGGAATGCCCAGCGGCAGCTCCCTCATCAGGAGGGTCCCAGTCCTGCCTACCTCACACTGCAGAACAGAAACAGATCTGGGGGCTGCTTCTTCAACAGCTAGGGAGCAGACCCTGTGAAACTACACAGCAGAGAAGAGGCCCTGCTAATAAACACTCAGAATACACTCTGTTCACCACCACACTAGTCACCCTCCCAATCCAGGGGGTAATGACCAGCACACACTGAGGAAAGACACAGCAGGCATCCATGACCAAAACCAGTCTTCACACCAAAAATAGCAGACTCATGCAGGCTACACTGGGGTGCTCCCACATGACCTCTTCGGTCTAACAGACACTGAGTTCAAAAAGGACATAACGAAAATAAGGAATTAAGAAAAGCTATAAACAGAACTGCAGATTACCGTAAAAAGGAACTAGAAACTATAAAGAGGAATAAAGAATATTAGAAAACTCATTTGTTGAGACAAAATCTGAGATAAAGGCAATGAATAGCAGACCAAATAATGAAGAACAAATAAGTGATCTGGGAGACAGAATAAAGGAATCCCCCCTCCCCCATCAGAGCAGCAAACAGAAAGTCAAATGAAAAGAAATGGAAGCAATACAATTATAATTATATTATGGTATAATATAAAGTGTGCCAATCCACACATCATAGGGGTTCCAGAAGAAGGAGAAATCGGGATCAGAATGTATCTGAGGAAATCATGGCTGGGAATTTCCCAAATCTAAAGAAAGAAACAGAATAGGGAGCACAGAGGATCCCAAACAAGATGACCCAAATCGACCTACACTAAGACACATTATAAATGGCAAACGTTCGAGATAAAAAAGGATTCTAAAGGCAGCAAGAGAAAAATAGAGTTAATTGCAAGGAAACCCCCATAAGGCTATCAGCTGGTTTCTATGCAGAAAAGCTCCAGGCCAGAAGGGAGTGGGCAAGATATAGCCAAAGTCCTGAAAGGGAAAAATATGTAAACTAGGATACTCTACTCAGCAAGACTATCATTTAGAATAGAAGGAAGAGAAAGAATTTCTCAGAAGAGCAAAATCTAAAAGAATACAGAGATACTAAACCTATCCTAAAATAAATATTGAAAGAGCTCCTCTAAATAGAAAAGAAGCAAGAATCTATAGGAAAGAGAAAATTACAATTGGCCAATTTATTTATTTATTTGTCTTTTTTGCTGTTTCTTGGGCCGCTCCCGCGGCACATGGAGGTTCCCAGGCTAGGGGTCGAATCGGAGCTGTAGCCACTGGCCTACGCCAGAGCCACAGCAACGCAGGATCCGAGCCTCATCTGTGACCTACACCACAGCTCACGGCAACACTGGATCCTTAACCCCACTGAGCAAGGGCAGGGACCGAACCCGCAACCTCATGGTTCCTAGTCGGATTCGTTAACCACTGCACCACGACGGGAACTCCCAGAAAATTACAATTGGAAAGTAAACCACTTAAATAAGCTGGTACACCAAACAAGATTTTTTTTTTTCTTTTTAGGGCCACAGGTGATCAAAACCATAAAATGTGGGGGAGGAGAGTAAGAAAATACAGATTTTTTTTTTTTTTAAAGAATGCGTTCGCGCCCATATGACTACGAATCTAAAGCCAAGTAGATAAAGGGTTACCATACTTAAGAAACAAGGTAACCATAAATCAAAAATGAAAGATTCACAAAAACCAAAAAGAAGAGACCACAAACATAATATAAAAGAAAAGCTGCAAACCACAATAGGAAACACAAAAAGAAAAAGAAAGGGCTAAAGAAGAAATACAAAACCAACCGAAATGCAAGGTTTAAAATGGCAATAAATACAAATCTATCAAGACTTATCTAGGGCCAAAGAAGAAATGTAAAATCAAGTGAAAAACAAGGTTTAAAATGGCAATAAATACAAATCTATCAAGAGTTATCTTAAATGTCAATGGACTAAATGCTCCAATCAAAAGATATAGAGTGGAATTTCCATCGTGGCGTAGTGGTTAAGGAATCCAGCTAGGAACCATGAGGTTGCAGGTTCGATCCCTGGCCTCGCTCAGTGGGTTAAGGATCTGGCATTGCCATGAGATGTGATGTAGCTCACAGACGCAGCTCAGATCCCACATTGCTGTGGCTCTGGCACAGGCCGGCATCTACAGCTCCGATTAGACCCCTAGCCTGGGAACCGGCATATGCCGAGGGAGCAGCCTTAGAAAAGGCAAAAAGACAAAAAAAAAAGAAGATATAGAGTGGCAGACTGGATAAAAAAACAAGTCTACAGTATGCTGCCTGCAATGGACCAGCTTTAGGATAAAGGACACACATACACTGAATGTGAGGGAATGGAAAAAGACATTTCATGCAAATAGAAATGACAAGAAAGCAGGAGTAGCAATACTCATATCAGACAAAGTAGATTTTATTTTATTTTATTTTTTATTTTTGGTCTTTTCTAGGGCTGCACCCAGGGCATATGGAGGTTCCTAGGCTAGGGGTCTAATTGGAGCTGTAGCCACCAGCCTATGCCACAGTCACAGCAACTCGGGATCCAAGCCGTGTCTGCAACCTGCATGACAGCTCATGGCAACGCTGGATCCTCAACTCACTGAGTGAGGCCAGGAATCGAACTTGCAACCTCATCGTTCCTAGTTGCGTTCATTAACCACTGCTCCACGACAGCAACTCCAGACAAAGTAGATTTTAAAAGAAAGGCCATAAAGAAAGACAAAGAAAGATACAATATAATGATAAAAGGATTAATACAAAAAGAGGATATTACACTCATCAATATATATGCAATCAATATAGGAGCACCCAAATATATAAAACAAATACTAACAGACATAATGAGAAATTCATGGGAATACAAATAACAGTAGAAGACTTTAACACCCTACTCACATCAATGAAAAGATCTATGAGATAGAAAATTAATATGCCAACAGAGATCCTAAATGATACAATAGAACAGTCAGACTTAATTGATATTTTCAGGACATTACATCCAAAAAACCAAGAATACATAATTCTTTTCAACTGCACATGGAATATTCTTTAGGACTGACCACCTACTAGGGCACAAACAAGCCTTGACAAATTTAAGAGGATATAATTATTTCAAGCATCTTTTCTGACCACAATAGCATGAAACTACAAATAAACCACGGGGGGAAAAAAAGATTACATGGGGACTGAAAACGTATTACTAAAAAACCAGTGGGTCAATGACAAAAATCAAAGAAGAAATTAAAAAATACCTTGATATGAATGACAGTGAAAACACAATCATACAAAATCTATGGGAGGCAGAAAAAGCAGTTCTTAGAAGAAAGTTCATAGAGATATAGGCCTTCTTCAAAACACAAGAAAAATGTCAACTCCCCCCCCCCCGAGTCTACCACCTGAAAGAATCAGAAAAAGAAGAACAAACAAAATCTAAAGCCAGCAGAAGGAAGGAAATAATAAGTATCAGAGAGGAAAAAATAAAATAGAGATTAAAAAAAAATAGAAAAAAAAATCAATGAAACCAAGAGTTGGTTCTTTGAAAGGGTAAACAAAATTGACAAACCTCTGGCCAGGCTCACCAAGAAGAAAAGAGAACCCAAATAAACAAAGTAAGAAGTGAAAGAGGAGAAATTACGATACTGCAGAAATAAAAAAAAAAACCTATAAAAGAAAACTATAAAGAATTACATGCCAACAAACTGGACAACTTAGATGAAATGGACAAGTTTCTAGAAACATACAGCCCACCAAAACTGAATCAAGAAGAAATAGATAATTTGAATAGACCAATTTACTATATGTGATATAGAACCTGTAACAAGCTCACTGCAAACAAAAGTCCAGGACTGGATGGCTCTGCTGAGGAATTCTACTAAACATACAAAGAAGAACTTATCCAGTCCTTCTCAAACTCTTCCAAAAGACTGAAAAGGAGAGTATACTTCCAAAGACATTCTATGAAGCCACCATTATCACCTTGGTACCAAAACCAGATAAAGACACCACCAAAAACAAACAAACAAAAATTACAGGCCAATATATATGATGAAAATAGATGTAAAAATCCTCAACAAAATATTAGCAAACTAAATCCAACAACACACAAAAAAGATCATACACCACGACCAAACTGGACTCATCCCAGGGTCACAATGACAGTTCAATATAAGCAAATTAACCAATGCGATACAAACATAAGCAAATTAACCAATGTGACATCAGAAAAATACAAAAAAACACATGATTATCTCAAGATGCATAAAAAGCATTTGATAAAATTCAATATCCCTTCATGGTTAAAAACTCCTACCAAAGTGGGTATAGAGGGAACATATCTCAACATAATAAAATCTATTTATGATAATCCCACACCCAACGTAATGTTCAATGGTGAAAAGATGAAAGCCTTCCTGCTAAAATCTGAAAGAAGACAAGGATGCCCACACTCACTTCTATTCAACATAGTAGTCAAAGTCCTAGCCACAGCAATCAGACAAGAAAAGGCTATTTGAATTGAAAGGGAAGAGGTAAAGTTGTTATTATGTATAGATGACATGATACTATATATAGAAAACACTAAAGACTCCATACAAAAACTATTAGCACTGGTAAACAAATTCAGCAATGTAGCAGGATACAAGATTAACATATAGAAACTGGTTGAATTTCTTTATACTAACAATGAAATATCAGAAAGGGAAAGTAAAAAAAGAAAATCCCTTTTAAAACTGTATCCAACAAAATAAAAATATCTATGAATAAATCTAACCAAGGAAGTAAAAGACTTAAATGCTAAGAACTACAAAACACTGATAAGGGAAACTAAATGAAAATGAAAGAGAAATGGAAAGATATCCCATGTTCTTGGATTAGAAAGATGAGTATTGCTAAAACGGCCATAGTACCCAAAGCAATCTACAAATTTAATGTGATCGCTATGATATTTTTCACATAACAAGATCAAATAATCCTAAAACTGATATGGAACCATAAAAGACCCAGAATTGCCAAAGTGGTCCTGAGGCTTTAAAAGAACTAAGCAGGAGGCACAACCCTCTCAGACTTCACACAACACTACAAAGCTACTGCAATCAAAACAGAGTGGTACTGGTATAAAAACAGACACATGGATCAATGGAACAGAATAGAGAACTGAGAAACAAGCCCACACACATATGATCTATGGTTTATAATCTTCAAGAAAGAAAGCAATAATACACAATGGAGAAAAGAGTCTCTTCAGCAAGTGGTGTTGGGAAAGTTGGACAGTCACATGTAAATCAATGACGTTAAAACACACCCTCACACCCACCACACACAAAAATAAACTCAAAATGGCTTAGACTTAAACAGAAATAAAAGCAAAAATAAACAACTGGGACCCAATTGAACTTAAAACCTTTTGGACAGCAAAAGAATCCAAAAAGAAAATGAAAAGACAACCTACAGGAGAAAATATCTGCAAATAATGTGACCGACAAGGGCTTAGCTTACAAAATATACAACTCATACAACTCAACAGTAAAAGAACCAAACAACCTGATCAAAAAATGGACAGAAGATCTAAACAGACATTTCTCCAAAGACATGCAGATGGGCCAAGAAGCACATAAGAAGATGCTCAACATTTCCAATTACCAGAGAAATGCAAATCAATATTATACTATCATTAAAAATAACACATAACAAAGTGTGGGAGAGTATGGAGAAAATGGAATCCTCCCACACTGTTGGTGGAATGTAAACTGCTGCAGCTACTATGGAGAACAGCATGGCGGTTCCTCAAAAAACTAAAGATAGAGTCACCATATGATTCAGCAACCCCACTCCTGGGCATATATCTGGACAAAGCTATAATTTGAGAAGATAAACGCACCCCAATGTTCACAGCAGCACTAATAATAGCAAAGACATGGCAATAACCTAAATGTCCACTGACAGATGAATGGATAAAAATGTGGTACATATATACAATGGAATACTACTTACTCATAAAAAAGAATGAAATAATGCCATCTGCAGCAACATGGATGAACCCAGAGATTATCATACTAAGTCAAGTCTGAGAGAGAAAGACAAATACCATATGATATCACTTATATGTGGAATCTAAAGTATAACACAAATGAATGTATCTATGAAACAGAAATAGACTCCCAGACATAGAAAATAGACTTGTGGTTGCCAAAGGGTAGGAGGGGCTAGGGAGAGCTGGATTGGGAGTTTGGGATTAGCAGATGCAAACTAATATACATATAATGGATAAACAACAGGTCCTTTTGTATAACACAGGGAACTATATTCAACATTCTGTAATAAACCATAATGGAACAGAAAAAATAGACTATGCAATTAAAAAAAAAAAAAAAAGGTGGTGTTCCCAATATGACTCAGCAGAAACGGATCTGACTAGTATCCACGAGAAGATGCAGGTTTGATCCCTGGCCTTGCTCAGTGGGTTAAGGATCTGGCATTGCCATGAACTGTGGTGTAGGTCACAGACGCTGCTCAGATCTGGTGTTGCTGTGGCAGAGGCTGGCGGCTGCAGCTCCAATTCGACCCCTAGCCTGGGAACCTCCATGTGCCGAGGGTGTGGACCTAAAAAGACTTAAAAAAAAAAAAAAATAGTACTATGGGAAACCACACAACAACAAATTGGATAACCTTGATGAAGTGGACAAATTCCTAGAAACAGAACATTTGGGAAGACTGAATCAGGAAGAAATAGTGATTTCTTGCCATCACCAGCAAGGAGATTGAATCAATCAAAAATTCTTCCAACAAAGAAAAGCCCTAGACCAGCTGGCTTCACTAATGAATTCTACCCAACATTTAAAGAAGAATCAGTACTGACCCTTAAAATCTTCCCAAAAATATGAAGAGGAGGGAACACTTCCTAACAAACCTAAATCGGCAGTATGTTTAAAGAATTAAACCCTTTGAATAATTGGGATTGATACTTTGAATGGAAGGATGGTTCAAAATATGAGAAATAAATCAATGAATACACTGAATTAACAGAATAAAGGATAAAAGCCCACATGATCCCCTCAACTGACACGGGGGGGAAAAAAAACCTAACAAAATGTAATGCCCTTTCGTGATAAAAACACTCAATAAACCAAGAGCATAAGAAAACTACCTCAATGTAATAAAAGCCATATATGAAAACCCCACACTAATATCATACTCAATGGTGAAAGACTAAAGTTTTCCTCTACAATCAGGAACAAGGATGCTTACTTTCACTACTTCTATTAACATAGTATTAAAAGTTCTAACCAGAGCAACTAGACAAGAAATAAAAGACATCCAAATTGGAAAGAGAAAGAAAATGATCTGCTGGCAGATGACAAGCTTTTATACATGGAAAACCCTACAGAATTCATGAAAAACCCTGTTAGAACTAATAAACTCAGCGAAGTTACAAAGACACAAAATTAATACATAAAAATCAGTTTCATTTCTATACACTAACAACGAATAATATGAAAAGAAATTATAGCTGAAAACTTTCCAAATCTAAAGGATACTGATATCAAGATACAGGAAGCACAGAGGGGCCCAAACAAGTTGAACCCAACAGGCCCACACCAAGATATATTATAATAAAAATGGCAAAAGTTAAAGAGAGGATTCTAAAGGCAACAAGAGAAAAGCAAAGCGTTAATTATAAGGGAACCCCCACAGGGCTATCAGCTGATTTCTCTAGAGAAACACTACAGGCCAGAAAGGGAGTGGCAAGATATATTTAAAGTGCTGAAAGGAAAAAAGTTGCAACCTGGAATACTCTATCCAGCAAGAATATCATTTAAAATAGAAGGGGAAATAGAGAATTTCTCCAACAAACAAATGCTAAAAGAGTACAGCAACAGTAAACCCATTCTAAAAGAAATACTGAAAGGTCTTCTCTAAATTTAAAAAATTTAAAAAAAAGTAAGAAGAATTAAGATGGAGGAAACCACAATTGGAAAGCAATCACTTAAATACACCAGCATACAGATCTAAACATGAAAATGTTAAAAACAAAAAACAAAAAAAGACATCAAAATCATACAATGTAGGGAAGGAAAGTAAGAAAATGTAGACTCTTTTTTTATTTTAATGATGTGTTTGAGCCTATACGACCATCAGGCTAAAGCAAGCAAATATAGGAAGGGGTTAAAGTACTTAAAAAACAGGGCAACCACAAATCAAACCAAACATTACATTCACAAAAAGTGGAAAGTATTCAAGCATAAAACAAATGGAAACCAACCAACCAAAACAAGAAAAGAAGAAAAGAGAAACAAAGAATCAGCTGGAAAACAAGGTTTAAAATGGCAATAAATACATATATATCAATAATCACCTTAAATGTCAATGGACTGAATGCTCCAATCAAAAGACACAGAGTGGCAGATTGGATAAAAAAATCCTTCAATCTGCTGTCTATAGGAAACTCTCCTTAGGGAAAAGCACACATAGATTGAAAGTGAGGGGATGGGAAAAGATATTTCATGCCAATGGTCAAGAAGAAAGCAGGAGTTGCAATACTCATATCAAACAAAATAGACTTTAAAATGAAGG
The DNA here is from genome assembly GCF_016906955.1 of Phacochoerus africanus. Taxonomy (NCBI): domain Eukaryota; kingdom Metazoa; phylum Chordata; class Mammalia; order Artiodactyla; family Suidae; genus Phacochoerus; species Phacochoerus africanus. Next base: position 156,849,287 of record NC_062551.1, on the reverse strand, counting down.
CCATAAAGAAAGACAAAAAGAGGACACTATTTAATGGTTAAAGGATCCATTCAAGAAGAGGATATTACAATCATCAATATATATGCCCCTAATATAGGAGCACCCAGATACCTACAACAACTACTAACAGACAGAAAAGGAGAAACTGATGGGAATACAATCATAGTAGGAGACTTTAACGTCCCATTCACATCAATGGACAGATCCTCTAGACAGAAAATCAGTAAGGCAACAGAGATCCTAAAGGACACAATAGAAAAGTTAGACTTTATTGACATTTTCAGAACATTACACCCAAAAAAATCAGAATATACATTCTTCTCAAGTGCACATGGAACATTCTCAAGAACTGATCACATACTGGGGCACAAAGCTAACCTCAACAAATGTAAAAGCACAGAAATTATTTCAAGTATCTTTATTGGCATGAAACTAGAAATCAACCATATGAAAAGAAATGACAAAAAACTGACTACATGGAGACTAAACAACATGCTACTAAAAAACCAATGGGTCAATGAGGAAATCAAGAAGGAAATTAAAAAATACTTCAAGACAAATGATAATGAAGACACAATCACTCAAACTTTATGGGATGCTGCAAAAGCAGTGTTCAGAGGGAAATCCATAGCAATACAGTCCTTCCTCAAAAAAGAAGAAAAATCACAAATTGACAACTTAACCTACCACCTAAATGAATTAGAAAAGGAAGAATAAACAAAACCTAAGTCAGCAGAAGGAAGAAAATCATAAAGATAAGCAAGGAAATCAATAAAATAGAGATTACAAAAACAATAGAAAAAAAATCAATAAAACCAAGAGCTGTTTCTTTGAAAAGGTAAACAAAATGGACAAACCTCTGGCTAGATTCATCAAAAAGAGAGAAAAAAACCCAAATAAACAAAATTAGAAATGAAAAAGGAGAAGTCACAACAGATACTACGGAAATACAAGAAACCATGAGAGAATACTATGAACAATTGTATGCTAACAAATTTGACAACCTAGAAGAAGTGGACAACTTTCTAGAGACTTACAGCCTACCAAAACTGAATCAAAAAGAAACAGATCAACTTAACAGACCAATCACTAGAAATGAAATTAAGTACATCATAAAAACACTCCCTACAAATAAAAGCCCAGGACCAGATGGCTTCACAGGCGAATTCTACCAAACATACAAAGAAGAACTTAAACTCATCCTCCTTGAACTTTTTCAAAATGTTGAAGAGGAGGGAACACTCCCAAATACATTGTATGAAGCCACCATCACCCTAATTCCAAAACCAGACAAAGATACCACCAAAAAAGAAAACTACAGGCCAATATCTTTGATGAATATAGATGCAAAAATTCTCAACAAAATTTTAGCCAACTGAATCCAACAACATATAAAAGAAGATCACACATCACAACCAGGTGGGATTTATCCCAGGTGCACAAGGATAGTTCAACATATGCAAATCAATCAACGTCATACACCACATTAAGAAAAGTCAAAAACCACATGATCATCTCATTAGATGCAGAAAAAGCATTTGACAAAGGCCAACATCCGTTCATGATAAAAGCTCTTAACAAAGTGGGTATAGAGGGAACATACCTTAACATAACAAAAGCCATTTGTGACACACCCACAGCAAATATAATACTCAATGGAGAAAAGCTGAAAGCGTTCCCACTAAAATCTAGAATAAGACAAGGATGCCCACTCTCACCACTGTTATTCAACATAGTACTGGAAGTCCTAGCCACAGCACTCAGACAAACAAAAGAAATAAAAGGCATCCAAATAAGAAGAGAAGAGGTAAAACTTCCACTGTATGCAGATGACATGATACTATACATAGAAAACCCCAAGGACTCAACCCAAAAACTACTTGAACTGATCAACAAATTCAGCAAAGTAGCAGGATAGAAGATTAATATTCAGAAATCAGTCGCATTTCTGTATACTAACAATGAAATGTTAGAAAAGGAATACAAAAATACAATACCTTTTAAAATTGCACCCCAAAAAATCAAATACCCGGGAATACACCTGACCAAGGAGGTAAAAACTTATATGCCGAAAACTATAAAACATTAATCAAGGAAATTAAAGAAGATGTAAAGAAATGGAAAGATATTCCATGCTCCTGGGTTGGAGAAATTAATATTATAAAAATGGCCATACTACCCAAAGCAATCTGAAGATTCAATGCAATCCCTACCAAATTACCCATGACATTTTTCACAGAACTAGAACAAACAATCCAAAAATTTATATGACACCACAAAAGACCCAGAATTGCCAAAGCAATTCAGAGGAACAAAAGCCAAGCAGGAAGCATAACTCTCCCACACTTCAGGCAATACTACAAAGCCACAGTTATCAAGACAGTGTGGTACTGGTACCAAAACAGACATACAGACCAATGGAACACAATAGAGAACCCAAAAATAAAACCTGACATCTATGGTCAATTAATCTTTGATGAGGCAAAAACATAAAATGGGAAAAAGACAGACAGTCTTTTCAGCAAGTACTGGTGGGAAACCTGGACAGCTGCATGCAAATCAATGAAACTAGAACACACCCTCACACCATGCACAAAAATAAACTCAAAATGGCTGAAAGGCTTAAATATAAGCCAATACACCATCAAACTCCTGGAAGAGAACATAGGCAAAACATTCTCTGACATCAACCTTACAAATGTTTCCTCAGTTCAGACTCCCAAAGCAACAGAAATAAAAGCAAAAATAAACCAATGGGACCTAATCAAACTGACAAGCTTTTGCACAGCAAAGGAAACCAAAAAGAAAACAAAAAGACAACTTACAGAATGGGAGAAAATAGTTTCAAATGATGCAACTGACAAGGGCTTAATCTCTAAAATATACAAACAACTTATACAACTCAAGAGCAAAAAAGCCAGAAACCCAATGGAAAAATGGGCAAAAGACCTGAACAGACATTTCCCCAAAGAGGATATACAGATAGCCAGCAGGCACATGAAAAAATGCTCAACATCCCTGATTATTAGGGAAATGCAAATCGAAACTACCATGAGATACAACTTCACACCAGCCAGAATGGCCATCATTAATAAGTCCACAAACAGCAAATGCTGGAGGGGGTGTGAAGAAAAGGGAACCCCTCCTGCACTGTTGGTGGGAATATAAGCTGGTACAACCACTATGGAAAACAGTATGGAGGTGCCTTAGAAATCTATAAATAGAACTTCCATATGACCCAGGAATCCCACTCTTGGGCATATATCTGGACAAAACTTTCCTTGAAAAAGACACATGCACCCATATGTTCACTGCAGTATTATTCACAATAGCCAAGACATGGAAACAACCCCAGTGTCCATCAACAGTGATTGGATTAGGAAGACGTGGTATGTATACACAATGGAATACTACTCAGCCATAAAAAAGAATAAAATAATGCCATTTGCAGCAACATGGATGGAACTAGAGACTCTCATACTGAGTGAAGTCAGAAAGAGAAAGACAAATACCATATGATATCACTTATATCTGTAATCTAATATATGGCATAAACAAAGCTTTCCACAGAAAAGAAAAACATGGACTTGGAGAATAGATTTGTGGTTTCCAAGGGGGAGGGGGGAGGGAGTGGGATGGATGGGGTGCTTGGGGTTAACAGATGCAGACTATTGCCTTTGGAATAGATTAGCAATGAGATCCTGCTGTGTAGCACTGGGAATTATGTCTGGTCACTTATGATGGAGCTTGATAGTGTGAGAAAAAAGAATATATACATGTATGTGTACCTGGGTCACCATGCTGTACAGCAGCAAGTTGACAGAACACTGTAAACCAGCTATAATGGAAAAAAATAAAAATCATTATATATATATATATATTTTTATTTATATATATATATATTTTTATATATATATATATATATATAAAGGGAGAATAGTCAGTGATTTCTTGGATATGACAACAAAGGCAAGACAGACAAATTGGAATTCTTTTTTTCTCTTTGTCACATCCTTGGCAGGTGGAAGTTCCCAGGCCAGGGATCAAAACCAAGCCCCAGCAGTGACAATATCGAATCCTTTACCAGTAGGCTACTGGGGAACTCCTGGAATTCTTAAAAATTAAGTATTTTTGTGTGTCGTAAGACACTATCAAGAGAGTGAAAGAAATCCCACAGAATGGGAGAAAATATATGCAAATCGTGTATCTGATAAGGGGTTAACATCCAGAATATATAAAGAATTCCTACAACCCAACAAGAACAAAAAACAGACAACCATAATTTAAAATGAGAATAAGACTCTGAATAGGCATTTTTCCAAAGAAGATATACAAATGGCCAATAAGCACATGATGAGATACTCAAAATTACTAACCATTAGGCAAATGCAAATCAAAGCCCCGAGATGCCACTTCACATCCATTCGGATAGTTACTATCAAAAGCAAACAGAAAACAGCAAGTGTTTGCAAGGACATGGAGAATACGGATCCCTTACACACCGCTGTGGGAATGTAAAATGGCACACAGCCACCGTGGAAACAGTATGGTAGGCAGTTCCTCAAAATATCAAAGAATTACCATATGACCCAGCAATTCTACTTCTGGGCATACACCCAGAAGAACTCAAAGCAGGCTCAAATTGATATCTGCATATTTATACTCATAGAAGCATTATTCATACTAGCCAAAAAGTGGAAACATTCCATCCATGGGTAAATGGAAAGCATATGATACATACATAAAAGTTAGTATTATTCGGTCCCAAATAGAAATGAAACCCCAACTCATGCTGTAACACAGATGAATGTTGAAAATACCATGCTAAGTGAAATAAGCTAGACATAAAAGGACAAATATTTATGATTCCACTTGTAGGATGTCCCTAGAACAGTCAAATTCATAGAGACAGAAGTAGAATGGTGGCCGTCAGTGCCTGGAGGGAGGAGAGAAATGAATGCGGAGTTATTGTTTAATGGGGACCGTTTCAGTTTGGGATGATGAATAAGTTCTGGAAATGCATAGCAGTGATGGTTGCACAGTAATAAATATGTACTTAATGTCATGAAATATACCCCCAAAATGGCTAAAATGGTAAATTTTGTCATATATATTTTGCTGCATTAAAAAAAAAAAAAACTAGCAAAAAAAGAAATCATGTACATGACTGCCTTTGAACTCTCTTCATGCCCTTTGTCCATTTTTCAATTTGGCTGCTGCTTTGTGATTTCTAACAGCTTTTTATACATATTGCCAAAATCAGCTTGTTGTCTATTATATACGTTACATATCTATTTAGACAGCTTAACTGACTTTTTGCTTTAAGCTGTTTTTTTTCCACATAGAAAAATCTTAAATTTTTTTTTTTTTTGTCTTTTGTCTTTTTAGGGTCACACCTGCGGCATATGGAAGTTTCCAGGCTAGGGGTGTAATAGGAGCTGTAGCCACCAGCCTCCGCCAGAGCCACAGCAACACAGAATCCGAGCCTCATCTGTGACCTACACCACAGCTCACAGCAATGCTGGATCCTTAACCCACTGAGTGAGGCCAGGGATCGAACCTGCAACCTCTTGGTTCTTAGTCAGATTCGTTAACCACTGAGCCACGACAGGAACTCTCTTAATTTTTTTTTGGTCTTTTTAGAGCCACACCTCTGGCATACGCAAGTTTCCAGGCTAGGGGTCGAATAGGAGCTATAGCCGCTAGCCTACACCACAGCCACAGCAACCTGGGATCCAAGCCACGTCTGTGACCTACACCACAGCTCACGGCAACGCGAGATTCATAATCTGCTAAGTGAGGCCAGGGATCAAATCTGCGTCCTCATGGATCTTAGATTCATTTCTGCTGAGCCATGACGGGAACTGCAGAGAATTTCAATTTTTACAGTATCTTTTAACTAATGACTCTTTACTGGGTAGGGTTTCTGTTTAGGATGCTAAAAGTTTTGAAGATGGATTGTGGAGATGGTGGCACAACAATGTGCATACACTTAATGCCACTGACTGTACACCTAAATATGGTTAAAACGTTAAATGTTCTGCTATGTGTATTTTACCACACTTAAAAAAAAAAAAAAAAAGACCAAGTTTGGGTGCTTTACATGTTAGGTGTTTGGAGTAGCTCTAACATCTCTTCCCTCTAAGGGCTCTAATTTATAAAGCATACACACAAGGAAAGTAGATACTCATTTCACATATCTCTGTGGCACCTTCTAAGCCCCAGAGCAAGGGCTCTCTGATAAAATTGAGCTGTAGAAAATGACTTAAACTTGAGGTCAGTGTGGAATCTCCAACCTCCCATCCTGGACCTACACTGGGACAGACCTGTAAGTAGGCTAGCTGAAGGAGGTAAGATGGGACCAGCAGAATGGATTTACTCAAGTCATCCTATGAGCCTGGACCGCAAGCCTTCTTCCACGTCCAGGCAAGTATAAAAGCAATAAAGAAAGCTAGAAAGATACCCCTGGACATGGAGCTGCAAAGTAGGCTGAACTAAGAAAGCGATATACAAGTGTAAGGCCAGAAGCGACATCTAGTGAATACGAGCACTGGGACCTTTACATAGTGATCTGGCTTGAATCATGCAGCCTTTCAACCTCCAGGTGAGTCCTCTTTCTTGCTGGGGTGGGTGGACCAGGTTGGATGGAGGTGGGAGTTGGGGTGGTCAAGAGGAAGAAAGCCTGGTACTGTTTCTTCCAACTCTTCTGTCCTGACTAGGGAGAAACACTGAAATGGCCTCTTTCAGGGTGCAAATGCTGGAAGAGGAAAGGAGCAATTCTGCCGTCTCTATTACACACTGTAGACGGGGCACAGTACATCAATCAGTATTCTCCTTCAGTGTGACGTGAACTTCTTCATCTTGATTACGTACCTCTGATTCACTCCTCGCATAATACTAGTTGGGGACCAGAGAGGCAGCTGAGCTGTGAGAATTACACCCAGGAGAAACTGATTTGGCTTCTGCACATCTGGATGAGCTGAAGTATCTGTCTGACTAAGAGTATACAGTTGATCACAGGCAACACGGCGAATCTGAAATTACATTTTTGTTGTTGTTGTTAAAGGAAAGCGAAGGACACCAGGGATTAGAGACTTTAATGAAGTCGGCTTTCATGGTTTAGCATCACTTAGATTATAGGGTAGACTGAGATAAATGGATGTTCAAATATGTTTTGCCCAAGTTTCACACTGCTTTCAGAAAGCCATTTCTGAACATTCACCCTCTACTCTCTATCTATATGTACATATATACATATACGTATATATGAAAATATACAAAACATTATACACATAATAAACACACATAATATTAGTTTTAAATTATTTTATTAAATAACTAAATATAGGCATTCCCACAGTGGTTCAGTGGTTAATGAACCTGACTAATATCCATGAGGATGAGGGTTTGATCCTCCCCCCAGTGGGTTAAGGATCCGGTGTTGCCATGAGCTGTGGTGTAGGTCACAAATGCGGCTCAGATCCCACACTGCTGTGGTGTAGGCCAGCAACCACAGTTCTGATTCAACCCCTAGCCTGGGAAACTCCGTATGCCATGGGGACAGCCCTAAAAAGACAAAAGATAGGAAAAAAAAAAAAAGCTAAATATATTAATTACTTAATTTATCAAAGAAGTACAAATTAAATTTTTTTTTTTTTTTGTCTTTTTGCCATTTCTTGGGCTGCTCCTGCGGTATATGGAGGTTCCCAGGCTAGGGGTCTAATTGGAGCTGTAGCTACCGGCCTACACCAGAGCCACACCAATGCAGGATCCGAGCCACATCTGCAACCTACGCCACAGCTCACGGCAATGCCAGATCCTTAACCCACTAAGCAAGGCCAGGGAGCGAACCCGCAACCTCATGGTTCCTAGTCAGATTCGTTAACCACTGCACCACAACAGGAACTCCTAAATTTAAAATATTTTTAAAACACTACAAAAAACCACAATTAATCTGCTTATGCTCTAGTTTAGCTTTCTCTTATGAAATTAAATTTTTAGTGGCAAAGGATGTATGTACAACAAATGCTGAGAGACTGCTTAAAAAAATGATTTTCCTCCAAAGTTCACGCTCTGAAGGATGCTATAAGGGTTTAAGGATTTCAATCATTAATGCCAAAGTTTACACTGAGTAAACTAGGGTTAACTAAAAACAAGTGTGGTCTAGGAACTGATTTCCCAAATTATTCTAGTACTATATTCTAGTCTCATCAATAGATTTATAATTTAATGCAAATGAAAATAAGAGAAAGCTCTTCTTGAAGTGTCTCAAAGTTAATTTTCAAGGTCAAGTAAGAAAATCAGAATTATAAAATCTAACGAGGAGTTCCCTGATGGCTCAGTGGGTTAAGGATCCAGTGCTGTCACTGCTGTGGCTCAGGTCACTGCTGTGGCACAAGTTTTATTCCTGGCCCTGGAAATTTCATATGCCATAGGCATGGACAAAAAAAATCTAATTAAAGTTCACGGTCTTTCTTGATTTTGACCAACATATTGATGCTTAATGCTAGCTGTCTTTGTCAGCTGTGGATGTTGAATACCAGCTGTAAATTCTGTTTGTTACAAGCAAATACAAGTTAATCACAGCACTAGTCTCTTAACTTTCAGGGAAATACGGAGCAGAAAGGAGGGTGACAGTTGAAATGGTCACTTTGCTTTCTGAGGGGTCTGCAGCCCCTTTGTGCGGTTTCCAGAGAGAACTAAATGCTGTCCCTTCTGTACTCCCCACAATGTCACAGGTAGCCAGAGAGCCCAGAAGACAGAGTAGGACCAAAGGGTTTTTTATAAAGAAAAAATCCTTACCTCAGCACTTGGTGATCCAAGCAGAATATCAATGATAAAATCAGCAACACAGGGCAAGTTATAGAAAGATGCTAATGATAAGAATAAGGAGAATTGGGAACAGGGGAGGAAACTAAGTTAGGAAATACATTTTTTCAAAATTTCAGAAATTGTGAATAATTTCTTAAGCTTAACTATCGTAGACATCAACTCTTCTTTTACACAGAACCAAATTTAGTACCTTCTACACCTGCCCCCATGTCTCATGCCTAAGGTGTTTAGGAGCAGGGCCACGTCTGGTCATCTTTGTACCCTCACGTTTTTGCACAACGCCTTGTTCATACCAGTTACAGAATAAACACGTCTTGCCTTGAGCTATAAAATATGAACTATAAAATGTACCTTACAACAAGCTTACAAGTGATTTTTAAAAGCCTGAAGTTATTTTTTCATCTTGATTTGAAAATATCTTTATAATCAAAACAACTGTAGGAAAATCGAACTGAGAGGATGGCATATGCTCAAAAGCATTTCATAATGACTTACACTTCTCATTCATAAGCCTTTAAAAAAGTAAATCATTTTTGGTATTATTTTATTTTTAACTTTTTCTGGATGTTTAGCTTGATATCTTACACGATGAGGTTGGATGTTATACTAAAAACATAATGATCACCAATTCTATGTATCAGGCAGTCTGAATCAGTAATAATAGTGCAGAAGAGTGCTCTCATGGGTTGGTAAAATTTTAAAGTAGAGCTGTTATGATTTCATCTCTGAATAAGTATTTATTGAGGGCCTACTACACATCTTGCAGTATTTGGGTGCTAAGGATTCAGTAGGGAACAAAAGAGACAAGAGTCTCCGTTCTTAGGAAGCTTACCATCTAGTTGGGGAGGGGATCCTGATAATAAACGTGCTATGCAGATAAACTGTACTATATGCTGTAAAGTGATGAATGATATAGAAAAAAATTAAGTAAGGGGTTTAGGTGATGTTGGGTGAGGGGAAGGTTGTGAGTCCTTTAAAAAAGGAGGAGGAAGAACATACCGGGAAGTGGGAACAGCCAGTGCAAGGGCCCTGAGGCAGGAATGTGCCTGCAGTGTCATCTTGGGGAGCAGCCAGGAAGCCAGGGTGGCTGAAGCAGTGAGTGAGGGGGAGCGGAGGGCGGAGAAGGTGAAGGCACAGAGGTATCACAGGGGTGGACTGTCTCAGGTGTCCAAGGCCGTAACAGAAATCTGGCTTTCACTCAGTGTGAACTGAGAGGCCACTGCAGGGTTTTCAACGGAGGAGTGATACAATCTGACTTACATTTTAGAAGGTCCACTCTGGTTACTGTGTGGAGAGTAAACTGCAAGGGTAGAAGCAGGGAGATTAGTTAGGGCGCTACTGCTGTCATCCAAGAGACGGTGGATCAGAGGGTAATTAACAGCGAAGGAAGTCTAAGGGGTGGAATCTAGGCATAGTGTGAAGAAGGCAGTGCTGACAGATTAGAAGTAGGGTGTGAAAAAAAGGAATCAAGAATGACTCGAAGGTTTTTGGCCAGAGCAACTGAAAGAATGAAATTGCTATTAACTGATGGCAATTACCTTGGGCAGTATGGGCCGGGCCAGTAGTTCAGTTGTGGACATGTTAGGTTTGGGAAGTCTATCTGACGTCTAAGTGGAGACAGGAGGGGAGTGGTTCAGGCTCAGAGCCAAATTTAGGTGTCATCAGCATACAGGGAGAATTTTGGGCTGAGAACGTGGCAGAATGAGTGTAGACGGGGAGAGATGTGATGAGGGACTGAGCCCTAGGGTGCCTAATGTTAAAAGTGTGATTAGCAATAGCCAGAGTTTGCCAAAGCCAACAATAAAGACAAAAGGGCAAATTTTAAGTTTCATAATTTTTAATACTGGAGTCATTATCAGCTTATGAATTGATTAATTCTATTTCTGTAGTTTATGAGTCATTATCAGCTTATGAATTGATTAATTCTATTTCTGTAGTTTATGACCTATAAATTTGAGTTGTGTTAATTCCTCAACTAGATGGTAAGTTCCTGGAGAGCAGACATACTGCTCTGGTACCATCTACCATGGAGCGCAGTATAGAGAAGGGTGCTCAATAAATACTTGTGCAGAACTTGAGTATCTAGCACTTTTCTGACCTATTCCACATGCCAACTCCCCCCCGCCCATTTCTATTAATATGACCTCATCTATGAAGCGATATATAAAAAAAATTCCCAACAAAAACCTAGCATTTCCCTAAAAGAAAGGAATCACAAGTAAGCCTCCTGCATACCCAGTTGCTGGCTACGAAGCTGCAGGCACGTCACAAGAAGAGACAAGGCCTCTCCGGCAATCAGTGAGTCTTTGGTGGACACGGACTGTTGTCGCACACAGATGCCTGCGTGCAGGGCTACTGGATCGCCTTCACTTCCAGAGCTGCAATTGCTTCCTGGAAACAAGCAGGCAGAAGGTTACTGTGGCTCTTCTGTAATCCTCCAGGGAAAGTAAAGAGTGCAAGAAGCTTGGGTCTAAGAAATAAGCTAGACCTAATCACTTTATTTGACCTCCATTGCTTTGCACTCAAAAATGTGTTTATGAGGCAAAACTAGTTTCAGGTGATAGAAGAAGGAAGAGTGCAATTCTGGAGGCAGTAATATTCTGGAATATCAGCAATTTTCCTTATCTTGATCCAGATGGGTTATACATATGTTAAAAACCCTAAAAATCCTGTACATTTAACATTTCTGCACTCTATTATATATACACAGCATCCTTTAAAAACTTGTTTATTACTGAGGTATATACACACACATAGATTGAGCAGGGAAACTAAATGAACCTGAGAAATAAAGCCATTCATAAAGGCCTATTAGAAAATAACAGGCCACCGTGGAACCCGACCAGCATCCATGAGGATTCGAGTTCAAGCTCTGGCCTCGCTCAGTGGGTCAAGGATCTGGCATGCCATGAGCTGTGGTGTGGGTCACAGGTGAGGCTCTGACCCTGCGTTGCTGTGGCTGTGGCACAGGCCAGTAGCTGCAGCTCTGATTCAGCCCCTAAGCTGGGAACTTTCATATGCCACTCATGAGGCCCTAAAAAGCAAAGAAAATAACAGGCCAAACCAAGAAAATGCCTTTTCCAGGTACAACTTCTACATGAATTTTTATTACAGTCATAATTATTGGCCTCATGACACTTTCATGCTCAGCAAGAGCATGCTTGGTTTCTCTACTTACTCTGCGTTTATAAGTGCTTTTTTCTCTTAGATGAAGTATGATGTGCAAATCCTGTGTTTTGCTTCATGAGTTTTTATGCACGCTCAAAAGCAAAGAAAAGGCTTTCTCCTTTTTGTGACTCTGAACAACTAATACCATGATTCTCAGAGCTATTTCTTATAAATGTTCTAATTACTTTATCCTTTTTTATCAGTACCTGAGCTGCTGAGTCTGTTTCGAATTCCAGCAGGAAATAGAGAATTACTTTCTTTAATTGGCTGGCTACTCCCAACGAGATCAAGCCGTCCAGCAGCTGCAGCCCATGATAATCTCATGAAACAAGCCACGGTCGACGTGAAATCACTGACTTCCATTGTCTAAGGAAGTATGGAAAGAGTGTTATGAGAAAAGGTAGTACCTGAACACATTCCACTGACTATAACCTCCCCCTGGTCTTAGTTTAGTGAGACTTGTTTCCCTCCACGATCATGCTTCAAGTTCAGACTTTCATTATCCCTCTGCTACTTGTCATACAGACTCCGAGCTCCATGCTCTGGCTTTAAATTACCAAAAAGACCAAAACAACAACAACAACAAAAAAAAAAACTTACCCATCACCAGTTTTGTTTTTACCATTTTCCCTCTTCCACATGCCGCACGCTGGCCTGTGCGACCTCCCACACAGGCTTTGGTTCTGTCTACGGCTCACAGCCTCCCTTCTGCCTGAACAACTCTCCTCTCTCCCACTCTCCATACTAATCTCTATATCGAATCTCTATTCCTAAAGGCCCAGCTCAAATTCCACCTCCTACATAAACGCATCCACGATGGACTCACGTGAAGATAATCACTCCACTTCCTCTCAAAGACTGCAGAATGTTTTGTCTCTGAAATTCTAACACTTGATATTTTCTACCCAAATTGCAGTTACTTCTGCATCATCGATCTCTTTCTTACTCACCATAAACTCCTTGAAGGCGATATTCACATCAGTCATTTTCACGCCCGCACAGCTCCCCCCCCCCCCAAATGGTGCCTTCCAAAGAGGCACTTCCTATGTCTCGAGTCCATAGATGACTTACTTGTATTGCGACCCGTGCGGCAGGGATGATTTCCTCAACCCTGATGGAAGACCTGTCAGACACTGACAGCTGTCGGTAGGATGACTTCTCTGGGGTACCACACAAGGACATCTGCCTGCTTGTCTGCCGGCTGACATTTCGGAATGGGCGGGAAGAAAGTGCTTCTATGCCGTCTTTGGCAAGATCTTCATCTAATAATGTCGGCAACGTTTGTCCCACAAGTAAAAATCTTAAAACAAAGTAATAAAGCTAGGCTTAGGCTAGGTCATTTCACACTATTTAAAATGATGGGATCTGGAAGAAAAAGTCAAGCATTGCCTTCTGAGACTGACGAAATTTTACATACCTTGCGAGCTGCAGACAGATGGAATAAACACCTTGCCTTGTTTCATAGTCTACTTCTGATGGGATGGAATCCCTCTGCATGACATTTACAACCAAACTTCAAAGAAAAGAAGAAGAAAAGGCAGGATATTAAACACTTCTATTTCTTTTATAGGAAATTTTCTGTAAATTATTTAATTGCTTATGCATGTTACCAGTTACTTAAAATTCCTATAAGATCCTTACATATAAATGGGTCAGATATATTTCTATCACAATGATTTCTTCTGGTACGTATGACACTAAATGGTCCATTTAGAATTAGACTCTTAGCTTAGACAAAAAGGTAACCAACACAGTGTTTGGATAGTTCTAAGCAGTTTCAGTTCACTAGTCAACTGCTATCTTGGTACTAGTAGATGGTCCATTCAAAAAACTATCCAGAAATGGGGTATTTTATAAACCTTCTTTTTATTTTTTTATTTTATTTTTTTTTGTCTTTTTGCCTTTTCTAGGGCTGTTCCCATGGCATATGGAGGTTCCCAGGCTAGGGGTCGAATCGGAGCTGTAGCTGCCAGCCTACACCAGAGCCACAGCAACGCGGGATCTGAGCCACGTCTGCACCTACACCACAGCTCACGGCAACGCTGGATCCTTAACCCACTGAGCAAGGCCATGGACTGAACCCGAAACCTCATAGTTCCTAGTCGGATTTGTTAACCACTGAGCCACGACGGGAACTCCCAAGCTTCTTTTTTAAATCTATCACAATCTGTATTACTGAGAAAGCTTCCCAACTGTTCTTCCTGCTTCCACTCTTGATGCTTCACCTCCACAATCTATTCTCAAAAGATCAACCAGAGCAATCCTTTAGAAATGGAGGTCAGACTATGGAATTCCTCCTTTGCACAAAATCCTCCCACAGATTCCTCCTTCCTATGGAGAAAAATGGGAGTCTTCACAGTAGCCAACAAGACCCTGCAGAGCCCGACCTCTGGTATCTCTGTAACTACATGCGCCCCACCCTGCCTACCTCATTTGGCCCCAACCACATTGGCCCCTGCTGGGCTCCTCAGGCACCAGGTCCTTCCCACACAGGGGCTCACACTGGCTGCTCCCCTGGAAGGCAGCTATGCCCACCACACACCACCGACGCTCACCTGGCTGCTCCTCTGGACAGCTTCCCTCCCCACACCTCCAGATCTTGCTTCCTCACCTCCTTCAGATCTTTGTAAAACGTCACCCCATTGATGAAGATTTCCCCAATCATGCTACCACGTATCAAACCCTCTCCACCCCCTATTCCTTGTCTTACTTTTCTCAAGAGTGCTTCTCACCACCTGACATACATTTTTACTTCTCTGTTTATTGTTCTGTCTTCCCCTCTAGTCTGTAAGCTTCAGGAGGACATGGATTTTTGGGGCATCTGTTCACTGCTTTATCCCAGTGGTTAGAGCAATGCCTGGCACATACGTTAACCAACATTAGACAATAAGGCAGAAATCAAAAATGCCTTTATTAGCATAGCTGGCTGAGCAATCTGAAATGTGTTTTTACCTTCTAGTTCCATTCCTCCGCGTCTCATTCCCTTTATCTCCTCAAGGTCTCACCCATCTTCCCTTCCCCTGAAGGCCTCCAAACGGGAATTCCCTCAATGACCCTCCGCTCAAGCTTCAGGTGGGTCTTCATTCCTTCCTTCCTCAGAGGAAAGGGCACGCCTACCTCCTTCTAGAGCAAATCTCCTTCCAACTGCAGAACTCAACCCCATTGGCGGATGAACTCCTTTTCTTTCACTTTCACGCTTTTCCTTTTCACTGGCCCCTTTTCGTCAGCTTACAATGAGAACCCAGGCTTTTACAAGTTAAAATCAAGTCAGAAAAGCAAACCTTTCCCTTTCTATAATTCAAACTCCTGTCACCCCCTTCTCCTCTCTCATCAGAAAGCTGAGATTTCTACTTACTGGTTCTACTTCCCATCCTTACTCTTGTCACTCAGCACCTGGCCCCCTGCTCATGCCTGAGGCTTTACTTACACACCGATGCCTCCCCAAACCCCTGGCGCCATTCTCCACTTCTTTCGAGAGCATCAAGTCCAAACAATCACTTCACATGACTCGCAGGGACCTCATATGCAGGCAAATTCATTCCTCTTGACTTTCGCAGCTCCCTTCATCTCGTTCTGTCTTTATTTCCCAGATGGACTAAAGAGTCACCATTCGCTCAGTCTACCAAGCTAGTAATCACAGGGCCATGTTATAAATGGTCCTGCTCTACATGCAGTCATAACAACGAGCCTATGTCACCTTATAAATGCCCTTCTACCACTGTCCCAAACTTAGAACCTGTCGTCTCTTCTCTGGAACACTGTCATAGCTCTTAAGGGTTCTCTCTGCTCTGGTCTCTCCCGCTTCTATTCATCTTCTCCACTACAGCCAGAGCAACCGCTCGGGTGACTCCTGGCTTAGATACCTCCTGTTTTTCCATGGTCTACAAGCTAAGTGTTGAAATTCAACGTGGCCCCTCTTCACACACTTATCACCAGGTAACAGTAGATCCCAAGACAGCCTATGCGCTTTTGTGCTGCCACTCTTCCCTACCCACCTGCGGTTTGAGTGCCCTTCCCCCCCATTCACCCGAGGAAGGGCTGCATTTCTCAAAGCCCAGCTCAAACGTCACTTTCTGGGAAGCATTTCCTCATCTTATTATCTAGCAAATCTAATCATTTAAACCACTGTTTCTTCCCTATCCCTCTCCCCTGTCCCTCACCCTCCCTATAAAGCACCTTTTATTGGCCTCTGTTTTGATACTTAGAAAAATTGCTATTCTTTGTTAAACTATGAGCCTCTCAGGGACAGGGGTAATACCTGATTTATCTTTGCAGCCCCAGCACTAAGGCCTCGCACAACACGGATGACTGGGAATCATCCACCTTATCTCAAACTGATGTGAGAACGAACAGAAACAGTATAGGCTCCTCTGCTCTACTCTTCTCAAGAATTTCCCCCACTCCTGAGGGGAAGGAACATAGGTCTGCCCATTCCTCAAATAATCAAAACTCATAAAATGACTTAAAATATTCCAAAGACTGAAACATCAGGCCTTCTTGTTACGAGTCTCATAATGCTTAGCATAACACCTTGTAGGAATAAGCGAGACTCGGCAGGGGAAATTAACTAAAATAACTAGATTCATTTTTTCCAATTCATATAACATATCCAAACTCTAACCTCAAACCTCCCGCTTTGAGGAAATTCTCACAGAAGGATTTTGCACAATTTCTTGCCATGTCATCATCAGCTGTTGGCATGAGTTTGGAGCTTAGAACCTTGGAAAAAGATAAGCACAATTAATCATCTGAACATTTCCAGCAGAAATTACTCCTTTATACTAAGTAAAGCAATCAGACAACTTGAGTCAGAATCTCTTTAAATGTTGTTTTGTTTTTTTCTGTTCACCCCCCACCCCCAGTGGTATAAGGAGGCTGATGTTTCATGAATAAAATAACCATGTTTTCCAAGGACTACTTAATTAGCAGGAAAAAAAAAAATCTGTTTTTAAAAGTACTGGTGTGCTCTTCTTTTCATGAAGAACAAATGTGAATATTCCAGGTTCCCAGGCTTAGATAAGAGCAGGTAACATGTGCTATGCTGATACATTTTTAGAAAAAGTATATACTAAGGTTTTCATAAAACGGGCCATTTATTATAAATGCTAGATGAGTTCCCAGATGATGTTCTAACTCCTATTTACTAAGCACCCATCTACAAGGTCCTAGGCATAAGATGAGGTGTTGACATGCATTATCTCTTCATTTCACTATGCATGGTACAAATATTTTACTCTGTAAGTAAGGACTGAGACCTGAGAGGTTAAGTGACCTCCCACCCAAGGTCACATAGTTAGAATTCAAATCCAGATGTGTCTCACTCTCAAGTCCATATACCTGCTACGATACTGCAATACTTACCTAGTAAGTAACAGATGCTTAAGGTGCTTAGGACAAGCACTGCAAAACAGTGCCTAGAAAACAATTGCTTACTTAGTTATGATTTTAAAATTTTTTATAAAGCTCACCACCTCAGTTTCCCCCAGGGTTTTTTTGTGTTTTTTTTTGTCTTTTTGTCATTTCTTGGGCCGCTCCCAAGGCATATGGAGGTTCCTAGGCTAGGGGTCTAATTAGAGCTGTAGACGCCAGCCTATGCCAGAGCCACACCAACGCAGGATCCAAGCCATGTCTGCGACCTACACCACAGCTCATGGCAACATCGGATCGTTAACCCACTGAGCAAGGGCAGGGACCGAACCCGCAACCTCATGGTTCCAAGTCGGATTTGTTAACCACTGCGCCATGACGGGAATTCCTCCCTAAGGTTTTAATTCCCTTAGATTTAATTCAAGATTCTTTTCTATTAAAAAAAAAATCTACTTCTACAAACTGATGAATTTTAAAAGATTAGATTTTTTAATGTAGTATTTTTTTTTAAGATGCTTTCTTCCTAAGTGGTTCTTTGGGAAACAGGCTCATGAGCCCTGGATCCTGGGCATCACACGGGAGAACAGGAACCCTCTGTTATTTTAATCCTTCCTAGAGTCCAGAGCCACATGCACAAATTCCCTATGCTAAATGGACAACAATTCAGTGCAGATGGAAGGTTTCTCCAAAGGAAGGGGCACTTGGGATACCCACTTTGAAGTTTCCTAGTAGGCAACCTAAGTTAAAGATCAAAATGCAAGGACATTAACCTTTCAGATAACAGTAAAAATAAGTGCTTTGGGAGTATTAGGTTTTCTACATTTTTGTTTTGTTTTGTTTTGTTTTGTTTGTTTGTTTGTTTGTTTTTTGTCTTTTTGTCTTTTGTTGTTGTTGTTGCTATTTCTTGGGCCGCTCCCGCGGCATATGGAGGTTCCCAGGCTAGGGGTTGAATCGGAGCTGTAGCCACCGGCCTACGCCAGAGCCACAGCAACGCGGGATCCGAGCCTCGTCTGCAACCTACACCACAGCTCACGGCAACGCCGGATCCTTAACCCACTGAGCAAGGGCAGGGACCGAACCCGCAACCTCATGGTTCCTAGTCGGATTCGTTAACCACTGCGCCACGACAGGAACTCCTACATTTTTTTATGTAAAGCAAAAGACAACCTCTCAGACGAATTCCCAGTTAATCAGAAAGGCTAAAATTATACTGGAAGTGTTTCAGTATATAGACTTTTGGCTCCAAGATAGTACAATCTAGGTAGCTGATGACAAGCTAGACCATTCAGATTCTCTGGGTGCTCTCAAATGTGGGTGTTAAGATTTATACCTTAACTTTTTGAGACAATCATTCAAAAAACAAAGGCCAAATCTGACAGTAATTGCAAAATGCAAATTTTATTTTATTTTTTGCTTTTTTTAAATTTAGGGCTGCACCCGCAGCATGTGGAGGTTCCCGGGCTAGGGCTCGAATTGTAGCTGTAGCCACCAGCCCACGCCACAGCTACAGCCATAGCCACAGCAACGTGGGATCCAAGCTGTGTCTGCAACCTATACCACAGCTTACGGCAACACCAGATCCTTAACCCACTGAGCAAAGCCAGGGATCGAACCCGCCATCTTCATGGATCCTAGTTGGGTTTGTTAACCACTGAGCCACGAAGGGAACTCCCAAAATGCAAATTTTATATGTTAGAATAAACAAAAATTTCTAGGTAATTTTCCATTTTAGAATACTGCATGTATCTCAGGTGAGATAAGGATATACCTTATTTTTAAAATATTTGCTAAATATTTTCTCCTTTTCAACTCAACACATGTTTTCACAAGAATGATTATTTTAAGGTAAATGTGAAATGTTATCAGAGCTCCACCACATAAACAATGAAGCATTAAAATGAATTTAATTTTATACCCCAAATTGGGCTGTCAGACGAAATAAAACTTGAAAAAACTGCCCAAGCATATACCCTCTTACCAGTTGTGATCTCTGATATGGTTCAAAACCCACTGAAGATAAATAGCAACTGGATAATTAAGGGTGCTTAGGCACTTATCTAGATTCCTTAAGAGATTACTGGATAGAACATCTCAGGGCAAAGCAAAATAATTCCGGGCTTTATTTCCCCCAGAACTTAAGTGGCGTGAGGATCTGGCTCCTCACCCTCCAAGAGTGAGGTTCTTTTCCACCGGCCACTCTAAACGTTGCCTTGCTACTGCTTCAGTTTTAGGACGCCCCTGTCTTACCCATAAAATCTTGAAGCAATTATTTGTTTTTTCAACTCTGACCCTTCAAATACCACAAAGACTTGTAGACAGTACACAATTAGTAAATGTTTGCTGAACTAAATCGACAAGTTTAAAGCTACTATCAGGAAGGAAAGTAACAGAACCACTCTTTTGCTCAAATTCTTTCAATAGCTTTTTTTTTAAAACCCTTGAAATAATAATGTTAATATGCCTCCTGATAAACTCCTTATAAAGCTTCATTAATGGCAACAGATTACACCAGCTTTTTGAAAAGTCAGGATGCATTTAATGATAAGAAAGCTGAGGATTAGTAATTGATATTATATAGACTTGCAAAACTTCCAGAGGAAGTTAATGACACATTATAATACATAAGGCTTCCTAATTATTTATTTACATGCTATTTTGCAAGTATAAAAATATACATAGGTAAAATCTGAAAAAAAACAAATCCTGCATTTGCAAAGGCCAAAACAACAAAATACTTCAATTTATATTCAATTTTTCACTCTCTTTTTTTTCTGCTGCACCCGTGGCATACAGAAGCTCCTGGGCCAAGGATAGAATCTGATTTAATTTATGTCACAGATGTGGCAACGCAGGGTCCTTAACACACAGCACTGGGCCAGGGATCGAACCGGCAATGCCACAGAGACAAGCCAGATCATTAACCCACTGGGCCACAGCAGAAACTCTCAATTTTTTACCTTTTTTAAGACTAATTTTTTTTTAACAGACAATCCAATATAGAAACCTATTTACTTATTTCTCGTATCTGAAACCATGAATTTTTAGACCAAAAATGAATCTGTTAAAATGAAATGAAGAGAAATTGGGTTTCTTACTTCTAAGTTGTAGAGCACTCTGAAGGTGGACATTCCTGGAGCGAAAGATCGAAACAGACTTTCTAAAATTGAACTGGCGCTTGGCTGATGCTGTTGCTTGGAAGAGAGGGATGGAGATTTTGAAGACTGAGAAGTTGTTTCAGACAGCAATGTTTTCTAAATTCAAAAGAATAAAGAAAGGAATGTATGTCTCAAAAGCACAAATTAAAGAGAAACAGATACCACTACATATTCTAATACTATTTTCTGCTCTAACACAAACCAACGACACTTTCTAGAAATTAACGTCAAAACCACATCACTCTGTAATTATTAACAAAACACTGAAGTCCATCACACAGACTTCAAGTGCTCAGCAGCCCTCCAATCCTACAGGAAAGCTTCTGGGATTGTATTCTAAGCAACACTAGCGAGGTCTGTTTTTCTGTTTTTAAAATTCCTATTACTGCTAAGACTGATAATTATATTCTAAGATTGTAGAGTAGTAGTTGTGAGAATTTTTTGAGTTAGTACCAGCAATATGTTTTATTATTACATTAGTTCTCATCTCCTTCATATTAATATATAAGCTGTATATAAGATTATGATCTGATCTAAATAAACTATAATCACCAAAATATAAAATTCATAACTTAGCTCTAACAACTGTTTTAAATGAATTCTGAGAACACAATAAAACAATATTATAGATAAAATACAATTTCATCATATAAATAAAATTCTGAAGGAAGAAGATTCTAAAAATGAAACAAAATGAACTTTAAAAGTCAACTGTGAAAACAACTAAATAATAACTCATTTATGTAAGTAACTTAAATATATGCAACAATCATATTCATGATAGACGAAAAACATTTCAGTTGAATCAGAGCTAGAGTCTGACCCTAGACAAGGCACTTCATCACTCTGAGCCTTGGTTTCCAATATAAACATGAAGGACGTGGAAATAGATGCTATTAAAGGCTCTTCTGTTTCTAAAACTTGACGTCATTTTGACTAAAGATAATTTAAAAGCCAATGGGAAGTTCTTTTTTTTTTTTTTTGCTTTTTAGGGCTGCATCCATGGCATATGGAGGTTCCCAGGCTAGGGGTCGAATCGGAGCTACTGCTTGCTGGCCTACACCACAGACACAGCAATGCCAGATCCGAGCCGAGTCTGTGACCTACACTGCAACTCATGGCAACACCGGATCCTTACTCCACTGAGTGAGGCCAGGGATCCAGCCCTCAACCTCGTGGTTCCCAGTCACATTCATTTCCGCTGGGCCACCACGGAAGCTCCAGGAAGTTCTGATTTCCATTTACAACAAAGATACTTTTCCTAGCGAAAAAAACTGTCATGGGAAAGTTGATGTCGTATGACCTTGATGTCCTATCATGTTGGATTTTCACTGAGTTATGATATAAAATCTCCGTACCTATTAATTAACTATCCAAGATACTCATACCTTTCTTCCTAAAGAATCAAGTTGATCAAGGGCTTCCTGAATGGCTGGATCAGTGGGTATCAAGAGCAGAAGCTTTCGTACTCGTAGAGTTATTCTGAAATTTTTCAAAGACAAAATTTTTTCACATAAGCTACAGTTTCAGAAACAAAGTCATTTAGTATGGGATGTGAAAATTCACTTGGTTCCCTAATTTTAATAATTTTCTCTCTTTCGAACTTCATAAGTACTGATGTTTACCTTGGCTCCTCCAGATTGGCCAGCTGGTAAAGCATGTCAAATACATTACACACAAGTGCCATCACAACACCAGGGAGAGACTTCTCCTGAGGGAGAGAGCAAAACATACATACAAATGTACAAAAGAATTTTCTCCTTTTCTAATCAAAGGCACAAACAATGAAATGACTAGTTCTTAGAGACTGGCCACTACAAAGCTGCTGCTCACTGGACTGGCGATCTCAGAGGGGCTCACCGACTAGGCCTGTAGGTCCCAGGAAAGAATCTGGCTCTTACTCTGAGATGGGAGCTGCCGGAGTGGTGCAGCTGAGAAGCAGCACAATCTGACTTCTGTTTTAAAATATCAAGGGCTGCTGGGTGCTATAGAGAGAAGAGACTAAAGGGATATAAGAGCAGAAGCCCTGAGACCAGTTAGAAAACTCCTGAAACTCTCCAAGTGATGGATGATGGGTCTCTGGACTGGTGTGGAAGCTGAGAAAAGTAGCTAAATTCTAAATGTATTCTAAAGGTAGAGTCAAGACTCTGCTGATGGATATGGGTATGAGAGAAAGAAGGGACCCAAGGATTCTGGCATGAGCAACTAGAAGAATGGAGACGCCATTATCTGAAACAGGGCAAGACTGTGGGATGAAGAGGTTTGGGGTAGGGGTCAGGTGGTGGGAAAGGAGATGTCCGTTCTGGATGTTATTAGGACTGAGGTGCCTATTATACATTTAAGAGGAGATGCTGAGTAAGTAGTTGGTTCCATGTCTCTAGACTTTGAGCTAAAGATAAAAACTAGGGAGTTATCAATGTACATACTATATATGAAGTTTTGAAACTGGACGAGATTCCTAAGGGAATGGATGCAGACAGAGCAGAGGCCAAAGGACCGAGGCAGGGAAGTCTCTGTATACAGATCAAGGAGAGGAAGAGGAAGCAGCAGGGGAGACCAAAGAGGAAGAGCCGGAGGGAGAAGAAAGCCAGGCAAGAGCTGAAAGTCAAATGGAGAAAGTATTTCAAGGGGAAGCAATCACATGCATCAACCTGCTGAAATGTCACGAGGATGAGGACTGAGAGGTGGACATGACAGGTTACCCTGCAAAGGGCCTCTTTTCCAGACCCAAGATGGAGTTGCCGTCGTGGCGCAGTGGTTAACGAATCTGAGTAGGAACCAAGAGGTTGCAGGTTCCATCCTTGGCCTTGGGTTAAGGCCACAGCATACAGAAGTTCCTAGGCTAGGGGTCGAATCAGAGCTGGCCTATGCCACAGCCACAGCCACCTGTGACCTACCCACAGCTCACAGAAACACTGGATCCTTAATCTGCTGAGTGGGGCCAGGGATCGAACCCACATCCTCATGGATATTAGCCGGGTTGTTACTGTTGATCCACAATGACAACTCCGAAAAAAGAATTTTTAAAAAACAGTAGAAATAGCACAGCACGTGTGAATGCTAATAAGAATGACCCGGTAGGGGAAGATCAACGCATCAATGAAGAGAGAGGTATGAGAGGAGCAGCAAGGGGTGGCCAGAATCTTCAGAGATTCTGTGGTTCAGAAGAATGAGAGATGACATAGCTTCTTCTGCCAACTGAATCCCAGCATTTCTCAGTGATATAGTTCTCAAGACTCAGGACGTGTCTGAGAAAAAAGGATATAATCAGCCAAAGCTATAGGAGCTGAAGGCACGACTCGGATTGCTACGTTCTTGTTTTGAAGTGAACTGTATGACTCAATACCTGCTCCATGGCATACGATGAACTAAATACCCCGCTGCTGCTGCTGCTGGAGCTGGTTGAGGAATCTGCAGAGCTCCCAGATGGGGTCCCACTGCCTGAGGTCTTTACCGTGAGGATTTGTTCATCAGAAAAGCCCAGTTGGTGGAGTAGCTTTTGATCTTTATTCACTGTCAGCTGCCAAAAAAAAGTGGTTTCTTAATTATTGAGAGGGAAAGGAAGAGGAATATACTGCCAGTAGACAAAAATGCCACAAAATGCTAATTCACACCCACCAGACTATCATTTGTAAATATCTGTATACTATCCACTGGAGAGCACAACTGCTTGGCTATCTTCCACCGGACACTCCCTATGGTTTCATTACTGTGAGCCTGTAAAATGAAATTAAACACTACTGTCAGGAATTCGCTTACTTATTCATCTAAACAACTACAAGTGAACATCTACTAGGTACTGGGCACTGTTGGAGAAGCCTGGGAACACAGCAGAGAATCCAAAGACAAGCATCCCCGCCCTTGTGAGAAGTTCCTCCGCTGTGATTATACGTCCTGTTCCATACTCCATTCCTTCCCCATCACGCATGGAATAAAACCTTACGTCCCCCTTCCACTGCAGTGTCTTCTACCTCTCACTGTATGCTAGCCATGCCCACCACCTTCCCTATCTCTGAACAAGTCAAACCTCCCCCCACCTCAGGATCTTTGTACCTGCTGCTTCTTTGGCTTGGAACCCTCTTCCTAAGAAATGGCTTACTCTGTCCCTTCATTCAGGTCCCTAATCAAATGTGACCACCTCAAAGACCTTCCCTGTCCATCCCGATCTAAAATAAGTCATTTACCTTTCACTTCAGGCCTTTATTCTGAATTTGTTTACCAAAGAGCTTTTAGAATAGTCATTCATGCAGCTGTCTCAATCCACAGTGTCCTTATGAAAATAACAAGACAATATGGAAATGGCTCCAGAGCTTATTGTAAACCCACCTCTACAGTGAAGGTATCTTTGGTAGACTCATAAGTAACATTAAGAGTTAAAAGATGTCCATGAAATGAGGCCCCATGAGGTAGAATAGTTCGTGGAACAGTGTAAAAATCCTTGAAAAAGAACAGCAAGTTAAACAAGTAAGACGCACAGCATCACCAATAAACACCTCAAAAATACACTCCTGACACATTGAGACCAGCTACAGGATGACAAGCTGCTTTAAAAAGGAGATGCTTACCTCTATAGTGATCACATAGCGTTCTGCCAGAAGCAGCAATCTTTCAATTATTACAAGTTTAGTGGATCTATGGATGAAAAAAAAAGACAACACTTTTTTTTCAACATACTTGAAATGAATGGCTGACTTGAGCACAATTTCAGTCTGTTTCACAAAACCACAATCACAGTTAGCCCTTCCTGGTCAAAGACTAAAATTTGCAAATACTAAACTTCTCTTCAGACAAGGGGGAGGTACCTCAAGCCGGTGACAGCTGTCACACAGATGGAAGAAGAGGGGAGAAACCTAGCCCTCCCTAGGTTTTCTTCCCTTTTTCTTTCTTCTTCTTTTTCTTTTTTTAAACAGTTGTTTCATAAACAGAGGACCTAGGTCTCCAGGCTTATGTGTCTATCAACCAACCAAGAAGGAACAATCAGTGAGTTTGAATCTCAGAATCTTATGACTAAAATATGCCACATAATTCCGTAGACACACAGGATCTGACAAAATTCTGAACATCCTGAAATTTAGAAGACAAATGCAAATCATTTGGTATGCCACAAATAAGAATGGCTGTTTGTTTTAATTTGCCTAAGAATGAGGCAGAAGAGAAGGACCAAAAACTTGTTCATCTGGTTTAAGTGAATACTCTGTAGAGGTAGAACAAACAATGTAAGAACTTGTTATCCCGAGGGTTTTCAAAGTACTTAAGAAATCAATACACATCAAGAGCCGTAACTATCTCTGGAATAGAAAACACACAGTAAGGAAGTATGGAGCTTTAAGAGACTTTGAAAATGAGACCTGAGGGCTCTCTTGGTCAGACTTAAGGACACTTACTTATCATCTGAAATAAAAGGACTTCAACTTTCAGCAACTTAACACAGCCCCAGCTTCACACGTTACTGAACACTCCCTGTATGAACACTGACAGATGGAAATCCAAGTGCCTTTAATTTAAACATCCACTATTCCAGAGCATCTAAGATTTCATATAGGCCTATTTCAAATCTAGAAAGCTTTCAGGTTGTCGAACAAGTCTGGTATGCTGATTAGCAGTATTGGAAATTTCACTTTAAAAAGAGTTGGTTAAACACTTAACAGTTCTGAATTCTTTCAGAACTAGAATGGGCAGGAACTAGAATATTCAGATATTCAGAGGCAAAGTCTTCAGGAAATACTTGAGTGCTATGAGAAGCGAATTATTGAGAGAACTGTTTTAATTATGCCTTGAGTTATGAGTTAAATCACAAATAGCACTGCCAAACACTGTACAAATGAGAGAATAACGCCTCCTCTCTTAAGCTGGAGCAATTACTGTCACTGAAAAGTTCTTTTAAGACTGATGAATGAGATAACTACAATGAACTGGTTACAAGGCAATATTCTTAGTGACTCTGTTTAGAGTTTATAAAGAGAAAATTTAACAACTATCATGTGGGAGTTCCCGTCAGGGCACAGCACAAACGAATTGACTAGGAACCATGAGGTTCCAGGTTCCATCCTCGGCTTTGCTGAGTGGGTTAAGGATCTGGCATTGCCTTGAGCTGTGGTGTAGGTCACAGATGTGGCTCAGATCCCGAGTTGCTGTGGCTGTGGTGTAAGCCGGCAGCTGTACCTTCAATTTAACCCCTAGCCTGGGAACCTCCATATGCCATGGCTGCAGCCCTAAAAAGCAAAACAACCCCCCCCCCAAATTATCATGTGGTTTGTTCTATAATAATCAAATATGAAATGATTCAGGATAAAAAGCATTTTAAAAGGCAAAGAAAAACATACTTCTTTAAATAAATAATTTTTTTTTTTTTTTTTGCCACACCTACAGCATGTGGAAGTTCCTAGGCTGTAGGGATCAAACCTATGCCACAGCAGCAACAATCCAAGCCAGTGCACTGACAACACCAGATCCTTAACCCGCTGCACCACTAGAGAACTCCTAAAGCACACTTATTAAAGAAGAAGCAGTTCAGAAATCCCAGTCTAGTTCATAAATCATTTCTAGTATGGTTTGTCAGATGAATGTTTAAGGAAACAGGTCATAGAGATGAACTGCATTTTACGAACATGTAATTAAGAATTCTTTTTTTTTTTCTGTCTTTCCTAGAGCCGCACCCATGCATATGGAGGTTCCCAGGCTAGGGGTCTAATCGGAGTTAACCACTGAGCCATGACGGGAACTCCTAATTAGGAATTCTTAATGAAAGTCTATTTGAGGAGTTCCCGTCATGGCGCAGGGGAAGCGAATCTGACTAGGAACCACGAGGTTGTAGGTATGATCCCTGGCCTTACTCAGTGGGTTAAGGATCTGGCATTGCCGTGAGCTGTGGTGTAGGTCACAGACACGGCTCAGATCTGGCGTTGCTGTGGCTGTGGTGTAGGCCAGAGGCTACAGCTCCAATTTGACCCCTAGCCTGGGAACCTCCATATGCTGCAGGTGCAGCCCTAAAAAGGACATAAATAAATAAATAAATAAAATAAAATAAAATAAAATAAAATAAAAAAGAAAGTCTATTTGAGACACACTTCTGAGAATGTGGGAATGCAAAAGTCCTGTTAGTGTTTCTGCCATTGCAAAAAGAGGTCCAGGAGGGTTGAGTTTTATCAGCTTCTTTCATATTAATAAAGTATCAGTACACAGTACTCAACTCATCTAAAAAAAGATAAAGAATGTGAGCAAGGATATTGCCCTGATTCATTTTCTAAGGGAAGGCTTTAAAAAAGAAAAGGAACATTCCCGCCTGTAAGTAAAGATAAAGAAGTAAATACACAAACACATAGCGTGATTCCAGTAGAGAAAGATTCTATGAGCACCAATCACTCACTAGAGGGCAGCAGAGTGAGGCACAGGGAGGGAGCCCTTCTCTGAGCATCTGCCAAGGTTTCCTGAGCATCACTGACTTGGGGCTGCTTACCAGTAATGAAAGGCTCATAAAACCCCACAAAAGTATTTTAGTCACTTCAATCTAATGTTTCTAAATACTCATCTCTTCTTATTATATCAAGAACTACAGCAATTACCGAACTCAGATTTCACTAACATCTGAAAACACTCAACACGGCAATGTGATGAAGAGACTTGGGCTCAAAGTTTTAACACAGATACTTGGGGCTAATGCTCTTATTAAAAATTATTTTGAAACGCAATTTTAAGTAAATAACATTTTAAGTGACTAGTATTGGATCATGATATACAATAGTAATCAGTCATCATATTCCACTTCATATTGTTTACGCTATTAGTATCCTGGCTTTGACTATCCAAGGAAAACACTTGTAAGATATCTAAGCAAATACTTTAAACTTAAAAAAAAATTACTCTTCATACAATGAATATACCTTATATAAAGAATAGGTTACTCAAGTGCCACAGAGTAAAAGTAAAATGACCCAAATAAAATAATGATGGGAAACATACAATTTCCCAGGATAGGACTGTTTGAAAAAGTTATGAAAGAAAATAAGGAAACGAACAATTAATTGAGAGATCTCCAAAGGCTAAAAAAAAAAAAAAAAAAAAATCCCAATTACATTTTTTCAGCTGATCTATATTTACATGTGTATTTGTTGTAACTTCTGTGATCACTTACCTGTATGGAGACTGAACTGACGTGGCGACAGTTGGCATGGCAGTTGCTGTAAGCATTTTTGTTGCTCTGGTCACAGCGTGTGTTAGAGTGGGGCCACCAAGGGCTGAACTGGCTGCCTATGAAATATGAAATTGTCATTCTATACCAGGGTTCTTCAACCTTGGCTCTACTGACATTTTGGGCTGGAAACACTTTTGTTGGGAAAGCCTGTCCGGGGCACTGCAGGATGTTTAGGGGCATCCCTGACTTCTGCTCACCACCCACCCACCGCTACGTGCCTGGAGGACCCCTCCAGCTGTGACAACCAAAAAAGGTCTCTAGATGTTGCCAACGTCCCCTGGGAGGAAAAATAACCTCCAGTTGAGAACTACTCTTCTACCTGTGTTAATACTTACATGGTGCCTCCTTTAAATGTTTTTATCATAACATACGTGGGTGGAGGTCACAACTTGGGAACTCCTGTATAGATTTATTAATAGCACATCAATCTACCACCAGAAAGTTTAACTTACTGGCATCTGGGGGCATAGCATTTTATGATTTTGGAATACTCTTTATGAAATAAGCACAAGTTAGGGGTAGAAATGAATGTCTAGTGCTCTAACCATCATGCTGGAAATAAAGCACTGGAGATATACATGAGCTAGCACTGTATCGCAGGCTTCTAGTAGACAGACAACCAATACACCTATTACTGAGTGTCCTGCCGTGGCCTTTAACAGTATTTATGATATAAATGAGGTTAAAAATGGGGAAGGATGGGGAAATGAGAAAGCACATTAAACATTTTTTGGAGAGAAACAGAATACACAGCAGATCTATTTTTTTTCTTTTTCTTGGGCCACATGTTCAACATATGGGAGTTCCTGGGCTAGGGGTCAAATTGGAGCTGCAGCTGCTGGCCTATGCTACAGCCACAGCAACGCCAGACCCAAGCCTCATTTGTGACCATGGCGCCACTTGCAGCAATGCCAGATCCTTAACCCACTGAGTGAGGCCAGGGATTGAACCTGCATCCTCACGGATACTAGTAGGCTTCTTAACCCACTGAGCCACAATGGGAACTCCAGTAGGTCTCTTTTATGAAGGTAGTTCCTGTGCCAAAAAAGGGCAGAAGGAGGTGAGGAGCAGGGAAGAGGGATAGTGGAGGGGGAAGGCACAACTTCCTATAAAGTACACTGCTATATTGTGGGCATCAGGGAAAATGCCTGTTTCCTATGTCTGCATATAGTACTATTGGCAAATTCCTCCAATAGGATCCAGCCACAAATATCAACATTATACATAATCTTCAAAATATAAAGCTACAAAAGGAAAAAAAAAGCATTTTTTTCAAAAACAGTAAAGAAAATTTGCCACTCACTTCTAATCTTGTGTAGCAATCAGCAATGAATTTCTTATGTAATGATACGGAATCCTGGAAGTAAGAGGTATATGGAAATTAAAATTAGTCTGGCATTTAGGTGTAATCACTTTTAAGGATAAAATGTTAAAATAGAGAAGACTGACTTTCAGGCACACCAACTTATCATTTAAAAAATATATAATTTTATGCTTTTTTTCTGTGCCTTCTTCTCTTAGATACCCACCTTCTTTAACCTAGGATTTAGATTAATGTAACTGTAGTTTATGATTAACTGAATAGCTTCATTAGCAATTTCTTCATCAGGTGATTCCATGGCTATTTTCCAAATGAAATCCATTCCTATCAATTCCAGCTTTTCTACATACTATTCAAAAGAAAAAAAAATATATACAGCACATCAAGGTCACAAAATTAGAGATGATTATTTCCTGCTACATTTTAGGTCCACACCTCTGCAAATTCAATATGGATTAAGGCTGCAAAAACCAAGGTACATACGAGACATTACTATACTGAAATGGAACTTTAAGACAAAAAAACAAGTAACAACAGAAACTCTGGGCAACTCTCGTGGAACCAGGAAGACAAGGAGATTTTTTCTCTGGACATCCCTAAACCCAAGGTAGAACTCTACCCAGATGTGCTGTTGAAGCAGAAACAGTGTGGGAATAGTAAGGGCACCATCTCCAGGAGTTTTTCTTCAAAGGAAAGAGAGTCAAGCTAGAGGTGGTAACTAATCGTTGGGGCTCAGTCTGGTCTTCTCAAAGCTCAGTTAGAGACGGCAGGGTCCAGCACTTACAAAATCTTGTAAAATTCTTACCACCCAGGAAGTCAGGTCAGGAGTGAAAGAGACTTGGAAAAAGAATTACTTTTTGCCTTTCTTTTATAAGGTGCACATGTAAGCTGCATATGTTCTATAGTTCCTAATTTTCTTCCTTGTTGTCTGTTCTTAAAAATTTTCCCCTAAGTCTTTGCCACTATGATCCTAGAATGGAAGATTTCAGTACTTTTCAGGTACTTGTACAGTGCTGGCTCTGAGAAGTTGGACACTTAGGTGGAAATATCCTTACTCTGCCTGCATTCACTTGGCCACAGGAGGCTGCTGGCTGCCCCAGATCAGCAAGAAGCAAAAAAGGATCTAAGAAGCCATTTGTGTGGAAAAGGGAGTCTCCTCAAACTCTAAGAGAAGCTCTGTCATCAATGCAGAATATTGCAAGTAAGGAGGTGCCCAGGAGTTCCCACTGTGGCTCAGTGGGTTAAGGACCTGACTTAGTCTCTGTAAGGATGCAGGTTCAATCCCTGGGCTCACTCAGTGGGTTGAGGATCTGGTGTTGCCATAAGCTGTGGCATAGGACCCTTTGCAGATGCAGCTCGGATCCAGTGTTGCCATGGCTGTGGCATGGGCCTGCAGCTGCAGCTCTGACGCAACCCCTGGCCTGGGAACTTACATATGATGAAGATGTGACTGTAAAAAGAAAGGGAAAAAAGAGGTGCCCATTCTTTAAAAAAAAAACAAAAAACAAAAAAACCCCTCACGTTTTCTCTCAACTACAACACTTTTTCGTTGTTACTGAATATCAAGTTTTGCCAGACTATCCAAATTATCTAGATTTGAAAATAACATTACTTACCAACTGAGCTCCTTGTCTTTTCAATCGATGATCACAGAGATTCACATTTTCAAAAAAAGTCTTAAATAAGTTAAAACCTGAAATTATAGAATATCGGATAAATTCATGTAGTCTAGGTAACACAGATAATCAATAAAAAGACTAAGTATATCAAGAGCTAAAACCCAGGCACTTCAAGATCCCAGATTAGGCGATAGTCTCTTACATATGCTACCAAAAGCACAAGCAACAACAACAAAATGGATACACGAACTTCATCAAAACTAAAAGCTTTTGGGCTTTCAAAGGATATCAAGAAAGTGGAAAGTTCCCATTGCGGTGCAGCAGAAATGAACCCGACCAGTATCCAATCCCTGGCCTTGCTCAGTGGGTTAAGGATCCAGCGTTGCCGTGAGTTGTGGTGTAGGTCGCAGATGCAGCTCGGATCTGGCATTGCTATGGCTGTGGCACAGGCCGGGAGCTGTAGCTTTGATTCGACCCCTAGCCTGGAAACTTCCATATGGTGTGGGTATGGCCCTGAAAAGAAAACAAAACAAAACAAAAAAACCACCCCCCCAAAACAAAAATGAGCTAAATGTTTTTACAGACATTTCTCCAAAGAAAATAAATAAATGACCAATAAGCCCATGAATAGATGCTCCACATCTTTAGTCATCAGGGAAATGGAAATCAAAGCCCCGAGATTCCACTGCACAACGCTAGGACAGCTACAACGAAAAAGACAGTTTATAGTAATTCTTAGAGCTGTGAAAAATCAGACCCTGACATACTTCTGGTAGGATTATAATATGGTGCAGCCACTTTGCAAAACAGATCGGCAGCTACTCAAATGTTAAGTATATAACATAGCAATTTCACTCCTACGTATATACCCAAGAGAAATGAAAATCTCTGTCTATACAAAAACTTCTACCTGAAAGCTTATAGCAGCATTGCTGATAATAACCAAAAAAAGTAGTAACAACCCAAGTGCCCAACAGCGGATGAATGGATAGACAAAATGTATTACATCCACACAATGAAAAAGAGCTCAGCTATAAAATGGAATGAAGTTCTGATAGGTGCTACAAACTGGGTAAATCTAGAAAACATTATGTCTCGGCATAATAAAAGAAACTAAAAACAAAAGGCAACATATTTTGACTCCATTTGCAAGACATGTCCAGATGATAGTAATCTGTAAAGACAGAAAATAGACAAGAGGCCAGGGAAAGGGGAGAACAGAGCATGACTGCTACCTGGTTTCTTTCTGGGGAGAAGAAAACATCCTGAGATGAAAAATGGTGAAGGTTGAACAACCTTCTGAATACACAAAAAGCACTTATTATACACTTGAAAAAAAGTTAATTTTACAGCACTGGAAACATATATCAATAAAAATATTGGATTACAAGAAACACCTGAAAAGAGGATTTCCACACTTTGACGAATTTTTACTTTAAATGAATCCCCCCCGCCTCTTTACTTTTGTCTTTTCTAGGGCCACATCCGAGGCACATGGAGGTTCCCAGGCTAGGGGTCCAATCAGAGCTGTAGCCACTGGCCCACACCAGAGCCACAGCAATGTGGGATCCAAACCGCATCTCTGACCTGCTTCATAGCTCACGGCAACGCTGGATCCTTAACCACTTAGCCACAACGGGACCTCCTGAATCCTTTTTGAACTAAGTAATTCATGAAAAGACAGTGTGAAAATTATCAGAAGGTATAATTTAAAAGGAATTTATCTGTGTCTATAAACATATATACATAGAGACGCAACTTTATATACGTAAGGCAAAGTCCAGAACTGTTCAGCTGCTTCTGAGAGTGGGAAGCATAAAATTTCTTAAAGAACTGAGCAAACGGTTACAAGCGTTTCTCCTACCATTCATTGTGATTTCATATGACTCCAATTTGAGAATCTTCTCCTTGAAGAGCTGCTGCTGAACATCACTCTCAAGATCATGCTGCCCTTTTGTAAACCACTCAAAACACATCTGCAGATCAAGACAAATATCACCCTGTTACCACGATCCATTTCAGGGAAATGCGTACTTCAAACGTGGAAAGCAAAGATAAATTATTTTTAATTCTTCAAAAATTTGTATCGCCATGATACCACTAAAAATTGAAATGGCTGGAATGCTGGAACTAAATTTAAAGCAGTTACTAGCAGTTCTTTCCCTAGATAATAAAACTATGTACTCACACTTTTCACTGAATTTTACACTTCGGCTATTCCACCAACATTAACTAACAAGCCTAAGTGTGTGCTAGGCACTGTCACATACCTACTCCTTTCAACAGTCCTGTGAAGTAGTTAACATTATTCGGCAACAAGAAATGAGGAAACAGCGATTCACTGGTAGAAAACGTCAGAGGAGGTGTGGTGCTCCTGGTGTAACCCACTTTCAGCTGTGTCACTATGGCTCTAAAGATCTATCTAGGCATTAATTCTCTCTTTATAGTGTTTTGGGGGTTACAACTCAATACAGGAACTCAAAGTTTTCTAGAGGTTATCTTAAAATTAGTTTCATGGGAGGGAAAAGAACCTAAAAGATACACCAAGAATTCTTTAGCTATACTCACCTGGCTGAATTCGATTTTATTTATAATGGTATCAGAATTATCAAAGAACTCACCCACTTGTTTACAACACAGATATGTATTATCTAAGACATTTTTCAACACTTAGAGTGCCCTATCATTAGTATAAATGTATGCTTGGTAAATTGAAAAGTGTTTAGAATTAAAGATGTGAGACACACACAAAAGCGAAATACTATTAGGTCCCACCTCTGCCTTCCTTTATCCACAATATCATCTTCTTACCTCTCTATCTAATTCACAAACATCCTGGCCAGTCACAAGACACTCCCAGATTTCCTTGGCACGATTCCAACCCAGATACAGAGTAGCTTCTTGCAAGAAAAATGCCAGAAATTTTAGATGGGCCTCCAAATACTGGAAAAAGAAATAATGTTAATGAGTTCACTCCAGGCACTCATATTTCAAAGCAAAATTTAAAAAAAACTTTTAAGAGTTCCTGTTGTGGCTCAGCGATAATGAATCTGACTAGTATCCATGAGGACGTGGGCTCAATCCCTGGCCTCACTCAGTGGGTTAAGGATCTGCCGTTGCCATGAGCTCCGATGTAGGTCACAGACCCGGCTCGGATCTAGCATTGCTGCAGCTGTGGTGTAGGCTGGCAGCTGTAGCTCAGATTTGACCTCTAGCCTGGGAACTTCCACATGCCATGGGTCTGGCCCTAAAAAAGCAAACCAAAAAACCCTTTAAAGCCGAGAAGTTTTACTGAATGTTTTTTCATATAACTTAAGACTAAAGAAAATGTGGGAAATCTCTTTATAAGCTGACAGTACAATGTAGCAGAAACTACTTAAAGTCTCTTAAAAACTCGGTTGACTTTCAATGCCAATAAAATATGATTTCAGTCATCACAGAGTAAAACACCACAGATACAACTGCTGAGCGAAGATGTTTTTCTATGTTTGAAAAAACACTATTATTGGAGTTCTCTTGTGGAGCAGCAAGTTAAGGATCTGGGCTGTCACCGCAGCAGCCTGGGTTGCTGCAGTGGCTCAGGTTCAGTCCTTGGCCTGGGAACTTCTATATGCTGTAGGAGTGGCCGAAAACAAAAAAGCAAAAAACAAAAAGCAGCATCACTAACCAATAGATCTGAAGAACAAAAGCCATTAGCTGCAGAATTTTTGAGCAAAGATACAGAAAAGATACTTATTTTTATTACTTCATCATACATAGTAATTAAGTGGTTTACTGGAAGACATACAATTTTTTTTAGACTTTCATTTTGAAGTGATTCTAGTCAAGATACAAAACTGTTCCCCCATGACAAACACGTGCTACCTCTTTAGAGTTACTCCCAACAAATATTATTTTTATAGTTCAAGTGCACAAAGGCCAAATGAATGTTGTGGACTCAGGAGACAAAGGCACAGTGTCAGATACCTCCCGGTAAGTGTATCGGCCGTCCACTAGAGTCGAGCCGGTTAAGCCTCCGGGTCCAGCCACGGCTGCTGCAAGCCGATGACAAGCTATCAAGCTTCCTGTTACCAATTTCACTATTTCAAAATTTTTCTTCAAGTCTTGAATAATGCTCTTGGCAAAAACAAAAAGAAAAAATGGTATGAGAAATTTCTTCACTTACATTTCCTACATAAAAGTAAATAAAATCTATCCGAGAACTAGATTTACCAGGGAATTACCACAAAATTAATAAACTTCTCTGGTTAATTTTTCCTTCTGAAAGAGATTTTTTTTCTTTTTAAAGAAGACTTTCAAAAAAATTATTTTATTTCTTGCATATTTTTCCAGATCTTTCTTCCCAAGGCATTACACTCAGGAAGCTCTGGCTCCTTAAGCAAACTAAGTTTCTGCAATATAAAATAAGTCTTTAAATCTTTTCAAACAAATTTCTAAAACATCATTCTAACTTTTAAACATTGGCTTAGTTCAGTAAGTTAAGGAAATAAAAAACAAATGAGTTAAGGATATATCACAAAAGCTCCACAGAAATGGAAGCAGAGTGACATTTACATTCAAGATTATTAAATAAAATAAATTACATTAATAACTATGGAACTATAAAATAGTCACTAAAACTCAGCAATCTTACTGATGTTTTATTATTATGAAAGGTTATGCAAGTAATTGCATAATAATCAAATGCAGCTATACTCTTACCTTATCCTGCTTTTGATAGGTTTGTTTTATGAATGAGCGTGTGATTTCATGTAGCTGACGCAAGGCTGGTACCACCCATACAAACTGGGGATTATTAAGCTGAGATGACTAGAGTTAAAGAGAAGTTACATTGATTAAATTTATAAATAAATGTCAGTTCAAATTTATTAGCTATAAAAAATGTCCAAGTCAATTAAGTTTTCTTGTTACACATTCCATTATTTTTCTCTTCACATTGCTCATTTATAGTTTATCTCCATGCACTCATAATTCAGTCTTCAACTTCTTATTCTGCATGCAATCCTAAGGCCAAGAACTGCAAACAGGAGTGGATGTGAAGTGACAGTGAATGTATAGGGGTACACTAGCAAAAAACAGACGACAAGGAATTAGCAACTTCAGAGGATAGATTATAGGTAGCACAGGCTGCTAGGATATGTTGACGTAATAACATAAATTGATGGCAAAAGCTTAACTTGGATAATACTGAACTAGCTGATAAGTAAAATGATATAAAAACATGGTTTTCTATAATTACATGATTAAGATACCAATGACCTGATCAAGATATTAGTTGTGGTCTAAATATTAAAGAAATATTCATGACTGCTTCTATTTCCTAGTTAAAACAATTTTATGAGATAATTCTATTTTTTTTGTCTTTTTGTCTTTTTTGTTGTTGTTGCTATTTCTTGGGCCGCTCCCGCGGCATATGGAGGTTCCCAGGCTAGGGGTTGAATCGGAGCTGTAGCCACCGGCCTACGCCAGAGCCACAGCAACGCGGGATCCGAGCCGCGTCTGCGACCTACACCACAGCTCACGGCAACGCCGGATTGTCAACCCACTGAGCAAGGGCAGGGACCGAACCCGCAACCTCATGGTTCCTAGTCGGATTCCTTAACCACTGCGCCACGACGGGAACTCCAGATAATTCTATTTTTATAGCCACTTTACACTTACACTTTACTTTTTTCAAAACACTTTCAAATGTTATTTCTGAAACATGACAATTCAGATCTTCAAAGTACATATCTGAAAAGTCTGATGTTCATGCAATACTCTTTAATAAAAAGAAAAATGCTTTTTAATAAACAGCATCTTTCGAACCATGAGATTTCATTATAAAATTTGTAAGGATGTCAGTGTAAACACTATTGATCAATTGATCAAGTAACTCTCTACAAACTGAGTGACAGTATTGGGTCCTTAGCATTTATTTTAAAAAAAAGGTACTTTCTAAAAAGCCTTCTTGCTTCTTCAAGTCCTTCTGTAAGATGAAGATGCCTATGGGTCTAAAAAATACTTTTGATGTCATATGCAGAAAAATGCTGTACTATTAAATATATCAATGAGAGAGAGCTACTGTCAAAATAATACTGGCTTTCACAGTGACTAGCCCAAACAGCAAATACCATATTTCCTGGATTCTAAGATACAGGTTTTATAAATTTTAACAATTCTGAAATTGACACTTATTACAATTATATCAAAAGAAACTTACCAGCCACTAGGCCTAGTAGTAAGTTTAGATATAGCTGTCATTACCTGAGTATGTGCAAACTCAGCTGTGTACAAAAGGTATTTGCTCATTGACACATCGTTTCTATGTTATGTGGCATAGTTAGCACCAAACAAGGATGGCTTTTTAACTTAAATTTAGATTACTGGTTTGTTTCTTGAATGCTATCAGAAAGATTATACTAAGATGTAGCACTGACTAGCCTGTTGTGTCCATCAGTTCAATCAAAAGCGAAGAAAACTGCCAGTGGTCCCAGACTAAAGCATCTTTCAAAACCAGGAGAATTTGGTGTGACAGATTCATACCCTGTGAAGGGCTATATCACTTGGCATTAAATGTCTCTCTGTCCAAAGCTGCACTTTAACTCAAGAGAAACTGTTTCACTTGTAGGATATACAACTTAATGAAGGAAAAAAGCAGCTTGAGTTTCAAAAAAAAGACAAGGACGCAAAACTATATTCAAC
Organism: Phacochoerus africanus; assembly: GCF_016906955.1. Lineage (NCBI taxonomy): Eukaryota > Metazoa > Chordata > Mammalia > Artiodactyla > Suidae > Phacochoerus > Phacochoerus africanus. The sequence continues at coordinate 156,810,950 of NC_062551.1, read as the reverse complement.
ATGCCTCAAAATTTTACAATCAAAGATTTCAAAGAAGTCCAAACACTACACTAGATCATGGAAAGCAGTGTGCTACAGTGAGGCTCTATGTATTGGAGTAAACCTGCGATGCATCCTGCAATCACTGGCATCTTAGAATCAGAGAAATAAGGTGTATATTAAAAGCCAACTACCTGCAAGACTAGTTATAGTATTTCTGCTAAGGTACAGAAGTTGCAAAATGACAGAGATTAAATTTCTAAGTATTAAGTCCAAACTGTTATCTTCCAAAAGGACTGCAAAGATTAGGATTATAAATATAAACCCTTTAGTAAATAATCAGGTATATTAAAAAGTATCATTGAGATCAATTAAGTCAATTATGGTTAGATTATTTTTAACACTGAAAATTATCCTATAGAATCTAAAAAGTATTTCTTATATAGACTTTCTAAAGTTTAGCAAATAAGACAGATGTCATTTATTCCCTCATATCTATGACATTACATTGCTAAATTATAAGGAAATTTTAAATTATTCTTTTCCCTTTACAAAGGGTGCAAAAGACTATGGTGAACAATTAGAATTGAACATATCCGATAATGTCTCATAACGAAGTTGCGGTTTCATGAGTAGGAGTTAATGGTATATCCAAATTAGACTCAGTGTTAGATGAAGCCGTAACAGGTCAACTAATTTAGCCTGCAAACCTACACCTAAACTTTCCTTATTCATTTCTCTTAAAAGACTAGACTTCCAGTATTTTCACTGATGAGGAACTCAGGAGGCAGTGAGTTTTCTATCAGACTGTTTTCATAGGAAGTTCAATGATCTGTGATATTGAAACATGCCTTCCCATAACTTCTCAGGAGACTTAAAAAGTTGACTCAAACTTCTATAACAATCCTTGGGTATCTGAAGAAAGTCTTCATAGTCTTCCTTGAGTTCTCTGTTCTCAAACCTGAATATCCCACTTTCTCAACTGCCTTTTTTTTTTTTTTCCCAGACCTAGCCCTTTATCTAGAATCAGAGTAATAAACATTTTTAGAGGGGGGAGGACATTTTTAAAAAAGTATATCCTCCTGTGCTAAACCACAACACTGTGAGACTACACAGAGGGCATCTTGCTACTTTTACTTTCGGTTACATGTTTTGGCAGGCGGAGGCCACTCAAATATGGGTAGTAATGATTTTCGTGTCCTCATAGGTGGAGGAGAGGAGGTAAGAGGAAGGGAACCAACACTTACTGAAAGGCTGCTGGGTATTGTGCTAGGAGGCCTTAAGATAATGACTTAAGGAATATGCAAACACCACTAATTGAGTAAAAAGGGTTTTTTTTTTTTTTCATTTAGTATTATTTTTTGGATGAGTACATTTAAAATTTTTAATTGAAGGAAAAAAGAAGTGAAATAAGTGGGAAAGGGTTGGGGGCAGACAGTGGAAGGTATAAAGGAAGCAAAGGAAAGAGGACCAAGGAAGCCAAGGTATCCTGGCAGAATCTACAGAAATAAAGTTAAGAAATAAAGGTCAGAATTTCTGAACACAACAATGGAACTTAGGAATTTTAAGAGTGTCAAAGCAGAGGGAAAGGGAATCAGTCGGGGGAGTAGAGGTAGCTGGGGATGGGGGGCAGGGAGTAAGAGGTGGGTGATCTTGTCTTACCCTTTGCTTAGTTTCTGTGTAGCCTGGCAGGGAGACATAATCCCCAGTCAGCCCACCTTGCTGCCTGGCAGGAAAGGGCATAGCATAGAAAAACACCTTTAGTGGCAGTATATAACTCACCCCCCTGCCTGGAGTCATGTCGGGGGCTGTGATCTTCCCACTGCCCCCCCCTTTAGCTATGTGTACATCTGCAAAAGCGCTCAGTCGACTGAGAAGTGCTCTATAAATGTAAGTTATTATTCTCTGAAGTGAAAGAATGGTACATCAGAATTTCTTTACTGGGAGCAGTGGGATATAAAAAAGGAAGAATATTCTTTTCAAGACTCACAAAATGACTCCAAAATTCTCCCTGCTACTTTTTGAGTTTAGTTGTAAAACAACAGACATGAATGAAGTGACTGCAAAGAGAAGCAATAAAGATGCAGCGATGCTACTGGCTAGAAGGGCTAAGTCAGGCTTGGCTATAACAAGGAAGGAACAGGGGTCAGGAAGGAGTTTCTGGTTTCAAAAGCCATTTTCCTGGAGGGAGGAAAAAGTCCCTTCAGCTTTGACCGTCATACCTATAAAGAAATGTATCTGTTACTGTGAAGAAAAGACTACTGTCTATGTACTCTTTCCTTCTTACTATTACTACTGCAAATTCTAAACTTCTTAAATAACTCTGGATGCGCTTCGATCATAAAGACAGAGGGTGCTAAATTATCTGAATAGTTGAGCTGAGAAAAATGGAAAAATTCAAAATGCATCTGAGTAGAAAGAGAAATGCTGGGTTAAAGGAATAATCATCATCATGGTAATCATAGCCTGACCATTACCAGCTGCAGTTTGTGAATGATGTTTAATACAGAAAATTCACTGGACCAAATTTCAATGTCAGAAATACAACAACGTTCTTAAACGTCCCCAACTATACTTTACGACCAAGCATAAGGTACGAAAATAAAAGCCTATGGAAACACCAAGGACACTTAACCAGAGCTGAGTTTCTGAATTTAACAATGTAAGTTAGCAGTATTCAAGATCCTTCAAAGAAACGCTTGTTCGGAAAGCCAAGAAATATGTCTTACCAATGAAATGACCAAGTCATTAGCTGTTTACCAAAACCTTTTCTTATGTTAACAGTGAAATGAAACCTCTCTGGCTTCGGGGTTTGACGCTTCATCTGGGCAACCTGGGGGCCTGCATGGCAAGAGAAGGCTCCCTAATCAGGGCTGCTGCGACCACGGAAGCCCGCTCCATTGAGTGGCCACTGTGGTCATCCCTCTCCCTCTCTGAGGAGAGCCTTGATCTTCAATACCTGAGCCACCACCATCGCTGCCCACTCTGCCAACAGTCTTTCAGAGGGCAATCCTTAAGTCCAGAGCCACCTGGAGGCCAGAATTCTGGAGAGCAGGGCTGCCACAGCACCTGTCACTTCCCAGGTCTACCTTCTAAAACCAAGCCCCAGCAGCAAGCACTCACTCCATAACCCCTGGTCTAAGGAATTACCTTAGGAGCTCATCTGAAGCATGCACCTGCAAACCACTACGTGCCGGCACTGAATGAACTGCCTTCCTTTCTTTCTCTCCTCTTACTCTAGGAATGCTCCGCCACTGCTCTCTTACGGGAGAAAAATGGGCATGGCATTTAACTCAGAATGCTTCTTAAAGTTGTGCATACTTTGGATTTAATTTAAAAAAAGAAAAACCAAGTTGAAGGCCTTATAATCTTACGAAGATAAGACTACTCTTTGAATGTGACCCTGTTTTTTTTTCCCCTTTGAGAGACAATAACTCCCCAAGCTTTAAATAATAAAGCACTGGTCATAAGCAAATATTTAAACAGCGGTTTGTATCTGAATATTATTCTAAGAAACACTAAAATATACTATTATCTTAAAATTATGATGCAATTTATTAAAAGGAATTATTAAATGAGTATACCTTTTAGATGGTTCCATCTGCAAATTCTTACCTTGAATCCATCCTTCTTGTTTTTTTCCAAACCTGACCATTCTCCAGGCTGAAAATTAATTTTAAGAGAAATATGGGTTCATAAAGGCAGTACCTATAATTTCCCAATCTTGGACTCTAGGTAAGAGCTTCCAGATGGGATATTTATTTAATTTATATCACAGAAAAAGAAAACTATCTGGCTCTAATTAGTCAGACGATACAATTGCTCTGGCAACAAAACTAGACCAAAGATAAAACCGACCCTTTTAATATCTTCGATGCACTTAATGATGTAGCTCCTCTTGATTGCTTCTTTCACTGCATATGCATCACTAAGGATTGTCAGGTGCTCCTCCAAGGCCTGCTGAATAAGGCTACTGGGCAGCGTTGGGAGATGAGCCAATTCCCAGAGTACATCTAACACCTACGATAAACCACATGTGATGAGCTTAGCCCGTACGCAAGTAAAGCTGCTTTAAGTACTTGTAGCTAAAAAAGTCGTTGGATTCTCCTGCCTTTCCAGAAGTGGTCTCATAGCGAGCTTCCCGGCCTATTCGTCCAATCAGGCTTAAAAGCTTCTGTCTTACTCTATCACTCTCAGTCTCCCAGCTCTGCAGAACGAAAAAAAAAACACGACATAGGAATTACGTCCCAGACAAATTTTATCACACTGGAAAAACTTTAAACTTGAACTAAAAAGTTCTATAAAGTAAGAAAAGTATGTTTAAGCACTGCTAATTTAGAGAGAGGAGACCTCACAACAGCTTCTTTTAGGAAAATTTACAAGTAAGCACATTTGAACACATACCTTCTGAATGAGAACAAACAAATGATTAAGCTGATCTGAATTAAATTTGACAGCTGCTGCAGCAATAATAGTATGGATGTTCTCGATCACAGTAGATGATTGTCCTGACTAGAAAAGGAGACACTGGTAAAAAGTCAAGTTTTGGAGCCTGGAAAAACCTAAGTCTTTCCCCTGGCGATTTACACAAGTGAAAGCAAAACAAACGGTAACAAAGATAAATTGATTCTAGTCTAATCAGCATACACTTGCAAAAAACTGGCAAGACTACACGAAGCAATCATTATTAATGGTTCTCAGTTGGCTTGTTTAAATTCCTAGCAGCATTAGATCTTAAAAACACTACAAAAAGATGAGAATCAAGTTCTCAAGCTGACATATTACTTTAAGAAGAGGACAAAATATTTTCAACCAGCAAAAAAAAAAAAAAAAAAAAAACCAAAAACTTAAACCTATTAGTTTACCAGAAAAAAACATTCATTTTTGGCAGTTTATAAATGATCTCAGTTGAGAGTATTACCTGCCTCATTTTAAATTTTAAATTTTGCTCATAGACATTTGTGACCTCACTTAATATTTATTTACCCATGAGCAGTAACCCTCTGCTTCAGGCCATATGATCAAGCCTGTAGTTGAAAATTCACGTTATAACCTCAACCATGGCTTCCTCATGCCTCATTGGTTCTCCATATGAAACTTTAAAGACAGGGGCACTTTTAAAGATTCAATTCTACAAGATGTGGTCAGTATTGACTACACATACACATTCACTGAATGTAGTGTGGATACACAATTTATACATATATCATGGTCTTTAATCTTCAACTTTATGTGGATTCAAAACTTATATTCACGAAACAAAATTATATGAGAGTATTCGATGAAGGTCAAGACATGGAAGTAAAATTTATAGAACCTGGAGTCCCTGTCATGGCACAGTGGAAACGAATCTGAGTAGGAACCATGAGGTTGCAGTTCGATCCCTGGTCTCGATCAGTGGGTTAAGGATCTGGCGTTGCTATGAGCTCTGGTGTAGGTCGCAGATGAGGCTCAGATCTGGCATTGCTGTGGCTCTGGTGTAGGCTGGCAGCTGATAGACCCCTAGCCTGGGAACCTCCATATGTCGTGGGTGCGGCCCTAAAAAGACAAAAGACAAAAAATAAATACAGTAAAATAAAAAGTATAGAATCCAAGACTGTTTGCCTTTGGTCTTCCACCTACTTTTCTACGGTTTGCTCTGTAATGCTAGGCTGGGAGCCTGCAAAGTACAGTTCCTCTGCCAGCTACGCCGTTATGTTGTCAATGAGAGGCACTGCTAAGAGATGAGAAGGCAGGAGGATGGATGCATTTCTGGTTTATGCTCAGAGAGTGGATGCAGGTGCTGGCATTTGTGGCAGCAGGGTATTCCTAAAGCCCTGGTGGCAGTGTCGCATCTTTGACAGTTCTAACACTTGAGCAGTGAGAGCATCTCCAAAGGCAGCTTCCTTCCTAGAACTTAATACTCCCTTTTCCATTTTGCTCCTCCAGCATTCATACTTTCTTTTTTTTTTTTGCTCTTCCACCCTAGTGACACCTTTGTAGACAATCCCCTGTATTTAATTCCTTGTGAAATACCCAGTCCGCTTCTGGACTAAATTCTGACCAATGCAGTGACTAAATATATACAGCCAAGTTGAGCTCCAGGCTTCTTTCTGGCTTAGCAACTACAGGAAGGATAAGACCATTACTGGAAATAGACTGGAAAATAACTAGGTTTGGAACAGTTAATTTGAAATGTCTGTGCAATAACACATGTGAAGGTATGAGAGTTATGCATTTAGATATACTGCACTGGAACTCCAAGAAGAGGTCTGAATTAGAGATAAAATTCTGAAAGTCAGCAGCATCCAAATGTAGTCAAAGCCACAGGAGTGGATGAAACTGACTAATGAAAGACTGCACAGTGAGAAAAGGGCTAAAGGTGAAGGTCTGAAAAAAGCTAATATTCACAAAGCAGAAGAGACTGAGTGAGTCAAGGTGACTTAAGGAGGAATGCTGGAAAAGTGGGAGGAAAATCAGCAGAATGGATCATTAACAAAGGGAAGGAAAGAGAGAACACAGGGTATGGTCGAATCTGTCACAGTTGCTCAAGTGCTGAGAAAATGAGATCTGTAAACTCTAAGTATTACTATTGTCCTCATTTAAAAGAATGAAAGGGAGAGAACTTACTACTGAAAATTGATAAGCAAATAGAACTGATAAACAAAAGACATCCTTATTCCTAGCTCTTCCACTAACTGCTGTATAGCCTGCAGTAAGGATTCTCACTTTTTAATCTGAAAAATGAGAAGACCAGACTAGATCAGCAGTTTTACACCCTTTGAGGAATGGAACCCTTCTTACTTGTACAATCTCAGTACAAACTCTAAGCTGTAAGAGGTCTGAGGGGAGCCGCGGTGGTTAAAGCAAGATAGACGTTCCATTCCCTGCTCATTGACCACTCTTCTCGCTCCTTCTGATTTTTAAAAAAAATAGTCAGAAAAAAGGCAAAGGCAATTCTGATCAACTTACCTGTATCTTCCAAATTTTAGTGAGCTCATCTAAAGACAATTTACTGCCCAAGAGTTCAATAATTCCCTTTATACGATCACAGTATTGTGCTTGGTCTATGTTGCCTGCGAGGAAATACCAGAAAGGGAGACAGAGTAAACACGGACTTTCTAAAAACGATCCCATTAATTCATAGCAATATTAACTTGCTCTAAGAGTATTTAAAGGTTAACACACTCAAAGCAACAGTTTCATTCTTTTTTAATACAAAAATATACTACTTATGTGTTGGGTAATTTTTTAAGCAACTCACCTTCCAATGCAATTGACAGAACTGAGTTTTCAACCAGCCAGTCTAATAATCTGTCTGTATCTATAGCATTCTTCACGGATTTGGATAAAGTGCTATCTTCTATTAGTTTGGTTACCTAAAGAGATAGGATTATTGTGACTGACTCTAATGCAAATATTGATAATTAAAATCTTCATATACATTCTGTGACTTTTACAGTGTTACAATGTGGTCTGATAATTAGCCAAAATGTGTCAAGAGCCAGTTATTAGAAGTTAAGAGACTACTGGAGTTCCCGTCATGGCGTAGCAGAAATGAATCTGACTAGGAACCATGAGGTTGTGGGTTCGATCCCACTTGCTCAGTGGGTTAAGGATCAGGCGTTGCCGTTAGCTGTGGTGTAGGTTGCAGACTCGGCTCGGATCCCGAGTTGCTGTGGCTGTGGTGTAGGCCAGCAGCTACAGCTCTGATTAGACCCCTAGCCTGGGAACCTCCATACGCCACGGGTGCAGCTCTAAAAAGACAAAAAGAAGAAGTTCAGAGACTACTTATTTGTGATGTCTCTTTAAAAAGAACACAGAGCTTGCATTCCCTGGGCCACTGCTGATTGTTTGAGATAAGTATCTGACCAAACTTCAATCAGAGGCATCCTTCAAATTCTATACTTGGGACCAGAGAGAAAGCATTGGCTCTTCCCTGGTGACGGGAGCTGTCTATGGCCATGATGTCTACCATAGGAAAGATGTCACTCTCCAGGCAGAGATGTCACTCTCAAGGCCACGATGCTCAGGAGAGCAGAGATAAGACTTGGACAGAGTCCTGGCAGTAGTCAGTTCTGGGATTCCAGCTGTTCCTGTTGCCCACATGTGTCCTTGCCCTTCCAGGTTTGGCTGGTCAATCCCTCATTCATGTGACACAGCTCAGCCCTCTTCCATAAATTCCTCTTTTGGCCTAAGAGGATTCAAGATGAGTTTATTTCACTTGTAGCCAAGAACCCTAATTAATACAAACTGAGGGAAAATAACTGGAATTGTGGTGAACTGTACTGGATCCACCCGTCACTCACCAAAGCCATCTATGCTCATGTAAAGTTTAGGAAGGTGCAGAAAATTATTCCCATCATTTTGCTTAGATTATCACAATTATCATTTTGTTTTTGTCCCAAACCCAGTTAAAAGATCTGGATTAAATAAACACATATCTGAAATATAATAAAAGGAATTATATCCTTAGGGTAAAAAGTAAAACTCAAACTGTATAGTCATGGAATTACGCTCTAGGAATTTTCACTAAATATTTCAGAAAATGAATTTTGAATGGAATACATGTTAAAAAACACTTTAACAATTATAAACATATACACCATTTTATATATAACCACTGTTATTTCTTTTTGTATAATTACAAGAAGTTATGATTCTTTTATTTCCCCAAATTTCTACATTAATAACAACTTTTAGAGGAACTTAAGAAGTGTCCGTGCCGTAAGTCTTCTAGAGATGAATGCAAAACTTACTTCTTTGAGGGAATTCATTTTAGCGCTAAAATGTGGCGATTTCAGCATGCGCAGCAGGATGTCCAGACGAAGGTCGTCCACAACTGTCACCAGATCCGGTTGGAAGCGCATGCAAAGTAACTTAATGGCAGACAAAAGCTCCGGGATGCTAACCAATCTCTTTTATTGAAAAGCAAAGCAAACACACATACATACACAGAAAAAAACAAAGAACCATGAAAACATTTTGATGCTAATTCTTACACACACAAAGATATGTAACATTTTCAATAACAATGGTCTAGTGGTGACTGATACTCCACAATGTGACTTAACTACATTTTGCTTCTAAACAGAAATTAGCATAAGAGTGAGCAAAAAAAAAGGGAAGGGCCCTAAGAGAAACTCAAGGTAGACAAAATAAATCATGTTAAATTTAAACATTAAAATTACTTCAAACAACTTTGGATAAGCTTTTAGTACTGAATTATTTTAAAGCTTCTTCGATGCTATAACAATTATAGTACTATCAAAATGAACATGGTGGTAAAATTCTTAATGGCATCACTTACTGAGAACCCTACTTTCATTCTATTGACGGAAGGAACATCAACCACTTGGTACTTCAGAAAAACACATTCTTGGGTTGGGAAATGTAAATTGAATTTGATGTGAGCTGTATGTGACCAGACCCCAAAGAGCAATGGCGTGTGAACTTGGCCCCAAGTCCTGGCTCCGCTTCCGGGACAGGAGCTACCTGACTGGAGCAAGCATTACCTTGTCTTTGAGGTCCTTTTCCTCCACACTCCGCACGTCCTGGATCGTAGTAAGGATGACTGGGTCTAGCATGGGCTGCAGGAAAAAAAGTTTTGGCGTTAATAAGGACCCCCCAAATCTGTCCCCAAACTAGAGAGGAGATACTTTTTGATTCACATTTCACAAAAGAGAGGGTGCAATGCAAAGATCTGAATTCTAGCACCAGAGCTGTCACCAACTAGCCAATACCATTCCAAGGAAACCCTTAACTGACTCCGTGCCTCAGCTTCTTTACAGTCACAAGGCTGCAATCCCTCTCTTTACTGTCTTAAAAGGGTCCTTAAAAGAGCAACCAAAGACACATGAGTTTATGTAAAACATTAAGCATGAGTGTATTATTTTGTAAGGAAGTAATGTGAATTTGATTTAAAAAATAAATATGGGAGTTCCCATTGCGGCGCAGCGGGAACGAATCCGACTAGGAACCATGAGGTTGTGGGTTTGATTCCTGGTCTTGCTCAGTGGGTTAAGGATCTGGCATTGCTGTGCGCTGCGGTGCAGGTCACAGATGTGGCTCGGATCCCAAGTTGCTGTGGCAGCTGTAGCTCCGATTAGAGTGCTAGCCTGGGAACCTCCATATGCTGCAGGTGCGGCCCTAAAAAGCAAAAAAACAAAAAAAACTATCTATCTGTCTATCTATATATGTATATATTCACAGACCATGAAAAATAGGCTGTTTTATGTACTTACTTTTGCTTGCTGTTATAAATGAGGCCTACAGACAACATTCATGCACTGCTCCAGAATGGTAGCATAACCAGAAAACTAATTCTAAACAATATGTGAAAAGTAGTAAAATACTAGCTAGATCTAAATGATCACTTTCATTTAAGTGAAATAATTAAAAAGTATCTAGCGACAGGAGAAGACAGAAAATATTTGGTTGTCAAGGCCAAGAAAGCATTAGCAATGAATTCAAATGACATCAGGCAATTATCCAAATAGAATTTCCCTATTTACAGTTACACCAACTGCATAGTGAGAACTGAGGGCTGGAAGAATAAAAGATGCGTCACACTGCTCTTTTGTCAGTACGTGCCAGCCAGTCCTGCAGTTGTCTCACTGCGACTCTGAGATGGGCATGATTATTATCACAATTTTATAGATAAGGAAGCCAGGTCACAGGAGTTACATTAGCCTTCCAAAGTCACACAAGGAACAAGTGGTAGAAACAGGGGTTAATTCACATAAATATTATTTATTTATGTGAATTTATTGCTGAATGAATTTAAGGTTGGATAGTTTGATATAATTAAAATAAAGTTAAATATGCTTTGGTTGGAAATTCATATACCTTTTTCTCCTTTTAAAGTATGCTGTGCTTATATATGAAACCTAGAATTTCTAAAGAGCAGTATTAATTAGCAGCTGGACTATTTATACTACATCTCTCTCCACGGAGCAGTGCATGGATACAGAGCATGCATTTAAATATTCTATCCTGGCCTCGATTATTTAAAAGCCAATTCTTATTAATATTCATTATTAAATTACTAAAAGTCAAGATATTTTTGCCTCTTTATGTCTTAGTGTTTCAGCTACAAATGATTTATTTATATGCCTAATAAGTAAAAGGACACTAGTGTTTCTAAAGAGCTTAATATCCAGAATGAAGAAACACATTTAAGTAGCCATCCTGTTTCAGTTAAATATCTTACAATATTACTTTGATGTTTGAAGGCACTTAAACCTTAGAAATAGCAGAATTTTCCAGGGCCTACTAAAAAAATCCTATCTCTCTTGTAAAATGGCCCTAAGCAAATTAGACATTAGAAAGAAAGAATAGCAGATACGAAACTATTGCTCCCAAAAGGACACTAAGCTTTCAGAACCACTTACGCTGATTTAAAAAAAATCTCAGTGAAAGTTGTAAGAGTCACAGACTCATTTTTATAAAGGAAATAATAAATAGACATATTTCAATATGACATTTTATTCGGTCAAACTTGTTAACTGTAATGGAAAGAAAAAAAGGAAGTGTAAGAAGCCCTAAGCATTAGGAAGCTGAAAACTCACAGCTTTGACATCTTATGACCTGCTGACATACAAACTGCAGAAAATCAGACAAGATGAGCTGCTGCTAAACTGTTATTCAGTACTAAGTGACTTGCCTAGTAAGTGAGCCTAGCAGACTGCTCTACACTGCTTCATTGAAAGCATTATATGCCATGGAAGGCTCAGATAGTCCTGGGAAGGGCAAGGGAGATATGCCACCTATTTTATAGATAAGGAGGCAAAGTGAAATATATGCCGGAAATATTACATTTGATAAAATGATAAACTGAAAAGGTTAACCTTAAATGTTAGAGATCGCCTATACCTTAAGTTATTAATCACTTTTATTTATCTTCCGATAGATAGTATTTTCACTACGAGGATAGCTAACCTGGAAAGAAAAGTTATTCTGAATTAGGCACACTTCTGAACAACCTGATAAAAAGATAATCTTTACTGTTTGTATGTCTTAGATCACTGGTAAGTGTAAAATGGCCCACCTTACCTGAACCACTGAGGAGTTGAGGTACTCTGCACAGACCCCCAAGGGCTGCACCAGTGCCGAGACTGCCTGAAAAAAGACAGCAAAGGTGAGAGATACATGCGAGCAGGTTTCTTCCCTTCAGCACTAGGCAGATAGAGCCCTCTTAACACATCAGGGAACACTTTATACTCTTGGACAGGAAGAACTGACATAAAGATGTCCATTCACTTGAATTAGTATACAAATTTAATCTAATTTAAATCATAATATGCCACTAAAACTTCTTTGGAGGCCTGGATGAGACAATTCTAAAGTTCACATTGTAGAATAGCAAAAACTTTTATTTTAAAAGGAGAGAATAGTTGAGAAAGGAGTGAAATGTGCCTTTAACAACAACAAAAAAGTTAAGTCTTCCATGAAAAAAATTGTAACTTTACTAGACGACATAAACGGTCCAAATAATTGAGGAGATACTATGTCCTTGAATGCAAAGGACAAGTATTAGAAAAATGTCAATTCTTGACACCTATCAACTCAACACAATTCCACATATGATCTTGGTGGAACTTTCTGCAGGAGTATCTTTATTGAGAAAATTTGAGTTCCCTGGCCTCACTCAGCGTGTTAAGGATCCGGCGTTGCTGTGAGCTGTGGTGTAGGTCACAGAGGTGGCTTGGATCTGGCATTGCTTGGATCTGGCATTGCTGTGCCTGTGGCATAAGCCAGAGGCTACAGCTCCGACTGGACCTCTAGCCTGGGAACTTCCATATGCCACAGGTGCGGCCCTAAAAAGATGAAAAAGAAAAAAGAAAATGTGAGAAAAGAAAGATACTGAACAGAACTGCCACTAGCAATAATTAAAACAGTGGAGTAACAGTACAGAAATGGCCGAAGAATAACCAAAAGAATGAATGACTAGAATTCATGTACACATGAGACTCTGACATTTGATAAAGCCAACAAATCAAAATAATAATGAAAAAATTCATTAGATTAAATTCTTCAACTAAAAAAATTAGTTATCCATTTGGAAGAAAATAAAACTGGATCTCTATCTTACACCAAACATAAAAATAAATTCTAAATGAACTTAGGAACTTTTAAAAATGAAACTATACAAGTATAAAATGGAATGAATGTTTTTATAACTTTGAGATAGGGGAACATTTCCCAAGCCAATTATCAAACTTTCAAGCTAGTAAGGAAAAAACTGACTATATAAAATTTTGAAGCCTGTCTACAGCAAAAAGACACTATCAACAAAAAGGAAAAGAGAAGCAAAACCCTGAGGAAACATTTACAAATATACAAAATAGAAATAGCATCAATATACTTAATATAAAAAGAATTCCCAAAAATTAGTAAGACGAGCAATTCTAAAGAGACCTATGTAAAGACTGACAGTATGCAGCACTAATGAGAATATAAGGAAACGACTCTGCGCGAGTACAGACCGGTAACAGCTTTTTGGAAAGAGACTGCGCTATCAATCATAACTTTAAAATGTATGTAACAGTCTTTAGCCCAGAAATCCCATTTTCTAGGAATCTGTCCTTCAGAAATGGTAGCGTATGCACATAAAGACAAATTTACACGGGGCACTCTCTGTAACAGTAAAAACTTAGAAATAAGTCAACACTCCTCAAAAAAATAATGCTCCTTAATGGTATAACATTTGCAGGAACACACTGGAGCCATCAAAAACACTGACAGTACTAACCTGAAAAGATGTCCATGATATAATGGTACATGAAATTATGCTACCAGGTGTAACGGTTACAGTTTAGTCTTAAAGAGAAAGAGAGAGTATGCAGATAGATTTCAGATAAACTTAGACAAAAGTCAGAAAGGCTGCAAGCATTCGATGGGTAACCATGACCTCGAGTCGAGGTAGGTGTATGTGTGGGGGGTGGGGTGGAGGGCAGGCAACTTTCATTTCGTACATGTACAGGTATTTTAAACTGATGGATTGTGAATGATGTTTTGCCCCTTGTATTTTTCAAGTCCAAAAATATGTAAATGTAAATGCAAAATGAGTATATTCACTTGTACTCAGTCTTATAATACGACCTTCTGAGCTGGTCAGAAATCAGGCATTTATCATGAAATTTTAATTATACTTGTTTGCTAAAATTAGTGTCTAATTTTTGGAGTCTCTGCTATGCCTGAATTTTACCATATCCTCAATACAATCTAAACAATCTAATTTTACATCAACTGCAACAAATAACATCATTGTTTCAGAAAACAGTCTGACCTAAGGGAAAATACTTGGAGTCATCCTGAAGACGTGTGATAACACGGAGGGCAAGCCCAGATTCCTACTGTCCCCCCTTAGCCAATTTCTATCCAAGGAGGGAAGAAACTTTGGGTTTCTCTGTTTAAATAAATTAGCACTGCAGGAAATTAGTGAGTGTTTTAACCTTTTGCAAAAACGAAGTTCATTTCTATCACTGCCCAATGACCTATACAGCCAGCTCTTGAGAAACAAGCAAGGTGAATAAAACCCGATACTGAAGAGGTTTTTGTTTGTCTTGCTTTTTTAAGTCACTACCTACTATGTTTCAGGTCAATAAAGTCACTTCTAACACACTCAATCCATTCAACAGGGATCAAAATGACAGACTAACAACCTAGTTAATGTCCAGAGAGGGAAAGGAGAACTCTGATCAGTGTCAGCAGAAGGATCCACGATCTGGTAGATACCTAATCTTTAAGGATAAACAGCAGGTAGCAAGAAATAGTCAGTCTAAAAGATACTACAAAAAAAAAAAAAGAAAAAAGGAAATTAAAGACCACTATCACTGATGAGCATAGATGCAAAAGTCCTCAACAAAATATTAGCAAACTGAATCCAACAATACATTAAAAGGATTATACACTGTGATCGAGTAGGATTTATCCCAGGGATGCAAGGATTCTTCAATATCCGCAAATCCATCAGTGTGATACAACACATTAACAAACTGAAGAATAAAAAACAAGATGGCATCTCGATAGAGGCAGAAAATGCTTGTGACAAAATTTAACACACATTTATTATTAAAAAAAAATCTCTAGAAAGTAGGCATAAAGGTAACCTACCTCAACATAATAAAGGCCATATATGACAAACCCACAGCTAACATCATTCTCAATGGCAAAGAGCTGAAAGCATTTCCACTAAGATCAGGAACAAGACAAGGATGCCCACTCTCACCACCTTTACTCAAATAGTTTTGGAAGTTCTAGTCATGACGATCAGTGAAGAAAAAGAAAAAAAAGGAATCCAAATTGGAAAAGTAAAATCGTCATTGTCTGCAGATGACATAATACCACACATAGAAAATCCTAAAGATGCTGCCGGAAAACCACTAAAGCTCATCAATGAATTTAGTAAAGCTAGAGCGTACAAAATTAATACACAGAATCTCTTGTATTTCTACACACTAACAACAAAAGATCAGAAAGGAAAATTAAGGAAACAATCCCATTTACCATCACATCAAAAATAGTAAGATAGCCAGAAATAAACCTACGTAAAAGACCTTTACAATGAAAACCGAAAGATGCTGATGAAAAAAATCAAAGATGACACAGAAAGACCAAAAGACATACTGTGTTCTTGAACTGTAAGAATTAATGTTGTTAAAATAGCCATACCACTCAAGACAATCTACAGATTCCATGCAATCCCTATCAAATTACCAATGGCATTTTCCACAGACCTAGAATATAAAATTTTAAAATTTATATGGAAAAACGAAAGATCCCAAATAGACAAAATCATCTTAAAAAACAAAAACAGGTTACCAATGACCTTCTTCATAGAACTAGAACGAAATATTTTGAATTTTTTATGGAAACACAAAAGAACCTGAATAGCCAAAGCAATACTGAAAAAGAAAAATGGAACTGGTGGCACCAGGATTCCTGGTTTTGGACTACACTACAAAACTATAGTCATCAAAATAGTATGGTACTGGCACAAAAACAGAAATATAGCTCAGTGGAACAGGACAGAAAGCCCAGAAATAAACCTAAGCACCTATGGCCAACTAATCTATGACAAAGGAGGGAAGAACATACGGTGGAGGAAAAACAGTCTCTTCAATAAGTGGTGCTGGGAAAACTGGACAACTACATACATATAAAAGAAGGAAATCAGAACATTCTCTAACAACATACACAAAAATAAACTCAAAATGGATTAAAAACCTAAATGTGGAGTTCCCGTCATGGCGCAGTGGTTAACGAATCCAACTAGGAACCATGAGGTTGCGGGTTCGATCCCTGCCCTTGCTCAGTGGGTTAAGGCTCCGGCGTTGCCGTGAGCTGTGGTGTAGGTTGCAGACATGGCTCGGATTCCGCGTTGCTGTGGCTCTGGCGTAGGCTGGCAGCTACAGCTCCAATTAGACCCCTAGCCTGGGAACCTCCATATGCCGTGGGAGCGGCCCAAGAAATGTCAAAAAGACAAAAAAAAACAAAAAGCAAAAAACAAAACAAACAAACAAAAAAAAAACTTAAATGTAAGGCCAGACACTATAAAACTCCTAAAGGAAAACACAGGCAGAACACACTTTGACATAAATAGCAGCAATATCTTGTTTGATCCACCTCCTAGAATAGTAAAAATAAAAACAAAAACAAACAAATAGGACCTAATTGAACTTAAAAGCTTTTGCACAGTTAAGGAAAACACACAAAAAACCCAGAAGGACAACCCACAGAATGGGAGAAAAATCTTTGCAAGTGAAGCTATCAACAAGTGCTTAATCTCCAAAATATACAAACATCTCATGTAGGTAGGTATCAAAAAAACAAAAAATGCAATCAAAAAATAGATAGATTTAAACAGACATTTCTCCAAAGAAGACACAGAGATGGCCAAAAAAACACATGAAAAGATGCTCAACATTACTAATTACTAGAGAAATGCAAATCAAAACTACAATGAGGTAGCACCCCATACTGGTCAGAATGGCCGTCATGAAAAAGTCTACAAACAATAAATGCTGCAAAGGGTGTGGAGAAAAGGGAAGCCTCCTACACTGGTGGCAGGAATGTAAATTGGTGCAACCACTATGGAGAACAGTATGGAGGTTCCTTTTTAAAAAGCTAAATACAGAACTACCATATAATCCAGTTATCTCACTCCTGGGCATACATCTGGATAAAACCATAATTCAAGAAGACACATGCACCCCAATATTCACTGCAGCACTATTTATAATAACCAATACATAGAAACAACCTAAGTGTTCACTACCAAATGACTGGATAAAGAAGATGTGGTGTGGTATATATATACACACACACACAATGGAATCTTATTCAGCCATAAAAAAGAATGAAATAATGCTATTTGAAGTAATATGGATGGAAACCTTGAGATTTTCATACTAAGTGAATTAAATCAGACAGAGAAAAGACAGATAATAACATATCACTTACATGTAGAATCTAATAAAAATGATACAAAAGAACTTATTTACAAAACAGAAATAAACTCACAGATTTCAAAATCAAACTTACGGTTACCAAAGGAGAAACATGGGCGGGAGGGGTAAATTAGGAGGCTGGGGTTAACATATACACACTCCTCTATATAAAACAGAGAGCTAATGAGGACCTTCTGTATAGCACAGGAAATCTACTCAATATTTTGTAATAACCTACATGGGAAAAGACTCTGAAAAGAACGGATATAGATATATGTACAAATGCTTCACTTTGCTCTATAGCTGAAACTAACACAACACTGTAAGTTAACTGTATTCAACTTTAAAAAAAAGAAAACAGAAATAGCCAATCTATTACCAACCAGAGCACTAGCCTCTCTCTTAGACCTCATGCAAAGATGCACCAAGGGAGGTAGCTGATTAGTCATGGTCCCATCGAATAACCACTATTCTAAGCATAATTTGCATCTCCCAGGTATATTATTTTACCACATCATTTTCTGCTCTGATCACTTTACAGTAGTGGAACAGTGTCTTCAACATGCCAAGTATATAATAAGTAGTTTTTAATTGAATGATTAATTAACTAGAGAACAGAATAAAGTGCTCTGGGTTAGAAATAGGTCAGCAATCTGAAAAATTAAAGATTAAGTTATTCCCCTAACCGCAGGTTAAGTTTTTTTGAGAAAATGAAGTTGACGTTAAAAAATAATGCTACTGCACCTGAGGGATGATTCTAAGCTCCTGTTGTGGCCTTTCGTTATCAATGAATCTCTGTAACACCAAGAAGCTGACTAAACAATCTTAAAATATTTTATTTATTTCTGTACTATGAAATCAATTCTTTTTTTGGGGGGGGAGCTTTTGAGGGCTGCACCCGAGGCATTATGGAGGGTGGTTCCCAGGCTAGGGGTCGAATCAGAGCTGCAGCTGCTGGCCTGTGCCACAGCCACAGCAACACAGGATCCAAACTGCATCTGTGACCTACACCACAACTCATGGCAACGCTGGATCCTTAACCCACTCAGTGAGGCCAGGGATGGAACCTGTGTCCTCATGGATACTAGTCAGATTCGTTTCTGCTGAGCCATCTCAGGAACTCCAATGAAATAAATTCTGATTTAACTGATGCATAAAATTGTTATGTAGACACATATTTGCCATATACAGCAACTGCCCTTGAGTAGCAAGATAATTTCATGTCACCACCATAAATTAAGAGAAAAATATCATAAAGAGAAGTTAGTGTGATTAAAAAAAAAAACCCAAACACCGTACATTGACATTTGGTTATTATGATAAGGAGTAAACATTTCTGTGGTAATCAGAACCATGGAAGCTGCTCCTATAAAGATGAACTTAGGGGTTCCCGTCGTGGCTCAGTGGTTAACGAATCCATTCGACTAGGAACCATGAGGTTGCAGGTTCGATCCCTGGCCTTGCTCATTGGGTTAAGGATCTGGCGTTGCCGTGAGCAGCGGTGTAGGTCGCAGACTCGGCTCGGATCCCGCGTTGCTGTGGCTGTGGCTCTGGCATAGGCTGGTGGCTACGGCTCCAATTCGACCCCTAGCCTGGGAACCTCCATGTGCCGCAGAAGCAGCCCAAGAAAATGGCAAAAAGATTAAAAAAAAAAAAAAAAAGATGAACTTAAACATCTAGTTTAATGTGTCTAGACTGTGTCCCTTGGGTTACATGCCAGCCCAAATAAAGTGAATTTCCACATTGGGTACATACAGTGGTTTAACTTACCCCAAGTTCTATATCTTCTGAATGGAGCTTGGCTTGGATTGCTGCAAATCCACCTAATTCTCCAAACTGAGAAGAAAAAAGGTACACGTTCATTTTAAAATGCTATACCTTAATAGTCAAGCAAGGCTCACATTCTGCTTCATCTACGTGCTCTATAATCCTGGTCTTGAGTCATCACAAAGATACTCCAATGCTCCTGTGAGGCACTGCAGGAGATGTGCTAAGTCCTAAAGCTGATGTTTATCTGTATAAATAGCACATACACAAAAAAGGAAGAAACTACAAAACCTAACTGATTATTCTTTGTAGCTGTCATCTACCTAAAACATCAAACTATAGGAAATCTCATCAGAAAATAAAAAACATGACCATACTAATGAAAGCTGTATACCTTATTTACCAAATCCACAACCCATCCATGAGGCTCCTATGAGAAAAGAAAACAGAAATTGAGATGGCAATACAAAAACCTCCCTACTGACCCTCACATCGCTTTTACTCTACATCAAAGGTTGAAAAAAAATTTAAATTAAACAAATATTTCAAAAGGTTCTTCCCAATATTTCTTACTGTGATTCTTGGACATTACTGCAAACAGTTTTAAGAGTAAGTTTGTATTTTGATGGAATTGCTCTAAAATGAAGCATTTATGCAGTTGTTTAAACGCTCTCAAGTACAGGATAACTTAAATTCTCTAAGAGAGATGAATTTTAGGAGTTAAAAATTATTAACCGAAAGAGTAGCAAATCAGGAATCAGGAGATAAATGTTTTGGTCCTCAACTATCATCAGCATCATGAGTGTCCTGGAATAAGCTCTTTTTTTCTCCTCCTTTTCTCACTTCCTTTCCTTTCCTAAGCATCCCCTGTTCTAAGGGCTGAATTATGTTCTCGTGGCTGGATACAGAACAGTGACTAAGAAGAGATGTGGGACTCTAGCAGGGTCAACAAAAGCAAATAAACTGATAGATACATCATTCAAACTGTCCTAAGTTCCACAAAGGAAAAACAAAAGGTCCTCAAATGAGAAATAGGAGTCTACTCTGTTCAGAGCGATGGTCACTGAAAAAGCTCTCTGGAGAAGTGGTCTTTAAACTGGAACTTAAAGGATGAGACAGATTTAGCCATTCAAAGAATAGTCCAGGCAGAAAGGCTGAAATGGCAAAGGTCCTGTATAGGGAAGGTAGAGAAACTGACCTTGTTTGAAAAACTGAGAGGCAGCGCTCCCAGCTGGGACACAGTGAGTGGGGGAGAGAGGCTCAGATGAATGAGGTTGTAGAGAGAGACAAAGGCCAGATCATGCAAACTCACAGACTGTGATTCGAAGGAGAGCAGCAGAGATGTTTAGAGCAAGACAATGAAACGTCTTATGGTTAAAGGGCACTCTTGCAGTTATGCGGAGAATGGAATAGAATGCATGAATAAGAGTGAAAATAGACACCGGGCGAGAAGACTGGTACAGTAACCAGGTAAGACATGATGGTGTTTGGAGTAGGAGGGCGGCAGGAGAAACAGAAGCCAAATGAAGATCGACGTGAGATTAACTCACAGGACTCGTTCGCGGTGTGGATGGACTCTGGCAGACCCCTATGTTTTCAGCCTGAGAATCTAAGTGGATGTGATGCCATTTACTGAAAGGGAGAAGAATGAAGGCTGGGGAGTCATAATGAAGTTCAATTTTAGGTGCGGTCAGTCTAAGACGTCTGTGTGGCAACCAAGAGGAGAGAGCTGGAAGTCCGCCCTGCTCAGAGAAGAGGTTGGGACCAAAGAGCTATAAAGCGAAGGGCCATCAGCACAAAGACGGCACACAAATCCATGAGAATGGAAGACATTTCCTAGAGAAAGTATGGCGAACAAAGAGACGAAGGCTCTGGACCAAAGCTGGGTAGAGGTGAAGGAGCCTGGGAAGGAAACACAGCCGAGGGGCAGGCAGCAAGCGAGAGACTGTAGGTGGAGGAAACTGCGACCACTGCTGTTTGGAGGGTCCGGACACATTTCCTCAGGATCTGGAAACGCAAAGGTGTTGCGGCCTTGATGAGAGTGGTTTCGGTGGAGTGCAGCAAAAGAAGGTGGAACAGAACACCCTGCAGAGTTAATAGGGATTTCATCTTGGTTACACCTAAAAAACCTCTCCCACTAAAAATAACTAACACTACTGGATAAAAACAACAACAACAAAATCTTCTAAAACATACAGGTGAGTTGGCACAGAGTGCTCAGAGAGAAAAAGAGAGAGAGAGAAAAAGTAGAAATCCTGTGAGGTAAGTAAACTCTGAGGCCAGCTTTCACACTGCAGGCATCCGTGGAACTCCAGAGACCACCGCTAGCTTCCATTTCATGGCCTCAAGGCAGCTGAGAAGCAGGACACAAAGCCAAGACGCGGCTCAGAGACTGAGGAGAGACTGTCGCATAAAGCAAGACCGCAAGGAGCTACATCCTGAGTTCAAGGTGCACTGAAATAACTGTATCTGTGGAAGGGAAAGAAGGAAGCCTGCCTATCTTGACTCTGGTACTAGATGGTAAGGAAAAAAATTCCCCAAGAATTTATACCCACAGAATTGCCCTCACACAGTTTTGTTGCTCCAATTCACACATTCATGGTCTGAAAAACTTTTTTTTCGTCTTTTTGCTATTTCTTTGGGCCGCTCCCGTGGCATATGGAGGTTCCCAGGCTAGGGGTCGAATTGGAGCTGTAGCCCCTGGCCTACACCAGAGCCACAGCAACACAGGATCCGAGCAGCGTCTGCAACCTACACCACAGCTCACGGCAATGCCGGATCCTTAACCCACTGAGCAAGGGCAGGGACCGAACCCGCAACCTCATGGTTCCTAGTCGGATTCGTTAACCACTGCGCCACGATGGGAACTCCTGGTCTGAAAAACTTTAAGCGCAGAATTTATTCTAAAGTGGTCTCAAATCATAGTACTCCCAGGCACCTAGAAGATGTAAATCTTTTCTGGAGGAAAGAATTTTCAACTCGGACCTCAAAAAAATCTTCCTAAATTCCAAGCACATAAATTCACAAGTATGCTTTTCTATATACACACATACATACACAAAACAAGTGGGTAAAAGCTGGCAGAATCAAACCAGCTTTTATTTCATTAAAAAAAAAATTTTTTTATGGCTATACCCATAGCATATGGAATTTCCTGGGCCAGGGACTGAATCTGAGTCATAGCTGTGACCTACACCATAGCCAGATCCTTGAATCCACTCACTGGGCTGGGGATCAAACACTCCTCTGAAGCAACCTGAGCAGCGGCAGCTGGATTCTTAATCCCCTGCACCACAGTGGGAACTCCCAGGCCAGCTTTTAGATATCATGCATGGCATATAAACTAAGCATTAAACACGGAAGAGATTAAAAAATGGAGCCAAGAAATGAGGCAATAAAAAAAAATAAGCACAGTCAAAAAAAAAAAAAGAATTTATAGAAATGAAAAATACAATAACTGGAATTAAAGACTTAATGAAAAGGTTATTTAGCATATCTGATATAAACAGAAAAAATGACTAGTGAACTGGACCATAGGTATGAAAAATATCACAAATGCAGAAGACAAAAAGATGGAGAATATGGGAGTTCCCGTCATGGCGCAGTGGAAACGAATCCGACTAGTATCCGTGAGGATGCGGGTTCGATCCCTGGCATCACTCAGTGGGGTTGAGAATCCAGTGTTTCTGTGAGCTGTGGTGTAGGTCAGAGCCCAAGGTGCTGTGGCTCTGGTGTAGGCTGGCAGCTCCAATTCGACCCCTAACCTGGGAACTTCCATATGCCACAAGTGCAACCCTAAAAAGTGAAGCAAAAAAAAAAAAATCTCAGAAAAAAAAAAGATGGAGAATATGAAAAAGGTAAAGGGACATGAAGGACATACCTCCAATCAAAGTTCTAGAAGAAAAAAGGCTAATGGGGAAGAGGTAATATTTAAAAAGATAATAGTTAAGAATTTCCCAGAATTAACACAAGATATAAATCCTTATATTCAGAAACTCAATGAATCTGAAGCAAAATAAACAAAAAAAATACCTCAGTTAATTGCAGTGAGAGTCAAATTGCCAAATTATCAAAAAGAAATAAGAGAGTTCAAAAAACAGCCATGAAGAAAAGACAGACTTCTTACAAAGCAGCAACAGTCAGACCAACATTCAACTTCTCAACAGTAATACTCAAAGCCAGAAGACACGAAAGGACATCATTGATGTTTTGACAGAAAATGTATCTCAACCTAGAATTTAAAACCTAGTGAAAATATTCTTCAAGAAATGGGAAATAAAGTCAAGTTGAGGCCACCAAAATAAAGACTCAACCACCAATGAACCGCATATGAAAAGATACCTTACAGGATGCACCCCAGGAAGAAAAAAAATCATCCCAGTGGAAGGTCTGAAATAGGAATGGTACAGCACATATACAGGGTTGAGTCAAAACACTGTATAAAATGATGATGATGACATCTATTTGCGGGGGGATAAGACAAGACAGGCGAGTACTAAGAGAATGCACAATAAAAGGAAAATGAGTCAGGGGAAGAGGGAGCACATGGAACATTCCAAGGGTTCATGAACTCCTCAGAGAAGGATAAAAATATTAATCATATTTAGGTTTTGTTTAGTTAATAAGTTAAAATTTTAGGGTAATCACTAAAAGAATAACTGAGAGAGGAGAATGTGGGATCTTTCATCTGGTTGGTTGTGAAGGGGGACAGAGAACCATGCTGAAGCTAGAGAAGGGTGTGGTACCTAAGGCAGAATTTTTAAAGATGGGAAAATACTAAACCATGCTGTATACAATGGGAATAATCCGATAAAGAGAAAAAAATTGAGGATACCAAAGAAAGAATAGAAATACGAAGGCTTAAAATGGTTGCAAAGGCAAGATGAGAGGAGAGGGGATCTAGGGCCTTTGTAGGAGAGATAATTCCTTCTGTGGTAATGAGAGGAAATTAAGAGACTGAATCTTTTTGGGTCTCCACTGTTGCATATGTAAACTATAGGGAAGAGAAAGAACATTTGCTCAGTACTTACCAAAGTGAACCTCTGTGTTCACTGTTTTTATATACATTTGTCAGTTAAGCTTCACAACAAAATTGAGGATAATATTTTAATATGTTGGGAGGCAAGACTGCATAAAAGATGCAGGAGTTCCCACTGTGGCACAATGGGTTAAGAATCCAACTGTAATGGCCTGGGCCGCTGCAGAGTGGCAAGTTCAATCCCTGGCCCAGCCTAGTGGGTTAAAGGATCCAGTGCTGCTGCAGCCCTGGTGTTGGTTAGCAGATGTGGCTTGGATTCAATCCCTGGCCTGGGAAACTTCCATATGCCATAGGTGCAGCCATTTAAAAAAAAATTTTTAAAAAGGAAAAGAATGCACACTATGGCACTAGATCACCTAGGTCCCTCCTATAACCAGGTACATGAACTTGGGTAAGTACCTGACCTCTGTGTGCCTCAGTTTCTTACCTATAAAATGGGGGTAAAAATAGTATCTAACTCATAGAGTTGGTAAAGGGATTAAGTTCCACAGGATATACTCACTGCCCTTTTCACTCAGCTCTTAGCTCCTCTCTGGAGTACTGCTTGACCCTCTAAGGCAGCCTTAACTATTCCCTCCCCTATATTCCATGCATAGCACACATTATTATAATTGTACCTAGTGTTTGCTATACTGTGATTCAGGGGGGTGGAGGGTGCACCCATGGCATGCAGAAGTTCCCAGGCCAGGGATCAAACTCTCGTCATAGCAGCGACAGTGTTGGATGCTTAATCCGCTGAGCCACTAGGGAAACCCTATTATACTGGGATTTTTTGTTGTTGTTTTCGTTTTTCCTCCACTATGCCATGTCTTATTACTCTTAATACTAAGGATAGGAACTATTTTACACACACACACACACACACACACACACACGTCTCTAAAACCCAGAATAATGCCAGACATACAGCAAACGTTCAACAAATGACTGCTGAACTAAACCTCTGCTTCCACTAAAACAACGGACATTTTCCACCTACTACATTGACTTCTTTCAACTGTTTCTGAAACACCAAGCCTGGAGTTCCCGTCGTGGCACAGTGATTTACGAATCCGACTAGGAACCATGAGGTTGCGGGTTTGGGCCCTGCCCTTGCTCAGTGGGTTAAGGATCCGGTGTTGCTGTGAGCTGTGGAGTAGGTTGAAGACGCGGCTCGGATCCTGCGTTGCTGTGGCTCTGGCGTAGGCTGGAGGCTACAGCTCCGATTCGACCCCTAGCCTGGGAACCTCCATATGCTGCGGGAGTGGCCCAAAGAAATAGCAAAAAGACAAAAAAAAAAAAAAAGAAACACCAAGTCGTGTTTGATCAACAAATTGCCTGTATGTACTCCCTGTGGGAATAATGTATTGGTACACTGCAGGCCTTTAAATATAAAATTAAGATGTTGATCTGTGCTTGGAAAAAAAACAACAGCTTTAGAACTTATGAAGTTTAGAAGAAAATTATACATCTTTTTCTCGGAATAATTAGTCGTTTCAAATGATTTCAAATGCTCTAGCTTCTCACATAACTCTAAGAAACTGGGACACCCATTAAACTGGGGTTCTGGTAATTCAATAAATAGGCCACTCTTGTCATGTGGTCATTCCTCATTTCACTAAACATCATTTCAAATCTATACAGTTTCTTCATGATGTTAATTAATACCTACGGAAAAAATTTTTTAAAAACTATGGAAAAATACGCAATAGCTGAAAAATATGTTAAGCAATTTTATGAGCCATATGGAGAATTTGTCATTTTTCATAGACTGTTTTAATCCTTGAATGTAAACTGTCATTTTTATAGCAGAGAAAATCTTTTTCAATACATTTATCTATAAAAAGATGGAACAAAACTATGTTCACCTTTTGGAAAGTAGATACAGGTGAAACAGCAAACATATTTCCCTCTCCAAACACTTCGGCCCAATTCCTTTGAGACACTTTCATTCGGTTTTTAAAATGGTATTCATTATCGGGATTGAAAGCCTAGATTCGGAGAGAACAGAGAAACATTATTATTATCTATTTCTATAGCAACACATATTAGCATTAGAAAAGAAGATTAAAATATAGACTTGGACTCTCTCTATTAATGGAATCTTTCAAGTACCCCGCAAAACATATTCTCTAGCTAGTGCTGAGGAGCAAATGACCAAAGTGGTGCTTTCCTGTTCTGTTCGCCGTTTGCTGAGGCAGGAGAGAAGGAGGTTAACAGGACAAGAGTTCTGACCCAAGGCAAGGTGATGGCCAATGCTCCAGATGTCCTAGGGCCACCACAAGCAGAGCCGGGCAACAAGGCAGTGAAGACAGAAGTTAGGAGGGAAAACAGGAGCCTGCCTTCTTTGCGCAGCTACTGTTACGAGTCAGGGAAAAGCCCAGAAACCACACTACACAATGCCCTATATGATAATACTTATGATTCAAATATTCAGGGAGACATAAGGGAAAGTTCTTTTATCACTCTGAAAGCTGAAAAGCTTCAAATCAGAAATCAGGTATTTCTTTAAAACTGCAAACACAGAAAGGCTGCTCTGCTTTCAAAATAAAAAGCAAGAACTCTTAACAGCCAAGGTAATACCTTTAATGATAAAATCATTATCAGACAGTATTAATTACAAGTCAGAAGGTAGTAAGTATTTTAAACAAAATCAAAACACAAAGTAGTTCATTTTAGACATACTATACCATTGTAAGCACAGCCAGCAGACCAGTGGGAATTGGGTCTTGTTTTATTCTCTCTGCAACCAGTTCTATTAACAGCATCAACATGTTGTAGATCCCTTCATGAATTTCAGTTCCCCACTTGTGAACAGCGCTTGATGTCAGAAGCTATAAAAACATAAATGGCAGTTTAAAGTCTTACTTGAAAACAAAGAAAAAATTTCTAAGGTATCATTCAGTCTTAAATAATCAAGAGATAATTACTGTAACACTTATTTTTATGCAGATGTCTTGCTTTAAAGACCCATAGCTGTAGTCTTCTACTCATTCATTTATTTCACAGTCACCACTTAGTTTTGTTTTTGATTTTTAACTCCCTAATATTAAAATAATTTGTTTAGGAGTTCCCATTGTGGCTCCGTGGTCACGAATCCGACTAGTGTCCATGAGGACACGGGTTTGATCCCTGGCCTTGTTCAGTGGAGTAAAGATCTCGTGTTGCCATGAGCCGTGGCATAGGCTGCAGACATGGCTTGGATCCTGTGTTGCTATGGCTGTGGCTGTGGTGTAGGCTGGCAGCTGCAGCTCCAATTCGACCCCTAGCCTGAGAATGTCCATAAGATGCATGTTTGGTCCTACAAAGCAAAAGCAAAAAAACCCAAAACAACAACAACAAAAACAGTTCATTTAAAGCAAAATGTTTATCTGCTTTTCTACTTTTCATTATTACTAGGGGAGGTCAAGCGGTGAAGAGCAAGAAAGAACTTGAGATCAGCTCTGGTATTGCTATTTTCTAGCTGTGTGGTCTTGGACAAATTTACCTGAGTTTTCCGAGGTTCAGTTCTCCCACCTCAAAAGATGCATAATTCCCACCCACTTCCCATAGATGTTACAAGTATCAAAAGGCATAACAAATGTAAACTTATTAGTAAGGTTTGTTATTAATATATTTTGGCTGTCATTATTAATAAACATTCCTGGAAATGGATGCTGCATTTCATGATTTAAACATACACATTCTTTTCATATTGTTTTAATCTCAGAAGCAAGACTGCATCTTCCCACCTGCTGACAAGATGGCAGCATGGCTCTGAATGTAAAAAAAAAAAATTTTTAGGGAGTTTCTATCGTGGCTCAGAAGAAACAAATCTGACTAGTATCCATGAGGACACAGGTTCGATCCCTGGCTTCACTCAGTGGGTTAAACATCCAGAGTTGCCATGAGCTGCGGTGTAGGTCACAGACCCGAGCTGCTGTGGCTGTGGCACAGGCCAGTGGCTACAGCTCCGATTCGACCCCTAGCCTGGGAACCTCCACATGCCTCAGGTGCAGCCCTAAAAAGACCAAAAAAAAAATTTTTTTTAAGAAACACCTTACCAATTTGTTTTGCTTGTATTTTCCTTTAATACAATATATAAAAGTAATACTCAGTTTTTTAAAAATATGTAAGCACATCCGGAGTTCCCACTCCGGCTCCATGAGGATGTGGATTCAGTCCCTGGCCTCGTTCAGTGGGTTAAGGATCCAGCGTTGCTGTGAGCTGTAGTGTAGGTTGCAGATGCAGCTGGGATCCAGTGTTGCTGTGGCTGTGGCACAGGTCAGCAGCTGCAGCTCGGATTTGACCCCTAGCGTGGGAACTTCCATATGTTGTGTATGCGGCCCTAAAAAAGACAAAAAAATTTTTTTAAAAATGTAAGAAAATCTAAAATAGTTCTAAGTGATAAGGCATTGTAACACTGTTCACGTTGATGCTATTTTTCTTAAATATAAAACAAAATACAAAACAATGGTATATCACGCTCAGAGAGCATTTTAGATTTGTTACAAAGGAAGGAAAAGACACAGAGATGAATCCAATCATCTTTGGATTTCCCCAATCTTTGATCTTCTAAGTGCTTGGGGAAACCTAATTCAGGAAAAACTGCTAGAACAGGGAATAAGAAATCAAAAGTCTCTACTTAATAAAATAATGGAAAACTGGTACAGTGGTTTCATGTTCTTATAAGATTTCCCTTTAGAGGGAAATACTATGCTATAAAAATTTCATCATGGCCACACTGAGAACCCTTTAAGAGCAGGCTGAAAGAGCCCGTATTTCTTTAGCTGTAGAGGAAAACCTCAGTTTCAGATCTTTTACACAGCAATTAGCTGTACTATTTGCTCAAATGATTTTATATAAACCAGTGAGTTACTATATTTTGCAAGAATTCTTTTGCCTGCCTGTATATTCTTCCTATACTTAAAAATTAGATAATAAAGCAAAATAAAGCAGAGATTAAGAAGCTTCGTATGTGACTATAAAATTTATGTGGACTATGCCCCACTCCCTCTATTGCCATCTCATTTATTCAGTTTTTACTATGAAAATGGAGTTCTATGTACCTTACAGACAAGGTGGGGCAAGACAGGCAGCGCCTTGTGGGGATCAGGTGTACAAAGTTTAAATAACTATGCACAATGGCGAGACAGATCTAGGTGTTTTTCCCTGCCTGAACACACTAGGAAAGGATGCAGGCTAGCCTGAAAGGTGAAGAAAGCAGAAATTACAACAAAGCTCCTTTTGTGCACCTTATTCATACAGTTGCCTATTATTTATACCCTTATTTCTTAAAAAAAAAAAAAAAAAGGGCAGGAAGCAGCTTGTAAAAAAGCCCTAGGGAAGAGGGTAGGGAGCGAATTGTCACACCAGGAAACACAGCTAAGGGAAGCAAATCAATTATATAAGATACACTGAGTTTTCCGGTAACCAAGTCTAAAGGCATACAGAATTCTGAAATTTGTCTGGTTTAGAAAACCTTTTTATTAATAGCTCTAAACTCTAAGAAGTGAATGACACTGAACATTATGCAGGGTACCTTCGTGTTCATAGTTTTATAGAAAAAAACCTCCCAACACTATTTGACTATTTTTTATACTATTACGAACAGCTGAGGGCATAAAATAAAACAGTCCTCTGAAGCATCTTTGTATAGAGTTAGAGCTTTAAATTCCGAATATGTAACTTGCTGCTGGACTGACTCAACACAGGGCTCTCTGCATCTGGAGATCATCAATTTAAAGGTCCTTTCCTTATGTGAATAAACTTGTGGTTTCTTTCTCTGCAAACTGATGCACACATTATGATACGTATCACAGTATATTACATTATAAAAGTGCTGTTATTTTTAAGTTATACAATTCTTGACAAAATTCTTAAAAGTTTAAAATAATTTTAAACTGTGGGAGTTCCTGTGGTGGCGCAGTGTTAACGAACCCAACTAGGATTCATGAGGATTCAGGTTCGATCCCTGGCTTCACTCAGTGGGTTAAGGATCTGGTGTGGCCATTAACTGTGGGGTAGGTTGCAGACATGGCTCAGATCCTGCGTTGCTGTGGCTGTGGTGTAGGCCTGCAGCTACAGCTCCGATTCAACCCCTAGCCTGGGAACTTCCATATGCTGTGGGTGCGGCCCTAAAAAAAAAAAAAAAGAGAGAGAGACAATTTTAAACTACAAAGTGGTAAATGAATTCATCCAGGAAATGAAGATAAATCTTGATTCCACATAATCCCTACCCAAATTTAAAAAGATTTCTCCCTTTTTTCAAAGATGAGCAATTTTTCTCCCTAAAATTAATTTTGTTCTCTTTTCAGCCTTGAATCAAGGGAGATCCTGTCTGTCAAGATGCAGATGGGAATAATAGTTTGCAAATGAACAGTTTATTTTACTAGGTTTTAAGATAAATTCAAACTTCCCCCATCTGTAGTTGTAACTTACTTGCATGTGGGACAAAAATGGATGTCAAAACCCAGGAGTACCAGAGAGCAGGAGACTCATTTATTCATTCAACAAAGCTTTACGGGGCTCTTTCCTCTGAGCTAGGCACTGGCTTATGCTAGGGAAACAACAGGGTCCTGTGACATTGTCCCTGCTCTTGTGGCCATTCAGGACTCAGGTCCTGAGAAGGGAACCATGCTGAGTTAGAGGGCTTTCAGAAACACCAGCCCTGTAATTTTCTATTCTCACTGGTAAGAAAAATTGCTTTAAAAGGGATGTGATCAGACTGGGAGCAAGCATATCAGCCCAGCTCTGACAGAGATGTTGCCATCCACGTGCCATTTTGCCAGTTAGACTATTCAATGCAGTCAAACTTTCTGTAGTTTTAGACGCCTGCCTCTCAGTAGAATAGTAAGTACAAAATGGCGTATTTTTTGATAAACAATTATTTTAAATGCCACAATTCTTAGTTTAGTAAGATGTAAATAATTTCCTAGTATAAGTCTTAACGTATTCTTCAGCAGTTAAACAGAAGGAAGTAAAAGTGATACCCAACCAATGACATGTGCAAACAATTAAATACAGAAGAAGTAAATCATCTCTAAGCCCCAAAGTCAGGGCTACCTTTTTCATACTAGAGCATTCCTAAGTTGGACAGGACTCATAAACTGGGCTCACACGTAAAAAACTAAAACAAAAAGCCTATTCACCTTCACCCCCACCTCCCCCCACAAAAACATCAGCACAGCATATATTTCTTACCTTTTTAAATGCTTCAGGCATACATCTATCCATAAATCTTTTACAATTCTCATCAGACTCGGAAAGACCTTCGTAAAATAAATGAAACAATATGCCTTATTTATACTTCAGGGAGTTGTAGAAGTCATATATATCATTCCAAATTCATACATATGGAACTACTTATTATAGAAACCTTGATTCTTAAGGAATTTCTAAAAGCAGACTACACACATTCTGATGAAGGATAAGGCTGAGAAACAGTCACAGTATGCCATTATCTATTAAAAGCATAACATATTTATGCATTGTTTATATATACTTACCAGTATGTATAAAAAATAAGTACTAATTAGAACTGAAATGACTGAGGTTACGTTTCCACGTCAGAGTAACTTCCAGTGATCTGACTAAATAGCTAAGAAAACACCAAGGGCAGCTGCTGAGGAGCCACCACTGTATTCCTCAACATCTCTGTTAAACACACAGGTATTCAGGAGATCCCGCTGCGGTGCAGCGGCAACAAATCTGACCAGTAACCATGAGGTTGTGGGGTGGATCCCTGGCCTTGCTCAGTGGGTTAAGCGTCTGGCGTTGCTGCCGCAGATGGGGCTCAGATCCCATGGGGCTGTGGCTCTGGCCGGCGGCTGTAGCTCTGATTTGACCCCTAGCCTGGGAACCTCCATATGCCTCGGGTGCAACTCTAAAAAGCAAAAAAACCCCAAAGAAAAACCCCCCAAAAAAACAAAAAACAAAAGACCCCACAAGTATTCACAATAAGGGCTCAAATCACTTTTCTTCCCTAAAACAAAGTGATAAACTCTGTGCAGTAAAATGCATAGAATTGTTCCTGGCACAGAGTAAGTGATAAATACTTGCTAAGTGAATGAATGACACCACTGTAAAATTATCCTTTGGAACACACCTAAAAACAAACCAACCAGCCAACCCTCAATGACAGATCTTAACAGTGGTTAGCCTGTTGAGCACGTTTTCTCTTTTCAGGCCCACTACCTAGCACAGTACCTGCGTTCTCACAGGCAGTCAACAAATGCCGCTGCTGGGAGGCCAGTCACACGTGCCCCATGAAACCCTAGTCAAATACTTCCTTTTGCATGGATATACATACATGTATAACTGATTTACTTTGCTGTAACCTGAAACTAACACAACTTTCTAAGTCAACTACACTCCAATAAAATTTATTTTTTAAAAATGTGTAATTATTTTTTTCAATAAAGTTTGACTTTAAAAGTAAAAAACAAATCCTTTTGATGTACCTCATATTTAATCACTGTGGTAAAGTATGCACCTATTTTTTTTTTTTCCTTTGCTTTTTAGGGCCGAACCTGTGGCATATGGAGATTCCCAGGCTAGGGGTCGAATCAGAGCTGCAGCTGCCAGCCTATACCACAGCCATAGCAATGCAGGATCCAAGCCACGTTTGTGACCTATACTATAGCTCACAGAAATGCTGGATCTTTAACCCACTGAGTGAGGCCAAGGATTGAACCCACATCCTCAGGGATACTAGTTGGGTTCATAACCCACTGAGCCACAAGGGGAACTCCCAAGTATGTACTTAAAAAAAATATTTTAAAAAATATTCACAAAACAGTGGTCCAATCCCTCTTTATAACTGCATTCACCATGAAACATAATTTATTATTTTCTCTTTAATATATCTGCAGTATAGAAGCTTCCTCATGTTGATACTTTTTCTCCAACCTAGTGATATTTTATTACTCTATTAGTTTAATATCTACAAAACACTTGATAGTGCCAAGCACTTTATAAGCATAAAATATTTGTTAAATAAATATTACTTTCTTTTTAAAAAAGCCACTGAAGAGTTCCTGTTGTGATGCAGCAGAAATGAATCCGACTAGGAACCATGAGGTTGCAGGTTCAATCCCTGGCCTCGCTCAGGGGGTTAAGGATCTGGATTTGCCATGAGCTGTGGTGTAGGTTGCAGACACAGCTCGTATCCTGCATTGCTGGGCCTGTGGCGTAGGCTGGAAGTTGTAGCTCCAGTTGGACCCCTAGCCTAGGAACCTCCATATGCCGCGGGTATGGCCCTAAAAAGAAAAATAAATAAATAATAAAATAAAATTTTAAAAGCCACTGAATTGAGGCTTAATCTAAAGTGCTTTAAGCTCTTCTGAAAATTTTTTTCAATTTCTGTAAGGCTTTTCAATTATATTTAAAGAATCTTACACTCTGTTGGAGCTAGAAGAAAACAGCTGATTTAATTCAGCTCTTTTATTCCCCAGAGGATAAACAAGGACAAAGACAGTAAATGATCTAAGATAATACAGATGGGCAATGACAGCAGCTAAGATTAAAGTCTCGCTTCCCCCTCAAAAAACACCTCTCCTCCTGTGTCCTGAGGTATGAACTTACCAAGTCTTGCTAGGTAGGTAGACGCCAACAGGCATTTGCCTAGTGATTCTTCCCGCTTGTAAGGTATGGACCAATGATCAGTCAAAACACGGCTTTCCAGTTCATATAAATTTGTTGTAGGGAATTCAATTCCTTCCCCTGAGCAGTTTCCGTTTTCATCATTCTTCTGACAAAAAGGGATGATGGTTAAAAAACAAATTAGTGACTATTTTAAAATGTTTCAATTTAGCATAAAGCAGCTCCTTAATCAATGGTAGCCATTAATACCAAGAGTGAATTCCACATTTCTTTCTCATAGTATCTTTCACCAAGATACCTGAAATATTTTTTAACTTGTATTAATGTGGCCTCCCTACTCCATCAGAAGGATGAGCTCATCTCATTCTTCAAAATGAGCTCTCCCAATCTCTCGTCAGGAATATTAAATCTACCTTCAGCTATGGCCATCCTACTTCCTCCTCTCCCCCTTTTTTTTCACTGAGGGATAAAGTTGTCCAGAGTTATTATCTCTATCTGTTGTTTCCATCTCCTCACTACAGACTCACTCCTGATATTACACCAATAAGGATGCCAGAGACCCTGCTCTCCAATGGCAACTGTCAAGGTCACCACACTCCATGGTGTATCATTCAACCCAATG
The DNA here is from genome assembly GCF_016906955.1 of Phacochoerus africanus. Lineage (NCBI taxonomy): Eukaryota > Metazoa > Chordata > Mammalia > Artiodactyla > Suidae > Phacochoerus > Phacochoerus africanus. Next base: position 156,776,551 of record NC_062551.1, on the reverse strand, counting down.
GACATGTTTTGGTCTATCCTATTTGTTGGGACTATTTGACCTTCCGCCCACTTCCTCTTCTTGATATGCCACATTTGTTCCCTCACTTCCCAGGATGGCACACCTACCTGTTCTTCTCTGGGGCCTGCTGTTCCCTCTGTCTCCCCTTCTGAGCCATCACGCACTGGAGTCTCTCAAACCTCAGCGCTAGGCTCTCTGCCCTCTGCTCAGGATTGTCCACCATACTGAACGGTACCACATTCTTTAGCAGCATAGCCAGAAATCAGGAATTCATTCTTAAAATCCTGTTCCCCCAATCCCATCCCTAAGACTAAGTGATCAGACCTCCTATATTTCTCTCAAATCCACCTACTTCAGTCCATTTCCCCAGAGACACCGCTATTCCTGAACTCATCTTTCTGTCGTCTTTAACCTACTTAACTTCTATACTCTTAATTCTTTCAGAGAAAAGCCTTTCCAGAGCTTCTAAACTATACCAAAATCCTTTAATTACTTTATACTGACCATCCTGAACTTCTCCTTCACAACACAACTCACAGATACAATTTTACATTTATTTGTGATTTATGCTATGCTTGTCCCTACCAGACCAAGCAAGCCATGAAGACAGAGTTCTGTTTTCAATCACCTCCGTATCTCTAAAACCTTGTGCCTAACACAAAGTACTATTTAAAACATATTTGTTGAATGGAAAAATAATTCACACAGAGTTTCAACTATCAATGAAGTAACTGCCAGATCTGCCATCAGTTCTCACTGTGATAATATGTAATTAAACTGGATTCCTCTCTCCAAATAGCCTAATACTTAGTTTCTTTGAAAACCCAGCTGTTTCCACAATCCACTCTACAATTTAATTATACCAAAAAACCCCCACATAGTCCATTAAAAAATTCACCTTTAGCCTCAGTGAAGGAAAAGACCACACATATAAAGCAGAAATTATTTTAAAAGCACACTGAAAAACAGTTTTCAACTCCACAGGAATGGTTATCTAAAGGAATGCCAACATCATTTTTTTTAGGTTCATGGATGAACTGGGATGAAAATAAAGACAAAATCAAAAGGGTGATAAAAATTTTAAATGGAGTGAAAGATTATATAAACTAGGGGTGAAGAGTGAGGGGTAGTGGATTATTTAAAAATTATAATAATTTGTTAAGGTAAATATAGAAAAACATAGATTTTTGAGCCAGACAGAATCTAAGTGAATTCAGTATTTTATATAGGAAAAGCCTAATGAATTAGAGAGGTAGTGATTTACCTGTAGCGGTTAAAAGAAAAAAGGTTAAATTATACCCAGCATGCTCTCCTTAAGAAGCCCATTCCACTTGGTAACAGAAATAATTTGGTTTCTAAATACTTTTTATGTTTTTGTCTAAAATTAACAAATAAATAATACATGTTCATTGTAGAAAATACAGAAAATATGAATAGCAAAAATAAAACCCACTATTAATTTTACCACTTAAAAACTAATCACACATTTTAATAAATATTTTTCCAATGAAAGCTTTTTTATAGATTTTTTTCCTTAAAAATTCACGATTGTGGAATTAACCTTATTCTCACCACCTCCATGGCCCTTCATCATTCTCTCATTAAAGCATATTAATGCAGCATTTCTTCTCCTATCTGATTTAAAAGACAGATGCACAAAGCAATTATTATAAAACTGAGTTAATGGGCTTATAATGAATATGGATGTGACTTGTATGATAATAATAGCACAAAGGAGGGGTAGAGAACAAAGTTACGTCATAGGAATGTTTTGTAAGCTATTGAAATTGAGTTGGTATTAATCTCAACCACATTGCTATAGATTAAGATGTTAATAATTGTAACTTACAGCAACTGCTAAGAAAATAACTTAAGAAAATATGGAGTGAAAGAAAAAACAAAGAAAATAAAATGGTACACTGGGAAAATATCTAATACAAAAGAGAGGAGTAACGGAGGATTAGACGACCAAAAAGGCATAAGCCATATATGGAAAATAAATATCAAAAAGCAAATGTAAATCTTGTCTTATCAAATAACTATATTAAATTATAAGTATTAGTAATATATTACATATAAATGGACTAAATGCTCTAATCAAAAGGCAGAGATTTACAGAATGGATTTTTAAAGTGATCCAACTATATGCTGTCTACAACAGATATATTTTATTTATTTATTTATTTATTTATTTATTTATACTGCAAAAGGCAACTCCTTTTATTTTTTTATTTTTAATGATTTTTATTTTTTCCATTAGAGCTGGTTTACAGTATTCTATCAATTTTCTACTGTACAGCAAAGTGACCCAGTCACACATACATATATACATTCTTTTTCTCAGATTATCCTCCATCATGCTCCATCATAGGTGACTAGATATAGCTCCCAGTGCTATATAGCAGGATATCATTGAGATATACCTTAGACTGAAAGACATAAAGAGGTTGCGATAAAAGGATAGACAAAGATATATCATGCACACACAAAGGAGATGGAGTGGCTATTTAGTATCAAACAATATAGACATACTTTGTTTTATAGTGCTTTATTTTGCTGTGCTTCATAGACAGTGTTTTTCACAAATTTAAATTTTTTGACAATCTTGCATACAGCAAGTCTATCAGCACTGGTTTTCCAACAGCATTTGCTCCCTCGTGTCTGTGTGTTGCATTTTGTTAATTCTCACAATATTTCAAACTTTTTCATTATTATTACATTTGTTGTGGTGTTCTATGATCTTTTATGTTACTACTGTAATTGTTTTGGGGCACCAGGAACTGCACCATATAAGACCGCAAACTTAATCAACAAATGTGTGCATTTTGACTTTTCCACTGACCAGCTCTTTCCTGGTCTCTCTCCCTCTCCTCAGGCTTCCCTACTCCCTGAGACAAAAAGACTATTAAAATTTGGCCAACTAATAACCCTACAATGGACTCTAAGTGTTCCAGTGAAAGGAAGAGTACCATGACTTGCACTTGAAATCAAAAGCTAGAAATGATTAATCTTAGTGAGAAAGGTATGTCAAAGCTTAGACAGGCTGAAAGCTATGCCTCTTGCATCGGTTAGCCAAGTTGTGAATGCAAAGGAAATGTTCTTGAAAGAAACTAAAAGTGCTACTGCAGTGAACATGCAAATGATAAAGTGAAACAGCCTAACTACTGATACGAAAAAGTTTTAGTGGTCTGTGTAGAAGATCAAACCAGCCACAACACTGCCTTAAGCCAAAGCCTAATCCACAGTAAGACCCCAACTCTCTCCAATTCTACAAGGCTGAGCGAGGTGAGGAAGCTGCAGAATAAATCTGAAGCTAACAGAGGTTGGTCCATGAGGTTGAAGGAAAGAAGTCCTCCATAACATAAAAGTTCAAGGCAAAGAAGCAAGTGCTGATCAGAGGCCACAACAAGCTGTCCAGCAGATCTACCTCAGGCAATGGATGAAGACGGTTACACTAAGCAAGAGATTTTCAATGCAGACAAAACGGCCTCATATTGGAAGAAAATGCTATCTAAGACTTTCACAGCTAGAGAGAAGAGGTTAATGCCTGGCTTCAAACAAAAAGTAGAACAAGATATAGAGAACAAGCTAGTGGTTATGGGGCGGGGGGAGCAAGATAGGGGTAGGGGAGTGGGAGGTACAAACTACTGGGTGTAAGACCGGCTCAAAGATGTACTGTACGAGAGAGAATATAGTCAGTATTTTGCAGTAACTGTAAATGGGAAATACTATTTTTTTAAAAAATTTAATAAAATGTTTAATTGAAACAAACCAACCAACCCCAAAAGACACGCTGACTCTCCTGTGAAGGACTAATGAAGCCAACTGTCTTTCACAATTCCACAGAACAAAGGGCCCGTAAGAAGTATGTTAAAACTACTCTGCCTGTGCTCTACAAACGGAACAACAAAGTGTGGATGACAGTACACCTGTTTACTACATGGATTCCTGAATATTTTAAACTCACTGTTGAGACTTACTACTGAGGAAAAAAAATTCCTTTCAAAATATTACTGCTTATTGACAAAGCACCTGGTCACCCAAAAGCTCTGATGAAGATGTACAATGAGAATGTTATATAAACTCAGTTAATAAAGCAGTGGCAGTGTTTAAGAGGACTGACTCCAATTTTGAAAGTTCTGTGAATAAAATGCCATCATTCAGCATTACACACTATGGAGAAAAACATTCATGAAAGGAAAGGTCAACGGATGCAGCAAACTTCACTTGTTTTAAGAAATGGACACGGTCACCCCTATCTTCAGCAACCACCACCCTCATTAGCCAGGTGGAAATGACTATCAATATCGAGGAAAGACCCATCAATATCGAGGAAAGACCCATCAATATCGAGGAAAGACCCATCAATATCGAGGAAAGACCTCCTACTAGCAAAAAGATTATGACTCGCTGAAGGCTCAGATAATGGTTAGATTTTCTATCAATAAGGCATTTTATTTTATTTTTTTTTGTCTTTTTAGCTATTTCTTGGGCCGCTCCTGCGGCATATGGAGGTTCCCAGGCTAGGGGTCGAATTGGAGCTGTAGCCACCAGCCTATGCCAGAGCCACAGCAACGTGGGATCCGAGCTGCGTCTGCGACCTACACCACAGCTCACGGCAATGCCGGATCCTTAACCCACTGAGCAAGGGCAGGGACCGAACCCGCAACCTCATGGTTCCTAGTCGGATTCGTTAACCACTGCGCCACGACGGGAACTCCAAGTGTAAACATATCTTCTATAAGCACTGTTAATCCAAAAAAAATTTGTGTGACTCCCTTTATTGCAGTATTTGCTTAACTTAACCACAGTGGTGTGGAACTGAATCCACAATATCTCCAAGGTATGCCTGCAGATATTAAGGCAAGAAATATATTACTAGAGACAAAGAGGGATATTTCATAATGATAAAAAAAAGGTCAATAAAAAAATAAAAGAATGGAAAGCAGAATACTATGAAAATAGTAACTGAGAGTGGCTACACTAATATCAGAAAAGAAAGTTATGTGAAAATTTATTACTAGAGATAAATGAAGATTTAATGACAGAGGGTTAATCCATCAGAAAGAGAATAACTCTAAACACATATGCATCTATTGACAAAGACCTAAAGAACAGGAAGTAAAACGTGACAACTAAAGAGAAATACACAATTTAATAAGAACAGTTGGAAGCTTTCACTTTCAATAATAACTAGCACTCAGGCAGAGGTCAATAAGGAAAACAGAATACTATAACCCAACTCTATCTAAAAGACATTTAAGTGACATGCAAAAAATAAAATAAAAGATATTTGTTAAATGAACGTAATAGCAAAATATACATTCTTCTCAAGCACACATGAAACATTCTCCAGGATAGAGCATATGTTAGGTTAGGTTATAAAAGAAGCCTCAATTGATTCAAAAGGCTTAAATTCATATGAAGTAGGTCCTATGACCACAATGGAATGCAATCAGAAGTCAACAGCAGAAGGAAATGTGGGAAATCCAAAAACATGTGAAAATAAAACAAAATATTCCTAAACTACCAATGGGTCAAAAACAAACAAAAGAAAAAACAAAACAAAAACAAAACCCCACAGGGGAAATGAGAAAATGTTCTGAGATGAATGAACATTAAAATATAACGTAACTTATGATATGCAATGATTGGAGGCAAATATTTTTTAAAAAGAAAAAAGATCTCAAACTAACAACCTAACCACGTACCTTAGAAAACTATAAAAAGAACAGTAAACCAAAACCAAAGCAAGCAGAAGAAAGGAAATAATAAAGATGAGAGTGGAAGGAAAAAACAGAAAATTTATAGAGACAATAAACAAAACCAAAAGTTGGGTATTTGAAAAGATCGACAAAGTGGACAAATCTTTAGCTAGACAAAACAAGAAAAAAAGAGAAAACACTCAAATCACTAAAATCAGTAATGAAAGCCAGGGTGTCAATAGTCCTCTTACAGAAATAAAAATGATTATAAGGAATGCTACTGGTATATGTGTATGCCAACAAATTAGATAATCTAGATGAAATGAACAAATTTCTAAAAAAACATAAACTACCAAAACTAATGCAAGCAGAAACAGAAAAGCTGAATAGACTTATACCAAGTAAAGGGAATGCTTTGAATCAAAAGCATCCCATAAAGAAACACCAGGACCATATGCCATTACTGGTGAATTCCACCAAACATTCAAGGAATTAACGTAAATCTTCACACTCTTAGAAAAGGAAAGAAAAGAAAAGGAAAAGGAAGCAAAGAAGGAGGGAGGAAGGGGAAGGGAGGGAAGAAAGGAAGGAAGGGAGGAGGGAGGAAGACTTACCAACTTATAAGACCAGTATTATGCTGATATTAAAACCAAACCAAATAGTTCACATCTATCAAGAAGGCTACTATCAAAAACGTGGGAAATAACAAGTGTTGATAAGGATGTAGGAAAATTAGAAACTTTGTGCATTGCTGGTGGGAATGTAAAATAGCACAGACACAGTGAAAAAAGCAGGTCAGTTTCTCAAAAAATTAAACATGGAATGACCACATGATCCAGCAAATCTACTTGGGGGTATGTATCCAAAAGAACTGAAAGAAGGGACTTAAGTAGATACTGGTACACCTATATTTATAGCAGCGTTATTCACAACAGCCTAAAGGAGCAAGCAACCCAAGTGCCATTGACAAATAGATAAACAAATTGTGGTACTACATACAATTATTCAGCCTTTAAGAGCAAAGAAATTCTAATACATGCATGCTACAATATGCATGAACCTTAAAGACATTATGTCAAGTGAAATATGCTAGTCACAAAATAACAAATATTGTGTGATTCCACTTATATAAGGTACCTAGAATTGTCATATTCATAGAGACAGAAAGTAGAAGGACAGCTGCCAAGAGCTGGGGGCAAGCGAGAATGAGAAGCTATATCATTTAATGAGTACATAGTTTCAAATTGGGAAGATGAAAAAGTTCTGGAGATGGATGGGGTGATGGTTACAAAATAATGTCAATGTACTCAATGCACAGAATTGTATACTTCAAAATGGTTAAAATGGTAAATTTTATGTTGTGTTTTACTGAAATTTAAAAAAATGGACAAAAATATCCCAAGAAAAACAAACAAAACTACAGACCAACATCCCTGGGAATACAAACACAAAAATCTCTAACAATAAACTAGCAAACTAAATCAAGTAATATATAAAAAGGATTGTACATCATGACCAAGGATGCATACAAGGTTGATTTAGCATACAAAAATCAACCGATACAATATACTACAGTAACAGAATAAAGGATAAAAAACAATCATTTTAATAGATGCAGAAAAAAAAATTCACAAAATCCAACAACAACAAAGTCAACAAAGAGAAGTTCCCGTCATGGCTCAGCTGTAACAAAACCAACTAGTATCCGTGAGGATGCGGATTGGATCCCTGGCCTCGCTCAGTGGGTTAAGGATCTGGCGTTGCTGTGAGCAGTTGTGGTGTAGGTCACAGACATGGCTCGGATCTATTGTTGCTGTGGCATACATAGGCTGGCAGGCGCAGCTCCAATTCAAGCCTGGGAATTTCCATAAGCCACAAGTGCAGTCTTTAAAAGCCAAAAAAAAGAAAGAAAGAAAGAAAGAAAATGGAATTTCCTCAACCTGATAAAAGCCATCTACAAAAAAACCCTACAATAAACACGATACACAACTGTGAAAGACCAAATGCTTTCCTCGAAGATTAAAAATAAAGATGTCTGTTCTCTAGCTTCCATTCAACATTGTACTGGAGGGTCTAACCAGAGCAATTAGGCATAATGAGAAACAAAAGGCTGTTAAAAAAAAAAAAAAACTTTTAAAATTGTACCAAGGGGGGGGGGGGGCAACTCAGGAATAAACCTGACCAAGGAAATGAAAGACCTATATGCTAAGACATATAAAATATTAATAAAGGAAATTAAAGAGGATTCAAAGAAATGGAAAGATATCCCATGCTCCTGGGTTAGAAGAATTAATATTGTCAAAATGGCATACTGCCCAAAGCAATCTACAGATTTAATGTTCTCCCTATCAAATTACCCATGACATTTTTCACAGAAGTAGAACAAGCAATCCAAAAATTTATATGGCACTATAAGAAAACTAAAACTGCCAAAGCAATCCTGAGAGGGGGGAAAAAAAGTGGGATGTATAACTCTCCTAGGCTTTAAACAATTCTACAAAGCTACAGTAATCAAGACAGTGTGGTACTGATACAAAAACAGACATACAAATCAATGGAACAGAAAAAAAAGGCCAGGAATAAACCCAGACATCTAAGGTCAGTTAATCTTTGATGAAGGCGACAAGAAAGTCTCTTCAGCAAGTGGTACTGGCAAAACTGGACAGTAAATCAATGAAACTAGAACATACCCTCACACCACATACAAAAATAAATTCAAAATAGCCTAAAGACATGATATCATAAGACATGATATCATAGAACTCCTAGCTGAGAACATAGGTAAAAAATTCTCTGACATAAACTGCACAAATGTTTTGTTAGGTCATTCTCCCAAGGTAATAGAAATAAAAACAATAATTGAAAAATGGGGACCTGATCAAACTTACAAGCTTTTGCACAGCAAAGGAAATAATTAAAAAAACAATGAAGAGACAACCTACAAAATGGGAGAAAATATTTGCAAATGATGCAATCAACAAGGGCTTAATCTCCAAAATACACAAACAACTAATACTACTCAATAACAAACGTAAACATCCCAACTGAAAAATGGGCAGAAGACCAATGTTAAAAAGAAATAACTCAAGAAGCACAACACTTGTACACTGAAAACCATTAAACATGGAGAGAAACTAAAGGAGACCTAAAAAAAATGGAAAGACAGCCCATGTTCATGGATTGGAACTTAATATTGTTAAATGGCAATACTCACCAAATTAGTTTATATATTCAATGCAATCAGCATCAAAATTCCAGCTCAGTTTGCAAAAAAACTGACATGTTGACTCGAAAACTCACATAGAAATGCAAGGAACCTTGTATGACCAAAATAATCTTGAAAAAGAACAAAGTTTGAGGATTCACACTTCCCTTTCAAAGCTAATGACAAGCTATGCTAATGAAGACAATGTGGTACTGGCATAAAGATAAACATGCAGATCAGGAGTTCCTGATCTGCACAGTGGGTTAAGAATCTGACTGTGTGGGTTGGATTCCTGGTTCTGCACCTGTGGCATAGGTTGCAGATGCAGCTCAAATTTAATTCCTGGCCTGGGGAACCTCAATATGCCATGGGTATGGCCATAAAACAGAACAAAACATACAGATCAATAAAATCAAACTGAGATTCCATATCTAAACCCTTGTATTTGTGGTCAATTGATTTTCAATAAAACTATACAATTTAATCTTTGACAAAGGCTTTTTAAGCAACACAGTGAAAGTTAGCTTTTTAAGAAATGATACTAGACAATTAAATACACATAGGCAAAAGAATAAAACTGGACCTTTTTCACACCACATAAAAAGATTAACTCAAAATTTAACAAAGGAGCAAATCCACATGATCTTGGATTAGGGAATATTTCTTGGGACACCAAGAATATGACAAAAAAAAAAAGATAAATTGTGAATTTTAAACTTCATCAAAATGAAAAAGTTTTGTGCATCAAAGGATAGCACTAAGAGAGTGGAAAGACAATCGCAGAATGAGAAAATAATTGTGAGTTTAATATGTAACAAACTTTTATCTAGAATACAAAAGAACTTTTACAATATAAAAGAATTCTTACAATGCAACAAAAAGACAATTCAAAAAAAAAAATGGACACTTCTCCAAAGAAGATATATAAATGGCCAATAATGAGCACATGAGAAGTTGCTTAGCATCACTGGTCACTAGGGAAATGCAAATCAAATCCACAAGATACCACTTCACACACACTAGAATGGCTAAATTAAAAGACAGACAATAACAAGTACTGGTGAGTAAGTGGATAAATTGGAACCTTCATGTATTGCTGGTTGGATTATAAATGGTATAGCTTCTTTGCAAGATGATCTGGCAGTTCCTCAAAAGTTAATCATGGTTACTATAGGACACAGTAATTCTATTTGCAGATAAACCAATGAGATATAACCAAGAGAAATGAGACATATTTCCACAGGAAAACTTGCACATACATGTTCATAGCAGCACTGTTAATAATAAATCAAAAAATGATAAAAAGCCAAATGTCCACCAAAACTGATGAATATAATATATCCATACAATGGAATATTTTTTGGCCTTAAAAATGAACAAAATACTGGAAGTTCCCATCGTGGGGCAGCGGAAATGAATCCAACTAGGAACCATGAGGTTGTGGGTTTGATCCCTGGCCTCACTCAGTGGGTTAGGGATCGGGCATTGCCGTGAGCTGTGGTGTAGGTCGCAGATGCAGCTCGGATGTGGCGTTGCTGTGGCTCTGGTGTAGGCAGGCAGCTGTTGCTCCGATTAGACCCCTAGCCTGGGAACTTCAAAAACACTATGCTAAGAGAAAGAAGCCAGACATAAAAGGCCACATAGTATATAGTTTCATTTATATGTAATATCTCCCCAATAAGGCAAATACAGACATAAGGAGTAGATAAGTGGCTGCTAGAAGATGAGAAGAGGGAGAAAAGGAGAGTGACTGTTAAAAATGGGTGTAAGGTTTCTTTGGGATAATAAAAAATATTCAAAGATTAAAGAGTGGTGATAGTTGGCACAACTCTATGAATGCAGCCTTTAAAAGAGTAAATTTGGAGTTCCTATAGCGGTGCAACAGAAACGAACCAACTAGTAACCATGAGGTTGCGGGTTTGATCCCTGGCCTCACCCAGTGGGTGCTGTGAGCTGTGGTGTGGGTCGCAACATGGCTCTGATCTGATGTTGCTATGGCTGTGGTGTAGGCTGGCAGCTGTAGCGCCGATTCAACCCCTAGCCTGGGAACTTCCATGTACCGTGGGTGCGGCCCTAAAAAGTAAAAAAAGGGGGGGAGGGGGGGGAGGAACATACATGGTGAACATCAGTATTAAAAAATGATACTGAACACCACTACATTTTGAGGAGGGTGCTACCAACACAAAAGAGAAAGGGAATCACAAGAGAGGAGGAAAGAGTGACATGAATATGGATATATTTAGGTTGGTCTAATACTCTGAGTCATCATTTTGAGTAGAGACTGTCCTTGGCAAAAATTACCTATTGAGCAAGAGAACACATGCAAAGCAACTAGGAACGGTCCTATTGCAAAAGAGCTCCCAATGGACATAGGTATAGGGCTTTTAATAACAACTGTGGAGTGTAAAACACTACTTTCTCATTAGATGCCAAATCCAAATGATACTCAAGTAAATGCTAATGACCACTGATTCTAAATTGATTAGAAATACACTTATCAAAAGCTCACTACGTTCCAGACAAGGTACTTAACTTTGGGGACAGAGATAAAGACACAAATGATTCCGTCTTTAGAGAGCAGGACAATGTGAACAAGAGCAGGGGTGGATCCAAGCCAGGTCGTGGGCTTGGCTTGGATCCATCCCTTCTCCTGCATGTTTAAGGGAAACAGTATTAGGGGCAAAGCGTAACAGAGCTACCGAGCGTTAATATTTCAAAACCGGCATTACTTTCTTTTTCAAGTGTTAAGTAACAAAACTTCAATGTTTTCAGCCTTTTGACTATATGAGGCCAGGTCTTTACTTTTTATTATGATAGCCTACCGATTTCATTAAAATTTTAAGATACTTAATTTTTTAATGTTTTACAATATTTACACATGAAGCATTTGTTAGAGATGCATAATTCTGTCACTAAGAAGCAAAAGGAGCTCACAAACAATTCTTGAATGTCTCTTTTAACCTGAAAAATTTCTCATACTGAACCTTGTGTATTTGGTCATCCAAGAAAAATGACAGATGAGTTAATGTGTTAACTTTAAGATTTCTGAACGGACCATTTTAAAATTAAAATCAAAACAACTGCTGGAAATTAGGCTACTTCCTAAATAAGTAACTTTATTTATGTCCATAAATACAAATTAAAATATAAAAGACCTCTGTAACTCCCGTAATATTTGATAATGTCATAAACATGCTAGGAATTCATGTAGTTGTGATTATAACTTCATTATTGGCAAACTGTCCAGAATAAGGCTTATTATTTACTTACAAAAGGGCTTACTACTTTCAATTGCTGGAAATAAAGTTCTTCATAAAAATAAGTGCTGTCACTGTACAGGGTAAATCTACCTCCACAGTTTAGCAAAGATCTTTAGATTTAACATGTAGATTATTTATTTCAACAAAAATATTTTTCTGCATGAAACATAATTTACAATTAGACATGTTCATAAATGTCACCACCCATTTCTAGACACCAGCCTGTTTGAAAAATGCAGATGAACCAATGTAAATAAAATACAACACCAGCAATAACTTAATTGGGGGCTGAGTACACAAAACAGTATAATTTACTTAACCCTTGCAACTGGGTTTTAAAATATTATTGCATAAGCTTTAAAGTTAATAATAGAGTTTTAATATTTGCTTAGAAAACTACCTTCGAGTTTTACAAAAGACAACAAACCATTGGCTCTTGAACTCAAGAATGTATTAAAATTTTAGCCTTCTTTGTTTAAAGAAGCAAAACCTACTGGAGTAAGTACCGCCTGTTAGTGCAGAGATAAGCTATGCTCCTGTCTGCCCACTAACTCAAGAAATACAGACAATTATTCAACTTAAGGGACAGAAGATTACTAATATACTGTTTATTTTAATTCAAATTACTGAACTATTAGCCAACACTGTACTCAAGAGAGCTTCCGTATGTTTGATTGATGTCCAGAAAAACGAAGATGCAAACTGATTCCAAAACATTTCTCTGTGATTTTTAAAAATGCATTTGTCTTTTACCCAAAAAATGAACAATCAGCCCCACATATGTCAAGTGCTTAAGGAAAAACATGAAAACATGAACATCCAATTTCAAGTCACTAACTTACAACTTTCATTAAATCTTGAGATTGTCAGTCTTATTTATGAAATATTTTTCAAAGCAATTCAGAGACAGTTATATGTAGATATAATATCCTTTCTGTTACTTCAGACTAGAGAAAATGTTCCTAAAATACATACTGGAAAACAGAGATGATGGACAAGTGCAGGCAGTCAGTCCCCCAAGTCGCTGATACACTTCTGCTCAAGTTGGCTTGCAAACTGTTTTCTTGGAATTTATTTTCATCCCATGTTATAAACAGTAGAGAATTTCCTAACTTTTCTACAAAAGCTGATGTTTCTCATGCTCCCTTTCTTTCGTAGCCCTTGGTGCTTATTCACTACATAGAAACAAGGTTTTCATGAGAAGCTGTCTTCAAATTCAAAGGTGCTATCTTACACACAGGATCATTTACGTTAAAGGTCTGAGATTTACAGCTGTTTCAGGAACAAAAAAGTAGGTAGCTGAAGTTGGACCGTTAGTTTTAATGGAAGGAGAGATACAGTAAAGTGGGATGTAGATACAGTCAGAGAAAAATGAGTGAGAGGCAAGGAGAACTAACATATCTACTGAGGACTTAGCTCCTTTGTGTCAGAAATGGTTGCTGCTCAATCTCAGAGGCAAGAACTGTCACCTTCCTTTTCAGATGGGCAAACCGAGGCTCAAATAAGACAAGTTTCTCATTCAAACCATATTTCTTATGGTCTCTTGCCTAATACTAACAGTTATTCATCATGTGTTCAGAAGAGGATGCAAATTCAAGTCAAGGTTTCTGCAAATCTCAGGTTCTGGAATAAGCACACTTGGAGGTACTCTTATTCCTCCTAAAACTGGTAGGATGGCACAGTCCTGAAAAGCACCACTCTAGAATGGAGGTTAATTGTTTGTTATTTAAAAACAACCAGGAGTTCCCTGGCAGTGCAGTGGGCTAAGGATTCGCTGTTGTCGCTGCAGCACTATGCTTCGTGGCTATGGCACATATTTGAGCCTTGGCTGGGAACTTTCATATGCCTCAGACACGGCAAAACAACAACAACAACAACAACAACAACAAAAATCCAAACCAAATTTTTATAAAATGTACCCTAAACCAAGAGTTGAGAAAGTAAGAGGGGAATGATTATCAATTAAAATTATTTTCCTCCAAAGCATCAGTATTTAACCTATTGATATTCTTGAAATTCTAGATAATGGGTTACCTATAATAAGCACCTTTTATTCTTAATTTTTTAGGTTTAATATGGAAACTTTTTTTCATTTCTTAAAACTGTATTGTAGTTCATTTACAATGTTGTGATAATTTCCACTTTATTATATATGGAATGACGAAACGATGCAATATCCTTTACTATACGTTCCCACAACACAGATGTAAATGTTGATTTTGTCACCACCGCCTGCTAGCTGTGTGACCTTGAATAAGCTTAACCTCTCTATGTGCCTTAGTTTTCTCAACAAAAAATAGAGGCTAGTGCCTGACTTGCAGGATGACTAAGAGGTTGAGAGAGAATCCAGCTAAAGGGTCAACCACAGGTACAGCATAACTAGTAGCCCAGACCTCTCTTCAAGCTTCAGGAGAGTGTTTCTCTATCTGCCAGACTCTCCAAACTCCATAAAGAACTCAGTGATCTTCTCTTTCAAATTTGCTTCTTCTCTAATGTCCCTAATCTCTGAAACTTTGGGTTACCTTCCCAGTCAGTTACTATACCACAGTGATTCTACCTCAGAAATTTCTCCTCCATCATCTCTCCTGGGCACCCACTGTTTTAGATGAGGTCCTCACGGCATGCCACATAGACTGCTGCCAAAACTCAGAATTTATGACTGCCATCCCTGCCACCATTCTGTTCCAGCTTCAAAATGCCACCTGTGATCTTTAAAAAACAAAAACTAAACTAAACCAAACCCCCCCCCAAAAGAATCTGATACCAACATAAAATAAAGGAAAAAAAAAAGGGGGATCTGATCCCATCACTTACTTGCTCAGAAACCTCCTTTAGCTCCCAGCTGCCTGCAGGTGCCTAGAAAGTAAAAGCAGTCTCCTGCACTGGCATGCAAAGCTCTTCACCACCTGACCACAGCCTACATCAGAACCTCATCTGCCGCTTTCCCAAACCAGTCTGCTCTAACCACATGGAACTTCTCAGGCTCCTGAGTACAGAGGCCTTGCTGTGAAACCATCATCCCAGCTCCATGAATCAAATACTAAAGAATAAGATTGCGTTGGGTAGGGTTGACCTTTAGAGCAAACCACTGTAATAGCTGAGAGTTTTTTCACCATTCCCACCCCCAAGAACCAACTTCTGCCCCCTGTGGAGTGCTGCTGGCCCTCTTGAGAAGTCTAACAATAGACCACAGTCTCACGGTCTTAAATACCACCTCCAAGCTGAAGGCTCCAGCATGGACATCCTCCCTAGACTCCTGGCATCAGTCCCACTTCCTCTTTGATGTCTCCACGAGGATATTTAACAGGCGTCTTAAATAAACACATGCAAAAACAAACTCTGGGTCCGCTCCCACCAGACCATGTCACCTCCCTGTTTAGAACCCTCAGGGCTCGCCTTTCCCAGCCTGACAAAAAGGCCTGGTGAGGAGCTGCCCTCTCCTCCACCTCTGACCTCATGCCCAGGTCCTCCTCCCCTCTGCCCACCCTTCACTAAGCTCCAGCCACACTGGCCTCCCTGCTACTCCTCAGGGATTCCCATTAGGTGTTCCTTCTACGTAGCCCAGGAGCCAGCCAGGTACTGACGTCACCGCATCTTTCCGTGAACAAAGCTTTGCTGGAACACAGACCTGCTTGCTTTCTCATTTCCACAGTCTAGGGCAGCTTTCCCACGACGCTCGCAGAGACAATGGACACAGCGGCCTGCAAAGCCTAAAAACATTTACTATCTGGCTCTTTACAGAAAAGTCTGTCATGCCCCGACGTGGAGCACTTTTCCTTCAGATAACCATACAATGTGCTTCCTCACCTCCTTCAAATCCTTGCTCAAATACGACCTTCTCAGTGAAGCCTTCCCTCAACAACCTACTTTTAAAAAGCAGCCCTGCCACACACCCCCTAGTCCAGCATGTTCTCTGCCCTATACCCTGCTTAATTTTTTTCTAAAACACTTATCATCTGGCATTCTGCCTTTGACTTATTTCTCTCGCTCTGTCTTCCCTCAACCAGAATGTAAGCTCCGCCAGGGCAGAATTTTTGTTAGACTTGTCTGTTGCATTATTTCCCATGGTCTCGGATACAGAGGAGGTACTCAATAAATATTTGGTGAACGAATGAATATTAAGTATCCATTAAATACTTATGAAATGCAAGGGAAGGAGAAGGGTTCTAGGTGCAAAGAACTGCATGTGTGAGGATCTGCCAGCAAAGAGAGCGTGTGGCGTACGTAAAGCACTTTCTTCTACCTCTGTTAATGTCAAGCACTGAGTCATAGTAAATGTTACCTACTTACAGGTTTGGTGCCCTACTTGGATTGTGTGACTCAATGAGAGGAGCTGGATCTAACTCTCCACTCTACTCCAGTGTCTGAACTCTTATCTGATACCTAAATTCCTTCCACATCCCCAGAAATACTCCAGAGCTTCCGCCTAAATAGGTGTAATAACCAAGAGCCTATGATTGCCTGCTCCTTTTTATTTATTTATCTTTGAAGGTTTACCAAAAAACCCTTTATTTAGAAAGGCTAAAAAGATTGCATACTAATTTGAATAGCTAGGTTGTATAAGAAAATTCCACTTCCGATGTCCTCCAAGAGTTGGATTCCACTGTGTTAAGTGCATGTTCTTTCTTCCAACCTCAATTTCAGACTGGAGTTGAGCAGAGTATGGCTTATACCTTTCACCTCCAATCATCCTCAGGCTCCAGACAAGATGGATCTTTGAGGGAACAAGCGGCTAACTGGTAAAGGTACCTTTTAACTCTGGAAGTTTAAATAGAGGATGCCTGCTCCTTTTTAGCACAGCTAAAAATTTCACTGAACTCTCTCTCCATGTAATTTTAACTAACACCTACCTGACCACAGCCAGATGGGATACATTATTTTCTGAGACCCTTCGTTTCCTCACTTATGAAAAGGAGACGGACATTTGTTTGCTTATAACTACAAAGGGTTTTTATGAGTATTAAATAGGATAATGTATGTGAAAATGCTCTGTAAATTCAAACACCATGTACACAAAGTAAAGAGCTATTATGATTATCTACACTGCTCTTAAAAAGTTATTCTGCACGGACTTTTACTTATAGGAACAAAGCTCCACTGAAAGCACTTTTATATTTCTCTTTTAGAAAGATACTCCATGTCCTTTCTAGCAATACGCTCTAACTCATCTTAATCTTTACAGCCATAAAAAATTCATTAGGCTTAACAAAAAGGTTCAAAGTGAAGAAATGGAGGATGAAGGCAGGGAGAATGAAAGGCAAAGAAAGCAAGGCATTGTACGTTTTGCGTGAAGAGAGAACACAGAACTGAGGGTCAAAGAAAGATGGGTTTAAGTCCTACCACTAGTTGTATGCTTTCACACCAGGATTTCTTAAATTCAGCATATTGACATTTTAGGCTGGATAATTCTGTTGACGGGGGCTGTTCTCTATGTTGTGGAATGTCTGGCCACATCCCTGGCCTCTACCCACTACATGCCAGCAGGACCTCTCTAGCTGGGACAGCCAAAAAGGTCTCCAGGGGGCAAAATTGCCCCAGGTTGAGAACCACTCTCTTAGATAAGACTTGATACCATCATATGTTATTTTTATCTATAAAACGAAAACATTTACCTATAGATCTAAGCTCCATCTTTGGCTCTAAAAATGCTAAAATTCTATAAAAGATCAGAATAAAGAATAAAGTACAGTCTTTATTAAAGGGGAGCAAATTATGTCATGAAAGAAGTGAAAAGATGTAAAGACTACATTAGAATCATTAAAGGGACATGATAACCAAATGCAATGCAGACTTTTTTATTCAATCCTGTATTTTGTTCAATGTGATGATGCATCTGAAGTGCTTAATACAGGGCCTAGTACTTTTTTATGATTTTTTTTCAAGGTTGTACCCACTTATATTATTATAAAATAGTTGTTACATTCCCCGTGTTGTACAATATATCCTTGCAGCTTATTTTATATCTAATAGTTTGTACCTTATTCCCCTACCTCTATATTGCCCTCCCCCCTTCCCTCTGGTAACCACTAGTTTGTTCTCTATATTTGTGGGGTTGCTTTTTTTGTTATATCCACTAGTTTGTTGTATTTTTTGAGATTCCAAATATAAGTGACATCATACAGTATTTGTCTTTCTCTGACCTATTTCACTTAACATAATGCCCTCCAAGTCCATCTATGCTGCCACAATTGGCAAGATTTCACTCTTTTATGGCTGAGTAATATTCCATTGTATATTCAGCATTGGGATGCACATATCTTTTTAAATCAGTGTTTTGGTTTTTTCAGATATATGCCTACGAATGGAATTGTTGGGTCATAAGATAGTTCTATTTTTAGCTTTTTGAGAAACCTCCATAATATTTTACACAAGGGCTGCACCAAATTACATTCCCACCAGCAGCGTACGAGGGTTCCCTTTTCTCCATGTCCTCACCAACATGTGTTATTTGTGTTCTTTTTGATGATAGCCATTCTGCCAAGTATGAGCTCATAATTTTTTCTTCAATTCGGGATTGCTTTTTAAAATGTCTATAGGGAGTTCCCGTCGTGGCACAGTGGTTAATGAATCCGACTAGGAACCATGAGGTTGCGGGGTTCGGTCCCTGCCCTTGCTCCGTGGGTTAACGATCCGGCGTTGCCGTGAGCTGTGGTGTAGGTTGCAGACGCGGCTCGGATCCCGCGTTGCTGTGGCTCTGGCGTAGGCCGGTGGCTACAGCTCCGATTCAACCCCTAGCCTGGGAACCTCCATATGCCGTGGGAGCAGCCCAAGAAATAGCAACAACAACAACAACAAAAAAGACAAAAAAGACAAAAAAAAAATAAAATGTCTATAAAGGATATTGTTGGTACAAATGGGGAAATCTAAATACAGCCACATAATAGAGAATATTACTGTATTATTGTTAAATTCCTTTGGTTGAAATGCTGTTGTGGTTCTATAGGACAATGACTTTGTCCTTAGGAAATTCATACTGAAGTTTTAGGAGTCAAGGGTCATGATGTTTGCAGCTTACGTTCAAAGGGTTCAGGAAAAAAAAGCAGGTGTGTGTCTTCAGAGATAGAGATGAAATCAGTGTGACAAAATATTTGCAAATGCTGAATCCAGGTGAAAGGTATACAGGTGTTCACTGTGCTGTTCTTCCAACTTTTCTATAGGTTGGAAATTGTTCAAGATAAAAACTTCAGAAACATCTAGTGTACAAATCAAATTACATCCACACTGGATTTGCTACTGACGAGAGGACACACACCTTTTCTAACACTTTCTTAAGTACTTTTACCCAATATTCCCTACTCTGTTAGAATCTCCTGGGATAGTCAGAGGTCCTGTTGGAGACAAGATATTCTGAAAAAGCAACCTGATCTGACATTGGTCATCTCTACCCACCCATCAGAACCTCTGCAATAGGTTATAAGCTCCTTAAAAGCAGGCATGCGTTTTAGCAGTCAAAGGCCAGACCAGAGCCAAAGGCATTCAATAAATATCTGTTCAGTGGTGAAGGAAAGGTTTGTATACTACTGTTTTTTTCCTCCTCCTATTTCCTTCACACACTTTTAAAAACAAACAAATAAACAAAAAAACCAACACTGGGGGTAAGAAAGGAGGAGTAAAACCCTAACAGTGTCTCAATGGCTTTACTTCAAAAAAAAAAAAAATCCCACTTGAATTAATAGTAACATGATTAATTGCTATTATAGTGATAAATGAAACAAACAGGAAAATCTGAAACTGACACAACACTAAAAAATCAGTTTCTTTTTTCTTTTTTTCTTTTGCTTTTCATGGCCATACCCGCAGCATGGAAGTTCCCAGGCTAGGAGTCGAACTGGAGCTGCAGCTGCCAGCCTACACCACAGCCACAGCAACGCCAGATCTGAGCTGTGTTTGCGACCTACATCACAGCTCATGGCGATGCTGGATCCTTAACCCACTGATCGAGGTCAGGAATCAAACCCACATCCTCATGGATATTAGTTGGGGTCATTACTGCCGAGGCACAATGGAAACTCCCTAGTTTACTGTTTTAATTATTTTGTAGCATGTTTTTCTTTCTTCAAAAGTGTGGAGTTCCCACTGTGGCTCAGCAGAAATGAATCTGACTTGTATCCATAAGGACATAGGTTCAATCCCTGGCCTCGCTGTGGTGGTGCCATGAGCTGTGGTGTAGGTCGGTGATGCTGCTTGGATCTGACATTGCTGTGGCTGTGGCATAGGCCGGAATCTACAGCTCCGATTGGACCCTGGGAACCTCTATATGCCAAAGGTGCGGCCCTAAAAAGACAAAAAAAAAAAAACAAAAACAAACAAAAAAACCCCAAAAAACCCAAAAAACAAAACAGACTGACAAACAGTCATAACAAAGGCTTTGAAAAGGTCTGTTTCTTTTAGCATGTATTATGTTCTTCCTCATGTGTAATATTTCTCTACGAGCTACAGAAAAAACTTATAAAGCAGAGGGAGGGTATTTAACACCAAAGTTCAAATTTAATGTGTTATGTTTAAAATTGTGTCCATCAAAAAGACATTAGCAACAGTTCAAAAAAAGTTCCTTCCCACAAACTGCAAAACAGGTAAATACCATGACAGAAATCACTACCAAAATACTAGTTACCTTCAAGCTATAGCATAGATTATTTTAGGCAAGGTTCCGTTTAAGAGGCTTGATATATGTGAATGGAGGAAACTGTGTTCCAAAATGGTGATGGATGCAAAGCATTTTCTTGATTAGAGTCTTGTATTTAATTTAGCACCTCCTACATCAAATGTTTCCCTGGACTTTTTGAGAAATACAGAAGATCAGAGCCTGTCCTCAAAAGACTTACAATTCAGTCTGGGTGACAAATACATGAATAATTCCAATACAGCTGGATAAATCCTTTGACAGAGACTTGGATGTCAAACTGAAGAAGGGACTTCCGACCAGGTGGAGAGGAAGAGGGACTGGGAGGAAGCGGAACAGAGGGTATAAAGATCTAGTAGGAAACCACTAGCAAACCTGATTAACAGTATATTTGGCATATGACCATCTGCAATATTGTGGAACCTGCTAGAATGAAATAAGACGTCTGAGCCCTATCTCTGCCAACCATGAGCCTGGGGTAAATCTACTCTGTGGAGAAAGGATCAAGCACGAGGATCAAACTGATGTCACATAATGTGATGGACTCACTCTCAGGGACCAACACGGCATGAGAAGTGGAAAGAGGAATAAGGAGGTCTGGGCAGGTAGGAGAAAAAGCATGTGCACAGGTGAGTTATAAAAGGATCTGGCGTATTTTAAGGCTGATTTTTTTTTAAGGTATTCTCTAAGAGTTAATCCACATACACTGTATTCTATTTCTATGTTCATAAGCTATATAATTAAGGCAAGTGCTGTGTTTTTAGAGTGTTAATACCTTCCCAAGGTATCATTCAAAATGTTTAATTTCAAATGTACAAGTGTGTAATACTTTCCAATTGATGCTTATGCTAATCACTGTATTTGACATGCAGAGAACAAAAAGGCAGTTTTAAGAAAGTAAAAGATATACAAATTAGGCATATACTCTTTCAAGAGATTTGTATACTGACTATTGAGCTTCTTTTTAAATACCCAGTACCTAAATACAACAGTGGACAGACTCAGGCACAGGGTCACCAGTCCCTGTCAGGTGTACAAGGACACTAGGCAGACAAATGGACAGAGCACCTTCGCAAATGACAGCCCTTGCTCAAGCTTCCCCTCCTAACCCCTCACCACTTGTTATAAACTTATCAATAAATGCTGACATTAGAAAGCGCTGAAGGAGAAAGCAAGACAAACAAGATAAACACCTTTAAGGGGGGGAAATGAATCAAATGTCAACTTTGCCCCCCTAATGGAAACTAGTATCTCACAAAGGAAATGGTGGTAATTGAAATTCAGCAAGTTTATAAGGAAGGAGACACTAAAATGACCTACAGTAAGACTTCCTCATGTCAAAAAGACAGTGTGGTGAAATACAGCACAAACCACTTCTGAAGAGGTAGAAGGCTAGTTCCCTTCCTGACTTCACTAATGATCCAGAGGTCAAGGTCCTTATTTATCCCTAAACTGATGGGATTTAACACAAGATGCCAATGGTCCCTCCTAGCTTTGAAACAAATCTCCAATTTTAATCCTTAAATTTACAATTTTTAAGTATTATTTATTGGACTAGAGAGAGGAGGGGGCAGGAAATATCCTCAGCTCTACAGCTAATTCTTCCATTTTATAAAGTGTATCTCATCATATATTCTTTTGCTTGTCCCCCCCCCACCCCCCACGGCATACGGAGCTCCTGGGCCAAGGATCAAATCCAAGCTGCAGCTGTGACCTTCGCTGGATCTCAACCCGCTGCACCAGGCCGGAGATCAAAGCTGTGTCCCAGTGCTCCAGAGAGGCCACCAATCCCAATGCGCCACCGTGGGAACCCCTCCTCGATACTTCTCTCCTACCCAGTCACTGCGAACTGAGTGAATCCAAGACAACTCAGCACTGTTTCTGTTCTTTGATTCTCCTTAACAAATGCTTGGAATTCCTTTACGATAGACATGTTTTACACTCCAACCATAAAAACCTCAAAGTAATGAAAAGCAAATAGGACTTGCTTGTTAGTCTCTACAAATGTCACTACATCTGTACCCATATCATGAACCAATTGTTTTTAATGGTACAAACTTTATATACATGTACATTTTTTGCCTGGTATAATTTCAACACGGAGAACTCTGATTGCTCAACAGACACTGGACATTTTCTCAAAAATAAATATGACAAATAAACTAGTGAAATACAGGATGATCTGCTACTACAGTAACTCACCAAAACCTTTCCAATGAAACCAACATCATGAGAAGGAAATCTTAACAAAATGAAAATTATGAACATTTAAAAGTATTACAGTATTTCAGCAAAGTCCACTCCAACATAAAACCACCACACAGACACACATTGATAATAAACTAAGAATTCCTAATGTTATTAATTCTAGAAAGGTTTTTCATTTACAAAGTTGCTATTTCCACCATTATTAAGTCTTTCTAAAAAGAACAACATTCTTCTAACTTTAAAATAGCCTTTTTGGGGGTATTATAAACAATTATGAGAGATTTTTAGCCTAAAAAAGGACTAGTTCCTAGAGCAATTTCTCCTTTTCTGGGAAAAAAATACAAATTCATGATTTTAGGATAAAAAGTAATGACACTTAGTTGAAGTAATTAGCACCGTTTTTAAAAGGGATACCAGAATCATTAACCTACTAATATTAAACACTCGAGTAAATAAATACAAATTCTGTACATACCATGGCACTAAAGAAATATCACTTGAAAAAAACCAATCACTTGGTTTCCTGGCAATGGATACTATAGGTCAAATTACATCAAAAAAAAAAAAAATTGAGGCACTATTCAAATGTTTTTGATAGATCTATTCTCTTCGAACTTAACCTCAAACTCTTCAAGGCCTCAATTTTCCAAATTATAACATTACAATTTATTGGACATGGAGTATAAAAAACCTACCAGCCTTGAAACTGTAACAGGGAAGGGACTTTGTGTGATCGGTTCACCACTGTATTGCCAATATTAAGTTCAGTGCCCAGCGCACATCAATGATTGATAAAAAGTCTACTGAATGAAAAGCTGTTTTGTTAAATGGGCTATTGACTTTTGCTGCTCTGACACTTTTAATGTAATACCTGTTTTCATCACTGGTATTTGATTTGCGTCATTATTTAATGTAAATCTAGAGTTTTTCTTCTGAACTCTTCATCTTCCATTTAGTAAAAATGCCAGCAACAGCAGTCTGGGCATCTTAAAATGTGTAAATAGACATGAAAGAGTGCTTTAAAGTATATCAACGACAGCAAGAGTCAGGTGAGTGGACTGTTTCTTGAAAACAGCAGATGAGATTGGGTCTGCAGCCCACCACGAGCCCAACAATCAAAGCAATGCTACAGGTCACAGAAAAAAGAGGCGACAATGGAAGGCCTTGTTGGCTAGGTGTACATCTCTGCCCCTTTGGCAAAATAAAAACAAAACCAAAAAAACTATGCTCTGCAAGACTGCTGTTTCCAAGATACAGTCAGAGACACTGGAGAGTCTTTAAACATTAATTAGCAGCTAACCTAAAGGCCAATCTAGACACACTGGAGTCATAGATAACAAAGTCCTAAAAACAATCAACAAGGCAACATGCTCTGAGATATCTGGGGAGGGCTGGGGCCAGAGAGGTTCGTGCAAAAAAGGGAGCAAGGCAGGAAAAGCAACTAAACAGAAGGGCGCCCTTAAAGCTTAAAATTGGACTCAAATTTGAAAAGTCCTACTGAAGCACATTTTCTGAGCCATGGTCTTCTTATGACTATAACTAACTAGAAACTAATAAGCAGATAATCAAATATGAATTTCAGATTTTTAAAAAATATTCCCAACTATCTTAGGAAGCAATATACCTCTTTCTGTATTTCAGTTAGACACAAATTAAATCTTTTTATATTTCGTTTTCCTCAGAAGCAATGTTTTAAAATAATTTTAAAGTCTAGGAAAAATTTTGCTAAGAATCATGAAAATACTTTAGGCTTTTCTTAAAGCTATTTTCATTTTTAATGCATACCACAGTTTGGTTTGTCTTCATATGATAAAGTTTATATACTTTTTAAAAACTCAATTTATTTATATTTATTTATTTATTTATTTATTGTCTTTTTGCCTTTTCTAGGGCCACACCCAAAGCATATGGAGGTTCTCAGGCTAGGGGTCTAATCGGAGCTATAGACACCGGCCTATGCCAGAGCCACAGCAACTCGGGATCCGAGCCGCATCTGCGACCTACACCACAGCTCACAGCAACACCGGATCCTTAACCCACTGAGTGAAACTAGGGATTGAACCTGCAACCTTATGGTTCCTAGTCGGATTCGTTAACCACTGTGCCACGATGGGAACTCCTAAAAACTCAATTTTTAAAATTCATTAAAACAGAATTGCCTGTAGGCCTAGCAGCCAAAAATAACAGTAATAGTGTTTTAGCACCAGCTTACTTTAAAAATGTAGTGTGTATGTTTGTATGTGCTGTTTTCTGAAAAGCTTCATAGTTTTTAATTTCTTAAAGAGGTCAACAAATAAAAATACTTAACCACAGATCTAGTGCAAAATGCCCATTTTACAGATGAGAAAACGGAGGCTCAGAGAGGCAAAGTGACTTGCCCAATAATACAGTTAGCAAACAACAGAACCCTGAAGAAAAATGTACAACCTCCCAAATTCTTGGCTCAATACTCTTTCAAATACCACTTGACTGATTTCACTTTAGATGCTCTTTCCATCCGTTCACTTAGTTATCTCTTTGTCCAAACAAACACTTCGACCCAAGGGTCCTAGGGACATAGAGATAAAAAGAAATAAACAATCCTGCTCAAGTCCAAGGGAAACACAGATACATATATGTAGACACATCTTTTATTAACTAAAATATGATCACTGTTTTACTTCATGTATGTACAAAATGCCGTGGGAGAATGCGGCAGTGTGAGACAAGTGTACCTTAAGGAGAAATGGCCTTGGAGATAATCTTGACGAATGAATCCATGTTAGCCAGGTAGATGGATATTGGGGTTCGGGGCTAAGAGTGAAGACACTGAACTGCAAGGGGGAGCATGGCACTGGAAGGCAGGAGTAAGATGGGATAGGTAAATACAGAGACCTCAAAAGAAAGGAGCTTAGATTTTACCACAGAATATAAAGAACCACCAAACATTTTTAAACGAGGTTTTCCCACAACTATAATTTGCATTTTACAAAGATCATTCTGGCTCCCGTGGGTAGCACAGAGAAAGGGTAAGAAAGGGACATGATCAAAACCATAGCAGGAACAGAGGGGACAGACGGAGGGGTAGGAGAGATATTTAGGGTTAGAATTAACAGGTTATTTATAAGAGAGAGTAAGGAGTCTAGAATAAATTAAACAATTGACAGATGGTGTTGCCATTGGCAGCACAGAATACCTTCCTAGTTTCTAGGATCTGAAATATACTTTAAATTGCTACCAAAATGTTACACTGTGGATTTCTAACTCTAAGTTTCAGAAAGCAATTCAATTTTCAACCAAGATGGCCAACATAAGAGTGAGAAATGGAAAGAGGTTAAAAAAAAAAGGCAAAAAATGTTGACCTGTTTATGAAAAGCCAGATTCTAAAAGCACACAAAGCAGAAATTGAGAAGTCTTGGCAACATGAAGTCTGACCAACAAATCTTTCTGGAGAAGATTTTAATTTCAGAAACCATTTTGGAAACCTACTAATGAAAAATGGGAGTTCCCGTCGTGGCGCAGTGGTTAACGAATCCGACTAGGAACCATGAGGTTGCGGGTTCGGTCCCTGCCCTTGCTCAGTGGGTTAAGCGTTGCTGTGAGCTGTGGTGTAGGTTGCAGACGTGGCTCGGATCCCGCGTTGCTGTGGCTCTGGTGTAGGCCGGTGGCTACAGCTCCGATTGGACCCCTAGCCTGGGATCCTCCATATGCCGCAGAAGCGGCCCAAAAAATGGCAAAAAAAAAAAAAAGAAAAATGTATCATACTCACTAAGCATTTATTAAATAAAATATTTCTAACACAAATATCTTAAACTTAAGTGAAAGCGTATCAAACACTGTCAGTTGAATTTTACAATGCAAATAACTAGCTAAGACACTACAGGGAAGCAAACTGTTTGCTAGAACTTCTCTCAAAAAGTGAGGAGACGCTGGTGGGGACCTAAGATGTTACTTATTTTTAAAAGGAAAACTAAAATCTTCGACTTAGCCCCAGAAAGATTCCATAGACCTCTTCACCATGGCTGAAGTATTTCAATTCCGGAAAGATTATGAGAATAAAATGTTGGCTTAATTGTGTTAGCTCTTTTCTTCAAAACAAATGAAAATAAACCACATCTGGAGTTGCCACTGTGGCACAGCAGTTTAAGGATCCAGTGTTGCAGCAGCTGTGGTGTAGGTCACAGCTGTGACTCGGATTCGATCCCTGCCCTGGGAACTTCCATATGCCGTGGGTGTGGCTAAAAAAAAATAAAAATTAAAAAAAAAAAAACCCAAGTCTAATGTCACCTATTACTGATATGAGCTTAACAAAAAAATTTTTATAAATCGTGACTAAAAGTTATTTCAATATTGAATAATAAAAATTCCTATGCGAATGACAATGAGAAATACAAACTTAAAAAAGAAACTAAAACTCTCTAGAAGGAAGGTGAGAAAAAAATCAGCTCTTTTGAAAGTAAAGAACAACTTTCTCAGCAGTCCCTCTGCAATGTAGAATCCTCAGAATGAAATGTCCCTCCTATCTGAATTTCCAGGTACCTGAAAACTTCTTTATGTGCCCAACTTTCTTCTTTCATTTTTTAAAAACTAAAACCTTTAATATATTACATATTCCTGACCTTTCTTAAACAGAGCATACTGTAACCTTTTCTTGAAGTGGCATCATTAAAAACAGTTAGCCTCTCGGGGTCACGGAGCACAGAAAGCTGTTTCATACCGCCCCACACAAACTGGTGAGCATGCTTTGCTTTTAGTTTTCCTGTCCCCTCCTTCACCCCGGGCTACCTGTCACTTCTCACTACTGTCAAACGCGCTTGCCTGTAACAGGTCATCAGCTCATGTGTGGAGTACCACAAAACACTTCTATTTTGCTATTTCTAATGTGATAGGAAACCTAATGTTAAAACGTTTTTGAACTACGTTGTTTTTTTTTTTAAAAACAAAACAAAACAAAACAAGCTGAGGGAGTTCCTGTTTGTGGCGCAGTGGAAACAAATCCGACTAGGAACCATGAGATTGCGGGTTCGATCCCTGGCCTTGCTCAGTGGGTTAAGGATCCGGCATTGCCATGAGCTGGGGTGTAGGTCGGCAGCTGTAGCTCCCATTAGACCCCTAGCCTGGGAACCTCCATATGCTGTGGGTGAGGCCCTAAAAAGACCAAAAACAAAAAACAAACAAACAAAAAAAACCAAACACAAGCTGAAACACTAAAGAATGAAATGAAGGAACTTTAGTGCATCAAATGCATGGGGGCATTTTGAAATGGTTTAATCTTATTAATTTTACTTATTTCTCTCTAGTGTTCCAAATAAGATAAATTTCCTGAAAAATTGAACTCCATGCATGAAAAGTATTACTGAACTAAATTTTTCTAAATATAACAGTTCTTATTAAAAGTAGAAAATACTCATTTTCACCCCTAAATTCAAAATCGATTTTGTATGATATCTGAGCAGTAAGTATAGACATGTAGTGCCCGGATGCCTGCTCTTTGGGTTGTATTACAGTTGAAACCCTTTCCTCGAACTGTTGAGACACTACGACATTTACTTTTCTAATACTGTAACTGGTTTCAAATTTTAAGCTAACAGCATTATCATGTTGTATAAAGCTGTCCCTACCTACTATGATTTCACCACAACACATACTCCACCAACACAAAAGGTACTTCCTTCATACCAAATTACAGTCATTGCAAATGGCCAGGTAATCATTAAGCAAGAACCAACTGTTAGATGAATTCATAGGCCCAATTCTCAAAGGAGATACGTATATACTAGGCTCTGAATAAATTCTTACTTCAAAATTAATCTTTCAGATTCCCTATTTTTAATTCACTTTCAACTGATTTTTGAAATTGTTTTCTAACTCAAACTTTTAAATAGATTCCACTTTTAAAAACATAACAAATCACAGTATATCAGAAACTACAAGCAATGTACTCAAATCACAAATAATAACTAAAATTGACTTATTTGATATTTACTCCATGGTCAAAAGTGGTAGGGTTGTGTATTTTAGGGGAAAAAAGGATATGCATTTTAATACAAACCTTAATATGTAATACATAATGTATTGTATGTATGTAATGTATATAATTTTCATTCATATAACTACCCACTTAATACTAAAGGGGTAAAAGAGCCTGAAATGAGTTATGGAGCTACAAAATTAATGTGATTTTTATTTTTATGTGATTTACATATATTATAGCGTACCAACTTTGGGGCAACAACAAAAAAGCAACAAAATCTTGAAAACACATCTGACAAAATACTTCCAGAAAGACTATCCATGATAAGATGGGAACAAAACAAGGAGTTCACCATATTGGTGAGATCACAGTATTAAGTACCACTTACAGGAACGTTAATTATCACAGAACTAGACAGCTAAGGAAAGCATTTCTAGCTGTTAAGGAAAATCTCCTTGCAAAAAACCATTCCATTTTAGTATGTCCTAAAGACAAAACAAGGAGACTTAAAAACGAATAAGGTAGTTTTCACAACTGTTCAATTTTAGAAGGTGCCTACAATAGTACCTGGCTTTAAATTCTACGAACTCCCTCGACGGGCTCACCGTTCTGAAAGGACCAACTCTCCCAGCTCTGTGGAGCAGAATGAGGGGGCCTGCCCTCCAACTGGCCAGGGGCACTGAAGAATTCTGACAGTGGCGGGTGTTAAACATCTGGCTAAGTTATTTAGAGCAGCTGTGAGATCTCACGCTCTTTAATAATAGAACAGACTCCTACCTGCTGTGGGAAGGTTTTCCAGCAATGCCATTCAAAATCAAAACTGGGTAGCTTTTCAAAGTCCTGTCTAGACCCAGAGACCAAGAGACCAAGAATTACTTACACACCTACACCCAACAACACTAACAACAACCAAACACAACTTTCTGCAATGCAAGGCCTTTACTTCATTGGAGGATATTTAAAACGTGGCTTTCTGGGCAGTTTTGTGTTCTGCTAGATATCTGGGTCTTTTTTTATCTTCATTCTCCTTAGGGCTACTGAACCAGAAGTTAACTGCTTTTACTTTCCAAATTTTAATGTTTAAACCAAATCCTAATTATAGCAGGGGCCCAAATCACTCAACTGATTTTACCTAACTACATGACCTTGGGAAGGCACTTCTTGTAAAATGAGAGGCTCACACGAAGATCCACCAGAATGTAACCTCCCCGTTCTTTCTGTTCACCACTCGATTCCCAGTCCTGGTACCTGGACGGCATTAAGTGCTTACCAAATGAGAGGATCATTCCTGTCCCTAAACAGTAAATCTAAAATAAACAGTGGCATTAGTTCCTTTTTAACAATTAGATTTTAACCTGTATGTTTCCGAACGTTAAGAGGACACTGAAACTGAAATGTTTGTAATTTCAAACGAGGTGCTCATTTTTCAGAAATAAGACGAGTAGTTAGTATAAGAGCTGACAGTCTTCACCCTGTCTGTTACACTTCCCTTTTCTTCATCCTCTTTAACCCATTTCTGTGCCCTGTCCCTTTTTCATTTGAAAGGAAGCCAGCTGGGAGGGAGAAAGCACACTAGACTTTCAGCGAGTAGGCCTGAGTTTTAGTCCCATCTCTCCCATTAACTGGTTCTTTGGGGACATGTCACTTCCCCTTTGGGGCCTGCGAGGCTGCATTTGCAAAACAAGGAAGCCAAATTAATTACTAATTTCTAAAGCCTTCTGCTTTAAAAGTCTATGATACTTCCATTGTACCCGTTATCCTATTCCTCATGCCTTGATTCTGCACTTGCCAGCCACACTTATACAGGAGCCTCAAAATATGCCTCTTTCCCTCTTTATTTTTCCTTCTTCTCTTAAAATGAATTCAATCCTAAAACCATGAGTTGAGCAGGATGAAAATCACACTGCCTTTGAAGTCGGAGAGAGAGAGAGAGAGAGACGAGGTTTAAATTCAGACTTTGCCACCAGCTGAGCACAGCTCTAACGTGGTAATGTTATTAACTAGCTCCCGGGGGATTAAATAAACTGTATAAATTACCGAACATAGTGCCTGACACACCGGAGACACTCCACAATGGTCAGCACTTCTGCCGATTTCCTAAGATCAAACACCTCAGGTTCCCACTCTCTACAGCAAGGATGACCAACAAGCAGGTGGCAGACAAGAAGATCTGTAAAACTACAGCGGCAAAAACTTTCTCACCAGGCTCCTGTCTGAGTTTGCTTGTGTTCTTGCCAATACTCTTCTGGGTAAGCAGTCTCAGTCACTAGCCCCTCGTGAACTCTAAAAATTAAATGTTGCAGCCATATCCACAGGTCAAGAGGAAATGAAAACGTGAACATAATTCTTCACAAAAAAAGGAGGGGTAAAATTTTTCACAAAATGAGGATACACTAAACTTTGTAGAGCTATACAAGCATCTTTAGAAAAAGCAATGGCTTTCTTCTTGATTTTAAAACTGGGTCAAAACTAAAAGGAACAAGGAGAGAAGTGATGAGAAAGAGAAGCTCATTTCTTTTTTTGCTTTTTAGGGCTGCACTTGCGGCATATGGAAGTTCCCAGGCCAGGGGTCAAATCGGAGCTGCAGCTTCCAGCCTACACCACAGCCACAGCAACACCAGATCCAAGCTGTGTCTACGACCTACACCACGGCTCACGGCAACACCAGATCCTTAACCCACTAAGCAGAGCCAGGGATTGAACCTGCAACCTCAAGGTTCCTAGTCGGATTTGTTTCTGCTGAGCCATGATGGGAACTCCCAGAAGCTCATTTCTTAAAGTTTTCCCCAAATTAGTAATAATTACAACATTTACTTCAATATACTAGTTAGTGATATAGCTGAGTTACTGGGTAACAGAGGGCAATCAATCAAGTGTTTGGAAGTCTGAAAACCAAAGAGAGTTCGTACAGAAACCTAGTTTTTTTAAGTGCCACCTTCTTTGCCAGGCTTAGCCCAGCAACAACTGCAAAAGCATGTAATTAAAAGGATATACCATTATTTAGGAAAAAAATATTTCAGAAGGCTTAGAATTCTCCAAATTTTCATTTCTATTTAAAAACTCAAACCACTGACCTGACAGCTGGCCAACCTGCTCTACCAGACCCTTGAAATGCACTATCCAGCAAATGGAGCCAAAACTCCTGTCATGAGCTGCCATTTTTCTGCAAAGGGATTATTCACAAGCACTGTTGCTTCTGGTTGATCCTTTCAAAAAAAATTAGTCTATTTTTTCTCCCATGTGCTTTGTTCAAATTCCAAACTAAACAGAAGGAATCAGGTCCACCTAGACTTGAGATCTCTGGTCAACGCCTTCTGGCTAGATGGATCTTTCTCCTTAACAGACCCCTGCCTACCCTGTCTCTGTCCCTCTGCATAGCACCCTCAGTACTGCTACAATCCTGTTCCCCAGTCTAGTGCTCCCTAGTTTCTGACTTTATCTATAACCAGTACTCTAGGCAGACTTGGCCCCAGCTTCATATTCCAATTCCAATCCCATCACTGTCTGGCCCCTCCTCAGCTCTGACTCCTGCCCTGGCCTCTTATCTCTAACCTCTCTCAATCTAATCCCCATGACCTTATTAATGACGGGCCCCATCCCCAATCCAGACTTCAGGGCAGCTGAGCCCCCTCCCCCACCTTATATCAATTCTTGTCATTCCTAGCCTCTACCCAGTCCTGCTTCATTTCAGACTCTGCCCAATCTCCTTTCTTTCTGGTCCCCGGCTAAAAACCCAAGCCCCATGCCTAACCTCAAGTCCTCTGACCCCAGCAAAGGCCACTTACTCTACCTGGCCCATCCCACTTTTTCTCTGACTCTGAACCTGGTGCCTCCCCCATCCTTCACTGAACCCTGAGCCACGAAGTCTCAGACCCTCGCCTACTCTACCAGTACCCCATTTCTGACCCCCCTGATACACGGGTCCTCCCATTACACTCCAGGCCAGTGTGTCTGTTTTGCACCATATCGGACGCCAGCCTTGGACTCTCCTCCCCACGCCCGAGCCAGGCCTGCCCCACCGGTGAGCTCAGGTCATCGCCGGGGAGACCCCTCCCCATCCTGCCGCGCAAACTTGCCCTGCATCCCTAACTCCCATTCAGCCCCTCCCTAGAGGTCCCTCTCCCCACTTGACCCCAGTCCCCAGACCTCCGTCCTGTGGAGCCCCGTGCTCCAGTCCCCCTCTCTGTGTCTCCCTGCCCCACGCTCCCTCCGCACTCCAAGCCCAGTGGGGTGTGTCCCCTCTCCACGGAACTCCAGCCCGCTGGCCGCTCCTGCGGGGGTCACGGGTTGCCCTCCTCACCTCGGCGTCCACCACCTCGTGGTAGGCGGGCGGGGGGTCGAAGCCGCCGCCGCCTCCCGTGCTCCCGCCGCGGGAAGGACCCCCGCCGCCGTCACCGCTGCCGTCGCCGCGCGAGCCCCCGCCGGGCCCCGGGCTGGGGCCGCCGCCGCTGTCCATGGGCTCGTAGCCGCCGTAGTCGAGGCCCGGCCGCTCGTTGGTGAGCAGCGCCACGGCCTCGTTGATGTCGTTCTTAGCCAGGCGCAGGGCCTTGCGGATGGTGGCGGGGTCCGAGAAGCCCATGCACAGCAGCGTGGTCATGTGCTGCTCCTCCTCCGATTCCATGGCTCCGGCCTCCCGGCCGCGCCGGGCGGCCGGCGGCGAAACTGCGGGTGCGGGGCCTGGCGGGCCCCGCGGCGCTGCCTCCGCGCCGTCCCCGCGCCCGGGCGGGCCCCTGCGCTCCTGGGCTGCGCCGTCCACGGCCGCCGGGCCAGGTTGGGCGCGGGCGTGGGCGCAGCGAGCCGAGCGACGGCGGTGGAGCGCTCAGGCGCGGCGGCGGCCCGGCCCAGCCCTGCGCGCCGCCATGTTGGCCTCCTCCTCCGCCTCCGCCTCCTGCGGCCCGCGGGGCCGCGCCTCCGCTCCCGGAAGCCGCACCAGCCGCCGCCAGGCCCGCTGGTCACCGGTGAGGGTTGGGGGTGATTTTTCTTTCCTTCCTTTTTTTTTTTTTTTTTTTTTTTCTTCAATAGAGGCAATAAGGGAGGGGCCGCGCCGCGGAGCGTCTCGGGGGTGAAAGCGCTGCCGTGAGGCCCGGGCGGAGGCGAGGGAGGGTTCTCCGCCGTCGCCGCTGCCCGCCCATTCCTCCTGCAACAGGTTCCCCCGGGGGCGGGAGGGGCGGGAGCGTAGCGCAGCTCGCGGCGCCGAACGACCCCGAGCCGTCGATGCTGGCGGGAGCTGACGACGGTTCCCCCCGAACCTTCCCGGAGTCCCCGCAGGACTCCCGCTCCCGGACCTACGCGGTGCGGTGCGCAACCCATCCCACAAGCAGCGCACGCGGCCGCCGCGGCAATCCTCCTCCCCCAGCCCGGCCTGAAATGCAATGCGGTCCAGGAGGAAATCCTCCCGCCACGCTGCCTGAAATACCCCTCAGCGCCGACTTAAATTCATGCCCAAACCAGGCAGATCGATCCACCTGGGCCGAAAAGCACCGCCACATACGCTTGACCTAAATCCCTCCAACTCAAGCTGAAATCACTAAACTGGTTGAAATTAATTCCCAGCCCTTGTCGAAGTTTGCTCCCACTACTGTCTGACCACCTACCCCCACCCAACGTGACTGGACTCTACCAAACCCAGGGTGAAATCCCCGGAGAGTCTGAAACACGGATTTACAACCCGATCTCTAGATCCCAGTGCCCTCTGTGAAAACTTCTCAAAACTCCAGTCTGCCTCATCCTCCTTCGGCCTCAGACTCATTGGAGCACTTTGGTCTTCTGCTTCCCTCCTGAAGCTCACCCACCCACTCACATTCTACTGCACCCTTTGGTCCCGCATACCGTCTTTGTTTCTGCCTTTTAAAGGGGGGCTGCATCCCCTCTTTTGTGCCCTTTAGGGGACGGGACCCCACCCCACCCCTGTCGGTTTCCACCTTTGAGCATTCCCCCAAAGAAGGCCTGCTTTCTTTGCTTTCTCTTTCCACATTAGCACGGAGGGGCCATATCCTTAGCCCACTGCCTACCATCTCAGCCCTGAACCTTGCTGTTTCCCCGCCTCAGTTTCCTTTCATTCATGCTTCTCCAGAGTTCTTTCCCAAGATCCTGATGATTTTTCCGTTTCTCACTGTATGCGAAATTAATTCATCTCATATTACTCTCAACCCAGTTTTCTCTTAAACCCTGAAGTCCACCATCTAACCTTTCTTATCCCATGAAATCCTTCCTGTTGCCAACCCAAACTCACTGAAATGCCCATTTACCCCAAATCTTAAATTAGGGGCAGTACCCAGAAATTTTCTCTGCATCTTCTCTGTTAGCATCCATTTCCCTGCACCATGAGCCCTTCTTGCCTAGTACTTATAAACACCAGCAATTTGATTTACAGGATGAATTTATCACTGTTCTTTACAGTTAAATGAAGTAACTATATTTGTTGAATTGATTGAAGACTAGATTTTAGGTCAAAGACTAGGACTAATATCCAAAGGAATAAAGTCTCTTAATTTGTTAATGAAAAAACCAAAATTCCTTCCTCTTAACATTTCTGAACAAAAACAACAAAAGACCCTGCTAAGGAAGAATGCCTGTAATTGGACCAGGTCACAATGTGTATATTGAAATAAAATTTTAAGTGTTATCAACTTCTGGATACTCAACATTTTAAATATTTATCTATTGCATATGAAGAACAAAAGTAATCCAAATCAACCCAAGCAGCCTATTGTAGAGTGCCTGCCAAGGTATTTAATTTTTTTGCAACAAATACATACTTAATATTTCTCAGGTGCTAGGTACTGTTCTGGGCACTGGTGATGCAATTCTAAACACAGTAGACAAAATTTGATGATAGCGCAGTGATGACACTCAGTTTTGCCCTATGTTTAAAGAGTTAATTCAGTGACCAAATTAAGAAATGAGTTATTATAAGGGAAGAGAAAGTAACAGGTAAAGAAGAAAATTGCTTGCCACTGAAATTGGGAATAGAACCCAAGAGGTAATGAGACAGAGCCGACCAATTCAGATGGCACATAAAAAGACTCATCAACAGTGGCAGGTTTATAGAACATGACAGAGGAAGCTGTGCTGAGCTGAGAAGAGGAAGCAGAGAAGGAAGCAGAGAAAAACAAAGTCTGTGATAAAAAACTGGAAAGGAGCCACAGAAGGCTACAAAAAACAAGGAAGGCCATTTTGAACCGGATCCTGGAGTGACTAAAAAGCCAGAGTATCATTTGAGGATGCCAGTAGTATAATCACACTTTTTTGCATGTAAGAAAGCAAGTGAGGACTTTAAACTCTGTTGAATTGGAATAGCAGGAGAGGGGCCTGTGGTATGAATATTCATACCTTCACTGGCATTTTTATTTTTATTGCAACAACATCTTGAAAATGTTAAAGCCCCCCAAAACAAATTCTCATTTATTTCATTCACATTTATCCTTACTTAGAAGATTTTAGAAGAAAAAGAAATAGCTCAGAAGAGAGGTATGATGGATGGTCTCAGAGACAAGATATGAGGAGTTTCTAATAATAATAAAGTAATTTTAAAAAACATTTATTTAATATCTATTTTGAGCCAGGGAAACAATTGTGAGAAAAAACATGTACAGTTTCTGTCCTTTTAGAACTTTACAGGCTTTAAAGGCAGGTAGGCAAATAAGCAGTAATCATAAAGTGTGATGGGAGCTTTGATAAGGGAATTTAAGGAAGTAAGGGGTAAACGTCTTGTTTTCTATGGGCATAAACTACCAAACCGAGAAAATCTGGAACGTTTTCCACAGGAAAGGATATTTAAATAATTATTAAAAATGGGAAAGCCAGGAAAAGGACTATGAGATGGTGGGAAGAGAGTTCCAAAAAATAAGAACAGCATGTGCAAAGGCCCTGGAGGGAATGACAGGGAAACAATTTAGACGAGTTAAAAGTCGGTGGTGTGTGACTGGAGTGTAGAATTCTAGAGAGGAAGCAATGAGAAAGGAAACTAGAAAGGTAGGCAGACACAAGATCTGAGAGCACCACTTAAACTGTAGTAAGGAGTTTGAACTTTATTCTGAGGGAATGGGAATCCATTGAAACATTTATATAGAAGAGAGAGGGGATAGATGCTATTTAAATTTTTTAAATTAATTTTTTTATTATTACTCAATGAATTTGTTACATTTATAGTTGTACAATGATCATCACAATCCAATTTTATAGGATTTTCATCCCACACCCCCAGTACATCCCCCCACCCCCCAAACTGTCTCCTCTGGAAACCATAAGTTTTTCAAAGTCTGTGAGTCAGTATCGGTTCTGCAAAGTTCATTCTGTCCTTTTTTCAGATTCCACATGTCAGTGATAGCATTTGGTGTTGGTGTCTCATTGACTGACTGACTTCACTTAGCATGATAATTTCTAGGTCCATCTATGTTGCTAAAAATGCCGGGATTTCATTCCTTTTAATGGCTGAGTAATATTCCATTGTGTATATGTACCACCTCTTCTTGATCCACTCCTCTGTTGATGGACATTTAGGTTGTTTCCATGTCTTGGCTATTGCAAATAGTGCTACAATGACCATCGGAGTACATGTGTCTTTTCAAGTCATGGTTTTCTCTGGATAGATGCCCAGGAATGGGATTTCTGGGTCAAATGGTAGTTCTATTTTTCATTTTCTGAGGAATCTCCATGCTGTTTTCCACAGTGGTTGTGCCAATTTACAATCCTACCAACAATGTAATAGGGTTGCTTTTTCTCCACACCCTCTCCAGCACTTATTGTTTGTAGACTTTTGGATGATGGCCATTCTGGCTGGTGTAAGGTGGTACCTCATAGTGGTTTTGATTTGCATTTCTCTAATAATGAGTGATGTTGAACATCTTTTCATTGTTTTTTGGCCATCCATGTGACTTCTTTGGAGAATCGTCTGTTTAGATCTTCTGCCCATTTTTTGATGGGGTTGTTTGTTTTTTTGGTATTGAGCGGTAGGAGGTGTTTATAAATTTTGAAGGTTAATCCTTTGTCAGTCGATTCATTTGCAAAGATTTTCTCCGATTCTGTGGGTTGTCTTTTCATTTTGTTTAGGGTTTCCTTTGCTGTGCAGAAACTTTGAAATTTGATTAGGTCCCATTTGTTTATTTTTATTTTTACTGTCATTATTCTAAGAGGTGGATCTGAGAAGATGTTGCTGTCATTTATGTCAGAGAGTGTTTGGCCTATGCTTTCCTCTAAGAGTTTTATGGTATCTGGTCTTATATCTAGGTCTTTAATCCATTTTGAAATTTCTTGATGAGTCTGGCTAAGGATTTATCAATTTTGTTGATCTTTTCAAAGAACCAGCTTTTCATTTCATTGATCCTTTCTATGGTTTTCTTCATTTCTATTTCATTGATTTCTGCTGTGATCTTTATGATTTCTTTCTTTCTACTAACCTTAGGTCTTGTCTGTTCTTCTCTCTCTAGCTGCTTTGGATGTAAAGTTAGCTTGTTTATTTGAGCTTTTTCTTGTTTCCTGAGGTGAGCTTGTATTGCTATAAACTTTCCTCTTAGAATGGCTTTTGCTGCATCCCATAGGTTTTGGAGAGTCATATCTTTGTTGTCATTTGCTTCTAGGTATTTTTTAATTTCCTCTTTGATTTCTTCAGTGATCCATTGGTTGTTCAGTACCATGTTGTTTAGTCTCCACTTTTTCTTTTTTTTTTTTTTGCAGTTTTTTTCTTATTGATTTCCATTCATATAGCATTGTGGTCAGAAAAGATGCTTGATATGATTTCAATTTTCTTAAAGTTATTGAGGTTGGATTTGTAGCCCAAGATGTGATCAATCTGAAGAGAATGTTCCATGTGCACTTGAGAAGAATGTGTATTCTGTTGCTTTTGGATGGAATGCCCTATAAATATCTATTAAGTCCATCTGGTCTAATGCTCCATTCAGGGCCTGTGTTTCCTTATTGATTTTCTGTCCAGATGATCTGTCCATTGCTGTAAGTGGGGTGTTAAAGTCCCCCACTATGATTGTGTTATTGTCAATTTGTCCTTTTAAGGTTGTTAGCAGTTGCTCTATATATTGTGGTGAACCTATGTTGGGAGTGTAGATATTTAAAATGGTTATATCTTCTTCTTGGATTGGTCCTTTGATCATTATGTAGTGACCTTCCTTGTCCCTTAAAATATTCTTCATTTTAAGGTCTGTTTTATCTGTTATGAGAATTGCTACTCCAGTTTTCTTTTGGTTCCCGATTGCATGAAATATTTTCTTCCATCCTCTCACTTTCAATTTGTATGTGTCCCTAGGAGTGAAATGGGTCTCTTGAAGACAGCATATATATGGGTCTTGTTTTTGTATCCATTCAGCCAGTCTCTGTCTTTTGGTTGGGGTGTTTAGTCCATTAACATTTAAGGTAATTATTGATATGTATGTTCTTATTGCCATTTTATTAATTGCTTTGGATTTGTTTTTGCTGCTCTTTTTTCTTTCCTTCTTCTCTTGTTTTCTCCTCTTGTGCTCTGATGACTATCTTTAGTATTGTATTTGAGTTGATTTTTCTTATTTGTTTGTGTATTAATTATAGATTTTTGGTTTGCAGTTATTCTGAAGTTTTGATATGAGTCTATATATATATATATATGAGATTGTTTGAAGTTGTTGGTCTCTTAATTGCAAGTGCATCTCCAATGTCCTGCATTTGTACTCTCCTCACGATTTCTGATTTTGGTGGCATAATTGTGTGTGGATGATTTTGTATGTTTATTGTATATAAATTTTTAAAAGATCAGGTTAACTGCAGTGTGGAGAATGGTGTAAAAGAGAGTGAAGGTGGAGAATCCATTTAGAACATAAGACCACGTTAGCATTCCTAGGTAACCTTTGAAATAAAGGATTTGAGTGGTTTTCTTATACAATCCACAATATTTGTCTTTTTGTCCTTGGTTTCTGGGCAGTTTTAGTATGATGTGTCTATGGGTGGTTTTCTTTATACTTGTTTTCAGGGAAGTTTGCAGAGATTCTTGAGTATGTGGCTTGAGATCTTTCACAGCTTGCAAAATTCTTGGCTATTGTTTATTTATATATTACTTCTGTTTCATTCTCTTTCTTCTTCTGGAACTTCAACTGAATGAACATGAGGCTCTTTTCACTGAATAGCATCTGTCTCCTATGCTTATTTTTTATTCTTTTGTCTCTGTGCTTCAGTCTAGATTTTGTTTGTTTGTTTGTTCTTCCAGTTCACAAATTTTCTCTTCAGCAACATCTTGT
This sequence comes from Phacochoerus africanus, assembly GCF_016906955.1. Taxonomy (NCBI): domain Eukaryota; kingdom Metazoa; phylum Chordata; class Mammalia; order Artiodactyla; family Suidae; genus Phacochoerus; species Phacochoerus africanus. The sequence goes on along the minus strand of NC_062551.1, from coordinate 156,736,378 downwards.
CTGCTAAGTCTATCTATTGATATTTGTTTTTTTGTTTTTGTTCTTTTGGTTGCAGCCACAGCATGTGCAACTTCCCAGGCCAGGATTGAACCCATGCCACTTGGAGTTCCCATTGTGGCTCAGCAGATTAAGTACTCAACATAGTGTCTGTGAGGATGCAGGTTCAATCCCTGCTTAGTGGGTTAAAATCCAGCATTGCAGCATGCTGCAGCGTAGGTTGCAAATGTGGCTCGAATCTGGTGTTGCTATGGCTATGGTGTATGTAGGCCACCAGCTGCAGTTCTGATTCAACCCCTATCCTGGGAACTTCCATTTGCCACAGATGCAGCCCTAAAAAGGAAAAAAAAAAAATGAACTCATGCCACAGCAATAACCAGAGCAGTGGCAGCACCAGATCCTTAACCTCCTGAGCCACCATGGAACTCCCTGAGTTCTTAATTTTAGTTATTAGATATTTAAATTCTGTAATTCACTTTAGTTCTTATGCCTTTTACGTTTTTGCTAAAATTCTTTTTCTTGTCATTTAATTTCTTGAACATATTAATTATAGCTATTTTATAGTTCATGTCTCATAACTTCTGTCTGGAGCTTCTGAGGATCTGTTCCCATTGTCTGCTTTTTCTCTTGATTACCAATCAATTCTTACATTTTTGTAAGCATAATCTTATTTTATTTATTTTTTTGGGGGGGGCAGTCTACTTTTGGACCAGATTTACTCCTAGCATTTTTGAGGGTTTCCAAACTGTTTTAGTTATATATTGTTGTATCTCAAAACACTCTAATAACACTTAGGGCTTTAAACAGCAATGATTAATTATTTCTTGTAATTCTCTGAGTTGACTGGATAGTTCTCCTCCCTTTGGCATTGGCTGGGGTCCCTCATAAAGCTCCATTCACCTGAGAGCTTGGCTGGGCATTTTGGTGCTCTTCTACTTGGCCCCTCTCTCCATAAAATGTCCCATCCTCCAGGGATTTTCCATAGCCTATTTCTCCACTGGGATAACCCCTTCCTTATGTTAGGTTCAAAGAGGGAGAATTTCAACAGTGCAAACCCTAGGGAGCAAGTGCTTATTAAATCTATGTTCGTGTCACTTTTACTGAAGTACTTTTTTTTTGGCCACACCAGCAGTATATGGAAGTTTCCAGGCCAGAGATCAAATCTAAGTCATCTGCAGCCTATACCACAGCTGCAGCAATGCCAGTTCCTTACCCCACTGCACCTGAGTGGGGCTCGAACCCATGTGCCACCACAGAGAAAACACTGGACCCTTAACCTGCTGTACCACAGTGAGAACTCCTTACTGAAATACTATTGTTGAAAACAAATCATGTGGCAAAGCCCAGAGCCAATGTCAAGAGAACCACCCAAAGGCATAAATACTGGACGTCGTGTTTCATAGAAGGGTCTACCAATGTACCAGATTACCATACCAAATGAAAGCCTTGGGTGTTTATCCAGACATTTCCTCTTTAGCAGTCCTTGATCTCCAATTTTTGTCATCTTAGTCCTGTAAACCTGCCCAAAGCTCTCAGCTTCTCAGCCTCTTGATTGCTGACTAAAAATCAACGAAAACATGAAAGGGAAAAGCAGTACCAAATGATGGGCTCATCTCTCTGTACTTCCTCTGGCATTTGACCCTTCAAGTTCTCACTTGGAAATTGTCCAGTGCCTTCACATAGATATTTCTTCTATTTTGCCCACTTTGTCTGGTTGTTGTCAGTAAGAGGGATGGTCTTAAACGAGCAGATCGGTCATGGCTGGAAGCAGACATCCCGCAGAATGGAAAAAGGTGGAGAAAAGTACTTCAAGGTAGAGAGTTGAAAGAGTAGACCCTGACAGAGAAGGAGATTTTCCATGTCTAGGAACTGGTTAGTAGTTTGCATATTCCATGAAGAGGAAGAGCCTTGCCCCGTTGCCTCATGGTGCCCCAAGAAGCAGAAAGAGCTCAAAAAGAAACAGCTGCCTGGGCCCCAGGCACCTCCAGCCTCCACAAAAATTCTCCAATCTCCAGCAGGGCAGGGAAGTCACAGAATCACCTTCCCTTGGAGGACCTTAGCTTGCGCTGGGTTATACTGTGGCTCTTTTAGGATTAACTAGTATAGTGAGACCAGAGGGCCCTTCCTGATGCTCTAGACTGCAGAAGACCCCTGCATCTCGTATAGATCTGTACCCCCGTCAGCCCTATAGAAGGGGAGGAAGTCCTGATTATGACTGTAATTCAACATTTCAATTCTCTGGCAAATGGGCTTTCATTTCAGAAAAAAATGAAGTAAAATGATACTGAATGTACCAGATTTTGATGGATGCAAATTCATACCATACTCACTATAGTATGTTAAACAATTAGTTAAAAAAAAAAATCCAGCAGAAAATTGGCATCAATGAACATACCTTCAATACTCTACTTGGGCATTGCTATTTGGTAACAACTCTAAGATGTAATTTACATACCAGTTACCAATTTACTCATTGAAAGTGTACAATTCAGTGGTTTTTAGCATATTCACAGATGTGTACAACCATCACCACTGTCACTTTTAGAACATTTCATCACCTCAGAATGAAACTGTAGCCTTTGGCCATCCTTATTCTGTCTGCTTATTCCTCCCGGTGCTGAGCAACACGAATCTACTTCCTGTCTCTATATATTTGCCTATTCTAGGAAATTCATGTCAGTTGAATCTTAGAATATGTGGCCTTTGTGTTTGGTCTGTCTTCTTTTACTTACTGTTTTCGAGCTTTATCCATGTTATACAGCCTGGATCAGTACTTCATTCCAATTTATGGATGAGTAATACTTCCTTATATAGATATTCCACATTTTGATGATTCCCTTTGTGATGGACATCTGAATTCTTTGTATTGTTAGAGTATTGTGAATAATGCTTCTATAACTGTATATGTAGTCGTTTTTGTGTAGACATATGTTTTCATTTCTCTTGGGTACATACCTAAGAGAAGAATTGCTGGGTCAAATGTTAACTCTATGTTCAACTTTTTGAGGAATTGTCAGGTTGTTTCCAAATTGGCCTAACCAAATTACATTTCCACCAGCAGTATGTGAGAGTCTGGTTTCTCCACATTTTCTCTAGTAATTATAAGCTGACTTTTTGATGATAGCCATTCTAGTGGGTGTGAAGTGGTATCTTCCGGTTTTGATTTGCACTTCCTTGATGACTGATGATGCTGAGCATTTATTCATGGGCTTACTGGTCTTTCGTATCTTCTTTGGGAAAAGGTCTGTTCTATCCTTTGCTTCTTTTTGAATTGGGTTGTCTTTTTATTATTAAGTCACCAAGAGTTCTTTTTGTATTCTAGATCCAAATTCTTTACCAAATGTGTGATTTGCCAACATTTTCTCCCATTCTTTGGATGTCCTTTCACTTTTTCGGTAGTCCTTTGCAACATAAAAGTTTTGATTTTTTTTTTTTTTTTGCCTGTGCCTGTGGCATGTGAAGTTCAAGGGCTAGGAATCGAACATGCATCATAGCAGCAACCTGAGCCATTGCAGTGACAACACCAGATCCTTAACCCACTGTGCCACTAGGGAATTCCACAAAGGTTTTAAATTTTGATGAAATTCAGTTTACTTTTTTTCCCCCTTTTGTTGCTGTGCTTTTGGTGTCGTGTCCAAGAAATCATTGCCAAATCCACGGTCATGAAGTTTTTCATCTATCTTTTCTTCTAAGAATGTTGTAGTTTTAGCTCTTACATTTAGGTTTTTGATCCATTTTGAGTTAATTTTTGTATAGGGTGTGAGGTAAACGTCCAGTTTCATTCTTTTACATTTGGCAATATAGTCATCTCAGTTCTCTTTGTTGAAAAGACTATTCTTTCCTCATTATATGGTCTTGCATCCTTGTCAAATATCATTTAAACATAGACACCTGGCTTTATTTTAAAACAATTTTTTAATTTTTATTTTTTGGAGTTCCCATCATGGCTCAGCGGTAACAAACCCAACTAGTATCTGAGAGGACATGGGTTCAATCCCTGGCCTCGTTCAGTAGGTTAAGGATCTGGTGTTGCCATGAGCTGCAGTATAGGTCACAGATGTGGCTTGGATCCCGAGTTGCTCTGGCTGTGGTGTAGGCTGGCAGCTACAGCTCCAATTCGACCCCTAGCCTGGGAACTTCCATATACCACTAGTGCAGCCCTAAAAAGACAAAAAAATTTTTTTTTTTTACTTTTTGGCTGCACCCATGGAAGTTCTAGGGCTAGTTATTGAACTCGTGCCACAGCAGTGACCCAAGCCACAGCAGGGACAAGGCCCAATCCTTAACCTGCTGAGCCAGCAGGAAAATCCTATATATGAATTTTAGAATCACTTTGTCAATTTCTACAAGAAAGTCAGCTGGGATCCTAATAGGGATTGCACTGAATCTGTAGGCAAATTTGGAAAGTATTAACATCTTAACACTAAGTCTTTCAACCCATGAACATGGGATGTCTCCATTTATTTAGATCTTATTTAATTTCTTTCAGCACTGTTTCCTACTTTTCAGAGTACAAGCCTTGCACTTCTTTTGCTGAATTGATATCTAAATATTTTACTCTTTTTGGTGCTACTGTAAATGGAGTTGTTTTCTTAGTTTCATATTTGGATTGTTTGAATACAAACGTATAGGAACAAAATTGAATTTTATGTACTGCTCTTGTAATCTACAGCCTTGCTGAACTTGTTTACTAACTTCTTGTAATTTTTTAGTGTATTACCTAGGATTTTTTTAATATGCAAGATTATGTTATCTGTGAATAGAGATAGTTTTATTTCTTTCTTTCCAACCTAGATGCCTTTTGTTTATTTTCCTTGCCTAATTGCCCTGCCTAGAACCTATAGTACAGTGTTAAATAGAAGTGACCATAGCAGCCTCGTTTTATTCCTGATCATAGGAGGAAAGCATCCACTCTTTCACCATTAAGTATGATGTTTGCTGTGGCTTTTTCATATATAGCTTTTATTATGCTGAGATTGTTTCCTTCTACTTCTAGTTTGTTGAGTGTTTCCTCATGAAAGGGTGCTGGATTTTGTCAAATGCTTTTTCTTTGTATATTGAGATAATTATGTGGTTTTCTTTTTTATTCTACTGACCTGATGCATTAATTTAATTGATTTTCAGATGTTAAGCCAGTCTTGCATTCTGGGATAAATCCCACTTAATCATGGTGGTACTACTTTATATATGTCACTGGACTTCATTTGCTAATATTTTGTTTTAAAACACAGTGATAACATTGGGAGGGAAAAGCAATTGCTTTTAAAGGAATCTAGAGTCTGATTATTTACTGCAAAAAAAAAAAAGAATCAGTATAAAAAAATGGAGAAAGCTTGGAGAAGGGAGAAGAAAAAACTTTTTTTTGTTTTTTTTTTTTTTTTGTCTTTTTAGGGCCACACATACAGCATATGTTAAGTTCCCAGGCTAGGAGTCAAATTGGAGCTACAGCTTCTGGCCTCTGCCACAGCCACCACAATGCAGGATCTGAGCCACACCTGCAACCTACACCCCAGCTCATAGCAGTGCAGGATCCTTAAACCATTGAGCAAGGCCAGGGATCAAACCTGTGTCCTCATGGATGCTCATCAGATTTGTTTCTGCTGAGCCACAACAGGAACTCTGAAAAAACAATTTTTAAGTTCAGGTTCCTCGGACCCCTTAGTAAAGAAAGCATATTGCCAAATGGGAAGTCATTAAAAGTTAATGTGGGAAGTTGCCACTGTGGTACAACAGGGTCAGTGGCATCTTGGGAGCATTGGGACACAGGCTTGATCCCCAGCCTGGCACAATGGGTTAAGGATACAGAGTTGCTGCAGCTGTAGCTTAGGTTGCAACTGCAGCTCAGATCTGATTCCTGGCCCAGGAACTCCATATGCCACAGGATGGACCAAAAAAAAAAAAAAGTTAATGTGGTGTCTTCCTCACTTAACAAGATGACGCAGCTGACTTAATGGCAGTCCATCTTAGTGTTTGGTTATTTTTTCAGCAGCAGCAATGAGTTTTTCTGAGCCCCCATGACTAATGGGCAGATCTAACCCCTCTGCATACAAATTGGTTCCACTGCCTCCGCTTTGGAAGGCCTTTCACTTGTAGTAGATGAGTTAAGAATCCAGCAGTCAGCAGCCTTAGGAAATGCATGCTATCAGATTGTGGAGTGAACAGGAGCCAGGGGAGCCAAGGTTTTGACTACCAAACTGAGGAGTTCTCCTGAATTTGTTGGGCAGTGAGCAGCCATTAAATGTGTTGAGTCTGGGAGTGACATGACCGAAGATGTGCTTTAAGAAGATGAGACTGGCATCAGTGTATTGAACATAAGAGATCAAATAAACAACTGTGGGGCGAGAATGAAAAGTATGCAGAAGTAAAGCAAACTCTCTAGGATTTGGTAGTTGGATTTGAGGATCAAAGAAAAGGAAGGACTCTTAGATTTTAAAACTAGACAATCTGAAGTCAGGATTTGACCAGAAGGGAAGATGATAACCTAGGCTTTAAATGAGTTGACATTTAATTAGCAAGGTTTGCCTGCCGACTTTCCCATCTGACATGTGTACAACTGAAAATAAAACAGTTAAAGCTGATAAGCGTTTATAAGGAAAGGACACTGGGGCTGTTTAATTTGGCAAATGTATAGATATTATAAGGAGAGAAAGATGAAAGGGCTCATTTATTTTCCTAATGACCTAGTTTCTGGCCTTTAGCTCAGCATACTCACCTACACAGGACACTACCAGGCAGCTGAAGAAAGCAAAGCTTGTTCAGGCAGAAGCGCCCCAAGCACTCACTCCCATTTTTTTTTTTCTATTCTGCTGCTTTCACGTTCATCTCCCTGCTTCTGGGTAGCCAGCTCCGTACTCCAGCCTTCCCTACTGCAGCTAATCTGCCTGTGGCCTCTTGACCGTAACACACGACTCTCCTTGCCTCATGTTGACTCTCTCTTTCCACAGGTTCAGATTTCAGCAATCTCACAGTTTCCTAGAAAGGACTCTTGCCAGCTCAAACCATCAGAACTCTCCTGCTCAGCCTGACCCCAGGAGCTCTGCCAGGAGATAGGGATTGGGCAGTTTTTCTTAAATATATTTTCTATCAAATATACGGTCCTGATGTAATAGCTTGCAATTCTGATTGATTAAACCTTTGAGTAAGGAATATATTTACCTTGATAATAATGTTGAAATTCAGTTGCTGAAAATAGAAAAATGGATTCCCCTAACTGTAGCTGAAAAATCAGGATTAGAGGCTTTTATTTCCCTCTGAAACCAGGAGGACCTGGCTGTCAAGCTTCAGCTTAATTTTACCATGATTTAGAAGTCTGTTTCATTTCCCTGGTGTTGACTCACCAGTCTAGATTAATTTTCCAGGGTGTTGTGCTAATTATAGGCTAGTGGAACTAATGGACTAAATCAAAATGGCAACAAGTGAAAAAGTAGCAGAGCCTCTGGGATCTGCTGGGATGCAGAGCTATTTATAACCTCACAATTGTATGGTTGCTATTAATTAAGAAGAATTGCAGTGACCCTCAATTTTCAAAGGCACCCACCATCATTTTCTAGTTAATCCTTCCCATCTATTACCGCAGCTGTTTTATTCAGAGGGTGGAGTTGATGAATTACTTGCCTGAAGTCATGTCTGTGGTAAAGCCAAAATTATACTTTAAATGTTATGAATAATAATAAAAATAATACATTTGTGGAGCGCTTTGCAGTTTTCAAAAGGTCTTCCCCTTTGTCATTTCATTTACACTTAACTACGCATCCCTCAGAAGGTTTCCTGTTGGTTAGTTGAGGAAGCAGAAGAGAAGAGAGTTGGGTTGACAGCCGTCTCGGTTAAATTTGAGTAAGTAAAGAATACAAGGTGCTCTTCAGGCATCCAGAGTTCAAAATCGTAAGATCTTTACTCTCCATCACCTCCTTCTGTTAGGTTTTCTTGGCCTTTGAAGATCCATAGAGAAAATACTTAGTTACACTAACCTTCTGTTTTGGGAGTCTCTAGTTTTGTTCCAGCCAAATCTAAAAGATAGAAGAACCTAGTGCACTTAGAAACCTCGATCTAAGAAAGTTGAGGTAATCCTGAGATTCTTATGCTAGATTGCTGGAATAAATCTCCAAAAAATAGAACTGGTTCCAGTGCCTGTGGTGAACTGTCATTGCAGGGCTCCTTCTGCTCTTCTTTCCGCCACAAAAGCCTGAGCCCTTCCTGGTCTTTGCGGGACATTCTACATTCCGTCTCCCAGAATCTTTTATAACCCCACAAGCAGAGACTCATACATTACAACCCTTGGGTGTGTTGGAAAAGGTTATGGAGTCTGTAAGGTAACATCATCACCTTACAGATGAAGAAGCTGAAACTTAGAGGGGCTTTTCCAAGTCCCGTAGCTAGTACTTGTCAGAAATGGGGTGAAAACCTCCCAGACTTTTGCTCAAGTAGAGAAGGACCTGATGACAACACTCTCTCACTGAAGCCATGTTTGCCACAGCAACTCGGTCAGTTAGCACATGGAGCAGTCCAAAATGTGTTCAGAGATGCTCCTTGACACAGGTGCCTGGGGTCATATTGCTTTGCCCCTTTGGGAATTCATGAGGCAAATTAGAAAACTGGAGACCCTGGAAAGTCTCGTGGGAAAGAATTTTGTTTAATCAAGCATTTCTCAAATTATTTCATTATTTTTTTTAAGTCAGAGAAAACCTAGAAACAGCCTATGTAATTCCTGCTCCTTGATACACATTGAAGAATGAATAAATGATACTCGTTGAAATGGGGCGGTCACAAGCTTGGTGAAAAGCTTACTTCCTTGCTACATGTTAGTTTATCTTCACAACACCGTAGGAATAGGTATTATTATCTCTACTTACAGATGGGCTCCAGACTGATTGCATGTGACAGATTAAACTCAAACTTGCTGAAATGCAAAGAGGGGTTTATCAGTCCATGTAACTGAGAAGCTTGGAATATCGCAGTTTGCAGGGTTCTCTTTCTCCTACCTCTGGTTCCTTCTGTGTGCCAATTCTATCATTCATTCTACAGATGTCCTCCTAAGAACGGAGACCTGGGAATTCCTGCTGTGGCACAGTGGGTTAAGGATCCAGCACTGCCGCAGCTGTGGGGTAGGTGGCAGCTGAGACTCGGACGTGATCCCTCGCCCAGGATCTTCCATGTGCTGTGGGTGCAGCCAAAAAAAGAATGGAGATATGGCTGTGCACAGCTTAGGTTTATGCCCCAGTGACTCAGCAGCCAGAGAAGTGAGTATTTTCCCACTGCCTGTACTGCTTAGCAAGATCCTAGAGAGGAACTCCATTGGCTAGTGAGTGTCCTGTGCTCTTCTGCTGTCCATCTCTATGGCTGGGAAAATGAGAACTGTGGTTGGTTAAGACTGAGTCTCATGCCCTCTCCTATGGACAAGGAAGATGTGTTTTCAGAAGAAGACCAGAAAGGAACTCAGACAAAACACTAGTCAATCTGGAAGTTAAAGTAATCTATCTCAGGTCACATAGCCAATAAGTCTCAGAACTGGGATTTGAACCCAGGTCTGTCTGACTCCAAAGTCTCGCTCTCTCTTTCTGAGTAACTATATATGTATATACCCCATATTGTTTCAATAAGATATTATTTCCACTCTTAAGGAATAGTCTGGTAGAAGATGTACATCCTTGTAGAATTAGTAGTGAAAGTTTTAGGAACCATGGGCGTTCAGATGTTAGAGAGATCATGTCTTTATTTATTTATTTATTTGTCTTTTTCCAGGGCCACACCTGCGGCATACGGAGGTTCCCAGGCTAGGGGTCGCATTGGAGCTTTAGCCCCTGGCCTATGTCACAGCCACAGCAAGCCAGATCTGAGCCACGTCTGTGACCTACATAGCTCATGGCAACGCCAGATCATTGACCCACTGAGCGAGGCCAGGGATCAAACCCACAACCTCATGGTTCCTAGTCGGATTCTCTGCTGCGCCACGACAGCAACTCTGAGAGATCATGTCTTGATTATAATCTCCAAAGCCAGTGCTCCAGATTCTTTCGAGACTATGAGCATCTTTGAAGATCTCATTAACCCTGTGAACATTTTCCCCTCAAACACACACACACACACACACAAACAATTTTGCATGCATTCTGGGGCATGCATTTTAAAGGTATTCATAGACTTCTATAAATCTATCCTTGGTTCTCCAGGGTACTGAAGACTATGTTAAGAATTCTTGCTTTGTACTTATCTAGAAGAACTAGTCCAAAAGAGCTAGTCTTGCTGTAGAATGTTGGTATGGCCAATCTCAGATATGGGTCCTTCAGTATTGGCAAGGAAGACCCAGGAAGCCCAAGTCAGAATCACATAGAAAGAGGAAAGGCACAGGAGATAGCATGTTTCTTGGAACAAACGTTGGGAGACATTGGTAAACAAATAAAGGGTTAAATGAGGCAATCACAAGCAGGGTAGGAACTATTCTTAGAAGTTTCTGCTACTATTTTTAGTATTAATAATAGAATCATAACCACATAATCTGACCTCATTTTTTTTTTTGGTTGTTCCCACCGTATATAGAAATTTCTGGGCCAGGGATCGAACCCATGCCACAGCAGTGACCTGAGCCACAGCAGTGACAACGCCAGATTTCTAACCTTCTAGGCCACCAGGGAACTCCTATTATAACTTGTTTTAACTATTTTCTCTATCAGACTCTGCAAGAACAGGATCCATGTCTGCTTAATTCACTGCTCTATCCCCAGGACCTAACTCATGGTAGACACTCAGGAAACACCTTTCTCCTCTGACTGAAGAATGTCTGAACAGCAGAAACTCCATTCCTTGAGATGGAATCTATCCTTTACTGTTCGTATACTTTCTGATGTGGCTTCGGTCACCCCACCCTTGTTTTTCTCCCTTGACACCTTCTGCAACTTCCCAGTCCTCCTGACTCATGCCAAGGGAGCCTCTACCTTCCGTGTATTATAAATGCCCAGGAGCTCCTAAATCCTGGTTGACTCGTTGATGGAGCTGTGGAAATAACAGTGCTTGCCTCCAGTTCCTTCCTGACTCCCACTGGGAGAGGTCTTGTTCCCCAGGAAACACTCCTCTGGCCCGCCTAAGAGAGGACCAGACCAGCCCACCCCACAGAAAACACCACTTCCTCCTCCTCATTAGTGGGTGCCCCCAGGAAGATAGATCTTTTCTAAATTTCCTTGAAACCTAGGCCAGCTTTGAAAAAAGGAAGACGGTTCCCCCGTGTTTATTAATCAAAACAAATGTCCTTAGTTGCTTGGTAGAGAGTAGGCTTGGATGCAATGCTGTGTCTGTCAGTAGACAGTTTATATCTAGTTTATCCAAAGGAAGTGTTTGCGTCATGTACTTTTAATTTGCTGAAGAAGGATGTGTGTTCAAACCTGTGCTAATTGACACTGAAATTAATTTTTCAAGGTCCGTGTAACCGCAGCTCTGTCAAATCTTCCTTTAAAACGTACTTCCTTTAAAGTGTGACCAACCATGATAAATTACGCATATTTATAAACGTCATCTCTCATAGTGTCGTTGTGAAACTTAAAGAGAATGAAGTGTGAAAAACATCCAGCACCATACTTGGCATATCAGTTGCCTTCCCTCTTAGTCTATTTCTAGCTCTTAGTCTGGTGGAAGCCAAAACAGATGAAATTCCTATTTGTATGCGCTGGGAATGGTTTGGGCTGTAAATAACAGAAAACTTATCATAGGAGAGTAAGAAATAGGAGCTTTTCCCCTCACATATCACTAAGTCTGATGGAGTCTGCTGGTTTGGTTTTAGTCTGGGAACTTAATGAACCCACAACCAGTAGCTCTTCAATACTCTTGGCCTTTTCCTCATACATAGTGCCTCATGGTTCCAAAATGGCTACTGCAGCTCCAGATATCATATTCAGATCTGAGACAGGAAGGAAGGTTAAGAGACCTATCTGGTGCTTTCATTAGGAATGCTAGGAGCTTTTTCAGACCACTTTCTACCCTCCAGCAGTTTCAGGTCTTATTGGCAACTCAGCCTCACTGGAAGTTGAGAAACTGAGTGCTTGGCTTTTTCTGCCTTGGTATTAGAGCTGGGTAAGGGAGAGGTGGTCAGAAATGGGTCTTTGGTCAGCTAACTTGAAATATTGCCACAGCGAAGCTTTTAGTATGACCCTCAATTGTTTTGCAGAGCTGGGAGAGAGAGGTGAGAGTCACTTGGTAAGATTCAACTTTGCTTTCTCCCCCTGTCTAACTAAAGATCCAGTATAACATAGTTGGATCCTACCTGGGACATATACGGGTCTATTAGGCTGCACAGGCAGGCGGGTGCTGGAACCGACTCTTACCGTCTCATGAGAGCCAATTGCTAAATTTTTAGGAATGTTGTGAGCCAGCTGATAAACACAGTCATTATTAAGATTGAAATTACACTAACTTATATTTAAATAAATCGTATTAAAGGGTCATAAATACTCAAAAAACCTCGCTACGTTCTAATATTTCATTACATTTGAGTACTATGAACTTGAGGTTATGTATGTCTACTGTATGTTATGTTATTTTTTTTTATTTTTTATTTTTTTGTCTTTTTGCTATTTCTTTGGGCCGCTCCCACGGCATATGGAGGTTCCCAGGCTAGGGGTCGAATCGGAGCTGTAGCCACCGGCCTACGCCAGAGCCACAGCAACGCGGGATCCGAGCCGCGTCTGCAACCTACACCACAGCTCACGGCAACGCCGGATCCTTAACCCACTGAGCAAGGGCAGGGACCGAACCCGCAACCTCATGGTTCCTAGTCGGATTCGTTAACCACTGCGCCACGACGGGAACTCCTGTTACGTTATTTTTAAAATGTGCCACTCTGCATTTCTTCTCATCTCTGTGTTTAATGACAACTTGTTGGTAGCTTTAAATTGGCCGTGGTGGGAATACTTACACCAAAGAAATCAACAAATGCTACAAATCTGTTTTTTTTTTCTTTCTTTCTTTCTTTTTTTTTTTTCTTTTTAGGGCCATACTTGAGGCATACGGAGGTTCCCAGACTAGAAGTCAAATCCGAGCTGCAGCTGTTGGCCTACGTCACAGCCACAGCAACACAGGATCTGAGCCGCTTCTGCGACCTATACCACAGCTCATGGCAATGTCAGATCCTTAATGCACTGAGCAAGACCAGGGGTCAAACCTGTGTCCTCATGGATGCTAGTCAGATTTGTTTCCACTGAGCCACAATGGGAACTCTTTTTTTTTTTTTTTTTAAGTAGTCATTTGCTAGACATTTACCAGCACACTATTGTACAGAGTTCTAGAAAACAATAATTTGGAGAGAGGATGGATATGCATGGATGTTTGAGGTAAGTAGGTAGGTATTTCGAAACAATTTTCAGAGCACTGCCAGAGATGAAACACACAAAGAGATGGTTCCCTGTGTTTTAAACCAGCACAATATGAATGCATTCTGTGGGTTGCTTACTTTTTGCATGGATGCAAAAAGAAGGGTAATTTCTTCAGCTCTTGGTACTTAAGAGTCATCCTCAAACCATACTCTCTTTCATTGCCACGTCATCACGCTGTGTGGTTAGATGCTGAGTTTAACAAAGCAACATCAAATATGGTCTCTATTCCCAAGGAGCTAATGATTAAACTGGAATGTGCACAGAAAAAAAAAAAAAGAAAGTAGTCTATTTTGAATGTTCCATGCTTTTTCTTCACAGCACTTATCTTGATTTGTATCACTTTCTGTCTTTCTGGGTATTTATATACACAGGCATATAAATATACAAATTATAAATATGTATATACAAACAAATATAATATGTAGTTGTATGAACCTTGTTTAATGCTGTGCCCTCCACCGGGCTGTAAGTTCCTTTAGGAATGGCAACTGCATCTCTTTTGTTCATAGCTGTGTCATGGGTATCTACATAGTGCCTTTAAGATAGTAGACACTCAATTAATGTTTGTTGAATTCGTAAGTGAATGAATGCAATGAAATGAGTAGCTTGGATAATAAGCACTGTAGGAGGTGGAAGGAAGGAACACTGACCAGGAACTGGAATGGTTGGGAAAGTTTTACAGAGGATCTAAGACTTGCGTAGGATCTTGAAGGAAGGGTAGGGCATAAATAAGGCTCATGGTACATTCCACACAAGGACTTGTATAGCTGGCGTGGAAAGTATTCCCTTTTGCTAGAGTTTGAGCAAACTCACTGGAGCTGGTGGGTTGCTGTCACCAGGGTTATATTCAATTGAACTTGAACTAGGGTGTTACTTAGACCCACAGGAGGAAAATGTGATTTAAGAAGAAAATGAACATTAAGGCTGAGGAGGAAGCTCAAGGTTGAAAGAAAAGAACAATACCTAACTGGTTTCCCAGCTGCCCAGCTTGCTCTTCTACCCATTCTCCATAAGAAATCAGAGCAATCTTTAAGAAATTACCTCTCATGAACTTAGATGTAAGAATATTCAGCAAAATATTAGCATCTTGGCTCTGGCAATGTACAAAAAATGTATATACTACAGCAAAGTGGTGGAGTTTATTCCAGGGGTGTAAGTCTAGTTCAATATTTGAAAATCAATGAATGTAAACCACCATATTAACAGAAAGTTAATAAAGAAAATTCACACAATCATATCAATCGATGCAGCAAAAGCATTTTACCAAATTCAATACATAATCATGAAAACTCTCCAAAAACTAGAAATACAGGAAAACTCAACTTGATAAGGAACATCTACCACAAATGCTGCTGGTAGCATTATGCTTAATGGTGAAAAACCAACACTTTTCCCCTAAGATAAGGAAAAAGGCAAGGATGCCCACTCTCACCACTCTTATTCAACATAGTACTAGAAATTCTAGCCATCGCAATAAAAAAAGAAACAGAAATAAAAGACATACATGTTTGAAAAGAAGAAGTAAAAAAGGTGATTGTCAGCAGAATCAGAGAAAAAGAATATGGGTGAATCGGAATACAGGATATTCAAAAATATGAGGGATTAAACAACACCTCTAACTCCAGCAGTCTTGGACAAGAAAGCCTGTAAGAAAGATGAAATAATGTCTTTATCCTGAAACACCACCACCGCCCAATGACCACCATGACCAAGTGTTGCTGAACACACACATCCAGCTTTCTCTTGATAGTTTCTCAGTTATTCAGATATGTAAGTGTAAAAATAAATTTTAAATTATATAATATGTATTTCTACTGTTCTGGTTTGGCCTGTGCCCACTGGGCAAGGGTAAGCCCACCTGTATGCTTGTGTGTGTGTGTGTGTGTGTGTGTGTATGTACACCGGGGAAACAGAGGAGTGAGAGGTGCTGTGTTTTTGTATCATTTTATGATGCTGAAGAACTGTAATAGGTCACCACCCTGTGGGGTACTAGTTTTCGTCCTTGTTTTCCTGTGGAAGAGAGATCCAGAGGAGCATGAAAGGGGGGATGAGGAAGGGAAACACCGATTTTGACTGACTTCAGAATTTTTCTTAGTGCCTATTTATAGAAACCAATTCTTTGAAAATTAACAGACTGCTCCATGTTCATCAATGTTGCTCAGTGTTGCAGAAAAAAAAAATTAAATCATCTGACATTTGAAAATGTCTTTCAGTAAGAAATTTACTCACAGTGGTAAAAAACATATGAGTGGCACCCTGTAACCCACAGGAGATGTGAAGACAGATTCTGGGAGCCTGTATGTTGGGAAGACGGACACCTGCTTGACAGCGGCTTAAACTTTTCTCAAGTATTTCTCATGACTTGACTCATATGGCCATTTTGACTTTTCAGTGGTTTATTCCTTGTTCCCCAGGTGTGTGAGGCAGGGTCCTGGCAGCAAGCACACTCAGGTGGATTTGGGAAAGAGTTGGATGAAGAGACTATTTACAGAGGTAAGGGCAGGTTAAGGCACAGGACACTGGCCGCAGGGGGGCCTCTGCTGCCCCTCAGGTCTCATGGAAGCTGTCGTGAGGGCGCAGCTCCCCAGTGGAGGTTGGGCAGGGTGGCACCCATTCCAGAACCACGGGCAGCTCACAGAGGGATGGGGATGTGTATTGCCCTCATAGTCCTGTAGCTCTTTCCCCGCTCTGGTGCCTCCCAGCACTCCCTCCATGGACCCAGCTTGAACCCAGAGGAAAAGAGAGCCCAAGGGCTATGGTCCAGGGCACCTCGTTCCTTGGGACACAGAGGAGGCACAGGAGGAAGGCAAGGGAACCTGGGGGATGGCCAAAGAGGGAAGGGTGCCAGTTAATCAGTGTGCTTGAAATTTCAGGTGGAAGAAAAATCTGATGCAGCAGATTCCCTCTGGATAGAACCACTCAGGAGAGAAGGTGAGAAAAGTAACTTTATAGGTGCTTTTTCCTCTTAGGAGTTCCTACTGTGGCTCAGCGGGTTAAGAACCCCTGACATAGTGTCTGTGAGGATGTGGGTTCGATCCTTAGCCTCGCTCAGTGGGTTAAGGATCTGGCATTGCAGTAAGCTGGGTTGTAGTTTGCAGACGTGGCCTGGATCCATTGTCACTGTGGCTGTGGTGTAGGCCGGCAACTGCAGCTCTGATTTGACCCCTACCCTGGGAACTTCCATATGCTGCAGGTGCAGCTGTAAAAAGAAAAAACAAAACAGTGAAATTGCCTAGACCTGGACTATTTGAGGAATGAAAGAAGAAAGAGAAGATAGCACACTCTAGACTGGTCTCCAGAGGCAGCAGGCAGCCCAGATTCGAAGCAACTACCCTATGGTTGGAAAGATTTCTGCCTGTTCCTGCCAAGGTGTTGCTCCGTTTTGCAAGGAATTCAGGCAAAGCTTGATTTAAGAGGCCTGAGTTCTTTTAGAAACCGTCCTGGCTACAGAGGTGCTGACTTAGCTCACCAGGTCTTCCATCCCTAAGGACAAGCCTTGTGGCATCCTCCTACTGGGATGTTTGTGGCAGAGCCTGCCAGGCACATATTATTGTCACTGTGTGCTGATCAGAAATCATATTGCTTAAAGACAAGGATTACCTTGCCTCCAAGTGGGTGAGATTTGACCAAAGGTGAAAAGTCCCTTCTGAACTCCAGTGTTCTCTTCAGAGGTCTTATTTCTCTTTGGCTTTTGTTGTTATTTACTCATTCACTTGTGTAATAAAATTTGATTGAATGCAGTGGGTCAAGCAGGGCCACCACATCGCTCTACCCTACTGTACTTGGCATCAGGGAACTCCTCTTCCCTCGGGGTATGAAGATGGACTGGGTATCAAGATGAGTAAAATACAGAACATCTATACTATAGAAACTTAGGAAAATACAATGAGTGGGAGAAACAGAAATTAATCCCATTGCAGCACTGGGAGTCCTGCAAAAGATACCAATCAAGTGTTGGAGACACAGGCTAGAGCAGTTAACTCTGCCTAGGGCACTGCAATGATACTGGAAGGTCCCATATCATCTATTACTTGGGTTAAGTCACCAAGTGCCCATTTTAAAACAATATTTCCTGGGAGGTGGGTGATGTTAACTTTCCCCGTTAACAATTTTCAGGTCCATTTCTATAGAAAACAATCCACCTCTTTCTTCCTATGTATGCTTCTCCTGAGCATTTAAGGATGCTCAAGCCTCCTGCATCCTGAAGAATTCCCCCGGGAGTCCACTTCCCACACCACTCTGGTCTCCCTGTCCCCTGCAGAGTGAAACTTCTCTCAAGAACTGTCTTCTTTCTCGCTGTCTTCCTTTCCTTACCTCCCAGTCACTCCTCATCTCCCATCTCACCTCAACCTGGCTTCCACTCCTGCCACGCCTTCGAAGCCATCCTCCCTGGGGTTAACAATGGCCTCCACGTTGCTTGAGCCCATCGGCAGCCTTCCAATCCTCAGCTCACTCAACCTCTGAGCAGCGTTTGATGCTATGGACCCCACCTCTACTCAATAACTTGGCATTGATGAAATATTTCCCTGGTTTTTCTCCTTCTTTGGCTACTCCTTAGTATTGTTTGAAGATCACCTTCTCTCTATGATTTTTAAATGGTGTAGTTGTGTTTTTTTTTTTTTTTTAAGGCAAAGCATTTGTTCTATAATCTGCCCCTGGTGTATACTTTCATACACAATTTCTACTGCTCATTTTGCTGTACATTTTGTAATCTTGGCAGACTCCCTGCCCTTTCATGAAAATGTTGTTTAGCGAGTAAACAAACATAAAACATCTAAAACTTGCACTGCTATAAAATGCTGGAATAAAACAGATTAAACCAAAATAGAGAAGGTAAATTAAAGGGCAGTTGGGAGGTTGGAACTTGGACTTTAAGCTTCCAAGGTAAGCCATCTATAATATACAGCTTAGAAAATGTTGTATGTGTATAACACAAGGTGTACCCTGAAACTAACTTTAAGAAAATTTGTGGAGTTCTTGTCATGGCTCAGCGGAAACGAATCTGACTAGCATCCATGAGGACACAGGTTCAATCCCTGGCCTTGCTCAGTGGGTTAAGGATCCAGTGTTGCCGTGAGCTGTAGTGTAGGTTGCTGATGCAGCTCAGATCCTGTGTGGCTGTGGTGTAGGCCGGTAGCTACCGCTCCAATTCAACCACTAGCCTGAGAACTTCCATGTACCACAAGTGTGGCCCTGAAAAGACCAAAAAAAAAAAAAGGAAATTTGTAAGACTACAAAGATGGTTTCCTTTGTAAGGATTTCATTTTGACATAAGTTTATATATATATATATATATTTTTTTGGTCTATTTAGGGCCGCACCCACGGCACATGTAGGTTCCCAGGCTAGGGATTGAATTGGAGCTGTAACTGCCGGCCTACACCACAGCCACAGCAACATGGGATCTGAGCCACGTCTGCGACCTACACCACAGCTCACTGCAACAATGGATCCTCAATCCACTGAGCAAGGCCAGGGATCAAACCCGAAACCTCATGGATACTAGTCGGGTTCGTTAGCCACTGAGCCATAATGGGAACACCACTTTGACATAAATTTAAAATGTTTGTCTGAATGACCACTTCCCATGTAATTAAAACAATTTATATATTTAAAAAAATTTTTGGTCCCACCCACAGAATACGGAAGTTCCCTGCCAGGGACCAAATCTGAGCCACAGCTGGGACCTATGCTACAGTTGTGGCAATGCTGGATCTTTAACAATGCTGGATCTTTAACCCACTGTACAGACCAGAGGTCAAACAAGCTCTGCCACAAGACAAGCCAGAAACAGTGTAATTCTTAAGGTCTTTTCCTAAGCCTCTTTCTCTTGTTCATCTATACTCTCTCCCCAAGTGAACTCACCTGCACTCAGGGCTTCAATGATCATCTTTATAAGAATAACACTAAAGGGACATCTTTAGCCCATTCCCTTCTCCTGAGCCTCATATCCATATATTTTGACATTTCCATTGGAATGTCTGAAAGGTATTGCAACTTTAATTTATTTAAAACCAAACTCACACTGTCCCTTGACTGTTTTGTACAGCAAAGGCCTTTGTACTGTGTCTCTTCTGGCAAACAGCCAGAAATGTAGCATCATTCTTTTTTTTTTTTTTTTTGTCTTTTTGCTATTTCTTGGGCCGCTCCCGTGGCATATGGAGGTTCCCAGGCTAGGGGTCGAATCGGAGCTGTAGCCACCAGCCTACGCCAGAGCCACAGCAATGCGGGATCCGAGCCGCGTCTGCGACCCACACCACAGCTCACGGCAACGCCGGATCGTTAACCCACTGAGCAAGGGCAGGGACCGAACCCGCAACCTCATGGTTCCTAGTCGGATTCGTTAACCACTGCGCCACGACGGGAACTCCAGTAGCATCATTCTTAACATCTTCTCTCCAGTGTCCCCAAACACCAAGTCCTATGGATTTTCCTCAATTATTTCTCCAGTCTCATCACATCTCTCCTCTAACTCCATCTCCTAACTCAAAGCTACCATCACCCCTCCCTGGAGCCATGGCAATGGACAGCTAATTTGTTTGCATATGTGCACTGTCACCTCTTCAATTCATTCCCCACAGGGCAGCCACAGCTGTCTTTTCAAAATACAGCATGAGCCGTGTCGTTCCTCTGCTTAACATCATTCAGTGGTTGCCTGCTGCCCTGAGCAAAATCTGTAACTAGGCCCACGGCCCTGAATGACCCAGCTCCACCCCCCCCACCCCCCACCCCCACTCAGGCCAGCCCTTCTCACTCTTAGCTTGCTCTGACACACTGCCTTTCTTCTGCTGGTCCTGCTTTCCTGCTTCTGTTCCAGGACCTGAGAAGTGCTAAGCCTTCTCCCTGGATCTGTCTCCCTTCTCTTTTCACCAGGTGAACTTAATCGATGTCAGAGCTCATCACAAACGCGACGTTCTCAGGGGTTTTCTTGACTTCTAGGCTCGATCAGACCCCTCAGTTGCATGCTGTCCTAACAGCCTAAGCTTATCTTTCTTAGTTATTGTCAGTGTGTAATTACATGCTTGCATGATTATTTGATTCACTTCTATCTTCCCCTCTACACAGAATACTCATGATATCCGGGTCCATTTCTGTTTTCCTCACTGTAGGACCCTCGGTGATAGGTGCGGTGTCAGGCACATAGTCCTCAATAGATATGGTCTTTGGAGTTGCCTTTGCGGCTCACTGGTTAAAGAACCCAATTAGGATCCCTGAGGATGAAGGATCTGGTGTTGCATGAGCTCTGGTGTAGGTCGCAGATGCAGCTCGGATCCTGCTTTGCTGTGGCTGTGGCCTTGGCCGGCAGCTGTAGCTCCAATTCAACCCCTAGCCTGGGAACGTCCATATGCCACAGGTACAGCCCTAAAATGCAATAAATAAATAAATAAATAAATAAGTTTTGGGAGAAAGGAGACTTTGTAACTTGGAAGGGCGCAGGGTATAATTGGCCAGGGTTTGGTGAGTTATGACATTAGGAATGTCTTGGGAAAGATGTAGACAGTTCAGTGGGTGGGCCACGACAGAGGTGACACCTGAGCAGGAGAGAACTGAAAGGACTTGTCAGGGACACAGGGCATATCCCAGGTGCCCTCTGTAGCTCTGTAAGGCTGTGCCATGTGGGGGTTAGCACCTACACTGTGTCAGGAGGCCTGCTTTTGAGGCCTGGATTTGATGCTAACTAGCTGTGTGTTTTCCCTGTCGTTCTGCCCCTGCCACCCCCATCTGCAGCATGCAGAAGTTCCCTAGGCCAGGGATCGACCCCTTGCCATAGCAAGGACATCACTGGATCCTTAACTGCTAGGCCACCCGGAAACTCCTCCCTCTCATTCTTAATTTCTTCTGTAAGATAACAGGCATGGATTATTATTGCAGTCAGGGTTCTTAGCTGCAAAGAATAAATATTGCCTCTGAGCAATTTAAACAGAAAATGAACTGATTGAAAGGCTATTGGTCACCTCACAGTATTCATTCCCAGGAAGCCCCAAGAATCAGTTGGGGAGAACAAGGAAAAAGGGAAGATCGCACAGGCAAAACCAAGGCCAGCATCCCAGGGAGGGGCCAGACTCCCTGGAGGCAGGACAGCTATGGTGCCATTGAATGCTGAGTGTCACAGCTTGTGCCCCTGCCAGCAGTGGGCATGGGACACCCCTGTGGACACCACTGGCTGTGCCGTCCTTGAGAACTGAATGTCACCGTCTTTGCTGCTACCCTTGGAAAGAATGCTCTGCTCTCTTTTCCTTTGCATCATTAGATTCCGACTCAAAAACCTGAGCAGGTGTATCCGACATCCTGAGCTCGGTACATGCGGCGGGTATGGGATGGGGTTGGAGGACCACCTCATCGGACTGGGAAAACAGCTTCCGAGATAGGAAGGGCGGGCCCTGTAGACCATCAACACCCCTAAAAGGGAGGGTTCCCATGGGGGGAATCAGAGGGTTCAGATTCTGGGCGGCCACTCCACATCGAATGCCCAGTACCAGGCTGTCTCCAAGGTCCCTCCAGTGCTAACAAGCTGTGTGCCCACCAGGAGAACAAGAATGGATCCAGTCATCACCGCCCCACCCCCTTCCATTAACCTTAGCACCTTGTAAAAGCTGGACATCATTGCTTTGCCTCAGAAGACTGTTCAGGATCGCAAGTCTTTACTTTTGGGTGCTTTGGAGAGGATTCTGCCTCCAGAGAGGATTCCTTGCATTACATGCCTGTTTGAGCTCCTGAAGCTCAGCCTGTGTTTCCTGCTCCACAGCCCTAAAAATAGGGTGTTACTGAGTAGCCTAATAACCTGGTCACAGCTCTGGAGTGCAGCAGGGCCTGTGCTGGTTTGTATTTTTAGCAGACCCTCTTTCCATTGGAAGGATCTATTTTTAAACTCACAAAATGTCAGTTCTCTCTCAACTGTGATTCCCATTCTCAAAGACATGCTGGTTGGTCTGTCTGTTTTCTTCCTGGCAGAATTTACTCTGCCATATAAAAGGCACACGGGTCATTAATGATTCTTTTTGGACAGAACTAACATTTATTCTTGCCCATACTCTATCATATCCTTTTTTTTTTTTTTTTTTTTAACTTGACTGAGAACTGGGAGTATCAATGAAAAAGGAATTCTGGAAGGAACGTGTCCGGGATCTTGAAGTATGATTTATGCCACCTTCTTTTAATGCAGTTTCCACCTTATCTGCTTCCTTAGGCAAGTGGCTTGCATTTAAAGTAGCGAAGCTGTGGGAGCGAAGCAAGCTTTATAAAATCATTCAGTGTGAATAGCTGATTCCGGCTTAATTTGTTACTACTCCAAGGTAACACAGAGGTGTGATTGGAAAGTAGGTGGATGCTTTAAAAACCACCAGAGGAGTTCCCGTCGTGGTGCAGTGGTTAACGAATCCGACTGGGAACCATGAGGTTTTGGGTTCAATCCCTGATCTTGCTCAGTGGGCTAAGCGTTGCTGTGAGCTGTGGTGTAGGTTGCAGATGCGGCTCAGATCTGGTGTTTCTGTGGCTGTGGCGTAGGCCGACGGCTACAACTCCGATTTGACCCCTAACCTGGACACCTCCATATGCCATGGGTGTGGCCCTGGGGGGGGGGGGGGGAGACGAAAAAGTAAAAAATAAAAAAATGAAACCCACCAGAGATCTTGCATATCCAAAGGACTCCACAGAGAGCCCCCCTTGGGAAGGCATTGTCCTTAGTCTGACAATATCTTTTTGCTCAAAGCATTTTTGAATACTTTTTGCAGAACTACCTTCGCAGGAGTAGATGAGGCTCCGGCATGTCCACAATCACATCCTCTGTGCTTGGGGCTCGTGGGGGCATTCGCTCGGGGGAAGACGCTGTCCCACTCTGGCGGTGGGTGTGGGCGCGGTCAGAGTGGAGCACGTTTGAACTTTGGTGTGAGAGGATTGGCGTCCCCATCCATTCTCTTCCACCTACAGGCTCGGTCGAGCTGCTCAGCATCTCCGAGCACCAGAGGCCTAGTAAGTGAAAGAAAAGACATCCCTCCTTCTTGTGGGGTTGTTGTGAAGATGAAATGCATTAATGCGTGCAGACTTCTGGCACCTGGTAAAAATCCAAAACGTGTTAATACCCTTCACAAACTTCATGTTTCCACTAACACACTTGGTCTCCTGCCGAGTGGAGCTGCCTCGTCTCATTTTCGAGGTCTCCCTGTCTTGACTGATGTTCTTCCCAGCCATGCCCCCACCCCCGCCCCTCCTTCCCCCATCTCTGTATATCCAGATCCTATTTCTCTTTTATGCTCTGGCTTGAATAAAAATACTGCTAAAGAAAAGGGAGGTGAAGCAATTTGCTCAGGTCTCACAACTCTTACGTCGATGGTGGAGCCAGGCTGTGGGCTTGGGCCATCAGACACCAGTGTCAACACTTACAGTCTCTACACTACATTAGACTACATTATACCTAATACAGTATACCTTATACGCTATGTATTTAAGCGCCTTCTCCACCTTTTTTTTTTCTTGGTCATTTTTAGGGCTGCACCTGTGGCATATGGAGGTTTCCAGGTTAGGGGTCCAATTGGAGCTGTAGCCGCCAGCCTACGCCACAGCCACAGCAACACAGGATTCAAGCCTCATCGGTGACCTACACCACAGCTCATGGCAATGCCAGATCCTTAACTTGGTGAGCGAGGCCAGGGATAGAACTTGCATCTTCACGGATCCTAGTTGGGTTCGTTACCACGGAGCCACTACGGGAGCTCCCTCTCTGCTTTCTTCATGAAGCTTTCCACATCTCTCAGAAACACCCTCTTCTGCCTCATAATCACATCCACTCCATTTACAAAACTTTTCTTTTAAGACGTTATCTCTCCACCTGATATGATGATCAATCATTTTGGTTACCAGCCCTACTGCCCTGTGAAACTGAATGTTCAATGTGTTATTTTTTCCATAGCATTCTTCTTAGTATCTTGCATAATTTATTGTAGGTACTCAAGAATATTTTTTGTTTTGTTTTATTCTTTGTTTTTGTCTTTTAGGGCCACACCAACGGCATATGGAAGTTCCCAGGCTAGGGGTCCAATCGGAGCTGTAGCCGCCGGCCTACACCACAGCCACAGCAACTCAGGATCTGAGCTGTGTCTGCAACCTACACCACAGCTCGTGGCAACGCCAGATCTTTAACCCACTGAGAGAGGTCAGGGATCAAACCTTTGTCCTCATGGATGCTAGTCGGGTTCCTTAACCACTGAGCCACAACAGGAACTCCAAAAATATTTGTTGAGTGAATTGTTTAAACATTGCACATCTGAGCTTGTCTCTCTTCTACTTAAAATGTTCCATTTGCATTAGGATAAAAATGAAAATCTTCAACAGAGCCAGAGGTCCTAGGGGTCAATTCCCCGCCACCGCCCCCTTCCCCCCGCCCCCTCTCTGGAGCCACTCAGGCCCTGGCTCTCTGCTGTCCAGCTTACAGTGGCCTTCTATTCACTCTTCTACTCACCTTCCTCCCTCGGGAACTTTTCACTTGTTTTCCCTCTTCCTGGAAGGCTGGACCCTCTCTCCCATCCTTGACTTTGGCTCAGTCCTGACTGTTCTGATGTCATGCTGTAGTTACATTGCCTCTGGGTACATGAAGGAAGCACCCCTCTGGTCTGCCTGGGAATGGATGTGTTGTTACTTCCTGGCCCGGCCTGCCTGGCTCTGTGAGAGGAGACCTACCTGGTGGTCCTGGCTCTGCCCTCACTCTCCTGGTGGGAGTGTCAGGCTGAGTAATACTTGCAGATTTGGTCCTGACCTCTGCAGGGGCTTCTGGGCCAGCAAAGGCTACTTGTCCAGTCCAGCTTGCTTGGTCATGGAGGAGGCAAGCTCTGACGTCAGGCCAGAGATTGAACCTGGTAGTGGCATTTTTCTGGAGGCAACTGTACCCTTCATCTCCCCTTGGTTCATGCATTCTGACTGCCAGCAGGCCTGGCTCAAAGCCATCTTGGCAAAGAGAAATTTTTGTAGCCTGATTGCCTTATTTTTGTTTTCTTTCCAAATTAATAACCTCGGGCAGAAATAGTCTCCAAACAGCTTTTGTACCAAGGGGGATTCGATGGGGGAAGATGCAGGGGAGGAAAGAGGTCACAGCAAGGACATCTAGGTTGAAAATAGATTAGTTCCTCATTTAATAATAATATATTATTTTTATAATAATAGGTAACATGTATTAAATACTTACTAGGTCCCAGGTACTAGGGATTTGTACATATATTAGCTCATTTAATTTTTTTTTTAAAATTATGGCCCTGGGTCAGAGCCTCCTTGCCTGCCCACTTGCATCTCTCACAAGTGTCCTATGTTAATAAATCTATTTCTTGCCTATCAAAAAATAAATAAATAAAATTACAGCCCCTTAAATTGGGTTCTATTATTATTCCCACTTTATAAATTAGGAAGTTGAGGATGGGGAGTTCCCGATGTAGCACAGCAGAAATGAATCTGACTAGTATTCATCAGGATGGGGGTTCGATCCCTGGCCTCGCTTAGTGGGTCAGGGATCTTGCATTGTTGTGAGCTGTGGTGTAGGCTGAAGATGAGGCTCTGATCCTGCATTGCTGTGGCTGTGGTGTAGGCCAGCAGCTGTAGCTGATTCGAACACTTGCCTGGGAACCTCCATATGACTCAGATGCGGCCCTAAAAAGACAAAAAAAAAAAAAAAGATAAAAGGAAGAAACTTGCCCAAGGTGAGTAGGTAGCTCAAGTGGGCTTAAAGCTGGAGAGAGAGGAGCTGAAATTTTTGCCTTGAGGATGAGAGTATCAAATGACATTATGGTTTCCGGTGCAGGGGTCCAGCAAAGGATGACCATTAAAACAGTGGACTCTAGAGAGCTCCAAACATGGCCCAGGATAGTCTCCAGGTGTCCACATGCCAGTGATTAATTTATAGATGCTTCTCCAGTCCCCTGGGAATCAGCCTGTGTGAAAGAGAAAATGAGAGCTTTGGAGTGTAGACCTGAATTTGAAACTGAATGAAGACTTTTTAAAATGCACTGCTTCATTGCAGTTTCTATAACCTCACCATGACACAGTTTTCCCTCTTTTTTTTTTTTTTTTTTTTTTGGCCGCCCGTGAAGCATATGGCAGTCCTCAGGCTACAGATCAGATTCATGCCACAGCTGCAACCTATGCTACAGCTGTGGCAATGCCGCATCCTTAACCTACTGCACTGGGTCAGGTATCGAACAATTACCACCACAGAAATACTAGATCCTTAAACTCCTGCACCACAGCGGCAACTCCAGTTTTCTCATCTTTAAAATAGTCATTGTGGAGTTCCTGTTGTGATGCAGCAGAAACAAATCTGACTAGTATCTATGAGGATACAGGTTCGATCCCTGGCTTTGCTCAGTGGGTTGAGGATGGCGTTACCATGAGCTGTGGTGTAGGTCGCAGATGCAGCTGGGATCTGGCATTGCTATGGCTGTGGCGTAGGCCAGCAGCTACAGCTCTGATTCAACCTCTAGCCTGGGAACCTCCATATGCCACAGGTGCAGCCCTAAAAAGAAAAAAAGAAAAAAAAAACCATGGTCATCGTGATTCATAACTCATAGGGCTATGAAGACTGAGTCAGAAAACACAGCACAGGTTTTTGTGCTGTGCCTGGCAGGTAGATAGTGACCAGTAAATGGTAGCAATTAAAGTGGTTCTGGGAGTTCCCGTCATGGCGCAGTGGTTAACGAATCTGACTAGGAACCATGAGGTTGTGGGTTTGATCCCTGCCCTTGCTCAGTGGGTTAAGGATCTGGCGTTGCCGTGAGCTGTGGTGTAGGTTGCAGACGTGGCTCGGATCCCATATTGCTGTGACTCTGGCGTAGGACGGTGGCTACAGCTCCGATTCGACCCCTAGCCTGAGAACCTCCATCTGCCGAGGGAGTGGCCCAAGAAAAGGCAAGAATAAATAAATAAATAAATAAATAAATAAGACAAAAAATAAGGTGGTTCTGGTATGAAGGGAAGTCACAGATATTATTATTATTATTAGCCTCCCTTTCCATAGTTCATGATTAGCTGATAAATTCCACTGTTGACATTTGAATTAAGGTGTTTAGTCTCTGGAGCCCCTCGCAAAGGAAATACCTTAAAGAGGAAACATTAAACCATGATCAATCTCAAGTATTAAAGTCTTAATTAATAATTAAACTGTTTCTTATGCAACCTGCAAAGTAAGCTGGTAACTTGCAGTCTTTTCAGCAAGTGGTGCTGGAAAACTGGACAGCTGCATACAAATCAATGAAATTAGAATACACCCTCACGCCATGCACAAAAATAAACTCAAAATGACTTAAAGACTAAACGTAAGACAAGACACCATTAAACTCCTAGAAGAGAATATAGGCAAAACATTCTCTGACATCAACCTTACAAATGTTTTCTCAGATCAGTCTCCCAAGGCAGCAGAAATAAGCAAAAATAAACCAATGGGACCTAATCAAACTGAAAAGCTTTTGCACAGCAAAGGAAACCATAAAAAAAAAAAAAAACCCACAAAAGACAACCTACAAAATGGGAGAAAATAGTTTCAAATGATGCAACTGACAAGGGCTTCATCTCTAAAATATACAAACAACTTATACAACTCAACAGCAAGAAAACCAACAACCCAATTGAAAAATAGGCACAAGACTTGAATAGACATTTCTCAAAAGAAGACATACTGATGGCCAAAAAACACATGAAAGATGTTCAACATCACTACTTATGAGAGAAATGCAAATCAAAACTACTATGAGATACCACCTCGCACCAGTCAGAATGGCCATCATTGATAAGTCCACAGACAACAAATGCTGGAGAGGGTGTGGAGAAAAGGGAACCCTCCTGCACTATTGCTGGGAATGTAAATTGGTACAACCACTATGGAAAACAGTATGGAGGCACTGCTGAAAACTATACATAGAAATACCATATGCCCCAGCAATCCCACTCTTGGGCATGTATCCAGACAAAACTTTCCTTGAAAAAGACACATGCACCCAATATGTTCACTGCAGTACTATTCACAATAACCAAGACATGGAAACAACCCAAATGTCCATCAACAGATGATTGGATTAAGACAATGTGGTGTATATACACAATGGAATACTACTCAGCCATAAAAAGGAGTGAAATAATGCCATTTGCAGCAACATGGATGGAACTAGAGACTCTCATACTAAGTGAAGTAAGTCAGAAAGAGAAAGACAAATGCCGTATGATATCTGGAATCTAATATATGGCACAAATGAACCTTTCTACAGAAAAGAAACTCATGGGCTTGGAAAACAGACCTGTAGTTGCCAAGAGGGAGGGGGAGGGAGTGGGATGGACTGGGAATCTGGGGTTAATAGATGCAAACTATTGCCTTTGGAATGGATAAGCAATGAGATCCTGCTGTACAGCACTGGGAGCTGTATCTAGTCACTTATGATGGAGCCTGATGGAGAATAATGTGAGAAAAAGAACATACCTATATGTGTGACTAGGTCACTTTGCCATACAGTAGAAAATTGACAGAACATTGTAAACCAGCTATAGTGGAAAAATTAAAAATCATTAAAAAATAAAAGTAAAAAATTTCAAAAAGCAGAAAAAACCCCCAACAAAACAAAATGAAACTTTAGGTTAGTAGTACAACAGCTGCCTCCATTTAGTCAGGGTATGATATGTTTGATGTGTTTTATTTTGTTTTTAATCCTTGTGACTACCCTATGGGGATAGTATTATTATCATTTGACTTATAAAGGTTAGGAAGTGATGAAGCAACATGTTTGAGACACCTGATGGTAAGTGGTGGGAAAAGGTTTTAAATAGAGGCCTAATTCCAAGAGCCATGCTTTCCACATTATGCCTTGCAGTCTTGGGCCTGGCAGGTCCACTTCTAGGAAAATGTCCTGCATAAATAATTGTTTAAAAAAGAAGTTCAGTTGTTAAAAGCCCCCAAATATTTATAGCTCATATTCATCACATCGCCCTATAACCCCAGATTGGAAAGTGAAGAGGCAGCTGCTGCACATTAACATAATGCAGCAAATTTCAAACGACCAATACATGAATCATGTCAATGCAGAACATCTGAAACGCTACTAAAAAGGACAGAATGCAAAATTGTACCACACAGCATACACACACATTTCTTTATTCTTTTTTTGTTGTTGTTGTCTTTTTGTCTTTTTGCCTTTTCTAGGGCCACTCCTGCAGCACATGGAGGTTCCCAGGCTAGGGGTCGAATCGGAGCTGTAGCTGCTGGCCTATGCCAGAGCCACAGCAACATGGGATCCGAGCCGCGTCTGCGACCTACACCACAGCTCACGGCAACGCTGGATCCTTAACCCACTGAGCAAGGCCAGGGACCGAATCCGCAGCCTCATGGTTCCTAGTCGGATCTGCTAACCACTGAGCCACAACGGGAACTCCCTGTTGTCTTTTTAGAAGCCGAATCCACAGCATATGAAGTTTCCCAGGCTAGGGGTTGAATCAGCTACAGCTGCCAGCCTACGCCACAGCCACGCTAGATCCGAGCAACATCTGTGACTTATACCACAGCTCATGTCAACAAGGGGCAGTGGTTTAAATACAGTATCAATTTGAAAAAAGAAAGCGGAGTTCCCATTGTGTCTCAGTGGTTAACGAATCTGACTAGGAACCATGAGGTTTCTGGTTCGATCCCTGGCCTCGCTCAGTGGGTTGGGGATCAGGCGTTCCTGTGAACTGTGGTGCAGGTCAAAGATGTGGCTCGGATCCCACGTTACTGTGGCTGTGGTGTAGGCTAGCGGCTACAGCTCTGATTAGACCCCTAGCCTGGGAACCTCCATGTGCCTTGGGTTCGGCCCTAGAAAAGACAAAAAAAGAAAACATGTGAGTTCCCACTTTGGCTCAGTGGTAACAAACCCGACTAGTTTGCGTGAGGACTCGCATTCAATCCTCAGCCTCACTTGGTGGGTTAAGGATCTGGCATTGCTGTGAGCTGTGGTGTATGTTGCAGACACAGCTTGGATCTGTCGTGGCTGTGGCTGTTGCATAGCCTGGCAGCTGTAGCTCTGATTCGACCCCCCTAGCCTGGGAACTTCAATATGCCACAGGTTCGGCCCTAAAAAAAAAAAAAAAAAGGAAGCATATTGAACCAAGTTTTAAACAAGGAGATACATTTTTAAAAACTATCTAGATTTAAGTTATAAAATTGGCTTCTTGAAAACACTGAAACAAAATAATTACTTTCTTGAGAGGGATTTCTTTTTTTTTTCTTTTTCAAAATTATTTTTAAAATTAACAAATTAATCAATTTATTAATTTGGCTGTGGCATGCAGTGGCTTGATGTGGGATCTCGGTTCCCAGACCAGTGATTGAAATGAGGCCACTGTGGTGATAGTGCCAAATCCTAACCACCAGTCCACCAGGGAACTCCCGAGAGGGATTTATTGCAGTTTTGCTCACCTGGAATTTTAGGACTCTTAGGAACAGGGGATGGAGGACCTCCAAATGTGTGCTGTATTTCACAAAACATGATGAAAATTATGTATTTTAAAAACAAAACATGTTGAATAGCTTGGCAGTTGTTAAGGATAGGTAAGCTTGGCTCTGTAATCAGATCAGTTGCATTTGAACCCCCGCTTTGTTACCTCTTTGCTAAATGATCCTGGGCAAGCTAATCTGTTTCCTTGTCTGTAAAATGGAGTTAATAATAACGCCCACCTCAAAGGGTTACTGCCTGGCGAATGGTAAGGTATCTGTAAACATCAGCTATTACTAAACTCTAAAGCTTCTTTGCTTTGATCTGGAGTTATATCCATTTAGCACTAATTTTATTCTCTTAAGCAAATAGGACATCCCCATTGACAATTATACAAGCATTTGATTGCCAAAATATGGGAAAATGGATAAACTGTGAGTCAATGCTATTTGATGGAGAAAATCTTTTCAAATATGGGTGGAGGGGGAGGAGAAGTGGCAGGGATCCTTGGTGGGAAAACCTGAGGTTGGATACACAAGACAGATGCATTTGATAAGAACAAGGGGAATGAACAGAGCACAGAGGGGGGAAGCTGAAGCCGCAACAGGCTTTCTGCAGAGGCAGAGGGAGACAGTCCAGTTTTCCACTGGGGCCTGACACCTCCCTGAACACAGACGGTTCTCTTCGTTTGTTCTCTGTGTCACGGTCGGATTGTGACAGCTGAACCCAAACCAGGACTTGCAGAGGTCAAAATGTGTTTTTGAAGGGGCTGGTGCAACCTGGGTCCTAGCTGGGGCTCCCACAGATACTGATGATGATGATTTTTTAGATCTTTTCATTTCCATTTTTATTTTTTAAAAACTCAAGGAACTTTGATTATATTTATAGTTGTACAACTATCGTCACAACCCAACTGGACATTTCCACCCCAAACCCCCAGCCCATCCCTCCCTCCCCAACCTGTCTCCTTTGGTAACCATAAGCTTCTCAAAGTCTGTGAGTCAGTTTCTGTTCTGCAAAGAAGTTCATTCTGTCCTTTTTTTAGATTCCACATATAAGTGATAGCATAGATGTTTCTGTCTCACTGACTAACTTCACTTAGCATGATAGTTTCTGGGTCCATCCATGTTGCTTTAAATGCCAGGATTTCGTTCCTTTTTATGAATGAATAATATTCCATTGCGTATATGTACCACATCTTCTTTATCCGCTCCTCTGTTGATGGACATTTAGGTTGCTTCCATGTCTTGGCTATTGTATATAGTGCTGCAGTGAACAGCACTAAGTATTTCATGACTTGAAATACCTTTTCAAGTCATGGTTTTCTCTGGATAGGTGCTCAGGTGTGGGATTGCTGGATCAAGTGATAATTCTATTTTTAGCTTTTTGAGGAATCTCCATCCTGTTTTCCATCGTGGTTGCACCAATTTATATTCCCACCAGCAGTTTAATAGAGTTCCCTTTTCTCCACACCCCCTCCAGCATTTGTTGTTTGTAGACTTTTTGATGATGGCCATTCTGGCTGGTGTGAGGTGGTACCTCATATTGGTTTTGATTTGCATTTCTCTAATAAGTAGTGATGCTGAACATCTTTTCGTGTGTGTTTTGGCCATCAGTATGTCTTCTTTGGACAGATACTGATTCTTTCATGAACTTAGTAAAATGCTCCTGATGGTGATGGGGCAGGTATTTCAGTCCCAACGTGTCTCCCTGACACATGGCCTCTGCCTCCTCCCAGTTTCACTTCTTCCATTTCTCTGGTCTCTTTCCCTCTCCTTCTTTTGTCCTGTGTGTAAATTCCCTCCTCTGTCTCACACAAGAGAAACAAACCAACCCCAGCCCAAGCACTTATCATTGTTTTTTTTTGTTTTGTCTTTTGTCTTTTTTTTGTTGTTGTTGTTGTTTATCATTGTTTTTTGCCAACAAAGCGTTCCCCAAAATTCTGCCCAAAATATTTTCTTGTTCACATTACAGTTATAAGTATTAGATCAATGTATTTGTGGCTATTACTTTATGCCAAAGGAGTGCTTATAAGAAATATAGAATTATAGAAAGATTAAAATACTTACAATAGTGGTCTATCACTGGAGTTTTTGACATATCAGAACCAAGTGGTGACAAAGAGTTGGGACTAACAGTGAGGGTATGGGGGCTGCTGAGCTGCACCCCGAAGACTTGTACCCCCTGGACTTGCCCAGCTTCAAGAT
This sequence comes from Phacochoerus africanus, assembly GCF_016906955.1. Taxonomy (NCBI): domain Eukaryota; kingdom Metazoa; phylum Chordata; class Mammalia; order Artiodactyla; family Suidae; genus Phacochoerus; species Phacochoerus africanus. The sequence goes on along the minus strand of NC_062551.1, from coordinate 156,703,393 downwards.
CGAAGAAAGAGCTGGAGTCAGTGAGAGAGACATCAATTATGTAATAGTTGGAGGGTCTCACACATCTGAAGCAAGAAAGTCCTGGAGTGACACCTTACCAGGGATGGTAGACAGCAGGCAGGACATGGCGACAGCCTTTGCTACCAAGGCGAGAGGGAGGTTACCAGTGATGGGGGAATCAACGTCTCATTGGTAACCAGAAAAACCAGCAGAGAGGCACACTCCTCACTACCCTTTTGATAAGCTTTCATAGCAGGGATGTTCTGATCTAAAGATTAGAGCAATCGCTCTCTTCTCTTCACTGCCATCCTATATGCGGTTGAATTAGCTCCTCGCCATGCCTTCTCACCAGACTTTCGGGATCAAGTGATTCCTGGCCAAGAAGCAAAAGCAAAATCATCCCTTATACCCATGGATTCAAATGAAAACTGGTAATAAAATCAGGTACAGCTCCAAGAGAAGCCATTGTGGAAGAACCATGGTGCGTCTATAAGGAGCGCTCAGCACATGAGGGGCACATATTTGTCATGTGGCAGTCACTTGCATCTTACCAGATAAGCCACCCTGCAAATGTCACAGCCACAGATGGATATATCAGGAAATTGGCTCCTTTTTTGTGTTGGTGCTTCTTCATAGTGCTTTGCCTCAGTAATAAATATGCGGAGGCCTCTTTAAAAAAATAAATAAATAAATAAGGGAGTTCCTGTCATGGTGCAGTGGAAATGAATCCGACTAGGAACCATGAGGTTGCTGGTTTGATCCCTGGCCTCGCTCAGTGGGTTAAGGATCGGTGTTGCCATGATCTGTGGTGTAGGTTGCAGATGTGGTCGGATCCCGTGTTGCTGTGGCTCTGGTGCAGGCCGGCAGCTGTAGCTCCAATTGGACCCCCAGCCTGGGAACCTCCATATGCCACAGGTACGGCCCTAAAAAGACAAAAAAAAAAAAAAATAGAACAGTCACTAGCCAGGGCTGGGGGCATGTATGTAGGCATTTACTGATTAGGCTCTATGGTTAAGAGGGAAGGTCAGTTATGTGAGTAGCTGTAGGGGAAGCAGGCAGGACACTGGTGGAGCAGGGGAGGTACAGAGAGCAAGAGAATAGCCATCTTGGGTGGCCTGATCATTCAGGAGCTAGGGAGACATTCAAGAGTCCTAGCAGGGGATTTATGCCATTAGACATATCTTTTAGGAAGCCACACTAGTATCCCTAGGGGAAATGACAGGAGGGAGACAAAAGTGGGTTCAAGGAAACCACAGGCAGAAGACAAGAAGCACCAGGATAAGGCATGGTTGGTTGGTGGCAGTGGAATGGAGGGGTGGCTTGAGGAGTTTGAGCTTCCAGAAGTTAGCAGTCAATGGATGTAGGAAACGGAGGCGGGGGGCTGGGGGGGGGGGAAGAGGATAAAGACTTAGGGTGACCAACTTGTCCCAGTTTGCCTGGAACTTTAGCAGTTTTAAAATGCAAAGTCCTCTGTCCTGGGAACCCTCTCAGCCCCGAGAAAATTGGTCATCTAGGCTGATTACTTGGGAGAGTGGGCATTTGGCAGGAGAGGAAGGACATAGGAAGAGGCAGTTAGTGGGTGATGAAGTGGGAGGGGAAGTGGTGGAGCTTATGTCTGGGGCAAATAGATTCTTGAATATGCTGTATGTGAGACGCCTGGGGGATATCCAAATCAAGATAACAGGCTGGTGGTCAGATAAGACAGCAAGGCAGCTGATAAAGGTTTGATAATAAGAAATCAGCCACCACAACCACCAGGATCTAACAAAAAACTATTCTAAGTACTTGGTGGTTTTTGGCTTCCTTTGATCGTCACAGCAGCCCTGCGAGGTGAGGATGGTTCTTACCGTTTTTACAGTTGACAAAACTGAGGCACAGAGCGGATGAGGAACTTGCTCAAAGTCAAAAGTCAGAAAGTAGTGAGTGAAGGTACTAAGGCAAACATCTCTGGCCCAAGATGTTTTTTGAGACATAAGTTACAGGAGCAAGACATCAGAAACACCCTAACTAGGAGGCAAGTAGGTAAAGAGGATACCTGCGGAAAGCGGAATGAGTGCTTCATTTGTCCCCTGCCCCCCACCCCCAGGAAAAGAATACCACCCTCCTCGCTGCCCGAGGCAGAGACTCTGGCTTTGCTGCTTTCGTTCTTTTAGGCCACAGTGATGTCAGAAGGACACGGTAAGTGAGAGAGCAAAGATGAAGGGGAGTGTGAAGACACTGGCGTGGAAGTAGCTGTGATGTACCAGGGACATGGAAGAGAGAAAAGGGTATAGTCTTAATGCGTGAATCCTTTTCATGGGGTTCAAAATTGCGGAGGGCTTGGAGTTCCTCTTGTGGCTCAGGGGTAACGAACTCGACTAGGATCCACGAGGATGTGGGTCGATCCCTGGCCTTGCTCAGTGGGTTAAGAATCCGGTGTTGCCATGAGCTGTGGGGTAGGTCACAGACGCGGCTCAGATCCCATGTTGCTGTGGTGTGGCCTAGGCCGGCAGCTGTAGCTCTGATTCGAACCCTAGCCTGGGAATTTCCATATGGCATGGGTGTGGCCCTAAAAACAACAAAAAAAAATCACTTTCTAGTGGCTGAGCTCAGATTCTGTGAGGGTGGCTGCCCTTTGTGACAGGGTGAGGGCAATGGTTTTACCAGCGTTGTCACAGTATTGTTACAACCTCAGAAGGTGACAGAAACACTGTGTTGGGGCTGGGGGCGGGGGGGGTTGTCCTAGAAACCACCTGAACAGGAAGGGCATGGGGCATAACAGGTACTGAGAACTTAGTAGGTGCTGGAACCCCCTTCAGGCAGGGATAAACCACAGCCCCGGGCTGCCTGGAGCTTGTAGCTTCTTAGAGGAGAAATATATAGAAATAAATTTTCTTATAATGCAGGACATGGATTGGTGGTGGTCCACACAGCAGGATGCTCAGGCAGGGTGGAACTCCACTTCGCTTGGCCGTCAAACAAGGGTTCTGGGACCAAGTCCGAACCGAGTCTTGAGGGAAGGGAGAGGCGGGATGGGTGACAAGGTTCCAGAAGGAGGGGCCTGTGTGAGCAAAGACAGTGAGGTCAGAAACAGCCTCCTGCAAGCAGGGAGCATGCAAACAAGTCAACGTGACCAGAAGGGCAAGTCTGAGGTGTGAGCAGACGCTGATGGGGCTGGAGAGGAGTCAGGGTAATTAGGTCCGGACCATTCTGACCTCATCAGGCCTTTGGGCCACTGACCCTTGAGAGAAAGGTTTCTAATCAAGGGTACATTTGCTTGTTTGGTTGGTTGGTTGGTTTGGGGGGATGGAGAAGACCTTGAGCAAGTTTATAGGTTTGAGGTAGAGGTGGGACAGCAAGGTTGGGTACTGGAGAGAAGACAGTATATTCCAGGGGGCTGGGCACCGAGGCACCAGGAGCTGATGGGGTAACAAGGAAACGAGAGGAGAAAAGATGACGTATCTGGGTGCAGATGTCAATTTTCTTGCAGCCGGACAGAAAGCACAGGGGGTGCATACATTGTCACCTCTGTTTTTTTCCAGATGTTTTCAGAGTGTGTGTGTGTGTGTGTGTGTGTGTGTGTTAGGGGGTGGGCAAGGGTGGGAACGAGGGGGAGAGCCAATGACAACTTAACAAAAGGCTGTCAAAGTCTGGGTCAGCCCAGGAGCAGGCCGTGAACCAGTCGACTTGTGCCCTTTTCTCCAGCAGCACTTGGGGAGTGGGGTGTAGGAACCAGGAAGAGCAGCTGGGGCCGGGGTGCAAGGCTAGTGAGGGGGGAGAGGGGATTCTCTTCCAGGCCAGACAACGGTGCACTGAGCTTGGGTAGCAAGGAAGGTCCAGAAAGGGGGTGGCTAGATTAGGAGATAATGGGGGAACCAAAGACAAAGAAATTATGGTTAGGCCCACCTTTCCCCCCCTTGCCAGGAAGGCTTGCAGCAGCAGTTCTGTCATGCTGTGTCTGGCATTGAAACAGTAAGCTTATACCTTTCCAGGCCTCAGTTTCCCCATCTGTTTGATTACACAACCACCGTGGTATTCTCCAGCTCTAACTGTAGGATTGTGCACATCCCAGCCTCTTGGGCCCCTGGAAAAAGCACTTTCTATACCTCTGTACTGAGGCTGCTGAGCCAGTGTGTGTCATTTTGTGCTCAGAAGGACCTACCCTGGGGACACGAATGAGATGTGAGATTTCAGTCCATCAGGGCCAGGCGCCAAGCCAGGGTTCCAGCTGCCACTAGTCCAAAGTCACATTTAGGTCACTTCGCCTCAGGAGTCTCGGTAAATATTAACTAACACACTGGATGACCTTGGACAAGCTACTGAAACAATGCAGCCCTTGGCTTACTCAACCACCAAGGGAGAAAAAAAAGGAGTTGACTTGCTCGGGGTGCCAACAAAGAAGTGACTCAGAATGATTTGGGGAACAAAGGTACAAAGAGAAATCATTCCTGGGAGTTCCCATTGTGGCACAGTGGAAACGAATCTGACTAGTATGCCTGAGGATGTGGGTTCGATCTCTGACCTCGCTCGGTGGGTCGGGGATCCAGTGTTGCCATGAACTGTGATGTAGGTCAAAGACATGGCTTGGATCTCACGTTGCTGTGGCTGTGGCTGTGGCTGGCAGCTGTAGCTCCGATTTGACCCCTAGCCTGGGAACTTCCTTATGCCGCAGGTGCAGCCCTAAAAAAAAAAAAAAAAAAAAGAAATTATTTATTCCTGGAAAGCCTGCTGCCTTAGCTTGTGTTCCTTAGAAGCAGAGCCCAAGACAGGGATTCTTGTTCAAGAGATTTAGTGGAAGAATGCTCCCAGGAGAAGGGAGTGACAGATGTGGCACAGGGCAGAAGAAAAAAGCTAAGCAAGTGTGGTCTCCTCCAGAGCCTGGCTTTAGTCAGCTGCCACGGGGAAACTCTAGAGCACACATTGTACTGCAGGGTTAGTCTCATTTCGGAGAAAGGGAGGAAGCTTTTTGTCCCCAAATATCATTCCGTTATTGGCAGAGGTCCCTGGACAGGTAGGGTGCAGGAGGGAGTAGGATAGCCTCTCTGGTGAGAGTGCTCCAGTTTGGTCCAGGGCAATTCTGTTCAGAAGAGGGCAGCAGAATTTTGTTAGCGATACTCCCTTCCATTGGGTAGAAAAAGGGACACCAGTGGGATCCACTGTAGCTACCTTAGAAATGATAAACAGAAGAGGTAGCTTCAGGTCTGTGGAGAATGTGCCACAACGGGACCTCCCTTCTTAGAAAATAGTATGTTTCGTGAGATTTCAAAATGCTGAAGTTCCTTGATTTGTACTTCCACACCTAAGAATCATCCCAAGGAAATAATCCAAATGTTTCACTGTTATCATATAATGAAGTAGAGAAATCGATTGCTGTGTGCTAGGCATTGTGCTGAGTGTATTAATATGCATTATTTTATTTAAATAAAATAATTGACAATTAAACAATTGACCAACAATTATTTAATAACAATTGACTTATTAAGTGGATACTTTTATTAAGTCTCTTCTTGCAAGACAGGAAACTTGAAAGAGGTAAAGGAGTGGAGTTCCTGTTGTGGCTCAGTGGTTAAGGAATCCGACGAGGGACCATGAGGTTGCAGGTTAGATCCCTGGCCTTGCTCAGGGTTAAGGATCTGGCGTTGCCGTGAGCAGTGGTGTAGGTCGCAGACTCGGCTCGGATCCCGCATTGCTGTGGCTGTGGCGTAGGCTGGTGGCTACAGCTCCCAATTAGATCCCTAGCCTGGGAACTGCCATATGCTGTGGGAGTGGCCCAAGAAATGGCAAAAAAAAAAAAAAAGAAGTAAAGGAGTACCACTCGGTGCAACGGGGTTAAGGATCTGGCATTGTCTCTGCAGTTGCTTGGGTCATTGCTGAGGCACAGGTTCGGTCTCTGCTATGGAGCAGTGGGTTAAGGATCTGGTGTTGCTGGCCAGGGAACTTCCATAAGGCATGGGTGCAGCCAAAAAAAACAAAACAAAACAAAACCAAAAACCAAAACCAAAACCAAACGAACGAAAAAGTAAAGTTTACTTATGAAAAAGTGGGGAAGTTGGGATTATCTGATTCTAGTGTATGGGCCCTTAATAATTTTACTTACTCTGTCAAGTCACTCATACATGGGTCTAGGAATAGGGTGAAAAGTGTTTGATTTTTTTTCCCACAAATGATTAGATCAGGTGTGGAATTTAGCCTCAGCTAAAATTGGAGTCAGGACAGGCCTTTAGGGGGAGCTCTCACACCCCGTCCTGCAGGTCAATTACTCTAAACTGGAAGAGACTTCTCCCAGAACCCCCGACACAACCCTGCCGCTTACAGCTGAAAACTCTCTGCCAGAGGAGAGCCCAGCCATTCAGAGACCGTGGCAGTCCAACCAACGGGAAACCTCTGTGCTTTGGAATCCCAGCTTCGTTCAGTGGACTCTGGTTTTTACAGCCTCTCCCAACTCCCCCTTTTCCCTATAAAATCAAATTCCCTTTCTTTGTGCTCTGGATTTGCCTATGGTCCTCTATGCTTCTCATATCCAGAGTTGCAATCCCTTTGGCTATCCCCAAATATTGCTTTTGCTGTTAAATAACTGGCTATTGCCTTGAAAATTTGGCAGGAGCAAAGTATTCCTTGCGCCATTTACCAGAGAGTCTTAGCAGCACCTGGATTTCTACGTAAGTCACACAGATTTAATTGGGGTTCCTTGGGGCTATCACCTAGTCCTTTGGAAAGTTTCGTGATGAGTTTTGCATAAAAGCATAAAACAGTCCGATGTGCAGAATGGCATCTTTCGAGGTTGAGGTAGCAGTGAACTGACGGTTTTATAACAGCCCGTTACTGAAGAATCAGTTGTATAAACTTGTTTACTTGTCTATCTCTCCTCCAAAATTGTAACTGTATAATAGCAGGGATCATGTCTGACTCATTCATTGAAATAACCTTAGAAGGTGAGAATGAATTACAGGCAGGCATCCAGCAGTGTCTGCCAAGCTCTCAAGTGTGTACAGGAAGATGTGTCACAACAGTGGTCATTGCAGCAGCATTGTTAGTATTTGTAAAAAATTCGGAAGGACACCTGGTTGTTTCTAGCTGCTATAAAAATTTGTGTACAGGTTTTCGCCTGAACATAAATTCTCATTTTTCTGGAATAAATGCTCAGGAATGCCATTGCTGGTTTGTCTGGTAACTGCACATTTAATTTTTAAAGGAATGGCCAGTGTGTTTTCCAGAGTTGTGTACTATTTTATATCCGACCACCAATGTATGAGTGATCCAATTTCTCTGAAGTCTTACCAGCATTTGGTGTTGTCACCCTATTATTTTAGCCATTGGGATATATTTGTAGTGGTTTTAATTCGCATCTCCCTAATGGCTATGTTAACCATCTTTTCCTGTGTTTATTACCATCTGGATACCCTCTTTAGTGAAATGTCTCTACACATCTCTTTGTCACTTTCTAATTGGATTTATTTTTTATTTTAATTTTTTATTTTAATTTTTTTTGTCTTTTTTTTTTTTTTTTGCTATTTGTTGGGCCGCTCCCACGGCATATGGAGGTTCCCAGGCTAGGGGTCTAATCGGAGCTGTAGCCACCAGCCTACACCAGAGCCACAGCAACTCAGGATCCAAGCCGCGTCTGCAACCTACACCACAGCTCACGGCAACGCTGGATCCTTAACCCACTGAGCAAGGGCAGGGACCGAACCCACAACCTCATGGTTCCTAGTCGGATTCGTTAACTACTGCGCCACGACGGGAACTCCCTGTTTTTTATTTTAACTGTTTTATTTTGAGTGATGTTTATATATCCTACCTTTTGTCAAATATGTAGTTTGCAAACATTTTCTACTAGTCTATAGTTTGACTTTTCATCCTTTTCCTAGAATCTTTCACAGAGCAAACTTTTTTAATATTGATAAAAGTACAGTTTGTACATTTTTCCTTTTATAGATCTTGAAGGTTTTCTCCTATGTTTTTTCCCCCAATTTTTGAAGCTTTACGTTTTCCATTAAAGTCTATAATTAATTTGGAGGTTTTTTTTTTTTTTTTTTGGTATAAGGTGTGAGATTTGGGTCGGGGTTCATTTTTCCCCCACTTCTTTGGATGTTCAATTACTCCAGTACCATTTGTTGAAAGGGCACTTTTTGCTCCATTGGATGGCTTTTGCATTTGGGTGTATTTGTGTGGGTCTATTTCTAGGTTCTCTATTCTGTCTCATTGATCTGCCAATACCACACAGACTGGTAACTGTAGCTGTAGAATACATCCTGAAAGCAGGGAGTCTGGTTCTTTCGATACTATGATTGTTTTTAAAAAATTGTCTTAGTATAGTTCCTGTGCCTTTCCATACAAGTTTTATTTTATTGTATTTTTGATTTTTAGGGCCACACCAGCAGCATATGGAAGTTCCCAAGGTAGGGGTCACATTGGAGCTACAGCAGCGAACCTATGCCACAGCCACAGCAATGCCAGATCCAAGCTGCATCTGCGACTTACACCACAGCTCACGGCAATGCCAGATCCCCAACCCACTGAATGCGGTCAGAAAGCATCTTCATGGATACTAGTCAAATTCGTTTCCACTGTGCCACTGTGGGAACTCCCTCCATACAAGTTTTAGAATAAGCTTTTCCATATCTATAAAAAGTTTTCCTGGAATTGAGATAAGAATCACATTAAATCTGCAGTTTGATCTGAAGAACTGCCATCTTTGCTGTTATCTTTCAATCCATGAATGCTGTATGTCTTTCATTTACCTTTTTGATTTCTTTCATCATCATTTTGTGATTTTCAGCGTGTAAGTCATACATGTTTTGTTAGGTTTGCATCTAAGTAGTTCATTTTTTGAGTGATTGTAGGTGATTTTATTTTTAATAGTTATACAAATACAATTGATTTCTATGTATTCATCTTATATCTCACGACCTGTCTGAACTTACTTGTTAATTCTAGAAGTTGAAAAAAATTTTTTTGTAGATTCCTTGGCATTTTCTATGTAGATGATTATATTATCTGTGAATAGGAATGGGTTTACTCTTTTCTTTTCTATACGAGTTTTATCTTATTTTTTTCTTCCCATATTGCTCTGGTTAAAACTTCCAGCATGATGTTGAATAAGGGTGGTAAGAGGGCATGTCCTTGCCTTCATTCTGATCTTAGGGGGAGAGCATTCGATCCTTCACCATTAAGTACAATGTTAGCTGTAGAGTTTTTATAGATGCTCTTTGAGAAATTTCTCTCTATTCCTGGTTTTCTGAGGGCTTTTTTTTTTAAAGTCATGAATGAGTGTTGAACCTTGCCAAAAGATTTTTTTTAATCGTTTGATATGCTCATGTAATTTTTCATCTGTAGCCTGTTAATACAGTAGATTGTTGAATATTGAACCAGCCTTGCATCCCTGGAATAAATCCTACTTGGTTATGGTATACAATTATTTTTATGTGTTACCAAATTCTATTTGCTAATATTTTATTAGGATTTTTGCATCTATATTCATGAGGAGTATTGGTCTGTGGCTTTTTGTTTGTTTTTTTGTGTTTTTTTTTTGTATCTGCGAGGTTTTGGTATCAGGGTGAGATTAGATTTATAAAATGGACTGAGATGTTCTATTTTCTGGAAAAGATTGCATAGAACTAGTGCTAATTCTTCTTTAAACATGTGATAGAATCATTCAGTGAAAACATACGGGCCTGGGTATTTGCTTTTGGAGAGTTTAAATGAATTCAATTTTATTAATAGACAAAATTATGGAGACAGTATAAAGATTAGTGGTCGTCCAGGGTTCAGGGGGAGGAAGAGAGGGATGAATAGGTGGCACACAGAAGGATTTTTAGGGCAGTGAAACTGTTCTGCATGATACCATAATGATGGATACGCCTCATTATACAGCTATCAAAACTCATAGAAGGCACAACATAAAAAGTGAACTCTGGGAGTTCCTGTCGTGGCGCAGTGGTTAACGAATCCGACTAGGAACCATGAGGTTGCAGGTTCGATCCCTGCCCTTGCTTAGTGGGTTAACAATCCGGCGTTGCCGTGAGCTGGGGTGTAGGTTGCAGACGAGGCTCGGATCCTGCGTTGCTGTGGCTCTGGCGTAGGCTGGCGGCTACAGCTCTGATTAGACCCCTAGCCTGGGAACCTCCATATGCCGCGGGAGCGGCCCAAGAAATAGCAACAGCAACAACAACAACAACAACAACAAAAAAGAAATAGCAAAAAGACAAAAAAAAAAAGTGAACTCTGATGTGAATTACAGAATTGGAGTGACAATGATGTGTTAGGTCGGTTCATCATTTGTAACAAAGGTACCACCCAGGTGGGGAATGTTGATGCAGGAGCTGAGGGGTGGGGTTGGCTATGGGTGTGTGGGAGGCAAGGGTATGTGTGGGGCAGGGGTATGTGAGAACACTGTACTTTCCGTTCAGTTGTGCTGTAAACTTAAAACGGCTTTACAAAAGAATCGGTTAATTAAAAAGAAAAACCTGGGTCTGTGTGGTTGCGAAATGGATGCTCTCACGTTGGTGTCTCCACCCCTCGTGTTCAGCCTGTGACTCATATTGTGCCTGGCTTGGGCTGTGACATGTAGACACCTTGGGGCTTCATTCTGAGAGCTCCTGGCCCTTGTGCCTCAGCCCGAGGCCACCCTGGACTCACTCCAGTTTGCTCAGCTATTCTGCTACCTCCTTCTTCCCTGGGGCTTGGTGGGTCTTGAACTTAGGAACCAGACAGACTTGTGTGGCAGCTTAAGCCTCCTTCTCCCCATCAGTATAAAAGGAGATACCATAAGATTATGATGCAAGGTACCCAGGGCACTGCCTGGCACAAGGTGTAATCCCTTCCATTTCCTTCGTCCTCTCCCCATGGCTTGGCTTAGGGTGGCCAACTCTGGAGAGGCAGCTCTTTCAGCGTATGAAAGGCGACCGGTGGGGGAACGAAAGTGGAGAGGGACGACCCCTGGGAGACCTGTGCACAGTGGCCAGGCCAACAGTGCCCTTTCCCACGATGGACCCACGTCTCAAGATATTTTTGTTTCCTGGGTCCCCTCGAGGGCGGGGGTGGGAGCAGGGAGCACATGGGGTGATGGGGGAAGGATGTTGTTTTTCAACTGACAAGAGCGACTCCGTTTCCGATTCTCACAGGCGACCTGAATGCCCATCACATTGGGCAGGGAGAAATGCCCAGATCTGACACTGAGCCCTTGTAGAAGCTCTGGCAGGCCCCCGGGGTGAGGGGCCGCCTGCGGGCTGGCGGAGGCTGAGTGAATTTAGAGCCTGTGAATGAGGCGGGATTGGCAGGCCTTAAGACAAACTCCCTCTTTGTTCCTGAGCTGTACCTCCTAGACAAGGGCAGTGCCAGCTCTCTTCACTCCATCCTGCCCACATTCTCTGGCCCCACTCAGCTGTGCGGAGAGGCACAGAGGCTCCCATGTTTTCAGCCCTAAGAAGAATCAGTTAATTTGTGTCTGGGAGCCACACAAGCAGCCTGCAGCTTGCACGGCTGGGGTCCTGGAGGCTGAGAGTTGCCAGGACAGCAGTTTTCCAACATTTTTGACTGTAGCCTATAGTGAGAAATAAATTTTGCATCATGACCCAATGACACACGCAGACACCTTCATGTACACTCTCATGCATAATTTAAACATTCAAAAAAGGAAATAAAATAGTCTAGACTATCAGAGTGCAGTGAGGATATTGTTTGGAGAAACTTCCTTTTCTGTGTCATTGAAATGAAAAGTGCATTCATTTCAACACACCTTGGGTGTGTGTGTATTGGGCCATGATATAAATTGTATCTCTGACTGTGGATCGTGGTTAAAAAAAAAAAATGGGGAAATGCATCTAGATCACTCTTTCTCCAATCAAAGATTAAATCCGCAGCTTGGAGAGACAAAACAGGTGTGCATATTAAGGGCCCTGAAAATTCCTGCATTAACGACATCTGTTGAACTTCACTAATCAAGCTCGTGGCCTTGGATTGCTCCTTTCCTCCAGATCCTCATGCTACCTTACGGAACTGTTTTTGAGCACACAGACTTGCAAGGAATCTGAAGTCCCCTAGAATTTCCGCAACTATTTCAGCAACTTGGTAAGGGGAGGCTGCTTCAACAAGGACAGGCTACGAAATCTGTTACATTGTTGGTAAGCTTGTGTTTGAAAATGTTCTTCTGCTAAAAATGTTTGAAAACTGCAAGTCTAGTTCAACTTGCTGGTGTTTTGGTTGGGGAAACTGAGCCCAAAGAAGGGAAGGAACTGGCCCAAGGTCAGTCAGTGAAGTTGTGTCAGAGCCAGGACTTAAGTTTTGCTGAGTTTTTAGCAGACCCACAGACCCACCTCCAGGATCAGAGAAGCACCTTGGTGCCAGGGGGACTAGGGTATCTAGCATCAGAAGGCCAGTCTGGCTTTGTCCCTTGTCCTCTACTCTATTGCTGACTTCTCTTTCTTTCTTTTTAGGGCCACACCCGTGCCATATGGAAGTTCCTAAGTTAGGGGTCGAATCAGAGCTGCAGCTGCCAGCTTACGCCACAGCGCATGGCAATGCCAGATTCTTAACCCATTGATCGGGGCCAGGAATCAAACCTGCATCCTCTTGGATCCCAGTCTGGTTTTTAACCCACTAGGCCACAGTGGGAACTCCTATTGCTGCCCTTTTTAGAGTGGTTTGACTATTCTCTGTTTGAGCTTTCTTATCTATAAAATGGTAAGTAAGGATACTACCTTAAAATAAAATAATATATGGCACTTCTTTGAAAAGGCAGATTATTGTGTAATAAATATAAGGAACCTATTTCTTTTTTCTAAGCCTTAGAAGGGAGAGTCTATCATTCCAACCAGGAAATTACCAATTCTCTTATATTGTGATGTAATGAAAACTTTATTCTGTTATCCAACTCTAAGGAAAGTTGCTCTTTGCTATATTAAAAAAAATTAAGAATGCGTAGGCATTCCTCTTTTGCCTAACTAAAACCCTATCATTGTTTTCCCAGAAGGGACTTTGCTTAGATCATATTCCAACCAGAAAAGACTGTCTATTCCTCATCCACAGAGGCTTAAGTTGTCTAAATAGAGTGCCGCTCCTTAAGCATCGGGGGAAGAGACAAATGCTTGAATGGTGTGTGAATGCTTGTGTCGCCTCCCATCATCCCTTTAGACCCTCCTCCTTGTCCCTGGAAACTGACTTCCAGGGACTCTGCCAGTGGCTTCCTTGCCTTTTGGTTTCTAGTTGAGTTTGGCTCAATGAGAAGCACTGGCAGGAGCTCAGAGGGTGGAGGACTGTGGGTTTGGGGGTATTTGTTCCCTTGGCTGCCGCCCTTTATTGAGGGAGTCCTTTTTCACCCAGCCTGCTTTGTCTCTGGGTCTAATAACCACCCCCTTCTCTGGGTTTGCCTGTGGGTAAATGTCTGCACAGGTTACTGAGCCACTGTTCCTTGTGGTTTCTTCACACCTTGATCATAACTTTTATAATTTCCTTATTAACTTTCCCTAAGTTACCAGTTTGAGTGAGACATCTGTTTTCTGTTGGGATCTTGACTTATATGCTGTTTCATATACATTTTCTCCTAAAATAGTGTATTTTCTTGCCCTTTTCCCATTTAGTGTCCTCACACCTGTTAAAGTATAGAAGACTCACTTTTTTCTTTCTTTTGCATTCTTTGTGGTGAGAGGCAGGGATGAGTAGCTCTTCACCCTGGAGTGATTTAAAAACCACTGGTGGAGTTTCCTGGTGGCCTAGAGGTTAAGGATTCCGTGTTGTCACTGCTGCGGCTCAGGTTCAATCCCTGGCTCAGGAAATTCTGCATGCCGTGGGCACGGCCTAAACAACAACCACAACAACAACCAACCAAACAGAAAGCACCACTGGTGCACTGGCGACTGATCCCTATATGGAGGTTTTGATTACTGGGTCTAGGTGGGACCCCCAAGTTATATTTACCAAAACTCTATGTGGGAGCCACTGAGGAAGGAGATCTGGCTTTGCAGTTTGTTTCTGCAAGACTGTAGGTAAGTCCTTCGCCCTGAGCTTCAGTGCCCCACCTGAAATGTGTGTGTGTGTGTGTATTGATCCTTGGCTCTCTGATTCTGAATCTTTCACTACTGTCTCTAATGCTGATCTCAGTGTGAAAACTTTGGTTCTGATGGCATGCACCACCGCCCTCTTGTGGACGGTGGCATAGTTGTTGACAGTGGCTGAAATGCCACTTCAAGGCCCCTGCCACCTACTGTCAGGACTGAGTGGGGCTTCAAGAGGTGGTTTAGATCAAGAATAGGAAAGGCTGCACTTAACCACTCTCAGAAGATAGCCATTTCCTTTTCCCGAACCCCCTTCCGTGAAGACCTCCTCCTAGTTCCTGTGCATTTTTCTTTTAGAGTTTAATTTATTTAGATTTAGCTCTCCATGATGAGGAGGTGGGGAGAAAGAATTGCTTTGCAGAATAACCATGATTAAAAATAATGCAGAGCATTTAGGAAAAGAAAGTCCCTAAAGGCCGCAAATTAGTACCTGGGAGGCAGAGCCGGCAAAGTGGAGTGGCCAAGGCCTGGGGAGGAAGGGGCAAAGCGTCTGAGTCCAGCTGAGAGCGCCTCACTTGCCTTCCTCCCAGACGCCCCTAAACCTCTAATTTGCTCCCTCCCCAGAGATCCGCTCCACTGGCTTCAGCCTCTGCTTGCCCCATCTTCCAGCCTCCTTTGAGCGCCCTCCTGCCTCTGACTTCTACCCCCCACACCTGTGCCTCTAGCCCTTTTCATTATATGTGCTTTAGTGACCCTTTCACAGAAATGATGATAGCAATTTGATAGCTCTTTCTCGCCAATTTATGTGATATATTGTGCAGTAATTATTAGTGTATTTTATATCAGTTATTATTTTTAGGGATATGTTGAAGAGTATTGTGCCTTAACAGTGTGTTTTTTTAAATTGAATTAGAGTGGATTTACAATATTATATTCATTTCAGGTGTACAGCATAGTGATTCAGTATTTTTGCAGATTATACTGCACTTAAAGTTATTACAAGAGAATTGCTATAATTTTCTGTGCTATACACTCTTGATGCTTATCTACTTTAAGCATAGTAGTTTATATCTCTTAATCCCATACTCTTATTTTTTCCTTCCTCCATCATCAGTGTATTTTATATTAAACAATTGTTATTATTTTGGCTAGGGGAGATATATAAAAAAAAAGACTAACTGTGTTCCTAAAAGGTGGATGTAATTTTGACTGCTTAAGTTTATGTATTTATTTTTAAAGTTCTTTTTTTTTTTTTTTTTTGCTTTTTAGGGCCACTCCCACAGCATATGGAGCTTCCCAGGCTAGGGGTCAAATCAGAGCTACAGCCTCCAGCCTACACCACAGCCACAGCAACGCAGAATCTGAGCCACATCTGCAACCTACATCACAGCTCGTGGCAATGCTGGATCACTTAACCCACTGAGCAAGGCCAAGGATCAAACCCGCAACCTTATGGTTCCCAGTCAGATTCGTTAACCACTGAGCCACAACGAGAGCTCCCTCTTGAGTTTACAATAAAGACATTTTGGTGCCATGTTTGGACAACTTTTAATGATGATGCTGGGTTGCCCATGATCCCTACCACCATTCCCACACTGCCGTTATGTGGGTTAATCTGAGGGTCTTCACTCATTTAAGAGTGGTTTTTCTTGAGCACCTACTCTGTGCCAGGCACAGTTCTAGGCTCTGGGGAGATGGCATGGAATGAAATTCAGATTCTGATGAGAAGTGAATGTGTACACAAGTCTTCCCTGAGTTTTGGAACTGGGAACAAGCCCCTAAGCTCTTTTTTGTTCACCATCTCCAACATGTGATCTCTTTCGGGTCAATTATTGGGAGCACTTTGCTATTTATTGGCAACTCCTGATGACTGAGTAATGAACAATTCACAACCTGGTAACTTTTCTAGTAGTGGAGGAAGAAGGGGAATTCCCTTTGTCGCTCACTGGTTAACGAACCCGACTAGGATCCATGAGGATGTGGGTTTGATCCCTGGCCTTGCTCGGTGGTTAAGGATCCAGTGTTGGCTGCGAGCTGTGGTGTAGGTTGCAGATGCGGCTCGGATCCTGTGTTGCCGTGGCTGTGGTGTAGGCCAGCAGCTGTAGCTCTGATTTGACTCCTAGACTGAGAACCTCCATACGCTGTGGGTGTGGCCCTAAAAAAAAAAAAAAAAAGAGGCAGAAAGGGATGCCACTTCTCATAGGGCTGCTGGCACTTGTAGAAGGTGTGAGGGTAGTCACACCGCATGGGGGCAGTCTAGCAGAGTGGTCCACAGCGTGGCTCTGTGGACTCATGGACCTGAGTGCAAATTTTGGTTTTGTCACATATCTATCTACATGGCTTTGGGCAGATGACTTAACCTCTCTGAAGTTCATTCTCTGCCAGCTCCCAGCCCTACCTCCCTAGAGTGAGGTGAGTGATACTAATTACCTAAGAGGCTGGGAGTAAGCATTAAATGAGATTTTACATATATATGTGTGTGGATATGGTGTTTGGTATAGTGAGCGCCTGGCACAAGGCTCCATAAATGGTAGCTGTTTTTACTCAGTATAGTTTAGTGTTACTTCCCTCCTACCAGCCTTTTTGAGGTGTAATTGACAAATAAAACTTTTATATATGTAAGGTGTACAGCACAATGTTTCCGTATACATATACATTGTGACATGATTGCTCCCGTCAAGCTGATGGAGTGACATATCCATCCCCTCACAGAGCTGCCATTGTGTGTGTGTGTGTGTGTGTGTGCGTGTGGTGAGAACACTTGAACTATACCCTCGGAAAATGTCCAATATACAATACAACATTATGAAGTATCTACCAGCTCTGTCTTATCATCACTAGGCTATACACCAGGTCCCGGGTCACACTCATCTTGTAACTGAAAGCTGAGACCCTTTGGCCAGGGTAACTCTCTGGTAACCACCATCCTACTCTGTTACTTTGAGTCTATTTTAGATGACACATGCAGGTGACACTGTACAGTATTTGTCAGTGTTCTTTACTTCTCACGTATAACGAGGACTTGCTGATTCATTGCGTAAGTAGAGAACCTACACTATACAGTTGGACAGGTGCTGAGACAAGGGAAACACAGGTTGAGACGGGTGCGTAGAGCAGGGACACCTTGCAGTCTAGGCAGAAAGCCTGGAGGAGGAGGGAACTATAAGCATACCACTGGAGGATGAGTGGGATACAGCTGGTAGAGAAAGTATGTGTGTCTGCATGTGTGTTTGTGCCAGGGAGTCGGGGCTGAAGGAGTTCAGTGTTACAGGCGAGATCCATAAACGGACAGGACAGCATCCAAGGTAATTTAGTAAACGTTTTAATGGAGGAGAGCCTGGAAGGTAGGAGCCCGACAGTGTGCTGGGTCTGCTTCATGAAGTTATCGATGTGTAAAGCTGAAAGATGGGCTGCGATGCTTAAGCTTGTCCCCCTCAGACCTGAGTTTGAGTCCTTTCCTGCCTTTTAACAACCTTACCTTGGGTTAGATACCAAACTTCTCTCAGTCTCTGTTTCTTTCATCTTTATAATAGGGATTAAAAATCCCTGCCTGACAGGACGGGCCATCTGAGATACATCAGAGACAATCAAGCAGTTAGCAAAAGGCAGGAAGGCAGGTGTCAGGGCTTTACTAGTGGGAACGTTTTTTTTTTTTTTTTTTTTTTTTTTTTTATCCCCCTGCACCCACAGTATATGGAAGTTCCTGGCCAGGGGTGGAAGCCTGGAACTCCGCGTCTCAGCAGCGACCCCAGCCACTGCAGAAATAATACCGGGTCCGTCCTTAACCCCCTGCATCACAGTGGGAACTCCTAGTGGGAGTGATTTTAATCTCTGGATGTGAGTTCTTACAATGTCACATCCGGCATCTGGCCCACAAAAGGACTTTGAGGTCATGCTGCCACCGCAGACACCCAGGTGGCAGCAGGCGGAGAGGACAAGAATAGCCAGGCGCTGGGACTGAAGGAGCCTGCGAGGGCAAAGAGCTGTGGCTGAGGTGGGGCCCAGCAAGCTGGTGCCTGCTGAAAGCCGCATGCACGGAGCTAGGCTGGAAGATTTGGACCCTCTCAGCTCTGCAGTGCTTATCCAATGAGCTCAGTCCTCCTGGGCCTCAGTTTCCTTAAATGAAAAATGCAGGGGAGGTTGGCATGGCAAATTTAATCCTTGTCTTAAATGGAGAACTAGATGGAGAAGAATTCAGAAGCTTTGTACAGTAGAAGAGAGAAAAGAGCCTTCAAATCAATCAGGAGTATCTGCTTTGTGAGACAGGGGAGTTGCAGCATGTGGGCCGTGGAATTGCTAGCCTCAGAACTTGCTAGGAAGCCCTGACCCTCATGGTGTGCTTATTTTGTATGAGGCACCATACTAAGTGCCTCATGTGAATTTTATCATTTAACTCTCCAACAACCCCATAAGGCAGGGACTATTATTATCTCCATTTTATAGATGAAGAATCTGGCACAGAGAGGTTAGGCGGTTTGTCCTAAGCCACACAGTTGTTAGTTTTGACCAGTGTCTCTTCCAGCTCTCGTAGTCTATCAAGACTGAAAGCACTTTGAGCAGAGGAGCCTTATATTTCTTTTGAAAGCTCTAGGGCCTGGTAGGCTTTCAGACCATGCTTATTGCTCTGCTGAACTCAGTGGGTCCAGCTGCCCACAGTCACTTGGGGTCTCTAACAAGCTTCTCACACCTGGATCCAGCCTCGGATCACTCACATCTGAATCTCTGGAGCTGGGGTCTGGCCACTTGTGCCTCTTGATTCTGGCTAAATACTCTGATTCTTCACCAAATAGTAGCCCTTTTTCCCTCTTCCTGCTTCTTGGCACTGGGGGGTGCTATTGGATAGTCTATGAAGTAATAGTTGCCTCAACCCAAGAAAGGCATTTCTTTTTGTTTTGAGATTTGTATATCTCCTCTTGAACTTGGAGAACTTGGGAGATGGACCTGAACTGGCCTTATCTGTGGCTCTTTTGAATGCTAACCATTGATGGTTAAGCAAGCAGATGTATGAAGTTTCTGGTGAGTCTGAAACTTTGTTTTGTTTTTAGCCTTTCTGCAGAAGCAGGAAGAGAAGGTTTGCCAGGCATCATGTGAGCTTGGGCGGTCTGAATAATAGGTCCCCAAAGGTGTCCACGTCCTCATTCCCAGAACCTATGACTGTGTTATGTTACCTGGCAGAAGGGACCTTGCAGATGTGATTGTTAATGATCTCGAGGTACGGAGATGATTCTGGGCTCTCCTGGGGCGGTGGTGGGGGGGGGGGCGCAGTGTACTCACATGAGTCTGCAAAAGCTGGAAGGGGACGCAGAAGGGCATGTGAGGATGGAAGTAGAGCCAGAGGCAGAGAGGGTTTGAAGATGCTTTGTTACTGGCACTGAAGCTAGAGGAAGAGGCCACAAGTCATGGGATAAAGGGAGCCTGTAGAAGCTGGAAACAGGTTTTCCACTAGAGTTTCCAAAAAGAACACAAACCTGCTGACATTTTGATTTTTAGCCTAGTAAAATCCATTTTGGGTTTCTGACTTCTAGAACTGTAAGATAATAAAATTGTGTTAACTACTATATTTATGGTAATTTGTAATAGCAGCAATATGAAACTCATACATGAGGAATACCTGAAATACTCCCAAAGATAGCCATTACTGTTTGGCTACCTAATGGCCATTTCTTTTCTTTTTTTCCCCCCTCATTTATTTATATTTATGGCCATTTCTAACCACTTCCTCCCTTGCTTTATTCCCAGATACTCAGATTTTCAGACTATCATGTGACCCCATGTGTCAAAAGGAAAAGTCAGCAGGGGCAAGAGTCCTGATAAAAGAATGTAGGTACTCAATGAGAGCTCTCTTTCACTGTCTTAGCCACCCCTGGGTTTCTTACTTTGGAAACTTACTAGGTCTAGAGCTGCAGCAGCCATCTTGGGACCATGAGGTGAAAGTCCACATCCATCCATAGGACTAGAAATCATTGTTAGGTCAGCCCAATGCATTCTAATTGTTATAGTTCATCTTCTAAGATGTGACCCTAATTGCTCTTTCAGGAGCTGCACAATTTCCTCCAGAGAATCACATAAAATCAATAAATATTTATTGACTACCCAGGGCTCCAGGTTGAGCATTGGGATGAAGACATGGATTAAGCAGTCCTGTTCTGGAAGAGTTCACAATGTGTTAATAAGATCTTTGGTTACGAATGTGCCAGAAACCCGACTTTACAGGGGTGATGTAAGAATCAAAGGAGACGAGAAATAAATCTAAGGTAATTAGCATAGGGCTTAATAAATGGTGGTGTACTACAGTTATTAGAGGACTTCCAGTTTAGAAAGCTCTTTTATATGTTTTTCATTTTAACTCTCATCTTCACAAAGATCTTGAAAATAAGTAGAATAAAACTGTTACTTTCCATTTACAGATGAGGAAACAGGGTCTCAGATTTCATGATACTTTTTCAATGGCACCAAAAACCCATGGCCAGGTGCTAACTGGTCCCAGGTTTCCTAATTTCTGCTTTGGTGCTTTTTTCCCTCATGGATTGTACAGTGTCAAAACTGGTCAATCTAGCTTAGGGATGGTAAATAGATTTTATTTACTTCACATGCCAGCTGTAGTCTACTTCTGCCAGTTGCCTGAAGTAATGTATTATGTCCTGCTTATAAGGAAAGGGTGCTATGATTGATTAGTAATGTCTGCATGGGCTTTGGGTGGGTGAGTGAGGGTGGCATGTACTTGTTATATCTCATCTAGTCCAACTCTTACATTTAACCAAAAAAGAAATGAGATAAGCAATGAGATCCTGCTATATAGCACAGGGAACTCTATATAGTCACTTATGATGGAAAATCATGGAGGATACTATGAGAAAAAGAATGTACATATATGTGTGGCTGGGTCACTTTTCTGTACAGTAGGAATTGACAGAACACTGTAAACCAACTATAATGGAAAAAATAAAAATCATTTTTAAAAAAAGAGAAGGAAATTGACTTACTCTAAGTTACACAATGAACTAGAGACAAAGCTCGGACTAATGACTTTTCTCATTTCAATCCAGCTCCTAAGGCCATCAATTGGACTTAACTATTAAAACTTTTTTTTTTTCTCTAGAGAACCCTCTTATACTGTTAGTAGGGATGTAATCTGGTGCAGCCACTGTGGAAAACAGTATGAAAATTTCTCAAAAATATAAAAATAGAACTACCACATGAGTCAGCAATTTTATTCCAGGGTATACATCCAAAAAACCCAAAATACTAATTGGAAAATATATATGCACTCCAATGTTCATAGCAACATTATCTGTAATAGCCAGGATATGGAAACAATCTAAGTGTCCATCAACAGATGAATGGATAAAGAAGATGTGATACACACATACTCCCTGGAATACTACTCAGCCATAAAAAAGAATGAAATTTTGCCATTTGCAACAACAAGGATAGACTTGTAGGATATTATGCTTAGTGAAATAAGTCAGAGAAAGTAACACTGTATGATATCACTTAAAAGTGTAATCTAAAAAATAAACCAGTGAATATAACAAAATGGAAACAGACTCACAGATATAGAGGTCAAACTAATGGTTACC
The DNA here is from genome assembly GCF_016906955.1 of Phacochoerus africanus. Taxonomy (NCBI): domain Eukaryota; kingdom Metazoa; phylum Chordata; class Mammalia; order Artiodactyla; family Suidae; genus Phacochoerus; species Phacochoerus africanus. The sequence continues at coordinate 156,681,843 of NC_062551.1, read as the reverse complement.
AGTGGGGAAAGGAAAGAGAGGAGAGGCAATATAAGGGTAGGGGATTAAGAGGTACAAACTACTGTGTGTAGAGTTGATAGGCTACAAGGATGTATTGTATAGCACAGAATATAGTCAATATTCTATAATATTATAAATGGAGTATAACCTTTAAAAATTGTGAACCACTATGTTCTATACCTGAAGCTTAGACAATGTTATACATCAACTCTACCTCAATAAAATATTTTTAAAAAATATTTTTCCTTACCTCAACAGGATTTCCATTGTTTTTAAGTGCAAATCACCGAGACAGCCTACAATAGTAAAGACCATAGTTTCTCATCTTTAACATTAAACGCCAGCCAATCTTTTCGTGCTTACAGGGGAATCTGCTTCCCCTAGATATCCTACCCTGTCTCAAAGAAACTAGACAGTTTAAGCCTTGTGAACTAGATGTTGCCTAAGAAATGTCAGCCAAGAGGGTTAAAATGAAAGAAACACTATAGCGTGGACAATGTAGACTCCTTGATAGGCAGCTTCAGTTGGTAAATTGGGCTCTCAGTGTGTTTCAAGGCTGCAAGCTGGAGAAGAATGGTTAGATTTGCACTTTGAAAGAAAAAAAATCAAAAGATGCAATCCTTTTACCTCTCAGGTTGCAGAACTCTGGCTAGATTTTTGACATATGACTGGGTTTTGACATGTGACATCTCCCATGGGCATTTGGCCTTTGTGGGTGAGGCTGGGGGTCCTTCAGGCTTGCAGGGAGAGCAGTGGCTCAGGCTGATGCAAGGAACTCTGGAAGGTTCTCTCTCTCTCTCTCTCTTTTTTGGTCTTTTTGCCTTTTCTTGGGCCGCTCCCGTGGCATATGGAGGTTCCCAGGCTAGGGGTCTAATCGGAGCTGTAGCCACCAGCCTGTGCCAGAGCCCACAGCAGCTTGGGATCCGAGCCCTGTCTGTGACCTACACCACAGCTCACGGCGACGCCGGCCAGATCCTTAACCCACTGAGCAAGGCCAGGGAATGAACGCACAATCTTATGGTTCCTAGTTGGATTCATTAACCACTGCACCACGACGGGAACTCCAAGGATGGCTCTTTTGTTTAACTGTAGCTTTTTAGGCCTTGGGATGTATGTGCAGTTTGTAAACTGTAAAGCACCTTGCAAATGAGAAGTAGCATTCCCATTTCTGTACTTTTCAAAGAGGGGCCTTAGGGTCAGAGGGAGTCTGTGGAAATTCTGCTTATCAGTGACAGTGAACTGGAGTGGCCTGGATCATTGAATCCACACCCTGGGTCTTCCAGCAGAAACGTTATAGACCATAAATGCAGAAACAGATCATAAAAAATTTGTTTTTATGGTTTAGTATTACTAGTGTCCTAAAAGTAGATAGTTGAAATTTTTAAATACTCCATGGCATTTGAAGGTTTACGAAGTCCTTTCCCATGTCTCATCCTCTTGATTTTCTACAAGAAGAAGAGGGGATTCTCCCTCTTTTAGAGACGAGGAAACAGAGGTTCAGAGATGCTAAGTGAGAGGTGGAAGGTCAGGCGGTGCATTACTGGAGAGCCTGGGACTGGACCTGGGCCTTTGGGTGCCCAACCCAGTGGTGTTTCTATCTCATGGTGGTGGCCTTTGCAGGGTAAGTGTGCTTACCCGGAGTCCTGAGGGAGGAGTGGAGGTCAAGGCCAGAGGAAAGGCATAGGTGGTTGGAGCAGCTGGAGATGTTGGACTTGGGGTGGGCTTGTGTTGCTGGAGGGCTGGGCAGGCAGGATTCTGGGGATGAAGGACATGGCATACCCAGATCGGTTTGTTATCAGCTGCTATTATTTATTTAGTTTTACTTTTAAAAAATTGTAGTTGATGTATAATGTTGTGCCAATTTCTGGTGTACAGCAAAGTGACCCAGTCATGTATATACATTTCCTTTCTTATATTGTCTTCCCTCATGGTGTAGCCCAAGAGACTGGATAGAGTTCCCTGTGCTGTACAGGAGGACCTCATTGCTTATCCATTTTAAACGTAATAGTTTGCATCTGCTAACCCCCAACTCCCAGTCCCTCCCGCTCCTTCCTCCTCCCCCTTGGCAACCACAAGTTTGTTATCAGCTGCTGTGGATTGAGTTCTTATTTTTGAATCAGGCAGTGTATTGCCAGCTTCATGAGCATAACCTCATTTAATTTGTAGCCAACACTGTTGCTTTTAGAATGTGCAGCCTGAGTCAGAAAGGCTGAATGCCTGGCCCAAAGTCACACAGCTTGGGAAGGGATGAGGCCTGGGTTGGAAATCTGGCCTGTCAGCTCTGAAGCCTGTGCATCCGACGACCACATGCTGCCAGAATTGTGTGAGCCCACAAGGGGTAGTATTGGGAAGTAAACTTGTAAAAGGAGGCTGGGGCTGGTTGGGGAGGCAGATTAAGGAGCTCAGGGAGCCACTAGGTAGGGAAGGGGAGCGGAAGTCGGCCCCTCCTTCCTCAGCCAAAGGGAAATTTTTCTTATTAAGTCAAGAGGGCGCATGCATGATGCCATTTCTATGGGCTCCCATGCTGCTTTACCCCCATTCCCACTACACCCTTCCAATTTCCTCTAAAAAAAAAATCATGTAAGAGCCTCTTACATTCTGAAGCCATTCCTGCAGAGAACGTGGGGAGGGTCCTATGAGGATGTGGAGGGACAGTCTGGCTCAGCCTCTCTTTCCCCCTCTCTCCCTCTCCCTCCTCTTCCTTTTCCTTCTTCTTCTTCCTCCTCCTCTTCTTCCCCTTCCTCTTCTTCCCCTTCCTCTTCCTCTTCTTCCTCTTCCTCCTCTTCTCCTTCCTCTTCCTCTTCTTCTTCCCCTTCTTCCTCTTCCTCCTCTTCTTCTTCCTCTTCCTCTTCTTCTTCCTCTTCTTCCTCTTCCTCTTCTTCTCTGCCTCCTCCTCCTCGTCCTCCTCTCTGTGGCTGTTCTCCAGGGAGTGCGCACTTTGGCATCTTCAACTTACATTATGTGCCCCTAAATAAAGACTGGGGATTTAAATTCTCTCATGGGGTCTTTCTGGAGAGAAGAACTTTCCTGCAACAAAAACTCTGATGACATCCGTGCATCTCCAGGTCACCAGTCATGCTGACGAGGGACCAAATTCTTAACTGTCTATTCAGGTGGTCACGGGTCACCACTGATGCCACAGGTGACCTGGCCTCCTTCCTGGCATCCCACATCAGAGGGGAGGTGGCTGTGAGGGATAGAGGTGCTTGCCGGGAGTAACACGATGTGGTGTGACATGATGTGTGGTCTGATTGAGATGCACCCATATATGTCCTTCATGGGAGGCGTGGCCTCATGTCTGTGGTCCTACCACCCCCACCAGATATAGTAGATCATGTCTGCGTATTGATTTATACCTTATAAGGGTTGTATACATGCATGAGCTCATCACATTTTCACACAGCAACCCCGGAAAATACAAGTTATCTATAGGTCAGAGCACTGAGCCTCAGGGGATATCTCTTGGACATATCTCAGTGTCTTATCCTCCTCCTTTCCCCTACAAATGGGCGAAATTGGATTTTTTAATTTTCTGCTTTTTAGGGCAGCAGGTGTGGCATATAGAAGTTCCCAGGCTAGGAGTTGAATTGGAGCTGCAGCTGCCAGCCTACGCCACAGCCGCAGCAAGGTAGAATCTGAGCCGCATCTGTGACCTATACCATAGCTCATGGCAGTGCCGGATCCTTAACCCACTGAGCAAGGCCAGGGATCAAACCTGTGTCCTCATGGATACTGGTCAAGTTTGTTTCTAACGAGCCACACCAGGAAGTCCAAAACTGGATTTTAAAGACTTCAAACTCTTGCTTTGGTCCACTTGGTACAGCCCATGGTGTGCTGCTTAGCAGAGGGACTGTACGCTGGTTGCCTGCCATTGGTCTTTGCAAATTTATTCTCCTCTCTACACTGCACCTGGAGAAGTTGACTCTAACAGACTGCTTCTATGGCTTCCAGGGCCCTCTGGCTTCTGGTTGGGTCGAATCAAGGGTTGGCACTGGCAGGGGACCAGGGTAGGAAGAAGGTGACATGGCAGAGTGTTTTCCCAGCCAGGAGCTATGTAGGCGCCACTAACCCCAGGGCACTGCCCTCCCCCGGATGGGCTCCTTGAACTCTGCTCACGTCTTAAAGAAGAGCCCTTTACTCAGCCTCCACCCTCACTGCAGATTTAGCGTACTACCTGCATCTGCTGGGGACCCACACAGCTCACTACACAGGTAGTGAACTTGAAAAGGTTGTTTGTCACACGCATTAAAGAGGGTGTTATGTATAAATGTCCGCTATTGATCTGCGGGTTGGGTGAGGACAGGTTGTGTTTCTCTGGGCACTAATTGGTGGATTTGAATTATCTCCCCTGTTGGTCTCTTTCTCTTCTGGTTCCTGGCCAGTGAGGAATTTTCCACATAGTAAAACTTCCAGATAATGAAACATCCACTTTGAATGCTTTGAATCTGGAGAGAGTGACTCAGGGGCAAGTTAGAGTTTATTCTGGGCCAGCAGTGCCTGTTTTGTGCCTCGTGTCCAGCAAGGGCCATGGTGGTGCCAGTGGTGCAGAAATGTGCCCCCATCAGACTGTTCTTGCCACAACAAAGCCCTGGGTGGTGAGAAGTTTAACATGGAGACTCTTCAGTTATGTACAGGTGATAGTGTGTGTAGATACCTTTCTAAAGTGGATGTGATAATTATTATAGCAAATCCTGGCCAAAGCAGAGAAAGGAGAAAACCCATGAAAAATCCTGGGTCTGATGAAGTTCTGCTCTGATTTCCAGACCAGAACTGGAATTATCTCTATTTCTTCAAAGGTGCAGACAGTTAATGCTGCAGCCCGATGCTCTGATCAGAATCTGTTATTTGCATCTGGCAGATTGCTAAAAAAAGCCCCCCAGGGAATCATTCCTCCTGTGCCATGTCCCTCTGCAATGAGACCTCCCCTGTTCCTCTCAGTGAGGGCTGGGGTCTGTTTCTCCATCTTCTAGAATCTAGGTTGCATTTGTGACTTGCTTTGCTGAGGAGAAGGCAGCAGAATTGACATTCTGAGGTTTAAGGAGCTTTTTGAGAAGGCTTTTGCTTTCACTTGGAGGAAAGCAAACTTGCCAGGTAGAGAATCCCAGAGTATCCATGTGGAGAGAGTGCCCACAAGCAGAAGAACAGACGGTCCGCTGAGTAGAGAGGAAGGGTCCCCGTTGAGTGCTGCTGGAATTCTCCATCCTCAGAATCGTGAGCAGAGACAATGATTGCTGTTGGATGTGGTGGTTGTTGATGATTGTTTGGGTGGGTTAATATGCAGCAATAGGAAGCTAGTATATATCACATCTAGCTTTGCTTGACATGCAGGGAGATGGAGATAGAACCCATGAATCCACAAATATTGAACAAATATTTTTTTGATAAACACATTACACATTGTCATCTATTAGAAAGAATCTAGTCTTGGATACGTGTTTGGATCCTGACCCTGTGGGTGATCTTTCTGGCCGTGACTTTCCACGCTGATGAAACAAGTGTAGACTATCCTGAGTATTATAGGAGATAATGAATGGAAAGCGTGTGGGTGTCGTGAGCGCCGACAAATATGGCCATTAGATCACTTTCATTACTGTGAAGAGGGTAGGATGCTTTGCTTTCAGTATGATTATAGGTAAGTAAAAAAGTGTAGTTAATTTGGGGGATGAATATGATAAATTCCAAACAAACCATACAACAGAATACAGATGAGGGAGAGAGGAATTCCTTCCAGGGAGTGGCTTCCTAAAAGAGGTAACATTTGGACCAGGACTCCCAAGAAAATAGAGTTTAGCAAGCCAACAATCTAGATGACAGGCAGTCTCCTTAATGACAGCAATTCTTGTCACTTGGGGTTTTATGTATTGTTGGATTATATTTCTTGTTCGTCTTTGTAGCTTTTTCTTCTTAAAGTATAATATACCCATGGATCAGCACCAGGGCAGTTCAACTGGGAGGTGGTAAGTGGAAGGCAGAGTACTTCCATATGGCCTCCCCAGAGGCTGGACCTGGGGCAAGGAGAGGGGCCAGGATCCACCTTGCCTTTTCTCCAAAGCCTCCATCCCTCAAATACCATTGCTCTGAGTATAAACAGAGCTACACCATCTTAGATTCCAGAACTACTGAGCAGGGCTGGATTCTAGACAGATGCACTCAGCATTTTGCCTTCCTAGATCCTTCTAGGTCAGCAGCTGGATTTTATACAGTCTGGCCAAAAGTGGCAATGGCCATGGTCCTGGGCCATGGAATCTTCAGTCCTTCTTGTGTTAGAGAGATAGCATTTCAGTCTCAGCTGCATTATAGTTTCAACTTTGGCTAAGCTACTATACTTTTTTTGTGTCTAGTTTCCTCCTCTGCAAATGGAGATAGTTAGACCTTTTTATAGGCTGTTGTGAGGATTAGATGAGATGATACATGGGGGGACTGTCAGGCCTGTACCTGGCAGGTTGCTGGCCCTCAACAAATGCTCTTTCCCTTTGCCTTCTTCTGTTGGCATAGATTCATTTCCCTTTAAGTAATGCCCCACCCCCTACTTTTCTCAGTAGTGCTGTCCCCTCAGCTCTGTCTCACTCTTAACTGCTTCTACTGGTGGAAAGAGGTCAACATCACAGTATGTGTGAAGATGGGAGGTTTGAGGAAGAAGGGTTTGAGTTCAGATCTTGAAGTTACTATTCACCCGCTTGAGGACCTCTGGAAAATTACTTATGTTTGCTGAGCTTTTGTTTTCTTACTTGCAAAATGGGCATCCAAATATCTACTTTATACAATCCTTTTGAGACTAGATGACTTAATCAATGGAACATACCTAATCTGGGGCTTACTCAATCTCTCTGCCCTTCATCCAGGAGTATGTAGTTCCCCAGCATGTTCCAACTTGTATTTTGGCTGATAACTCTGGCTTCTGTACATCCCTCACAGGCAATAACAAAAGGGACTGGATTTAATGACACTTCTAGGGTTGTGTCTTCTGGTGACTCATCGGGAAAGGGGAGCCAGGTATTGAATGAGTGTTCTGTTGGCCTGTCCTCAAGACCTGGTTGTCCTACCCAGCTGGAGCCAACTTTCCCAGAGCAGGTTTTCAGTCGTGTGGTCCAAGGAGGAGCTGGATTTGCTACCACTCCATACCAGACTGAGGCTATATGAAAAATAAGATAGATTCTCCCTTTGGGTAGCTCAGAGTTTAGCAGAAAAGACCAATGCATACAGCTACAGGGTCTGACTTTACAGTTTGTGCTGTAGATGTGATCTTTCCCAGTGGGGTCCTGGAGTGTAATCTCTGTAAATTCCTCCTGATCTTACTAAAAGAAGCTTATTCTTCCTCCTCCAGGAATCCTCTTAGAAACCCTGGATACTCGCTCTCATATGTGTGTGAAGGCCTGGACCTGTGGTCTTGTAGCTCATCACAAGGAACAAGGAGTCAATCCCTACTATCTAAGGCAGGAGGTGCCCATCTTCCATAGGAGCTGGCTTTCTTTGGGATGGTCTGGTACTGCTGGGTGCCTGGAGAGGGGAGCTGGTGTAGCTATAGTGAAGGGAGTCTGAAGGGGCCTTTCTCCTTTTCTTGTAGCTGCTGACCATGTTTCTTCAAGGATAGTTGATTCTCCTTTCCAGGGTTGAACTTGGTAGCTGATCAAATGGACACATTCTTGCCTGGTAAACATTGCCAGGTGTGTCAGAAAATGCTGGTGCTCACCAATATTCATGCCTTCTTCCTCCTGGGCATGAGGCTCAACCACACTTCCAGACTCCCTTGAAGCTACGTGGGGCCATGTAACTAGGCTCTAGCCAATGGAATGTGGATGGAGGGGATTGCACCACTCCAAGAACTGGCCCACATGTGATCTTTGCTCTCTTTCTTCACCCACCTGCTGTATGGAGAGAATTCCAAGGACCTACCTGGAAGGAGTCTGAGATCCTGAATAACTCATAGAACAAGCCTCCCACCCCCACCCATCTGCATTAGGCTACAGCATAGGAGAGAAATCAACTTTTAATATATTAGACTATTGATTTAGGCACTCAAGTGATTGTCTCTAAAGTAACTTGCTGCCTCCATTTCTAGATATAACAGAAACTGACCTTATTTGAAGTAGCCCTTTTATTTTTTTAACTTAATGAATTTTATTATATTTGTAGTTGTACAACTATCATCACAACCCAATTTTACAACATTTCCATCCCAAACCCTCAACTCCTCCCCTCCCACAACCTGTCTCCTTTGGTAACCATAAGCTTTTCAAAGTCTGTGAGTCAATTTCTTTTCTGCAAAGAAGTTCATTGTATCCTTTTTTTTTTTTTTTAAGATTCCACATATAAGTGATAGCATAGACATTTGTGTCTCACTGTCTAACTTCATTTAGCATGATAATTTCTAGATCCATCCATGTTGCTGCAAATGCCATTATTTCATGCCTTTTTATGGCTGAATAATATTCCATTGTGTATATGCACCACATCTTCTCTATTGACTTCTCTGTTTATGGACATTTAGGTTGTTTCCATGTTTTGGCTATTGTATATTGTGCTGCAATGAACATTAGGATACATATATCTTTTTGAGTCATGGTTTTCTCTGGATAGGTGCTCAGGCGTGGGATTGCTGGATCAAATGATAATTCTATTTTTAGTTTTTTGAGGAATCCCCATCCTGTTTTCCATAGTGGTTGCCCCAATTTATATTCCCACCAGCAGTTTAATAGAGTTCCCTTTTCTCCACACCCTCTCCAGCATTTATTGTTTGTAGGCTTTTTGATAATGGTCATTCTGGCCAGTGTAAGGTGGTACCTCACAATAGTTTTAATTTGCATTTTCTAATAACTAGTGATACTGAACATCTTTTCATGTGTTTTTTGGGCCATCTGTATGTCTTCTTTGGAGAATTGTCTGTTTAGTTCTTCTGCCTGTTTTTTGATTTTTTTTTTTGCTGTTTAGCTGCAGGTGGTGTTTGTATATTTTGGAGATTAATCTCTTGTCAGTTGATTCATTTGCAAATATTTTCTCCCATCCTGTGGGTTGTCTTTTCATTTTGTTTAGGGTTTCCTTTGCTGTGCAAAAACTTTAAAGTGTAATTAGGTCCCATTTTAAAATTTTATTTTATTTTATTTTTGTCTTTTAGGGTTGTACCCGCGGCATATGGAGGTTCCCAGGCTAGGGGTTGAATCGGAGCTGTAGCTGCTGGCCCACGCCAGAACCACAGAAATGTGGATCTGAGCTGCATCTGTGACCTATACCGCAGCTCATGGCAAAGCCAGATCCTTAACCCACTGAGTGAGGCCAGGGATTGAACCCACATCCTCATGGATGCTGGTGGGGTCTGTTAACTGCTGAGCCACGATGGGAACTCCAGGTCCCATTTTTTTTTTTTATATTTGTTTTTATTGTCCTTACTCTAGGAGGTGGCTCTGAGATGAAGTGGCTCTTTTCAAGGAGCCAAATATACAAGTGACCAGAAAAATCCAATACAGTGAGAGAAAGGTAGTAACAGGGACATGCAGAGGCTATAGAAGCTCAGAGAAGGCTTTTAATCTAGGCTTGGAGGCTCTTTCAGGACAAGCTCTGTAGAGCAACTCAGGGTGCCAGGTGCGGGATGGTAAGGATGAGTTTGGGTTTGAAGGGCCTCTGAGACACCCCATAGGTGAAGTCCAAGTAGGCAGGTAGCAATTTTAGTCTGGATCTCATGAGCATGGTCAGAGATGGAGAGGAGTAAGTGAGAGGAGAAGCAGGCCAAGACCGAATCCTGGGGAGCCCTGACAGTTATGGGATAGACAAAGGGGGGCCCGTGTAGCTCCTTTGGGTTCCTCCCAGCTACCAACAACAAACATCCCTTCCTGTTTAGGACACAACCATGAAACACCTGGATGGTTTCTCCAGCCCTCACTTCATTACCCTTTAACTAGCTGTTGTCTGATGCCAAAATGTGCCCCCTTTCCAAGCCCACCTAAGCTGGGATGACTCCACCAAGGCGGGTCTCATTCTGCATTAGGACTCTGCTCTGCTAAGTCTCCATATCAAAACTTTGGTTTTCCTCCTCCCCTGCCTTGCCTCAGTCTTGGAATTGGAGTTGGTGGTGAGGCCTCTGGCTGCAGAATTCATTATAGGCCCCACTCTCCTCCCCAGGCAGCCCACTGACAGTCTGACTCAGGCATGAGTTCACACTTTGGGAATTTTAATAAATACTGAGCATCCCAGCCAGCCCAGATTTCTCTGTTTCTATGCCAGTGGCTTCTTTAAGGTGATCCCTTCCCATTTGTCATCCTCTGTGCCAGACTTCCTCTGGCTTTTTAATTAAAGTCCCCCACCCCCCCCAAAGAAGAAAGCATTTGGAAGGTGTGGTGAATGCTCCTTCAAGCTAATTGATCAACGTGTCTGAACGTTCATGTGGTTTTATTTAAAGAGTCTGACCAGAGTCAGAAACATTTGCTTTCAGTGGGATTCATTTTTTTTTCCATTTTGAAACTTCCATGGAACATTTTTTTTTTCAATTTATCTGAGCCAAATATTCCCTTAACTTGCCTAAGCTGTCACAGATGATTTTCTGGCAACAAAATACTGTAGACCTATGTTTCGGTGTTATGGGCTGCAGAATGATCAGATTCCATAAAAACTACCAAAGGATCTCTCCCAGCCCTTACAAAAGCATCACTTGGGCAATTGCTCTTCCTGCCAGAAGCCACCGTGATCCTTGATTTGGCCTTTTAACCACTGCGATTGATTCCCTTTCTATCTCTATGTCTGCTTTTCCTGCAGTGACCCAGTGGGTTCATCAGGAGAGGAACTCTTCAGCCACACTGGACTTCTCCTTGTTTCTCAAGCTTCAACCAAATACTGACCTGGCTTATTTGTTCAACACATACACAGGGACTATATTTCAGCATTAGGAGTATAGTAGTGAGAAAGGTAGAAGCAGGGCCCATACAGTCCTAGAGATTCCACTCCACAAAGAAGACACTGATAAAAGCAATTACATTTGAGAGGATACGTCTTTTTCATCCTTTCTTTTTAATTTTTTCCCTTTTTAAAAAATTAAAGTATAGTTTATTTACAATGTTTTGCCAATTTCTGCTGTACAGCAAAGTGGTCCAGGCATACACATATACACACTATTTTTTTCATATTATCTTCCATTATGTTCCATCACAAGAGACTGGACATCGTTCCCTCTACTATACAGTAGGACCTCATTGCTTATGCATTCTAAAAGCAATAGTCTGCATTTATGAACCCCAATTCCCAGTCCATCCCACTCCCTCCCCTCTCCCTCCTTGACTTCCACAGGTCTGCTCTCCATGTCTGTGAATCTGTTTCTGTTCTGTAGATAGATTCATTTGTGTGATACTTTAGATTCCACATGCAAGTTATATCATATGTATTTGTCTTTCTGACTTATTTCACTTCGTGTGAGAAACTCTATTTGCATCCATGTTGCTGCAAATGGCATTATTTCATTCCTTTTTATAGTTGAATAGTAGTCCATTATGTATATGTACTACATGTTCCTAATCCGTTCATCTGTTGATGGACATTTAGGTTGTTTCCAGGTCTCGGCTATTGTGAAAAGTGCTGCTATGAACATTTGTGTACACATATCTTTTTGAATTGTGGTTTTGTCTGGATATATGCCCAGGAGTGGGATTGCTGGCTCATGTAGTAGCCTGTATTTCATTTTCTGAGGAACCTCCATATTGTTTTCCCTAGTGATTGTACCAATTTGCATTCCCATCCACAGTGTAGGAGTGTTCCTTTTTCTACACACCCTCTCCAGCGTTTGTTATTTGTGGAGTTTTGGTGATGGCTGTTCTGACTGGGGTGACATGGTATCTCATTGTAGTTTTGATTCACATTAGTGATGTTGAACATCTTTTCATGTGCCTACTGGCCATCCATGTGTCTTCTTTGGAGAGATGTCTCTAGGTATTCTGCCTATTTTTCAGTTGGGTTATTTGTTTTTTATTGTTGAGTTGTATGAGTTGTTTGCATATTTTGGGGATTAAGCACTTGTCAGTTCCATAGTTACAACTATTTTTTCCCATTCGGTAGATTGTCTTTTTTTTTTTTTTTATGGTTTCCTTTGCTGTGCAGAAACTTGTAAGTTTGATTAGGTCCCCATTTTTTAATTTTTATTTCCATTGCTTTGGGAGACTGACCTAAGAAAACGTTTGTACAGTTTATGCCAGAGAATGTTTTACCTGTATTCCCTTCTAGGAGTTTTATGGTGTCGTGTCTTATGATTAAGTCTTTAAGCTATTTTGAATTTATTTTTGCGCATGGTGTAAGGGTATGTTCTAGTTTCATTGACTTACATGCAGCTGTCCAGTTTTGCCAGAACCACTTGCTGGAGAGACTTTTTCCCATTTTATATTCTTGTCTCCTCTGTCAAAGATTAATTGACCATAGGGGCCTGGGTTTATTTCTGGGCTCTCTCCTCTGTTTCACTGATCTGTATGTAAGTTTTTGTGCCAGTACCACACTCTCTTGATTACTGTAGCTTTATAATATTGTCTGAAGTCTGGGAGAGTTATGCCTTGAGCTTTGTTTTTGTCCCCTCAGGATTGCTTTGGCAATTCTAGTTTTTTTATGGTCCCATATAATTCTTGGGATTATTTGTTCTAGTTCTGTGAAAAATGTCATGGGTAATTTGATAGGGATTGTATTCAGTCTGTAGATTGCCTTGGGCAGTATGCCATTTTGACAATATTAATTATTCCAGTCCAAAAGCATGGGCTATCTTTGATTTCTTTGAATCCTCTTTAATTTCTTTGATTAATGTTTTATATTTCTCAGCATATAAGCCTTTCACCTCTTTGTTCAGATTTATTCCTAGATATCTATTTTTTTGGGTATGATTTTTAAAGGTATTTTAAAGTATTCCTTTTCTAATATTTCATTATTAGTATACAGAAATGTAACCAATTTCTAAATGTAATCTTGTATACTGCTACTTTGCTGAACTTGTTGATCAGTTTGAGTGGTTTTTGTGGAGTCCTTAGGGTTTTCTGTATACAGTATTATTTCATCTGCATAGAGACAAATTTAACTTCTTCTCCTCCAATTTGGATATCTTTTATTTCTTTTGTTTGTCTGTTTGTTGTGGTTATGGCTTCCAATACTACGTTGAATTAGTGTGGTGACAATGGCCATCCTTGTCTTGTTCAAGATTTTAGCAGGGAGGCTTTCAGCTTTTCTCCATTGAGTATTATATTGGCTGTGGGTTTGTCATAAATGGCTTTTATTATGTTGAGATGTGTACCCACTTTGGTAAGAGTTTTTATCATGAATGGATGTTGGATTTTGTCAAATGCTTTCTCTGCATCTATTGAAATGATCATGTGGTTTTTGACTTTTCTTTTGTTAATGTGGTGTATGATGTTGATTGATTTGCATATGTAGAACCATCCTTGTGAATTTGGGATGAATCCCACTTGATCATGATGTATGATCTTTTTATGGTTGTTGGATTTGGTTGGCTAAAACTTTGTTGAGAATTTCTGTGTCTATATTCACCAAAGATATTGGTCTATAGTTTTCTTTTTTGATGGTATCTTTGTCTGGTTTTGGAATTAGGGTGATGGTGGCTTCATAGAATGTCTTTGGGAATGTTCCTTATTCTTCAATCTTTTGGAAAAATTTAAGAAAAATGGGTTTAAGTTCTTTGTATGTTTGGTAGAATTCACCTGTGAAGCTGTCTGGTCCTGGACTTTTGTTTATAGGCAGTGTTTTTATTATATCTTCAATTTCATTTCAAGTGATAGGTTTGTTCAGATTATCTATTTCTTCTTTACTCAGTTTTGGTATGCTATGTATTTCTTGAAATTTGTCCATTTCCTCTGGGTTGTCAAATTTGTTAACATTTAGTTGTTCATAGTATTCTCTCACAGATTTTTGGTATTTCTGCAGTATCCATTGAGATTTTTCCTTATTCATTTCTTATTTTGTTTATTTGGGTTCTCTCTTCTTCTTGGTAAATCTGGCCAGAAGTTTGTCAATTTTGTTCACCCTTTCAAAGAATAATCTCTTGGCTTTATTGATTTTTTTCTTTTATTTTTAAATCTCTATTTTATTGATTTCCTCTCTTATCTTAATAATTTCTTTCCTTCTGCTGACTTTGGGGTTTTTTTGTTCTTCTTTTTCTAATTCTTTTAGATTGTAGGTTAGGTTGATGATTTTAGATTTTTCTTTTCTTCTTTTTTTTTTTTTTGAGGAAGGCCTGTGCTGCTATGAACGTCTCTTTAAGAACTTCTTTTGTGGCATCGCATAGATTTTGAATGGCTGTATTTTCATTGACACTTTTCTCAAGGTATTTTTTAATTTCCTTTTTGATTTCCTCTTTGACCCATTGTTTTTTGAGTAGCATGCTTAATGAGAGGGGTAAGTCTTTTTAAAATGTTTTCTTTTGTCTTTTTAGGGCCACACCTGTGCCATATGGAGGTTCCCAGGCTAGTGGTCAGATTGGAGCTTTGGCCGCCAGCCTACACCACAGCCACAGCAATGCCAGATCTGAGCTATGTCTGTAACCTACACCATAGCTCACAGCAATGCTGGATCCTTAACCCACTGAGTGAGGACAGGGATCAAACCTGCATCCTCATGTGTACTAGTCAGATTTGTTTCCACTGAGTCATGATGGGAACTCCAAAACATTTTTTTAAACTAAAAAAAATTAATTGAAGTAAAGTTGATTTACAATGTCATGTTAATTTCTACTGTACAGTGAGGTGATTCATATATATATATATTTTTTTTTTCATTATGGTTTATAACAGGATATTGAATATAGTTTCCTGTGCTGTACAGTAGGACTTGTTCTTTATCCATCCTATATATAATAGTTTGCACCTGCTAATCCCAGACTCCCAATCCTTACCTTCCCTCAGCCTTCCCCCTTGGCAACAACAAGTTTTCCTCTATATCTGTGAGTCTGTTTTTGTTTCATAGATGACTACTATATAGCATGGTGACCCAGTTACACACAGGCTCCATATAAGTTCATTTGTTTCATATTTTAGACAAGTGATGTCAGATGGTATTTGTCTTTCTCTGACTTACTTCGCTTAGTATGATAATCTCTAGTTCCATCCTTGTTGTTGCAAATGGCACTATTTATTCTTTTTTATGGCTGAGTAATAGTCCATTGTATATGTATACCACTTCTTCTTTATTCATGCATCTGTTGATGAACATTTAGGTTGCTTCCATGTCTTGGCTATTGTAAATAGTGCTGCTATGAACACAGGGATGCATGTATGTTTTTGAATTATAGTTTTGTCTGGATATATGTCCAAGAGTGGGATTTCTGGATCAGATGTCAACTCTATTTTTAGTTTTTTGAGGAATCTCCTTATGTTTTCCATAGAGGTTGCACCAATTTACATTCCTACCAACAGTGTAGGGGGGTCCCCTTTTCTCCACACTCAATAGGTGTAAATTTTATGTTAGGACTACATCACTCTAGGCTTCCATTAAGCTCAGGATAAACAAAGCTATTGATGCAAATTTTTTTTATATATATAATGATTTTTATTTTTTTCCATTATACTTGGTTTACAGTGTTCTGTCAATTTTCTACTATACAGCATGGTGACCCAGTTACACACAGGCTCCATCATAAGTGACTAGACAGAGTTCCCAGTGCTACACAGCAGGAGCTCATTGCTAGTCCATTCCAAAGGCAATAATCTGCATCTATTAACACCAAGCTCCCAATCCATCCCTCCCCCTCCCCCTCCCCCTTGGCAACCACAAGTCTATTCTCCAAGTCCATGTTTTTCTTTTCTGTGGAAAGGTTCATTTGTGCTATATATTAGATCCCAGATATGAGTGATATCATATGGCATTTGTTCATTGCAGCACTATTCACAATAGCCAAGACATGGAAACAACCTAAATGTCCATTGACAGATGATTAGATTAGGAAGATGTGGAATATATACACAATGGAATACTACTCAGCCATAAAAAAGCACAAAACAATGCCATTTGCAGCAACATGGAGGGGACTAGAGACTCTCATACTGAGTGAAGTAAGTCTCGATGCAAGTTTACTTTTAAATTGCAAAGGGCTACTGCAAACATTGGTCATTCATTAATATCAATGAGTTCTCAGAATCTACTCTTGATGGACATGAAAGGAAAGAAGGAAAGGGCACAAGCTGCAGGTTAATGAGAGACATACGAGGAGGTGAAAGCAAACAGAGAGAAAGTGTGGGGAAGGATAAACAGCTCTAGGATTGAAGAAAATTCATTTTCTCAAACTGCAGTAACTGGTCTCTATGGTGAAAGGGAATTTCTGAACCAGAGGATGGGAAAGAGGCCACCAAGACTGTTTAATCACATTGTCTTTTCTCCACCCTGCTCTGCTTCTCAACAAGGAGGCTACTGTTGAGGGCACTGGGCTCCAGAGAGGAGAAGGTACCAGCTGGGTCCACAGACAGACCTGGCCTGGACCCTTGGCCTCCTGGTCCTCCTCCAAGCATTTTTCTCACTAGGCACTTTTTCTTTTGCTTGGTCAGGGGCACCCTAAATTCTGTAAAAACAAAATCCACAATTTCCTTTCTAACCAAAGATAACCCATACTACCTTGGGGTGTCACAAATACAAATACAAACTGATGGGGAGCCTGGTGATGTGCTCTCCCAGATGGGAATACGGGCTGGCCCTTGCCCTGGTGTCTGCCTTTTCAGGGCTTCTGGTGGTTATGAAATGATTGTTATAGCAACCTAGGTGGTGGTCATGGTAGCGGAGGGGAGGGGCCTCCCAGCAGGCTCTGCAATGGTGGCCAGATCTGAGGGATGCACTGGACATCTCAGGGATGCCCTGAGCTTGCCAGCCTGGGGCCCTAAGTCATCCTAACCCGACAAGAGCAGATCAGTGTTGAGGCTTCTCCTACAGGCTTAGCCTGGGAGCCCCTGAGCCATTCTGACTTGGTGCAGGTCCAGCTGCCTGGCCTTAGCTTTCTCACCTTGGTGGGCATGGAAGGAATGAGTGAGGGGAGGTAAGGATTGGGAGTTTGGGATTAGCTAATGCAAATTATTATATATAGGATGGATAAAGAACAAAGTCCTACTGTATAGCACAGGAAACTATATTCAATATCCTGTGATAAATCATAATGGAAAAGAAAGTGAAAAAGAATATATATATATGTATAACTGAAGCACTTTTCTATACAGACTGGAGTGAGCTTGGGGTCACCTGTGTGCCTTAGGATGATGGCAAGACCTCATGTTTAATTGTGAGTTTATAAGCTGTCCAGAATGGTTGTAAGTGCTTCCCATGGGGTAGCCTATTTAATCCTTCCAATAGCCCTAGTAGGCAGGTGTTGCTACACACAGATGAGGAAACTGAGGCACACAGGGCACCTCCCACAGCCAAGAAGTCGCTGAGTCAGGTTTCAAACCCAAGCAGCATGATTTCGGAGGCTGTGGACTTCATTAGATAGGCTGGGGTTGCAGCTCTCTACTGGCTGGGTCCCATACATCTGGGCTTTTGCCTCAGATTTCCTGATCTGTACCTCAAATCCTTGATGAGTTTAAGACTTTCTAGATTATCCAGGACTCTTAATTGCATGTGTCAGAAACTCAAATTGGTTTAAGCATCAAAGGAACTGGGTTGGCTTCCTTCACTGAAAAGTCCAGGGGTTGTGTTGAATTAGAGCATGACTGAAAGTAGGTGCTCTACTGATCAAGTCAGGATTTTCCTGCTTTTTCATACTCTATGCTCCTTTGTACTTGCTGCTTTCTCAGGCAGGCACTTACCGAGTAAGGAAGGAGAGCCACAAGCAGCTCCTGGCTGGTGCCTCTCATCCCAGTTTTAGGAGGAGGTTCCAGCTTTAAGAAAAGCCTTCATGTGGACTCTCATTTGTACCAACTCCCGTCATGCGCCCATCCTGAGCTGATCACCAGGAAAGGACCATTCCCCCCTCGGGTTCCCACTGGCAGAAGTGAATCCCTGAGTTGGGATGGAGCCGCGGCAGCCCTCTTTGAACCACTTGGACCTGGAGAGTTGAAGGTGGAGGGGCCAGCTCTGTCCCTCCCAGCTTACCTGGCCTGTGGCAGAGTGCTCAATCAAGAAGGTCAAGGAATAATCTGTGTGCCAGTCAGGAAATAGATGGCTCAACTAGGATACATCAAGAAGCAAGTAAGTGAACCCTTCATGGTGGAATGGCGGGTAAGGCGATCACAAGGGATGTTGCAGAACCTTGAAGCCAGTAACAGAGGGGCTTCTTCACCATCCCTAGTCCCAAAGAGGTGAGGAGGGTTGATAGCTGGGTCAAGAACAGAGGGCTATATGGGAGGGCCCCCCCTCCGACAGCAGCTGGACCTGTAGGGGAGGGATTCAGCCAGCTTGTTGTGACTAGAAATTCAGTGCTGGGGGAACAAATACCCCAACCTCTCTTTTCTGTTCCTCTAACCTCCGGATCATATTTCCCATTGTCACCATGAGGGCAAGGCCACCCAGTGATGTAATTTATATAAGTCAGCCAGCAGGGACAGAGAGCCAAGGACAGAAAGTTGGTGAGTGGTGGAAGGGACACGGGCTCAGCTGACATATTGGCATGTGACCTTGTTTCTACCTTGAGGTTATTGGGGATGGGAGTATTTATTTAGCATAGGGGAAAAAGGGCTAGCATGCTATCCTGGTCTATTGTTAGCACAGACCACTGGCTGTCCCAGACTGAGTGAAGGCTGTGGGTGGGAGAAGAGAGCAAACCCACTCAGGTCCAAAGCAAACCAAAAATTTAAAAGTAGAGTCCACATTAGTGAATAGATTTTGCCTTTTGGAGGAGGTGGGGTTGGAGCAGAGGTGTTAGACATCCATAGGCACTTCCTAGTGGTCTTTAAAAGTGCAGGCTCCCCGAGTTCAAAATCTAACTGCAAGTTTGGGAGAGTTACTTAAACTGTGCCTCAGTTTCTTCATCTCTAAAATGGGGATCATACTATTGTAATGGCACAGATTAAATAAAACATTCTAGGCTCTTAGAATAGAGTCTGATACATAGTAAAGGCTCAATATTTGTTAGTTATTATTATTATTATTGGCAAGAGCACTAAATAGAGAGTCTTCAGATATATACCAGTCACGGTCCATTATGACTAACTTTGTGATCTGGGGGCAAGCCACTTTTCCTCTTAGGCTTTGGCTTTCTCTTCTCTAAAGTTAAGAGCTGGGATTTGAAGGTTCTGAAGATACATTTTGGCTAGAAAATTCTAAACTCTGCAAGTCCCACATCCATCATAGATTTTGCAAAGGCGACCCAAGGGGAAATGTGTTTCCAGGGCCCATTTGACTCCTGCCAGGGAGCTCAGGTTTCTCCCCCTCCCATCAGCTGGAGGAGTTCCCAGTAAGGGCAGACCAATAAAGCTCCTCCCCGCAGGTGTCTCAGGGCTGTGTGCTCAGCTCTTTTTGATGGCCTCCACCTGCAGGAGATCTGGAAGCTGCCAGGAGGAGGGGCTGGCCCTTTGTGGCTTGTCCTTGGGGCAAATCACTCACTTCTGAAGGTCTCCCTGAGGCCTGCAGCCCACCCTGGGGAGGACCCTGAGCTGACTCCGGGAGGTGTGGACCTCTGGGAGGCTGTTACACCATCCTTGGCTGGGTAGGAGGGCCCGAGGCTGGTTCATGCTCTGAAATCCCACCCTGGGGTTCTCCACTGCCAGCATGATCTCAAGTGGCTTGAACTCAGGAAATTTGCCTTCCAAGTCTCTCTTTTCCTGCTTCGTCTTTGTGTTTCATCTATTCCTTTCTCTCAATAAAGTGTAAGCCCCTTAGCCTGGCTGTGGACCCTGGCTCTGCTGCCTCCCAGCACTCCTTTTGATGCCTCTGCAGCACTGGCTCTCTGAGCTCCAGCTACTCTGGGGCCTCAGTTCCTTGGTTATGCCAAGCGTTTCACATCTCAGAGGCTTGGCACAGGCTGTTCCCAGCCTGAAACACCTTTCCATCCCTTTTCTCCTTAGTTAACTCCTTTCCATCCCTTAGATCTCAGCCTAAAGCTCATCTCCTCCTTGGACCCTCCACTGACACCTGTGATTACCAGTGGTTATGGGTTTGGAGGGATGTTCCCAACACCTGTTTTCTCCACAGGACCGGGAAGGCAGGACTGCTTCTGTCCAGGTCACGCGGGCTTCTCTGTGCCTGGGACTCGGTCACTATTTGTAATACATCGATCCCTCTCTAATTGTGGTTGCTTCACTTCTTTTTCTTTCTTTTTTCTCCCCTTCTTCTCGTTCTAAAATGCAAACCTCATGATGTTAGTCACCTACTATAGACTGGCCTTCCCACCTTCCAGGATAAAATGTTGATTTACAAGGTTCCTCAGGTCCTTGTCCTCTTCCTGACCCTGTCCCCACAAGGCCAGGGATTGAACCCATGTCTTCATGGATATTAGCTGGGTTTGTTACCGCTGAGCCATGACAGGAACTCCCTAAGCTATTTATGACTATTATTATTATTATTATTATTATTATTAGGGCTACACCAGTGGCATATGGAAGTTCCCAAGCTAGGGGCTGAATTGCAGCTGTCGGCATACACCACAGCCACAGCAATGCCAGATCGAAGCCTCATCAGCGAGCTACACCACAGCTCACAGCAATGCTGGATCCTTAACCTACTGATCGGGACCAGGGATCGAACCTCTGGATGCTAGTCGAGTTCATTACTCATGAGCCACAATGGGCACTCCCGTTCAAGCTATTTAAAATCAAGTCTTCTGTTACTTTTAACTGAAAACATTTTAACTGACTTGCTGCCTATGTGTTTTTGGGCAAGTGACTTATTCTTGCTAAACTGTAGTGTCTTTATCTGTAAAAGGAGATGCCAGTCTTTCTGCACATCTGTACATTGGGGATCTTGGAAAAATAAGTGAATTAATTTACTTGTAAAGAGGGCAGAGCTGCATAAATGGAAGGGGTTGGCATTGGTCCCTGTTAGGGGGCTGGAGATGGCTGCTTCTTCCTCTTCTCTTCCTCCTTTATTATTTGACCAAGTGGTAGATGTAAACATTACAATGTATATAATGAGGTTCCACAAAGCAGGAGGCTGGGTTTCACTCAGCTGCTTTCTCTCCAAACTGCAAAGCCCAGAAGTACACAGGAAAGTTAAGCTCTGCCTTGTGTCATAATATCTTTACTACCCTGGTCACAAATTATTTTTTATTCCCCTGAATTAAACTTTTAAAGGAATGAGAAAAAAAAAAAAACCTGTTGAATGACATAAGGTAAGAATTTCCCATCCAGAGTTCCCATTGTGGTTCAGTGGTAGTGAACTCAACTAGTATCCATGAGGATGTGGGTTTGATCTCTGGCCTCACTCAGTGGGTTAAAGATCCAGAGTTGCTGTGAGTTGTGGGTTGCAGATGAAGCTCGGATCCCACGTTGCTGTGGCTGTGGTATAGGCCAGCCTAGCCTGGGAACTTCCACATGCCGAGGGTGTGGCCCAAAACACACACACACACACACACACACACACACACAACAAGAATTTCCCACCTATTTCTTCCTCCCATCTGCTCACTCATACTGCTCACCGCACTCCCCCAAACCAGCCACTCTTGCTGGTTTCTTGTTTTTTTTTTTTTTTTTTGCCTAGAGGCGTTTTATGTACCTGTAAGCACAGAGCACACAAACATAGGTACTATTCCCCCACTGTTCTGCACTTTAGTTTTTCACTTGGCACTCTATTGCGAGGTTTTTCCTTAACAGCACATAGCTGACTTATTCTTTTTCTTTTGTAGTATCACAATATTTCATTCAATTTATTTATTCTGTTCCTCATTTATGGTCCTTAGGATATTTCTAATATTTTATTATTACAAACACTGTTGTAATGAATAACCCCATGATAAGTCTGGTTTAACTATAGGAAAAAAAATTTCGGAAGCGGAATTGTTGGGGCAAAGAATATACGCATTTATAGTGTGCTGAAAAGTAGCCCACTTCAATCTTAAGTGCTGCCTCAGGCCCAAAGGAAAAAGATGTTATATTTCCTTCTTTTATCTACTCGTACCTGTTCCCAATATCATTCTGGGCCAATCTGACCTCTATTCTTTATTCCGCAAACATTTATTGTGGTCATGGGATAGCTATTCTTGTGGAGTGGCTCTTTCCTGAATGAATGAGCTAGATGACAACCTGGGGATGACTTAGCAAATGAAGACTTGAAGCCCAGAGAGGTGTGGTTTCTTCAGGACTACACAGCATAGTAGGAGCCAGGACTTTGGGCTCCTTGAGTTCCAGGCCAGGGCTCTTTCCTTTGCGCAGGCTGTCTTCTCTCCAGTGCAGTGCTATTCGGGAAACCTCTGCAGGGAGATGCCACACAATTAAGTTTACATCATGAGCAGTGTTCACGCACCCCTGTGCACGCTCCAGTCCTGTTGCATGGAGCTATTTGCCGTTCATTCATTCACTCAGTCATTCATTCATGGTTCCCAGAAAGGGACTGGAGAAGGGGATGGAGAAGAGCTTGCGGCTGCTTATGAGGAAGCGCTCTTGGGACCCACACCCGCAGTAGGAGGGGTGGAGGCAGGATGGCCTGAGGGAGAAGTTGAACTGCGACAGGTCTCGGCCAAGACGTCAGCTGACCCCACAGGGTGCTCTAGCTTGGATGGTCCTTCTGTTGGTCCATGGTGGGCTTTGTATCACTGTGATTTATTTTTGTTTATTTGTTTTTAGGTCTGCACCCTTGGCATACGGAAGTTCCCAGGTTAGGGGTCGAATCAGAGCTGCAGCTGCTGGCCTACACCACAGCCACAGCAATGCCAGATCTGAGCTGCATCTGTGACCTACACTAGCCCACAGTAACACCAGATCCTTAAGCCACTGAGCGAGGCCAGGGATTGAATCTGCATCCTCATGGATAGTAGTCAGATTCTTAACCCACTGGGTCACTGGGTTGATCAGACACTGGGCATGAGCATGAACTTGGGTGAGACAGTTGTCTTCAGCCAAGGCCATCCGCAAAGGAACCTGCCAACTGAGGGCTGTCAGAGGCAGCATGCCCAGCTGCTAGGGCCACTAAGTTCATCAGTCCTCGAAAGGGACCCGGGGGCACTGCATCTGTCATAGGAATCCATGCACAGAGAGGGAAAGCACTGCCCCACAGTTTTCAGGGGGTTGGAACTCAGGCTCTACTGCCTCCCGGGGAATCCTGTAAGGGTTTAGAATAGTGTCTGACAATAGGTGTCCATGCGTGTCAGCTGCCCTTGTTACTGTTATTTTACAGGTGAGAGAACTAGATAGTGGTGAGATTGAATTGTGTTGCTAAAGTCACACAGCTTTGAGGGAGTAGAGGTGGGGTTTTATCTTCATTTCATTACTAGAGAATTAATTAATATGAACTTCATTAGATCCATGACTTGGTCATCACTGCTGTCACCAGGGTCTAGCATGCCTAGCATATAGTAGGTGCTCAGTAAAAACCTGTGGAGTTACTTAGTTTAAATACTTACAGAGCTTTGAGTCTGACTTCCCAGGCCTCTGTCCCCTCCACTGGCTGGCAGGCCCTTAGAGAGCAGCTGATCTAAGCACCCTGGCACCCTCATCTCACAGATGAGGAACTGAGGCTCAGGGAAGAGAAGGGGCTTGGCCAAGGTCACAGAGCCTCTTGGTGGCTGGTCAGGACCCTTACCTAGGTCTCTGGACTTGTAGCCAATGGTCTTTTTATCTGTCAATGTGTATGCCAACCACCTGCAGATTCTGTTTTAGCAGGTCCAGGCGGTCTGAGGTTCTGCATTTTTTTTCTTTTTACAGCTGCACCTGTGGCATATGGAAGTTCCCAGGCTGGGGATCAAATCGGAGCTGTAGCTGCCAGCCTATACCCTAGCCACAGCAAAAACGGATCTGAGCTGCATCTGTGACCTATGCCGCAGCTTGTGGCAATGCTGGATCCCTAGCCCACTGAGCAAGGTGAGGGATGGAACCTCTATCCTTGCAGAGGCTATGTCGGGTTCTTAACCCACTGGGCTACATGGGAACTCTATAAAGTTCTGCATTTCTGATGAGCTCCCAGGTGAGGCAAGCCTGCTGGGTTAAGACCGCCCTTTGAGGAGCAAGGCCACTGGGAACCACAGATGTTTGAGGGCCAGAGGATCCTGAGAGCTATAGCTGGTTGGTGCCATGAATCTGTGTCAAAAGCCTGGGGCCTGTTCCTCTTCCTGCCACCCGTAATCCAGGTGCTGTCAGCAGGCAGCAGGAACACCTGGTTGTGGGGTCACAAATTCACTCAGGCGCCTGGCTGTTCTTGACAAGCCTTCCCTCTAAATCAGTCACCTGCCAGAACTGGCGAGGACTGCCTGCTATGTGTGTGTGTTGGGGTTGGGGGTGGGTGCCTGCAACCTCGGCTGCTCAGGTGGGCTAGAGTCAGGCCCAGGTTTGAGACCGGAAGCTGCTGCTTATTTGCTGAGAGGCTTGGGGATGCTGCTTCCTGTCTCTGAGCCTCAGTTTCCTCACGTGTGAAATGGCAGGATATTACTTGCTAACCCACAGGTCGTTGTTGTGAGGCTGGAATGACATAAATGTAAAGTCCTCAGCTGGCAGGTAGCAAATATATTTGATGAATGTTTCTTTTTCTTATTTTCACTTTTATGGGAGCCTTCTAGAGAATTTCTTAGTGATAGAGAGAGGAATGGAGGATTACTCTGCTTCCTACACAAAGGGGGTCGGCAGGCTGGGGTACCTGTGGGAGGGGTCCCTCATCCTCCATCTGAGCATCATCCAGCCTCTGCCCTTTCTCTTACTACCCACATCTGATCAGTCAACCACCAATTTCCCTTCTTCCTAACTTCTGTGTGTCTTCCAGGTCAGCTCACGTCTCTTCGTTTTCAATGCCTAAATAAACGGGCTATGCTTGGTGATTTATCGGTAATTTACTTAAATTTCCCAAGCCCCCTGCAAGATTTTCAAGAAAGGTCTCATTATACCCATTTTGCAGATGGAAAAATCTAGGCTCACGGTGGTCAAGTGGCTTCTCTGGCTAGTCAGTGTCAAAGCTGGGATGAAATCCAGATCTGCTGGATAATGGAGACCGTTTTAGCCTCCATGCATTAATCCATATCCTCAGCTATAAGATGAGGGATTTATATAAGCAATCTTTAGGTTTTTAAAAATTTTTATTTTTTGTCTTTTTGTCTTTTTAGGGCCTCACCTGTGGCATATGGAGGTTCCTAGGCTAGGGGTCCAATCAGAGCTATAGCTGCCAGCCTATGCCACAGCCACAGCAAGGTGGGATCCAAGCCACAGCTGTGACCTACACCACAGCTCAAGGAAACGCCAGATCCTTAACCTACTGAGCGAGACCAGGGATTGAACCTGCATCCCCATGGATGCTGGTTGGGTTCACCGACCACTGAGCCATGACGGGAACTCTGATCTTTATATTTTTATACATCTATCGCTAGATCTTGCCTATGCCAGATGGCAAGATCTTCCTTTGTCCAGTCATTAGCTCTTTCCTTCCCCTTCTCTCCAAGCTCTGTATTCCAAAGCCTCTGGCACCACCAGTCAGGGTTAAGGCTTAGCTGCCTGCCCAGAGTCCCCTCCGTCAAGTGTATCTTTGGATCAAAAGTGACACAGATTCATCCTGATGTCCTGAATTTTCTCCGGAGAAATTGCAGATGATGCACCTTTTACCACAGATAAGTGCTGAGCTCCTTGAAATTGTTTCCACCCCTCCTCTCCCCATCTCCATTGTCCTTGGTCCAAACCACCATCACCCCTTGGAATTCATCATAGGCTTCTTGAACTCGCATCTTCACTTCTCCAAGCTCTACTCCACACCACAACTAGACTGTGTGTTATACATGCAAATCAGAGTGTTAGTCCCCTGCTTAAACCCCAGCAGAGGCTGTCTTTTATCCTTGGAACAAAGTCCAGAACCCTCACCTTGACCTACTGGACCTTTGTGATCTGGTTCTTTCCTACCCACCACCTCTCCAGAGCCTTCGTGTCCACTCTCTCATCGCTGCAGCCACACTGGATGTTTCTTTCTTTCCACACCAGGTCTCTGCCTGACTGTTCATCCTGAGTGTCTCCTCAGGGAGGTCTCTGATTCCACACGGCTGGGCTTTGATCCTCTGCTCTGTCCCTCTCTAGAACCCTGGGCCTTTCCTGTCTTATGGGCCCCAGGCTTTTATAATCAGTCCATTGAACAGGTAGATCTTGGTGAGAAATAAGCATGAGGCAGTTTTATTCCCGCTAATCATTGCCTTCAGATGTGTTTGATGGAATGTCCCTTTATAGCAGATCTGAGAATTTTCTGCCAGTTAGTCCTTTAAAACTTTAATTTCACCTCCAATTTAGAATTTATTATCCCCTTGGTCCAGGCCAGCCTCTGGCCTGAGGGACCTGGGTAGGGGAGGGGATGTGCCTGCCTTTTTATCCCCATTTCACTCCTCATTTTTCTTCTTCTGGCTCTTTCAGGGTTATGGATGCCAGAGAGTGGGACAGGGCAGCAGCATCTATTAGGAGCTGGGCATGACATTTTTTTTTTTTTTTTTGGCCATGCCTATGGCATGTGGAAGTTCCTGATCCAGGGATCTAACCCAAGCTACAGTAGTGACCTGAGCTGCGGCGGTAATCATGCTAGATTCCTAACCTTCTGTGCCACAAGGGAACTCCTAGGCATGACATTTTAAATGAAGGCATGAAGCATAGGCTTTGGAATTAGTCCCAGCTTTGGTTTAGCTTAAGGTAGGACCAGCTACTACTCAGGACCGCGGACAAATCACTTTCCTTCTTTAAAGCCTCAGTTTCTGGGAGTTCCCGTCCTGGCTCAGTGGAAACGAATCTGACTAGTATCCATGAGGATGCGGATTTGATCCCCGGCCTCACCCAATGGGTTAAGGATTGGGTGTTGCCGTGAGCTCTGGTGTAGGTCGCAGACACATCTCAGATCCCTCGTTGCTGTGGCTGTGGCATAGACCAGCGACTATAGCTCCAACTTGACCCCCAGCCTGGCAACCTCCAGTATGCTCCTGGTGCAGCCCTAAAAATACAAAAAAAAAAAAAAAAAGCCTCGGTTTCTTTGTCTCTAATGGGGAGAAAATAATCTTTACTTGGCAGTTTGGAGTGAAGAGAAAATGTAAAATGATGTTACTGTAAAGACCTTCGTGCAGGGTTGAGCGCATAATTTCTGCTTCATAAATGTCAATTCCTCTTCCTTCTCTGAGAAGCGGGGTTGGGGAGTAATAACGCATGTCCCATAGGGCTGTGCTCACAACCGCATGTGCTAACATGGGCCTGGGGTCTTAGCCATACTCATTTTGTTTCCTTAGGATTTTCCATATGAATGATCAGGTCGCCCAAGAGGGCTGTTGTCTTGCTGTGTGCTTCCCCTGCCCACCTGTGCCTGGCTCACCTGCACGTACTCTCACGACTGACCTTCGGGCAGACTGGCCCCAGGCCCCAGCTAGTGATGAGTCTTATTCAAAGGTGCTGTAAGGGGCGTGCCCCTCTGCTGGTTTCCCCGGTAACCGAAGAGTCCACCTGACTTCAACTCCCCTATAACTGGTAGGCCCTCCCTCCCCCACCAGGAGCAAAGGGTGGCGCCAGGTCCTTGCCTGCTGTCTGTTGCAAATGGTGGGGTCTTGCCCCAGGACCTTGCTGCAGACAGGTAAGTCCCCCTATCCATGAAAGGGTTGATGTCTCTGTCACTGACTCTGGACTTGGGCTCTTGCATTGGTCCCGAGGATGGGCCCGTACAGGGCCTGCAGGCCTGCGGGGTGCTGCCCAACGCCATATGAACCATTTATTTTTTACTTTTTTGCTTTTTAGGGCCGTACCCATGGCATATAGAAGTTCCCAGGCTAGGGGTGGCCTCAGAGCTGCAGCTGCCTGTGTACACCACAGCCACAGCAATGGGGGACCTGAGCTGCATCTGTAAGCCACACCAGAGCTTGAGGCCACGCCAGATCCCTGACCCACTGACCAAGGCCAGGGTTTGAACCTGCATCCTCAGGGTTACTACTAGTCGAATTCTTTTCTGCTGTGCCTCAAGGGGAACTCCCACCATATGACACCTTTAAATGTCTCTGACTTTACAAGGTGACCTCAAAATCTCTAAAAGATGCAGAACAAAAGAGCTCTTGGTCCTCCCTGGGCTGGGCTCTCTTTGAATGTGGGGGGCACACACATTGGATAGACGCCATCCCTGACCTTAGGGAGCCCAGAGCCTTGCCAAGACAGCAATAATCCGAATTTAAATACTGGGGAGAAAAGTAATGTATGCTCCTCTAGGATAGGAAAGAGACATGGGAGCAATTTTTCTCTTGCCTGAATTTGGTGCCAAAGATACTGTAGGTTTTTAGACCTTGAAGGAAGCGTCCCAGGACCCAAGCTACCCCTATAGTGTATGAGGGGGGGCGTAGAGGTCCGGAGAGGAGGAGCGAGTGGCCGAGGTCACTCTGCTCTCTGTTGGTAGGGACGGCAGCACAGCGCACTGTTCGGAGTCCCGCTCCTTTGGCTGATTCCTTCTCCTGCCATTAAATGACAAGTCTGAGAAGAGACCTCCATCGCTCCCCACCTCACCCCCACCCCTTGCGGGAGGCCTCGCTGGTAAACTCACTTGCTCTTCAGGCTGCCTGTGTGGGAAGACTCACCACACCTGAAATCAATGGATACTTAGTGGCTTTCTCTCCCCTGGGATTGCGGGAGCGCCTCCCCTCGGGGCCCCTGTTCTATCTCCGGCACAGAAGGGGCTCAGGAAATAATTGTGGATGTGCGGCATGCCCTGACTCCTGTCCTCTGAGGGCATCTGAGTCCTTTGGCAAGTGAGGAACAAGGAGGGTGGGCAGTGATGCCCTCCAGCGTCCCCTGTGTGCCAAGCACTGAAGAGGGTGGCTGGCTGTCGCAGATGACCTCACTGGATCTTCAAGTCCTGGAGTGGCCTGGTGGGGCTGTAGAAGGAGACAGAGCCAGGAAGCCGGTTTTCAGATTTAATTGTTAGTTTTGTTTCTTCTTTGAAGCCAGGAAGCAGTGTCAGGAGTAGACAGTTGCAGAGAGAATGACACATATGACACCTAGACTTACCCAGAGCCTTTCCAGGGAAGTGAGTCATTTGAAGTCCAGTTGGCCCCTCATGTCACCAAAACCATTGTGACGAAGGCATGGCAGGGTGTTGATGGCGGGGGCTCCAGGAAGGGCATATCTCGTGGGTTCCATCCACTGGTGGGTCTGTTGCGTGGTGAGGCTTCATTGTACGAGTCAAGGGGGCAGTGCCCGTCATTAGTGGCCTCTGATCATTCCCTGCTGGACATCCATGTGCTGGCCGGTATACCCAGCCCTACTGGAAGCTGGGCTGTGACTTATTCCTTTCCTCTTAGCTCGGTGATCCTGGCTAAGTACTTGAAGCTCTCTGGGCTTCAAATACCTCATCTGTAAAATGGTGATAAATGAGTCCTCCGCTAACAGGCATTCTGTAAGCATGCAATGTCTCAAAACCAGCAAAGGGCTTCGATAATGATACAAATAGTGAATGTTTATTGAGTATAACATGCCAGGCCCCGTTCTCCTTCCCTAACTTCTAGAACAGTGTCTGGCCTTGGGTGGGTAAGGGTGTTAGTTTGCTAGGCCCGCTGTAACCAAGCACCACAGCCTGGGTGGCTCAAACCACAGAAATGTGATTCCTCACAGTTCTGGGGGCCAGAAGTCTGAGATCAAGAGGTGGGTGGGATCAGTTTCTTCTAAGGCTTCTCCCCTTGGCTGGTAGGTGGTCTTCTCCCCATGTTCTCATTCGGACTTTCCTTTCTGTGCTCAGATGTCCTCTTAGAGGTCCACCAATCACATGAGGTGACTTTGTTTTCATTCAGTGATCCTTGCAAAGGCCCTGTCTCCAAACACAGTCAC
This sequence comes from Phacochoerus africanus, assembly GCF_016906955.1. Taxonomy (NCBI): domain Eukaryota; kingdom Metazoa; phylum Chordata; class Mammalia; order Artiodactyla; family Suidae; genus Phacochoerus; species Phacochoerus africanus. The sequence continues at coordinate 156,652,018 of NC_062551.1, read as the reverse complement.
GTTCTGAGGTTTAGAAGTTGGAAATTCAACATATGAATTTGGGCGGAGGAGGTGGGGGAGGGGGTCGGGGGAGCATAACACAGCCCATTATAGTCATGAGAAGAGGTTCCTGAGTAACTGAGGAAGGGGAGAGAATAAAAGTGTAGGCTCTGGAGTTAGGTCTGCGCTGGAGTCCTGGTTCTGCCTCATACCGCACTGGGAATTTTCTTAGATTCTTAGGCCAGGGATCAGCCTTTTTTTTTTTTTTTTTTTTTTTTTTAAAGAGCCAGCTAGTGAATATTTGAGGCATTTGGGTTCATATTTCTCTACTGCAACACTTCCCTTTGCTGTGAAAACCCGCTGTGGACGACACAGACAACTGAGTGTGTTCCAATAAAACTTTATTTACAGACATGGACCAGTTTGCCCACCCCGACCCTCTGAGGCTCAGTTTCCTCCTCCACAAATGGAGGTAGTCACACTTCCCTTGCTGGCTGGTTATAGGAGGAAATATGATAATTAACAGCCCTCAGGTCAATCATTTGAGCTCTGCGTTTGTGCCAACCCTGGGTGAGGAATCTGGGGAGTGGAGGCTATGACGTGTTTCTCACTATTCATGTGGCAAGTGATTTCCCTTCTCTGAGCTTAGTGTCCTCTGTAAGTCAGGGAACACAACGCCTGGCTCAGAGGCTCCAGGAGAGATGGGAACTCGCAAGGCCCACTCTCACGCGCCTATGACCTCAAGGAAGGGAAAGGCAGCCGCCCAACCTGCTGATGTGAGGTGAGCATGGGAAGCCTTTGACCTGGGCTGCTGATTAAGTGGCCTCCTGCACCCCCTTTTATCTGACACCTGAACCCTCTTCCTGACCCCTTTCCCCGCTCTGGCTCCCACCCATGTGTGACTGCCGTGGAACCCCGATTAGAAAGGAACTCTGCTTGGGAAGTGCTCTGACTGGCCAAAGGGGAAATATTTCTCACACCTGGCCAAACTGGACAGAGTCCAGGGCCGTGAGGAGGAATTTGTTTTGGGGGGATGGGTGGGGATTGGTGGGGGAAGAAGGGGAAATGAGAAGATTCTGGGCAGCAGTGCTTCTCACAGCACTGGCCCTGGGACAAAAGGTAGAGCTGGTTGGTTCTTTTTTTAAAATTTTTTTTTTAATTTCCCCAATACATTATTTTTTTTCCCCCTACTGTACATTATTTTTTTCCCCCATGGTGACTCAGTGTATACATTCTTTTTTCTCATATTATCATGCTCCATCATAAGTGACTAGCATAGTTCCCAGTGCTACACAGCAGGATCTCATTGCTAATCCATTCCAAAGGCAATAGTCTACATCTATTAACCCCAAGCTCCCCATCCATCCCACTCCCTCCCCCTCCCGCTTGGCAACCACAAGTCTATTGTCCAAGTCCATGAGTTTCTTTTCTGTGGAAAGGTTCATTTGTGCCATATATTAGATTCCAGATATAAGTGATATCATACAGTATTTGTCTTTCTCTTTCTGACTTACTTCATTCAGTATGTGAGTCTCTAGTTCTATCCATGTTGCTGCAAATGGCATTATTTTGTGCCTTTTTATGGCTGAGTAGTATTCCATTGTGTATATATACCACATCTTAATCCAATCGTCTGTCGATGGACATTGGGGTTGTTTGCATGTCTTGGCTATTGTGAATAGTACTGCAATGAACATGTGGTGCCTGTGTCTTTTTTAAGGAAAGTTTTGTCCGGATGTATGCCCAAGAGTGGGATTGCTGGGTCATATGGTAGTTCTATGTATAGTTTTCTAAGGTACTTCCATACTATTCTCCATAGTGGTTGTACCAGTGGTCAGGGTCTTAAGCAAACCTTCTTCCTGGAGCCACACTTTCCCACTGCCTTAGAAATTCGCTGAGATGGTTTCTGACCTAATCTTTCCTGCTGCATGTGTCTATGTATGTATGTATGTATATGTACACACACGAAAAGCGGAGGCTGCTGAAGGACCTCCTTCCTCACCTGGGGCTGGGAGGGCTTTGGGGTGCACAGGTCAGAGCCTGCCAAGAGGGTGTGAAGGGGGAAGGTAATATACCTGCTGTCTCCCCAGCACTGCTGTATGCCAGGCACTGCACTGGGTGGTTTGCACGCATTCTTTCTCTTAATAATGAGGTAGGCATGGCCCCGCACTATTTATTTATTTATTTATTTTTGCTTTTTAGGGTCACACTGGCAGCATATGGAAGTTCCCAGCCTAGGGGTCGAATTGGAGCTGCAGCTGCTGGCCTATGCCACATCCACAGCAATGTTGGATCCTTAACCCACTGAGCAATGCCAGGGATCAAACCTGCACCCTCATGGATAGTAATCGGATTTGTTACCACTGAGCCACAACGGGGACTCCTGCCTTGCACAATTTAAGGATGAGGCAATGGAGCCTCAGCGAGGCTCATTTCCTTCCCAAAGCCATGGAGCTAGAAATGGAGTAAGGAGGGTATAGCCCCCACCCGCTTGAGGGGGAGACTGCATTAGAGGGTGCCCTGGACGGGAAAGCTGGTGCCATCTTTCTGATGGCTCAGCTCCCCTGGCTAAGCTTAAGTTCCTGGAGTCCCCTCTTCTCAGGCAGAAGGTGGAAGATAGAGCAATAATAATCTCTTGTCTCAGGGGTTTATATGCTCCTGGCAACCCCCAGACAGAGGCCTCATCCCACTGGGACTCCAGCTGCACAGGAATGACCCTGCTTGGTGGATCTGGCTTTGGGTCCAGCTTCTCTCTTACAGGCTCCCTCCCACGCACTCCGTTTCACTGATGACACAGCAGCTTCCCGATAGTGAGCTGCTGCCATGTGCCAGGCACTGGGCTTAATCCTTACCACCCCTGTGAAGTAGGACTTGATAACTCCATGTTACAGGTGAGAGTTTAAATAACAAACCACACAGCTAGTAGGCTGCAGAGCTCAGTGGACCTCTAGGTTTGTCCAAGTTCACGTCTATTCTCTGAACAGCTCTGCTTTCCCGGCACCCTTATCACAGTGTATGACGCTTGTCCAAGTACAGGTCTGAGTCCTCACTAGAATGTGAGTGGGGCCTTAGATGTGGGGAGACACTGGATGTGTTGGCCCAGAAACCTGGTTTGAAACAGTGTGGACATTTCCCAGCGTTATATGACCTTGACGCTTGAATTTTCTTTTTCTTTTTCTTTTTTTTTCTTTTAGGAGGTTCCCAGGCTAGGGGTCAAATCAGAGCTAAAGCTGTCAGTCACAGCCACAGCCACGCCAGATCCGAGCAGCATCTGCAACCTAAACCACAGCTCACGGTGTGGCTGGATCTTTAATCCACTGAGCGAGACCAGAGATTGAACCTGTGTCCTCATGGATCCTAGTCAGATTTGTTTCTGCTGAGCTATGATGGGATCTCCAGTGCTTGATTTTTCTAAAGTTTGTTTCTCATTGTTAAAATAGGGCTAACCATGCCTCATATCATATGATTATGCCCATGTGATTCACAGTGCCAGCCAAGTGCCCAGTCCATGCATGATCAATGTTTGATGTGTGGATGAATTCAAGCTGAGCCTTCCTGCGAGCCTGGCTGTGCTGACATCCTGGGTGCCTCCCTCTTCTTTGTAATCCTAGGTTGGAGAGTAGCAGTTTATCCTTTCATATTCTTACACTGGCAAGTGCTGCTGAATGGAAATACCTGCTTGGTACGGTAGCAGGTGGGGCAAGAATCCAAAATATTCCCCCCACCACAAAACCCAACCACTGAGACACAATGGGAACTCCAGTTTCATCCATTTTTATAAAAAATGAAAGTAAGGCCTATCTTGAAGAAGGGGAGTCACCTTCATTTGGCAAAGTGTTAGAGAGAATAATAATATTTACTTTGTCATTACAAGGACTGGAGATAATAGCACATGTTTGTGCTTCTCTAACTGGGTTGTCGTAACTCTGATCACCCAGTCATACAGGTCAGGGCCTTGAGAAGGAACAGAAGGGCTGTGATGTTCTAAATCATAGATGCACAGAAAATTAGGAGATAAAATTGATTTTGCAATTTAAAGAGAACATTAATACCCTCTGGAGGAATTATAGTGGGAAGCACACAGTCTCTGGAGCCAGACTGTCTGGGCCCCAATTCTGCTTTGACACTTGCCGGCTGTGCAACCTCAGGTAATCTACTTAACTTCTCAGGTTAAGCTACTTAATCTCAGTATTCTCATTTGCATAATAGAGGTAATACTAGTGGAGCTTCATAGAAACACCTCAAAGAAGACTTAATACATGAAAATAGCTTAAGACAGCATCTCTTTTAAGTGCTCAATAAATGTTAGCTCATGCTATTATGAGGGACAGAATGGAAAAGTCACATTCTTTTACAAGATAAAATAGACTTCCATGAATTTTTGCACATGCTCCAATTGGCCTCAAGCTAAATTTTTAAAACCCGCTGGGTTCTCTTATTCGTTCTGTGCATTGAGGCACTTTTCTGGAAATTTTTGAGAGGTACTGTGTATGACGCCTGGCACATAGTTGGTGCAAAATACATTATAGCTGTCATCATCAACATTGTTAGTGCCATTCAAAGGACTGTTAGGGCTGTCAAATTTGAGAAATGGTTTCCTTACTTTAGTGAGCTGACGTCAGTGAGAGCTCTTGCATCTTCTTGGATGAGGAGGGTTTTCTGAGGCTGTTTGTAGGGCCTGGGAAAATATGAGGCATAGTCCTTTTTAAGATTTGGGGGTTAAAGATGAGGTCTGTCTATTCTCCCTGCTGATAGCCTGCTTCTTTGCTAAGTAGCAATAAATGGCTTTTGGTGATTTTTAGAATTCAAGTCTCTTCTTGGAGGACTAGCCATTTTGAAAGAGCTTCTAAACATTTACTGGGTAATATATGAAAAGGATTTAACCTTATTAAAACCTCCCAAATGTAGATTTAAAAAAACATAATTTCTTTTTTGAAATTAGTCAATATTGGGAAACTGAAAAGACTCCCTGCTGCCAATGGGATGGTGAGTTAGGTATTGCCATTGGGTTGAGTTATACCTGATCCCGTAAAGTGAAAATTGCATATAATCAATATTACCTTTGACCCGACTACTAAGTATAGCACACATGATTTGTGCTAATTTCTATACTAATTGATTTGAAAATCTTTTTATTTTGAAAATGTCTATCACACACAGAAATAAATTGTGTACAGAAAAATCTCTAGCCATTACTCTGCTTCAACTCAGCATTTTACCATATTGGTTCATCTCCCAACTAGCCTTCACACCTTTTATTTTGCTGCAATAATTTAAAGCAAATTATAGACATCATGTCATTTGTTTATATTAAGTATTTGCCTACATTTTAAAAAGTCGTTTTTTTTTAAAATCATGCTGTAATGACATGATCACACCCAACAAAATTAACCGTAACTTATTGATATCATCTAATACCAGCTTTCCTTCATTTGCTAAAAAGCTTTTCTTTAACAGCTGGTTTATTTGAATGAGACTTTCAACAGGACCCACATGTTCACATGAATTCTTATGCATAATATAAAGTTGAGAAGTTCTAAGCCAAATTAGAGGAAGAAAGAAAAGAATAATTATAACTATTAATAATGATTTAATGAAGGGGGTGCCTTAAAAATTAACGTGTTTTTCTATTTTGCTTTTTTCTTTTCTTGACCTTTGCTCTAGCTGACTGGAGGCATCCATCATCCTGGGGGTAGGTCATGATTTATAAAAGAAGCAATGCAAAAAGAAACGGCATGTTAATATCCTTCCTCTGACATGTAAAATAGAATTATTCAGCCAGAAGATAACCTTGCAAGCCAGGTGTTGTCCTAAAAGAGGAATTCTAAATTTCTTTAATCTTGCCCTTTAGCTTTTCAACAATGCGTTCTGATTGAGCCAGCTTACGGAGTGCCCCCAGTGGGTACCAAAAAACATCCCTGTGCTCCATTAAGGCAGCTCCCGGAAGCTGCAGTGAAAGATGGAAGGAATGATGTGATGGTAGAGAGGCTATCTGACTTTTTGGGACTTTGTGAGGTAGTTAAAAAGACACAGGAAGAGAAAGAAGGAATGAGGAGGTGAGAGATCAATTTATGTTGTATGTTCTCCCAGCTTTGGCCCAGAAAGTTGGGAAGCATATTGAATAAGTATTACTAAGGACAGAAGGGATCTTGTACTTCTTACCATTGGAGACTCTGCTGAATATATTGTCATTCCAGGCTGTGACCATGTCCACGTGTGGCATGGCCAGGCAGAGATGACCACCCAGAAAGTGATGGGAATTTGGCTAGGAGGCATCGCCAGTGGGGAGTTGCTATGGTTGGGCAGGCTCAAGGTGCCCTGGAGAAAGGGTTACCTGGTGGACCACCTGGTCCAGGACAAATTAGAATCATAGCAAATGGGAGGAGTCTAGAGTCAGCAGAGGTGTCTAAATTGCCAGGGAGAGCTGGTAAAAGAATGTATATAAAAGCATGACACTTTTTAAGGTCTCTATGGGTCCCTATGTTGTACAGCAGAAATTGACATGACATTGTAAACAACTACCCTCTTTTTTTTTGTCTTTCTGTCTCTTCTAGGGTCGCACCCATGGCACATGGAGGTTCCCAGGCTAGGGGTCCAATTGGAGCTGTATCTGCTGGCCTACACCACAGTCACAGCAACATGGGATCCGAGCCCCGTCTGCAACCTACACCACAGCTCATGGCAACACTGGATCCTTAACCCACTGATCGAGGCCAGAGATTGAACCCACAACCTCATGGTTCCTAGTCAGATTCGTTAACCACTGTACCACGACAGGAACTCCTAAACAACTATAGTCTTAAAAAAAAAAAAAAAAAGCAATGCCAGCCAGGCAGCCTCCTGGGTTATGACCAGCTGTGGAAAGCCTGGACTATGAGTTACTCTAGTGCAGACACAAACTTCAGCTGTGAATCCCAGCAAGTGGATCAGGGATTCCTACGTAAGCCAGGCCAGAAGAGCCAGAGCAGCTAGAAAAATATGACTCTCCACCTTTCATGACAGTGTTGAAATCCCACCTCTTCTCCCTTCCATCCAGATGTCACCCTGGAGAGGAGCCAGAAAAGGAGCCAGGAGAATGGTATGTCTGAGAGACTAAGGCTTCATTTCCCCTTAGACAGTAAACATTCTTTGAAGGGATTATTTCTGTTATTGTGTTAGACTGAGGTTCAAACCTGATTAGAAGCAATCAGGTCATCCTTTTGAATGGCTTTTGGCTATTTCCAAAAATCAAAATCTACTCTCAGAGGACAAAGTTTAGCCATTTTTGAAAAGCTTTTAAAAATACTCTGACAAATAGATGAAAAACGTTGACCTCAATTATCTGCCCAAATGTAAACTAAAACAATTATCCCTCTTCTTTGAAATCAGTAAACATTGGAAAAAATACAAAAAAAAAAAATCTAGTTAAGAGGAACAAGACAAAGGAGCCACATATTCTTGGTCCTTCTGAGTTTCGAGAGGGTAATTGTTATACACTAATATAACAGGAATATTTATTAAGCATTTTTTTTTCTAGGCCTGGTGCTGCTCTAAGACATGTAGGTGTGTTACTTCACTACATTGTTACAATAACCCAGTTACAATAACCCCATGAGAATCATATTCTTGATGCCTCATCTTACAGATAGGGAAATTGAGCCACATGTAGGTTAAATATATGTTAAATTTGCACAGGTAGAAAATGGTAGACCCAAGCTTTGATTCTGGGAAGACATATATGAGGGCCATTTACCTTAACCTCAAATTTGGTTGCCCAGATTTAGGTACTCATGCCCTTTTGCCTGTGTGACAGTAGTCAGATCCTTAACATTGATGGGGGTGGATGAATTCCAAAGCATTCCTTTTTGTCTCTGGATAGACTTGTTTGTTGTGAGAATTGATACGATATTTTTGAAAACATGTGGCCTAGGCTTAGCCAGGGTAGGAGCTCAAGTTGTGTCACTTACTGAATGAAGCTAATCTGCATGTGCTACTTTTTTTTTTTTTTTTTTTTTTTGCTGTTTAGGGCTGCACCTGTGGCATATGGAAGTTCCCAGGCTAGGGGTTGAATTGGAGCTGCTGCTGGCAGCCTACGCCACAGCCACAGCAATGTGGGATCCGAGCTGTGTCTGTGACCTCATGGCGATGCTGGATCCTTAAGCCACTGAGCAAGGCCAGGGGTTGAACATGCATTCTCATGGTACAGCTGAGTTCATTACCACTGAGCCACAATGGGAACTCCTGTATATGCTACTCTTTGAAAATGTCTAGAGAAGATCTTTCCCACTTGCTTCCTCTCTTTGCAAGGGGCATTTCCTGCTGAGGCTTCCCTGAATTGTGTTACTCTGATGCCCTGGATTATTTGTCACTGCTGATGAAGACTCCTGGGTAGCTGCTGCCCGTTCAGCCTGGGCTCAAGAATAAAAATACATGGAGCAGTAGGGTATGAGCTGTTCGTATATTTTGGAGCTTAATCCCTTTTGGTTGAAAATATTTTCTCCCATTCTGTAGGTTGTCTTTTCGTTTTGTTTATGGTTTCCGTTGCTGTGCAAAAGCTTTTAAGTTTAATTAGGTCCCATTTAAAATTTTTTGTTTTTATTTCCATTACTCTAGGAGATGGATCTAAAAAGATATTGCTAAGATTTATGTCAGAGTATTCTGCCTATGTTTTCCTCTAGGCGTTTTATAGTATCTGGTCTTACACTTAGGTCTTTAATCCATTTTGTGTTTATGTTTGTGTATGATGTTAAAGAATGTTCTGATTTCATTCTTTTCCATGTAGCTGTTCACTTTTCCCAGCACAACTTATTGAAGAGATTGTCTTTTCTCCATTGTATATTCTTGCCTCCTTTGTCATAGATTGACCATAAGGGTGTGGGTTTATTTCTGGACTTTCTGTCTTGTTCCATTGATCCATATATTTGTTTTTGTGCCAGTACCATGCTATTTTGATTACTGGAGCTTTGTAGTGTAGTCTGAAGTCAGGGATCCTTGTTCCTCCAGCTCTGATTTTGTTTCTCAAGGTTGCTTTGGCTCTTCAGAGTCTTTCATGTTTAAATATAAATTAAAAAATTTTTTTTGTTTTAGTTCTGTGAAAATGCCATTCGTAATTTGATAGACATTGCATTTAATCTGTGGATTGCCTTGAGTAGGAGAGTCCTTTTAACAATATTAATTCTTCCATTTCAAGAACACAGTATATCTTTCCATCTGTCCATGTCCTTTTCAATTTCTCATACAGCTCAATATAAAAAAAAAACACCCAACCCCAAAATGGGCAGAGGACCTAAATAGACTTTCTCCAAAGAAGACATACAGATGACCAACATGCACATGAAAAAAATGCTCAACATCTCACTACATATTAGAGAAATGCACATCAAAACTACCATGAGGGATCACCTCACTCCAGTAAGAATGACCATCATCAAAAAGCCTACACATACTAAATGCTAGAGAAAGTGTGAAGAAAGAGGAACACTCCTACACTGTTGGTGGGAATGTAAATTGGTACAGTCACTGTGGATAACTAAACTAAAAATAGTTTAGATTTAGTAGTCTTTTTAAAAAACGGAAAATATAACTACCATATGACCCAGCAGTCCCACTCCTGGCCTATGTCTGGAGAAAACTATAACTTGAAAAAAATACATGCACCCCCTATGTTCATAACATCACTATTTACAATAGCCTAGACACGGAAACAGTCTAAATGTCCATTGACAGATGAATGGATAAAGAAGATAGGGTACATATATACAATGGACTACTGCTCAGCTATAAAAAAGAATGAAATTATGCCATTTGTAGCAACATGGATGAACCCAGAGATTACACGAAGTGAAGTAAGCCCACCAGAGAGAGACAAATAGCATATGATATCACTTGTATGTGGAACCTAAAAAAAAAAGACACAAAAGAACTTATTTACAAAAACCCACAGACAGAGAAAACTAACTTTTGGTCACCAAAGGGGAAAGTAGGGGTGGGGGAAGAGGAATAAATTAGGAGTTTGGGATCAACATATATATACTAACATATATATATATATATATATACACACACACACACATACATATATATACTAACATGTATATATATATATATACACACACACACACACACACATATATATACTAACATGTATATATATTATATATAATATATATATAATAGATAACCAACAAGGACTTACTCTATAGCACAAGGAACTATGCTCAATATTTTATAATAACCTATAAGGGAAAGGAATCTGAAAAAGAATATATATATCTGAATTATAACTAATATGATATTGTAAATCAACTATATTCAGTAAAAAAATGAATTTTTTAAAAAGGAGGCAAAAAAAGTACAACTTAGGGAATGTATATGGATCTACATCTATAGCACAAGCTATATGGACAAAAATTCATTACAGTGTTCTTCCCAGTAGTGAAAAGTGGAAACCGTCTTAAGGAACAATTTAGAATCACGATCAAACACACTATGGTTTACCCATATGATGGCCTATTAAACAGTCTGTAAGACCAGATTTAGGTAAAAAAACACTTAAAATAGTGATTTAAGCCAGGTCAAAACTGATTTCTCTCAATAAATGAAGTCTGGAGGAAGACAATCCAAAATTGGTTTGATGACTCAGTAGTCACTGTCATTTTCCAGCTTTCACTTCATTGCTGTGGCTGTGGTGTAGGTCTGAAGCTACAGCTCTGATTCAGTCCCTACCCTGGGAACTTCCATATGCTGTGGGCGTGGCCCTAAAAAGACAAAAAACCAAACCAAAACAAAAAACCCACACAAAACTGTTGGGTATATAAAAAAAATTAAGCGTGTACAGAGAATTCATGAGAACTGCTATACTTTTCATCCAGAGGAGAGGGAGGAATTTTCCCCACTGGATCTTTTTTTCTTTTTCTTTCTTTCTTTTTTTTTTTTTTTTAGGGCTGTACCCATGGCATATGTAAGTTTCCATGCTAGGGGTCAAATCGGAGCTACAGCTGCTGGCATACACCACAGCCACAGCAACAAGGGATCTGAGCCACGTCTTCGACCTAAACTGCAGCTCATGGCAATGCCAGATCCTTCACCCACTGAGTGAGGCCAGGGATCAAACCTGCATCCTCATGTATACTAGTCAGTTTTGTTTCCATTGCACCCCAATGGGAACCCCCCCCCAATGGGTAAATATTAAAGGTGGAGATACCTGGTGGCACAATGGGTTAAGGATCGGAGGTCATCACTGCTGTGGCTTGGGTTGCTGCTGTGGCTTGGGTTCCATCTCTGGCCCAAAACTTCCTCATGCCACCAGTGTGGCCAAAAAAAAAAGTTTTTAAAGCTATAGGAGAAAAAAAATAAAGTTACTGTATCTTCTCAGTGTTATTTATTCACCATACCAGTTACATATAGGACAATTCTTATCTGATGATGATAACTAAAAAGACATTTACAGATCTATATATAATATGGCCACATATATGGGGGCAGTGGGGGAGAAAGAGAGGAAGAATGAAATAGCAAAATGCGCCCAGCCTTTTTCGCTACCTTGGGAAGGTCTGTGTTAACCTTGGCCTGCAGGGTCCCCAGCCATCCTTGTGAGGCTAGAACACAATCAGCACAGATAAGGTAACATTGATTAAAGAAAGAAGGGACTTTTTGTTTTTTTTGTCTTTTTAGGGCCACACCCATGGTTCCCAGGCTAGGGTTCTAATCAGAGCTGTAGCCTCCAGCCTGTACCACAGCCACAGCAATGCAGGATCTGAGTCTCATCTGCAACCTACACCACAGCTCATGGCAACGCCAGATCCTTAACCCACTGAGCAAGGCCAGGGATCGAACCCGTGTCCTCAGGGATGCTAGTTGGGTTCCTTAATCACTGAGCCACGATGGGGAACTGCAGAAGGGACATTATTAAAGCAAAGGAATGAAGGAAGGAAGCCAGGTCTAATGCTTTGTCTGAGGGCCCCCAACTGTGGCAGCCACTCTCGGCTCTCTCCTCCCAGAGGTTTGCTTTTCTTTCCCAAGTGGCCAGCCTTCCATTAGTGATGTGTGTGCTTGTATTTGTGAACTACTTGAGGGTTGGACTCATATGCTGATAACAATAGTTGCTACTATTTATTGAGCACCTGCTAGGTACCAGGCAGGATGCTAGGGCTGTGCTGCTCACATGCTAACAGATAGCTGGGGAGTTTGGGAAAAGGCAGATTCTGATTCAGCAGTTGTGGGGTGGGTCGAGTCGCTGCATTTCTAAAAGCTGATGCCTATGTTGCTGGTCCTAGGAAATGCGTGGTCCTAGCGGAGTGTGAGGACTTTAGCTCATTTAGTTCTTACATCAGTCCTCACATCACAAGAGAGGTCGTGCTATTACACATTGCATTTTGCAATAAGAAAACCAAGGGACAGAGCCAGTGAGTGAGGGTCACAGACTCATTTGCAGCTGTAGCATTTGGACGCAGTGCTCATGTCGAGGTATGGGATCTTTCCCAAGTGCCACGTGCTCAGCTCTCCCAGGGGGCTCCCTGCAGAGACTTCTTTGCCCTGCTGGACCCTGGAAAGAAAAGGGAGAGGAAATTATTTGATCGCCTAAAAATAAACCACAGCTTTGGCTCTGGAGGGAAGTGAAGGTCTGTGAGGGATGACCCTCCACGCAGGAGAGTGCACTTTGCACTTCCTCTCCCAGAAGAGGGTGCCCAGTGCTCTCCTCAGGCAGGCCTGGGGCTCTCAGCTCCTGTTTGATCAGTGGGATGGCTCCTACATGGGGAAGGTAGGGTTTTCGGAGGGGAAGGAAACCAATAAACGACCTTTCTAGCACTCGCAGTCTCCTTAGTGTATCGTGGCAAACTTCCTGTGAGGCAGAAGCTCTCATCTCCACTTTATAGCTGGGACAATGGAGGGTTGGTGCTGGCTCTCAAACCTGGGTCTTCTAATATTTTTCAAACCCTGTGTGACACCACAATGAATTTTTGGGAGGGGGGGGGGCTCATGAAAGGAGAGCCCAGAATGGTGGGAAAAGACCCGAACATGCTCCTCTTTGAAGGAGGGCAACCCAGGGAGAAATGGACCAGGATTTGAGTCTTGCCACCTTAGGCACTGCATGGCTGTGAGATGGTCACTGGACCTCTCTGGGCCTCATGTTCTTCTGTATAAGGTGAGGGTAATAATTGTGTATGTGTGTGTGTGTGTGTAGCTGATCCTTATTGTTCACAGGTTCCGTATTTGCAAATTTGCCTACTTGCTAAAATTTATTTGTAACCCCTGTAGCAATACTCTTTGGTGGTCATTTGTGGACATGTGGAAAGTGATGAAAAATTTGAGGCACCCAAGGCAAACAATCCCACTGAGGTCAAACAAGGTTTCAGCTTAGACTGTAAACAAGTGACCTTTTAATGATCCATGTAGTCACACATTTCAGATCTTGTGCTTTTCGTTTGTGATTTCACTGTTTAAAATGAAACCACCATAGTGCTGCATGGCTGCATGTCACACATACATATAGGGCACATGTAGTGCCCATGCTGAAGTGCAGTGTAGTTGTTCTATGCGTCTTATAAGGAAATGCATTTTAGATAACTTTCATTCAGGCATGACTTATGGTGCTGTTGGCTATGAGTTCAGTGTTAATATTTCAATAATATATATTAAGATATTTTTATTTATTTTATTTAATTTATTTTTTGGGTCTTTTTAGGGCTGCACCTGCGGCATATGGAGGTTCCCAGGCTAGGGGTCTAATTGGAGCTGTAGCCGCTGGCCTTCACCAGAGCCATAGCAACATGGGATCTGAGCTGCTTCTGCGACCTACATCACAGCTCATGGCAATGCTGGATCCTTAACCCACTGGGCAAGGCCAGGGATCGAACCCACAGCCTCATGGTTCCTAGTCGGATTTGTTAACCACTGAGCCATGACGGGAACTCCAAGTAAGATGTTTTTAAATAGACATAAATATAAAACAAGGTTATATACGGATTGGTTGATAAAAATGTGTAACCAGAAGCTCACAGGAACCTAAACCTACATTTCCCCTAGGAGCAATGGTTTAACATTTACGAATTCAGTGTTCACTTTATAGAGCATAATTATTGCAAATAATGAGAATCAACTGTAGCTATCTCAAGGGCACACTGACTGTCCCTCCCTTTTTCTCCTAGTCTTACTCATGGATGTTTTTGGGAGGGGCCATTCTGGTGAGCCCATAGCCCGTGACCATGGTCAGAGGTGGCGAGGAAGAGCAGACGACAGAGTTAAGTGCACACATGTGAACACCTCCTATGAGACCTGGACCGTCCATACCACCCCCTTTAGACTCTGTCTATTATAAATGATGTGCCTCTATTTTCCATGTCTGAAAAGGGTGATGGTATGGTACGTACTTTATGGGTTGTCATGAGGATTAAACGAGTTAATATGCATAGTGTTTAGATCAGCCTGGTAAACAGGGCTGGACTAAGGTGAGGTTCCTAGAATGCAAAATTTATGGAGGCACTCAATCTGCGCTTGCTCACCTCTTTAAATTCTGTGCCCTAGATATCTTTCTCTGTTTACTCTTGTCCCAGCCCTGCTGGCAAGTGAGTATTGGCTACTGCCATTATTAACTGGAAGTGCCCTGGTCCTCCGTTCCCCTGTGTCTCTCTGAAAAGGTCCTGGGGCCACTTTCAGTTGGCCTGGCTCCCTTCGAGCCCCAGTCATCACCATGGGCATAGCATGCTTCCTTTCTGGGCCTTGTTCTTCCATCTGTCAAATGAAAATGACATCATCCTAGACACCCTTGACCGCATCCCCTGCCTCCGACAGTGGCCGTGAAGATCAAATGAGATAATGGGTGGGTACATTTTTGTAAAGTGTGGGACAAATGGGAGGTGTTATTGCTTGTTCAAATGCCCGCTTCTGGCTCTGTCATCCATCCAGCCATCTCAACTTGGCTTGGACCTGCTCATGGCTTCCATCTGCATCGCCCTCAGAGAAATGTGTTCCAGATGGCTGAGCCCTGTGGCAGGAAGTAAAACATTTTTTATTTACCCTAAAAACCATATTTGAAAGGGCTTTACTCCTGGCCTTTTCCAAATCTGGTATCCTAGGCTTGGGCTTGTACCTTTTGGTCTTTTAAGAGCCTGCCAAATTTTACAGGAAAGCAGAGATGAGACACTCACTGAAGACCTACTATGGGCCAGGCAATGTGTTCAGTGCTTTAGAGAAATCCTTTGTAATCCTTACAACTCTACCAGACAGAAGTGTCTTCACTTCAGTAGTGTGGAAATAGACACACAGAGAGATTAAGGAACTTTCTTGGGGTCACACAGTCAATGGTGGGGCTGGGATTTGAACTTGATTCTGTCTGAGTCCAAAAGGGAGGGACAGGGGAGGTGGTGGAGCCTGGTGGTTAATCCTGAGCTTGAGGGTCACGCAGGTTATATACCAGCTCCTTCCTTACTTATTGGGTAATATTGAGTACATTACTTTAAATTCTCTTAATCCTCAGTTTTGTCATTTGCAAAAACAGTGGTCAAAATAATATTTGTAAGGTTGTTGTAAGGTTTAATTAATTCACATACACCCAATGCTTATCCCAGTCCCTTGCAGAGAGTAAGGACCCACCAATGCTGGTTACTATTTCAGGGTGAAAGTGACTTAGTAAATGCTCCCTTAGTATGAGGGATGAATACATTTTGTGACAGGTACAAAAATGAATCCCTTGTAACCACTCCCAGCCCCTCTCCCTTGGGGCTGCTGCCACCCCCTCAGCTCCTTCCCTGTCGGAGCCTCTCTCAGCAGCTCTGGTTGAGCCCAAGAACTGATAGACATTCTTCATGCCCTCTTTTGACCTGAGAACATAATTTGGTGCTTAGAAAACATGGTTATCATCTTCACTACTTTGGCCTGGGTTGGCTTTGGGCTTTGGGGCAAGAGTGGGATGCCTTGGGGTGGGTTGAGTATGCGGTGGTGGTGGTGGTGGTGGTGGGTCTGGGAGAGCAGAGAGCCAGGCTGGGGCCACCAGGCCCTGAGCAGAGGCCCTGCTTACCTGGGGTGGGAAGGGGTGCGGGGGAGGATAATGGGGGTCAAAGCCTGAGTTCAGTGTTTCTTCCTTTGTGTGTGTGTCTGTGTGTGTGTGTGTGTGCGAGAGCGAGAGTGAGCAAGAGAGAGAGCGAGAGCGAGAGAGAGAAGGAATGTGAGCGGGAAGACTGAGGGGGCTTGCATAAGAGTTTGTACGTGTTGCAGGATAAGATGTGATTGAATGTTTTGGGCTGTGAGTATGAGAATATGTGAGTGAGGGAGTCAGTGTGTGTCTGTCCTGTGTGGGGAGGGACGAGCAGCTGTGCTGGTAGACGTGTCACCGTCAGCGGGGGTGTCTGTGCAGGATTTCTTTCATCTCCCCTCCGTGGGTCTGGCTGGGGAGCTCACGGTCCCAGCTGCTGGGATGTAGACCAGAACGGGCTGGGGGAGGGGAAGTCCTCTTTATATCTGACGGGAAGTCCTTTACGGGGAGACTGGGTAGTGACGGATGCCAGGAGCTGGGTGATGTGGCCTGACTGCGCTGCGCTGTTCCCACTTGGAAGACAGGAAGGGAAAACAGATGTGGTGTTTGCACAAGCGATACTGGGAGCCAAGTGGTTATGGGCTTATGGAACTGAGTGGCCATGGGCTTTCCAGGTTGGGAAGGCCCGGAGGGATGATCTTGAGTGGACCTTCCTCAGTGTAAGACGGGACCTGAGGTCCAGTGGGGGAAAGTCATTTGCCTCTGGTCACAAAGACTTGACCTTCACCCAGTAAGGTTCTCAGCAGCTTGGATTAGAAACAGAGGGAGAAAGCCACATAGCAGGAAAGGATGGAATGGCTGCATGAGTGGGAAGGATTGAGGTGGCCATGGATGCAATGGCTCAGTGCAGAGACATGACAGAATGTCCACTGTCCCCCATCTGGTGGGATGGGGGTGGGATGTTGAGTCAACTGGGCTCAGCACAGCAGGACTTACCCACTGGAGGCTGGAGTTGTGTGGGGGTCAGTGTCCAGCCCCCTACAGTGTCTAGGAGGAGCCAGAGAGATGCTTGTGGCAAGAAACAGAAGGCAGATAGGAAACTGAAGTGCCAATGGGGGGAATGTGGCAGAGGAAAGTCCATCTCGAGCTTTACCAGAGGGATGCTGGGCAACAAAACGCCCTCCAGAATAATCTGAAGGCTGGGGTTTGGATGGTGGGTGGCAGCGACTGATGACCCAATCCAGCTGCCTGCTCAGCCTGGCTGCCTTGTCCCTGAGACCCTCCCCAGACCCTCCAGAAGTCCTGGCTGTACTGGAAACACTCTCTCCCGTTTGAGCCCAGCCTGCTCCTCCTGGGTCCCCTCTTCTGTGTCTGAGCGCCTCATGCCCTATACCTCTGCCCACCTGGATCTGGTGTTCATTCAGGCCTGTGCACTTCTCCCCTTCACCTCCGCTGTCCTTATTGTTTGGGAAGGGCTTTCTGCGGAGGTCCTTCAGGTGGTGACTCTTTGGGGCCTTGAGGGAAGGAAGCTCGGTGGAGGCTGAGTTACAGATGTCTGGTGGTGCCTACTAGGCACCCCACCACCGAAGAGGGAGGCAGACTTGGGGGAGCGGTCCTTCAAGCAGCTCACCTGTGGGAGAGGCCCCGGGGGTGGTGGGTCTGAGGGGCCGTGTCCAGCATGGGGCAGGAGCTGAGGGAGGAAGATGAGTTCAGTGCCAGGAAGTGCAGTTGCGTTGGAGGCTGGGAGGGAGATGGCTGGGGGGGGGGTCAGATTAGGGGGAGAGAGTGGCTTGGGTGGCAAGCAGGCCAAGGTCAGCATGACGGAGGCCGAGAGAGCCAAGTGAGCTCTGAAAGGGCAGAGCAGGGTAACTGTGGTTCCAGGATATAAATGCGGGTCCTCCCGGATGGGTCCTTTGCCGTAGAAAGTGAAGGACATGAGTCTTATTTGCCGGTTATCTGTGAACATATCTCCAGCTCAGAGGAAATGTTCGGTTGGATCCTCTGAGGGGGCAGATGCCTGGACAAGGTTAGATATTTTGAGAGCTTAATGGGGGAAATGCTTGTGAAGGATAAAGTGGTGGAAGTGGCAGCAAGCAGGGCAAGCCTGCAGAAGTGAGGCAGGCCTGCTGCCTGGGAAAGCAGAGGGAAGTTAGGAGGGGTGGGCGGCCGGGAAGGTCTCAGACCTCGGCTCACTTTGAAGAAAGCTTGACCACCGGCTGCAGTCATTGGCTGTGTCTGGTAGGGTGGGCGGGCACTTGCACCCCCTCCCCTGGCTGCACTCAGTCATTGGCTGTGTCTGGTAGGGTGGGCGGGCACTTCTGCCCTGAGAAGCCTTACCTCAGCACCCAAGCGATGGTAGGTCCGTAGGGGCGGCAGTGGTGGTGGGAGCTTCCAGGAGACCCAGTGGTGCATTTCCACAGTTTCTAAATGGCCTAAAAGAGGCGGAGGTAGGTGGCTCGAGATCACTTCCAGGGCACATTGTCTTCACATTGCCTCTTCCAAATGCTCGCTGGGATTTAGAATGACTTAATCCAGTTCACCTGGCACAGGAATCTGTGGGAAGAGGGTGGGCGAACCCAGAACAGAGAAGAGTCTTGTGGTTGAAAAAGCCCTGGTCTCCCCGAGTGGAGACCTGCCTTCTCTGGTTCTGTCAGTAACTCTCTTTGCAACCAAAAGCAAGGCATCTCCTTGCTCATGTCTACAATCTCTGGGGTCATGTCTACATTTCTAGATTGGGGGTAATAATAATTTCCACCTCCTAGACATGCTGTGAGGCTGAAAGAGAATTGTGGCTGTGAAACTTTGCTTTTAGTGGAAAAGAACTCTACAGATATGTGGTATTATAAGAACATTATTAATAGGGGTAGGCTAGGGTTATTATGATGGGTAAGTCAGTTACGTCATGTGGCATGCTTAGCCAGGCACAAAGGCATAATAAAAATTAGCTGTCCCCCCCCACCCCGCATTTGGTCAAGAGGCAATTCTCTCCAGGGTTAATTCTTGAATGTGTTTACGCCTAAATGTTTTTTTCCCCAAGAAATCTGAATTCAGAGCTGCTTCACAGAGGCCACATGGACCTGGCTGAGCTTCCACTTTCTGTGCCAGCTTTGGCTGGGGTTTGGGAGGCTCTGTGGAGGGAGGCTGCAGTTTAATATTTAATGTTGTCTCTGGGGTCGGCACTGTTATTATCTCTGTTTATAGAACGCCTCAGAGAGGTGAAGTACCTTGCCCAAGGTCACAGAACAGGCCTCAGTCACAGCTCTGAGCTTTCTGGAGAAGAAGCTGTCAGGCTGAATACCCGCCTCGCAGGAGTGTGAAAAATGAGCCCAGTGTGTCAAGGGCCTGGTGGAGTGGGGCACGCGCAGGCTCGGCAAACAGTACTTAGCATTATTTCAGTCCAGGTTGGCTTTGGCTGTGGGCAGCTGCTCCTCAAAAGCTTCCTGATTCCTGTGTTGCCCATTCTTACCAGAGGTGCTGCTTTACCCATCCTTACGCAGAATCTGACCTCTCCAGCCAAATGCCACATTGCTCTGTTGGTGTGTTCCTGGGGTGGCTGCCTGGCAACGCTGCTTTTGGGGCCTCTTGCCTTCGGGGCCTCTTGCCTTCTGGGAGGGAAGTTCCAGGTGCTTGGGCTGCTGCCCAGGGGCCTCCAGGCTGTGTACAAGGGGAGGGAAATTGTAATAGTGCTGTGGCATGTTTTCTGGCCCCCAACATTTTTTTTTTTTAAAGCAAATTTTTCTATCAGTTGGCTCTCCCTTCTGCATTCATGTATTCATTCAACAAACTTATTGAACACATACAGTATCATCACCAACACTCACAACATTTATCAAGTGCTTATTATATTCTAGGAACCATGATGAGTGCGAGGGACACAAGACTAGAATAATCACTGTTGAGCTCTGGCCAAGGCACCAAGCCGAACTTTGCATCACGACACTTCCCATCTTTAAGCAGCCCTGTGAGGTAGGTGCTATGAATCCCCTTTGCGCGTCAAGTAAGCTGAGGTGCAGAAAAATGAAGTAACTTGCCTGAGGACACAGACTTAATAAGTGTTGGCACCAGATTCAGACTTTTTGGCTCCCAAACCCAGGCTCTAAACCACTACGCTATCTTCTAAGGGCTCGTGTTTCTTAAGAGTTGTATGTTTTAACCTTTAGCTGTGAAACAAAAGTTATCTTTTGAATCATTTAGGTCCAGATTCAATTGCAGATCCGGCATTTACTAGTTGTGTGACCTTGGATAAATTATTAAAAAAAAAAAAAAGCTTTAGCTATCAAGTACTGTAACTAGCACCCTTCTGAGTGCTGTATATAAGCCATGCCTTGGAGAGATTGTGAATTCAGTTCCAGACCATTGCAGTAAAGTGAATAGCACATCAAAGTGAGACAGGCATTTTTTTTGGTACCCTGGCACATAATAAAAGTTATGTTTATGCTGCACTGTGGGCTATTAGGTATGTAATAGCATTATTGATTAAAAATAATTTAAAAAGTATTTCTGGAGTTCCCATTGTGGTTCAACAGGTTAAGGACCCGGCATAGTCACTGTGAGGATACAGGTTTGATCCCTGGCCTTGCTCAATGGGTTAAGGATCCTGCATTGCCACAAGCCTCATTGTAGGTCACAGATGCAGCTCAGGTCTGGTGTTGCTATGGCTGTGGCACAGGCTGGCAGCTCCAATTTGACCCCTAGCCTGGGAACTTCCATGTGCCGCAGGTGCAGCTGTAAAAAGAAAAAAAAATTCTGTTTTACAGAGGAAGGAATTGAAGCTCAGAGAGGTTAAGTAACTTTCTCTAAGCATAGCAGTAAGGGGCCAGTCAGAAGATAGAAACCATACAGTAATTTGAATAGAGAAAGTTTACTATAAAGCATTGTAAACTAGTTATGGGGAACATTAACTACCAAGGGGTAAAGATGACACTAAAGTATGCAAGGATAGAGGATTTCAGGAGCAGTTTCTTCCTCTAGGGAGAAGGTAGGGTACCTGTGACATAATAAACATATATATATATTTCTCTGCCCTGAATCCTGACGCAGAGTTCCTAGAGCCCTGTAGTTTCCTGAGTGATGGCGGAGATAGGAACGCCTTACACAGAGCTCCTAAATCTCTAGAATTTTCTGGGTGATAGGAGTGGGAGTGTCTTGTTCTAATGATGCAACTCTTGGGGGAACCCCTTCATGGAGCCTGGTCACCTGAAAGTCCAAGAGTGATTAAGAAACTTGCAACTTGCAGCACCACCTTCCATCCTCTGGGGAGAGGAGAGGGGCTGGAGATGGAGTTAATAATCCATCATGCCTATGGGATGAAGTTTCCATAAAAAACCACCCTGCACTATGGGGTTGGGAGAAAATCCAGGTTGGTGAACATATCCACATGCTAAGAGGGTGGCTTATGGGGAACCCAACTCTGTGGGGTCAGAAGTGCCTGCACTTAGAACCCTTCCAGATTTCACCCTCTGTACCTCTTTATCTGGCTGTTCATCTGTATCCTTAATGGAATCTTTTCTAATAGACGGGTAAGTGTAAGTGTTTCCCTGGATTCTGTGAGCCAGTCCAGCACAAGACTAACCCTGAGTAGGCTTGTGGGAACCCCCCATTGATAGCCAGCTGGTCAGAAGTATAGGTGAGCACCTGGGACGTGTGCCTGGCATCTGAAGTCACAAGGCAGTCTTGTGTCACTGTGCCCTTAACCTGTGGGTCTGTAGTAACGTGAGGTGGTTAATGTCACCTGATTAATGTCACCTGGTTAATGTCAATTGAATTGAATTGTTGGACACCCAGCTAGTATCTGAGCCTTGGAGAACTGGTTGGTGTGCCTCCTGCCCCACATTGGGTGTCAGAAGTGCTGTGAGCAGAGGAAAACATGGGGATTTTCTTCCTTCCTTCCTCCCTCCCTCTCTCTCCCTCCCTTTCTTCCTTCCTTCTGTCTGTCTTTAGGGCCACACCAGTGGCATGTGAAAGTTCCCAGGCTAAGGGTCAAATTGGAGCTGTAGCCGCCGGCCTACACCACAGCCATAGTGCCACCCCATCTGAGCTGCATGTGCGACCTACACCACAGCTCACTGCAACACGGGATCCTTAACCCACTGAGCAAGGGCAGGGATCAAAGTCCTCATGGATACTAGTCAGATATGTTTCCATTGAGCCCTGACGGGAACTCTGGGAATTTTCTTTTAGCATGCCAGGAAGGAACAAATTTGGAAGCAGACCCTTGCTCCCTAGGCTGAGAGTCAGCCCTCATCGGAGAGGGTATGACTTAGTTCCCTACATGGTGGCAGGTTTGCTGAGGTGTCACAAGTGGGAAACCAGTCCCTGGGGTGCCCACAAAACTCTCCTGGGACCTGTTTTCTGGGGTGTGACTGAGGTCCCCTGGGGGGCCGCTTGTGAGAGCACCACTGACAACTGCAGGGGAGTTGCCTTCTGGGTGCTGGGAAAACTTGCTGAGGTTTGAGCATTGTTGAGATGGGGTGACCTTTACATGCTGGTGGCTATTTACCACAGAAGCGGGAAGAAAGAAACCATAAAGAAGCAGAAAGACAAGACTTCCTCCTATGGCGCCCTCTAGTGCCCTCTGCTGGCAAAGTGTCACAGCGTCACATTACGTCAGCCAGCAGAGGAGAAAGGTTCACAGGGTCCAGCTTCATTCAGCATCACAAAGCAGGGCAGTACATGCGAGTACGGATCTGAGGGGCGATACATTGATAATTGGTAAGCCCAGATTCCTTTAATTATAACACTGACCTTTTCTGACCTTCGGGTTTCCCATCTCGAAACGGGCCACAACGGTACTTGTCTCACAGGGTTGCTGTGTGTATTAACTAAGACAAGGTAGGAATTCTCCTTGTGGCTCAGTGGGTTCAGGACATTGTCTTTGTGAGGAGGTGGGTTCCATCCCTGGCCTCGCTCAGTGGGTTAAGGATCCGGCACTGCTGTGAGCTGTGGGGTAGGTCGCAGATGCAGTTTGGATCCAGTGTTGCCATGGCTGTGGCGTAGGCTGCAGCTTCAGCTCTGATTCGACCCCTAACCTGGGAACTTCGGTCATACAAAGAAAAGAAAAAGTAAAATGAAGTACATATGGGTCTGGGATGTTATAGAGTTTCAGTGAGAGTTAGTGCCTGGTGGCGTGTTTTCTTACAGAACTGCGGGATCTCGCCACTGTAAGAGACGTAAGGCTTTGTCAAGTCCACTTGTCTGATTTCAAAGATGAGGTCCAGAGAAAGTGATTTGTCTCAAGTCTCAACACCTATCAAGGGCAGAACAATAATTAGTTCCTGAGGCTCCTGACACCTACCTTATTTCTCTTCTTATTCAACTCTGCTACCTCCTATTTGATATATTAATTGAGGGCTGAAGCGGGAGTGAGGTAGTCCCATATGAAATTATTTCACATTGGCTGGCCTTGTCTCAAATTGGCACTATCAGAGAACATTTTTTGTTTATATGGAGAAAAGGTTATTTGACCAATTCAAGTTTTCCCTTAGAAATCAAGTTACCACTTAGATTTCATTAATGAATTGGCAACATGTAACAAATCAAACTCCTTAGTATCATTAACTTTTTGACAAGGAACGAGCGTAGAAATAAAATTCCATTGACATGAAAGTGTCCTCTTGGATGCCTCCTTTCCATGCACGATTTCCTCCTGTTGCTGCTCGGGGATCTGGTAACAATATTCCAGCCTGAGTCATCTGGGTGGGCCAGCTCTTTCTCAGGTCTTCTGGGAGTTTCATTTGTGGGGTTTTCCTCTTGTCCACGTGTTCTCTTTGGGGGATCGTACCCATAAGCCTGGGTTTCAGTCTGTCCTCCAAACTCATAACTCCCCAACCCTTGTCTTCAGGCCATACCTCTCTGACCACCTTCAGCCCTGTCTTTCGAATGCCTTCTGGGCATGTCCACATGCACATCCACAGACACTTCCCGCGGCCCCTCCTGCAGCGCACTCACCGTCTCCTTCTGGATCCGCTGCTCCTGCTGGGCAGTCTCCTGGAGGGGCAACTCCACCCGCCAAATGCTCAAGGCAGGCCAACCTGCCTGAATCTCACTCCCCAGCACGTTCCGAATGAGTATCCCAACTCCCTAACAAAGACTTCAGTCCCTGCCTGAGCTGGTCTCTGCTGACCCTTCTCACTCATATTGTCCCACCTTTACTTGTAACACTGCCCTTTGTTCATTTCCTCACATCTTCCAGGGCATCAGAGCCTTTCTTGCCCTGCTGCCTTTGTACAAGTGGTCCTCTGTCTGATGTCCTCATCCCCAGGTCCTCAGAGCCCAGAGCTCAGCAGGGGCTGGACTCAGTGGAGTTGGCTATTGTTCTCTGACCTTATAAAAGATGTCCTCATGTTTGAAATTAGTCACTTAAAATGAGTGAATTTAAAAT
Source organism: Phacochoerus africanus (assembly GCF_016906955.1). NCBI lineage: Eukaryota > Metazoa > Chordata > Mammalia > Artiodactyla > Suidae > Phacochoerus > Phacochoerus africanus. The sequence goes on along the minus strand of NC_062551.1, from coordinate 156,627,710 downwards.
AGGGCAGTGGTTTCATAGGGACTAGTAAAAAAATGACAAATATTTGCTTGGAAATGATTTTGAAAATGAACAAAAAATGATCATGTTTGTTTTGTCTTATGTTTAACAAAATTTAGGTTGCGTTGCAATTACATGCGAGTGGCTTACAGTGAACCAAGACCGAACCAGATGTTGTTCCTTTGATACAATTTTCCTAATAATGCATGCTAGCACAAAATGTATTCTTTGCCTTTGACTTTTGCAGCATGATCAAAAGGAGGTTAATTTGTGTGAACATGATAGAAGTCATTAGTTTTTCTCAAGCTTCATTTATATTGGAAATGCTCCCCTTCAAAGCACCTATCGTGTCATCAATGCCTCTCAATTTTTTTGTGTTCCATGGCTAACTGGTCTACTTGCCACATTATCATTTATTACTGACACTGCTTGTGATTCCTGCAGTTCTTTAGAATCACTTTCATTGACTTCGTAACATCCACATCCCATGTCTTTTGTAAATTGCAGTATTGCTCTGCTGGCCATTTACGTTGTATATTTCTTATTTTATTAGATGTGGCACATCTGATCATGAAAGAGAGGCCTTTTGCCCATCACATTCTCTTCTTTGTAGGTCATAATATTTAATGTCAAACAGTGTGTGTGTGTGTGTGTATGTGCACACGCTGCTCTTTGAATGAGGGTTAGTTTTATAGATGGGGAAACATTGGTGAATGTTTCCTTCAGTCTTTGCCTCCCAACCTGACATCATAATTGTGGGTTCTGATAATGACTGCTCAGGTATTGAAGACATGTTTCAGGTGTCAAAGTCTATTTCTCAGAGCTTATACCTTCCCCATGTTTACTGCCCAACATTTCTTTTTTTTAATAATTTCAAAATTATATTTAAAAATTTTTAATTATGTTTTAAATTATTATTATTTTTAATAGTTATTTCCCCAATACAATTTTTTATACTGTACAGCATGGTGACCCAGTTATACATACATGTACACATTCTATTTTTGCACATTATAGTGCTTCATTGTAAGTGGCTAGACATAGTTCCCAGTGCTACACAGCAGGATCTCATTGCTAATCCATTCCAAAGGCAATAGTTTGTATCCATTAACCCCAAGCTCCCCAACCACCCCCACTCCCTCCCCTTCCCCCTTGGCAACCACAAGTCTATTCTCCAAGTCCATGAGTTTCTTTTCTGTGGAAAGGTTCATTTGTGCCATATATTAGATTCCAGTTATAAGTGATATCATATGGTATTTGTCTTTCTCTCCTGACTTACTTCACTCAGTATGAGAGTCTCTAGTTCCATCCATGTTGCTGCAAATGACATTATTTTGTTCTTTTTTATGGCTGAGTAGTATTCCATTGTGTATATATACCACATCTTCCGAATCCAATCATCTGTTGATGGACATTGGAGTTGTTTGCATGTCTTGGCTATTGTGAATAGTGCTGCAATGAACATGTGGGTGCATGTGTCTTTTTTTAAGGAAAGTCTTGTCTGGATGTATGCCCAAGAGTGGGGTTGCTGGGTCATATGGTTTACTGCCCAACATTTCTTATACTTGCAAACAGGGGTCCCTAATGGACCCTCTTTATCTCCTGAATCTAATAAATGTCCCTTGTGCTAAAGATTGGCCAAGAATTCGGAAGTTGTGGTATATATACACAATGGAATACTACTCAGCCATAAAAAAGAATGACATAATGCCATTTGCAGCAACATGGATGGAACTAGAGAATCTCATACTGAGTGAAATGAGCCAGAAAGACAAAGACAAATACCATATGATATCACTTATAACTGGAATCTAATATCCAGCACAAATGAACATCTCCTCAGAAAAGAAAATCATGGACTTGGAGAAGAGACTTGTGGCTGCCTGATGGGAGGGGGAGGGAGTGGGAGGGATCGGGAGCTTGGGCTTATCAGACACAACTTAGAATAAATTTACAAGGAGATCCTGCTGAGTAGCATTGAGAACTTTGTCTAGATACTCATGTTGCAACAGAACAAAGGGTGGGGAAAAAAATGTAATTGTAATGTATACATGTAAGGATAACTTGATCCCCTTGCCGTACAGTGGGAAAATAAAAAAAAAAAATTAAAAAACAAACAAACAAACAAACAAAAGATTGGCCAAGAGCCTTTTGATTTTTGCAAGAGCACCCTGGTCTCCCAGTAGCACCCAAGTCTTCCTGTCTGGGGCATGGTTTTGTGGGACAAAGAATATGTTGTCTCTTCTGTTCCTTTCCACCTTCCAGGCCATACTTTATACACAGCTATAGAATATTGGAATTGGGATGGGCAATGTATTATGCTCCAATCAAAATTTATTAGGGCTCTACTCTGAAATTTTTTACGTGTTGTGACATTTGACTCTCACAGCTTTCCTGTGAGATTGCTGGGTATTTTTGGCTTCATTTTAGTGATGGAGTTCAAAGAAAGTGATTTGTTTCAGGTGCCCCAGCTGTGAAGTGGAGCTGGGCTAAGGACTGTGGTGTCTGACTCTTAACTCCACGCTCTTCCCCTTGGTTTACAGATGAGAAAACTGAGGCCTGGAGATGGGAAGGGACCTCCGAGACACATCAGCAGGTCAGTGGTAGGAACCACACTAGACCCTAAGCGTTCCTATTCCCTGTCCATTTACCTTTCGGCTCAGACTTGCTATTGTTCAGCTATTGTTTTAGGAAAGGAAAACAAATTTCATGTGAAAGGATTTAAAAACTTTCAGACTCTTCCTTAGTTGCACAACCAAAAGTTCGATTTTATTTACAAGTGTTATTTTTTAAGGCTTTTAAGACTTCCAGTGATACATTTATTTCATTACTGAATTGGCACTGTGCAGTTACTCCAAATTCATCTGATTCATCAAACTTTCAACACTCTTTGACACAGGGACTGTATTGTACTGAGATTTCATTGTCCTGAAACAGCCAGAAATGTTGATATGTGATCAAAGAGAAGTATCTGTTCAGAAGCCAGGTTTTCTGATTCTAATTCCAGTGCCCTGGCTCATAGGCTGTATTAGACAATGTTATATATTTTTTTTAACTGATTAACGTGATAGCTGTAATTAGCCAGCACATTTAACTTTGTCCTGCGTGTATTAACCCATCTAATCCTGAGAACAGTCCCACGAGGTAGATATTGTTATCATTCCTATTTTACAGAGATATTCACCAGGGATATATTGGTAATAGTAAACACTTACATTGTCCAATTTTTGTAAAGGTTTATTTTCTACTTTTAACCCTTGAATTGTCAACTCCCCATGGGGTCCCCTCATGTCCCAAGACATTTGTATACTACAGGTCAGCAATGCATGAGGCCTCTGTTAAGATGCTTTGAGAGCAATTAATTGAACACCTTAAGAAGCAGGCAGTTCCCCATTTGCAGTAACCTCTAGGATGGACCTAGAGGTTATCATACTAAGTGAAGTCAGTCAGACAGTGAAAGACAAACATCATATATCACTTATATGTGGAATCTAAAAAAGAGATACAAATGAACTTATTTATGAAACAGAAATAGATCCACAGACATAGGAAACAAACTTACGGTAACCAAAAGGAAGAAGGGAGGGGGCTATAAACTGGGAATTTGGGAGCAACAGATATGCACTACTATATATAAAATAGATAAAAAACAAAGACTTACTGTATAGCACAGGGAGCTCTATTCAGTATCTTGTAATAATTTATAATGGAAAAGAATCTGAAAAAGACTATATATATACATATATGTATATAAAACTGAATCATTTTGCTGTACACTTGAAACATTGTACATCAACTATACTTCAGTAAACAAAAGATGTTGGCAGTTCCAGGCTGGTTTAGGGACCAAAACCCAAAACCAAACCAAACCAAAATGCCAAAACCAAGCCAGCCTCTTTCCACCTTTCTGCTCCTCTTCCCTCAGAACATTGACTTTTGTTTTCAGGCTCATTGCCTTATGACTTAAGTTGAGTTACCTCAGCTTCAGTCCTCACATGACTATTTTCAAAGGTAGGAAGCAAGGATGGCCCAGAGATGTGAGCGTATCATCTCTCTCTCAGTAAGTTTCTCCATGTAGATCTCCAAATGGAACAAGTCACAAGCAGTGTATAGATGTCAGCATGAAAAGGTGAGAAGGAAATGCCTGTCCCGTATTCGAGTAACAGTTTCCATCACATATGATACATCGCTAGTGGATATTTATCTTTTAATCTAGGCTTCAGGGGCTAATCTGAGACATTCCATTTATTTAATTCTTGGAACAGGGTGGGGAAGTTGTTGAGTCCCAGGATGGAATTTTAGGAGCTAAATGTGGTTACTTTGAACTTTGAGATATCATAATTCTACAATCAGGCAATGCCTGGTATGTCAGGGTGCCTTCTGATGTGTGGAACAGCCACCTTTCCTGTGAAGGTTTGTAAGAGTTGAATACCACCTCTGGTCTGTGTCCGGTAGTTTCTTTCAGCTGGAGAGTAAAGGTAGAAGAAAGGGGCCACATTCATTAAAGTAAATAAAATGATATTCATTTCATGCAATGAGATCAGCAATGGGATGCTCAGGACCAAAGAAGGAAGAACAGGTGTGTAAAGAGGGTCATTTTTTGTTTTTGTTGTTTTTAATAGCCTCCCCTTTGCTGACAGTAAGTTTATTATTTATTTATTTATTTATTTTGGTCTTCTTGTCTTCTTAGGCCTGCACCCGCAGCATATGGAGGTTCCCAGGCTAGCGGTTGAATCGGAGCTGTAGCTGCCAGCCTACACCACAGCCACAGCAATGCAGGATCTGAGCCACGCCTGCAACCTACACTACAGCTCATGGCAACACCAGATCCTTAACCCACTGAGAGAGGCCAGGGATTAAACCTGCATCCTCATGGATGCTAGTCGGATTCACTAACTGCTGAGCCACAAAGGGAACTCCCCCCCCCCCTTTTTTTTTAATTCAAGTTGTCCTGGAAGGGAAGAAGTTTTTCTAAATCTGTAAGTTCAGCTGCTGCGTTTGTGGGGGAGCCTTTTATTTTTCTTTTTATGGCCGCACCTGTGGCATATGGAAGTTCGTGGGCTAGGAGTTGAATTGGAGCTGCACCGACTGGCCTATGCCACAGCCACAGCAAAGCCACATCTGTGACCTCTGCTACAGGTTGTGGCAACGCCAGGTCATTAACACAGTGAGTGAGGCCAGGGATCGAACCTACGTTCTCACGGACACTATGTTGGATTCTTAACCCCCTGAGCCACACCAGGAACATTATCCTTGAGGGAGGGCTGGCTGGGGGTCATCTCCGGGAACTTGACCCTTCTTTCATGGGAAAACATCCCCCACGTTGTTGGCCTCTTCTGGGAGCCTTCATGGAGGCAGAGCTCTCTCCATGGATTCATCCTCAGAAACCACAAAGCAGATGTTTGTTTTAAGGAGGTAAATCTTTCTCCTGTCCTCTTTTCAAAGATCATCAGAAAGGACTATAAGATCTTGCCTTCCTGATTTAGAGGCCAGTTTGCTGCTGGGCCCTAGGCTAGCATGCCCATTGCTACCCCTGTCTGCTTCTCTGGTGGGCAAAGTTGTTGTCTCTGGTGGGGTGGGGAGAAGGGTCCCTTCTGCCCCTCTAGAGCTTAACACTCGCTCTTCATGGTGGAGACAGCAAAGTGTGTCATGCTTTCCAGGAACAGCCACCTTCTCATGCCTGGCATTGAACCAGGTATGGCAATGAGAGCAGAAGGACCCCTGACTGGGGTCTGGCTGGCACGCCTGCACAGAGCGCCTACCCTGTGCTGAGTGCCATTCTGGTGGTCAGCCTGGTGAAGTGTCAGGCTTCCCACCTCCACGCCTAGGGCCCTTTGTTCATGTGCAAAGAAGTAAGGTGGTTAACACAGAGCATTTCTGACATGCAAGACCTTGTGGTACTGTTCCATTTTGTTGGTGCAGAAACGGAAGATCACATGTGCCCTTCATTCATGTTACACTTCCTACAAATTGTATCTGCTTTTGTTTTGGACTGAATGCTTATTTCCCCCAAATTCATATATTGAAATCTAATCCCCAGTGTAACAGTATTTGGAGGTGTGGCTTTGGGGAAGCAATCAGGTTGTAATGTCAGGACCTTCATGAATGGGGATTAGTGCCTTCAAAAAGAGATCCCAGAGAGATCCCTCACCCCTTCCACTGCATAAGGACTCATCAAAAAGCCTAACATGAACCAAGAAATGGGACCTTCCCAGACATCAGATCTGCCGGCACCTTGACCTTGGACATCCCAGCTTCTGGAATTGTGAGAAGTAAATTTCTGATGTTTGTGAGTGACTCGCTCTATGGCATTTTGTTGCAGTAGAGGCTGAATGGACTAAGAGGGCTTCCCAGCATGTGAGATGGTCTGGCTGCGCTGACCAGGGGCCCTTTGCGGTGTGGGCTCCTTGAAGTTGCTGTCTTGAGTTCTGCTCTGTCACCACCGATGGGGTCCTGCGTGACCATTCTCGTTGCCTGCTCCCGACTTTACTGTGTTGGTTAGGGTGATGCTTTCTCCTGTGATGAAGACAACAACTCCCTCCAAATCCATTTCTTTCTAACTATTTCTCGCCTAATAGTTGAAGGGGGGTGTGCCTCGTTGGTAGGTGGCTTTCCATCAAGTGGTGCCTCAGGGCCAAGTCCCATTCCCTCTTGTGGATCTGTCAGCCTCTGAGGCCATGGAGTCCTCTGTATTCAGCCAGAAGATGGACAAAATAGAGGGTGGAGCGGACACACCTGCCTCTCACCTGCTTCTGCTTGGTGATGGCGTGGATCAGGTGTACTCCTCTTGCATAGTGCACACTAGTCCCGCCCCCCACTCACCTCTCACCGGGGGACCCGGCATCATAGTCTCTGGCTGGGCACCTGCTTCCCATGACAATGTGATACTGTGGAAGGACAGGCATGGATTTGGGGTGGAGAGTAACCCCCACCCCAGGTCTCTTTCCAGCCCTAATAGCAAGCATGTAAAAGACTCCATGTCAAGTACCCTTTAGGGTTCAGGGCTTGTTATGCACATCACATTATTAAATGTGATAAAGGAGGCGCAAAACATGTGAGCACACACTCCCCCATTGTACACAATAGATTGAAACAAATGGAGATGCTGTTTTTCTGTTTTTAAATTTTTTATGTTATAGTTGATTTACATTGTTCTGTCAATTTCTGCTGTAGAGCAAAGAGACCCAGTCATAGATCTATAGACACTCTCTTGAGATGCTGTTTTATAGATTAAAAAAAAGCCAAATGTTGGCACTTTCATATAATTCAACAGAAAATACTGAGGAAGTGCTTCCAAAAGAGTTTTTCTCAGAACTCCAGCTCTTTTTTTTTTTTTTTTTCCCTGTCTTTTTGCCATTTCTTGGGCCGCTCCCTCGGCATATGGAGGTTCCCAGGCTGGGGGTCTAATCGGAGCTGTAGACACTGGCCTACGCCAGAGCCACAGCAACGTGGGATTCGAGCCACGTCTGCAACCTACACCACAGCTCACAGCAACATCGGATCCTTAACCCACTGAGCAAGGCCAGGGATCGAACCCGCAACCTCATGGTTCCTAGTCGGATTCCTTAACCACTGAGCCACGACAGGAACTCCTCAGAACTCCAGCTCTTAACTTTGGGAAAATACTGCATACTCTGCTGGGGAGTCAAATACACTTTAGCCAATTAAAAGCTTTGAAAAATCCTATATTTAAGGAAATCCTGCATTGTTTGGCCTCTTTAATCAGTGATTTCTTAAGTCACTCTTGTTTAATCAGTGACTTCCAGGCTAATTTGTGCACAAAATTCATTTTTCCCAAATGCCTCTTCGGCCTTGGAGAATTAGCTTTTTACATTCTGCACTTTGGGAAACTGCATAGAATGCATGAAGGAATCCATTCGTGAATCCTTTTATATAGCATAAAAAGGTTTTTTTTTTTTTTTTTTTTTTTCCCTACAAATATCCGTATTGAACCGAGAGGTGGAAATGAAAAACGTTTGTTGAGTGAGTGAATGACTGTGAGCATTTCACATTTCCCTGAGCCTTAGGTTTTCACCTGCAAAATTCAGATGACTAGTTAAATGAGAAGACCCACGTAGAGAACATAGGAAGGGGTGTCTAGGTGCTCGCTTCTTCCCATTAGCATCCCTGAGATTGACGAAGGCAGCCCCTTGCCATGCAGAGGACACCTCGTTTCAGCAGCCACATGTGGGGCTGCTTTGGTCCCGACGTGCAAACATGTTTAAGCCCAGCTTCTTGAGAGCTTGCGTGGATATTAGAGTCTGGCTGAGTTATTTTTGTGTGTTCAAGAGAGAAGAAAATAAAGAACAACATCCTTGTGTTGACACGAAGTGATTCTGGGTTGGAGATTGTGGGGGGGATGGGGGGTGTTGAGTAAACGACCAAGTTAAAAAGTCCACATGGAACCACTTTTCCATGGTCTAATCTGGGAACCGTAACGCTCTGAGCTTGGAAGAGAGTTATGGCTCAGCGCAGGACTGATGCACTAGGGCCAATGTGGCCTCTGGCAGGGCCTTGGACACATCTGTCCTCCCCCTATCCTGACCTCCCTTTGGCAGCCTCATCTCAAGGCCTGGCAGAACCCCCAGAACGGATCTTTCTCCTGGCCCCCAGCAAGGCTCTTCACTGACTTCCAAACATGTGTGACTAGTTTGGCCATCTGAGCCCAAGGCCCCTCAGCAAGGGGGTGGGGGCCTTGCTGGGGTGGGTCTTCCTCCACCTTGCACACTTGTCATGGCTTCCAGCTGAGTCACGTACCTGGTCCTCCTGCAGGACCCCTTCCCCAGGGCTCTTCCAACACTGAGAGGAGGTGGGTGAGGATCCATCCTTATTTGAGACCGAATGCTGTGCCTGTTTTCCAGGTTGGGAGGGGCTGGTGCTCTGCCTAGGGCCTCCCGCCCACAGCCACTTGTGAGTTATGTAACCTTGGACAGATATTCTGTTTGCCTTGAACCTCAGCTTCTTCATCTGTATAATGGGGATGGTTATTGTTGTTTCATACCAATCAGCTACCACACACTTATTGAGGGCATTATTCTGCATGCCATGTGCTGGAGACATGAAGATAAACTACAACTAGTCCCTGCCTCAAAGTAGGTGATACTTCTAGATGAGAAAGAACATGAAAGTAAGAGCCAAGCCCCAGGCAGGGCATCCAGAACACGGTGAGGTGGAAATAACTGAGACTTGAAGTTCAGACATACATGGCTTGAATTCCAGTTCTGATAGAAGTTGCTGTGTGGCCTTGGACAAGACATGGTTTCTGGTCCGAAGCTCCCTCACCTGTATGATGGGGAGGTTTGACTAGATTATCTTTTTTTTTTTTTTTTTTCCCCTCTGACATTCTATGATTGTATAAAATTATCAACCTGGAAATCAAAAAGAGAAAATCATTGATATTTGGTCACTTGATGTCATGTGTCAGCACCCAGTAGGTGCTGTGGCACCCATAATTCTCTCTTGGAAATTCTACACTGAAGACATTTTGGGGAGTCCTTTGCACTCTTGAGAAGAAAGCCTTTAGTGGCTTTGCACGTAGTGGCTGAGTGACTTCAAACAAATCACTCAGTGTCTCTGAACCTCCATTGCCTGTCATAAAATTGTGGACTTTTCTTCGTTGTAAGAATTAGAGATGGCCTGGGTGAAGTGCTGGGCACGGTAGACCCTCACCGTGTGGTCCTCCGGTCCAGCAGACTGGGTCCCTGACCCAGTGGTCTCTGCAGGGTCTCTCCAGATCCTCTGTGTTTGTTGAATAAATGAATAGGTTTCACGGTTATGCTTTGTGACGTAGGCCCCATATGAGCATGTTTTCCTCTTTTGTAGGTGGCGTATAACAGGGAAATGGAAAGAACTTTAGACTCAGATGCAGGCCTGAGATATGGGTTGTGTAGGGTGGATCCCACACATGAACTCTTAAGTCCTTGGGCAAGTTGTGGTCCATCTTAGAACCTCAGCACCCCAGTTACCTCTGATGCAAATTGTCCTGCCTGTCTTTTTGGGTTCCAAGGTGCTCCAGAGAATCTGCGGCTGTGGAACGGCTCTTGTAAACTCTGAAATGCTATCCCATGTAGGGTTGCTGTTGCCAGCAGTGGTTTGCAGAGGGCCATGAAGCTGCTGACATCTGCCATTTGGCATTGGCTTGGAGGAAGGTCAGATGGTCCAGGGCTCAGGCGTGCAAACTGCTGGGATTTCACAGGCTGGAAACATCATCAGGAGATGCAAGTTGACCTCCCTTTGTCCCCAGGGGCACAATGTGCTTGGCTCACTGTCTTCATGGACGTTGGTAAAGCATTTATGCAGCACAAACAAGGCTTCCAGAGCATCCTAAAGCAATGCTAACTTTTGTACAGGGCTTCACAGTTTGCATATCATCTTTATAGCTATGTCATTTGGATTTCACAAAGGAAGGATTGATTAATACACCCATTTTACAGATGGGGAAACAGGCCCAGAGACCCATTTGTTGAGCTTTTATCATGTGCCAGACATTGTACTAGGTGTTCTGTTTGTTTCCTTTTTTTTTTTTTGTCTTTTTATGGCCACACCTGTGGCATATGGACGTTCCCAAGCTAGGGGTCGAATTGGAGCTCCAGCTGCCAGCCTACACCATAGCCACAGCCACAGCAATGCTAGATCCGAGCCTCTTCTGTGACCTACACCACAGCTCATGGCAGTACTGAATTCTTAACCCACTGAGTGAGGCCAGGGATCAATCCTGCATCCTCATGGTTGCTATTCGGATTTCTTACTGCTGAGCCACGGCAGGAACTCCTTCCTCTTTAATCTTTATGAAGGATTTGGAGATGTAGAAACTGAGGCTTAGGAATATCAGGTAATTTGTTCAAGGTCACACTGTGTATAAGATAGGGTAAGAGTTAAGATGCTCTAACAGAGACCTCAAAATACCATCGCTAAAACCAGATCCAAGTGGGCTGCTCTCTCATGTAACAGTTTAGAGGCACGTGCGTGCAGCGGCCACACATAACTCTGCCCTGTGAGCTACCTGTGTTCCTTCTCGTTTTGTCATTAGATACTCTGTTCGCCTTGAACCTCGGTTTCTTCATCTATATAATGGGACCACACATAACTCTGCCCTGTGAGCTACCTGTGTTCCTTCTCGTTTTGTCATTAGAGTGTTGTCTTGTCCACTTGGTTGAAGCTGCTTGGCCACCACCATGTATGTGTTCCAGTCCATGGGAAAGTGAGAAAGTGAAGGGTGGGAAGTTTCCATTTACAATGTCTTGGCGAGAATATAGCCACACCAGGCTACAAAGGAGCCTGGGAAATGTAGCCACAAGCCAGGTGGCCATTTGCCCATCCCAAACTCAGAGAGGGGAGGTGTTCTGCCAATGCCTATCTGGCCATCTCTGCTAATACACAGTGAGTGGTGGAGCTGGGTTTTGAACATAGGTCTTTATGCTCTTTCCATCCCTCCACACGCGTTGGGGAAGAGGGCAGATTGCTTCCCTGACTTCCGCATCTCTCTAGTATCCCAACATCCTGGTCCATATTGTCACCTGTTACTATTAGTATAAATAAAGTATAACCAGGCATTTACCATGTGCCAAACACAAAGTGCCTTTCATGCACTGCTTCAGTTAGTCTTCAATGAGAGTAGAAGTCTTTGTGTAGGGATCTCTAAAGGTCCAGCTGATCTGAAATGCTCAGTGACCCTGGGCGTAGGGATGTGTAGTCTGGCTTCTCAGCTCCTCCCTGCAGTTGTCATTGTTTAAGAGCTTGGGGTCTGTATAGGTCTTTCAAAGTTAGGGCACTTTCAGATGATGGACTGTTATCCAGCCAGCACAAACACAAGGAAGATATTTATATACTGATAGGGAAGGACTGCCTGGCAATATTGGTAAGTGGAAAAAGAAAGGGGCAGAACACTGCCTGCAGCATGCTACAGATGAGTAAGCATAGCCCAAAGACTTCTTCTTCTTCTTCTTTTTTTTTTTTTTTTGGTCTTTCTGTCTTTTCTAGGGCCGCACCCGCGGCATGTGGAGGTTCCCAGGCTAGGAGTCTAACTGGAGCGGTACCGCCAGCCTATGCCAGAGCCACAGCAATGCGGGATCCGAGCCGCATCTGTGACCTACACCACAGCTCACGGCAACACCGGATCCTTAACCCACTGAGCGAGGCCAGGGATTGAACCCATAACCTCATGGTTTGGTAAACAGGTGATTACAGGCATCACCTCCCAGAGAATGAGAGGCTGGGAGACCAGGAGCCAGAGGGACACTTATTCATTTTGTACACATCTTTGTATTTTGAATTTGGTACCGTGTGAATGTATGTCCCATTTTTTTCTAAAGTAAGAACAAAAAGAGAAAGCTGACCTTGGGGTATGGAGCTTGCTAGAGGACCCTGGTTGATGACCCTCAACCCCTTTAGAATGCCCATTTCCTGATCTGTGAAATGGGGAATAAAGATCATGGTGCACGGTATACAGTAGGGTCCTACTGTATAGCGCAGGGAACTATATTTGATATCCCGTGATAAACCACATGGAAAAGACTATAAAAAAGAGTGTATGCTTATGCATGATTAAATCACTTTTCTGTACAGCAGAAATGAGCATGACATTGAAAACCAGCTATGCTTTAATGAAAACAATTAGTGCAGACCTACCTCACATGAGAATTGCCTTGGTAATTGGCCTCAAAGTGCTTACAGAGCTCAGGAGAAATTGTTTGCCCCCAATGAACGTTAACTAGCATTGTTATCCTCCTTCTTGGTGGGGATGTTCCGTTCATCTCAAGGAGCCGTGGTGGAGGTTGTGGCATTATTGTCTTAGGCTCTAGGAAGAACCTTCTGCCAAGAGAGAGCGGTCCTTCATTCCACCTGTCCTTGGGATGTGGCTGTTGGGAATTAGCAAGAGGAAGTTGGCGAGGTGCTCAAATGCTGATTTTTGTGGTTCCTGAAAACTGGGACCTGAAAAAGGATTGTCCATCCCTGGATAGCCCAAGCCCTGCTGGCATCTGGATGCCTTGTTGTTTATAACACCTTCTGACCTTGGAAACACCAGGACCTAGACGGTGGGGTTACAAGAGCTCTAAGGTCATTGGTCCAAGGCCCTCATTTGCTGGATGGGGTAAGAGAGGGCCAGGAGGAGCCCAAGTCTGCATAACAAATTAGTGACCATGCTGGACCTGGAGTCCCCTTCTGAGTCTCAGCTCAGATTTTTCTCTAAACTTCTGGGGATGCACTTACATTTTAACCAATCCTCAGTTGTGTGCTTTATTGGAGTTTTTAAACTTATTCATTCATTCCACAGACTGATATTGAGCATCTGCTGTGGATCAGGCCAGTGCAGGAGGCCCAGCGGAGAGGAGGGGGAACAGAGATGAGTTAGACTCATCCCTTCTTTGAGGGATTAACCATGGGGTAGGGGGAAGGAGGGAGGGAAAAAGCTCCATGTGCAAGGGAAGAACAAAGTCCTGTGAGTTCAGAGGCGTGAGAGTTCCCACATGTGGACAGGAGGACCAGAGGGTGCTCTATGTTCATCCAATGTCATTCATCCATTCATTCATTCTAGAAACAGTCTCTGGAGGAAGGATGGCTATAAATGCATGTTGCCTACTCTTTATCTGCCAGATAGAATGCTTCAAGCTTTCACCTACATTATCTGATCCAAAATAATAAAGAGACAACATAGAAGAAAGATGATAATATCAGACAAACCTCGGTTTAAATCCTAGTACCATCACTTTTTGAGCTGTGGAACTTGGGACAAATTCACTTAGTTGCTCTTCATCTGCTTCTTTATCTGTCAGATGGGGTTAATAGTCAAAGGATTATCCTGAAGTTTGGAAGAGATGGTGTTTGTAAACCATTCCACATATGGCCTGGCACAGAGGAGGCACTCAGTAAAAATGCTGGCTCTCTTCCCTTTCTGCATCCTTGAGAACTTTTTTTTTTTTTTTTTTTTAAGAGGCAGATTATTGCCTATGGTAGTTTTTAGAATTGGGCTGTCTTCTCTGCAAAGGGAGCACTAATCTAGTATAACACTTTTGGCGCTTTGCTTCGCTAGTCTTCCAGGATGAAAGGGTGGGATGGTCACTTTCCTCTTTGTTTTCACTGGACCTAATACTCAAGGCTACATCAAAGAAAACTCTGCATGGGGAAGTGTGACTGCTGTCTCCAAATTTCCTTTGCAAATTCCAAAGGGATTTGGGCTTCCGTTTTCTCTGGAGCAGGAAAACCAGAGCTCCAGTGCTGCCACGGAAGATCATGCCAGGTCAGCCTTGGGCCCAAAGGTCTCTTTGACTCAGGGTTCCCATCTGGGGTGGTGTTATGGCTTAAATTGTATCCCTTGCCCCAAAGGATATATTAAAGTTCTAATCTCATGTACCTCATATTTCCTCTTATTTGGAAATAGGGTCATTGCAGATGAAATTAGTGAAGATGAGATCATACTGGAGTAGGGTGGGCCCTTAATGTAATGTGACCAGTGTCCTTATAAGAAGACCATGTGATGAGAATGCCAGGTGACAATAGAGACAGAGATCAGAGTGTTGTAGCTATAAGTCAAGGGAGGCCAAGGATGGAAGGCCACCAGGGAAAGCTCAGAAGATGCAAGCAGAGCTTCTCCCGTAGCTTTCAAAAGGAATGGGCTGCTGTCGACATCTTGATTTTTGGAGAACGGCATGACAATACATGTCTGTTGTTTTTAGCCACCACACCTGTGGTACTTTTCTATGGCAGCGAGGGGGAACTGATGATGTATTAAATGAGTCAACCTTTCACCTCCATCTTAAAAGTCCCAGAACTGGAGTGCCTAACTCCCTCATTTCTCCAGCACCAACACTTTTGCACAGGACTTGGCAGAGGTAGGAAGTTTATCAAAGGAATGAGGAAATGCATGGCTGTGGCTCTGAGAAGGAGTGTGAGTTGCACAGGGTCCCTTGACAAGTGGGGAGCAGAGTCTGCCCCCCATGTCTGTCGGTGAATCCCCAGTCAACTGTTTGCTCTGCTAGGACAGTAACAATACCTACTAGTTAGCTTCCTGGTTAAGAGCCTGCCTGGGCTTTGGTGTGTCTAAGCCTCAATTTCCTCACTTGCAGTTTTCACTTAGTCCAATAAAGAAACGTCCAATAAAGATCTGCTGCTATTGCTTTGTTACTGTGATAATAGTCTTAGACATGAAGTTGTATGCATATATTGTTTCATTTAATTCTCATGGCAGTCCTTGAGGGGGATGCTTTTATCCAGTTTTGCAGGTGAGGAGGCTGAGGCTCAAAGAGGTTAAATTCATCGCTCACATCACCAGATAGGAAAATGGTGACACTGGCCTGCCAACCAGCCAGGAAGCCTCTTGGGACCCTTCAGCACTCTTCCTTGGCCACCACCATTCAGATGCAGCTTTCAGGGCCTCGGCGTCCTTCACTCCCTGCAGGATGGCCTCAGGCTCCCAAATTCCCGACTCAGGCGTGCTCTCAGGCCAACCACAGGCTCTGCCTGTAAGGGTTAGCTTTCTTCAATTATTATTATTATTTTTTGAAAATTTCTCCCTTGCTAAAATATAATTTTTAACGTGGTGAAAAAATCACTTGTCTTATACGAATATGACATAAATGAGTGTAAAAGATTTTATTTAAACTTATTAATTAATGAGGGGACTGATAAGAGATTCAATGAGAATTTAACTTACAGAGATTTATATTCTCCCTCAAGCAAAATCCGCTTGGGTTGCTCTGACTTATTTGCACTGACCTGGACTGAGAAATATTTGCATCACCATTAGTTTTCTACAAGTGAAGTTTTATCCCCGACAGGGTTATAAGACAGCTTAGTCAATCAAAAACAATCAAAGGTATACAGAATTTGATAACCCGTGGACCACTAGACAATGGTCAGAATTCTACTGAAAGAACACCTAGTAATTTCTCTTGCCCATTTCTTGTCTTTGATAAAATTTCCTAATATTCGTATTTTTTATTTATTTATTTTTCCTTTTATGACTGTGCTTGTGGCATATGGAAATTCTTGGGTCAGGGGTTGAATCTGAGCTGCAGCTATGACCTATGCTTCAGTTGTGGAAATGCCAGATCCTTTAACCTACTGCACTGGGCCAGGGATCAAAACTGTGCCTCTGCATCAACCTGAACTGCTGCAGTCAGATTCTTAACCTACTGTGCCATGGCAGAAACTCCTCCTTATACTCTTTTAATGTGAGCAGCACAAAAGGATTTTTGTCCATGAGATATATAGAACTCCTATAAGTTATTAGGAAAGAGACAACTGACACAAAAGAAAAATGGGCAAAGGATGTTAAACATGCAATTTCCAAAATATCCAATAAAAACGAAAAGATGCTTGACCTATTTTGTAATCAAAGAAATGGAAATTAAAAATGCGATGAGATATTGTTTCATACCCACCAGGTAAAATTGGTAAAAATTAAAAAGTCAAGCATCAGCAAGAATGTGGAGTCCCAGGAATTTTCATATATTGATGGTAAAAGTTTGAATTGGTAAAATCACTTTGGAAAGAAATTTGGCAAAAGCTAGTTAAGTTGAAGATGTGTATATCCCATGGCAAGAGTATGTGTATACTCTTAGGAAGGAGAAATTCCTATACATATGCATTAGATAAACATGCACAAAAGTGGTCATGGCCATAGAAACAACCCAGATGTCCTTTGACAGACGATTGGATTAGGAAGATGTGGTATATATACACAATGGAATACTACTCAGCCATAAAAAAGAACAAAATAATGTCATTTGCAGCAACATGGATGGAACTAGAGACTCTCATCCTGAGTGAAGTAAGTCAGGAAGAGAAAGACAAATACCATATGATATCACTTATATCTGGAATCTAATATATGGCACAAATGAACCTTTCCACAGAAAAGAAACTCATGGACTTGGAGAATAGACTTGTGGTTGCCAAGGGGGAGGGGGAGGGAGTGGGGGTGGTTGGGGAGCTTGGGGTTAATGGATAAAAACTATTGCCTTTGGGATGGATTAGCAATGAGATCCTGCTGTGTAGCACTGGGAACTATATCTAGTCACTTATGATGGAGCATGATAATGTGAGAAAATAGAATGTGTACATGTATAGTATAACTGGGTCACCATGCTGTACAGTATAAAAAAATTGTATTGGGGAAATAACTATTAAAAAATAAAAGTGGTCATGGTGTCTAGTAATAGCAAATCATTAGAAATAACCTGAATGCCTGTCATCAGGAGAATGGAGAAAATAAGTGGTGGTATATTTCTGTATTCATACAATGTAATACTCTACAGCATTAAAACAAATGAGGTTGACCTATATACAGCAATATGGATAAATTTCAAAAACTATGTTGAGTGAAAGAAGCAAGTTGTAGAAGAATCACAGTATGGCTGCTTGACAAAGACTATGTGATGAAAATGGAAAAGTCTGAAAGGGAGTGACATATACAAACTTCAGGGCAGTGGTTTCCTCTGGGATGCAGGGAAGGGAATGAGATTAGGAAGGGTGACATCAACTGTATCTGAAATGCTTTAATTGTTAATACAAGTGAGGGGTATGAAGATATTTGTTACACTATTTTTTTGATGCTTTTTACATGCTGGAATAACAACAACAACAATGCCTTGCATTTCATTTCACTGTGGTTTAAAGATAGAGGAAATAAAGCTTTTCTCCTCACAGTTAGAAAAAAATGTACTTCTTGAAAGAACCCCTGAATAATCTGATAAAAAAAAAAAAAAAGAAATGCCATCAGCTGGTGCTTTTTGAGAGTCAGTCCAGTGTATGCATTATTCTTTGGACTCTGGATCTTAATTTGAGGGCAGAGGAAGCCACTGAAAGGTTATTAGCTGAGGGGTGATCTCATTCTTGGCTTGCAGTGCGTTTTGGAACTTGCCTCCTTCTTTCTTTCCCATCCTTATCGGCCTGCCCCAGCTTCAGTTTTTCTTCTCATGACTTCACACTTCTCGTAGGTACACGGTGCTCCTTCACACCAAAGTGCAGTTGCTCACGGTTTCCCTTGCTTAGGACATCTTTCCCCCCTCTTTGTTTCTGGCGAACCAACCCATGCGCTCCTTCCAGAGCTAAGGCAACATCTTCCCTTAGGAAGTTTTCCTTGCTCTCTAAAGTGAGTTGGGTTCGCCTCTGAATTCCCAGCTCTCCCTTGGATGTTTGTGTCAAAACCTTATTTCACTGTTACCTTTCCTGCTCTCCCCAAAGTGCCTGAGTCAGAAGTGTTTAGGAAAGAGACGTGCTGTTCGAGCCAGAAGGTGTAGACTGGGAGTTTGCTCAAGTTTCTCCCACACTACTGGTTTCTAATAATGGCTCACTGATCATAAAGTAATATTTCACTGTGACTTGGCTCCTCTCAGCCTTTAGGAGACTTGGTTAAGATCTTGGAAAAAATCCTCTGCAAAAGGATGGGATGGAGTTAGGTTCAGAAGGAGATGACAGTGGTAGGTCCAGACCTAAGAAACTTGCCACTCAGCGAGCTGGAGATGGGTGGATAAAAACATGGGTCTCTTTACTCCAGCCCAGTGTTTTTCCATGTGTTCCCCCTTCTGTGGCTTGAGAAAACAGCTGCTCTGTATCATCTTATTCAAATCTCTTCCAATACAGGAAATGACTTTCCAGTTCTGGGGTAGTGAACCTGGGTCAGCGGCAGCAGGTGGCTTGGAGGAACCTAAAACAAGAGGCACCAGAGAACAGACAAGCCTCAGGAAAGCAATATTAAACTTGAACAGGGCCTCATAAAGGTTTCTGTAGTTGAATCAAGTTAAAGCAAGTTTGGATCCAAAGGTCTGGTGACTTCTAAACGTACTCACACATCTGGATATTGGACTGAGTTCCAGTAGATCTGTCCTTGAGGATCATCTGGGGACAGACTTTTGTGCAAAAAAGAAAGAAAGAAATGATGAATTATCATGTAGACGATGTGATCAGGTGTTCATTATTAGAACGCAGAATAAGACAGAGGCCATATTACCAGATAAGGCTTCCACATCAACAGGGGAAATGGGATGTTTGTATTTTGTTATCTTTGAAGCTCAGGGCCAAAGCAAGGCTTGGAATATGGAAAGTTTTCACCAAAGTTGGCTGAATGAAGGGATGAGTTCTGGAGAAATCTCATGACTGGAGAAAGCCTCGCCGGTCACAACTCTTACATCTGGTTTGGAAGAATGTTGGTGGCAAAATAACAAACAAGACTTCCTGCAAAAACTTTTGACATCAAGCTGACCAGAAACATACCAGATCCTCGTTACCAGCTGGATTAAAACCAAGGACAGGCTCAGCAGCAATTTTAATGGTTAAGAATTAGGGTTTGGGGGCTATGACAGTGGCTTGCCAGTAGTGCCTGATTTAACCATCCCCCTTTCCCATAGAAATACTCCAAAACACACAGTAAGACTTAAAATTACAAGTCTGGAGGGAACGACTTCCATGAATTATTTTCCGGTCTCTGGGAGTGTTTTTTCTCTGACCGCATCATAATGGGATGAGAAGTAAGTCACTCTGACCTCAAAAATAGCACTAGGCTGGAATATCCACCTTTGTACCAGTGTGTATGGCCTCCCATTGCTTGGGAACAGTAGGCGGCTCCACATTGTGGCTGTGGCTGGGGCTGTGGCTGTGGCGTAGGCCAGCAGCTGCAGCTCCAAGTCAACCCCTAGCCTGGGAACTTCCGTATGCCACACCTGCTTCCCTTAAAAAGAAAAAACAAATAAACAAACAAATAAATAAAAATAAAATAGGCAGCTTACTTCCCATTGTTCCCACTGTCCATCCTGGCTCTCTGTCTCCATCCATTTGGTAACTATTCCTCCCAGGGATGTACCATCCTGTGAAGTCAAGTTGGCAGTGGGAAGAGTACAGGAAGAAGGGCTTTAGGAATGCAGCACTCAAGGGGAAATGCTTAATTAGGGTTAGACATTTGAATTTTTATAAATTTTTCTCTCTGTATTAACTTACCATGGCAACAGCTAATATTATTTAGTGTTTATATCTAACCACAGAGCAAAGGGCAATGAGTGTCTGAGTATAATAACACTATAGCTAATGTTCTCATAGCCCTCTAGAATTTGAAAGATCATTTCAGACTACTTCAATCCCTCACTCCACATGTGTTATCACCATTTCTACCACCACCAAACTGTATTTATGGAAACTTATTCCCCCTCTCCCTGACACCATAGCCAGCATCCTCTCAACCACCCCATAGAGATAGGTGCTGTTATGATTTCTATTTTGTCAGCTAGGGGACTGATGCTGGTAACATGGTTATTACAGACTGAATTTTGTCCCTTCCCAAATTCGAATGTTGAAGCTCTAACCCCCAAAGCAGTGTTATTAGGAGGTAGGGCCTTTGAGAGATAATTATGTTTAGAAGAGGTCGTAAGGATGGGGCCCCATGATGGGATTAGTGTCCTTATAAGAAGAGAAGCAGACTAGAGTGAGAGAGCTCTCCACCATGTGAGGACATAGCAAGCAACAGTCATCTGCAAGCCAGGAAGAGGGTCCTCACCTGAACCAAACCCTGCTGGGCCTTTGATCTTCGACTTCTCAGCCCCGAACAGTGAAGAATCAACATTTGTTGTTAAAGTCACCCTGTCAGAGGTATGTTGTTATCACAGCCTGAACTAAGACAGTGATCAAGTCATGCAACGGAGTGAGTGAAGAGCTGAGTCCTGAAAGCCTTTGCATGTAACAACTATATTAAACAAGGATCTTCCGAAGCATAGAAGGCATGTGGGTCCCATTCCCATTCTGAGATTTGTACTAAAAGTATCTTAAAAGTGAAGAAATACCAAATGTGGTGACAAAAGTATCATCTATTTTATTTTATTTATTATTTTTGCCTTTTTAGCGCTGCACCTGTGGCATATGGAAGTTCCCAGGCTAGGAATTGAATCAGAGCTACAGTGGCCAGCCTGTACCACAGCCACAGTAACCTGGGATCTGAGCCGCATCTGTGACCTACACCACAGCTCACGGCAGTGCCAGATCCTTAACCCACTGAACAAGGCCAGGGATTGAACCTGCATCCTCGTGGATACTAGTTGGATCTATTTCTGCTGCACCACAACTGAAACTCCAGTATTATCTATTTTAAATGGTTGTGTTTAACAAATTAGCACCTTTAACACTCAAACCACATTTCATTAATCTGTTTTGTTTCTCAGCCTGCAAAAAGTATAACAACTGAATATTTTTGTGAAAAATGAGGACATTTAAAATTTTGAAGGAGACAGTTTTATAACAGTTAAAAGTAAATAAAGAATGAGTGATGCATAGCTATGGTCCTACAACTCTGCAATTTAAAGCTAATCAGCAGATTTATTAAAAAATACCATTTTATGATATATACAGGTGATATTGACATGACCCAAATTTGAGGAATATGGTAAGCATCTTTTGCGGTGCTGTCCATGTATTTCTGTGGCTGTATGTCAGGCCCAGGGCAAGAGGCTCTCCAGATGGACATTAACCAGCTTTGTGGCTTTCTAGCTGTGTAACAACCTCTTTGGCCTCATTTTTCGTCTGTGAAATGGAAGACTGAATGTTGGACATCTCCCTTCTTCACCTCATTGCTCAACAGAGCCATTTCCCTCCTTTGTCTGGCTGGGCCAGTGACTCTTTACATCTTCATCTGCAAATGTGATGAATTGGATGAGATAACCTGCAGTGTTCTACTAGGTCAAAGGGTCTGTTAGCGCTTTTATAGAAAATGTATCACTGAATTGAAAAAAATGCTAGGCTCATGCTTTGCTTCTATTACTACTGCTGTTACACCACCCTCGGCACCACAGTAACGCTCGCCCAAGTGAAACCAAGCTGTTAAACCCACGAGAGCAGCCTAACCTTATTGAGGGCAGCACACCTACCCGTAAGTTCCCCTTCATGGGCTCATTTACAGCCTCCAACTGAACTCATAAGCTCATGCCAACTGTATTTAAACCATTAGGAAATAGTTTCTCTGGCATTGGCTATAGAAAGGGTGGAATTTCCTCTCCTGAGAATTACAGGGAAGCCCAAAGATTTTTCTGAAGAGGTACCCACAAAGGCTTTGACTCTCTTCTGAGAGTCTGACCAAAAATCAAAACATTGTGGGCATATTTGTACAAATGACACCTTTGAGAAGTTAGCTGACTCCAGGACCAGAAGACCATCAACATGGTTAAAAAAGAATGTACCAGTAAGAAGGTCTGCAAGTCAAAGAACATAAATAAAAATGTGTCATGAAGGCAGTGTGCACTCCAGCTCAGTGCAGGAGAGCATCCTAGTTCTACCAAGCCAAGTGCCTCTGTGCTGATTGATGCTGGGTGTCATCAATTCCTGTTTATTGAGCACTTATTCTCTGTGGGGAACAGTGACATATGGTATCTCATTTAATATTCAAAGCAGCCGTTTTACAGGTAAGGAAACAGCTGAGGATCAGAAAGGATAGGATGACAGAGTGGGTGAGTACTGGACTCTGGAGGCTTTGCTTCTAACCACAGTGAGCACTGCTGGGATGGTCATGGGGATACCCAAACTCCTCCTCAAGACCAGTCTCCAATGGAGATAGAACTGAGTGGCTTCTTGATGTGGTATATTAATACACACAATGGAATATTACCCAGCCATATAAAAGCATGAAATTCTACTATTTGCAACAACATGGATGACCCTAGCGAGTATTATGCTTAGTGAAATAAGTCATACAAAGACAAATATTGTATATTATTACTTATCTCTGGAATCACCGTGTGAGCCTTCTGGGCTTGTCAGTCTTCCTTCCCTGTCAGTGTCCTGATTGCTTTAAAAAGTAAGGGGACCATATTGTGCTTACTCCTTCAGTTGTCATTCCAGTCCTCAAAACTTTTCTCTAGCTATGCCCAAAGGCAGATGATACTCCAGCAGTGATAATGATGCTTGGCAATGATGATGCTTTTATTAAGCCTTTAGTACGTGGCAATTCAATTCACTCTGAACAAACAAAATCAAGATGACCAAGCCTAAAGGCTCTGAGGAAAACTCTCTGCAGAAGATGATATGTAATCATTTAAATTTTGAAGAATGGATAAGAAAAAGAAAAAAAATTCCATGCAGAGGGAGCAGCATAGGCAAAGACTTAGAAGTTGGATGTGGAAAAGTGTATTTTGGGAACTCAGTTTGGCATGGTTGAGGCAAAATGGAACACTGGCTTTGGCAAAAGAATGGAGCAGACCGTTGCTTTTGTTGGGAAATTAAGGACAGGGTGCTCAGAGAAGGAGCCAGAAAGGTTCAGAGTAGGGTAGAAGCATCATCTTCCACATCCTTCAGTTCTGCCAGACTCTGGGCACCTCCCCTCCCACTGACATAATTGTAACTTGATTTTTGCTTGAGATGCAATGGTTGAGTCCAGTGAAACTGCCATTTTTAAAAGCAAGAAAATGCCACTCTGGACATTGGGTTAAGTTGGACCCTGTGCTCTTCTCATTGCAGGAAAAGAAGTAGTAATACTGTGAGGTGAAAAGAGGAAAGGTGAGAGAAGCAAGATTTTTTTGAGTACCAGCAGCAGATGAGCCCCACGGTAGACCCATTATCCACATTGTGTCATTTGATCTTGGAACCTCAGCATTTTGAAACTCTGTTTATGGATGAAGAGATTCAGAGAAGTGAAGGGGATTCTTGCCTGTGAGGAAGTAGTTGAAGCTCTATTTTAATGAGACTTTGTCTCACTCAATTTTCTCAGGCCGTTTGACTCTTCAAGAGGTTTTATTTGACGTTCTTATTTGGTAAACAATGTGCCATGTGGATGCAGTGAGTCACTTACCTTCTCTGAGCCTCAGTTTCTGGATCTCTACATCTGTCTCCTTGTAGATTGTGCCTAGTCACCCTAGTCTTCCCTTTTGATTCTTACAGAAATCCAATTTTCCTGAACAGGGCAGTCCTTTAAAATTGTGAATATAATGTTTTCCCCTCATTTTTGGAATCATGTGCTTGCTCCAAAAGCAAATGATATCTCAGGGCATTAAAAGAAGTATAGTGCCTGAATTAAGGGAGGGGAATTTTTTTTTCTGATCATAACACCTCCAGAATCAAAGATTCAGCTCAGAGACTAGGAGGTGTGAAAGAAGTAGATGAATGAGTATGCATTACAAAAAGATCTTCCATAGTACTGGTCTTGCTAAAGGAGGAATATAGATGTAAAATAGACCTCTTTTTATTCCTTTAAATAGATTTCTCCAGAGTTCCCTTTGAAACTATACTCTTAGAGGGCATATGGAATTGCACACTGAAATCCTAGGCAACTTCAAGGCTATAAAGGGATATAGCTGAGAAGTTGGGGAATATGTAGTAGGAAGTATCTAAACTTTGGAGCTGGTCTTTTAGCTATAAAATGGATTGGTATCAAGGAATTTCCAGTACCTACTGGGGCACGACCTTGAGAAAATGCTTTTCTTCTTTGGACGTCTATTTCTACATTTGCCAAATGAAAACATTAGATTAGATTCTGGGAAGGCAGATTGGTTTCATCACATAAACATGGCCACTACGTGAAGCTTCATGTGGAGAAGATGTATGAGACTATGTCTGGGTTCAACAATAAAGATCTTTGTGAGTGATGAATGATAAGTAGTCAAGGAAGCAAGTGACAGAAATCCAAATGGAACTGCTATAAATAAAAAGAGAATGTATTGACTCATTAACACAGGTGCCTACAGGGAGAACTGCCTGAGACCCAAGGGCACACATGTTGTTGGAGCTTTTCTCTCTCCATCCCTGGTCTCTGTCTGACTTTGGTTGGCTCCTTTTCCCAAAAAGCCTCTTTTTACTGGATGGGCAATATGGCTGCTCACAGCCCCAGCACTCACATGCATTTACCTTAGCAACCTCCAAGGAAAGAGGTAACTTTCCAGTTAACTTTGGTAGAAAAGTCCTGGGTGGCTTTTGATTGGCTAGGTTCGGGTAATTTGTCCACACCCAAACTAAACAGTGTGGGCAGGAGAGAGGGTACTTTGGCTAGTCCTCAGTCACATGTTCTCAGTCTTGAGCCATGGGGGTTGGGCACTGTGATTGGTAGCCCCACCTAGGTCTCACAGAATGAGGAGATCTATCCTTTCTTTTCTGTAAAGCTTTTGATTTCTCCTTTAAATCTGAATGAGAGCTGGGTAGAGTATTCCTAATTGTAGGTTTTTCCCTTCCATCAGTTTAAATATATTGTACCACTCCCTTCTGGCCTACAGAGTTTCTGCTAGAAAATTACCTGATACCCTTGGGGGTGTTCCCTTGTGTGGTATTTGTTACTTTCTCCCTGCTGATTTTAGTATTCTCTCTTTATTTTTAATTTTGGTCATTTTGATTAGTATGTCTTGGTGTGTTTCTTGGTGTGTGGGGCACTCTGTGCTTCCTGTGCTTGGGTGACTGTTTCCTTTCCCAAATTAGGGAAGTTTTCAGCTATTATGTCTTCAAATATGTTCACAGCCCCTTTGTCTCTCTTTTCTTTGTCTAGAATCTCTATGGTGTGAATATTAATGTGCTTGATGTTGTGCCAGTGGTCTCTTAAATCTGTCCTTATTTCTTTTCATTCTTTTTTTTGGTACAGTGGCAGTGATTTCCACTACTTTATCTTCCAGCTCACTGATTCATTCTTCTTCTTTTTTTTCCTTTCCTTTTAGGGCTGCACCTGTGGCATATGGACGTTCCCAGGCTAGGGGTTGCATTGGAGAGGCAGCTGCCAGCTTATGCCACAGCCACAGCAATGCCAGATCCAGTCTACATCTATGACGTACCCTGCAGCTCACAGCAATGCTGGATCCTTAACTCATTGAGCAAGGCCAGGGATTGAACCTGTATCCTCATGGATACTAGTTGGGTTCTTAACCTGCTGAGCCACAATGGGAACTCCTGGTCTGTTCTGTATCATGTAGCCGATTACTGATTCTTTCTAGTGTATATTGTATTCTTCATATGTGGTTGTTCTTTATATTTTCTAACTCTTTGTTAAAAACTTATATTTTCTTGCCCTGTACATCCATTTTACCCTTGAGTGCTTTGATTATCTTTATGAGCATTACTCTAAACTCTTTCTCAGATGGATTGCCTAACTTCACTTAGTTCTTCTCTGGGGTTTTATCTTGTTCCTTCATCTGGGACATATTCCTGGGTTGCTTCAATTTCTCTAAGTTGCTATCCATATTTTTATGTATGTGGTAGATTAGTTATGTTTCTCAACCTTGGAGAAGTGGTCCTCTATGTCCTATGTATCCCAGCAGTGCACTCCCCTCTTGTCACCCAAGCCATGTGCTCTAGGGGTTCCCCATAAGAGGCTGCGTGGGTCCTTTCGTTGTGGGGGCTGACTATATGAGTGGTCTGGTAGGCTTGGTTGATCTCTAGTCTGGCTTGTTGCCAGGGCTTGCTTTGTGTGGATGCTGCTGGCTGTTGTTTATTGGGGCCTGGTCACAAGGTGGCTGGTTGTGGAATCCTAGGGATCTCTGGGGCTAGTGCTGGCTCGCTGGTGAGTAGAGTCAGTCAGGCTCCTGAAGACTCTGGGGCTGTGGTCCAGCCCCTGGCAGGTGAAGCCAGATTCTCGGGTTAGTGCCAGACTACTGTCAAGCAGAGCTGGTTTCTGGAGTCTCACTGCAGGGGCCTGGGGATACCAGAGCTTGTTTCAGATCTGAGGATGGGGGAGAGTTCCTGACACAGTTGAGCATGGGGTCTGCAGTGTCCCAAAGATTGCATTGGCTTGCCTGTGGGCAGGGCTACATCCCAGTTGGTCCAGGACAGGGTCTGGCCTAGGCTGAGGGATCATAGTTTTCATGCTTCTGGTGTCTGCTCCTGGTGAGTGGAGAAGAGTCTTGGTGGGCAGGGCCATGTCTAGAGGTGGCTGTGGGGTCTTTATTCTTTAGGCAGTCTGTGTGGCAATGGGCGGGATTTTGTCCTCACCCAGTTATTTGTTTGTCCTGAGGTGTTCCAGCACTGGTGTCTGCAGGATGTTGGATGGACGATGTCTTTGTGCTAATAAGTCAGTATGTCAGCAGCCAGGAGTGTGTATGCTGCTGAATGTTCCCCAATATGTCTGCTACTGGTGTCTATGTCTGTGAGCCACAGCCACCCCTACCTCCCCAGGAGACTCTCCAAGACCAGCAGGTGTAGGTATGGCCCACCCAGGCTCCTATAAAATTACTGCTTTTGCCCTGGGTCTTGGTATGCGTGAGATTTTGTATGTGCCCTTTAAGAGTAAACTCTCTATTTCCCCTAGTACTGTGGAGCTCTCAAAATTAAGCCTTGCTGGCCTTCAAAGACAAATGCTCTGGGGACTTATCTTCCAGTGCTAAATCTCCAGTCCAGGGGGCCTGACATAGGGCTCAGAACTCTCACTCCTGTGGGAGAACCTCTTCACTGTAATTATTCTCCAGTTTGTGGCTCACCCACCTGGGGTTATGGGATTTGATTAGATCATGAGTCTACCCCTCCTATCGATCTTGTTGTGGTTCCTTCTCTAGTTGTAGAAGATCTTTTTTGGTAGGTTCTAGGCTTTTTAATCAATGGTTGTTCTGCAGATAGTGTAATTTTGGGCTACTTGTGAGGGGAAGTGAGCTCGTGATCCTTCTACTCCCCCATCTCCATTGCTCTCGGTGCATTCTCTCTCTTAAAAGAGAACCAAAAAGCTATTCCTAGCAGAGAGGGTTTGGGAGAGCCATTTGAGCAGAAGAAACCCTCTAGCTGGGTGTAACAACACTTGTATCAGTGGGAGGCAATTGTTATCACACAGGCTGCATATTCTTCATCACAGGATATGATAAGCTCTCACAACTCTTCAATTCTACACTTATGAGTAAATAGCTCAAACAAACAGCACTGCTCTGACATCCAGGAGGCCTACGTTGTCCTCCCAGCGTGACTAATACCAATTAAATGAATGGTGAGACGAGCCAATGTCTTTCTTTTCTCTTGGCCTTAGTTTGCTCTTTTACTTTTTTTTTTTTTTAAGTGAAAGGGTTGCTTTTGTCACCAGATATTTCCCTATACTGTCCAGCCAAGAGTCCTTTGGAATTTATGCCCACCAGGCCCTGAGCCAAGCCTGAGCAGGATCAGCAGGACTCAGCACCCACTGCCTGTTGGGATGGGAGTGGGGCTGTCTCTGTGTCTGACTCGGCTTCCTGGGGTCCGGGGTGAGCTGTCTGAGCCCCAGCCCGCTCCCATTCTTACTGTGTTGGCTCCATCTGTTAGTTGGATGCCAACCTTGTTTTTCTCTGCCTTTACCACAAGAACAATTTGTCCCACAGCTCTGAACCCGTAGCATGATTTTAATAACTGCCTGGACCTGGAGTTGAGGCAGCCTTGGCCGCCTCCCCATGAAACATTAAGGTGGATCACTCTGAACATCCACATTTGCAAATGCACAGAGAGAAGGAATCTTCTGGGTTTGGGCCCACCCAGACTGATTTCTTTGTTTTAAGCCCTGCTCTCTCCTTCATCTCATTATTGGATCAGACTTTCCCCCACCCCCACCCATTGCAATCATTACCCTCATGCTGCTGGGTTATTTACAAGTAATACCTGTGTCCTGACTCCTTGTTCCTCTGAAGAATGAAGTTTTGATGACTAAACAACAATTGTAACTTGTTTCCTCCACTACTGAGGGACCTGAGGTTATTTGAGTGTAGAGATGCACAAAGACTTTATAAATGCCCAGGATGTGTTGCCATGATTGGCTGCGTTTGTTTTGTTACCTCATAGCAGGTGCTGGTTTGGGATGGGGTGCAGGAGCCTGGGCTGCCTTGCCTTGGACACCTGTATGAGACGAAGTTCAGCTGGGGAAAGGTGTGGTTACTCGTCCTCCTGTGATTTCACTGCCAGGAAACGGGCCCCAGGCCCCGGCCAAAGCACAGGGCAGGAGAGTGATGGATTTTTCAGTCACTGCTGAAACCGCCAGCAAAGACATAGAGGGAGGTGAGGAAAATGGACAGCGTGTGAGTGCCTAACTCTGAACTGGGTTGCAGTCTCACAACATCCTAGTAAAGCCTCATGCATCCTGATTTTAGTGGGGAAAAGGAAACTGAGGCCGGAGGAGTGGAGACACAGCTGGGAAGTATCAGAGCTCCCCTGCCTCTGGTCCCCTCCCAGGGTTGTGCCTGAAATTCAGAGGACAGATGATGAAGCATTGGCTGAAATGAGAACACGCAGGCCGCCCAGCCAGCCTGGAACTGCACTGCTGACTCTGAAGACCATCGATCTGCTTCTTGGATTCTGGTTATTAGTGCGTAAACAGGAGTAATTAGACATCCTGAAAATTGGGCCTGGCAGGAGGGTAGGGAGATGAAAGGTCAAGGGAGCTGCCTGGGGTGTCCTGCCACGTTGCTTGGTTGCGGGTGGCCCACCACAAAAATGCAGGGCTGGCTGCTACAGCAAACCCAGAGAGGCCTGCTCTTTCCTCTTCACGTCAGCAGGAGGTGACAGTGAGCAGTACATGTCTAGTCTTGCTGCCCCAGAAAAGCCCACTTCTGTTTTGGTTTTGTGATTTGAGCAAATGCATTCACTTCTGCGAGCCTTAGTTTCCTTATCTGACTGGGGATGGTAATACCCACCCCCCCAAAAAAAGTCCTCCCTTGTTTTTTGAGACGATAGTGAGATTGTGGATATAAATCACCTTGTCAATCAAGTATGGGCCCCGTTGAGTTTTAATGTCTTCTCAACTCTATTGTCTTTTATGCACATTTCCTTTAAAGTCTTTCTAGAAGTTGCTGAGCTACAATGAAAAGGCAAATACAAATAAAAGACATGATTGTTTCAAAATTTTACCGACAGTCACTCTGAGAAAACGTTTTCTTTTTTTTTTATCTTGAAATTACCCAAATTTTTGGACCCATAATTCGATTGTGAGTGATACTCATTCCCTTGAGAAATACCTAGTGAGTATCTTCTACATGTAAGAACACTATGGACACAATTCTTGCCCTCATGGAGCTTGCATTCAAGTAGGAGATAGATGTAGGCCCTGACCTTTTGAGTTTTTTTTTTTTTTTCTTTTGTCTTTTTAAGGCTGCACCTACGGCATATGGAGGTTCCCAGGCTCGGGGTCCATTTGGAGCTGTAGCTGCCAGCCTACACCACAGCCACAGCAACACAGGAGCCGAGCCTCATCATAGCTCATTGCAATGCTGGATCCTTAACCCACTGAGCAAGGCCAGGGATTGAACCCGCATCCTCACGGATACTAGCTGGGTTTGTTAACCACGAAGCCATGACAGGAACTTCGACTTTTAAGTTTAAATACATCATGAGTGCACCAATAAAGTAATTTTAATTACAATAAATGCTAAAGAGAAGTACTGACTCTCTGAAGAGCATAGGATAGAGGGACCTAACCCTGATTTAGGGGGTTAGAAAAAGTGATGCTTGAAATGAAATCTCAAAGACATGTTGGGGTTAGGTAAGTGAAGTGGAAAAGGAACAACAATTCCAGGCTTCAGGAATAGCAGGTGCAAAGGCCTGGAGCAGCAAAAATAACAAAGAAGGTCAGTGTACTCGGATTGCAAGGAGCACCCCTGGCTTAACATAGAAGTGGAATATCCGTGACTTTTCTATGCATGAGGAAACACAGTCACTGAAATATTGGATGGATTGGAAGGATAGAATTTTATCTTTTCGTACTCACTGTAGATCAAAATCAACATGGTCAGCTTTAGGGTTTTAAAAATGTATTTAATGTAATTTCCTGGACTCATATGATGATAATATTTGGCATAAAGATAGTGACATAGTGGAAAAATTTTATTTTCAGGAACAATTGTTTAAGGACTATCCCCTCCAAACTGAGTTTTCCTCTTTAGTTTTCCCTTCTGCCCCTCTTGACCTTGATATTGTTAATGGCGCGATATTGCTTCCGGATCTGGTCCCAGTGTATTTTTCTAGACTTGTTTCTCGTGCTGTCTCTCTCTGACTGTTCTCTGTTCTCCAGGGTCAGGCCCTCCTTGTTCCACGCCAAGCCCTGCACCTCTCTGCTCCCACACCTTGACTCTGACCGCTCTCCAAGCTCACTTGTCTTTCTCCTCCCTCCTGAATAAAATCCCAAACCATCCTCCAGGCCCCGGTGAAAGGCTGCCCCCTCCTAGAAGCCAAGGCAGGACAAGGCCCCGCCACAATGTTCCCGAGCACACTCCCCGTGGCCATTGATACCAGGAGCATGCACCCTGCCTCCCTCCAGGTGTTTTCTCTCTATGCCTGGCTCCCCTTAGGACCGTGGGCTCTTTCAGGCTGCAGACAGCATGACCTTAATTGCTGCATCCCCCTTCCAGACTGTCAGTGCAGAGCTTGCTGGGACCCAAGTCACAGCAGGTAGTGCTTCATCCCAACTGAATTCACTAGGTGACGGAAGACAGTTTCCTCTCAAGGTCTAGGGTGGATAAGAAATTTCTGCGAAGGAGTGCCTTTCATTTGAAAGTTAGATTGCTGGATTTTGTTTCTTTTAATCTCACAAACATAATGTTTAGTGAAACCATGCATAACTATGTACTGAAAATGTGATGATGGAGTATGTGATTCTATTGTTATAAAATGCAAAAGAGGTCAGAATGGCTGGAGCTTTTGAAGGACTCAGAAAACTAGAGATTGCTAGATTTTATTTGTAGTAGGAAGTGTTTGCCACACCTAGATGTCTATAATAGGGGTTTGTTTACATAAAATAATTGACATGTATATAATAGAGTACTATGCAACCATTAAACATGATGTAGAAACATAGTTCTTAATAAGATGTCCACAATATATTGATAAATTTAAAAAGGTATGATCATAGTTCTGTTGTATCTCTTTTCATGTGCGACATGGGTTCAGGGAGTCTGGTAGCAGGTGAATGTGGGTGACTCCATCCCTTCCCCCCTTCAGGTAATAGCTGGGGGTGGGGCTGGGAGAGGGAGAAATGGGGGCTACAGAAGAGGCTCTGAAGTGCCTGGGAGATGCCCCATTGAGGTGTGAGGGGCCTTAGGGTCATTCTCAGAACATTAGGAGCAGAGAAATGGTTTCTTGTACAGGGTAGGACCTGATGCAGCCACTGTGGGGTTACTTCACCCCAGGGTTGGAAAGGACTGTGTATTTAAGCCCTGGGCAACCCCTTTGGAAGAGCAGAGATGGGAAGGGCATTTCTCCTGTGAGGAGGCAGAATGTCCATGTGGCCCAGGGAAGGGACAGTGGCTGAGAGTCAGGAGTGACAAAGCAGAATTGCCCCAGGGAAGCTAGGGTGGTCCAAGGCAGAAGAAGATAAAGATGATGCATGGCCACCTGAGCTTGAAAAGCTAGGTGGATGAGCAACACGGGGCAGTAGCCTTCAAGGAGCACCAGCAAGGTGCTGTGAGGGTGAGCAATGATAGACACAGGCAGAGGTGGGCACTGGCTTGGGAGCATGTGTGGGGCACCTCAAGATGTCCAGGGATAGTTGACAAACTACAGGGAGGAACCTCAGAAAGGGATCTGGGGGCCTGAGGACAGGCAGGTACAGCCTATCAAATCAGCAATGACCATTCATCTTCCTTAGTTGAGCCCCCCCACCTGGTAAGACCTGGGGGGTTTTGGGGTTGCATTTACTTAATTTTTATTTTTTTTGTCTTTTTGTCTTTTGGGGGCTGCACCCGTGGCACATGGAGGTTCCCAGACTAGGGAACTAGTTGGAGCTACAGCTGCCGGCCTATGCCAAAGCCACAGCAACCCTGGATCCGAGCTGTGACTGTGACCTACACCACAGCTCACAGCAATGCCAGATCCTTAACCCGCTGAGCAAGGCCAGGGATCGAACCCGAAACCTCATGGTTCCTAGTCGGATTCGTTTCCACTGTGCCACACCAGGAACTCCTGCATTTACTTAATAAATGATACGTACACAAAGAAAAGCCTAGAAACGTAGACATCAAGGTGTGAACAATGGCTGTCTCTGGGTGGATGGATGAGTGTTTTTCTTTCTTTCTTGTTTGGTATTTGGGTGTTTTCTGGTATTCCTGAAAGGAACATGTGTTGCCCTTATAATAACAATAATAAAAAAAAAAAAACCCAGTAAAAGTTGTTTTTAAAAAAATCAAATTTCAGAACACATGTTGCCTGGGGACATGCTTAGGAGCACAGCCATTTAAAACTAAGTGGTGGCCAAAGAACAAACTGTGACTGCGATCGATGCTGATGATCTCCTCTCACTTCCTGGGGTCAGAGAACTTAGCACGAGTTCAGGCCCCTGCGGTGGGCTTGCATGGTGCCAGGACCGTGTGTGTACCAGCCATCAACCTAATACACTCACTGTTTACCCAGTCCTGCCAGTGTCCACCTCACAAGCTCCTTCCAGGCGTCCCTGTTGACCTCCTCTCTCTCTGTTGGCCCTGCCTGCTTCCTGAACCTTGTAGACGTGCAGAGGGAGGACCAGGGTGGGTGAGGCCAGGGTAAGTCATGTGGCCCAGGTCCAGTGTTTGATATGCAGGGGTGAGGCCTGGGTAACCAAAAGCTTCCAAGGATATTGTTTTTACCATCATCTTCATCACATGTCCTTGGCTCTTCATTAATATCCTTTCATGTCCTTTTGGAGCTCAAGGCCTTCTTTGAGTGGCAGCTTTTTTGGCATGGGTCCTGGTAGCCTGCCAAGCTCCTGCAGCCCGGTCCATCCTAGATCATCTTCCTGGTACCCTCTGACCACTGGGTGATCTCATCCCCTGGGAACTGGGGCTACCAGTTCTCTGACTCAAATGTCCCTTGTATCTGGATCCTTGTTACTGTGCTTGGCCCACCAGACTGAACCCTGCCCATCCTGGCACCAGGATTTGTGCATGATTTTTCCCCACCATAGGTAGGGTGGAGTGGACAGGACATTTCTAGCCTTGGGCCAGCAAGCCTTATGGGGGCTGCTGCCATCTGTTCCTAGCTCCCCGCCATGAGCTCACCTGGTACCACTTCCCCTCCCTGTTCCTGCACTTGAACAAAGTTGGCCTTATTTTCACTTCTTGAACCTGCTGAGCTTATTTCTACCCCAGGACCTTTGCATTCACTTGTTCTCCCTCCCTGGGTCTCTATACCCGGTGGTTTTTCTCTATTGTTGAGACTCAGTTCAAAGTCACTGCTGCAGAGAGGCCTTCCCTGCCCACTGCCAAGGATGTCTCTCTAGACTCTCTCTCTCCAGACCCACTATGTCTGCCCCGGGCTATACAGGAAATCGTTTAGGCTTTATGGGACATGTGCTGTCTCTGTCGCATACTCTCCTTTGCTTTATGACCCTTTAAAATCGCGAAAACCATTCATAGCTTGCAGTTCCATGGAAAGACAGATGGCAGGGTGAGATCGGGACTCTGGGCTGTGTTTTAGTAACCCCTGCCCTAGATCATCACCCTGATTAGTTGTTTCACAATTTATCCCAATCTGGAATTATCTCCTGCATTTATGAACTTGGTCCTGCTGGTCTCTCCCGCTAGAGGACGGAGATGTGTCTGGTGCGTTATCTCTGGTGTCCGGTACAGGGCCTGGCATATGGTAGGCCCTCCATACAGTTTTGCTGGGTGAATCAATGAATGAAAGACGAAATGAATGAACAGGTTGCAAAGGCTGGTGAATTTGGGCCTGAATCCATGTCTGCTCGTGAGTAGCTGTGTATATTTGGGCAAATCATTTAATGGTCTCATTTTCAATTTTATCCTGGGTCAAAAGAGAATAGTGACAGCTGCATTGCTGAGGTGAGGAGGCGCGGGGATGCCACAGAAGCCCCAGCCAGGAGCCCCTCCACAGGGAGGGCATCTCCCGCCCCTTCCCGGGCTGTGCCGTCCCCGCCCCCTCGACCTCCCTTTGGTCCACCCTCACCACAGTCCCAGTAGCCTTTGTGGCGGAGCCTCCCCAAGTATGACAAATCGCTTGGAGCAGTGGACAGTGTTGACAGCAGAGGGAGCTCCATGAGGCTGCGGTGGAGGCCCCTGGGGTGACCAATGGAACCTGGGAGGACAGGGCTCTCTCCCCATGGGTGTGCAGGTCCCCTTGAGTCCCCAGCCAGGCCTGGCTCCAGCTCTCTCATTCCAGGGGTGGGAGGAGACATCACAGCCAATGCAGAGCTTCAGATCGCCACCCCCCCCCCACCCCAGCAGCGCTTCTTGCCTCCAGGGAACTGGAAGGAGATCCTTGAAGTGTGTGTCCTGCCCACCTGCAGCCACGTGGAGGGGCTTGGAGGAATCCCACAATCCTGGAATATCAAGGCAGAGGGATGCTGCGAGAAGCCCTCAGGCTGCCTCGGCCTCTCCTCTCTTCCTCTCACTGTTTTCGGTCGCTCTTGGGGGTGGGGGGTGGGAGGTGGGGGGTGGGGTCTGGCCTCTCTGCCGCTGTGTTGATCCCTCTTGTCCACCCTCTTCCTGCTTCCAGTGTCCCTCTAAGTCTGATCAGGCCAACCCACTGCCTCTGGACGAAGCGCAAATCCTTAGTCTGATCTGAGATGCCATCCACAGTCTGGGGCCCACCTCCTCCCACTGTCCATTCACCCTTCCCTGGGTGGCTCCTGCGACAGCCTTCACTCCTGGCTGCATTCAAGGCCATCTCTCCTGGAAGACGGCCCTGGACCTTCCCTCTCACTCTCCCCACGACCCCCCAGCATATTATCAGGCCTCTGGGGATGCTCTGTTGATGGTGCCTTAGTTCAATCTGAATGACTAACACGTGTCAGCTGTTCACCACCTGCTGGCCCTCCCTCCACCCTAGGTGCTTGAAGGGCTTACAACCACTCTCCGAGGTAGCTGGTTATTACACCACTTTCTGGAGAAAGAGTGAAAGTCTAGGGTGTGAGGTAACCAGCCGAAAGGCACACGCTTGTGAGTGGTGGAGCTCTGACTGGGCCCCACGGGGGTCAGGCCCCATACCTGACCCCCCTGAGGTCGTGAAGCTGCATGGGCATGGCCCCTGCTGAGAGAGATGCCTCCGTCTCTGCGGGGGAGTAACCAGAGGAGTAGGTGTACAGCTTGGCTGCCATGGATGGCGGGCTTGGCACCTGCTGGCTCACCCGATGAGCAGCTGAGTGCTGTGACTTCCGGGCACAACCCCTGGTCCACCCCAGAGTGAAGCAGGTCCCTGAGGGGAACAAGTGGCTTGAGGTCATGCACTATGCTCGTTCTAGGGCCCACGTGCCTATTTCCGCTTATCTCTGAGATGTACAATCCAGGGCTAGAAGTGGACCCTGCTTCTGAGCCGGGCTTGACATTGGCACTTCCTCCAGTTCATGCACGCTTAGTCCTTTCAGCCTCCCTCCGTGGACCTGCAGGCTGGATGCCACCTCTTCACAGCCCAACAAAGGTAACTGACTAGGTCTGTAGATCAGGTGGGCCTCTGGGACCTCTCTGTGAACAAGCACCCGTGAGGCATCCGGAGTCGAAAACGGTTTTATGTGCTGAGGAGTCCATGTGTGTGTCCTTCATAATGGATTGTATCTGGGTCTCCAAAGTGCAGACCTGATCCACTCTCCCGATGTCTCAAGAATGTTCGGTGGCTCCCTGGTGCCCCCTGAATGAAGCTCAATCGCGTCATCTTGGCTTTCAAGAACGTTCTCAATTTGATGCTTCTTATCTTTCTGCTACACCCGTAAGTGCCCTTGTAAGTGCCCATCACGGTCAAGTGGGACTCCTTGCAGGAGGAGGTGGTCAGGTAAGGTATAAGGGACACAGACCATGCAGCCCCACATGTGCATCCCTGTGTGGCCTGGGAGTCACCACTCCCAAACCTGAGCTGTGTCCAGGACCACGTGCTGCCTCTCTGCTCTCCTGTAGGTCCCCCGAGTGGTAGAAAGGTGTGAAGAGGGCCATGGTCTCTTGTAGGGGAGGAAGGGAAGAGAGAGAAGGCTGCACGGTGCTGGGGCATGTTGGAGTCTTTGAAGATTCCGTCCTCGTTACTCCTTTCCTTCTGTCGTATTTCCTTCCACTCCGTTAGGTGGATGCTGTTTAGGTGACTTACAAGTGCCAGGTGAGTGAGATCCAGAGGCAGTTGAGGTGGAATCACAGTTCTCTCCACGAGATCCTGAGTTCCATTCCTGGTCCTCAGGGGCACCCTCTCTCCTTCCTGTGAGCTCAGGGTGCCGAGAGCTTTTGGGGGTCCATAGCCAATCCCACCAGAGCACAAGCTGTAGCCTCTGCTGACAAGGAAGCTCGGGGGGGACGGCTGGGGGTGCTCCTGGCAGGTATGCTGTGGTCTCACAGCGAATATAATTTTCCCGGGACAGATGTTTTCTGCTGGTGGAAAAAGAAATAATAAGTATGCTGGGACCCCCCACTTCCACGGCTGGAGAGTCGCCAGCACTAAATCAGCAGCTCTCTTTTGAGTGTGTGCATGCATTCTTCCTGCCTGGTCAGTGGCCGAGGGCCACCCTGGGTCTTTGCAGGAGATGGGGGCGGGGGAGAGAGAAAGTGTGTGTGTGTGTGTGTGTGTGTGTGTGTGTGTGTGTGTGTGTGTGAGATGGGATGTGTGGCCAAACCCCGACTGGCCTCAGCTTAATTAAAAAAATGCCTCCTCCTCCAGGAAGTGGTCCCAGAGCACCTCAGCTGGAAATGATGACATTCTTTTGATACTTGCAAAGTGTGAAGCAGACACAGACGGGAGAGACGTAGAGATGCTTCGGATCCTAGTGTCCTTGTGTAAGAGCTCATGATCTTGGGCAACACAATTCCTTGCTCTGAACCCCAGTTTCCTTACTTTAGGAATAACAGTGCCCACCTGTTGGGGTTGTCCTGGAGATTTAATGAAATCACATTCGAGCCTGGCAGAGGGAAGGCTTTCAAGGCAGGGGAGTCCCCCCAGTCTTCCCTGCTGCCAGCTCGTCAAGGGTAGCACCACATCCCTCTCCTGTTCCCTCTGTGCTGGCTTTAGCCCTGCCTCTGGGACGGGGATGAAAACATATAAACATTGGGGGGAATGGTGGACACTTGACACAGTGTCAGGATCAAGAAAAATTTGGCATCATAATGGAAAACCTCAGGAGTTCCCGTCATGACTCAGCGGAAATTAATCTGACTTGCATCCGTGAGGATGTAGGTTCCATCCCTGGCCTCGCTCAGTGGGTTAAGGATCCGGCATTGCTGCGAGCTCAGGTGTAGGTTGCAGACACGGCTCAGATCCCACGTTGCTGTGGCTGGGGCATAGGCCAGTGGCTATAGCTCCGATTCAACTCCTAGCCTGGGAACCTCCATATGCTGTGGGTGTGGCCCTAAAAAGACAAAAAAAAAAAAAAAAAAAGGGGTGGGGGGAATCTGCTGAACAGCTTTGATACACATGGTTGTTGTCTTCATTCATTGTTCATTTATATAGTAAATATGTTCCTAGTTCAAATGACTTGACTATATTGATCCAGACAGAAATCACAGCATGAGAGAACTGATAGGATTCACAGCCCACCGATCGCTGCTTAGAGGAGGGTGGTGATATTTAAAACACATGTAGCTAGAGTTCCCTTTGTGACTCAGCAGGTTAAAGACCCGATGTTGTCTCTGTGAGGAGATGGGTTCAATCCCTGGCCTCACACAGGGGGTTAAGGATCCAGCGTTGCCGTGAGCAGTGGTGTAGGTCACAGATGTGGCTTGGATCTGGTGTTGCTGTGGCTGTGGCATAGGCTGGCAGCTGCGGCTCTGGCCCCTAGCCTGAGAACTTCCATATGCCCCAGGTCGGCCATAGAAGAAAAAAAAGAAGAAAAACAAAACACGTAGCCAAGTGATGCCCAAGCCGGCTTTTGCACTGGGGCCTCCTAATTCCGATCACTGTGAGTCACTGATCTCTATGAGAGTTTTTGTTTGTGATCAGGCCTGGCTCTGCATGAGAGGGTTCCAGCCTTCCTGGTGGCTTTCTGCCTTGGGAGTAACCCTTCTGGTCCCTCCCCTTCAGTGCCCATGACTGATGTGCAGGTGGAAGGTGCTGTGTTTACTCCCTTTCCTCAATTTCCCTTGTGACAGGGGAATAAAGAATTCTTTGGTGCCAGGCCTCCCATACCCACCTGACTCCCCCACGAGCATGAAAGAGCACAGGCAGTTGCTTTCACTTCTAATTTGTCTCCAATGGAATCATCCAGAAGGTGGATTTCAAGGGTTTCCTGAAGACAGAAATGCTACCTGCCCTGTGGCCAGGGCCTGAAGGGGAACTTTCATGAAATAGGGCCCAGGTATTCGATGTCGCCTGGTCAGAATAATGAAACACTTCTTACAGGCAATTTAGGAGTCTGAAAAACGGGCAGCTGACTTTCAAAGGCAGACGCCAAGGTGTCAGCAGGCTTCTCTTAAGGTCAAGGCTGAGAGGAAAACCTGCTCGAGGCTAAATGAGGGGAGGTTTGAATTTGGGCCTATGAGTGATGGATTTCATTTCAAGCTGTTGGTGTTGGCACTCCCCCCCACACACACCTCTCCTGCTTTATTAGGAAAAGACCACTGGGCTTCAAGTCACAGGCCTAGGTATGAATCTTGATTCTACTACTTACTGCTATGTGATGCTGGGAAGTCACTTGACCTCTCTGAGTGAGTAAGTATCCATGTTCTTAGGATAAAAATAAAAAATGACACCTTTACCTCCAATAACTAGTATACAGATTAAATTCGAAAGCGCCAGGTGCATAAAAGCTTTTTTGCTGTTTACTTTTTTTTTAAAACTATATGCTATAAGTCAGGGGACTTGGGATCTGGTACTGGTCCCATCAAAAACTTTCTGTGGCCCTTGATCAAGGCATTTTCTTTTTTTCTTTCTAGGATTTATTTACTATATTTAGTAATAAAAATGATCATTTACTGGAGGCTTACTCTGTGCCAGGAACTGTGGAAAAACTTTCTGTCCTCCCCCCACCCCGCCTCATTCCCGGCAAATATAAGGACCCTCCGTATTGGTGGGTCTTGCATCTATGGATTCAGCCAGCTCTGGATTGAAAATACTAGGGAAAACATTCCGGAAATTTTCCTAAACCCAAAACTTGAATCTGTTGCACTCAGGGAACCATTTACATAGTGTTTACATCTCTTTGCGTGACATTTACGTTGTGTTAGGTACTGTAAGTAGTCTAGAGATGACAAATGGATCACTATAAGGCTTGGCAGCAGGGAAAAGAGCTGGTGTAAAGGCCCTGATGTGGGGATGTGCCCGCTGGATTCAAGGGCTGCCAGAAGCAGTGTGTCTGCAGCAGGGTGAGCAGAGGGGGAGGGGCTGGACTCGAAGTGCAGCCTCCATGACCCTGTGTCACCAGGTTGGCCAGTTCAAGAACTTATGCTTTTT
The DNA here is from genome assembly GCF_016906955.1 of Phacochoerus africanus. Lineage (NCBI taxonomy): Eukaryota > Metazoa > Chordata > Mammalia > Artiodactyla > Suidae > Phacochoerus > Phacochoerus africanus. The sequence continues at coordinate 156,587,552 of NC_062551.1, read as the reverse complement.
CTCTTTGGTGGAAAGCCAGTGCAGTGCATTTCTTTCTTGTTCCTTCCTTCCTCTCTCCCTCCTCCCTCCCCTTCCTTCCTTCCTTTTTGCTCTTTAACCAGATTTTTATTTCACAAAATTTCCTTCTCTTTACCAATCTCAGGAAGCACTCTCGTACCTCTCCCAGAAAGTTCCAACTATAAAACCTTGCCCTTGACTGCCCCTGCAACCCCAGTACTCTCTCTTCTCCTCTCATCTCTCCATGTTCATCTTCCCATTTGAGGACTTTGAGCCGAGAAGTGATGAGATGGCTGCTTACATTGTAAAAGAATCATCTGTCAGTCAACCTCCCCAAACGCTTTGTGGTAGGTGTGTGTTATAATCCCTGATTAAGTAGTTTTTTTTCTTTCCATAAAGAAAAGGATAAAAAAAAAAAAGGTAATAATACAGCTGGTACTTTGTCCCTGGCCAGGGCCCATATCTGCAGTGGCGCTCATTCACTGGAATAGTTCTGTCCTTGGGGCCACAGCAAACATCTTTATTATTGTCTGTGACAGTTCTTCTGACACATGCCAAATGCGTCTTCAGAGTGTAGCCTTTTTTTTTTTTTAAATTTTTTTTGGTCTTTTTTTTTGTTTTGCTATTTCTTGGGCCACTCCTGCAGCATATGGAGGTTCCCAGGCTAGGGGTTGAATCGGAGCTGTAGCCACCGGCCTACGCCAGAGCCACAGCAACGCGGGATCCGAGCCGCGTCTGCAACCTACACCACCACTCACGGCAACACCGGATCGTTAACCCATGGTGCAAGGGCAGGGATCGAACCCGCGACCTCGTGGTTCCTAGTCGAATTCGTTAACCACGGCACCACGACGGGAACTCCTGTAGCCTTTCTTTAAGACCCAGTGTGTCAATTCCTTCCTTTGACCTTCCTGATCCCTCTTGTCATGTGCACATTATTTCATCTGAATCTCTATTAGGCAATTTTCTGTTAGTAAGCAGAAAGTGCTGTGTATTAGTGGACAGTGTCCTGGACTTGGAAATAGGAGACCTAGGCTTTTAAAATTTGTATGATCATCATCACCATCACCATCATCATCATCATCATCATCATCATCAGCAGCAGCAGCAGCAGCAGCAGCATCACCATCATCATCATCAGCAGCATCAGCAGCAGCATCACCATCATCATCATCAGCAGCATCAGCAGCAGCAGCAGCATCATCATCAGCATCAGCAGCAGCAGCATCAGCAGCAGCAGCATGATGATGATCATCATCTCCATCATTATGGTCGTCCTCGTCAATATTATTATGATGCTTTTAAAAAATCACTTAGCGTCTTTAACTTCCTAAGATATTAAACCATTATTTCATGGCCTTTGGACATATAATATATTTCTCTGGAAATTTTCAAGAGGGCTGAGGCTTTCATGATCATCTCTGCTTTAGGTTTCTATATTAGCATATGCTCTCTCTATTCTGAAATGTCTAGACCTAGGCATGAAACTTAAACTCTTTCTTGATTTCCACAGAAGAAACATATTTGCACAAAGTCTTTAAGAATGTAGATTTCCCTAAAGCCTTGGTTGTCACTCAGTGGATCAACTAGCAAGCAACTTTATATCAATAATATAACCATGCCTTTCTTGTTTATTCTTTTTTTTTAAATTTATTTATTTTTTAATTTATTTTTAATTTTTTTTTTATTTTGTCTTTTTTGCTATTTCTTGGGCCGCTCCCGCGGCATATGGAGGTTCCCAGGCTAGGGGTCGAATCGGAGCTGTAACCTCCGGCCTACGCCAGAACCACAGCAACGCAGGATCCGAGCCGCGTCTGCGACCTATACCACAGCTCACGGCAACTCCGGATCGTTAACCCACTGAGCAAGGGCAGGGACCGAACCTGCAACCTCATGGTTCCTAGTCAGATTCGTTAACCACTGCGCCATGACAGGAACTCCCTGTTTATTCTTTACATAGTATATTTGTCTGCTTGGGCTACCATAACAAAATACCAGACTGGATGACTTAGATAACAAATTTATTTTCTCACAGTTCTGGAGGCTGGAAGTCCAAGATCAAGATGCCATCAAGGTTGATTTCTGCTAAGACAGCTGTCTTCTTGCTAAGTTGCCCCACAACCTCTTCTCTGTGCATGTGTGGAGAGAGAGGGAGACAGATTTCTGATGTCTCTTCCTCTTTTTATAAGAAAGAATACTAGTCCTATTGGATTAGGATCTCTTTTAGCCTTGATACCTCCAACCCCATGATGCTGTCTCCAAATATAGTCATATTGGGCACTAGGGCTTTAACATATACATTTGTTGGGGTTGGGTGGATACAGTTCAGTCTGTAACACATATGTCTTTTTCCACCCTTCTGTTTTCAACATATTTGTGTTTTGAACTTTGAAGTGCATCCCTTATAGAGAGAATATTCTTTTTTGGTAATTATGTATTATAGTTGATTTATAATGTTGCACCAATTTCTGCTTATCCCCCACGTCACAAATGCAATAGCAGTATAATTCTGTGTACTCCTGTCTTGTACTTTGTGCTTTGTTGTCATATCTTTTATTTCTAAATAAGTTACAAATCCCACCTTATAATATTATTATTTTTGCTTTAACTGAGTTAGTTGTCTTTTAAGGAAATTATGAGAAAACAATAATCTTTTATGTTTAATTTCTTTTTAAAAAACCTTTCTTTGGTGCTTTTTTTTTTCCCCCATGCCCATTGATCTAAGTTTCCATCTGATATCAATGTCTTTCAACCTAAAGTATGTCCTTCAGCATTTCGTATAGTGTAGATCTACAGACATCAAACACTCTTAGCTTGCATTTATCAAAAATATCTTTATTTCATCCTAGTTTTTGAAGAATAGTACTGATGAATACAAAATTCTGAATTGATAATTTTTTTCTTACCGTAAAATGTTCTTCCATCGTCTTCTTGCCTCCACTCTTTCTGATAAGTCACAATAATCATCATTGTTTCCCTACATGTAAAGTGTCTTTTTTTCCTGATTGCATTTGAGATTTTTTTTTTCTTTTTGTTTTCATAGTTTGACCCTAACATATCTAGGTGTGCTTTTCTTTGTATTTATCCTACTTAGTTTTCACTGAGTTTTTTGAATCTATAAATTTATGCCTTTAGCAAGTATGGTAAGATTTCAGGTTTTATTTTTTCAAGTATTTTTCTTCCCCATCTTCAGTCTCTTTTCCTGTGGGACTCCTATTTACATGTATTTTGGCCATTTGATATTGTTTGGAAGATTCCTGAGATTTTGTCCTTGTTTTCTTCAATCTTTTTCTTTTCTTTCCTTTGAATTAATTTCTTTTACTTTGTCTTCGAGTTCATTTTACTTCTGTCTCCAAAATCTATCAATCAAATCAAGTTTTAAATTTTTTTAATTGTACGTTTCAGTTATAGCTTTAAAAAATAGTGTCAGTACTTCTGCTGAGACTTCCTATTTGTTCACTCATTAAGAGCATCTTCCTTTAATTCTTTGAAAATATTTAAAACTGTTACTTTAAAGTAATTGCTAAATCTAACATCTGAGTTATCTTGGAATTGGTTTCTTGACTATGAGTATATTTTTCCATTCTTTGCATACATATTATTTTTTTGATTGTGTCCTTGATATTGTTGAAGGTGTGCTCTTGAGACCTTGGGTTCTGTTATCATCCTCTGAAAGAGTGTGGTTTTTATCCTAGCACACAGTAAGGAGTTTGATTCCTGGCTCATCACCTCGACTTTTTGTAGACTTTGATATGGAGCATCTCTGGAAAGCCCATCTTTGTCAAGCAACTTTGACTTAATGGGGTCAACTCCAAATCTTTGTCTCTGTGGATACCGTGAGGGCTTCGCTTTAGGATTTTTTTCTTTTTAGGGCCACGTCTGCAGCACGTGGAGGTTCCCAGACTAGGGGCCAAATCAGAGCCACATCTGCTGGCCTACGCCACAGCCACAGCAACTTGGGATCTGAGCCGTGTCTGCGACTTATACCACAGCTCATGGTAATGCCAGATCGAACCCACAACCTCATGGTTCCTAGTCAGATTCTTTTCCTCTGTGCCACAACGGGAACTCCTAGGCTTTTTTAAATGGTGGGACCAAAGCTGTTTTGTATAATGTGACAGCCACATGTAGCTGTTTAAATTTATATTAAGCAAAATGAAAAAAATGAAAGAATCATTTCCTTGGTTGCACTACCTATACTTTGAGTGCTTGATAACTACATGGAGGTGGTGGTTATCATTTTGGACACAGCGAATAACATTAGCATCATTGCAGAAAGTTCTAATGGTCAGTGATTATCAAGAGTATGCATTACTCTAGGGTGTGGTCCTTACTCTCAGGCTGTCGTTTATCTTCATGTCTCAGCCAGAGGCCTGGGTGTGAACAAGATTTCTCCTCTGTGGCTGGACTGTATTTCTTCTACCCTCTAGCAGCACCCTGTCACAGCTACTCTCTGGCAAGCCTGTGTACTCTCTGAGCATAGCCTAGCTTTCAGCTAAGGACTTTGTATGGCACCCCTACACAGCTTCTGGAGACCCCTGTCTGCAGTTCACGCCTCTCTAGTGCCTTTCCTTATGATCCCAGCCATTTCAGCTGCTCTGATCTCTGATTTCTACCTTCTCAGCTCTTTAGAACTGCCATGTTGTGCTCAGATTTTGGCTCTCTAATCTACACTGGGGGAAATAATTCCTAGACAGAGAGCTGGGGCAATTGTGGGGTTCACCCTGTGAACTGCTCTCCTTTCAGGCGTCCTGGTCTTGTGCTGCCCATTGCCCAGTACCAGAAAACTGTTGCCTTCTGTGCTTTATCCATTTTATGTTTGTTTTACTTCACTGATGGCAGGGGTACTTTATACCAGTGATTCCATCATACCTTGAGGTAGAACCCTCATTAATTATCAAGCAACTTAAAGTCACAAATTATATGCTCCTTTTTTTTTTTCTAATTGTTTTTGGCTGCACCCATGGCATGTGAAAATTCTTGGGCCAGGGATTTAACCTGCACTACAACAGTGACAACGCTGGATCCTTAACCTGCTGAGCCACTGGGGAACTCCCATGCTCCTGTTTTTTTTTTTTTTTTTGTTTGTTTGTTTGTTTTTTTTCTCTTAAGGCTGCTCCTGCAGCACATGGAAGTTCCCAGGCTAGGGGTCAAATAAGAGCCACAGCCGCTGGCCTATGCCATAGCCACAACAATGCTAGATCTGAGCCACATCTGTGACCCACACCACAGCTTGCTGCAATGCTGGATCCTTAACCCACTGAGCTAGTTCAGGGATTGAATCCGCATCCTCATGGATACCAGTTAGGTTCTTTACCTTCTGAGTCACACCGGGAACTCCCCCATGCTCCTGGTTTTAAAAAGCTCCTTTGCGTTGGGTTTTTCTCATTGGAAATTGACTCTCCTTGGTAGCTGGCACCACATCATCTTGCATGTTACTTTTTCTTTTGCTCCTGTTTTTTCCATTGAGATCCTCTGGGAAACTCCAAATTCTTTCCTTCTGCCATGCAGAGAACTTGGCTTTCCACAGATCTTGTCCTCAAAACTATATAACCAAAATCATAGAAATTCTTAGCAGAAAAAAAGTGTCCTAATCCCATTTAATGGGATCTGTCCTCTTTAGAAGATGGTTGGAGTTTATAGAAAGCAAAACATTTTTTTTTCTGTTCTAATTGTTGTTGTTGTTATTGTATTATTAGGTAACTCATCTCCATGCTTCTCTGACCTCCCCTGAATCTGTTCTCTACCCATTGGTCAGAGGATCTTCCTAAAACACAAATCTGACTATGATACTCTTCCTTAATGGCTTTCCCTAGCCTGTATGATAAGGTTGCACATCCTCAACGACATAGACGTCCTTTGGGAACTGTTCCTTTCTATGTCTTCAGCTTCATCTCCTGTTACTCTGCATCCATCCCTAGCCTGCGCGCGCACACACACACACACACACACACACACACACCTCCTACAAAACCACAATCTTTGTGGGTTTCAAAACACACCAAGATGTTTCTTTCCTGTATTCCTTTTCTCATATTGTTTCCTCTGTCTCTAGCTCCCGTGGAGCCTTTCCTAAGCTTTTGTTAGGCAGGTCCCCTGTCGGATTTATCTTTCTATTCTGAGTGCTTAGAGCAAGGCCTGCTAAATTCTAGGATGTTATTTAAAAATTTCTTTCAGAGTTCCTGGTGTGGCTTAGCAGTAACGAACCTGAGTAGTGTCCATGAGGTTGCCGTTTCGATCCCTGGCCTCTCTCAGTGGGTTAAGGATCCAGCATTGCCATAGCTATGGTGTGGGTCTCAGACGTGGCTTGGATCCTCTGTTGCTGTGGTATAGGCTGGCGGCTGCAGCTCCGATTTGACCCCGAGCCTGGGAACTTCCATAGGGCGTTGGATGCGCCATACCCCTCCCCCCAAAAAAAGACCAAAAAAAATACTTTCCTTTTTTTTTTTTTAAATCAGTGAGTTTCTGAGGATGACACAAATGGAGAGAAGGATGCTATATGATATCTCATCGTTACCCCCATTTTCAGATGGGGAAGCCGAGGTTCAGAGAGGTAATCTCAGTCAGGTCTCACAAATCACAAAGTGATGAAGCCAGTCTTTAATCTCAAGTCTGTTTGAGCCCATAGCCCTTAGCTTTTCTGTTCTGTCAGCTAGGCTGGTATAGAGGAGGTGTTGGAGAGTCACTGGGGGGAAAGGCTGGACGTGTGGGTCCTGGCCATGAGCAACAAACCCCGTCTGTGATGACAGACAGAGCCTCCTTCGAGAGCGAAGTCATGAACTCTGTCCTGGGCAGAAATGACCTGCTTTTGGTAAAGCCTCCTTTTCCAGACAGAGTCAGCATGCACCTGTGTGGCTGGTTCTTCTGATTCACACATGGGGGTTGCATTTTATTTTTTTAATTTTTTTGAAAATAAAAAGAAAATGTAAAAAAAAAAAAAGGGGGGGGGGGAAATCCCAGTTGCCAAGTCTGTTAACGACACACATAATGGCGTGTTAACACGGGTGATTATCGAGCTGGACAGCACCCAGCTTTCTGCCAAAACAAACCTTTCTGCTCAGCAGACCTGGGAATGCTTCAGCCAGAATGGGGCAGAGCGAGGAGGGTGGACCACAGTCTTCCATGATCTGGAAGCAATTAAATGCCATGGCTATGGGCATTGCTGACTTCCCCGGGGGCTCCGGCGGGAAGGCCTGCACCCCGGTTCTTTGAACCGTCACAGGGCCCCAGGCAAATGGCCACCTGTTTCTCGATCTCAGTTGCTTCTCAAGAAGGTCGAAATAATGATCCCCCTGGTTTTGACCTTCCATGGTTCTGGGTGGCCTTCGGGGAGCCAAAGGCCTCATGGGGTCCCAGGCCCCTGGTGTTTGCAAGGAGGGTCTGGACTGTACAGCAGAGCCAGATTGGCACCACCAGCTCCGGGGGCTGTGCAGTGCCTGCAGGCTGTTCCATCAGCTCTAAGACTTTGGGTGTCCCTTCAGTCTGTTTCTCCCCTGCAAAAGGGTAAATGAGCTTTCCTTAAAGGGCTGTTATGAGGATTAAATAAAATACAAGGTACAAAATCCTTAGCCTAGTGCCTGGCACACAGGAAGTCACGGATGTATGTTCCTTTCCTTCCTTCCCTTGTTCCCACTCTGCCTGCATTCCTCCTTCTCTTCGGCCTTTCCTACTGCTCCCTCCCTTCATTCTTTTTTTCTCCTTTCCCTTCCTTCCCTCCCTCCTGGCTTCCTCCTCTTCCCTTTCAGAAGAAAAATCTGTCTCCTATTATGATGCTGTGAGCCAGTTTATCTGCTTCATTCAGGGACCCTGTGGGGGTCATCTTTTAAGCGGTCTCTCTGAGCCTGCGCAGGGTAGGTGCCCAATAAATGCCTGGGGAATCAATGATCCACTCACTTGAAGGAGTCTGAGGCAAGCCCGCATCCCTGGTTTCTTGGCTTTCTCATCCCTCCTTCTTCTGATGGAAACATAAAAAGCATATAAGCTCACACTCTCACTGGCTCGCTTGTGTCTCCCTCCCTTCCCCAGGCTATAAAAAACATTATATTCTAAAATGAAACAAAGGTAATGGAAACCAGAAAGCCATGTTTTGTGTGCGATCGAAAACATATGTTAGAAACGAGGATTCAAAATGATGAATCTGCACAAGGCCATTGGCAGTGATCCCCCCCCTCGGCTTCTCTGCTCTGGTCGGTAAGAAGCAGGAGTTTCAGATCCGAAGCAGCCCCCACACTGAGGCTGCCTTGGTTGTCAAGGCAGCAGGCCTGGTGTGGCTGTGGGCATCTTTTTCCCTTCAGGCATCTCCTGGAGGCCCTCGGTGTTACTGGGCTGAGGAACACACAGTGTTCTTCTGACCTTTGGAAACGTGGAGGAAAGATCCTTTTGGATTCTGAAACAGAGGCCCTCGTTCTGTGCCCTTGAGAGGAGAAGAGTCACTATCACTTGCTGATTCCTTCCTGTTAAAAGATAACCTGAGGAGTTCCCAGTCCTGGCTTCTCAGGTTAAGGACCCAACGTTGTCTCTCTGAGGATGCGAGTTTGATCCCTGGCCTCGCTCAGTAGGTTAAGGGTCCGGTGTTGCCGTGAACTGTGGTGTAGGTCACAGATGTGGCTCAGCTCTGGTGTTGCTGTGGCTGTGGTGTAGGCTGTCAGTCGCAGCTCCAATTCAACCCCCTAGCCTGGGAATTTCCATAGGCCCCAAGGGTGGACATAGAAGGAACAAAAAACAAAAAACTGAAAAGTTATAGGAGTAAATTAATTTTAAGTGTATATTGAAGCAAAAATCATTTTGAATCAGGCAGCATCCAACCTGGCAGAGAGAAAGGAGCTCTGAGGAGCTGTACAAAGTAAAAGATGTTTCTGGGCAGAGGGAGCAGGAACAAGGAAGTTTTACCAGGCAAAAGCAGACCAGTTATTACAACAACAGGACTTTCCTTCAGGGGGTGGCAGTGTCTCCCAGGCAGATGACCTCACTCGTGCTGGTCAGGTAATTTCTGATTGACTGGTCTGAGGTTCCCTTTCGGGGAGAGTCCAAAGTGTAATTAAGTCTTGGTTTGGTGATGTGGGACTTAGCATAAGTAACTCTATTTAGGGGACATTGTCTTATTTTTCACAGTACGACATAGTTTTTTGTTTTTTGTTTTTTTAATCTACGTTAGACCAATAGCTATTTTGCAGGGTCATTTTGAGTATTCATTCTTCCTGTTTTGCAGGTGAAACAACACAGTCATGTAGCTAGTAAGTGGTGGCCTGAGAAGATAGTATTAGTAATACCCAGCAACACTGGGTTCCCATTTACTTGTTGGTTTACTTATGCCTTCACTCAGGAGATGTTTCCCAAGTGCCTGTTGTGAGCCAGACTCTGAGTTAGTTGGAGAATAAGCGTTGACTCAGAGAGATCAAGGTTCTTGATCTTATAGTTGGCTGGCAGAGATGTTATGACCTCTTTGATGTTCAAGTTCATTGCATCTGATGTAAAAGAAATTCTGGGGTTGGTGAACCTTTGTGATACAGGGGTCTTGGGTCTGAGGTGTCAGGGGAAGGTGCCGTGAGGAGTGACTTCATAGGGCGGCTTAGAAAACAGGAACAGCTAACTAGCAAACCGAGACAGAACCTTCCAGCTGAGGGAAGATGTGTGAGAAGGTGGCAAAGATCATGACGAGGTCAAGGGAGCGCAAGAGGCTTGAAGGATGAGGTTTCCACCCTTTACCTGATTTCATTCCCTCAACAACCATAGGGAAGTATTAGCATTATCCCCTTTAACAGATCATAACACTGAGTCTGGGTCAAGTACCTTGCCCAAGGTCACACACCCAGAAATGAATTAAACCTGGTGGATTGATGGCCTTGTTTATGTTGATACTAAAATGCACAGTATATCTGACAAGGCCTCCATGGTCAGGTCTTTTGAAGAGGCTAAAAGTGAGAAATGTGACCAGGAACTGGAGAGCTGGGAATTGCGAGGCTCCGATCTGTGGGGCCGAGAGGCATCAGCGGTAGGCAGGGTAGCAGAAGCCCAGGCAACTGTTGAAGAATTTTCTGCCTTGGGTCCCTCGTGCCTGTAGAAATGGCAGGTTCTGGGTGTCTGAAATGATAACGTTCTATCCCCATTCCTGATACGCCCGGGAGACTCCCTAGACACCCCAAGGGTCTGGATCTGAAATAGTCTGAGGTCCTGTGTTTGCACACATTGAAACTGCAGCTTCATTGTTGCCTCTGCCAGGAAGTCTTCCTTGAACACTTCAAGCCTGGTTTGATGTCCTTTCTTAGGTCCTCCCACATGCACCCTCCCTCCTCTGCTCCTTGCCCCCTTGGTTCTTCTTTTTCACCCTGAACCACACTGTCTTATGTGTATCTGCTCACTAGGCTGCCACCCCCTCCTGGAGGGTGGGCCCCTCAAGGGTAGAGCTTGGGTTCCATTCATCTCCAAGTCCTGCCTGGTCCAGGGCTCCCCGATGCTGGCTGATTATGAGTGAGCACTCCATCTGTCATCTCTGTTGGCAGGGAGGCAGCCTCGAGAATTCATGAGCTCAATGGCTATCGTTAGCCCAAGAGTGGTCCCCACTGGAAATCAGATCAACAGTGGGAAATGGGCAGAAGAGCTCCCAGAACATGCTTTGGCTCCTAAGAGAGAGGCTGCCACACCTGCTTTAAGGTGGCATAGGGTGTTTCGACCTCAGGAGAAACCCTGGGGAGGTGGAGCCAGGGCTGGGGAGGGTGGGGCTGGAGAGGAAGAGTTGCATTTCCCAAATGGTTTCCATCTGCTCTGCCGTGTCCACACTCTTGGAGTGAAATCACATTTAACTCCCTCCTGCCCATGCATCCATGCCATAAACATGCAGTGAGCACCTCCTATGTGCCATTCATTCTGCTCTATTCTGAAGAAATAGAAGTGAAGCAGTGAGTCTATTCGGGGCGGGGGGGGGGAGGGGGAGGGGGACGGAATGAAAACAGATGTGATCCGAGCACTTTACATAAGAAGGAAGACTTTCAGGAGCTCTGAACCAGGGGTGAGTCACTTTGAGACCTAGGAAAGATTTTCAGAGACATGATATTTCAGCTGGGTCTTAAAGGAGCTTGAAGGTGAAGCAAGGCATTCCCGGCGGGGAAAGTGGCATGAGCAAAGGCCCAGAGGAATGCTAGGGTGTGTCCCATCTAGGGAACAAGGTCAAGTTGGTTCATTGTGGCAAGAACATAGGGCACTCTTGGGGGTTGGGGGTAGAAGGAAAGGAGGCCACAGAGACAGGTGTCCTGGCACCTGGCCTTACCCTTCGTAGAGTCACAAGCTCAGGGTCTGCTGTGAAACAAGCAGGAGATATTGGTCCTCACAGAGAGCCAGCGTTTTCTACTCCTTCCTGTGATCTGTTCTGTCCACCAAGCAGGAAAAGGGCCCAGTGGCCAGTGGAAGAAGCTGGATAGTTAAGTATGGAAGATGTGGCCAGCAGTGCAGGAGCCCGCAGGGCTGCAATATTGGGGGTATGAGTTCCTGCCATCGGAGGCCCTGGCAGGGAAACTGATTAGAATGAGAGCCAAGAGCCATAGCATCAATAGCTCCCCAGGGTGCTGCCCCTGCTTCCTCCAAGTGAGAGCTGATACAATGTTCTCTAAGAAGCATAGTTTAGGGCAAGAGCGAGAAGGGAGGTGAAGGCAGGGAGAAGGGTACCAAAAGGGATGTTGGCCCCTGTGCACCTGTGGTCTGTTGTGCTGGCTCTGAGCAAAGGTGGGGGCCACCACGAGCAGAGCCCACGGCAGCCATGACTCTTTGAGAAAACACAACACCTGCCTGGGCTGCAGGAACTGTATTGCCACTTGTATCCAGGCGCCGTCCCAGCCCAGAACTCCTCACTTCTCTTGCCAAATCCTCTCCCCTGAGCTGTGTGCTGGGGAGGATGGGGGGGGGGGGGTGTCACACTGGACTCCGAGCTCAGACTGTATGTTGTTTCATTACCTCACATGTATCTGGCCCCACGTTTGGAAGCCTGAAATCACTGCTTCCTCCCTCCACCCTCACAGCTTCCCAAGTTCCATTTCATTTCCTTGCACCTTATGCTGTGTGTCTGAAGTCTTCTGAGTAATGTGAGCTTGTTGAGGATCCAGACTCTGTCTCATATATATCTGTGTGCCTGGCCTTTTGCATGGTGCTAGTTTCTCATTTGTCTGGGGTGAGAAACAGACAAGTATTGATTTAATAGTTTCTGTAAACAGACAAAACTGGTCATGATATGCCATAGTATCCATAGGGGGGACCTATTCCTTTCCTGATGGATTTTCAGTCCCTTCGTTTCTTACCAGACACTTCCTACTTTCACCTTCTTAATACTTCCCCCGGCTGGCTATGGACAGATGTTCCTTGCCTATCTCTCTCTCCCTCTCTCTCCATCCATCCATCCATCCATCCACCCACCCATCTACCTATCCAAACCCTTTCATTCATTATAGACGCGTTCTTAGAGCAGTTTGGGGTTTACAGAAAATTTGAGCAGGAAGTACAGAGTTCCCATATTTTACCCTCCCCCCCTTCCCCTTATTATTAACATCTTGCATTGGTGTGGTACATTTGTTACAATTGATAAACCAATAATTCAATTCATATTAACTAAAGTCCATAGTTTATATAGGGTTCACGTCTTATATTACACAGTTCTATGACTTTTATAAGTCTTGACAAATATCAATACCATTACAATGTCACTGACTCAGAAATCCCCTGTGCTCCTCCGGTTCATCCCTCCCTCTCTCTGCGCCCTTGAACTGCTGGCTACAGCTGATCTTTTTAGCCTCTTCAGACCGGTTTCTTACACTTTGCAACATGCGTTTAAGGTTTCTCCATGTCTGTTTCTGGCTTAATAGCTTACTTCTTTTGATCTCTGATACTCCATTATATGGATGTACCACATTTACTTATCCACTTACCTAATTGAAGGATATCTTGATTATTTCCAAGTATCAGCGATTATGAATAGAGCTGCTACAAATATTCATGTGCAGGTTTTTGTGTGGTCATAAGTTTTCAACTCATTTGGGTAAATACCTAGGAGCGTGATTGCTAGAGCATGGAAAGACTATGTTTAACTTTGTAAGAAACTACCAAAACTGTCTTCCAAAGTTGCTGTTCTATTTTGCATCTGCACCAGCACTGCCTGAGAGTTCCTGTTGCTCTACATCCTTGTCAGCATTTGGTGTTGTCAGTGTTTGGGATTTTAGCCATTCTGAGAGGTAGGGTGTGATGTTCCTCTTCTTTTGACTCTTGCCCTCAGTGCTCTGGGTGGGGTATCTGCTGTCGATCAGACACCCGCACAGGGTATTTATGTCTTCATTTCATACATGAGAAAATTAAAAAGCATTGAGATAAAGACTTGCCTCAAGTCCCACTACTGAGTGGCTGCATCTTTGTTTGAATTGAAATGGGTCTGATTCCAAATTCCCTGCTCTTTTTTTTACTGCTTCAGGCTCCATTGAACATTAAACATACAGGTGAGACAGCAGACAATAATGCTACCCATCCCTGCACCATGTAACCCAGAGACAAGGAAAATCTTTCATTTAAAAGAAATCTATGTAATCCATTTAACTGACAGGACAGTGGGCTCACTTTGATTGGCATGGAGAAACCATGATTTCAAAGAGAATTTTAAACTAGAAGCTCACTTGATTCAATACCCTCTTTCCTCAAGAAGAATGTGAGACTGCTTTTTTTTTTGTCTTTTGTCTTTTGTTGTTGTTGTTTTTGTTGTTGCTATTTCTTGGGCCGCTCCTGCGGCATATGGAGGTTCCCAGGCTAGGGGTTGAATCGGAGCTGTAGCCACTGGCCTACGCCAGAGCCACAGCAACGCGGGATCCGAGCCTCGTCTGCAACCTACACCACAGCTCACGGCAACGCCGGATCGTTAACCCACTGAGCAAGGGCAGGGACCGAACCCGCAACCTCATGGCTCCTAGTCGGATTCGTTAACCACTGCGCCACGATGGGAACTCCGAGACTGCATTTTTAAAAAATGAGGCACAATTAGTGGGTCTATAGATGAATGGGCCCGAGAAGTAGGACCCTGGAATTGGAGACTAGACCAAATATGGATATTATAAGCCTTCAGAAGTGAGCTCAAATGCAGGCATGCATGCAGTCCAGGCCTGTGGGAAGAATGGTCTCTGGGGAGCATGGTGATGAGCAATTGGTGTTGTAGAAAAATTTGCCCAAGGGCAAGGGGGTTTGGCCAATGATGTACTGGCTGTATGCCGGGTCCTGTGCTGAGTGCTGAAGGGAGAGACAAATTAGACAGATGCAGACATGGTTGTTTAGTAATCAAGAGTGTACATTATGGGGTCAGCACTTATGAGTTTGAACTTCACTTCTGTCATTTAACAGCTGTCTGATTTGGGGCAAGTGGCAAATTCTCCAAGCCTCACTTTCTCCATCTGTGGACTAGGGATAGTAATAGACCTTCCTCATTTGACTGTGGTGAATATTAAGTAAGACAATGCAGACAGAGCACTTAGTGTAGTGTGGTGTATAGAAAAATTCTCATTATGTTTTAGTCATCTTTATTATAAGGAGGAGGTTCAGCCACACAGGGGCTTACTGCTGGAGTGGGATTCGAGGCAGGCTGATTTAATGTGGAGTTTCCTGAGTTAAGGTCCCTTGGTGAGGGACAAGGCAGGTTCCAGAGTCTGGCATGTAGCCACCTCTTTAAAAGAGAGCATGTGGCTCTAGCAGTGATGGAAAAAGGACTGGAGGCAGACAGGACATCTCCATCAGGGAGGAAAAGCTGCCTGCCCCAAATCACAGTGACTCAGTAGCTGATTCAAGACAAGGATTCCCTCCTGCAAGGCTTTGTCCTAGCAGCTCCTTCTCCTTGAAAAGAGTAAACCCCAGATCCTTTTTCATCTGCCTGCTAAACTGCTAGCCACCATTTAAGGGAGTAACATACTGGCTAAAGACAGGGCTATGGAGTCTGTCAGACCTGTGTTCAAACCATGCTTTTTTGCCTTACTGGCTGTGTGATCTTTACCTTTTAATATCTTTTTCCCCTCATCTGTAAAACAGGGCTAATGATAGGACCTGCCTCTTAGGGTTGTAGTGAGAATTAAATCGCATAATGCATGCAAGAGCCTGAAATGTGGTTTAATGTAACTGTGTACTCCAAAGACACATGTCAAATCCTAACCTCCTGGTATGTGAATTTAAAGTATTTATTTGAAAATAGGACTTGGAGATGAAATCATATTGGATTGAAGGTATTTCCTAACTCCAGAGACTGGTGTCCTAGTAAGAGACATGCAGAACAGAGAAGAAGGTCATGTGATCAAGGAGAGAGAGGTTGGCATGATGCAGCCATAAGCCGCGACATGCCAAGGGTTGCTGGTAGCCACTGGGAGCTAGGAGAGAGGCATGGAACAGATTCTCCCTAAGAACCTTCAGAGGAGCTAATGCAGCTGACGCTTCAATTCCTAGCATTCTGTGTGAGAGTACAATCTGTTTTTTTTTTTTTTGTTTGTTTGTTTGCCTTTTTGTCTTTTCTAGGGCCACACCCAGAAATGATAATGGAGGTTCCCAGGTGAGGGGAATAATCAGAGCTGTAGCTGCTGGCCTGCACCAGAACCACAGCAACGCAGGATCTGAGCCACATCTGTGACCTACACCACAGCTCACAGCAACACCAGATCCTTAACCCAATGAGTGAGGCCAGGGATTGAACCTGCAACCTCATGGTTCCTAGTCAGATTCGTTTCCACTGTGCCACGACAGGAACTCCCAATTCTATTGTTTTAAGCTACCCAGGCCTAGGAAACTAATACAGGTGGCAAGTACTGAAGAACGGGCAAGCATTATCATTATCATCTCTGAAGTCTTTCTTTACACTCTGGGCAGAAGGGACTCCCTCCTCTTTGACGTCCCACTCCACCCTGTACATCTCTGACTCTTTTTAGGGGAATCATCTGTGATCATCTCTGACGTCACACTTGAATTTTTGGAGGGTTAGGGAAGGTACACGGCTCAGCCTGTGTCTGCCATGCCCAGCACAGGGCCTGGCACAAGGAAGGTACTTAGGCAGGAATGGACAAGAAGCCAGGTTTTTTTGGCTCCTTCTTGGCACCAGGGTCCCTGTCAACCTCCTGTCCTGATGGAATACTCCATGATGGAAGGCAGGGCATCTGCTGCCCCTCCCCCTACCTTTCTCCTACATCTGGCCGACTTAGGTGTGAATGAATGAAAACCATAAGGATCCCATTTGCTTTCCCCCTGCTTCTTTTAAAGCCCTGTGCATTTAGAATTAATCAGCCGAGCACGACTGAGAGTTTTGACAAACCCAAAATGTTGGGGAAAGGGTTCAAGATGTCTTGATGATCCTCAGTACAGAGGATTAAGTGCTTGGCCCCATCATTTGTTGTATCTGAGGCCAGTGAAGTTTTAGACCTCGGCAGCCTGCCCCAATCCCCTAGGTGAGGTGAGAGATGGCCTTTCTCTCCCAGGCATTCTTGACCCCAGGACTCATACTGCCTGGGCAGCAGCCAGTGCCAGATATGCCAGAAAGTCAGAGTGCTGAGTGTCTGCCCGGTGTCCAAGCGCCTGCCCTTGGCTGAGGACTGGGGTCCTCAATGCTGCAATCCTGGGCAGATCTGACACCACTCACTGCTTCCAGGGTTTAGATTTCCGTTCTGAAAGTTCATGATGACAAGTGTAACGCAGCGACTTGGACAGCCAGACCCAGCTGGAGGTGAGAGGCAAGAGGTCAAATGGCTCAAAAATTGATGCTTCTCTATGAGAAAACAAATCTTTTTTTTCTCTTATAACAAAAACAGTTACTGCTTTTGTTGTGCATGTGAAAAATAATCACAGAACAATTTATGTGAAAAAACCCACTTATCACTCTACTTTGCAGAGATATCCTCCAGGAACACCTAATTACATAGCCTTCCAGGCATTTTTCTATGTATGTATAGGTACCTATTGCATATAAACAATCAGATTGTACTTTGCTGAGTCCTCAGAATACAAAAGATGTTCCCCAAACCGAGTAGAGGGATTATGCATATAAATAGCTAACTTTTAAAAAGAAAATTGGGGCAAACATTGGGTGTATACATCATGTCTTGTTGCACCCTGATTTTTCAGCTATTTATCCTTCAGCTTTTGGCTTAAATGTTACTTCCTTGGAAGCTTTTTGGACTGGACCAAGGTACATGCTCACACAGCACCCTGTGTTCATTGATGTATCGTGTATCACGATGTATCATAACGCAAGTGGACATTAAACATTTCCATGTATACTTTATGGCTCTCTCACTGGACAATAACTTAGGCAGGCGGAGAGCAGTGATTGACTTGAGCCCCAACAGAATCTATATGTCTGTCCAACCGTGCATCTGACTCAGTTGACAGTCCCTAAGCTCCAGGGGTGAACAGGAGGCCTGGAACCCTGGATGATGGACCTTGCTCCATGGACACGTGATATCCCTGTGAACTTCTCAGTCTCCCTCAAGGAACCTGCTGCCATGTAAACCCAGTAACTGTATCCTAAGGAAAGAGACGTGGCCAACCTTCTGGAATTCTCTTTGATACGGGATCCAAGCTAAAGCTAGGGCTTCAGGGCTGTACAGTGGTTCACCATGTAAAATGGAGGTGGGGGGAGGGCTTTTGCAGGCCAGGAGATAAATCGAGATCTCACTTGAGTTCTCATCCTGGAAGGAAAGCTGGGCACTAAATCTCCTTGTCATTATTACCCCAGTCTGGATACACGGCTGGAATGGATATCTTCAACAACTGACAGAAATTCCACACAGCTTCCTGACCCATGGGAAGGCCTGCTCCGGAGAAAAGATCACACAGAAGCCATTAACATTCATCAGTTACACAAAAAGCGAAACTACATCTCTGAGGAGAGCTGAGGACACTACCACAATTATTAAAGGCTTGAAAGATCCAGGCAGGGTGCCTCCTAGCTCATCCCCGCTCAATTCTCCACTGGCCAGGGTAAAAGCATCCTCGAGATGCTAATGGCTTATCATATATTTAATTAGGTGGAGAATCCAACTGAGCTGCTGTTTCAGATGTGGTCTTGTTCCGGAACTAACCAGGACAGCCCTTGACATTGGCTATGCAGCTAATGAACACGTAAATGTGTGCTTCTCCATTCTGAGTCACTGAACATCAGAGGCCATTTGCTGGCATCTGGTAGGGAGAGCACGAATGTCATTACTCTCTTAATTCAGGGATTTGTAAATTTTCCATGGCCTGTTACAGTGTATGCTCCTGGATCTTGATGGCCTCATTATCTTACAGGGCATCCTGCTTGCCCAGTAGCTTGATGGGGGTGAGGGTACACTACCCTCAACATGGCACCTTGGCATATTACATATCTTAAGCTGAAGGAGTTTGAGAAACCAGCAGAAGCAGGAAGGTCGCTCTGACTTTTTATCCTTGGCCCACCTCTTCCCCTACATGTCCCCTGAACAGGTCATAAAACTCCCGAATGAAAGGCACCCTCCCTGTACCAGAAGAAGACATCCATATCATCAGAGATGGGGGCTATGGGTTCAGAAATCAGTACAAAGCTGCACTGTCAGACCTTGGTCACCTAACTCTTATCTTTCCAGTTACCTCTTCCCTAGTTACGAACCCAGCCCAACCTCCTTTGTCTCGTCAGTTCTTCACCAACTTGTTGTTTCTCTATCTACAAGATACAAAAGCTTCGTGTTCTGGTCACTTCCTTTTGATTCTCTTGTGAAGGTGCCCATGCACGTGGAAAAGTTCAATAAACCTCGAATGCTTTTCTCCTGTTCATCTGTCTTCGTCAGTTTAATTTTCAGACCCAGCCAAGGGACTCTAGAAGGGTTAAGGAAAGCTTTTCTCTCCCCTGTGGTAGGTAAGACCTCGAAATAATAGATTCCCTAGACGTCTTGGCAGGATGCACTTGTGCAGGGGGTGTGCTTACATCCTCTGAAATCCAGTGCCTACACAGTTGCAGTGATCTGGAGCAGACCCAGCAAATTTTCTCTGTAAAAGGTCAGCTAGTACCTAATTTTAGCTTTGGGCCCACAGTGTCTCTTACATCTCCTTGAGTCTGTTGTTGCTATGATAAAGCAGCCATGGACACTAGGCAAACAATAAACATGACATGACTATGTTCCCACAAACTTTCATTTACGGAAACAATGTGGGCTCGCTTTTGCCTGCCAGGCTTTAGTTTGCAGACCCCCCCCTGATCTAGAGCATGTCAGTTATCTCAAACATTTTTTCCTCTAAAGACAGAATGGTCTCTCCCGCTCTCCCTTCCACTGTGAAGGAGGCATGATGCTAATTGAGTCTCTTTAAACTTTGGAGGCAGTTGTGATACCTACCCAGGGTTGGGGCCGACGCGGATGCCAGGTCTCAATCCAACTTCACCGTGGTCTTCTCACCCATTGCCAGGGCGGGTGACCTGAAAAACTGGAAGCTCATTTGCTCTTCCTTCCTTCCTTTCCCTGCGACTGGATGCAAACTGAGGTCAGGGGGAACGGGGCTTTCTAGGGGGGCGAGGGAGGCAGAAGGACTTTACGGGAAAGGAAGGAAGAAAGAAAGAAAGAGAGAGAGAGGAGGGAGGGGAGGGAGGAGGGAGGAAGGAAGAAGAAGAAAGAAAGAAAGAGAGAGAGGGAGAGGGGGAAGGAAGGAAGGAAGAAGAAAGAAAGAAAGAGAGGAGGGAAGGGAGGGGAGGGGGGAGGGAGGAAGGAAGGAAGGAAGAAAGAAAGAAAGGAGAGAGGGAAGGGAGGGAGGAAGGAAGGAAGGGGAGGGAGGGAGGGGAGGCGAGGAGGGAGGCAGGGAGGGGAGGGGGGAGAGAGGAGAGAGGAGAGAGAGGGAGAGAGGGAAGGGAGGGAGGGGGAGGAAGGAAGAGGAAGAAAGAAGAGAGAGAAGGGAGGGAGGGAGGGGAGGGGAGGGGAGGGGAGGAGGGAGGGGAGGGAGGGAGGGAGGGGGGAGGAGGGAGGAGGGAGGAAGGAGGAGGAGGAGGGGGGAGGAGGGAGGAGGGAGGGAGGAGGGAGGGAGGAGGGAGGAGAGAGGAGAGGGAGAGAGGGAAGGGAGGAGGGGAGGGAGGGAGGGAAGGGAGGCGGAGAGGGGGGGAGGAGAGGGAGGGAGGAGAGAGAGGGAGGGAGGGAGAGAGAGAGAGAGAGAGAGGGAGAGAGGAAGGAGAGAGGAGAGAGAGGGAGAGAAGCTGGCGGGCGGGGCGAGAGTGGAGAGAGGGATGAGAGCTGTGAGAGTGCTGGAGGGAGCTCGTCTGCGAGGTAGAGATAGATAGAGCGGTTCTTTCTTTAATTTCTCTCTCTTCTCTTATTTCTTTCTTTCTCTTTCTTTCTCTCTTTTCTCTCTTTCTCTCTTTCTCTCTTCTCTCTTCTCTCTTCCTTTCTTCCTTTCTTCCTTTCTTGCCACACTTGCAGCATATGGAATTTTCCAGGATAGGGCTTGAAGAGGAGCTGCAGTTGCCAGCCTATGCCACAGCCACAGCAACGCCAGATCCGCAGTGTATCTGTGACCTATGCTGCATCCCTTAACCCACTGAGCAAGGCCAGGATCCTTCACCCTCTGAGAAAGGCCTGGAAACGAACCCACATCCTCATGGATACTAGTCAGGTTCTTAACCTGCTGACCCACAGCAGGAATGCCAAAAACTAGAACCTTTAAGAGGGGCCCAGATTAAAATAAGGATCTCTGGCTCTTCTGAAAGGTGGTCTGGGTAGCTTTTTGTTCAACATATCTGTCTTGCAGATACAGTAGGCTTGAAGTGTCTGTAGTAAACCAAGATGCTGAGCAGTCTCTTGTGGGAACACCATCCTAATATCCTTTTTTTTTTTTTTTTTTTGTCTTTTGCCATTTCTAGGGCCGCTTCCCTGGCATATGGAGGTTCCCAGGCTAGGAGTCTAATCGGAGCTGTAGCTGCCGGCCTACACCAGAGCCACAGCAACACGGGATCCGAGCCACGTCTGCAACCTACACCACCGCTCACGGCAATGCCAGATCCTTCACCCACTGAGCGAGGCCAGGGACTGAACCCGAAACCTCATGGTTCCTAGTCAGATTCGTTAACCACCGTGCCATAACGGGAACTCCCCATCCTAATATTCTTACTGTCTTGTGCCTCTGATCCTTTCCTCAGTAGTCTGTCCGGGCAGTTTTGCTCCTTTTTCATGTGCAATAGGCTGCATTTGTGTTCAAGTTTCAAAGAGCCATCCCAACTGGCTTGGAGGCCTTGCGACTTTTTATGGCAAATTTTGCATAGATGGTTGGCTAACTGGGCTGCCATTTTCTTAATGTCAGGTCTTCTAAAACTGTTGACCACAGATGGCCAGATCTACAGTCCTGATAGTTATCACCACCGTCCTGTCCTCCGATGTCCCCATGCTTTACCTACTTCCAAGCCACCTCGGTCTCAGCACTGCCTACTTCTAGGGATTATCACCGCCCCAATCACCACTAGCACTGGCTTATCACTATCTGACCAGGCTTATCACCATCTGACCAGGCAGATTACAGTTCCAGAATCCCGCCTGGAAGTTCTGTGTTCCAAGATCATTTCTCATAGCGGATTTCACAGTTTAAGTTAGCCCCCCAAATAGCTCCAGAGACTAGACCTTGTGGGCAGGTTATTGATTTGGGTGTATGATTCCAGGGAAAATGGGTGGTGGTCTGGGAAGAGGAAAGCAGAGAAGGAGGGAAAGCCAAGAGCAGGTTGTGTTACTGAGCTGATCAATATGGGTGACTGGGGCTTTTCCCCTGGGGCCCTCTGAAAACTTCAGTTATCCACTCAAGTGATGGGAAAGGAAGAGTTTGTCCATGGCCCCCATGGGATGAGCTACCCTCTTATTTCCAGGTGTATCTGTGCCTAACAACTCAATGAGCCCCTGTGGATCTCTCACATGACAGTGTCAGAGAATGCTAGGACAGAAAACCCGACATAGATGGTGGGGCTGAGGCCATATCAGCATCAGGCTAAACCTGCAGGCTCAGTGCTGCAGCAGCAGGTGGAATTGAAGGAAAACTTAGAGGAGGCAAGCACAAGAGGTGACCAAGACACTGTGCATGGGCTGATGGCTTCTCCACTCCATGCCTCTTGCCATTGCCAATGCCCAGGTCTGCAGCCTCATGGACCAACTCCTAGTCCTTGTTCTGCACAGTAGGAGAAATAAGGTGGTGGATTGATTATCATGACTGCCCTTGGTTTTATCATGGTCTCCATTCTCAGCTGACCTTAAAGGACAGTGAAATGTCATATTGAAGATTCGGGTATGGCAGGTCACTAACGGCAAGTTTGGGATGTTTTCAGGATGTGATGTGTATTCTGAATGGGTTACCCTAGATTTTGGAACTAAGAGATAGAGCTGGGGTGGTACCTCTTATGACTGAACTGAATGAGCCATGCTCAGAACATTGCTTCTTGACTAGGGGTTCTGTGGTTTGCTGAACCTTTGAAAGCACCCAAGGAAAGAATGATCTCACTGGGGAAACAGGGATTCTTCTATTAGATTGGAAGTTATGGGGGCTCCCTGGCCATTTGGGGCTCCTGGAGCCATGAGGGAAAACAATGGAAAAGAGCTTGGCTTGTGTGGTCGACCCTGAGCATTGAGGAGAAAGTGGCCTTCAAAGTTGGGAGAAGAGAGGATTATGGCTAAAGCTCTGGTGATTCCTCTGTTCTTGTTGTATTACTGCGTAAAGGTTTACAAAAGACTGTTAGACCTTTACAGGAGCAGAACTATCAAGGACTGAGATGCTTTGAGAATGAAGCCCTGGGTCAGCTCATAAGAGAAGATCCCTGATAAGTTGTGGTACTGGCAGAAGATAGGGAACTCTATATTGCACAGTGAACGGGGGCCCTCCTATATGTTAGCTCTGGGTTTGTGTGTACTTGTGGGAAGAGAGAACTGTGCCCTTGACCTCTTTTCTTGCTTTTGCGGGGAGGGGGCTCTGGGTTGAGTAGGGTGGAGCTAGGAATGAAGGCTTCGTTTTCTTCCTTCATCTTCTTCTGATTAAAACTTTGATTGGGTCTCCACCTTCAACAAGCTCTGCTCCCCAGACTGGGGTTTACATATGCCTTAGGGCTACGTGGCCATATGTTGGAAGACATAAAGCCATCTGCTGGATATTCATTCTACTTGAAGAGTTAGGAAAACATTTTTTAAACCATTAAAGCCAAAATTATATTATGAAGCAGAATGTGAATTGCACATGGTTTTTTTTTTAAAGGAGAAAAGATGAGTTTCAAATAAATTTTATGTTTATAAAAGGCTGCCTTCAGCCTCTCCTTGGTTCCCTGCAGCCTCTCTTTGGGAGTACGCATGTGCATGGACAAGGTCGCATGGTACTGTGTGCTCTGTGTGTGTGTTCTGAGAAGTGGCCCTTGCCTCCTCTACAGGCTTCTCTCCTACTTTCTATCACACCTTCCAGCTTTCTGGTCACATCCAACACCCAAGTACTGCTCCTGTTCCCCAAATGTGTATTGCCTTTCACAATGCTACTCTTTTTTGGCCTTTTTTTTTTGTCTTTTTGGGCCTGTACCCAGAGCATATGGAAGTTCCTAGGCTAGGGGTTATATCAGAGCTGTAGCTGCCGGCCTATACCAAAGCCACAGAAACCCCAGATCTGGGCTACGTCTGCAATCTAAACCACAGCTCACGGCAACACCAGATCTTTAACCCACTGATCAAGGCCAGGGATCGAACCTGTGTTCTCATAGATGCTAGTCAGATTCGTTTCCCCTGAGCCACAATGGGAACTCCTTTTTTGCCCTCTTACTTGTCAGGTTCTTTTTTCCTGTAGGCAGAATAAACCATCTTCGAATCCAGCTCTGTGACCTGTTCTCCAAAGCTCTCCTTCCACCCCTCCCCCAAGTCAAGTTACTAGTTAAGGCAATCTTTTTTTTTTTTTTCCAAATACCTCATTTATAGCACTTAACACCCGATCTGTCCTGGTTTCCGATGATTGCTTGTGACCGTTGGTTTGCATTATTGTTTATGTGACTGTTTCTGCCATTATAGATGAAGGTGAATCTAAGCCCATGACTATTTCCCTAGCACCAAGCATCCTGCTTGGCAATAATAATAATAATAATAATAATAATCTCAAGTATGTCTTAAGATATTCTTGCTGACTAGCTGAAGAAATCGATAGGAAAATGAACATTGCCACCCTGGACTGCTTTCTCTGCTGCCTGGTGCTGGTGGTGGGGCTTCTGGTCCCACAGACAGCTGCCCCATTTAAATTATTTGCTCTTTCCTTTTTTCTAAGCCCCAAAGACCTCGAGGCACAATAACCTCTTCGCCTGCCTGCGTTTTGCAAGTCATCAATTTCTAACCATGGCCCATTTCCTTTGTCAAGGGGAGAAAGTGATTCCCTGCAGTCTTCTGAATTTACCGAGCAAAGCTGTCCAGATGTGCCTGGCCTACCTCTCTCTGCTCCCTCTCCCTCATAGCCCCCCTCGTTTTCCCTCCAAATGAAATTCATTCCTGGCCGAGGGGAGGGAGGAAGGATTAAGGGGTCCACATGTAGCCTCTTTCAAGCTTCAGGGGAGGGCAGATGGTTCCTGTCAGTGTTTTCTTTCCATGCAGATTTTGTTCCTTAAGGCAAAATGCAGGCTGTGCAACTGGGGCTGGTTTTGCCTCAACCCCTGGGAGGGGGGGCTGTGCAGCCCCCCCCCCCCACTCCAGGCTGGGTCCTCGCAGGGAAGAGACCAGCTTGTTGCTGGCTTCAGAGTGAAGACGTGCACTAGGGTGGGGGATGAAGTGTTGTGCCCCACTCACAGCTGGGCTGAGTTCAAGTTTCTTACAGTGAGTCATGTTCAGAAGTAACTCTTGGAACTCACTGAGTTTGAAAAGTGCCAGGTCGAGAATTCTAGAAGAGTGGGTGGTTTGTTCATTAGGAGAGGACAATGGTGGGCATCTAAGCAAACAATTAGTGTGATACAGCCCCGATCATTTTGTAAATTGCAATCCAGCCAATACTTGTGTTGCAAATGATGAAAGAAGACAATTTAGGTGATAAACTGCATGAAGCAGGTGGTCTCTATTCATAGAACTGCAAAATGGAGCAGAAGGCAGGGTGCTTTTATAGGATATAAGAATAAACAATAAGGAAGAGAAAAATAGGAACTATCTCAATGGCTGGGGCCATGCTGTCAACCTTGTTTGGGGTGAGAAGGAACAAGGAAGTAATATAGAGCCTGGAGCTGGCTTGGCACTTGAGGTCGGGCTGGCCAGATATACTGTGTTTCTGGTCAAGCAGAACATTTCCAGGCACACAAAAGTTATCCAGGTTTTGGGGTGTGGATATGGCTCCTTGGGCGGAAGTGGCTCCATCTTGGGCCAGAAAGTTATTTCTGCACCAGAAAGTGCCAGACGTTTGTGTGTGGATCTGTCCCCTGTCAGGCAGCAAGTCATCAGGCAGGGACTGTCTACTTTGCAGTTAGATGCTAAGGATTCAGAGAGCCTGGCGATTTAGTGAGGCATCATTTGCTCTGCACCAGGCCCAGTGCCGAATGGCAGGGATCAGAGTTGAATATGGTTTCTGAAGTCAAGCTTACAGCCTAGCAGTTACAGTGACACAGTCGTACGTGTACAAAGTGCAGAAAAGCACAGAGAAGAGAGTGATCAATTCCGTCTGGGGGCGGGCAGGCAGGTGTCAAGGGCATCTTAGGAGAATATGAGTCTGAATTGAGTTTTGAGGGGAAAATGAAATTTCTTTGGCTGGATGCAGAAGGGGGTTTTAGGCTGAGGAACAGCAAAGACTCATAGGTAGCAAACAGTATGTACATTTGGGGGGCATAGTAAGTAGTTTGTATTTTCAGTGTTCATTCAGCAGTTATTTACGAAGCACCTACTGTGTGGCAGAAACTGTTCCAGGTGCTAGGGACATAGAAATAACCGAGGCAGACCTACATCTTTCTTGCTAAATTAGTTTTCTAGGGCTACCATTACAAGGTACGTAGATTGGGTGGCTTGAAAAACAAAACTATTTTCTTGGAGTTCAGGAGGCCAGATCTAGTCTGAGATGAAGGTGTTGGCAGCATTGGTTTCTTCTGTGGCCTCGCTGCCTGGTTCGTAGATGGCCATTTTCTCGCTGTGTCTTCCTGTGGTCTTCCCTCTGGATGAGTCTATGCCCTAATTTCCTCCTTTTATTAGGATGCCAGTCATCTTGCATTAGGGCCCCCCATAATGGCCTCTTGTAGCCTTAATTACCTCTTTCAGAGTCCGATCTCCAAATACAGTCATATTCCGAAATGCTGGGGAGTTAGAACTTCAATATATGAGTTTTGGGGGTGCACAATTCAGCTCGTAACACTCCCAGAGGGGTTACATTCTAACGTGTGTTAAGGTTGGGGGGGCGGGTAACAGATGACTATAGACAAACTTGGTAATTTTATTTTTTTCATTTTTAAATTTTTTTTTCAAAGTTGGTAATTTTAGATAATGATAAGTATTGTGAAGAAAATAAAAATCAGATAATAGGGAGTTCCCGTCGTGGCGCAGTGATTAACGAAGCTGACTAGGAACCATGAGGTTGCGGGTTCGGTCCCTGCCCTTGCTCAGTGGGTTAACGATCTGGCGTTGCTGTGAGCGGTGGTGTAGATTGCAGACGCGGCTCGGATCCAGTGTTGCTATGGCCCTGATGTAGGCCAGCGGCTTCAGCTCCGATTAGACCCCTAGCCTGGGAACTTCCATATGCCTCCAGAGCGGCCCAAGAAATGGCAAAAAGACAAAAAAAAAAAATCAGATAATGGCATAGATATTGACTGTTCATTATGATATATATTTTCTGTATATTATAGGAAATATATAAGTTTTTTTTCAGCAAATGAACACCTTCTCTGAGCCAGGATTTGGGATTTTTGCTGGGGATTAAAGGTCGCCTAAACATGATCCTTGCCCTTAAGAAGTCCGCAGTGTGGTAGAGGAAACCTGTGTGTGCCCAAGAAAACACACGAGGAGACTCTGCAGTGAGGGTTAAGTGGTTAATCAGGACCCCTCGAGCTGTTTCAGCTGGTGAGAGGAGGTGGCAGTCGGGGGTTACTCCGTGGCATCATGTGGGAGTAGTCAGCGCCTTTGGGCTTTGCCAGTGGGGAAAATCCATTTCCATCTTGGGTCTCAGAGATGAAATTCTTTGCCACCAAAAGGAGTTAGTACAAAACATTCTTTGATGATGGCAGCCTAGGCTCAAGGTGAGGTGTGCTGGCCTCTCTCTGGACCTGAGACCAGGTAGACATAGAGGGCCAGGTCAAGGAGGACTCCTACACGCCATCTGCATTAATTCATCATGAGCAGAGGCATTTACTCTCAGCACCATGGTAGATAAATGCTTGTATTTTGAATGCTGAACAGATTCTGAAGCAGAGACTGAAAACACAGGCCACTAAGGAAGTGGCTGTGTCAGAGCAGACCCTTGGACAAGAGCAGGAAAGGGCTCTCCCGAGGGGAACTGCATAACCTTGGCAGTACAAAGGGGCAGAGTCCACTTGGGTCAAATTGAGCCTGGTGAGGAATTCTCACCAGTTTCCCAAAGAGGAGGAGCAAAGTCTTAATCAGTTGTTCAGGCAATGACACTCCAAGTTGAATGTGCCTCAGAATCTCTTGGAGATGGTCAGACCCCACTTGGCAATATTCAGTAGATGGTGTCTGTGTGGGACCCAGGAAGCATCATTTTGAACAAGCCACCCACCCCTATGTTTAGGATGTAGATGGGTGGATTGCTAACCACACTGTGAGAAATTGTGCATTATTGCATACAAAAAGGGCTTACATTAAATGTATGATAAATTATAGATCATATTCTATTCCATGAGTAGGGTAGTCATTCTCAACTAAATCCTTTTAGAGCACAAACTTCCCTAGTTAAAGTAGCTATACAAATATTGTTATATCTGCTGCCTGGAGCAGGCAAAACCAGATTCAAGCTCTTGTTCAGACTGCTGACTTGTGGGATGCCCAAGGAGCAGACCAGGGGTTGCGCAACTATGTTGCTCTAGTTCCCAAGCAGCTGGAAGGGAGAGGGAGAAGACCATGCATGTCATTTTAATCTGATTACTCCTAACATTTATTGAGTGCATGCTGTGCGCACGGCACATGGGTTCCCCCAGAAGCAGACATCCTGTGATGGAGGCTGAAAGGCAAGCAGTTTAACTGGATGAGGGTCCTAGTAGACACCTGCAGGGAAGTGAGAGAGGAAAGGGATGGGAACCAGTAAAGAGTTACTGTTGACAGCTGGAGTGGAGACACACCAGGGTCCTCCAGGGTAGGGGCAACCAAATGACCCACTTTACCTCCCGTCGAGGGGTTTGTTGAGATGAGGGGCTTTCAGTACAAAGTCTAGGCACATCTCAGGAAAATCTGGATGCATTGGTCACCCAAGCTGGGAGTTGGTGTGGCACCTATGCCTAAGCGATCCCAACTGGGGTTGAGGAAACCTCAACATACCATCTGATTGGTTGGGGATGGCACGGTTTCTAGATTCCCTATTCAGAGAGGCAGTTTCTTCTTGCAACTTCTGGGAAGTCTCAAGCCCTGAGTAGATCAGCCTGTTAATTGGTGCAGGCACAAGCGTTCTATCCATGGCATTTTGGCACATTGCTGCCCCCCTTTCCTTGCCTGGATTCCCTTTTTCTTCACTCTCACTGCCTGGGGCTCACTTCTCAAGTAAAGCATCAGTGCCTTAGGGTACGTAATCCTTGTCTCAGGCTCTGCTTTCTGGAGAAGTTGGCCTAATTTGGCTGAATTGTGGGAGACGTGAGTTCAAGACTCAGTTACTTGGCTGACTTGCTGTGTCCATTTGGATAATAAGTTTTTCTCATCTGGACCTCAGTTTTCCTGCCTTCAAAGGAAGAGTTGAAACTATATGATCTTTAGGTCCTTCCCAGCCCTCATATTCTCTGATCTTATAGATTTCCTTAAGAGGCCCTTGTGAGTTTCCTGCTAAGCACTAAGCCACAAACCCTTTTCAACTCAGTCATATTTTCCTCCCATCACTCTTAATGAATCTTAGTTTCCTGGGCAATTTTTATTTAAAAGAAATAAGGGCAGCAAGAGAAAGCAAGTTTAGAAACTCATAGCCCATATGCCCTGAGGAGATTTTCCTAAAAAAAAAAAAACACCTTTTTTTTTTTTTTTGGTGGGGGTTGGGGAAACTTACTTTGCAAGGAAATTCAGTCATTCTACAATGGCCTTTGAAACCAAAGACTATGGAAAAGTTTAAGGAAAAGCACAAAGTGATTGGGGATAAATAGTTCCATATGAGTTACTGGATATAATATTCTTCCTTGTACTACTCAGTGCTGGGTGAAAGCAGACACTGCATGCTTGGTCTGTGCGAACAGATGTGTGTTTAGGTTTAATGAGATTTTAGAAGGGTCAAGAATTCCCCCAAAGAGTACTTATTCCACTCTGCTTGCTGAGGGCCACTAGAAGCCACTCAAAATCTCACCTCCTTTTTGTTGCCAGGCCTTAAAGGTTTTATTCACCCTTTTTTTTTCCTATGGTAAAAGTCAGAGGGTGGATAATCATAATTGTGGTAATAATATTAATGATCAACACTGTTTATCACATGCGTTGTGCATTAACTCGTTTGGGTTTCACAAAAAAAGAAGTTCAGTACCTTGTCTGAAGTCACATGGTAGTGGAGGGGAAAGTAAACTTGGATTTGTTAGGCCCCGCAGTCTGTCCTGTGGTCACCTGTGAAATAGGAAGGGGGTCACCTGTAAATTGGGGAGTAGACTGCACCGGAGCCTTTCAGGTAGCTTGCAATTTGACCATCCAATGAGTGTTTGCATCTTTGGGTGGTGGAGAATTGAGAATTATCATGGGCCAGGCCTTGTGGTTGCAAAGAGGAATCAAATATAGCTCTGGCCTTTTGGGAGCTGACACTCTCATAAGGAAGATAAGGTTTGACACAGATGAGTCATTTTTAACTACCATCCAGCAGATAGGGATAAGTAAAAGGCTAGGCAGGGACTATTGCAAGGACTACCCAGGGGCAGGATGCTGCACTGGCAAGAGCCTCTGCTCTGGGGTTAGATCAAGGTTAGAAATCTGGCTCTCCTGTTCCATAACTGTGTGATTTCTGGCAAGATACTTAACCTCTCTGAGGTCAGGCTCAAGAAAGCATATCATTTGAACAGGACTTTGATGTTTATGTAAGATTTGCGCATATGGAAATATAAAGCATGTGGAAACACATTACAATTAATAGAGTTCATTATGAGTGATTTCTTTAAGCATTTTTTCTAGGTGGAGGAGAAACACACACACACACAAACAATAGCAAGTATTGATGAATTCTGGAGTTGGCAGCAGAACTCATTTTTTTTTTTTTTTTTGAGAGAGATTTCTTTATTGTTTAGAAAACACATTGAAATAGGCTTTTGGTTCTGGAGCACCATGGCCAGAAGCTAGTCTGGAAAGAGTCTGAAGCAAAGGGAGCCAGTACTAAATTGTTACACATCATCAGCTAGAAGGTACTATCTTCCTGGGTACAGGGCACACCATGGAAGAAATCTACTTCCTTTTCCCATGGGGCACAAATCGTCCTATGTCCCCCCCCCCTTTTTTTTTTTCAATGAGGCATGGCCACATGTTCTAGCCAATCGTCCTATGTCCCCCCCCCTTTTTTTTTTTTTTCAATGAGGCATGGCCACATGTTCTAGCCAATGGAACTTCCAGGGTAGAGGTTTCCCATGTCACTTGTGGGATTGGCCAAAGAAGTCTTCCTATATAGTTTCTCCTTTTGCCCTGTCTGCAGACTAGATTTTGATGTCCAGTGCAAACTGGACAACTATGTGTAGAAGACAGCAAATCCCCTGTGAGCCTGGGTCCCTGAATGATTGTGTGGAGCATAGCTCCATTGGGCCTCTGCCCTCTTCCTGACTAGACTTGGAATGGGTAGACTGAACTCTTCTTTTAAGCCCTTGGAGTGTCAGAGTTTTGCTTTTAAAGTAGCTAGCATTATCTCAGCTAATATAACAACACATTTTGGACCCCTTCATCAAGGCCAGAGGGAGAGGATTGGGGCTCTGGAATCTGGAGGGAAGGAGGTGAGAGGGAGTTCTGTATTATGAGGTTGGCCAGATGGAGCAATATGGCACTCTGCTTTGGCTAAGGATGTTGGCTAAGGATGTTGGTCTTTGGAACCAATGTCGTCTGGGATTCATTTTTCCCTTTTACTTTTCTGTTGTGGTGCCCTCATAGTCCTCTCAGGTCTTGAGTAGAGTTGGTCAAACACCTGAATATAGTGTCACCTGTGCTTTGGGGAATTAAGGGATGGTCAGTGTCTAGATGTGGGAAGACCAGGGAAGATGCATTGGCAGCTTGGGGAAGTTCGAATGGGTAGAAATGAGTGGTAGAGGAGTTTAGAGCATTAGCCTGGAGGGAGAGGTGGCTACCAAGAAAATATAGGCTATCCTGGGGTCCTCAGAAGTACCTGTGGTGATGTGGGCAGAATTTGCTTTCTCCCCTGTAATTATGCAAGCTGAGATTTTCACTGTGTTATGGCCCCTTAGATTCTGAAGGGGCTCTTTAGATGTCTGTTTATTTGGGAACTTGGGGATGCTTGAGCTGCTTGTTTCTTTAAAATTATCCCTAATGATGATTATTTTTTATAAAGGGAAATAAACATTCTGAAAGAGCTTAAAAGAAAGCAATGAAAATGAAAGTATCTAGCTTCTTGGAAGCAAGAACCTGGCACTATTTTAATTGGTTATTATTATCCACTGACTATCGGATACATTCTGATTTTAGAAACATTTACATGTGAAAAAATGTGCCTCTGTGACTTAAGAAAACACCCCAGGATAGTGATCTGCTACTGGCGTTCTAGCCACTATGTCTCCTGGGATGGAGAAGGTTTCCCTGATGGTTGCTCTGAAAGAGTTAATGGAACAGAAATCCCAGTGTTTAGATCAGATCACTGTCTTTACTCTTGTACTCAGAGTAAACACCAGTTTATTTATCCCCAGTTGCTGAGTTGTGATTTATCAGCAGAGCTTGAGTGGGTTCCTGGAAGTGGTATGACCCTAGTCCTGTTTACACGCTCTGGGTCCTTACTTCCCCCTAAGACTCAGGATCTGGCCTGACAGATGATGATGTTCCCTGGAAAACGAAGGGGCTCAGAAAATGTCCAGTTCTGTGATGTGAATTGGGTCACCAGCAGACTTGCCTGAGCTGAGTTGAAATGGAGGAACTCAATGCCAATAGCATCGTGTAAGGTGCTTGTCCTTGTGATGTTATTTAATCTTCACAATAACTGTACAGGATAGGACTGTGAGTATCCTCATGTCACACAGCTAGGAAAGCCAGCGTTCCGAGAGGCTACGTCTGTTGTGCGCAAGGTGACATGGCTAGGGACAAAACCCTGGATATTCAAATTCCAAAGTCTGTGCGCTTGACCACTGTACCATGAAAGATATTGAAAAAAGCTGGAGATGTGCAGCTTGGAGATGAGGAAAGAGAAGACTCCAAGGGAATGTACTCACTGTGTCTCCAAATCCCTGGGAGGCAGAGGGATGAACTAAAAAGATTACAGGGCCAGAGAGACCGGAAGCATCCCCAGAGGCACACGGCTGATAAATGACAGAGTCAGAATTGTAACCAGGGGCTGTTTGGAGATTTAGTTCTGCATCCATAAAAAAGGAAAAGAAAGAACAACCCCTTTGGAGAGTTGTTGAAGGATTAAATGGAGCAATATTTGGACACTAAATAGGCCTGACACTTAGTAAGTGCTCAGTAAATGTGTAATTCCCACCTCACCCATTTCCTTTTCCCCAAAAGAGCTGATGTGTGGAAGAAGACATTTCTTTATGGGTCCTCACATTCTAAAAAGTAGAGGTTTCAGAGAGGAAACGTTTGGTTCATTATCAGGGTGAATTTTCAATTCAGTTCAATAAACATTTACTAGACCTACTAAACGCTACACTTAGACACTAGGATGCAGAGACAAGTAAGACAGGGGCCCTGCCCTCTAGGAGTTTCCAGCCTACCTGGGAGGCTGATAAGATGAAGAAGCCCTCAGTATGCTTTGTGGAGTATTTCCCATTCTGTAAAAGGACCACAGCAGGGCAGGCCATGTTGGGAGGTCATTTCCTGGGTGCTGGACAGGCTTATGTGGTGGTTGGATAACCAACTGGCTGTCAGGGAGTTCCTGCCATCAGAGGCTCCAGCCAATGGATCAGTGTGTTCTACTGTTGTGCCTAGATAGGGCCCCAGAAGCCTTTCCATAATCTGTCTTGAGCAGCAGCCTGAGGCTAGGAGAACAGGCCTGAGAAGAATCCCAAGTGCCTGTCTTGCTCTAGAAGAGATGCCCTACGGAGCTTGGCTTATTAAGACCCCAGTAAGTGCACTATTTGGTGGGGGAGACGGACATGTGAATAGCAGGTGCTCTGGGCAAGGATGTCCCTCCACCTAGATTCTCAAAGGACTTGCTCCCTCACTTTATTCAGGTTTCTGCTCAAGTGTCACCTCCTCTGAGAAGTCCTCCCTGACTGTCCCTCCCTGCTATTCTCTGTCCCCTCTTGCATACTGCTCCATGAGTACTCTGATTTAATGAATGGGTTGCCTGATGGATTGTTTACCTAGAATCCTCAGTTTCATAGGGTAGGGGGTTAATCTGTTTAGTTCATTGTGGAATCTCTGGC
The DNA here is from genome assembly GCF_016906955.1 of Phacochoerus africanus. Taxonomy (NCBI): domain Eukaryota; kingdom Metazoa; phylum Chordata; class Mammalia; order Artiodactyla; family Suidae; genus Phacochoerus; species Phacochoerus africanus. The sequence continues at coordinate 156,553,933 of NC_062551.1, read as the reverse complement.
ACATTTATAAAAACTGAAATATCCAAACCCATTTTCTAGCTGTATCGGGAGGATTAAACAAGGTAGTATTTGGAAAACATATAGTTCCTGACATGTAGAAAGTAGATGCTCGATAATTTCTAATTCATTCTGTTTTCTTTTTTTTCTCAGAAGACTATTCTGAGTCTCAACAAGTTTTCTGTTACTGAATGAATAGGTGTTCCTCAGTTTCCCTGCCTTTATTATTTTATTATTTTTTATTTTTTAGAGTATAGTTGATTTGCAGTGCTGTGTTAGTTTCAGGTATACAGCAGTGATTCAGTTTTACATACACATTTTTTTTCCAGATTCTTTTCAATTATAGGTTATTATAAAATATTGAGTAGAGTTCCCTGTGCTATAGCATAGGTCCTTGTCTATTTTATACATAGTTGTGGGTATCTGTTAATCCCAAATTCCTAGTTTATCCCTGCTCCCCAGCACCTTTCCCCTTTAGTCTGTGTCTGTAAATTTGTTTCTCTTTTGTAAAGATGTTCATTTGTATTATTTTGTTAGAGTCCGCATAAAAGTGATATCATATGATATTTGACTTTGTCTGACTTAGTAGAATAATCTCTAGATCCATCCACATTGCTGCAAATTGTATTATTTCCTTCTTTTTGATGGCTAAGTAAATATTCCATTGTATGTATGTACCACATCTTCTTTATCCATTTCTCTGTGGATAGACATTTATGTTGCTTCCATGTCTTGGATATTGTAAATAAGACTGCAGTAGGGGTGCATGTATCTTTTTTTTTTGTCTTTTTTTGCCATTTCTTGGGCCGCTCCTGCGGCACATGGAGGTTCCAAGGCCAAGGGTCCAATTGGATCTGTAGCCACTGGCCTATGCCACAGCCACAGCAATGCAGGATCCGAGCAGCATCTGTGACCCAAACCACAGCTCACAGCAATGCCGGATCCCTAACCCACCGAGCAAGGCCAGGGATCGAACCCGGAACCTCATGGTTCCTAGTCGGATTCGTCAACCACTGAGCCACGACGGGGACTCCGGGGAGCATGTATCTTTTTAAGTATGGTTTTCTCTGCATATATGCTCAGGAGTGGGATTGCATGATCATATGGTAGTTTTATTTTTATTTTTTTAAGGAACCTCCCTACTGTTCTCTACAGTGGTTGCAGCAGTTTTCATTCTTATCAGCAGTGTAGGAGGCTTCCCTTCTCTCCACACCCTCTCCAGCATTTATTATTTGTGGACTTTTTGATGATGGCCATTCTGACAGGTGTGTGGTGGTAGCTCATTGCAGTTTTGATTTGCATTTCTCTCATAATTAGTGATGTTGGACATCTTTTCTGTGCCCATTGTCCATCTGCCCGTCATCTTTGGAGAAATGTCTGTTTAGATCTTCTGCCTATTTTTTGAAGGTTCCTTATCTTTAAAGTAGATTAACCATAACATGTATCTCATGGTTACGGTCAAAGTGAGCAGGAAGTTCTTGGCACAGGACGTCATGCCCAGTACCTGGTGAGTTCTCAGTCAAGGTGGGCAAGGGGAGGTGTGGGCTTATGGGACACAGAGCAGAAAGCTCTTCGACTCCACTTTTTGGGAAGAGGGGAGGCAGGAAAAACTTGAGAATCGTGACTGACAAATACCTGCCTGTCCCCAGTGTCAAATGGGTCTTAAAAGCATCACAGGGGAACGAAGGCATGAGTGATGGACTGACTCCCATTCAGTAGCAGATTGCGGTTCTTGCCCAGGGCTCCAGGGTGGATCTGAGTTTTTTTTTTTTTTTTTTTTAGGGCTGCACCTACGCCATATAGAAATTCTCAGGCTAGGGGTCGAAATGGAGCTGTAGCTGCTGGCCTACACCACAGCCACAGCAACGCAGGATCTGAGTCTTGTGTGCAACCTACACCACAGCTCATGGCAACGCCAGATCCTTAATCCACTGAGTGGGGCCAGGGCTTGAATCTGAGTCCTTATGGATTCTGGTTGGGTTCGTTACCACTGAGCCACAATGGGAACTCCGATTCGGATCATCATTTCCCACAGGATCGTGACCACTGACTGGCCCCTGGGACCAGCTGCTCTGCCTCTTCCCCTACGTCCCAGACAGAGGGGTTCTGTCCACTCAGAACCAGATGCAGAATGTAAACCAAGAGGCTTAGTTCGCTGAAGTGGCGAAACCCGGCGGCATGTGCGAGTCCTTGTCTGACATGTGACCCGGGGGCTGTGGTCAGGGCTGCAGGACCACATGCACACTTCCCGGGTATTGTTTGAAATTGGGAGGCAAGCAGCGGGGAAGGAGCATGACCCCCAGCACCGGAAAACAGAGGATTACAATATGGTGTGACCAGGGCTCCAGATGATGCGGGCGGCCTGGAGCAGGGAATGGCTACCCAGCTGGTCATTGGAACTGGGGGGGGGGGCTCCCTGTGGCTAAGGAAGAGGGCGCCTTGCCCTTCTTGAAGGGAGCCTGCAGCCTCAACCCCAAGGCTGGGCTTCTCATCTTTCTGCTTTGCCTCTGTGGGCTCTTTTCAGGGAGGTTCTGTTTTCTCTCTGTGATCCCTGCAGCATCTTCCATGGGTTCGAACAGTCCCAGGATAGGCCTCCATCCCCACTTCTAAGTGCATCCATCACTGTTCGCCACTCTGTGCCTCAAATGTCAACCATCCAGACAACTGCGTGTCCCAGGCAGCTGTCCATTCGTCCATCCTTGCTTGGTGCTGCCTCATGGAAAGAGTGTGGGCTTTGAAGTCCTGTCAAAGCTTCACCTGTAAAACTGGGAGGCTCTCTGGCAGGGTTGTGGTACACAGTAGTCAGGCTGCTTCTAGATCTGCTGGACTTAATCTTCAGTTTGTCTTAGTAATTATTATTGGCTTAAGTAAAATATTAATTTTTAGTTAAAACTCAAAGTAAAAAACTTCAGTGCAACAAGCATGACATTCAACTTTAAAAATCACACAGAAATTATGACACATAGAGCAATCTAGAAGAGGTTTTTTAAAAGTGTGGAATGTTCAGCATCCTACAACTCTGGTGTTTGGGCACAAAATTTTGTGCCTAGCACAGCCCCTAAAGGCTCTGAGGTCCAGGTGGACACACAGGGACATGCCATGGGATACCAGCACTGCTGCCTGTCCCTTTTAAAGCCCTTGGTCATGGTTTGGGGCTTGCAAGGCCGTCCCAGGCTCACAGGCCCCAAGAACAAAGGTGTGACTTGTTCAGCTATCTCACTTCGGCCCCCATAGAAGCAGGTGGGGACGTGATGAACTAGAAGCAATACCATCTTTGTTCTGTCTGGACCCAGTGCTACCTGGATTGTCACCGCGGAGGCTGTTATTTTAGCACTACTTTCTTTAATGTGTTTGCGCTTGGATGGGACATTAGGAATTCTTGTCCTTCTGTTAGAAATCAGTTTGTCTGCTCCTTTTATCTCACTATCAGAGTGAAATTGATTAGCTGACAGACTGTATTCCCCTGGCCACTTCCTTGCCCACCTGGTGTCCTCATGTTTGGGGGATGCCGGAAGCCATGGAACCAGCCACTTTCTGGGCTGCTGTGGCCATGCAGGCAGTAGAACAGCATGGGGTGGTGGGTGTGGGCTGTGATGCTGGGTCACCCCCTTCTCTGTGTTGTGCTGAGGCAGCAGCTCTTTAAAATCTGCAGCTAGGAGGGTTTTGCTAACAGCCACTGGAAATCAGGAAACTCACTCTGTGCTTCTCTGAGCCCCGCCAATTACTGTTAGTCCGGAAGTTTAGTATGTGACAAACATGTATTGACCTCCTCCAAAAAGATCAATTCCTGTGCCAGGAGCTGCCTGTCATAAGTTCTACTTCAGTGCCTTTTCCTACACAGTCCCATTGGCCTTGGACTAGCCATCTGTACCTGTTGAATCCTTTGAGATCCAGATGTCACCTCCTCTTGGTGGGCAGGTGGTCTCTTCTCAGGCTCTCTTATCTCCCTGGGTGCTTGTTCATTGTGGAAGCATCCATACCATACACACTTCTTTGACACAAGGGTCTGGTCCAGGTTCAGAGCTCCCCCCTGCCTCCGTGTTCTCCTTCTCACCCCATTCACCTGACTCACATCACTTAATCCAGGAGGACTCTCTTGGCCCCACTAACTGGATGAGACCCCCTCCCCGGGCCCCCACAGCACTCTGTACACCCTTCCCCCAGTCATAGCACTTCTCATCATTCTCCACAATTAATTGTAGGTTAATTGTCTCTCCTCCCCTCTAGAAAATCAGCTCTGGTCAGGCAGAAAACCTGCTTGTTTCATTTATTGCTGTATTCTTAGTGCTACCCAGTGGCCCTCCCAGCCCACAAAAAGCACACAGTAAATACTGGATGAACGAATGAGAAAATCTGGATTCATGTCCCAGTGCTGCCCCTTAGCAGTTTGACCTTGGAGAGGTCAGTCTGCTTTGAACCACAATTTCTTCTTTGCTAACGGGATCGATAATCCCCCAAATCCTTTTCTGCTCTGACACTGTGCTGTCTTGTGCCCTAGTTTACCTCCGATCTCCAGCCCCCATTCTGGCCCATGTAGCATGAGTCATGCCCTCAGAAGTCAGGCGCTTGCTCATTTGAAGGATTTTACATTCTTTGGAGAACCTTTCACTCTTCTGATATTATCTTTCTGATGTGGTCCTTGGTCACGTTGTGGGTCCCTCCAGCTCATGCAGGTCGGGTCCCTCGTGGTTATAGATGCCTCACCTACTCCCTCAGTTCCTGGAAGTCTTGGTCTGGAGCATTTCCATCAGGGGCCCCAGAAGTGGGTGGGACCTGTCAAGCCCAAGATGGACTGTGCTGTGATTCTCATGCAGCCCAAGAGGAAGGGAAGCTGTGACTCAGTGTTTGGGAAATGTAAACTTGCGGGGTGAGTAAGACCAGACCCAGGCTGTGTGTCTTGGGAAGTGGTAAGTCTAGTTAATTGGAATTGGAGCCAGAAGGCCAAGGTCAATTCCTGCCATTGCCGCTCCCACTTCCTAACTGTGTCTTCATTAACATGTAATCTATCCTCCTGAGCCCCAGCGTTTGTTTATTTGTTTACTTATTTTAAAAATTTTACTATAGTTGATTTACAGTGTTGTGCCAATTGCTGCTGTACAGCAAAGTGACCCAGTCATATGTATATATACATTCTTTTTTATTTTTTAACTTTTTTTTTTGTCTTTTTGCCTTTTCTAGGGCCACTCCTGAGGCACATGGAAGTTCCCAGGCTAAGGGTCTAATCGGAGCTGTTGCCGCAGGCCTACACCAGAGACACACAACGCGGGATCTGAGCCGTGTCTGCAAGCTACACCACAGCTCATGGCAATGCCGGATCCTTAACCCACTGAGCAAGGCCAGGGATCCAACCCACAGCTTCATGGTTCCTAGTCAGATTCGTTAACCACTGTGCCATGACGGGAACTCCTATACATTCTTTTTTTATATTATTTTCCATCATGGTTTATCCCAAGGGGGTGGCTAGAGTTCCCTGTACTATAAAGTAGGACCTTGCTGTCTCTCCAGTCTAAATATAATAGTTTGCATCTATTAACCCCAAACTCCCAGTCCATCCCTCCCTCTCCCCCAAGCCCATTGGCAACCACAAATCTGTTCTCTATGTCCGTGAGTCTGTTTCTTTCTTGTAGATAGGTTCATTTTTAGATTCCACATATAAGTGATATCATATGGTATTTATCTTTCTGACTTACTTCACTTAGTATGAGAATCTCTAGCTGCATCCATGTTTCTGCAAATGACATTATTTCATTCTTGATGGCTGAGTGGTATTCCATCGTGTATATGTACCACATGGTCTTAATTCATTCATCTGCTGATGGACATTTAGGTTGTTTCCATGTCTTGGCATACTGTTTCTAATGAACATGTATCTTTTTGAATTATAGTTTTATCCAGATATATACCAAGGATTGGGATTGCTGGATCATATGGTAATTCTTTTTTTTTCTTTTTCTTTTTAAGGCCATACCCAGGGCATATGGAAGTTCCCAGGCTACGGGTTGAATCAGAGCTACAGGTGCCAGTCCATGCCACAGCCACAGCAATGCGGGATCTGAGTCACATCTGTGACCTGCACCACAGCTCCTGGCAACGCCAGATCCTTAACCTCCTGAGTGTGGCCAGGGATCGAACCTGAGTCCTCATGGATCCTAGTTGGATTTGTTAACCACTGAGCCATGAAGGGAACTCCATATGGTAGTTCTATATTTAGTTTTCTGAGGAACCTCCATACTGTTTTCCATAGCGGTTGTACCAATTCACATTCCCACCAGCAGTGTAGGAGGGTTCACTTTTTTCCACATCCTCTCCAGCATTTATTATTTGTAGACTTACTAATGATGGCTGTTCTGACCCATGTGAAGTGGTAGCTCATTGCAGTTTTGATTTACATTTGTCTAATAATTAGTGATATTGAGCATCTTTTTATGTGCCTATTGGCCATCTGTATGTCTTCTTTGGAGAAATGTCTATTTAGGTCTTCTGCCCATTTTTCAGTTGGGTTTTTGTCATCGTTGTTGTCCTGAGCCCCAGCGTTTTAATCTGCAAAATGGTTACATGGACTCCCAGCCTACTTATCCTTAGCGTGGTTTAGAGTGTGAAGGGAACACATTTTCATTTTCGCTAAATACCCACTATGAGACATACACTTCCTATCTGCTATTTAGTTGAACCCGCAGAACAATTTCAAGTAGCTGAGAGGGGCAAAATCAGCTCTGGACTTCTATATAGCAGCATTCCCCCAACTGTGTGTTGGAACATTCCTTTCTTTCTGGAATATCTTTCTACCCAAAGTTAAATAGATCGTGATTCAGTGGTCAAACACGTTTTTTAATCTACATCCCTCCAAAATGAAGTAGGACTTCTAGAGCATTTTCTAGAGCAACATGCCCCTTTGGGGACTCACTGGCATAAAATAATCCTGATTTTTAAGGGAAAGGTGCCCGCCACCTCAGAACTCCAAATTTTATGCCCAGCAGCCTGGACTGGGGTCCGTGATGTTTGAATTTTTTAGGGCAGCCATCTCCGCAGATAGGACCTGCAAGGGCAGCCATGCCCCATAACCCCTATGGTGGAGTTTTATTCTTCTGCCCTCTGTGTGTGCGAAGGTCTCGTGGCCAAGTGGGGCGTTTCTTTCATCAGGGCACCCAACAGCCGTTCCCTGGTCCTGCAACCCGAACCGCCATCTGGATATTTCCAGGCTCCTTCATGCCCTCAATGAACAGGCAAAAAAGGTGCTTTTGAGGGTGATTAATCCTGATGACCAAGAGGAAACAGGGTTTCTGCGAATGAAATTGGGCAGGGAGGAATTTATCTGGAATGAAGAAATACCTCTGTGGGGCCCTCTACTCCACTTTTCCTCTTCTTTTTTAAATATTTAAAAGTTAAATAAAAAAAAAAGAAGACCACTAAGGCTTCATACTGGGAAGACGACCCAGGGCTCAGATCCTTTTAGGAATGAAGCTTTGGTTTGGGTCACTCGGCAAAGTCAAGATTTCTGCTCAGCGGAGATGCTGGCTGGAAGCAGCACAGACGCACGATTTCCCTTGCTTTTTCTATCACGCTTTCTACCTATGGTCTCATGAGGAGTTCCTGAAGAGATGGCTAAGATTTTTTTTCCCTGTGGTATCGTATAGCACGTTTCTCTCTTCTTCCCTTGCTCTCTCACTGTTCCACTGCATGCAGGAGGGGCGGTGGACTTCACAGTTCCGTCCACAGGCTGTAGCACGTTCAGAGGGAACTGTGATGGAAGCAGAGGAGGAATACACGTCACGCGGAGGCGCAGCGTGGAGTCGAAGAGTGTTGGCTTGGCCTCCTCTGTGCAGAGGGCAGCACACTCCCTCGGGCGGAAAGCCTGGCCGTGTTTAGATTCGTGTTATTGTGGCAATTACCGTCATTGTCAAGTTGGAGTAGAAAGGCAGGTCTATGAGAAATTTGGACAGCTAGCGAGGAGACTGCACAGGACCGGGTTATGGTTTCTGCCTACTTGTTCGCACTTTTTTTTTTTTTTTTGGTCTTTTCTGGGGCCGCACCCGTGGCATATGGAGGCTCCCAGGTTAGGGGTCGAATCGGAGCTCTAGCTGCCCCCCTACACCACAGCCACAGCAACGCGGGATCCCAGCCGTGTCTGTGACCTACACCACAGCTCATGGCAACGCCGGATCCTTCACCCACTGAGCAAGGCCAGGGATCCAACCCACAACCTCAGGGTTCCTAGTCAGGTTCATTAACCACTGAGCCACGACGGGAACTCCCTGTCAGCACTTTTTTGAATTCCTGGTTGGAGAGGTTTCCGCCTTATGGGGTCTGACTTTTCAAGGATTCGCTATTCAGACTCACCCAAAGGAGCAGCTCGAGGAGGCAGGGCCCACTCAGAAACAGTTGTTGGCCAGTGAGGGGGCAGGTGTCCAGCTCGAGGGCAGGACTGGTTCTGTAAGGGTGACTGTGGCCAGGGCAGTTTCCAGGCCAGGCCTTTGGGCATCCTTCTTCACTGTCTCGAACCTGTCCTCTGCCATCCTAATATTCTTGAAATAAGCTTCTCCTATTTAATCAGCCAAGATCAGCCTCTGTTTTTTGTAGCAAGAGAAGTCTGACATATAGACATTAAAATAGTAGTAGAAATAACACTAACAGCAACAACAATAATACTAATGAAGAAGAAGAAAAACTTTATTGAGCACCTGCTGTATGCCAGGCACTGTACCGTATACTACATATGCATTATTTAATTTCTTCCTTTCAACAATCCTACATGTTTGGCATCTTTTTACGTCTTTGTCTGGTTTTGTTTTTTAGTAGCAGAGGTAACCAAAGCTTAGATTTCAAAATTTGTCCAAAGTCAAAAATTAGGAATTTATGTCCATGAAGCTTGAAAGGAAGCAGAAAATAAGCCAAGGCTACAAAAGAATATTTTAGGCTTTCTTATAGGAAAAGGTTAAACGTGCAGAAGAACAAAGAATAGTGTAACAAACTTCTGTGCATCCATCACCCCAGTTTCAGCAAATCATCAGTGTATGTAGGAGGATAGTAGACTTTATGCTGTTAGATTAAGTATAAAGGAGCTAACTATATGGAAATTTCTTGAACATTGTGAGTTTAAGAGTTTGGACTTTGAGTTGACTATAGGAGCAACATTAATTAAAATTTATAGTAGTTTTCAAACTATATAAAACATAAAATGTATGTACAAATGCCATTAAATGTGGAAAATCAAGCAATAGGCTCTGAAATTCATTTGCCACAGATGTGATTTTTAAAAACATCTTTAGTATGTAAAGAGATCATATATAGCAATAAAAAATTGTGAAATATAGCAGAAAAGTGGGTCAAAGGTGTAAATATACATTTCCTAGAAAAAGAACCAATGATAGCTATCCAGCTTACTAGTAATCAAAGCAATGAAATAGAGAAAAGGTGTTTTCACTTTTTTTCCTGAAATGAAAAATTAAAAAAATGGATATTTTTATTCTGCTGAAAGAACGGTGATTTAGGTAATCCTGTTGAAAATCAATTTGACAAAATGTATTATGATCTTGAAATTTATATCCTTTGATCCAAAAATTCCATCAAGAAAATCTTCTTGCAAGGAATTATGGGAGGTGTAAAAAGATTTTTATGCAAAGAATCTCATTACAACATGAATTAAATATAAAGAGTAGGAATACTGTGGGAAAAACCTTTAAACCCTAACAGTAGGAGAATAGTTGTATAAATCATGGTGCAGATATAGAAAGGATATTATAGAACCATTTTCTGTGGAAAATGGACATATATATATATAAAGTATGATTTTATTTATATAAAATTTATCTTTCTAGCACATAAACACAGGAAAAAAAATACTGGAGAGAATTATGCCAACATGTTAACAGTGCTTTTCCCTGGATTGTGGGATTGTGGATTAAAAAAATTTTTTTCTTATTCTTTCTATATTTTCACTTTTCTCCTGCTAATGTGTATTCATACTCTTTTGGAATCAGAAAAGAAACAAAAAAAAGTTGACTTCAAAGAATGCTATCTGTGGAAGTTCCTGTTGTAGCTCAGTGGTAAGAAGCCCAACTAGTATCCATGAGGATGCAGGTTCGATACCTGGCTTAGCTCAGTGAATTAAGAATTCAGCATTGCATGAGCTGTGGTGTAGGTTGCAGACATGGCTCAGATCTGGCATTGCTGTGGCCGTGGTGTAGGTCGGTAGCTGTAGCTCCCATTTGACCTCTAGCCTGGGAATTTCCATATACTGCACCTGTGGCCCTAAAAAGCAAAAAAATAAAAAAATAAAAAATAAAAAAAATGTTGTCTAGCAAAAACCTTCATAACTTTGCCTCGTGAACCATGTGAGCTGTGTACGTAAACTGTTTATTATTAATTCTATTAATAATTATGGAGTACTGACTATATGAATAATATTGTTAATAGCAATCATTCAGTACTTTCTAAATGAAAGACGTTTAAACATTTTTATTTATACTATCAATTGCTACCTGTACAAGACTTATAGTAAGTATAATAATCTTTCCCATTATATAGACGTGAAAACTGAGACTCCTGATGTGTAAGTGGCTTGCTCAGAGTTACAGAGCTTTCAGGGGGTGGAGCCAGTGCTTGAACTAGGTTTTGTTTTTTTATTTTTGACATAAAGTCTCTTTTTTTGACATCAAGTCTTTTTCTATTAGAACTCCATTGTTGAAGGCACAAGCCCTTTCAACTCACAGCCTTGGGTTGGCTCAGTGCTGAGTCTGAACTCCTTTGATTCTTAGAGTCAATTGGCTGCCACAGAACTGATTTGAAGAGAAAATCCATTTTCCCTGAGATTGAGGCAGCAAGCTTTTCTTCCTGTTTTAGTCAATGAAAACAGGGAGAAAGCCCACAAGAGAGCCGAGGCAGCACCTGCTGACCTTTTTCTAAACAGAAGCCTCTGTTATCCATTTTCCTGGCCTCCACGCCTGACCCAAATCCTGCAGACAAAGTCTTTTCCTTTAGAAACATTGGTATCTTCAGCTGGGTTACAAGCCAGGCCTCCAGGTCTGGAAGCCTTTTCTCCCTCCTTCTCCACGTCTATGTGATGCTTCATGAAAGATGAGCATTTTACTTGCACATGATGACTTTTTTTTTAGGGCCGTACCTGCGGCATATGGAAGTTCCCAGGCGAGGGGTCGAATCAGAGCTGGAGCTGCCAGCCTATGCCACAGCCACAGGCATTGCTGGATCCGAGCCGCGTCTGTGACCCACACTGCAGCTCCCAGCAATGCTGGATCCTTAACCCACTGAGCAAAGCCAGGGATCAAACCCACATCCTCATGGATACTAGTCAAGTTCGTTTCTGCTGCGCCACAGCAGAAACTCTGCTGGTGACCTTCTTGTTTTTAGTTTTCCAGTTCTTCAAAGGGGGCACTATTGGGCTGATTCACTTAGTCTCCAAGACCTGCCTTCACCTTACAGGGTTGTAGTGACAGTGATATAAAGCTTATTACTCTGTAGCCTCCACAATGACAGGGTAACACTAGCCTTGTCCCCATACGGATCTCCACTTTTTGGCTTGGTGCCTGCATGTAGCAGGTACGGAGCAGATCTTTGATGAGTTGTGGTTTGAATGAATGAACCTAGCACACTGGGCATGGCTGGAAGAGCGTGGGCACTCAGCAGCCCCTGGCCACGATGCCCTGTTAGCTTGCCCTCCCCGGTCCTTAGTCTGCACCTCTGTGTGACCAAGGGCTTGCATGCGTTGGCCTCAAGGGTCTCCTCCAGCTCTGACATCTGCGCCTGTGTCTAAATACTCCTGCAGTGAGCTGGGGCTTGGGGAGGAAAGACGATCTTCCCAGCATGTGACCAGAATCATTTGATGTGTTCTCCATGTGAGACGAGGAGCACGTGTACCCTCCCAGGGCTCCCTCCGCCCCTGCCAGGACCCCATCGGGGCCTCTCGCGCATGGCAGTGCACAACATCTGTCAGAAGCACTCCGTGCCAGGATGACTCTTGTCTCAAGTATGTCCTTGGAAAGCTCTGGCAATAGGGAGCCTGCCGGGAGTTTATGTAACTGGTTGAGCGGCCAGGAGAATGTTCGCAAAGGGCTCTGTGACCACTCAGGGTGAATCAACTGCAGGCTGCACGGCAGCGTGCAAACTCCGGGGGACAGAGCATCTGGGTGACACGGCAGGAAGTTCTATCTCTACGTTTTATATTTATCTTTTATTTCTCTCTCTCTCTCTCTCTCTCTCTCTATCTATCTATACTTTATTCCCCCTAAATGGAAGGGTTTGAGGTAGCTGGCCCAAACATATAGGGTATGAGAAATAAAAGAATGAAAAATAAATGAGGAAGTCAGAAGAAGGAAAAATAAGGTTTTCTGGGGGTCCTCTGTTTGTCCCTCCCGATCCACTCTCCACCCTTCTCCGTCCTGCTCTCTGCTCTGGGGCACTGACCTGTGTAGCCTACATCTAGAGCCTCTGTGGCTGTGGCCGTGGGTGTGGCCCTGGGCATGACCAACAGGAGATGAGAGGAGAGGGGGTGCTGTCATGAGGTTGCATTGGGGTCCTTCTGTGGAGGACACGGATCCTTTCAAGGTGACCTTCTCAACCAGAATCTCTGTTTCTAGGCAGGGGAACTGCTCTTTCCCTTGGGACGAGAAACTGGCCTGTGGTCCCTGTGTACCTCCCCTACCTCCAGCCCTCACCTCTGTAAGTAGCCCTCCTGTAAATAAAGCCTGCTTGAATTACACTAATTTCAGAGCACCATATGTTTCCTGTTAGTCTGGACTCCAACTGATACCTAAGGATAGGAAGAAAATGAGAGGCCGGCAGAAATAATGCTCATAAACGAAGTAGAAATGGTAGTTCCTGTACATGTGCTCCGTCCAGAAGGCCCATGTGTGCACATGAGATGTATCTGATCCCGAGCTTCCGAGTGGCCAAAGCAACAGGACCAGAGGAAGAGACCTATCTCCTCTTCCCGCTAAAGCCTCAGTGAAACTCACCATCCCTGCCATGGTGAGGCAATTGCGTGTTGTGGCTTGAGTTTTGTTCCCTTCAGAGATGTGTTCAAGTCCTGTCCCCTCGTACTTGTGAATGGGACCTTACTTGGAAAAGGGTCTTTGCAGAGGTAATCATCTTAAAATGAGGGCTCATCCTAATCCAAGGACTGGTGTCCTTATAAGAAGAGGGAACCGTGGGCCCAGGGAACATCAAGTGAAGATGGAGGCAGAGGTGGGGGTGGTGGGCCACCACCAGAAACTAGGCAGGGGGACTGGGACAGATTCTCCCTGTTCTCCCCAAGAAACAACCCTATGGACAGGGTTGGCTGTTTGCTTTTAGATTTCTATCCTCTGGAATTGTTAGAGAAGAAGCTGCTGTTGTTTTTAGCCAACATGTTTGCGGTTCATTCACTATGGCAGCCCTAAGGAAACTCATGCATCTTGATATGGCACCAAGGCTCTTCATGACCTGGACTTGCCTACCTTTCTAGAGTCATCTCCTACCACTTACCAGCTTACCCTTTCAGCTCTGGTTCTCACATATACTGTGCTCTTTGGTATTTCCGAGTCTCTGGCTTTGTTCTTATTGCTGCCTGGAATGCCTTTTCTACTCTACTAGACTTGGCTAAAGTTTTTTCACTCTTGGGCAATCAGCCTCAGGCATTACTTTCTCCAGGAGACCATCCCTCTCTCCTCCAGCTGAGACGTGCCCACCTCCTTTGGACTTCCACATCGTCATAATAAACAGATGAAGCATTTGTGTCCCTCCCTAGATGATAGTCTTTTAAGGGCAAGCTTCTGCTCACCTCTACACCTCCAGGTCTAGAACAGTGCCTGCTACATAGTCGATGCCCTATCAATGTCTCTAGAACAGTACAGTTTCTTTGCATGCCTTGGTCTGGTACTTGCTATAAGCCAGGCACTTTTCTTTGGACTTTGTATGCTTTTTATTTGTGGATGAAGAAACTGAGCTTTGGAGAGTATGATGGTTCATTTTACATGTCCATTTGGCTAGCCTGAGTTCCCACTGGCTTGGTCAAGTGTCAGTCTAGATGTAATAAAAGTGCTTTTTTAAAAAAAAAAAAAAAAAAAGATGTGATTAACATTTAAATCATTTGACCTTGAGGAAAGCAGATTACCCTCCACAAAGTGGGCGGACCTCAACCAATCAGTTGAAGGCCTCAAAAGAAAAGACTGAGGTCCTTGGAGGAAGAAGGAATTCTGCCTCCGGACTGCTTTTGGACTCAACTGCAGCATCAACTTTTAACTGAATTTCCAGCCTGCCAACCTACCCTGCAGATTGTGGCTTTGCCAGCCTCCGCAGTCATGTAGGCCAGTTCCCTAGATGAGATCTTCCCCCACATGCTATTGGCTCTGTTTCGTAGGAGAACCTGACTAATGGAGGATATTTCCTGAGGTTATATGCCTATATGTGGTTGAACTGGGACTGAAATTAGGTCTTCCATGGAAGTCTAGGCTCTTCCATTCCCATCTGCCACCTCTTTAAACTGGGCAGATAGAGAGGGTCCTGGTGAGGGATGCTCTGAATGCTGTATTATTGTCCCTAACAAATGATCTTGAGCAATCAGCTTGGGGCCTTGCAGGGAGTATGCTGATTAAATGAGTTGGGTATTTACTAAATCTCATTTTGCTTTTGCTCAGCAAGCAGCAATGTTTATTCCTTAAAAAAACACAATTGCTAAGTGAAGCAATATAAATGGGACACTCAATCCTTTAAAGTGGCTGAGATTTTCACTGGCAGAACATTAAAAATGAGAGATGTTGGTTTAAGCTCTTGACAGCGAGGCCATTTTTCATTTCTGTGTCATACTGTGTCTGTGCAGCTCAGAATGATGGCACCACCCAAATATCCATTCCTGCCTGTCTGACAGCCTGCCTTCCAGGGAATGTGTGTTCCAGGGACTGTGTGTTCCAGGAGTGGACCTGTGTGAGGGCAAGGCCATGAGAAAGGCAGCCAGGGGAACTGCCCTTTGTTGGGAAGGTAGCATTTCTATTTTACCTTAAGCCTTGCCACCCACCCCTAAAACTAATTCTTATGCCATTTTGCAAATGGTGGAGCCCTTTGAAGCATCTCCAGGAGATATTTGTGAGCCTTCAGTGTGTGCCAGGCATTGGGCTGAGTGCTGAGATTTCAGGGGCAGATAAGAATGACAGGCCCTGGTCCTTGTGAATTAGCACCCTAGTGAGGCAGAAAGGGGTGAAACAGATGAAAATAACACATGTCCAAGCAGCGTGACTGTGTGACTAGAGGCAGAGCTGGGATTCAAACCTGGGTGTGAAAGCCTTAAATCCTAGACTTGTCCTGTGTCTCTTTGCTTTATTTTGGTAATGTGCCTGTTTTTGCATGCTCGTTATTCTGGTGCCTTCTTAGGCTACTTTCGCTAAAAAAATTTCTGTTCAATCAAGCATGTTTTAGTAAACTTATTTGCTTCTTTTTTATCATAGGGGATTTCTGGAGGGTGAAGGCTTAGAGTCCTAGATCTACTTCATAGCAACTGTGTAAACTTGTCGGAGGTCACAGTTATCATGAACACCCAAGTTTCATTTTACTCAACTGTAATATGAAGTTAACGGGAGGTTCAGCTGAGAGCATGAATGGGAAAGGGCTTTGGAAATATTAAGAAACTCTTTAGGAGTTCTCATTGTGGCTCAGCGGGTTAAGAACCTGACATAGCGTCTATGAGGATACAAGTTCTATCCCTGGCCTCGCTCAGTGGGTTGAGGATCTGGTGTTGCCGTGAACTGTGGTTCAGGTCACAGACATGGCTTGGATCTGGCATTGATGTGGCTGTGGTGTAGGCCAGCAGCTGCAGCTCCAATTCGACCCCTAGCCTAGGAACTTCCATATGTCACAGGTGTGGGTGTAAAAAGGAAAAAAAGAGAAAAGGTAGAAAAAGAAATCTCCAAAAGCTGGAGGTTATTAAAAACAAACAAATGAACAAACAATCAACTGTCTAAACCTTCTCAACAAATAGCAAGGCATGGAGTTCCCGTTGTGGCTCAGTGGATTACGAACACAGCTAGTGTCCATGAAGATGTGTGTTCAATCCCTGGCCTCTCTTAGTGGGTTAAGGATCTGGTGTTGCCATGAGCTATGGTGTAGGTTGCAGATGAGTCTCGGATTCTGCAACTGTGCTGTGACTGCACAGTTGCTGTGACTGTGGTGTAGGCCGTCATCTGTAGCTCTGATTTGGTCCCTAGCCTGGGAACTTCCATATGCCACAGGTGCAGCCCTAAAAAAACAAAAACCAGACAACAAATAGCAAGATATTACTCAAAATCATAAGAGGGTGGTAGCCAGGGTGAAGTTTTTCTTTGCATAATATGTGCAACGAAGCTTTAAGCAAATTAATAGCCAAATAAAATTGGAAAAGATAGATATAAGGAATTACATTCTATATAAAATTTAACTTAGTTTTTCTATTCTTTCAAACCTCTTTTAGTTTTAGTGAGCATTTCCTTACAGTGCGTTAGTTACAAAAGAATTTCACTTATCAAGTAAAAGAAAAAATTAAAAAAAAAGAAGCCTTAGGTATGTCAGTCACTAAACTGAAAGCAAGGAGCTCTGTATTTTATTTTTATTTTTTGCTTTTTAGAGCTGCACCTGAGGCATATGGAGGTTCTCAGGCTAGGGGTCAAATCGTAGCTACAACTGCTGGCTACAGCCGCAGCCACAGCCATGCAGGAACTGAGCTGCATCTGCGACCTACACCATAGCTCACGGCAACGCCAGATCCTTTACCCACCCACTGAACCCAGGGATTGAACCGTGATCTCATGGTTCCTAGTCAGATTCATTTCCCCTGCGCCATGATGGGAACTCCAAGGAGCTCTGTATTTTAAATCCTCCAAACCCACCTTCTCTCTCCTTTTCTTTATTTTTTTAAATTTTCTTTTACTTATTTATTTATTTGGTCTTTTTAGGGCGGCTCCCGTGGCATATGGACGTTCCCAGGCTAGGGGTCGAATTGGAGCTGTAGCTATTGGCCTGCACCCCAGCCACAGCAACACTGGTTCTTTGACCCACTGAGTGAGGCCAGGGATCAAACCTTCGTCCACATGGATACCAGCCAGGTTCGTTAACTGCTGAGCCACGATGGGAACGCCTCCTTTTCTTTTAGATGAGAGAGTTGTTGCTTATAAGCTTTGACCCTTGACCCTAGCCCTGTCTTCAGTAATCTATCCTGTGCACTTCATAAGTATAGATACGGAGGACACAGCCAGGCCCTTATTTTTCTAGAGGTGTTGCTCTCTGTTTAATGTATTCCCTGACATATTGGGGGCGGGAGGTCATTACCTGACAGTCTACAATGTAGTCTCTGCCTTCCAAAAACTCAGCTGAACCATAACTTTTTCCTCTGTTGCCCTGAGGTCTACTGTTCCTAATACCTGGGAGAAAGTAACTGTTCAATAAATGATCGCTATTTTAAAATAATAACTATGGTTATTATTATCACAGTTATAGCATGCATATTTCTGGAATGGCTATGTGGAAATTGAGAAGTAGATAAAACAAAACAAAACAAAACAAAACAAAAAAACCCTGTGAGTAGAAAACTAATTTAAAAAATTGTGTGTCCTCTTAGACCCTCGTTCATAGACTTTTTTTTCCCTGTGTTACACAGAGTTCTAATATGCTCAGCATTTAGCTTGCACACAGCGAATGAGAAGTAACAGAATCTTCCCATAAGGAAAGGAGAAAGTGTGCTCTCAGCACACTTTCTGTTAGCACATTACAATGTTCTCCTGCTGCTGAGGGTGGACTCAGAACTGGGTTCTGAGTTTGACTCTCGGCTTTGCCACCTACTCACAGAGTGTGACTTGGGGTGCTGTGTCACTAACCTCTTTTTTTTTCTTTTTTCTTTTTAAGGCCACACCCATGGCATATGGAAGTTCCCAGGCTAGGGGTCGAATTGGAGCTATAGCTGCTGGCCTACACCACAGGCCAGCAATGTGGGATCCAAGCTGCATCTGTGACCTACACCACAGCTCACGGCAATGCCAGAGCTAACCTACAGAGCAGAGCCAGGGATCGAACCCTGCATCCTCATGGGTACCAGTCAGATTTGTTTCTGCTGTGCCACTAGGGGAACTCCCCTCTTTTATATAAAAAAATAAAATGAAAATAACATCCCTCATTTTATGGTGATAATAATAGCTATTCCACAGAGTTATTAATAAGGAGAAGAGCTAGTGTTTGCCCAGCTCTTTGCACGGCACGTGACTTTCATTTACCTGGTTACCATAAATCCCCTAAGAGCCCTAAGCAGTCAGGGTTTGTACCCCCGCTTGACCAGTGAGCCAAAGCAGGCCTGGGCATGAATGATGTCTCTGGCTAGATCCCTGGTTAATGGTACAGCTGGGACTTGAGCCCAGCTCTCTTTCTTCCACCTCTGCTGCTCTTACGTTTAATTATTACAACCATCAAACATGGCGGAATTATGGCTTTAGAATTATGGCTTTAGGGGGTTTCCATCCTCCGTTTCCCAAGGCCCTTCGTTTGTTGGATGCATTTGAGGTCACCAGGCCCCGTGAGGAGGTGGATGATGAGAGCGGAAGAAGGAGAGACATGCCAGACCCATGTCAGTCTGCAAAGCACCTAGATCTAGCGGTACATTAGGACATTAATAGGAGAAAGAAAAAATTTTAAAAATGCAAATGGCTTTTATAATGTAGAATTATAACAAAGTAAACACGGGTAAGACTCGTATTATTTCCCCAGATCTGATTATACAAAATTAAGTTATTTTGTTTTGGAGACTAAAGAGGCGAGGCTGTTTTTGGTGAGTAGGGTAGGGTTTTTCTTTTGAAGAGAATAATTGATTCCATTGTGAGTCATTCTGGGAATTGTTAATTCTGGGACAGAACATGAGTGACATTTTGAACTGGGTCAAGGAGATGTTTGGCTCCAGACTTTGACTTGGGGACAGGGGATTGAGACAGTTGTGATGTGGTGTGAACAAGATGGAGCGGTTTTATGAAGACGAATGATGGCCCCCAAAGATGTCAGTTTCTAATCCCTCTGACTTGTAGATGTTATCTTGTTTGGAAAAAGAGTCTTCCCAGCTGTGATTAGTTAAGGCTCTTGAGATGGGGAGATTACCTGGGATTATCAGAGTGGTCCCTAAACTCAATAACGGTGTTTTTTTTTTTAAGAGGGAGGCAGAGAGAGATTTGAGGACAGATGCAAAGGAGGAGGCAGTGTAATTAGGGAGATCAGAGTGATGCAGCACACGTCAAGGAAGGCCCACGGCCACAGGAAGGTGGAAGAGGTGGGTTCTCCCCTGGAGCCCCTGGAGCGAACATGGTCCTGCCTACACCTTGATTTGGGTCCAGGGACACCGATTTTTAACTTTTGGCTTCCAAAACTGTGAGAGAATACATTTCTGTGGTTCTCAAGCCACAAAACTTGTGGTACTTTGTTACAGCAGCCATAGGAAACTAATACAGGGATTAGAGACTATTCAGTGGCCCTTGGCCATGTGGAGGACACACATGTGCAGCATCCTGAACCTTCAACCTCATTGATGGCAATAATGGAAGTTGCAGCTCTGGTCCAAGTGGTCTAGAGGTGAGCTGATTCTGGAGCAACCAGTATCCATGGCAGCCTCAAGGGGACAAATGTGAGTTCCAGGGCCATTAGCAAGGGACAAAAGGAACTAAGATTCCTCTCGGACTGTGAGGAGATCCATGCCTTTGCCAGGGTGGGCTGGAGGCAGCCGTGTTCACCACTGGTAGAGAGTAGGGACTTTAGGGGGTGATTTAACCTGGAGGCAGAAGTGTGGCCAAAGGCAGGGGCAGGCCCTAACACTTGCAGGACCTGGAGCAGGGGTTGAAATGGAACCTGTATACCATATGTCTAAATATTTAAAAGTTATAACTTAACTCAATAAACTATAAAGCAATGTATTTTGAAAGATATTTTAAAATTAAAACAACATGTTATAGTTTTTGAATGTCGTCTTAAAACTACATTTAAAAATGCCGTTTTTAAATGAGTGAAAGTTGGCAAAGTATAAAATATGACTGAATTTAATTATTATTAAATATATCTGTATGTTCTGTTGATGAGCCAAAAACGTTTGGATGAATGATAAAACGACATATATAATTCATAAATTTTGATGTCACTGTTCTGTAGAAATAATTTTTCTTGCCTCCATTTCTGCAAAATTAGCAATTACGCTGTTATCTGTTCATTCGCTAATGCCCTTCTTTATCTCTTTTTTTTTTGTTATTTGTAGATTTATTAATGATGGCCATTCTGACAAGTGTGAGCTGATACCTCACTGTAGTTTTGATTTGCATTTCTCTAACAATTAGTGATATTGAGCATCTTTTTTTTTTGCCTTTGAATATATACAGGTATTTATTATCTAGTTTTATAGCCATATGTAAACAAAGATACCAGTAAATACCAGCAAATCAACATTAAGTATCATGAGAGACATTTGAAACTTGACCTAATTGAATCAGAGCAGATTTGATCAGCTGTAGTTTTTTTTTTTTTTTTTTTACGGAATAAAATACATATATTTAAACACAATTACATTCACACAGATTATTATATCTTAAGAAACAGATTAAGTGACTCCCTCTGGGGAAGTAGAATGGAAAATATGCTGAGACAAATAGGAAATTTATTCTATACTTTATCCCATTTTGTATAGCTTTCATCTTTACTATTTAGTATTATCTATTACATTTCAATTTTTCTTTAAAATTAGCATTATATTAAAATCATGTATATTATGAAACTTAAATTTATAAAGAAAACCTTATATACCATTAAATATTTTATTTATTTATTTATTTATTTATTTTTTGTCTTTTTGCCATTTCTTGGGCTGCTCCCTCGGCATATGGAGGTTCCCAGGCTAGGGGTCGAATCAGAGCTGCAGCCACTGGCCTACGCCAGAGCAACAGCAACACAGGATCCGAGCCGCGTCTGCAACCTATACCACAGCTCACGGCAATGCCGGATCGTTAATCCACTGAGCAAGGCCAGGGATCGAACCCGTAACCTCATGGTTTCTAGTCGGATTCGTTAACCACTGCACCATGATGGAAACTCCACCATTAAATATTTTATATAGCATAATAAAAAGAATAACTGGTAAGAATAACAGAAATAATACACCTGTCCTCACAATTTGTTACATCTTATTGATTCTTCAATATAGGCATTGCACCATTCTTGGTGATGTGATAAACAAGACATTATAGACCTTACATTGTACCATGGAGAGAAATGGTTATTAATAATACAATTGTAGAACTGTATTATTTAATTGTACAGTTGCATTAATTAATTATAATTATCATAAATTCTTTGATGGAGAGGAAATCAGAATCAGATCTAAGAAGACTTCAGCATTCCAAGAATGATGTCAAATGACCCCCTTCATGGTGGATTATGCACTTATTTACTATGAGATATATTTCTTCTCCAGAGATTCCTTGTTTGTGTATCAATTGTAGATTTTTGATTTGCAGTTATTCTGAAGTTTTGATATAAGAGTCTATATGTACCTGAGATTGTTTTAAGTTGTTGTTCTCTTAATTGCAAGTTCATCTCCAGTGTCCTGCATTTGTACCCACCTCTTCTCATAATTTCTGATTTTGGTGGTATAATTGTGCATGGATAATTTCGTATCTTTACTGTATATATACCTTTACCAGTAAGCCTTGTCATTTGTGGAATTTTTGTTTCCTGTTGCTGTCTTTTCTGCCTAGAGAAGTTCCTTTAGTATTTGTTGTAAGGCTGGTTTAGTGTTGCTGAATTCTCTCAGCTTTTGCTTATCTGAGAAGGTTTTTATTTCTCCTTCACATATGAATGAGAGCCTTGCTGGGTAAAGTAATCTTGGTTGGAGGTTTTTTCCTTTCATCATGTTAAGTATATCATGCCACTCCCTCCTGGCCTACAGGGTTTCTGCTGAAAAATCTGCCAATAACCTTATTGGGGTTCCCTTGTGTGTTACTGGTTTCTTTTCCCTAGCTGCTTTCAAGATTTTCTCTTTGTCTTTAATTTTGGTTAGTTTAATTAATATGTGTCTCGGTGTATTCCTCCTTGAGTTTATTTTATATGGTACTCGTTGTGCTTCCTGGATTTGAGTGAGTGATTCTTTTCCCATGTTAGGGAAGTTTTTGGCTATTATCTCTTGGAATATTTTTTCTGTCCC
Source organism: Phacochoerus africanus (assembly GCF_016906955.1). Classification (NCBI taxonomy): domain Eukaryota; kingdom Metazoa; phylum Chordata; class Mammalia; order Artiodactyla; family Suidae; genus Phacochoerus; species Phacochoerus africanus. Next base: position 156,531,768 of record NC_062551.1, on the reverse strand, counting down.
CTTCTCTCTCTCTTCTCCTTCTGGCACCCCTGTAATACGGATGTTGGTGTGTTTAACATTGTCCCAGAGTTCTCTGAGACTCTCTTCATTTCTTTTCAATCTTTTTTCTCTTTTCTGTTCTGCATCCATAATTTCCACTAATCTGTCCTCCACCTCGCTTATTCTTTCTTCTGCCTCCTGTATTCTGCTGTTAGCTGCCTCTAGTGAATTCGCTTATTCTTTCTTCTGCCTCCTGTATTTTTTATTTCAGTTACTCTATTTTGCATCTCTTCTTGTTTAAGTTTTATATGTTGTATCTCTTTGGTCAGCATTTCCTGTAAGTTATCCATCTTTGCCTCCAGTTTATTTCCAATGTCTTGCATCATCTTTAGCATCAACAATCTAAAGTCTTTTTCCTGGAGGCTAAGAATCTCCTCCTCACTTAGCTGTTTTTCTGGGGTTTTTCATTTCTCCCTCATCTGAGTTATAGTTCTCTGTCTTTTCATTTTTATAGGTTTTTGGTGTGGTGACCTTCTTACAGATAATAGAGTTGTAGCCTCTCTTACTTCTGACGTCTGCCCCTCTTGTGGCTGAAGTCTGTATGGGGACTTGCTGTAGGCTTCCTGATGGGAGGGGCTGATGCCCGCCCACTGGTAGGTGGATCTGATTCTAATACCTCTGTTGGGTGGGGCTTAGTCTCTGGATGGGATTAGAGGCAGCTGTGTGCCTGAGGGGTATTTAGGTAGCCTGTTTACTGAGGGGTGGGGCTGCAATCCCAACTGGATTGTTGTTTGCCCTGGGGCTTCTCAGTGCTGACGGATGGGTGGGGCCAGATTTTCCCAAAGTGGCCACCTCCAGAGAAAGGCAGCTGCTGAATATTCCTGAGAGCTTTTCTTTCCATGTCCTTCCCTCACAACAAGCCACATTCACCCCTGTTTTCCCAGGATGTCCTCCAAGAACTGCAGTCAGGTTTGACCCAGATTCCTATGGAGACCTCACTCTGCCCTGGTACCCAGTGCACGTGAAAGTCTGTGTGCGCCTTTTAAGAATGGGGTCTCCGTTTCCCCCAGTCCCGTGGAGCTCCTGTGCACAAGCCCCACTGGCCTTCAATGCCAGATGCTCCAGGGCTCTTTCTCCCAGTGCCAGATCCCCACATGTGAGAGTCTGATGTGGGGCTCTGAACTCTCACTCCTGTAGGTGAGTCTCTGTGAACCAGTTAGTTTTCAGTCTGTGGAGCTTCCCACCCAGGCGGTATGGGGTTGTTTATATGGCGAAATTTCCCCTCCTACCTCTTGATGTGGCCTCCTCTTTTTCTTCTGGAGTAGGGTATCTTTTTTAAGGTTTCTGGTCCATTTGGGTGAAGGGTGCTCAGGCTTTAGTTGTGAATTTTGTTGTTTTTAGGAGAGAAGTTGGGCTCCAGTCCTTCTATTCCACCGTCTTAATCCTCTCCTCCAGTAGCACATGCCCTTCTTTATCTCTAACACTCCCTGCTTGAGTGTCTGCTTTTTTTTTTGAAATTAATGTAGTTGCCCTTGCTGTTTTTTGATAGCATGGTTTAAAAATGCACAAAATACGTGAAAAAAAAAGAGAAGGAAAGCAAATGAGATGAGGCCAATGATAATTTTGCTTTCTGCCTGGAGGTATTTTTTGGGCTATAGCATAGGGATGAAAATTTTAGTCAGATTATAACAGTCTCAATTGAACTCAGGAGTCAAAGATAAGAGTTTTTTTTCTTTTTTTTCTTTTCCTGGGCGTGGGGATGGAGTGGGGGTGGACTTTGCTGGAATTTGCAGAGCAGAGTCCCAAAGAAGAAGGAACTACACGGAGAAAAAGCTCCAGAAATCTGCATAGGTTTCTCTTGAGTCTCTTGTTGAATACTAAGCTGTGTATGCATAAGGGGAAGGTCTGTGCATCCAAGAAAAGAATGGCTGGGGAGCTGTAACAGAATAATTCCTAAAGCTCACATAGTGTCGGGAGATATTTGCAAGCAAAATAAAGAGACCTCATTGAACACCTAAGGCATTCAGCAAACACAAGAAGTATTGTCCCTTCCTAGATGTCCTATACTAGCCCTAAATTAAAGGCTTCTCTAGAAAAGCTTAGATACATTCTTGAGAGGATCAAACTGATCCGTAAATCACTTAGCTACCTGCCAGAATGAGTATGACACTCTTTGTAGGAAAACCACAAAATCCAGCACACAGAAATATCCAGGATCCAATTAGAAATTACATGTTAAGAAGTAGGAAAATGTGATAATAATAAAAAAGAGAAATCAGCTAAAAGAAACAGAAGCAGAAATGAAATTTTTATAATGGAATTTATAGACAAGAACTTTATAATGGCTGTAATTATGTTCAAGTATTTAAAGGAAAACACGGACACAATAAATACTGAAATGGAAGATATTTAAAAAAACAGTGAAAGAGAACTCACAGATGAAAAATAAAATTTCAAATAAAAAATAGATTCTCTGTTATCTACTAGGATAATACAGATTGGACATTGTATAGATAATATCACTGAAGCAGTAAACCATCTGTATTAGTCTGCTTGGGCTGCCATAACAAAATACTACAGACTGAGTTGCTTAAACCACAGAAATTTATTGTCTCACAGTTCTGGAGGCTGGAAGACCAAGATCAAGGTGCCTTCAGGGCTGGTTTTGGGTGAGACTGTTCTTCCTGGCTTGTAGATAGCTGCCTTCTTACTGTGTCCTCACATGCCCTCTCTCTGTGTGTACATGCAGAGGGGGAGGAGGGAGAAAGAGAGATCTGTTCTCTCTTTTTCTTCTTCCCTTTTTTTTTTTTAGGGCTGCACCCACCTTAAAAAAAGCATGTAGCATGTGGAAATTCCCAGGCTAGGGGTCAAATCAGAGCCACAGCTGCTGGCCTATGCAACAGCCACAGCCACACCAGATCTGAGCCAAGTCTGAGACCTACACCACAGCTTACAGCAACACTGGATCCTTAACCCACTGATCTTGGTCAGGTGAACCCACTATACTAGGTTACTAGTTGGGTAACTAGTTGGGATACTAGTTATCCCAAGGATACTAGTTGGGTTTGTTTTCACAGAGCCACAACAGGAACTCTTTTTCTTATAAGGATACCAGTTCTATTGAATTAGTACCCAATCCTATGGCCTTATTTAACCTTAATTACCTCAATAAAGGCCCTATCTCTAAATATAGTCATAATGGGGGGTTAGGACTTCTGCATATACATTTTATGGGGACACAATTCAGTCTACAACAGAATCCAAACTGAAACACAAAGAAGGAGAAAACACTTAAAAGGAAAGAACAGAGCCTCAGTGACCAGTGAGATTGTAACCTTAGGAGATGCTGGGTAAAGGATATACGGGAACTCTCTGCACTATTTTTTGCAATTTTTCACTAAGTCTAAAATTATCTCAAATAAAAAGTTAAAAATAGCTTTCCCCACAGAACAACAACAACAACAAAAAACTTAATGCCCAGATGGCTTCACTGATAATTTCTACCAAACATTTCAGAAATAATATTCATTTTACACAAATACTTTTTAGAGGGAGAGGGAATTCTCTCCCATCCACTTTATGGGTCTAACATTAGCCTGACACTAAAACCAGCTGTTAGATATTGCAAGAAAGGAAAATCCAAAATTAACTTCCCTTATGAGTATGGATTCAAAATATTAGCGAAAAATTAGCAAATCATATCCAGGAATATCCTGTGTTTATCCCAGCAACACAAGTTTGGTTTAACATCTGAATTTAGTTAATGTAATACATGACGTTAATGGAATAAAGGAGAAAACAATATGATCATTCAGTAGACACAGAAAAAGCATTTGATGACATTCAGCACCTATTCATGATAGAATTTTTCAGCAAACGAGGAACAGAAGGAAACTTTCCTAACCTGATAAAGGTCATTTGCAATAAAACCTGCAACTGACACCTCATTCCTGAGATTGAGAATGAATACTTTCCCCCTGTAGTCAAGGATGTCCATTTTCACCAGTTCTGTTCACTATTATACTAGAGATCCTGGAGAACTAATAAAATAAGGGGGAAGTTAAGTTGGAAAAGAAGATGTAAAAGTGATTTTATTTGTGGATGACATGATCATACATGTAGAAAATCACACAAAACTGAAAAAAAGCTACTAGAACTAAGTGAATTTATCAAGGATACAAATTCGGTATACCAAAAATCAATTGTATTCTATATTGAGCAAGGAACAGTTGACAGTGAAATTAAAAGACACAACGTAATTTAAAGTAGCATCAAAACCATGAAATAGGGTAAGTTTATTAAGATATATAAAAACTGGTGAGAAAAATTAAGATCTAAATTAATGGTCTGATATACTATGCTCAAGAATCAGAAACCCTCTATTTTCAAGATATCACTTCTCTCCCCAGTTAATCGATAGATGGAATGAAACCCCAATCAAAATTCCAGGAGGCTTTTTGTAGAAATTGACAGGATTATTCTAAGACCTGAAATGAAGGTCTTAGAATAATACCTAGAAATGAAGAAGACCTAAAATATCCAAAACACTTGAAAAAGAACAGAGTTGGAGGAGTTGCTGTAACCTGATAACAATATTAAGCAATGAGTTTCTGCTGTATAAAATGGTGTTAATTTCAAGGAACTATATCTGACCACTATGTGACTGAGCATGATGGAGGATAATGTGAAAAAAAGAATATATATATATATATATATACATATGTATGACTGGGTTACTTTACTGTACAGCATAAATTGATAGAACATTGTAAATCAACTATAATAAATTAAAAAAAAGATTTACTCTAAAACTACAGGGACCAAGACAGGCTGGTATTGATGCAAAGATAGACACATAGATTAAGGAAACTTAGTACAGTCCAGAATGAGACCCACAGCTAGAGGGTCAATTGATTTTTGACCAAGGAGCCAGTTGGGGAAAGATAGGGTTCATAACAAATGCTGCTAAAACTGGATATCCATTTGAAAAATAGGGACCTTGACTCTTGCCTCATACCACATACAAAAATTAACAAGAAATTAATCAGATCTAAATATGAAAAGTGAAACTATGGAAAAAATTGTGACCTTGGGAATAGGCAGACATATCTTAGCACATAAAATCACAAATCGTAGAAGAAAATAATTGACACATTTTGCTTCATCAAAAGTAAACATTCTGCCATTCTAAGTAAAATATTAAAATGAAAACTTAAGCCACAGACTGGAAGATAATATATTATAAAAACTACTATCAAGAATATATAATTTCTACAATTAATAATGACAGTTCAGCAAAAACTAGGCAAAAGATTTGAAGAGACACTACATGAACAATGGTAAATGATTAATAATCACATGAAATTATGTTTTGCATCATCTGGAGGAAATTAGAAAAGTTAAAATTACAATGCAATTCCACTTTGTACCCATCATAATGGCTAAAATTAAAAAGACTGATCATACTAAGAGCTGGGGAGGTGCAAAGCGACCAGAAGTCTCATAGACCACTGGTGGACATGTAAGGTGGTATCGTTGTATAGACATTTGGGCACTCTTATTAAGTTAATCACGCACTAACCATACAATGCAGCTATTCTACCCCTAGGCATTTATCTGAGAGGAATGAAAACATATATACTGATGAACAAATGTTAATACCATTTTTATTCATAGTAATTCTGAACTGGAAACAACCCAGATCTTCATCAGCAGGTGACCGGATAAGCAAATTGTGTTATATACATGCAGTGGAATACTTGTCAGCAATAAAAAGAAATAAATTACTAATACATGCAGCAAAATGGATACAGCTCAAAAAGTGAGTAAAAGTAGAAATATTGATTGAAATAAGGCAGATGCCAAAGAGTACATATTGTAGAATTCCACTTAAGTGGAATTTTAGTGTAGGTATCATGAAGGGCCAGGGGTAGTACGTGGGGAGTAGGACTGACAGCAAAGGCACCTGCGAACTTTCTAGGGTGATAGAAACACTTTATAGCTTGATTGTGTTGGTGGTTACACTGGCTGATGCATTTGTTACAACTCATGTGTTTACTTAAAACAGGTGCATTTTAGGATAAGTTATATCTTAATAAAAATTGCTTTAAAAATTACAAGAAATTATATCTAATCACTTGAATGCCTTCAGGTGGCATTCCTGCCTTGTGTTAGAGGGAGAATTGGTAGGTCAAATATATGTGTTTCATCAAGTACAGCTTGGATTGCTAATAGACTAGATCTTAAATGTTCTCACCATAAAAAAGAAAGAAATGATAGTTATGTGAAGTGACAGAGGTGTTAGCAAACACTACTGTGGTAATTGTAGTGCATTGTAAACCTTCAAGTTATCTACATGTTGTTATATAGCAACTATATCTTTTTTTTTTTTTTGTCTTTTTGCCATTTCTAGGCCCACACCCACAGCATATGGAGGTTCCCAGGCTAGGGGTCTAATCGGAGCTGTAGCCACCAGCCTACACCAGAGCCACAGCAATGCAGGATCCGAGCTGTGCCTACAACCTACACCACAGCTCACGACAACGCCGGATCCTTGACCCACTGAGCAAGGCCAGGGATCGAACCCGAAACCTCATGGTTCTTAGTCAGATTCGTTAGCCACTGCGCCACAACGGGAACTCCTAGCAACTCTATCTTAATTAAGAAAAATCTTACTACTTCAAGAAGGTCTTGAAGATATTGAGTGTAATTTTTGAATTGCTCCAGATAATTGGTATCAGCTCAGTTGAGGCCGAGTCTTCCAGCAACAAATTAAGTTGTGCCGTGAGAACACTTCTGGATTCTGACTGTGTATCCTTTCCTTTCCTTCACTCATCATGTTAGCATCTTTATCACAGGCTTACCCTCACCAATTTTTAAAATCAGTGCCGAAAACTTCAGGTGATTTTTTTTCCGTTCTTTTATTAGGTCAAAATCTGTGTGTTTTAGGAGAGCTATGATGCGAGTTTAATATCATTAATTTCAACTTGTTTTCTAGTTGTTCCACATGGCTTTTTGGCCTGTTATAAAATAGTTGAACTGGACAATATTATATAATGTTATGATATTTATATTATTTAAAAGTTTAAAAATAATTTTTCTTCGCTCTTTATTCCTCATTAAATTCAAAATTGAATTCATCTTCATTCTTATCATTTGTCTCATTTAAAAAATAATTTTTCGGAGTTCCCGTCGTGGCGCAGTGGTTAACGAATCCGACTAGGAACCATGAGGTTGCGGGTTCGGTCCCTGGCCTTGCTCAGTGGGTTAACGATCTGGCGTTGCCGTGAGCTGTGGTGTAGGTCGCAGACGCGGCTCGGATCCCACGTTGTAGCTCTGGTGTAGGCCGGTGGCTATAGCTCCGATTCACCCCTAGCCTGGGAACCTCCATATGCCACGGGAGCGGCCCAAAGAAATAGTAAAAAGACAAAAAAAAAAAAAATATTTTTCAAGTTCTGCTATTGTAGCATCACATGTCAAAAATCATTTTAACTAAACCTGAAAATTTTCCATTGTGGTCTGTAGCTATTGTGCTTGTAGTCCCACTTAAAATATCATTCATTATGTTTGAGTAAATAGTAGACAAATAACACTATTTTTCAAAACATCATGCCAATATCCAATATCACTTGCTTTTCTGAATACTATAGAAATATTGCCATTTTTTAAGCCTGCTTTTTAGTTTTAGGAATTTCAAAGTTTTCTGTTTTCAGTTAAAAATTTTGTCAGGCTTTAAGTTTTATTTTATTTCTTTGTTCCTTTTAGTCTTTTTTCTTTCTGAATTTCACCTTCTATTTCTGTACTTGTCACAACTTTTATTCAGTCTCAGCTATCTATTCTAAAGGAATAAAATTAAAATATAATTGTAGGACTTCCCATTGTGGCTCATCAGGTTAAGAACCTGATATAGTGTCCATGAGGAGTGGATTTGATCCCTGGCCTTGCTCAGTGGGTTATTAAGGATCCAGTCTTGCTGCAAGCTGTGGCATAGTTTGCAGATGCAGCTTGGACTGGCTTTGGCTGTGTGGTGTAGCAAGAGTGGCCATAAAAAGAAAAGAAAAAAATGTAATTTTATTTAATGATATATAATTTGATTATTCTCAGTAATGTACAAATAAAAACATGTTCTTCATAGGTTTTTCAGTTATTTTATTCTAAGATATTCAAGTCAAAAGGTCAGCTACAAGTTGTATTCAATGAATATCAAAATTATAAACCTTTAAAGACAAAATTTCATTTACTTTTTTAAGATTAAGAATATTTGTATATCTTATTTATTTATTTATTTATTTATGCTTTTTAGGACGGCATGTGGGACATACAGAAGTTTCCAGGCTAGGAGTTGAATCAGAGCTTCAGCTGCTGGCCTGTGCCACAGCCGCAGCCATGCAGGTTCCAAGCTGCATCTGCAACCTATACCACAGCTCCTGGCAATGTGGGATCCTTAACCCACTGAGTGGGGCCGGGGATCAAACATGCATCCTCACAGATACTAGTCGCTGAGCCACAACGGGAACTCCCTGTTTTAATGAAAATAAAACTATTAAAAATCTAACAGTCATTGGCCATCTATTGTCCTTTAGGGTTAGTATCATTTCATTCATGTTTCATCTATGCTTGCATATAGTACACATCTTTCTAAGCAATTAAATTTTTTTGCTCTTGAGGGCCACACGTGCGGCATATGGAAGTTCCCAGGTAGGTGTCGAATTGGAACTGCAGCTCCTGGTCTACAGCCACAGCCATAGCAACGCCAGCTCTGAGCTGTATCTGCAACCTACACCACATATCCTTAACTCACTGAGCGAGGCCAGAGATCGAAGCCGTGTTCTCCAAGGATACTAGTCAGGTTTGTTCCCACTGAGCCACAACAGGAACTCCTGTGTTATTTAATATTGCAAAGTGTTCCTTAGCTACTGTGACTATTGTGTTCATTTGTAAATACCTTTGAAATTATGCATTGGAATGTTAACAAAGAAATATGAAAATGAACCCTCAGCATGGCTGGAAAGCAGTACTTTGCTGTGTAGGAATCAGTTGCATTCATATTATCTGAATGAAAAGATGTGACAGTTAATGTGCCTTTTCTCCCATCAAGGCACTTCCCCCCTCACTTCGCTCCACTCTCCGAAGCAGGGTTGTTTCTGATCTTGACAGTATAAACTTTCATTGGGACCCGGTTGCTCTTTGATTCAGGGACAGAGTGAAAGAGAGGAGGTCTTTTCCTGTATCCGGTACAGTGTTGGTCCAGGTGATGGCTGTGTTTTTTGTGGCGCTGTGCCAGGGCTAAGCCCCAGCTCCCGGTGTGTGTGTGTGTGTGAGGCCTTCTCACCCATCGGCGCATGGCTTGGGGTTCTTCTCACCTGGGACTGGGGTTGTCTGGGGCAGGCCAGCCGGTGAAGCCTCTTGAGCAGGACACACATGGGCCGTGCAGAACAGATGTGTACAGAAACACAGAGGGCAGTAGGGCCCCTTTAAAAGTCAAGGGATTTTGAGTTCCTTGATGCCTTGGTGCTCAGCAGGGCTATCTTTGCTTTGTTGAGCTCTCATCTAACTTGAACCAGAGACATTTCCTTTTTAATTTTTTATCATCTATTGGATTGTTGCCCATGATTTTGTTAGGAAAAAAAATTTCTTTTACGAAAAAATAAATATGGAAAAATGATCTGGCCCAATCACCGCCTCACATTCCCTTTCTAACTGGGAAGACGGAGGCCGGGGAGGGACAGTGATTTTCCAAGTCGATTGTCTAGTGAGCTGTGAGGCCCCAGACCAGAAGCCAGGTGCCCAGCCTCCCTGCGCTTGTTACTTCTTGCTGCCCCCTGGAAGCAAGCAAGGATGGGGTGCACAGCTAGTACTGTGCTGATCTCAGAGGAGAATGTTATGATCTGGTCAGCCTCTTCCCAGAGCTGGCCTGGCCCTTAGTGGGCTTAGAGACTTCGTGTCCCTGATGAGCCCTCCAGGTTTGGGAGGCCCTTGCTGAAATCAGATCTCATGCTTGTGCATACTCTTGGCTAACTTGCAGTTTTTCCATTGCTGGTAGAGTATGTGGTGGGAAAACCAGAGGCACCAGGTTTGAGCTCCATCCTCTCCCCTCTGTTCACCTGTGAGTCTCTTCCTCTCCATCTTCGTTCCACATTCATTCAAAATAGTCATCAGTACCTTCTGTGAACCACTGATCACAGTGGAGCAGCTCAGGGACTCGGCCTTTTTCTTTAGTCTGCTTCTCTCTTTGTTCCTCGTTGTATCTCTCATCTGCATGTGTGTGTGAATCCCTCTGGTTTTTTGGTCAATGTCTCTCTTCCCTCTCTTTTCCTTCTTCTTTCCTCCCTCCCTCCCTTCCTTTTCTCCTCCTCCTTCGTTTGTATCTCTCCACCTTTGTCTATTTTTTATTCCCTTATTTCTCACTGTATTTCTCTCTTTCTTTCTCTATTTAGCTTCGCTCACTTTTTCATTGTCTTTTGCTTCTATCTCTGTTTATTTCTCCTTTTTCTCTCCCTGCATCTCTGTCTGCCTTCCTGTCTATTCTCAAACTCTCTTTACAGATTCTGTGTTTGTGTTTGTGTACAAAGTGGGAGACTGCAAAGGCTTCTGGAATTTCTGCTCTTCACCCAAGTCTGGAGGAGGACACTGAAGCCACCCCATTTGTTACACAGATTTCACAAGATTTTCCTCTGCTGATTATTTGGCTATGTAAATACATTTTGATCCCACCAGAAAGAAGAACTGGATCTCATTGGCTTTGCGTGTTGGACAAGCAGAGGCCAGATGTTTCTTTCAGGTTGTAAGGAGACCTGCCCTAGCTTTAAATATTACATACTATGAAAATAAATTGCTAGGCCTAGAGTAATCAAGGAGGGCTTCATAGAGATGGTAATATTTGATCTGGGCCTTGAAGCATGAATAGGAGTTTTCTAGGAAGAAGAGGGTGAATAGTGTTTTTTTTTTTGTTGTTTGTTTGTTTGTTTGTTTTGGTAGAGGAAATGGCCCAGAAGGATAAAGCACTCTGGGATGTTGAGAACATAGTGTGTAAGAGGATAGGGCTGGAAAATTGTGTTGGAGCCCAAACCTGAGGACTTTAAATACTAGGATGAGGAATTTGGCCTTTTTTTGTTATGGCCGTGGAGGTCCTGGAAGAGTTTGAAGCAGGACTGTGGCAGGTGGCAGGGAGGTATTCAGATGAGAGGCCTGGAGAACAGGGAGGAGACAGAGGCAGTACTCCAGGTAAGAGAGGGTGGGGCCACGGGGATAATGTCCTTCCTCATCATGTTTTTCCTTAAAATGTGGTTCCATCTCCTTGGCTGATATGGGGGTTTGTATTCATTTAAACATGTTTAATGAACCTCTACTGTGTACTCACTGTGTGAGGTGTTGGGGGTATGGAGATGGCTAAGGCATGGTTAAGCTTGAACCTCAAAGAACTTAAACTTGAGAGGGGATATAGACACAGTGACAGGTCATTTCTTCATAACCCTTTATGTGCAAGGACAGAGGAGGTAATAGGGGGATGGGGAGGTCTGGAAGAGGATCCTAACATGATAAGGAAGGACGCCAGTCAGGGTGGGCTTCCTGGAAGAAGCGAAGCTTTAATTGAGCTTAAATGGCAGGCCAGCATTATCTGGAGCTATAGTTCTCAAAGTGTGGTCTTGAGCCTAGAAGCACCAGCATCCCTTAGGAAATCATGAGAAATGCAAATCCCATCCCAGATCTATGGAATCAGAACCTTTGGGTGTGGGGGGCCCAGCTGTCTGTGTTTTAACCAGTCTATGGATGGATGCTCAAGTTCAGGAACTGCTGCTCCAGGTAAGGGAGGGAGGAAGTTGCTCTAGGCAAAGGAACAGGTGTGCGAAGGCATGGAGATAGCAGCTGGCAGGGTGGGGACATCACTCAGGGGCTGGAGTACAGGGCCACTGTGTGGATGTGCCACAGAGGAGCCTGGAAGTCTAGCTGGCACAGATGGTAGAAAGCCCTTAAGGCAGAGGAATGTGGTGTGTAGGGATGTGAAGCCACAGAGGAGTTTTGGAGAGGAGATAGATGTGGTCAGATTTCTCTTTAGAGCCAGTGTGCGCTGGGCATGTGTAAGGCAGAAGACACTCCATCCGTGTTTGTTGAACTGACTTGGGAAGAGCCAGAATAGTTCCCTTCATCTGATGCCTGTGCTCCAGATTGGGGACAGGGGGGGAGCAAAGACTCAGCTTTTATGCCTCCTCTGGTCCATCAGTAGTAGCTACCTGATTGCTGTGTTGAGTAGGATCCTGATGTCAAGTCTGGGGTGTAAAGAAATGAAACTTAGCCAGAGTAGCCAAGTTAGCCATGGACTTGAGCTTCAGGGAGGTGAGGAGGTAGTGGCTCATGAGCCGCAAATGAAATCTGAATTGCTCTTTCCAGATAATTAGCACGACGAAAATAAAAACACATGTGTTCCAGAACTCATGTGTACTCAAGAAACCGAGCCTTGCTCCTAGTCAATAGCAGCTAGAACCCATTCTTAATGATGGAGAGTAGCGCCACCAAGGGACACAGAGTCCTGTCCTTTTCATACCCTTCACGGTGTAATCACCTCCTGTTTATTGGCAGGTGACTTTTCTTTAGGGTCAGGCAGCTAAGGTCCCCAGAGAACCAAAGATGCTGCAGGAGAGGAGGGATCAGCTCATCAAGAACATATGCAGCCAATGACGTCAGTCAGTTACCTGCAAGGCCCAAATCTGAGGAGGAGGAGAACGTATTCAGTAAGAAAATGCAGAATTTTTCTAAGTACCCATGCTTTCATCATTTCCACTGTTTTAAATGGAAAGTGTCCTCAAATGTTTGATACCATTGGCCTTTGAAAATAGTATACAGAATGCGATAAATCACTGAGTCCTCCTTCTGTTTGTTTTTGGATGGCCCAGTATCAGGAATATGAGTTTTTACCATGCCCTTCCGCCACATGCATGGAGGGCTCATGGTCTCAGCACTGATGCTCACAGGCCTCAGTACTTCTTTGAATGTCTAGGTTTTTATTTTTATTTTTATCTTTTGCTTTTTAGGGCTGCACCTGCAGTATATGGAAGTTCCCAGGCTAGGGGTCCAATCGGAGCTACAGCTGCCCGCCTATACCACAGTCACAGCAACTTGGGATCTAAGCCACATTTGCAGCCTACACCACAGCTCATGGCAATGCTGGATCCCTGACCCACTGAGTGAGGCCAGGGATCGAACCTGCATCCTCATGAATACTAGTTGGATTCGTTTCCGCTGTGCCACAAAGGGAACTCTGAATGTCTGTATTTTTAAACTTCTTTCTCCTGCCTTTGTCCTTACTCTCTACCTGCCTTCATCCATTGCTGTCCATGTTTCTTCCCTAAGGAAAATGCAATATTAGAGGGAGCTTTTCCATCCAAGTAGCCCTCATGACACAGGACTCTGAATGGGTTCCAGCTGAGCGGGCTGGAGTGCAGCTCAGAGTCCTTCCCTGGTGCAAAATGCATTTGAAGACATTGCATTTCATCTTTAAAATTTATGCAATCTTAAAATTCCACCCCATAATATGCAACATCTGGGTCTGTTTTAATGTAGATATTCTTGATGTCAAATAGTGTTTAAATGACTTACTAGTATGTGAAAAGGATGCCCCAGGTGGATATCCAGTGTTTATCCTGTAACTTTGCACAGGCCCCTTCAGTATACCACTGTGTCCTGGAGGATCCACCTGCGACAGGTGGGGCAGTTGGCTGTGGGAATGATGAGCAAGGGAAGTTTGGCCAGCTGTGTGATATTGGATAAATGACCTCACCTCTCGGAGTTTGGTTTCCTCATCTGTATAGAAGTGAAAATAGAGGAAGGGACCAGATAAAATAAATAAAAGTGTGTAGTGCACATTTTGGCCCTCAATAGATTTTATTTCAAGCTCCACATCACGGAACCTGAGTCATGTTTACCACAGTATGAATGAATTAGTCTTAACATGCAATGAGGCTCCGGGAGAATAGGACTGTTCAGGGGTTGATTTGGGTGTTTGGATGATCTCTGGTATTTACCCTCACTGTAACTTGCTGGGATCTTGCTGTGGGAACTCATATGAAGGAGAGGTTCATTCCTGCTGGGTGGTTGCAAGGAGATGACTCTGGAGCTGGATTTTAACGGGTGGGTAGATGGCGACCCAGCATGGCTGTCCTCTTGCTCTCTGTCCATCCCTGCCCAACCAGTGCCTGCTTCACCTACACCTACTCACATGACTGACCTTCCTACATACTTGCCCCCGTCCCAGCTAGTGACTGTTCTGACCTTTAGATCAGAACATCTCGGAGTTCCTGTCATGGCGCAGCAGAAACGAATCTGACTAGGAACCACGAGGTTGTGGGTTCGATCCTTGGCCTCACTCAGTGGGTTAAGTGATCCAGCATTGCCCTGAGCTGTGGTGTAGGTCACAGACATGGCTCGGATCCCGCGTTGCTGTGGCTTTGATGTAGGCCAGCAGCTATAGCTCCGATTTGACCCCTAGCCTGGGAACCTCCATGTGCCGTGGGTGCGGCCCTAAAAAGACAAAAAAAGGAGTTCCCGTCGTGGCGCAGTGGTTAACGAATCCGACTAGGAACCATGAGGTTGCAGGTTCGGTCCCTGCCCTTGCTCAGTGGGTTAATGATCCGGCGTTGCCGTGAGCTGTGGTGTAGGTTGCAGACGCGGCTCGGATCCCGCGTTGCTGTGGCTCTGGCGTAGGCTGGTGGCTACAGCTCCGATTCAACCCCTAGCCTGGGAACCTCCATATGCCATGGGAGCGGCCCAAGAAATAGCAACAACAACAACAACAACAACAAAAGACAAAAAAAAAAAAAGATGTCAGAAAAGACAAAAAAAGAGAACATCTTTCCCTTATGAGAGCTTATCAAAAGGGCTGCGAGGGGCGTGCCCCTCTGCTGGTTTCCATGGTAACTGTGCGTTCACCTGATGTCACTTCCCCCTGTGATTGGTAACCTCCCCCTCCCCGGGAGTGAAGACTGCCACCATGCCCTGCCCAGCCTCCACTGCAGACAGTGAGGTGACACCCCAGGGACCATGCTTCAGACAGGGAGCTCCCCCATCCATTAAACCATTGAGCTCTCTGTCCTGACTCCCAGTTCCTTCTTAGGTCTCATGGATAGGCAAGCACAGGGCTTGCAGGCCCAACGCTCATGACTGGGTCATGGACGGTGAAGAAGGAAACTTAACACTGACCAAGTGGATGCGGGTGTGAGCCTGGAGGGCCAGGTCTGCATTAAGAAGTTTACTATTTATTCAGCTGGCCATAGGGAGCCATTGAGGACTTTTGAGTATAGAGGAGTGACATGAGATGAGAGTGACACGTGAGAAGTGTCGTTAGAACGTAAGCCTCCTGAGGGACAGATTCCTCCCTGCTCCCCCATGTGATTCTTGCTGTGTCCCCTGTGCCTGCAACAGTATCTGGCCCAGTTAGGTGTCCAATGACTGATGTGTGAATGAATGAATGAGTGATGGAGGCAGGCCTATGGGATAGATTGAGGAGGGCTGCCGGAAGGCAGGAGAACTAGTTCAGAGGCCATGAGAGCTGGTCCCTGTGAGCTGGCGGCGGGATGGGTGCAGGCACAGCTGCAGGCGACTCTGGGAACATCTGCCTTCTTCCGCCCTCTGCTCCTCTTGGAGGCACTGACCACTCTGTGAATGCAGGGAAGCTTCCGGGCAGCATAATCCATCCTGACAGCCCTGGCCACATGCATTTGCAGAGCCTCTGTTCTCTTCTCCTCCCCATTCAGATTGGAACACAGTTCAGGCACGCTCTGGAGAGGAAATAGTCGTTTGCCTCTGAACATGAAACAGCATTTTCTGAAGCCGCGAGCAGGGCCCAGCTGGTGTGAGCTGGGCTGGCTCGCAATTGCAACCAGCTTGTTTTAATTTGGGGCTGGGGGTGGGGTTTGGGATGGGACTTGATGTACCAGCTTCCCAGTGGGAAGACACTCACATATCCACACAAACACACACGCAAATGCGACAGGCCTGCAGGCTTGGCCAGCTTGGCAGAGGAGAGGGCTTCCTAGTGGGAAGGAGAGGAAGGAAGGGAAAGGGTTGCACAAATGCATTCTTCTCAAACCCCAGGGGAGCGGCTGCTTTTGGCCATGCAATCCATCCACTGGGAGCCAGTGGGCGGTGGGAGTGCCCTGCTGGTCCTGGAACCATCTTAGAAGGTTGAACACTTAACGATGCAAAAGCATTTTGTCAGATGCTCTACCTGGTGGTTTTCTGCAGAAGGCAGGTGTTGGGGGGAGTGCTGGAGAAAGAAGTAGGCTGGTTGCCAAGGCCTTATACTGTTTTGAAAAATGATAAATATGAGTAGAAAAAGTCACGGGGCTGAGACTTCAAGGAGACTCATTAGAAACGTGCTGCCCCAAGTGAGACTCCATTTTCTCCTGCTGTGTCAACCTCAAAAATCAAGGCTGCACACAGATGTAAAAACAAACATGAATGCACACAAATGGAGCTGATGGTTCCCCTCTCTCACCCTGTTCTTTCTCTCTTGTGTTTCTCTTGTCCACGCTCTTTAATCTCCTCTCTTGAACTCGAACAGTCCAGATACTGTCTGCGGTGGGTTACTTGTCCCCAGGCCCTCTCTCCACTGTCCCGGTGGTGGGTATTTGTCCACCAGCACAGGCGCAGGGGACTCTGGGGCCAGTGACACCTCTGAGGCTGCTGATGGACACAGTGACGAGAAATCCCTCTTGCAGAGGAAGTGGGCAGCATGATATTCTTTTTTTTTTTTTTTGTCTTTTCTAGGGCTGCACTCATGGCCTATGGAGGTTCCCAGGCTAGGGGTCTAATTGGAGCTGTCGCTGCCAGCCTACGACAGAGCCACAGCAACGCCAGATCTGAGCCGTATCTGCGACCTACACCACAGCGCACGGCAATGCCAGATCCTTAACCCACTGAGCAAGGCCAGGGATCAAACCTGCAACCTCATGGTTCCTAGTCAGATTCATTAACCACTGAGCCACGACGGGAACTCCGGCAGCATGATATTCTGGAAATATATCTAAAATTGTGCAACTGTGGATTGTGGGCCTACCTCTGCCGAGGTGGCAGAGAGCTCAACTTTCCATTTCACCACCAACCCTGTGAGTTGGGTGTAATGATCCCTCCCCCAGAGTTGTTGCAGGACTAAAGTGAGGTGATGTGTGTAACAGTGGACTCAGCTAACATTTAGCCGTAATAGCTAGAACTTCGCCAACAGTCTTAGGTATGCTTTTCCAACCACTTCAAGTAATTAACTTGCTTGACTTTTACAATAACCTTAGGAAGGACTACAATTACCCACATTTTATAGGCCCAGGGAGGTTATACCATTTGTCCAAGTAAGTGGCAATGGTGGGATTTGAACGCAGGCAGTCTGACACCAAAGCCAACGCTCATTACCACTACTCTATGCTACCTCCTGCCACCATGGTGTGCACAATCGTAGCTGTCCCATGCTCCCTGGGTCCCCCTCCCCTAACCTCTTTCCTCAAGGAGCCCCGAGTCTTGCAGAAAGTTCTCTGGCAACAGTGGAGCTGTTCTCCTTGTTAATTAGGTGTTTCATTTTACTGCCAGCCTTTTGTTTTCCCCCTGGAGATCTGGCAGTATTTCCAATAAATTGTGTTTCAAGGAAAGAAATAGAAAAAGACAGTGAGTGGCCCCCAGGTTGGAGGCTGCAAGGTTTCTTTAGGCAGGGAGAACAATTGGGCCATTGTCCGCGTTAATAGGACTTCCTGGGGAGGCAGCTGTGGGCCTTGCTCCCTGGTTTTATTTTAGCAATGTCCAAATTAGACTCCCTTTTCCTCCCCTTCCCTTTGGTCAGTAGTATATTTTATTCTCATATGGACCACTCCTTATTCCCACAACGGAAATTAAGATTTGGGTTTTGGACTTAGCATAGGGATGTGACAAGGGTTTGCTTACATCTCAAGAGTGGAACTGAATATTTTGCAAAACCTGCTTTCGTGGAACTGAGAGTTTCCTTCTGGTGGGAAGGCTGGGCTCTTCTTCTTGGGCCCCATATCTGCATCTCAGAGGAAAACCTTAGCACTGAAATCTGGATTGATCAGTACTCCTTATTTAGCTTTATGATGATCCAGACTGAGGATGTTCATTCAGTCCTTTGCCCTCTGGTTGTGAGGAGCAAGAGGAAGAGTTGAGAGGTGGATATTGGTGGTGGTGGACCTGGGCATGGTCTCAGTGTGACTCCAGTTTGAGTTACTGTCCTGCCACGCACCAGATTACTTGATGTTGGCCAAGTAGCCTGACTTCCTCCGGTAGGTGTTTAATGTATTTCTTTGTAGGAGATATTTGTTACTTTTCTTAGCTGCCTGGGATTTTCAGCCTCTTCTTCCTTCTTTGCATTATCAGTTTCTTTAGAAGGCAGAGTTGTCTCTCCCTAGAGAAACTGAAAAGACAAGACAATCGCCCAGTTCTTGCGTCTAGCTTTTTTGTCAGCAAGAGGAAATCACCTAGGCATCGTTCAGAAGTGCTGTGGAGGAATGGAAACGCATCCAACTGGTATCCGTGATGATGTGGGTTCGATCCCTGGCCTTGCTCAGTGGGTTGGGCTGGTAGCTGTAGCTCTGACCCCCCAGCCTGGGAACTTCCATACGCCACAGGTGTGGCCCTAAAAAAAAAAAAAAAAAAAAAAAAGAAGCTAGGGAGGGAGTGGGGATGCTGAAGAGGACTGGTTGCATAGCTGCAGCCTTCTTCATTTCTGCAACGGATTTCAAGGGCAAAGTTATAGTAAGAGCTTCCTTATTCTACTGCTAAATTCATAGTCCTTTTGTCTCATTTAGTACCTTACTTGGTCATGGATCTTTACCTGATTGTGTGACCCCAACCTTCCTTTCTAGAAGGTCTAAACCTAGAGTGGATCTGGATGTATTGGCTTGCTATGGTCTTCCATTAACTTTTACCACTGGTCATGTTAGTTCATGATGTAGGAGCACCAACCAGCCAGATGGTGGTCTTTATTTCCGGTTCAATAAGCCATTGCTGCATTTCCTGGTAGAAACTTTCCTTGACCCCTAAAGCAGCAGAGCCCCAAATTTGTAGGAATGGGAATAAAATTTTTGTGAATGGTTAACATTGAAAGCAGATCCTCCCACTTCTTGGTTCTCACACCCATGTATTCTGGCCATGAGAAAATGGCATCAGATATGAAGGGGAAATTCAGAACAATACCCCAACCCTTCAAATGTTGTCCAGTAGCATGCAC
Source organism: Phacochoerus africanus (assembly GCF_016906955.1). Classification (NCBI taxonomy): domain Eukaryota; kingdom Metazoa; phylum Chordata; class Mammalia; order Artiodactyla; family Suidae; genus Phacochoerus; species Phacochoerus africanus. Next base: position 156,512,570 of record NC_062551.1, on the reverse strand, counting down.
CATAACTGAGTTTAATAGGCCATTCCACCATCTATCTATTAGACTATCTGCCTTTGTGATTCAGTTCATGATAAAACTCAATGATCAAGAGCCCATTGTTCTTCTTTTCTGTGAGATGAGTTCTTTGGTCAGAAGCAATGTTGTGCTGGATTCCATAATGGAGAATAAGGCATTCTTATGCCTATAGATGGGGGTGTGTCTGAAACATTGTGAGCAGGGAAGTCAAATCCATATATATCTCAGTATCTGTTCTGCTAAGGATGAAGCACTGCCCCCTACATGATCAGATCAGGAGGCTAAATGCTGTCCCTGGAAATAATGCCATATGTGAGGCTCAGCAATGGTCTCTGCTGTGGATGGGCTGGTCGCTTGCATCAGTTTGATATCATAGACTTCTTTGATCAAAGTTGACTTGGCTCCAGGACTACAAACCTCCATCCTTGCAACCGTGACCACCTTGTTCCTGAGCCGACTGAGCAAGCATCAGGGTGGCTGGAAGAATCTGCCTGTCCACAGAATAGGGTGCCTTGACCTTCTGATTACTGAGTGTTCCTTTGCAGTGGATAATGTACTTTTTGTGAACTTCTACACAGATACGAATAGCCTCCTGTTCTGTTCCCAGTCCGAGAGGTCCACCCCCAGACCACCTTGATACCATCCTCTAATCTTTTTCTTTCCAAGACCCTGCCCACCTGGCCATCTTGAGCTCCCTCGGCCTCCAGAGCAAGCTATTACCTTGGTGTAATTTCTGCAACTTAGTGGGAGGGGGATCTACTTTTGCTATTCAGATGCTTCTTAGTTTACAATCTAATTAATAGAACCCAGAGGTAAAGAACAGGAAGGATTGATTATTATCCTTTTCCCTACCCTATGAGTTTCCCATCCTAGCCCTTGGGTTTTCAAAAAGGGCAGAAGGCCAAGCACATGGAAAGCTCCAGATGGCCCAGCAGGAGAGGTGAGTCATTTACTTCTTGAGGAATTAGGTTCTGTAATGACCCATTAATCTGGCTTCATTAGGAAATGAGTTGTGTCACTTAACTAAATTTTCCAATAACTGAACCTTACCCTTTCATGTGCCAACTTTTGGTTTAATCATTTTGGATGGAAGTCTTTCTAAAACCAATTTCATGCTTCTCTGCCTATTTCAGTGGATGATCTTACCCATATTCTTTCCTTGAGGACATGAGGATGATTAATTTACCAGGTTATAGTTCAGGAAAAATAAGGAGCTATTTGCCCTAATGATGGGTTCTTTATCTTTGGTAGAATTTTGAGTAATATTTTATTCATTTTTGGCCTCATTTTCTCATGCTCTTAGGGGACTATGTAACAAGCTAACTGAGAAAGGGTTCTGAAGTCAGATCTGAGTTTGGATTCTAGCTCTGCCCTTTATGGTCTCTGGGCTCCAGGGTCCTCATAGGCAATACAGGTATAAGTGCCTTGGCTCTGATCTAAAAATTTTACTCCTCAGTATCATTGTGAGGGTCAAGTACATAGCAGAAGGGAAGGCTCGATGCTGTGAAGGCCCCCACCATATTGTAGTGGCTTAATAATAAACGTATTTCTTCCCAGTGAGTGGGTTTACTTCTTGCTCTGCAGTTTTCTTACCATCCCAACTTACTGTGTCTAGTCTGCAGAGGCTCACCTGAGATTAAAGGAAGAAGTTGCCACTGTCTTATTCATTCTATCCCCAGCTGCCTGGCGCCCAGCACCAAGTTGGGTACTGGCAAGGGGTCAGGACATATCTTTCTCTTCAGCTCAAAGAAGCGTGACAGCTTTTCAGGGAAAGTGAAGTTTCTCCTTGTGTAAACTCTACAACCAGTTTGGCATGGGGTGGCATGGATGTGTAGCAGTTCTGTAGGTGTTGGCTTTTTAAGCCTTTGGAATGCAACAGTCAAGCTCTACCTCCAATGGCCTCCCCAAAAAATCATGGACTTGGAAAATAGACTTGTGGTTGCCAAGGGGGAGGGAGAGGGAGTGGGGTGGTCGGGGAACTCAGGGTTAATAGATACAAACTATTGCCTTTGGAATGGATTAGCAATGAGATCCTGCTGGTAGCCCTGGGAACTATGTGTAGTCACTTATGATGGAGCATGATAATGTGAGAAAAAAGAATGTGTACATGTATGTGTAACTGTGTCACCATTCTGTACAGTAGGAAAAAACTGTATTGGGGAAATAACTATTAAAAAATAATAATAATAAAAATATTTTCTCAAAAAAATAAAAGTAAAATAAAAGAAGAAATGCAAATGCATTTCTCGACACTTAGAGAAAAAGAAGAAATAATTCTCTTACTGAATTATTCACAAGCTTTCAGAGCCATAAATGAAAACCATGGAAGCTTCCCATTCTACATTCTCCTCCCACCACACACAAACACCCCCCTCCCCATATATACACATATACTTCCTTTCGCTCAGAACCCCTCTGCCTTTCATGCAGTTGGTAAAGAATGAACAGCCAATGGGAAATTAGAAGTGAGAGGGTACCAGTTACATGTCTTTTACATTCTAAGTTCCTGGAGCCAAGACCAAAGCCACATATTGACAAGGGTAGGGCATGCCTCTGACAGAAGCCTCCTGCAAGGGTTCTAGAATGCTGATTCATCTTCTTGTGCAATGAAGACCTCTCCATAGAGAAAGGAAGGGAAGGGAAGCCAAGGAGAGCACTTGCTTAGAAGCACTTACTATATATCAAGCTGTAGATATGCTGTTTCATTTAATGTGGACAGTAATCCCGTGGGGTAGATATTATCATCTGCTGCTTGCAGACGAGATGAATAGTTCGAGAGGTTGAATAGTTTTTCCAAGTTATGACAGCTGATATATGAAGAATTTTATTTGGCAGGTGCTGGAATATAGGTATAGGCATCTTCCTTGAGATACCCTCTTCTGAGATCCCATCCCAGAGCTAGAAAAAGGAAAGAAATGTGGAAACTCTGATGTAAGCTATTTTTTCTCTTTTTAACATTTCTGATGCAATTTCAAGCTTGGTTTCCCAGAGCACAGGGGTGATGGTTATCATTTTTTCACATGTAGAGCACTTTACAAGTTGACAGATATTTTACCCTCCCTCCTGCTTTTCCCTTTCTCTTCCTTTCTTTGACAGCAGCTCCACGCTCTATCCCATGAGCTCTCTGGCTCTGGTTTCATCTTTAAAATGGGCATAATGACTTGTGCACTACCCATGAAGGCTTTTAGGAGATCAAGGAAGACACCAGCTCTGCTCCCTCTATTACTTGATCTTTTGGCATTCGCAGCTTAGCAAAGTTATACATAAACAACTATTTGTGGAATCATGGGTTTATCACCTCTCTCTCCTGCAGAGAGCTCATAGGTCTGGTTTAGCACGCTCTCTCCAGCATTTATATTCTCGAGATCTTAGCTGCAGAACTAGAACTTAAATCTGAGTGTAAGGATTGCAGCTAGGAGGTGGGTGGAAAAGGGCAATGACACATTTAAAACGATAAAAAAATATGAGAAGTAGACATTGTTTGAATTCAGCTGTATGCTAATGAATATCTGTGAACCTAGCTCACAAAGCCAGTGCCAGGGCAGGTTGCCCACACCTGCTCTAGTGGGTGGGGGTTGGGAAGATGTCATGCTGATTCAACAGTCCCTGGTTTGGCCGGGAGTACAGAGAAGTGCAAAGACCATGGCACATGGAGCCTGAAAGTCACATGAATCATTCCCTCAAGTTTTGTTTCATTGGCAGATTTCACTGGAATGCTTTTTGTTTTTTTCTATGTGACTAGCAGCATTGAGAAATCTTGGTTTGAAGGAAATCACTGGTGGTCAGTGGGCTCTCTGCCTGCCTATTCCCATCCAAGGAATAGCATGGTTAAGGCTAATCAGACAGAGATGGCCACAGCTCTCCATGGCCCATTGGACGATTCTGAGGAGGCTAGGTTGATGGTCCAGCTAAATTTTGCCAAGGAATCTAGCAAATTCTCTTATGATGACTTGGAACACTGTTCGTGGAATGCTCTTGATGTGGTAATTCAGCTTCTCAGCTCCTGTAGGAAATGTGACCAGTTTGGTGTGATTCCCTTTGATCAATCACCTTCTTTTTTATGCCACAGATAGTGGTATGAGAATCTAATCTTTAATTATTCATAGGATTGTTTTCAGATAATTTCATCACTAACATATACTAAGCATCTGGTGAGAACCAGGCACTCGGTTGCTCCCATTATCTAATTTAATGCTTCCAGGGATCCTCCCTGGTAAACACTGTTCTTGCTCCCATTTTGAAGACGAGAAAATTGAGGCTTAGAAAGGTTTTGAGAGATGTCAAGGTCACATGGCTTTCTAGTATTTGACATTTTTGTGGAAGATCCAGGGATGAAAGCTGTCATCCTGGAAGAGTGAGGGAAAGGAAACTATGTATCTTAGCAACCATGTGCCAGGCACCTGCTGAGTGCTTGGCAAACTTCATGGCATCTAAAGTTCACAGCACGCCTGGGAAGGGGTGCTGTTAGCGTTTCCATTTTAGAGAGGGCTCAAGGTCAAGGAGCTAGTGAGTGGAGGCAAGTTTGGAGCTCTGGTTTTATGCCACAAAGCCTGTTCTTCTAGTCACCACATAGAGCTGCCCCATAGCAAGTGTGCAGGAGAAGCTGGGGCATCCGACCAAGGACCAGGGATGCTGGTGAGCCTGGGAGCTGCAGGATGCAGGTGGGTGTGGCCACCCCCAAACCCAGGGTGTCATGACCAGTCAGTGTCTGCAAGCTTCCTCCTATTGTCTGCCTGCTGTTCCAGAGCTTTCAATTTTGTGTTCCTTCTTAGCTAAAAATAAGGTTTTGTTTGCATGCAGGGCAAAGGCCCTGGGACCCTCCTGAGAAAATCCGCAGAGGAAACAGGACACGGATCGGACTGCGAAGGCAGGGACGTCACTCCTCAGCTCTGAGAGGCTGGAAGCACGGAGCGGGAAGTGGCACTTCCCCTGTGTTTTTATGTTTAGCCGGGGTTTAATTAATAACCGACAAACAAGTCTATAATTAACTCGATTTCCCTTTGGCCAGCCGAGGGAATAATAATAAGGCTCCTTTTTAAAGTCCACGGCATTGCTGGAAGGATGGGAGGGAAATCAGGCTTCCAGCACTGCCTGCCCAATAATGACAGCCCTGCCTCACATTCCTGGCTCCCTCCCCGCCCGCCCCCCCCACCCCCCGCACATTGTATTATCTGTACCAGATGTTGCATTAAAAGAAAAATTACTATACTTCAGGGCTCAAATTATATGTGCCTGATTTATTGCCTTGCCTCAGTTTTAAATGCTACCTTGCAGAACGCTGATAAATGATAGCTTATTATTTTGCAGGGTGCTGAGGTTGATGAAGATATCAAGGGCAGGAAGGGGTTAACTCTTTCCAGGCTGGAACCTTTTGGCTGGCCATTTGGCCCACCTTCTGAACGTTGCACATCTCCCCATACCCACCCCACCAAACCTATACTGTCTGGGCTGTTTTTATTTCTCATCTCTAAAGTGACACGCTCAAGGCTCTGTCTTGGCTCCCGAGATACTGAGGCATCTTGTGCATCAAAGATGAAGTACCCCTTTTAAGCATGGCATTCAAGACTTGTCTCTGACTTCCTTTTCCAGCCCCCTATTAGTCTTCTTCCCACATGCTCTGCCCCCAGAGTCCTGAATGATCTGGCCTGTGCCTGCCTCGCCAGCTTCGTTTCTTGCCCCTCTGTCCCACTGGCCTTCTTCCAGGTCCTTGAACGTCCAGACTCCTTCACGCAGCAGGAACTTTGCATGTGCCTCCCCCTCTGTCTGGAGCTCTTGCCCATCCATCCTTCCTTGGGGCAGCCCATCTATCTTGTCTCTTGTCTCAGCATGAATGTCACTTTTCCACCCATGATACTTCTTAGATGAGTATACACTTTCCATAATGTATACTCATTTGCCTATTTGCATGATTATTTGCCTATTTCCTTGACTGCATTATAAGCACCATAAGGCCAGGAACTGAACCGGTTTACCACTGAAACTCCAGAACGTAATACAAAGCCAGGCGCAGATGCACAACATTTTTTAACTGAATGACTGTCTAGGGGAATAGCCAAGCTGCCTGTCTGCCCCATCCCTCACCCTGCTGAATACCCTGATTTTGATTATTTCTGCTTCCAAAACGAAGTTTTTCACCTATTTCTGGAACCACCTTCCCCTTCACAAGAGCTCTGTCATTTACTAACTCTGTCACTTTGGAAGTGTTACTTGACTTCCCTGGGCCTCAGTTTTCCCCATACGTGAAATGGGATAACAGCAGACTAGCTTCATCCAGTGGTTGTACACATTCAGTGAGTTAGGGTATTAAGGTACTTGGAAGTGTGCTTGGCTCATGGAACGTACTGTGTAAAATGTTTCAAGGAAAACATTTGGTGATAAATACATGTTTCCTCTTTTGTGACTTTAATTTGGGCCTTTGCTCTGGCTCTGCTTCCTCTAGCTACACACTTTGGCTGTGACTTTGCCTTTCTCAGCATCCATGGCCTCAGAATGGGCACAGGTCAACCAACAGGGTGACTGACCCAGACCTGGGGAGGCTGCTCAAGGCGATATATGCCTGAGCTGGTTCTAAGAAAATGGAGACGACTTTGCCAGTGCCAAACTGGGCCATACTGTCCCATGCAGAAGGAAGAGCATGAATAAGACCCAAAGGAGCTGGAGAACTAGGTGTTTTGGGACCATGGCTCACATTGGGTCCCAGCGTGGTTGGAGCAGAGAGTGCAGGTGGGTGCAGAAGGCGGAGGAGCCCAGGCCTCGGAGGACTTTGCATGTCATGCCGAGGAGTGCACTTGTAGCTTAGGGGCAGCAGCTGATATCTTTAGGAGAAGAGTGCCATGGTCATGTCCAGATGCCGTAGAGGGCAGTCTGGGCCAACAGCAGTGGTCATGGGCCTGTGAGACAAGAAGGGGAGCTGTCCAGTGTCTGTGGAGATTGGTCAGGGTTCTAGGAATCCTTCTCTGGGAACCACATGGACTCCTGGAGGTCTCCAGCCTTTGGAAACCAAGGTTTTAAAGATGTGCTAGCTCCCAGGCATGCATGGAGCTTCCTTCCCCTCATTCCAGTTCAGCTGTAATAGCTTCCAGGGGGAGTTGCAGATTCATGAGCGAGCCAGCGGCCGGAGAGGAAAGAGGTAGCTTTTGTTGAGGGCCTGCCCTGTGAGGCATCCACACGCCTGGAATGAACATTTTCAGTCCTCCCAACAATCCCGAGATGTAGGCATTGTGAAGCCAATGGATGAGAAATCTGAGGCCTCCAGAGGCTTGGGTAGTTTGTCCTGCGAACACTGGGAGAATGTTTGTCTGTTTACTCCCAATTCTTGTCATTGCCATTTTACCTGTGTTTGCTTTACGAGGCCCCCAGAGTGGGGTGATCCTTGGACACAGGCGTTATCGCTCTGTCGGACTGCGAGCCTGTTCAGTGCCCAGCGCTGGGCCGTTTACACAGGGTGGTTTACACCTTAGGTTCTCACTGTGTGTTTGCGGATTGGCCAGTATCCTCTAGACCTGCAATGACTCCGTCAGTCACTAGAGGGCGTGGTGGATATGCAATGTGGAGTGGAATTAAGAGTTAGAGATGATTTAATTACCCTGCTCTCCTCCCTCCCACCCTCCTTCCCTTCCTTCTGCTCATCAATCTTTCACCTGTTCACAAAAAATTATGAAATGCCTCACAAGTACTGTGTGCTAGGCTAGGGACACTGGGTTTAAAACCTTCCAATTTCTCATTGTTTTTGGCAAATTCAGGGGAAAGGCCACCGTGGCTTTAAATCATAAGAACACAAAAATAGCCCTTCACTTAGTCTTGGAGTCAAGGAAGACTTCTCTGAAAAGGTCATGTCTGAGCTGAGTTGAAATTTGCTAAGTGTACAAAGGAGAGAGAAAGGTAGTCTAGATGAGGGGCCAGCATTAGCAAAGGCCCAGAGAAAAAGTGACAGAGGCTGGATTCTGCAAACATATTGGGATGAGTAGACGTAGCAGAAGCCTGGAGGTGAGGCTGGAGATGTGGGCAGGACCTTGAATGGCAGGCTGAGGACTGTGAACTAGCCCTGAGGTCTTCAGCAGTGTCCTTGAAAGGTTTTAAGTGAATTGAAAGAGAGAGAAGAGATTCTTTTCATGGTCTGTTTTTGTCTTTTAGAGAGATCACTTTCATACTTTACACTTGCAAAGTAGGAAATAATATGGGATAAAAACAGTTTAAGATGATATTATCCGGGAAAGAGGTGATGGTGGCCTAAATTAGGGCAGCAGCTACGAGGATGGAGAGAATTAGATGGAATTTAAGATTTAGATAAATTTTAAGGCAGCGGAATGAATAGATCTTGTTGACTAGTTAGAGATGACAGAGCTGACCCTGGGTCCTAGGTTTCCAGTTTGAGTGCCTAAATGGATGGAGATGACTTTCACGGGGGTGAAGGACATGAAAGGGATCAGCAGGGGTTGGAGGAAGATGACAAATGCAATTTTAAACATGTTGAGTGTGAACTACCTCTGGAACATCTGGGTGAAGATTTCCAGCAGGCAGCTATAAGCACCCAAGTTTGGTGCTTAGAGAAGGCTCTGGGTTGGTGAGGTAGATTTTTGGAGGCACGAGCATATGGATGGTCTTTAAAGACCATGGATCTGAGTGAATTCAAGCAGGATTCATGTTTGTAGGAAGAAGAACTGAGGGTTGGAGGGAGAACCTTGAGGACCCTCAGCATTTAAGGCCCAAGATCTGAAACGGTGGGAGAAAATCTCTGCCAGAATTACATCATTGAATCCCAGTGGGGAGGACCTTAGGAAGGTTTGGCTAACAGTGGCAAAAGCTGCAGAGGTTGGGAAAAAGAAGCACTAAGCTGTATCTACTGGTTTCAGCAAATAATATGGGAAGAGCAGTTTCTGAATCCTGAATGTAGAAACCAGGATTCAGTGGTTTGAGTGATTAAGAGGTAAAGGCAGTGAGTGGAGGTGCTATCACGGGAATCTTGAGTGTGAAGGAAAGGAGAGAAGTTAGGAAGTCACTCTTTAGGAATCTGGAATTAAATGGGGGGGCTCTTAGACTTGAATAGAGACTTTTGGCCACACTTATGAGATCATGGGGAGTAAAGAGGAAGAGGCTGAAGAGTCGAGATGGAGGGAGGACATAGATAGGTTTATGGATGGCAGGTAGACTGCAGTGGATGGAGGTGACATTTACCTAATTGGGGGGGGGGGGAGCATTTTCATCCCTAGAGAAATGAAGAAAGAGATTGTAAATAAGATCAAGATGAGATAAATCGGAGTTCCCGTCGTGGCTCAGTGGTTAGCGAATCTGACTAGGAACATGAGGTTGCGGGTTCGATCCCTGGCCTTGCTCAGTGGGTTAAGGATCCGGTGTTGCTGTGAGCTGTGCTGTAGGTCGCAGACGCAGCTCGGATCCTGCATTGCTGTGGCTCTGGCGTAGGCCGGCGGTTACAGCTCCGATTCGACCCCTAGCCTGGGAACCTCCATATGCCGCAGGAGCAGCCCAAGAAAATGGCAAAAAGACCAAAAAAAAAAAAAAAAAAGAGAGAGAGAGAGAGAGATAAATCCCTGAGCCCCACCTCTCTGAAGCTGACAATTAGCCTTGAAATTCTGCTGCAAATCTTTGTAGTTGTTTTGTCATCCCATCTGTCCATTCATCTAGCTTCCGGTCACCCCCAACACTGGGATCTGCTCCCTCACTGGTCTGTCTGGGGTCCATCCAGCTTGGCAGAGCTGGTTCCCATCCGTGTGTGTGAAGTCAGTCATTCTGAGGTCATTCTTTTTCTTCTTTTTATGAAGTCCTTTCCAGCTCTTGTTAAGGATTGAATAAGTGAATGGATACATGAATGAGTTATCACTCTAGATCTCTTTTGTCCAACCATTTGACGCATATTTATTAAGCAACTGTTATGTGCAAAGCATTGTGTAGGTAGGGCCACAATAATGAGCTAAATGAGCTCCCAGAGTTTACTGCCTGGTTAGAGAGACAGATACGATCACAGGTGATTGCACAACAAAGTGCAAAATGCATTTTAGGGGTAGGGGTGTAATCTGTATGCAGGGAGGTGGGTGACTAGCCAGAAACCTGAACTCCAGGTTAATCCATGTTGACTACTCTAGCCTATTGTTTCATGAATGGAAAATAAGAATATTTCTATTAGAATCTGCTATACTTGTGAATGTATGGATGGTTACTAAATGCTTTTTTTTCCATCCAAAACAATATTTATAGTCATCTATCTTTGAACTCTTATTTCCCAGAAAGCGTCAGCCTCCAGTAACCAGCTGCCCAGTGTCAGGGGAATGTTCTAATTCCAGCCTGTTTTTTTCCCTAACATTAGTGCTTTCCTGGGGAAGAACTGTATGTGTCTTCTCATCTGAGTGTGCTAAGTATTTAAGGCAAGGCACTTGAACTTTGGATATGGGGGACCTATTTTCAGTTGAAGAAGCCAGCTTCTCCTCCATGCTGAAGGGCACTTAATTGACCCAAAGGCTGTGTGAGCCCCATGAAAATGACTGTTGGTGGAGGATGGCTTTGCTCAGAAATTGTGGGATTGGCTGGAAGAGATCAACAGCTTTGGTTACTCAGCCCCAGTCTTTTGTCCAGGCCACTTAGAGACCAACCCCCAGCAGAGAACACTCTTCTACTTTTGCATATATCTGGAGGGAAAAAACCTACAGTTTTAACACTCCTCCATCGTGGTCATTAGAAATGATAACATCAGGAGATGCTCTGGGATAGAAACAGGATTGATAGGTGTCTTGGGGATCTCCAGGTGAAGCTTTGCTGATGAATGTAACCGTGGCTACCATTGATGGTGTATACTGTGTGTCAGGCTGGTGAGGTGACAGGTCACCTGTGTCCCCCTCTAAGGAAGTAAAAAAAGACAGGGGGCAATGCTGAACAAGGGACAGAGATTGACTCAGCAAGGGTCATGTCTCCAGCTTGGCCACCAGGGCCCTGGAGCTGCAGGGGACCATTTGAAATGCTCTGGTGGGACCCTATCATTCACCATGGGCTTGGGGTGGGGTGGGGGGGAATGGATTCTTTCTAGAGCAGAGACTCTAAAACCAGGAGTTATCAGTTAATCAATAAAAGTCTAAAGAATTACTGGGTGGTGTTTGTCAGGGGTAATGCAAAAGAATTGGAAAGCTAGAGAGAAAAATATATTGCACAGAAGAATCTTGAAATTAATACTATCTTTAAAAATAAGATACTGAGTTGTTTGGTTCAAAATCAGGATTATCAATATTAAGAGAAGATGGGGGTTGCTATGGGGTAAGATGCTTGTGAAAGACTTTTTGAAGGAGATGAAGCTTGCATTGGGTTTTATTTGTTTACTTTTATTTTATTTTGTTTCATTTTATTTATTTTTTGATTCTTTTGGGCTGCACCCAAGGCATATGGAACTTCTCAGGCTAGGGATCAAATCTGAGATACAGCTGCTGGCCTGCACCACAGCCACAGCAATGTGAGATCCGAGCTGTGTCTGCGACCTACACCATAGCTAATGGCAATGTCATGTCCTTAACCTACTGAGCGAGGCCAGGGATCAAACCCACATCCTCATGGAGCCTAGTCAGGTTCATTAACCACTGAGCCACAAAGGGAACTCCCTGCATTGGGTTTCAATTTTTTTTTTCACTTTTATTTTTTATTTTATTTTTTGCTTTTTTGGGCCGAACCTGTGGCATATGGAAGTTCCCAGGCTAGGGGTCTAATTGGAGCTACAGCTGCTGGCCTACACCACAGCCACAGCAACTAGGGATCCAAGCCACATCTGTGACTTACACCACAGCTCACGGCAATACTGGATCCTTAACCCACTGAGCAAGGCCAGGGATCGAACCCTCAACCTTGTGGTTCTAGTTGTTTCCACTGTGCCGCAACGGGATTTAAAAAAAACACCCGCATGTTCATTGCAGCACTATTCACAATAGCCAGGACATGGAAACAATGCAAATGTCCATCAACAGATGATTGGATTAGGAAGATGAGGTATATATACACAATGGAATACTACTCATCCATAAAAAAGAACAAAATAATGCCATTTGCAGCAACATGGATGGAACTAGAGACTCTCATACTGAGTGAAATGAGCCAGAAAGACAGACAAATACATATGATATCACTTATAACTGGAATCTAATATCCAGCACAAATGAACATCTCCTCAGAAAAGAGAATCATGGACTTGGAGAAGAGACTTGTGGCTGCCTGATGGGAGGGGGAGGGAGTGGGAGGGATCGGGAGCTTGGGCTTATCAGACACAACTTAGAATAGATTTACAAGGAGATCCTGCTGAGTAGCATTGAGAACTTTGTCCAGATACTCATGTTGCAACAGAACAAAGGGTGGGGAAAAAAGTGTAATTGTAATGTATACATGTAAGGATAACTTGATCCCCTTGCTGTACAGTGGGAAAATAAAATAAAAAAAATAATGGGTTGGATTTGTTGAAAAGCCCTTGCCCATTTCTCTAGCTCCATCCTGTGCTGCTTCCTCCTCTCTTTCCCCGTGCACTGTATACCCCAGTCACACTGAGTACAGACCGTTTCCCTAACAATCAGGCTGCTTCATGCCTCCATATTCCCTTGCCCTGCTATCCTATTGCCTCCTTCCTCTGCCTGGAGAACTTCAAGGTTCAGCTTAAACAGCCCCCTTCTGCTCCTCCAGCTGAACTCTTCACTACATCCCCCATCAGAATTTCTATCAGATTATACTCATATAATTGCTAATAAGTAAAACAATAATAATAAGTATAGTTTTATCATAATGACAATCCTAGTAATTTATAACATGCTTATTGCTAGGGTCCTCACATGCAGTCCCTCACTTAGTGCTCCCAACACTGCAGTAAAGTAGCTCCTCCTATCAGGATGCCCCTTTATAGATCTGAAAAAGGAAACTTGGAGAGATTCGACAACTTGCCAGGATTGCTCTGCCAGTGGTAGATGTAGGAAACCAACCCAGGCTGGTCTGACACAGAGTCTGAAATCTTAAGCTTTACCCAGTGCTGCCTTCTATACAATCATCATGACATTTATTTGGTTGCAGTTGGCACACTGCAAATACGGAGGCAAATAAGGATGAGATGGAGTGCCTGGAATGCTGCATGCGCTCAGAGCCTGGTACAGGGAGAAAGAGGGGCTCCATCAAGATTTTCCAAGAATGCATTTCCCCCATTCTAGCTAAAGTCAGCCACAGCAAAAGCACAGGGCTGAATTGAATGGAAGCCCTCGGCTGTTTCAAATTCATTTAAGACTCTGCTGCCATATGACCTAGCAATTCTACTCCTGGGTACATATCTGAAAGAAACAAAAACACTTATTTGAAAAGATATGTTCACCCCAATGCTCACAGCACCATTTTTTACAGTTGCTAAAATATGGGAGCAACCTAAGTGTTCATCAAAATAGATAAAGAAGATGTGGTATCTATCTATCTACCAATATATCTGTCTAATATCCTATTCTCTCTCTACACACACACACACACACACACACACACACGTTTATGTATGCATACATATGCAATAGAACACTACTCAGCCATAAAAAGAATGAGTTTTTGCCACTTGCAGCAACATGGATGGACCTAGAGATGATCATACTAAGTGAAGTGAGTCAAAGACAAACATCATGCAATCTCACTTATGTGTGAAATGTAAAACATGGAACACGCTGGTAATAGAACAAAAAAGCAGACTCACGTATGTAGAGAACAAACTGGTGGTTACCAGTAGGGGGTGGCAATATAGGGGTGGGGCGGGGGAGACCCAAGTTATTGGGTATAAGACAGGCTCAAGGATGTATTGTGCAACACTGGGAATATAGCCAATATTTCGTAATAACTGTACATGGAATGCAACCTTTAAAACAGTAAAAATCCCACCTATCTTCCAAAGAAAAAAAAAAAAAGACTTTGTTCATGAGTCATATTTCCGAGAAGCCTGTCTGACAGCTCCTCCTCCCCCACCCATTGTCCAAGTTACCACCCAGCCAAGTGCTGTCATAGGTTTTAATACTTGCCTGCCTCTGGGTTCTTACCAGGCCGTTCACTTGCCTCTTACCATAAACAGCCATGCTGGAGTTCCCTTTGTGGCTCGGCGGTTAACCAACCCGACTAGCGTCCCTGGCCTCACTCAGTGGGTTAAGGATCCGGCATTGCCATGAGCTGTGGTGTAGGTCGCAGACATGGCTTCGATCCCATGTTGCTGTGGCTGTGGGGTAGGCCAGCAGCTGTAGCTCCGATTCGACCTCTAGCCTGGGAACTTCCATATGCCTCGGGTGCACCTCTAAAGAGCAAACAAAACAAAACAAAACAAAACACCAGCCTTGCTCCCTCTAGGTGAGTTCCAGGAAGTACAGCGTGGTGTTTGGAAGAAGTTGAGCCAATACCTAACTTCCCAGGCTCACTTTCCTTATTTGAAAAGTTGGGATAATAACACGATATCTATTTTACTTACCTACCTATCTCCACATGCAGTCGCATTGGGTGTTAGGGCTTCAAAATATGCATTTGGGGAAGACACAATTCATAACAGGCAATGATGAAAAGCAGGAAGCAGCAGACATGCCAGCTCAGGCATTTCAGGACGAGAAATGCCTTCTCCCTCCCTCCTTCTCTGAGGACAGATGACTCTAACTTTACCAAAGCCTGCAGATCTGCCCCAGGGCTAACTTTCCATCCTCCTACAGTCCAAAGGGAGTCCTAGCACTGCATTTACATGATATGCAGTCAGGTCAATTGCTCTCCTTCTGTGAGTCCCTATTTCCTCATTTGATTGGATTGTTGATAGTTAAATAAGGTGTATGGAAGCTGCGAGCAAACTTCTCCCCATCCTGAGAAACTTGGGAGGATCTCTTCCAACGGCCACTTTTCAGTCCATGATTTGTTGTAACTTCTTAATAATTTGCTCTTTTGCCAGATAGCGAAAACCTCCTATATCAACACACATGCCTTATTACTGTAAGCCTGACCCTAGACACCTTGCCTTCTAGGGACAGGAGGAACAGGTGTGTGGAAGGAAGTGGGCACACAGGTGTGGTGCTGGACGCATGGGGATGCATCAGGTGAGGTCCTCACCCTCATGGAACCCCGGCACGGCTTTGGAGAATGGACTACAGACCATGATGATGGGGTGAGGACAGTGCAGTGAGGGAGGAACTGCATGTAGGAGCCAGCGTGGGCATGGATGGGTTTTGAGACTAGAGGGCTGGAGTGCCTGGGGAGGCTTTCTGTAGGAGGTGAGGCCTTTTTCTTCCAGGAGCAGAAGACTTTATTCTGGTCCAGGCCTTGGAGGAGGACACACAGGGCACCCTCCTCCTGCCCAGGCCTGGGGCAGGGACACAAGGGCACCCTCTTCCATGGCCAGGGGTGATGGTGAGGTTGAAGACATAGACTGATGTTCATTTGTAGAATCTTGGGTTCTGGCTGTGCTGGGGGATGGTGAGCCAAAGGCTGGGTTGGCTGGTAGCTGCACAGCTTGAATTTCCTGCTGGTTGCATCCGTGCAGGGAGCTAGGGGGAGGCAGGGAGTCCAGGGCAGAGCTTGGGGATGAATGGGGCCTGGGGAGGATGAGTCAGAGAAGCAGCCTACTGTTAGCATCTTCCCTCTGCTTTGCAAGGACAGGGCTCTACTAGGCTGGAGGAACCCCACCTGGAGGAGCTGAAAGTGGCCATGCAGGGCACAAAGCTGTGGCTGAGATTGGCACTCCGCTGCAGGAAATTTTTATTTTTGTGCTCTGAGCTGTTGCCTGAGACCACGGGTTGGCTGCATGGGTCCATAGTGAGGTGGGAGCTGAACAGTTCCATAGGTGCTGCCTGGGCTGCTTGGAATTGTCCATGTTCTGGGGTTCCCGTGGAACAAAAAGCTGGGCCCACATAGTGGCAAGTCATATGCATCTGGGGTCCAAATATCTGCTTGGCTCTGTCAGTGGGCATGAGGATGCCTGGGTGATTGTGTCCTCCAGCGGTCCCCAGGATGCGGAGGAGGTGAGCTCCTGGGTGCACAGCTGATGTCAGAGTGGTCAGGTCATTCTGCTCCTTTTGCCTTTGATTTTCTTCACATAGAGCTTTCTCAAGCTGCAGGAAAACTGGGTGCTTTTCTTCCTGTGGGGCTCAAAGCTTCTCCTGCAGTGTCAAGATTTGTTCCCTGGTCTCCCCCAGTGGCATGCTCTCTCCCATCTCCTCTTTTTTTCCTTATCTCCTGCTCTTCCTTCATCTTCTGTTCCATCATCTTGTCCACCTCTTCTTCCTTCTGCAACTTGAGCTCTAGGAGCACAGGATTTCCCTGGTATATTTGGGTGGTGGGTGCCTGGCTCTGTCACTGACTGCCAGACTTAGGATGGGCCTACCTTCTCTTTGCTTTCTCTACAACCTCCCTGTGCCCCCGCCCCCACTCCTCAGAGGTGTGGAAATTTTTATTGTCGATTGACCAGAATGAGTGGAGGATAGGACAATCAGGCAGAGAGAACGACAGGAAAGTGAGAAACTTGCCCTCGAGTTGGAGGCAGAAGCGATGCTTCAGAGTTCCTGGAGGTTAGGGAAGATGTCTTGGGGTTAAATAAAGAGGACTCAGAGGAACCAGGTTGAAGGAGCTGAGTGTGATGAAATACCCCTGATGTGACTGGGAAGGAAATGCTTCTGGATACGCATGTAAGCAAATCACAACTTCTGGGACCCAGACAGGATAACCTGGGGAATGACAAGCTGGTAGGGGTTCACTTAGGCTCAGTCCAGACATCCTTACCTGGTAGCTCCTGATCTGCTATGCTCATTGCTCCCCTGGAATATGCTGGAGGCCAAATCTGTTGTAAATGTTGGCTGCTATGTTTGTTGTGTCCCCAGACAGGGCTCAGGTGCGGGGTGACTCCCTTCCCTCATGACCTGGTTTGAGCAAACACCATCGTAAAAGATACATGTATGCTTTTGTATTTATTCCCAGCTATACAAGCAACAGGTTCATCACAGAACATTGGGAACACATAGAACAAGATGGAAAGAAAGGAGTTAGGAACCTCAAAGACAGAATGTATGGGCAATGAGGTTCTATTGTATAGCACGGGGAACTACATCCAGTGTCTTAGGCTGGAATGTGATGGAAGATGGTATGAGAAAAAGAATGTGTTATATTTATGACAGGGTCACTATGCCTTACAGCAAAAATTGGCACAACACTGTAATCAACTATACTTTAGTAATTTTTAAAAATTTTAAAATGAAAAAATTTTCACCGATAAAGAGTAAATCATGAAAAAAATAAAAACATCGAAGAAATCTGATATCAGAGATTGCAGACATTTTTAACATTTTGGTGTAACTTCTTCCAAGTAGTTTTTTTCCTTTGTACATGTGCATTTACGTATGTGCACACAGAAACATGTTCATATGTTTAAGCCTTACAACCTGCTTTATATTAAGCTGCCGTAAAGAAATAAGATGATCTTAGTCGACATAGCTTGTATTTTACTGGCTCCCCTGCAACCCTCTTTTGCAAAGGCCTCCTGACTTATTTCTAGGACGTTCTAAGGAATTCCTCAGATGAACTTAGGAACTACTCCTCTGTTTTCTTCACTTTCAGAATTGTGGTCCTTACACCGATATTCACTCTGGAGGCCTCCATGTCCTGAGTGTGCCTAGCTTTTGCTGCTGGGGCCTGCCTTTGAAGGTTTTCCTTTTTTTTTCTTTTTCTTATTCTTTTTTTTTTTTCTTTTTCCATCTGCACACATGGCATATGGAAGTTCCCAGGCTAGAGGTCGAATCGGAGCTGTAGCTGCAGGCCTCTACCACAGCCACAGCAATGTGGGATCTGAGCTGTGTCTGTGAACTACACCACAGCTTACAGCAACACCGGCTCCCCGGCCCACTGAGCAAGGTTAGGGATTGAACGCACTTCCTCATGGATACTAGCTGGATTTGTTCCCACTGTACCACAGTGGGAACTCCTGAAGCTTTTTCTTTTTTTCTTTTCTTTTTTTTTTTTTTTAAAGAGAATGCCACTGTTTATTTCTCTCTTCCGAAGAACTTTAAGCCACAGCCATACCTCGATTCTCTTCTCTTTTTTTTTTTTTATAATTTTTTTTTTATTTTCCCACTGTACAGCAAGGGGGTCAGGTTATCCTTACATGTATACATTACAGTTACATTTTTTTTCCCCACCCTTTCTTCTGTTGCAACATGAGTATCTAGACAAAGTTCTCAATGCTATTCAGCAGGATCTCCTTATAAATCTATTCTAAGTTGTGTCTGATAAGCCCAAGCTCCCATCCCTCCCACTCCCTCCCTCTCCCATCAGGCAGCCACAAGTCTCTTCTCCAAGTCCATGATTTTCTTTTCTGAGGAGATGCTGAAGCTTTTTCTAATGGTCACTGTCGTGAGTCTTACTGCTGCCATGTATATTGGTCCCTCCTGGTGCCCTGGAGCTGTCCTCCAGGTACAGAGCACAGCTGAGCTCTCCAGAGAGTCTAGGAAACCAAAGCCAAGCTGAGATCCCTATAAAGGTGGAAGTCTCTGCCCCTTTTGGCCTAACTTTGGGGTGCAAACAGCCCTGCTTTCGGCCCTGTGTAGCAGTGTCTGCCAGAACTCCTATGGTAAAGAAAACAACTATGGTCAAGAGACTTGAAAGATGGCTGCCATCAACTCCCCTCCCTGAAAGCACCTGCTGCCCGTCACATCAAGCTTGAAATCCAGTCCCCTACCCTTTGAATCTGGGCTGGCCCTAGTGACTTCCTAGCAGCAGAATGTATCCAAGAGCATGTCCCGGGACTTCTGAGACTAGGTCATAATAAGACTTGCCACTGCTACCTGGGTCTCTTGCAATGCTCATTCTCAGCTACTTCTTCTCAGAACCCAACTACCTATGATGAGAAGCCTTACAGAGAGAGGGTCCACATGTAGGTGCTCCAGTTGACAGTCCCATCTGAGGGCACAGTCAGCACCAACTGCCAGGCATGGGAATGTGCCATCTTGGGTTTCCAGAGTCCAGCCTCCGGTGACTCCAGCCCAAACCACCATTGGACTGCAGTCACTTAAGAGACCCTGAGAGAGAATGGCCCAGTTAGCTATGGATGAAAATGGTACATTCTGTTCTAATCCACTAAATTTTGGGGTAGTTCACTCTCTTTAGACAGCAAAACCTCTCTCTTGGCTTAGATATATTCTGAGTCCCCCAGGAACTGAGTGATAGACATCCTGCCTTCCTTAGAGCAGCCCGCCCTGCCTATACATGAGGCTCTTGTCTCTGTTAAGCTTGTCTGCTTGGCCCCTCCCTTCTGGTGCTGACTTCCCTCCCAGGACAATTCCACTGGACTCGTCCCATCATTCCACCCATCACTTCTAGACATGCCTCAATCCCAAGGGGAAATATTGCTTAAGCTCCAGCTGGGAACTCTGTATGTGTAAACAAAGAGTTTACTGTATATGCAATTGTACTTATTAAATTCTTGTTTCACTTAGTGTTGTGTTGCAGCAATGATGTCATTAAAAATTCCACAGAATTAATATTCCATCATTTGAATTTATATCATTGTCATTTACCTGTTTTTGGAAAATTGCTCCTCTCTCTTTTTTTTTTTCCCTTAAATTCTAAAATAAAGGCTGAGGTGAATATCTTTGTCCATAAATCTTGGCTCAGTTTCTTATTTTAAGGAAATAATTAAGTACGCAGCAAAGGGTATGATATTTTTTAAAAGACAATCAATGCATAATGTCAAATCACTTTTCAGAAAGATTGTACCAGGTTACCCACCACCAGTCAAATTGTAGGCAGAAATGAGAATAATAATGATTGTTGTTAATAATAATGAGATGAATAATCTTATTTTAATTTGAATTTTTCTGATTCTTGGTGATGTCAGTGAAAAGTTGTTTTACTCTTTCGTATTTCTGCTCTAATTTTTCTTTTTATTTAGCCATTCTTTTTTTTTTTTTTTTTTGGCTGCACCTATGGCATATGGAAGTTCCCAGGACAGGGATCGAATCCAAGCCACAGCTATGACCTATGCTCTAGCTGTGGCAACACTGGATCTGTAACTCACTGGACTGGGCCAAGGATTGAACCTATGCCTCTGCAGTGACTCAAGCCACTGCAGAGACAATGCCAGAACCTTAACCCACTATGCCACAGCAGGAACTCCTTCTTTGGCCATTCTTAATTATCTACTATATGCCAAGAAATCAGCTTGACCATAGGAAGTGAGGATTTGATATATAACATCAAGAGTGGACCATGTGGTTTGAGGAACGGAGTTAGGAGCATGAGGTGAAGAGAGCGCCTAACTCGGGGCATGAAGATAGGGAAGACACATCCGGGGAAGTGTCTGGGGAAGTGATGGGGAAGGCCCTGGAGGGAGGGCCCAGTGGGCTTGAAGGACCAGGGAAGCCAAAGCCTCACCTCAGCTAATGTCTAAAGGATGAGTAGGAGATAACCACCTGGACAGGAGAGAAAGAAACAGGTTCAAAGAAGGGAATAACAGGCTTTGAGAAGGGGAGGCTGTGTCAGGGACACTAGGCAGCCCTGTGCAGCCAGACTCTGGGCTGGGATGAAGTGGAGAGGTTAAGAGATGAGGCTGGGAGGCTCGGAGGAGTCAGGTCCCACCTTCTTTCTCACACACTTACATATGACCTCTTGTCTTCTGTGTTTTTGCTGTGTGAGTTGGGAAAGTTACTTAACACCCCCCCCCCACCCCCCATGCAACAGTTTTCTTATCTTTAAAGTAGACATGAAATGAAATAATACTGACTTCATAGGGTTAAATTGCTTATGAGGATAAACTGAGATCTTACATGCATGTGAAGGGACGAACCTTTTCACGTAATGCTAGAACATAGTGCCAACTATTCTCTATTAAAAGTTTCTTGGAGTCACCTGTTTGATCCAGGACTCTGTAAGTGAACCTAGCTAGGCCATGTGCTCAGAGCCACTCTACTATCAGCAAGGGTTCTCAGTTGCAAGCAGAATATTAACTCTGGCATCTTCGCAAGAGGGGGTTGGAGGCTCCAGCATCAGTAGACACTAGAGGACCAGCCTTGGGAAGAAGACAGGAATCAAGGAACTTTTTTTTTTTTTTTTTTAAAACAGGGCTGCATGTGCAGCATATGGAAGTTCCCAGGCTAGGGGTTGAATTGGAGCTACAGCTGCCGGCCTATGACATAGCCGCAGCTACAGCAACTTGGGATCCAGATCGCATCTGTGACCTACACCACAGCTCATGGCAACACTGGATCCTTAACCCACTGAGCGAGGCCAGGGATTGGACCCGCATGTCCATGGATACTAGTTGGGTTTGTTACTTCTGAGCCATAATGGGAACTCAAGAAACTCTTTAGTTGTCAAGGAGACAAATAGCCAAAGACAACCATTCATGTTCTGGAAAATAGCCAGGTTGTACCATCCCTCGGTACCCTCACCACTGATGCTGGACAGCATGGTAACTGAGAATGAACCCTAATCCTCCTTCATCTGAGCAACTTTGCTGGGTGCTGGAGCAGGAGTGAGGAGTCCCTCCACCCACTGTGACTTTCCTTGTGAGTGTAGGCTGCTTCTTCCCATGGGGTTTTCTACCACATAAGAAGAGCCATTGCTGTAAGAATGAACAGATGTCCCTCTGTGTCCTGCCTCTTTGGCTGCTCAATCTCTACTCAAACCTTTCTTTCTAAACGTATTCTTTTTAAAAAATTTTTTATTGAAATCTAGTTGATTTATGGTGTTGTGTTAGTTTCATGTGTACAGTAAAATGATTCAATTATACATATACATATATGTATAGTTACATATCACATACACACCCACCCACACACGCGCGCGCGTGCGCACACACACACACACACCCACACACCCTTATTACTGCTGAAAAAGTAACTTCTCCTCAAAGGAACAAAAACAAGTCTTACTGGCTATTTCATCCAGACCATGCCTCCAGTTCTTTCTGGAAATCTATTTGAAAAGTTCGCTATGTCCCACATATACAGTAAGTAGTGGGGAAAGTGGAGAGGAAAGAAGAAACTTCAGTAAAATATGTGAATATTTGACACTGTTAAGGAAGGAAATATCAGATAGAGGCTCTGATTCTTGTTTCTGCATAACTGACATTTGCGACTTTTCTTCACTATTTCATTGCAATGGCTTTTGCCTTCAGCCAGTGCTTTCCTGGTCACCCTGGTTGGTAGCCCAGATATTTAGTTTTAAGGGACATATGACCTTGGTTTCGGGCTGAAGAAATTTCCCACTAACCTTTGCTATTAGATGTGGCAGAATCAGGGGTCCCCAGCTTCCAGTCTTACCTCTCCTGTGTTCCTATCACTCCGATCTTATTTTTCCTTGACAGTCAGGGTCAAACATGGCCAGTGTGGTGACTGGCGTTCTTTTCAGGCTCTTTGCTCAGGGGCACAAGGAATCTGAAATGACCAAATGGACGTAGTAAGTTCCAGTTCAGCATCACTTTGTTATGTCACCTCATGGAAGCATTTCTCCCCAAAGAGTCACTTCCCCCCAAATCACTGAGCCAGTAAGTCCCAAACTTGTGGGTGTGGGAAGCAGGATTGTGAGTGGGTGTGAGGCGTGTAGCCTCCTTCAATCCCTGGGTTCTGGACACTTTATTCTGTCAGCAACATCATCATCATAAGTTGTTCCCTTGTTCTGAGTAGTTGTCACTTTCTGCAGGATGGTGCCCGCCTTGTGAGCTGTTACCCTGCTAGTGTGGTGGCGGATTTCTGGGACCCCATTCTGTGAGTACAGTAGCACCTGACAAAGTGCATATTATAAAACAATCAAAGCCTGTGGGCATTAAAACCATTCCTTCCTCCTCCCTCTGTCCCCTTTCTCTTCCTCCCTTTCTGCCCCCACATCCCTCCCTTCCTTGCAAAGCAGATGAAGGAAGAAAGGTACTGCTTGGAGTTTTGCTTCCTGGGTAGATGTCCCTTCTATGTGGTTCATGGGTGGAGCTACAAAAAACTACAGTGCTTCTATCAGTGCACTTGTCAGAAGTATCTTCCCAGGAGGCTGTAGCAAGGGGTGATGGAAGAGATGGATTATGGCGCGAGAGTGCGGGAGAGTGCGTTCTGGCCGTGGAAGTGTCCTGCTCCTGCCATTTCCTGGTGCCTTAAGAAACTGTGGAACCTAGTGCCATGTCTCATGCACACTGTTTTCCTCTGATGATGGGATGATGACACTCATACACTTCTTTGTTTTTGTTTTGTTTTGTTTTGCTTTTTGGGGCCGCACCCAAGGAGATTCCTAGGCTAGGGGTCAACTTGGAGCTATAGCTTCCCACCTACACCACAGCCACAGCAATGTGGGATCTGAGCCTTGCCTGGGATCTACACCACAGCTCATGGCAACGCCAGATCCTTAACCCACTGAGCGAGGGATCAAACCTGCTTCTTCGTGGATACTAGTTTGGTTCGTTACCACTGAGCCACTACAGGAACTCCTGCCAGTCATGCACTTTATGGCTGGGTGAATTGTATAACACCCTGTCCACAGAGCTCAGCTAGGTGTGGGTGCTAATTTCACGTCCCATTTTCCGTCCTTTGGTCTCCAGTGGGGCCCACTAACAATCCGTCCCATGTTTTTTTTTAAGAGGAGCATAGTCGTTTGCCTGGATTTGTTGTTAGACCTCAGAGCTCTTTACCATGAACCTCATACTGAGACTTGCTGCCCGTGCCATATAGCATTCTGCTCTGGCACAGACACCCTAAGTAGTGTTGGATCTTCTAGATCATAAGTCTAAGAACTTACTGCATTGCAGCCTGGACCAGGCAGAGAGCCTCCTCCTATAGCGTACTGCACTCAAAGCTGGTAGTTTACTTCCCGGATGGTTAAAGTGGCAGCCCGAATGGAGTGTTACATTGTCTCCAGAATTCAGAGGCCCACCAATTATTGTTTCTTTTTAAGTGGTAGGAAGTGCAAGGTACTACAGCTTGACATTCACTTTGGGGAGACTGTTCCCACAGGCCTTCAACCACTGGTACCCATGGAATTCACAGAAGTCAGGTAGCCCATTTTTTGTGGGATTTCTCTCTCATCCCTTGGCTTGCATGCATTTTACCAAAAACATACTTACTATTTCCTACATTCTGGTCCTAATCAAATGATGCTATTAATATAGTGGACTAACATTTTGCCACCTGAATGGAAAGATGATGAAAGTCTTTGTGGCTAAGTTGTGGTGCAGACCACTTTGGAGTTTGGGTATTGTCTTGAGACCGATCAAGGATACTGCTGTTTTTGCCAGCTGAAAGCAAACGTCTTCTTATCTTTTTCTGATACTTTTAATGTTACTAAATCAAGTTCGGCTGCTCGCTGCTGGGAAAATCAATACTCAAGAGGGAGACAAATGTTAGTAGAAAAGGAACATTTCTTTTCATCAGAATGCTGGCAATGTGGGGGAGATGATGGATTCCGTGTCCCCCAAAACCACTTCTGAAGATTCTGCTCGCCCATGAAAGTTTTAAAGGGAAGAAAGGAAGTCATGTCAGTTAATCATCGAGATGGGGGTTCAAGGTCATCACCATCCCCTACTGCCTGCAGGCTCATCAACTTCTTGTGATTTTCCTCTAGATGTTAACCTTGTTCACACACGTTTGGTCACAAGATTACAGAAGGGGAAGCTAGGGAAGAGGTCTGATCATCTGTTAATTACTTATTTCTCATTTCCACTTCTTTGATCTATGGTAAGAATCAACAAGTTAGGCAAGGTAATTGTGTAATTAAAAGATTTGAAAGCTGTGCTTGGGCCAGAGATGAGTAAAGTGTAGGGGTGCCTGGTTTAAATATTAGTTCCAATATAAAGTGACAAGAAAAGGGACTTCCTGCTGAGGATGGTTTCTGCAAAGAGCTGCTTACAATTATAGGAAAAAAAAATCAGTCACTGCGTACGAAGTGTCAGATATTAATGATTTACTTCAGTAAGGAACAAATCCAGAACAGCAGGTTTTTGGAAATACCACCTACTTCTTTTTATTCAAAATCAACATTGCCCTTCAACTGTCAATCACTGATGATGCCATAAATTTTTGCAATTCCCCCCTATGAGTTCCCTGGGCCCAATAATGACCTTCTTCTTGCTGTTTTGAGTTTAAAACCCACTGGGATACAGTAATCACATATTAAAACATCACATTTATTGTTGGTGAAGCTGATTGAGGAATGTGGCTTTGGATCTGAGGCCAAGTGCATTTGCTTATATTTCACCCCTGAATTTTGACTCCCTCCTAGTCACTGGCACAGCAG
Organism: Phacochoerus africanus; assembly: GCF_016906955.1. NCBI lineage: Eukaryota > Metazoa > Chordata > Mammalia > Artiodactyla > Suidae > Phacochoerus > Phacochoerus africanus. Next base: position 156,487,337 of record NC_062551.1, on the reverse strand, counting down.
GCCCACCACAGGCCTTAGCCTAGGGCTACAACTTGCCGCAGGAAACGTAAGGCATGGAGAAGCAAAAACTATGGGTTCCTGTAGGCGGATAGGTTTAGAAAATGGGGAGGAGGTTGGAGCTTCATTGAGCATGTAGAATTCCTTTTCCCAGACTTACCAAATACCTATCATAGAAGCAGCTGACTTTTTCTCCTTTTGTGAAGAAAAATCAGTGAGGAATGGAGGAAGGGAGCAGTGGAACTGCTCTAGGTGCACGACCTGCCTGCAAAGCCCTCAGTCTCGGGGGATGGGAGTTATGTCCCCATGCCTTCCCGTCACTGTGACTGCACAGCTGGATCCAGCAGAGCCTACCATGAATAAGCCTACCTATCCCTCCCTCTCTGCATCACTGGGTCATAAGCCTCACAGGTGGCTAAGTTCACGTGGATGTGCTCTGGGTTCCACCACGTCACGGTGGCCTATCTCCTATCTTCTGGTGGGGGAGTGAAGAGTGGGGCACTGTGTCCACTAATAGCAGGTATCATGGGAGATGCCTCCCCAGTACCACTGGGGATTGGATATTGAACAGCCAGAAACTAAATAATTGCCCCTCTACTCCCCAGATGTGTCCACGTTTATACACCCCAGAGGAGGGTAATCGAAGCATCTTCTGGTTTCCAGATTCCAACCTGTCATCACCATTCCTGCTCCTTTAGCGCCTGGCCTGCCAGTCACCAGCCCCAGCCTGACTCTGTGTGCTAGATTTCATAACTCTCCTTTAGGACATGCATTTTGATAGTTGTCTCCCTGTTAACTGCAGAAAAATGGTTATTCTCCTGACCCTCCCTGCCTTGGCCTGGGACTCCATGGACCTCATCAGGACTTGTTTTGTTCAGAACATCCCACGCTGGCTGAGTGTTTGCTCTGTGTTTGCATGATCATCAGTGCTGAAGACACAGGGTGGATTAAAAGTGGCCTCTACCCTCTCAGTACTTTCCCTGTGGTGGAGAGAATAACTCTGTCCTAATTCTCTATCTGGGTATCATCATGTCGTGATGGAGCAGCTCAGATGGGGTTAAAGAAGACTTCATGGAAGGGCCAGAGTTTCATGGTTTTGGCCAGGCTGCTTGTGCTTGTTTCCTAGGACTGCTATAACAATGCCCCCCAAACTGGGGGGCTTAAAGCCACAGAAATCTATTCTCTCACAGTTCCAGCAGCTAGAAGTCTGAAATCCAGGTTTTGGTTGGGTTGGTTCCTTTAGAGGTGCTGAGGGTAAATCTGTTCCATGCTTTTCCCCCAGCTTCTGGTGGCTCCCTGCAACCCTTCCTGTTCCTTGACCTGCAGCTGCATCAGGCCAGTCTCTGCCTCCATCTTCAAGTGACGTTCTCCTATGTCTGTGTCTCTTCTCTTCTAAGGATTCTAGTCCTATCAGATCAGGACCAAGCCCAATCCAGTATGACCTCATCTGAATTTGGTTACATCTACCAAGACCCTATTTCCAAATAAGGTCATAATCACAGATACAGGGGGTTAGGTGGGGCCTTTGTGAGGGACACAGTTCAACCCACGACAGTACTAAATTATTAAGGAATTTCTTTCAACTACGTTTCCTTAAACCTAATACATTTTTTTTGTCTTTGAAATAAAGAATACATTTTAGAAGCAGATCCCCTTCTTAAGTTTTCTATCCTAATTATTATCATTCTGCACTATCTAAAAAATTCCAGATTCTAGAGGTTGCATGTCTATTAAAAAAATGTCCTCCAGTTATGGGTGTGGCCTGCTTCAAGGAAATCAAAGGAACGCTTTGAATTCTCGCCCAGGAAGAAATAAAACATCTCTGAACTGGAATATTCAGCGTCTAGGTAGGGTAGGAATTATTAAATGAAAAGGCTTATTTTTTCAGGGAGGAAAAAAACCCCAAATAAATAAAAATCCCTTCACATTTGGGATACAGCCAAGCCTCCATATTGGGAATGAGGGATCCTACAAATATATTTATTTCAGTTCAATATTTATGTCTTCAAGGATTGTATTATTAAAAAGTCATAATAACTTTTCAAATTCCTACAGTGAATGCAGTTTACTAAGTGCTTTTGTGTAGGAACTCAGTAATGCCGCAAACTACTGAGAGAGACATTTTTTCACATGTAAAGAGATTGAGGTAAACCAGAGATGCACTGACTTGTCCAAGAGCAGGCAGCTGGTCAGCTGACCATGGTGTCGAGAACACTGTCTCTCTGTTCAAAAGTTCCAGATAATTCCACAGGACATGCTAGTGGAAAGTGTGGGTTTTCTTTATTATTAAAAAAATTTTTTTATTATTATAGTTGATTTATAATGTTCTGTCAATTCCTGCTGTTCAAAAATATATATATATACTGTTATATACAATATACATACTATATATATATATATATATATATGTACACACACACTATTTTCTTAGATTATCTTCCATCACGTTCTATCACAAGTGATTGAATTTAGTTCCCTGTTCTGTACAGCAGGACCCCATTGCTTATCCATTCTCAATGTAATAGCTTGCATCTACTAACCCCAAACTTCCCGTCCATCCCATTCCCCCCCTCCACTTTAACAACCACAAATCTGCTCTCCATGTCTGTGAGTCTGTTTCTTTCCTGTAGATAGGTTCATCTGTGCCATGTTTTAGATTACATATATGAGTGATACACATGGTATTTGTCTTTCTGTGTTACTTTATTTAGTATGAGAATCTCTACTTGCAGCCGTATTACCACAAATGGCATTATTTTTTCTTTTTTATGGCTGAGTAGTATTTCATTGTATATATGTACCACATCTTCTTAATCCATTCATCTGTAGATAGACATTTAGGTTGTTTCCATGTCTTGGCTATTGTGATGAACATTGGGGTATATGTATCTTTTTGAATGAAAGTTTTGTCTGGATATATGCCCAGGAGTGGGATTGCTGGGCCATATGGTAGTTCTATATTTAGTTTTCTGAGGTATTTGCATTCGGTTTTCCATAGTGTTTGTACCAATTTACATTCCCATCAACAGTGTAGAAGTGTTCTCTTTTCTTCACCTTCTCTCCAGCTTTTGTTTTTTGTAGACCTGTTAATGGTAGCCTTTCTGACTGGTGTGAGGTGGTACCTCAATGTAGTTTTGACTTGCCTTTCTCTAATAATTAGTGATGCTGAGAATTTTTTCACATGTGTCTTGGCCATCCATATATCTTCTTTGGAGAAATGTCTATTTAGGTCTTCTGCCCATTTTTCAATTGGGTTGTTTCCTTATTTTACTTTTTAATTCTTCATTGAACTTGAATGTATAGAGCAATTGCTAAATAATTAAATTCAGATAATTTGTTTGAAATTGCTAAATAAAAGTTTATCAAGTACTGGGCATACATAATTATTTCCCCCAAGTACTTGACAGACATAGAAACCAATAGTTTCATTAGAAATGATATTCCCACTAATCTAAACATTGTGATAGACGGTGCCCTGGTGTCAAGGATCTTGTGGGGGATGAATCCACCTGCTTGGGGGAGGGCATGGCTTCACAATTTAGGGGACCCGCGCTGAGCCTTGGAGGCCAGGGTGTAAGCCAGGCAGGGTGGGAGGTGGAATCATTAATGTCTGCCTGCAGGGGATGTATGGGGTGGCATGTGTGGAGGAGTGGCAAGTGATGGGACTGCATAGGTAAGCAGGGTCCTATCCCGAGGGTCTTGAATGAAAATCTAAATGTCAGACTTCATTTTGTGGGCAGCACAAGACAATGGACAGGGAAATGGGGAGAAGAAGTGGTTATTTCAAGCCAGTGGTTCTCACTTGGAGACAGTTTGCCCCCTTCCCTCCTGCTCCCCATCCTGGACCTTTGGCAGTATCTGGGGACAGTTTTGATTGTCACAGCTATGAGGAGGAATTTGCTATTGGCATCTAGTGGGTAGAGGCTGGTTATGCTACGAAGTATTCTGTAATGTACAGGACACTCTCCCACAGCAAAGAGTTATCCAGATAAAAATATCATTAATGCCAAGGTTGAGAAACCCTGTTTTAAACAAGGGAATGAGATTTCTGATTTTTCTGTTTTAGAAAGGCAAGTTGGAAGTGCTGTAAGGGCTAGGGAATTGCTATATGAACCAGCTACCTTATTTTGAATATTCTTCCTTCTTTGGTATTTTCATATTCAGTTTTATTTTTATCCTCCTTTGTCTGCGATGATCTACTAGAGGGTAATCTATGAGCTGAGGGCTCAGGTGAATGGCTCCCCCTAGAGTTGTGCAGTGCACAGACTACGCCCTGATGGAAGAGTTTAAATTTGATGAATGAATGAACAGTGAACAAATGACTGGGCAAATCCAAAGAAAGGAAAACTAATTGCATACCAGGTGATGCTGAAGGAGAAACTTGCCATTAAAAATCCCAGCAAGGTATCACACCGAATTTCCGGAGTGCACTGGAGTGGAAACAAACAGCTCTCTGCCAGCGCCCTCTTGGCTGACACTTCAGAGTCTCAGCTGCCGAGGCACCTCGGAGTGGAAGCTGGGTTTAGACCCTGGAAAATTACTAGGTTTTCTGGTCTCCTGGGTCCTCTGCAGCCTTATCAGTATAGCTTTGTCAGGGTTTCCATCATAAACCGTGGGTGTGGGGCTAAGTGGCCTGTAAAACCTGGCTCCAGGCTAATGCTGGCAGAAACAGAGCCTGCTAAGATGCAATTAGTTTGACTCGTGGAGTCTTCGGTTGGCTTCTTTGCTTAATTGGGAGAAAGCAACCAAGAAATACAGAGGTTTTGGTGCTCCTTCTGTCTCAAAGGACAGGCACAGAAAAGCTTCTGCAGCAGGGATGGAAAACAGGCCCGTCGCCAGTGCTGAGCTCTGGGAAGGAGGGGTTTGGAAAGAGTTGCCCACCACAAGTGGAGAAATACTGCTGGGCAGGGGCCAAAGACAGCTCTGTGACCTGGACCGGCCCCTACCTGCCTGGCCCTTCATGTCCCTGTGGTTAAATCATGTGGTCCTCATGGCCAGCTCTTGTCCTTGCACAGGGTGTTCTGGGATGGTTGCAGCAAAATAAAATGCTTGTTTAAATCCAGGCTTCACAACATAAGCCCCTTCGCTCGATGGTGACATTCATTTATTACTTCCCATTGCCTATTATTGCTTCTTTGTTTGAGGTGAGTAGTCTGGAAGCTGAATCAGACCCTGCTCCACGTACAGGCACTGTCCTTGGCCCAAGGATACAGCGTAGGAAGATCCCGGACCTCATGGGATCTTAGTTTCTTCATTTTTAAAGTTGGGAAAATCATACCTAGTTTATGGCATAGGGATGAAGTTTAAGTGAAATAACATAAAATGTCTGTAACACTGTCTGGCAAAAAATATGAATTCCTTAAACAGAAAGTTTATGTTACTAATATAGTCCTGATACAATAAAACCAACGTGACAAATGCTGTCCTTGGGGTATGTACAATGCTCTGAAACTCAAGAGGTGTGTGTGCCTGTATCTGAGAGTGGGCAGAGTTGGGAGAGGAGTCAGGGGAAGGCTTCATGGAGGAGGTGATGTGACCTGAGTACTGACAGATTATGAACTTCCCAGGCAGAGAAGAGAGGACAGACCATTCCCCTTGGCAGGAATAGCATATGCACAAGTACTGAGTGTGTATGGTTGGTTTAGAGCATGAGGACGCGTCTTTGTATCCTGATTGTAGGGCACAGGGTAGAGGGAGGGATGTGACGGCTCCATGGACCATCCTCTCTGAACCAGCCCTTTCTGCTTTCCTCCCGTCCTCTTCCCTTTCTCATTTTCTTCTTCTTCTTCTCCTTCTCCTTCTCCCCCTCCTCCTTCTCTCCCTCCTCCTCCTCCTCCTCCTCCTTCCTCTCCCTCTCCCTCCCCCTCCCCCTCCTTCTCCTTCCTCTTTTCTCCTCTTCCTCTTCTTCTTTCCTCTTCCTCTTCTTCCTCTTCTTCTTCCTCTTCCTCTTCTTCTTCCTCTTCCTCTTCTTCTTCCTCTTCCTCTTCTTCTTCCTCTTCCTCTTCTTCTTCCTCTTCCTCCTCTTCTTCCTCTTCCTCTTCCTCCTCTTCCTCTTCCTCCTCTTCCTCTTCTTTCTTCTTCTTCTTCTTCTTTCTTCCTTTTCTTTCTATGGATGTACCTGTGGCATATAGACGTTCCCAGGCCAGGGGTCAAATTGGAGCTGCACCTGCTGGCCTACACCACAGCCATAGCTACACCAGATCCAAGCTGCCTCTGCCACCTATCCCACAGTTCATGGCAACACCAGAGCCTTAACCCACTGAGCTCGGCCAGGGCTCAAACCCTCATCCACATGGATACTAATCAGCTTCATAACCCACTGAGCCACAATGGGAATTCCCTGTCCTTTCTCATTTTCATAGAACATTTTCATAAATGCAGATTCTTTGGTGCACAGATAAGCATCCTGAGGCAAGGATCTTTGGCCCTTGATCCTTGGCTCTGTGCTTTTCTGGGTCCTCTTCCTCCATCAGAGCTGACCTCCCACCTCTGGATCTTCTCAGTTATCCACTGCTACCCTCTACCCCACTGCTCACTCTGCCAGAGGGCTCGCTCCCATAACGTTCTCTTAAAAATTTTTTATGACTCCTTAGTCCAGGCTCCCAGTCTACCCTGCGCCATATGTGAGCTTGTTAATTCCTTAAAGCGTTCACTCATGGCACATCTTAGGGATGAGGACTCAGATTCACAGGGGAGCAGCTGCTTTCACTCTGGGGAAATGCTGGTAGATGTCCATTTTTCAGAGTGAGAGACAGGGGTCAAGTGGAGAGCCGGAAGCAGACAGCCAAACACATTTTGGAACCTGCTGTTGCTGCAGATCATGCTGGCTACTTTTAGACTTGAAATTGAGATTCACAACCTGATGGTGTTACTAAATACCTTGGGTAATGTGCTCCTATTTCTCAGGTCTCAGTTTTCTCTTGCATAAATTGGCTAGTAGTGCTAACCACTCCAGAGTGGGCAGATCAGATCCCTCAGTGGCTTGGAGGGTCTCAGATTTGAATATTCTTATTTATCTGCTCAGGTTTGTAAGAGACTCTTAGGCAGAACAGATAATTCCTCAGCTCCTTGGTTGAATGAACTCCCTGGAATGGGTCATGGCCCTCAAGTTAGGACCAGAAACCAGAGGCTTGGTGTGCTGCCTTTGGGAGGTTTAGGGTCAGAAGAGAAAATTAATTAGAAGGAGAGACACCCCTAATTCCTCTCTTTTGTCCCCGGCAGGGGGGCCAGGGCACAGTGAGGAGACCTGCTCAGGTTCACCAAGTCTATTAAAGCAAGAGACAGTATCTCGGAAGCCTCCTAACCTCCTTCCGGCCAGGTCCACTGGGTGGTGTCTCCTGTTCCTGGGAGGCATGTGCTGTCAAGTAAGGAACCCAAATTGGGAGTTAGCCGGGGCCTCTGCTTAGCAGCTGGGTGTCCACGGGCAAGTCACTCAGCCCCTCAGCTTTCCTCTGACATGAAACAGCATTCTTGTGGCTTTCCTGAGGGGTAGATGGCCTGAAACATGGGAAACACTCTGTTAACAGTAGTTCCCTCCTCCATCCAGCCAGAAATACCTTTCCCCCCTAAAGACTGCCACCCAGCCCCAGGGCACAGCTCAATAAAGTCCCCATAAAATTCAGCTTCTCTGGGCCCAGCTTCGGAAATTACAGCGAGTTGATTCATCACATTGTTTGAATTACGGCAATATGAAAATACAGAAAACCCACCGGGAGTCAGCCTTTTCCCATATATAAAACAGGGTTATGATCCCATATAAACTTTTAAAAGAGAATACTTTAGTTTATATCTGCATGCATATTATTGAGGGGGAGAAGAAGGAACAAGAAAAGAAAAGAAAAGAGAACACGTTGGCAAAGAACATAATTCAAACCAACACTCCTGCTTATTAGTCCCTCAGGTCCCTTTTCTTTATCTTCATTCTCATCTTCATAACATCCTGGATCTGACGCCCACACTACAGTGGGCTGGGGCTTCAGAGTCTGGCTGCCTCCCCAGGATCCCTCAGTCCATCCTCTCTCCTTCATCTCCGCTGCCATAGCCTGCATCCCAGTCACCAGCATCCCTGTCCTGGACCACTGACCACCTTGCAATGAGTCATCCCATGACCTTGCAGGCTGCAGCCAGGAGGATGGGAGAGAGTGGAGGAGCAGGGCAAGGGACACGATTCAGTTTTTTTCCCCATGGAAGACCTTCAGAGGCCCTAGTGCCCTCGGGAAAAAGTGAACTCCTGACCCGTCCTGCCGGCTCCCCACCACCCGGGGCCGCCTCTCCAGATTCTTCTCTTTTGCCTTGAACATTCCCTTCTCTGCTCTCTCTGCATGGAAGACTCTCTCCTCTAACATCTGCTTCTCCCCTTTGCTTACTCCTACCCACCCTTTAAGACTCAGTTATATATAACTTCCTCTGGGAATATTCAGAAATGATCTTAAGTTCAATGAAGCTGTTTTCACTTCGAAGCTGTGAGCTGTGCAAGGACAATGACCAAACCTATTTGTTCATCATTCTATCCCTAATACTTGGCAAAGTGCTTTCTTGCATGATGGGTACTCAAAAAAAAAAAATATATATGGTTTGCGTTGTGATTACAGACTTTAGTCCCAAAGTCGGTTCTGCCATCATTGCTACCCAAGGTCACTTCAGTGATAACTTTACCACCATTCTTATCTGTAAAATGGGCATAAAGATACTTACTTGCAGTATTGTTGGGAGAATCAACACAAGTTAGTAAAGTGTACAGCCCATAATTATGGATTTCCTTTCTTGAGCGTCTATTCTTATTACAACGTTTTGGGGACAGAAAGAAATTTCTTTCTAACGTTGTGTGGCCATCAGTCATGATAAATTATTCAGCACTGGCTAATGCCCACCAAAGAGGTACAATGGTAAATTCTTGGATCAGGGTTCTGTTTACACTTGGAAGAGAAGGAATATCAGTTGTTAGTTTTCAAATGAGACCTCCTCTTGCATGGCAGCACATGAAAGAATTGCCTGGGCGTGAGTCCAAGGTTCTGTATGCAACATATGTGGATATTCAAATACAATTTCATTTATTCATGTCCCCACCTGTCAAGAGCCCACATCCAAATAAGAAAATACAACTGATTAGCCTCATGGTGAAGGTGTAAATGAAATGATAATTGTTAACTTATTTTTCCACTATCTTTCCTTTCTCTATCCTTATATGTTCATCATTTTCATAGGGAACAGCAAAGATGGCTGAGCATCAAACTCTCCTAAATGAGCATGAGAGATTTCCCTGGTTATCAATCTTCTTACCAAAGCCTCCTAGAGTTTTGGATTTGGGCAAAAGCACTTGAGATGGTATCTGAAGGAATTCTTGGCAAAGTGGGCTGGCAGGAGATCCCAAGCTTTGGAGATTAAAAACAGGCTACAAGATTATTAAAAGATCTTTCCCCACTGGTTCACCATGTTGTGCTTTAAACCATGTATCTACATGGGTTGCTTCATGTGATCTTTGTGCAAAACTCTGATACTGCACAAGCTGGGGTTATCCAACTCATTTTACAGAGGAAAGAAAGGAGCTCAGAAATTTGCCCAAGGCCAACCAGTTAATGGCAGTACCGAAGTTAACTTTAGTTTTCTGAATCAAAGCCCCCTGCTTGTCCTATATTGACTTTGCTCAGACAGGCTGAATCCCAAGTTCCGCTTCTTACCCTCCTCCTCCCTCAGTCTGGAGGTCTGATGGGGGCGGGATGCTTCTTGCACTGCCCCTCGTCTCTGCTGTCGGTCTCTGCCCCTGAAGCCCATCCTGCCCACCTCCCCAGACTGGGCTCCTCACTTTCCCTCTGTCTTGGTTCATCCAGTGTGCTTATGCGTAACGAATGGTGCAATGTGATATGGTTTGAACCACAGGGAAGGAAGATTTGCATTGTGGGTTTCTGCTTAACTACATGGTGTCAAGGGAGCAGGCTGGAGAGGGACGTGTCTAGCCACAACCAGGTAGCTTCTGGGTATTTCGCTTCTCATAACCACATGAGTACATATTCTTATCCCTGTTTCATGGGTAATGAGTTGCATTACTATGAAAAGCAGATCTTGCCTGCACAGGGAAAGGGAAAGTTACCAGAGCATTTATTGAGTGCTTACTATATGCTGGCACTTCACACACTTACAGTTAGCTGAATCCTCACAACAGCTGGTGGAGGAAGGAATGGGCGATCCTATTTTACAGATGAGGCAGCCACTTTAGAGAAGTGGGGTAGTAGGTTCGTCTAGGGAACCCATGGTAGGATTCAAAGCCCATGATTTGGCCCCTACTGTCCCAAACCAGACTGGCTGCCCATAGGCCCTGTTTAATGAGAGGATGTCAGTTCAAGTCAGAACTGTCTGACAAGCAGGGATGAAGAGGAAACAGCCTGCAACTATTTGATGGGGATGAAGGAAGGGATTATGAGGGGGTGAACAAACAGGAAGCAACTGTGATACAAACATAAGGAAAATGTAGGAAAAATTCCAGGAAGTCAAGCTCTTATAGAGCTGTTTGCAACAGACATGATGGGAAAGTCATTCTCTGGCCTGAAAACCACAAGCTCTGGGGGAAAATGTCATACTGAATTTCAGGAACTCTTTGAAGAAAAGGGTCTTTCATCCATTTAATCGGTTGGTTCATGCCCATCAAGTCTCTACCACGAACCAACACTACCCTGGGCACAGCAGGTTTGAGGTTGAACAAAACTCACTTCCTACCCTTGGGCTGCACGTTATTGAAAGGTTATAGAGAGAAGACACATGTGTTGCTGTGGTGAGCTATGTACAAACTGATAAGGGCTACAACTTTGGAAAGTGCAAAGTTGGAGGAGTTATAAAGGACAGAGCATCTCTGCCTGGGGAAATCAGAGAAGGCTTCGTAGAAGAGATGATGTGAGCAGGACCTCAAAGAAGGAGTTGACATTCTCCAAATGGAGATGTGAGCAGAGCGTGTTGCAGGCACAAAGAAGAGCATGGCAAAGGCACAAAAACATGTGCATGGCAGATTCAGGGAAGAATGGGCAGTCATACATATAAGTGCATGAAAAGTGTATATACATATACATATACACACACACACATAAAACGTGGCTGTTCCAGTTCTTTACTGCCTATGTCACCCAACCCTGTGCTTGGAACACAAAACACAGACTTCACCCAAAAGGACTGGTGAAGGAGTGCAGATGGCCAAATATATAGTGGAGAATCAGCACTTTGCTGCCAGTAGAGTCTATCCAGCATTACTTCTCGTCCAGGATCCCAACCAGTGTCACCCCAGGAAAGCTGTCACTTAGGATGCAGTGAGGCGGTTAACCACAGCAGACTGTGGAGCCAGAATGCCCAGGTCTGAAGCCGGCCCTGCTGCTTCCTAGTCGTGTCACAGAATAGCCTCTGTGTGTCTCATTTCCCTTGTTTATAAAGGGGGATAACAATCTCCTAGGGTTGTTGGGGCTTAAACTTGACCATTTTGTGGCTATATGAAGCAATGTAGTCTCCCTCTCTAGGTCCTTTTGAACTTCATGGGATAAAACATGACTGACTTTGGATAACTGTTTCTGCTTTATTCCCCACCTTTTGAGGCACAGAGAAAAATCACTTGAATGGGATCTCAGAGATCTTTTAGTCCAACTTCCTGACTTTGGAAAGTTGGCCAGGTTACTGTGTGGTCCTGGGCAGGACACTGAGCTGTAATGCCTGGGCCCTAGTGGCTAAGAGGGAACACGGCACTGAAGCATCTAGCAACACTGAATACTAAATACTGAAAACATCAAGTTCCCACAATGCACGGGGCCCTGTTGTGCTTTCCAAATGCCGACTTGTTCATTGCTCCCAACAATCTCATGAGGCAGCAACTATGATCATTTTTGTTTTGCCCATAAAGACAGACGCTGAGGTGTAGAGAAGGTGAATGACCTTCCCAAAGTCATAGCTGGTACTTGTTAGAGGCAGTCTGACCCCAGAGCAGGTGCTCCTCTGCCGTATTATTTCATCTCTCTATAGCAACAACAGGAATGGCTTCCTCTGCTGTCCCTATTCCAGACTTCTTAGGAACGTGACAGAAGATCTGGGAAAAGAAAATCTACTGTATAGCTTATGTAATCAAAAACTATAAAGTGCTGTTATGTCACAGTTAGGAAACATAAAGATGCATACAGTGTATCTTAAATGACCTGGAAAACTTTTTTTCCCCATTTTTTTTCTCAATGTTATTATTTTTCAGAGTTTTACTGAAGTATAATGGATTTACAAGGTTGTTATTTGGTTATACATTATTTTTCAGATTCTTTTTCCATATAGATTATCACAGAATATTAAATAGCATTCCCTGTGCTATACGGCAGGTCCTGATGGCCAGTCATTCTAGAAAATGTAATATAAAATATTCTCTTAGAATGGATATGTGTATGTGTGTGACTGGATCACTTTTTTGTATAGCAGAAATTATCACAACCTTGTAACTTTACTTCTATAAAACTTAAAAAAACTCTCTTAGCTACTTTGGTTTGTTTTTTGATCATTTTATGCCCTTGGCTTAAGCTGATCCCTGTGTTCCTGAGTTGCTGAGAAGGACTGTTCACATGGCAGGGGTTTCTGATCAGTGTTCTCAGTGGACATGGAGGGATTACTGCCTTGACTACGGAGAGGGGGGAATGAGGCAGCTGGGAGCTCATTTCCATTTTCTTTCCTTCTGGCCAGCCTCACTCTTGGCCAAAAGGGCCCTAGGGTCTAAACAGTTCCTGGGAATCCCTGAAATTCATTTAGTTTCCATCCTCCCTGATATCACTGTCTCCAGACCTCATTTTCTTCTTAGGATATCTTAGCCTGATTTTGAGAAAAGCCCCGTTACAGAGAGCCCTGGATGGTATGTTGGGAATAGTTCTGTCCAGAAGTCAGGGTATCAGGCTGTTGGGTAGGGCTGGGCCACTGATTCACTGGGTTGTCCTGGGAAAGTCATTGCTTGCCTATGGTTCTTAGTTTTCCCTTCTGTAAAATGAGGAAGGTGAGTCAACAATCTGGAAGGTTTCTTCTGGCTTGAGTACTTACAATGTAGCATCCATCTACTTTCAGTCATAAACTAAGCATATTTTGTATAGTTGAACTTGTTAAGTCTAGAAGGTTGATGCATAAAGTCTAGAACACAGAAACATGAACTGAGGTAGAGCTAACACTGCACCACCAGTCCCAACTCTGCTGTTCTAAATTACCACGGGCATTTTGGGTGGTAGCTTAGGTGATTTCAAAATAGATTGGACAGCTGAATGCAAAGCAATGAAACTAGAACACACCCTCACACCATGCACAAAAATAAACTCAAAATGGCTGAAAGACTTAAATATACGACAGGACACCATAAAAGTCTTAGAAGAAAACATAAGCAAAACACTCTCTGACGTCAACATCATGAATATTTTCTCAGGTCAGACTCCCAAAGCAATAGAAATTAGAGTGAAAATAAACCCATGGGACCTAATCAAAGTGAAAAGCTTTTGCACAGCAAAGGAAACCAAAAAGAAACTAAAAAGACAACTTACAGAATGGGAGAAAATAGTTTCAAATGATGCAACCAACAAGGGCTTAATCTCTAGAATATATAAACAACTTATACAACCCAACAGCAAAAAAGCCAATCGATCAATGGAAAAATGGGCAAAAGACCTGAATAGACATTTCTCCAAAGAAGATATACAGATGGCCAGCAAAGACATGAAAAAATGCTCAACATCATTGATTATAAGAGAAATGCAAATCAAAACTACCATGAGATACCACCTCACACCAGTCAGAATGGCCATCATTAATAAGTCCACAAATAACAAGTGCTGGAGGGGGTGTGGAGAAAAGGGAACCCTCCTGCACTGTTGGTGGGAATGTAAACTGGTATAGCCACTATGGAGAACCTTAGAAATCTATACACAGAACTTCCATATGACCCCACAATCCCACTCTTGGGCATCTATCCGGACAAAACTCTACTTAAAAGAGACACATGCACCCGCATGTTCATTGCAGCACTATTCACAATAGCCAGGACATGGAAACAACCCAAATGTCCATCGACAGATGATTGGATTTGGAAGATGTGGTATATATACACAATGGAATACTACTCAGCCATAAAAAAGAATGACATAATGCCACTGCAGCAACATGGATGGAACTAGAGAATCTCATCCTGAGTGAAATGAGCCAGAAAGACAAAGACAAATACCATATGATATCACTTACAACTGGAATCTAATATCCAGCACAAATGAACATCTCCTCAGAAAAGAAAATCATGGACTTGGAGAAAAGACTTGTGGGAGGGGGAGGGAGTGGGAGGGATCGGGAGCTTGGGCTTATCAGACACAACTTAGAATAGATTTACAAGGAGATCCTGCTGAGTAGCATTGAGAACTATGCCTAGATACTCATGTTGCAACAGAACAAAGGGTGGGGAAAAAAGTGTAATTGTAATGTATACATGTAAGGATAACTTGATCCCCTTGCTGTACAGTGGGAAAATAAAATAAAAAAAATTCTTTGACACTTGTCCCTCCACTAGATACAGCCTAATTCCCCTACCCTGTGTGACTTCCAAACTTTTGGTCATGAAACACATCAAGATTCTTTCTTGCTGTTCTTAGATTGCTCACCCTGGGGGGAGCCACCTGCTATGTTGTGGGGATACTCAAGTAGCTACATGAAAGGATCTGTTTGGTGAGGAACTGAGACCCCCTGTCAAGAGCTATGTGAGTGAGCTGCCTAGGGAGCAGATTCTCCTGCCTCAACCAAAGCTTCAGATGACTGTAACCCCAGCTGATATTTGACTGCCACCCATGGAAGATCCTGTCATGACCATTCTGTTTTAGCTTGTACCTGGATTCCTGACTTTCAGAAACTGTGTGAGATAATAAATATTTGCTGTTTTGAGCTGCTAGATTTCGAGATAATTTGTTACACAGCAACAGATAGCTAATACATCAGTGGTTGCTTTCACTAGTGATGGTGGTGGTAGAGTAACCATGACCTGTAACCCTGCCCCTGTGTCACTGTAACTTTACTGTCTGGGGACTGATTGAATGATATCCTTGGCCCAGAAAGAGTTTAAAAAGGCAGGATCTGGGGCTCTTTATCTTCCAACCCCAGGCTTAGAATAGATCATATTTGGGGAATATTTCTGTCCCTGGACCAAGAAATATGAGTGTCTCTTCTGGGCCAACAGACTGATGGCTTGGAATATGTGAATCTTGACTGAAGTTCCCTCTCTGAGCTCACTCCCTATTCTAGTAATTTTCCCACCCCTCTCTCCTCTACCTTGACCACCACATTGGTTTTTATAACTCTGAGGGAGCTCTGTGATCAATTATATATGTCTGCCATGAGTGTGAGAGGGAGGGTGGTAGCATGCATACCAGATAACCTCTGTTTTTAGTATGAAGCCCATAGTTTTATCTCCCAATCCTTTCTCTGTGGCACCTAGTGTTAGACCTCCTGTAGGATAAGGAAAATTTTATGGTTTGCTGTTGTTATCAGTGTATATCTTTTCAGATGATTTAAAGAAAATCTCTGGTATTTGGAAATGTTACAAGTTAGAGTCCAGTCAGCTCCATGGTTCCACTGAGTCTCAGTGACTATTGAGTGAGCTGGGCAGGGCTCAGCGTTGCTCCTATTATATGGGAAGGGAAACAGAAGCTTGGAAAATGCATCTTTTCAAGGACTATCTCTGTGACTTTGTTTTGTGACTAGATTCTGTCTTCAACAGTATTCTATCAAGATTCAGGCTCATGTAATTTTTTAAGGCTTTAGTTTCAGCTTAAAACTAAAAACTTCTCCCTTATTACTGCTTGGGGTGGTTAAGTATATTTGTTGGGAGTCTAGAACACTTTGCCCATCTAGGATGGGAGGAAGAGAAAGCAAATGTGTGTGAATGGTAGGAGGTCTCCCCAGGATTGAGCCTCTTTTGCCTTTTCCTGCTTTGGTGCACCATAAAAATAATAAAAAAGTGACTTGTGGCATTTTTCAAGAGTATTAACCCCCATATTTAGGTGATATTGCAGCTTACAGAAGACTTTCCTATGCTGATCCCTTTCGTTTCTTATCCCAAGCTCCTGTGGGAAGTATTGGCATTACACCCTGTGATGGTTCATTTTATGCATCAGCTGGATTGTACCCATATATTTATTTGGTTAAAAGCCAGTCTGGGTGTTTCTGTGGAGGTGTTTCTCATCTTTTTAGATGAGATTAACATTTAAATCAGTAGCTTTTCAGTAAAGCAGAGTATCCTCTATAATGTGGTGGGACTTGTACAATCAGTTGAAGACTTTAAGGAAAAATAGGCTGATGGCTCCAAAAGAAGAGGGAATTTTCTCTCTAGACTGTCTTTATATTTGAGTTACAATATTAGCTCTTCCTTGGGTCTGGCCAGCCTCTGCCATTGTGTCATCCAGTTCCTTAAAATCTCTCTGTCTCTCTCTCTGTATACAGTTGACTCTTGAATGACATGGGTTTAAACTGCACAGGTCTATTCACACATTTTTTTTCAATAAATATGGTACCTATAATTTTCACTTTATACATCTTTAAGTTATTGTGGGGAAAGGTTAGTATTTGTTTGGAGATCACAATATGTGGAATCAAAAGAACTAAGGTTTGAGTCCTGATTCTATCTGATGGTTTCAGTTTCCTGAAGTTGAGTGAGTCGTTTATCAATTCCTTTGTTTCTGAGGCAGAGATAGCAGTACCTATAATTCTACCTTCCCCAGAGGCCTCTAGTTTTAATATTTTTTGGAGCATTCTCCCCCCCCCCACCCCCCGTGCTTTATAGTCCCTTTTCTCTTTCTTCGTGACCAATCTCATGATCTATTTTGGGTAATGGTAACAATAACAAATAACAATAACTCTATTACTCACCACATTCCAGGTTCTGTTTTAAGCAGTCACTACAGATGTTAGCTAATTTAATCCAGTCAGCTTCACAAGGTAGGTACTGTTATTATTGACATTACAGTTGAGGGGAGTGAGAAGGAGGGCAGGTAATTAATTTGCCCAAGGTTACACAGCTAGTAAGTGGTGAAGCCAGGATTTGAGCTTGGAGAGTGTAGCTCTGGAGCCTGAATTCCTAAGGTGCTGATTGCAGGGACGGTGGATTCTGGAGAGAGAAAAGCAAGATAGGAAGTTGGAAGCTGTTTAGCCATGTCTCCCATCTTCTTAGCAAGGTGGGGGTGGAAAGAGAGGCTTTGGGGCCAATGAATCTAACTTTAGGCCATGGCTCTAATTTATGTGACCAGCCTCTACAGCCTTTCATAATCCTCATTTATAGATGAGGAATTAGCGACTTAACTCTCCCTTAGTGGTGCCATTAAGACCAGTGGTAAGATACTTCAAGTGTCTAGCGTGGTACCTACACATCATTACTGCTTGAGAAACAGAAGTTCTTGGGGTTGTTAATGAAGGCCTTGCCTGACCAAGAAATAAATTCCCAGAGGCAGCTCTGCTGGTGAGTGGCAGAGGCACGGCTCAGGAGGAGTTTGAAGAAATAAATGGAGAGAGAAGAAAGGGATTCAGGGTCATCTGCCAACGTTGGTGGCCCCTGATGTAGTGCCTCCCAACAGACCTGTAAAATCCTTCAGGGCAGGGACATTGCTTTTCCATTCATTCATTCCTTCATTCAACAAATATTTTTAAAGCACCTATGTGCCAAAATCTATTCCAGGTACCAGGGCTATATATTAGTGAACAAAAAAGAATAATAACCCCCCCGCAACTCTGCCCTCCTGGAAGTTACACTGTACTGGGGGAAGAGAGACAACAGATAATAAACGTAACAAAAAAGTAAATGACTGAGTATGTTCTAAAATGAGAAGTGCTGTGGGGCTAATAGAGTGGGTTAGGGGGATTGGGAATGCTGGGGGTAGGACAGCTAACATTTTAAAGGGAAGTTAACTTTTGCCCAGAGACTTGAAGGAGGAAGCCATGCATATATCTGGCACAAACGTTCTAGGCAGAGACACAAATCCGCCAAGGAGGCCAGCGTGGCCGGAGTTGAGCGAGCCCAGAGGAGAGCAGCAAAGGGTGAGGCCAGAGTGGTGACAGGCTCCTGGACCATAGGGACTAAAGTGCAGTCTGAAGCTTTGGCTCATATGCCGAGCAAAACGAGGAGCCAGCTGAGGATTCTGAGTAGAGAAATAACTATCCATCTTTTTAATTAAATGGGTCACCCTTAGCAGTGTGGTTGGGAATGGACCTTAGGGGGAAGTGTTGGCAGCAGGGAGGCTAGTGAGGAGGCTGTTGCATAAATCCAGGCTGGAGGGGATGTTGGCTCTGACCAGGTGGTAACAGAGGTGGTGGGAAGTGGTCAGATGCCTGCTCTCCTTTGAAGGTAAGCCCAGCCTGGTGTTCTGACAGTTTGGGAGTGGAAAGGAGAGAAAGAAAGAAAGGTCACGGATGGCCCCGATCTACTGGCCTGTCCAACCAGAGGACAAAAGTGGAGATGGAGCAGGGTTTGGGAAGGAGGTCAGGAGTTCAACTTTGGAGATACTGAGTCTGAAATATCTATTCAGTACCTAAGAGGAGATGTTGAGTAGGCAGATGTGTGAAGGATTTAGAAGAGAAGTCTGGGGTGAGGATGTTTATTGAGGAGTAGTCAGAATATGGTTGGTAGGAGCTCCCGTCATGGTGCAGCGGAAATGAATCCGACTAGGAACCATGAGGTTGCAGGTTTGATCCCTGACCTCGCTCAGTGGGTTAAGGATCTGGTGTTGCCATGAGCTGTGGTGTAGGTTGCAGCTGAGGCTCAGATCTGGTGTTGCTGTGGCTCTGGCATAGGCTGGCGGCTACAGCTCTGATTAGACCCCTAGCCTGGGAACCTCCATATACCGTGGGTGTGGCCCTAAAAACACCAAAGACAAATATATATATATATGGTTGGTAAAAGCATTTAACTGGGTGAGATCAAGTATCTAACTGCCCATCTATGTATTTATCTATGTATCTCTGTATCTGTATATGTATCTGTCCTGTCTTTCTCTCTCTTTCTTGGGAAGAGATAGGAGGAAACTAAGAATGGAGCCCCATAGCCCTCCAATTTTAGGAGACAGGGAGAAGAGAAGGAACCAGCAGAAGAGACTGAGCAGGAGTGAGATAGGAGGGGAATCAAGAGAATGTTGGAAGCCAAATTAAGCAAGAACATCAAGGAGGAAGGAGGAATGAGCTGTGTCAAAAGTGGCTCTTAGCTCAAGGGAATGATGGTTGGATTTAGTGCATGTGGCTATCCATGACCTTGACAGAGTCATTTCCATGGGATGTGGGGTGAAAACAGGACTGGAGAGGGTCCAGTGAAATTTCAGGGAGGATGTTGAGCTAGGAAGAATCCCGAAGCTCTTTTGAGGAGTCCTGTAAAGGGGAGCAGAGAAATGGGGCAGTAGCTGGAGGAGCATGAAGAGTCAGTCAGGGTTTTGTAAAGGTGGGAATGATACAGGGGTTTGCATGCTGATGGGAAAGGCATAGGGAAATTTGATTGTGTAGGAGGGAAAGGAGGCAGTTTCTTCATGGTACAGACCATCTCCAGTGACAGGAGGGATGGCAGAACCTGTAGGCCCAGGTGCAGGGTGGTGGGGAGATGTGGGGGTGTGAGTCTGTGAAAGTTTTCTCCAGAGGACACCTGCTTTCTCGGTGCCAAGAGACAGTAAGATCAGCCAAGAGGGAAGAGCTGCTAGAGATTTGAGGGAAAAGGAAAAGGTGTGGAGTACAGTCAGCCCTCTGTGCCCACGGATTCCACCAACCATGCATTCAACCAACCATGGGTCAAAAATATTTGGGAAAAAATTTCCAGAAAGTTCCACTAAGCAAAACTTAGATTTACTGAGCTTCCACAACGATTTACATAGCATTTCCATTGTATTTCTAATTATTTTCATGACATTTATATTGTATTAGGTATTATAAAAAGTCTAGAGATGATTTAAAGTATACTGGAAGATGTATGCAGGTTATATGCAAGTGTTCACCATTTTATATAAGGAACTTGAGTACTGGTGGATTTCAGTATCTGATGAGGGCATGGAACCAACCCGCTCTCCGCCCCTTCACAGTTACTGAAGGATGACCGTAACCTCTAGTTTCCCCCTTTGTCCCTTGTATAAGATTGGGCACAGGAAAAATGGTAAAAAGACTCAAGGCATAGAATTGAACTGGATTTCTGGAACGATGCCTTCCCTGTGCACTGACTTTGGCATCTGATGGGCTTTGAATCTTGCCTACACTCCTTCCCAGATGGGTAGCTTCAAGGAGGTCATTGTCGCCTCTTCACTTCATGTCTCTCATCTGGAAAGAGGGGGCTAAATGAGGTTACCAGTCGTAACTGCCCAGCTGGGACCTGGCATGCCGTGGATGCTGCAGCAAGCCCATTTCCATTTTCTAGGCATTATTGCTGCGTTAGCCCAGTGACTGTGCAATGACCTTGGAGTCTGAGAATTTTCCATTTTTGCACTGTAGTACAGATAATATAACAGTAGATTTCAACCAACCACGCTAGACCGACTCCTAACTTTATTTCTCTTAAAAATGGAAGAAAAGATTATGTGAATTCAGATTTACTATCTTCTGAGCAAATTGCCAGGCTTTTCTCTTTCTCAATAAATAAAGGGTAGAGTGCACAATTACAAAAGACAGACAAGCAGGACCAGCCAGGCAACTGGCTGGCAACTTTCATGTAAGTTGCTCTGCTCCTTTGCATCTCAGATCCCTCATCTGCTACAAGGGGAATGGCACCTCCTGTCGGGGCAGGGGTAGGGCCTGAAGGAAACAGTGCTAGACAACAGATACAAAAGCTTTTTGCAAACCCTGGAGCATTTGAAAGCACCCAGGCAGTGGCCTGTGTAGCCCCGAGGATGGGGGAGCTCCTATGTAGCCCAGCTGTTCCCAACTTCGGGTGTGGCCCCAGCACATCTCAGCCCAGAGCTGCTTTCACAAGAGAGTGTTCCAGCAGCCTCTGGGGCAGCCTCACATGCCTCTCTTGGTTCTGACCTTTGCAATATTTCCCAATAGAACCAAGATACGCCGCTTATACTCTGGACTGGAGATAAAGTACAACAAGGTCAGGTTGCCCAGACCTTGAAGGAACAGATGGCAAGAATCACAGCACTCCCTCCCACCTCTCCCAGTCCTTCTGGAGAAACCGTAGCAGGCTGCGGCCAGAACCATGGCTCCCAGACCCTGCTTTCCCCAGACTCGCAGAAGGGAGTGGATTCTCAGTGGTAGACTCAGTGGCTTTGGAATCTGTGGTCCTGGGTTTGAATTTGAGGCTGATCATACATCCTGCTTTGCCTTGGCCTGTCCAGTTCAGGCCTGTTGAGCTGCGTACTGATGGTTAGCACCTCTTTTCTTTGCCACAGGTGTCCCTGTTGGGGTGAGAAATTGCAAAGTCATCCTGTGGATTTGTGACCCTTGCTTCAACTTTTTTGAACCTTCCTTTCCACAACTGAAAAATAGAAACCATCCTTTATACACTGTAGGATTATTGTGGATATTTCTACATCACTTAATAAAGCTGATTAAATAAGATATGAAGACTAGTAATTTAATGCTTTGAATACACTGCTCTGGTTTAAGTTCCCACCTTCTTGTCTCCTAACTCTTTAAATAAAATTCTAGCTGATCGTGTGAGCTCTGGTCCAGCTGGTCTAAAACTTTAGGGACCATCAGAATCTCCTGCAAGTTTTATTTATTTATTTTTAAAATTCAAGTATGGTTGATTTACAGTGTTTCAGGTATATAGCAAAGTGATTCAGTTTATATATATATTTTTTCTTTTTTCTGATTTTTTACATTATAGATTATTATAAGATATTGAATGTACTTCCCTGTGCTATAGAGTAGGTCCTTGTTGTTTATATACAGGGGTGTGTATCTGTTAATCTCAAATTCCCAATTTATTCCTCCCTCCTTTCTACCTTTGGTAATCGTAAGTTTGTTTTCTATGTCTTTGAGTCTATTTCCGTTTTGTAAATAATTTCATTTATATCATTTTTTAGATTCCTCGTATAAGTGATATCATATGATATTTGACTTTCTTTGTCTGACTTACTTCACTTAGCATGATGATCTCTTGGTTCGTCCGTGATGCTGCAAATGGCATTATTTCATTCTTTGTTATGGCTGAGTAGTGTTCCTGTGTGTGTGTGTGTGTATGCATCTTTTTTTGTTTGTTTGTTTTTTGTCTTTTTAGGGCTGCACCCATGACATATGGAGGTTCCCAGGCTAGGGGTCCAATTGGAGCTGTAGGGGCTTGCCTACACCACAGCCACAGCAACACGGGATCCGAGCCGCATCTGTGACCTACACCACAGGTCATAGCAACTCCAGATCCTCAACCCCCTGAGCGAGGCCGGGGATTGAACTCTCGTCTTCATGGATGCTAATTGGGTTCTCTACCCTCTGAGCCATGACGGGAACTCCGCCTTTTTTTTTTTTTATAGGCAAGACCTTTTAATAGATTTATTAAAATTAGATGCTTGTGAGAGATATAAGCAGGCAAGTGAGGAGACTCTGCCCTGAGGATTAGGTGGGCTACATTTTTCTAATCCAAGGAAAATGGGGAGGGGGGAAAGCCTGCCTTCTTCCTCATTCTTCAGGTAGACATCAGGCTTGCACCATTAGCTCTGCCTTCGTATTGGGAAAGAGAGTATTTGACCCTATGAGGTCAAACTAGGGCTGTCACGGTGCTTATTCAAATCAGCAGAAGGGTGGTCACATAGGCTAGACATGTCGAATCATCTCAGGATTCCGTATGATGAGGGTCTCCTGCTTTGGAAGGTCATCTTTCCCTTAAGTTCCTGTCCTTGGTCCTCAGGATCATTATCTTGCTGAACTTGAATGCAGGCCTCCTTTCATCTGTCACTTAATGGCCTGAGTCATATCTCGTGCTTTCATTTATGATTTTAGAGTTAAGCAAGCCTTATCCATCCACCTGCGGATGCAGCCCCTGCAGGTCTTGTTAAACCAGATTGCTAGTCCTGTCCGTCTGCAGAGCTTACATCCTGGGTGGGAGGGTGCTTCGGACTTGGCATTTCCAACAAGCTCCCAGATGGAGCGGATGCTGCTGGTCTGGGCACCATGCTGAGAGCCACTGGTCTAGATTCTCCCCTTCTGTTCATTTCTCTGCTCCTGCCACAATGATCTTTCCAAAACGCTAGTCAGTCCACGTTGCGTTGCTCGCACTATTTAAAACTTTTCAGTGGTTGTCTGGTGCCCTAAAGAAAAGGCCCACCTCCTTCTTCCCTGTTGCCTTGACCCCCAGTTGCCGTGCTCAGCCTGACCCCCTGTTGCCTCCGAGGGGAAGGCCAAGATCTTAGGGAAGAAGCCAGGTGTCAGGCAGGGTGCTCTCTGTGACTTTGTGACTTTGGGCAAGTAGCGGATCTCCTTTGTACCTGTGGAAACTGAGCATAGCAATGTTAGGAATTCTCTCCTTGTCGCAGAGCTGGGAAGGCTAAGTGAACCATGTGGAGGGCATGCAGCTCTGTGGCTGCCCCATGGCAAGTCCTTAGAGTCTGCCTGTATAGTCTCCAGTGCCTCCCGCTGCCTGCCTGACCTGCCTCCCTGTCCCCCGGGCTCTGATGGCTGGTGCGGACAGGAAGCTGTTAAGTGTCATTGGAAGGGCACACACTAGTCCAGGTCTCTAAGAGCAGTGTGATCAGGGAGGGCTTCCTGGAGGAAGTGAAACGTGGGTGTCCCTTTCAGTATGGCCTCTAGCTTGCTGTTTTCTCTTCCCTGTTTCATTTTTCTCATGGGATTTTTCTTTCATTCATTCTTTCATGTATACAACAACTGTGAATCAAGCAGCTCCTCAGTGTCAGACACTGAGCTGGGGACCCAGCGGAGAAGGAGGCTGTAAGCACTGGCAGGCAGACTGTGCTGTGAGGACCAGGTGCCCTGGCTTTGGAGTAGGGGAACCTGGGATCAAAGGTTAACCCCACTTGACCTTGCCGTAGCTTCATGAGCTTACACAT
The DNA here is from genome assembly GCF_016906955.1 of Phacochoerus africanus. Lineage (NCBI taxonomy): Eukaryota > Metazoa > Chordata > Mammalia > Artiodactyla > Suidae > Phacochoerus > Phacochoerus africanus. The sequence continues at coordinate 156,463,362 of NC_062551.1, read as the reverse complement.
GCTAGGGCATGTGCCTAGCTTTGTCTGCGAAGTGTGGCTGAAAATCCCCAGATCAGGAGTTCTTGTTACAACACAGCGGAAACAAATCTGACTGGGAACCATGAGGTTGCGGGTTTGATCCCTGGCTCTCTCAGTGGGTTAAGGATCTGGCGTTGCCATGAGCTGTGGTGTAGGTCACAGATGCGGCTCGGACCTGGCATTGCTGTGGCTGTGGTGTAAGCTGGCAGCTATAGCTCCAATTAGACCCCTAGCCTGGGAACCTCCATATGCCATGGGTGCAGCCCTAAAAAAAAAAAAAAAAAAAAAAGAAAAGAAAAGAAAAAAGAAAAGAAAAGAAAAAAGAAAAGAAAAAGAAAAAGAAAATCCCCAGATCAGAGGCCTTTTGGGAGGTGGGAATGAGACAGTGTTGGCAAAGTGGGGGCAGAGGGAAGGGGCTCTTGAGAGGTGAGCCTGTTTCCTCCCTGACCCTGGGGAAAGAGGAGGCTCTAAACCTTTCACTCTGTAACCTGCCTGCAGGTGGGAACAGCTCCTGGAGGTGAAGCTCCTCTGTCCACCTGTCACCAGTCTGGTTTCTCGTCTTCAAAGCCCAGTGCTAGAATTATTCCATAAGTTTTCAAGGAGGATCACAGCTCCCTCAGGAGGTGAACTGAGACCCACTGGGACCCCCAAGGACACGGAATCCTATCTGTGGAGACCCCCACCAGCATTGAGGGCTTTCTCTGTGAGCAGGGGGCTTGGCACTGATGTCAGCAGCCCTTGCGGGAGGCATGAGAAAGCACCTGTGGTGTGGTCGTGTGTGAGTTTCCTAGGGCTGCCCTGCAGAGTGCCACAGGCTGGGTGGTTCAACCACAGATCTTGGTTTTCTCACAGTTCTGGAGGCCAGCAGTCTGAGATCAGCAGGGTTGGTTTCTTCTGAGACTTCCCTTTGGCTCGTAGATGGCTGGCTTCTCCCCGTGTCTCCACAGGTCTTCCCCCTCTAACCGTCCGTGTCCAAACCTCTTTACGAGGACACCAGGCGTATGGGATGAGGCTCCTCCCTAAGGACCTCGTTTTACCTTAATTTAAAGCCATGATCTCCAAACACAGTCACATTCTGAGGTCCTGGAGGTTGGGACTTGGACATGTGAATTTGTGGGGCGGTCACCATTCAGGCCATAACAGGTAGCCAGCCTCCAAGTCTGTGTCCCCAGTGATCCTGCCTCCCCAATGATCCTACTACCCCAGTGTAGTCCCTTCCCGTGCTCTTCCAGGGTTGGTCTGTGTGGATGGTTGGCCAAGAGTATTTGCCAGAACTGATGGGATCCCTTGTGACGGGATGCTCTAAAAGCCTGGTTTCCATGTTGGTTCATCTGACTTTCGTTTCTTCACGTGCCCTGAGGTCAGCTAGCTGCCGAGTCGTGAGGCTGATGTCCTGAGGCACCAAGGCCTCCTGCCAGCAGCCATGTGAGTGAGACAGCTGCTGTGAAAGCAGGTCCTTCCGCTGCAGTCGGACCTTCAGATGACTGCAACCTCGTGAGAAACCCTGAACCAGAACCACCAGCCTCACCGCTCCCGCTTTCCAGATACTCAGAATCTAGGTGATATAATCAATGTTTGTTTTAAGCTATTAAACTTTGGGGGAATTTGTTATTCAGCCATTGATAACTAACCTATGAGGCTTGAAAGAAATATTTTTTTGGCTGCACCCATGGGACATGTAGAAGTTTCCGGGCCAAGGATCAAACCTGCCACCACAGCAGTGACCTGAGCCACAGCCCGGTTTCTCTGAGCTACCAGGGAACTCCTGTGGGGCTTGAAAAAAATGAAGGGCCTGCAGTTTTTGAGTGCAGAGACTGAACTGGATTCTTGAACTTCTGGATCCTCAGTGGGATCAGTGCCCTTTCTAGTACAACCTGTTATCTGAGCCAAGGTTAGCTTTGCATGTGAATGGTTGCAGTGGTGGATGCAGAAAGAGGTGAGGAAAGAGAAAAGGGGAGAGAGGAGACGGTTAATAACCAGCTGGGGAGAGACTGAAGCCACAAATCTCGCAGAAGGGTGGAAATAAGGAGGCCACAGGCCACACCCATCTGTTGCTCTCACTGCACCAGGGATGTAGTTACTCCACCTGCTGCCTGGTCCTGTCTGTGATCAGAGGAGCAGACACACCTGCAGGACCAGGACCAGCCCCTGGGCTGTAGGCATCCCCAGAAACACTGCGTGAATCTGAAATAACTCCAGTCTATCAGATCAAAGACTTACTCATGGGCCTATTCTTTCTTTCAGAGCCTTGCAGCACCCAAGGCCTGGCAGGGAGGTGAGCATTTATTCACTGCCTGCTTGCTGCTGTGCAGCAGGGATGGGGCTAGACCTGTTGATTTAATTTCATACTGCAAGGAAACCTGAGACATACCTACTTCTATGTGCCGTTTACAGACAAACGAAATCAAGTTCAGTGTGCTGAGGCACCTGGGTAAGATTTCTTTCCCAGCTGGTGAGGACGGATTAGAATCTGATTCTGTTTTCCATGTGCTGTGCTTCCCCAAGGCCTCAGGGATTGTCCCTCCCTTGACCAGGCTATGTTAAAGAAGAAGGAGGCAGATCTCACAGAGCTTTATTTAAACCCAGATCCAATTTTGAAGGACTGCTGTCTACCTGGCAGTGTAGGGATAAGGAAGTCATAGAAGCCAGGTCCTTGTCATTAAGGACTAGAAGGGGAAGTCCTCACACTGGATCCCCTTTACTTGTTTTCTTGGGACAGAGGGAAACACAAAGGGTTTGAGCGTTGAGGACTAGGTTGAGCTTATCCTGGGCAGTCAGGAAAGGCTTCCTGGAGGAAGGGGTACCTAAACTGAGTCCGGACAAAGAGGTTGAAGTTGGGCAAATGGGAAGAGTGGAGTGTGTCCTAAGCATATGTAAAGATCAGCTTGGTATTCTTGGGGACCTTGGTCCTCAAAGCATGGTCCCAGACCAGTCCCAGGAGCCCCAGCATCATCTGGAAGTTTGTCAGAAATACAGAATCTCAGGTTCACCCCAGACCCATGAAATCAGAATCTGAATTGTAGCAACACCCCAGGTGATTCTTATGTACTTTTAAGTTTAGGAACTGCTACCACATAGGGATTCTGCCTGTGTGAAAACCACGTATGAGAGCAAGACAAGGAGAGCTTCTTAGGACCTGGGAGTAGGAGCAGTGAGGATGAGGCACATGGGCTGAAAACTGGGTCCCAGATAAAAATATTTGCAGGTCTGGGAAGTGTGGCCAGTTCTGATTTTTTTTTTTTTAAAAAAAGAAGACAGGAGTTCTTGTTGTTGCTCATTGGCTTAAGAACCCAAGGAGTATCCCTGAGAATGTAGATTCGATCCCTGGCCTCACTCAGTGGGTTATGGATCCCACGTTGCTGTGGCTGTGGTGTAGGTCAGCAACTGTAGCTCTTATTTGACCCCTAGCTTGGGAACTTCTATATGCTGCAGGTGTGGCCATACAAAGAAAAAAAAAAAAGAAGACAATGTCTGGATATTTATGAAAAATATGCAGGTGTGGCCATACAAAGAAAAAAAAAAAAGAAGACAATGTCTGGATATTTATGAAAAATATGCTAATTTTTAAATTTTGTCAGTTAACTTAAAATTAAAAATACTCTAGTGGATCAAAACATCATGCTTTTGGGCTGTTAGTTGGTGGCTTTCCTGCTTCTAATTCTGAGCGCAGTGCCTGTGTCTTCATAAGTGGGTACTGAATGAATTAATGAATGAGTGAATGAATGAGGTGGGAGAGGATTTGAATATTTCCCCAAGGCCTGCAGAGGTGGCTGTAGCTTCCTCTTCACGTAGTTTTCCACCCTTGATCTTGATTTTCCTGCCAAGGTTCCAGTTGATTTCTAAGGACCCTGGGTACCCCTGGGAGAGGGGCAGCATTTTCTGTCCTCAGGGGCAGGATCAGAGGCACTGATGCGAGGCAGCTGCTGTGTACCTTCTCTTGGGGTTTGGAGAAGTCCGGGCTGTTTATGGGCGGTGTTTCATCCTTTGCAATGGGGGCTGAGTGTTCCATCAGATGAGAGGAAATGAGCCTCCTAATGTGATTTTCTTTCTTCTGGGGTGAAGCCCTGTAAAAAAGATGATGGGTCCCCTCTAAACATGGAGGGAGATGAAAAGGGAGGTGGGCCCAGGCCTCCCGGCCTCGGGCAGGGTCACGCTGCTCCTCTGCTTTCCAGGCTCCTTCCACGTCTGGCTTCCCCCTTCCTTGCCACTGTCCTGGCTGAGGCTGCCCTCGCCACACTTTCTAAGGTTTTTATTGCCCTCCCCACCTTCTTGCCGCCCTCATCCCTGTCTCTGCTGCTCTGAAGGATCCTGCCCCCATCTCAGCCTTTCTCCAGAGGAGAGCATTTATTGAGCCTAACTAAGACATCATGTTACCAGTGAGCTCACATAGAAACTCATGATCCCACCTAAGAAGCTATCGATAAGCAATGAGATTCTGCTGTATAGCACTGGAAACTGTATCTGGTCACTTAGGATGGAGCATGATGGAGGATAACGAGAGAAAAAGAATGTATATGTGTATGTGTGACTGTGTCACTTTGCTGTACAGGAGAAAATTGATAGAATACTGTAAACCAGCTCTAATGGAAAAACTAAAAATCATTAAAACAAATACATTAAAAAAAAGAAGCTATCGGCCAGGCTCCCGCATGAGAGGTACTGTGGCAGTGGGATGCCAGCAGAATTGGGCATTTCGCAGGCTTGGGTTCCAGGCTCAACAATGCCATCCACTCACTGGAAGTTCTTGGCTGAGGCTTCAGTCTCTCTGGGCCTCAGTTTATTTATCTGTAAGATGGAGATAATAATACAGCCCTTATCAATATGCTGTAAAGATTTTTTTAAAGGTAGGATTTTTGGAGCCATTACTCTGTGTGTAAGGTACTATAGACAGGGCCTTTTTTGTGGCCTTGCATTTAATTCTCACCACACTCTCAGGAGTGAGGCGCTGTCATTCTCTCCATTATACAGCTGGGAAGATCAAGATACAGTAAAGACAAGCAAATTGTCTGAGGTCTCACAGGTAGTCTGTGACAGAGCCGGGACCAGGTGCCAGAGATTTTGCCGGAGATTCTACCAAGCTTCCCTCGTGGTGGCATCCAGGAGACTAGCTCAGGGATAGAAAGCGGGTTCCTTCCTTATTCTGGCTTGTGTGCGACCAGAGGCCCATCCTTTACCCGCCTCCTTCTCAGAGTTTCCAAAGGCAATGGGAAATGGGATTTCTAGTCTTGTGGAGTTTAGAGAGCTGTGGAGTCACTGGGGCCAGGAGAACCCAGGGAAAGGTGCCAGGTTTATGGGACAGAAGATCTGGTAAAAAAAAGTCAGGGGAGTTCCTGTTGCGGTGCAGCGGAAGACCAATCCGACTAGGAACCACGAGGTTGCAGGTTCCCCTGGCCTCACTCAGTGGGTTAAGGATCTGGTGTTGCCATGAGCTGTGGTGTAGGTCATGGATTCAGCTCAGATCTGGCATGGCTGTGGCTCTGGTGTAGGCCGGCAGTTGTAGCTGCAGTTTGACCCCTAGCATGGGAACCTCCATATGCTGCAGGTGTGGCCCTAAAAAGAAAAAAAAAAAAGTTAGCTCCTTTGCTGTGGGGCAGCATGACCTTGAACAAGGAACCAGAGGCCAGTTACTTGAATCCCAGTTTGTGGTTCTGCAAAATGGAGGTAGAGTGTGTTTTCTTAACTGGATATAAAGGCTCGATCAAGAAGATAATGGCTTTGTACATGACATTGTACATGTCATGTTCTGTGGGGTTATTTATGAACAAAGGGATTGGAAAATTAGTACATAGTCCTAATGTTAGCTAGCATAATTTATTTTGTCCTTACCATGGATAAATATATTTTGTATTTATTTCACACTACACCTTATAATAGGTCTGTGACTCAAGGTGGCTAAGAGCTTTCTGTACAGTAGCTTTTAAATCTTTAGAAGATTATTCTTTATATATATATATACAATTTAATTTTACAAAAACATGTACTGCATATGCTATGTAGGATGTCTGCTTAAAAATACTTCTTGTATTTAGTATACATAAAATATGTGCCATAAACACCATTTTGCAACTGAAAAATAATTCTGAAACTTGCTTTTATCACGATATATCATAGGGTTTCCTCCATTGTTCTAAGTTTTACTGAAGTATAGTCGACTTACAAGGTTGTGATAATTTCTGTTGCACAACAAAGTAATTTAGTAATATACACACACATATCCATTCTCTTTCAGATTCTTTTCCCATGAATATTATCACAGAATACTGGGTAGAGTTCTCTGGGCTATGCAGCAGGTCTGCGTTGGCTAATCACCATATACCTCGGTGTGCATATCGTAGTCCCAAACCTTAGGCCATCCCTTCCCCACCCTGACCTGTCCCCTTTGGTAACGGTAAGTTTTTCAAAGTCTGTGATTTTGTTTCTGTTCTGTCAATCAGTTCATTTCATATTGTATATATGTGTGTGTGTATATATATATATATATGTTTTTTTTTTTTAAGATTCCACATATAAGTGATATCATAAGATGCTTGTCTTTCACTGTCTAACTTCACTTAGTATGACCATGTTTAGGTCCATCCATGTTGCTGCAAATGGCATTATTCTCTGGAGCTGCTATTGGGAAATGTAACCCACACCCAGGATGGTGGATTCTGACCCCTGGACAAGTTCCTCCTTAGCAAATACACACTGAAGGAAGAGGGGCCAGCTTGGAGTCAGAAGCACTTGGATTTTAATCCCAACTTGGCCACTTCCTCATGGGCCTTTGGCAAACCACTTAGTGTCTCTGAACCTCAGTTTTCCCACCTGTACAATAAGAATAATAATCTTTTGTCTATTAAGAACTTGGTCAGTACTCAGATTCCACCATCCTAGGTGTGGGTATAAGGTCCCTGGTTGCAGCTCCAGGGCAGGCATTTTGGTCCTGACCCCTGAATGCTCTGGAGCCCGGGACATGCTGAAGCCAGTTCATTCAGCCAGCGACACTCTTCTGCCTTGAAGTGTTTTCTAACTGAGCATATAGGGCAAGGGCTGGGTGTAGACACTCAGGCTGCATTCCAGTGGAAGATTGAGTCCTGGGCCCTGGCCCCTTCAGGGATGGTTTCATGGTGTTCATGCCGAGAGGCTCTCAGCAGCCCAGGCAGGTACAGGTGTTCAGGGAGAGAACTGAGACATAGGTTCTAGGTCGGAGCTTGAGTTGGAGCCATTAAGCACTGAATGTCCAGAAGTTCAAGGTGAAGACAGGCACAGTGTGGAGCTGGGGGGAGGCTGGTCTTGGGCCCTTCATTCACAGCCCTTCTGGGCACACTGCCAGCTGCATGCTCATGGGGCATCTCTGTCTGCCAGCCATGCTCAGCCCTTGACATAAGGTTGTGGAGATGAGAAGAGCTACCGTCCCTCCTAAGTCTGCTACTCACACCTCCATCCTTGGAGCACTTATCACACTGTCTCTCAGTGGATAGAGGCCGTGTCTCCTTGGGTATCTGCAGGCCACAGCAGAGGGTCTTTGAACAGAACACAGAGGGCCCTCTTGGAAGTTTTCTTAATAAACATGTTAATATGTTGAGGCCAGGGAGGCCAAGAGAGGTTGTGTGACCGACTCTGGAGAGGGCAGAGCCAGAGTTGCTCTCAGGGCTGCTTGCCGAGTCCACACCGTGTGATGCTATGAGTTCGCCGAGCCTGTCAGGAGCCCTTGGTAATTGTGTACCAGCAGGCATGGCTCATGCAGGAGTTGGATCTAAGTCAGACTCCGACAGTGGACCAAGCTGTGCTGCGGGAAAGCCACCCCTCCTCCTCTCCCAAGAAATGGAGATGATGAACAGCATTCTCCTCCTGGGATGTTCATCTCCTTTATCCCCAGGGACCAAGTCTTGCCCATCCTGCAGGGTCCTGTGGGATGCAGCTTCCTCCTCATGCTCTTCCTTGATGATTATAAGAGGGCATTTGAATGCAGGGCTGTATAAGCTCATTTCTGCCCCACAGCTTCCTGGCTGTGTGGGCTCAGCTGGCTTTTCCTCTGGGGCCCCTTTGTCCAATGGACAATAAAACAGGTAGAGTAATGCAGTGTAAGCCACGGAGGTGGGAAGGCCCCCAGTTGTAGACCCCCCAGGAGCTGCCTTAGCCTTGGAGACCTGAGGCCATTGACTAAGCACTTGGGGCTCTGAGGATCTGGCCTTTTCAGCCCAGTGTGGGCTGTTTTTTATTTTCTTTTTTAAGCAGCAGAATTATTTTTTATTGTCCCTTCTAGTTGAATTTGTATTGGAACAAATTGTCATATTCTGTCTATAAACAAATGCTACTTTTGAAGAAACATAGCTGCATCTGGCTGATTTTAAACTTTTCTTTTATTTCCCCAATACATTATTTTTTTTTCTACTGTACAGCATGGTGACCCAGTTACACATACATGTATACATTCTCTTTTCTCACGTTATCATGCTCCATCATAAGTGACTATAAATAAGTGCTACAAAGCAGGATCTCATTGCTAATCCATTCCAAAGGCAGTAGTCTGCATCTATTAACCCCAAGCTCCCAATCCATCCCACTCCCTCCCCCTCGGCAACCACAACTCTATTCTCCAAGTCCATGAGTTTCTTTTCTGTGGAAAGGTTCATGTGTGCCATGTATTAGATTCCAGATATAAGTGATAGCATATGGTATTTGTCTTTCTCTTTCTGGCTTACTTCACTCAGGATGAGAGTCTCTAGTTCCATCCATATTGGTACAAATGGCATTATTTTGTTCTTTTTTTTCTGGCTGAGTAGTATTCCATTGTGTATATATACCACATCTTCTGAATCCAATCATCTGTTGATGGACATTTGGGTTGTTTTCATGTCTTGGCTATTGTGAATAGTGCTGCCATGAACATGTGGGTGCATGTGTCTTTTCTAAGGAAAGTTTTGTCTGGGTGTATGCCCAAGAGTGGGATTCCTGGGTCATATGGAAGTTCTATGTATAGTTTTCTAAGGCACCTCCATACTGTTTTCCATAGTGGTTGTACCAGCTTACATTTACAGCAATGTGCAGGAGGGTTCCCTTTTCTCTACACCCCCTCCAGCACTTGTTATTTGTGGATTTATTAATGATGGCCATTCTGACTGGTGTAAGATGGTATCTCGTGGTAGTTTTGATTTTCATTTCTCTAATAATCAGGGATGTTGAGCATTTTTTCATGTGCTTGTTGGCTATCTGTATATCTTCCTTGGGAAAATGTCTATTCAGGTCTTTTGTCCATTTTTCCATTGGGTTGTTGGCTTTTTTGCTCTTGAGTTGTATAAGTTGTTTGTATATTTTAGAGATTAAGCCTTTGTCAGTTGCATCATTTGACACTATTTTCTCCCATTCTGTAAGTTGTCTTTTTGTTTTCTTTTTGGTTTCCTTTGCTGCGCAAAAGCTTGTCAGTTTGATTAGGACCCATTGGTTTATTTTTGCTTTTATTTCTGTTGCTTTGGGAGACTGACCTGAGAAAACGTTTGTAAGGTTGATGTCAGAGAATGTTTTGCCTATGTTCTCTTCCAGGAGTTTGATGGTGTCTTGTCTTATATTTAAGTTTTAAGCTATTTTGAGTTTATTTTCATGCATGGTGTGAGGGTATGTTCTGGTTTCATTGATTTGCATGCAGCTGTCCAGGTTTCCCAGCAATAGTTGCTGAGAGGACTGTCTTTTCCCCATTTTATGTTCTTGCCTCCTTTGTCAAAGATTAATTGACTGTAGGTGTCTGGGTTTATTTCTGGGTTCTCTATTCTATTCCATTGGTCTGTCTGTCTGTTTTGGTACCAGTACCACACTGTCTTAATGACTGTGGCTTTGTAATATTGTCTGAAGTCTGGGAGAGTTATGCCTCCTGTTTGGTTTTTGGTTCTCAGAATTGCTTTGTTAATTCTGGGTCTTTTGTGGTTCCACATAGACTTTTGTTTGTTCTAGTTCTGTGAAAAATGTCATGGGTATTTTGATAGGGATTGCATTGAATCTGTAGATTGCTTTGGGTAGTGTGGCCATTTTTACAATATCAATTTTTCCAACCCAGGAGCATGGGATATCTTTCCATTTCTTTACATCTTTTTAAATTTCCTTGATTAATGTTTTATAGTTCTCAGCATATAATTCTTTTACCTCTTTGGTCAGCTGTATTCCCAGGTATTTGATTTTGGGCTGTCTTTTCTGTTGTCAGTTCTGTACTGCTCTTGGGATGTCTCTCTGGCAACCTTGTCTCTTCCCTGCTTTCCTTTCTCAGGCGTTAGATCCCTATCCGTCCTGAAGGCTTCCCTGTCTAATCCTGCCTTCTCCCCGTCTTAACTTTTATAAACATGAGCCTGAATATACCACTGGGATCTCTGACTAGTCTCAGTATCTGCTTCCTGGAGGACCCAAAAGACACATACTTACATGCTAAGGACACAAGATGTGGTAGACGTAATTGTAACAGCCATCATAACTGTTGTTATTGTAATGGTAATAATTATTATTATTTCTCCTGATTAAGGAAAACCTGCAGCCCTCTGGTCAGGGGAACATGGAGTGACAAGTACACAAGTCCTCAGTCTGATAGCAATTAACAGAAGGAACAAGTCCTCTGCTCAGCTGGCTGTGTCCCATAGATGGAGGCCCTGGGGGGCTGACTCTTAAAGATCTTTGTCTAACAAATGCTCTCAATTGTTCTCCTTACAAAGGGTACTGGCACACACTTGGAGTGTGCAAGTCAGCTCAGGTTTCATGAGGAAACAAATGCATTTTAGAAAGAGCAATGTTTCCTACTTGACATGTTCAGCACTTCCTCCCTGATGCCCTGGTGGAGGGCGTATTGGATAATTCGTTATACTTGTCAGGACTCGAACACAATCAAACACAAGCTGGGTTGCTCTGAGATTTAAGGCCCTTTGAGATATTTTGCATACTGGTTATATTGCCACTTTTGGTGTTTTCACATTTATTGTCCCCCAGGGCCATAAAAATGTCTTGCCTTTTATTGTGTGTACAGATTCAGACTTTCTCTGACGCCCCCCGGGCCAACCCACCCCAATTGGAAGGCACTTAGAGTTCTTGCTTTGTAACTGAAGTGCTACCCTGCTTTTGAGTTGTTTGGCCTGAGCATCAGTGTATTCCAACCAGCGGGCCCCCAGCTCACTGCCTATAACACAATGAAGTTTACTAAGACCTTGACATGACATCAGGGGGCCCACTAGCTCCTAATACAACACATTTTGTTCCTTTGTGAGTGTTATTCGCATTTGACCATGTGGCCTGATTTGCCTTACAGGGTCCTTGGTTATGTCTGTTGCTTCAGTGTAAACATTCATAGCACTCCCTTTCCCTCTTAGATATGGAGCAGAGTGTTTAACCAACATGGGCACACATATCCATCCACCTCTCTGCCATCCACATACAAAATGATGATGGAGTCATGAGCCAGGTATAAATTTATAGGAATGAGACTGCCTCATTTATACATGATTATTTATCTCATGGTTCTGTAATGCTGCTGTAGAGAGCCCTCCAGGAACTCATGAAAAGCCACTGAGCTGCCATCCTGAATTTGGTGGGGTATAGTCTTCCTTAGAGTCAAGTGAATGGTGTGAATAACCACTTAGGGCTCTTTCTAGTTCTGTGAATGCTTGAACTAGATCAGTTTGTGCTGACACATGGCCCAAGAAGTCATTGGCTCTTGAAGTGAAATGAAGATGACAGTGATAACGACAGTGATAATAATGGCTAATGTGTGATATTTATACTGCGAGTTAGCCATTGTTCTATTTTATATTCACACATGTCAACCGATTTAATCTTTTCAATAACCTCAGGAAGTAGACAACATTATTATTCCCATTTTACAGATGAATAAATCAAGGCACAATGAAGTTCAAAAGCTTCCCAAAGCCATAGATTTTTTTTATATTGAAGCATAAAGCCTTATGTGTCCTATTGTTTTGGCAGGAAGATGCTGCAGGGATGGGGTTCGCAGCCTTGGGCTTTTCCTCTTGCTGCTAACCTGACTATCCCAGCTCCCTTTAATCAGAGAGCACGTATGATTTATCATCCAGACTAGGACACTTTGGGGAATGAAAAGGAGCATTTCTAAAAATCACTCTGGAGGGATTCCCTTGTGGTGCAGCGGGTTAAGGTGTTGAGGGAACTGTGGCCCAGGTCGCAGCTGTGGTGAGGGTTTAATCCCTGCCCCAGGAACTTCCAGATGCTGCAGGTGTGCCCCTTTCCCCATCCCCCAAGTGGTTATGCTGGGACAATAGGCATAAATAGAATGACAATGTGGGACAAACCAGATCATATGACCACTATACACTTGAAGTTCAGCTTGAACTCTATCTGAAATCTACTCTAACAACAGAAAATTAAAAAAGCAGGACCTTTACCTGTCAGCTGAGAATAATACAAACCATGTGAAACCAGAGGATGAGTTGTTTTAGCAGGTAGTTGTGAAGAACAGTGAGGGGTCTGAGACTCTTCCCTCCTTCCAAGCTAACATGTGAGCCTGGCGCCGTTTCATGGGTGCCTGGGCTGGGGACCATGAGCTTTATTACCTGTGCTACGTACCTAGCAGCACAAGTTTCATGTTTGTGTCAATGTGTCAATTTCCTCTTGTCCCTCCACTCCCAGGGTGGGTGATGCGAAGTGGCCCAGACGGACGCTGCACAGAGTGACTTTGCTTCATGGCTCATGAATGCTGGGGAACATGAATTTAAAGAAGCAAATCTTTTGTAATGTCTGCATGCAAATCCACCTGACCCTTGTCCAGGGGGAGACACTGTCTTAATTCTGTGGGACAGCAAGCAAATCTGCCTTCCACTTCCCAGGGAGACACTATCTCTAGCTCCCAAGGCTGTTTGCTCTACAAATATCGTTGAAATGATAGTTGGTGCCTGCAATTGCAAGATATGCAGAAACATCAGGGACCCGCGGAGAATTGTTTGTGAACAACAGTGAGTGGCTTAGCCTTAGAAGTCTCCCTGAGCGCCTGGGCTGTGATTTCTGTACTCAGCAGGGAATGGGCAGATGACTCCTAGGCTTCCTATCAAATCAGGGACTCCATGAAATTCTGGTTCTCGTCCTCTGGTTTCAAGAAAGCTTGAGGTCAGGGCAGGGAAAATGATGGGAATGAGTGACAGGTAAATGCACAATAGGTGGAAATTGTTCCATTTCCATTTATTTCTTTTCTCTCTTTAAGATATAACATATTGGGGCCAAAGAGTTGGAAAATTAATACTCTGCATGGCTCATGGGTCGATGTTCTCGGTCAGACCTGCAGATAGTTAACAGGAGGAGGGTAGACATTTAGAATTATTCATATTCATAAATAAGATAAATATAGTTTTCCTACTATCAAAATAATTTACCATGGTGATTCTAAAATGTTTGAAAGATCGGGACACAGAGTAAAATAATCACTCTAATATTACCTCATGGCAACCACTGGTGGAATTTTGATTTATATTCTTTCCAGGATATGTGAGTGTGTTTACATACGTATAACCCTAGTTGTCATTGTCAACATACAAATTTCAAACTCCTTTTTATTTTTCATCACTATGGATACTGAAGGTTGTTTTCATAAACATAATTTTCTTTTTTTTTTGTTTTCCCACTGTACAGCAAGGGGATCAAGTTATCCTTACATGTATACATAACATTTACATTTTTTTTCCACACCCTTTGTTCTGTTGCAACGTGAGTATCTAGACATAGTTCTCAATGCTACTCAGCAGGATCTCCTTGTAAATCTCTTCTAAGTTGTGTCTGATAAGCCCAAACTCTGATCCCTCCCACTCCCTCCCTCTCCCATCAGGCAGCCACAAGTCTGTTTTCCAAGTCCATGATTTTCTTTTCTGTGGAGATCATAAACATAATTTTCAAAACTCGGATGCTATTACACTGAATGTAAAACTATATTCGCTGTTCTACTATTTGATATTCAGCTGAATGTGTAAGTTCACTGGCCCTAGGATGAGTCTTATCTCTCCACCCCTTCTTGCATTACAGCCTGGACTTGCTAATTGCCTCTCTGAGCCTCAGTCTCCTCAACTGTAAAATGGGGACAGTCATAACCTTTTCACAGAGTTGTAAGCCAAAACTAAGGAGACTGAGATCACATTTATGAGGACTTCAGCACAGTGCTTGCTATGTTACCTAAATATTAAGTAGTTAACACATGCTTATTATTATTCCTACATGTGGCCCTTCTCCGTTATAAACCATGGTTCAGTGAGCATCTTTTGTGCTTTTCCAAGACTGAGGGACCGTTTCTTCAGAAGGTGATTTCTCCAGAAGTGCAGGGACTGGGTAAGACATTTCTGACTCTAGATTCGTGTTTAGAAGATTGATGCCACGTGAGTTCTATGGCCAGTATCTGGGTAGAATAATCCCATGAATTATTTTTGTAATTAAAGCATAGTTGATTTACAGTGTTGTGCCAATTTAGCGTAGTGACCCAGTCGTGTGTATGTGTGTGTGTGTGTATGTATATATATTCTTTTTCTCATACTATTTTGTTGCCATATGTGGCCTCATGTCTCCAAGGTGCATCTGCAGAATAGTTAGCTACCAGGCCCTTGACTTTGACTTTCCCTGAACAGTGCAGAATGATGGACACGCACTCTTTTACTTGCCTGTCTGTTTAGCAGACCAGGGGCTCACAGCTGGTGCCTCAGTGGCCAGCTGGTCAAATTTCATGTCCAAGTGTGCTGTTTGGTTGACACGACATGTAAAAATGGAATCAGGATGTCTTTCTTTGACCACTGGCTCTCCCATTCTCCCAGGGACTCTCCCTGTCTCTATTTTCTTTTGTGATGTGGCTTCATACAGCGGGGGTGCCCACCAGCCCCAGTGACCCGCAGGGCAAGAACTGTGTCTTGTTGTCTGTGATATCTCGGTGCCCTTCCTGGAGGCCGGCATAGCAGAGGGTTTCTAAATACGGGCTAGCTGAAGAATCTGGGAGAAGCTGGCTGTACTACACACGTGTGTGCACACACACACACACACACACACCTGCAGTTCTCCTGCCTCACTCTATGGACTGTGAGCAGGCATTTTCTCTCTCTCCAAGTTTCAATTTTCTCCTCTGTAAAATCAAGGAAATTAACCAGATGTCCTCAAGTATCTCCTCTAGTTGTGGAAGTCTATGTGCCTGCTGCATAATTATAGTGATGAATTCCTACTTTGTGCCAGAAGCTAAGAAACCTTCCTCTTTCTTCAAGGAGTTTACTACCAAGTTAGAAAACTTGGCATTGCTAATTACTTTATGTGCATAAATGCCAAAACATTTGGCACTGGGCTATACGCGATTAAATCTCCAAAGAATAGACAGGATGTACAGCCAGAGCGATTTATAAACTGAACATTGACAGGGCACTGACGGTCTATGAGCCAGGTTCTGTCCCAGCCACTGCATTGACACAAGGCCAAGGGAATGGACTCTGGGGCACTAGGCAGCACTCAAACCCAGCAGTGTGATCTTGGGAAAATTATTTAATTCCCTTGCATATCACTTTGCATATATGTAAAATTGGGATGAAATAAAGAGTTATGGAGAGAATTTGGTGATTTATTAAGTTTGAGAAATACTGGGTGAACTGAAGGTGAAAAGTTGCCATTGTTACAGATTTTGTTAGCCTGTTGATTTTCCATGCTTAACACTGAGGGGTGCAGGGCAGGGTTTTGGTGCTCTAGTCTTTGGTGCGGTGGTCTCTCTGAGTCCAGCTTGGTCCCTCCAATCCATATAGTAGTCAGAGTGAGCTCCCCACATCTCATCTGACTATGTCACTTCCTGCTAAAATCCTGCAGGACATGTAATTGGAAAATAGGAGAGAGGCCAGAGGGCTTCAGTTTGATCTATAATGTTTTAAATTTTCAGCTAGGTAGTAGGTTCACAAATGTTATTTCTACCAGTTACACTTTTTGTCTCCCTATATTTTTAAAATAAAAAATGCATAATGGAGTTCCTGTCGTGGTTCAGTGGTAATGAACCCGACTGGTATCCATGAGGACATGGGTTTGATCCCTGGCCTTGCTCAGTGGATTAAGGATCTTGCGTTGCTATGAACTGTGGTGTAGGTTGCAGATGCAGCTCAGATATGGTGTAGGCTGGCAACTGCAACTCCAATTTGACCCCTAGCCTGGGAACTTCCACATGCTGTGGGTGCAGCCTTAAAAAGCAAAAAAAAAAAAAAAAAAAAAGCATGAGTCGGGAGTTCTGAGGACATCTCACTCCTTGACTGTGTCCTGACATCCTGCACAATGTGGGGAAGGACACAGCATCCTCCAGGATGGTGGGAACAGGAGGGCTCTGAATCAATTCTTCTGGTCATTTGAGACTTCAAGAAAGTACTATTTTCCAGAAAGAAATTAAAACTGTGTTCATGAATTGGGGTCTTTCTTTTCCATACAGTGTTTGATGGTTTTCCCAGGGAGAAAGAAAACCAGTGGAAAGAAGTGGGAAAGTTCCCCAAATGTATGTAGTCACGGCAAAGGAGAAAACGGTTCTCATTGCCCAGCTTTGGCCTGAAAGGCAGAGGAAGGTCCTAATTGTCTCCCAGGCCCCCGGCCCCATTCTGATTTATTGAGGGAAGGGCCCAGAAGGTAAATCTCAATGTCATTCTCTAAGCCACCTAAAATGAGCCCATTAAACCACTGGCTTATGAATGGAGGCGTTTTTCCCAAGGTTGTGAGCCCCCACCCTCCTCCCACACCCAGCATCACCCAAGTCACCACCACTCTAAGAGGTCGAGTGGCACATCTGACAATGTAGCATTCAGGAAGGCCTTCCCGGGTAGGGTAGGAACCCTGTTTTTATGCCCTGTTAATTGCTGCAACAATTTATAAAATTCATGACAAACATAAAGCGCTTACAGAGATAGGATTTCAAATGGTATTTACCTGTAACAGAATCCCCTTTGTTTGTAATTCCTGGATTTATGAGCTGTGGCACAACAAAATGGAACCACCCCTTGTCCTCACAGGGGGCACTGGCCAGGGGACCTCAGTGAGGCCACGGACATGGACACCTACCCAGGCTTGGGCTGAGACACTGTCATCCCAGACCCACTTCCAGACTGTTTTACTTCTCCAGCTGCAGGGAGTGGAGGTTGGACCTGGGCAGCTAGGTTTTCTTGCAGAGGCCCTTGGTGTCTCAGAGCTAGAAGGGACCGCAGGCATGACCTTTGTCCAACCTTGTATCTATCACAGCAGTTCACCCTTTAGCTTCTCTATCCCTGTTGCATACTCTAGTGACAGGGAGCTCCTTACCTGACAGAGCATCCCAGATAATTGCCTTTGGTCTCTAGTCTTATCCTTTTCTTCTCCTCCCCAACCTTCCCCTTGGCCGTGAGATTGATTTGCCCAAGACTCACATGTGATCTTGTGCTCCTGTTTAAAATCACTCAGTGGCTTCCCTCTGCTTTGGAGATAAGTCCCAACTCTGTAGCAAGCCTGCAAATTCCTGCCTGGGGTGGTCCCTGTCCTCTTGTCTACCTTCACCTGCAGTGGCTCTGTCTATCCTTTCTCGCAGCCTTCAAATCCCACAGTATGGAGTTTCCACTGTGGCACAACAGGATCAGCAGCATCTCTGAAGTGCCAGGACACAGGTTGGATCCCTGGTCCAGGAGAGTGTGTTAAAGGATCCTGTGTTGCTGGATCAGATTTGATCCTTAGCTCAGGAATTTCCATATGCTGTAAGTGTGGCAAAAAAAAAAAAAAAAAAAAAAAAGCCAGCAGTACGACCCGTATAACAAAAAGGCCAAAGACTTAACTTTGGGCCAATAAGTGAGAGTGTGTCTGCGGGGTTGGAAGATGGTGCCTTCTCTAGCATCTGGTGCGGGGATGAGGCAATCAGAGCCCTACAGATGGAAGAGAGGAAGCTGGCAGCTCCAGAGCAGAGAGAAAAACAGGACCTTGGTAAGAAATGACAGCATTGGAGGACAGTCAGAACGCTGGGATCAGGAGAAAGGCCTGCGGTTTTCTGCTGTGACTCTCAGTCCTCGATGTGTGCAGCATGGAAAGGAGCCACCCTCGAGGCAGGGGTGAGGGACCTCCAGCTCTGCTGTCCTTCCCTCTGCAAGGCAGGGTTGGCTTTCAGTGAGTTTTCAGCCTCAGCGAAGACTGTCCGTCTATGCGAAGGTGCTAACTTTATGACTCTTGGACACAGCGTGTTTCATTTTCTCCGTGAGGTCAGAATATGTGTCCTCGGTGAGATTCTCTGGAGAGGTTCAGCTTTGCATCCTCGGAAGCTGGGGACTGTCAGAAAACAGTTAAAACCTGGAGAGATTGTGCACTCAGACTTTCCAAAGTGCCAATTTTATTGCTTACATGTTAATTTCTTTTAAGGGAAGAATTGATCTAAAGAAAAGAACATAAGCATCAGTCCATCAGATTTCAGCTTTTCTACATACCGATGCGTATGGTCACAAGCAAAATACTTCCTCTCTCTGGGTGTTGGCTATAGTTTCTGAAAAAAGATGTGAGGTCGTTGCTTGGAAGGGTTTTGGGAGATATCTGCGCTTCAGAAAGCAGAGGTCGATTCTGTCATTTCCTCAACTATAAGGTAGAGTTAACACTAACACCTGCCTCTCAGAGTTTCTCTGCGTAAAAATGAAAATCATCTATGTTATTATAAGTATTACAAGGATAAGCCTTCTATATTTTCCATCAAACCACACTGTAAGAAGCCAAGAAGAAAAGTTCCAGTCTGTTGAAGTTGAGATGTGGGAAAGGGGGAGTTAGGATGTTTTTGGCTCTAAGTAGCAGAAGACCTGACTCAAATCAATTAAACTGTAAGATTTCTTTTTTTTCATATTTTGGGACACTAGAATGAGGGGAGGTTTTGGTGTTCATTAAGTGGATTTGTTTCATGACATTGTAAAGGCCCAAGCTGAGTCTCAGCAGCCCCAGGAGCATACTCCTGTGTTTCATGGCCTTCTGCCCTAAACACAGAACCACCAGATGCTTGATTAGCAGATGTTGAGAGCAAGGAAAGAGTGGGCACTGGCTGTGGGTGGACAGCCAACACCATCTGCCCCAGAGGAGAACTCACACATACCACATACCCAGCAGGCGGGTGTGGTTGATTCAAGGTTGACTGTTTGAGAAGTAGTTCAGTCTTGGTATCAACATTTTCTGGTGCAAAGGGAGGCAACATTGTAGACAGGAAGAAACATGGCATCTTTAGAACCAACTTACCTTGGATTCAAATCTGGCTCCACCATGACTAGACACAAGAGCTTGGGCAGATATTTGATGGCTATGTGGTTTAGCCTGTCAAAGGAAGGCAAATCAAAACCATAATGAGACACCACTAAATAGCCACCCACAGAATGTCTCAAATTAAAGACACTTAAATTTTAGGATTTGGAATAACCAAAACTCTCCTACATTGCTGGTGGGAGCGTAAGTTGATATATATCCTATGACTCAGCCAGCATTCTGTTTCTGGTTATATGTCTAATAGAAACAAGTGGCTATTTCCATCAAAAGAAATCTATAAGAACGTTCATAGCAGCATTATTCATAAGAGTGCAAACTGGAATCCACCCAAATGTCCATCAGCAGGCGAATGGAGAAATATATTGAAGAGTGATGGATATGGTCATGTGCTGCCCACATTCCCCTTCAGGGCGGGACCTGTTGCTCCAGCTTTTGGCAATGTCGCTAGCAGACGACCCTCAGGCCATCAGCCCCTTCCAGCATTGCCTCAGCTGCAGAAAGCCACCGAGGCTAAGGCAGCCCTTCCTGGGGTGACTCACATTCGCATAGCCATGTAGCTCAGACTCCTAGCTTCTGAGCTCCCTGTGCAGTTGGTTGAGATAGTGCCTGGGTCTGAACAGAGTTCTGGACTCCTCCCCATGGCTGATCCTGCTTCCTGTCCCTCCTTCCCACAGCTGTCACCCCAGGATCACACTAATTAGATGCACACTAATCTCTCTCTCAAAGGTGGCATCACAGCGAACAAACCTGCAGAGTATGGTGAATTCATATGATAGACTACAGTACAACAATACAAAGAACAAACTATGACATAGGCAACATGTGAATGTTGGGTAAGGAAAGCCAGGTGTAAAAGGGTCTGTACTATAGAATTATATTTGAATAAAAGTGAAAAACAGCAACATAAATGCATGGCAAAAGAGGTCAGAATAATGGTGACCCTTGGTATTATGTAAACTTTTGTGGTGTTGGAAATAGTCTATATCCTGATTCGGAAGGTGGTTATAACTATGGAGAACAGTATGGAGATTCCTTAAAAAACTAAATATAGCACTACCATATGATTTAGCAATCCTACTCCTTGGCATATATCCTGAGAAAACCATAATTCCAAGAGCTACATGCACCCCAATGTGCATTAAAGCACTATATACAATAGCCAAAACATGGAAGCAACTTACATGTCCATCTACAGAGGAAGGGATAAAGAAGATGTGATACATATATACAAAAAATATTATTCAGCCATAAAAGAGAGTGAAATAAATGCCATTTGCAACAGCAATATGGATGGACCTAGAGATTATCATACTAAGTGAAATAAGTCAGACAGGGAAAGACAAATATCATATAATATCACTTATATGTGGACTCTAATAAAAATGGTACAAATGAACTTATTCACAAAACAGAAAGAGACTCAAAGATTTCAAAACCAATTTTATGGTTACTGAAGGGGAAACGCGGGGGGGAGGGATAAATTAGGAGGTTGGGATTAAAATATATAAACTACTATATATAAAATAGATATGTAGTAAGTAGCTATTATGTAGCATAGGGAAATCTATTCAATACTGTGTAATAGCCTACATGGGAAAAGAAACTGAAAAAGAATGAATATGTGTATATGCACAACTGATTTACTTTGCTGTACACCTGAAACTAACACAACATTGTAAGTCAATATACTCCAATAAAATTTTTAAAAAAGAAGGTGGTTATACATATATATGTATGTGTGTGTATATATCATATATACATTTATAAATATATATATTTATATTTATATATTTATATAATATATTTAACATTTATTGAACCGTATGCCTTTTTTTTTCTTTTTAGGCCATGCCCATGGCATGCGGAAGTTCCTGGGCCAAGGATTGAACCCACACCATGGCAGTGACCTGAGCTGTTGCAGTGACAATGCCAGGTCCTTAATGTGCCTCCCCACCAGGGAACTCCCAGACAGTACACCTTGATTTGTGTATTTTACTGCATTAAGTTATACCTCAATGAAAACAATAAAATAAATAAAAAAGTGAGACAGTTTTGAAATTGCCTATGACCCCTGCTAGTCTGCATGTCTATTATTGATTTGTTGGTAGGCTTGAGTAAGTCTCTCTGCTCTGTGAACTTCATTTTTACAAGGAAGGAACCCAAAGCAAGTAATAAATTCTACTTCACAAGCATGCTCTGTAAATCCAATGAGATAACTGGTGGAAAGATGCCTCGTAAACCATAGACTGCTCTGTAAGAGTTAGTACCCGTTCTGAAGTTGGACTAACAGAGGTAAAAAATAAGCTCCCACAGCTATTAACTGTGTGACCTTGGGGACATTACTTAGCACCTCTGTGCCTCACTTTTTATTTTAATCATAGTAAAATGGCGTAAAAATGTACCTGCCTTGTTGGGTGACTGGGATAATTAATATTCTAAGTACTGACACTCAGTAAGATCTCAAAGTCTAGTAGCATTGTCTTATAAAAAATTTCCTCCAGGGTAGCATCTTTTTGGTAAAACATTGTCTCCTTCTCCTTCTTCCTTTTGGCTTTCTTCCACTTATATCTCCTCTGGAGCTCATGAGCATCTTGGGATCCAGTCATTCATGGCCTTAAAGAAATGGGTTTCCCCAAAGGGCCACATACCTCTTACAAAGGATATTGCCCCACTAGGCAACCCCACACTTCTGAAGTCAGGAAGTCTGAGTGTCATTTTTTCCACCCAAGGAGAAAAAGAGGTGTTAATGGGCTACTTGTGAAATATCTGGGCTTCTTGACTAGGGCAGCCTGGGAAGGGGGGCTGCAAAGAGTGGGGGGCTGGAATGAGGCTCACGTATGGAAACCTTCTCTAGTACTGTTGAGCCTTGAGGGCAGAACATGATTGGAGAACAGGCTCTTTCTCCCTATATGCTAGGCTGGGACAAGTGGCCAAAAGTGGAGTCAGATTCCAGCTAACAGCCAAGCAGCATGGTGCCCTGGGCAGAGGGAACAGTAGAAAGAAGCTGGATCCCATAACTAGCTATGTGACCTCAGCTCATCACTTCATCTCTGGATGGAACTAGAGGATCTGTAACAGCTTGTTCCACTCCGAATTGTGGGATTCTAAGAGGTGGAGCTGGGTGCAGTAGGCTGAGATGAAATGGAAATTAAAAATCCAGCTCTGCCGTTTCGGCAGCCCTGTGTTCTTGGGCAAATGATTACCATTTTTGTCCCTTTGGGTTTTACCTGTAACTCACGGGTAATAGAGATTTTCAGTAAGTAATAGTGCTGGTGATGGTTAATGTTATGTGGCAACCTGATTGGGCCACAGGATGCCCAGATATTTAGTCTAACATTTGCTGTCTGCGAGGGTGTTTTGGATGAGATTCACATTTGAATTCATAGACTTGGTAAAGCTGATTGCCCTCCCTAATGAGAGGGGGCTCATCTGAGCAGTTGAAGGGCTGAATAGAAGAAAAACACTGAGTAAGAGAAACTCCTGCCTGACAGCCTTTGAACTGGGATATTGGTTTTTTCCTGCCTTGGGATTCAGGACAGAAATGTCACCTCTACCATGGTCTTGAGACTGCATGTTTGGGTTGGATCTAGACCATGAGCCCTCCTGGGTCTCAGGCCTGTGGAGTCAGACTAGAACTATAGACTCAGATCTTCTGGGTCTCCAGTTGGACACCTGCAGACCTTGGGACTTGTCAGCTTCTGTAATGTGTGAGTCAGTTCCTTAAAATAAATCATACACCCACACCCATGTCCACACCCACAAACACACATTCACATCCTATTAGTTCTCTTTTTCTGGAAAACCCTGATGAACACAATCTCTTTCTCGTCTGCCTTGTCAGTGTTTCAGGAAAATCTTCGTCTTTCTCTTTCATGCATCTTTTAGCTCTTACTCCCCACTCCCAAATAAGACGGTGGCTATTTTCAGAGAGCAAAAAGTCACTGCAAAAGAATACATTTCATTTGTCTTGTGTTGTATCCATTTTTATTATTTCAAGTGTTTTTATAAATTTTTTCATCCTAGGGACACAATGACTCAGGGAGATAAAGCAGAAAATGTTCCCTTCCTTTTGACTTCAGCAATGTTATTCTAATTGACATACAAATAATCTATACCTATTTAAGGGTATGATTTTGTGGAATTTTGAGATAAGCACCTACTTGTGAAACCATCAGCACTGACAATGAGAAGACAATACCATCACTCCCTAAAATTTCCTTATGCTTCATTGTAATCTGTTCCCATCCCCCCCGCCTCCCCCACATGCATCCCATCCCCAGATGACCACTACTGCTCTGTTTCCTTTTTCATAATCACTGAGAAAACTGAGGACCAGAATGTGATATGTCCTGCCTATGTCAGGGCTCATATCTCATCTCCTGGCACTCAGCCCAGATGACCATCATCAGTCATCCCCAGAAGGAAAGGGGATGGAACCGTTTTTGAGCACCTACCATACGCTAAATCCCAGGCCAAGTAGGTGCTTTATGTAGTAGCTATGTAGATACAGTAGTCCCGAGTCCTCCTTTGGCTTTAGATGCCTTCTCTCTGTTTCCCTCCATCCCCGAGGTCTCATCGAGCTCACATATTCAAGTGCGAGCTTGGATATATCTCTCCCTTGGAGGTTTAGTAAGCATCTCAAACTGAACTCACCTAAACTTTATTTACACTCTACTTGCTTTGAGCTCCTAATCTCTTGTCCCTGATTCTTCTACTCTAGGGATCAAGTCAAAAATTTTGAGTCAACATTGATTCTTCCTTTCCTTTCACCTGGAACATCTAATCTGCCACCACTGCTACCACTTGGTCAAGTCACCATCATGTCCCTTTTGGTGTCCCTGCTTTCATTCTCGCCCTGCCCTTTATAATCCTTTCTCCATACATCAGACAGTGATCTTCTTAGAACAAATCAGATAAGGGCACTCCTCCTCCTCAAACCTCCACCATGACTGCCCAGTACATTTGGAGTAATTGTACATTTTCACTCAGCCTCATGAAATCCGATGCAGTCTGCCACTTTTGTGAACTGGCATTGTAACACCTCCCCCCGCCCCCCCCGCCCCCCACAATCCCTGGACATACACACAAGCTCCAGATGATTCGACCTTCCTGTTAATACTTGAACATATTAAGCTTATTATCATTGCTGCCTTAACTTCTCTGCCTAGAACATGTTTTCCCCAATTTAATGTAGATCATTTCTCTTCTTTCCTAAAGTGCCAGCCAAGGAAAAGAAATGGCTGTTCTCACCATCTGAAATTATCTTGTTATTTTTTTGATAACCTGTGCATTGCTTGCCTTCCTTCTTGAGAATGATAGTAGGAACCTTGTCTTTTTTTTTTTCACTTTTTTTTTCTATATACTCATATATTGCAGCACCTAGAAAAATATCTGGTATATACTAGATGCTCAATAACTATGTGTTGAATAAATGATCAGATAATACGTATCTTAAGCATAGTAATTGTTAACCATCTTTACAGTTAAATATTACTCTTTGCTATATAAAAATTCAATAACTCTTCCTAATTCTTTCCCCCCCTCAATGTTTTACTTGGCTCTCTGCTCTCCACTGTGATGAAACCTTTAAATGTTTTAACTTCTTTATTTTCCTACTCCCTTGTGAAACCTATCCCCCCATACAACCAACCCCCACCTCTTGGGTTTTGCTAAGTAAATTCAGCACTTCATTCTATTATCCCATATTTTCTTACAATATGCCTCTTCTGTTTCAATAATCCTCACTTAACTCATATTGCAATTCCCAGTCAAGCATTCATCTTTTTTTTTTATTTAACATAAACTACTATAAGATTCATTGCTCACCACTCTTTCTTGTGCTTGTCATCTTCCCTACCTTGAGACTTTTGTTTTAATTTAATTTTCATTTGGTTAGAGTCCTTCTCAAGTGATTTCCTCAGCTAGGGGCATACTCTTTTTTTTTTTTTCTTTTCTTCCTTTTTTTAGGCACATAACTCTTTGGCTTCTTTAATATTTGAAAATGTCTTTCAATAACAACAGCAACAACAAGAAGAATATATTTGGTAGTAGTTCATGTTCTGTTTCTGGGCAAAGCAGGTATGGCAGAGAATAGTCAAGGGCCTTGTCTTCATGGAGCTTACTTTTTTTTTTTTTTGGCCTTTGCACTGGTAGAGTAGACTAGTTTTTGCTGCAGGAATTAACCCCCCCACACACCCCCATCCCCAGCCAATCTCAAAGACTTAAAAAACCCTAAGTTTCCTTTTTTTCTTTGGCTGCCTCAAGACATACGGAATTCGCAGGTCAAGGATCAGATCCGTGTCACAGCTGTGTCATACACCACAGCTGCGACAATACTGAATCCTTTAACCTGCTGTGCTGGGGCAGGGATTGAACCTGCGTCCTGGCTGCTGCAGAGGTGTGCCCATCCGGTTGTGCCACAATGGGAACTCCCCTAAATCTCCTTTTTTTGCTCATGCAAAGGTTTCTGCTGGCCCCAGGGGACTTCCCTGGGGGCTCATCTACCATGTGAAGGCTAAATGTTTCACATCTATGTCAATAGAAACGGCCCAGATCACAGCAGCAAGGGAGAAAGTGCTGGAAGGTTTCATTAAATGCTTCTGCCCAGAAGCATTTAATTTGGCCAAAGTATGTCACCATACCAAACAGCAAATGGAGAAGAGGTATGCAGAGACCTGGAAGTATTTGTGAGCACAACCGGTATCTAACTCAGCCTTCCTTTCTAAAATTTACAAAATTCTATGTTGGTAGAATATAGAATGCTTGAATTGCACCTTTTCCTCTCAATGATCTATGATTCACTCTCTTCTATTGCCAGTGTTGCAAATTGAAAGTCAGATTTTTAGGTTTGCCAGTTTATCATGCAATCTATCCATTCATCCGTGTGTCTATTTATCTACCCACCATTTACCATTTAACTGTCTACCCACTGATCTATCTATATGTCTGTGCTAGGTGAGGTCTGCTAAGATGACACAAAGATAGAATTAGGTAAGTAAGATCTATTGGGACAGGAGGAGTTAAAGGCCAGGAGAAACTCTGACCACAAAGGCGGTCTCAGGAAAGCTGTGAAAGCAGAGTGGAAAAGAAGGAATATTAAAGTAGGAGTTGTTTCTGACAGCAGCAGAGCTCTAAGAAAGGTTTGGCCAGCCCCGAGGGGAAGCTTTGAGCTGAGGTTGTCCACGGGAGGCATCCTACATCTTTCAGGAGTGGGCCTTCCCTAGGACCCCCGCGGGCTTCGTCAGTGGCTGGCAGCTGTCTGTCAGAAGCATAGCCTCAGCATGAACTTGGTGGTGGGTTCAGAAGGGCTGCAGATGGGACCATCAGTTAATTAGGTTCCCTGCAGTTGGAGATCTGAGCGGCACATCTTTATGGCTTCTACAAGATGCTTATAAATGTTTTTCTCTTTTTGGAGCAGTAATTTTGCTAGGGTACGCCTAGGTGCATGTCATTTAAAATTACGCCTACTCAAGACAGCTCCCATACGAAATTTCCTGTCTTTACTCACCTCAGCAAAATTTTCTTTAATTCTATCTCCCGTTATTAAATCTCCTCCCTATCTTTCTTGCCCCCCCCCCCCCGGAACTCTTTTTCTTACGTAATATAGCTCCTCCTTTTGTCTTTCATGCCTCTTACCTTTTCATTTAAGATTTTCAATTTATGCTGTTTTTCTTTTGTATTGTGGGTTGTATCTTATATTGAATTTTCCAAAATGCTATAGTTTTAGAAGTTAACATTTTGTTTAAAATTTTTTTTCTGTTGAATTTTAAAATTCAGAAATCATGTGTACAGTACTAAAAGGTATTTTTTGTATGTGTTTTTACAACATCTCATTAAGAATTTGAACTGTATCTTGGCTTCTTAAAAGCCACCTGTTCTAGTTGGGATAGTCTCCCTCCTTCACTGGCTTTTGATTCCTTTAATAATATATGCTCTATAAATACTTATTTTGGAGAGTATGCACACGAGGCATCAGGGTCTTTTGGGCTAGGGGAAATTGATAGTCAGTAGAAGACAAGAAGTTTCCTTTCCAGCAGGCTGCTGATGACAGGTTTGTTAAGATGGGGTGAGGAAGGGAGACCTCTTTGTTCTAATGTCCTAGTGGCAGTGGGGTATCCTTACTCCCACCTTGCCACTCCCCTCTGACGCACCCACTTCTGAGAATAGCTGACCTCCCCTAGAACTACACAGAGCTAGTTGGAGGGATGGTTCCTCTGATCCTAGAAGATTCATCAGATTTTGTTACATGGCCTCATAATTGAGGTCTTCACTGAAGATTTTTCTAGAAAGTCAATCCTCTTTTCAGGTGGGATTTGGGGTCCATCCTTGGTTTTACAATAAGTGACTTCCTCATGCTAATGCTTCTTTCATGGTATTTGAAGTGTCAGCCATACCTGGCTTCTTGTTAGGCTACTTCAATCAGCCAAGTTTATTTTGATGATTGATTTATCCCAGGCAGTCGAAACAGCGAAGTATTCTGAGCGCATATTCAGGTCATTGTTTTGTAGGATCGCCCAAGAATTTCCCCTCGAACCTTGATAATTCTAGTGCCCCTCCCACCTTATTATCTTCCCAAGCCCCTCTTCTTTATTTCTATTTGCATGTCAGCTTGTTCCCCCTAAAGAAGTCTTGCAAAAGGGATAATGATAGTTTAAATTTGTCCCTCTTAAGTTTACTTTCCTATAGGAGAGTAAAAAGATACCCTATCTTGTGCTGACAATTGTCTGCTGTAGGTCTAGGGTCAGTAGTTGAGGGCTAGCTTGGGGAGTTTGTGCCAAGTCTGTCATCATTGGAGTAGCCCCAAGACAAAGATGAGCAGGTAGGCATGGTGGGAGAATGTGTCTCTGGCAAGGGGAGTGCGTTGGGACATTTAACCATTATTTGTGATAGTTGTAGTTTCCTCATAAGGGGATACCTTTGAAATGCCTTTGTTGTTTTAAGTTTCTTCCCCGATGGTTGACAGTATTGCCCATGTTCACAACCAAGAGGGATAGAAGGCAAGTACTAGGTGCCCAGCTCTGTGCAAGTCCTTTTAAACGTGTTAACTCATTCACTCCCTCTCTACTCTGTTTGTATCCTCACTTAACAAATGGGCAAATGGGACTCAAAGTGAAGAGGTGGGGTACATGGCAGAACTGGGTGTGAATATGGTCTGGACGATTCCAGTGTCCCTATACATGCTCTGTGCCACTCATCCAGGCGGTGCTCCGTTTCGAGTTGACTTTTGAAAGGTGAACCAAGATTTCAAGAGCAAAGAAGGAAAGGGAGGGATGTCAGTGTGAGACACCAGCCCTCCAACAGGCAGGCGTCAGGTGTAAGTGGAAAGTGGTCCCAGGGGATTGGGTTATAAACAATGGGAGGGTTATTATGGGAGAGGTGAGATTTGAAAGACAGTAGTTAATACCAGGTGGTGAAGGATCCCATCACCTCCAAGCTGGAAGATCTTAAGCAAGTTACTTCACCTTTCTGAGCCTTAGTCTTCTGACCTGGAAAATACCCTTCCTGACTGCATCCATGTGTGAGTGTATGTGTGTGTGTGTTTGTGTATGTGTGTGTTCATACCTATGAAGCACCTAGTAAGTGCTTCATGAAAATTAATCTCCTTGCTTTTCAGGACCTGGCAGCTGGCTGGAGGGGGTGGAGGAGGAGGTTGGGGATGGGGGGAGTGGAGGGCTGGCAATGCTTAGCACCTCCTGAGGCCCCAGGTTTCTTCCAATTCCAACAACCTCTTCTCATTTGAGAGACGGCCTCAGGCCCATTTGGTGTTAATTACAGCAACCCAGGCTTTCTCTGTGTGAAGGAAACAGGCCCTCATTTCTCTCATTAAAGTAAAATATGACCCATTTTTATGCCTGCGTATTTTGTTGCCGAGATTACGAGAATCATCCTTTCTGTTTATATGGAATGGAGAAATGTTACACCAGGAGGGCGGCCGGGGCCCCTGAGTCTGGGGAATGGAAAGCAGATGTTGTCCTCGCTGTTATATTTTCTCTTCCACCTTCAGCTTCCCTCTCCTCCTCTCTGCCTCTTCTCCCGCTCAGAAGCGTAATCCTCATTTCAGATCAATATGACGTAAGCGGACTGCAGGAGAGTAAGCTCATATTTATGGAGCTCTTTACCAGGTGCCAAGCTCTATAAACAAGTTTCCCCTTAATTCTCCCCAGAAGCTTCAGGGGTGGTTGGTATTAATCTTTTTTCATCCCCAGTTCCCTCAAACCAGAAATGCCCAAAGTCTCCCCAGTACCCTGAGATGTGAGGAAAAATGAATCCTGCTGGTCACAGAGTTAGAGGTCTTGTTCACAGCCTTTCAGGCCCATGGAGCTTTCACGCATCTCCTGGTAGAGCTCATTGCAGGTCAAGGTGACTGGGGGTTGGAAGGTTCAGAGATTCATACAAGGTCAAGTTAACTAGTGAGTTACAGGGACTTGGAAAGATTTCAGGCAGAGAATCAACAATATGAGTTGTGTGATTTTGAAGGATTGCTCTGATAACAGTCTGGGGAATGGGTGGGAGAAAGTGAGAATCTTTGTGGTCTGTATGCTCTCCATCGCAGGTACTCAGCAACACCATTGTAGCCAGCAGCAGCCAAAGACAATATGTGAATCTGCATAAATGCTGTAAATAAAACTTTATTTACAAAAACAAAAAGTGGCCACCATCTCGCTCTATGGGAATGTATTCTTTTTGGACATATTACTTACTGTTGGTTAGTCCCAGGCTCTGTGAAATTCCTTGTCGATTTGTGGATTTTTGTCTAACAGAGATGAAATGACTTCTGTTTGATAGAGAAAAGTAATTCCAAAGGCTCTGCTCTTATCGTCATAAAGGACATTAACTTGTTTTGTATCCAACAAGAGATCTTTTTCCAGTGTTCCCTCTACAGCACTTACGTAGTATCAATACTCAGGTCTTCAAGTACCTCCAAACCAGCTTTCCTGTTAGGCTGGTTCCCTCCTTAATGAGTTAAATAAATCTTGAACACACATTAACGTTAGTATGACAATCGTTTTTATTTTAACCTTCTGAAAATTACGCTGTACTTTAACAAAGGAGAGAGTCAGGCTGAGGCTGTTGGAGTAACCTAGGAAAGATATGGAGACCATAGAGACATTAGGGATTTTAAGAGTATCATTAATAAGACTTGATGCCTGATGATACCAAGGAGTGAAAAGAAGAGAGATAATGAGTGGTCCCATCAAGTCTAGCTTGATGTGGTGACATAACTGACACTGCTCTTCACAGACCAAGCAATACCATTACCCACCAGTCCCCAAGCCTTGGGAAGTTGTGTAGTTGACCATGGATCTGGGAGGCAGTGGGCAAATGGCGAAGAAACAGGCCAACCTCTAAGGCCAACCCTCATCCTCATTGTCTTGTTGGAAATTCAAATACTAATCTGGACATGTTAATTAATGACAGATTCATCATGTCCCCATGTTCTGAGGTGCCTTTGGGTGTGGCAGGACTGGTTTTTAGGGGAGTACAATAGGGAGGCTCCCCAAGTGCTGCTTATGGGGAGAGAGGTCAGAAAGAGAAACTCATCTGTGTCCCTTTTGGTTGGAGGGTGCAGAGCCCCACTGGGGACTCCACCTGTGCTCTGTGCTCAGTGGAGACGAATGTCATTGTCCTCAGGAGGCTCACATTTGAATTAGGGAAGATATTACACTGCATTGTAACTGCCTTTTCCTCATTTCTGAGAATTTATCCTATAGATATACTGCACACCTGCAACACAGCAGATATACAATCTGCATTTTCCTCAGTGGGGACTGCTTAAATAGATTCCATACAATAGAATGCTAGTCTACGGTAGGAAAGAATAAGGAACTGCTCTATATACTGATAAGAAATAAGGAGTTCCATCATGGCTCAGTGGTAGTGAACTCAACTGGGATCCATGAGGCCTCAGGTTTGATCCCTAGCCTCCCTTAGTGGGTTAAGGATCTGGCGTTGCCCTGAGCTGCACGGTGTAGGTCACAGATGGGGCTCAGGTCCTGTGTTGCTGTGGCTGTGATGTAGGCTGGCACCTGTAGCTCGGATTCAACTCCTAGCCTGGGAACTTCCAAGTGCCACAGGTGTGGCCCTACAAAGGAAAAAAAAATAAATGATCTTCAGGGCAGGGTGGGGAGTGGCCAGAACCAGCTGAGAAATGAGTATAGTGTGCTACTTTTCAGGTTAGAAAGAGGGAAAGTAAGAATACATATTTTTGTTTGCCTGAAGTAACTCTAGGAGGATACCAAGACACTAATAAAAGTGATGACCTGTTGGCATGAGGGAGGGTGGGTAGGATGGGGCAGAGGTAGGAGCCAAATTGCCACTATTTTATGTTGTTTTGAACTTTTTTTTTTTTTTTTTTTGCTTTCTAGGGCTGTTCCCGCCACATATGGAGGTTCCCAGACTAGGGGTCTAATCAGAGCTACAGCTGCTGGCCTATGCAGACACAGCAATGCAGGATCCGAGCCACGTCTGCGACCCACACCACAGCTCACAGCAGTGTGGGATCCTCAATCCACTGAGCGAAGCCAGGGATCGAACCTGCAGCCTCATGGTTCCTAGTTGAATTCGTTTCTGCTGCACCATGATGGGAACTCCTGGTTTGAAATTTGAATTAGCACAATCACCCCATTTCATGTTGTTCTGAACTTTGAATTTAGTGAAATTACTCATCACCTAAGTGCAATGATAGGGGAAGTGTAGGGCTACCAGGAGGAGGGGCGTATAACACAGCGTGAGGTGATAAGGAAGGCTTCCTGGTGGAGGTTGCATTTATTCTGAGGCCAAAGATCAGTTGTAGGTGGCTGGCAGCAGGGAGTGGAGGAATGCTACAGGCAAAGGGAACAGCACAGGTGAAGAGCTTAAGGTGGGAGAGTGTGGGGCATCGAAGAACCTAAATTCGTTACGGCTGAGTGGAAACTTGAAGGCTTGGGGTTAAGTTTGGTGGAGAGGGCCTCCCTTTCTCAAGGGCCAACTTTAGGTTTACCCATGGCAGCCCATGCCATGGGCTTCCAGGCACCAGAACCTTACCTCACCCGCCACCTGTATCCTATCACCCATTCCTCACATGATCACCCCCACTTTCCAGGGGAAAAACAGGAGCTCCTAAATGTAAATAGATTTCCCTGGGTCATGTAGACGCCAAGTGGTGGATGGCAGTCCAGACCGCCTGCTCCTCTCTTTTGTCATCTATAAGACGAGGACCTTGGCCTCACAGATGAGACAGAAGCACCTGGCTCCGTAACTGACACATTACAGAGACACCTCTGCTAATCGGTGGCCCCCCAAGTCCAGGCAGGTCACTCTGACCATTCAGCACAGCCTGCTGGAAAAGGGCTGAGTCTGAAAGAAAATACAGCTCAGAAGAGGCAGTGAAGGAGTTCCTGTGATGGCTCGGCGGTAATGAACCTGACTAGTGTCCACGGGGATGCGGGTTTGATCCCTGGCCTTGCTCAGTGGGTTAAGAATCTGATGTTGATGTGAGCTATAGTGTCAGTTAGACGTGGCTCGGATCCAGTGTTGCTGTGGCTGTGGTGTAGACCAGGGGCTATAGCTCCAGTTTGACCCCTGGTCTGGGAACTTCCATATGACGCAGGTGCAGCCCTAAAAAGACCAAAAAAAAAAAAAGTATTCTAAAGAAAGAAGTAGGGGAGCTGTTCTAAACTCAGGCCTCCTAAGTATAAGATTCTCAACCTCCTCTCCTTTTGCAGCCTGGGGAAGGTCGCTTAATAGCAGGGACACTGAGCAGAATTGTCATCAGCCCTGGTGTCACCCCTGCATGGCTTCAGCTGCTCCTGCGGTAGCTGTGTGTTGTTATCCCCGTTTTATAGACAGACAGGCAGAGCTGGAGAAGGTTAGCTGGCTTGTCCAAGGTCATGGAGGTATCAGCCTTGGATCAGGCTTGAACCCTGGTCTCTGATGGATGACAGCTGCTTGCCCTCTAACATACACCAGGTGATTAGAGCACAGTATGAAGAGAGCTATGATTTGGCCTAAGACTGTGGCTCAGAAAGCCTGCGGAGGAGGGTCCTGGAACCTTCTTGAAGGAGGATGAGGTGACCTTGGATTGGAGTCCTGAAGAACAAGAAAGTGTTGTCCAGGAGGGGAGGAGAAGGAAAGGGGTTCCAGGAGGCAGGACCTGGTGGGGACGAAGGTTGGGATGGGGCTGGGGTCTGTGGCTCTTCTAGAAAGTAAGGGTCTAGGGTGACAGTAGGAGACGAGGGAGGCAGACCCTTCGCAACTGGACCCAATTTCCTATATCTGTATCTTCCCCCTCGGCACATCCATTGTCTCCCTCCAACCTAAGCCTGAGGAGAGAGCGGCCCCTGAAAAGTGCTTTCCTGTCTGAACCAGGTTTGTGGTGAAAGGACCCAGCTGGCTAGAGGCTCAGGGAGGTTCACGTATCCCATCTGGATGGCCTCCAAAGAGGAGTCTTTAGAGGAGGGCAAGAGCGTGGCGGCCGCTGCTTGCCTCTGTTTCACCGCCCACCCTACTCTCTCTCTCTCACTTGTTTCTCGTCCAGCTGCTGCCCCCACACCTCATCACTTACCCTGGGCTGACGGAGGGGGCCCACCACGCTGCCGTGGAGAACCCTGGTGCCTGGTGCTGACAATGGAGAGCCGGACTCCATGTGCCTTGATGATCGGGGGACAGATAAGGGTCATTAACACTTTTCTTAATGACAGAACCCCTAAGCGGACCTGCTAGCCCCCGACAAGCAGAGCCAGGAGAAACCTCGGAGATCTGGGCTTCATTCTGTTTATTTAAATGAGTTAATAGATGGGAGTGCTTGGATGAGTGCCGAGCACATAGCCAGTGTTGGACGAGCCTTTGCTATTGCTGTTATTAGTGCTGTCATATTTATAGGTGGAGAGGGGACTACCCAGTTACACAGTGAGTGACAGACTGAACTGAGGCACGCTCAGGCCTGGGCTGTTTCTGAGGCATCTTGCTGCACTGAGGAGGCCTCCTCAGGGGCTCGCTTTCCACCCAGTGGCTGATTTTTTTTTTTTTTTTTGGACCACACTTGTGGCATGTGGAGTTTCCCAGGCTTGGGGTAGAATTGGAGCTGCAGCCGCCAGCCTACCTCACAGCCACAGCAACGCAGGATCTGAGCCACGTCTGCGACCTGCACCCACAGCTCATGGCAATGCCAGATCTTTAACACACTGAATGAGGACAGAGATCAAACCTGCGTCCTCATGGATACTAGTCAGATTTGTTTCTGCTGAGCCACGGTGGGAACTCCAGTGGGTGATGTTTTGAGCTCTGCATCAGTATCAGTTCTAAGAAAGCTAATTATCTGGGGGAAACGAGTGACCAAGGCTGTCCTTCATAAAAATATCTCTTCAGGAGTTCCCACCATGGCTCAGTGGTTAAGGAAACCGACTAGTATCCATGAGGATGTGGGTTTGATCCCTGGCCTCGCTCAGTGAGTTAAGGATCTGGTGTTGCTCTGAGCTGTGGTGTAGGTTATAGACACGGCTTGGATCCTGTGTTGCTGTGGCTGTGTCACAGGCCGGCAGCTGTAGCTCCGATTCAATGCCTAGCCTCAGAACCTCCATATGCTGCAGGTGTGGCCTTAAAAAAAAAAAAGACAAGAAATAAAAAAGGTCTCTTAGTCTGATCTCATCCCCCAACAGCAGTGTACAATAGGTGTCATCATTTCATGAAGGAGAAAACTGACTATGTACTTAGGAGGCCTGCCCTCAGAAGATGCTCAACACATTTTAATTTCCTCAGTCCTCCAGGCAGGTGCACCGACTAACAGAGATGCCTGCATTGAAATTTATCCCCCACCCAGAATGAGAAATGAGAAATGCTGACCAGGCGAGTGAGAAAATCACTAGGCTCGGGGGACCTGCATGGATGGGGCCAGGGCTGGATGGGAGGCTGGTAGGTGGCTTGCTGCTGCTGGGGTTGGGGTGGGGGGGCAATGAGAGTACCTTGGGGGGCATCCATCTGTCTTGTCCTTTGACATTTGGGGTAAATGAGTACCTGCTCCTCACTCTGCAAAGGATCGTCACTTCCTGCTGCTGAGAAGAAGGTCCAAATTGAATCCATTCTGGGAAAGATGGGTGATGGGCCAGGGGCACTGGCCTCAGGCTGGAGAGGTGAGGCTGGAAGGGAAAGTTAAGGAGACTCTTGCTCAGGGAGTAGCCACCAAGGCCTGCAGTGTTAGGCCCAGGATCCTTTCGGAAATTTGCTAAGGTCAGTTTTAGGGGAAGTAAAAGGCTGCTAGTTCTGTTTTACCAGGATGCAGGTTACAGAAAGGCACGATATAGCACACTGGTTTAGGGCCCTGTCTCTGGAGCCAGGGTTCAAATCTTAGCCCTGTGATCTGTGTGACCCTTAGCAACTTTTCGTAATCTATTTTGTTCCTCTGTTTCCTCACCTGTCAAATGGGAGAATGTTGCCATTACAGGCCTCATAGAGTTTATATACAGGAAGTGCTCAGAATAGCACCTGGCACATAGTAAGTCATTGATTAATGTTGCTATTATTATTGCTGTTATTTAATACCCATGAGTCATCGGTCTCTTATTGGATCCTCTTAGCTAACTCTCCCACAGAGAGTAGTGGGCTTAGGTATAAACCTTGATGGTCTAACTTCAAAGGCTCTGAGCTTTCTCCTCGGTCAGGCTGACTCTCACATTCTTTCAGTCTCCATCTGAACTCTTTCTCTTGATTGAAATATCGCCACTTCCTCGCACTGAATGAGACTGTGGAGAGATCTGTGAGAAGGTGAATTTCTGGGCACCCAGGGCACTAAGGCAAAGCTAGAAGTCATCTGCCCCATCTCTGAGGCCAGCATTCTTGTCTGGATAAGATGGCCTGGTGCACACAGCCTGCCGAGAGACTCCATGGCTTATCTCCTTTTTTTTGGGTTGGCAGCTGCAGGGCTGCAGATGTCACATCATCTCCACGAGCCTTGTCTCCATCTTTCTCTCCCACTTCATGGTCTTATGGCTGGCCGGGCAGCTCAAGGGGGCTCTGCCATGGAGAGCCACTCATAGGTGGAGTTTTGCAGAGAAGGGGCCTCAGCTGTTGTCATTCTTGGAGTCGCTTCTATAATACAAAAATGGGGGGAAAGAAGCCAAACAGCATTATACAGTGGGGTGTGTTTAAAGTGAGACTGTCATCATGCCATTTTCCTAATCCCACTGGAACACATCTGGGGCTGTACATATTGCCTTTTGGAGCCTACACGGAACATCTCATGCAGCCCTTTGGGCCTGGAGGGGTGGTAGGCTCAGGTCCCCTCCTGACCCCTGTGAGACAAGTCATGGTTTAGCCTGGCCTCTGCCCCCCACGAGGCCTAGACTCAACTCCTTAGGTCGGCTGTGTCTCTGTTCCTGAGTATGCCTGGCGCAGGTGTGCTTGACAATCTGTCTGACAGAAAGAAATCGACTTTACCTCCTTCTAGAGCCTCTGGCCTCTATGCTTTGTCTTGCCAACTATGTGGCCCAGCTTTCCCACATCTTGCTGCCTTCTTCTGTGCCTGGTTCGGGTTCAGGCTAAAGGTTGCAGTCTGAGGAACCCTCTGTGCGTTCTTGGTGTTTGGATGAGAGCTCTATTTAGGAGTACAGAGTACAGAGCTATGCTTCTGGGATAGGGTCGTGTCCTGCACACCAAGAGCCCAGGGTGTGCAGTGGCTCAAGCCCTGAGAGCAGATGTGAGGATGACCCGAGAGAGCCAGTGACTGGCCCAGAGCCTGGCACACAGCTGTGCTTCTGCATGAAGGAATCAGTGAGGAAAGTAGCCCTGGGCCCTGGCTTCTGGATCCCCCTTGGGATGCCCCCGAGCATCTGTCCTTCCCTCAGTCACAACAATGGCCCAAAGTCACAACTGTGCCTGCCCCACCCCCACCCCATCCCACTCTGCTTTGATTGTGAGCCTTAGTACAGGACTTGCTTCTCGGCTTAGCATCTTCAGCACCTGGCACTGCATCTGGCCTGCAGGGGGCGCTCCGTCATATTGACGGGATGAATGAATGGCTGGTCCTACCTTTCATTCCCCCAGGGCTGCAAGCTGGAGGAGCAAAACCAGGCACCAGAGCTCACTGTCCTATCTCCAGCTTAGTGGTGCTCCTGCCGGTTGCTCGAGGTCCATGATGGGACTCCAGGCAGCATGAGGAAAGTGTTAGGGCAAGAGCAAGTTGGGAGTCATGTGGAGACCCATCCTCACGCCTCGCAGACACAGCCCGCGGTAGCTGAGCCAGCTCTTTAGAAGGCAGAACAAAACTACACTGGCCTGGGATAATCATTGTTTTCTTGATCCAGAATTTCTGTCCAGAATTGGTTCATCTCTTAAACGGCTAATGAGGTTTCTCCTCGCTGGAGGAGGGGCATATATTAAGAGGGGCCCACTCAAGATTACATGGGGCAATATATTTTCTAAAGAGTCTATCCTGAGTTCCCTCATTTTACAGAAGAGGACTTTATGTGAGTTAAGAAATGTGTTCAAGGTCACATGACTAATCAGTAATTATACTACTTGCTATGACTTACTGTGCACTTACTGTGGGTTAGCCACTCACACTATTATTACAGAGTTGTTGGTTAAAACAGCCTTATGGTTTAGGTTTAATTATGCCCATTTGACAGAAGTAGAAACTGAGGCTTAGAGAGGTTAAGTAACTTGCCCAATGCTACCTTGCCTGTCCAGATCTTGCAGACTCAGGGCCTGTGCTGCAGAGATTCTTAGCAGAATATGTACACTGGATTTGCCTCTGACACCTATAAAAATTCCTCATGCCAGAGCCCCACTTCAGAACTGCCAAATCAGAACTTCTGTGTAAGTTCTGCTCCCCAAGTGATTCTGATGTGTTTCCTGCTTGAGGATCTCGGCATAAGAAACTCACCTTTAATGGAAAAGAAAAAAAGAAAAAAGAAAAGAAACTCACCTTCTCTCTGCCCCAGGTTCCCTTATCTGAAAAACGGCAGACCCAGAGTTCTTTTCAAGGATCTGAAAGAGCATGTGTCTGTGAAAGGGCCCAGCATTGTATCCATCAGGGATGCTCTGTAATTGCTGACTTCCTTGTTGCAGCGACCAAGGAATGCCTGAAGGGCTTCGGTTCTCTTGTGTGTGGACATGACCCCACTTTGCCAGAGACCCAGAACACTGTTTTCTGGGCTTTGGGGTTCAGTTTCCTGATTGTTTGTTATTATTCTTAATAGAATTCAGGAGAAGGCCATGAATGGGCCAGACATCTGTGATAAATCTGCCAGGGTTTTTACAGGAAAGATTTCCCAAGTTCACTGTATTCTATATTTCTTGCTTTTCTTTCCAGCTACAACCTAGCCAGGAAAATATCTTGCTTGAACTGAAAGAAAATAGCCCGTTAGCCTCTGGTGCAAGTTGAGTTAGGGTATATGAGCATCATATTATACAGTGAGTGAATGCAAGGATTTTTTTTTTGGAAACACAGACCTGGAAGGGAAAGGGAATATTTATTGCAAATTCTCCTGCTTCATTTCTCATACCAAGTGCTTCACATGTGTTATCTTGTCTCAGGTAGGGCCTTGCTGATGGGAATATGAGGATTTTATTGTCACTATTTTACAGATGAGGAAACTGAGGGTCACAGAGCTTGCAAGACATGGCCAAGGTCCTACAACTAGTGAGCAGGTTTGGGCCTATAGCCTTCTGTGTACCTCAGCTATCCGCTCAGGCCTTCTGCTGCCTCCATATTTTCTAATAACCTTGAATTAATTTTATGACAAAAGAGAACATTTTAAAAGGTTGTGTCCCCCCCACCAATAGAAATCTTTTTAAAAGTTAGTATTTCATTTTCTTTTTACATTTTGTCCAGAATTTCTATTCGTCTTGCATAAAGAAGCTGTTAAGCCCATGTGGTCTACTGGACTGCTAGAAACAGATATTAGGACTTGCAGAATCAAATATCAGAATATTTTATCATGGCAAAGCAACTAAAATTATGTGGTCAAAATGTATCTATGCAACTCATATGTGCATAGAATTAGATAAAGAGATTAATGAGGCAGAATGGAGACTATAGAAATAGATCTGTCTCTATATAAGAACTTAGTATATGTCCTTGCCATATACCAATTTCAAAATTAAATTCCAGATAGATTAAAAGGCTAAACTTTAAAAAAAGCCCCAAAGCCATGAAAGCATTAGTTAAAAATACAAATATGTGTAACTACTGAGGAAAGATCCTCTAAATCAAACACTCACACACACACACACACACACACACACACATGAAAATATAGGCAAATATTTATAACCAATGGGGTAGAGGAAATTTTCTAAAGCAAGGCATACTCATGCTCATGCACAAAGCTTTACAGAAAAAATTAATAAATTTGATTATGAAAGGTAGTGTTTTTGCTATGCTCGGTACCCCTGGAACCTGGCACCATGCCTGACTCAAGTAGGTGGGCAATACATGATTGATGATTAAATGGACAAATGGGTAAATCCTTTGCTTACTTGCCAGGGTCCCCCTCTCTTCCCATGGGGCCTCCCTGTGCCCATTTTGCCTCTACTTCAGGCTCCTTCCTGTTGTGTCTGGGTCAGCTCACCTGGGAACTTTTGTGCTTTGTGGCAAGTCTGGACTCCAGGGCTTCACCCTCTCATGCTTGGTTGGTTTTAGGAATAAGCAGGCTTGTCAGGTTCCCTGGGAGATTCATGGGATGAGTCATTTTTCTTCTTTGGATTTCTATTCTAAGATTGTTAGGTCATTATCAAATATATGCCCTTGTTTTACTTTTAATACATTAAATAATAATAATAATAACAACAACAGTAATAATAATAGATGTAATTTTTAGGGCTTCCTATATCCCAGATGCTCTGTTGAGCCTTTTATAGACAACCTCTTGAATACTCACAATACTCTACTGTAGTGGATTGAATAGTGTTCTCCCCCAAAAGAAATGTCCAGATTCTATCCCCAGAAACCATGAATGCCACCTTATTTGAAACAGGGTCTGCAGAGGTAATTAAGTCAAAGATCTTGGGATGAGTCATTCTGGATGTAGAGTGGGCTCCACAGCCAAGGAAAGGAGGGGGAGATTCAATGCAGAGACACAGAAAGAAGACCGTATGAAGATGCAGGCAGAGATTGGAGTGGTGAATCTGCAAACCAGCTACTGCCACGGTTGCCAACAGTTACCAGAAGCTCCAAGAGAAGCACAGAATGGATCCGACCTCAGGTCTGCAGAGAGAACCCGCCATGCAAACACTTGGATTTTGGCCTTTTGCCCTCCCAGATTGTGAGAAAATATGTTTCTGTGGTTTTAAGCCAACAGATTTTGGCAATTTTTTTCACCTACAATACAGGAATGATTTTTAACTTTATAGGTAAGAAAACTGAGGCCGGGAAAGAGTTTATGACTTTGTCCAAGGTCACAACATTAGCAAAGGCCCCAGACTGGCTTCTAACCCAATTCAGGGCTGGATTCTTGGGCACACAGCCTGTGAAGTTTAATGCTCTGAGGTGCTTTCTTGAAATTATTAATACTTTTTGAATAAGGGGCCCTGCATTTTCATTTTGCTCTGGGCTCTACAAATGATGAAGCTGTTCTTGACCAGGTCTCTCTGGTCCTCAAACCTCCGCTCTTTTCCATCTGCAGCATCACAACCACATGCATCCTTGGTCTTCTTGCATCCCCACGGCCTCACTTCCAGCTGGTGTTCCCACTGGGAAGCTGAGTAAGGCCCCCAAAGATGTCTATGTCCTAATCCTCAGGACCTGTGAAAATATTACATGATAGAGTAAAGGGACTTGGCAGATGTGATTGAATTAAGAATCCTGGGATGGGGAGATTATGCTGGATGACCTGGTGGCCCAGAGGTAATCATAACAGTCCTCATAAGAGGAACACAAGAGCCAGAGTCCAAGGAGAAAGCAATATGGCGACAGAACAGAGATGGGATTGAGGCACCTTGAAGGAGGAGGAAGGGACTGCTAACCCAGAAATCCACTGGCTTTTAGAAGGTGAATAAGGCAAGGAGATGGATTTTCCCTTCTGAGCCTCCAGAAGGAGACTAGACGTGCTGATCACCTCATTTTAGCTCAAACTGAATTTGGAGTTCCAGCCTCCAGAATAATAAAAGAATACTTTTGCATTTAAAAGCCATTAATTTTTGGTACTTTTAAAATTTTTAAAAAAAATTAAAAACATTTTTATCATGATTGATTTACATTGTGCTGTCAATTTCTGTTGCACAGCAAAGTGACCCAGTCATACATATCTGCACATTCTTTTTCTCACCTTATTCTCCATCGTGTTGCATTACAAATGATTAGATATATAATCTAATCATTTGTAATCCCTGTGCTATACAGCAGGAGCTCCATTACCTGTCCACTCCAGATGCAACAGTTTTCACCTACTAACCCCAATCCACCCCACTCCCTCCCCCTCCCCCTGGCAAACACGAGTCTGTCCTACATGTCCATGATCTTTTCTGTTTTGTAGATAGATCATTTGTGCCATGTTTTAGACTCCATATATAAATGGTATCATACAGTGTCTGTCTTTCTCTTTCTGACTTCACTCAATATGAGAGTCTTTAGTTCCATCCATGTTGCTGCAAATGGCATTATTTTGCTCTTTTTTACGGCTGAGGTGTATTCCATTGTATATATGTACCACATCTTCCTAATCCATTCATCTACCAATGGGCATTTAGGTTGTTTCCATGTCTTGGCTATTGTGAATAGTGCTATGATGAGCACAAAGATGCATGTATCTTTTTCAATGAAATTTTTATCTGAGTATATGCCTAGGAGTGGGATTGGTGGGTCATACAGTAGTTCTATATTTAGTTTTCTGAGGTATTTCCATACAGTTTTCCATAGTGGTTGTACCAATTTACATTCCTCCAACATTGTAGGAGTGTTCTCTTTTCTCCACCTCCTCTCCAGCATTTTTTCTCGTTTATAATGGTTTTTATTTTTGCCATTATCGCTGGTTGTTATTTATTAACTTGTAAATGATGGCCACTCTAACTGGCGTGAGGTGGTACCTTATTGTAGTTTTGATTTGCATTTCTCTAATAATTAGTGATGTTGAGCATTTTTTCATGTGCCTGCAGGCCATCTGTATGTCTTCTTTGGTGAAATGTCTCTTCAGGTCTTCTGCCCATTTTTCAATTGGGTCGTTTGTTTTTTTTGTTGTTGAGTTGTATGAGTTGTTTGTATATATTAAAGATTAAACCTTTGTCAGTTGAGTCATTTGCAAAATTTTTTTCCAATTCTGTGGGTTTTTTGTTTTTTTAATGGTTTGTTGTGCAGAAGCTTTTGAGTTTAATTAGGTCCCATTGGTTTATTTGCATCTTTATTGTCTTTATTCTAGTAGGTGGATCAAATAAGATGTTGCTGTGATTTATGTCAAAGTGGGTTCTACCTATAGTTTCCTCTAGGTGTTTTATAGTGAGTGGATTTACATTTAGATCATTAATCCATTTTGAGTTTATTTTTGTGTACAGTGTTCTAATTTCATTCTAATTTCATTCTCTTACATGCAGTTGTCCAGTTTTCCCAGCACCATTTATTGAAGAGACTATCTTTGGTTTGCTGTATGCTCTTACCTCCTTTGTCATAGATTAATTGACCACAGGTGTTTGGGTTTATTTCTGGGCTTTCTATCCTGTTCCATTGATTTATATTATCTGTTTTTGTGCCAGCACCATGCTGTCTTGATGACTGTAGCTTTGTAGTAGAGTCTAAAGTCAGGGAACCTGATTCCTCCAGTTCTATTTTTTTCAATATTGCTTTGGCTATTTGAGGTCTTTTCTATTTCCATACAAATTTTAAAATATTTTGTTCTAGTTCTGTAAAGAATGTCATTGGTAATTTGATAGGGATTATTTTGAATCTGTAGATTGTCATTTTGACTATATTGAGT
Organism: Phacochoerus africanus; assembly: GCF_016906955.1. Lineage (NCBI taxonomy): Eukaryota > Metazoa > Chordata > Mammalia > Artiodactyla > Suidae > Phacochoerus > Phacochoerus africanus. Next base: position 156,420,259 of record NC_062551.1, on the reverse strand, counting down.
CTTCCAATCCAAGAGCATGGTATATTTTCCCATCTATTTGTGTCTTCTTTGATTTCTTTCATCAGTGTGTTATAGTTTTCAGAGTACCGGTCTTTTGTCTCTGGTAGGTTATACCAGAGGTAGGTTTATTCCTAGGTATTTTATTCCTTTGATACAACAGTAAATGGGACTATTTCCCTAATTTCTCTTTCTGATCTTTCATTGTTAGTATGTAGAAATGCATTCAATTTCTGTGTATTAATTTTGTAACTTGTGACTTTACCAAATTCATTGATGAGCTCTAATGGTTTTCTGGTAGTGTCTTTAGGATTTTCCAGGTATATAATAATGTCACCTGCAAACAGTGATAGTTTTACTTCTTCTTTTCCAATTTGGATTCCTTCTATTTCTTTTCCTTCTCTGATTGCTGTGACTAGGACTTCCAAGCCTATGTTGAATAACATTGGTGAAAGAGGACATCCTTGTCTTGTTCCTGATCTTAGTGGAAATGCTTTCAGTTTTTCACCATTGAGAATGATCCTAGCTGTGGGTTTGTCATAAATGGCTTTTATTATATTGAGACAGTTTCCCTATATGCTCACTCTCTAGAGAGTTTTTTTTTTTTTATCAGGAATAGGTGTTGAATTTTATCAAAAGCTTTTTCTGCATCTATTGAGATGATCATATGGTCTTTATTTTTCAGTTTGTTGATGTGGTGTATCACATTGATAGGTTTGTGTATATTGAAGAATCTTTGCATCCTTGGAATAAATCCTACTTGATAATGGTGTATGACCTTTTTAAATGTGTATTTGTATGCGATTCGCTAATATTTTGTTCAAGAATTTTGCATCTATGTTCATCAGTGATATTGGCCTATAATTTTCTTTTTTTGTCATATCTTTGTCTGGTTTTGATATCAGGGTAATGTTGGCTTCATAGAATGAGCTTGGGAGTGTTCCTTCCTCTGAAATTTTCTGGAAAAGTTTCAGAAGAAGAGACATTAACTCTTCTCTCAATGTTTGGTAGAACTCAGCTGTGAAGCCATCAGGTCCTGGAATTTTGTTTTTTTGGGAGTTTTTAAATCACATTTTAATTTTCAGTACTTGTGATTGGTCTATTCATATTTTCTTTTTCTTCCTGGTTCAGTCTTGGTATTTTTTACCTTTGTAATGTAATTTCTTCTAGGTTGTCCGTTTTATTGCCGTACTATTGCTCATAGTAGTCTCTCATGAGCCTTTGTATTTCTGCAGTGTCAGTTGTAACTTATCCTTTTTCATTTCTAATTTTATTGATTTGAACCCTCCCCATTTTTTTCTTGATGAGTCTGGCTAAAGGTTTATCAATTTTGTTGATCTTTTCAAAGAACCACCTTTTGGTTTCATTGATCTTCTCAATTGTTTTCTTTGTCTCTATGTTATTAATTTCTGCTCTAATGTTTATGATTTCTTTCCTTCTACTAATTTTGGGCTTTGTCTGTTATTCCTTCTCTAGATGTTTAAGGTGTTAGGTTGTTTATTTGCATTTTTTCTTCTTTCCTGAGGTAAGATTGTATTCCTATAAAATTCCCTCTCAGAACTGCTTTTGCTGTATCCCATGGGTTTGGATTGTGTATCTTCATTGTCACTGGTCTCTATGTATCTTTTGTTATAGCAGCAAAGGAAAACTACTATACTGTGCTTCTAAGACTTCCTCTTACTCTCACCTTCAAATCTGTAGAAGAAAAATAAATCATTCTAGAGGTATTAGGGAAGGAAAATAGAACTCTGGTTCAGTAGAAAAACATTCAAAACATTTACATAACATTTATGTGTAATTGTAGAAATCACAGATTTTCAAAGGCCAGATTTCTTTTTTTGAGGTTCATTTAATATTCAGTGAAAAATATTACAATATTTACAGTTAAATCATGACAATTTTCAATGTAAAACAATAAATCCTAGTTTAGAAGTCCATAGAATCTTAAAAAGTGTGTCTTTGAAAAAGCTCTCCGTGTTTCTGTTTTAATCTTTCATTATTCTGAAAGGGAACATGATTTTAATGTTTGTGGCATTTAATGGTTTGATTTATTTCTGGTATATAAAAATTTAGCTAAACATTAAAAGATTGGCTTTAACATGACTTTAAGCTACTTTAGGGAAAAAAGAAAATCATCAAACAAACTAAAACTAAAAAAGAAAAAAAAAAAGAAAGAAAAGCCAACGTCCATTTCCTTTAGTCCAATTTTCAAGGTTACTCGTTACTGAGATTTTGCCCAAAGTGTCTTTCCCATCTGCTGCTAGCTTCATGCTCCATGCAAATTCGTGTAGCTGAAAAAGCATGAATTTGAGATTAAGTGGTGTTCCTGCCAGTGTGAGTTCAGGGGAGTTACTTCATTGATCTGGGTCATATTATGTCCATTTAACAAATGAGGAAATTACTCCTCAGGGTTGGGTCATAGAAGAAATGAACCAAGTGTAGCTTGATGTTTTGCACATAGCAGGTGTTGGAGATGATGCTGTGAAGTTTTCATTGCTGTTCCCTCTTCTTTTCAGGTAGCAACCAGGATGTCCTAGATCCATTGAGACATGGTCATTAGGGAAGAAACACTGGTTTTAAAAAGTCACTCTTAGGATTTTGGAGTAGGCATTTGAAGCTCCTAATCAGCAAACAGTCTATACAGTGGACAAAGCCTGGACCAGGTCAGGGCCTGCAGTTTAGGCATTAGACATCAGAGGATTTGGGGTGATGCTGTTGTCTCTCACAGAAAGAGCTCCAACCTTTCTGAGTTGGTAGAAAGATGGAAGGGTTGGGGAGGAGGGCAATAGAGTGAGTCTCTGGTATGAGTGTCACTTTGTCCCTCTTGGAGATGTGAGGCATAGGGTGAAGGAATATCCAGATGAGTTTTCTGAATCCCAAGGAGGGACTAGGGAGCCTCTGGACAGTATCTGACTCCTTGTCCTGGGACATCATGAGCCCCACAAGGTTCTTCTTCCATTTTTTCCTGGATGAATGGGGTGATGATGTAATGGGGTATATACTCAAATAAATATCCCAAAGGAACAATGAATTAAATGAGACAGGTTATTTATGTCACCTGAAGTTTTGACTAGAAGGTAGTCCATGGAGGAAAGGCAACTCTTCTTTCTTGTTACTCTGCTATGTCCTAGGGTGATGGTTCGTCTCTCAGCTGCAGTTAGCTCTCCTCTACCACAGCTGCACTTCAGTGATCTGGAAGGGGGGAAACAAGAAGGGAAAAATGGAAGCAGGCTGCCTTCCAGAATTCCTGCTGTGGTGTGATAGGATCAATGGAATTTCTGGAGCACCGGGACACAGGTTCCATCCCTGGCCAGCACAGTGGGTTAAGGATCAGACATTGCCACAGCTGCAGCATAGGTCGCAGCTGTGGCTTGGATCTGATCCTTGGCCCAGGAACTCCATATGCTGCAAGGTGGCCAAAAAAGAGAAAAAAATAATATGAAAAAAGAAGAAGCAAGCTGCTTTCCTTTCAGAGTATAACCAGAAGTTTTACATGTTGTTCCTTTTAGCATCCTATTGGCTGGAACTTTGTCACATAGTCATCCTCAGCTGCAAGAGAGGCTTTAAAATGGAATCCCTAGCTGCATGACCATGAGACTGGCTGAAACTTATAGGTGTGGGACTTTATCATTAATGGGAATCAAGATAGAATGGATATTGGGGACAGTTAGTAATCCTACTACAGAGAGACCACATAGAATAGCAATGTCTCCCCATTAGATCAGGTGGGTTCAAGCAGGGAAGCAGAACCATTGTAACTGTTATAAAATAAAAAAACTTATTTGAGAAATAAGACCTTACACAATTGTGGAAGAAGCTGGGGAAATAAAAATTTGAACTGGGAAGTTGAAAGAGAAAAGTCTACCCAATGCTTCTGATAGTGGGGCAGGCAGACAAGTGGGGTAGCATGAGCTCTTGGGCACCTCTGCACCCACCCCTCACCACATCTGAGTATGACAGCCTTCAGGGAGCAATGGCTGCTGCTTTCCTTCCACTTCTAAATCTTGCACACATTTCTCTTTTGATCAATTCCAACCTGAAATTGTGTAGGAAAAGTATCCTGGGAAATGTAGTTCTAGTTTAGCCAAGATGACACAGTTACAAATCACCACGTTCATGTTGCTAAGAGGGGTGGAGGTTGCCATGACATTGAGATGGGGCAGGTCTGGGGGCTGCAAGTCTGGGTGAAGGATTGAGGGCAGCAGGTTCTGCATGGGCCACACGGGCAGCACTATGTGTCCATGGATAATGGTGCTGAGGATGAGATAACTGTGCCTTCCCACTCTCTCCTGGGTGCCTGACACCAGGTGCCAGCCCCTCTCTTCCAATACTCCTTGCTGTATCAGGACTAAAGTGTCATCTTGGGGTTAGTCTGATAGGAAGAAAACTTTGACTTGAGAAAAACCTAATTAGTTTAATGAAAAAAACCTCAAGTTTATTATATTAGGATTTATGCCCTTGGGCAGAATATAGGCTTAGAGTAGAAAATAGGGTGCTTTGTGGAAAAATGAGTTGGATTTCTTATGCACTTGAATATGTACTGTGAGAAATTCACATATACTACATAGATAATCAACCAATCTTATCTGTCTTCTTCCTCTTTGCTGGATCCAGCCAAAGCAAAGGACACTGTTGTTCCTTTAATGGGACCTGCTCTGGGTTTTGGATGTGTGCTTCCTTCTTTCATGAATGCTTTTTTGCTTTTGTCACCTCGATTATATTTTGAGCAACCCCATGCATTTCTCCTCACTGACTCAGCTCACGTGAACACCTCCCCTGTAAAACTTTCCTGCCCTGCCTCCTCTGGGTGCCCTGAGGAATCCTATCAAATGCTTGCGTGTGTGCCCAATTCAGTATTATGTCTCCCAAAGGAAACTGTGAGCCCCCTTGGGCAGGGCTCAGCCCCAGGGAGCAGCCTCAGAGAATACTTGTTAACCATTGACTAGATGGACTTTTCTCCAGGTTGTGAAAAACAAATCTGGTGATTGTTCTATTCAAAAGAGAACACTGTTCCTTAAGTATGTAAATATAAATCACACACACACATTGCTGATATCATTTGATGGTGTTGATAAACATATAAACCTTCTAAAACTGAATGTAACAGGAATCTATCTTTGGGCTTCAAATGAGAACTATGAATCATGTCTCCATCTCCTTTCATTTCCTCCACTGTCTTCTTCCCATGTGCTTTTCTCTTGCCTGTACCTCAGAGAAACACATATTTCTTCAGGCTTTTGTTACTGTATAAGTTTTCCCTGGCTGCTGTAACAAAGGACCACAGACTGAGTGACTTAAAGCAACAGAAATTTATTGTCTCACAGTTCCAGAGGCTAAAAGTCTGAAATCAGAGCGTCTTTGGGGCAGTTCTCCCTCTGAAGGCCCCAGGGAAGAATCCTGACTTGCCCCTTCTCAGCTTCCAGTGGCTGCTGGCTATCCTTGGTGTTCCTTGCCTGGTAGACGCATCACTCCAGCCCCTGCCTTTTTTGTCATGTGGCCTCTATCTTAACAGGAAACCAGTCATAGGATTTAATCCAATATGACCACTCTAATCCAATATGACCTCATTTTAACTTGATTACACTTGCAAAGGCCCTATTTCCCAATAATGTCACATTCATAGGTACTGGAGATGAGATATACAACCTCTCTTTGCGGGGATATAACTCATCTTACAATTGTCCCTGTAGCTTACGTTCTTTGCACCCGGAGGCAGGTGCATTCCCAGCTCAGATACTCGCAATGACTCCTGTTGTCCACCAGTGCATCAGTTCTGGGTGGGGCCCTGCAAACACAGGGCAGAATACTATTTTCTTGGCCTCTGATGAGCATGGTGGCCAATACGGCAAGGGGATGAGGTCCTGGTTCTGGATCCCCTTCACAGCCTCGTGCATGAAGTTGCATAGGACTTGATAAAATGTATTAGGAAGTACAAAGGCCTGGGCATCACAGGGCATTGTATTGGTTGCCAATGTGTTGTGTGACTGGAACAAGCCACTTATCTGAGTATCAGGGTGTTGCTTTGTTGAGTTATGCTTGAATCAACTTATTGAGCATGTGCCATGTACCAGAAAAGGGACAGGGTCCTGGGATATAGAAATATTTCAGATCCTGCTCTCAGTGAACCAGTGAACCCAGTGGGGGATAAAGCACTCACCCATGAGGTCCTGTGAGGACCAAGGCTCTTGGTGGTTCACAATATGCCATGGACACATCAATGGCAAAGGTGGTCCATGGAGTTCAGGCCTGGAAGGCCTTGTGGCAACACAAGGCTTCTCCCCTAGGCCTCCAGCATTGCTAAACACAGCCACTTGAAATTCAAAAGAGGACAGTCACTTTTCATTTCCTTGTTTATTAATTTGAGGCCTGATCATGCACCAGGCACAGGGATAGGTCATGGAGATACATTGTTGAATGCAGCAGGTGTAGACCCTGGCCCAGGAAGCTTGCAGTCTACAGAGGTGCAAACATTCCACAGGGGGTGAGTTCTGATGTTCCCAGGAACTCCTGTTTTAGCCTTAAAGGAAAAGTAATTTTTTAAAGGTTCTCAACCCTGAATCTTGTCTTAGTTCATTTGGCCTTATAGAACGGAGTGTTATATGCTGGGTGTTCTATGAAAAAAGACACATTTATATCTCATCGTTCCGGAGGCTGCAAAGTCCAAGATCAAGGTGCCGCCCTCATTAAGTGTCTGGTGCGTGCACCAGCTTCGTGATTCGTGGATGCCATCTTCTCGATGTGTCTTCGCGTGGTGAAGGTGAAGGGGAGCTCTCTGGGGTCTCTGTTATGAGGGCACTAATCTCATTCATGAGGGCTCCATCCCCATGACCTAGTTACCTCCCAAAGGCCCCACCTCCAAATACTATCATCTCAGTGATTAGGTTTCAACATATGGCTTTGGGGGGGACATAAACATTCAGTCTATAGCCCATCTCAGTAGATTCTGAATATACAAACTCAGTCTTCTGACTTTTATTCAAGAATCTTTTCCTCCTTATTAAACTGGTCCATGTAGGAAACAAAGATGAGATCTGCTTCTGCTCCAAGCAGGACTCTTGTGCTACTTGAACAAAGTCATAGCTGAGAGAGTGAATAGTAAGGGTTAAAATATTAGCAAGGAGAAGGAATTGTTGGGGCTATTTGGATAACAGTGAGATGCCTCTGTGTGTGTGTGTGTGTGTGTGTGTGTGTGTGAGAGAGAGAGAGAGAGAGAGAGAGAGAGAGAGAGAGAGAGAGAGAGAGAGAGAGAGAGAGAATGAGAGAATAGCACACATAAGCTGTTTTGTGGTGCCCTAACCCTAGACCTTGCCTTCCCTAGAAGTTTCTAGGTTTGAGTCTTGGCTGGAGTTAGCACTGCAGGAACCTCCCTTGAGGCTTCTCTTCCATAACATTCACAGGATAGCTGCCTCATTACAAGTGGTAGGGACCCGACTGTTATCTAGGACAGCACTTTCCATTGTTGAACAATACTGCTCCCTCTCCTCCCCTTTCCACATTCATCCTCTGAGCAACCAAGGATGAACAGCCCCTGTGCCCGGCTAGAAAAGCAGAAGAAGGTGGGTTCCGTGTCCTTGAGGAGCTCACAGATGTTTGAGGGTCTCAGATAAGTAAACAGAAGATGACACGGAAATGCAGTAGGTGCTCTTTGGGGCATGGTGGTACCCTGTGCTCATCTCTGAGAGAGCAGCTGACTCAGGCAAGGCATCTGGGAGGCCATTCTGGAGGAAGTGATCCTGGCTGAGTCTTAAAGGATGCATAGGTATTGGCAGAACAAAGTGGAAGGAAATTCCAGACAGACGATGCAGTGGGTTCGAAGGCACAAAGTCAGAAAATAGTAAGATGTATCCCACCCACCTGTAGCCCTCAAGTTGAGGGGGCTCAGCAGGGAGGCCTCCCTCCCCTTCCCTTCCTCCTTACCCTCTCTCCTCTCTGTCTGCAGCATTGTGGGTAAAGTGTTCATTAGCTGTTGAGATCTCAGGATAGCAAGGCAAACTCATGAACACCGTGGGTGGTGGGGTCACCGTATTAAAAGGCTGTGCCCAGCAGTGGGCTATCTGCTTTGCTTTCCTGGATCCAGGAGAAGGAGGGAAGCCAGGGCCCAGCATTTAGGGAGGAGACCCAGCCACTTCCTCTTTCCATCAGGCATGAGCTCAAGTACTTTCAACTCCGGCCTCTTGTCTCACACAGTTGGCTCGTTGGTGGTATAATTCCATGACCTGGACTTGGGCTTAAGAGCTTCACACAAAGCTCCAGCAAACTCCACTTGAGGTTTGGGGTCCAAGGCCAGCTATTAAGATCATCTTTGATTTTTCACATGTAAGAGGGCCTAGGCAATCCTGGATCCCTTGGTCTAATGAAAAAAAATGTGGGTCCCACGATTGTTCTTAATGCCATCTTTTGGGTGTGCCCTGGTGTTCTGTCTTGTCCGGAATGCCTTTCCTTACTTCTTTTTTTCCCAGCTGGATCAAACAGATCCTACCCCCAATTCAAGCCAATCTCTCATCGCCTTCTTTTCTTCATCCACTTACCTCATTCTAGCTTGCGTTTTACTGGTGCTGACCTCATCTTAGAGTCTGGAAGACCGCTCACGTTGTACCTCTTTTGTGTTCTCTACCGCACTGAGCACATCCAGGACAAATGCTTAATAAATATTTATGGGACCAAATTTTTCCTGGCAGAGGAAGGGGAAACTCACATCAGTGTAACTTATGGTGGGCCTCGTGCTAACGTGATTTCTTCATTCATCCCTCCAACCACTGTTCCCTGAGGACTAGGAGGGCAAGAATCTGTCAGCCGGTCATAGGCTACCTGCCCTCCTGGAGCTGAGTCTCCTTTCATTCGGATCACAGGGAGGAGGGTTTGGTTTTTCACTAACTCAGTGTTTACCAAACAGCCACCAATGGGGAAGGCTACTGGGTTCACAAGCAAGGAGGCCCAATCTGAACCCAGGTCTCCAAGGAGGGTGAGGCGGTGTCCTGGGAGCAGCTTCTCCATGAAGCTTTAATGTCCTTGGCTCTTGCAGCTGTGTTGTGGGTGGTCAGAGCCAACGTGCATCACTTGCCTGCCACTTGGGCCTGCAGTCACCTTTCTCCCCCTGTGGCAGCATTCCTAGGGCCTGGTGAGAGACAGGCTGTGGACCAAAGCCAGGCCAGTTACCAGAGCACTTTCCGTCCTCTCCAAACCTGTGATGCTTTCCACACATGGCTGTAATGGGAGGCTCCCTCCGTTTTAATAAGCCTTTTAAAGAAACACCAGAGCAACACCCAGATGATTTGTGATGAGGATGAGATCCACTTTTCCCATCCTCCTGACCTCTGGGGGATGAGCAAAGCGGAGGAACAGAGTGTTTCGTACCATTTCCACCACCTTCTCCCGGCTGGGCGTTCCCTCCAGTGCAGCAGGACTGGTGGCCTCCCGCCGACCCCCCCGCCCCATCTGCCACAAAAGAAGTCTGGTCGATGGCTTCATTCCTACTGATGTGTTTCAACAAACACACGGAGCACCTTCTTCGTGCCAGACTGGGGCTGGTTGCTAAGGGGACAGAGAAGAGGAGGTGCTGCCCTTGTCCTCAAAGATGTCCCCATCTGCCTGTTCCCACGGAAAGGCAGAGCTTGAGGAGTGGGTAGTTAACAATGGGTGAGAAAGGGAAGGTATTTCTGGAAGAGGCCACAGCCTGGGCAGAGGCCTGGAGGTTTGGGAGGGTACAGGGTGAGGCAGGTTCAGGGGACATTGCCTGGGGCAGGAGAGGGAGGCTGAAGCCACTTAGGGAGGGCTCGAGTAGGGTAAGGAGATGGCTTATCCTTCAGAAGATGGGGAGGTGCTGAAATAGTGCAGATTCATGATCCCTGCTTCACTCCAAGCTCGAATAGGGAAATACCCGGGAAATACGTTGAATCTTCAAAAACATGACTGTAGCCAGGCATCCATCCTTCCTTCCTCCCTCTCTCCTTCCTTCCTTGGTTCCTTGGTTCATTCATTTGTTCCTTCCTTCCCTCCTTCCGTCCCCACCTCCTTCCTTCCATTTATTTATTCTACAATAAAGATTTAGTCTACTTATTCTCAAAGCCAAGAGAAATGCCTCATTGAGCCCATGGTCAGGTACCTAGGATGCAGAGAAAAATTAGTTATTAAGAAATAGCTACTCCTGCCTCAATCCCACCTTTACCTTTTCAAAATTAATGCCATCTCGGAGTTCCTGTTGTGGCACAGTGGTTAACAAATCCGACTAAGAACCATGAGGTTTCAGGTTCAATCCCTGGCCTTGCTCAGTGGGTTAAGGATCCGGCGTTGCTGTGAGCTGTGGTGTAGGTTGCAGACTCGGCTCGGATCCCGCGTTGCTGTGGCTCTGGTGCAGGCTGGTGGCTACAGCTCTGATTAGACCCCTAGCCTGGGAACCTCCATATGCCACAGGAGCGGCTCAAGAAAAGGCAAAAAAACCAAAACCAAAACAAAACCAAAACCAAACAAAAAAAATTATTATCTCATTTCCAAATGGGCACTGTGTTCAGCATTTTTATAAACATCGTCTCTAGTTCTCATAGATTAAATAATAACAACAATAACCAATATACCAATGTCATTTGCTCACTGATTATTGTGTACTAAGCACCATGAGAAGAATTTTTAAGTTGTCGAAGCCAGTACTGTGATCACGCCCATTTTACAGATGAGGAGACTGAGGTTGAATATGCCTAAGAAACTCACTGAGGCCAGGGTGTAGAAGAGACCATATTCAAGCCTGGGCTTGTCCAACTCCATACCACATCTGTCCATACTCCCATCCTGTCTCCCAGCACCCAGTTCACTCCTCGTCCAAGGGGTATGACCTTGCCCTGCTCTATGTACTTGGGTGGTGTGTGAAGCTTGAGTGAGGAATTGTTTTGGAAACTGCAAAATAAGTACAAATCTACACTTGTCAGCTATAACTCTCATCAAGAAAAACAATGTCCAGACAGAAAAAGATTATTAATAAATGAATCCTGCTTTACTTTTATAAAAATAAAATACCTAGGGTTTTTTGTTTGTTTGTTTCATTTATTTACATGCCTAAGCCACAGAGTTCTTTATATTTTTAGAACATTAAAAAACAGATGCTGTCTGGGATGTTTTCTGGTAGCCTAGTGGTTAAGGATTTGGCATTATCACTGCTGTGGCTCAGCTTCGATCTCAGGGCTGGAAACTTCCGCATGCTGGTGTGTGGCCAAAAAAAAAAAAAGGAAAAGAAAACCCCAAATCCAAAACAAAATAAACCAACAACAACCCATTTGGAAATGAGATAATAATTGAACTGCTGATTTTTTCACTCTTGCTGTGTTTGTTAATTAAGATTTCTTATGTGTTTGGTTACTTTCTGGAGAAGACAAGGACTCATATATCCAGTTGATCTTGGGGACATGGTTTTTATTTAAAAAGGAAAATGGCTCAGACTTCCATCTCCATCTCCGGGGTTTTCAGGACTACGTGAAACGCACCAGAGACCTATGTCAGCCTTTTGCAAAGGGCAGTGATGGTGTCTGGGTAGCAGTGCCTGGAGCCAGACTGGACCTGCTAGCAAGGGGGAGGCGGAGGGGAGGCATGCTCTGGTCCTCCTTAGAGCAGGCTCCTGCCATAGGGGGTAGAAAAATGGCCCTTTCTGGTAAACACAGATGGCTTGGGTATATCCCTGAGTTTTTAACGTTAAAAGGTAAAATTGAGCCAGACCTTCAATCAGGGACATGTGGGAAGTGTCCCGCACAGACAGGGGCAGCTGCCCGGCGGATCCACGGTCACCTTTCTCAGGTGCACCCCCCCACCTGCTCCCACCCTCCAAATTCCCTGCCCTGAGCAAGGCCAGCCCCTCCATTTCTCCCCTTCTCCCCTCAGCGCGGCGTCTGTCGTTCAGGTATTAATTAGACCTCTGTTCTTGGTGGTTTCTTTCTGGGAAAAGCCGTGTAATGCGTCCATCACACAGGGAGGACCCAGGGTGCAGGCGGATGCTGGGCCTGGGCGGTGCTCAGGGCAGCGCGGAGCTGCTGATCTTCACTCCCAGGTCAGAGGAGAGGCGCCTCCTCCTCCTGCCTGACCCTCTGAGTCTGCCTCTTCCTCCCCGCTCTGTATTTCCATGAATCCCTATGCCATGACATTTTTTCTTTCATTTCACCCTCCATTAACCAGGCCAGGACGATTACTGTACTAGTTACCTATCACTGTGGAACAAATTACCCCAAGATTCAGTGTTTGTTAAGTGAACAAGCAGGTTATCTCTCCCAGTATCTGAGGCTGGGAGGGGCTTAGATCGGTGGTTCTGGCTCAGGGTCTTTCCTAAGGCTCTAGTTAAGCCATCAATGTGGGAGGGGCTGTCCGCTTCCAAGCCCAAACTTCTCATGTGTTTGTCCATATGCCTCATGTGGACAAGACAAAAAAGAGAAAAAGGAAAAATTTTTTTTTTCTTTTTCTTTTTAGGGCTGCATGTGTGGCATATGGAAGTTCTCAGGCTAGGGGTCAAATTGGAGCTGCAGTTGCTGGCCTACACCACAGCCAGAGCAGTGCCAGATCTGAGCCATGTTTGTGACCTACACCACAGCCCACAGCAACACCGGATCCTTAACCCACTGAGAGAGGCCAGGGATCGAACCTGCATCCTCACGGATGCTGTATTGGGTTCTTAACCCACTGAGCCACAATGCGACTCCTGTGGGCAGCTTTTGACGTAAATGCTGGCTGCCTCTGGGGTGAGTGATGAGAGACAGAGAGAGAGGGTGAGAGACAGAGAGGGAGGGTGGGAGAGAGCATAGAAAGGGGGAAGCCACAGAGGCTTTTTATAACCTAATCTTGGAAATGAGAGGAAATGACACCCCATCACTTGCCGTATTCTATTGGTCACACAGACCAACACTGGTACAATGTGGGAGGGGATCACACAAAGATGTCAGTACCAGGAGGTGGGGATATTGGTGGTGACCTTGGAGACTGGTTACCATGGTCACCAAGAGAGAAAATGGCAGTAATGGCCTTACTAAAGTAGGCTCAGTCTTTTCTATTAAAACACAGATTGCTCCTTCAAGAAGTCCTTCCTTTTCATCAGCTTCAACCTCTTCAGCTTCTGGTCTCTTCCTCAGGCCACAGTGTGATCTGACTCCTTGGCTCGAAGATGCTTCACGTGACCTTTCAGTGTTTCCCACATCTCCCCTCCCCATCCACCCCATGCCACCCTTACCCCTGAAGCTAGCTGTGTCTTTTCATCTATTCACTGCCAAACTTCTTCCTATTTGGTTTAATAAGTTTTAAAATCGGAAAGGGCTAGATTCTAATTCCAAATGCAGCACTTTCCAGATGATCATTTTTAGCTCGGCTTCTCATCCCCATATTGGAAAAGAAGTCGGGTTTGGAGAGAGATAAATGCTGGCATGGGACCTACACATTGGAATACTGCAATATTAATACGAGTAAATATGTGTATGACGTGATCGTCTCTGAGCCTCAGTTTCCTCTCCTGTAAAATAGGAATTGCATATAGGAGCTAGGACACGCGTGTATCACTTTCAACATAAATTAAGCCTCCATTTCCTCCCTATAAAGTGGGGATCATTATCCCTGTTCTGTTTTCCTTTGATCCTCACAAACTATGAGATGAAGTGAGTGATGGCTCTTTGCAGAGCAGTTTCCTCGGTGATCATAGTTCCCATTAGTGGACTGTCACCGCAGTAGGTAGGAAAGAATACAGGCTCCGAGTTCAGGATGTCTTGGGTTCAAATCCTGGCTCTGCCACTTGCTTGGGCCCTTGGTTTCCCACTCTGCGGAGTGGGAATCCCCATCTGTGGGCCTACCCAGAGGACGACTGGGATCCTGTCTGTGGAGGCTGCACGTGGCGGCCCCTTTCCCTTCCTGCCTCCTCCCGGGTGTTCTTCCCAGTATTTCGCAGAGTGTATGAGATGGATGTATGACGAATTTACCCTAAAGGTGAGCACCGCAGTTTCTCGTTCTACAATTTTCCATTAGTGACTCACTACACCTTCAGCAAATGACAGAAAATGGGAAGAAAATAGTGTTTGACCACTCAGATGCCTCTTGTCTTGGAGAACTGTCCTGATTCTCTGATTGTCGTGAAGAAGAACAACATAAATGCCTTATTTCTGGCTTTATTCTCATTCCAGAGAGGAACAGGGGGTTCTTTCTCCAGTTGTCCCTGTCCTTAACTGGGGAGGAGCCCAGGGACGTATTCTTACAGCTCAGTCAAGAGCTTTTCTCCAAATTCAGATGTAAGCCTTGAGCAAAAGGAATCACTCTTTCACTCGCTTAAGACTATCATCTGATTTCTTAATAAAACTTCACTTCAAAGAAGGACTCATTTAGCCATCAAATATTTCTTCAGCACCTCCTACCTACCAGATCCTGCTTTGGCAGCTTGGAGGGATTGCCCAGAACAGAGAGAGGTGATGAGGGCAGTGTGGTGTGATTGAAAGAGCCTGGTTCTGGTGCGAAGAGACCTAGGTTCACTTCCCAATATTTAAATTCATTTCCTGTGCAACTTTGAGCAAATCACCAAACATCTTTGAGTCAGAGGTATACAATAAATTCCCGTTTTTGTTGGTTGAGGCACATGGTAGGCTGGCAAGAAGCCCTAGGCTGCGACAGACCTGGGACAGAATTCCGGCTGTGGCACTTAGTAAAATGTGACCTTGAGTAGGTCATTTTACTTCTTTGAGTCTCAGTTTCCTCATCTGAAAAATGGGCATAATATGACATCTCTTGAAAGACTGTTGGGATGGTTCAGAGCTAAGAGTAGCAAAAGAAGGTACTTACTATAATAAAGTCCAAGGGATGGCGAGGATTTTTCCAGATCAAACTGGAATCCGTTCTGGCTTTCCTAGACCTTTTTGAGGTTAACTTCCCTTATTGAATGATTAAGACTGCCTGAAGCAGGCTGTAGGAGGACTACAGTCTTTGGATTTTTCCATTTTCAATAAAACTAAAATTGTTGGTTGCTAAAACTCCAAGTGAAAACAAAGTAATTTATTAAGGTAACTTCTGCAGCTGGCTTTTCCTTGCCATGGGTCCACCCTCCTCTTGGTGATGGTGCAGCTGGCTTTCTCTGCATATATACTTCTGCCTTCTATGACTCAAGAAGTCCCCACCTCTCCTCTCCCAGCTCTGACCTCTCCCAACTTTTTCTACCAGGTCATGTCAGAGAAAGCATGTCTCTCGTGGGCTTTTCCCTGGATGGGCCCAGAGTTTCCATTCTTTGGTCCATTTTACATAGGCGAACACATCTACTAAATCCTGGCATTCTGACCTGTGGGTAGACTGGAATCCAATGGTCTTTCTGGGTAGAGCCCTGTGAGTCAAGAGTGGAAAATGAGTCGCTGGTGTCCTGAATCTAAATGTCCCCTGGCCCTCCACCCTTAGAGGGTGGAGGCCTCCCTAAGGCTTTGCGAAGATTTTCCTTAGAGTACCATAGAGCAGGGGTATTCCATTGGAATCCGTACTTGCCATGGAGTCAGGCTGGTGGCAGCGGCTCGGTGAAACTTCAAGGGCTCTGTTTCCTGGAGTTGATATGCATGGACTTTCTGAGAGGGAGTGAAAGGAGGAAGCAGTTGAAATTCATTTAAGGGCTTGACGAAGACCGGACAGTGTCAAAAAGGGTAGAAGGGATAATTGGTGACTGTGTCCCTGTTGTCTGAAAAGTTGAGTGGATATTTGTAAAATGTGAAAGAGAGATGTGATTCGCTGATGCAACAGGCAGGGGTCTTTCTTGTTAATTTTCAGTTACTATGAGCTTTCGCGGCACTGATTTTACAGGGTCTCACGGTCAGCACTTTGGGTCTGACACCTACCTGGGAGAGGGTTCCAAGCTCTCCTCTCTGAAAGCCTCAGCTTCCTTGTTCGTAAAGGGAGGATGATGATAGTTCCTGCCTTAGATCCTGGGTACAGAAGTCAGGTTGTATGGCAGGATGTAAAATTCTTCAAAACTCAGATCCCCAGGCGATTGTTAGACATGTAGAAGCAAATACAGCTAGCTGTGCAAAGCTGAAGAGAAAGGAATGACTGAGCAGCAGTATCTGTGTTGGCTCAGGGTCATGAATGGAAAACTTGGCTGCAAGGGGACTCTTTGTTCAAAAAAGAACATTCTTCTTTATTAGCTGATTCTTAAAGTGGTCCCTCCCATGCGTGTCCACCGTGGTTCTGGTCTGTGGATTCACCAGCCTGTGGATGTTGCTAGGACAGCAGATTCCAGCCTGTTAATGACAGCCAGTTTGTCACAAACTGAGAGAGGCTCTTCCTTCCCACCAAGAGAGTTTGATCCCAGACTCTGGTCCAGTTTGGGCTAACTTAAGCTCTGAAACTAGCCCCCGAGTATCTTAGAAATACTTGAGGAAGAAGATAAAAAAGCCTGTTTTCTTTGAGCTTTTGATAGCCTCCAATACAGTTCTTCTGTTTCTTTTGAAAACAGAGGTTTGTTTTGAGTTCATAGAGTCAGAGAATTTAGGACCTGGGTGGTAGTAAGAGGACTTTGAGTCCATCAAATGCAATCCTTTCATGGTACAGTGAAGAAAATTTGAGTCCAGGGTGGGGAACAGGCTTACCTGAGGTTATGCAGCCCCATGTCCTGTTGGGAGACAAAGCTGGCACTGGTCTTCTTTCATGCTTTTTAGTGAAGATCCTGTAGCATATCAAGAAGTGGATCCAGAGTTCTCATTGTGGCTCAGTAGAAACTAATCCAGCTAGTATCCATGAGGATCTGGGTTCAATCCCTGGTGCCTCGGTGGGTTAAGGATCTGGCATTGCCATGAGCTGCAGTGTAGGTTCTGTGCTGCTTTTTTGTGGTGTAGGCTGGCAGCTGCAATTCCCAGTTCCAATTCCACCCCTACCCTGGGAACTTCCATATGCCATGGATACAGCCTTAAAAAGACAAAAAAAAAAAAAAAAGAAGTTCATCCAAGCCCTTTTCTCACCTTTTACATATAGAGTTTCTTAGGAAGAATGAGCACTGGGCTGTCTGCAGCCTTGAGCTTCTGGATACCCCTATCTTCTGAGTCTGGTGGTCACTCTGGAATGTCTGTCACTCTCCTCATCTCATATTCAGCTCTGGAACTTAGGCTAAGGTGAGGCCAGGAGAGATGCAAGGTGGCCAGGTCACACAAATGTAAGGAGACACTCCTTCCTTAATTGGCATTTGAGTGGCACTGAGAGTGTCTCCCTAACTTTTAATTTTAAAATTGTTTTAAAATTGAAGTGTAGTTGATTTACAATGTTGTGTTAGGTTCAGGTGTATAGCAGAGTTATTCTGTTTATATACACATATACATATATCCTTTTTTTCAGATTCTTTTCCCTTATAGGTTATTGTAAGATATTAAGTGTAGTTCCTTGTGCTATACAGTAGGTTTTTGTCGGTTATCTATTTTATATATACTAGTGTGTATATGTTAATCCCAATCTTCTGATGTATCCTCCCCTCGTCCCCTTTGGCAATGGTGAGTTTGTTCTCTATGTCTGTGAGTCTATTTTAGTTTTGTAAATAAGTTCATTTTTATCATTTTTTTAGACTCTGCACATAAGTGGTATCATATATTTGTCTTCCTCTGACTTACTTCACTTAGTATGATAATCTCTAGGTCCATCCATGTTGCTGTAAATGGCATTATTTCATTCTTTTTCATGACTAATTAATATTCCATTCTATGTATATACATGTATGTATGTCTTCTTTATCTGTTCACCTGTTGATAGATATTTAGGTTGCTTCCAAGTCTTGGCTATTGTAAATAGTGCTGCTATGAACACTGGGTTGCATGCCTCTTTTCAAATTAGAGTTTTCTCCTGAAATATACCCAGTGGGATTGCAGGATCACATGGTAGCTCTATTTTTAGTTTTTTAAGGAACCTCCATACTGTTCTCTAGAATGGCTCTACCCTTTTACATTCCCATGGACAGTGGAGGAGAGCTCCCTTTTTGCCCCTAAGGTTCTTTTCTAGCCTCACCTTAGTCTGGCCTTGACCTCCTGGCTGTTCCTTAAATGTGTCCTACTCTCTCCCACCCTGGGGCCGTTGCTCTTCCATCTGCCCCCAAGAACTGCGTGGCTCCCCTTACTCTCCCCTGTCTGGGCTCTAGGGTCATGTAAGGCAGCTGCACCTCTCTGTCTCTGCCCCCTGCCCTGGCTTTTTTCGCTCCACACTCACACACCCGCCCTGTCTGTTCATTGTCTCTCCCTCCACTCAGTGTGATCTAACAGCATCCAGCACACACACACCTGAGAAGGCTCCCTGCATATCTGTGACTGAATGGCTGAACGGACACACAACAGATATGTTGCTTTCCCCCTCTTTCAAGATGTTATTTTCCCTTCCGGGGGATCATTCTGGCCCCATCCTTAGTTTCACTATCTCCATAAGAATCTCCTCAAAATATCTGGCCTTAAAGTGCTTTGATCAACCTCGTTCATAACACACACTCTGACCTCTTTTAAAACATGTGATTCCAATTTTTTTTATATATATGAAAAACATCCTATAATCCCACAACCCACTACCTAAAGGCTAGATGTTTATTGAAGTTGTTCTTTGTATTTTGCAGCTGTCTGTTAAAATCCCAGGGAAATGGTTGGACCTGATTTGTCTTCCAGAGGAAGTGCACCTCTGTGTATGCCCAGGGAGCCTCTGGTAGAACACAGAGATCCCTGCCCCTCCCCCTCCCGCTCCCCAGTCTGAAGCCAGCCATGCCCTCCCACTGCCTGTAGAGTGAGATTTGATCTCCTCATTGGGGCATTTCCAGTCCTTTCTGCCTCTTATGCCCTAAGAAGCCTTTGCTCAGCCAAACTTGGCCCCTCATTATCCTCTGATACCTGTGCGCACGGCCCTCTCCCTTAGAAACCTCGTCCAGGCCCTGCGGCTTGAGCTCCCCAACCCAAGCCAGCCCTACTCTTTGTTTCGAGGCCTCAGCTTCAGCTTGGATTTCAAATTGCCTGTTGGCATCTCTTTCTGTGAGCTCTGCCAGCAACTCAATTTCAACTTGGTTAAAGCCTGCCTTGATGTTTTCTCCCACCCACAGCCCCACTTCCTATCAGAAGTCTCACCATGTTCCCAGACGCTCAGGGGTAAAACTCAGGGTCTGGTGGACTTTTCCTTTGTCACTCACACGCAGCCAGTCATCACAATCAATTCATCCTGATAATCCCTATTGATAGGATTGACTAATCACAGACCCACCATGTGTAAAAGGTATATTTTCTATAGTCTCTGAAATAAGGTTATGGGTTGCTTAGGGTACAGATGAAACTGGTGCACAAAGGGACCCAGGAATTCAGTGGCCCAAAGAAAGCAGATGTTTATCCCTCTCTTATGTAGGGACCCTGACTGGTCAGTCTGTTTCCTGCATGGCATGGCTTTGTGACCACTCTGGTCATTTCCATTTCCCAACCTACAGAAAGGATGAGCGAGGTCCTGTGACAAATAGCTAAGCCAGTCTTTATTTATTTTTTCCTTTTTTTTTAGGGCAGCAGGTGTAGCACATGGAAGTTCCCACCTAGGGCTTGAATTGGAGCTGTAGTTGCTGGCCTATGCCACAGCTCATGGTAATGCTGGATCCTCAACGCACTGAGTGAGGCCAGGGATTGAACCCACATCCTCATGGATGTTAGTTGGCTTGATTCCTCTGAGCCACAATGGGAACTCCAAACAGCTAAGCCTGTCTTTATGAGCCACTTGAAAGCTGTGCACCTCACTTTTGCTCACATCCCTTCCTTCTGAGCTGAGTCAGGTGACCACTGCAAAGGCAGATGGAAAATGTAGTTTCTAACTCGTGGCCATGCACACCCAGCTAAAAATGGGTTGGATGTTCTATTAGAAGAGGAAGAAAAGGAGAAACTGGTGGGTATTGTTACCCTCATTTGAAGATGGGGCGCTGAGGCCTAGAGAGCTGAGCTGAGGTGTCAGAATGCATTGGGATTGGCTTCCAGGTCTGCCTGACTTGACTGTCTCTTACCCCACAAGGCCTCTCAAGGGACAGCTTAAGTGTGACTGGTAAGAAGAGATATAACTAATAGAAAGATCATGTGTGCTTGAGCCTTCTGGGCAGATCTCACAAAAGAAGAAGGGCTCAAAGGAAGGAAGCTGGGGTCTGGCTGGGTGGAGGAGAGGAGGGAGGGAAAAGTGATAATTTCCTTTTAGCAGGTGGGTCTCTAAGCCGTATTTTGGTTTGGTCACTTCAAATCAATAAACATTGCTCTAGGGCTTCTTCTATGAAAGCTTGAGTTTGGAGGAAGATTTGGTGACAAAATAGGGGCGGAATCCTGCTTGAAACCCTTCAGTGTCTAAGTCCCCTTCGGCCACCACCCAACCACCTTGTTGGGTCCACAGGCCCTTGTGACCTGGCCCTGTCTGGCCAGAGCCTCTCTCTTCTGCTCTTCCAAGTGCAGGGACTTGCCCTGGCTGGCCACGCACACTGGCCTGCGCCCATGCCTGGAATACTCTGGCCCAACCTCCTCCTGGATTACAGCTGTTATTTACTTCCTGGTTGTGGGGACATTTCTTCTCCAGGAAATGTCCCCTGACCCTGTTCTTCCTCTGCCTGGATTTGGGAAGACACAAAGGAATGTTCTGCGATTGCATTCTGTTAGAGCAAGACTTAGAAATAGACACATAGACACTTGTTCGTGGGGCTCTTCTGCTACAGTATGCACTCCATGGAGAAGGCCTGCACCTTTCCCAGCCTCTGGCCTTCAGCACCGAGTCCAGGACAAGGACGAAAAAAGACTAGTCTCCTCTTAAGACTGTGGACTTCTTGAGGGTTGGCCTGTGGTCTTTTTAAAATTCATTGTTTCTTTAATTCAGTAATTACAAAAAATAACTCATAATCTGCAAATCAGAGTCAGTGCTTGGGCTAGTTTTATTAGTTCGGTTGGCCTGCCATAACAAATTACAGCAGACTGGGTGGCCTAAACAACAGACATTTATTTTCTCACTGTTCTGCCATCTAGAAGTCCAAGATCAAAGTGGGGCATGGTTGTTTCTTCTGAGGCCTCTCTCAGGGGCTTGTGGACCACTGCCTCCTCTCTGCCTTCACATGGTCTTCCCTCTGTGTGTGTCTATGTTCGAGTCTCCTCTTCTTATAGTGACACCTATGGTATTGCATTAGGGCTCACCCATGTGACCTTATTTTACCGTAATTACCTCTTCAAAGAACCCATCTCCAATTCAGTCATGTTCTGAGCTCCCAGAGGTTAGGACCTCAACATATGGACTTGGGGGAACATGATTCAGCCCATAACACTAGCATGCATTGTTGTGTAACAGAGAAGAAAGAAGAGATTCTGACCAGAAGGGACACGGAGACATTCATGGGGGATGTTAGTGGATGTCCTCGAGGGCATAGGCTACTTGAGGAAGGGAGTTTGGCTCATTTCTCTCTGTGCTCCACCTGCCCAGCACAGGGTACCATTTGCAGAAGATGCTCATATGCCAGCCTGGAATACACAGATAAGCACAGGAATGAACTAGCATTTGATCTAATAACAAGAGCATAGCTGCCAGCAGGTGACTGCTCTTTGTTGTCATTTCAGGTCCTTGTCTACTCTGCTAGGTCGGAGGCCAAGGCTCCACAGTTCTCATTTGCCTGCAACAATGGTGATCGGGTTCGAAACTTTCCAACCTAGTTAAACGTGTGGGTGGTTGGGACCCACCCAAGGAAAAGAAGAGTGTGCTCAATCAAATCTTTTGTTTAGAAAATGTTTTTCAGCTGAGTGTCCTTAGGCCCCTTGTCCTGCTAGGCTCGAGGATCCTGTTGCTAAAAGCCGGAGTGGAAATTTAGGAGACTACAACTCAGACTCAAAAATGATAATTGCTCAAATCTGTTAAAGTCTTCACAGGTTGTTGCTGTTTTTTTAATAAAAGGTCTTTACTTCTGTGATTTGATTTGACCCTTGAAATGACCCTGTGGAGTGGGTAAAAGAAAGAGGATGGGGTTTCATGTCATCAGTTCCAAGCCTGGCTCTACCACTTCTGGGCCTTGAGAACTTGGGAAAGGTGAGACCTTTCTGTAAGGTCTGCTTTTCTCCTTTGGGCAATGAGATGATAATGCCTATCTCCTCTGATGGCCTCGAGGCTTGATTGATATCAGGTTTTAGAAAGAGCCTACCAAATAGAGTAAAACCTTGAAGCAGAATTCAAACCCGTGTCCTCCCTTTTTTCCTTTTCTTTTGTAAAATGGAGAACACAGTAAACATTTCCAAGCATTGCTGTGATGAAATGGACAATGAACATATATAATACATACTCAGTAAAAGGTAGTTAAGGCTATTCATTTTAGACCCTGATACTTTTTAAAATAAATGAGGTGTTACTAGCGTCTTTCTGAATGTTTCAAATTTCAAATTCCCTTTGACGTTGACGAAAACCTTACAATGTCCACTTTTAAGAGAAAGGGACAGATGTGTGGAAACATTAGACTGGACGTTAAGAACCTTGGCTTGAGTTTGGTTCTGGAGTTTCCGAGACAGGCTGCGATGTAGACGAACGCTTACTGGAGTGCTTATACCTGCATAAATGTTTCCTCAAGCAACAGAATACAAAGAAACTATAAGAGACTAAAAGCAATTTCATGCGGGCACTGTTGAGGCCAATTATGCACAATAAGACACAAGAAGGCCAAAACCCAACAGTTGCTGCTGAGGTGCCGAGAGCAAAATCAGGGTACAGCGCATGATCCAGACACACAACACCCCTGAGGAGGTGGGCAGACCAACACCTGAGCCACCCTTCTGGCCTGACCCACCCATCCATCTCACCCCCACCCCATTTAAAGAACCAGCCACCCTCCTTGGAGGTGGAGCAGGGGCACCTGTTTCTTGTTTCAGCTCCTTCACGCTGTAGCCCACGACTGAGTCCTAATAAAGCCTTAGCTGAACTCCTTCTCAGTCTCTAAAGCATCCAAAGGCTCAAGTTGGTAATGCTTCCTTGCTGCAAGGCCTTAGGTAAGTCACTTTCTTTTTCTGGGCCTTACGTTCTTCATCTCTGCAGAGAGCAGACTGGACCAGATGGATGCTCCTTGTTATCCCCAAGAATCTATGTTTGTAAATTTTTTCCCCAAATCCAGTAAAAATCCTTAGCCCTTAAAAAGGGAAATTTAATCAGAATTTTTTTTTCTGATTCATGTGCACTTAACCAAACAGAACCCTACTTTCTAAGAGCTCTTTGATGTTTAAGCTGCCTTAAAGATTTTTTTTAAAGTTTTTTTCTTAGAAACAGGAAATCAGATTTTGGCAAGAGGGAAAGAAATTCGAACACATCCAGACTTGGGGGTGGGGGCAGTTGGTTGGTTTTTGAGTGGGCAGAATTTGAGAGGGTTCCTGAGATTGGCAAGAGGTGGCCTAGGCCACCCTCGCTCAGCCTCCCGAGGGTCTCCAACTTGAAAGGCTGTGTGAACTTCTGGGGCGGCGACAGGGAAGGCATGCCTGAAGCATTTCCTAAAACTTTAAGGACTGGCTGAATGTTTTCTTTTCCTCCTCAGCCCTGCGTCTTCTTTCTCTTGGGCGATATCTGGCAGTCTGCATCGCCAAATGCCTTAAATAATCTCTAAGGAAAATATTTTTTCACTAGATCAGTTTTCCTTTCCAGAAAAAAAGGGACAGAAAAGAGAAAATAGGATGAGTGTGTGGCAGAGACAGTGTTTAGTTACTGCTCTGAAAAGCTCCTAAAATCTCTGCGAGCCAAGTGATTTTTAACAAGTGAAATAGTGACCCACTAGGCAACTGGGGTAGCAGCTTCAAGTCCCAGGTGGGCCTCCTATTGACCAAGGGACTTGCAACAGTGAGTACACTCCCCCCTCTGCCCCAAGGGCACTTTCTCTCTGCAAGATGGAGAAATGATTGTTTCACAGTGTTGCTGATAAGATCATGTGGTAGAGTGAATCCTTTCAGCTCCCCAAATAGGTGTTCAATACATGCCCCTCCTTTCCTGATTTACAGGGGATGGGCAGTGCTTTGGCCGAATGACCAGTCTGTCCCTTGTCCTCCTGCAAAGCCTTGGTGTGGATGCTGCACGGAGTGCGAAGTGGTGTGCTGGGCTGGGAGCCAGGTGACCTAGCCTCTAGCTTCTTTTTAATGGTGATTTAAAAAAACCCCACATAATATAAAGTTTTCCCTCTTAATTTTTAGGTGTATATTTCAGTAGTGTTAACTAGACTCACATTGTGGTGTAACAGATCTCTAGAACTTTTTCACCTTGCAAAACTGAAACTCTATACCTGTGGAACCACTCTCCCTTCCCCCCCTCCCCAGGGCTCGTGGCAACCACCATTCTACTTTATGTTTCCAAGATTTTGACTATTCTAGAAAACTCAGGTACGTGGAATCTGGCAGTATTTGTCTTTTTGTGACTGGCTTATTTCACTCGGCATAATGTCCTTAAGTTTTGTCCATGTCGTAGCATGTGACAGGATGCTTTGCATTTTTTTTTGAGGCTGAATAATACTTCATTGTATGCATAAACCGTGTTTTCTTTATCCATTCATCTGCGGATGGTCATTTGAGCTTTCATCTCTTAGCTACTGGGGATAATGCTGTAATGAACATGGAGGTGCAAATATCCCTTTAAGGTTGTGCTCTCAATTCTTTTGGATGTGTACCCAGAAGTGAAATCGCTGGATCATATGGTAACTGTATTAGCTTTTTGAGGAAACTTCATACTCTTTTCCAAAGTTTACCATTTTATATTCTCACCAGCAATATAGTAGTGTTCAAATTTCTTCATATCCTTGCCAACACTTGTTATTATTTTTTTAATGCTAGCTATCCTAATGAGTGTGGGGTAATACTCCATTGTGGTTTTGACTTGCAGATGACCTATCTTCTAATGTGCTGTTGTTATCTCTTTTACTTGATGGCCTTGTGACCCTGGGGTAATGTTTAGTCTCTTTATTTTGGGGGAGTCTGTGGTAGGCCTATCCAGAGTGATGGCTAGTATGCTGCTCTAAGCGGGCAAGGTTCCCAGGTGTATTCGTTTTCAAGGGTTGCCTAATAAAATACTATAAACTGGGTGACTTAACAAGAATTTATGGTCTCATACTTTTGGAGGATGGAAGTTCAATATCAAGCTATCCATTGGGTTGGTGTGAGGGAGAATCTATTCCATGCCTCTCCTCTACCTTCTGATGGTCTGTTGGAAATCGCTTGTGTTCCCTGGCTTATAGATCCATTGCCCTGATCTCTGTTTTCACGTTCTCATGATATTTTCCCCTGTGTGGGTAACTATGTCCCAGTTTCCCCCTTTCATAAAGACACTAGTCATATTGGACTAGGCCCACCCTAATGACCTTGTTTTAACTTCGTTACTTCTGTAAAGACCTGATTTCCATATAAGGTCCCATTCTAGGTACTGGGGGTTTTAATGGGGGTTGGGGAGGGCACAATTTAACCTGCAACACCAGGGATCTTGTAGCTTGCATCCAGAAGTTAGAGGAAATATCCAAGAGCTGAAGAGTCAGAGCTGGAATCACAAAAGATGAGGACCCCAGGGAGGGGAAGCCATAATCCCTCAACCCTTCCCAGAAGCCAGCAGGATGAAAAAACAGGTCCGAGCCAGGCAAAGGCCTGAATCTGGGAGTGAGAGTAAGAGCCTAACCAAAGTAAAAGGAGCTAGTATCCTTTATGTTGGTGACTGTGGGTGAGCTGGTCTAATTTAAAGGCATAGGATGGCTTATAATAGTGGGCTCTTTGTAAGCCAGTAATAGTCATTTGAGAAGGAGACCAAAGGAAGTGTTGGGATGAGACAAATCTGTTTCTAGCTTCTGACTGCAGGATGGTGCAGCTTGGGACTTGACCTGAGCTGTGTGCTATGGAGTTGAGCACAGGATCAGATACACCAAGAGCTAGCCTTGAGGCCGGATCTCTATTGGGTTGCAAGGCCCCTGTGATGGCTGAGCTACTAAAAGTTGCCCAGATGTTGAAGGGTGTTCTTGGTCTAGTGTTATTTGGTCCAGTGGACTACCCCATGGCATCATTCTGCCTAACTTGAATGCTAGCTGTGGATATAAAATACGTAGTGGATGTCTGTAAGGTGCCACCTAAATTCCCCCTTCACCAATAAGTGACTTTTTCTCCCTAGTGGCTAGAAATGCTTCTGGCTTTCTCTGGCAATTGCCCTGAGCTGGAGACAGTGTCCTCACCGAAAGTCATACCTCCTTTTTGGGGTAGTCTGCATCCAATGAGTTCTCAGTACAAAAAAGCCCACTGCATTCTCTGCAGAATGGGTAATTCTGAAGGGCTTCATTATGAGTTCCCTGTGGGATCAGCTGAAACCTTTGCTGCAGTCTGGTGGTTTCTTCTAAGGGAACTTGAATCTCTTCCTTCCCTTCCACAGCTGTAGCTCTTGAGTGTGCCTTAAGGAAGTTCCTGAATGCTAGTTTCCATCTCAGAGCCGGCTTCCCAAAGAACCTGCAGTGTATTAGCTTCCAAATAGAAGAGGCCTGAACTTGAAGAGGAACATTCCAACTCTGCAGAGAAAGGCTCTGGAAAAAGAAATGACTGTAACTGGCATGTGATTATAGTCAGAACATGTTTCTCTCATAAATTAAATAGGGAATGGATAGATCCAAGCTCCAACTTTCAAAGACACGTGACTAGGGAACATCTTTTTGGCTTTGATTCAGGATCATGAGTATGGGAAGGGAATGGGATTATAGTGGAAAACAATCTAACTGTATATTTGCTTAAAGATATTTTCTTCATCAGGGAAGACTCTTTCCCCCCAGAGTAGGCACACACAGGGTTGTTACATCTGGCAGGTGTGAAAAGCAGTGGTTCAGACAATATTTTCTGCCCAGCCTGTGGGCCATGCACAAAGAGATGGGAGTTCTTTGGCTCTGGTTCTGTGTAAATGCATCCCATCTGGTGTGAACTTCTCAGCTCTTGGCAGAGCCACTTTCTAAGAAAAGAGGA
Source organism: Phacochoerus africanus (assembly GCF_016906955.1). Lineage (NCBI taxonomy): Eukaryota > Metazoa > Chordata > Mammalia > Artiodactyla > Suidae > Phacochoerus > Phacochoerus africanus. The sequence continues at coordinate 156,393,353 of NC_062551.1, read as the reverse complement.
ATTTAAGAGGGGCTTTTGCAAAGTCAGCAAGTAGAACTTCCAGCTGTTTGGAAGATGTTTTGGCAGGGGTGGGGGTGTGGGGTAGTGATAACTGACTGGAGGTGGAGATGTGATTGGAAATTTCCCACCTGCAGAGCAGGACAAATAGACATATGCTAATCTTTATTTACATCAAGATAAGATAGGTCTTAAGTGTCCTTTACTTTAAATACACATGATTAGGCACATAGGCCTTTGTTATCATAGGCGTAGATGTCATTAACATTTCTAGCTGTTCACAGGTTGAAATCAGGCTTCATGGATAACAGATCTCTATTTTAGGTCTTAATAGAGCCTTGATTCTTTTGCTTGTAAATTGGGTTATAATTAACCTACAATATTATGTTAGTTTCAGGTATACAACATAGTGAGTCAATATTTTTATACATTATGAAATGATCACCATGATGTCTAGTTACCATCTGTCACCATGCAAAGATAATATTTCTGACTATTTGTATGCTGTATATTGTATCCCTGTGACATTTGTTTTATAACTGGAAGTTCATACCTCTCAATCCCCTGCACCTCTTTTGCCCAGTGCCCTCCCTTCTGGAAACCACCAGTTTGTTCTCTGTATCTAAAAGTCTACTTTCAATTGGTTTTATCTGTTCATCTATTTTGTTCTTTAGATTCCACGAATAAGTGATAACATATGATTTTTGTCTGTCTTTGTCTGATGTTTCTCACTTAGCATCATACCCCTTTTCCATCCATCTTTGTTGTAAATGGTAAGATTTAGTTCTTTTTATGGCTATGTAATACTGCATTGCATATATAGCACATTTTTTCCTCCACTCATCAGTGGATACTTAGGTTGCTTTCCTATCTTTGCCGTTGCAAGTAATGCTTCAGAGAACATAGGAATACATGTATCTTTTATTATTATAGTTGATTTACAGTGTTCTGTCAATTTCTGCTGTACAGCAAATCATATATCTTTTTAAACTAGTGTTTTGTTTTCTTTGGATAAATACCCAGAAGTGGAGTTGCTGGATTGTATGGTAGTTCCCTTTTCAAATTTATAAGGAACATCTATATTGTTTTCCACAGTGGCTGGATCAATTTACATTCCACCAATAGTGCACAAGGATTCCCTTTTCTCCATATCTTTGCCAACACTTGCTACTTTTTGTCACTTCAATAATAACCATTCTGACAGGCATGAGGTGGTATCTATTTCTGGTTTTGATTTGCATTTCCATGGTGATTAGTGATGTTTAGCATCTTTCTCTGTGCCTGTTGGCTGTCTGTAGGTCTTTGGAAGGCTGTTTATTCAAGCCCTCCACCCATTTTTAATTTTTTTTTTGTATTGAGTGGTATGAATACGTTTATATATTTTGGCTATCAACCCTTCATCAGATATATGGTTTGTAAATATCTTCTTCAATTTAGTAGGTTGCCCTTTGATTTGTTAATGATTTACTTCCACTGAGAAAAAGCTTTTTAGTTGGATGTAGTCCCATTTGTTTATGTTTGTTGCCCAAAGTAAAAGGAGACAGATCCAAAAAATATTCCTAAGACTAATGTCAAAGAACTTATTGCCTGTGTTTTTTTCTAGGAGCTTTATAGTTTCAGGTCTTACATTTAAGTCTTAAATTAACTTTATTTACTTTTGTATACGGTAGCCCAGTTTTCCTAACACGATGTATTGAAGAGACCAAGTTTTTCCTCATACATTGTTGCTACCGTCATCATAGATTAATTGACTATATGAGCAAGGGATTATTTCTGGGCTTTATTCTGTTCCATTTGAGCTTTCTACTTTTGTGCCAGTACCATACTGTTTGGATTACTGTAGCTTTGTGGTTTAGTTTGAAATAAGGGAGCATGATACCTCCTGTCTTGTTCTTTTTTCTCAAGATGGCTTTTGGTTTTCAGGGTATTTTTGAGGTTCCATAGAAATTTTAGGATTATTTGTTCTAGTTCTGCAAAAAGTGAAAAATGCCATGGGCATTTTGAGAGGGATTGCAGAAAATCTGTAGACTGCTTTGGGTACTATGGATATTTTAAGAATTTTTAATATTCTTCCAATCCATTAGTACCGTATCTTTATCCATTTATTATGTCATCTTCAATTTCTTTAATCATTGTGTTACAGTTTTCAGATTATAGTTCTTTCACCTCCTTGGTTAACTTTATTCCTAGATATTCTTTTTGATACAAGTATAAATGGAATTGTTTTCTTCATTTCTCTTTCTGATATTGCTATTCGTGTATAGAAATGCAACAGATTTATGTATTAATTTCGGATCCTGCAACTTTACTGAATTCATTTATTCTAAAATTTTTTTTGGTGGAGTTTTTAAGGTTTTCTATATATAGTATCATGTCATCTGCAAATAATGACAGTTTTACTTTTTCCTTTCCAATTTGGATGTGTTTTGTTTGTTTTTTCTTGCCTACTATGGCTAGGACTTCCAATACTGTTGAATGAAAGTGAAAGAGTGGGCATCCTTGTCTTGTTCCTGATGTTAGAGGAAAAGCTTTCTGCTTTTCACCATTGAGTATAAAATGTGTTATAATATACGACCTTTATTATGTTGAGGTATGTTCCCTCTATACCCACTTCATTGTAATATATGTTATGATATTTTATAACATGTTATGTGTTATGTTATATGTCCTTTATCATGTTGAGGTATGCTTCCTTTAGACCCACTTGATTGAGATTTTTTTAAAATCATAAATGAATGTTGAATTTTGTCAAATGCTTTTTCTGCATCTATTGAAATGGTCTTATGATTTTTATTCTTCAATTTTTTAATATGGTGTATCACATTGATTGATTTGTTGGTGTTAAACCATCCTTGCCTCCCTGGAATTAATCCCACTTGATCATGGTGTATAATCCTTTTAATGTATTGGTGAATTCAATTTGCTGATATTTGATTGAGGATTTTTTGCATCTATGTTCTCCAGGGATCTTGGCATGTGATATTTTTTGCTAGTATCTTTTTCTGGTTTTGGTATCAGTGTTAACGCTGGTCTTGTAAAATGAGTTGAAAGTATTCCTTCCTCTTCCATTTTCTGGAATAATTTGAGAAGTATAGGTATTACTTCTTCTTTAATTGTTTGGTAGAATTCACATGTGAAAATCTTGGACCTGGAATTTTGTCTGTCAGGAGCTTTTGATTCAATTTCAGTAATGGTAATTAGTCTATTGAGTTTTTCTATTTTTTATGATTCCATCTTTTATTTTTTATTTTATTTTAATTAAAATTTTTTGTTATAGTTAATTTATGGTGTTCTGTCAATTTCTGCTATACAGCAAAGTGACCCAGTTATACATATATACACAATCTTTTTCTCATAATATCTTCCATCATATTCCATCACAAGTAGTTAGATATAGTTCCCTGTGCTATACGGCAGGACCTCATTGCTTATCCACTCCACATGCAATGGTTTGATTCATTCTTGAATTATTGTATGTTCTAGAATTTTTACCCCTTTTAAGCAGTTTAATTTGTTGGCATATAATTTTTCATAGTATTTTTTTTGTCTTTTTGCTTTTTCTAGGACTGCTCCCACAGCATATGGAGATTCCCAGGCTAAGGGTCTAATTGGAGCTAGGGGCCTATGCCAGAGCCACATCAACACGGGATCTGAGCGGTGTCTGTGACCTACACCACAGCTCATGGAAACGCTGGATCCTTAACCCACTAAGCGAGGCCAGGTATTGAACCTGCAACCTCATGGTTCCTAGTTGGATTTGTTACCCACTGAGCCATGATGGGAACTCCAGTTTTTCATAGTATTCTTAAGATCATTTATATCTTGGTAGTGTCAGTTTTAACTTCTTCATTTCTGATTTTGTTTATTTTGGCTTTTTTTTCTTGTTGAGTCTGGCTAAAGTTTTGTTGATTTTTGATTTTCTTTTCAAAAAACAGATCTTAGTTTTCTTGATCTTTTCTTTTATTTTCAGTCTCTATTTCATTTATTTCTATTTGGATATTTGTTGTTTCTTTCTACTAAATTTGAGCTCAGCTTCCTGTCCTCCTCCTTCCCTTCTCCTCCTCCCCACCCCTTTCTTCATTTGTTCTTTGAGGTATGCATTTAGGTTGCTTATTTGAGATCTTTTTTTTCTTAATATAGGCATTTATCACTGTAAAATTTCCTCTTAGACTAGCTTTTGCTATATCACAGAAGTTTTGGTAAATAGTATTTCCAATTTAATTTTTCAGAAGATATTTTTTGATTTTCCTTTTGATTTCTCCTTTAACCTATTGTTTGTTAAGAAGCATGTTGTTTAATTTCCATTTATTTATGAATTTTTCAGTTTTCCTCCCCAAATTAATTTTTAATTTTATACCATTGTGATTGGGAAATATGTTTGACATAATTTCAGTCTTCAAAAATTTATTAAGACTTCTTTGTGAACTAGCATGTAAAGTATCTTGGAAAATGTTCCTTGTGTACCTGAGAAGGATGTGTAATTCTGCTGCTATTGAACGCAATGTTCTATAAATGTCTTTTAAATCCATTTGACCTAATGTATAGTTTAGGTCAAGTGTTTCCTTATTGATTTTCTGTCTGGATGATATATACACTGATGTAGGTGTGGTACTAAAGTCTCCTATTATTGTATTGGTGTTATTATTTCAGTTAATACTTGTTTTATATATTAAGCTTCTCCTGTGTTGGGCACATAGATGTTTACACATATTATATCCTCTTGTTGAATTGACCCTCTCATCATTATGTAATACTTTTATTTGTCTTTTGTTACAGTCTTAGTTTTAAAATCTATTTTGTCTGATAAAAACATGGCTACTCAGTATCCTTTCCATTTCCATTTTCTTGGAATAACTTTTCTCGTCCTTTCACTTTCAGTCTGTGAGTGTCTTCTTTTAGTACTATGTGTTTTTTCTTTGAGATTACCATGAAGTTCACTTACAAATGCCACATTTGTAACAGTATCTTTTAAGTTGATAATAATTTTGAACACATTTCAAAGCTTTATATTTCTATTTCTCCATTTTACATATTTGCTGATATATTTTACATCATTTTATTTTATGCATCCTTTAAATAATTATTGTATTTTAAATTAATTTTTACTAATGTTGTCTTTTACCCTTCACACCTTCTTTATAGGTGATTGGCCTTTTAAAATTTATTTATTTATTTTTTGGTAGATTTTTACTTTCATATGTTTTGTCTTTAAAAATTAATATTTATTGAAATATTGTTAATTTACAATGTTTCAGTTATACAGAAAAGTGATTCATATATGCATGTATACATGCACACAAATACATACATACCCCTCCACATGTATATGTATATATATTCCTTTCCAGATTCTTTTCCATTATATATTATTACAAGATAGTGAATGTATTTCCTGTGCATGTGTTTTTTTTATTAATTACTGCCTTTCCTTTCAGCTTAGAGAGGTTCCTTTAATATTTCTCATAAGTTTGATTTGGTGGGGATAAACTCCTGTTGCTTTTGCATTTCAGCAAAAATCTTAATCTCTCATTTAATTCGGAATGATAACCTCGTCAGGTAGAGAATTCTTGATTGACAGTTTTTCTTTTCAGCACTTCGGATATCTAATGCCACTCATTTCTGGCCTGTAAAGTTTCTGCTGAAAAATCTACTGATAAGTTTATGAGTGTTCTTGTACCTAATAAATTGATTTTTTTTCTTGCTGTTTAAAGATTCTCTCTTTTATCCTTAACTTTTACCATTTAATTATAATATGTCTCAGTGTATTTTTCTGGGTTCATCTTATTCAGAACTCTTTGGTCTTCCTGGAGCCAGATTTCTCTTTCCTTCCCCAGATTAGGGAGGTTTTCAGTCATTATTTCTTCAAACAATTTTTCTGGTCCTTTCTCTCTCTTCTTCTCCTTCTATGCTGCCTATAATGTGAATATTATTCTGCTCAATATTGTCCCAAAGGTCCCTTGAGATATCCTCATTTTTTAAAATTCTTTCTTCATTTCACTGCTCTGTCTGGGTATTTTCCATTGTTTTGTCTTCTAGTTTGCTGATTTGTACTTCTATTTCATCCATTCTACTATCGAACTTCTCTAGTGTATTTTTCACCTCAGTTATAACTTCTTTGTTTTTGTTATTTTTTTTGCTACCCTGTGGCATATGGAGTTCCTGGGCCTGGGATCAGATCCAAGTTGCAGTTACAATTTATGCCAAAGCTGTGGCAATGCCAGATCCTTTAATCCAATGTAAAACCTGCATCCTGGTGCTGCAGAGATGCCACCATTACCATTTCTCCACAGTGGGAACTCCAGTAATAACTTCTGTTTGATGGTTTTTTATATTTCTGTCTCTCTTGAAATTCTCACCAAGTTCCTCCATTCTTCTCCTGAGACTGGTAAGCATCTTTGTGACCATTACTTTGAACTCTTTATTAGGTATAGGTTGCTTTGAACTCTTTATTATGTGTAGGTTGCTTATCTCCATTTCATCAAGGGGTTTTGCTTTGTTCTTTGGTTTGGAACACATTACTCTGTCTCCGTATTTTGCCTGTTTCTCTGTGTTTGTATATATGTAATAAGTAAAATGGCTACCTCCCTCAGTCTTGAGGGAGTAGTCTTGTGTAGGAACTGTATTGTGTGTCCCAGAAGTGTGATACCCCTGGCCACCAGAGCCAGACATTCTATAGGCTTCTCACATGTGGGCTAAATGTACACAAAGGTGGTGATAAGGCCATGGCTGCTGCTTGGGAGGGTAAGGCTCAGGGTGCTTGCTTAGTCTGGTTGTGGCTTAGCCTCTGCATGAGGAGGGCAGGTTTGATTCTCTTGCCTGTGCCATTTGCAGCTTGGTCTCTACATAGGGTGAACAGGCACAGGGTGCTTGTCTAGTCTGGTTGCAGCTTGTTTGCTACATGGAGGTGGTGGGGCTTGGGGTGCTTAATCAGCCTGATTGTGGGCCAGTCTCTGTATGGGCTGTGTGGAGTGCAGGGTGCTCTCTTGGCCTTGTTGCTGCGCTGCTGCTCTGCAGAGAAGGTAGGACTCAGGATTCTCAGCCATCCTGGCTGTGGCTCAGTCTCTGTGCAGGGTGGGCAGGGATCAGGGCATTGCCCAGGCTGATTACTACATGGGGTGCTCATAGGCTCATTTGTGCCCTATGCACTATTTGGGGATAATGAGGCTTAGGGAACTTGCCTGGCTTAGCTTCATTAGAGCCATAATTCTTGATAATGCTACTCAGTACTCAAAAGCTTTACACTGGCTAATTAAGCTCAGAATCTTCCATGATTGAGAAATGAGGAAGACCTTGATCCTGCCCACTAATATTTCTGGTCTCCTCCTTCCAGGCATACAAGTGATTGGATTGTCTCTCCAGAACCTTGATGTTAGCCAAGGCCAGGATATGTGATTTGGCCAATAAAATGTAAATATAATTGACATAGGTAATTTATAGGTAGAAATGCTTAGAGTTGGAGAGCCATCCCCCCAGCTCTTCTTCTCTTCCTCCAATGATCATGAAAGTAAGCATGAAAATGGATGTGCCATAAAATTGAAGAATCCTTGAATACCGAACCTACATGGGCAAAGGCTACCCCAGATAGGAACTTCAACTGACAAGGGGCATTGTGTGAACTAGAAATAAACTTTAATTGTGCTTGATAACTGAGATTTTGGGCTGTTAGTGCAGTACAACTTAGCTTATCATGGTTGATAATAGAATTTTCTCTCCTATTATAGCTTTCCTTACTGGAAGAACCTGGATTTTGACATCAAGAGACTCACTCTTTTCCCCTTTAGAGAAAGGTGATGAATATTTGCCATACACAGTAGTTTTCTTGGGTCATAGTAAGTCAACATAAAATACTTCACCTCTTCCTTCCACCCCCAACACTTCAACCACATCAGAATACTTGCCTTTTGCCTTCATACACCCAGCATTTTTAGATAAGAAATCTCTCCTGAATTATTTATCTTAAACTTGAATTTTGGATAAGTTACAATATTGTAGAGGACATTCAGAAAACAGTCTGAAATGTGTAAATGTCAAAAGAGGATGATGTGGGCTTGTAAACAGAAAAGTAAGCATTCCTGAAAGTCAGAAAGATGATGGATTAAAAGGATGGATTAGGAAGATAAATGCTTTAAAACCAAGCTCTCTTACATGTACAGAATGTTAATGAAGAGTGAACACTTCAGTGGCTTTTACCTAAAACTACTTCAATGATGTACTGCATTTAGTCACACATTTCCAGATATTTACTAAGTTTCTTCCATGTTCCAAGGAGTGCTTAAGCACTGGGGCCAAAGCAGTGAACGAGATAGAGCCAAGTCTCTACCCTTAAAGTATTTGCTTTTTAGGAAGGAGAGAGTGTATACAAGTAGATAATAAATAAACAAGCTACTTTCAGATGCTGATAAATACTCTGAAGGAAGTAAACCCTATATGGTGGAGAGAAACAGTGCTGTGGTAACAATTTGGTCTGTCATCCAGAGAACCTTTCTTATGGGTGATGGGTGCGTTGAGCACTGAAGCTGTAAGCCAGCCATGGACATGTCTTGGGGAAGAAGGAAAAGCAAGTGAAAGACTTTGATTTGTGAAAGACTTTGGAGGATTAAGAAGGGAGGACATTATGACCAGGGCAGTAGAGTAGGGTAGAGGAGAAAATGTATGGGATAAGGTGAGAGAAGTAGGCACAAGCCAGAATATTCAGGGCCTGTGGGACACAATAAAGGCTAGGAATAAAATTCAAATGGCAATGTGATGATGTGAAACCATTAGAGGATTTTTACTTTCTTTTTTATATTGATGTACAACTGACATGCACTAAAATACATGAATTTAAGGAGTACAGTTTTATAAGTTTTGGCACAGGCATGTACCCATAGAAGCATTTCCACAATCAAGGTGGTGGATGTATCTACCACCATCAAAGTTGCCTTGTACCCTTTTATACTCCTTTCCTCCTGGCATCTTGACTTCTTAGCATCTCTGACTACCTCTGATCTGCTGTCAATATAAATGTTTACTTTAAAAAGAACTTCACATAAGGCAATCGTTGAGTGTACTCTTTAAAATATATAGCTTATTTTACACAGTATAATTATTTTAGGATTCATCCATGTTGGGTTTTCCATTTTATAGTTGAGTAGTTTTCCATTGTATGAACATACCACAATTTTTATATTCACTGACTTGTTTGTTGATGGATATATTTTTTTCCCTCAGTTTTTGGTTATTGCAAACAAAACTGCTAGGGTCATTCATTTGTGATTTATTTTCTCTTGGGTAAATATGTAGGAGTAGAATGGTTGGATCATGTGGTACCTGTATGTTTAGCATTTTAAGAATCTGCTGAACTGTTTTCCACAGGGTTATAGCATTTTACATTCCCACCATCAATGTGTGAGAATTCTAGTTTTTCAAATCTGTCAACACTTGGTATAGTCAATCGTTCAAGTTTTAACCATTCTAATCAATATTTAGTGGTATCTTAATAGGTTTTAATTTCCACTTCCCTTTAACTACGCCTTTAAGTGTCTTTTCAAGTGATTATTTGATATATACATTTTTTTTCTTCAGTGTATGTTCACATTTTATGTTGATTTTTAAAAATTGGGTCTTTTGTTTTCATACTATTGAGTTTTGAGAGTTTTTTTTTTTGGTATTTCAGATACAAGTTCTTTATCAGATTAGTGCTTTGCAAATATTTGCTCTCAGTCTCTGACCTTTCTTTTCATTCTCTTAACAGTATATCAACTTACAGTTTTTCTTTTATGAATCATGGTTATATTGTCATATCTAAAAAATCTTTTCCTGACCCAAGGCTACAGATTTTTTTCCTATGTTTTCTTCTAAAAGATTTATAGTTTAGGTTTTACAAACATCTCGCAAATATTTATTCACGTTTTCGTTATCCCTTTATTCATCAACAGATGCTTACTTAGGTTGTTTTCTTGTCTTGGCTGTTGTGAATAATGTTTCAGTGAACATGGGGAAACGTCTCTTTGAGAAAGGGATTTCATTTCCTCTGGCTCTATACCCAGTGGGATTGCTGGATCATATAGAAGTTCTATGTTTGATTTTTTGAGGAACCTCCATGCTGTTTTGCATAGTGGCTATGCCAGCTTACTTTCCCACCAGCAATACCTGAGGATTCCCCTTTCTCTGAATCCTTTCCAACACCTGTGTTATTGGTAATAGCCCTTCTATAGGTATGAAATGGTATCTCATTGTGATTTTGATTTGCATTTCCTCTGATGTCTAGTGATGTTGAGTACCTTTCCATGTACCTGGTGGCCATTTCATGTGCCTGTATTTCTTTGTTGGAAAAATGTCTCTGCAAATTCTTTGCCCATTTTCAAACCATATTATTTGTTCCTTTTGCTGTTGAATTGCATGAATTCCTTAAATATTTTGGTATTACCCTCTAATTTTTAATCTAATCCAGGCTTTCTTTATCTTATTTTTATTATAAAAATAATAAGTAAAAATATGGAAATGAAAGAGGTAAGATAATGATCATAGGCCATAATCTATGAAATGAAAAATTTAAAAAGAGGATTCTTAGAAAGTAAAATAGGAATTATAAAGCTGAAAAATGTAAAACATTAAAAATATGTACGTACACACATGTATGTTGTTAAATGATTATGACCATATTTTTATTTAAAAAAATTTTTTTTTGGCTTTTTGTATTTTCAGGGCCACACCTGCAGCATATGGAGGTTCCCAGGCTAGGGGGTCTTAATTGGAGCTGTAGCCAATGGCCTATGCCACAGCCACAGCAATGCCAGATCTGAGCCACATCTGCGACCTACACAACAGCTCAGGGCAACGCCAGATCCTTAACCCACTGAGTGAGGCCAGGGATCGAATCCGCCACCTCATGGTTCCGTAGTTTTGCTCTTCCTTTAAAGCCTGGCTTATTGTGAAGGTGGTCCACTGGGCCAGGTCTGGGGAGAAGGGGCTATGATAGGGTCTGCCCATTTGCTACTGTTGGATTCATTTCCACTGCGCCATGACGGGAACTCCCAAACATATTTTTAAAAGAAAATAATTTTTTTTTAAACATGAGAGAAGTGGGAGAAGATAAAAACAAAACACATGAAACTTAAAAAAATTGTTGGTGAGGCTGGACTTCTCTGGTCACCTGTTTGAGCAGCAAGAACTATGAGGGGCAGAAGTCCAAATGGTGCTCTTAGCTGTCTCTGGCTCAAAGGCATCACTTCTGTCAAGCAGTTGGTAGGGACGTGGACTTGGACAGAAGGTTCAAACTGTAGTCATCCTGGTCTCAGTGTGTGTGCCTGGGAAGAATGCTAAGTCAGGTGATAAATCAACACTTGTAAAGCCCTTAGTGTCTCTTTGGCACCTAGTGGATATCTGGTAAGTGTTCTAAAGGATCACGTGATCTGTGATGACGAGTAAGAGGGACTATAACACAGCGACATTGTCAAAGCGCACGTCCCTGAAATTACAGAGGGCTCAGATGCCCTTTTTAAAACATGGAGATTGCATGGTAATCACAAACATATATTCCTAAAATGTGTCTAGCACCACACTAGGTAAGCATTTTCCCACAGATGGTCTTATGCGACACTCACAACAGCCTTGCAAGTGGCATATTTCATAGATGCTAAGACTCCACATTTCCACAAGTTGGCATCTCTAAGGTCAAGTTGCATCTTACAGTCTATGTGGTAAGATAGTCTTATATTGCTGTTTAATTGTTAGTGTGTTTTTCTCAATGTACATAAAATAACAGTGAATCTTACAGTTAATGGCGTGTTAGATTTGATGCAACACAGTAGATGCTACTCTGCATGCTTTCCACATGAGAGTACTGAGACTTTGAGAGGCCAAAGAAACTGCCTGACATCACACACTGGTGTATGTATATCCTGGTGTGACATATGGATTCCAAAAACTTCTTTTTTCCTTTAGAAACCCAAGGGCTGGAAATGATCTGACCCATAATGGGGAGGTCAAACCCCAGAATGTGAGAGCTAAAAAACTCCCCCAAAACAAGTGGGTTCTGTGCACCAGGGCAGAGATGGCTGGGAATCTGGCCCTAACTCTCCACTCCTCCCAGTTCACTGTATTGCTTCTTTCAAAGACCTGGTTTCTGCTTTGGACATCTTTTCCTGTTTCCCTATTTTTTACTTATTTCAGTTTGTTTTTTTACCTCTTACCTTTGTCTTCCCAGCTGCTGGTTTCATCAAGAGTCAAAGAGATCCCGAGCTGGAGGGGAAGTATCAGGCTCCCATATTATTTTTCTCTTCCACTCCTCTCTGGTTACCTGGAAGCTGGCTGGCTACCTCTAGAAATATATTATAGCCTCTGAGATGCGTGAACTCGAGAAGGATCAGCAGAAGCACTAGATCCATTGTGTTGCCAGGCCAGAAGAAACAATATTATTTCCTCGTGAGAAGAGTTTATGATTACAGTATTGTGATTTAAGCTTACAAGGGGAAATGGCCATTTACAGAGTAATTACCCTGGCTATTCTGTTTTTGTTGCCTGGCCATCCTTAGAGCTAAATGGTAATGGCCCCCATCTGGAGAAGCCTGGTGGGGTCTTGTTGGATACCTTGGCTCTCTGGTTTCAATCAAAGGGCCTTATCAGTCTTTTACAAGTGCTCACCAATGCAGAAAGAAATTTGTGAAGGCCAAATAAATGCAGAGCTGAGAGTGATCCTTTGATCCAAGCCCCTTGTTATGTAGATAAGAAAAGGGAGGCTGAGAGGAGTGAAGTGGCTTGCCAGAGTCCCCCAGCAATTTGCGGCCAGGACTGCAATCCAGGTCACTGCCTCAAGGTCATCTGGCAGTTGTACAGAGAATGTACAGCATTGTTTGGTGTGACTTTTTCTGATGAAACCTCCTTGAGCTTGGGCAGGCTGCTTGTCTGCGTGATGCATTATCCTTCTCACCAGGCTTGTCTCTGGCTCTCCTCTGACTAATCAACATGTTCATGTTGCAAGATTTTTCTCCTTGGTTGACCTTCTGAGCCCATTTCCCCCTATCTAAAACCCTTGGTGGCTCCTAAAGAATAAAGCCCGACAACCTCCTTGGCATTGAAACTGCATGTGGTCTGATACAAACTTCCTCCAGCCTTAGCTCTCACCACTTCCATAGCATCCTCACTCAGCCTGGACACCTTACCATTCCGTTTCTAAGTCTGAAGCCTTTGCTCATGCTGTTCTGTGGGCTGAAACACACTCCGTAGTTTTGCTCTTCCTTTAAAGCCTGGCTTATTGTGAAGGTGGTCCACTGGGCCAGGTCTGGGGAGAAGGGGCTATGATAGGGTCTGCCCATTTGCTACTGTCAGACTACCCTGCCCAATGAAGTATGTAGGCAAATAGGCACCGCCAGGTGGTCCAAGCTAGGACTTCCAATGGAATGTGTAGGAAGGCAGTTTGGATTGGAGATTGTCCAGTAGTGGATGGTCAGTGGACAGTGAGCATCTGGGCAGGATATCTGGCAGCTGGTGTCAGAACGCCAGAGTAGGGCAATTTGGTGCTGAAAGCACACCATGCAGATGTGGCCTTACGTACAGGAAATCTTCAGTGTGGTCAGCAAGGCAGACATTAAATGTAGATGATCTCCTCCAACACACATCAAAATCCTATGATTATCATTTCTCAAGTATGAAAACTGAATCTCACAGAGGTTGAAAAACTTCCCAAGGTCCCTCACTGAAGTAAATTTAGAGACACCTTCAGGCCCTGTGTTCCTTTCAGAGACAATTTCATTGCTGGAGAAACTGGGGGTCAGGGCTCAGTAGTAAGACAGTGACTTGAATGTGGAGTAAATAGTACTGCTATTACTCATGGACACAGTCATGCGAGAACAAGGCATCTTCTGCCATAATTATTACCTGTCATGTTTTAAGACTGAATCCTAGTGCTCAGTATATGTTACAGATATCTCAATAACACTGTGCAGTCCTATTATATAGCTGCAGAAGGCAAGGGTTGGATACAACAAGTAATTTGTCTAAGATCACCCAGCTATGGTGGAGAAAGGCATTCAACCTAGATCTGTCAGGCGGCAAAATCAATGTCCTTTCTAGTGGACCAGGCTCCCGCTATACCACTACTTGTCTAAAAACCATGGAGAACCTCTTTTATTTTTCCCTGCAAGGGAAAGAGGGAGAATGAGATAAGGTCTTTGTAGGCAGTGAAAACAGAGAGTAAAAATAGTCGAAATCCTAGGAGTCATCTTTGATTTCTCTCCATCATGTATCCCCCGCCTCCTGTTAGACAGCCAGCACTTATCCCAAATCCACGCCCTTCTCTCCACATCCCCTGTTACCACCTTATGCTTAAGCCATCATTCTAGGAATTTGGCCCGAGCACATGGGCGGATCATGGTACCTTTTACTTACATGGGGAGGGCTAAGGGAGGGTCAAGTTGAGGGGTGAAAGCGTTGTAAATCAAAAGCTTTGTTTGACCATGGTGAACTTGAATGTTTACTAGATAGCCAACGGGAGACGTAAAATAGCAGTTAGATATTGTAGTCAAGAATCTGACTCCATTTTTTATGTTTGACAACTGACAGCTTTCAGGCCTCACTTCTCCGTCCTCAACTTTTGAGCCGCGTTTGAGCAAAGCTGATAAGACAACCTGGTCACTGCTGGAAGACCTGAACGGTCTTCTCCTCCTCTGTTTACCTCCAACTCAGGCTCCTTTGATTCTTGTGTCATAGTCAAGTCCAGCCACCCAGTAAACTCTGAATTGAGCCTTTGCTGTTATTGGCTTGAGTTATAGGTCTGGGACTCTGCCTAGGAGTCTTCTCCTGGGCCAAGAGCTATAACCCTGTCTAAGATCCCAGCCCTGAACCAGGGCAGTATCCAGTACTGAACCCTGATGACTCAGGGTCCTTCCCACTTCATTTAAAAATTTTGAAAAAATTGTGCAATTTTAAGGGTTCTTTCCATTTACACTTATTACAAACTATTGGCTATATTTCCTGTGTTGTGCAGGGAATCCTTGAGCCTTTCTTATACCCAAGAGTTTGTTCCTCCCATTCTCCTACCCCTATAGTCCTCTTCCCCACCCCTGGTAACTACTACTTTGTTCTCTATATCTGAGCCTGCTTATTTTTTGTTACATTCACTAGTTTATTGTAGTTTTTAGATTCCACATATGTGATATCATACAGTATTTGTCTTTCTCTGTCTGACTTATTTCACTTGGGTAATGCCCTCCAAGTCCCTCCATGTTGCTGAAATTGGCAAAATTGTATATCTTCTTTATCCACTCATCTGTTGATGGCCACATAGGTTATTTCCATGCTGTGGACATTTTAAATAATGCTGCTATGAACATTGGGGTGCATGTATCTTTTCAAAATTTTTTTTGAGGGCTATATATACCCAGGAATGGAATTGCGGAGTCCTATGGTAGTTCTACTTTTAGTTTTTAGAGGAACCTCCATGCTTTTGCCACAGTGGCTGTACTACTTTACATGCCCATAAACAGGGTAGATGGGTTCCCTTTTCTTCATATCCTCACCAACATTTGTTATTTGTGGGTTTTTTTTTTTTCTTTGATGAAAGCCATTCTGACAGGTGTGAGGTAAAGTCTCATTATAGTTTTGATTTGCATTTCTCTGTTGACTGAGTGATGGTGAGCATCTTCTCCTGTGCCTGCCTGTTGGATCCTTTCTTCTTTGGACTGTCCCCTCTCCAGGGCCAGATCCTGCCCTTGAACCCTCAGTCAGTAGTCTTGTTCCATATGAACACCAACTCTATGTCTGATTCCCATGTACTGACCCCTGTTTCTTCTTGGACCCAAAGTAGCAAGAAATAAAACCTCACCTCTGCTATAGCATTTAGCACTATGCGTCTTCAGTTTTATGTGTCTCTCTCTCCAGTGAGCGTGTTCTCTTAGCCATCTTAGTAGCACCAGAAGGAACATCCCAACAGGCACAGAGTCTGTTTGTTGAATATATACAGAAAGATGTAGAAGGAGCATTTCCTGAGAGAATCAGAGACGATTGTAGGAACAGTCACAGAAGAACTGACTTTCTACTGACAAAGAGGAGGCATAAGTATAGTTGTTTTACAGTGTTGTGTCAATTTCTGCTGTATGGCAAAGTGACCCAGTCATACAAACACACACACACACATTCTTTTTCTCATATTATCTTCCATCATGCTCTATTATAAGAGATTGGATATAGTTCCCTGTGCTATACAGTAGGACCTCATTGCCTATCCATTCTAAATGTAATAGTTTGCATCTACTAAGCCCAAACTCCCTTTCTTCAATAGTTAATATGATTTGAAAACTTTCAGGAAAGATGCAGATTCCTTCATGGAGTCAAGTTTCTCCATTTAAAATGTTTTCTTTCCTTCCGTCTTGAAACAAAAAAATTAATAGCAAGCAGAAGATCATTGTCTCTTACTGGGCTACTGAAATAATTACCTAAATGATCTCCCTGCTTGGATTCCTGTCCCTCTATGATGAATAATGCATATGGTGAATCAGCGTGATCTTTGAAAACATAAAACAGACAGTGTCACTCTCCTGTTCAAAACCCTCCCTCCCAATGGCTCCTCATTACACTGGTAATAAATTAAGTTCTATACTGTGGTCTAGACACAAACCTAGGATCTGTCCCCCTATCTCTCTGAGGTCATTTGCTACCACTCTTCCTCACTTTGCTCAGCTCCGCTGGCTAGCTTTCTGTTCTTTGACTTTACCAAGCTTATCCCTGCCTCTGGGCCTTCGTACTTGCTGTTTTCTGTATTGTTGAGAATACCCTTGTATTTGATTATTTATGGCTGACCCCCTCTTTTAATTCAGGGCTCATCTCAAATGCCATCTCCTGAGTCCTTCCTTGATCACGCCGTGCAATGCAGCAACCTCTTGTCCACTGATTTCCATGTTCTGTTTTTCTCCATAGTTCTTATTATCTAAAACTAGTTCTATTTATATCCCTGTTTGATGTTTTTATTTACCTATTTGTTCACTGTCTGCCCACTCACTCTGCATGGGGCCCCGTCTCCTTGCACTAACATGTAAGCTTCCTAAGAGTGGGAACTCACGCTTGTTCAGTCTTCTATTTCCAGCCCGTGAAACAGCACCTGGTACATTGTGAGAATTGATAAATATTTTGAATGAGTTTTAAAAGCAGCTTAAAAAAAACCTTTCATCTCTGTGCCCTGAGGTATGATGTTTATTTCAGAAAGTCCTCATTACCACATCTTCTTGGAGCAGATGTTGGTTGGGAGGTGTGTGGTCACTGAGCAACGTAGATTGAACAGACTGGGTGTAATCACAGGGTTCAGTCATTTACAAAAAGACCAGAATGTTTATCTACCAGAACATGGTGAGGAGCTTTCCTGCCTCCTGGGAAATCCCTGAGGTTTAATATATAAGGAATCTTTGTAGATAAATGTTAGGCTGGGAAAGGAGCATCTAATTTTCTCCTGGGACTCAAGATAAGAATATCGATGCCTGCCAAGAAAACATAAATTTACCCTGAGATTAATAACAGTGAGGGTTCAGGGCTCCTCACTTGTCCATGTACCACCCCCCGCGCCCCCAGCCTCTAAAAGAGACTCTAGCATTGTGCTTGCATGCTCATGTAAATCTGTTCACTTACATCAGTCAGGCCAGTGCCTCTTTGCTTCAGTGTCTAATAATGGCACCCATCTGGTGTTGGCTGGTGTTGGAGGGCTGCAGGCATTGCTGGGATTTTGGGGGAGGGGATGTTGGCTCAGGGATGCATTTAGTTTGGGATTAGTGAGATGTATTGATGTGAACCACTGTTCCCTCCATGTCTAGTTAAGTTGTGATGACCATCCTGGCCTAGGAAACTCTTGTAGAACTTTCTCTTCTCCTCACTGTCCTCTGGCAGGGCCAGAGGTGGGATCCTAATATGAATATGGGAGCTACTCTGGGGCAGCAGAAATACATGGACAGTGGAGGAGAAAAACAAAAAACAAAAACCCAATAGTATTTGAAATGCATGAGGCCAGAGGCTGGTCTGTGGAAAATATTTATAATTATCTTATGTTTGAAATCCTAAGTAGTAGATTTGGATTCCTTGGCACCTAGTCAAATGGAAGTTCTCGCCTACTAGGAATGTATTCATCAGGGCAGCACCCACATATAAATGCTTCTTGCATTAACTGCGTCAAGGAGGTCTTAGGAGCAAGCTGGTACTCACAGGGCACAGACCTGGATCAGTACTTCCAAGAGTGAGTGTGTCAGTGTGAAATCTCCTTTATCTTTTGCCTCCTGGCTTAGTGTGTCTGACCTATCTTAATGTATTTGATATATGAGTTCTCACAGAGCATGTGCTGGTTCCAGAAGAAACTGAACTTAAAATGATCCCTAATGCCAAGAAAAGCTCTATAGACAAGAACTTCAGTGACAATATTCCTGCCCATGGTCATTAACAAATCACTCTAAGTAGTTTAAAGATAATTTGATGATATTGTTACGTACCTGAATAAAATATAGAGGCAATTAAAAAGGAAATCGAATTTCTCTTGGTCTGCCTTATGTTAGATTAGTTCTGTATATTTTCTCAGAATTGATCACACCTGAATTCAGGTCTAATGCGAGGCGGCCAAAAATATAAACTGAGAAAAAGAATGCTTGGAGAAATTTTACATGTCCAAAGTTCTCTTATTATATCACAAAGGTAACTAAAATCTCTGCGGGTTCAATCATGAAGGTGAGAAATGGATTATGACAGCTGAGAAAACAGATATGAAACTGGTGTCAGAGCTAAAGGGAAGATGGGAATCAGGACACCCTTAAACAGAGAGCACAAAAGCAAAAGAGGAATGAAATGAAAAGAATAATAGAGAGTAAGATAATTTGTAAACTTAACAGAGTGCACACTAAGGTTATAAGTCAATAGTGGCTTTATTTGGATAGATTCATTGTGCCCTTTCATTGTGTCCTGTTAAAATGAGCAGTAATTTTGTTCAACTTGACCTGGTGAAAGACAATTAAAAAAAAATGACATAAACCTCTTTATGTGCCATACACGGACATCAGTGTCAAACTGGTTATTGAATGTCGTCAGCTCAAAAAATATTTAAGATTACTCATACACAATAAAACTTAAAATGCCCTGAAATCTTATAGCTTGAATATGAAAGAAACTTTATAGACATTCCCTCAATTTAATGATAATCCTGGAAATTTACATGACATTTTCAATAACAAATTGGGCTGCTAAAACTTTTCCTAAACTACCTATAATAAAAACAAATTTTGAGGGCCCAAGCTGGAGGAAGAAAGGCTCAATGATCTTTCTGTTCCCTCTGCAGAAAATCTTACAAAATTGTTATTGTATGAAGAGGTGATCAAAGAGTATGCAGTCAAAAATGTAGGAAAAAAGCTCATTAAGAAAAGCAAAAATTGGAGATTTTATGATATTTGTCAGCTTTTAAAAATTTATAGCTTATGGTCATTTGTTTTCTTGGTCTATGTAAATATTCAATCTTTTTTTTACTTTTTAAAGTTTCATTGAAGTGTAGTTGACTTACAATGTTGTGATAATTTTTGCTGTACATCAAAGTGATTCAGTTATGCATATACATACATCTGTTCTTTTTCAGATGCAATGTTGAACCTAACTTTATGTTCATAATTTTGTAATCTTTTCCTTTAAGAGAGACCCCTCTAGGAGTAAACCCTGTGAACTTGAGGCCACATCAAACTTGAATCAGCCTCCAGCAGTCAGGAAATTGTAGCTGTGGTTTCTGTGGCCCTCGCGATGGAGAAACATGGGATGAAATTCGTCTAGCAGGGCCTAGATACCAAGGGGGGCATGTGGGAATTTCTTGTGTAATACACTAACAAGTTTTTATTTGTTGAAACAATTAGCTGCTCCTTGACTAACAAGGCAAGCGTTTCACTATAAGGCGTCACCGATGTAGATCAGTAAAAAAAAAAAGTCATTTTATCTGCCTTTCTCAAAATACTGTCTTTATTTCCTGGTATACCGGATTGTCCCCCCTAAATTTGTGTCCACCTCATTTGGAAACAAGGTCTTTGCAGAAGCAGTGGTTAGCTTACAATGAACTCATGTTGGGTTGGGGTGGGTACTGAACCTGGTGTTCTTATAAGATGAACAGACACGCAGAAGGTAGAGACCATGCGGAGATGGCGGCAGAGGTTGGAGGGATGTGAGAACAAGCCCAGAAACACCCAAGGCCATCAGAAGCTGGAATAGGGAGGGGGGATTCTCCCTACTGGGAGGGAGCAAACTCCTGCTGACACCCTGACTTCATACTTCTTTCATCCAGAACTGTGAAAGAATATATTTCTGTTGTTTTAAGCCACCAAGTTTGTGATAATTTGTTACAGCGGACTTGGGAAATGTACACACCTGGTAAATGGTATACCTTGGGTGAGTGAGGGCAGGTGCTAATGGTCAGAGTTTCCAGACAGGCAAGTAGAAAACCCCTCGGTTCTCTAGGTCCATGTCATTTTGCTGCAGGTACAAACATTCATGGTGCTTTTACTATACACTGCTGCTTGTACAGGCTGTGGTAGGGAACAAAGAAATAGACACAGTCCTGGCCCCCTGGAGCTTACACGTGGGCAGAGAGATAAAGGGTGGATAAAAACATGGCTGCTTCTGGGGAGAGAAAGAGCAGAGGAGGGATCTAGACCACATTTTTCACTGGGCTCCCAATGGTGGCAGGATGGCAGGCTAAGAGGGTATGAGTGGCGTGAGACTAAGCCAACAGCAAACTGGAAAAGGGCTTAAGTACAGAGAGAGGAGAGGAGAGAGGGAGAAAAAAATGGGCTTTCAGAATTTTCCATGAGGGTGAAACTTTGAGGAGAGGGGACAATGCCTAAAGGTGATTTTTCAGAAGGATTTCTGGGTAGGATGCTGTACAAGTCATCCGACATTGTGCCTTTGACAGACTCAATGGTGCAGCTCTCCATCATTGTACAAAGCTTTGAGAGTGAGACCATTTTTTTTTGATGTGGTGCCTAGTAGATACAGGGTCCTGAGACCTTCTTGCTTTGTGTGAGTTCCCCATGGGCACAGATTTTGTAATAGAATGTGGGATGTGAGCTGGGTAGGGGGAAGGAACTCCAACAAAGCAGCAGTTGAGGCTAGGGATGAAGACATTCTACTGGGAGCTACTCTTTGCTACCCTTGAGTTCCCCACAACCTTGGTCTAGAGGTGGTCATCAGCTCTCTGGGGTGTTCTGACGCTGGTGCTAATATTGATCCCTCCCTTCACCTGGCCCGTCAGCCCTAAGCAGGAAACAGCCAGATCCCACTGGCTTTAGATCATATTCTCAGATTCTTTCTAGTCTTCTCAAAGCGTCATGGAAACCCTAGCTTTTTCTTTGCATTCAGGTGTAACCTCTGAGAGCCCCCTGCAAACTCTTCCTTCTCATTAACCCTCCTTTCTGCCCTGAGTATGCATTTGCCAACAGGATTTGAACACATCCTTAGTTGCTAATGTGGTATGTTATTCCTAAGACTTGGATTTTATAAAGCACATCATGAAATTCAATCCCAGGGCCCAGGTGGTTCAGAGAATGTTCCAAATGGTCTATGTATTTGAAAGCAGGGGGGCCAGTCTTAAAAAAAAATCTCTTTACATTTTGGCCAAGTCCCTGATGTACAGTTGGACCACATAATAAAAGCCTCTCTAATGGTTATGGCCAATGTCATTCGATTGAATCATCTCTCTACCCAGATGATGAGTCTGTGGGATTGGTGCTGTTTCCAAGTTCAGAGAACTTTAGACTGCACACTTGGGTACCTGGGGAGTTGGCTGTAGCCACCTGCTTTCTTGGAAACTAAAGAGGAAAAGGCATCTGTCAATTGCGTTCCCTTGGTACTAGCCCTCACTGACTCTAAACACAACATTCAGTTGAAAATAAGCTCCCACATGATGTCAGAGTTGGGAAGAAATTGCATCCTGAATGTAGCGAACAGTCAATTCTTGATTTTTTTTTCTTTTTGTATTTCTCTTGTCTTTTCTGGGAAGCATATTCTCTACTTCTAGCCATGGCTCAAAGTCTACAGAACCTTCACCTTCCACCTCAGCATGGAGTTAATAAATTCTAGGTGTGTTCACTATAGGGTAGGGGGCTTGGAGGAGGTTCAGACTTGGCTGTCCTTGTTAATGGCAATGTGAGCCAGGATGGGTCACTTTGTTCTCTGTCTTTTTTTTTCACATGCAAGGTGAAGGGGGAAGCCCAGATTGTGGATTCTCCACATTCTGATGTGAAGGACTGCTTTCTTCTAGAGACCCAGTGATTCTGATCACTGTAACCTCTTCCTCTAGATGTCACTGGCACTTTTTAGCGTTGCATGGTTCCCAAAGTCTTTTATCTTTTGCATAAGCCAAAATATACAATGAAAGGGCCTCTGCAAAGTCACTGTCCCAACAGCTTTGGGAGAGTCTATCATAGTATATTATATATTTATATATATGGTACCCCAGAGCTGTGCAAACTGGCAGTTACTGAGAATGTGGTGGGAAACACTATTTCTACAACTTCCAGTTCTTTGATGAAAACACTAATCTCAGTGATTTCTGCCTCAGGGACATGATGGTGCTTTTGATCTACTATTTTGATAGGAAGGAGGAATGGCAAGGGTATTCCCTTTCCTACTTGACCCCTTCTTCATGGATTAGAAGGCCAGTGTACAGATTCTGTGTGTTCTTGAAAATGTGTTTCTAACACTAGACTCAGGAATCCCAGGATGGGTTTAGAGTTTATACTGAGCTTACCATAAAACAGAGTTGAATCAAATTCCATTTATCATTTGACCTCTGTAAGTCCTCACCATGCCTACTGGGCTGCAGCAGGCTCTGGGTCCTAGGATTTAAATGTTTAATTAAGGCCAGTGACGGGTAATTACCTAGGAGTATATTTACTCTGTTAAAAAAAAGAACAGGTACTTTGGGAAAAGGCTAGGAGAGAGTTACAGTGCATACCTCCAATGTTTTTATATGATTCACCATTTCCTCTCCAAGGGTACTGGCCATCCTGACATTTAAAGGACCTTGGATGTGTTGAGATATGGAAACTGCCTCAGGGACTGCAACAATATTAGTATTATAATATCTTGGTGTCATGAAGCCTAAGATATGCTAAGTCAAACAGGTTCTTCACGAGATGCTACTCTATGTAGAGCTTAGGGTACCCAAAGGTCACTTGCACTCTCCATTCTTATCCCTGTGAGTCAGACACTGCAATATTGCTGCCTATTATGGTGACCACACCTAGTTTAAAACTGTAGGTGAAATGCTTTTGATTGCCTTTACCCCCACTGAAGTTCTCTCCTGTGAAATCAGTGACTCCGTTTTACCTGGAACTTCTCCCATTAGCTTCCCTGACCTGTAGAGAAATGCCACCGAAGCACTTTCAATGATGCTGGCGCTCTTTTCGTCAATGTAGATCTTGAAGTCTTAGAGACTGTTCAGATCAACACCACAATTGCTGGTAAGGAGTGAGTGGGTCACACATGATAAATCCATTGTAGCATTCCTATCCCTCAAAGAATTTATTTTCCTTTCCCTACTAGTACCAAAGGACTTCTGGAATTTCAACTTCCTTTGTTTACATTGTTGCTATGTCCATATTTCCATCAACAACTCCCGTGTGCTCAAGCTAGACACTGAATCCAGAATCATGGGAAAGATACCCTATTGATAACTTCAGCCAGATGCATTATATTCTTCTATTTTTGGCTAAAGCACTCTCAAAATCTATTCCTACATTTGTTGCCCAGTTTTTTAAGGCTTCTCACCTCAGGTTTGACTTTGAAATTGCCTCCTGTCCATCCCTGAAGACAAGGATGGAAGGAAGGTAGTTACCTGAATTTCCTCTTAAAGGGCATCTCCCTCAGGCAAGAGAATAGTAGATTCTCCAGCAATGAAAGAATAGCTTCATCCAACAAGGGATGAACTGCTGTTTCTGCTGCCAAACACTCAAGGTGGGCTGTACTTTCAAGGTACCCTTGAAATCATTCCCCCTGAGGTCCCTTGCACTTTCTAGGGAACTATTCTTTATTAACTGATACCTTACCTTTGACACTGGAAAAACTTGGAGTGGTGATGCTGGGAACTCATTTTATATGCTACTTCGTCAACTCAAGGATTGAGTCAAATAGGGTTTGTAGAGGTAAAATACCCGGGATTTTTTTTGCCTGGGCATGGACGACTTGAATAGAGAATTTAGGGATTTGCATTTGTTAGTCTCTTTGATCTACTGATTGCTCTCCACCTTTAGTCCTTGAATTCCACGTGTATGCTTTATGGCTAGTGTGATGGTCCTCCAAACTGTGCTCTCCATGTGATCTCAGGCAACAATTTAATCCTTATTATTATTTTTTGCTGTTAATGTATGCCATGAGTTTCTTGGTTTCCATCCCTAGAAATTAATGGGAATTTGCCTGCCTTAACCCCTCTAGATTAGATAGGCAATGAGAAGTCCCTGCCCCTCCCTAGATTCCATTCCCCCTCCCCATTCTCTTAAACTTTCTAGACTATGACTTAAACAATAGGCGCTTCATTGCAAGTAACAAAATGACTCTGGTTAACTTCTTCAGAAAAGTAATGTATTAGAAGAATATTAATTAAAACAGAATCAGTGGGAAATTCTGGAAAACCAGGTTCATAAAGTTGGTAAGAACAAAGAAGGCAGGATAGTAGGGAATGTAGCTAAGATCATGCCCTGGACATGGGCTGGTTAAGTTACCTCATTGGCACCACCATTCCCACTGCTCACCACTACTAGCCATGTTACGGTGCTAGACTCTTACTGCTGCTATCTCTACCGAGAATAATTTGCAAAACGACCTCTCCCATGTCTTTGGGTTTTTTCTTTAAGATTCAGTGTTAGGTAGAGTCATCTGAATGGCTGAGTCTATTTCATTGGCTCTTATTTAGGCTTCTAGGAAATGGGAAGAGGAAGGATATCTGCTCTTCAGCTTGTATACAGGGCAGGGCACTAGATCTTACTAACATTCCATACTATGGAGAATTTCCTACAGGTAGGCAGAGGACTTCAATATTGGGCAGAGAAAACCAAGCCAAATCAAAGCAAAAATAGGACCACTATGGTATTTTTTCATTCATTCAACCATCTGCTTTGAGTATTCACTTGGAGATACCTTAAAGATTTCTGAAAACGATGAAAAGTTGAATTATCTGAGCAGTTGACTATTATTCATGCCAAGTATAATCCTACCTCTGGACCTTTGCACCTGCTGCTCTCTCTGCTTGGGAGTCTTTTTCCAGTGATCCCTTAGCTAGCTCCTCACTTCTTTGACGTTTCTGTGGTATTGAGGTTAACATGGTTGAGATAGGACCTGCATTTCCCAGAATTCCCTTTCTAGGTCAGAATTAGAGGGAAAAAAGGAACATGCATAAGCTTTGGAAGGGTGAGAGGGAGCAGTGGTCCTTCCTCTAGGAAGGTTGTTATGGGCAGTGTTGGTGGACAGACACAGAAATGCCTGGTAAGCCCTAGCTTGTTCTCACTCTCCTGTCTTCCAGGCCCAGATCTTTAGCTATGACCTTGTAGAGATGATAGTTATGTAGAGGCAATAGCTCTCCATAGACCTCTCCATGAGCTTTATTCATGGTCCCCTTCATTGGCTGTAAATTCTTGGCTTCTCAGTGTCCATGCAAGCTGCAATTTGTTCAGTTAAGTTAGTCCATCTGGAGGACTAAGTGGGGACCCAGCCCCAACTACCAAGCCAGATCTTCATTTTTCCCAGCACCCCCCATATTTGTGTAAAGTCTAATTCCTACAATATTTGTCTTATCCCCATAATAATCAGAGGGGTTCTGTTGAACCCAGATGGCTATATTTTTTGCTTAAAGTCTGACTAATCACTTAGGCATCTTCCAACAACATAGTGTACAATTAGTGACCCCTCTGGCTCCAGCACTCTTTATTCTCTAGCTGTGCCTTACTTTTTTACCTATTTACTTGTGTATTTCTTTTCTGTGTCTTTCTTTCTGACTAGAGTGTAAGCTCCATGAGGGCAGACACTTTGCCTGTTATGTTCACTGCTGTATCCCTAGTGCCTAGCACAGTGTAGGTGCCCAATAAATATTTTGAGTGAATGAGTTTATTACTTTCATTTGTCTTATGTTAAATAGGATTTTATTAAAAACATTTCTGCTACTAAAAAAGTTTGAAATTGCTGTATTGGACTTTGTTTAAGGAACTGGGAATATGGAGATGAACTTTGTTTATGGGCACATAGTAGGTGTCTAATGAATATTTGTTACATGAACATGAATAAATTAATTAGTGAATGAATAAATAGCTTTTACTTAAAGGAGCTCACAGTATCCCCGATGTTGTTGGGGAATAGGACATAAAAATAAAAGATACCAGAGGTTCACAAAATACATTTTGATTAGATGTCACATGGCCAAATGTCAAAATTAATATCAGCTTAAAGCGTACTAGTATTGTCACAGAAGAGGAAATTCTGAAAGGCAAGGTTTTAAATATCATTAAAAATTATGACCCATTTATTATTAAATTTTTTGGTAATTAAACTTTAAATGTTTGATAATTAAAGGTAAAAACAATAATTTCTCAGACCTTCCAATTGTCCTAATTTTACTTAAACTTCTAGAAAAGTTTTAGGTTAAAAAACTAACATGCCTTTCCTAAAACTAGCTAAAGGACTGTCAATACTCACAGTATACATCAATATAATTTCCCTTTATACATACTTGAAAATTTGAAAAGATATAAATAGCTTTTATAGTAAACCTTGACTTTCCATATTTACTTTTACAGTAATAATTATACCGACATATTGATAGATTGTCACATAAAGTGCAGTAGATTTTGTTTTACTTCTAAGTTACATCTAGAATGGTTATCAGTATTTGAAAATGGTTAACCAGATATTAAAAATTAATGCAAAAGACTTGCCCTGTTGGAATTAGCGATGTTAGCAGATAAGATATTGGCTTACACAGTCATGCAATCATGTGCAAGTTCAGGATACCAGAGGTGATATCGAGTCAAAACCCAAGGGCAGGGCTGGGGCTGAAAGAAATATTTGCACCAAAGCCTGAGGCAGAAGCTAAGCTTTCATGCATTCCTAGATAATACCTTCCGTTTTTATAGCATTTTGCATTTTTGAGAGCTTTTTTCTGCAAACTCTCATCTTCTCAACCACAGTTTTGGGGGAGAATATCATTTAAGTCATGTGATGAGTGAGGAGACTGAGGCTCAGAGACTTGAAGTGACTTGATGTGATAGGAGTGACCTGAGCTGGTTTTCTGACAGTATTTTCTGGGTTCTTTATTCCAATGTCCTGTGTTGGGGGGCCCTTCACTATCTTAACCAGGGTTCTCTGGAAAGCAGAACCTAAAACAAAGACTTGTGTGCAGGTAATTTATTTGGAAATGGTCTTAGGGAAGAGTTAGGAATGAGGGGATAAGGAGAGAGATGGGGAAGGAGAAAGCCATTAAGCTCGCCACTGCTTTGGATGGCTAGCAATGGACCCCATGAGACTTTGGGATCAATTCTCCAAACTTCCAAGGGGGATGCAAGGCAGAAACATGGAAATACTAGATCAGAGTGGCCCTATAGGTTTCAGCCTTCACCCCTTCGTTCTGGGTTGCACATATGAGAATGTCCAGGGCATCCCATGGATTCCCCATGACAAGGTGGCAGAGAAGCTCCTGGGACAGGAAGTAAGCACTGTGGCAGAGGATTGATTCTACTGCCACTGTACCTGGGTAAGAATGCTGGCACTGCCATCTGTGTAACCTTGGGCAAGATATTTAACCTCTCTGTGCCTTTCTTTGTATGGAAAATGGGATGAGAGTAACAGTCATTGCTTCATAGGGTTTTCCTGACTTAACACATTAAAAATGCTTAGACCAATGCTTGGCTCAAGGGAAAATGCTTGCTGAGCATTAGACACCATTGCCGGGTTCCTCAAAGTTTGGGTTTAGGACCTAAACTTGATGTTGGAAGCAACTGGCAGCCCCTCATGTGTTGAGCATAGGCTGATGTGATCAGAGCCTAGTTTTAGGATGGTTAACCTGCCAGCCTGTTTTGGACATAGCCAGAGGCTCCTGAAGTGAAAGCAGGGGATTTTATGTCGAGGATGGAAGGATCTAACAAATCCCATGGTCACAGGTTTAGCTAACTGATGACCAAGTTCTCTAAGGATCCACAGGGAGATGAAGAAGAATTCCTTGACATTGCCTACCTTCCTTCAGTCCCCAAGGATTCTGATATCAGACAACAGCATCTCATGCTCTAGGGACTGGGAAACAAAATGAAGCCTGCTGTTCACGTTATTTAGAGATTGACATGGTTGAAGGAACACAGGTTTAGGCTTCTAGATCAGCATTTGTGTCTTGGCTTTGGTTGCCTTTGGCAAGTTCTTTATCTTGCTGAGATTTGTGAAGGTTATTTTCTATAAAATAGGGAAAACATGTTGACATCTTAGTATTTTTGAAGAATTAATGAGGCAGTCCTGTACAGACCCTGGTACAAGGTGGAACTATCAGTAGGCTTTCAGCAGTGTTTTAAAGTGAGTATAATGTGCCTTTTATTACTATTGTTATCATTACTTTATAGGGTTTCGTAAGGGGTAAAAAGATGAGGTATATAAACCGCCTAGGATGATTTGTATTCGGTGTCTTGTATATAGTAGGCTCTTAATAAATAACAGTTTTCATCTGTCTTATCCTCCCATTGGGCTGCTTGCCTTTGCTTCAGGGTCTGTGCTGTTGCCAATGTCGGGCAAGGCTTATCAACCCCATCTATCTCTAGCTCATTGTCCAACAGAGTGTGCATTTTCTTTGCTTTTGGGTTTTCTGATGCCCAGGATGACTTCCCCCAAGCAGTGTCAACAGCCCCTTTGAGGTTTCCACTGGCTTAGCAGTGGCACTGCCTCTTATTCTCAGTGATGTACACATTAGCAGCTGCAGTTTCTCATGGACGCAAGCCTGTGTGATCTCAGCTGGACATGCTACCTCTGACCATTTCCCTGGCCTGTCTCAGGACTCTTGGGACAGAATCAACTTTGTTGCAGAGTCTTTGCTGAAGCCCTGAAGAGCTGCCCAGTTTAAGGATAAAGTGCATTTTCTATCCAAAAGTGAGGACTGGCTTTAAGCACCTCTCTCAACTTTTGTGTATGGCTTTATGTTTATAAAAGTCCCTTCCCATCATTTATCATCTGTGCAAGCACAACTGTTTATACATAGCTGCTAACAAATGCCCAGTATTGGAATGCACAGTTCTGTGTTAAACTAATCTGCTCCTCCAAAAAGGATCTTGCGAATTCACTCACCAGATTTATATTGAGGAGTTGACTGAAATCAGTTGAGGCACTGAGGGCACAGGCTACCAGAGAGGTTAGTGCAAGAAAGGCCAGTTCTCGAAGGAGAAGTTTTGCTAGGTTAGTCTTTTGCTTGACAAATATTTATTGAGCAACTATTACATGCCAGGCATTTCTTCTAGGTGCTAAAGGTAAAATACGGAACAAATAGACAAAAATTTTTGCCCCAGTGGAGTTTCCATCATAGAGGCGGAGGCAGAAATGAAACTAAATAAGTAAAATATATAATGTGTTAGATACTAGTAAGTGTTAAGGAAACCAAGGGTTATAAGTTGCTGGAGTCATGGGTGTTGGGGATGGCTGTAGTGGTGGTAAGGACTGAAATTTATCAATCGCTCTGTTGGATGTGGTCACTGCCCTCATGGGAGTGTGGTGGGAGGTGTGGGCTGCCCACCAAAATGTCTTCTTTCCTTCTATGGTGATATGACCACAATTGGGACAGATGTGTATTGCAAGCCAGGCTCTGTATTTTGCAGCCCCATCTTGGAATTAGATGTGGCCATGGGGTTCAGTTCCCTCCAGTGCAATTCGACAAGTGGCTTCAGCCACACCACAGGGGCTACCTCCTTCACATATGCCCCTTCCCTGCCTTCCCCTGGGCTGGAGTGATGAACACCAGGGCCACCTGCAAAGGCAGGTTTGGCAGGTGCCAGATCCAAGGTCAGCCCAAGTCCTTAAATGACCATAGGAGGACAGCTGCCCACTGACCTGCGATACCCACTCTGGACCATTAGTGAGAAAGAAACATCTTGTTAGTAACATTCTATTGTGGGGGTTCTAGTTGCCAGGGCAGTTTAACACTAACAAATATATGGAGCACTCCTATAATGTTTCTTTGAAGGTAATAACATGATTGATTGCTATATTTCAGTCACATGGAAAAAAAGAGCTATGATAGCAGAGAAGGGGATTGCCTAATTCTTTCAGCTTGGGCGGATTAGGGTCAAATTGGGAAAGGTATGACAAAGGAGATGATATTTGAGCTGAATTGAAAAGAATGGGCTTAATCTCTAGAATATATAAACAACTTATACAACCCAACAGCAAAAAAACCAATCAATCAATGGAAAAATGGGCAAAAGACCTGAATAGACTGTTCTCCAAAGAAGATATACAGATGGCCAACAAACACATGAAAAAATGCTCAACATCGCTGATTATAAGAGAAATGCAAATCAAAACTACCACGAGATATCACCTCACACCAGTCAGAATGGCCATCATTAATAAATCCACAAATAACAAGTGCTGGAGGGGCTGTGGAGAAAAGGGAACCCTCCTGCACTGCTGGTGGGAATGTAAACTGGTACAGCCACTATGGAGAATAGTTTGGAGATACCTTAGAAATCTATACGTAGAACTTCCATATGACCCCACAATCCCACTCTTGGGCATCTATCCGGACAAAACTCTACTTAAAAGAGACACATGCACCCGCATGTTCATTGCAGCACTATTCACAATAGCCAGGACGTGGAAACAACCCAAATGTCCATCGACAGAGGATTGGATTCGGAAGAGGTGGTATATATACACACAATGGAATACTACTCAGCCATAAAAAAGAATAAAATAATGCCATTTGCAGCAACATGGATGGAACTAGAGAATCTCATACTGAGTGAAATGAGCCAGAAAGACAAAGACAAATACCATATGATATCACTTATAACTGGAATCTAATATCCAGCACAAATGAACATCTCCTTAGAAAAGAAAATCATGGACTTGGAGAAGAGACTTATGGCTGCCTGACGGGAGGGGGAGGGAGTGGGAGGGATCGGGAGCTTGGGCTTATCAGACACAACTTAGAATAGATTTACAAGGAGATCCTGCTGAGTAGCATTGAGAACTTTGTCTAGATACTCATGTTGCAACAGAAGAAAGGGTGGGGGAAAAATGTAATTGTAATGTATACATGTAAGGATAACCTGACCCCCTTGCTGTACAGTGGGAAAATAAAAAAAATTATAAAAAAAAAAGAATGAACAAGATTTCACTTCAGGGAGAAAAAGGAAAAAGTGCACTGCAAATTCAAGTCAGAGTCTCACTGCAAATTCAAGTCAGTCTGAATAAAAGCTCAGAGGCATGAAAGTGTCTATTTTGTGTTATCTCTGTGTATGTGTTGCTAGTCTTTGAAAGTTTTTTTTGTTTTTTGTTTTTTGTCTTTTTAGGGCCATACCCACAGTATATGGAAGTTCCCAGGCTAGGGATTGAATCAGAGCTACAACTGCTGGCCTACACCACAGCCACAGCTATGTCAGATCCAAGCAGCATCTGTGACCTACACCACAGATCATGGCAACCCACTGAGCGAGGCCAGGGATCGAACCCACATCCTCGTGGATACTAGTCGGTTTGGTTACAACTGAGCTACAATGGGAACTCCCTAGTTTTTGTATTTTTGAATGTGGGAAGTATGATGCAGTTTAAAAAAGCAACATGTATGTTTGAAAGCTAAACATAATTGTTGTTAGTAATTCCAATTGTTAATAATTCCAAAGATTCCAAAGATGGCATTCACAAGACTGTAAAACATCTTTGATTCTTTTCAAGATGGCTGAGTGTTCACAGTTATGAGGCTTTAGACAGCAGGTTAAACTGTGAGCCTGCTTCTTGGAAACTTGAATTCCATCAGCTGAGATGGTTTCTAAAAATAGATGCCTATAGTTCCAAAGAAACATGGTTAAGTGGATTATATTTTCAGCAAAGACCCAGTTACCTAGTTATCAGACAGTAAACTTTACATAAGTAGATACTAGAGAACGTGTATTTAATGTGTGTAACTCAGTCTGCCATTTCCTTTTGTGTCTGAAGCTATCACTTCCTGTAGGTTATTATTGAACCCTGTGTGTAACAGCACTAGGATAAGAGTCTCATATACCAGTAAGCCAGGTATTATGTGTCCTCACTTGACAGATGAGAGCTCTGAGGCACAGCGCCTGAGGACTTGTTCAAGGTCATATGATTGCTAAATTCCATGGCAGGAATTTGAGGAGTTCCGTTTGACTCCAAAGCTCATTTTATTAACAAAAACATTCCTTCTTTGCTTCTCTTGAACATTTACTTTTTATTGTCAGGGTATGTATTTTTAAACCCTGTCCAGGTTTTGGAGATATCAGACTATTATTTTTTGGATTATGTGTTTAATCATCGTATTTTCAAAACCTCCATCTACAACAAGTATTCTTTTTCACTTCTGCCCTTGGGGGCCATGCTGACCTCTCCACAGCCATGATTTCAATGTGAGAGTTCATTTCAAGTGTTTCACAATACAGGGGACTTTTTTTTTTTTTTTTTTTTTGCCAAGAATTACCGTACTGGGTCACAGGACACCCAGATTATGCAGGATTTCAAGGCATCCATATATCAGCATAAATCACCCTTTAATGTCTGAGTAAAACAAGATCAGCTCAGTCTTAATTTTTTCTCTAATTTTTGGGTTGAGTCGTTAAGCTTGGATGTTCATCATCAGAAAATTAGTGGCTTTCATAGGAAAGAATGCTTTAATAGTTTGTGTCTCATCTGTCAGGGTTGGAGAAGTGATAAAGAGGGGCTAATAATGATTCAGTGCCAGCTATTTGTCAGATAACCATGCTTATGCTCTTTTATTTAATCATTGCAAACCTATGAGGCAGAGACTATTATTTTAATTTTTACAGACGAAGAATAGAAGGTTCAGTCTTGTCCAAGGTCACCCAGTTCCTAAGTGGTAATTCTGGAATTAAACTGGATTCCATCAGATTTCATAGTCCAATATCTCTTCAGGGCATGATGCTTGAGTGATTAGAAGGAATTGTTCTGTTTCAACTAGTTTATTTAGACTGTTGTTTTCTAGACTCTGGAGTCATGAAATGGACCTTGTAGATTGCTATTGACATTTTAAATAACAGAAAAAGACTAAAAATATTACGGGATGTTCCATATAATAGGGTCAAGTCATGTTTTGTGACACATTTGTTTCAGGTCTATATACATATGTGTAATTCAGTTGTGCCCAAGAATGTGACCTGGCTGCCTTGTAAAAGCATTTTATCATAAGTTGCCGTCAAGAGTTTGCTATCCTCCTTTTCTCATGTTCTGGTCAAAACACTAAATATCCTGTAGATTTCTCAAGTTCTCAGGCTCAAAACTTCTCTTCCCTCATTGCTTTACAGCCCTGCTTCTCTTCCTGGGTTCTTTGCCCCAGTTGGGCTGTCATGATCCATCCCATTATGACCATCCTTAATAATTGCTGCTTTCTTAACTGTCACATCTAATCTGCTTTTGAGTTATAACGAATTTATTGATGAACTAAATCATGAAATTCTCCTGTCATCCCATCCTTCCCTTCTGTTGACTTCAGAGGCAGGGATATAGTTTAATCCAAACTCATATCCTGGGCAACTAGATACCTGCAGCCCTTCCTTCATCTTTTCCTCTCCATCTATCCTTTGCTTTGCTGCCAGAATGCATCCCTTGGATTCTGCATTTAGTATTGAAGAATAAGCTTATTTCTAATCTTATTTAATATGAATTGAGCAGACAGCACATCTGAGCATATTACCCACCCCCCTCCATTAAAAACCCTTCCATGGACTTTCTTGTTTAGAGCAGAGGCTCTGCAGAGGGGTGTGCATTTCTTAGGAAGCACTCAAGGCAATGGTTGGGATGAGGAAAAAAATACTACTTTCTATACTTAGTCTATTGGTAGAGAAATAAACATATATAATTTATAAAGATAAACACACACACACGTTACAGGCATAGAGTCATTTTTCCTTCATAAAGAAGGGGGTACAATCCAAATGTTTGGCCACTGTAGCATGGACCAGAAGCATGCAAAGCCCTCTGGTGCCTGTTGCACTTCCCAGATTCACGTCTGGTTATTTCTCAGCCCTTTCTTCATTCATACTCTCTGATCCAGCTTATTAAACTAGCATGTTTTCTAGATTTGAAGATATATCTTTTTCACATTCTGATCTTTCCAAGATGAAGTTTGTAGTTACTATTAAAATTTCCATCAGCCAGTTAGGGAAATAACTTGCAACAGCGTGTTCCCTGCTTGTGTGTGTGTGTGTGTGCACGCGTGTGTGTGTGTGTGCATGTGTGAACACTGGCTCCAAATCTACCATATCAGCCTCTCCTGTTGTTGAAAATGCTATCATGCAAGGACCAGTTCCTATCTGTCAAAGGATTCCAGTCAATCTTTGTGCATTTTAAAGGACTTTTTAGTGTGGGGACATATAAAATAAAATAATATAAAAATATCATTTCCAAAATGAGCCAGTTGCGCTAGTCATTTCAAGGAAAACAACTGGCAGTGTTTGGCACCAAAGTAAAATCTAAGCTTTGAAGTGAAAATTAAAATTTTAGAGCATCCCAATGCTTAAAGATTTTTATGGTGAGGTCAGTAGTAATATTAGCAAATATAATCTTTTAATGTTGTATCATGAAATTCATCAACATTTGGAAGATTTGCATAACCATTATTTTCCAAATAACCAATGTATGATGGTACATTTGGGAAATTAGTTACTTAGATTCATGTAATTATTGTCATTTAAGTAAATGTAATAAACTTGCATTTTAAACTTTAAAAATGCTAGCAATAGTTACCTAAGGATAGTAGAATTATAGGTGATTATGTTCTCTTTATAAATTCAGATTTTGTGTAGTGCTCAGATAGTACTTTTTATTATGATACATTTTATTTGTACAGAACATACTATGTACATATCAGGTATAAAGCATAATAAAACACTCCTATACCCACCCCTCTGTTTCAAATAAAAGGGTATCATTGCTTCTGAAGCTCCTCAGTGTTCTCCTCTTCAATATCTTTAATGATTAAGAGGGAATTCTTCCATATATTTGGATAATAATGCTTTGTTATTTATATAGCGAAATTCTCTGTTGCTTTATGGTTTGTATTTTCACTTTTTACAAGCTTTTTTGACAAACAGAAGCTTTTAATTTTAATGTAGCTACATTTATTTTGTTTATTAATTTATTTATTATGGCTAGCTCTTCGATCTTGTCATAGAACATTTCTCTTTACCAATATAAAGACCTTCTTCTATATTCTTTAAGTTTTTGAAGTTCTACTTTTTACATTGAAGTACTTAATCTGCTGGAATTGATTGTGAGGATGTGAAGTAATGTAACATTTCATATTTCCCCCCATAATGGATACCCAATATCCCGAGTGCTTTTTATTGTATAGCTGGTGTTTCCCTTGTATCTGCAATGCTCCTTCTTCCATGAACCAAATTGACACATATTCAGGAAGATATCTCGGCTTTCAATTCTGTCATATTGGTCTATTTGTCTATCTTTGTGCCATTACATTAATGTTTTAATAGTACAGATTTAAAAGCCATCTGGTAGGGAAAGAATTCACTCAAGATATATGCAAGTCTTTTCAAGTTTCACAAAAAAGTTCCTGTTGGGATTTTGGTTGGAGTAATTTGACCCAGAGATTAAACTGAGTAGAATGACATTATCATATCATCTCCCCATCCGTAAACATAGTAAAAGTTTTATTTGTTTTTTTTCTTTGATATCTTGCTAAATTTTAGAATTTTCTCCATAGAAGTTTTGTACATATGTGTATATATACATATATATGACATGTCTCATATGAGACACGTGTATTTATATATTAATCAAATGGCATAGAAATATCTATATGCATGTTATGATTGGATTAATGATATCTTTTAAAAAGTTACTTATTCTAAGTGTGTATTCATTCTAAATATGCTGTTGACTTTGCCTATTGATGTGTTAGCCAATCATCTTACTCTTTTTATAATTTGTATTCTTTCAGTTTTTGATATAGACAATTATAACATGTATTTCATATTCTTATCTTTATTAATTCTTTCTCTTGACTTTGTGTGTTGGCTAGCACAAATATTGAATAGGGAATTGTCTTGTTCCATCTTCAAAAGAAATTCTTCAAGATTGTGCCTTTAAGTGTGTTTTACTATAGGTCTTTGAAAGATGTCCTTTGTCAGTAAATATTCCCTTCTACTCCTAGTTTTATGAAAACTTTAAATTGTATATTAAAATTTTTATTTAAAAAATCTAATAAGGATATGATTTTTTATCATTAATAAGGTGAATTCGGAGTTCTTATTGTGGCTAAGTGGTTTAAGAACCTGACATAGGCGTTCCTATCATGTCTCTGCAGTTAACAAGCCCAACTAGCATCCATGAGGATGCAGGTTCGATCCCTGGCCTCACTTGGTGGGTTAAGGACCTGGTGTTGCTGTGAGCTGTGGTGTAATTTGCAGATGCGGCTCGGATCCAGCATTTCTGTGGTTGTGCTATAGGCTTGTGGTTACAGCTCCAGCTTGGACCCCTAGCCTGGGAACCTCCATATGCCATGCATGTGGCCCTAAAAAGACAAAAAACAAACAAACAAACAAAAAACCTGACATAGTCTCTGTGAGGATGTGGGTTCAATCTCTGGCCTCCCTCAGTGGGTTAAGGATCCAGCATTGCTGCAAGTTGCAGATGCAACTTGGATCTGGTGTTGCTGTGTCTGTGGTGTAGGCTTCAGCTGCAGCTCTGGTTTGACACCTAGCCTGGGAACTTCCATATGCCACAGGTGTGTCTGTTAAAAAAGGAAAAAAAGAAAGAAAGTGAATTATGTTATAAATTTAAAAAAACAAATTTGCATTCTTGGGATTAGTAAAGCTTTGTCAAATTGTGTTAGACTTTTCATTCATTGAGGGAACCAATTTGAAAATATGGAATTCAGAATATTTGAATCTCTGTTCATGAGTGACAGTTGCTTGTAACTTTTGTTTTTATTCTATCTTTGTCTAGATTTGGCTTTGAGATTATAATAACCTCATAAAACTAGTTGGGGGATATTTCTTTTTCTGTTCTTTAAAAGAGTTTGTATAATACTAGAATTATCTGTTTCTTGAGAGTTTGGTAGAATTCACTTGCAAAACCATGCATCTGAGTCTGAAATTTTCTTTATGGGGAGATTTAAAACCAGTCTTCAATTTGTCTTATGGTTATGGTATTTAGACTTTTTATTTCATTTTGAGTCAGACAAAATGGATGAATCACTAAGAAATATAATAAAACTAAGAGAAGGTTAATATTTAGTATTGCATAATTCAGTTAAAGGGAGGAAATCTATGAGTATTATCAAATAGGAAATGCAAATGAAATTCTGCTATTCTAAAATACTTTAAAAATTATACTGTCAGTCATAAAGGTACAAATGAGGTCAAGATACGGAGCATGTGTTACAAAAAGTTGAGTCACTCTTGCTATGTACAAGTTCTAACGTAGAGAAATGATTCAGAAGTGTGTAAAAGACACAGGGGAATTAGAAGTGTTGTAAAATAAAGTGTTCTATAAAGGTAGGGACACACATATGCTACTATGAGTAGATAATTTTTATATGTATTTATTTAGTAATATCTTCCCTTTTTATCCCCCATTAAGAGATTCTAATGAGTGGCATGCCTGAAAAAAATGAACTCTTACAATCAAAGAAATATGGTCCTGGTTATTTGTGACAATGCCTTTCTCACATCTCTGCTTTTGAGTAAGCAGTTTCCTTTCTTTCTTCATTGCCTGGTGAACTTCTTTTTGAGACCCAGCTTAAACCAGTGTCTTCGGTGACAACTTTCTGAATGTTCTCGGTGTTCCTATCAAAATTAGGAGTGTAAAAAAAAATTTCTGTTCCCAGTTGAGTTATTCTTCCCCATTAGCTCTTTGGGAGAAATGAGCATGTTCTAATCACTTCTGTGCACCCTGTAGACAGAGCAGTGTCTTACCCACAGCAGACAATTATTTTTCAGTAATGTTCATTAGAAGAGCAAGAAGTGCCTACATTCATCTCCCACTTCCCTGATGCTTTCATACCTTATCTGTGTGTAATCAGAGAGCACGTCAGAAATGAAACTGAGTGTAAGATCTTAGCAGATCATTTATCTTCCTCCTTCAAAATCCCTGATTATCTGGCTCTTCGATTTGGTAGCTGGGGGATGAGAAGGGGGTGGTGGCAGGCTTTTATACTTCTCCTGTTTTCACTCTGAGTGAGCCTTCACTTAGTCCTGTCTGCTCTGATGCTGTTGGATTTGATCCCTGTGGGCTTCCAGTAACCAGACCTGTGGTGTAATCTTACACCTAATTAGACAATCACGCAGCAAGCCCTGGCCTCTGCCATTTGAGCAATGATTTATTTTTCTTTGCTATGCTCAGGAAAATAGAGACTGTGAAGTCGTTTTAGAGGTCAAGCTCTTCCTTCCCCTGCCCCCATCGTATCCTCCCACCCCTGCCTTCTTTGGTACCTCTCTCTGGAGGCCCTGCAGGAGATGTGCGTGGGTGAGAGGGTGGTCTCCCAGTGTGGCATTCGGAGGGAGCCAGAATTGTGCCTTGGTCCTCTGTGGAGCTCTCTCAACATGGGTCTGATGGCATCATCCTCCAGCTTAAAATCAACAGGTAGCTCCACAAAGCTCTTCAGCTTGTGTAGTTGTCCCTCAGGGTCCTGCTTGTGCTTTGTTCTCCAACCTCATCTCTCAGACTACAGATTCATGGGGAAAATGCCAGGCAACTGGAAAACTGTGTAGTTCTTCAAACACAACACTGCATTTCCCATCCTCTTCTTTGAGCATAGTGTTCTTCTGTCTGGAATGCTCTCTCCCTGTATCCCCTCCCTCCCCATTCTTCTTCAGATAGTCAGCTCAGTATGTCTCTTCAAAATTCTGTCTTTGTATCTACTTCTTGGAAGCCTTCCATGCCCCCCCCCCCCGCCCACCAGTCTGGGGTAAGTTTTACTTTTTCTTATTTTCATTGAATCCTCTTGTTCTATTTAAGCTCTTGTATCACATTTTATTGAAATTGTTGACTCACTGGTTTTAACCTCCCATCAGTGTGTAAATTCTTAGAAGTTTAAGTTTAAAGTAAAAATGCTATCATTGACCTAACAGTGTTTGGCACAGAGTAGATCCTACATTCCAGTTAACTAAATTAATTAGTCAAAGAGGAGTGAGTTGAAGGGAACTCAAATGTTGTGTAAAATGCAGAAACGGGGCTGAGGAGAGGGCAAGCTGACCATGAAGCATTAGACAAATGGGGAGGTACATTGTCCAGGGTTAACAGGGATGCTATTTACAAGAGGTCCTAGTATGTGTTTTAGGAGAGATGAGGATTGGAGCCATTTGGTCTAATCGCTGATCCTAGGACGAGGGTCCCTTTCAGTGAGAAATAATGGAATAATGGTGACATATATCCTATAGGTAAGTGGATAGAAAAGGAACTCATTTCAAGAGGAGCAAGTTGGGGCATCCACTTGGCCTTTGACACAGGTCAGTGGTTTAGTGAGGAGTGATGGAGTGAGCAAATCTCAGTGCAGGATCTTTTGAATTGTCTTCTAGTATGAACCCAGGGAAATGAGTAGTATTCCAAGGGAGACAGGGACTGTGGGGAACTGAAAAATGAAATCAAGTTAAAGAGTCGAACCGCTAGAGATGCTTTTGGGTACCAGAAAAATAGAAGTTTAACACACATGGAAGGAGGGTACTTCACCACACTGGGATGATAGCAGGAGCCCTATATGCAGTGACTGTTGGAGTAAATGGATAACTTATTCCTATTGGCCACTCTGGCAAGACAATCCAAATCCTTCCTAATATTCAGCCCTAGGTGCCATTCCGTGTCTCAGTTCTGAACCAGTTCTGTGACCTATATTCCTACCTCCTTCCAAGCTGCTTCAGATCTCCTGGTCTCTGACCTTGATGAAGT
Organism: Phacochoerus africanus; assembly: GCF_016906955.1. Lineage (NCBI taxonomy): Eukaryota > Metazoa > Chordata > Mammalia > Artiodactyla > Suidae > Phacochoerus > Phacochoerus africanus. The sequence continues at coordinate 156,353,270 of NC_062551.1, read as the reverse complement.
TCTCCTTGCACAACTTGCCTCACTCAGCTGATTTCATCCTGGACCCCACTTACTTGGTGCTGATCCCAGGGCCTCAAGACACTAATTCTGGTCATCCAGCTGATTACCCTGCCTCTTGTCTCCAGCAAACATTGTTTGCTGCCAGTGCACCCCAATTCCAGCCCACTCTTTCCTCATGCTTTCTTCTTTCCCTCTTCCCAATAGACTTGTGCAAGTCCTGTAACTGAAAACCAGAGACAAATGACTTCATATCAACACAGATAATGTTATAACAGTCCATAACCAGTTCTCTAAGCATTTAACCTTTTCTGAACCTCCTGCTGAAGGAGGGGTCTTGGCTGGCCATGTTGATGCTACACACTCACCTCCCTGTCCAGCACCAGTTAAGGTACTGGTGGGCACCTGATTCAAGGGCAATTGTGTATAGGAGAAGAGCTGGGACAACTAGATTGTCCCTTGCGAGAGATTCAAAGCATGCAGTTCAGCAGTGGTGAGTGGTTGCATTTTAAGTTGATTACATGTGGTAGCCAAGCAGAGAAATCTGGAGGCAGAGAAGATTGGGAGATGCGAACAGGTTCACATAGAGGCCCCATAGTTGTACTGATGCCTGTTTATGTTCTATGAGGTCCCTCCATGTTTTATTTCCATGCCATATCTATGTATTTCTTTTACTGCCACCCTAGTTTTTTTTTTTTTATTTTGATTTTGTTTGTTCAGGTATGATCTATCAGGGAATTCCCTGGTGGCCTAGTGGTTAGGATATAGCACTTTCACTGCTGCGGTCCAGGTTCAGTCTCTGGTCTGGGTGGGAACTGAGACCCCACATCAAGATGCTGCATGCCATGGCCAAAAAAAAAAAAAAAAGTTAATGACCTATTGTTTTTGCAACCAAAGAGCCCTACCTGGGAATGAGGATGTGAAGTGGGGTGAAAAAGCTATTAGTCAGAGGGGTTAGAGCATCGGAACTGAAGTTTGCTGAAAATTTGAGATGAACAGGGTGAATTTGGGAAGGAAGAGTTTGGCAGAGGGCAGGTGCCAAGATTAAGTGCAGAGGAAGGCTGTGGTGATCTTTTGGGACCAGGAGAGCCACCATCACGAGCATTCTGATTAGAGAGGAAGGACTGGGATGTGACTTCCACACTGGAACTTGAACCATTTCTGGGGCCCCTCTTCTTGACTCTCACCACAGGCTGGCATGGCGTGGGTAAGCTCTTCACTAGTGTTGGTGTTTAATGTACCAGGCACTGGAACAAGAGTTTGACATGCAGAAATCTGTTAATTCTCACCATATTTTGAAGTATGTCTTATTAAATTTCCATTTTACAGACGATAAAACTGAAATTTAGGAAGGCTAAGCTACCTGTTCCAAATCACACAGTGAAAGTGGTGGAACCAGGATCTGAAAGGAGGTCTAGATGTGCCGAAACACATGCTCTTTAGCCTGACTCTGTGCCTCCTTCACCCATGGGTCACAGCATACTTTGATTTAAGCCTATCTGCTGACTCTCCTGCTTTCAAGTGGCTGCTGTGAAAAGGCACATAGTTTCCCATGCCCCGTTCCTCTTTCTATAGCCAGGTCCTGTTGGATCTGGGAGGTGCTGTTCTCTACAAATGCTGCCAAGAGGCATTACCAAAATGTGAAATGATTTTCTTTTGGAGGAAAAATACATGAGTAATAAGAACTGGATTCCAAAAGCAACAAGCATTGGACTATTTTTTGTTCTTGAAGAAATGTTAAACTTGAAAGGGCAAAGCTCTTAAATAGCCTTTTGAAGTTCAGACTATTTTTCAGCCTTTCAAACTTATAAAGGATGAGACTAGCATTTAAATATGTGGGATGTATAGAGTCCTGTCACCCTGGGAAGAGGGAATGATACACAGTGTAGTACAAGGGAAGCCAAGATGAATTTTCTTAGTTATTCTGATTGCCTGGGTACCTTCAAACTTCTCAAGGGAGGCAGGAAATTTTCCTCCAAGTTTCATTTATTTCACTGTAATTTCAAAAGCTGTGGTTATCCCTGAGGTAGCCTGGGCCCATTGGAGCTACTTGCTTGCAGAGGGAACTGGGCCAAGATTCTTCTTTTTTCCTGGGCCTCAGCTGCACTTCTGCCAAATGAAGACAATTGTACCCATACCACAGGTCCACTTAGGATGGGAAATGATGAGAAATGGAAAGGCTCTTTACAGTGGAAAGGGCTCTTTAAGTGTAGGGGGTTATTATCACACATTCTTCTTGGCCATGTTTTCTATTACGGATGTGGTTTTGGCCTGAAGAAATGGCAGCAAAGGACATTCATCCATTCAAGAATTACCCTTTGTCATCTACTATGTATTGCTCATCATTTTATCTGAAGAGCCTAACGGTGACTTAGAACCATGCAGAGCCTTGCCTTCCTGGGGTGTAGTCTGGCTAGAGACACAATTCAGTTTGTGAGAAAGATCCTGACATAGAGGAATACTTGGAAGTGTTTTCTCATCCACATCTGAGGAGGGAAAAAAAATGCTTTTTAATCTGGTGCTTCATATGTTGAAGCTTTAACCCTCCAGTACCTCAGAAAGTGACTGTATTTAAAGATAGTTGGTTTTTTTTTTTTTTAAAGGCATTGAAGGTAAAATTAGGTCACATGAGTGGGCACTCGTCCAACATGACTGGTGTCCTTCTAAGAGGAGGAGACTAGGATACAGGCCTGCACAAGCATGGACAAAAGACCAGGCAGAGCCAGAGAATGGAGATGGCTGCCTTGCAACCCCAGGAGAGAGGCCTAAGGATATGCCCTCTTGGCAGCACCTTGATCTTAAACTTCTAGCCTCTGGAACTATAAGAAAATTCTTTTCTATTGTTTAAGCCACCCAGTAGGTGGTACTTTGTTATGGCAGCCCAAGCAGACTAATGTAGGCACTAAGAATACAGGTAATGAATATTTACTGAATGAATGAAAATGAGACTTTGCTGAGCCCTGATCCGTGGGTAGCGGTTAGCCAGGATAAGGGTGTGTGTGAGGGGGTGGAGGGATGGCTAGAGTATTCCAGACCAAGGGGACAGGGAGAAAGCGTGGAGGCTTGCGAGCACAACCACGCATAGAGAACATGGCTGGTGGAGGAGGTGTAGGTGAAGGGGCAGTCAGGGACCTGTCAAGCTAGGCCACGTAAGCCAGGCTCAGGAGTAATTAGAATCCTTCCAGGGGCCCACGATGCCCCCCAGAGAAGATACAGGTACACATTTATGCATATGTTTTTATGTAACATGTGATTCAGTGAGGACTATTATGCTAACTACCCCAGGTTTGGGATATGTATTATTTCATTCAAGTTTTACAACAAACTTATGGGGGGTTCTATTATTATCCCATTTTATGGATGAGGAAATAGAGGCTCAGAGATTAATTTCCCTAGGGACCAATTACTAGGAGGTAACAGAGCAGGATTCAGGCTCACTTAGTTCAGAGTACAAGGTCTCAGCACTTTGGTTAAAACTCTCCAGGATCTACATGGTTCTGGCCAGAGTGCCTCTCCCCAGGAGACATGGGTTCTCAGAGTTTAAGTTAGGAAGTTGTCAAGAAGAAGGCCTGTTGCTGAATGGGATATGCCTCTCTGTTGTTGGGGTGGGGGGCGGGGGGCACATGTGCTTGTGTGCCCCTGTGGCTGGAATGCATTGGAAGAGCCTTCATGGACAGCAGGATTGGAACCGAATCTTCCTGCTGGGGGGACATGGGTGCCACCAGGGGAGAAGGGAAGGTGCCCTGTCTCCCGGCAAAATCAACTTCAACTTCTCTGGAAAGTCCGCTGTAACCTGGGGCAAGAGATCATTGCCAGGTTGTCAGTGGGAACACTTTTCGTTGCCCTTCACCTTTCCACGTGGAGGCCCCCAGCACCTGGCCTCTCTCCTCAACTCCTTCCTTCTCATGAGGAAAGGAGTGGCCCTCTGATGAGGCTGTCTGCCTGCCACCAAGGAGAGCGTGTCCTGGTCTGCTGAGCCATGCCTAGGCAGCCGGTCCTGCTGGGAGCTGGCAGTTGCCATCAACCCCATACCAGGTGGGTGAGTTTAATTTTAGGCTGAAGTGGTGTGGTCTAGCCCTTTGACCATATCTCCAACCATATGCTCCATTTATCAGCATAAAGGCTAATGTTTTTCTGCATATCTGCCTGTCTCCCATGTTTATCTTAGTTGGTCTGAATTATGAGAAAAGAGGTACAGTATTTGCTAATCTCCTGAAGTCCTAATGCACTGAGTTAATAAAAAGAGGTGCTTATGTGGGTGCAGGATGCTCAAATAATGGAGGGAAGAGATGCTGCAGGGAGTTTTACACCTGTGCTTTTCTGACCGCCTGTATGTAGTTTCCAAAAGTTTTTCTCCATCCACTGAGTAGGGATTTTGAGAGAGTTTCAGCCTGTAAGCTACCTGCAGAATTACTTTTAGGTTGTTAACTTATTAAATATTTTTGATTAAGAATGCTGATAAATGGACTTGGAGAAGAGACTTGTGGCTGCCTGATGGGAGGGGAGGGAGTGGGAGGGATCGGGAGCTTGGGCTTATCAGACACAACTTAGAATAGATTTACAAGGAGATCCTGCTGAATAGCATTAACTTTGTCTAGATACTCATGTTGCAACAGAAGAAAGGGTGGGGGAAAAATGTAATTGCAATGTGTACATGTAAGGATAACCTGACCCCCTTGCTGTACAGTGGGGAAAAAAAAAAAAAGAATGCTGATAAGAGTTGGATGGCATGCTGTTTTGTAAAACAAGTTTGTATATGAGCACTGTGAAAAGCAGGTGACAGAAGGGAGGGTGTATCTATCATCTATTGCCACCATAAGGGTGTTTAACCAACAACCACAAAACTTCAGTGCTTTTGAAGCAGCTCTGCCCATCTTGTCAGGGGTTGCTCACCAGGGTGGAGGAATGGCTGGCTGATGGCTGATTTGGCCTGGCTTCTCCTGGGGTCACTGGGGTGACTCTGCCCAGCTTTGCATGTCCCTCATTCTTCAACAGACTACTCTGAGCATGGCCTTCTGACAATGGCAAAGGTGTAAGGGAGCAAGAGGACAAAAGGACACATGGGGGCGGGGGGGTGGGGCTCTGTGGTCTTGGCTGGGTACTGGCACACCAGCTCCTCTACCTGGTGATAGTGGCTAAAGTTAGTCACAAGGGAGTGTGTCTGTGGCGGGGGTTGAATTCTGCTTTTAAGAGAGAAACTCTAGAGTCCACAATGATAGGGAGGAGTAAAATGGGAGGTGGGGGTGGGGGCACCTCAATGCAATCAGTCTAGCACAACAGGGGACCGAAGAAATCCTGGTGATGCCTCACACTGGCCCCCTCCCCAGCAGGGTAAACTGGATGGAAGCGGGTTTATAACCCCGTGCCCAGGGCTGCCATCTGCCAGGTTGCAAAGTCTGGTTCTGTGCTTGGCTGGTATTCATTCTGAATGGTCAATGCCTATGCTGTTCTGGCTGAACCTTTTGAATAGCACCTTGCCTGTATCCACCACTAAGCACAACTTAGTAGTTCTTAATGGTTAAAGATTTGTATTGTTCATACCTTCCTAGGTTTGGGGTTATCTCTTTCCTAGCATGGTGTCTTCATAGTTTGAGCAGAGTTGTCTTTCTAAAACACTCCTGCTTAAAATTCGCCATGAGCTCTATTTCCTGTCTATCTATAGCCTCATCTCCAGTGAGATAATTATACTGTTTCAGACCATGGACCTTTTGTTGTACTGGACCCTCTGCTCAGAAGCCCCGTCCAATCTGCCCTTTCTATCTCACTCCTGTTACACACCCTTCAGGGCATGGCTTAAGCATGCATCCCATCTTCCAGGAAGTCTGCCTGCCCTTATGCCCAGCCAGGAGGAATAAGGCTTGCTCTTCTGTGCTGTTGCAGCCACTCAAGCTGCCCTTTCACACAGCTTTACAATGCCCTGCTGTAATCATCTCTCTCTTTGTCTGCCTCCTGCTCCAGACTTAAGCTTGGGGGTGGGGGAGGCAGAGATTCAGTCTTATTTGTGTTACTATCCTCAGCACCTCTGACAGAGCCTGGCACACTACAGCTAGTCACTAATTTGTGTGTGTTGTGTGTGTGAGAAAATAGGTATTCACACAATCTACGATACATATCCAGCAAAGCATAAGTTATTTTTGCAATTCCGGTGAGCCTTTGAGTGTGCACATCTGCATGCGCACACACGTGCACCCTCCTTCCCCCTCTTTCCCACCCCAGTTCTCTCTCTTTCTCTCTGATGCATGGCAATACACGCATACCCAAAGGGTTCATGCAGGGTGCTAAGTAAAGTAATTGAAAGCTTCTGCTTTGAAGTTTTTATTTCAGGAAGCTACTTGAACAGAGGGTAATTATTGATGTTAATAGCAATAATTTCCCCATAATCTGGTTACATGTCCTATTTCATTTTAACGATCAGAGCAGCTGTCTTTGAACAAGTCTGGACGGGCCTCTGGGGACAGAGCTTCCTGAGGCATATTCTCTTTGGTGTAATTACTCCACTGCTGGAAAGTGTCTGAGGAGGAAGCCAAGGGGGGGCGGGTTGCAGAGTGGGGCATCCTCCTCACCCATTGGAGTCTTCTAGAACAGAAAACTTTCTGGCCCTTTTTCACAGCAACTCCACCTTGCCACAGGTGGAGAGGCAGGTAGGGCTCGGATCGCATCATCTCCCTTGCTCTGATGAGCAGTGAGATGCTTTCCAGAGGCAGGACCACAGCTCCAAGGCTTGTGTTTCCTTTTCCTTTTCATCTTCAGCAGATAACATGGAAAACCATGAACCATATCAATGCCTTGAAGACTCTCAGATCTTTTTTTTCCCCCTCCCTTCTTAAAACTTGCTTTACAGGAGGAAATGAGGCCACCTCAGATGGTTTCACTTTAAAACAAAATGCAGGATTCTATGCCATGTGCCTTTGCTAAACATTCACAGCATCTGTAAGGGCCTGCCCGCTGGTTCAGCCACATCTATGCCTGCTCTTTAGCTTCCTGGTCTGGAGTTCCCTCCCTAAGCATGCTGTTTCACTTAATAAGGCTAGCTCTGGAGCCAGCAAGATCTAGATTTCAACTCCCATTCAACCACCCACTTGGTTCTGTGACCTTAGAAGGGCCCTACGTCTTTTGGCATCTCTGAATGTTAGCTCCTTATTTGTAAAGTGGATAAAAAATACCTGTCTTGTGTGGTTGACCTGAGGATAAGGCAAGGCAGCTTGATCCATAAGCATAGGTAGTGAATGATTGCTTTTGGTCCTTACTTTACTGGCAGTCCTGATGGGAGAGGCTTAATGAGCTGATTAAACACACCTGGGCAGAAAAGGCAACTTTAGAAATCCAATGAGATGGGAATTATGGCCCCTTAGGAAACGATGGGTTTCAACTGAAGTTCACCTTTCCCAAGTCACAAAGGAACAGAGATGACCTGCTGGTCAATGGGTAGACTCACGTGGGAGAGAGAAGGATACCCTTGGCATTTTCTCTTTAGCTCTTTGCATCTACGTAACAGCTGTTTTCAATATGTGAATGATTTAGGAAAACAGTCCAAACGATACCTTGGAAATTTTAGTCCCACAGTTAGGAAAAGACCTGCAGGAAGAGGAGGGTTGTCTTTAATTGGGTCATTTCATTTAATCCATCGTGGGTTTTATTTTGTTTTATTTTTAAATGAAATAAACCTTAAGAAAAATTACTGTTCTACACACACACATTTTTTTTTTAAATGCACACTTCCTGGCTTTAAAAGGGCTGGTTCCATAATTGAAGCAAATATAAAATATATAAAATGACAAATGGAAACATATGCTAGCACTACCCATGGTGAGTTCTTTTGACAGAAAGCATGTCTAGGAAATATTACAAAATTTTCAAGCCACACGAGGCAGTTTGGATAGGATATGGAGACTGTCTGCTTTCTCTTACACAATATTATTAATATTCTGGTCTACAAATTGAAAAATAGGCTTGTTTGTGTATTCATTCCTTTCTCCCTAAGTCTTTTGTCTCAATGTTATGAGACTATGTGGAATAATAAAAGGAAATGAGGCTTTGGAATCAGAGTTGAAAGCAATGCATCATGGTTACCGGTTGGAGTGATAATCATTCCCACTCTTTCCATGAGTTCTGAACCAATTGAGATATAAGCCAAGAGACAGAAGGATGAAGGTAAAAGTTCTGGTTTCGTTGTTGGTAGTGTTGCATTTGATGGCAGGGCTTGGAGCAGAGGCCAAATACACTTCCTCTTCTCTCCCCAAGAACAAGAAGTTGGATGCCTCATTCAAGAAGGTGTGAGTCTACAGAGTGCACAGATGCTTTTACACCCTGGTGCAAGCTAGTGGCCCTCAGCCAGCTAGTTCCAGTAGCAAGAATATAGATAAAGGCTCTTAACCCCAGATGGTTTCGAAACATGGCCCAATGAGAGTCAGACTCTCACTGCTCAGCTACAAGAGGAATCATTTCTTCTCCAATAGGAGGAATTGAGTATGGTGTGGGGAAGATGGGTTAGAAGCAATTTGCCTCTGAGGCAGGCAGACTCCTTAGGAGATAACATGGAGAGCAAAAAGGAAATGTAACATTGGGTACTTTTTTCCCCCTTTGAGCCAATACCAATTCTCCAACACCAGCTAGATGCCCACAATTCAATGCTATTCTCACAGAAACCATCACAACTTAGTGTCAGACTCCACAGATTCTAGGGTTCGGCCCCACAAGACCTCCCTCATTTCAGAAGCCAGCAGCAAGTTCCAGGTCCTCAGGTTACTGTACTTCTGTCCAACTTGGCTACAAGTTCAGGGTTTCCCAAACACCCCTCACCCACCACCCTCCATCCAATATTTCACTAGAACAACTCACAGAACTCAGAAAAAATGCCATACTTACAATTACCATTTTACTCTAAAGGATACAACTCAGGAACAACCAATGGCAGAGATGCATAGGAGAAAGGCAATTGTTCAGGGTGGTGTAGTGCTTTCATGCCCCCTCAGGCTGTTCCACCCTTCCAGCACATTGAAGTATTCAGCAACCCAGGAGCTCTCCAAGCTTCATTGTTCAAGAGTTTCTATGCAGCCTTTATTATGTATACATGGTCAATTGAATTATTGACCATTGGTGATTAAACTCAATCTCTAGTGCCTTTCTCCTCCCTGAAGGTTGGAGTTTGGAAAGTTAGGCTAAAAGTTCCAATCATCTAATCAAGTGTGTGCTGGCCTCTTCCTTGAAACCATTTAAGGGTCCAACTTAAATCATCCCATTTGCATAAACTTTGGTGTGATATAAAGGGCTCATTAATGAATATCAAAAGACACTCCTATCACTCAAATAAGTCCAAGGAATTTTAAAGCCCTGTCCCAGGAACTGGGGGCAAAGATCAAACACATATATATTTTTGAATCATATCATAGTACCCAACTGAAGTACTTAGCTAGCTCTGTAGAGTCTTTTGAAGATTAGCTGGACTAAGGTATATAATAAACATTTATGAACGTTAATTACCTACCACCAACCAACTGGTTAAATTAGGGCACTAGACCTGTTCAAGGGTTCTCTAACTTTTCACCAACAAAGACCTTATCTATTATGATTCCAGAATGGAGCTTATTTTTTTTTAGTTGATTTATAATTTTGTACCAATTTCTGCTGTACAGCAAAGTGACCTTGTCACACATATATGCACATCCCCTTTCTTATATTATTTTCCATCATGGTCTATCCCAAGAGACTGGATATAATTCCCTGTGCTTACAGTAGGACCTCATTGCTTACCCATTTTAAATGTAATAGTTTGCATCTACTAACCTTAAACTCCTAGTCCATCCCACTCCCACCCCCCACCCCTTGGCAACTACAAGTCTGTTCTCTGTTTGTGATTGTTTCTTTGTAGGTAGGTTCATTTGTGCCCAATTTTAGCTTTCACATATAAGTGATATCATATGGTATTTGTCCTTCTCTGATTTCATTCAGTATGAGAATCTCTAGCTGCATCCATGTTGCTGCAAATGGCATTATTTTGTCCTTTTGATAGCTGAGTAGTATTCCACTGTGTATATACACCACATCTTCTTAATCCATTCATCTGTCAGTGGACATTTAGGTTATTTCCATGTCTTGGCTATTGTGAATAGTGCTGCTATGGACATACAGGTGCGTGTATCTTTTTGAATTATGGTATTATCTGGCTATATGCCCAAAAGTGGGATTGCTGGATCAATGGTAGATCTATAATACATTTTCTGAGGAACCTCCTTACTTTTTTCCATAGTGGTTGCACAGGAACTTACATTTTTGAAAGATTTTACTTCTCAAACTGATAAATTAAAAATGGAGGAAAACTCAACACATTATATGTAGCTTTAAAATTAGTGAAAAAGTACAGAGAACAGATTATCTCATATCCTGCAAATATAACCCCCCCCCCCAAACTGATGGGCTTCTAACCAACACTGAAGAAAAGACTCATCTGTGACTTCACCTCTGGGAAGTAAGTGTCTTTCAAAAAATTTTATTGAAATATAGTTGATTTATAATGTTGTGTTAATTTCTGCTGTATAGCAAAATGCTTTTGTTACATATATATTATTTTTCATATTCTTTTCCATTATGGTTTATCACAGGATAGTGATTATAGTTCCTTGTGCTATATGATAGGACTTTTTAGTTTATCCATTCCATATATAATAGTTTGCATCTGCTAACCCCAAACTCCCAATCCATCTCTCTTTTAATCCCCTCCCTCCTGACAACTATAAGTCTGTTCTTTATGTCTATGAGTCTGTTTCTGTTTTGTATATAAGATCATTTGTGTCATATTTTAGATTCTACATATAAGTGATATCATATGATATTTGTCTTTTTCCGTCTGATTTATTTCACTTAGAATGATAATCTCTAGGTCTAACCATGTTGCTGCAAATGGCATTATTTTATTCTTTTTTTATATCTCAGTAGTATTCTATTGTGTGTGTGTGTGTGTGTGTGTGTGCGCATATCATATCTGCTTTATTCATTGTGTTGATAGATAGTCTTGGCTATTGTAAGTAGTGCTGCTGTGAATGTTGGGGTGCATGTATCTTTTTGAATTATGGTTTCGTCCATATATATGCCTGGGAGTGGGATTGCTGGATCATTTGGCAGCTCTATTTTTAGTTTTTTTTTTTTTTTTTAATTTTATGGCTACACCCACAGCATATGGAAGTTCCTGGGCTATGGATTGAATTTGAGCCATAGCTGCAACCTAGGGATCCTTTAGCCCACCGTGCCAGCTGGGGATCAAACCCATGCCTCCACAGTGACCTGAGCCAGTGCAGTTGGATTCTTAATCCATTGTTGCAGAGTGGGAACTCCTATTTTTAGTTTTTTGAGGAATCTTCATATTGTTTTCCATGTTGGCTGTGCCAATTTACATTTATACTGACAGTGTGGAAGTGTTCCCTGGGAAATGTCTTTGTATTATGTATCAAAATTTGCTCTGACAGAAAGAAGATATATGGTTAATATGAGAGGTCTTTAGCTGATGGGATTAGGGGTAACTTGTAAACACAGAGTATAAATAAAAAATAGAAAAGAATGAATGCATGTCTACTTGGGAAACTTGTAAATCATAATAATAAAATTTTTTTTTGGCCATGCCATCAGCATGCAGGTGTTTCTGGGCCAGGAATCAAACCTCAGCCATTGCAATGACAATGCTGGATCCTTAACCCACTAGGCCACCAGAGGACCAAAATATAATTTTTAAGTATGCAAATATAAATAGACTAAGATGGCTAACATCTTGGTAGAACTCTAAGTACCTGATTAAGAGTAGGTCATCTTTAATGTCTTCATCTAACATTTATTATTTACTTTTTTGGGGGGCCGCACCCATGGCATATGGAAGTTCCCAGGCCAAGTGTTGAATCGGAGCTGTATCTGCTGGCCTACACCACAGCAACCCCAGATCTGAGCCGTGTCTGTGATTGTTACACCACAACTCACAGCAATGCCAGATCTTTAACCCACTGAGCAAGGCCAGGGATTGAACTTGCATCCCCATGGATGCTAGTTACATTTGTTTCTGCTGAGCCACGATGGGAATTCCTATTATTTACTTTTTTATTTAACATTTATTTATTGAGAAACTTCTCTGAGACATTGTTCCAGGCAATGGAAATATGGAAGCAAAGATATACTTGAACTTCCTATTCTCATGGGCCTTCATATCAGATCATATTAATTATCATATTAATAATTATTATAATAACTATGCAATGAATGCTAACTAGCTAGGGCTCTGCTAAGTGTTTTTCATGGATAATTTCAGTTATTCCAAGCACCTCATGAGATTGTTGCTGTTACAAAAATATGAGACCTGGAGATGTTCAGTTGACGGACTGGGTCACATAGCTACTAATAGGCAGAAATGGGGTTAGTACCTAGGTCTGACTGATCCACGCTTTTAACCCCTACTTCTTCTAAAACAAGATTATCTGCTTGAACTTTTTCTATTCCCTCCTTTGGGAAGGGCTTTGGAGCATAGATGTGTATATGTATGTGGGTGTATGTGTAAAATTAATTTTAAAATTAGCAAATAAAAATAATGATTGATGACTCTGGCCAGTTCTTTGGAAAAATCCAAAGAGAATGCTTCTGGCTCTCTCTGTTGGCAAAACATCAAAGCTTCATACTAGTTTGAGCTTATTCTTTAGAAACTGGGTTAACTGTTTAAGGAGGGAGCAGCAGGAAACTTCAGGTGCAAAATGATTGGCAGGGATGATAAACTGGAATACCCAGGCTTGGGCAAAGGAAACCTTGAAATACTTATATGAAGGGAGGAGAACCCTTTGTTTGGGGTTCGGTCAGGGTTTTTGCCTTCTGCCTCAAGGTAAAAACGAATGAGCAAGGAAACAAATGGCAAAGAGCTCTTGGAAGTTCTTGAGCAGGGGACAAAACATAACTAACCTGTCTGGTTTTACAAAACAGACCTTCAAGGCAAACTGAACTTGAGGCACTTGGGGTGTTCCTGAGAGACGGTTCCCGAGTCTGGGGCAACCATTGCCCTTGGCTACGCTTAACTTAAAAAACACTAGCAAAGATTTCTTCTTTTATGTGGACTCATATTTGGTTTGAGCTGTAAGACAAGATGAGAAATGTTTGGGCAGGGCAGGGGAGGGAATCCAGGAGGTGAGTGGCTGTACTTTAATTCTGCCCCTTTCTTTGAACTGCATGCCACATGCCTCATGAATGCCTTCCTTCAGGGCAATGGAAATAAAAAAAAATAGCTTTCCAAGGAATTTCAGAGTGAAAAATGAACTCACAGCCCTGATGCTAGTATCGCTCCTGACACAAATATTTAATGGGGGGAAAAGGAGGTGACGCAGGGCAGGGAGCTCTCATGGACCAGGAGAAAGGGAATGTGTCTTCGAGAGGTCAGAGACCTGTGTCCTCTATCCCGAGCACATCACTCTGTGTCGTGGGGTCTCAATTTTTCATAGTTGAAACAAAAGTATTAGAGATCAGGAAATGACATTTTCCCAGTTTCTCCAGTAGAAATTGGATGATTCCAAACACTGGCAGGGCTGGGAAGGGCTTTCTGGTTCTTGGTGGAAGAAACAAGAGCTGGAGGGCTAGTCCTTGGCGAGGGGACAGATAGAGCACCTATTGCACATTGCCTGGGGGGAGGGCTTGGCTGCGGCAGACTGCAGGGCACAGGACATGCCCTCCAGCCTCTAGGAGTTGGATCATTCCCCTGACTATGAGCGCTCTCCAAAAGGGAGCTGGGTCTTTGTCTTCATTTGTAGTATGTGACTTCCTTTAAAGTCACGGAAAATAATTGGCTTCATCTGTCTTTGCCAGTCTCCTTCATAAAATGATGAGAAAAAAGGGAATCAAGTGGATAATGTTCATTTTATTTTCTCTCCCCTCTTCTCCCTCCATCACCACCCCTCCACTATGCCACCAAATGGTGAGTTATTTTTAAAATTTTTAATGTAATTTTTTGTATTAATTTATAGTTGTTTTACAGTGTTGTGCTAATTTCTATTGTATATCAAGGTGGCCTAGTTATACACATATATGCATTGTTTTTTTTATTTTATTTTTTTTAGAGCCACACCCACGGCATATGGAAGTTTCCAGGCTAGAGATCGAATCAGAGCTATAGTCACTGGCCCTCACCACAGCCACAGATCCAAGCCACATCTACGACCTATAACATAGCTCGCGGCAATCCTGGATCCTTAGCCCACTGAGCGAGGCCAGGGATTGAACTGTCATCCCCATGGATACTGGTCAGATTCCTTTCTGCTGTGCCGCAATAGGAACTCCCACATTCTTTTTAAAATATTCCTTTCCATTATGATTTATCCCTTGGTTACTGGAAGCTCCAGGAGGGCAGAAACTACATCTATTTATTCACTCCTACTTCTCCCAACTTCTAGCAAGGTGCCCAGCACATAGTAGGTGGGTAATAATGATTTTCTTAATAAAAATATAATGTCCTTATAAACAATCGGGGTTTGAATTGGAAGTGAAGAAGCAGCCTCAAACCCAGGTGCAGATCTCAGGAAGTTACAAATGTTACCTACCATTTCCAAGGCTCCCTTGGCATAGGGATGGCCTGGGCCGGTTTTCTGTTCACAAGGGATGTCAATAAGCTACTTCTCACCAGAGCCTTGGGCATCTATGGAGCTCAGGGCAACGGAATGCCTGTCTTTTTTTTCCAGCCAAAGAGAAAGTCTTCACAACCACACGCCGAAGGTTGGATGGTATGGAGGTGCATGTGGTAAGGGGAGTAGTGGACAGACCAGCACAGGGGCAAAATAGAAAGGTACAGATGACTCAGGATCATAGATCCATAGGATGTTCTACAATGTTCAAGCCAGGTCCTTAGAGATCATCTAATTCAGCTCTTTCAGAGATGTTTTACTGTCAAGCTAAGTGAATGGCCTCTGGGGTCAGATGACCTGGATTCAAATCCAGTTCCATCTGTTTCTAGCTGTGTGACTTTGGGTATGTTTCTTAACCTCTCATGATGGTAATATCTACCTTGCAGGGTTGTAAGAACTTAAATGCAGAAATACATGTAAAGGGCTTAGATTAGTGCCTCAAACACAGTAAATGTAAGAGTTAGTAGTGATTATTCTTTTACCTTTTGGGGAAACTGAGACCCAGGGCTTATTTATGGTTATAGAAGTAGGTGGTGACAGAGTCTGGATGAGAATCCCATTTTTCTCAAATTTCAGTTCTGCCCCTTCGCCTTTAAAAATAGACATACAATTTTAGAGAAAAAAACCAGCTTGAGTGTGATCTATTGGCATGCTCCTATTTGACACATAAGGAAATCATCATCCCAAGAGGCAGAGTGAGAGGCTCAAAGCGAGATAGCACGAGGGCAAGAACAAAACAGTCTTCCTGACTCTGCTCACCTTCTGGGCCATGCAGACAGGCCATTATGATGAAAATTGGAGAGGGGTTAAGAATAAAAACTACTGCCTTTGGAAAGGATAAGCAATGAGATCCTGCTGTATAACTGGGAACTATGTCTAGTCACTTATGATGGCGCATGATAATGTGAGAAAAAAGAATGTATACATGTATGTGTGACTGGGTCACCTTACTGTACAATAGAAAATTAGCATAATACTGTAAACCAGTTATAATGGAAAAAATAAAAAACATTATTAAAAAAAAGAATAAACATTCCAGCACGTTCAGTCTTGCTCTGGAAGCCTGTGCGATTAGAGAACTGTTCAGGTTTCAAATTTTTCCTGGTGAAACAGAAACAAAATTCAATTGGCAATTCAGCTTTAGAAAATTCCAAGAATTTCGGCTTTGGGAAATTATTAAAATTTGGTGGACGCTATTTCCCTAAGGAGTCTGATCAAAGGAGACACTTTAGAATTGAGTCATCCAGGTGGCAAAGGTCTGGATTTAGTTGGGGGCCTTTGTATCTGAGCTCTCTGCACCCTGCCAGTTTCTCTTGTTTCCCTCTCCCAATCTATGTGTACTTTACGTAGGTTGTGCAAGCACAATAAAGGCATTTTGAAAAGTGAGGATGCAAAATAGCACCTACCTCATAGGTATGGTTGGGGGGGTTTAAATGAGTTACTTTGTTTAAAATGCTTAAGGACAGTGACAACTGGTAAATACTCAGTGCATGTCTCTGGACTCCATAACCTTTGGGTTTTTTTTTTTTTTTCCAAATTTAATTTTTATTTTGTATTGGAGTACAGTGGATTTACAATGTTAGTTTCAAATGTACAGCAAAGTGATTCAGTTATGCATTTACGTATATCCATTCTTTTTCAGATTCTTTTCCCATATAGGTTATTACAGAATTTTGTGTAGACTTCCCTGTGCTATATTTTAGGGTCCTTGTTGATTATCTGTTTTGTGTATACTAGTATGTATATGTTAATCCCAAACTCCTAGTTGATCCCCCCCTTTCCCCTTTGGGAATCTTAAATTTCTTTTTGAAGCCTGTGAATCTATTTCTGTTTTTTTTTTTTCTTATTTTTTAAAATTTTTTATTACTCAAATGAATTTATCACATCTGTAGTTGTATAATGATCATATCAATCTGATTTCATAGGATTTCCATCCCACAGCCCAGGCATATCCCCCCACCCCCCAAACTGTTTCCTCTGGAGACCATAAGCTTTTCAATGTCTGTGAGTCAGCATTTGTTCTGCAAAGAAGTTCAGTCTGTCCTTTTTTCAGATTCCACATGTCAGTGAAAGCATTGGATGTTGGTGTCTCATTATATGGCTGACTTCACTTAGCATGATAGTTTCTAGGTCCATCATGTTGCCAAAAATGCTGGTATTTCATTCTTTTTAATGGCTGAGTAATATTCAATTGTGTATATGTACCACCTCTTCTTGATCCACTCCTCTGTCGATGGACATTTAGGTTGTTTCCATGTCTTGGCTATTGTAAATAGTGCTGCAATGAACATTGGAGTACATGTGTCTTTGCAAGTCATGGTTTTCTCTGGGTAGATGCCCAGGAGTGGGATTGCTGGATCTAATGGTAGTTCTGTGTTTAGTTTTCTGAGGCATCTCCATACTGCTTTCCACAGTGGTTGTACCAATATACAATCCCACCAACAGTGTACTAGGGTTCCTTTTTCTGCACACCCTCTCCAGCACTTATTGTTTGTAGACTTTTGGATGATGGCCATTCTGGCTGGTGTAAGATGGTACCTCATAGTGGTTTTGATTTGCATCTCTCTAATAATGAGTGATGTTGAACATCTTTTCATGTGTTTCTTGGCCATCTGTATGTCTTCTTTGGGGAACTGTCTGTTTAGATCTTCTGCCCATTTATTGATAGGCTTGTTTGTTTTTTTGGTATTGAGCTGCAAATGGTGTTTATAAATTTTGGAGATTAATCCCTTGTCCACCGATTCACTTGAAAAGATTTTCTCCCATTCTGTGGGTTGTCTTTTTGTTTTGTATAGGGTTTCCTTTGCTGTGCAGAAACTTTTAAGTTTAATTAGGTCTCATTTGTTTATTTTTGTTGTCAGTACTCTGATAGGTGGCTCTGAGAAGATGTTGCCATTGTTTAGGTCAGAGAGTGTTTGGCCTATGTTTTCCTCTAGGAGTTTTATAATGTCTGGTCTTATATCTAGGTCTTTAATCCATTTGGAGTTTATTTTTGTGTATGGTGTTAGGGAGTGTTCTAACTTCATTCTTTTCCATGTGGCTGTCCAGTTTTACCAGCACCACTTATTGAAAAAGCTGTCCTTTTTCCATTGTATATTCTTGCCTCCTTTGTCATAGATTAGTTGGCTGTAGGTGCATGGGTTTAATTCTGGGCTTTCTATCCTGTTCCACTGATCTCCATTTCTGTCTTTGTGCCAGTACCATATGGTTTTGATGATTGTTGCTTTGTAGTATAGTCTGAAGTCCAGGAGCCTGATTCCTCCAGCTCCACTTTTCTTTTTCAGGATGTCTTGGCTATTCTGGGTCTTTTGTGCTTCCAAACAAACTCAAAAATATTTTGTTCGAGTTCTGTGAAAAATATCCTTGGTAATGTGATAGGGATTGCATTGAATATGTAGATTGCCTTGTGTAGTATAGTCATTTTGATAATATTAACTCTTCCAATCCACAAGCATGGTATATTTTTCCATTTATTTGTGTCATCTTTGATTTCTTTCATCAGCGTGTTATAGTTTTCAGAGTACTGGTCTTTTGTCTCTTTAGGTAGGTTTACTCCTAGGTAGGTATTTTATTCTTTTGGATGCAATGGTAAATGGGATTGCTTCCCTAATTTCCTTTTATGCTCTTTCATTGTTAGTATATAGAAATGCTGTTGATTTCTGTGTATTGATTTTGTATCCTGCAACTTTGCCAAATTCGTGGATGAGCTCTAACAGTTTTCTGGTAGAGTCTTTAGGATTTTCTAGGTATAGTATCATGTCATCTGCAAATAGCGATAGTTTTACTTCTTCCTTTCCAATTTGGATTCCTTTTATTTCTTTTACTTCTCTGATTGCTGTGGCTAGGACTTCCAGAATTATGTTGAAGGGTAGTGGCGAGAGCGGACATCCTTGTCTTGTTCTTGATCTCAGCGGGAGTTCTTTCAGCTTTTCACCATTGAGAATGATGTTCGCTGTGGGTTTGTTGTATATGGCCTTTATCATGTTGAGGTAGGTTCCTGTTATGCCCACTTTCTGAAGGGTTTTTATCAGAAATGGGTGTTGGATTTTTGTCAAAGGCTTTTTCTGTGTCTATTGAGAGGATCATGTGGTTTTTATTCTTCAGTTTGTTAATGTGGTGTATCACACTGATTGATTTGCTGATATTGAAGAACTCTTTCATCCCTGGGATAAATTCCACTTGATCATGATGTACAATCCTTTGAGTGTATTGTTGAATTCAGTTTGCTGGTATTTTGTTGAGGATTTTTGCATCGATGTTCATCAGTGAAATTGGCCTGTAGTTTTCTTTTCTTGTGGAGTCTTTGTCTGGCTTTGGTACCAGGGTGATGGTGGCCTCATAGAATGAGTTTGGGAGTATCCCTTCCTCTGCAATTTTTTGAAATAGTTTCAGAAGGAGAGGTGTTAGCTCTTCTCTAAATGTTTGATAGAATTCGCCTGTGAAGCCATCTGGTCCTGGACGTTTGTTTGTTGGATGTTTTTTAATCACAGTTTCAATTTCAGTTCTTGTGATGGGTCCATTCATCTTTTCTATTTAATCTTTGTTTAGTCTAGGAAGATTGTACTTTCTAAGAATTTGTCCATTTCTTCTAGTTTTTCCATTTTATTGGCATATAGTTGCATATAGTAGTCTCTTATGATCCTTTGTATTTCTGTGATGTCCGTTGTTACTTCTTTTTCATTTCTAAAATTATTGATTTGAGTTCTCTCCCTTTTTTGCTTGATAAGTCTGGCTAGGGCTTTATCAATTTTGTTGATCTTTTCAAAGAACCAGCTTTTCATTTCATTGATCTTTTCTATGGTTTTCTTTGTTTCTATTTCATTGATTTCTCCTCTGATCTTTATGATTTCTTTCCTTCTACTAACTTTAGGTCTTGCCTGTTCTCTCTCTAGCTGCTTTAGATGTAAAGTTAGCTTGTTTATTTGAGTTTTTTCTTGTTTCCTGAGGTGGGCTTGTATTGCTATAAACTTTCCTCTTAGAACGGCTTTTGCTGCATCCCATAGGATTTGGAGTGTTGTATCTTCATTGTCATTTTCTGCCAGGTATTTTTTAATTTCCTCTTTTATTTCTTCAGTGATCCATTGGTTGTTTAGTAGCATGTTGTTTAGTCTCCACGTGTTTGTACTTTTTGCAGTTTTTTTCTTATTGATTTCCATTCATATAGCATTGTGAAAAGATGCTTGATATGATTTCAATTTTCTTAAAGTTACCGAGGTTGGATTTGTAGCCCAGAATGTGATCAATCTTAGAGAATTTTCCATATGCACTTGAGAATAATGTGTATTCTGTTGCTTTTGGATGAAATATCCTATAAATATCTATTAAGTCCATCTGGTTTAATGCTTCATTCAGGGCCTGTGTTTCCTTATTGATTTTCTGTCTGGTTGATCTGTCCATTGCTGTTAGTGCGGTGTTAAAGTCCCCCACTATGATTGTGTTATTGTCGATTTCTCCTTTTAAGGTTGTTAGCAGTTGCCTTATATATTGTGGTGAACCTGTGTTGGGTGGGTAGATATTTAAAATTGTTACATCATCTTCTTGGATTGATCCTTTGATCATTATGTAATGTCCTTCTTTGTCCCTGAAAATATTCTTCATTTTAAAGTCTGTTTTGTCTGTTATGAGTATTGCTACTACAGCTTTCCTTTGAACCCCGTTTGCATGAAATATTTTCTTCCATCCTCTCACTTTCAATTTGTATGTGTCCCTAGAAGTGAAGTGGGTCTCTTGAAGACAGCATATATATGGGTATTGTTTTTGTATCCATTCATCCAGTGTATGTCTTTTGGTTGGGGTGTTTAGTCCATTCACATTTAAGGTAATTATTGATATGTATGTTCTTATTGCCATTTTATTAATTGCTTTGGATTTGTTTTTGCTGCTCTTTTTTCTTTCCTTCTTCTCTTGTTCTTTTTTGCCTAGAGAAGTTTCTTTAGTATTTGTTGTAAGGCTGGTTTAGCGTTGCTGAATTCTCTCAGCTTTTGCTTATCTGTGAAGGTTTTGATTTCTCCTTCAAATCTGAATGAGAGCCTTGCTGGGTAGAATTATCTTGGTTGGAGGTTTTTTCCTTTCATCATGTTAAGTATATCATGCCACTCCCTTCTGGCCTGCAGAGTTTCTGTTGAAAAACCTGTTGATAACCTTATTGGGGTACCCTTGTATGTTAGTTGTTTCTTTTCCCTAGCTGCTTTCAAGATTTTCTTTGTCTTTAATTTTGGTTAGTTTGATTAATATGTGTCTTGGTGTATTCCTCCTTGGGTTTATTTTATATGGTACTCGTTGTGCTTCCTGGATTTGAGTGAGTGATTCCTTTCCCATGTTAGGGAAGTTTTTGGCTATTATCTCTTGGAATATTTTTTCTGTCCCCTTCTCTCTCTCTTCTCCTTCTGGCACCCCTATAATACGGATGTTGGTGTGTTTCACATTGTCCCAGAGTTCTCTGAGACTCTCTTCATTTCTTTTCAATCTTTTTTCTCTTTTCTGTTCTGCATCCGTAATTTCCACTAATCCGTCCTCCACCTCGCTTATTCTTTCTTCTGCCTCCTGTATTCTGCTGTTAGCTGCCTCTAGGGAATTTTTATTTCAGTTACTGTATTTTGCATCTCTTCTTGTTTAAGTTTTATTTTTATTTATTTATTTATTTTTTTGGTCTTTTTGCCATTTCTTGGGCCGCTCCCACGGCATGTGGAGGTTCTCAGGCTAGGGGTCCAATTGGAGCTGTAGTGGCTGGCCTACACCAGAGCCACAGCAACATGGGATCCGAGCCGTGTCTGCAACCTACACAACAGCTCACGGCAACACCAGATCCTTAACCCACTGAGCAAGGGCAGGGATCGAACCCGCAACCTCATGGTTCCTAGTTGGATTCGTTAACCACTGCGCCACAACGGGAACTCCCTTGTTTAAGTTTTATATCTTGTGTCTCTTTGGTCAGTGTTTCCTGTAAGTTATCCATCTTTGCCTCCAGTTTATTTCCAATGTCTTGCATCATCTTCAGCATCAACAGTCTAAAATCTTTTTCCTGGAGACTAAGAATCTCCTCCTTGCTTTGCTGATTTTCTGGTTTTTTCCTTTCTCTCTCATCTGAGTTATAGCTCTCTGTCTTTTCATTTTTATAGGTTTTTGGTGTGGTAACCTTCTTACAGGTAATAGAGTTGTAGCATCTCTTCTGATGTCTGCCCCCCTTGTGGCTGAAGTCAGTATGTGGGCTTGCTTTAGGTTTCCTGATGGGAGGGGCTGATGCCCGCCCACTGGTAGGTGGATCTTATTCTAATCCCTCTGTTGGGTGGGGCTTAGTCTCTGGATGGGATTAGAGGCAGTTGTGTGCCTGAGGGGTGTTTAGGTAGCCTGTTTACTGAGGGGCGGGGCTGTGATCCCACCTGGATTGTTGTTTGCCCTGGGGCTTCTCAGCAGCTGACTGATGGGTGGGGCCAGATTTTCCCTAAATGGCCACCTCCAGAGAAAGGCACTGATGCTGAATATTCCCAAGAGCTTTTCTTTCAATGTCCTTCCCTCACAACAAGCCATATCCACCCCTGTTTTCCCAGGATGTCCTCCAAGAACTGTGGTCATGTTTGACCCAGATTCCCTTGGAGACTTTGCTTTGCTCTGGGACCCAGTGCACGTGAAAATCTGCGTGCACCTTTTAAGAATGGGGTCTCCATTTCCCCCAGTCCCGTGGAGCTCCTGTGCACAAGCCCGCTAGCCTTCAAGGCCAGATGCTCTGGGGCTCTTTCTCCCAGTGCCAGATCCCCGCACATGAGGGTTTGATGTGTGGCTCAGAACTCTCACTCCTGTAGGTGAGTCTCTGTGAACCAGTTAGTTTTCAGTCTGTGGAGCTTCCACAAACTGAAGAAGATATGGGGTTGTTTATATGGCGAAATTTCCCCTCCTACCTCTTGATGTGGCCTCCTCTTTTTCTTCTGGAGTAGGGTATCTTTTTTAAGGTTTCCGGTCCATTTGGGTGAAGATTGCTCAGGCTTTAGTTGTGAATTTTGTTGTTTTTAGGAGAGAAGTTGAGCTCCAGTCCTTCTATTCTGCCATCTTAATCCCATCTCAGTAGTTCTTACTTTTTAGTATGTTCACTCCTTCAGAGATTTACTGTGAAGGAGTAAAAAATCTTGAAGAGGGTAATGAGTCCCAGTTGGGAAGCATGCGCCAAGATGATCAATGACTTTTTTCTTTAAAAACACAGATGCTTATCTGAGAATAGGAAAGGATTTAAGAAGTCAGCAGCAGTACTCAAATATTTCCACCATGTGATGCTAATTCAGGTAGAAGTTGTCACTGGTCCCTCACTGCAAGCAGTCTACAGTGGCTCAGCCCTGGTGTCATCAGAGTCAGAGCACACAGCTCACTGCCTATTTCTGTTTTGTAAATAAGTTCATTTGGATCATTTTTTTTTTAGTTTCCACATGTAAGTGTTATCATATGATATTTGTCTCTGTCTGTCTTATTTCACTTAATATGAGGATCTCTAGGTCATCCACGTTGCTGCAAATGACATTTGTTCATTCTTTTTTATGATTGAGTAATATTCCATTTGTGACCATTGTTATAATGACTCTATAATATGCCATAAGATGGCTGAATTATAGCTATTAAAATGTTTATATACCTTGTTGACATGGTTATTGCATGCTGATTATTTCCCTAGCATTGGTTTTGACGTTTCACTGTTTTAGACAGTTTTATTCTAAAGCACAGGACTGTAAACCATGTTACTTGGTCAAATCTGGTCCACCCTTTGTTTCTGTAAATATAACTTTATTGAAACATAGACACTCCATTGAAATATTGCCTATGGCTGCTTTTGCTCTGTAAATGGCAGAGTTGAATAGTTTCAAAAGAGCCTGATATATTTACTATCAGGCCTTTCCTAGAACACATATGCCAATTCCTGTCCTAAATGAATGTTCTTAGATGGGTGAAAAGGTTTTTGCTTTGTTTTTGCATAGATTATTTTAAAATATATATGTACATATATACGTATATCATTTCCCCACTAGTTGAATTCCTATAACTCTTTTGAAACATTCTCAGTGTTTCTCTTAAAGAGAGAAGTGTGGAAGAGGAAATGAGGAAAGACAGCAGGGCAGAAGTCTAGCTCTAGTTGGTTTGTTGATGGTGTGGAAGCCATTTGATATGGCTGTTTTCTGAGTGCATTTATCAATGTGCTTCTTTTAAATTTTGTTTTTTAAATATCCAAGGCTTTGTTAAATGTAAATTTCCATTTATCTTTTGAGGAATGTTTTTTTTGCTAAGAGGAAGAACACTGGGCTGAGAGTCCAAAACATGGGTTCTAGGTTTGTTTTTTCACTAATTTGCTACATGACGTAGGGCAAATGACCTATCTTGGCCATATTCCAGTTAATTTCCAGGTCATCTCTGTGGTCCAGGCTTTAATTTCTTTCCTCTGGACAGTTGTGTTAGTCTCACTTCTCCTGTCCCCTCTGCCTTCCCTCCCCCTCTCCAGCCCTCCCTCCAGTTTCTAAAGGGTACCTTCAATCATGTCTTTTCTCCAAAGTTATCATTGGGTCTTAGACATCTCTGAGACCCAGTTTCTCGTAGAAAGAGGATTAATAGCAACAGGCTGCGACTGGATTATTGTGAAGGTCTTTTGGGATCTGTAATGCATTGTTTTAAACACAAGAGACCACCGTCATCACCACCCCTACCCCCAGTGCAGAACAGACCCCTAGAATCCTGCATCCCTGGAAACCTGGGCCAGAAATACCAATCTATGGGAAACTGAAATGCTGGAAACACTTTTAAAAATCTTTTTCCTCCATCCAAACTTCTGCCCACTGGCTTGGCATGGTGCAGATACCCTCACAGGCAGCTAGGATTTTAATCTATGCCAAGAGTCTGCTTGTCTAAGGTTGTTTGGCAATACTTAACCCTCTGAGTCCCCCACCTCCCACATGTTCACTCTTTCACCATTCAACCTTTCAGAGAACATTTACAAAATAGAATCTTGGTTTTGTTTGTTTGTTTGTTTGTTTTGTCTTTTTAAGGCTGCGCCCAAGGCATATAAAAGTTCCCAGGCTAGGGGTCAAATTGGAGCTACAGCTGCCAGCCTACACCACAGCCACATCAATGCCAGATCAGAGTGGCCTTTGCAACCTACACCACAGCTCATGGCAATGCTTGATTCTTAACCCACTGAGAAAAGCCAGGGATTGAACCTGAGTCCTCATGGTTACTAGTCAGATTCATTTCCACTGAGCCATGATGAGAACTCCAGACTCTTATTTTATCTTTGAATAAACCTTAGAAATAGGCATGGCATATTATTATTTCTCTGTGATAGGGAACTGAAGCCCAGAGAGGTGCAGTGAACTTTCCAAGGTCACACAGCCTGGGAGTAAAACTTAGATATTTAAAC
Organism: Phacochoerus africanus; assembly: GCF_016906955.1. Classification (NCBI taxonomy): domain Eukaryota; kingdom Metazoa; phylum Chordata; class Mammalia; order Artiodactyla; family Suidae; genus Phacochoerus; species Phacochoerus africanus. The sequence goes on along the minus strand of NC_062551.1, from coordinate 156,328,256 downwards.
TCTTGGTCCTCTTGTCTTTCTTTCTCTATACAAACATTTTAAAGTGGCTTTTTGTCTTAAAATTTCCCACACCTGGATTTAACTACAAGTAATATTTTTATGTATAGAGTCAGTGTTATGGGGCTGGGAGGGAAATTGGTGGGAAAGCTCATGTTAATGGTCTTTGATGCTAGTCAGGAACCTTTAAATTGAAGGAAGAAATAAAAACAGGCTACAGATGAAATCTCTGCAGAGGAAAATAATGTTTTAGTTATTCGAAAAAGAAAAAAAAAAAGGAAACTGTACCATGCTACCAAGGTATTCAGCTCTAACATACTAATTTCAAGGAATAGAAAGACTGTTGACATGAGAACTTCTGCATGGATATGAGAAAAAACATGTTTTATTAAGATTTGTAAGCCTTGAGATAATTTCTTTTCCTATTCCTCTTCCAATTTCTTTTACTGGGTCTCCATTTCTTCTTCCATAAAGTGAGAGGGTGGGCATATCACTCAGCTTAGCCTAAGTTTGGCTGCTATAACAAAGAACCCTCCAATGTTAACAGCTTACAACAACAAAGATTTATTTCTTGCTTTCTTGGACCAGCTGTGACTCAGCTGTGGGTCTTTTTAATATTTTTTTTAATTTTTTTCTTCATGGAAGGAGCAGTCCTTCTCTGGCACATGCCAGTCTCATGGCAGAGAAGAAAGAAGCAAAGCAAGGCAGAACCATTGTTTATCTATTAAAGATTTTGCTTGGAAATAACACCTATCATTTATTTTACATTTTGTTGGCTGAAGCACATCACATGGGCAAGTCCAATGTCACTGGGGTGTAAATTTTGATTCTCCTCAGAGACAGGTTCAGTAGATAAGAGCCCTCTAGGAAGAAACAGCACATGTTTTGACAATACTGCAGTCTACTAAAATGGGGTTGAACTTACTTTATCCAAAGATTTCTGGAACATCCACATTTAGATATCATACCTCAAATTCAGCATGCCCCAAACTGGACTTCCCATCTTTGCTTTCCAAATGGACCCCTCTTTCTATATGTCTTCACCACAGAAATGGCACCACCATCTATCCAAACCGAACCTGAAGAGTTGTCTAGCTACTTCTCCTTGGCCTCACCTCCCCCATCTAGCTGTCAATTGAGTCCTGTGGATTCTGCTTCTGAATTTCCTCTCACATTTACCTCCTTTTCTATATTTCCTCAATCACTGTCATAATCCAAGCCAGGTTTGAAGAAGGCTTGCTCTACTACCGATCCTCATGAATCTCCCTACTCCTAAGCTCTGGTGTCCAGCATAAGGTAGAGATTTGACAGCAGAGGACATAGTGAAAGCCAGAAATTATGATAAGACTACCTTTTTCCTGGATCCCTGGTTGGTATGTTTTTCACTGAAAGTGATTCTTTCTCTTTTGCTTTTTTTTTTTTTTTTTTTTTTTAGGAGGAAGGGATAGGAATCAAGTATATTTAAAAAGAGTTGAGCTGTTCCGTATTAAAGATCAACAAATTCTTTATGAGATATTCTTTGTAAGATATTTGAATATCTTTATATACAAATACAAGTCCTTCAAAAGAGCAGGAACTCCCATTGTGTGAGGCCACACATTTGAGGGTCTGTTCACCTGCCCCCTTGTGTGAAAAGCACCGGTCATCCTTGTTCACTGCTGATTCTTTGTACACCCATTCCTAGCCTCCCAGGTTCTAGGAGCTCCAAAGGGAAAGATAGAAATGGAAAAATGGGTGGTAGGTGAAGTCTCAGGAGGGGCAAATCTGGGAACGATGTCATGAAATGAGAGAGACACGTAGCAGGACGAAACCAATGACCAGGGACTCCAGCTCCCACATTTAAATGTGAAGAATTAAAGGCTCAGAGCAGGGAAGTGACTTGCTCAAAGTCATCCAGCAAGACTGAGTAAGAGGACTGTGGTCAGAACCCAGGACACTGCATAATAAAGCAGTCTCTGTACTTAATAGTAGGTGGTAGGCACTGGAACATGCTTAAGGAGAGATATATGCCTTATGTATTACTCTGTTTTTGCATTTTCTTTTTCATCCATTTCATCATCTACTGTCATTGATCATATCAACATTTGGACTATTTCCAGACATAATAGATGCTTCTAGAACTCTGCACTGGCATATTTGCATGACTTGAGAGGCGGTGGCCACATTACTGAACATGGGCTAGCCTCTGTGTTAGAAGACAAACCCTGGCTCCATTCTTCACTAACCATTCAAACCCAGGCTGCTGCTGCACTCTCAGAGCCTTGGTTTCCTCAGTTAGAAAATGGGTATGACAATGATGCATGCTAGTCAAGCTGTTTTTTGTAAATATTAAGTAAAAAGGACGTGGAATTACTAAGCACTGAATTTGATAATTCAGTTAATCACACTTCCACCGAAGTGCTTGCTCTGTGCAAGACACCAGGGCAGCAAGATTGCCCAACGGCACCCAGCAAGCACCGCCTAGAGGGAACCCACTGGTAATATGCTGGTCTTTTTCACCCACTAATCAAATGCAGAGTGATAGGACATCAGCCATGGGAGGATACTAAGACAAAAAAATAGGAAAGGAGGGATCAATTCTTTCTAGACAGTTATAGGAGAGCCTCCAGAGGAGGTGACGCTAGAAAATAAGTTTTAATATATGAAACAGAACTCTCTGGCTGAGGGATTGGGGTAATTTTAAGAAAATATAATACCATGAGCAACTACATGAAGGTGTGAACACGAAGAGCTTTGTAAATAACATAGCTAGAGCACTGAAGAGAAAGGGGAGTGGGGGGATGGTCAGGGTGAGAAATGAGATAAGAGAGTTTGGTCTGGGCCACTTCATGAAGCAGCTACAGTGAGAGGCTGCAAGGGTGAGAATTCAACCTGAGCCAGAATGCATAGGCTGGTGGCCTGGTGTTTAATAACCCAAATAAGTGTTTTGCTGACTGACATGGGGCCCTGATTTAGGGGGGGCACTGATTCCAATTCTATTGTTTTCCTAGCCCTGACCTTACTCTGCTACCTCACTTTTTTCTTTTCATTTCTTTCCTTTTCTCTTATTTCTTTTTTTATTATTATTAATTTCTTGGACCCTGTAGGCATTTGAGCTTGAGAGTTTGGAGCAGAGCACTGGTGAGATCAGATCTGAGTTTGACATTGATGCCCCTGGCTGAATCCCAGGGGAAAACAGGGGGACCTCTGATGGTCAAGAAGCCCATGAAAAGACAGTGGCAGTAACTGAGTTGAGAAATGACAAGATCCTGATCTAAAGCAGAGGCAGAGGGTACAGAGAGAGGGGGTGAATCTGAGAATTGTTTGGGAGGCAGAACATGGAACTTGGTGATAATTTTAAGGTGAGGTTAAGAGCAAATGGAAGGGTTCTCGACTGAAGGGTTTTTGAGGGCAGACCATCTCCTGACTGGTAACCCTGGTGCATGATGCAAACTAGAACCTGAATGGATGCTTCTTGAGTATAAGAATAAATGGTTAAGCAATTTTAGATGCTTTTCAGGTTTCTAATTGAAAAGGAGACATGTGGTAGGTATTCAATACTCCTCAGTTAAGCATGAGCAACACATTTCTTTCTTTTTTTTTTTTTTTTGGCTTTTTTGCCATTTCTTGGGCCGCTCTCGCGGCATATGGAGGTTCCAGGCTAAGGGTCTAATCGGAGCTGTAGCCGCCGGCCTATGCCAGAGCCACAGCAATGCGGGATCCAAGCCACTTCTGCAACCTACACCACAGCTCACGGCAATGCCGGATCCTTAACTTGCTGAGCGAGGCGAGGGATCAAACCTGCAACCTCATGATTCCTAGTCAGATTTGTTAACTGCTGAGCCATGAAGGGAACTCCAAGCAACGCATTTCTAATAATGAAGTTTTGGCATCTATTTTAAACTGATCACCAGTTCCTCAAGATCCAGAGCCCATGGCAGCCCAGTGAAAGACCTCGTGCGGCTTCTAAAGAAGCATGCCCAGAGGCACTTGTCAAGGTGGATGTTGTCATACATTTCCCTTAGGAGACCTGGGCCAAAGGAGTTCAAATACTGAGTTCTTTTGCTTTTGGAGATGAAAGTCGTAGTTGTCTCAACCTGGGGCTGCCAGGAAGCTGAACACCTTCTCTTTGCTTAATCCTCTCACTGCTGCAGTAATAACAAAGACATAACCAACAAAATAAATAAGTGCACTGTGGATTGAAGAGATAATACTTCCACCAGCCAAATCCTAAAATATCAAAGGTCCAGAAAAAGATACAGTTATAGGCCTTTGATGTACCATAAAGGCCTATTTCATGCGCCAGTCAGGAGTATTTCAGGGCAAAGATGGAATGATATTTCATGTCACCTCTGAGGCATAAAGGGCACTTTATGAGTCAAAGGAAACCAAGTTCTCAAATGGCCGGAGACTGGCAGAGTACTTGTTTGAAATCTAAACACTAACTTGGATTCCAAAACAAAATTACTCCCGGCACCCTGGCCCAGGAGATGTTTGCTTAGGTTGTCAGAGGCAATGGAGTGAGAGGTGTGCCCTGGGGCCAGGCAGATGGAATCCCAGTTGCTCCAGTCACCATGGGGGCCAGTGCCAAAGTGCCAATGTTAGCTCCTATGCTCATACTCATAGTCATGGGAGCCAGGGAAGAACCCCGGCCCTGGAAGACTGGGAAAGAGAAAGTCAAGTACTGGGCTTTCAGGACATGTTTCCTGGGTGAGGACAAAATGAAGGGTTTTGCCTCAATCACATCTCCGCCCCCATGTTTCTTCCTCAGGAACCCCTTGCACTCTGCCCTCTTTTACTTTCCTTCATTGGTATATAGTATCGAGAATTGGTACATGCTCTTTGTTTCTTTATTGTCTTTTTCAATTTTAGATGATAATTTCCTCATGGACATGGGCTGTGTATTTTTCTTTGCAATAGAACATTGCCTGAAACAAAGAAAGGAGTTAGGAACAACCATCCAATGACTGAGTGAATGAATGCTCCCACATTGTGCTAATGAAAACCCGTGCTAGATGGTTCAGACCTGGTCCTTCCCTTTTAGAGCTTATGGTCCAGTGGGAGAGACAGCTACCATGTGGTGCTGAAATTATTAGCATAGAGAGTTCCCACCGTGGCTCAGCAGAAAGGAATCCATTAGTATCCATGAGGATGCAGGTTCGATTCCTGACCTAACTCAGTGGGTTAAGGATCCAGCATTGCTGTGAACTATGGTGTAGGTCACAGACATGGCTTGGATCCCGAGTTGCTGTGGCTATGGCGTAGGCTGGCACCTGCAGCTACAATTTGACCCCTGGCCTGAGAACTTCCATGTGCCTTGGGTGCGGCCCTAAAAAGAAAAAAAAAAAAAAGAAAGAAATTATTAGCATCAGTGTAAAGCAATAAGCGTATGATATGGGGTCCTGAGAAATCATCTAAGCTTACTTGTTGGAGAAGGATAGGGAAAGCCACCAGAAAACTAATGTTGCAGCTGAGTTCTGAAGGATGTCTAGGAGTTAACCAGAAAGGGACTTAAGAGAATATTTACAACAGTAGAAACGACTTGTGCCAAGGCATGGCACACCCCATGATGTTGCTGAATAAAGACATGTCAAAGGCATAAATATATGAATGAATCCTTTCACAGTTACAACACTGATTTTTCTAATCATTCCTTTAAAGAGCCAGTCAAAAAAGTGCCTTCCTACTAAAGAGTCATTTTACTGAATTGTGCATTGGCCTACCTTGTTTTTCTCTAACAAAATAGAAACATTGCCAGGAGCATGAGCAGTTTGACATAGGAACTCGGGCAAAAACAAAACAAGACAAAAAAAAAGTATGTAATTGATTTTCCAACAAACACACAGCCCTTTAGAAAAGAAAAGGACCTCAAGTATCACCTAATGAGGTGTGCTGAAAAGGACCTAGAATTTGAACTTGGAAGGATGGGTTTCAAGGATCACATCAACATTTGCCGGGAAAGTCACTTTGTGTTCATCAGTTGTGGTTTCTGAACTGTAAGAATGAAAAGAAAGTACTTTGTGAATCAAAACTTATAACCACATAAGAGTGATTTGCTATTATTGTTACCACTCAATTTATTATTTCTATTTGTTTAATGACAGGGGAAAATGCTGTCTTTATTTTTTGGTGTGCAGTTTTAGGAATTTTTTTATAATTTTCATTTTTTCCCTTATAGCTGGTTTACAGTGTTCCATCAATTTTCTATTGTACAGTGTAGTGACCCAATTACATACACATGTATACATTCTTTTTTTCTCACATTATCATGCTCCATCACACAATGGAATACTACTCAGCCATGAAAAAGAACAAAATAATGCCATTTTAGCAACATGGATGGAACTAGAGACTCTCATACTGAGTGAAGTGAGTCAGTTCTAGGAATTTTAACACACATATAGATCGATGTAAACATCTCTGAGATCAGGACGAGCATAGTTCTGTCACACCCCCTCCCCAAACCTCCCACATAGTCACACTGTCTCCACACCCCTCATTCCTGGAAACAACTTGTCTGTTCTCTGTCCCTGCAGTTTTGTCTCTTTGTGAATGATGAGTGACAGCTAAATGGACTCGTACAGTATACGAACTTCTGAGGCTGAATCCTTTCACTTGGCCTCATTTCTTGACATTCATGCCATTGTTGGGTGGGTCAACATGTCATTCCTTCCTTTTTGCTGAGCAGGAGTCCATGGCTTGCATGCATCACAGCTTACATGCTTACCCACTGAAGGACGCATGGGTTGTTTTCCCTTGTTGGGGATTATGAAGACACCAACTATATGCATTTGTGTACCGTTGTTTGCGTGAACCTATCTTTTTCTCCTAGAGAAAATACCCAGGAGTGGGGTTGGTCAATTGCAGCTTAAGAATATGATCAATTTTATCACAATGCCAAACTGTTTTCTGGAGTGGCTATACCATTTTGCATTCCTGGGAGTGTGATATAGTTTTGAATGGAGAGTATGTGTGGCCCAGAGAGGGGAAGTGACTTTCTTTGGATCACAAAGCAAATGAGGAAATGCATGCACCACTTCTGGATATGATATAGCAGTGAAGGAAAATACAGGAGGGCAGGGAGACAGAGTGTAAGCAGTTCCTAAAGAAGAAATACTGGGGCAGAGATGTGACTGAGGCAAAACCCTTCATTTAGTCCTCACCCAGGAAACATGCCCTGAAAGCCTAGAACTTCACTTTATCTTTCCCAGTCTTCCAGGACCAGGACCTTCCCTGGCCCCCATGACTCAGTAAGCATGGGCCTAGGGGCTAACATTGGCACTTTGGCCCTGGCCCCCATGGTGACTGGAACAATTGGGATTCCATCTGCCTGGCCCCAGGGTACACCTGTAATTCTCTGTCCTGGACCCTTTTTATTAAACCAAGATTTATCACTGTTAATTTCATATAATCCTCAAGATGACTCTTTGAGGGAAGGCCTGTTTATTGGTTTGTTTGCCTCTTTATTTGCCCTATTTTTCCAGAGGAAGAGATGGGTGTGTGTTGGGGGGGGGTTAAGTATAAGAAGGTAAGGCACCTGCTCAAGGTCATACAACTCATATGTGGTACAGATTGACTCCAAATTTATGCTCTTCCCACTAAGCCCATTTCTTCCTGATTGCAGAAAGTTAGGGCCAGAGCTTCATTTCAGATGAATCAGTATTTCCACCCTCATGATTATGTTATGTTACAGAGGAAAAATTTCCATGCTTTCATAGTGTGAGCTGTGTTTATTAATAACTGTTCCTCAATTGCTCCAATTTTCACATTATTAAAAACCTAAAGCTTGGCTCACTTGTCATCTTCTCTCTTCTTGGAATAAATTTTTTTTAAACCTAGAGCAGAGACTGAGAAATGAAAAGAAGGATTTAGGTCTGGTGCCCACTGTGCCTGCCAGGCAGTTCCATGCCCCTCGGCTTCCTTCCTGTTGGCATTTCAACAAGGAGCAGCCCCCGACACCAGCTGGATAGGGGACACTTTAAGAGGGCAGGAGACCCATTTTGGTTCCAGGATCCTGGTTCCAATTTCTTGGCTACAAGGTGTTGAGGTGATTTTTTAGTTCAAGGCTCTTTGTGTTAGAAGGAAAAACTGACAGATCACTTGCAGAATTCATCTTTTATGAGCGTGCTTAAATCTCTCCCAGGCCAGAGTTCCCTATGTGAGCTCTGGAGACAAAGAGAAAAAAGGAAGAAAGCAAAGAATGGAGGGAAGGAGGGAAAAGAGAAAGAAAATAAGAGAAGAAGGAGAAATAAGGGGAAAAAGTAGAAATAAAAAAAGAGGGGAAATAAAAACTGAAAGAAAGAGAAGGAAAGATAAGAAATGCTGGGGGGTGGGGGTGGGGTGGAGACTTGAAGCCAGGTAGTTTATTTTTCTTCGGTGGTGTTTCTTATAGATTATCCTAGACTAGCTGAACGGGAACACAGTAATTGGACCAAGCTAATTAGATCTGCATTTGATTTTGTGTTTGTTTTACTACCTAGTTTATAACTTGGCAGGGAGTTTTATCGTATGCACTCTGCTAACTGGTTTATCTAAACTGAGATTGAGCATGAACAAAATTGACATTAGATTTGCAGCTTCAGACCACACAGAAGAGGGGAGAAAAACTTTTACATAAACATTGACATGTAGGGGCAGTGGCGGTTCTGGCAGGGAAATGCATAGTCCTCTCAGAGTCCCCAGGGAACAGGGTTGATAACCTTGGATGGGCTAAGGACATGTACTGTGAGCCTCCAGGAACAGAGTGGTACCCTCCTAAGACTTGTGAATTTGTAGTCAAACAGATTTGAATTTAATTCCTGGCTTAGCCACTCGCTACAATTTTGTCCTCTCTGAGCCTCAGTATTCTCACTTGTGAAATGGGATGATAATGCTTTCCCAACTGGGCAGAGGCAAGGGTGAAATGAAATAGCACGGAAGATGCTTGACTGCAAGTATGGCTTTTAGGAAAAACTTAGTTCCCCATTCCTCCTGGCCTGGGGAACCACATCTGGGGAAGTCATCCAAAACACGTATGAAGAGGATAGACACCAAGACCACTAGCTATGCCGCAAGCATCTATTCACCCTGATTCCCAGGGAAATCAAGTTCTGGGACTTGAGCAAGGCATCTTTTCTTCCTGGATTTCAGTGTTCCTGTTGGTCCATTATATTCTGAGCAGTCAGCAGCATATAGAATGCTGAGTACTTGCAGTTCTTATGACATGCAAACTCTTAGTTTTGGGGCCCTCATTGGGAGTATCCTTATTCTGCCTGCCTCTTTGACCACCCTCCATGGGCCTCTAGTTTCAGCTCAGGCATCACCTGCTCTGGGTCTCACAGGACCTTGTGCCCCTTCTTGGGGCTCACTTGGCATCTCTACAGTTGTACTTGGAGACTGTCATGCTGCACTGTGTATATTAGTTTATTTACCCATAGAATACTAACTTCTTGAGCTCAGGAGCCTGCTTCCATCTCTAACTCTCCAGTTCCTATCACAATACCTACTTGTGTGATCCTGTGCAAGTTACTTAACCTCTTGTACTTTTAATTTCCTCATCTGTTTTTTTATACATAGTAAATTCTCAATGTATATTTGTTATTATAAATGTCATTTGGAATGATTGGATGAATGAATAAATGTGAATAAGACACATGCCCTGATATTAAGGTGTTCAGCCCAGTGGGGGAATATGTATTAACGTCTCATAAGGAAACAATGTGATATTAAAGTAGAAATACATTAAAAATGTAATAATAATAGAAAAGAAAAATTCATTTAAAAATTTGACAAAGTAAGAATGCATATGGTGGAGGATAATGTGAAAAAAAAAAAAAGAATGTATATACATGGATGGCTGGGTCACTTTGCTGTACAGCAGAAATTGACAGAACATTGTAAATCAACTACAGTAAAAGTTTTTTAAAAATAAAGTAAGGATGAAATGTCAAGAAGTATGCTGTGAGCCACACGGGCAGTCCAAAATGTCAAGAAGTATGGCAGTATGGGGTGTGCGTAGCGAGGGCATATGGGAGAATAGGTAGAAAATCTCATGATAACAAGGACTTGGGCGACAAGGAGCTCTAAATGAGAGTTCCTCAATTTTCTCTGAGTTTCTCAGATACCAACGCGGAGGCCAGTTTTACATTACCAATCTTTGATTCCAGCGGTAAGAGATAATCTAGAGATTTCTAACAGGGGCTCCAGTAGTGTTATGGGAGGGAAGATTCTTTTTTGGGTGAGGCTGTCTCCCACATTGCAGGACATGGAGCTTCCCTGGCCTCTGGCTGATGAATGTCCACTGTGACTTCTAGTCACTGTGACCATTGAAAAAAAAGAAAAAAACCTCCACACTTTTACAAATATACTCCTAAAGGGGTGGAGCCAACTCTGGTCAAGAATCACTGAGCCAGACCCGTTTGGTGTCAGTGTAAGAGAACCTGGCTGTCTGGGTCCTCACAGATAGGTAGTGTCAAAGCCAGGCAGGCCTTGAACCTATGTTTCTTGTCTCTGCTTTGCTTTCCATTAATGTTCTACCTCCCAGTATTTTTTTTTTAATTCTGCTGACGTTATTATTTCAACCGTATATTGAAGCAAGCCTACCCTTTGCATTTGAAGATTATGCTTTAATTTTCCCATCTGTAAAGCATTATCTTATGTGGTGAGCCATTGGGGAAAAATGACCAATTATCTCATGGACAGAAACTAGAGGGCCTCAGTGCTTCTGGGGGCTTAGAGAGTTCTGAGTGAGAAGTCAGAATGCCCTACTTCCTCCACCGAGACTGCACCAACATGGTTTCCTGAGATTTCCCAGGCCAGTTTGACTCAATGATTTCAGGAATTCAGACAGAAAAGATCAGGCTCTGCCTTCTTTGGCTGCATTTTTCTGGCAATTCTGATGGAAGCAAAGGGAGGCATGGAGGAATGTCTGAGTATGTGTGATGATTGTTGGAGTACATACATATCCAAACCTCCTTATAGTTGCTCTGCTAGGTAAGGAGGGGCTGGATCTGCTCTGGTTCCCTTTGTCAGCCTGGGGATCAGTTGGGACCTACAGGCACCCAGGAGGGGAGACTTCTCCATCTAGAGGGTTTCTGCCTCTGCTGCTTAGGTCTTGTGATCTTGATCAAACGCAGTTCTCCACTCCTCTCCAGACCTTATCTTGAGAGCACTGAATTCACATAGTTCCTGGGAGGCGGGGGGGTTCTCCTCAAATGATAGAGTATTTTTTTGCTTTTGAGGCAGCACATGGTGGCAAGAGAATGGTGTTCGCCAAGGATCCTGTTTTTGTTCTGCTGGTTACAGAGCAACATCGCACCCCAGCCCCCTTGCACTTATGACAGAGCCAATGGAAGGTGGATAGAAGTGCTGTATTCTCCTTTGTAGGGTACTTCTCCCTCTTGTTCACCTCTGTTGCAGTCTTGAAGGTCACATGTTGGAGATGGAAGTACCCCAGGATGGGTGGAGTCTTAGCCCCAATTCACCATGAAGAAGGCTGTCCTTGAACATTTGATCAGACGGTGGGGTGGGTAAGAAGAACTTTTAAATCTCAGTGGATTGACCATAAAGCTGTGCCTGTTCTAGAAATAGTTGATATTGTACACTGACTAATAAAGTTTTTTTTTAATTTTTAATTTTATTGGAGTATAGTTGACTTACAGTGTTGTATTAATTTTGGGTGCACAGCAAAGTGAATCAGTTATGCATGTAAATATATCCACTCTTTTTTCCCATAGAGGTTATTAGAAACTATTGAATAGATTTTCCTGTGCCATACTAACACGTAGGTTCTTGTTAATCATCTATTTCATAAAGTAGTGTGTATTTGTTTAATAAAAATCTATACAATCTATCTTTTGTATAGACAAAAGAATGTTTTTATAGAACAGAAATTCACAGATTCCAAAACCAATCCTATGGTTACCATAGGTGAAACCATTATGGGGAGGGGGAGTTAGGAGAGTGGGAATAACTAATTGTTAATACAACCAGCAGATTATGGGAAAAGCAAACCAGTGAACACTGCTTCTTCTTCCCCCAGCCTCCAATCCCTACCCATCTGTTTTCAGGAAAGATTCTGAAGAAGATACTCTGAATTTACTGAGAATTTTCATCTTGGTGCTTTTTAATACAATGTAATTCGATTCCAAAATCCATTTTTTTTTCCTTTGGAGGACCATTGTTATTTGAGAGGCAAACAAACCCATAAGTGGACCCTTTTTCTGAAACTTCCTCTGTGTGACCTTGGGAAAGTCATCTGACAGCTGAGGAAACTCAAGCTTAGAGGAGGAGAGTGGGACTAATAGAACCTGGGTTATTGGCTTGTTATGAAGGTTAAATGAGGTCCTGGAGGTGAAGTATCTAGTGCAGCACCCAGCACACACGGAAAGTGGTCCATAAGTGTCAGTCCCAACGTTCCTCATGCTCTCTGAAGAGTGAGGAGCTTTGTTTCCTGTCAAAGGAATCACTGAACACAGGTAACAGAGGTTAAGGGATTGCTGGAGAGGTATGTGGGCATTTCCTGATCCCCTCTCCCCTGTTGCAGCTATATATAAAAATCTTATCTTTTCAAGCTACTTTAGTTTGGAAGAAGGGTTGTTTTTTTTTTTTTTTTCAGTCTTGATTTCTTTGGACAAATAGCTGCTCTTCTTCTCTGGGCTTTAGTGTCTCTTCAGAATGGCGAGGTTGGACTCAGTGACCTCCAGGAGCCCTCTAGCTCTGCCAGCATGGAATTCCAGGTTAATGTGGGAAGACGGAGAGACTGTGGAGAGAACAGCATCAAGGGTCGAGAATGGGCTGGAACAGAGGTTCAGCTGTATCACATAACATGTCCCAGAGGATACAAGACATGCTCCAAGGTCATACAGAAGAGATTTACAGTCTTGGAGTCCATAAATAATCCTTGGATAGTGGAGTCTTTCAAATATCCAATGACACTGGATGCCACAATAAAGGAGAAAACTCATTTTTCTTAGAAACTCTAATGTTAATTGTAAACTTTTGCAAGATTGGATTCAGGCTTGCTTTTCTTTTTCTTCTATTTTTGCTTCCTCTTCCTCCTCCTCCTCTTCCCCCTCCTCCTCTTCTTTCTTACCCTCCTCTTTTTCTTCTCTTCCTCCATTTCCTCTTTCTCTCCAGCTCCTTTCACTTTCCCTCTCCTCCCACAGTCCTGGTTTGCTGATGACAACTATTTTCTCATTTTTCAGGAACTTTGCTTCTTTCATTTCTCTTTTTGATGCATGCGTTTTATTATCTTGTTTCCAGACCAACTTATTTAACTTATGTCTATATTTGCACATCTTTTATTTAGTTACCTCTCCAGATACTACTGGGAGAGAATCAGGTCATTTTTTGATAAACAGTCTTGGTGACTTAATAACAACACTGATAACAGACTGAGGCGTTTATAAATTCAGGACAGAGTGACAGGCGCCATGATTTTAACCATTATTGCAGGCAGTTGAGGTTTTGCAGAAAGAGGTTATGGGTGGAGGGTAATTCTGGGAAAAACAAGTTGAACACAAATAGACCCTTTCTAGTGCTGTTTATAGTCTTTAGGATAATTATAAGTTCCAAGTTTCGGGGGCAAAATCATTAACTCTGACATTCCAATCAACCTTGAAATTGACTCCAATCTGAGACTTCAGCCACTGAGCAGACATTTTTTGATGTGCAATCATGTGCTTTTTTATTATTTTTTTAATTTTTGAAGTTGAAAACTAAGAGCACATTGCACATTTTGGAATCATATGGAGAGTGTTATCATAGCATTTTATTACCAAGGTGGCCTTCATTACAATTACAGGGATATAATTACAGGGAAATATAGAGATTTCACCTATATAAGACCCATTTCCTTCCCTTCTTCTCCTTAATATGTACAGGTTGAAGATTTTGGCTAGAAACCACAACACCTCAAATTCTTAACACAGTGCCCAGAACAGGTTTTATACTAAAAAATTGAATGATTTCATTTTCTTAGCCACTCTGCAATCTAAGTATCACTATTGTGATTTATAGATGAGATTGCTATAGTTTTGACTACAAAGTGATAGAACCAAGATTTGATTCCTGGTCTATCTGATTCCAAAACTCCTTCTTCTAGTCTTATGCCCAGAACTTCCTTCTATTTAACTACTGTTTTGTTTTCCCAAAATTGACACTAGTGTCTTTCTTTTCTTGTGGAGTACAAACATTTAAAGGGGTTAAAATTCTGAATAAAAGAAACACAATAATGTGAATTTCCTTTTTCTGTTGAGAAAGCATTTCATGGTTTCATTCATTTATTTCCAACAAACTGTCATTTTTATTGTTGCATTATCACAATTGCAGTATTTAAAAAATTATTTTCTGAATCTCCTATTTAGACTCCTCAAGGGAAGAAATTATCTCCGCTTCATTTGTTATTTTCTATTCAGTGCTGAGACCAATGTCTGACATCTGTCGAGTGCTCACATAGAAAATACTTCCTGCTATGGGATGACTCTTTTTTTTTTGTCTTTTTGCTATTTCTTTGGTCCACTCCCGTGGCATATGGAGGTTCCCAGGCTAGGGGTCTAATCGGAGCTGTAGCCACTGGCCTACGCCAGAGCCACAGCAACACAGGATCCGAGCCGCGTCTGCAACCTACACCACAGCTCACGGCAACGCCGGATTGTTAACCCACTGAGCAAGGGCAGGGACCGAACCCGCAACCTCATGGTTCCTAGTCGGATTCGTTAACCACTGCGCCACGACGGGAACTCCTGGGATGACTCTTTAGCTGATATTTAACTGGTGCTTTCCATGTATAATCATGCAAGACAATAAGACCTCAGACCATAGAATATAGTTGAGGAGAGAAGATTAAAACCCGGCACAAATAATAGCTAATGATAGAACACAATGAGGGCCAAGTGTCCAGTGGGTATCTGGACTCCTAAATCATGGCCTCAGAAATGTCATCGTGGTGGCAAATGGATGAAAGGGACTATAATAGCTTTTCCCTCTTTGTCCTCCAGATCTATTCTTTGCTCTTCTCTGTGCCCTAAAGACTATCCCTTATAAAATGTATCACCCATATTCTTGTCCTCTGTTTTCCAGCAGAGTTTGGTCAGTAAGTGCTGGTGGGATTCTGAAGAAGAGTGAGTACTTAGTCTATATGCTCCCTCCCTGCTTTGCCATGGTTTAGGAAGTGGCTGAATCCCTCTAAAATAGCAACACCTATTCTGGACAGTAGCCCCCATCTCATCTCTCAGTTTCATGGGGCTCTGGTAATGCTGATCTCTTTCCATGCCCTCATAGCCATTGGAGTGGCAATAGCTTTTAGTGATTGTTAATCTCTGGGTATGTTACTTACAAAATTTTTTTCTTTGTTTTTTCTTCTTTATCTAGTTGCTTTAGGCATAAAGTTAGGTTGTTTTCTTACTTCCTGAGGTAAGCTTGTATCACTCTAAACTTCTCTCTTAGAAGAAGCTTATGGGCTGCATCCTATAGGTTTTGGATCATCATGTTTTTGTTTTCATTGTTGGCTGGGTATTTTTTGGTTTCCTCTTTGATTTATTCAGTAATCCATTGGTTATTTAGTAGCATATTGGTTAACTTCCACACACAATTGTCTTTTTTTGCAGGTTTTCCTTGTAGTTGATTTCTAGTCTCAGCATTGTGGTCAGAAAAGATGCTTGATATTATTTCAGTTTTCTTAAATTTACTGAGGCTTGTTTTGTGATCTAGCATGTGATCTATATGAGAGATTGTTCCATGTGCACTTGAAAAGAATGTGTATTCTGATGCTTTTGGACAAAATGCTCTCTATATTTCAATTAAGTCCCTCTGGCCTAATATGTCATTTAAGGCCAATGTTTCCTTATTGATTTTCTGTCTGAATAATTTGTTCATTAATGTAAGCAGAATATTAAAGTCCCTCACTGCAATTGTTTTACTGTCAATTTCTCCTTTTATGGAGTTCCCATTGTGGCTCAGGGGCAACAAACTCAACTAGTGTCCATGAGGATGTGGGGGTGATCCCTGGCCTTGTTCAGTGGGTAAGGACCCAGCATTGCTGTGAGCTGTGGTGTAGGTCACAGATGCAGCTCTGATCTTGCATTTCTGTGGCTATGGAATAGGCTGGCAGCTGCAGCTCTGATTGGACCCTAGCTTGGGAACTTGCATTGCTGCAAGTGTGGCCCTAAAAAGCAAACAAATTAAAAAAGTAAAATTTCTCCTTTTATGTACATTAATATTTGCCATATAATTAGGTGCTTATATGTTGCTAGCATATATATTTACAATTGTTATATATTCTCCTTGGATTGATCCTTTGATAATTATGTAGTGTCCTTGTCTCTTGTAAGAGTGCTTTTGTCTGATGTAAGTACTGCTACTCCGGATTTCTTTTGATTTCTATTCACATGGAAAATCTTTTTCCATCCTTTCACTTTCAAATTGTATGCATCTCTAGATCTGAAGTGAGTCTCTAGTGGACTGCATATATTCAGAACTTGTTTTTGTATCCACTCAGCCACTCCTTGTGTTTCATTTGGAGCATTTAGTCATTTACATTTAAGGTAATTACTGACATATATGTCCTTATTGCCACTTGATTAATTTTTTTGGATTTGATTTTGTAGATATTTTTATTTTCCTTTTATTCTTTTGTAATTTGATGACTATCTTTAGTGTTATGTTTGGGTTCCTTTTTCTTTTTTTTTTTGTGTGTGTGTATATCATAGATTTTTAGTTAGCAGCTGCCATGAGGTTTTTGATTTGCAGTATATTTGTATATGTAATTGTTTTTAGTTGCTGATGTCTTAATTTCAAATGCCTTTAAAATACTGCATTTGTGCTCTCATCCCCTCTGAATTGCTATTCTTGATATCATATTTTACATCTAAGTGTTTTCTGTGTCCCTTAGTTGCTTATTGTGGGTATAAATGATCTTACTACCTTTTTTAAAACCTCTCTACTAGTTTTGTGTGTGGATGATTTCCATCCTTTACTGTGTGTTTGCCTTTACCAGTGTTTTCACTTAATAATATTCTTGTTTCTAGTTGTGGATTTTTCTTTTTCACCTAGAGAAGTTCCTTTAACATTTGTTGTAAAGCTGTCTTGGTAATGCTGATCTCTTTTAATTTTGCTGTCTTTCTAAACCTGGGGACCGAAGGCTTTTTAAAATCTCTCTCTCTCTCTCTCTTTCTCTCTCTTTTTAACAAAGTATAAATTAGCTATAATAAAGGATGCACATGTTAAACCTATAATTTGGTGAATTTTTGCAAATGTGTACACCCAAGTAACCCTTCCCCCCCAATGGAGATGTAAACTCCTCCCTCATCTCAGGAGTTTCTCATGTCCCCTCCCAGTAAATACTCACCATACATGCCACAACTATTTGGTGGGCACTGCTTTAAGCCTGCTAATTCGTGCTGAGCTAGGTCAGCCCGGAACCTTACTCGGCGATGACCAAATTTATAATGTAATTGTTACAGCCCATGCCTTCGTAATAATCTTTTTTATGGTAATGCCTATCATAATCGGAGGTTTTGGCAACTGACTTGTGCCACTAATAATTGGAGCACCTATTCACAAACATGGAATAATAGAGTTTGACTCATTTGCATTGATCTTCCTTCTCTTACTTTTATGCCAGTGAGATTGATACATGTCAAATATAGCAGTAGTTGGTTTCATTGCTTTAGAGGATTCCATTGCGTATATTTTGGCATCTGGATCATTTCCAGCTTTTAGCTATTTGAATAAAGTTGCTAAGCGCATCCTTAAACATGACCCTTGTTGCACAACTTAAAATTTTTGTTAGCTGTATGTCTAGATGTTGAATTCCTCAGTTACATGCTGTGCACTTTATTAGTCTTAATGTATCTGTTCCATTTTCAAAACTGGTTGAGCCAGTTTACACCACTACTAATAGCATATAAAAGGTCCAGTTGCTTCATGCTCTTGGAAATATCTGGTACTGTTAGGGATTTTTGTTTTGTTTTGTTTTGGTCTTTCATTTTAGAAATTCTTGTGGATAGGCAGTGGCATCTCACTGCAGTTTTAATTTATGTTTTCTTGATGGCTAATTATGTTGAAAATGTGCTTATTGGCCATTAGGATATCCTCTTTCATGAAATGCCTCTTCAAGTCATTTGACTGTTAAGAAATTGTCTTATCTGTTCTATTATTACTGACTTATAGGAGTTCTTTAGGTATTTTGATTATGAATCCTTTGTTGGGTATATGTAGTACACATATCTTTCTGTACTCTGTTGCCTTTTCACTCTCCCAATGGAATCTTTTAATGTACAGAAGTTTTTAATTTTAATAAAGTCACATATATGAATCTTTTCCTTTATTGTTAATACAGTTTCTGTTCCACTCAAGAAATATTTGCATACCCCAGAGTCATGAAGATATGCTTTATCTTCTAGAGGCTTTATTATTATTATTTCGCCTGTCATGATGAGCTCTATAATCCTTCTGGAATTGAATTCAGTGTATGTTAGAGTTCAAGGTTTATTTTTCTGTGTATTAATGTCTAACTCAGTACCAATTATTGGACATGTCATCCTTTCTCTACTGTACTGTAGGCATCTTTAATATAAATCAGGTGACTGTATATGTGTGCATCTGCTTCTGGAATTTTATTTTGTTCCATTAGTTGTTATTGTGCAAATACCATACTTATTTTAATTAGTAAAGATTTATAATAAGTCTTGAAATATGGTAGCATAAGCACTCTGACTTTATTCCCCCCCTTTTCAGATTATCTTTTTTTTGGCTTGGCTCTTTGCATTTCCATATACATTTTAGATTCAGCTTGTTGATTTTCCATGTAGTGGGTGCTGTCTGTCTGTGCTCTACCCCATACCTCTGAGAATCCTTTTGCTCTTTATGTCCTCCCTCCTCTTCTAGCTTCTCTCTGTTTTGTTTCCTGTAGCCTGAACATGTGCTTCTTTTTGAAGGACTTTCTAAGAGCTACTGGAGCCAGTTTGCCCAGATGTACAGAGAGCTAGAGATGTTTGGAAGCTTATATTCTACTGGGGCACAACTTAGCAGTGACTAATTGGTGCAGGGATATGAAAGCTTAGTTTACGTACCTTGAAGGAGAAAAGCTTTGGGAGTGTAAGTCTGTACTTCTTCATAGGATCAGGCTGAAATCAGACCTTTGCTTGTTTTCCTCTTCTTTCATAATCCACTTACTCATTTTTTAATCAGTTTCTTTGAGAACATTTCTTTAATAAATCACTTACTCACAAATCCTCATCTTAGGGTTTATTTCTGGGTGATTCAAACTAAGACATTCCAAAAAATATCACTGGGATTTTTATTGGGATGTTACTGATTGTGTAGATCCCACTGGGGAGAACTGACAAAAATCACAATATTGAGCCTTCCAATCTTTTAACACAGTATACCCTTCAGTTGAGGGAGGTCTTCTTTGATTTCTGTCAGTATGTTTTTATAATTTTCCATATTCAAGTTTGTAAATTATTTGTTAGATCATTTCTTATATATTTGACATTTCTTAAAGCCACAGTAGTCTTAAAATTTATTTTTTCATTAGAGTATAGTTGGTTTACAGTGTTGTGTCAATTTCTGCTGTACAGCATAGTGACCTGGTCATACATATTGGTCATACATATATACACATTCCTTTTCTCATATTATCATCAAACATGTTTTATCCCAAGATATCAGATGTAGTTACAATGGATATTGCTTATCCATTGTAAATGTAATAATTTGCATCTTTAAAATTGTATATTTATCTTGTGAATTTACTGGTTTTATTTAATTCACATGTTGATTCTAATAGTGTGTCCATAGATTCTTTTAGATTTTCTAGTATATATCATGAATGCTGTCTGTGTATGCTAGCAGTCTCATTTATTTCTTTCCCATTTTTGTTTTTTTCCCTCTTATTGTACTAAGACCTCCAGTACAATACTGAATAGAAATGATTTAGTGCAATCAGCAGATTTTCTTCTGCTGGACACAGTGCCCACATGATTTTCTCAGCTCAACCTTGCAGTTGAGAAGTGTTGCAGGAATAATATATAATGTCAGTTATAACACACATAATTTTATGCATTAGTAAAAGTTTGGTACCAATCCTGTAAAATGTATGCGACATACCTATTGTCACTTGAGAACCACTGACTTGGTGTATTTAACAATTTGTATTTTTACCATAATTTTTGCTAATCAGAATAACTTTCAGAGGTTACAAGATGAGGCTTTCAGGTGTTCCATTTTGATAATATTAAATTCAGCATTTAACATTCTTGTCTGGCTAATTGTATTACTTTCTCCACCGTGTTCCCAAGTGAACGACACACATGGTAACAGAATAAGAGAGCAAATAATTTTAATTAGCAATTGCCTAAGTATCATATTCTCTAATGCAGGATACTTTGTGCATGGAGTCTTTGCCTAACCTACTCAGATGAACTCGTCTGAATGACCTGCAGTTTCACTCTTATACCACTTATCATACTTGTGTTTCGTTATTTCAGTGAGATCCCCAGGAGCTGTTAGACCATGGATCATGCATGTCTTACTTGTTCATTGTTCTATCCTAACATAATTCTAGCAACTACCTATCATAGATCTATAATTTATTGACTATGAACTAGGACAAGAGACCTAGATGTCTAAGATGCTATTCAATTTATATGACCCAAAGCCTCAGTTCACTCATTCATTGTTCAGCCATTCAATAACTATTTGTTTGAGGACGTGCTGTGCGCCAGGACTGTGATAACTATTTTCCATCCAATGTTCCATTTAGTCCCTTAACATCCCTGCAAAGTAGGGATTATTATTATCCCTATTTGGCAGATGAGTAAACTGGGCTCTGCTAGGGTATGCAGAGCTCATATCCAGATTTAAATATGTTTGAGTCACAAAGTAATATTTTACAAAAAGATAATTTGGGCTAAAAGAAAGAATGTGGTGGACTGTGGGTAGTTGACATTACTTTGGAAGATCTGAGTGGCTGGGATACAGCACCAGGAGGGACTCTTTTGCAAAAAGCAAAACTGGTATCTGTCAGTTAAAAGCTCCAAATTTCAAGGAACAAAATGCAATTTGTGTGTGTGTGTGTGTGTGTGTGTGTGAGAATAACTGTCCAATAGGGAGTAGCAAGCTTTAAGCACTTTGAGCCACTTGTTATTCTGGAACAAGCCCAGTGCTAAGGTGTAAATGCCACTTGTTACTACGATGCCCAACCTGCTTTTAAGAGTCCATAGTCTTGCGTCCACACTGGGGCCAGAGGCAGGATTAGCTCAGATACACTGGGAGGCATGGAAGAGAAGATTGTCAGCTATGGGCAAGCCTCGGCTTAGAACTCCACTGTGTGGATTACAAGGAGAAGTCTGAGCTCTTTGGGAAGCCTTTACAGGCCTGAAGAGCAGAATGGTTTTCATCATTAATTAACACATTTCCCACACTGGGGCCGGAGGCAGGATTAGCTCAGATACACTGGGAGGCATGGAGGAGAAGATTGTCAGTTATGGGCAAGCCTCGGCTTAGAACTCCACTATGTGGATTACAAGGAGAAGTCTGAGCTCCTTGGGAGGTCTACCAAGGCTACACTTTAAGTGATAATTATGAGAAAATGGAAATTGCACATTTCCTCATAATTATCATTTACTTTTTAAAAAATTGAAGTGTCATTGATTTACAATATTTTGTTGGTTTCAGGTACATTTTTACTGCTTAAGAGGGTGGTCCAAGTTCCTATGGAGTCATAGAGACAGGAGTTTATTTTGAGAAATCTGGATGTAGTTAGAGAAGAGTCTAGGAAAAGGTAGGAGAGTTCAAGGTGAAAAGGAGAGAAGGGCATTCCAGGCACAGGGAATGGCATGTGAAGAAACCAGGTTGCCTAAATAGCTTGGAGGGTGCATCTGTACAAAATTCTAGTAGCTTAGTTGGGAGAAAGGTTAGCATAGAGTTGCTTGAGCAATGACTTGAACGAGTGGGCATCAGATCTTGAAGAGCCTTGGTAGACCCCCCAAGGAGCTCAGACTTCTCCTTGTAATCCACACAGTGGAGTTCTAAGCCGAGGCTTGCCCATAACTGACAATCTTCTCCTCCATGCCTCCCAGTGTATCTGAGCTAATCCTGCCTCTGGCCCCAGTGTGGAAAATGTGTTAATTAATGATGAAAACCATTCTGCTCTTCAGGCCTGTAAAGGCTTCCTGGGAGCACTTTGCAGAAGGAAGTCCTGGTTGTTGCTGTCAACAGTTCCTGTAACTCCTGTAGTAATAGGATCCTGGTCTGGGGTGGTTTCCCCTCTCCAGGGTGTGCCTGCCTCAGCGTCACTCCGAAAACAAAGTCACTGGAGGCTGCTACTCCACCACTCCACTGTGCACAGATCTGTCCTGGCCTGGAACCCATCAGAGATACAGGGAATTAGATGTGTCAGGCAGAGGGGGGTGAGGCCTTGAGGTCTGGGATAGTATCCATGAGGCTTTTTGCATCTCAGCGGTATTTGCAGAAAAAGAATTTTTTTTTTAAGGGCCTCACCCAAAGCATATGGAATTTCTCAGGCTAGGAGTTGAATTGGAGATGTAGCTGCTGGCCTGCACCACAGCACAGCAACACAGGATCCAAGCTGCGTCCACAACCTACATGGCAGCTCAGCAATGAAGATCCCTGATCCACTGAATGAGTATCCTTATGGATACTAGTTGGATTTGTTTCTATGGAGCCACAACAGGAATTCCTGAAAAAGAAATCTTTTTACAAAGGAGTGAGGAAACAGCTCCCTGCATCCCGACCTATTCCCCACCTTCTACAGGTCATTCTCAAATTTATCTCTGTTTATGACTTTGAACTTACGTTATAGGCTTTTTTTTTTTTAAGCTATAGTTCCAATGAAATTATGATAATGTTATATAAGTCCTCTTTTGGCTGACTTTTTCAAGCATTCAGCAATAGGCCATGTCTGCAGATGGAAAGGGAAGGGGAAGAAGGTCCAGATGTTGGGGCCTGCATTGAGGGGTACATGAGGACTGCAATGTGATTTATGTGGATAGGCATTTCAATCCTATTTAGCTGGGTAAATTAAATCTTAGCAAGGAACCTCAGAGGTTAGGAAACCTTTCTGTCCCCTGCCCCCAAACACTCTGCACCCCCCACTAGTGAGTGACTGTGATTCTTGATCTTCATGTAGGTACCCAACCCGCAGACCCACTTTATTGTCCTCTGACCTGCTGGTGACCCAGGAAGGCTGACATTTACAGATCACATGAACCAGGCTCTCTTAACCTCTAGCTTTCAGTTGGTTTTTGCCAGTGGGAGGCACTGGCATGAGCTCAGAGTAGAAAGGGAGAGAGACTGGGTGCTTTATTCCCAACTCCTCTTCACCCCTTCCCAGCCATGTCTGGAGAAGCCATGTTCCCCACTAAGCCTGTAGCTCCTTCAGGTCAGGCGTCTCCCTTGGCTCCTTATCTCTGAGCTCATGTAATAGTGTCTCCTCCCTATGTCCCTCAGGTTTGGAGTGCCTTCATGTCTTGTTGTGCCTGGTTCCCTGAACCCTGCCTACACCTTCCAAGGGGGCCTTTTATTAAGCTGGGTTAAAGCCATCTGAGTGTATATCTTGTGTCCTGCTGGCCTCGAGGGACAATGTGGCCAAGCCTACTCATTTTATTTCCCCAGGGTCTTTCTCTTCTTTTTCCCAAAAAATGCTTCTCTCTCTCTCTCTCTCATTCTTTCTCTTTTTTTCCCCTAGGTTGGATTTGTGTGCCAGCCTCCTTTCTTCCTGCCTCCAGTCTGGCCAGCTCCCTCCCATCCTTACACCACAGTCAGACAGTTTCTTAAATTGCACAGGCAAGCACACTACTTTCCAAGTTATAATCTTTTCATGGCTCTTCCCTTCTTTTCAGATCAAAGCCAAATTCTCTGCCTGCTTACCAAGCCCTCCATGGTGTGGCCTCAGCCAGCCTTGCCTGACATGCGCTGCTCCCTTTCAAGGGCTCTATGCTCCAGCCATGGGGAAGCACTGGCTTCCTTCCATGCCTGTCCAGCATGCTTCCACTGTCCCAGGAACATGTTTGTACAAGTAACATGTATTGGACATTAACTATGCACTGAGCACCAAGCTAAATTTTTTTTTAAATGGATAATTCTCTTTAGTTCTCAAGACAACCCTATGTGGCATATAATATTATGGTCTCTGTTTTACAGATGATGAATCTGGGGACAAATCTGGGAGGGAACTTGCAGTGGTTACTTAGCTGGAAATTCGTGGAGTCGGATTTTGAATCCAGGCAGCTCAGCTCCAGAGGGAAGTACTATTGTCAGTGGGAGTGTGGGTCCCAGCTCACAGGTTACTTCCACTGAGACATTTCTCTTCTGCCTTCAGCTGAAGCCATTCCTACTTCTGGGTTTCTACAAGATTTTGTTCCTCAGGAGTTTCTGTCGTGGTGCAGCAGAAATGAATCCGACCAGGAACCATGAGGTTGTGGGTTTGATCCCTGGCCTTGCTCAATGAGTTAAGGATCTGGCATTGCCGTGAGCTGGGGGTAGGTTGCAGACGTGGCTCAGATCTGGCGTTGTGTGGCTGTGGTTTAGGCTGGTGGCTATAGCTCCGATTCAACCCTTAGCCTGGGAAACTCCATATGCAGGTATGGCCCTAAAAGACCAAAAAAAAAGAAAAAAAAAAGAAGAAGAAAAGAAAAGAAAAAAGGAAAATATTTTGTTCCTCAACTCAGTTCAATATACTGGAGTTGGCGGTGTCCATGCCTGTGGACGGAACCCCTAGCAGGGGCTGATGTTTTTGGTCAGGACAAAGATGTGATCTGATTTTCAAAACAGAAGATGCCTCAGTGGCTGCTTTGTGGAAAGTACATTATTTCAAGTCAGAATTTCTAGACCTCCAACTTTGCTTGGGGTGCCTGCCCTTAATCAGCTGGTAAGGGGTAATAGACATAGTGACAAGAACAGTGACCCTACATAACTAAAGCAATTAGGTACCAGCAATTTCAACCATGTGTTTTATTTTTATCTTACTATAATATAGTAAATTTTCTAGTTATTGAACATGTCCTAATTGCCTGGCACTGAGTAAGGATCTTTATATATTTAACTTCTAGGGATGTTATGAAAACTAAATAGGAGAATTATTTTTTTTCCACCTGGAAAAGGAAGATAATGATAGCTGGAGAGGCCGAATGATCATGTACCTGGCAAGTGGAACCAAAATTCAAACTTCAGTCTGTCTCCTCATCTGCCTGTGTTCTTTCTACTCTGCTTCATCAACCCCCGACCCCTCACCATGGTGCAAACACCAGGCCATGGCTCTACCACTTTCATTAGCGTAATATGGAGGCATCAGAGCAGAGAGACTGCTAACATTGATGTGAGAAAAATAATTTGCTTCATTCTTGCAACAATGCTGTGAGAGGCACATTGCTGTAATTTTCTCTGTGAGCATCCTCATTTTACAAATATGGATAATGAGGCTTAGAGAGGTGAGGTGGCTTGCACAAATCACAGATGCAGGATTGGAACTTGGTTCTGTCTGACTCCAGAGCCCAGGCTCCTTTCTCTATACCAGTGTTATCCAATAGAAAGTTCAGCAGTGACGGAAATATTGAGCTACTGAGCACTTGAAATGTGGCCATTGCAACAGAGGAACTGCATTTTAACTTTACATAATTTTAATTAACTTGAAGTAACCTCATGTGGCTACTAGCTACCGTAGTAGACACCTTAAATTACATTATACATATTAAGACAAAGACTCAACTACATACTACTTCTACCTCTCTCTTTGTCTCCCTCCCATCCCTCTCCTTGTCCTTATTTTTGTTACTGGCCAAGGACCAGCCATGCAGAAGGCAGTGAGTGGATCAGGAGGAGGGGCAGAGTAAGGATGATCAGCCTCTGTGCCTGCTCTGGCTTCTGTTCAAGGTGGAGAAATTAGGCATGTGCGTAAATAACTGAAATACAAAGTTGAAGGTTTAATGTTCTAAGTACCCTAAGAGAAGAGCAGATAAGAGGCAAGGGGGTGAGAAGGTTCACTCTGTCTCCTTATAGGGCTGTTGGGGAAGTGTGAGATAACTGATGTAAATGTGCCTTAACGGCAACGGGCTTCATGAACTGTCAAGTACGCTGTAGACACAAGCCGTCAAAAACAACATTGTCTTAACCTTGTGAGTTGATAATATTCCAAGGGCCTGCATCTGTGATCTCATTTGATCTTTGCAAGCCCACTTGAGGTGTGCAGGATCCCATCTCTTTTCTGAGATGTGGAAAGGGGTGCTCAGAAAGGGTAATAAGCACCAGACTAAGGACAGACAGCTGGTTGGGACAGAGCCTGGGGTGTGTCTCCAAGGTTTTCTGACTCTGAAATGAGGAATCCTTGCAACCCCTTTGTGGCTCTTGGAAGATTTTGTGTCATTATTGTCCACCCACCCTTTTTACTGGCACTAGCAGATCACCTAGGGAAATAATTCCTGAGCTTTAGGCAATTCTGCTCAAGCTGGCTAGGATATGCTCTGGCTAAACACTGGACCCAGGGCAGGACTTTTGGATGCACCAAGGCTTTTGTCATAACAGAGGATGTGCCAGAGAATGAGATCAGTGGTGAGGCCATCCTGATGTGGCCACAGAACCAGGTTCCATAGCCCTGTAAGTTGTCCAATGCACAGGCTTCAGAGGGACCCATCAGCTGTCCTGGCATTTATTCCTGAAGGATCTCAGCCCAATCATAAAAAAAGATGCCTTCCAATCTTTCATCTTGATCTCTATACAAATGGGAAGATTGAGACCCAGAAAAGGGGAAAGAATTTTTATAGCTAAGAGTGAGTTAACTCCCACTTCTGTTGTGTGGACTATATTTCTTGACTCCCAAACATGCCTGCAAGCAAACCAGGCTAGGTCTTTCTTCAGGGTTTGCTTTGACAGTTTAACACAAAAGAAAACCATGTACAAACAATTGTGTAACTGCTTTGTTGATATCTTCACAAGATAACTGCCTGGTGCCTGTCCATGGACTGAGAGCATCAGAGTTTGGAGGTTCATCCATTAAAGCCCCTGGATTACGGAGGGAGTGACTGAAACCCAGCTTGTCTAGTGACTTGCCCAGGTCATATTTCAAGGTGGTATCTTAAAGGAGAGATCTATGTCAACTTCTGGTGCCAGGAACACGCAGCTTGAAAGGCTTTGAGGGGATGGCACATCCCTTTGGTACAGAGTCTCTGCTCCAGTGAATGGTTCTATTGGGTGTCGCATACAGGGAACCATTGTCCCTACTTCATTATGAACTTCCCAGAGGCTTTGAAGCAAACACAGCTCAGATCCCCTCTTCAAAGCCCAGTTTTAATTCTGTTTCTTTCAGGAAGACATTGTGAAGTTTTCTAGCATCAATTCCTTTCTTTATTTCCCTCTCTACATTTTTATTTTCTGTTTCATTTTACTTTGATGTTCTACTGGATACATAACTCCAAGGAAAGGGATTAGCATGTTTTGAACACCTGCTCTGGGTCAGGATTTGCATGCTTATCTCATTTAAGCCTCTCAACAACCCATGAAGAGGATGTTATTACCCCTTTCTCAGAAGGCAGGGTGCTAAGTCTCAGAGAGGAGAGGTAGCTTGCTTAAGACCACACAGTGCATACCTCATTAATTTAGTCAGTAAAATTTTATTGCACACCTGCCCTGCTGTGTACCAGGCACTATTCTAGGGGGAGTGGGGCCCTTTATCTCATGGAAAGATTATGCACTGATGCAAGATGCAAAAAATCCCCAAACAAAACAAAACAAACCCCTCCCCCAACAAATGAATCTACCTAAAGCTTCATTGGATGGAGTTGGTTATTGTTACTGAAAATATCTCACAATTTCACTAATTTGGCTCCTGCTTCTTCATCAGGAAATCTCTTTCTAACTTGAAGTATTCAGCTCCACACACCTATAGGGCCCATCTCCACTAGGAAACTTCTTCTGAGACTCAAACTAGATCATAAGAGCTAACATTTATTGCATCCTTACATTGTGTCACACAGTGTTCTAAGCTCCTTATGTGGTCGTCCTTTCTTGTCCTCACAGCAAGCCAATGAGGTCAGTATTCTTATTATCTAACTGTACAGACAAGGAGCCAGGCAGACTGAGACTCAGAAAGGCTAAACTTGTCCCTTATTGTCCCCTTATTAGGTGTTTCTAATAAGTGGTACAGCTGAGATTAGAACCTGGGCAGGCTGTCTCCAGAGCCCATGTACTTAAGTATCCTCTATCCTGCATCAGACAGAACTCCTTCCATTTCTGAGCTGTGTTGAAAGATGCTGAATGAGCCAAGCTGGTTTTGAGGGGGATGTCATACAAATGGTAAGCAATGGTTCAGGTCTGAGCTCAAACTCAAGCAATTATGTCATCTCTCTGGACTCATGATGTTCAAATCACACTAGAAGACTCAACTATTCACCATACAAGATCACCTGTACCTATAAGAATCCTCCAGCATAACCCCTGAGATTTGTAGATGTTCAATAAATGACGAATCTGAATCTAGATAGAGTAAATATGATAATCCTTTTCTCCCTGTCCACACCCTGATTTTCCAACCAATTAGATTCCCTTGGTTGTTTCTGTCACTGCACCATGCCACCTTAGAAAAATAGTGTATTTTTTCCTTGTTCTTGATCTGATTCCTTTACACATAAACTTCATACGAGCTGGATCATATCTTCCTTGCCACTGTAAACAGAGTAGCTTGCATAGCATATAACTTAAAACAAGGCATTGATAATTGCTTAATGAATGAAAAGTTCCAAATTGGAAAAACCCTTTACATTGAAGACTTGCCTTCCTGGCCACATGGCCACAGCCAGTTGTCCTAATCTGAGTCACGTGTCCACCCCGGCCCAATTAATCTATTTCTCCAAGGAATTTGGAATTGGAATTTAGACATGGAATCAGTTGGCTATGGGAGATTAAAAAAAATAAATAAATAAAAACAAAAAACTTCTGTGAACTTTGGGGCTCCTTCAGGTACTCTGGCTGTGAGACAAATTATCTTAGTGGTATATGACAACCATTTAGTATATTCATAGATTATGGGGGCCTGTTGTTCAGGCAGGGCACAGTGTGAACAACTTGTATCTGTTATACCATGTTTGGCATCTTAGAAGATTTAGAGGGGTAGGGGAGGGCTGGAATCATCCCAAGCTTCACTCATTCACATGTCTGGTGGTTGATGCTGGCTGTCTCTGGGGGCCTCAGTTCCTCTCTGTACAGTGTCTCATCACATGGGTTAGTTTGGGCTCCCTCACAGCCTGGTAAGTAGGTTCCAAGAGTGTCCCTAGAGAGAGCACCAAGTGGATGTCATATTGCCTTTTATGACTTAGCCCCAGAATGAACACAACATCATTCATTCTATTCATCAAGGCACTCACAAAGCCCAGCCTGGCTTTAACAGGAGGAGAAAGAGATTTTTCCTCTTAATGGGGAGTGGCCAGTTTCTGGAAGAACATGTGGGATTGAAAGGTTGCAGTTGTCAATTTGGAAAACACGGTCTGCCACAGGTCCTGAGGCAGCCATTTAGGAAGCAGCCGTGATGTTATGTTTGATAAAAGTCACAGATAGATTATAGGGAAAGGGTGGTTAAATGGAGAAAGCCAAGGAGTGTAGAAAGGAAATCCCATTTGGCCAGAGAGAGTCAGAATGTTATAGATTGGATTTCCCAAAGGAGATACTCAGAATTTGGGGTGCACCCTGTTTATTAGGGATCAACACCCATGAAAGAAAGCAGGAGCAGGCAATATTAGGTAGAGGAGAAGCTGAACTATGATAGAGTTCCAAAAAAGCTCGGCCAGCACTATAGTTGAGTGTTCTGGAGTAAATTTTTCCCATCAGAATTGTCCCTCGTCGACTGGACCTTTATATGCTGCCTTGCTTAATCGTGGGCTACTCTAGCAAGGGCATGACTTTGAGAGAGACTGGCCTCCGTAGCTAAGGTGGACCCTGAGGGAGCTGATAGCTGGAAGCTGTCTGCTGATGGCACCCCTTGAGCTGGGCAGTAAGTTATTCCTAGAAGTGGGATTTGTGTGATACGTCTCTGTGTCTACCACAAGGGAGGGAAGCCTTTCCAGTTCTCATGTGTTCTGGTTGTCCTGCAAGTGGGTTTCATAAAATATCCTGGTGTATTTACAATACATCACTCTTCCATTAAGTTGAATGGGTTTCCATGTCGTGCAATTCAATATACCAGCCTAAGGCTCTAGGTCTCAGTTTCTCTATCTGCAAACAAGGGGGTTGGATGGGCCTCCCTGTTTTGAAATCCTGTGATTCTTATCCACTGGGCTGCCGGCTTTTATACAGCCAGCCCTGCAGTAAGTGGGATACAGCTCGCTTGTTGCTGAGAGCTTCTTATCAGATACAGACCCAGACAGACGCAGTCTGGCTTAGCCGTTCATGTGATTTATTCACCCCGCTCAGAAGAAAGCGCCAGGTGATATCTGAGCTGTGGCAGCAATCAGCTGGCTCCCAACACATTCCAGGTATAAAAATAGAATTATTGAGCCTTGGTGCTCCTTCGGAACAGATTTCAGCGTCTAGGAACACAGAGGTGGCCTGGAAAATGTTGGGAAACTCAGTTCCTACTTCTGAGCCTCCGTTTCCTCACTTGGCATGTACAGCAGTGCTAATGGAAGCCAACTGTTGAGGGCACTAAGAATGTGGATGTTGGACAGTTCCAGAAATCAGATTTCCATCCAAAAAATCCTCCAGAATGGCTGAGAAGTATAAGTTTGAACAACCATGCATTATTGGAGTTGCACAAACCTAGATTTAAATTATAGAAACT
The DNA here is from genome assembly GCF_016906955.1 of Phacochoerus africanus. Classification (NCBI taxonomy): domain Eukaryota; kingdom Metazoa; phylum Chordata; class Mammalia; order Artiodactyla; family Suidae; genus Phacochoerus; species Phacochoerus africanus. Next base: position 156,297,514 of record NC_062551.1, on the reverse strand, counting down.
TAGTCTCTCTGAATATGTTTCCTCACTTTAAAGTGTATCTAAAACCTATCTCATAGGCTTATTTGGAACACTTGAAAAATAATGTGTTATAAAGCATTTAGTACAAGGAATATTCTTTCCATTTGCAATTTTCATTGGAGTGTAGTTACAATGCATTAGTTTCAGTGTGCAGCAAGAAACAGTTCATATACATATATCCATTCTTTTTTCCCATATAGGTTATTATAGAGTATTGAATAGTTTTCCCTGCACTGTGTTAGTTAGTTATCCATTTTAATGTTAGTTATCTATTTTATATCCAGTAGTGGGTAGATGTTAACCCCAACCTCCCAATTTATCCTTGCTCCCTATGGTTTTCCCTTTGGTGACCATAAGTTTAACTTTAAAATCTGTGAGTTTGTTTCTATTTTATAAATAAGATCTTTTTTTTTTTTTTCTTTTTAGGGCTGCACCCATGGCATATGGAGGTTCCCAGGCTAGGGGTCTAATTGGAGTTACAGCTGCCAGCCCACATCATAGCCACAGCAATGCAGGATCCTAAACTCACTGAGTGAGGACAGAGACTGAACCCACAACCTCATGTTTCCTAGTTGGATTCGTTTCCGCTGTGCCACAATTGGAACTCCTATAAATAAGTTCTTTTATATCATTTTTTTATTATATGCCACATATAAGAGTTATCATATGATATTTATCTTTCTCTGTCTGGTTTAACCTTCACTTACTGTGAAAATCTCTAGGTCCATCCATGTTGTTGCAAATACAATTATTTCATTCTTTTTTATGGCCAAGTAATATTCATTGTGTGTGTGTGTGTGTGTGTGTGTGTGTGTGTGTGTGTGTGTGTGTGTATCACATCTTCTTTATCCATTCCTCTGTTGATGGACATTTAGGTTGCTTCCATGTCTTGGTTATTATAAATAGTGCTGCAACAAACATTGGGGTGCATGCATCTTTTCGAATTATGGTTTTCTCCAGATGTATGTCTAGGAGTAGATTTGCTGAATCATATGGCAGCCCTATACTTAACTTTTTAAAGAACTTACAGACTATTCTCCATAATGGTTGCACCAATTTATATCCCCACCACCAGTGTAGGAGGGTTCCCTTTACTCCACTCCATCTCCAGCATTTATTGTTTGTAGATTTTTTGATCATGGCAGTTCTGACTGGTATGAGGTGATACCTCTATCATTAGTGTCGAAGAGGAATATAGACTTTCCTTTTCTTCCTTTTCTTTTTTAAGTTACAGGTGTTCAATAGAGTGATTCACAATCTTTAAATATTATACTCCATTTATAGTTATTAAAAGATATTGCTATGTTCCCTGTGTTGTACAGTGTATCTTTGTAGCTTATTTTATCTCTAATAGTCTGTACCTCTTAGTCCCCCACCCTTATATTTCTCTTCCTCCCTCCCCTCTTCCCACTGGTAACAATTTTGTTCTCTATATCTGTGAGTCTGCTTCTTCTTTGTCATATTTACCAGTTTTTTTTGTATTTTTTAGACTTTACATATAAGTGATATCATACAATGTTTGTCTGACTTTTTGCACATAGCATAATGCTTTCCAAGTCCATCCATGTTGCTGCAAATAGTAAATTTCCTTCTTTTTTATGGCCAAGTAGTATTTCTTTGTGTGTGTGTGTGTGTGTGTGTGTATATAATGCATACAATATATATATCTCGTCTTCTTTATTCATTCATCTATTGGTCTTCTACAGGTTGCTTAGGTTGCTTCTATACTTCAAATTTGTAAATAAAGCTGGTTTAAACATGTGGGTACATGTATCTTTTCAAATTAGAACTTCTCTCTCTCTTTTTGAAAAAACAAATTAGATATATATCCAAGTAGAATTGCTGGGTCATATAGTAGTTTTATTTTTAGTATTTTGGAGAAACTTTGATAATTTATTCCACAGTGAATGTACCAACTTACATTCCCACTAATAGTGTATGAGAGTTCCCTTTTCTCCATATCTTTGCCAACATTTGTTATTTGTGTTCTTTTTGTTGATAGCCATCCTGACAGGTGTGATGTTATATCATGGTTTTTTATTTGCATGTCCCTAATGATTAGCAGTGTGGAACATCTTTTCATGTGCCTGATGGCCACTGAATTTCCTCTTTGGAAAAATGTCTATTTATTACTTCTATCCTTTTTTAAATTGAGTTGTTTGTGACTCTGTCACCTAAAAAAAGAAAATAAAAGCAAAGTCTTTTTAGGGCCATATCTGTAGCATATGGAAGTTTCAGGCTGGGGTCAAATTGGAGCTGCCAGCCTACACCATAGCCACATTAATGCCAGATCTAAGCCACATCTGCCTACTACCTCACAGCTTGTGGCAATGCCAGATCCTTAACCCCCTGAGTGAGTCCAGGGATTGAACCCACATCCTTGTGCCTACCAATTGGGCTCTTTCTTGCTGAGCCACAATGGGAACACCAGGTTGTATCTGAGTTATATGAACTGTTTATATTTGTTGGGTATTAATATCTTATCTGTCATATAATTTCCAAATATTTTCTTGCATTCGGTAAGTGATCTTTTTGTTTTATTTATGGTTTCTTTTGCTTTGCAAAAGCTTTTTAAGTTTAATTAGATTCCAGTTGTTTATTTTTGCTTTTATTTATTTTAGGTGACAGAGCCACAAAATATTGCAGGAATTTATGTCAAAGAGTATTCTGCCTATATTTTCCTCTAGGAATTTTATAGTATCCATTCTTACATTTAGGCATTTAATCTGTTTTGAGTTAATTTTTGTATGTGGTGTTAGAGAATGTCCTAATTTCACTTTTTTTACACATTACTGTCCAGTTTTCCCAGCACCCCTTATTGAAGAGATTGTCTTTTTTCATTGCATGTTCTTGCCTCCTTTGTTGTGGATTAATTGACCATGAGTTTGTTTCTTGGCTCTCTATCCCAATTCACTGATCTATGTATCTGTTTGGGGGACAAGACCATGCTGTTCTGATGACTGTAACTTTGTAGTATAATCTAAAACCAGAGACTGTGATTCCTCTAGCTCTGTTCTTCTTTCTCAAGATTGTTTTGGCTATTTGGAGTCCTTTGTGTTTCTGCACAATTTTTAAAATTATTTGTTATCGTTTTTTTAAAAATGCCATTGGTATTTTGATAGGAATTGCATTGACTCTGTAGATTGCCTTGGTTAGTATGGTCATTTTGACAAAATTGACTCTTCAAATCTAAGAGCGTAGTCTATCTTTTCATCTGTTTGTGTCATCTTCAATTTCTTTCATCCACATCTTAAGGTTTTTGGAGTACAGGTCTTTTTGCTTCCTTAGGTAGATTTATTCTTAAGTATTTTATTCTTTTTGATGCAATGATAAATGGATTGTTTCCTTAATTTCTCTTTCTTATAGTTTGTTTTTTGTATCTATAAATGCAACAGATTTCTGTATATTAATTTTGTGTACTGCAGCTTTACTGAATTTATTGATGAGTTCTAGTAGTTTTCTTTTGGCATCTATAGGATTTTCTACTTGCAATATCATGTCATCTTCAAATAGCAAAATTTTTAACTTTTCCTTTCCAACTTCATCTCCTTTTATTTCTTTTTCTTGTCTGATTGCTGTGACTAGTTCTTTCAAAGCTGTGTTGAATAAAAATGGTGAGAGTGGGCATCTTTGTCTTGTTCCTGATCTTAGAGGAAATGCTTTCAGCTTTTCCCTGTTGAGAATGATGTTAGCTGTAGGTTTTTTATATATGGCCTTTATTAAGTTGAGGTAGGTTTCCTCTACCCCCACTTTCTGCAGTTTTTATCATAAATGGATGTTGTATTTTATCAAAAGATTTTCTGTATCTATTGAGATGATTACATGGTTTTTATTCTTCAGTTCATTAATGTGGTATATCACATTGATTGATTTGCAGATATTGGAAACATTCTGCATCCATGGAATAAATTCCACTTGATCTTTGTATATGATCCTTTTAACATATTGTTGGATTAGGCTTGCTAGAATTTTGTGAAAGCCTTTTGCATCTATGTTCATCAGTGGAACTGGCCTATAATCTTTCTTTTTTGTGATGTATTTGTCTGGTTTTGGTATCAGGGTGATAGTAGCCTCTAGAAAGTTTGGAAGTTTTCCTTCATTGGCAGTTTATTGGAATAATTTGAGAAGTATAAGTGTTAACTCTTCTCTAAATGGTTGGTAATATTCACCTGGAAGGCCATGTGAATGAAATTTTGTTCGTTGGGAGTGTTTAAATTATTGATTCAATTTCATTACTGGTAATTGGTCTGTTCATATTTTCTATTTCTTCTTTGTTCAGTCTTGGGGGATTGTATCTTTTTAAGAATTTGTCCATTACTTCTAGGTTTTTTTTTTTTTTTGGCATGTAATTGTTCATAGCAATTTTCATTTATTGAGCCCTGACTCTGTTCCAGGCAATGTGATAGGTGCAAGGAAGGGAAAGCTATCCAAATACACTCTAACTTCAAAGAATATCTGTATAGTAGGAAAAACAAATTATTGTTCTAAGGCAAATTCTGTCACATTCCATCTAAGTGACCTTGTACAAGTCATTTCAGTTGTGTGGGTATCAGTTTCCTATAAAGTAGAGATAAGTCTACTTTGTTCATAGCATTGGGTTGATGACTATATGAGATGATGGGTGATAAGTTACCTGGCCTAACTGCCATTTGTTGAGTGCCTCCTATGACACCATGAGCTGAGACCCAGCCTATTGAGCTTCACTTTTCCATGGGCAATTCAAAAGAGGAGACTCCTAATCACCGTGAAACTTCAGAGAATTTGCTCAACCTCTGTAGCTATTTGACTGCTTTATATTTTATGGGACATGATAAGGCAGAAGTTTGAGATAATAGTAGACCAGAAGCCAGGAAACAATATGCTCAAGACCATGCTTTGCCATGTTGAGGTTCAGAAAAGTTAAAGTGCCCCATAATTATAATGTCTTCATTTATTGGGGGGGGGGATGAGATTTGGAATCAGGCTCCCAGGGTTTATGGTACTGACTCTGCTCTTATTGTGGAATCTGATGGTGAGCCTCAGTTGGGGGCCTCAGTTTCCTCATTTGTACAATGGCTGTAGGCTATGCCTGTCCTAGGGGTGTTGTGGAATCCCCATGGCTGGTGTTGTTAACCTCTTTAGTACGGTGCATGTCTTAGAGTAGGTGATTAATAAACATTCTATTATTGACTAATTTTTATAACTCAAAAGCAACCTAGGAGGTATATAATCAAAATGGAGCTATGAAATTGTGAGAGTCCTGCTCAGAGAGTTAATTTACTGTGTTGCTTTACATTTGCCACCTAAGAGCCTGACCCATAGGAAATGCTCAATATATATTGGTCCTATTCCCCTCCAGACAAAAGTCACTTTCAATCCAGGCATTATTTTTGAAGAGCTTTTCTTTTCTTTTCTTTCTTTTTTCTTTTTCAGTTTTAGTTTGATTTTTTTTTCTCCCAAGAAGCTTGAATACTCTCCTTGAGTCTGAAGATTATTTTTCCTGACTGGGACTCTTCAGGCCAGTTGTCCTCTCCGGAAAGTCACAAGGGAAGCGAGATGCATTTGCTGAGGTTGTCAAAGGTCTTGAGTCAGGCCTGTGGTCGCAGGTGCCATGTCACTTGGCCCCATCACTCTAGGCCACTCATGGCTTTGTGGTTCCTTCTGTGATGTATGTAAAAGGAATGAGTGAGTCCCTTGCACTGACACACCCACACTCACATGCACTTGTGTAAGTTCCCAATGACTCACATCCTCTCCTAATGACAGTTGATGACCATGGAAAGCTGGATGGCTCCAGGGAGGAGGATCCAGTCAAGTGCATCTCTCAGTTCCCAGAGTGGCCCTGTGGTTGCAGTGACTCACTGCTGGAATGGCAGCGAGGGAGAACAAGAGGACACCACGGTCAGCCTGGTTCCTGCCACGATCTTGAAAGTTATGGAGCCTGAAGACGAGTCACATTTCTGGGCTTTTGAGAGAGTTATGAAACTCTCTAAATTTATATTGGGCTCTTGGGGATCAGTCATCTCAGGGAGAGATGTTATTTCGTTATGAAAACCTACATCGGAATTATAATAGCTCATCATGCTGTGCCTTTGTGTGCTCCCCAGTCCACAGTGATCATCTGGCATAGGCTTCCAGTTCAGTTGCAGAATTATTTCCCAGCCTGGACTCTTTCCAGTCCACAAACAAGTGTTTAATCATCCTCAACCTGCTTAAAAAGGTGCTAATAATTTCCAAGCCCCTCTTGGGGGGCCTCCATGGGCCTGCCCTAAATTTTTGCAGTTAAACCCCTGCACTCCTCCATGGACACACATTCACATTGTTCTTACTTCTCCAAGTGTAAAAGCCTCTTGTTGTTTAAATGATTTATCCAGGACCTCATGGTGGCAGAGCCAGAAACCAAACCCCGGTTTGTGATTCCTGAACCTATTATCTTTCTGCTACTGCACATAGGCCAGAGTTGTGGTCCGTCCTCCCACGATCCCTGCAGTCTTCAGTGTCAGACACCTTCAGGCTCTCTATTAACCGTGGTGTCATCACATAAGTCACCCATGGTGTGGACACCCAAACACAACTTACTGCAATGAAAGGGAAATGTGGTGAAGGGTGTGACATTAGGCAGGACTCAAGTTTTCTCACTCATGAAGTGAGGTTCTTTGTCAGATAATCTCTTGGCCCCATTCCTACTTAAATGCTTGAGAGAAGCAGTTCTCAGCACAGACTACATGTTCAAATCTCCTGGGAGAACCCTTCAAAAACACCACTGCCCAGGCTTCCTTCGAGATCCTTTGGTTTAGTTGGTCTGGAGTGAATCTCAGACTAAATATTTCCTAGGAGTTTGACAGTGATTCTAATGGGTAGGCAGACTTGAAAATTCCATGTCTAGAGTTCCCTGACCCTTCCACTCCTGCATTTTTTTGCTAAAAATCATTGATTCATGGTGTAGGCCAAAAACTTGAAGGTCAGCTTTGTTCTCTCTACTGTCACATCCAATCTAACAAGTCATTCTATTTCCAGTATTTGCTCCAATCTTCCCAGTTCTCTCTCTCCTCTAAGAAGTCACCATTATCTTGCACCTGCACTGTTGAAATAGCCAGTCTGGCAAATCCTGGGGGTTGCCAGTCATCATTATCTGTGTCTGTCTCCTTGTTCTTAATGGAAACTTGATTTTGTGCTAGAATTCATTTCTCATCCCACATGGCTAAGGGGGATCTACTGCTAACCCCAGTTTGGGTGGATCCTAACCAAATTGGTCTGGGCATGATATACCTCTGGCAAATGTTTTTGTCTCAGATTGGGATTATGACTTTAGTGGCTTAATTAAACTGAAGTGAAGGGAAGGATTTATAATTCTTTCTGGGGGCCAGTGGGATCTTCTTCTTCCCTGTTGGATATAAACAGGGAAGCACAGAGATCAGGTTGTCCCTAGCAACCGTCCTGTAATTATGAAGGGAAACAACCTAGGGATGAGGTGGATTGGAAATATAAGTATATAGATATAAACATATATCTAATATATCTAAATCCATGTTTATATAACCTGTCATTCTAAGGCTGTTTTCCTTCCTAGTATAGATTATTAGGTTATATACACAGTATGTGTTATCACATTACATATATGTTATACGTATAACTATATATATAAAATTATATATAACTACATATACATATATAAAATGATATGTATATATACATATATATAGTGGGGGGGGGAGTAGTGGGGGAACATATCAGGCATGTAATAAATATGTGAAGAATCATGAATGAATGGCCTCATTATCTGATTGGAATCAAGTCAGCCTGGGTCCCAGTGTACTCTAAAAGATAGGTTCCACACTTTTTCTGTAAAGGGACAGTGTGTATATATTTTAGGCTTTGGGGGCCATATGATCTCTGTTATAATTGCTCAGTTCTGTGAGTGTAGAGCAAAACAAAATGCAAAAGAATGAACCCAGCTATTTTCTAGTAAAATTTTATTTATAAAAACAGGCAGTGGGCCCAATTTGGCCCAACAGCTATATTTTGCAGACCTGTAATACAGGGGAAAAAAGAAAAAGTTAGACCAGATAAGGAATGACAAATATTTGGCCTGCCTGGAGAACCTCTGGCTCCCATGACAGATATCACTAATCAATTAAGCCCTGCTTTCATGGTGAACCTGCATTTGCTCTCACACACCTCAACCCAGCACAATTAATCAATTAAAGTTGGTGTGCTGACTGCAACCTCTGTGCCATCCTTGCCAGGATAATACTCTTCATTCCTTGCAAAGCCCTGAGGTTGGGAGCTCCCAGGCCTGGGTTTTATACTTGGGTTTTCTACTTGTGTTCTGTGTGACATTATTCCAGTTATTTTGTCTCCCAGGGTCTCGTTTATTTCTAATGTTGGGAGTTTTGTTGACAGGAACTTGAGAGATTACCTAGGCAAAGATTCCATTTAAAAGAAAAAAAAAAAAGCCCTGGTTGGTTTTATTCTCTCTCTGTTTGCTGTGTGGTCAATTAAGCAAGGGAAAATAATTTAAGCCAGTTGTGATAATAGAGCTTTAGAAGTTGGGCTCATATTTTTTCCTTTCTACCTCGCTGAATTATTAAGGGCAAATCGTGGCTTTAGTGGCAGAGAGTGGCTGACACCCCATTCCAGAATGCCACCTTTCCTCCCACTGTGCCACTTGTCAAGTTTTCCAAATATGCCCCTTTCACCTTCCATTTCAACATTCTTTTTCTTCGGAGGCTCCTGACATGTTTAATTCCTTGGCTAAGCCCTCTCCCCCGTCCAAATGTCGCCACCCTTGTCATACAATTTATTTTCTACACGCATACAAAATCAAGCCTGAACATTTTTCTCTACTGTGAACTCTTGAGAAATAGCCTTTGGAGCAGCCATCCATCACAGTGGCAATAATACTTGGAGAGTAAATTCTTTTTTATTTTGTTTAGTATTTCCCATTCTAGATCAGATTTCATCAAGTGCAGCCTGTGTCAGCAGAAAAATGCCCCTTCATTGGATATGTAGCTATCCTATCAATCAATCAAGGAAAGGGGAAAAGAAATGATTTGAAGCACCTACTATGTGCCAGCCATGGTGCTAAAGGAGGGTGATTAGTCTCTATTATGCTGATGAGACAATGGGCTCAGAGAAGTCAGATGATAGAGAGGGGAGATTGGAGTGGGTTTTCAGACTCCTGGTTACAGAAGTCAGAGATCTGATGATACAGATATAGAACCGACTGTGTGTGTGTGTATATACATTTCCTTATATCTATCTACTGTCAATTTATCTAGAGATTAATTTTAAGTAAGTGATTATTGGGGCTGGCAGGCTGGACATTCATGTAAATGTTGCTGTAGCAGTCTTGAGTCTCAAAGCCTCAGGGCAGGTCAGCCGACTGGAAATTCAGGCAGAGTTTCCATGTTATAGTCTTGAGGCAGAATTCCTGTTTCTCTGGGAAACCTTGATTTTTGCACCTCAGGCTCTTGGCTGATTGGATGAGGCTCCTTACACGAAAGAGGATGATGTGCTTTATTTAAGTCAACTGATTATAAATGTTTATCATATCTACAAAAGACCTTCATAGCAACATCTAAACTGCAGTTTGACCAAACCACTGGGCACCACCTCTGAGCCTATTGACCCATAAAACTAAGCATCACACTAATCTACTCTTCTTTCTGTTTCCCCTCTTTTTTTAAGACTTTGGCATACTCTGAAAGAGAGCTTTCTTAAGTTTTCTTAGATTCAGTTGATGATGTAGAGTCCATGCAAGGGCCAGCCTAGAGTCTGGAACTTGGTAGACTCTGATCGAATGAATGTGGCAGATATGACCCTTCTACAAGCATTTTTATTTAGGATTTGTGGTTAGGATCTTGCTTAAAGGGCTTTACTGGCTCTTTTTTGCTCTTAGGAAAAAGTCTGAATGTCCCAATATGGCTTCTAAGTCCCTTCATTGTGGGGTTCCCTGTCTACTTATGCAGCCTCCCCATGGCCACTTTTCTGCACACTCAGTGGTCCAGCTGCCATCACTTGATTTGTCATTTTTAATGACCAGCGCTGTTTTTTTTTTTAATCCCTTTACTTTCTTATACACCCTTTTCTAATAGGAACACACTTTTCCCATCTGCGTGCTGCCTGTTCTCACATGAGTAACTCTGAGATGATCCCTTAAGTCTCAGCTGAATTACCATTTGCTTGAGAACTTTCCCAAGTCCTCAGTGGGAATCTGGTCTACATGTGTACTTAGCTGACCAGAGAGCTTATCACACTGCCTGCCTGGTTAGCTGGGATTTTGATGAAGGCACAATTGATTCTCATTTCCTTGAGCCTCCAGAGCACAGAGTAATGTCTGACACATGGTGGATATTTAATAAATATTTGTTCAATATTGAGTGAAAGAGAAAAATGCAACCTTTGATATGCTTTGTCTTCTTTTCAGTGTTTATAAGGTTGGTTTTTCTACCCCCAAGTAAATTACTGTCTGAACATCCCTCCAAACACCCGTCATGATATCGTAAATGTTCCTTATGAGGAACAATTAAAGAAGCCAAGAGGTGACCAGCTCTTCTCAGTGGAATTCCTGTCAACCACACAATATGCTCTCTTCTTAGGAGCTCGATCTGGTGAGTTGGCCTGGGCCCAGGTCATGAAGGATGAGTTTAGTGGTTGGATGGAAACATGGAATCATTGCCCCGGTGGGCTTGCCCTGAGGCTGCTCCAGGAGAAGTGACGGGAGGATGACAGGTACGCACGTTGAAAATTGCTTCGAGGTGGTCTCAGCCCCATTTACTGTCCCCAAGAGTCCTCTCCAGAGTTTGATGTGGACACATTAGAAGCACACATGAAGACAATGATGTATATGTGTTTAGTCTGAACTGGTCCAGCATGGCTGCGTCACCGTGGAGCACAGCTGCCTGGGAAAGAGAAGAAAGATGGGGGTGTTAATCATTGTGGCAGGCACGTTCTTCTTCCCTCGGCCCATCTGCCAAGGCTATAGGGCTGGTCACCACTGAAGGCACTTTCATTCACTCTTCTCTAAAACTGACATAGGTGGCTTCTGCATGGGAAGACCTTAAGGAATTCAATTCAAGTCCATTTACTTCAATGCTTCAAGAATATTTATGTTTAGCTTGTTTAGGAACACCTTTGGAGGCACTGAACCATGCATTAAGAAGACAGCCATGAGTAAGGAGATGTAGACCCTGCCCTCAGGGAACTTACCTATTCTGTGCAGAGTCTGTACTCAGCAAAGAGAATGCAGAAATGGACACCACTCCCCATGTACCCCACAGGGACTGCACCTGGCTGACCATTAATTCCACACCTGGCACTCAGCAGGGTATTGTATATCTGCTCCCACAACATTCCTTTAAAGTAGGTATTATTCTGATCATACAGGGGAGGAAGCAGCCTCAGGGTCTCCCTGGGAGACTTTGCCAGCTTAAGGTCAGGAAACAGTAGAAAACATTAAAACTAAGGCCAACCTTGGACCATAAAGCCAAGCCAGTTCCTCCTCACTGTGCCCTGCTTCTAGTATCAGAAGCATCCCCTTGAATCTGATTGGTTATTTATTTATTTAAGTGTTATAGGAGTTGTGCATATAAGACACAAAGTGGGGAGCATTTGGGCCAGGCTTGAAAGAATACGTAGAAATCTATCATGAGGAAAATGTGGGCAAGTATTCTAGGCATGGACACAGGGCTGCATCTAGAATGTTGCATGGCTGCTGGGGGCGTGAGGAGGTGGTCTGCAAGGATGGGCAGGGAATGAGCCTTCTAAGGGGGAGTTAGGCCAGTTGTGAAGAGGAGTCTTCACTGCTTCCTTAGGGGATGGAAGCTATCAGCTATGTTTAAGCAATAAGGTGACTGACTATCAAAGTAAGGAAGAATCACAGAGGCAGTACATGGAATTGGCCAGTAGGGGGTAACAGAGAGTGCAAACCTGGGAGAGCATAAGGGGGCCATTACTAAGGTGGTCTTGCAAGTAATGATTCTCTTTTGTGGACCCATCACATGGGTCAGTCTGATGTGTTTCATTGAGAAGCGCCTGATCTGTGGTTACTTCCTAGTTAGGTAGGTAGAAATAATTTTTTCCACATTTCTCTTATAATCTCTTTGGCCAAAATCAGAATTTCTTTTAGCCATGTGAGGAAACAAAATGCATTACTCTATTTATGTAATAATAATGATGATGTAGAGGACATTGGGATGAATGACCTAGATCTCACATCTGTACTTCTCTAGCTGCTGGGAGGGCTGCCAGCAGACAGCCCTCAATTCTTAGTCCTCTTTGAAGACTGCATCAGCTGAAGAGAGCTATCTCTCCTGAGATCACACTGCCTTCCTGGGGCAGCCCACATCCAATGACTGAACTCTGGTGGGGGAAGGGGTGGTTATAAATGCCTAGCCCCTACTTCCAGTTTGGGGTAACTCGGAAAGGCCTTCCCCACTTAAGAGCACCCTCCAACGTTGGCTGAGACCTCTGTTGAAGCCGTGCTGTAGCCCACATCTTCATCTTCCTGACCCTCCACCTTTCCTTTTGTTCCCTCTTAGGATGTGGGGATTCTGAGATCTCTCCCTGATGGAGTTCATCATCCCAGCTGTTGCTTAGGGGACAACCCAGCAGCAAATGACAATTGTAGCTAATGTTTTTCGGTTTGTTTGTTTGTGCCGAATATCATGAGAGGGAGTTTATACACATATTCTCATTTCATTCTTACAATAACTACGGGTAGTAGGTAGCCCATAAAACATTATTTTTACCATTGTGTAGGCACCAAAGAATTTTCCTGTTAGTGATCCTAGGTGAATTTTAATCCTTCCTGGGAGAGAGCAGGGCAGGGATTCCTAACCTCTTTAGACATACTAGAAACTTAGGCCCACAGAGAAATAAATTCCCTCAGATTGCAAATCTAGGAATGTTGCAGAATTGTCTAACTTTCTGATCAATTCTACTGCATATAGACATTCCCATTTCTGCTTATGCTTTTTTATTTTTTTAATTTTTAATTTTTTTTTTCCTGCTGGACAGCATGGGGACCAAGTTACACATACATGTATACATACTTTTTCCTCCCGTTGTTGTGTTGCGATGTAAGTATCTAGACATAGTTCTCAATGCTTACATTGCTTATGCTTTTTAATATGCCATGTCCCGGATAGGCTTTCCATCCCCTGGTCTGAAAGCTGGACATTTCTCAGCTAGTGCCCGCCTTTTGGACTCTCACTCAAAATGTGTGGCCTAAGACAAAATGGAAAGCAATGGCTCTTATACAATATCAGTACCAAGGAAGCCTTCAGCATCTAACTCAGGGATTTCAAACGGTTTTCTATAGAGCTGCTTTAGGGGCTCAAGAGAAAAGAGCAGGGAAAGAGAAAGAGTAGAATGGAAAATAAGAGGAAGGGGAATAGGGCCTGAGAGGCAAAGAAAAGATGAAAAGAGGTTAGGGAGAAGTGGGGAGGGGCACAGGGGGGAGAAAGAGGGAGAGGAGGGCAAGGGAGGAAAGGGCAGGAGTGGGAGGGGCGGGCAAGGAGCTGGCTGGCTGCTCTAGGAAATAAACAATGGCAACTTTCCTGCCCAGGAGGCAGCTGGTTACTGGGCACTTTGAACTCCTCAGGACAGTATGCTTTATCATCTGGAATAATAAACGCAAACCTGGTGGCCCAAGGAGCAGGCAGGGCTCAGTCTGGGAGGTACAGCCCTGAGCCTGGCCACAGAGGGCAGCCTGCTGTCTCACCTGCACTGAGGAGCCCAGGAAGGCAGCCTCTGGGAGGCACCCGGGGCCAAGAGGGCTCTCAGCTGGTGCTGAGTGAGCTTTTCAAAGTAAACAAGGGCTCTGGGGCCAGGGGGAGCCTCTCTTGGTGGTGACTCTGATGCGATGTGGACGCTGGAAGGGGCTTGGTATTTTTAGCTCTCCACTTGCTTTGAAAGAAAGAAAAAGGGAAAGAAACAGAACCAGAGTGTGCAATCTATTATTTTTTAGGACATAATAGCTAACAGCTCTGAAAACATTCTGGATGCTCTCCACAGCTCATCAGCAGGCACATCAGCACAGAATGAGGGAAGAATAAACACCATGTATATCAGTGCTGGCTGGTGCTGCACCACTCTAGGGAACCAGCTCTGTGCTTGCCTCGCCTGGGGCCAGGCCCAGTCATTCACCTGTTGGCTCCTCTGGTGCATCAACACCCTCCTTGTTCCTTTAATGGAAAGCATTCTGGTTTGATCAGACCCAAGTTGGAGTTATACTTTCCTAGGCCATTAAGAGGTCAGGGAAATCCTTTGGGGTTGGGGGGGGGTCAGTTCTGGGACCTGATCTACCCCCTTGCTTGCCGTGGCCTTGGACGAGTCCCCTGGTTCCCCTGAACCTAGGTGAATTCAAAAGGCTCTTTGAGTTTTAACACTAAAGCAACCTGTAGAAATATAAGTGAGGAGAGGTCCTGAGAGGCCAGGTGGGTCCCAGTGCACTACACAAAATCAATATTTGTTGAGCGAACAAGTGAACAGGAAGTACAATGGGGGTTGATGGCCCACCCTTACCTGCATGCATAGAGGAAATTGGACTTTCTTCTATTAATTGCAGTTTTGTAATCTCTAAACCTCTCAGAAGGGTAAAGAAATTTTAATTTTGTGGTGGCCAACAGTGGCAGGCAGCCATAGGAGATGATGGATGAGCAGAGGGCTTGTGGGCTGCAGGGAGCTGGCTGGAGGTCGTGAGTATGCAGGGCGGTGCTTGCCCTTTGTGGGGAGGATGCTGGACTGGGATGCGGAAGACCTGGGCTTGCCATCTCCTTGCAGGGGCGACCTTGGGGAGATCTTCCTTTCCAGAAGCCCAGCCTGTTCCATCACTTCCCTTTCTGCCTTCCCCCTCAGTGCCCTGGGCCAGCCCCCATGCAGTCTGTCTCTGCCCTGGATGATCCTTCCAGGCTCTAACTGTTCTCACTGCCCTTCAGCCCTGCTTGGCTCCTCTCCATGCTCCTTGCTCTGCCTCCACTAAAGTGATCTCCTAGTGTGAAGATCAGATGGGGCCCTGCTCTGGCACACAACCGTCATCTACAGCTCCTTTGTCTCAGGCATATGTCCAAGCATTCAAGGCCTTTTGAGGTCTGGCCCCTGCTCATAGTTCCAGTATCAGCACCTGTGCCTGCTTTTTCTGCATGCACCTTAAGATTCCAGGCACATTAGTCCCAGAAGGCTCTACACTTTCTCAAACATGTGTAACCTTGTGCATGCTGTTCCTTCTTCTTCCAAAACTCATCTTGAGCATCTGCTTTGCCCAGAGGACAGGGCTTGGGAAGGCCTCATGGAGCCAATCCCTTCCTCTGTACACAGTCCTGTTACAGCCCCTATTGCCTGTCATACTCTCTCTGGGGAAACAGGTGAAAACAAAACCCCACAAGAGCCAGGTTGTGGTCACTGCCGTACTCCATGGCTATCGCAATTAGCAAGAGTTGGAGTTCCCATCGTGGCGCAGTGGTTAACGAATCCGACTAGGAACCATGAGGTTGCGGGTTCGATCCCTGCCCTTGATCAGTGGGTTAACAATTCGGCGTTGCTGTGAGCTGTGGTGTAGGTTGCAGACGCGGCTCGGATCCCGCGTTGCTGTGGCTGTGGCGTAGGCTGGTGGCTACAGCTCCGATTCGACCCCTAGCCTGGGAACCTCCCATATGCTGCGGGAGCGGCCCAAGAAATGGCAAAAAGACAAAAAAAAAAATAGCAAGAGTTGTCAGGAGATGATGGATTTATGGATGTATCTATACAATAGGGGTGAAGAGTCCTCTCTTTTCACTATTGGAAGGATGCGGAGAATGCAAAAAAGTTTTATAGAAGGTAGAGGCTGTACACCCTTTGAGGGTTTGTTGTTATGATGATCCAATTCCAGGACAGAAACTAGACAGAAGAGCGGAAACAGAATTTCTTCCTCCCCACCTTCCCTTCCCTTTTCTCTTCCCGCTTCCCTTCTTCCCTCCTTTCTTGAGTGTTTGGCATTGCCTAAGGCCTAAAGGAATGCTGAAGAACCAGGCAGACAAGATCCCCTCCCCCCATGGGGCATATTTTCTGTTAAGGAAATAAATACGGCAAACAAACAAATAGGCACGCTGACTTTCATTAATGAAAGACTGAGAGCAGAAGCAGGTGCAGTAGGGGCCATGGGAAGAGAAGGTCTTTGGGCACTCGACCACTCTGCCCCGCATCAGGGAGGGCAGCTGTGAGCTGTGCGACTTGAGCATCAGGGCTGCCCGGCACCGTTCAGTCTCCTTCTCCGTCATGTGAGATGATGATGCCCATCTCGATGGAGAGTGGTGAGGAATGAACTGACAGGCGCAGCTTATAACTTTCTAGGAACTGACATCCTGAAAGGGGATTTGTGACGTTTCCTCATCCCCCAGTAACAAAAGGGGCTTCTGTGATGTCCTGAGGGAAGGGACGGGCACTGAGGCCTTGCGTGCTTAGGAGTAGTATCTTCTCTCCCAACAAGAGACCCCCATCAACAGGGAAGCCACCTTTCTTTGTAGTTCTCTGCATGGATTCTAGACCTTTCCCCGGCCCTGAATCATGGCTTGCTATGATCAACTATGTTTTGTCTCCGTGGCTCACCAGGACCTTTCGGGGCCTATTTTTCCCCCTGTAAAAAGAAGGCATTAAACTAAAAAACAAACAAAAAACAAAACAAAACAAAAACCCCCAAAACAAACAAACAAACAAAACACCCTCCCGTATCTTCCAGTGTGGGCACTCTGATTTTGGGTTTAGAACACTTTTCCTACAGGAGTGCTTTGCCTCTCCAACTAATGAGCTCTGATTAGTTTTACCTACCTCTGTCTCAGGGCTGGGGACAGATGGTCCCTCCTTTGTGGGCCAGGCTAAAGGATGAGGTCAGGGGTGGAGCTATGTTCCTTTCATCAACACAACTGTGTGACAGATCCTGGACTAAAAGAGGAACCCCCCCTCCCCATCTCCTGCAAGAGGTACCATCCACGTCTGAGACCTGACTTTGCTGACCTGACTTCATTTTTATAGTTTACAGTGCTGGTAAACAGACTTGGCCTCTGTCCTCACCAGGCTGCCATTCTATCTGGGGAGACAGCCAGAACTGTTGGCAAGTAGAGAAATAAAGAAAATGCTGTGATAAATTGTGACAAGTGCTATGAAGGTAGCCAGCAAGGGGCAGAGACAGAGAATGATGAGGGGAGAAGCCACCCTACATAACAGGGTCAGGGGAGTCTGTCTGAGGAGGAGGTGACTTGTAGACAAACAGAGTATCTATTACACTATTGAAATGATAGTACAGTGGGTGCTGAAAATATTCTGGGAGCAGAGGGGAGGAAATGATGGGATCTCTGCCTCCAAAACTTAAGACAGTTGAAGCAACTTACCCAAGGTCATGAGGTGGGTCACAGGCAAGCCCAGGCTAGAATCTAGGGCCAGAAGTATTGCTTTTGCTTTAAAGTCTTTATCTTGCTCCTTTTATTTTTCTGTCGTGGATCACTTCCTCTCGATTAGATTGCCCGGCAGGGGAAGAGTTGTCTTCAAACAGTCAGTCTTTGTGTCTTGGGGGAAGAATCAAAGGTCATTGGAAAGAAAACATGTGTCACGCTGTAAGTGTCTTAAAAGAGACAATGAAAAATTTAAAGTATATTGTGATTTTAAGCTCCAAGCACTTCTCGCTCCTCAGTGGGTTCGTCTGCTCCCTAGGTTTGTTATGGGCCTGAGGGACCAGATGGAAAGCACTTTGTAGATTATAAAGCACTGTACACATGCTAGGAATTATCAGATACCTGACACATGCAGAGCCTGTGAAGACTTTTTTTCTTTTACCTTTAGAAGATGGCCACTCCCATCCTCTCTTCTCTGAGAATCAGAAACTAAAGTGTTTTGGTCCCGAAGTGGAGAGACAAAATGCCCTCTACTCATCTTTCCTTTTATCTTTTCTGGGGACAGTCAGCTGCCAGAAATGTGTCACTTTAAGCAGTCCTCCACATCTTATTTGGATGAAACTTAAATTATTACCACACCAGTCTGTGTACACATTTTCCCCTTCTCTCTTCCAAGAATGGTTGTAATCAAGCTTGACACACTACTGATTTCTACCAAAGTGCTTTCAACATCTTTTCAGCATCAGAGACCAAAGGGATGAGAAGGATGAAAGCAATGAGGAAGCTCAGACAGAAGGTTCTCATGATTCCAGACCCACAGCTTCCTCCAGGCAGTCTTTCCAGGTTTGCTAGCAACAAATGAAGATTTACTCAATGCCTGCTGCCTGAGCATGGGAATCATTATCTCCTTTATCATTACTATTATTACATATATATATTTTTTTGCTTTGGCCCCTCAGTCAGTGACAAAGCTCTTTTCTGGACACTGATGAGCTCTGTGACTCCACAAGCTTTCAAGGCATAGAAGAGGTAAACACGTAAATGTAAGTAATGGTATGTGGTAGAAGGTGGTGTGAAATGAAATCTTGTAAGAGCATAGAGGAAGTGAGGGGAGACAACTTCTTGCCAGATGGATGAGGAAAGTACAGATCTTAATTTAGGATCTTGGAGGTGGGGCAGGGGGAGCAGTATTTGAGCTGGTCCTTTAAAGATGCTAGGCATCTTATAGGTTGAGTTAGGGTAGTAGATGAATATAGGGAAGATGGCATCAAAAAAGAAGTTGCTAGTACATTCCAGGCCAAGAGAAAGCAAGGACTAAAAAAATAAAGAAGATTCTTTTGGGGAAAAAATTAGCCAGTCTGTTTGCTTCATATGATGCAGGGCAAGGAAATATGAGTAGGTTTTTTTTAGTGGAGTGAGTGCTTGGACTTGGTGAGAGACTTAATTCAAATTTAGGTCCACATTGCCCCATTGACTGTGATCTTGGACGCATCTCATCATCTCTCTAAGCTTAGTGTTTTTCATTCATTTCTGAGAATAACAATGCTGTCATTCTGAGTGGTGACAATTTCAGGCCCTAATTTGTACGAAGATGCTTAGAAGGGCACTTGACCCAAAATAGCTGCTTAGCACATTTGACAGCCTTGCTTGGCTCTCTCAGAAAAGCTCTAGAAGCTATTCAGGATGGGTACCAATCACAGCTAGTCCTAGCTGACCTTGGTATCACAATTTGGGCCACATGCCTCATCTTTCCCATTGTGTGCTTTTGGCCATGTATCTTAAATCCTCTAAGACTCCATTCCCTTGTCTAGATTTGTGGATTGTTGATAGAGAAGGGATCTTCTCCTCTTTTTTTCCCCCCACATTCACACCTTGACCCATAGAGGAGACACTGTCCCTTTCACTCCCCTCTCAGTTAGTGCTGAGTGGAATACTGCCACATTTTCTTTCCACTCTCTTACAGACCCCTCTCTGGAAAAGGCTGTCTAATGTGCTCAGTACCAATGGAGGGCAAACTCTAATCCTTTGCTACTAGGTGGGACCACTGCTTTGGACAACAATCCCTATTTTCTGTTGTGTGTTCCAGCTTCTACCTCTCTAAGTGTGCATATTGCAGGGAGAATGTAGGTCATGTCACTTTCAGGTGGAAACCTAAGCCGTGGTCTCTAACCATTAACCCAGGACTGTAATTTTGAGCTACGGGGTGTGGTAGAGAACCAAAATGGGCACAAATTTTTGTACCTTCTCCCTTGAGATGTGAGTCAGTTTCTCTACCCTTATAATCTGGATTGGCCTTTTGACTTGCTTTGGTCAAAGGAAAGTAACAGAAGTAATTGTAGGAGACATGAGCCTGGGCCTTAAGAGATGCTCTTTCGAACCCCTGTGACCTCCATGCACAGCCAGACTGACCTTCTGAATGAAGGGAGACCAATGGAGAGAGGTTCCAGTCATCTGAGCCAGTCTAGCCAAGGCCATCAGAGACTAGCCATCCTCTGGTTGTCCCATAAATTGATGCATATACGTCAGTGAGTGCAACCAAGATCAGCTGAGCCCAGCCCAGCAGGACTGCCCAGCTGACCTGTAGATTTGTGAGCAGTAACAAATGGTTATTGTTTTAAGCCCCTAAACTTTGGGGTGATTTGTTAAATAGCGAAAACTATCAGATACACATGGTGATGGTACAGATTTTAAAAAGTGATGATTGTTTCCCATTTGGTAGATAATCTTTGTGCTGTAGTAGGAAGAAGAACCACTACAGAATGACAGCTCCCTTCTAAGGTTGACGTTAGTCTTAAGAGGCCACTACATATGGCCATACAAGATATGAATAGCAGTATTGTAGGACAGCCATGAACATCCTGGCATTTATTCTATGTACTCTATGAAACTATAGTTGGCCCCTGGATCTGTGCAATGCAGTGGCCCTTAGAATTATTTAAGATAATGCCTTTGGAGTCTCTGGTATATAGTTGATCCAAAATAAACATCCATCTTATAGTAATTTATTGGTATTAAAATATTGTACTGTGTTGAATTTTATAATTATCGATATTTCATTATCAAATAAGCCTCTATTTTCACAAGAGAAAAGGATCCAGGAAGTGGTGCTAGTAGAGGTAGGGGACTGAATGATCTTTAAGGCTCTTTCTCTCATAGCTGCTCTGATTCACGGGTGAACATAAATCTTCTCATATAAAGGAACCCAAATACATGCCTGAGTGAGCTTCTTTGGCAAAACTGGGGCCTTGGCCCCAGCAGTGCAGTGTGGCAGGCCATCAGTCAGGCGGCCGTGTCAGCATCCTGAGAGGCAGGCTATAAAGCTGCCAAAGCAGTCCTTTGCTTTGCTCTAATCAAAGAGGAGGCAGAGGCAAGGTCTGTGAGCCCAGAAGTTCCTGCTTGGCAGGAAAGAGGCTGTGCTATGTTCTGTGCAGGATGAGCCAGAGGAACCTAAACAGTTAATGCGTCATAGAAGCCACAAATAAATCCTGTGGTTTGAGATCAAGAGCAAACAGCTTAGGAAACTGAAGAATTGATGAGATGTCTTTTTTTTTTTTTTTCCATCTGTTGCCTTCCCTTCATCCCACCCAGCTCCTCAGCAGACTTAGAGCTCCTAGGGATAATTCTAGAGTAGAATTTTTTTTATTGCCAACGGAGCTTTGGAAAGGGTATTGAGGCTCGGTTGCAGTCCTAGTTTTCTACTCACCAGCCATGTCACCTCAAACCTTGATGTCTTAGTCTCACCCCAGAAGCTCTCATTGGAGCAGTCTGGGTTGGTACCTGATCAGGGAATCACTTAACAGCTACTCCATTGATTCTCTACTGCAGCCAGGATTGAGAACCACTGAATTAACCATTTTAGGCTTTGAGTTCCTCATCTGTCAAATGGGGACAGTATTTGCAGGGTTGTTGTGCTATCCAGCAGTGAGAGATAATAGATGGGAAAGGGCAGTGATGAGCATTTGGCACACTTATCTGGGGTTTTGAGCCAAATACAGGAAGGGCTTTAGGACCCAGCTGTGTCCATTCTTTAATCAGCCCCCTTCAATTTCATGAGTCTGTCTTGGTTCCACAGGGTGTGGGTCTGTGTGGGCTGAATCAAGGGAGACCTGAGAAATAGTGTGGGTTGCACTCGTGATGTCCTGGTCAGAACAGCCCACCAGTCACTCAGTGAAATGATTACATTTGTCCCCACATTCCTTGTTTGGGTAGTAACCAAGTGTCACTTAAAGGTAATTAATATAATATTGCCAACAAATGAATGAAGAATCAATTTTGCCCAATTTACCTAGCCAGTGTGAGGACCTAGGCAGAAATATGAGGGGGTAGGGAAGGGAACTAGTTGGTCAGGGCATATAGCTGCATCTTATTCCATTCATTCATTGATTTATTCAGGTATGCCAACCTGCATTCATTCAGCAGACATTCCCATGGGGCTGACTCTTTGCTGGCGGCCAGGATGTGGAGGTTATTCGGAGCCTATCCTTGCTTTTGAGATATTCATAGCACAAGGGAGACCAATCTACAGCTTGTGCTGTTAGCGGTCCAATGACCAGGACTCAGTTTAGTGGTAAGGTGGTCAGGAAAGGGTGTTATTGGTACAGGCGGGAAAACATGGGGAAATACTCTTGGTAGAACTGGGTCTAGATCTCTGATAAGGCTCCAGTTTGTGTCACCCTTCTGCTCAGACACTGTTACTGGTCTCACATTATTACCTGCAGAATAAAAGCCAGCTTCCTTAGAGAGGCGCTTGCAGACTTCCCTGGCTGGAGCAGTCCTCCTTTCCAGCCTAGTCTCCCTCTGCATACCTGCTTGTGTGGCCTTAGGCTCAGCCCACCTGGAAGTATTTGACATTGCCCTGACACCCTAGGTTCTTTCACACCCAAATGCCCTTGCATAATCCTGAAATGCTTTTCTTTTCTCCACAGCCTCAATCTCCTCATTTTCTTGCCCAATTGAGCTGTTTGCTGTCCACCCAATAGTCCCTTTCATGTCTGTGCATAGATTGCTTCCTCTGTTGGGATAACCTTCCTCCTGTCTTTTGTCTGTCTGAAAAAGTACTTTCTAGTCTTTCAAAGTGGATTCAAATGCTGTCTCCTCTGGTTCACCCAATAATGATGGCCTCCTCTTCTGGGCTCTATTTACTACAGAGTCTCTCACTTATAGCACTCATGTGTAATAAGACAGGCAGAAATAAGCAATGGGTATTTGCCACCTTGGGAGACTTAGATATTAGTAATTTTTTTTTCTACTCCTCTGTTTAGGCTCATGCTTGCCAGTGGCTGGTAACTTAGCTGGATTTATCTTCATATTGATCTTACATTTCCCTGGATTTGGTGTCTAGCTCTTTCCTGGAATCAGATTTCATTTCCAGGCTAAGTCAGTAAAACAGAAAATCTCTTGCAATTATTTGCCTGACTTTGCAATATTTTGTGTAATTTATGGGTTAAAAGCCTTGCAGGCCAAGGGATTAAATACACAAGAGGCTGACCTGCAGCAATTGAGGAGAAGAGCCAAGGGCAACCCACGGTCAAATGCTTGGACTTTGTGATTTTTAGGTCAGAAAATTGGCTTTGAGTTTTATTATTCATCCCCACTCTGAGTACATTCTCATTTTCTTTTATTCCTACTTACTTTACAGCCAACAATGTCAAACTTTGGAGAATTTTTAAGTAGAATATTTAATCTTGTAATTTCAAATTAGAATGGACTGGAAAGAGCACTGGTTTCCACTTCTCCATGAATCACTATGAGTGTCCACTCTTAGAACTGTCTTCCTAACTGTAAAATAAGGAAATTACACAGGGAGTGTCCAAGATCTGTTTCAAGCTTGAATATTTTCATTCATTTCTTTGCTGTGTGTGTCATCCTCCAGCAGCCATCAATGCATAATCCATTTTTTTTAAGCACCTACCAATGGGCTTTTTTTCTTCTTCTCTGTCATCCACCAGTTAGCATCACCCAGACTTGTTGATTTCTTATAATAAACTTCAGGCTCTTTAATTTGACATTCACAGTCCTCCATAACCTGCCCCCTGTGAACATTTTCTAAGTATGACTTTTCTCAAAACCAGACGCAATAGGCCATTTGCTATTCCTCTGCAAATACTATGCCCATTCAGCGTTTATGTTTTAGCACATGCTATTCTTTACTTCTCGTGTCCTTTATGTCAACATTTGGCAAAATCCTATACAGGCTGTCCCCAAATATAGAACCATAGGAGTCCTTGTTTAGTATTTCATAGGATTCGGATTCAAGTTACCTGTTCTACTTACTCTCTTCGGGCATTGATCTCTAGTTTGGGTGTTTGGGCTCTGCTCATGTTTGTATAATTAGACTTAGGTCTTGTTCCTGATACCATGTTTTGGTAACCTTTATGGGAATCCAATGAAATCCAAACCTGGAAGTCTTTGCTTGTTCCTTCCCCCCAGCTGTAACCTTGAGCACTCCCCACACTCACCCATTTAACTGATCTTTCTCCAAATAATTGAGAGACTTAGCTAAAGCCAGCTTTGATCTACCTGGTTCCCTTTTCTTACTGCTGGATCTTCAGGGGTGCTTCCCTCTTGCTTGA
Organism: Phacochoerus africanus; assembly: GCF_016906955.1. Classification (NCBI taxonomy): domain Eukaryota; kingdom Metazoa; phylum Chordata; class Mammalia; order Artiodactyla; family Suidae; genus Phacochoerus; species Phacochoerus africanus. Next base: position 156,273,579 of record NC_062551.1, on the reverse strand, counting down.
ACCTCCTCCTATTACCGTTTATGCATCCACCCTCTGTCCCCTGTCCTTTTGTTTCAGCTCTGGAAGTAGCTGGCTCCTAGAAAGCACACGTCTGACCACTGACACCACACTTGGCTGAAGCCAGTAACCATCTCACCTAATAACATGGCAATAGTTAAAAATTCTGATTTCTTTAGATTTTTAGGAAGCCGTGTCCTATAAGAACAATCATACCAAGGGCCAGAAACTTCAAATTTAAAGTTCCTAGTATTTCTGAAGCCATCTCTCTTGAGAATTTTATAATAGCATCATAGCCTTGGTCAGAAACACAGCTTCTTTATAGCATGTGTGTTATTTTATGAATAAGCTTTGCTTATGTATATGTATATGTGTATGTATATATGACCCCAGGTACCAGTGCTACATGTTTATTTTGGTACCTTGGGGAAGGTACTGAATCTCCCTTGACTACTAGCATCCTCGTGTGTACAATGATGGTCTTCCCTCCATCCCTGGGTGTTGTGGGGCGAACATGGGATCAGTTACATATGCAATCATGCACTGGGGCTTCACTGTCAGTGCCTCCCCTCATTGGTTCTTTTACATTCTTTTGATAATAGAGCATTTTCATGAATCTAAAACACAAATTTCATTCTGGGAAAGGGCTTCTCAAGTTTAAGGACTACCTGTTGGTCAGCAGGAGCCAGACCAAAGGGGTCACACCTTTGACACAGCACCTTCTTATTGCCTATGACTCTTGTAGTCACAGATCTATCTTCATTTGTTTGCATAGCCATCCAATCTCAATATGTTCTCACTGTAACTTTTAACCACAGGGATCTTGGGAGACCTCTGCATGAACTTCTGTGGGTAGGAAAAGTTAGTGGAGCTTGGAGAGGGGTTGTTTAGAAAGGTATCATAGTGGACTAGTCTGTGCTAGGAGGATTTCGAAGTGATTTTATATGCTATCTCTTTTAGTATCTAAGGGACGTGTGTGTGTGTGTGTGTGTGTGTGTGTGTGTGTGATTACTGAGAATGCAACTGCTACTATTACTTAATACTAAAGATAGTTGAGATGTGTCATAATAGGGTGGTTAAAGTCATGATCATGGAAACCAGACCGCCTGCTTCAAAGCCAAGCTCAGTTTTCTCATCATACAATTGGAATGAACATATTAACAGTACCTGTTTCATGGTGTGGTTCTGAGAATTAAATGTGTTAAATATACATGAAAAGCTTAGAGAAATATTTGGTCAGAATAAGTACTATGTAAATTTTAGCTACTGGTATTATTATTATTATTATTATTTTTAAGTCTTCTGAAATACGCTTTTATTTTGATTTGATATATATGTTATATTTATTTTATTTTTTTTTGTAATTATTATTATTTTTTAATAGTCATTTCCCCAATACATTTTTTTTCTACTGTACAGCATGGTGACCCAGTTACACATACATGTACACATTCTATTTTCTCACATTATGACATAGTTCCCAGTGCTAAACAGCAGGATCTCATTGCTAATCCATTCCAAAGGCAATAGTTTGTATCTATTAACCCCAAGCTTCCCAACCACCCCACTCCCTCCCCCTTTCCCCTTGGCAACTACAAGTCTATTCTGCAAGTCCAGGAGTTTCTTTTCTGTGGAAAGGGTCATTTGTGCCGTATATAAGATTCCAGACATAAGTGATATCATACGATATGTGTCTTTCTCTTTCTGACTTACTTCACTCAGTATGAGACTCTAGTTCTATCCACGTTGCTGCAAATGGCATTATTTTATTCTTTTTTATGGCTGACTAGTATTCCATTGTGTATATGTACCACATCTTCCTAATCCAATCATCTGTCGATGGACATTTGGGTTGTTTCCATGTCTTATATGTTAATAGTACTATTATTATTGTGATTGTTGTATGTATTCAGGATGTAGCTTCACTTTCAGGCTAAGGAAATTAGCTTTCAGTTGATACCGAGAATACATAAACCCTCCAGATGCCCAGTACCATGTAATATATACTGTTTATGGTGTGCATCTCATCATAGCATGGTGTGGAATTTTCTACTCCAGACCGAGTTTCTTAGGCACAGAACCATGACCAAGGGCAGAAGTTCAAAAAAAGTGCTAGGAGGTCCACATTTCTCAAATTTAGGCATGCTAGCATGAGGGAAGCCTGGTGGCATGTTAGTGCTGTATATAAACACCTATAGGATAAAGTTAGATCATTTGCATGGTATATCAAATTTACTAGAGAAATGTAAGTAATCTTTGTTTTTTAACAAGTATAGTTGATTTACAATATTGTGTTAGTTTCAGATATATAGCAAAATGATCAGTTTTATATATACATATGTATGAATAAATAAATATATGTATTATCTTTTTTATTCCATTAGTTTATTACAAGACATTGAGTGTATTTTCTTGTGCTGTACAGTAGGTCCTTGTTTATTTTGTATATGGTAGTATACATCTGTTAATTCCATATTCTCAATTCAACCCTCCCCCTTCTTCCCTTTTGATAACCACAAGTTTGCTTTCTGCATCTGTTAGTCTGTTTCATAAATAAGTTTATTTGTAATATTTTTTAGATTCCATATATAAGTGATAGCATGTGATATTTAGCTTTCTCTGATTTACTTCACTTAGTATGATAATCTCTAGGTCCATCCATGTTACTGCAAATGGCATGATTTCATTCTTTTTTATGGCTGAGTAATATTCCATTGTGTGTGTGTGTGTGTGTGTGTGTGTGTGTGTGTGTCTCACATCTTATTTATCCATTCAAATGTTGATGGATACTTACATTGCTTCTATGTTTTGGATGTTGCAAATTGTGCTGCTATGAACATTGAGATACATGTATATTTTTGAGTTAGAGTTTTCTCTGTATATAATTTTATTTTTAGTTTTTTCTGTTTGTTTTGTTTTGTTTTTGTCTTTTGTCTTTTTTGTTGTTGTTGTTGCTATTTCTTGGGCCGCTCCCGCGGCATATGGAGGTTCCCAGGCTAGGGGTTGAATCGGAACTGTAGCCACCGGCCTACGCCAGAGCCACAGCAACGCGGGATCCAAGCCGCGTCTGCAACCTACACCACAGCTCACGGCAACGCCAGATCGTTAACCCACTGAGCAAGGGCAGGGACCGAACCTGCAACCTCATGGTTCCTAGTCGGATTCGTTAACCACTGCGCCACGACGGGAACTCCTATTTTTAGTTTTTTAAGTAAGCTCTGTACTGTTCTCCATAGTGGCTGCATCAATTTACATTCCCATCACCAGTAGGAAGGTTCCCTTTTCTTTATACCCTCTCTATTGATTATTTGTAGACTTTTTGATGATGACCATTCTGACTGGTGTGAGATGATACCTGATTGTGGTTTTGATTTGCATGTCTCTAATAATTAGTGATATTGAGCATATTTTCATGTGCCTGTTGGCCATCTGAATGTCTTTGGAAAAATGTCTAAGTCTTCTGCCCATTTTTTGATTGGGTTTTGTTGTTTTTTTAATTGAGTCATATGAGCTGTTGTATGTTTCAGAAATTAACCCCTTTTTGGTTGCATCATTTGCAAACATTTCTTCCTATTCAGTAGGTTGTATTTTCATTTTGTTTACAATTTCCTTTGCTGTGCAAAAAGCTTGTAAGTTTGATTAGGTCCCATTTGTTTATTTTTGCTTTTATTTCTATTACCTTGGGAGACTGACCTAAGAAAACATTGCTACAATTTATGTCAGAGAATGTTTTGCCTATGTTCTCTTCTAGGAGTTTTATGGTGTCATATATTATATTTAAGTCTTTAAGCTATTTGGAGTTTGTTTTTGTGTATGGTGTGTGGGAGTCTTCTAACTTCATGGATGTACCTGCAGCTGTCCAGCTTTCCCACATCCCTTGCTGGAGAGACTGAATTTTCTCCGTTATATATTCTTGCCTCTTTTATTGAAGATTAATTGCCTGAAGTGTGTGGGTTTATTTTTGGGATCTCTATAATCTGTTCCATTGATCTATATGTCTGTTTTTGTGCCAATACCATGCTCTTCTGATTATTGTAGCCTTGTAGTATTATCTGGAGTCTGGAAGGGTTATGCCTCCAATTTTGTTCTTTTTCTTCAAGGTTGCTTTGGCAGTTCTGGGTCTTTTGTGGTTCCATTTAAATTTTAGGATTATGTATTCTTGTTCTATGAAAAATGTCATGGGTAATTTGATAGGGCTTTCATTAAGTCTTTAGATTGCTTTGGGAAATATGGCCATTTTAATTATTCCAATCCAAGAGCATGGGATATCTTTCCATTTACTTGGGTCATCTTTAATTTCCTTTATTGATGTTTTATAGTTTTCAGCACATAAGTCTTATAAGTAACATAACTTTTAAGTTATATTAAAACATCTAGAAATATGGTCTATAAAGTTAAGTTTGCATAATTCTTAGAAAAACTATTAGTCCTCAAAGACTCTTGGATATGTGGCTTTGGGCTCAGTCTCTAGGGTCCTCGGGGGACCTCGTCATTTTTGTCTGTCCTTGAGAGTTCTTGAGTATAATGTTTGAGAACTGCTGTCTAATACTGGGAAGCATTAGAGAAGACAGTAGGGTGCGAACAAGGCCTTGGAGAGTAAACAGGAGTTCTGCAGCAACAGTTGTGGGGCACAAGCCTCTGAGGAGAGTAGCATGATCAGAGTGGAACTGTTTTTTGAATATGATGGTGGCAGCCTATAGCAAAGAATAGAAAGTGAAAGGGATTAGAGGTGAGGAACCAGTTCAGAGGCTTCTGTAGTCATCTAGGAGGGAGGCAAAGATGTCAACTGATGGTAGAGTGCTCTTCAAGAGACCATAGCAGCAGGCTGTGTAGAGGAGTTAATGCAGCAGGGGTGGGGACCATGGGCATTTGAGCCACTTCTTCATGTAACTCCCTTGTGCTTTCAGGGCCTGTGTGAGCCCAGTCATGTGTATATCACTTACATTTGATGATGGAGTGTGGCTGTGCATACCCAACTTTATGGCTTGGTGGGTCAGACAACATTCAGTTCATGATAGGCAGCCTAGGTTGCATGGTAGCCTCGTGGGCCTTGGTTAAACATTAAGCCTCAACTAAGGCCATAATGAGCCATAGAAATGCTACAGGGATGGAGAGAAGGCAAAACATTGTGAGAACAATCTGAAGGGAGATAGAAATAATATACCAAGGTAGAAGGAAGCCAATATGCCTTTGGTCTGAGACAGATGATACTATAAGGGATGGGAGGAAAATATCAGGTATATAATCTTGTGGAGGTCACAGGATGTGATTTGTAGTTTCCTTTTTCATACTTAAAATACTCTGACAGTGGAATGGGTATTAAGGATAGTATATTAAGAGTTCAGAGAAGGGAACAAGAGCTATGGGGGGATATGAGGGAGAGGTGGAGATCAGAGAAGCTTCTAAAGGGGATGGCACCTGGCCTGCACCTCACCAACTTGGTAGGTGTTCATGGGCATGATAAACATTCCAGACAGGGAAAGGCATTGAGCCTGAAGTTCTTAAAGTAACTCAGCTTGGCTCCTGACTTTGATTCATGGGGGAGGAATTCACACAAGGCCATTGGCCAAGTGGAAGAGCTCAAAGGTCAAGGACTGTACATTTTTTTTTTGGGCCAAGCAGGAGACAAACAGGCGGTGGCTTCAAGTGAGGGTGATTAAGCAAGAAGCAGCCCAGTGAAGGAGAGAATGCTGTTCTGGGAATTAGGAGAGGGGTTCTCACTCCAGTGGCCCTGAATAAGCCAGGTTCCTTCTCTGGCTTAAGTTTTCCTCATTAATGTCTTGATATAATAGCCTAGAGGGCCATGGATTACCAGCAAGTGTATGCCCTATTATCCAAGACTGTATCCTATGATAGATCCTAAAATCCAACCACATCCAGGCTAGGACTTAGAAACAAGTCATTTTGCATTTATTCCTACTAATTGTTTAAGGTCTAGTTAGCTGTCTTCTTCACTGGGAGGCTCTAATTCCCCCAGACAGAGCTGGTCCCTGCTCCCACAGAACTTGAATACACAATTATCACAATTGGGACCTTTGAAGGAAACATCAAAAGGGCCATCACCTCTCTTTTCTCTCTGGGCATTTAAATACAGGTAGGTCTTTGAATTAAGCTTTTCAGATCTGGATTCTCAGCCTCTAAGCTAGGGCTGCCTGGCAAAAGATGAAATAGTGACTCCTCGGAGATATGAAATTGCTCCTAATAAAGGTGCAGAGACTTATCTGTTACTTGGTCTGTGTGAGTGGGTAACCTCTTCGTCTGCTTGAGAGTCAATGTATGTTTCTCACAAGGCTCGAACTTCTAGATATTCCAGAAAACCACCTCCTGATTTAACTTTTCTCCCTAAGCCTTTTACAGGTGCAATATTAGAAAGAGAAGAGGGTACCGTGTGAGACAGACCTGGGTTCATACCCAAGGTTCACCACCTGCTTGCTGTGTTTTCTTAGAAAATCCACTTTACCTCTTTAAGCCTTTATGTCTTCATCTACAAAATCCAATAAAAATATTGACTCCAAAGGGTTATTATGAAGATTAAGTGGAGCAGTATATATAAAAGTAGCAGAGTTGAAGGTTTTAGAAAATGCAAGTTGAATCCCTGCTGTGTGCCAGTCTGATACCAACACACACTTGGGCTTCCTGGCAGGTTATTTGGAAAGCCAGGGAAAGTGGAGTTTTCCTCCCAGGCAGAGGAGCCGGAGGTGAATTACTTCCTTCTTAATCAGACTATAGCAGAAGAGGCTGCAGATGGATGGGCAAGGCTGCCTGACAGCTGGCCTTAGCTGTGTTCATCCTGGTGCCAAAAAGTCTCATCCACAGAGCAGGAAAACCCTGGGAGCAGCCTCCCCCAGCTATGCTTGGAGAACGTGACTTCGCTCTGCTGAGACAAGCACTGTGTGCGACCTACCACTCAGCCACGTCCCTTCCTCCAGATGCTGACAGGGGTTCTGCCCAGAGCCCTGCACTCCATACATTGTGATTCAGGTGACACTCACAGAACACCTACTCAGCACCAGGCTGTGTGATCTGTGTTTGCTCACTGAAGCTTCACCAGCCCAAGAAGCAGTGACCTTGTTCTAGTTTACATACAGGGAAACTGGAATCAGAAAATCTGGGATGCCAGAATCCTTTTATTTCTCTGAGCTTTAAAAACTGAATTCTTCTCCTCTATGATATCATGGAACAGAGATAAATCCATACTTCCCCTTCAGAAGTGGACACTGATAATTAAAACACAATAATAACTATCACAAGAATAGTTATAACATTCATCAAACTATTGCTAGGCATTATGTCAAGCAGTGACCCTTAACAGGGAGTGATTTTTGACCCCCAGGGGACATTTGGCAATGTCCAGGGACATATTTGGGGTGCTATAGCATCAAGCAGGTGGAGGCTAGGGATGCTGCTGGACATCCTAAAATAAACAGGAAAGCCCCTACAACAAGGAACTATCTGGTCCAAAATGCTAATAGTGTGGATGTTGAGAGACCCTAATGTAAATCATTTAAATGAATTATGTCTTTTAATCTTCATTAAAACCCAACAAGGTAAATATAATTTTGTCCCTTTAAGACATGAGGAATCTGAAGCACAGATTGATTAGGTAACTTCTCCCAAGATGTCCCTAGGAAGCAGTAATGCTAGGAATTTGAATCCAGAAACCCGAGTCTAGGAATTCTAAGCAGAGCAGTGTCATTAGCTTTTAGAGTTTTGTGTTGTCTCTGTCAGGTCAGGCTTGTATAACAGAATACCAAAGACTTGGTGGCTTATAAAATATAGAAATTTATTTCTCATGGTCTGGAAACTGAGAAGTCCAAGTTCAAGATGCCAGCAGATTTGGTGTTTGGTCAGTGCCTGCTTTCTGGCTCATAGATAGCCATCTTTTCACTCTATCTTCCCATGACAGAAGGGGTGAGGGAACTCTCTGGGGTCTCTCTTATCATGGCAAAAATCGCATTCATGAGGGGTTCACTATTATGGCATAAGCACTTCCCCAAGACCCTTACCTCCAAATACTGTCACATTGAGGTTAAGATTTAACATATGCATTTTGATTCTACAGTACTCATAGCACCTAACAGAGTGTCTGGTGCTTATGAGGAGATGGTCTGGGAGTTGCTGTGTCTACAGTTGAACTGGTATGGACTAAGTAATTGTTTCAGATTTGTCCCTTCTTCACTGAGGTCTGGGAAGATTCCAGAAGTAGCAGATAGTTCTTAAGGTAGAGTAGGTCCTCAAAGTCATAGAAAAGTCCTGTTGAAAGGAATCCTGGACTACAATCAGGCTTGTCCAAGGTGCCAGATGGCAAGCAGATGGCAGGATCTGTGTCCCAAACCACCATCCTTGCTTTCCAGTCAGAACATAGGGTTGTGTTATGTTCAAATATGAAAATCAATGTGAAAGTGCTTAGGAAGAGGACTAGTGATGTAGGAATATGAGGAATAGATATGTCAATATAGATTTTTTTTTTTTTGTGAAAGGAGAATGCCTTAAATCCTTTAAAATGCATGCATCTTTAGAACATGCCTAATATGAAGTGTTCAGGGATGGAGGCCATAGGGAAGTGTCTTCAGGCAATAAAGTCTTCCTCCTCACCACCTCCTTAAACCCCATGCACGTCACCATCCATGGTTTCATGCTCATGGTTGACCATGCACAAATATGATCCTATTTAGGTGAATTCAAAACATTTGCTAATTGATTTTCAAGAATGAAGGTTTTAGATTTTTATTCTTTGAGTCTTAACGAAGGTTCTTAAGGTGACTATTAGCCTTTGGGTTGACAACTCTCAGTTTTCAGTTTACATTGCAATTATCTCAGCAAAAGGGGTCTCTTTGGTGTTTCTCTTACTTTCTGTGCTCATGATTCTTGGCTAATAGAGCTGTGAGGGATCTAGAAACTACTTAGTGAAACCCAAACATTTTGTGGATGTGGTAATTGGGGCTTAGAGGGAAAGGAAATGACTTTGCTATTATAATAATTATAATCATAAGCAAGAATTATGATTGTGATTAGTATCTCTGTATATGAGCATAAAGCTTTCAAGTTTACAAATCATTTTCATTTAACTGATATTGTTGGAACACCATAACAATATCATCTTTTCTTTTCATGTTTCAGGTGAGAAATAGATTCAGATGAAATGAATTCCTCCAAATTACACAGTTAAGAGAAGGAAGGTAATCCTAGTCCCTACACCCTAGCCTAGGTCTCATGGCAAATTATTGTGGACTCTTGACACTGTATATCTCTGCACATAGCTGTTTATTAAGCCAGCCTATCTCCTAACTTTGTTTATTGCTTTGAAGGGCATAATGAGTTCTAGTCCAAGGAGTCAGAGATCTTACTAGCAGAAGTGTGACCATGGACAAATTAGTTAACTTGTCTAGACCTCAGTATCTCAATCTGAAAAACAGATTGTTGTATAATTACTCATGAACTATCAAAAGCTATTAAAATAAAAGAGTGGTTATCATTATTAAAATGGATTCATCTGACTTTTTGGCCTCAGCTGCCCATCAATGAGACTATGACATGCCTTTTGGAGATGTAAGGTATCATTCTAGCCTAGATCTTATTCCTATGCCAGATAAAGACCCATTTCCCTCTCCTAATGGATAATCTCCTGGTCAAGGGCTAGGAAAAATAAAGCATAAGTTATGAAGAGTTACTGCAGCTGGAGGCATCCTTCATGATTAAAGGATAAACAAACAAATCTTTTGAGTAAAATAAAATGTTTCTTTACAACAATAAAAACAACCTTCTACAGTCACATACAATGGCTGTTTTGAAGCTGGTTTCCCACTCCAAGGTCAGACTGGGGCCGAGACTTCATTATCCTTTCATCTCCAGAATTAACTCTATTTGTAACTCAATAAGAACCAGCCATGCCCTGTGGCCACCAAAAAAAAAAAAGCTGATTCTGTACCAGGCTGCATTATGATGTGAGTTTCCTGTGTCACAGCTTTCACGTAGCTATATGTACTATAAGTTCCTTCCATCTCAGAAAAGTACACTTGCCATCTTGTGCTTCCCAGGCTCTCCCATCCTGCTCCTTCTATGTCTTATTCTCAGTGAATGACTCTAGCATTTCTTGGGTCAACCAAGACAGAAATCTGGCAATTATCTGTGGATAGCAGAGATATGTGAAAACTGTGCTGTTTTGAGGTAACTTCCAAATCTAACTCCTGTTTTTCAATTATAATCCCCAGTTACCTTCATGAGGACCACTCTCATCCCCCACTTCAACTGTTAAAATAGCCTTTCCTAGCCTGCTTTCAAAAGTTTAACATCACTGGATAGTAATGGGGAGACATACCAGAGATCCTTTCATGGAGGTCTTCATAAGCTATGGTAAGGAGTTACTTTATTTGATAAGTAATAAGGAACTAAGTGATGGTGTTAGCTTTGCATTTTAGAAAAATAACTCTAGTTACAAGTACAGCTGGTTAATTAAAGGGAAAACCCAATGAGTTGAGATCTTTTTTCAAATAACAGTATAAGAGTAGAGGGTGGAGGCCAGACCAAAAAGGTGATAGCAATATTCTAGCTGAAAGGTGACCAGAATCTTAAGCAGAGGGGTGGCAGCAGAGATGGAACAGAGGGGATTGTTTGAGAAATAGTAATATAGTGGAACAAAGGATTGAAATAATAAATAGTATTATTTATACTAATAGTATAGTAATATAGTGGAACATAGAAGGAGCAGGATGGGAGAGCCTGGGAAGCACAAGATTTAACAGAGTGTAGAGGATATGGGAAACCAGAATCTAGAATGATGACCTTTTTTTTTTTTTTTTTGTCCTGGAATGGATGGACACATTTACATTGGAAAAGGGAAAACCCAATGAGTTGAGATCTTTTTTCAAATAACTCAAATCTGTCATAGAAAAAAAACATAGATTGATTCAAGTTATGAATATCTTCTGAAGCTAAAATAAAAAACGCTGAGTTTGGGAGAAGTAGGTTTGGTGTAGTATAAACAGAGATTTTGAAGATGTTACCCCTAAATGGGTTCTGATAGGGAGTTCATCGGTTCACAGATAAGTTCAGTCTTTCGTTGTCTAATATAACATAAGATGAATCATTGATAAACATGAAGATCCTTTCAAACATAGTGATTCTAGGATTATCTGAGTCCCAGAGAATTTACCTTATGAAGTGGTTCAATGATACCATCAGGACAATGCTGGGCTGGCAATTTGGTGGCCGGTGTTCTGGTCCCACTTCAATGCCTGCCTCACTTTCAGGATGACATTAAGTTGCTTTCCTCCAGGCTCTAATTTTCATCTACTTAAAAGATGAAGAGTTATAGTACATGATAATGATAATAAAAACTGAAATAGTAAGCACCCAGGGAATGGCTCTTTCCGTGGCCAAACATCATGCCCTGTGTTTCATACATCTTAAGTTCTTTAATCCTCAAAATGGCACTGTGTTATCAGCCTCTCTGTTTTACAAATGAGGAGCCTGGGGCTCACAGGACGAATCTCCTTTGTGATTCTTTTGTTTATGTGCCCCTGAGACTTGGAGCTCAGTCTCATTATCACAGCATTCTAGAGAAAACTTCCCACACGCTACTGGCTACTGTCGAGGTCCCTGCCTTTATGTGGTTTGATTACTCTGCCTTCTCTGACTTCTGTAAGACACACCAAATCCTGCTTCTTGCTCAAACTAGCCCATATTTCAACTCAAAGAATCATAACAATATACTTGATGTCAGGGAACTTAAAGCAGAGGAGAAGAGCTGATTATATATACAATTTATATACACAGATGGCACAAATGATATGTCTCTCTCTCTCTTGAGGTTAGGTATCACGTCTGATTTGCTTTTGTTTACTTAGTGCCTTGCTCAGGAGCCCAGGACTGGGCAGCTCTCAGGCTGTCTGCTAGTGTTTATTGAAGAAATACTTATGAAATACTTCATAATGATTACAGAGAATGTATTCATAATATACATTACAGAGTATGTACATTCCATATCTACACTGAGCACAGACTTGAACTTAGAAAATAGAAAAAGGACATATTTTTGGAAGAAAAAAAATTTTTAATTTAGGATATATTGTAGTTTAGATACCTACTGGCATCCCATCGGAGCCCTCTAACAGGTATCTAGATAAAAGAAATATATGGCATATAACAGGAGGAGTGAGGCTAGATTTAGAAATTTCTGGGTGGTAGTGTCTAGATAGGTAGTTTTTATGTACAAGGGACCAGATGTGATCACCTAAGGAGTAAAAGCAAATATAAAATAGAAAATAACCAAAGAAGGAAACTTGAGATGATGGGAAGATGGGGAAGGAATTAGCAAGGGGGTTGGGGGCAAAAGTGGTAGCAAATGATATAGGAGAAAAACTAGAAGCCAGACAAGGGATATGTCCCAGAAGCCAACCGAAGAAAATAATTTAAAAAGAAGAGTTGATCGACGGGTTTAAATGCTATGGAGAGTTTAAGATAAAAAAGAATTTACTGTAGTATTTGGCAATAGGAAGGTCACTGATAATACCGATGGGACCAGTTCAGAGGTGCGGTGGATGAACATCTGCATGGAATGGTGTGTGATAACTTGCCTGTTTGATCTTAACATTCATCCCATCCCCTTTTCTCACTCTTGCTCTACATCATAGGGAAATAAACTTTCTGACGTTAATTGCCACCTGGCTTCAGACCAGCTTGAGGAAGATTAGAGGGCAGAATGAGAAGATGAGCCAGGGTATTTCTTTCCCATTCTCTCTGCTTTGAGTAGCCTCTCTAGCAATGCCTTCATTGCATCTGTACCTAGCTGCGACTGGATAATCCTCTCTATTTATGGTCCAAGCTCCCACTAGGCTGGCATTCTAGCTTTCATGGAGCTCTGGAAGCAGCGTCTTCTCCCTGTGTCTCTTTAGCCCTACAGGTGGTAGTGGCTTTGGCCATGGCTATCACCTTTTCAGTCTCTCTTTTCTCTATGCAGGTTCCACTCCCAGAGACATGTCTGACTCTATTTATCCATTTTTGGTCAGCAGAATCCTCGGCCCTATGTTTCACACATTCTGGGCCATCATCCAGGCATCCCTGTGGTTTCCAAGAACATTTTTGAGAAGGACACGGGGACCCAAGCCCCAAGAACAACAGTTCCTTGGGTGTTCCTGGAATGACTTGGACTCAGTACCAGGGGTGGGGTGAGCTGATAGCCTATTTCTATTTAGCTGGGGTAGAAGCATTCCTCCTAAGGCATAAACCTTTCCCCAGATGTAGTGGGCGGGCTCATCCACAGCAAAGATTCAAGTAAATAAACCCACCACCACAGTTTTCAAGTGTCACATCTGAGGAACGCTGAAAAGAAGGCAACGCAAATAAACTAACTCAGCAAGCTTTGCATAAATGAGTGGGAGGCAAATGCAATAGCCACAGAAATGGAAAGTGGAGTCTTGATTTTACCCAAATATAGTTTCTTTCCATGTTAACTGTGATTTTCTAGATTTTAAAATTCTAAGATTTTTGAGTTTTTCACTGTAATTCTTGAGTCTCTAGTCCTGCCTAGTCTATGGCTATAGATTATGACTGCTTTATAATAATTATCCACATTTTTCATCTCTTTCTCCCATCAGCTTCTGCAGACTTGTTAGCACATCCCCAATGCCTTTCTGCTGGGCTGGCCCTTCTGTTCTCATCCCCTATCAGATGGGCTCTCTTCTGTGGCTTGATGACACTGCTTTCTCCCCTTCTGCCTTCAGACCCAGGGGTGGAAAATGCTTCCTGCAGTGGCTGACCCCTCGGTGCCTCCCCAACCATTGCTGATTCCCTTAACTCTCTCTGTCTATCTGTAAAAAGTCCCTCATTAAATTCTTGCTTAGTTAAGCCCTGCTGAGTTTGCCATCTCTTTCCTGCATCACAGGAGGAACTTGAGGACATTTAAGCAAACTTTCCATTGTGCCATTTAGCAGTGATTGTGTTCCTGATCTGGGCCAAGCACAGGCTTCCCCTCTTGTTCTAACTGCCCTTATTGAGGGGTGTGGCTTGGAAACCACCAGATGACCTCTTATCATTGCTGGGTACCACTGTGCCATGCCTCAGTGCTGCCTGTCTGTGATGCTTCCAAAGCTACAGTCTTTTTCTGGGCTGATGGGGAGTTACATTTCCTAGAGACTCCACTGTGCTGAGGTCTTGCTGGTTCTGCTCAGATGAGGAGAACATCCCTTTCTCCTCGTGTGATCCTCTCACTGAGCACAGCTGTCCCCCACTCCGTGTCTTACAGAATACCCCTCTTTCCCAGAAAGTGGTGTCCTTTAACCCTGGAGATGACCTCCATGGTCTTTGATAGGTTTCTGCAACTCAGTCAGGAGCCATAAGAGTATTAGGATGGAAAGGATTCTATGACTAGGAACCACTGGATTAAAAAAATAAAAAGGAAGTTTTTTCTAACTACTCATAGCCTTTCAGTGGACTGTGAATCTCCAAAAGAGGCCAGTAGGATATAGCATCTGCCCATATTATTTGGCCATGGAATGCTTCTTTCAGGGACCACTTACTTCCTGGACTATGCTTTTAGGAAATGCTATTGGTCCATGGTATCACTGCTTTCCGATAAGAATTGCACATTGTTTAGTATTTCCCCTAATTTATGATGATAATGAAACTTTTTATGTTTTTAAAATATTACCTCAGGCAGACAGATTGGCCTTGCCAATGAGAGTCCACTTTGAGGAGAAGCAATGCGATGGAAAATAATTAGGGCTTTGGGCTCAGCCAGACCTGAGTCTGGATTCTGACTCAGTCATTGAGTGGCATTTGGCAAATCACTTAACCTTTCTGGGCCTCAGTTTTCACATCACTAAAATGAAACCAACAGAGTCTATTAAGTGTGATAATGATGGTAAACTTTCTACCCCTGTGTCTGGAATGTAGAAGATGCTCAACAAGACTGATTTTTTTCCTTCTTTAGAGACAAATGCTTTATCACATGGGCCATACTGCTCACCACTTATCAGAGGCCTCATTGACTATTCTTTCCAAATTATTTTTTATTCTGAACTTCTCTAGCATTTAAAGGATTGACAGGATCTGGAGAGGCAGAGAATAGGTCTCAGTGAATTAGAGAAACTTAATTTGAGAGACCGTCTTCATAATATCAACTCATTGACAGTGGCAGCTGCTGGAAGAACTTTGAATACTTGGAACTGAATCTTAACAATTCCCTCTGAGGCAAAATCCACAAGGATATTTGTCATTTCTTATTCCAAATCTAAAAGGAATTATTTTCCCTCTAGTTTTTATTTTTTTTAATATTGTTATATAATCCTTATTTTAAAAGTAATTCACACAAAATCCCACCACCTAAATACATTGGACATTTTCATTTTTGATAGTGAGCTTTGGATTTTGTGATTATGTAAAATATGTCTGAATATAATCAGAGATTAGTAGATATTATAGAAATATGTTTCCAGGTTGATGTCTTCAAAATAATTATTATTATTTCTCATGCTTACATGAGAAATTCAATCCAAGATTATTATGAGGATTAAATTCAGGTAATTTTTTTTTAAAGCCTGATTTGGTGACTGGTAACATGATCACATCCCATTGTTGGATAGTTTTTTTTTTTTTTTTCCCAATTCCTTTGCCATTTCTTTTTGTCATGGCAATCTTCATGCATATATGTCAGGATAATATTTTGAGGTTTTTTTTTTTTTTTGTCTTTTTAGGGTCGCATCCATGGCACATGGAAGTTCCCAGGCTTTGGAAGTTCCCAGGCTTAGGGGTTGAATCAGAGCTGCAGCTGTCGGCCTATGCCATAGCCACAGCAATGCAGGGATCCGAGCTGTGTCTGAAACCTACACCACAGCTCATGGCAACACCAGATCCTTAACCCACTGAGCAAGGCCAGGGATCGAACCTGCATACTCATGGATGCTAGTCAGATTTTTTTTCCACTGAGCCATGATAGGAATTCCTGTTGAGATATTACTCTTTTCGATGATCCATGCTGCCTCCCCTCATCCAACACAAGATAGAATGTTCTTACTCCAGCCTAGAGGGGGCTTGGGTTTGGGGTAAAAGCATAGCCCTCTATAAAATCCTTTTGTCCTTGACTTTTGTTTTCAAAACTTTGAAGTGGAAATGTGGGTGCTGATAGGCTGAAAAGAGAGAGAAGCCAGGGGATGGCGGAAAGGCAGAGTGTCTTAGAGAACAGAGTAAGAGTAGGATCCATTCTCCTCTCCTCTTTTTTTTGTGGAGGAGGGTATCTCCCCAACCCCCTGGGATGAGAGGAAGTGGGTAGAGAGAGAAAACCGTGTAATCAGGAACATCAATAATGTAGGAAGGTGGCCAAGGTGGCAAGACCCTACCCAGAAGGGTATGCATGGTGTGGGGCTGTGAAAAGAGTCCTCAGATTTATTGATCCCTTTCCCTCACACATGACACAGAAGCAACAGAGAGGCTGAGCTGCAGGGCACCTTGGTGGTGGGGTGATGGTTACTGAAGGCTGACCTATCCCCAGTTCTGAGCAGCTTAAGCATTGTAAGTGATCCTGGAACCCTGATACAAGCCCATATTTATGAAAACCCCAATAACTGAGATTCAACTTTCTAGGACAATCAAATAGGTGTCAGAGTCAGAAATTGAGTTGAGTTACAGAAAATCAGGATGCTTTCAACTCCAGTATGTAAAATAAAATTCAATCTATTTTTTTTCCTCTTCTTTTAGGGCTGCAAGTGCAGCATATGGAATTTCCCAGGAGGATAGGGGTCTAATCGGAGCCTGTGCCACAGCCACAGTGATGCCAGATCTGAGCCAGGTCTCCGACCTACAACATAACTCACTGCAATGCCAGATCCTTTAACCCACTGAGTGGGGCCAGGGATCCAACCCGCATCCTCATGGGTACTAGTTGGGTTCTTTACCACTGAGCCACAATAGGAACTCTTCTTTTTGGTTGTTTTTTAAAGATACATCTCATGAAGAATAATTTCTGTGTCAAGATATGTAAATGTTTTTATATCTCTGTTTTTTTTTTTGGTTCCAGATCATTTCGCAAAGAATTATGTTTATTTACTCTAATGCCAAGAATGATCAAAGGTACTGCTTTCACCATATATTCACTAGCTTTAGTTACTAGTATTTTAAAAGAAATTATTGCTAATTAAACAGTGAAACTATTACTGTAATTTAATGAGCATTTCTTAAGTTACTAGAGAGTTTGAACATCATTCCATGTACTTATTTGTGCATTGAATTTCTTCTCATGTTTATTACATTTTGGTTAGTACCCACAGTTAGCGCTGAACAAGTAAGTACATCTTTCTTATCTTTAATAGCTCATTTTTCCTTGTGGATAGTACCTCATACAGAATATTCTGGATCTTAAGCCTCCTTCCCAATCCAGACCTAACCCCCAAACTCTCACCACTGAAAAATGTCTTTCATCAAGTGAGTTCAGTCCTGACCACCAAAAAGGCCAAGTTCTCCTTTTCAGCTGAAATAGACAGGTTCTAATTAGGCAGCATCATGATTACAAGGAAATTATTCACTTAGGCACGACAGAGGAAATGTGATAGGGAGTAAGACAACCCATTGCATCATATAAATAGTTGCAGACACTTGGGAGTTAAGACTCACTACCATTAGCTGCACATTTTCTAAAGGAAATAACCCAGATGGGAAATACACCTTGGGTGGAGACACACAATATAAACCTTGTATAAGTAAACCCAAATTTTATTTATAAAAACGGAATTTAGAAAAATTACAGCTCCACAAAATGTTCCTCAAGAGCACTTTCTTCCACTCGGTCCAGGCGAATTTGAGAGGCCCCAGTGGTGTGTCCAAAAGAACACTAGATGTAGAATGCCTTACTTTTCTTTATCTACTCTCTTGCCTGGAAGAATTCACTCATCCTTTAAGTAGCTTGAGTTCGGTATCATTCTCTGCAGGTAGCTTCCTTCCACCATCAAAAGGCATAGTGATCCTGATCTGTGTTATGGTAAACATGTTCTTTTGTCTTCTTAGAAGTCTCTGCCTCTTTCCTGGTGGTCTTTAAGCTGTCTTTAACTTCTCCCTCTCAGCTGGATTGCTTTGTTGACTTAAAAATATGCACAACCTAAAAGCTGAGAGTTGAGGGTTTTTTTTTTTCTTTTTTTTCTTTTTTTGTTGGGGGCAGGCAAAATGGGGTAGGGGAGAGCAGGCAAAATGAGGACTATAGCCCTGGAGGCAAAATTTCCTCTTCGAAGAGGCAAGGGTGACTGTCAATACAATATGTGATTTTGGTGAAGGGGCAGGAACATGAAATCAAGCACACATTTTACAGAAGGTCACTGCTAGTTTCATGAAGGTTACTGCTAGTCATGAGCAGCAGATATCACCATTAAGGATTTTAGTGCTTTTCTAAATACAAGGAAATGTAAGAATTGGGTTCATAAAATCTTCTCCTAAAGATATCTACCTAAAGAACTGTTCTGCCCATTTTCTTAGAGCACAAAGTACCTCTCTTCTGATCTCAACCCTGAGCTCCTTTCTGGGGATGCTGGGTCAGCAGTTGCAGTGGCTCATGAGTCAGTCCATGTAGAGGCAGACGGCAAGTGCCCATCTCCAGTTCACAGCTTCTGTCAAAAATCACCCATGCCCCAGTTTCTTCCAGTTTTATCAACAGACCCTCAATACCCCACATTCCTCTCCTACCTTTCTCCCCTTCCCCTAATTGCTGAATTTCTTGTACAAATTATCTCTTCTGTCCCCATTTTACTTTTCATTCTTTCTTCAATCCCTTCCAATCTGCTTCTGCCCTATAATTCCACCACAGTGACACACTCACTTGAGTTACCTTCATGTTGCTGAATCCAGTGAACCACTATCAATAGTTCTCCTGACACTAGATTCATCAGACTGGCCCTCTGTTTCAGTTTGCTTTTCCCTTGGCTCTGTAATACCACATTCACTTACTTACCACATTTCTGGCTGCCTCTTTCCAGCCTTCTTTGCTGGATACACGTCTTTGTCCTGATTCCTCCATGCTGCATTCATACCCTTCACTCATCAACTCTCCTCCCAGCGTTTCAACAGCTATTTGGCGATGTCTGCCATATTTTTATTTCAAGCTTGACTCATCGCTTCTGAGTTTAGCTTTGCATATCCAAACTCCACTTTCAAAGGCACTTGAAAATCAATGTGTTCCAAAGCGAATTCATCATTCTCTTCCCTAAACTGTTCCTTCTCCAGTGTCCTTCAGGTAGTAACCTCTCCTTCAAGTTCTACATTATTTTTTCTTTCTAGTCTATGTTTATTTGTTCATGGATTTATTGATGGATTAATTGACTGAATCTAGTTATATTTTTCTGCCAGTCAAGGAGAAAGCTTTACACTTCATTATCAGCCTAGAAAAACTTCCTGTTTAACCAAAATTGCTTCCTCCTTTCTCCTTTTGAATGTGATTCATCAGTATTGTCAGTGATATATGAATTCTTTTCAAATCCTGAATCTTAAAAAAAAATTGTAGGATATATATTTTTATTTTAAACTATTAACTTTGGAACCATAAGTTTATAGTATTTCTTTGGCATGGATGGAACTAGATTTAATGCAAATAAAGCAGAGCTCACTAAAAAAAAAATCCGATGCTTTGAAATGCTTCCAACTATGTGAAAAACAATCACAAAAGGCCTATTTTATCCCCTTTGTGGCTATTGGATGAAGCTGCAGTGGAAGAAGCTACTCAGCTGGGACATATCTTAATCATGATTTTAGCCAAACTCTTGCAAAAACATATCAGCTAAGAAGATCCTGAATACTAATGACAATTCCTTACGTTTGCATAAGCAAACACATGCATAAAGGATTGCTTCACAATTTTCAAAGCATTTTACAATCATTATCTTGAATCTTGTAGCTGCCCTGCCAGGTAGGCAAGCCTTATTCTATATTTTAAGATGAACAAACTGAAGGTCCAGAGAGAGGTGAGGTCTTTCACTTTGTAAAGTCATGTAGCCATGCAAGCTTCATTGTAGGAGATTGAACTCAGGTTTCTAAAATTTTGAATTTAGGATTATAGGCACCCCTCTCCCATTCCCACCTCAACCCTTGCTCTCTCTGAATATAGGAATCCCAGCTGAATCATCAAGAATGCTGCATCATCTCTTTCAGAGAATAGGATGAATTGGTTTTAGCAAAAGAGGAAAGCATGAAAGAAAGATAAATTTAGGATACTATTATGGAGAAGTGTAAAACTGGGTTGACTTGAAAATTAGGGTTCAAGGAAGAGATTAACAGGAGATTAGACTGGAAAAATGGCTCAAATCAAAGTAAGATAACTTTAAATATTAGGTAGGTAAAAGTTTCTCAGAGCATCCTCCTGCCACTGGAAGTACCACTATGGATTAACTCTCCTTGCACCCAGGATGCATATTCAAAAGTAGCTTTCAGCACAGCTTACATTGACTGCCACACCTAAGAGGACCCGCCTATGGATCCCATAACTAGGGAAAAAATTTCACAAATGGCTCCAAGTGCAGTCTGGAGACTGGGAAGCTCACACGTAGTAGAGTGTGCTTACTTACACTGAGCATGTTAACCTCCGACTATCTCCCTGCACCCTAACTTTACCCTTCCTTCATAACTTGGAAAAATTATTTGTGTTTTAGAATATGTACACTGCCATATTTCAAGCTCATTTGTGGGTAGGAACTGCATACTATTTATGTGTAATTACCTGCCCTCATTGGCCCTCAACAGCCCTCAACGGCCCTCAGCTCAGAACCTTACATAGGGTAGGTGCTCAATATTAGATGAATAGACAAGTAGACAAAAGGAACCTGGGACCCAGAGAGGCTCAGTGATGGTTGATAGAAGAAAGGGAGCAAAATGGTGGAAAATGACTTTTGTAGAGAAATTGTGTCTTAACTCCAAATGCGATACTCAATAACTCTGTTATTGGGGCAAGTCTCTCTGTTATTTTGATCCTCATTTTCTTTACATGTGAATTGGGGATGCCAACACTGTTTGTAGTGTGCTAGTGGAGATCACATTCAATTTAGTGAAATTAACCCACTAAGGCTGCTTAAACGTATCTGTCACTACACGTTTTCATCTTTCTCATATCTAGTTTTCTCCTTTTCATCCTTAGTATGAAGCATTTTGTACACTCAGGTATGCAAAACAATATATTATTGTCTTTTTTTCCCCCTTAGAGCAAGTTTATTCTGTTTGAGCGCCTATCCAACTGGGTTGGTAAAAATATGTCTTAATTATTATTGGGGTTTTCCTCCCCTAAGGATTATAGAATGCTCCTAAAGTCTTGGGTGAGCTAAGCCTAAGTGCTAAGGCTAAAGTCTGTCCTCTCTGTTCACCTTTCTCCAGATCTTCCCATGATTGGCTCATTTTTAAAATTAAGGTCTAAGTTCAACTATGTGCTCAGAGGAGGCTTTGAGACCACCCAATATAAAGTAATCACTCTCCCTCTACCACATCATTTTGGTTTATTTTCTGTATAGCATAGCTTATATTTTAATATTTGATATTTTCTATTCCTCTCACCACCCCACTTGCCCCAATTAGAATTTAAGCTCTGTGAAAGCAGTATTTTCCATGCCTAGAATATAGTCCACTTTTGTTGAATCCATCTCTATGGGTTCTGCAACTGAGCAGTGTGCTAAGACTTGCTTATAAAGGGATCTGATGATTTTTTTTTTCAAGAATCTCTCCTTTCTTTGTTCTTGCTCTCTCTTCTTTCCCCTACAGACAACTGTTTTCTTCTTTTCTGTAGAGTTCAGCCTTTAAAAAAAGTAAGGAAAGACATTGATTCTGGCTGCTTCTATTTCCAATTTCTGCCAAGATATCTGAAGCAAGGCATTATAGAGTTGGTCTTTGTATTTGGAGCAGGCAGGGGTTGATTCAAGGACAAAAACTGTGGAAGGACAAAACATTTATTTCTAAATTTCCAAGGTCACTTGATATTACAGATACTACTGATACCCAGTCTACATTCCCTTGGCACTCACTCTGCATGGGGCAGTCTGTTCTCCCAATGCCTGAAACCCTCTTCCTAGGGATAGGGTGGCTAACCATCTTAGTTTGCCTGGGACTGTCCTAGTTTTAGCAATAAAAATGGTCATTCTGGGAAACCTTCCAATACTGAGCACTGAGATGGTTGGCCACCCAACCAGGGATAGCCTGGTATTCAGCCTCCAAGTAGTGCAAACCAGAAGTTTTAGAGAGTTAATTAATGCCCAGAAAGCAGTCTCCTCAATCAATGATGAACTGGAAATTGGTATATAAATACACAGGCATTTTTGTCCTTTGGTAGTGGACAATGGTAGGTATATTTTTTGCTGTTTCCAGGAATTTCTCAGAGGATTCGGCTCCCATTGCCCACAGTAGTAAATAATTTTATAATACAGCATTTATTTGCTCCTTTATTTTCTTCCATTTCCCTACAACTATTTCCTGGTATTACTTCCCAAATAAACCGCTTGCAGTCAAGTCCTTGCCTTTGGGTCTCTCTTGGGAAACCCAAAGACAAACACCTTTCAAAATGCAGAGTAGAGCTAATACTCGCACTGACAAAATCCTTACCCTTGTATAACAAAATGTTTAAACAGAATGTGTACTCTCACTTTTGGATGAAGTTTTCAACAGCACAAAGTAGGTGGCAAAAACTTCATACAGACATTTCAAAGGGTGTGATCTAAGTGTTTTTATTGGCTCCTGACCTCTTCAATGTCAACTGTTTTGATATCTTTGAGGTGGGTACTGGGCTGAGAAGAAAGTTTTTATAATGTCATGGCATTTTCCCTGCCCTACCTCTTCTGTGTATGATGTTTATTCATCCCAAGACTAGCGAGGAAGGCTGGAGAGAGTCCATTGAAGAGATGAGTATGTGCTCCTGGACCTCATGTCTGACCCACATCTCAAGAATCTTAAGGACAAGAGGTTTTGCTATTTCCTAGTAGTGAAGCAAAGAGAAGTGGCTACTTTGGGGACTACTTTCTCTGGTATTGTAAACCAGGTGAATCTTCTTTTGGAGTGATCAGATGGAGGTTGCCTTAAAAGGGACTTTCCTCCAAAGGACTTCAAGCTGGGGTGAAGGAGGGTGTTATAAGAAACCCCCTGCCATGTTATAAGGACACTGGAGCAATCCTAAGGGGAGTATCTCATAGCTAGGAACTGAAGCCTCAAGCCAACAGCCATGTTAATTAAGCCATTTTAGAAATACTTTTCCATCCTAGTCAAATCTTCAGATGACTGATTCCCTAGCAAAGTGCTTGACTGAAGTTTTCTGGGACACCCTGAGCCAGAACCACCCAGCTAAACTGATCCTGGATTCCTGGGCTCAGGAATGTGAGGTAATAAATAGTTTTGTTTTAAGGGTATTTTATATGTATCTATGTGGTAATAGGTAACTAATACTTCCTGTTAACAGAGGTGTAGTCAAATGTTCCCCAAAGACAATTACTTAAGGGTCCATAGATCAGGCCATTAGAGAGAAAAGTTCAGCTCTGAACATTAACCAACCTCAGAGGGCACCAGTGGATGATCACAACTGTCTCAATCTAGGAAGACCTTTTCTTCTCTCTCCTCCTTCCTGTGCCTCTGCCCACACCTCCCTATACCCTGGGCTAGCAAGCTGGGAAGAAGAAGGAACATAGGAGTCCAGGCATAAAAAAATATTACTAACCTCCGAAATCTTCAAAAGGAAAGATGTTTTGACTTGCAATGAAATTTGGTATTTTTGGCCATTGCACGGGGTCGGGTGTTTTCATTACTGAGATGAAAGAGAATGAGCAAGCAGAGTCAAAAGAACTGCGCTAGATTTCACCCAATGGGCAGAGAAGAAGCCAGAGAGGGGTTTGAATAGAGTATGGGTAAAAGATTGAAGTTCTGTGTCCTGTAGAGTTTTCTCCTTTTAACTTTGTCCTTATATTGGCAACGTTGACTACAAAGTCCTACAGAGCTTATGTTCTACCTGTCTTCTCAGCATCAGCTCTTCTTCTGTTAGTGGAAGCATTAGTCTTCGTAGTACTTTATAAATACCACCTGTTCTGAGTGCAATCTCTTGGACCCCCTTGTGAACATTAATCTCTTCCTGAACCATAATGTTCTGGCTCTTTGCATTTTGTCTTGTCTCTTCCCTTGCCCTTTGTATGCACTCCCTTTGTGGTATTTTATTTTTTTAATGGTTGTTAAAGATAACTTGCTCTCGTACCAGCTTGTGAGCTCACTGAGGTCGGGTCCTATTTGATAAATGTTATAATAGAGGTCCAAGGACTGATCATTCAGAGATTAACGAGACAACCCACTCTGTATTTGACTTACTACAGGTGAAGTATGGCTTTACTTCCAGAGGCTATTAATTGAGTGGGGATTTAAGATTCATAAACAAGCTCCCCTGTTCAAACCAGAGCCTGTTCAAACATGAAAACAGGATATACACTTGAGGTCAGATGTTGGGGTCATGGATATGTCACCAAAAAGCATGCACAAAAAGTGCTGAGTGGACAAACTGAGGTCAGGAGCAGTTGACAAAAGGAGATAGGAAGTTCAAGGATGGACAGAATGAAAAGCCAATGTCTGAGAAGCAAACTCAAAACTAGGGTTACAGGGAGTCAAATCTATTCAGTGCATCCCTATGAAGTGTCTTGTGGACATCCTGTGATGGTTAAAAAAAGGCCCAAAGCCACACACCCCAGTGCTCCTTGGCTTGAGTTAAGGCATGGTATCCTGATTTTGGGTACAATAGTTGTACCTAGAAATAGGCAGAATTTGGAACTGCAGTAAGATACCTTAAAGTACAATTGAAGAGCATTTTATTAAAGATTTAGACTGTGTTAAGTCATTGAAATTAAAAAGTGAATATGAATTGGGCTATTGCAGTTGATAAATGGCTGAGGAATTATTGCCCCAGGCATTGCTTATGGGACTTTCCCCAAAAACTTTACCCCCCCCAAAAAAGTGAGGATACCTGATATAAGTGGAAAGAACTCACACTTAAGATACAATCCCACAACCTACCTGGACCCTAATATGAAGTGGGTCACTTACCCCCATCTCTTGTAAGATTTCTCGGAAGAGACAAGACTCTCAGAAGGGACTCCCTCAGGTTGTCTAAATAGGAAATCAATCAGTGCTTAAGCGTACTTTCCTCAAAATAGAACCTTTTCCATGATAAATACACAAAAAGCAATATTATGGAGGCAAGACCATGCATGCTAGTTATTTATGCTGATTTCCTGTTGGTGGATAAGCACTCCTGCCAATTTTACCATGAGGCTGCAGTGCCTTGGTCTGGCTTGGGTTTCTCAGCTACTCTTTTCCCTAGCCTTCAGCCCTCTCCCTTCCCAAAGTGGGGCAATACTATTTGCCTTGAAAGCTTCAAACCTTGGCTGGTTAGTGGCCAGCTGCAACCCATCAAACCCACTGATTAGGCGTTTGAAAGGGTGGAGCATTTTTAACACAATGATTGACAATGGCTTCTATCTCACACACCTGCTGCTTTAAAATCCCCATAAAATGTCAGCAGGGAGTGTAAGTGATATATAGCAGTAGTGCTGCCCAGGGTAGGAATGTTAAGTGCTAGGAGATGGGAGTGTCTGAACTTCAGCTACTGGGAAGAAAACAAAACAAGCATCCAATCTAATCCATTTCTAAAGAGAAAGTCCAGCACAGGGGGTTCAGCACTGGCAATCACTGTTAAGCCCTGACCTGTAGTTACTGTGTGACCACCAGGGATCATCACTGCTCCTGAGGACCAGATCAGGCAGCCCCCAAATCATTGCTGGACACCAGGCAGTTTCCCTGTAGTTGGAAACTGGCCATTTGGGGTTGATTCGAGTTGGAGGGACTCTGAGCTCTTTCTCAGTGTTTTGCTTGTAGGGCCTGCTCCGTCTAGCGGCTCTGTGGTAGTTTCCTTATAGGCAGGTTGTCAGATCCAGGCAACCAAATCCTAAAACCAAGCCAAGCACCAACTTATCCTCAAACCAAATTATTCTGCCTGGGTGGCCAAAGGCAGGAGGTTGAAAAAGATCCCAGGGTCATCTGAAAGCAAGGGCAGAGGAGTTAGGTACAAAAGCAGGTCACCAAAGTTGAAGGGTAACCTGAGTACAGTTTGCAAAGGTGGTCCTCAGTCCAGCACAGTTCAGGGAAAAGGAGGTGGGAGGAGCAGACTTGGAATAATGCTCTCGAAGGCAAGTGGCAAGGCAGCCTGGTTCACATTTGGTCTGTGGTGTGGTGGGAATGGGCTAATTGTGGGTAGTTAGCAATAGTGAAGAAGGGATACTGGGATTTTTACACTGTAAATTATAAATAAACGAAGTTCTTTGAGTTAATAAGTGTCAGGCACTGTGCTGTCTCCTGGGGATACCATAGCCCATGGATGCTCTTCCTGCCCTCACAGAGCTAAGTAGCTGTTAACTGAATGTTTCTGGTCCTGTCTGATGAGTGTTGGGTGGAATGGGGAAGTTCAGGGAGCTTTGGGAGCCCTCGGTCTGAAGGACAAGACAGGGAATTATGGGAACTGCATAAATTATTTCAATCCAATAAGCACACATTGAGCACCTGCTGTATACCAGGTACTAGAATGGTGTGGAAAACTCTACCCACCACTGTGAACAACTTAAGAACTGAATTTCAGTTTTTCATCCTTATGTCCACAGAAGCAGAAGCTAACAAAAGAGTGTGTCCAAGTACATGGGTAGCAAAGAGGTCAGGAGGATTGTTATAGACGTAGGAGGTTTTTCCTCTCTTATGAAATACTCCAAATATATAAAAATTAGAAAATAATAGAATAGATTGCCCAGGCATAGCCATCTTCCAGACTTAATAGTCTTCAAGTTGCAAAATTTGCTGGCTCTCTCTCTCTCTCCTAAAGCCTCTTTGCTCCAACCTGCCTCTCTCAGAGACCAGAGCTCTCCTGGTATCATCTGGTATCATTCCAAACATTTTAAAAACTGTTGCTTTATCTTGCTTGACAAATTCTCCCTATCTATTACTTATCTTACCACTTCGAGTATGCTGGTTTTCCTTGAACACATGTTTTAATTTTTAATGTGTTCAATTTTATTAATCTCTTCTTTTACATGTACTGCCTGTGTTTTGATGAAGAAAATCTTTCCCTACCCTGAAGTCATGAGATATTTTTCTCTGTTGCCTTGTAATAGTTTCAGAATTATGCTTTCACCCTTAGGGCTTAAAACCTTCTATAACTTATTTTTTCATGAATTTTGAAGAAAAGATTTAATCTTATCTCTTTTCTCCCCACATAGATAGCCAGTTATCCCAGAATCATTCAGGGATTAATCCTTTTTTTTTTCCACCACCTTTTAATGCCTTTTATCATACTCCTGGTTCTTAAATATGTGTAAGTCTGGTTCTAAACACTCGTTTTTTCATGGTTCATCTGTCCTTGTGTCAATACTATATCATTTTAATAAATTATTTATTGATGAATAAATCACATTTATTTATATGATAAACAATCATATTTGGTAAAGTGAATTTCTCTCTACTTCTCCATTGGATTTTTTTTTCCTGACCCTTCAATCATTCTTGTAAAATTTTGGTATCGACATCTTTATTTGCATAAAAATCAATTATAGAGATAAAAAATTGAATTATATGAATTTTTTTTCATTATAGCTGGTTTACAGTGTTCTGTCAATTTTCTACTCTATAGAATATTGACCCGGTTACACATGCAGGTATAGATTCATCAGAAGTGATTAGACATAGTTCCCAGTGCTATACAGCAGGATCTCATTGCCCATCCATTCCAAAGGTAACAGTCTGCATCTATTAACCCCAGACTCCCAGTCCATCCCACTCCCTCCTCCTCCCCCTTGGCAACCACAAGTCTGTTCTCCAAGTTCATGATTTTTTATATTAATTTAGGGAAATGTCATTAATATCAGTCTTCTCAAATACTAACATGATTTATGTCTCCATTTATATATTTTTTCAGACAAAATAGTCTGTTTTTAGTCTTTTCAAATTGAAGGATAGTTGATGTACAATTTTATATGTTACACATGTACAGCATAGTGAGTGACTCACAATTTTTAAAAGTTATACTCTATAGTTATTATAAAATACTCCCTGTATTGTAGAGTATATCCTTGTAGCTTACTTTATACCTAAGTTTGTACTTCTTAATCCCCTACCTCTATATTGCTCCTCTTCCCTTCCCTCTCCCCACTGGTAACCCTGCTTTTTTCTCTCTATATGTGAGTCTGCTACTTTCTTGTTATATTCACTAGTTTGTTGTATTTTTTTAGATTCCACATATAAGCAAAATCATACAGTATGTATCTTTCTCTGTATGGCCTATTTCACTTGGCATAATTCCCTCCAAGTCCATCCATGTTGCTGCAAATGGCAAAATTTCATCTTTTTTATGGCTGAGTAGTATTTCTCTCTCTCTCTCTCTCTCTCTTTCACACACACACACACACCAACACCCTATCTTTATCCATTCATCTGTGTGTGGGCACTTAGGTTCTTCATACCTTAGTAATTGCAAATAATGCTGCTGTGTACATTAGGGTACATGCATCCTTTTGAATCAGTCTTTGTCTGTCTGTCTTTCTTCCTTTTTCTTTCTTTCTTTTTTTTTTTTTTGATTTATACCAAAGAGTGGAATTGCTGGGTCATATGGTAGTTCTGTTTTTAGTTTTTTGAGAAACCTCTCTACTGTTTTCCAATAGTACAATTGGTGGCTTCACCAATCTACATCTCCACCAAGAGTGTATGAGTATTCTCTTTTCTCTACATCCTCTCCATATCTTCCACATGTCTCTATGTATTTATTATTTTTACATCCAATAAAGTTTTATAATTTCCTCTATAAATATGTTCATAGATGCCCCCAGATGTTTTAAATGGTTTATGCCTAAGTGTCTAATATTTTTGCTGTTGTAAATGGTGTTTATGGTTCTTCGATTGTTGTAAGTCTACAGGTTTATAGCAACAACTGAAATTTATTGATACAGCAACATGAACCTATGAAATATTTTAGTTTTTCTGGAACTTCTGTTGAATTTTTTAACTAGATAATTTTATCTCCATACATGATATAATTTTATTTATTTCCCCAATCTTGATATTTTTTCTTTGTTTTTATTGACTTATTGCTGTGGCTAAGACTTCTAGTAAATTTCTGTGCTGCATATAGAATAATTTGTCAGATTTACATCTAGTCTCCTAATTCATTTGTATCTATTCTATTTTGTTTATTGTGTTTATAATCTCATATTTCTTCTTTGATTCTCTGATTCTCTTTCACATTGGCCTTTCTTTCCATAGTGTCATAGATTAGATTATGCTAGGTTATGCTGCAATAACAGCTCCAAACTCTTGCTGGCAACAAATGCAATTTAATTGTTTATGTTAAATGTCCTGAAAAATTTAGTGGGATGCCCTGTGCTATGTAGCTCCTCATAAATCCAGGCTGATTGAAGCACCAGTGTTTTGTTTCTGCATCATCTGAAACATGTCACTGTGGTAGGGGAAGAAAACACGTCTTATGGACCCAGGTTGTCTCCCTCAAATTAATATGTTGAAGCCATAACTCTCAACATGATAAAATGTTTGGAGATGGGGCCTTTGGGAATACTTGGAGTTAGCTGAGGTCATGAGTATAGGGCCTGCGTTCTGAGTTAGCACCCTTATAAGAGGAGACACCAGAGTGCTTGCCCTCTCTCTGTCTCTTAGTTATGTGAGGACAGAGCAAGAAGATGGCTGTTTGCAAGCCAGAAAGTGGGCTCCCAGTGGGGAGCTAAATTGGCGGGCCCCTTGATCTTGGACTTGCAGCCTCTAGAACTGTGAGGAAAAAAATTTCTCCTGGTTATGCCACCCAGTCTGTGGGCATTTTGTTATGGCACTGTGAGGTGTCTAATACAACATGGAATATCATGCACTAGCTTTTTACTTCTCTGGCCCAGAAGCGACATGTATTGCTCCTCTAGCAGACTACTGGCCAAAACAAGTCACATTTCTCCACCCACCTATAATGTGGTTAGGAAATGCACCCTTCCTGGGGATTAGGAAGGGAAGGAGAACCAGATACTGGTACATTAGGCCAAAGTCTACCACATGTTTTATTCATTTTACTTGTGAGTTCTGTGTTTCACATATTTTAAAATTATATTTATTCTTTCAATTAAAAACATTTTCAGCTATTAAAAGGAAAGAAATAATGGCATTTGCAGCAACATGGATGGACCTAGAAATTATCATGCTAAGTGAAGTTAGACAGTGAGACAGCAACATCTCACTGTTGTGGAATCTAAAAAAGACACAGTAAACTTCTTTGCAGAACAGATACTAACTCACAGACTTTAAAAAACTTATGGTTTCCAAAGGAGACATGTGGGGGGTGAGGAGATGGGCCGGGGGTTTGGGATTGAAATGCTATAAAATTGAGTTGTGATAATTATTGTACAACTATAAATGTAATAAAATTCATTGAGTTAAAAAAAATAAATAAAATAAATTTAAACCCACCCCAAACAAAAAAAAGATTTTACCTAATTATCTAAAACCGGAGGGAGGGAGCATTCTGCTCTTCTCTTTCTCTCTTTTAGCTAATTCTTGTTCCATAATCATTTTTTCTTCACGTTTTAAATTTTTTTTCTCTAAGCTAATGTTTAGCTAGTTCCCCCACCAATACTTGAGGGACTCCTGTTTGGTCTTATTTTTCACAATACAACAGTCCCATAATATTTATTTTGTTTTTTTTTTGTTTACTTATGCCATATACTCCAAGCATATTATTGGTCAAAGATCATTTTTTTTGTTTATCCTTAATTGTTCTTTTTAAATTGAAGTATAGTTGATATACTATATTATAAAGGTAGTGGGTATACAATATAATTTTTAAAGGTTATACTCCATTTATAGTTATTATAAAATATTGGCTATATTCCTTGTGTTGTACAATATATCCTTGTAGCTGAGTTTATACCTAATAGTTTGTACCTCTTAATCCTCTACCCCTATAGTTCCCCTTCACATCTTCTCTCTCCCCATGGGTAACCACTACTTTGTCTATCTGTGGGTCTGCTTTTTTGTTTTTATGTTCACTAGCCTGTTGTATTTTTTAGATTCCACACATAAGTGGTGTCATACAGTATTTGTCTTTCACTGTCTGACTTATTTTACTTAGCATAATGTTCTCCAAGTTCATTCATGTTGCTGCAAATGGCAAAATTTCATTCTTCTTTTATGGATGAACAGTGTTTCTTTGTATATATATATACCACATCTATATCTATTCATCTCTTGATGGACACTTGTATATCTTCCTTACTTTGGCAATTGTAAATGATGCTGAGAGGAACATTGGAGTTCATGTGTCCTTTGGAATTAATATTTTGGGGTTTTTCAATCCAAACATTTATGTGGAACCACAAAAGACCCAGAATTGCCAAAGCAATTCTGAGGAACAAAAACAAAGCAGGAGGCATCACTATCCCAGACTTCAGTCAATATTACAAAGCCACAGTCATCAAGACAGTGTGGTATTCATACTGAAACAGACATACAGACCAATGAAACAGAGTAGAGAACCTAGAAATAAAACCAGACACCTATGGTCAATTAAACTTTGACAAAGGAGGCAAAAAACATAAAATGGGGGAAAGACAGTCTTTTCAGCAAGTATTGCTGGGAAAACTGGACAGCTGCATGCAAATCAATGAAACCAGAACACATCCTCACATCATGCATGAAAATAAACTCAAAATGGCTTAAAGACTTAAATATAAGACAAGACACCATCAAATTCCTGGAAGAGAACATAGGCAAAAAATTCTATGACATCAACCTTACAAATGTTTTCTCAGGTCAGTCTCACAAAGCAACAGAAATAAAAACAAAAATAAACCCATGGGACCTACCTAATCAAACTGACAAGCTTTTGCACAGCAAAGGAAACCAAAAAAGAAAACAAAAAGACAACTTACAGAATGGGAGAAAATAGTGTCAAATGATGCAACTGACAAGGGCTTGATGTCTAAAATATACAAACAACTTATATAACTACACAGCAAAAAAGCCAACAACCTTATTGAAAAATGGGCAGAAGACCTGAATAGACATTTCTCCAAAGGAGATATACAGATGGCCAACAAGCACATTAAAAAAATGCTCAATATCCCTGATTATTAGAAAAATGCAAATCAAAACTACCATGATCTACCA
This sequence comes from Phacochoerus africanus, assembly GCF_016906955.1. Classification (NCBI taxonomy): domain Eukaryota; kingdom Metazoa; phylum Chordata; class Mammalia; order Artiodactyla; family Suidae; genus Phacochoerus; species Phacochoerus africanus. Next base: position 156,241,416 of record NC_062551.1, on the reverse strand, counting down.
CCTCACACCAGTCAGAATGGCCATCATTAATAAGTCCACATGTAACAAATGCTTGAGGGGGTGTGGAGAAAAGGGAACCCTCCTGCACTGTTGGTGGGAATGAATGTAAGCTGGTACAACCACTATGGAAAATGGTATGGAGGAACCTTAGAAATCTATACATAGAACTACCATATGACCCAGGAATCCCACTCTTGGGCATATATCTGGACAAAACTTTCCTTGAAAAGGACACATACACCTGCATGTTCATTGCAGCACTATTCACAATAGCCAAGACATGAAAACAACCCAAATGTCCATCACCAGATGATTGGATTCGGAAGATGTGGTATATATACACAAAGGAATACTACTCAGCCATAAAAAGAACAAAATAATGCCATTTGGAGGAACATGAATGGAAGTAGAAACAATCATCCTGAGTGAATTAAGTCAGAAAGAGAAAGGCAAATACCACATGATATCACTTACATCTGAAATCAAATATATGGCACAATTGAACCTTTCCACTAAAATAATATCATGGACTTGCAGGACAGACTTGTGGTTGCCAATGTGGAGAGGGAGGGAGTGGGATGGATGGGATGCTTGGGGTTAATAGATGCAGAGTATTGCCTTTGAAATGGATAAGCAATGGGTTCCTGCTGTATAGCACTGGGAACTGTGTCTGGTCACTTATGATGGAACATGATAATGTGAGAAAAAAGAATGTATACATGTATGTGTAACTGGGTTACAATGCTGTACAGTAGAAAACTGTAAACCACCTATAATACAAAAAAATAAAAATCATTACATAATATTTTGGGGTTTTTTTGGATATATCTTTGAATAGAATTGCTGGATCATATTTTGCTGGGTTTTATTTTTAGTTTTTTGAGAAACCTCCATAGTGGCTGCACCACTAAGGAGAATTTACATTCCCACCAAAGTTTTGCGAAGGTTCCCTTTCCTCCAAATCCTTACCAACATTTGTTATTTGTGTTCTTTTTGATGATAGCCTCTCTGATAGGTGTGAGGTTATACTCATTGTGGTTTTGATTTGCATTTTCCAAAAGATTAATGGGGTTGTGCATCTTTTCAAGTGCTTCTGAGCCATCTGTATCACTTATTGGTAGAAATGTTTATTGACATCTTCCCATTTTTTAAAATTGGGTTGTTTGGTTTTTTTTTTTGATATTGAGCTTTATGACCTGTTTTTATATTTTGGAGATTAATATCTTGTAAATCAGAATGTTTGCAAATATTTTCTCCCATTCTGTGAGTTGTCTTTTTGTTTTGTTTATGATTTCTTTTGTTGTCCAAAACCTTTTGAGTTTAATTGGTTTCCATTTGTTTATGTTTGTTTTTATTTCCATTACTCTAGGAGATGGATCCAAAAAGATATAGCTGCAATTTATGTCAAAGAATGTTCCGTCTATATTTTCCTCTAGGAGTTTTATAATATCTGGTCATATATTTACGACTTTAATCTATTTTGAGTTTATTTTGTGTATGCTTTAGAGAATGTGTTCATTTCATTCTTTTCTATGTAGCTATTCAATTTTCCCAGTACCACTTATTAAAGTCGCTGTCTTTTTTCCACTGTGTATTCTTGCCTCCTTTGTCATATGTGTGATTGAACATATGTGTGTGGGTTTATTTTTGGGCTTTCTGTCCTTTTCCACTAATCTGTACTTCTGGTTTTGTGCCAGTACCATACTGTTTTGAAGACTGTAGCTTTGTAGTATAGTCTTAAGCCAGGAAGACTGACTCCTCCAGCTCTGTTTTTCTTTTTCAAGATCACTTTAGCTATTTGGAGTCTTAATTGTGTCCACACAATTTTAAAGATTTTTTTGATCTAGTCCTGCAAAAATTGCCATTGGTAATTTGAAAATGATTGCATTGAATCTGTGGATTGCCAGGGGTAGTATGATCACTTTGACAGTATTGATTCTTCCAATCCAAGAACATAGTATATCTCTCAATTTGTTTATGTCATCTTTGATTTCTTCCATCAGTGTCTTAGAATTTTTGGAGTACAGATCTTTTCCCTCCTTAAGTAAGATTATTCCTAGGTATTTTATTCTTTTTGATAATTGGGGTTGTTTCCTTAATTTCTCTTTCTGACCTTTTGTTGTTAATGTATAGAGTTACAGAAGATTTCTGGGTATATAATTTTGTATCCTGCAACTTTACCAGATTCATTGATGAGTTCTAATAGTTTTCTGGTAGCATCTTTAGGATTTTCTGTGTATAGGATCATGTTGTCTGCCAGCAGTGACAGTTTTACTTCTTTCCAATATGGATTCCTTTTATTTCTCTTTCTTGTGTGATTGCTGTGGCTAGGACTTCCAACTCTATGTTGAATGAAAGTGGCACAAGTGGGTATCCCTGTCATGTTCCTTACCTTAGAGAACATACTTTCAGATATAGACCACTGAATATGATGTTAGCCATGGGTTTTTCATATATGGCCTTTATTATATTGAGATACCATCCCTTTATGCCCATTTTCCATAAAGTCCTTTATGATATGTACATGTTGAATTTTGTCAAAAAGATAATTTTTATGTTAGTTAATTGGTGTAAGGATTCCTAAACCCAATGACTAATTAAAATTCACACTCCAAATGCAAGAGATAGGCCTAGTATTTTGGAATTTTCGGGGACAATGTTTTTCCATTTAGAGTCCAAGTGGGGTAAGCAAGCTTTCTTGACCACTCTCTGTTTGGGTAGGCATAATTTTAAACCATTCTTTCACTAATATTGCATCTTGCTGAAGACCTCAGTTTTATGTAGATGTCTTGGTTCCAACTCTATTTTTACCTTCTTTTTCTGTAGCAACTAAATTCAGGCCTCTGGTGTTAAATGCCAAAAGTTACATAATCAGCACTGATTTTTCAACCTTATTTCTTTTATAACATATGATTTTTCTTTATGTCTTATGAAACAATAAAACTACTTGTTTTTAATCCACAGTTTCTAAGAATTTTAGTCAGAGTTTGTATTGCATTGTTTTAGTTCATAATATTACCAGAATCTTTATAGAGTGTCTAAAAGAATGAATTAATTGATTAAGCATTCAAACATTCATGACTTATTAAGTACTCTTTATCAGGTTCTGTGCAAGGTTCTAGAAATTCATGTACTCATAGAATGATCTCTGCTTTTAAATTTCTTCTAGCTGGTGGGAAAAAAGTTTTGAAATGATTATAATAGAAAATAAATATCAGAATAGAGAAATGAGGTAAAAAAGAAATAAATTATTCTCAAAAAGGTAGATAGAAGAGCAGATCCTAAGCCTTAGAATATATTTTTTTCAACCAGTAATATTTTATTTGAGTTCTTTTTATCATTTTGTATAAATTTTTATCTCTGAGAGGTTTAGATTCTGAAGGGAAAAAAAGGGGCTCGTGTCTTAGGCCCAAAATGGGTGTGAAGTTGTGTGTTCACTGTTGCTATATTTGAAATCCTTTCTGAAATTCAAGGAAACTGCCACCAGCTTTATAGCTGGACAGCTAACACTTTGGTCCTAACCAAGCTGGTTAACAAACACAGGGAATTTTTTGTTTCTATTTAATTATATTTTAACTTTAAAAAATGAGGATTATAGGAATTCCCTTGTGTCACAGTGGTTTCAGAATCCAGTGTTATCACTTCAGTGGATCAAGCTGCTGCTGTGGTAGGGGTTTGATTCCTGACATGGAAACTTCCACATGCTATGGGTGTAGCAAAAAAAAAATGTAGACAGTAACTTTATTAGAGTTAATAATAAAGTTTGCCATAAAACAGAAAACTTTCAATGTGTAACAAATTCATTGTTTTTATATTTTTTTCAATGTATTGTTCAGTTCATTACCTATCACTTTCACTGAGTTATTCAAGATCTAATACTTAATTTAAAAAATTTTATCTAACCATATATCATGGATACTTTCATTAAAAATATGATAATTGGAAACAGTCACTTTATTTTATTTTGTTCTATTTTGTTTCATTTCTATTTTTGTAATATTTAGCTAGTAAACAAACTGACATTTTTAATAATTTTTGAAAAAATATAAAAATAGATGTAGTTATGTATTTCATTATCCTCATTGCCAAATTTTCCTTCTCATTATTATCTATGATCAAGATTTTCTTAAGATTCCAGAAGTGTATTACCTTTATATTCACTTTAAAAAATTTTCAAAGCCGTATGTCTACTCATTCAGATACTGAACAAAGATTCTTTTACTAAATATTCAGCAAAATTTGGTACTGGAAGCCCTCATAGGAACTTCTCTTTGAGTCTTTTTAAAGCAGTAACTATCTTTGAATGTATTTGTTAACTTGTCAGGAAGAAGAAATGCATGTTTTTCTTTAAAATCTGAGTATTATGCCTTTATCCTCAGTGTAATAAGTTAGATTAATCATGAAATATTACATGACTGGCACAGATGATCTAATTTCATATTCAGAAATCCAAGGTACATGTTATAATCTTGCATTCAAAGAGGCAGAAATATTGAGGACTTTCAGAAATTTGTGGTTCCCTTTTACCACAAACAAGTATAAAACTCATCAACATTTTTAAAAGCAACCATTTCAGGGCACAAGGAATTGACTAAAGAGACAAAAAAATGAGAAGGATTTACTCTCGAAATGCTCACTGTGTCCCCTTGCCTGGGTCTGATCCCTTCCTCCCTCTACCAGGTTTTTAGGAAGAACAGTAGCTCTGTCAGCTTGGGATTGACTGCAAAACCAGCAGTGTTACTGCCAGAATCAATTAATTCAAATAGGAATGGGAAGCAAAAACTTTTGACTTTGCCAGCTAAAATGGAAGACATAATTGGAAATGGATGGGGAAACCCACATCTGTGCAAAACCAAGGTTGCCATTCCAATTTGGGGTGTGTGACAGACCATTCAGAAAATTTATGGAGAGATTATATAAAATACATAGTCATGTAAAGCCTGAGATAAGCTTTTCCACACTTTCCTGCTGTCTGGAAAACTAAATAGGCATAGAGGAGACGCAAGAGAACCTGGCAAAGAGTGAAAGCCAAGGTACACTTGAGAATTGCCTGAAACTTTATATGCGTTCCCCAACACACACAGAACAACTGACAGTGGGTGAAAGAATCCAGATGTTAGATTTCTCAGATAAAAACTCTCGAGCAGCCATTATAAATATAAAGTTTTAAAATAATCTATATTGAATGAATTAAAGGAAAATATCCAAACAATAAATCAATAAACAAGAAATCTAAGAAAGAAAATATATTTTAAAAATAATTCAATGGAAATTCAAACTAGCATGGTAAAATAATTGATATGAAAAAATTCACCAGATGTGCTCAACAGACTAGAGTGCAAAGGAAATAAAACAGTGAACTTAAAAATGAATATAAATTTTTCAAATGGTATAACAAAGAAGCAACACGTTGACCAAAAATGAGCATAGTATCAGACACTTCTAAGACAATATCAGGTGTTCCAATACATGTATAATGGAGACTCAGATGGCAAGTAGAAGTAGAAAGAGGCAGAAGAAAATATTTGTCGATAGAATGGACTAAACTTCCTAAATCTGATGAAAATTAATTTAAAAATCCCCAATAAGTTAAGCGAGCTCAAAATAGGAAAAACCCAAACATAATACACCTGGACACAATAAAGTCAAACTGGTGAAAGCCAAAGCAAAGAAAGAATTTTTTTTTCTGTCTTTTTAGGGCCATACTTGCAGTATATAAAAATTCCCAGGCTAGGGGGTAAATCGAAGCTGCAGTTGCTGGCCACAGAGACAGCCACAGCAATGCTGGATCAGAGCTGTGTCTGCAACCTACACCACAGCTTATGGCACTGCCAGATCCTTTAACCCACTGAACAAGGCTGGGGATTGAACCCACATCCTCATGAATACTAGTTGGGTTTGTTACCACTGAGGCACAACAGGAACTCCCAGAAAGAACTCTTGAGAACAGAAAGAGATAAACAACTTAGCACATACAGAAAAATGACAATATAATTCATGTCAACAAGGGAGTTCAGAAGGCAGTGGAATGACAAATTAAAGTGTTAGAAAAAAGTCAGTTAAGAATTCTATACCCAGCAAATTATTCTTCATAGATGAGAGTGAAATAAAGACATTTCCCAAATAAACTAACACTGAGGGAATTCATTGTCAACATATTTTCCCTACAAAAAATACTAAAGCAAGCCCTTCAGGTTGAAAGCAGATGACACCATGTGGTGACTTGGGTCCATAAGAAGGAATGAAGAGCCCTAGAAAAAACACAATTTTTATTTTCTCTCTCTCTCTCTTTTAACTTTAAAGAGCATAGCATTAACTATAATCAGCACTGTTGGGTTTATAGCCTATGTAGCTATAATATTTATAGCTACATAGGCTATAAATATTAGCTACTTTGTACAAGTATAGCTTTATTTCTTTCCTCCTTCTTCATGCTATCTTTTGAAGGAATGCAATCAATAATAACTTGAAATTGTTTGTGGTAAGTTACAGATAAATATTGAAGTCTCTAGAAGTGCCCCTAAAATACCTCAAAAACATAATTATCAGAGAAATTAAAATGAGACTTTAAAATATTTTTTATAATCTACTAAGTAAATCTTAAATTTTAAATTTTAAAACTGAATTGAAGATTATATTTGTTAGGGTCCTCCAAAGAATTAGAATATAAATATAAATATAGTATATTATATATAATTACATAGAAATGCTCACATGACTGTGAAGGCTACAAAGTCCCAAGTTCAATAGTTGGTGAGTTGGAGACCCTGGAAAGCTGGAGATTTAGCTCCAGTCCAAGTCTGAAGTCCTAAGAATCAGAAGAGCTGACTATATAAGTTGCAGTCCAAAGGTAGGACTGATAACCCAGGTGAAGTAGCCAGGAACAAAATGTTTTCTCTTATGCAACCTTTTTGTTCTATTTAGATCTTCAGTTGATCGATGAGCTCCACTCATATTAGGGAAACAATCTACTTTGCTCAGGCTACCAATTCAAGTATTAGTCTCATCCAGAACTCTCCCAGACACCCATAGTCTTCAGCCAAATATCTTGGCACCCCCATGTCCTAGTCAAATTGACACATAAAAGTAACCATCACTGATTTCAATACTCTTCTCTATAATTGATATAACAACTAAATAGAAAAAATCAATAAAAATTGAAGATTTGAACAACACAATTTTACATTTCCTTGGAATTGTTCCTTTCCTTGCAATTTTTTTTGGATTAGTTTCAGAAGGATAGGCATTAACTCTTCTCTAAATGTTTGGAAGAATTTGCTCGTGAAGCCTTCTGGTCCTGGACTTCTGTTTATTGGTGTTTTTATTTTTTTCTTTTTGTCTTTTTTTTTTTTGTATTTTTTTGGGGACCATACCCATGGCATATGGAAGTTCCCAGGCTAGGGGTTGAATCAGAGCTACAGCTGCCCGCCTATGCCACACCCATAGCAGTGCAGGGTGCTAGTCACATCTGAGATCTACACCACATCTCATGGCAATGCCAGATCCTTAACCCACATCTTCATGGATCCTAGTCAGGTTCGTTAACCACTGGGCCACAACAGGAACTCCTACTGGGAGTTTTTAAATCACAGATTCAGTTTTAGTACTTGTGACTGATCTTTTCATGTTTTCTCTTTCTCCTTGGTTCAGTCTCGGGAGACTGTACCTATGTAAGAATCTGTCCAGTTCTTCTAGGTTTTCCTTTTTATGGCATATAGTTGCTTGAGGTAGTCTTTTGTGATCCTTTGTATTTCTGTGGTATAGGTTGCAACTTCTTTTTCATATCTAATTTTATTGATTCAGGCCCTCTCCTTTCTTTTTGAGTCTAGCTAAAAGTTTCAGTTTTATCTTCTCAAATACCTTTTAGTTTCATTGATCTTTTCTATTTTCTTAGTCCTGTTTCATTTACTTGTGCTCTTTATGATTTCTTTCCTTCTATTTACTTTGGGTTTTGTTTCTTCTTCTTTCTCTAGTTCCTTTAGATGTAAGTTTAGGTTGCTTATTTGAGATTTTTCTTGTTTTCTGAAGTAAGGTTGTATCACTATAAACTTCCCTCTTAGAACTGCTTTTGCCATGTCCCATAGATTTTGGATCATAGTATTTTCATTTATCTCTAGATGTGTTTTTATTTCCTCTTTGATTTCTTCAGTGATCCATTTGTTGTTTAGTATATTTTTTAGCCTCCACTTGTTTGTGTTTTTTGCAATGTTTTTTCTGCAGCTGATTTCCAGTCTCATAGCATGGTGTTCAATATGATTTCATTTTTCTCAAATTTACTGGGGCTTGCTTTATGGCTCAGCATATGATCTATCCTGGAGAATCTCCCATGTGCACTTGAAAGGAGTTTGTATTCGGCTGCTTTCAGATGGAATGCTCTATAAATATGAGTGAAGTCCATCTGTTCTAATGTGTAATTTAAGGTCTTTTTTTCCTTACTGACTTTCTGTATGAATGATCTGTCACATTGATATAAAATAAATGGGGTTTTAAAGTCCACCAGTGTTATTATGTTATTGTCTATTTCTCCTTTTATTTTTTTTTAACATTTACCTTATATATTAAAGTGCTCCTGTGTTGAGTGCATATATATTTATAACTGTTATGTCTTTTTCTTAGATTGATTTCTTGGTCATTAGTGTCCATTGTCTCTTGGAACCGTCTTTATTTTAAAGTATATTTAGCTTGATAATGAGTATTTCTACTCTAGATTTCTTTTGCTTTCCATTTGCATGGAATACCTTTTTCTATCCCCTCACTTTTAGTCTGTATGTGTCTCTAGTTCTAGAAGTGGGTCTCTTGATGTGTGTCTCTTGTAGACAGAAAATATATGGGTCTTGTTTTTGTATCCATTCAGCCACTCTATGTCTTTCGGTTGGAGCATTTAGTCTGTTTACATTTAAACTTATTATTGATAATGTATGTTCTTATTGCCATTTTTTAGACTGTATTGAATTTCTTTTTTTGTAGGTCTTTTTTCTTCTTTCCTCTTTTGCTCTCTTCTCTTGTGATTTGACGACTATCCTTAGTGTTGTGTTTGGATTTTTTTTATGAGTGTATCTATTATAAATTTTTGCATTATTGTTACCATGAGGTTTTGATATAGCAGTCTCTCTCTCTCTCTATATATATATATATATGTATATATATATAGTATATAGACTGCTTTAAGTTGTTTGAGTGTTTTTTTTAAGTTGCTGATATTTTAACTTCAAATGCATTTCAAAATTTGTACTCTCTTCCTCTCACAGTTTCACAGTTTTTTGGCTTAGATAGCCTATATGTGTGTGGATAATTTCCCAACTTTATGTTTGAACTTTATCGGTGAGGTTTCCTATTTCATAGTTTCCTTGTTTTCTTGTGGCCATTTCTTTTTCACCTAGAACAATTCCTTTAGGACTTATTGCGAAGCTGGTTTGGTTGTAATAAATTGTTTTAGCTTTGTTTGTCTGTTACTCTTTTGATTTCCCTTTAAAAGCTGAATGAGAGCCTTGCCAGAAAGAGTATTCATGTTTGTAGATTTTCCCTTTTGTCACTTTAAATAAATTTTTCAATTATTTTCTGGCCTGCAGATTTTCTGCTGAAAAAACAGCCGATAATTTTATGGGGATTCTCCTGTACATAATTTGTTTTTCCCTTGCTGCTTTTAATATTTTCTCTTTGCCTTTAATTTGGTCAATTTGATTAATATGTGTCTTGGCATGTTTTTTCTTGGGTTAATCCTATTTGAAGCTCTGCACTTCATGACTCAGGTGAATGTTTCCTTTTCCATATTAGGGAAGTTTTCAGCAATTATCTCTTCAAATATTTTCTCAGGCCCTTTTTCTTTCCTCTTCTCTGGGAACTCTATAATGCAAATGTTCATGTGTTTGACATTGCCCCAGAACCTTTTAAACTATCTTCATTTCTTTGCATTCTTTTTATTCTGTTTTGCAGCAGTGATTTCCACCACTATGTCCTCCAATGCTCTTATCCATTTTTGCCTCATTTATCCTGCAGTTGATCTTCTAGTGTGTTTTTTTATTTCAATTATTGTTCAATTTTGTTTGGCTATTTTTTTATATTTTCTACCTTTTAAAAAATCTTCTTGGATTTCCCATCGTGGCTCAGTGGTTAACGAATCTGACTAGGAACCATGAGGTTGTGGGTGTAATCCCTGGCCTTTCTCAGTGGGTTAAGGATCTGGTGTTGCCATGAGCTGTGGTGTAGGTCACAGACATGGCTCAGACTCCACATTGTTGTGGCTTTGGCATAGGCCAGCTGCTTCAGCTCCAATTAGACCCCTAGCCTCGGAACCTCCATATGCTGTGGGAGTGGCCCTAGAAAAGGCAAAAAGACAAAGAAAAAAAAACTTGTAACTTCTGGATCTGTGCATCCATTCTTTTCTTGAGTTCTTGGATCATCTTTAGGATTATTACTCTGAACTCTTTCTTGGGTTCATTTCCTATCTTTACATAGTTGCTCTCCTGGGTTTTTTCCCTTGCTTCTTTGTCCAGAGTGTATTCCCTGTGGTCTCATTTTGCCTAATTTCTATTTCTATTTTTATTTGTGGAAGGTCAGTTATGTTTCTCAACCTTGGAGAAGTGACCCCCTGCAAGGGGCATCCTATATATTCCCACAGCAGATTACCCTCTTATCACCTGATGGCCAGGTACCAGCTGGACCAGCAAGACAGACAGTAGGTCCTTGTCTGTGCTTGCATACTCACTTCTGCAGGCTACCATATTGTAACCCTTACTTCTAGTGTCTGCCCAATGGTAGATGTGGCTGGTCTAGGCTGGTGTAGGCTCCCTAGTAGGAAAAGCAAGTACCTGCCTACTGGTCTTTGGAGCTAGGTCTTGGCCCTCTAGTGGGCATAGCCATGTTCAAGGGGGTGTGTCTACAGGTGGCTGTGGGCTCAGGAAGTCTTTAGGCAAGCCTGTCTGCTGACGACTGGGGTTATTTTCCTGCTGTTAGTATTTCAGTCTGAGGTGTCCCACAGCTGGAACCTACAGGCTATTGGCTGGGGCCAGGTCTTAGTTCCAAACTGACAGCTTCCAAGAGAGCTCATGCTGATGAAAATTTCCCAATATCTCTTCTGCCAGTGTGCTTGTCTACACAGCAAGCCACAGCCTCTCCTCCACCTCTCCAGGAGACCTTCTAAGATTGGCATGTAGGGCTGGCCCAGGCACCTATGAAGTCAATATTTTTCTCCTGGATCTCTGTGTGCATGAAAGCTTGTGTGAGACCTCCAAGAGTGGAGTTTCTGTTTCCTCCAGTCCTGTAGAGCTCCTGAACTCAAGCCCCAAGTGTTCTGGAGACACCTTCTCCTGAAGCCAGTTCCCTAGGCTGGGAAGCCTAACTTGGGGCTCAGAACTCTCACTCCTGTGAAAGAACTTCTGTGATTTAATTGTCCTTCAATTTGTGGGCCACCCACACAGGGGGTATGAGATTTTATTATATCATGAGTACATGTCTCCTACCATCCTATGGGGTTTTTTTCTTTATGTCTTTGGATATAGAATATCATTTTGGTAAGTTCTAATATTTTTTATGGATGGTTGTTCAGCAGTTGTGAGTTTGTTGTGCTCATGAGAGGAAGTGAACTCAAGGTTCTTTTACTCTGACATCTTATACTCTCTAACTATCATTCAGCTTTTCAAGAATAGCATCCCAGGTAGGGCCTGCTTCTTCACCTGGATCCTACATATGGAGCAAAGATGCAACTGACTCACAACTTGGAATGGAGCTACAACTTATCTGAATCCAGCAAGCAATATTAGTGAAAAGTAAGTTTTGTAACACTACAGTGTTGTTTGTTATCACAGAATAACCTAGGGAAATGTGACTGATAAACCTTGACACTGTACAGAATAGGGTCCTGATCCATAGGCTAGGTCCACGTAAATCATGTTTATATTATATCTCCTCATCATCATTTGGCCACAGCTGGTCAAAATGGGCCTAATTCTCTCTCCTTTGAGAATTTTACCCAATGCCTAAAAGCCTATAAATTTTGAGCCAATTCATATCTATTGACAGGCTTCTAGAAAATGTCTACAAACTCCTGCTGGTCCCTGGAGAAATCCTTGTTCTTACTCCATCCTGTTGCTTTATTAATTTCTCTTGGATTCCATATGATATCCCTGTATTCTTAAAAAAAACCCCAAACCCAGCTGCCTTTAAACCTAAGCCAGTGCTAGTTGATTTGCAACCAAGAGAACCTTAACTAATACATCAAACACCTAAAAACTCTGATATTACTTGAATTCATTATTTAAATTTTGGCTCAGTAAGGGCTAGCCCTTGCCAGGGGCTGCTCCTACAGTGGCAGAGGATGTGGAAGGAGCCCTGGGCTAAGGGAGTTAGCCACTCCTTTAAGTCTGGCCAGGAACAAAGCAGAGACTAGAGTTTCCAAATTCTATTCCTGCATTTAAATCTCACGTGACATTTTATTTTTTTTCTTTCTCACCTCCTTAAATAGGGTCCAGGTTTCAAGCAGGCCTGGTGTGTACTTTCCCTAGATCACTGAGACAATGGATGGTGCAGAACATACATGGTATAGAGTTCTTTTGTGTGAATGGGTGGTCCTTGGCAGGGTTGTTTTTGGCCAAGTGGGTGCTGGGTATTTTCAGTTACAGTTGCACAATATTGCCTGCAATTTTTTGGCAGTATTCCAACTGAATGCATTAAACTATAATTGCCTTTATTAAGAGAAAGAACAGACGTGCACTAACACATGAGTTTTGCAAAGTTGGGGAGAGCTAACTAATGAAATAAAATTTTGTAAGAACAAGGCATGAAACTTTTACTGGCATATTTACATTTTCTTTTCTTCTGGACATCAGAAGAAAATGTCCATTCAGCTACCAAGTTTTCTTTAGAATACTTGCCAGTTTTCTGAGCAAAAACTTTAAAGTTTTAGCAGTTGATAGAAGAATTATAGGAGGTGTTTCTTCTTCCCATACAGCTGTAGCCAAAGTGTCCCAATTGCTCCTTTGAACTTTAAATTCATTTATCTAAATATAAGCTGGATATTCCCAATCTGGGGGTCAGTCCACCTGATATAAATTTGGTTTGTTGCAAACAATATTCACCATCTCCCTCCTTTTCCGAAGCCCATACCTCTTTTCCTTCTGTATAATCAAGTTATGTTGTTACTACTATCTACTTGCACCAGCCAATTAGAAGTGTATCATCCTTGACTCTATGCTTGCTGTGACATTCCATATCCAATTAGTTACTATCTTCTGTTGACTTTACAAATAATTTTTAAGTCTATTACTTCACTTCCTTAAGAGATGAATTATACTGAATCATTACAATGACTCTTTAATAGGTTTCCTGATTAAACACTTGCTGTAATGCCTCCCTTTCAATCAGTTATTGATATTGCTACTAAAATGGTCCTCTTTAGAGGATAAATTGGACAGTGAAACCCAAGGTAAATTTTTGAATGTAATACTGCAGGTAACAGGGAAAAACTAAACTCTTAGAAGGGCATTAAGGACCTTCCAATTATGAACTTTATTTTTCAAATATTAATATTATATTGGCTATAAAACCTTTTGTTAATGCAGTGACAAAGCCAAATTTTGAGAATTATGTTCATTTCATATCACATTTATTTTTTCTCATGTTCAAATAAATAAAGTGGCTGAGAAAAAGTCACGTTCCTTCTTTGTGTTTGATACTTTCTTTAGCAGTCCTTATTTTTCATCCTAGAAGACGCCACTTTTGGGATATTTGACCACTGAATACTAATAAATGTCCAGCTGGGGCCAAAATATAGATTAGATAACACTCCTTAGATGTGGGGAGATAGAGAAAAAATTCAGGAGTGTTTTCTCTAAAGGGAACAAAATGTTCCTGCTTCCAAATACCATTATTTTCTGCACTGTCTAAATTAGCCTGTGGCACATCTGTCACACAGCTCAGTTAAATTTCATCCATTCTTGTACTGATCTTATGGGCTTTTCAGCAGTGTGAAGTAAAGATTAGATGTGCACATTTTTGCTCTGGATCTCCCTTTTAATATCCTGAGAGCAACTGCTGCTTATGTAACACCTTACCTGCCAATTATCACTGGTTCTCATATGTGTTTTTCAAACCTGCTCTTAGAAAAGAAGGATTTCTCCGCTTATCACTTGATTTTGTGGACACCAGCTGTATGATGTATTTTCACTCTTCTTTGCCTTTACTCAGTTGTAAACACTCTGTCTTCACTATGAAAATCCTACAAGCCTCAGGTCAGTGTCACCACAGATGATCTCCCATCCAGAAATAATTGCTGCTTCCTTTTGCTTGTGGCATTTGACATAACCTTCTAGTTTGCATTATTTCATTCTATATAGTATTATAATTTGTCGAATATACTTTTACTATCTCTTATAGACTGTGACTTGTTCATCTCTGTATCCCAAACCAAGGGCTGAGCACAGAAATTTATTTATTGAATGGATAAACAAAACCACTGCCTCCAGGTCCACTTGGCACAGGAGACCCATTTGTATCATTTTCCTTGGTTTGCAAGCTCTCTTGTAAAGAAAATTTAAATATGGATGTCCTGGCCCACCCAGAAGGGTCAAGTGAAGAGATTCATTTCTGGCCTCTCAGAGTCTGCAGATTTGTCCCCACCATCATAAACACCTTTTTGAGAGAGGCTCATATTTTCAGGTATAACATTTTTTAATCCTCAGGGTCCACAGAACTAATTTTGGGAGGTTGCATTGTTCACAGAATAGGCCAGATGGTTTCATCCTATCCTTATTGATAGGGTGACATTGATTTATTATCTGAACTGGGATGCTTTTGTGTATACTAAAATAATTAAAATTACATATCTTTTTGAAATATTTATTAATGGGCTAACAAAATATCAACCTATAAGTAAATCTGTTCATGTATTACTTTTTTAAGATTTTAATTTTTTCCATTATAGTTGATTTACACTATTCTGTCAATTTTGGCTGTACAACAAATTGACCCAGTCATACATACATATATACATCTACTTATCCACTCCAAATGCAATATTTTGCATCTATTAACCCAAAACTCCCAGTTCATCCCACTCCCACCCCCTCCCCCTTGGCAACCACAAGTCTGTTCTCCAAGTCCATGAATTTCTTCTCTGTGGAAAGGTTCATTTGTGTCATATATTAGATTCCAGATGTAAGTGATAACATTGTTGTTTGTCTTTCTCTTTCTGACTTACTTCACTTAGTATGAGAGTCTCTAGTTCCATCCATGTTGCTGCAAATGGGATTATTTTGTTGTTTTTTAAAGGCTGAGTAGTATTCCATTGTGTACATATACCACATCTTCTTCATCCATTTATCTGTCGATGGACATTTAGGTTGTTTCCGTGTCTTGGCAATTGTGAATATTGCTGCAGTGAACATACAGGTGCATGCATCTTTTTCAATGAAAGTTTGTCTGGATATATCCCCAAGAGTGGGATTGCTGAGTCATATGGTAGTTCTAGATTTAGTTTTGTGAGGTACCTCCATATTGTTTTCCATGGTGGTTGTACCAATTTACATTCCCACCCAGTATAGGAGGGCACCCTTTTCTTTACACCCTCTCCAGCATTTGTTATTTATTATCTTAGTCATGATGGCCATTCTGACTTGTGTGAGGTGGTACCTCATTGTAGTATTGTTTTGCATTTCTCTAATAATTAGTGATGTTGAGCATTTTTTCATGTGCCTGTTGGCCATCTGTATATCTTATTTGGAGAAATGTCTATTCAGGTCTTCTGCCCATTTTTCAATTGGGTTGTTGGGTTTTTTTTTTTTGTTGAGTTGTGTAAGTCTTTTGTATATTTTACAAATTAAGCCCTTGTCAGTTGCATCATATGAAACTATTTTCTCCCATTCTGTGTGTTGTATTTTTGTTTTTTTATGGTTTCCTTTGCCATGCTAAAGCTTTAAAGTTTGATTAGGTCCCATATTTTTGTTTTTATTTCTATTGCCTTGGGAGACTGACCTAAGAATACATTTGTATGGTTTATGTCAGAGAATATTTTGCCTATGTTCTCTTCCAGGAGTTTGATGTTGTCTTGTCTTGTGTTTAAGTCAATTTTAGTTTATTTTTGTGCATGATCTGAGGTTGTGTTCCAGTTTCATTGATATACATGTGGCTGTACAGTTTTTCCAGTACCAATTGCCGAAAAGACTGTCTTTTTCCCATTTTATATTCTTCCCTCCTTTGTTGAAGATTAATTGACTGTAGGTGTCTGTTTATTTCTGGATTGTCTATTCTGTTCCATTGGTCTGTATGTCTGTTTTGGTACCAGTACTGTTGTGGAAAGGGAATTGGGAGCTTGACAAGCGTGAAGCCATTTTGCTGCCACTGTCCCTCTTGGTGAACTTAAGGTGACTTATATGAGGGCTCTGAGAAAAACAAAGTCATTAGGACTTGAGAAACTCCAGGCCCCGATTGTTCTAAAGAAATGCTTATGTAGAGATAAATTTCAATCTCTTCCTGTTTGCAAGCTTTATTTTCTATCATAGCAACTCACCAAAATTTTCAAAAGCTGCATTTTTAATGCTTTCTTTGAATGATTATATTAAAGATTATTTTATTTTGAAAAAAATGCAATAAAAATTTAGGAGAGTCATTTACAAATGATACTGAAGTTAATCTACATAGTTTTTCACAGGTTCAAACATTTATAAAATCCAATTTATAAAATCCAATTGATTATATATATATACACACACACAAATGTACAAATTATATACACATAATTATATAAATACAAATATACAAATTATATACACATAATTATATATACAAACATATAAATTATATATATTATATATTATTAATTATATATAATACATAATTTGTATAGAGCATTAACCTTGCCATGCAATTTCTCTATAGATATTAAAATAATAAATTTTGATAGCTACAGATTCCATTTCAGTTGTAGAATATGACAATATATTAGCATACAACTGTAAATTATATGTGAACTACAACCAACATTAAATATATTTGCACACTTCCATACTACACAGATTTTTTTATTTAGTAAGGATATTGTTTTCACTGTAACTGTGTTCTACAAAATTTTTATTCATATCATCACCACAAAAATACTTTCAGTTTAAAATTTACCTTTGAAATAAAATATCAATATTACACATTTAATCTTTGTCAGAACAAACTTTACAAATTTTACTTGATTATATGAATTTGGTGAAAACAGTGCCTATGGCTAAAATTAATTCATTTCTATTTTCAATATCTTTTCTCACCAACATAAAACAGATTATTTAACCACTTGCAAATTTTTTTTCTGCCAATAGAGCCAATCTGTTATCATTGATCATTTTACTTGTTATACAAAGAATATCTTGAATTAAAAATTAGAAAAATTAATTTCAAAAAGTTATTCTAAATGAAAATAAATTTTCACAGAATTATATGTAAAAGAAGTTTCTATAGCTGCCCATGTCAATTTCAGATAGATGTTCTTAAATATTTTCTTAAAATAACTACATTTTGAAATAAATTGTGATTCTTTTGCAGAGTGGTGTGTTCTATCATCACATGGTGATATTACTATGGCTTCTGTGGTAGATGAGAAGTGTTGCAAAATATTTTATGAAAGTTGCATATTTACAACTTAAGGACTAGAAATTTAATACTTAATTTTCCATTAAACATGTGTTTTCATGTTTTTATTGCTGCTTAAATGTTTATTGGAAAATACAGTAAATTACAAGACCATTGCAACAAGTGTGTTTAGACTTCTATCTACACAGTCTACCTCAGAAACTATCAGCCTTATTTCACCCATGCACATTATTTCACTTGCACTTAATCTATAAGTTTATACAATTCTTGTTTTGTTCTTATGAGGCATGTATGTGAGGCACGTCACTTGAAATTTGGTTATGGACTCATGTATATGGATTATACTAAGACTTTACTAGGAAATGACTGGGGAAAGAGTGAGAGTTAAGATGTGGATGCTCAGATGCCATTGAAAAAACCTTAAAAATCAAATAATTGCTCAGTTCCTTATAATTGTCAAAGCACATTTATATTTATAACCTAATATGAACTTCATAACCCCCCGTGAAATCAGCATAGTAAATATCATCATTCCCACATTACAGTTAAGGCAAATGAGGTTCAACAAAGGGAAACGACTTCTGTACTTTGGTGCAGCCAGTAAGTTTGCCGAGTAATTAGCTTGCAAGGAGGTCATGGGCTAGTGATGCACAGATCAGAGATAGCCCTGATTTGTATTCTGACACTCTTTCCACACCAAATTGCTCAACAGGTACTTATGCCCATGACTTGGCCATGGCACTCATGCTTTTTATTTATTACGTATCTTTGGGATTATTGTCCATGTTAGGGCATCTAAAGTGGGAAACTGAATCTAGATTAATGTTCTTGGACTTGTAAGGGAAAATCTCAAACTTGAAATTACTATGTCAAAACCCTAACCTGGAAAACAAAATAACTCCATATATTCTGACCTGTTGAAGAAATCATATTTATATTTAAATAGTAATAAAATACATTGCCTCTCTTGGGAACTTAAATTCAGAGTCTAAAGATTGATTTTTTTCTGAGACACAACTCATTTTAACCAAACAGGCGTAGCATTAGAGGAAAGAGAGCTGGGAATGGGTTCAGAAATTCTGGGTTTAAAGTCTGAATCTGCTATACCATGTAGTGTGAATTTATGCAGGTCCTTTCTATTCTCTGCACCTCTAATTCCTCACCCATCAGAGGTAAGCTAGATTAACAAAGATTCTTCTAGTTGCTATCTTTTAAAGTTTTAATATGAGCTTCTTTGAGGTACTGTTTTTGTTTTTCTCAAGAGTCTAATACAAATCAACCTATTCTAATACGGTAAAACTTTTTTTTTCCAAAAAAACGTTCAGAAGAAGAGAATCTATGTTTATATAATCTAATCTATTCTATTTAACTAAGTTAGCATATCATTGTGGGGAAAAAACAGGAGCTTTGAGTTCAGATTCTTTATTCTCTGAGCTTTGTTTTTTCTCTCTGAGCTTTTTTTTTTTTTTAAATTGTAAAATAACAAACTTAGTATCTCCCTTAATAGGTTGTCCAGAAAATTAAAACTAATGTAAATAAAATTCCTGGAATATAGTAGATTCTCACAGGAGGCTGTTACCAACTGATTGTTTGAGTCTCCTGCCCCCAAATTCATATATTAAGCCCTAACACCTAGTGGTGATGGTATTTGGAGGTGGGGCCTTTTGGCTGCCTCCTCCTCCCCTCTCTCCCCCAACCGTATGAAGACACACTGAGAAGGCAGTTGTCTGTAAGCCCAGAAACTGGTTCTGACTGGGAACCAAATCTGCCAGCACCTTGCTCTTATACTTTTCAGCCTCAAGAATGGTGAGAAATAAATGTCTGTTTAAGCCACTATTCTATGGTATTTGTTACAGCAGCCTGAGCAGACTAAAATGGTGGCTCTTATAAAGCAGATGAGGAAACTGAGGGACAGAGATCACCCAGCAGGCAGAGTCAGAGCTAAGACTAAAACTCAGGATGCTTGACCTCCAAACCTTGGGTCCAACACCCTAGGCTCTACCACCTTTGGCCCAGTGGTGTAATCTGAAGGCAATTCTGCTCTATCACTGGATTGTCTGGGAGAAGACGAACTATCTCTATGTACAGTCATTTTCTCCTTTTACAATGTGGAAAATTTAAACCCTTTCAGCAGACAGCCTGCCTGCACACTCTCAGGAGACACAAAGATCCTGGCAAGCCCTTTGCTCCAAAATCACCCTTCTCCAATTACACTCCCTCAGGTTCCTCAGTTAGCAGACCCCAGCAGCTCCTCTCCACAAGCCAGTTCTGAGGTTGCGGCCTAATGCATCACAGGTGGGTCCTGGCTCCAAACTCATTCCAGATGGCCTCACAGTCTAAGCTTCCCAGCAACCCATTATATTTTGGCTATCTTGGGCTCATTAATGATGCTGAAGAACCAGGAGTCCTGAGGACGGCAGAGACGTGCTCTGAAATCAGGGCCCTTGAGATGCCTTGTAGAGTGGGGTACCCACTATAACACACACTCTCACAGGGGGCAGGCATAGGCTGACCTTGGCACTCAAAGGTCTCTGTGAGGGGCCCATGAATTTGACATTGTGCATGGTCTATCTGCTTGAGTCACAGAACAAGCATAAAGGAATAATCTGCGCTCTTACAGAAAATAGCTCCATTGCCTCAGGGCTCTAGAGAGAGTAAGGATATATCCTTGAACCCTTGTAATTGCTGTCCAGTTATTCCTGGGGGGAATAGGACATGCTGTGGGCAATTGTTTAGGAGCATGGGGTGAACCTCATAGTTTTTAACACTCAAACAGTCAGATCTCTTCAGGAAGAGTATAACTTTCTATTAATGGCATCTTTATACTACTAAATAGCCTTTTCTACAAAAGAATTTCAGCTCCCTTTCAAGCTGGAAACTTCCCAAGGCAGATACTGAAAGTTGAACAAATATCGTGCTATTCAAGGGGCTTTTATATTTATGTAATTTTGCAAAAAAAAAAAAAAAGAAAGAAAAGCACATTTGGAATTATGTTTTGGGGTCTTAAGAGCTCAGCCAAAAAACTTAAGAGTCAAGAGTATGGCATTTAAAGCCAGGCATTCTTCAACTTATATCTCAACCTCATCGTTAGCTTGGGGAACTCATTGTAGACATCTTTTACTTTTCTGAAAGGCATTATCTATAACATTGGGAGAATCTTAACATAAAAGGGGTGTTTGTTGTTTTGTTTACTTCCTTGCTCATGTATTTTTTTGACCTTTGATCACGCATGCATTCATTAATTAACTTATTCTTAGTGCCTGCCCTGTACCAGGCATCACACTAAATGATACTGATGCTTAACTCAATTCAACAAATATTTGTTGAGCACTCAATAAGTGCCAGTTGCTGTGCTAGGCAATGGGCGGAATGTGGTGTACCCACAATGTCTGTCCTCATGGGGGTTAAGACTTAGTATATATTAAACCAAGTTCACTGCAGTGCAACAATTAATGCAACTGTATGTTCTTGTACACTGAAATATGATTGGGAAGACTGGACTTTCCCTGACTGGCTCACTAAGCCCTCTAAGGAGAGGAATGTCAACCTGGGTTCTGAGGAGGCACTGGCAGGAAAGAGCTGGGCAGAAGGAAGTTTATGCAGTGGTCATTATAGGGAAAAAATTCAAAGCATATAGGAATGCATGTGTTCATTCCAAGTAAAAGTTTCAAGTTCTAAAGTTCATATATATATATATAAATATATATATATAAATATATATAAAGCTTTGATATCATTCATATGCTCACTACCAGAAATAAAATTTTTAATGCTCCATGTTTTATTCCTGAAAAAATTATAACAACAAAATAGTAAGCATTGTTGATGAAGTTCAAGTTCCCTTCACCCATTGTGGTAGAAACTGCTAGTTGCTTATCCCATTCCATTTTCCATTCTGCCTTAGAAGCAAAGCGCTGACTTTGTTCTAGCTAAAAGTTTGCAGTTTTGCCCTCCCTTTGGCTGAGGGAGATGGTTGGCAGTGAAATGGTTATTTTGTTTTTAAATTGAAAGTTTAAAGTGGGTTAAGAAACGGTTTTTTTGGGGGGGGATTTATGCGGGGGGGGGGCCACGGGGCGGGTGAGTTAAAATGTTATAACTGTATAACCTTGGACACAGACCTAAATAAACATAATGTGATTCTATCAGGAGCCTAGGGCCCCAGTAAGAGTATGTGAGTGTATCAACTCTTTACATGTATTAAATTTTCACCTCTAAGCAAGCTGCTTTCTGTTTCTACCACTCACTCCCCAGGGTCACACAGCTCGTTAGTAACAGGACTAAGATTCAAACTTCAGTTCACTGCGCTACAAACTGGGATTTGCAAGAGTAAGAAGAGTAGGAACTGAGACAGTTTATTGAAAGCACCCAACATTAGTTTTAGAAGATCGTTGGTGTTGAATCGATTACAAGTTTCTTTTAGTTTCTTTTCTTCCCCTCTCCCTCTTTACTTCTGGTATACTGCACTCCAGAAGATCAAAACAAACTTGTTGACAATCAGTTTGAGTTCTTTTTAGAGTGTGTGTGTACTGTGTACTCACACATGCATGGGTGAGGGAGAGCAGTTGTTTAGGGAACACTGTACAGGCATTCGAAAGATGCAGTGCAGCCTCTTGTGTTTATTTGGACTGCAACAGAGCACGTGTCAGCATCTCATCACTTCGCCTGGAGACTGGACCCCTTGACTGGGACCTGGTTTCAATACTCATTAAGAAATCCAGCTTGGTTTGTGAGCCAGGCATATCTTTTTTTTCCATATTCATCTTTGCTGTTTCTATAGCATACCTCCTGGGTGTATGGGCTGCTGTACAATGTAAAAATCATGATCAAACAGAGCCCTGAGGGTCAGCTACTTACGCGAGACTCAAACAAGCCACATATGCGTATGGTTCCCACACACACATGCACAATACAAAATTGTTCCTAATAGCAGCTGAGGGAAGTGCAGCTAGTAGCAAGAGAAATTGGTGGTCATTGTTGTAAGCCTGAGTCATCTGGCTGCTGCTGGGACAGACCCTGCCCAACCAGCCTTCTGTGCACATCCATATCTGTACATCCTGACCGTTGACTGCATCCTACTCTCAGGCTGGTATTCATATTGTCATTTTTCACTTTTCTGCTTTTACTCTTGCCATCCCCTTCTCCTGGGTTGCCGTCTATTTATCTCCTGCACCTTCAAAGTCTTGGTTAAGGTTAGAGGATCTCTTGTAAAGATCTCCTATCTTTATTAAATCATAGACTCCTGGCCTGAAGAGATTATGTGTTTTAATAATTGCAACTCCCCCCAAAAAATTTCAAACTATATATACTTAAGGATTTTATTTTCATGTAATGAAAGGCTGGTATTAGCAGTATTTTAGAAGAAAGTTCACAGTATAACTTTTTTAAACAAATGAAACCAAATATTTAATACCTGTTTGACATATTTATAATCATAGTAAAAAGATCAAGTTGAGTTACAAAACTATGAATTTTGGACATATACCATTCTAATAAATTGGATAAAAACAACAAACATTATGCACAGGAAAAGGTATTTGTGAAAATTTGAAAATGAAATCTAAATTATAAAACATATCTTGAAATCAGTGTCAATGTTATATTCGTTGGAAAGGCAGCATTTAATGAGGAGCTGGTTGTCTTTAGTTTTGTCTACTCTTATTGACTGCGATGCAGAGAAAAATGTATCAAAGCAAAGGACTGGATGATTTGAAGAAGAAGGAGCAAGCTTATAATGATGAAGAGCCAAAAATGCTTTCTTCAAAAAATAGGTTTCAATGCTTGAAAAAAAATTGTTCAAATAAGTTCTTAATTTTCCAGTTTCATTGCCGTCACTTTTGTATTCCACATGTTTGGAAATCTGTCACCTAGAGTGAGAATCACACCTGCACCAGAACCATTCCCTGACTGTCATTTTCTTCTTCCTCAATTCACTTACGTATTAAGGAACCAGAGTTCATGTCCTAATGGGCATAATTTTTAATTCGAAATTTAAATGTCATACATAACCTTCTGGCTATAACCAAGATAGAAATGATTGGAATTTCAGAGTTCATAAAGCTCTGCAATAATGGCATCACCCTCGTACAAGTCAATATTAATTTATCTCAAAATAGCTTAGCGTTATGGATTTTTTAAAAACAGCATTACAAGCTCTAGTATCTTAGAAATCTCAGGACTTGGTATATTCATCTATTTGGATATTTACTGCACACCTTTTAGGACTCAGGCCTGTGCTGCACCTGGATGTGCCTCAAAACTGGAGTCAGCCCTCCTTGCCCTTGTGCACCTGCTACTTTGGTGGGGAGCAGGAACTGACTAAATGCAAATAGCCATCACTGATTGTGATGTCTCCTTGAAGAAGAGGAGCCATGGACATGGAAGAGTGTGTCAGGAAATCTAATGTAAATCAAGGAATTGGCAAAAGCCATATAAATGGAAGCTTGAAAATTGAATAGGAATTAGCAGATGGAAATTTGGGAGGTGGGGAGGAAATTAAAATGTTCCATGAAGAAAAAATACTGTGTGCTGAGGTCTTGAGGTAGAAAGAACTAGAGGTTACTAAGCTAATTTGGGAAACTGAAATAAGGTACCTGTTTTTTTTTTAATCCCATGCAAATATGTATTAGGAGAACAGTGTGAAAGGAGGAAAGAAGGTGGAAGCAGGCTTGAAGTTCTTCTCTAGTCTATGCAGCCTCCGTGCAAATTAGAAAAAGCTCCTTCTCTGAGCAGCAGAAACCCCACCCTCAGGATTTGGTAGACAGAGCATAGGGTGGAGTTTAACCCCAGTAGCCAATTGTCTTCTGTGCAGTATATAACAATAGCTGATATAATTAATTTGTTCCAAAAATGAGACTTACTAGCTTCTTATTTCTGCATAACGAATTACCCCAATATCTTATTGGAGTAGGCAGAACTACCATCTCTCACAATTATTTTTTTTTGTTTTTTTAGGGCTGCAACTGCGGTGTATGGAAATTCCCAGGCTAGGGGTGGAATCAGAGCTGTAGCTGCCTTCCTATGGCCACAGCCACAGCAACACAGGATTCAAGCTGCATCTGTGACTTACACCACAGCTCATGGCAATGCTGGATCCTTAACTCACTGAGTGAGACCAGGGATTGAACCCATATCCTCATGGATACTAGTTGGGTTCATTACTGCTGAGTCATGACGGGAACTCTGTCTCACAATTTTTGAGTCAAAACTTTCAAAGTGGCTTGCCTAGGTAATTCTGGCTCAGAAATTTGCAGGAAGTTTATCCAGATGTCAGCAGAAACAGCAGGATCCACTTCCAAGATGATTCACTTGAAGAATGGACAACAAATTATATTTTATGCATATGCTTAATGCATAAAAATAAATATCATCCTTTTTTTCCCCCTTAGATTCAGACATTGAAGTACGGTACCTAACTCAGCTTACTCATACTAAGTATTGCTATGTGCCATACACATAGTGGCATGAGATAGAGGGTTTTGCAAGGATATAGAACTTCTTGTGCTAATCTAGGAGAGTATAAGGCACTTAGAATGACTGCTTTTATCCTCCTCACTCAGCTAATGGTTGGCAAGTTAGTGCTAGCTGTCAATGGGAGGGCTTGGTTCTTTACATGTCAGTGTCCATCATTCTACTTGAGGCAAATGCTTGGTGCCAGAATGTAAGTGATTGAAGGGACCAAGGTAGATGCTGCAGTGCCCTTATCACCTATCATGGAAGTCAAATACTTTCCCTTCCATCATAGGATATTGGTGATACAAACTGGCTCTGATTTAATGTGGATGCAGGCGATAGAAAAAGCATCAGTATCAGGACAGAAGGATAATTATGGGTCATATTGGAGACTGCTTGCCATAACTTGTTTGGAAAAGGGCAAGAGTTGAACAAAGAGACTGGTAGGAGACTCTTAAAATGGACTCTTAGTGGTTTGGACTATAGCATTGTCAGAAGTAATGAAGAGTAAACAGTAAAAGTAAAAAGTGATATAATAGTTGGACATATAATTAGTGCATAAAAATACATATCCATCCTTTTTTTTTTCTTAGATTCAGACCTTGAAATAAGGTACCTAACTCAGCTTACTCATACTAAGCATTGCTATGTGCCACACACATAGTATGGACTGGCAGCTTGAATGCATTAGATCTCATTGAGCTTCCCATCTTGCAGATTGTTTAGCAGTTATGTAACTTGCCAAAATCAACAGCTAATGAGTGTTGGAACTGGACACAAATGGGTATTTAGGACAGGCTATGATATCTATATATATTTCCTAAATAGATAAATGTCCCATGCGTTTTTAAAGATATGAACTTTTATTATTTACCTAACAAGCAAAAATGAAGCTCTTTTCACTTCTAAATAAAGTAGTATAATTACTTTCATGTGTTGAAAGCACTCTATCTAAACTCGTTCAATAACCTAATACCACAAACTTACATTATATTCATGGGTTTACCATATATGGTTTAATATATCAAATCTAGATCCATTTTACAGGTGAGGAAATAGAGGATCCAAGAGGCTACATGATGTGCCTATAATCTTAGGGATATTTGTGGTCATTGACAAAGCTCAGGGCTGTGCTCTTTCCATTGTGCTATGATGAGTTCCTCAGAATAATGAGGCTTCTTAGGTCAGAGGGACAAAAGGCAGGAGTAAAAAAGAGGACTGTTCCTTCTCTCTCATAGAAAGGAAATAGAAGTTAAGACCAATCTCTTTGGAACCAGATAGACCTGAATTCAGATTCCTGTTTTATCAGTTACCAGCCCTATGTCCTTAGCAAAATTCTTTCAGCTCTTGGATCCTTAGTTTCTTCTTTAGTAAAATAGGAATCATTACAATTACCTCTAAGCCATGCTAAGTTTAGAGGAGTTAGGATATGTTTAGAAAAGCAAACATAGATGCCATATCCACTGTAAGGGAACACTAGGTTCATTTTTAGGCAGATTTGCTTAATTTCAGTGTTTTAGTCACTCAGTGAGACCACAGAACAAAATTTTCTCTGGGTCTGTGAGCCAAAGTTCTGATTAAAATGCCTGAGGCTTTTTAGAAGTATACACTTCTTACCTAGATTACACTACCCAGAGGTACTAAGGGTGATCTCTTAGGCTTGAATATATCAACACATGTTCCTTGGTCAGGAGCCTTCCAGTATCAGAGGGGTCTTCACATGGTTTTGGACAATATTTTCCTAATACATTTATTTCAAGTTTTGGATATTATTGTGCCTTTCTTTCTTGTATTTTTGAAAACTTGGAATGGATAACTTTATATATTATGAAACTATGAAATCTAATATAAACTAAGTTACTTTTGTAGCATTTTCCAATTTACAAGCCCTTTTCACAAGTGTTCTCTTGTTTCATCTTAAAATACTGTGAGAAATAAGAAGACCATGAATTAGTTCTATCTTACAGATTGATGGACCTGGGCCCAGAGATAAATAAATAGGTCAGAGCTAGGTGAGAAGGCAGGGGAGGAGGGAAGGAGAAAATAGAAGAAAGATGTCACAGGCAAGATTTTAGAAGACGATTTGGTAAAAGTTTGAGATAATTAAGGAAGATTAGGGCACAGCTCTGGTTGTGTGTCTCTATATGTATTGAGTTGTGAGAAAGTGTGTGGATAAGCCAACAGGAGAACAAATTTTATTTATGATGATTTCTTGTGCTCTGTGAATGGAATACTTACTTGGTATTGCTCAGGTGAAAATTTAAATTACTTCTTAAATTATTTTTGGATGTTAATTTGACTTCTGATAATGACACTATACTGGAGGGGACCACAGATTATCTCAGCTTTGTACAAGCTATATAAATATATAAATCTTTTGCTCCTCAAGGATAATATGGGAGTTAGGGTTTCCTTGCTGATTGTATTGCACTGTGCCAGTGGTTTATGGTGAAAATGTGTTTCTGCCTTTCTTGTTTCATTGTGGGCATTTTCTCAGTTTCCTGATATGGGGAGTCACTCACCTAGTTTTTGGATTTTTCTGAGGGAATTACCCCATGTATAGCTGTAAATTTGGTGTCTCTGTGGGAGGAAGGAAGTTCAGAAGCCTTCTGTATCACCATTTTGATCCCTCCCTTTTCTTTTCTTTCTTTTTTTTTTGTGTGGTCTTTTTAGGGCCACACCCATGGCATATAGAGATTCCCAGGCTAGGGGTCAGATTAGAGGAGTAGCCACTGGCCTAGGCCATAGCCATAGCAATGTTAGACCAGAGCCACATCTGTGACCTACACCACAGCTCACGGCAACACTGGATACTTAACCCACTGAGCAAGGCCAGGGATCAAACATGTATCCTCATGGATGCTAGTCAGATTTGTTTCTGCTGAGCCATAATGGGAACTCCAATCCTCCCAATTTTTAACGAAATATCACAAGGTATATAAAGAAATAAGAAACATGTACAGTTTAATTGAACATAATAAATCTCCAGAAAGTGAACTGAAAGTAATAGAGATTTTGGAATAACTTGACAAAGACTTTAAAATGACTATTTTGAAGGGGCTCAAAGAACTAAAGCAAAACATAAACAGACAATGAAAAGAAATAAGGAAAACAATGTTTGAAAAAAAATGAGGATATCTACAAAGAGATAGAGATTAAAAATAACAAATTCAGGAGCTGAAAAACACAGCAACCAGATTAAAAAATTCTCTAGAGAGGTTTGACAGAAGAATTAAACAGGCAGAAGAATCATTGAACTTGAAGGCTGATCATTTGAAATTATTGGGGCTCATGAGCAAAAAGAATAATAAATTGATAAAAGTGAACAGAGCCTAAGGGACTCATGGAAAATCATGAAGTAATTCAAAATATTCATTATGAGAGTCTAAGAAGAATGAGAGAGAGAGAGAGAAAGGGGCATGGAGTGTATTTAAATAAATAATGGCCAAAATTTCCCAAATTTGAGGAATGACATGGATATGTAAATACGAGAAACTTAATTCAATGTATGATAAGTCCAAAAACTCACACCCACATGGCATGTTATAACCAAACTGTAGAAAGACAAGGAGTGATTCATGAAAGCAGCCAAAGAAAAGTGATTTGTATAAAAAGAGAATACCTTTTAAAATTGCATCCAAAAATAAACCTAGGAATAAACCTAAGAAGATGAGAAACTTACATGATGATAACTATAAAACATTAATCAAGGAAATTAAAGAAGAGTCAAAGAAATGGAAAGATATTCTATGCTCCTGGATTGGAAGGCTTAATATTGTAAAAATGGCCATACTACCCAAGGCAATCTACAGATTCAATGAAATCCCATCAAATTACCCACGACATTTTTCTCAGGACTAGAACAAACAATGCAAAGATTTATATGGAACCATAAAAGACACAGAATTGCCAAAGCAATCCTGGGCAGTTGGGGAACAAGCAGGAAGCATAACTCTGCCAGACTTCAGACAATATTACAAAGCTACAGTAATCTAGACAGTATAGTACTGGTACCAAAACAGACAGACAGACCCAGAAATAAACCCATAGAAAGAACCAGAAATAAAAGCAGACACCTATAGTTAATGAATCTTCAGCACAGAAGGGAAGAATATAAAATGGGAAAAAGACAGTTTTTTTTCAGCAAGTGGTGCTGGGAAAGTTGGACAGCCACATGTAAATCAATGAAACTGGAACACATCCTCACACCATGCACAAAAATAAACTCAAAATGGCTTAAAGACTTAAATGTAAGACAAGATATCATAAAACTCCTAGAAGACAACCCAGGTAAAACATTCTCTGACATCAATTGTACAAATGTTTTCTTAGGTCAGTCTCCCAAGACAACAGAAATAAAAACAAAAATAAACTAATGGGACCTAATCAAACTTACAAGCTTTTGCACAGCAAAAGAAACTGTAAAAAAAAAAAAAAAAACCCAAAAAGCAACCCTCCCCAAAACAACCTATGAAATGGGAGAAAATAATTTCAAATGATGAAACCGACGAGGGCTTAATTTGTAAAACAGACAAACAACTTATACAACTCAACAGCAAAAAGCCAAAAACCCAATTGAAAAATGGGAAGGTCTGAATAGTAAGTCCTTCTCTATCAGTAAATACCTAAAATGTAAATGCATTGAACTATCTGAAAGAATTAGATTGGCAGAAGTTTCCACTGGGGCTCAGTAGTAATGAATCTGACTATTATCCATGAGGATGCAGGATTGATCCCTGGCCTTGGCACTGTGGGTTAAGGATCCAGCATTGCTGTGAGCTGTGGTATACGTCACAGACATGGCTCAGATCCTGCATTGCTGTGGCTCTGGCATAGGCCAGCAGCTACAGCTCTGATTTGACCCCAAGCCTGGGAACTTCCATATGCCACAGGTGTGGCCCTAAAAAAATAAAAGAATTTGATTGGCAGAATATATTATAAGCAAGATCTAGAAATATGCTGTCTACAAGAAAATCACTTTAGGACACATATAGCTTGAATGTGAAAAGATAGAAAAAGATATTCCAGGCAAACAGTAACCAAAAGAGAGAGAGGGAGAGCGAGTGAGCAAGGTTGGCTATACTAATACAAAAAAATTGGCTTTAAATAAAAAATTTTATAAAAGAAACTAAAAAGGACATACATATGCAATGATAAAAGGGTAAATTCACCAAGAAGATATAAAAATTATTTAAATATATGGACTAAATATTACAACTCTCAAACATATGAGTCAAACGTTGACAGAATTAAAGGGATACTTAGCTCTATGGTAACAGGAAACTTCCACAACTACTTTCTTCTTTCTTTTTTTTTCTTTTTTCTTTTTTGTCTTTTTAGGGCCACACCTGCGGCATATAAAGGTTCCCAGGCTAGGGGTCAAATTGGAGCTATAGATGCTGGCCTACACCACAGCCACAGCAACCCCGGATCTTTAACCTACCGAGCGAGGCCAGGGATTGAACCTGAGTCTTCATGGATACTAGCAGGTTCATTAACCACTGAGCCACAGTGGGAACTCCCTCCATCCCTACTTTCAGTAATGGATACAACAACTATATAGCAGCTAGCTCAATAAGGAAAGAGAGGACTTGAACAATACTACTGACCAAGTGGGTTTAACCAACATGTACATAAAACATTCCACCAAGCAACTGTAAAATACACATTTTTCCTAAGTGCATGTAGAATATTCTTCAGGTTGGACCAGGTGTTAGGCTACAAAACAATCTTCAATAAATTTAAAAGATGGAAATCATACAAAGTATTTCTTCTGATCACAATGAAAAGTATAAATCAATGAAGAAAAGCTAAAAATACCCTACAGATATGTAGAAATTAGCATACTCTTTACTACCAGTAGACACTAGAATAAATCACAAGAGAAATTGGAAAATAGCTTGAGGGAGTTCCCATTGTGGCTTAGTGGTAAGGAACCTGACAAGTGTCCATGAGGATGTGGGTTTGATCCCTGGCCTCGCTCAGTGGGTTGATCCAGCATTGTCATGAGCTGTGGCATAGACTGTAGATGTGGCTCAGATCCCATGTTGCTGTGGCTGTGGTGTAGGCCAGAAGATACAGCTCTTACTTGACCCCCTAGCCTGGGAACTTCCTTATGCCATGGGTGTAAAAATAGCTTGAGACAAATGAAAATAAAAGTTCAAGATACCAAAATTTATGGGCTGCAGCAAAAGCTAGGCTGATGGAAATTTATATCTGTAATAGCTTACATTAAGAGAAAAGAGATCTTAAATCATCAACCAAAAGTTATATCTTAGGGAACTAGAAAAAAAAAATTAAACCCAGAGCTAGGAGAAGGGAGGAACTAATAAATATTGCAGTAGGGATAAACAAAGTAGAGAATAGGAAAAACAGTAAATAAAAATCAGTGAAACCAAAGGCTGGGTCTTTGAAAAGGTTAATGAAATTGACAAACCTTTGTCTAGATTATCAAAGATAAAAATGAAAGAAGACTTAACTAAGAATAAGACATTAAAGAGGACTACTGATTTTAGAGAAATAAAAAGGATTATGAGTACTATAAACAACTGCACACCAACAAATTGGATAACCTAGGCAAAAGGGACAGTTTTCTAGAAACACACAACCTACCAAGATGGAATCATGAAGAAATAGGAAATCTGAAGAGACCTATAAGTAGTAAGGTCTCTACTACTTACTAGAGTCAATAATCAAAAACTTCTCAAAGAAAAACCTATGATAAGATGGCTGCACTAGTGAATTTTACCAAACATTTGAATCATTAAACACAATCCTCAAGTTCTAAGAAATTGAAGAGAAGGTGTCATATCTAAACTCACTCTGAAGCCAGCATTAGCCTGATGCCCAAATCAGAAAAAGACGCCACAGGAAAAGAGAACTATAGACTAATATTCCTGATGAATATTGATACAAAATGTCTCAGCAAAGACTAGCAAACAGAATTTAACAGCACATTAAAAGGATTATAAACCATGACCAAGAGGGGAGTTATTCCTGGAATGCGAAGATAGTTCAACACATGAAAACATAAAATACATACACTAACAGAAGGAAAAAAAACATTATATGACTATTTCAATTGGTACAGAAAAGCATTTGCTAACATTCAACACACTTTCTTGATGAAAACAGTCAACAAATTAGAAGTAGAAGGCAACTACTTTCATGTAATAAAGGCTACATATGAAAATGGCATGGCTGATATGATGAAAGGCTGAAAGCTTTTGCTTTAAGAATAGAAATAAGAAAAGAATACCTACTTTTTCCATTTGTATTTAACATAATACTTAAAGTCCTAGGCAGAAAAATTAGCCAAGAAAAAGAAAAGACATTCAAATTGGAAAGAAGTAAAACTTACTGCTCCTCAGGTGATGTGATCTTATATACAGAAAATCCTAAATATCCCATGAAAAATCTTTTGAAACTAGTAAGTACATTCAGCAAAGTTGCAGGATAGAAAATCAATACATAAAATCAGTTTTATTTCTAAACACTAACATTCAAATAAGGAAATTATCAAAACAATGACATTTACCAAAAAAGCATGAAAAGAATAAAGTATTTAGGACTATATTTAACCAAGGGGGTGAAAGACTTGTAAACTGAAAACTACCTAACATTTCTGAAAGAAATTAACGTAGACATTGATAAATGGAAAGACATCTCATGGCCATGAATAAGAAGACTAAATATTGCTAAGATGTCAAGGCATTCAGAAATGGAAAAATTCATCCTAAAATTCACATGGAGTATCAGGAGACTCTGAATGACTAAAACCATCCTGAAATAGATCAAAGTTGCAAGTCTTATTTTGATTCCAAAATTTATTAAAGCTACAGTAATCAAAATAGTGTAGTATTGGCATAAAAACTAAGGGAATAGAAGAGAGCACACATAAATAAATCCTCGTATATTGGGTCAAATGATTTTGACAAGAGTGCCAAGACAATTTAATGGGGAAAGGGGGACAGTCATTTCAACAAATGGTGTTGGGGAAACCTGGATATCTACATGATAAAAAATTATTTTGGACCCTTCACTTACACCACAAAAAATTTAACTCAAAGTGGATCAAAGACTTAAACATAAACACTAAACCTATAGTACCTTACAAAAATCAGGAAAAGCGTCATGACATTGGATTAGGCAATGATTTCTTAAGTATGACAGCAAAAGCACAGACAACAAAAGTGAAAATGGATAAACTGTGCTATACTGAAATTTTAAAGTTCTGTGCAAAGGATGCAAACAGAGTGAAAAGACAGCCCACAGAATGGGAAAACATATTTGCAAATCATTAAGCTGATAAGGAGCTAATATTCAGGATATATAAAAATTTTCTATAAGTGAGTAACATTGGAAACCAAAACCCAATTTGAAAATGGGCAAAGGACTTAAATAAACATTTCCATAAAAAAAGCTAAACAAATGGCCAATAAACACATGGAAAGATACTCAACTTTACTAATCATTAGAGAAATGTAAATCAAAACCACAGGGAGATACCATCTCTCACTATGGGCTACTAAAGAAAGAGAGGAAGAGAAGGAAAGAAAATAACAGGTGTTGGAATGGATATGAAAAAAAAAATGGAACTTTTGTGTATGTTTGTGAGAACATAAATATTTCAGTCATTATGGAAAACAGTATGGCCATTCCTCAAAAATTAAAAATAGAATTACCATATGACCCAGCGATTCCATTTCTGGATATATACTTGAAAGAACTGAAATCAGTGTCTTGAAGGGATATTTGTACATCCATGTTCATAGCAGCATTATTCCAAATAGCCAAAAGGTAGAAACAATCCACGTGTCCATAGACAGAAAAATGGATAAAGAAAATACAGCAAATAAATACAGCTGAATATGAGTCAACTCTCAAAAGGAGGGAAATTTTGACACATGCTATACATGGATGAACTTGGCAACACTATGCTTAGTAAGATAAGCCAGTCGCAAAAGAATAAAACTATGATTCTAATTATGAGGTGCCTAGAACAGTCAAGCTCAGGGACAGAATAGTAGAATGCCACGGGCTGAAAGAAGGGAAGAGTAGGGAATTATTTAGTAGATACAGAGCTCCAATTTTCCAAGATGAAAAGAATTCTTTGGGTGGATGGTGGTTACGTTAGCACGTCAGTGTGAGTGTACTTATTGCCAGTGAATTGTATACTTAAAAGTGGTTAAGATGGTACCTTTTACATTACATACATTTCATCACAATTAAACATTTTTAAACATTATATAAAATTACATTCAGGACCCTCTTATTTTATGAAAAAGCTGTGTATGTATTTGCCGTGTCCCCAGGACATGTAAAGTGGTAATTGAAAATTCAGTGAAGAGATTTTTTCTCAAAGGAATCTGCATGATTAA
Source organism: Phacochoerus africanus (assembly GCF_016906955.1). NCBI lineage: Eukaryota > Metazoa > Chordata > Mammalia > Artiodactyla > Suidae > Phacochoerus > Phacochoerus africanus. The sequence goes on along the minus strand of NC_062551.1, from coordinate 156,207,019 downwards.
AGGAACTGCTGGATATCATTCATTTACTCTTCCAAATTTACTCTCCACCCAGCTACTCTTTGCTCTGTGTCCTAGGAGGTAGACCTGAATGGATCACCTCCATGATCTCTTTGGTTTCCTGGCTCTGGTTGGGCTTAGCCAATCAGAAATGTCTGTTCCTGATCTTTGCACATTTTCCTATGTCATTGGCCTTGGGTATTTTGGGTTTGTAAGACCTCTTTATGAAAATAAATAGCCCAAAGAAATAAATTTTTAGGTACAGAACTTCAGATAGGATGGACAAAATTGGGAGAGGAAATCAGCAGCACTCCAAAAGTACAGCATGAGTCCAAAAGTAGAGTGTTCCTATGAAGGTTTTCATAAGCCGAAATAGTGTAAAGTGCAGAAACAATTACCTTAGGACACGTATTACTCATGCACAAAATAAATCACAATAAAGCACAGATACTCACAGACGCAGTTCAAAACTATAGTGGCTTGGTACTGAGAGAAATGTTGTTTCTGGGAAAGCTTGGTGGTCCCACTCTGGTTGCTTGGTTTGTGCACTGCCTCTAGAAGGGCTTTCAGCAAAACTGTTGCTGACAGTGGTTTTGCTTTGAGCTTTTTTTTTCTCACAAAAACAAAATCCTCTTTGGAGGTCTTTTGGTTAGCAAAAACAGGTGCAAATGTAGGTCTTTGGTAAGAGCGAAGTGGTATAAGACAAACTTTCAAAAGGTGGGGGATACTCGTAGGTGTTTTTTCTACAAAACCAGTGCAGTTGCTCTATAGCACACTGGAATCCCCCTCAATGAGCCTCTCTATACTCTACAACTTCCAGTTCATCCAGCCGAATCTAACTGGTGGGACCTGCACACATCTTACTTGTGAGCATTCCTGTGAAATTTCATACTCAGAGGAGACATTGGAGATTGAAAAGAGTACAGTGAACCTTTGTATCTGCAGTTCTAAACCTCTGGATTCAACTAAATGCCAGATCAAAAACTGATTTGTAGTTGCTTGAACCTATAGATGAGGAACCCATGGACAGAGGGCCAACTATATTAGACCATTTTATATATGCGACTTGAGCATTCATGGATTTTGATATCTGTGTGGGAGGTGGAAGGGTCCTGGAAACACTCCCCAGTGGTTACTGACTGATGACTATACTTATTTGTCTTTGGAGTCAGAAGACCCTGATTTGTCATCTTCTAATTGGGTAATCTGAGGTTAGGTATTGTTTTCTTTATTAAAGTAGCTGAAAATGTCTACTTTGCAGGTTAGGGTGAGGCTTTTATAACACATGTGATAGAACATAGCAGGTTGCCTAGTACACAGCAAGTACAAAGTAAATGCTAGCTAAAGGTGGAAAGAAAGGGTGAAGGAAATTATCTAAAGCATAGCCATCACTCAAGAATCAAAGGAATTATTTCGCTGCCTCCAAAAGACTTCCCCAGAATCTCTCCCTGACAGATGGAGAGAAATAATTCAAACCTAGCTCTCGATTTCTTTGAACACAATCTTATCAAATGCTATTCTTACTAATGCAATACTAATTTAGGACCTTTTCCCCCTCAATTTAATTATAGTAGTAACTTCCTCACCCTGTCTCCGTGCCTCTAGTGCAGCTTAGCAGGCGTCACTATTCCTCCACAGCTTGCAGGAGAATTGTGACCTCCTGATGTTGGAACCAGAAGTCTGCTACAAAAATACATTATCTGCTGAAACCCTATATCCACTGCCATTGCTGGAGAACATGTCTTTTGCCTTCTTTCTGCCTTCCAAAGTTCACCTGAAAGCATCTTATTGAGGTACAACTCTGTAGGTAAGGGATTTGGGAAATGTGGTTCCCAGGCTTCCAGACCCAAGGATAAAGGAGAAGATAAAGAAGCAGGTAGAAGAAGAAGCTAAAACATAAAGCAAAACCTCACATTCTCCAGAATAACCCCCCTCATGTTTGGGCCCCATTATCTTCTTCAGACTCACCTACCAAACTCTCTATGCCCCAGTCTCATTCCTGAGATGTAGCCCCCCCCCATGCTCTTGTCTCTCTTAAGAAGACCACTTCTTCCTTCATTTGGCCTAGCTCACTTTCACTCTCTTCCTTTGGACAGTAGTGAGCACCTTCTTGTGAAGCTGCCCTGACCACCCTGCCTGGCACTGTGCCCATGCTTCCTAATCACTGTACACTCAAGTCAGGTTTTATACCCATCTGTTGACTTGTCCATCCTCCCCAGAGACCGGAGTTTCTAGAAGTTAAGTTTTGTGTTTCGGCAAGTGCCTGTAGCTAGGTACCCTTTCTCTAGGGCTTACTTATCCACAGGAAAGACAGACACCTCGTGGATATTTACGGGGCACTGACCATGAGCCATGACCACAATGGTCCTCCTCAAAGAGCAAGTGAAAGAGATGAGAGCCACCACACTGCAAAGTTCTCATGGTCATTGGAATTCCCTTGGGGTGCAGTGGGTTGAGGGTCTGGCATTCTCACTGTAGTGTCCCGGGCCACTGCTGTGGCATAAGTTTGATCTCTGGCCTGTGAATTTCCACATGCTGTGGGCACAGCCAAAAAAAAAAAAAAAGGTCATGATAATTTCTGCCTTGCATCCTCTCTCCTTTTCCAATTAAGAAGTGGAAGAGCCATCTCTGAAGCCAGGTTTCTACCCTACCCTGCCTCAGCATATTCCTCCTCACCCACCTTATGCCATTAAGAATAGGATCATTAGCAGAGATCTCAAACCTCTGTCTGCCTATAAGGAGAAATGCATCCACAACCCACTTCCACCCTGAGCCATGAGAAAGGCCAGGAAAGCACTAGGGAGGGCCAAGCCCTCAGGGTACCGAGTTTCTCTGAGTTTGAGGCCTTCAGGTTTTCTGGCCTGTCAGGGGTAATCAGGGATGGCAGGACAAATGAAGTCTGCAGTCCGTCAAATGTGCAGACAGATGTGGTTGGCAGCAAATAGGGCCATGGCTTAGGAACTACTGTGGTCTCATTATGGAGATACATGATCCTTGCGTGCTTTGCTTAGGAGAAAGCCAGACCTTCCCTCCACCCCCACACCCTTCTTCTATGGTTCAAATTGATCTGTAGCCCTGGGATTGCTCATTAGGAGAGAAATGAGAAAGTACATAAAATCTGATCTTTTTAAAAGATACAGAAATGTGTGTTTACACTTCATGTTTAAAAGTCTAAGGTTTTGATCTCAGTGCCTTTGGCTAGGAGTAGGGGACGTTTATTCAGATCCTTTTTACATAAGTCTGTTTCAGTTCATTTTCTTGCTCTATAAAGTAAAAAGGCTGATTCTTAACCTTTTCTCTTGTCACAGGTCCCTTTGGAAATCTGACAAAAGCTATTTCTTGGAAAGCGAATGAGTATAAGACCTTCCATAGACTCATTAAAACCTTACTTTTTGTCTCTCAGAATCCCTTTATGATAAAATCAGTGGCAGGTTTCCCCTTTCATCTAGATTCAAACTCCAACAGATCCATGGCTTTTCTTTTCACTCTTAAGAAATAGTCTTCCCATGGTCAATTTAGGAAAAAAACATGGGTGTAATTCAGAAATCAGAATATCCAAAACAAGATATTAACCCAAACTCAAAACTTGAGAATGAATTTTCCCCCTACTTCAGTTTTGTGCCAGTTTGGGTGGTGGTTCCTGACCTGAGGGCCAGTGCTCAGGGAGAAGGTTATTGGGGAGGGAGAAGTTCATACTGGAACCAGCCCCACTGTCAAGTTGTGGCAGTTGTTTGGAGGCTTGGAGTTATCTGCTGGGTACCATGGGACACTGCAGTTACTGTGATGGAGTCAGGTACATTTTCTTCACCTGGCTTCTGCTGAGCCTCTCCCCCAAGCTCTGTGTTTCAGAGTCTCACTCTTGAGTTCTCGAGACCTCTAGCAGAAGCTGTCTTGGGCAGGTTCCAAAACAACCCCAGGCAGCTGTTTCTGTCCTACTTCTGGTCCCAGGAAACACTCCCAGCAAAGTCCCAACAAAGTCTGATGTACAGACTGGTCTTGGTGCAGCCTCTCTATCCCTTTGCCTGAGGTAGCTTTAACTTTCTCAGGTATGAGTTCTGCATCATTATCGTGTCTTCCAAATTCAGAGAAGGCTTATGAAATTCTTTTAATGGTCCCATGGAAGCCTCCTTGATTTTAGGCTGGAAGTAAAGAAATGAGCATTCTCATAACCACCATTCCCATCTTAGGAGGAGGTAGATTTTCCCAGATTCTAATGGTTCTTTTCACATTTCCTTAATTTTCCTTGTAGCCTTAACCCTTTGTATGCCCTTGATCTGACCAAGGATCTTAGGGTCCAGGAACTGGTTCTTGGAATTTCTTTTTGTATCTGTTAGCTAAGAATATGGAATTACAAAGGGCTTGAGAGAGACTGTCATATTGATAATTTAATGAAAATGGAGGCAGGAGAATCTCCACATTTTAAACAATATATACAAACCTTTTTTGCAGTTGATTTTAAGTATTCAGGCCAAGTGGAAGCCAGGGCAGGGCTGCTTGGGCTATGTTTATCAATACAGTTTTTATTAAACTCCAGGGATAGGTTGGGCATCAAATAAAGTAATAAGGATTCAGGCATAAATACATATAGCTCCTTAACTGTTAAATATGTAAACTAGTTCTGTGATAAATACTATAATGGAGCAGGGAGGTGAGTTGAGACAAGCATCTGGTTCCATTAAGACGATGCAGGAAAGATCTTAAAGGAGATAACACTTAAAGGGAGACCCAAGGTGGACAAAGTAGGGGTAGAGGTAGTTGAGGGCATCCTAGGCAGAAGGAAGATGTGAAAAGATATAGAATAATGACATTATGAAGAAAGAACTGTTCATGGAGCCAGTTGATGAAAGACGAGGAGGAAAGTTATTTAGGGTTCCTGCCTTGCTCAGAAAGTTCTCCAACATTCTCTAATTCTTTATTTTGCTTCTGTGGGTAATCTTCAGATCACTGACATAGATAGGAAGTCATTTTAGAGCATCTTGAGTTGCTTAGGCATGATTATGAGAGTATTGGTGAAAGTACTTATGGGGCAATAAGGAATAAGATAGAATTGGTAAAACTTGAACATGGCTGAGGATAAGAGAGATAAAATCCAACATGACTCTAAGGTTTGGGCTTAGAAAATACAGTGGCAATTCTCAGAGAATACATTTAAAAAGGATCCAATTAAGGGAGGGGTGGTAAACACTTAATGGTGCTAGTTTGGGGGCATATTGAATTTGAGGTGGAGATGTTGAGAGGGCTGATACACATGGCTGTAGAAGAGGATCCATGGGTAGGCAGGGCTCCAGTCACTGCCTGGATTAAGCCTTCACTTTCAGCTAATCTTCCCACCAGGCTGGCTCAGCATCACAGAGGCAAGGGGGAGCTGAGATGTATTTTAATGCCAGGGTGAGATAGTTTTAAAGGCAGGGATAAGACAAACCTTTATTCCTCTATTTTGTATACATCATCAGAAAACAAAGAGCCAAAATTCACAACCAATTCAAAAAATGATTCAAAGCCCAGTCCCTTTCTTTCTGTCTGTCTGTCTGTCTGTTTTTTTTTAGGACTGCCCCACGGCATATGGAGGTTCCCAGGCTAGGGATCCAATCAAAGCTATAGCCACTGGCCTATGCCACAGCCACAGCAATGGCGGTATCTGAGCCAGGTCTGTGACATACAGCACAGCTCAGGGCAATGCTGGATCCTTAACCCATTGAGCGAGGCCAGGGATTGAACCTGCATCCTCATGGATCCTAGTCAGATTCACTTCCACCGAGCCATCACAGGAACTTACTTACTTACTTACTTACTTTATTTATTTTCAGCTCTTTCTGATGGTAGGTCAAAGCTGTTCCTTAATTAATAGGTTTAAATGCCTGGATTCAATTCCAAATTGGATCAGTCATTTCCACTTCTTATTATGGTCAATAGCACATTGGGCTAAATAATCAGATCTGGGTGTGATTCACAGGGTGAGGTGAACACAGCTGACAGGCCATTTACAGGGAATCCTGGGGCCCACAGTGTCCTAGGCCATGATTTATGACCACATGCCAACCACTTAATTGCAGAGTGTGGATAAGAAGAGAAGCAAGGAACATTGGTTAGAGGAACATATCAAGCTTTAGCCTAAAAGGACAAAAACAGACATTGAATCGAGGTTAAGAGCAGGGAATTGCTTTCTCAATTCCCTACCAAGGCAAGTCTCATTATCTACCCCATCAATTTTGTCTCGGCTCCTTGTTTGTTTCTATCATGGGACTTATCATAATTTTTTGTCCTCATTTGCTTACTTGTGACTTCCCCAGTAAACATACGTGCAGGAACTTTCTATCTTTTCTACTCATAGATCTCTACTGCCTTGATCAGTGACCAGCGCATAACAGACACTCATATGTTGAGTCAACCAAGTGGAATGCAAGGTGGGTTGAAGCAAGTAGTTGTGGAACAGGTCATAAACAAGGTGAAGGAGACTAATTCCTCATTTTATCAGGGCGTCACTGTGTCTGAGGCGGTTGACATGTCAATGTGAGGACTCAGGCCACCCCAGTCCCTTTGTGGTTGCTATGCTAGTTGAGTCCCTTCTAATAATGGCCTTAATGTATTAGAATCAAAGACTTTGATTTGGTTTCTATCTGCCACCTTTACTCCTGCCCAAATGTAATAATGGAATCATCTTTAAAATACTCTTGCCTAAATCGTCTATCTTGTTTATACAACTACTTCCAAGGGTAGGGCCCCCTGGCTCTGGAGTGATCCCTTTGCTCTACAGATTGATCTGATGACTATGTTTTGTTACAATATTAGGAATATCGATATTTATGTATTTTTTGCCACTTGCAGCACAGTAATTTACTTAAGTCCTGTCTATGCTTGTTTTTATGTACACAGAAATGAGGAAAAGATAAACATCTGTAGCTGAGTCTTTAAACGAAGTTTTAAGAGATACTCTTTGATTACTCCTCACTTACTGGAGCTGTGGAAAGTGATAAAATGCTTGGCTTTTTTCAGTCTTTGAAAATGCTGTGACCTGGTCACTCCATGATGAAAACCAAGCAGTGCAGTGATGTCAGGTTATAGAGGACAAGCCAGGGAGTTGGGCCAGGAAAGAGGTGAATGGATGTGATACATTGTCTGGGAGGCCAAGGGTCAGTGGTTGCAGGTCATATCCCAGTCAGGAAGCATCGGGTCATAGTTGAACGATGGAACTCAAAGCAGTTAGTGAGGTCTTGATTGACATTTGCCACATTGACTTTTGGTGACCCTAAGTGTTGTAACATGGAAAGAAGTCAACTTGGGAATATTAACTGTGGGGCACTTCAGAATTGTGGTCCACAGACTTGGGTATCTGACAGACTTCCCCCTCAAGTTCCAGAATCACATGTAGAATCACTGACTGAATCTCACCTCTTTGTTTTCTCCAACCTGACTTGGCCAAAGCCATGGTCACAGACATGGGCTGAGGAAAAGATGCTGGTGCATAGGCGGTGGGTCTGCACTGTGTGCTTATTTTCTTGCTTGGACATTCTGGTTCTGCCCATGTTTAATCTTTAATGTGCCATTTCCATCATTTTCTGGAGTGTTGCCGGGCCATTCGATCTTATGACCCAGTGGGTCTAGTAGGATTCAGCTCATGACAGGCAGCTGTGGGCACATAGTCACTTGGCATTAGTGTTCCATTTCTAACAAGGCCCAATAGCACAATGGGAGTTGTTTTTTAAAAATAATACCAAAGAGGCAAAATTTCAGAATGGGTTACTTTCCAGAAATTACTAATTAAGAAACAACTCTGATCAGCAAAAGCTGAACAAAGAGTATGATGCCATATTCACCTTTTCTTTTTTGGGGGGGGTGTTAAATACTTTAACTGATGATAAAGTTAAAAAAAGCAAATAACCAACATTTATGCTACTTTATCAAAGAGAACAATTTTCAGTATATTTATGATGGCATAAATATAAAATTAGGTGAAAGAACAATAAAATTATAAACTATAAGTTATTAATTTTTGTAGACAGAGTAAATCTTGATATAAGTTTAAAAATAAATCTTGTGGGTTTGACAGAAATACTTTCAGTAATCATAGAGAAATAGAAAAATAATAAGATGCATGAGTTGAAAATATGCTTCAACTTTCAAAAAAGGAGAGTTTTAGAAACTATGGTTCATTGAGCTTAATGTCAACACCCACAAAATTCTAGAAGAGGTTACTAAAAAAGTTATTGAAAAATAATAAAGAAGAAAACAATAACTGTGAGGAACAATTATGTTTACTACCTTACTATATAATTTCCTTTAAAAATAAAAGTTCTGAGTTAGTAAAATAAGTAAATGTTTAAAAATGCTATATAATTATCCATGGAGATGACATGACTTCCCTGCTAGAAAACCCTAGAGGCCTGTGTTGTGATTGTGCTCTGGGACTTGTCACAAATGCCACATGTATCTTTCTCCAGTATTGATACTTATGATCCAGGCAGTAGGGCTTCTTGAAATACACGCACATCTGGCCCTTTAAAAACACATGGAACCTCAATGGGTAAGCTTGTTTGGAACTGGGCAGGTTAACAGAGGTGACTTGAATATATGTGTCAAAGACAAGGAGAGAGAAAATATCATTCTTGACTCAGTTCTGTAAAGGAAAACACTGGGCAAATCTCTAACCCAGCTTATCTCCCAGAAAACCCAAGCAGACTGACTCCTGCCCAATGGGTATGGATTCAAAAGGCCAAGTACAGTTTATGGTGGTTATGAGGTTGCTTCCCTCGATTGTATGAAGCTGAGCCACATGCAATCACCAACACCCTAATCTTCTCTAATGCTAATTTCCACTTTGATTCCAGTTACTAAACTTCCTCTTAGGCTCAAGGCTACCAGCCTTATAAGCAGAGTCAACACAGGGAAAACTATGGGATGGCCAAGGGGAAAACAAAAGTGATTGTTGTTGGCTATTGCTTATGTCAAGAATTATGCTGGGCACTTTTTACATTAAATAAACACTCAACCCTGATTATGTACAACCATCTCATTCAACCTCTAAGCTCTGTTAAGTTTATTTTACATAAAAGGTAATTTAAGTGCTTAAAGAGCCCCAAAGATGATTTGGTACAGTTTTGACCCAGTTCCTGCATAAATGAAGCCTAAGTTAAAGATTTTGTGTTAACACTTTGCTGAGGAACAAAACCCAAGTAAGCAGGAGTGAAGGAAAAGGAAGAGTGAGGCAAAGGAGGATGAGAGAAAATATAGCCATGCATTCTGCGTTGCCACAGCCTGGTGAAAAGCTTCTGGACGTCTTTGGGAGACAAGTCCTCTGGCCATCTTCAGAGAAGCTCTCTGAAGCTGCTGTGTCTCCAAACTGTGTATGGAAGACAGTATTTGGTGGGAGCTAGGAGCTGGAGGACAGTCAGGGATGGCCCCATGGTGCATCAACTCTCCAGCACTTCTAGGTGGTCAACTGAAGATATTAGAAAATTGGTACCATGGTGACTCAGCCCTTACAGAAGGCAATAGGATAGTGGTCCGGGTTCAGGCAGACAGTGGCAGGACAAGACCTCAAGAGACCCAAGGGATTAGGGGCAATCGCCTCTTGTGCTGATGGTCCCTGCAGACCCCTCTCTTTGTAGCAACAGCAGAGACTTTAGAGACCAGAGTCCCAGGGCATGGGAACAAATGTGTCTCCTCTTGGTCTGTTAAGAAAGCCAGATGAAGGGACCGATCATGGTTAGGGCATAATCAGTTAGGATACATGGACCTGTTTTCCCTTTTTCCCTTTGAACTATTCCTAAAATGTTTCAACTAAAAACAGCACTGAAAGGACAGGTAAATTGGAACACTATAAACATCTTTTAGGTTCTGAAGATCAGGTGCCATTTAAAACCTAATATTTTCCTTTAGGTAATTTCACAGTTATAAAAGGTGATTTTAATTTTCATTGCAGAAATACTAAAGAAAGTTTGGAAATGATCTAGAAGGGTAAGGAAGAACTTTAAAAAGTCACTCATATCAACAATACCTAGAAGCGACCATTGGTAGTAACATATGTATGTAAGCACATACGAAAAAAAAATCATTAAAACTGCATAGAAGCAGTGTTTTGGGTATATATTTCTTAAAAATATATTTTATTGTGCTAAAGTATATATAACATAAAATATGCTATTTGAGACATTTTTAAAGAGTATAATTCAGTGGCATTAGTACTCCTTCTACTTTCCTAGTCCTGTTGTTGTGGGACCCAACTAAGTATGTCTCTTGGAAACCCCAGGCCTATGACAATGGCAGAAGGTCAGCTTTAGTAATCACGGCCTGATAAATGAAGTGATGAAGATTCAGAGGTATAGAATGGGGGTCTGATGAGGTGCAATGAATGCTTCAAAGATGTTGGAGAAACACCGAGAACATTTGCTGTACTTCTGTGGGGTCCTCAAAGAGTAAGAAAAGGTCTATCTGCTTGCTTAAACCAGAGCCCAGAGATCTGCAAGTCTCCAGTTTTGTGCCCACCATTGAAGGGTGGGATCTCTGTGTCAAAATCATCTGTCCCAGTGCTGAAACTCCCAGCATCCAGAAGAGACACGGATTTCTTTCTGAGCCAGACCTGGGCCTTTCGGTGATGAGGGTCTGGATCACCCTACTAGGCAAGCTACCTTTGGCCTGCTGAAGTACATGTGAGCTTGGGAGAAACCCAGAGTGGATAATGGAGGAAGGGGATATTGACTATCAGTTACAGCCTAGGGACTTCTGCACTAGTGGAGACTGGAGATTGTTGCACTAAGTCATCTGCATTTATTAAGTCTCAAGGAGACTGCAGTGGGCAAATGCACTGAGCCATCTCAAGATGGAGCAGAAATAGTGGTTGGGGAGTTCCCCTTGTTGCTCAGAAACAAATCTGACTAGCATCCACGAGGACACAGGTTTGATCCCTGGTCTTGCTCAGTGGGTTAAGGATCTGGCATTGCCATGAGCTGTGGTGTAGGTTGCAGATGTGGCTTGGATCTGGCATTGCTGTGGTTGTGTTGTAGGCTGGTGGATACAGCTCCGATTCGACCCCTAGACTGGGAACTTTCATATGCCTCAGGAGTGGCCCGAAAAAGCCCCCCACCCCCTGTGCCCAAAAAAGAAAGAGAAATAGTGATGGGCATGGCTGTTGTGAGGGATTCAGATGCTTCTTGTGCTCTGCCTCCTGCCCTTCAGCCCCCCTTCACTTCACCCATCACTGCAGCACCAGCGTTGCACAGGTATACATTTTCAGCAACTCCAGTTTGCTTTCTGCCCCACATCTTCACTGATACCTCAGAATGGGAGGTTCTTGGGAACTCACTCAATACCAATGCTGTTACTGACCAGGGCTCTTAGCCTTCCTAATCAATAGAAATTGCTGAGCCCAGACACAAAATTCCGACATGCCTTTATCTGGGGCTCCTGCTGCAGCAGGAGGAAGTGAAAACAATTAACAGCTCACTTCTGGAGCTGGGACGGTGAGCAGGTTCCTTATATGTGGTGAGGGTAGAGCCACCCTGTGCCAGAGAGGTGGCTTAGGTGGTTTGCTCAACCCTTTGGTGACAGTGTGTGCAGGGTGCATGCACAGTGCCCTGCTTTTACTACTATTTTGTGTCTTGTCCATAATCTGCCCCAACTGCACAGGCATGATGTTATTTTTAGTCCCTTAGAGTTTCTTAGTATCTTGCTGCTTGAGGAGATAAAGAAACATTTTTCCAGGTGCAAGCACTGCAACAAAGTGTCCCAGTCCCCAGGTCCCAGCCTGTCTCAATGCTTGTGCTGCCCTAGACAGAGGGAGGCAACACCCATGGGTAAGCCTTGACTGACAGGGAATGGAGTCAGATGTAACTCCCCCCACCCCATCAATTGAGTGGATGATTCAAAGGCACATTCTCCACAGCCCATCATAGAGGCCCAGTGGGACTGAGGCCCCCTTCCTCAGAGGTGACAAGCTCATAATGCATCATTGCCCTGGCTTTCCCACTTGTACTGGCTCACTCTTACCATCCCCCCACTCCTCTTTCCTGAAATAACTTTCCAAAATAAATTACATGCTAGCAAGTCCTTATCTTAGGCTATGCTTTGTAAGAGAAACCAGGCTAAGATTAATAGTATGTATCCAACTCTACCTAACTATCATAAGCCTGTCTCCCTATCATAAGATACATAAACATTTTTAATGGTTGTAACATAAGACAGGCTCTCCAGCCACACTGCCTGTCAAATAACTGCCTGTTCAGTAAACTTGGATGAGTTATTTAACTTTTTGGTGTCGGTTTTCTTATACATAAAATGGTGATGGTAGTAATAATACCCTCACAGGATTATTGAGAAAATTAATATATTAATTCAGATTAAGTGCTTTGAACTTTGCCTGTCACAGAATCGCTAACACATCGTGGTTTCCATTATTTTTTATTATCACAGCGAATTGGCTAATGACAATTTTCTCACTGTTTCCACAATTTTCCTGCTGTTAAATAATGTGCTATGTGAACCATGTCGGCATGAACAGCGTCTGCGACAGTTGTGTTCACTGTGCAAACAATCTCTGTGTAAACTGTGTCTGTATTTCAGAATAATTCCTTGGGATAGATTTCTAGAAATAGTATTTATGGGTCCAAACAGCCCATGCCTACTGCTATGGCTAACACTTAGCACACTCCATTGTAATATCCTGTCATGGCTAAAGGCCCTAAGATGAAAATCCTTAGGATGGGAGATAGGCTTTTTGATTCTCATTGTATCCCCAGCACTTGACAAACTAAGCCCTCCTCTATGCCAGCCCAAATGTTCAATAAACAGAGACTACAGTGTGGAGACATATTTCTGAAGTGTTTCCCAGGACAGGTGACACATCCTTAATACCTTTGTAGTGAGCCTGTAGAGTATAATGATCTAAAATTGATCAGGACATGCAGGACATTTAGTTAGAAACTCCCACAAGACAGACCTATAATCAGAGTTTACAAGGATTGACACTCAGGATATATGACTGTAATATAAACGTATGCATCCACCCCCATTAAAAAAAGCAAACATGTTTCATATTCCAACTGTGTCAATAACCAAGGGGCAGAAATGAATCCCATAAGAAAACAAACATTTGGCCTTCATAATTAAAAGTCAATATTAGACGAAGACCCCAAATAGGCCAGGCAATTACCTGCCTCCTCTTAGCTCATGCCTTGATGATTCCTCCCTACATACCTTGGGAGGAACAGCTGTTTTGCCAAGGCTCACCTGGTTAGAATTTTTCATGGACTGTGACTTCAAGAAAGAAAAAAAAAAGCCCAGTCAAGCAAAACTGTGCAAATTAATTTGGGTTTATATTACCAAGTGTGTATCCCAACCGGGTGTCTGAAGGAAAACTGAAACATAAAATGCCATATAAAACAGAAGAATAATTGACCACTTTGGAAGCAATAAAATTAGTACCTTCTGGGAAATTAAACTCAGAGTTACAAAGGAGTACTAACTGATGGAAACAGACAAGGTACACAAGTAGTAATTTGGAGATGGTAGGATTTTAAGACAGTTTAAACTGTTACTGTATATCTTCTGCCTATTACTGTGATGTGTGCCAAAGGGATGTGTATGAGGACACTCTCCTCCAGATTTATAGTCACAATACAATGCATGTTGTAACAAATCGCAATGGGAACACAGATGCTGGGGCAGTAAGTTGTGCTTGTCATCAGGAGGTGGTTTTAGAGAAATTGTATTGTTATATATGTTTCTAGGTATAATGAAGACACAAGGTGAGTCACTTTGCCCTTTGGGAGACAAAAGTATTCTGCTGAATTCCAGTCTCTCAAGATGAGAAACTCACTGCCATTCTCTTCTCCTTGAGAGTCTTGGGTGGGAATTTTCTGGGCAGGTTTGTATTTCTCCTGGTTATAATGGCTGTGGCTATGGGTTTCTGATTCTCATGAATTAGGTCATTTTATCAATCACCTGCTGTCCACACACATGCAATCCATTTTCCACATTACATCATCCCACACTGTAAACCACCCCATCCCTTACTCCCACAGACACCAATGATGCCAGCTGTGCAGCACCAGACTCTTATGGAGTGGTTGGACTGGGCTGGGGGGGGGCTCTCATAGCATCAATCACAATCTCAACTTGAGTATTTAAATATTCTTAAGTCATATAACTACTTGGCCACTAGGAGTTTCTAATGGTCTAACTGTCTTCTCCCCCTTTGACTCTGCTTCTCAATGCTGTTCACCCCAAAATCCCAGTACTTGTTGCTTAATTATTCTGTGTTAAAATTTTTATTTCATTTTTTAAAAATTGAGGTATAGTTGATTTATAGTATAAGTTTCAAGTGTACAGCAGTGGTTCACAACTTTTAAAGATTATATAGTTACTGCAAAATATTGACTATATTCCCTGTGCTGTACAATATATCCTTTTAGGTGTTTTGTTGTTTTTTTGTTTGTTGTTGTTGTTTTTTTTTTTTTTTTTGCTTTCTAGGGCCATACAGCATATGGATAGAAGTTCCCAGACTAGGAGTCGAATTGGAGCTACAGCTGCCAAACCTACACTATAGCCATAGCAACACCAGATCCGAGCCACATCTGCCATATCCTTAACCCACTGAGTGGGGCCAGGGATCAAACCAGCATCCTCATGGATACTAATTGGGTTTGTTACCTCTGAGCCACAATGGAAACTCCCTCCTTGTAGCTTATTTTATATATAGTAGTTTATACCTCTTAATGCCCTACCCCTACCTTACCATTCTCCCTTTCCTTCTCCCCACCATTAACCATTATTTTACTTTCCATGTCTGTGAAACTGTTTTGTTATATTCACCACTTTATTTTTTAGATTCCATGTATAAGTATATCATACAGTATTGTCTTTCTTTGACGTTCACTAAGCAAAATACCCTCCAAGTCCATCTATGTCATTGCAAATAGGAAAATCTCATATTCTTTTTATGACCGTGTATATGTACCACATCTTCTTTATCATTTCATCTGTTGATGGACACTTGCTGATGTGAAAATTGGCGTGCGTGTGTCTTTTCAAATTAGTGTTTTTGTTTTCTTCAGATAAATGCCCAGGAGTGGAATTGCTGAATCATATAGTAGTTCTATTTATGGTGTTTTGAGGAACCTCCATACTATTTTCCATAGTGGCTGTACCCATTTATATTTTCAACAACAGAGCATGAGGGCTCCATTTCCTCCACATCACTGCCAATATTTGTCACTTGTTTTTTTTTCTATATATATTGATTTTTATTTTTTTCCATTATAGCTTGTTTACAGTATGCTGTCAATTTTCTACTGTATAGCATGGTGACCCAATGATACATACATGTATATATTCTTTTTTCTCACATTATCATGCTCCATCATAAGTGACCAGACATAGTTCCCAGTGCTACACAGCAGGATCTCATTGCTAATCCATTCCAAAGGCAACAGTCTGCATCTAACCCCAGTACCTCATCCATTCCACTCTCTCCCCCTCCCCCTTGTGGTCTTTTTGATGATAGCTACTCTGATAGGCATGAAATGATATCTCATTGTGGTTATATTTGCATTTCTCTGATGATTAGCAATATTGAGCATCTTTTCATGTGACTGTTGGCTTCCGGTATATCGTTGGAAAAATGTCTGAATAAATGTTCTGCCCATTTTTTAATTGAGTTTTTTTATAGAGTTGTATGTACTATTTATATATTTTTAATATTCTTATCTGTCATATCATTTGCAAATGTTTTGAAATATTTGGATTATCTTTTCATTTTGTTAATGTTTCTTTTACAGTACAAAAGAGCTTTTAAGTTTAATTAGGTCTCCTTTGTTTATTCTGTTTGTCTCCTTTGCCTTAGAAGTAGATTTTTAAAAATATTGCTGTGATTTATGTCAAAGAGTGTTTTGCCTATGTTTTCTTCTAGGAGTTTTATGGCTTCCAGTCTTACATTTAGTTCTTTAATATTTTTTTGAGCTTATTTTCGTGTAAGGTGTGAGAAAATATTCTAATTTCATTCTTATACATGTAGCTGTCCAGTTTTATTGTATATCAGGAAGAGAATTAGTAAACGGACTTTTTGCCATTGTATGTTCTTGCCTTCTTTTTCATAGATTAATTAACCATAGCGTGTGGATTTATTTCTGAGTTATCTATTCTGTTCAATTAGTCTATGTATCTTTTTTTATGCCAGTATCATACTGTTTGATTACTGTAGCTCTGTAGTATAGTCTGAAGTCTGGGAGCAAAACACCTCCATTTCTGTTATTTCTCAAATTGTTTTGGCTATTCAAGATCTTCTGTGTTTCCATATAAATTTTAAAATTATTTGTTCTAGTTCTGTCTGTGAAAAATGCTGTTGGTATTTTATAGGGATTACATTGACTCTGTAGATTGCCCTAGGTATTATGGTACTTTTAATAATATTAATTCTTCTAATCCATGAACATGGTATATCCTTCTGTTTGTGTTTTCTTTCATCAGTGTCTTACAATTTTCTTAGCAACTTACTTAGGTTTATTCTTAGGTATTTTATTCTTTTTTATGTGATGGTAAATTGGATTATTTCTTTAATTTCTCATTTTGATAATTCATTGTTAAGTGTATAGAAATACAACAGATATCATATATTAACTTTGTATCCTGTAACTTTACCGAATTCATTGATGAGCTCTAGTAGTTTTCTAGGGTTGTCTTTAAGATTTTGTATGTATAGTATTATGTCATATGCAAACAATGGCAGTTTGCCTTCTTCCTTTCCAATTTGGATTATTTTTATTAAAAAAATTATTTATTTTTGTATAATTGCTGTGTTCAGGACTTCTAATATTATGTTGAATAAAATGGCATGAGTGGGTACCCTTCTCTTGTTCCTGATCCTAGAGAAAATGCTTTCAGATTCTCACCATTGAGTATGATGCCATCTGTGGGTTTGTCCTACCTGACCTTTATTATGTTTAGGTATGTTCCCTCAATAACCACTTTCTGGAGAGTTTTAATCATAAATTGATGTTGAATTTTGTTGAAAACTTTTTTTGCTTCTATTGAGATGAGCACATAGTTTTTCTCTGCAATTTGTTAATGTGATACATGATATTGATTGACTTTCAGATACAGAAGCATTATTATATCCTTGGTACAAAACCGATTATGTTGGATGATCTTTTAACTATATCGTTAGATTTGGTTTGCTAATATTTTGATTTTTTTTGCATCTATGTTCAGTAATTTTGGTGTATAATTTTATTTTTTCTGATATCTGTCTGGTTTTGGTATTAGGATGATGCTAACTTCCTAGAATGAGTTTGAAATCATCCTCATCTGTAGCTTTTTGGAATAATTTGAGGATAAGTGTTGATTCTTCTCTACATACATGGTAGAATTCACCTGTGATGCCATCTGGTCCTAAATTTTTTTTTTAGTTTATTTATCATCATCATTATTATTATTACTGATTTAATTTCAGAATTGTTAATTGGTCTGTTTGTATTTTCTATTTCTTCCTGGTTCAGTCTTAAGAGATTATACATTTTTAAGAATTTGTCCATTTCTTCTACATTGTAAATTTTATTGGCATATATTTTCTGTAGTAATTTATAACTGATACTGCAGACATTCAAAGGATTATAACTTCTTTTATATTTCTGACTGTTTTGATTTGGATCCTTTTTTCTTGAGTCTGGCTACAGGCTTATAAATTTTATCTTTTCAAACAACCAGTTCTTAATTTCATTGATCTTTTCTATTTTTTTTCAGCTTCTAATTCATATATTTCTCCTCTGATTTTTAAGATTTCTTCCACAAGTTTGGGTTTGTAAAGTTAGGTGTAAAGTTATGTTGTTTGAGATTTTTCTTGTTTCCTAAAGTAAGCTTTTATTACAATAAATGTCCCTCTTAGAATTGCTTTTGTTGTATCCCATAGATTTTGGATTGGTGTTTTTATTTTCTTTTGTCTCCAGATATTTTTTTATTTCCTCTTTGAATTTTTGTATTGAACCATTAATTGTTTAGCCTCCATGTATTTGTGTTTTTTTCTAGTTTTTTTCTTGCAATTGATTTGTGGTCCCATAGCACTGTAGTCAGAAAGATGTTTAATATGATTTCAATTTTCTTAGATTTACTAAACTTATATTGTGGCCTAGAACAAGATCTATCCTGGAGAAAATTCCACATGGATTTGAAAAGAATATTCTGTTGTTTTGGGATGGAATGTTCTTTATATACTCATTAAGTCCATCTGTATATTGTGTCATTTAAGGCTAATGTTTACTTATTGATTTTCTGTATGAATGATCTGTCCATTGATGAAGGGAGGGGTTAAATTACCCTACTACTGTTGCATTATTGTTGGTTTTTCCCTTTATTTCTGTTAATATTTGTTTTATGTATTTAGGTGTTCCTATGTTGGGTACATATATATTTACAATAATTAGGTCTTGTTGGATTAATTCCTTGATCATTATAGTGCCCTTCTTTGACTCTTGCATAGTTTTTGTCTTAACATATATTTTGTCTGATTTAAGTATTGCTACCCCAGATTTCTTTTGATTTCCATTTGAACAGAATACATTTTCCCATCCCCTTACTTTCAGTCTGTGTGTATCTTTAGATCTGAAGTGACTCTTTTGTAGGAAGCATGTACACTGGTCTTGTTTTTACTATCTATTCTTGTTTTTTAATTAGAGCATTTAATCCATTTACATTTAAAATAACTATTGAGGAGTTCCGGTTGTGGTTCAGTGGGTAAAGAACCTCATACTGTTTGAGGATGTTGGTTCAATCCCTGGCCTCACTCTGTGGGTTAAGGATCCAGCATTGCCAAAAGCTGTGGAGTAGGTCACTGATGCAACTTAGATCTGGTGTTGCCATTGCTATTGTGTAGGCCTAAAGCTGCAACTCTGATTCTGTCCCTAGCCTGAGAACTTCCATATGCTGCAGGTGCAGCCATAGAAAAGAAAAAAAAAATAACAGTTGATACATATGTACTTTCTGCCCTTTTGTTAATTGCTTGGGATTATTTTGTAGTTCCTTTTATCGTTTGTTCTCTTGTGATTTGATGACTCTCTTTAGTGTAATATTTGGATTACATTTCTTTTTCATATTTGTGTATAAATAACTATTATAGATTTTTTGGTTTGTGGTTATCAAGAGATTTTATATAGCAATCTATATACGTACATGTGATCTCTTAATTTCAAATGAATTTTAATGACCATTTGTACTTTCCTCCCTCATGATTACTGTTTTTGACATATTCTACATATAATTATTTTGTGTATCCCTTAACTGCATATTGTATATAGTTGACTTTACTATTTTTTTCTTTTAACCTTCCCACTTTGTATGTAGTTGATTTTCTACCTTTAATGTATATTTATTTGTCTTTGCTGATGAGCTTTATCCTTTAGTAATTTTCATGTTTCTAGTTGTGCTCTATTCTTTTTGCTTAGAGAAATCCCTTTAAATATTTCTTCTAAGGCTGAGTTGCTGGTGCTGAACTTTTTAAGCTTTTGCTTGTCTGTAAATTTTTTGATGTTTCCATCAAAACTTAATGAGAGCCTTGCTAGGTAGAGTTTTCCCTTTCTTTCTTTCTTTCCTTCTTTCCTTCTTTCTTTCTTTCTTTCTTTCTTTCTTTCTTTCTTTCTTTCTTTCTTTCTTTCTTTCTTTCTTTCTTTCCTTCCTTCCTTCCTTCCTTCCTTCCTTCCTTCCTTCCTTCCTTCCTTCCTTCCTTCCTTCCTTCCTTCCTTCCTTCCTTTCTTATTTAGTTGCTTTTTAGGGCAACACCTGTGGCAAATGGACGTTCTCAGACTAGGGGTCAAATCAGAGCTGCAGTTGCCAGCCTATACCACAGCCACAAGAATGCCAGGTCTGAGCCATGTCTCTGATCTTCACCACAGCTCACAGCAGCACTGGATCCTTAACCCAGTGAGTGAGGCCAGGGATTGAACCCACATCCTCATGGATACTGGGTAGGTTCATAACCTGTTGAGCCACAACAGGAACTTCCATAGGAAGAGTATTTTTGGTTGTAGGATTTTCTTTGTCACCACCTTGAATATATTTTACCACTCCTTTCTGGCCTGTGGAGTTTCTGCTGAAATGTCAGCTAACAGCCTAATGGGAGGTTCCTTGTATATAACTTGCTGCCTTTTCCATTGCTGCTTTTTTTTATTTGAATCTTTTTAAAAATCATTTATTTATATATATATTTTTTCTACTGTACAGCATGGTGACCCAGTTACACATACATGTACACATTATTTTTTCTCACATTACATGTTCCATCATAGGTGACTAGACAGAGTTCCTAGTGCTACACAGCAGGATCCCATTGCTAATCCATCCTGAAGGCAACATTCTGCAACTATTTACCCCAAGCTCCCATTTCCCTCCCATTCCCTCCCCTTCCCCATTGGCAACCACAAGTCTATTCTGCAAGTCCATGATTTTCTTTTCTGTGGAAAGTTTCCTTTATGCCATATATTAGATTCCAGATATAAGTGATATCATATGGTATTTGTCTTTCTCTTTCTGACTTACCTAACTCAGGATGAGGGTTTCTAGTTCCATTCATGTTGCTGCAAATGGCATTATTTTGTTCTTTTTTATGGCCGACTAGTATTCCATTGTGTATATATACACACCACATCTTCCTAATCCAATCATCTGTCGAGGGACATTTGGGTTGTTTCCATGTCTTGGCTATTGTGAATAGTGCTGCAATGAACATGCGGGTGCATGTGTCTTTTTTAAGGAGAGTTTTGTCCGGATAAATGCCCAAGATTGGGATTGCTGGGTCATATGGTAGTTCTATGTATAACATTGCTGCTTTTTAATATTGCCTTTTAAATTTAATTTTTAGCATTCTCTGTACAATTTGTTTTGGTGTGTTACTCTTTGGGTTGATCCTGTTTGGAATTTTCAGATGTCCAAGTCCAGGAAGCACTGTTTTCCTTTTCACAGGTTAGGGAATTTACCTATTATGTCTTCAAATATTTTCTCTGCCCCTTTCTCTCTTCTCCTCTGAGACCCCTATAATGTATGAGTACACTTGATGTTGTCCCTTAAACTATATTATTTTCCTTCATTCTTTTTTTTTCTCTGTTAAACATCAGTGATTTTCACTATTCTGTCTTCCAGCTTGCTCTGTATCATTTGTTTCTCTGTGTCATTTAGTCTACTACTGATTCCTTCTAGCATATTTTTACTTTTAGTATTGTACTCTATCTCTTTAATATTTCTTTATATTCTCTAACTCTTTGTTAAAAGCTTCTGATTTCTCATTCTATGCATCCATTATTTTCTGAGTTCTTTGATCATCTTCACAACAGTTACTCTGAACTCTTTCTTGGGTTTTGCCTATTTTCATGTCACTTAGTTCTTACGTAATTTTATCTTGTTCCTTGATTTGAAACATGTTCCTCTGTCACCTCATTTTGCCTAAATTGTTATTTCTCTGTGTACAGGATGTTGATTACAATTCCTGACTTTGAAGAAGTAGCCTTTTATGGGAGATGTCCTCTGTGACCTAGCACCATACACTCCTCTAGTCACTAGAGCTGTATACTATAGGGTCCCCCTATGTGGGGTACATGGGTCCTTCTGTCATGGACAGCTGACTAGCCTTGATTGGCCCTCGCTCTATTGGATTCCAGGCCCTACCTTGTGCAGAGGCTATTGGCTGCTGTTTGTGGGAACTGGGTTGTGAGGTGGCTGTCTTTGGAAACCTGGGGTCCCTGGGACTAGTGCCAGCCAACTGGTAGGTATAGCCAGATGCTAAGACCTGGCTTCAGGGCCCGAGGGTCCCTGCTGATGTTGGACCACTGGTGGATAGGGCCGACCAGTCCTTTACATGGTCTGGTCTGATGCAGGCTCCTTTTATATTACTGCATCTGCCTAGGGTCCTGGAACATGTGAAATTTTGTGTGTCCCTTTTAAGGGTGGAGTCTATTTCCCCCGATTCTCTGGGACTCCCTAAAGTAAGCACCATTGGCCTTCAAAGCAGATGTCTGGGGACTTGTCTTTCAAGTGCAGGATTCCTGGGCTGGCTGTGTCTATGAAAGGAGGTGAGCCCAGTGTCTATTCTATTGTCTTGACTGATCCAATTGACTGTCCAGCAAGTGTGGGATGCATTTGTGCTTGTGTATATGGCTTTGGGCAATCTTAGGGTGGCAGAGTTACTAGCCTGTGCTGACACTTGGGGAACAAGCATCCAAGTATTTCATTTATATTTTTATAGGTTTCTATTTTTATATTTATCATGGTAGTTTTTTTTTAAATGTAGTACATTAGTAGGTATTTCAGGGGATAATGGTATCATAGGAAAAAAAAAAAACAGGAACATTGGGATCAGAAAGACTGATTTTCAAACCCTAAATCTTCTGAATTGTGTAACCATGGACCAGTAGTAAAATCTGAGCCTCCATGCCCTCAAATTAAAAATGGAGACACTATCAGCTATCTCTTAAAGTTGTTGGATGAGTTCATGACATGTTATATGGGGGCATCCATGGACAGACAGGGATAAAACATGGAGATTTTAGGAAAAGACTGAAGTAATCTGACAGGTATGGCCCAATGATCCTGTAGACAAATGGGCTTTTGTATATTTTTGTTTTTGTTTCTTGTCTGACTCACACTTTTTCAAGTCAAGTTAGTTGGAAACATTTTTTAACAGGATATTTCACATGAAAATCTGGTCTTTGGAATTTTAAAAGGTCAGGAGATCTTAAAAAGGAAAATCAGGCTTGCCTTCTGGCAACAGCTAGCTGGGACTTTAGTAACAACTGTCCCAGCATAGTGGGTTGGCTTCAGTTATTTCTGCTAGCTACTGGTCTCCATCAGTTTTTGGGTCTGAAATTCCCATTTGATGTGTGATTCCAGGGGCTGTGCTACTGAAGGAAAAAATGGAATACCTGGTATGAGAATGTGGACAGTCATGAAGATATCAGGACAAAACAGTTGAACTGGGGTTCTCCTGGAATGTCTGCAACACCTGGTTTCTAGAATAATGTAATGATGCGGGTGAAGGATAGTAAGGGGTGAGGATGGAGTGGGGACTAAAAGTTTAGACGAGGGCCAGCCTCAGCAATTCTGCAACAGTCACTCAGACTTGGCTGGCCTATTCTGTGCAGTTTTCACAGCAACAAGAATTGTAGTGTTCAGTGTCTAGGAGCCTATCATTTCCTTCTTGCCCTGTTTCCTCTTATCTTATCAAAACATGATTTCAGCAGCTAGAGAATGCAGGTAGGTAGGGGCCCCTCCGTCTGCTTATTCTTTCCATATGTGGGTTATCTAATTTTCTCAGAGGCCCTAGGGTTTGGGAGAACTACTTGTCCATTGTAATCACCTATGAGCTAGTATAAACTCAAGCTTTACTGAAATTTATTAGTCACTGACATGCCAAAAGGAAAAAAGGTTGAAAGAAACTAAGAAAACAGCCATTCAAGATTTTAATCTGATGTTCATTTGAGCGTGTTTGAGGTTTAAAAAAATAAAATAGCAGATCCATTTCTATCAGCATCCACACAATATCCTGCATAGATATTTTAAAGCTGATATGGTTTGTATAGACCACATTTCCAAAATAGCCCAAGAATGGCTTTCAGAAGCTCTCCCCTGATCCCCCAAAATCTAGTGTTGAAGCCCTCTCATGAGATATCAAAGCTTTGAGTCTGTATTAATTCTTGCTCTATAAATTCCAGATTGCCCAAAACATCTTTTGGGGGGAAGTTGGTATATGCCCTAGGGCAGCTGAATGTCTTTTTTATAAGCTGAAGAGCTGTTATATTAGTGTTTAGCAGTTTCTTAGAAAGTTCAAAGAGTTCCCCAGCCGCCTAATGGGTTAAGAATCTGGCATTATCATTGCTGTGGGCTGGGTCACTGATGTAGTGTGGGTTCGATCCCTAGCCTGGGAATTTCTTCATGATTTGGGCATAGCCAAAAAAAAAAAAATCTTGAACTTCATTTTTTTTTTTTTGGCCATGCCTGCAGCTTTCAGAAGTTCTGGGACCAGGGATCAAACCTGTGTTGTAGCGATGACAATGCCAGATCCTTAAATTTTAGGCCACCAGGGAACCCCCTACAACATCTTCTTTTTAAAGGTTAGGAGAATTTAGGCCCAAAGAATTCAGTAAGCAAGCCACCAAATCTTTACTTGTTATGGCACTGCAATATAGTGGAGTTGTGGTGCTTAAGGATGAGCAGATGAAATAAATAAGTAGATGTAAAATCATGACTGGGGTAAGTACTACAGAGAAGTATATCTATAGACAAGTTTAATATGGTCTGTTGAATGGTCTTTAAGGAAGCTATGACTAAGTAGAGATCTTAAGAATGCATAGGCATTAAAAAGTCTACAAATAGTAAATGCTGGAGTGGGTGTGGATAAAAGGGAACCTTCTTACATTGATGGTGGGAATGTAAATTGGTGCAGCTACTGTGGTGAACAGTACGGTAGTCCCTTAGAAAATTAAAAATAGAGTTGTCATATCAGCCGGCAGTCCCATTCCTGGGTGTATATTCAGAAAAAATTCTAATTTGGAAGGATACATGTGCCCCAATGTATGTCGCAGCAGTATTTACAATAGCCAAGACATGGAAGCAATCTAAATGCCAATCGACAGATGAATAAATAAAGACTATATAAAAAATATGTATATAAAACTACTCAGCCATAAAAAAATGAAATAATGCCATTTGCAGCAATATGGGTGGACCTAGAAATTATCATACCAAGTGAAGTAAGTCTGAAAGAGAATTACCATTTGACATCACTTATATGTGGAATCTAAAATATGATACAAGTGAACTTATTTACAAAATAGAAACAAACTAACAGACATTGAAAACAAATTTATGGTTACCCAAGTGTAAGAGAGGGAGTGATAAATTAGGAGTTTGGGATTAATGGATATAAAGTACTATATATAAAATAGATAAACAAGTCAAGGTCCTTCTGTATGGCACGAGGAACTATATTCAAAATCCTGTAATAAACTTTAATGGAAAAGAACATATGTATACACACACACACACATTATATATATATATACACACACATAATACATATATTAAATATATTAAATATATATATACTGAATATATACATATGTGTGTGTGTATAAACCAAATCACTTTGCTGAACAGCAGGAGTTGGTACGACATTGTAAATCATCTATACTTTCATAATAAATAAATACAACGAACAGTTAGATTTGCATCATGGGCAGCAGCAGAGGGAATGCTCTGTGTATTGTTCATTATCCACCATTCCTGCATTATATCGCTCCAAACAAGCTTAGAATGTTGCTACTCCTGCTTCTAATTATCTATAGACATTTCTATGCAGTGCACTATCCTAGTCATTGCAAATGCTTGATTACTTTTAGTCCAAAGTCCAGGGTCTGTACAGAATCCATATTTACTGAGAATTCTGCTTTGTCTCCTGTGTTTGCTTACTTTCTTGTGGAAGTGCTAATTGACAGAAAATATTTCCAAAGATTTCCAACTCTTCTAAATCTGCAAGGAGGCTAAAGGAGGAACTCCCTAATTGGACTTTAAGTCAAATTTTTTTCCCTCTTAATTGGTTGTGAGAGGAAGTCAGTGACCAATGAAATGATGTGCAGATTGTTCCCACATTCAAGCTGGTCCTGCTCATGTTGTTACATGGGATTAGAATAACTGGAACATACTAACAACAAGAACTGTGATGAGAGGCACCTGGACATCTTGACCACATTTTGTGGTAATGATCATTGGATGGTTCATTAGTGAGAACATTAACAAGATTAAGCAAATGTTTCTGCTGAATGAGCTCCAGTCGAAATTATATTGTTTTTGGCCAAAGACATCATGAGACACATAGAGTAGAGGGTAGTTATATTTTAATAGTTGTATTGAAACAATCACTTTCAAAAAGTCATCCAAACCTTGTTTAAAGAATTAGGTCCAAAAAAAAAAAAAAAGAATTAGGTCCACAAAAAGAATCAGACCCATACATTGTGTTGTCACTTAAAATATAATGCAAAAAACCCCCTTAGCTTCTATTTTTTAAATATAGATATAAAGTATGTACATAAAATGTACATAGCAATAATAATAGATTAGTATCCACTATCTCGGGAAAAGTAGTTAAAATCAATATTACCTCAAGAAAACCGCAGTTGATTCCAAATTCTCTGGATAGGATTAAAATGAACATAGTATAACACAAATGAAATTGAGATACCTAGTGGTCCAGCCTTAGAATAATGTCATATTTTAAAAAGCAGTAAATTATTTTTTTCACATTAAATATTTCAAAAATACAAAAGGGGGAGAATTTATATACGATGTATTGTCACATTTCTTAAGTTTTCTTTCCTGTCTCTCTCACATGCAAAGCAGTCCTTTGATAGTCTCCTTGCCCTTTCCATACTTTGCACATTCTCTCCAAACCTAAACTTTATCAGCTCACATTTTTGTAAAAATTGCTGGATTTATTACTTATCTTCTGCCACAAAATGCCTGCCCTTTCTAATGTAAATTACTAAGAAGGTCATGCAGCATCTCTCAGTTCTCTCCCTTATACTTATCCTAATTCCAAGAAATAAATGTCTAGGAATCACCCCAGTAAAGATTGATTTTTCTGGAAAACATACCTATGTGAGAGAGGAAGAAGGTGTGACTCTGATGGGGGAATAATTTAATGTACAAATATCCACAACCCCTTTGCTTTAAATTTATAGATCCATCTACTCCAGTGTATTCTAGATCCCTTTAATGAAAAGAATGAGCATGACCATGCAGATAATGGTCCTTTGGCAATTTAATTAAGCACTATACTAGGATTTAGGTTTACTAACAAGCCTGCTGTAAATAGTTTTAAAATTTATTTGGTTGGTGGAGTCTTTTGGCAGTTATTACTTTAAGAAATAATTGCTGAGTATCTAACACGTGGATCTTGGAGATTCTGAGATCAATCAGATAACCTCTGCCCCTGTGGAGCTTTCATTTCATTATGGCCCCTTAAGACATCACCTTCCTTTGGGGCAGTGGATGATAGAAGGTCCTGTGTAACCTCCTGCAGCAAAGTCAGCACTCTAAAGTCAGAACAGGAAAGTCTGAGAAGCATTGATCTGTCACCTTATAAGAACAGCATTAATCCCTCTGTAACCATATGCAATGCCTCCCTGGGGAGTCTCCCTTGACTAGTGTTCAGAACCACTTGATTATTCCTACCTCAGAATCTATTTGATTCTCCTTGCACATGAACCAGGTGCCCTAATTAAATGAATCTATTTCAGCCAAATAAGGGAGCTGAGTTTCCAGGAGCTAAGTAGAATACTAACTTTGGTTATTGTCCTCTCATGCTAGTCCCACACTTATTCTGTATCATTTCTTGAGCACCTGAGTTATGAAAAGCATTGTGGTTGATGCCAGCAGAAACAGCAACATTGAGCTTCCTGTGATGGGAATGGTCTGATTGGGTGAAAGAGAGTAGATGGAAAGTGGGGACTTTCATATGTTATTAGATACCAAAGCCCATAAATGTAATTGCGAGGAAGTATGGAAATCCAAAGTTCTATAATCATAAAAAAAAGGCGTTTGACTCAGTAGGCAGGCAGAGTGTGCTAATAGAGAAATCTTCACGGAAGAGACTCCAGAAATGAGTTACGAAGGATTAGTGGGTACTTCATCAAAGCAAGAGCAGGCAGGATACACCTTTGAGTAAGTAAGCCAGTATTCTCTAGGAAGCAGAGCCTGAGGCAAGGATTAAAGTGCTAATGATTTATTTAAGGGGTACAAAGCCAAGGCATTAAGGATGAGGAAAAAGGGAAGTGAGGCAAGGAAGGGTTGAGACTGAAGCAATGGGAAGTGATGCATTATATTGGCAACTGCTTTGTAATAAACTGGATAGATAATGCATATCTATGTTTGGATGGTGTGGGATTTCTCCAGAGAGGTTGCAAGGAGAAGTTTCACTTGAGAATAGTTGATGTGAGAGAAGATTTTATCTCCCCAGCTATCTCCCATACCTTGTTGCCTTTTGGTCAAAATTTATAGCAAGATTTTTATTTTGGTTCCTTTTCACCTACTTGGGCTGCCAGATCCACTCCCATGCTAGACTAGAAGTAGCTGGAGGAGCCCCAAACACCAGGTATGCACCTAGTCAGCCTGGATGTGGGCTATCAGGTGACTGTTGGCCTCAGGTAGGTCCTTGGTGAGTGGAAAATCCTAGGAGAATCATCTGTAATGAGTCCAGGAAATGAGTAGTGTCAAGGGACCCTGAGAAGGATCATGCAATTTCTGATACAATGCATCTGCTATACTGAATGCAGAACACTTTTCCAAGTACCTCCAATTTTTTTTTTTTTTTTTTACTTTTGTTAGGGCCAAACCTGCAGTATGTGGAAATTTCCCAGGCTAGGGGTTGAATCGGAGTTGCAGCTGCTGGCCTATGCCACAGCCACAGCCACACTAGATCTGACCCCATCTGCAACCCACACCACAGCTCATGGCAATGCCAGATTCTTAACCCACTGAGCAAGGCCAGGGATTAAACCTGCATCCTCATGGATACTAGTCAGATTCTTAAACTGCTGCACCACAACAGGAACTCCCTCTAAATATCTCTTCATGTTTGTTTCCAAACTGATCTTTTAAATAAATTCCCCCCCTCAAAATTTCTTTTATTGAAATATAGTTGATGTTCAATGTTCTATATGTTTTAGGTGTACAACATAGTGATTCAAAATTTAATTTTATATATTCTATTTTTAGTTATAAAATATTGTCTATATTCCCTGGGTTGTACAATAGTATCTTTGTAGCTTATTTTATTCATTAAGACTTTGTACCTCTCACTACCCTGTCCCTAATATTGTCCTTCCCGCTTCCCTCTCCCCACTGGTAATGACTAGTTTGTTTTCTCTGTGAATTTGCTTCTTTTTTATTATATTCATTAGCTTTTGTTATGTTTAGATTCCATATATAAGCAATATCAGAGTATGTGTCTTTCTGTCTTATCTCCTTAGCATAATGCCAAGTTCATCCATGTGGCTGCAAATGGCAAAATTCCTTCTTTTCTATGACAGAGTAGTATTCCATTGTGTGTATATATGTGTGTGTGTGTGTGTGTGTGTATTTATATCCATTTATCTGTTGATGGACACTTAGGTTGTTTCCATATTTTGGCTGTTGTAAATAATGCTGCTTGGGAACATTGAAGTCCGTGTATCTTTTTGAATTAGTGTGTTCTGGATTTTTTTTTTTTGGTTATATATTCAGGAGCAGAATTTCTGAGTCATACGATACTTCTATTTTTAATTTTCATTTTTTGCCATATCCATGGCAGATGGAAGTTCCCAGGCCAGGGATCAAATCTGTGCCACAGCTGCAACCTACACCACAGCTGTGAAAATGCTGGATCAATGACCCACTGTACCAGGCTGGGGATAGAACTCACATTTCTCAGCAGTGACTCAAGCCACTGTAGAGATAATGCTGGATCCTTAACCCACTGTGCCACAGTGGGAACTCCTATTTTCAGCTTTTTGAGAAACTCATATACTGTTTTCCACAGTGGCTGCACCAATTTACATTTCTACTGACAGTTCCCAAGGGGTCCCTTTTCTCCCCATCCTTGCCAACATTTGATATTTGTATACTTTTTAATGATAACCATTTTGACAGGTGTGAGGCAATATTTATTTGTGATTTTAATTTCCATTACCCTGATGATTAGCAGTGTTAAACATCTTTTCATGTGTTTGTTGGTCATTTGCACTTTTCCTTTAGAAAAAAGTCTGGTCTTCTGATGATTTTTTAAATTGGGTTTTTTTGACAGTTTTGTATGAACTATTTATATATTTTGGATATTAACCTTTTATCAGTCATTTGCAAATATGTTGTTCCATTCAGTAGGTTGCCTTTTCATTTTGCTGATGCTCTCCTCTTCTGTGCAAGAGCTTTTAAGTTAAAGTAAGCCCCATTTGTTTATTTTTTATTTTATTTCCTTTGCTTTAGGAGACAGATCCACCCAAAATTATTGTTATGGTTTAAATAAGTTTCCCAGGCCTAGAGTAGCTAATGCATGACGTCTGGTTCTTTTGGCTTTGAGACCTACCATGTATGGTTCGAAAACTGGTCTGGCAATTGATTTTATGGTGGGATGAAATGAGCATCAGGATACATGCTTATTGCACGATGGCGTGTTCCCCTTAAATGGTCCTGACTTTTCCCATCAGTGCTCACTCCAACTCTATATTCTCCACTCACTCAATATTTCTCTTCCCTAAAAGTCCATTTCAGAAGCCCAGAACAGAGTAAATCCATGGACGTGTGTTATTTCAAGAGATTTAAATAGCTCACTTTGACTATCTCCAGAGTCATGGCTAGAAAGGGGATTGTGACTTTGGTGAAGTGGACCCAGATCCACTTTCTGGGAGATTGTTCAATATATATGATGAAACATTCTGCTTAACATCTTTGGAGCTGAAAAACAAATTGCAGTATCTGAGGACCACTGCCTAACTGGCCTAGCTCTAAGAGGAAAAGATAGGCAGTAGCTGAGGATAGCTGGGGCTGAAAGGAGACTTCCAGTGTGGTATTTCTAGTTTACTGTGACCCAGCCAAGACACCACTGATGACTGTCTTATGTTATCCTCCTGAACCAGCCAGTCCAGGAGGTGGAGGACAAGGGCGTGGTGAGATCCAGCAGGAATACTGCAGCAGAAAGAGACCTCTTAAATCTGATCCAGGTTCAGTATCAGCTTTGGTTCTTACTAAGTGACCTTAGGTAATTGACTTAAAGGTGATCTCTGTGTTGTTTGTATGAGGTGCCTTGTCTTAACCCTGGGATGGGTTCCCTAGAAGCAGAGCCAGAGAGGATTCTTGTGAAAGTGACTTAGTGAGAAGACCTGAGAGGAAGAACCTCTATGGGACGTGAGGAAAGCAGGATAAAGCAAGAGAAGTTCACAGATAGGGTTTCAGCCGAGGTCACAGCTCAGCCTCAGTTCTCTGAAGAGCCCTGGAGGATAAATGGTATCAGAGTTGTCCCACACTGAGGGCTTCCTACTTCCACCTGCTGGTTCCCAGATCCATGCATTTCACCAGTGGGAACCCAGCAGCATGTGGTGGCTATTGGTTCAAAGTGATTACTGTGTCTAGAGGGAGAGGGCCCCCTGCTTGCTGGTTTCTCAAGGTGGCACTTCAGTCACCTCACTTCATGTGGTTGTTTGACTGCTGTACCAGGCCAGCAACTTCTGGGTGGTACCTTATGTGGTGTGGTCACTGGGTCCAAGGGACATGCACACATGTAGATTTGACCTTCACTCCTGGTACCAAGTGCCTTAGGTCAGGTTCTCTAAGCACAAGGATTCTTGTGCAGATGGTTTGCTGAGAGAGGACTTTCAGAAGAAATTTGTAAGGAGGTGAGGGAGCAAGGCAGGGCAGGGGGAGAAGGTAAGCAGAGATGTGGTTTTAGCTAAAGTCGATTTTAGCATGATCACTAAGGGAGCTCTGGAGCTGAATGCACCATAAAATTGCCCTACTCTGAGGCCAGGGATCCATGCTCTTGAATCCCAATATAAATCTTGGGCCACACCTGTGGATAGCATTTCCAGAGGAGGTATTTCCATTAGCTGAGGGAAATTTCCTAAAGGAATGTATATTTATGAGCTATTGGCATCCCGCACTCACATAAGCTGGGGAACGTTCATGCTGATTTAGGAGAGATCTGGGTTAGGCCATAGCAGTTGACTCTACCATATCTTATAACCTTCTATGAAAGGTTTGGATTAACTTGAGGATTGTCACAGCCACTGAGTTTGAAGTTCCTCCATCCAAACTTCCAATATGGGAAATCTAGCCAACTGTCAGATTACTCTTTGACTACAACTTCTGTCCACCGAGCCAACATAATTACTGTGTCTTGACTAGGGCAGACATCATGCTATGCTTTGGGGATATGAAGATGAGTCAGACAATCTTGGTCTTATAAGCGCTCTATTTCCAGTATTATATAGACAGTATTAGCTAAGATTTATAGATTTATCAAGTCTCAGAGTCATCTCAGAGTCAGCTGTAATCTCAAAAACATTCATTGGGATAGGGC
Organism: Phacochoerus africanus; assembly: GCF_016906955.1. Lineage (NCBI taxonomy): Eukaryota > Metazoa > Chordata > Mammalia > Artiodactyla > Suidae > Phacochoerus > Phacochoerus africanus. The sequence goes on along the minus strand of NC_062551.1, from coordinate 156,174,951 downwards.
ATTATATATCATAGCCACCAGATCTTTCCATATCTCTACCCATGATGTGTGCCTCTGTCAGATCCCTGATCTGATCATTCTGGGCGATCCGGCTTCTGTGCTGAGGCTGCCTCTGCTGATGAAGTCCACAGAAGTAGTCATGATAGCAGCTTACATGGGAGTGGGGGCACTTGAAGCCTGTTATTTAACATGATAAACAGTTTTTATCAGTTCTAGAAACAGCCCTATACTGAAGTTTCTCAAAGTACAGTCCACTTCAAATTGCTGAGGGTACTTTTTATAACACTGGGTTTAAGGCCTTGCCTCAGAATTACCTAATCAGAATCTGCAGGGTTGAGGAATCTGCATTTTGAAGTACTCCCTGAAATTATGTCCACTTAAGTGAGAATAACTCACTAGAAGGTAATTTATATTTCTCTTTTCAGTGTCAGATGACAAAGATTTGATCCAAGTGGTTTATTTGGGAGGAACACTGGCAGGGGAATGAAGAAGTGACACAGGGAATACACTTAGTAATGGTTGTTTGAAGTTAGTTATCAATATGGGTAGCTGGAGCTTCATCTCAGAGATGGCGGCACACATCCCCCGGGACTAACCAAGAATGGCAGAGAGTGGGGATAAACTACCCCAGCTCCCTTGCCTCTCAGTTAGGATAAGGAGTGCCTCCTGATTGGTGATCAGTCTCCAGCACATCCAGCTTGCCATGTGTGTGTCAGCAGAGCAGCCATCTGGAAATCATAGAGATGCAGATACTAGAAGATAGAACTGCTTGTAGCACAATAAAACAACAAATTCTGAGAGATAAAGGGGCACTGACAATGTCTGCTTCACTCTCTTCCCACTTTATTCTAGAGAGACTATTCATACTAGATGTACCATCTCAATACTTACAGGCATCATATGGGCAGTCATATCTAGTTTAAAGGTGGATGAGATCAAGAGGACTTGTCTTGAAGCAGTCTTGGCATGGCAAGAAACCTGTCTTGTCTTAGGTGGTATGCTGCTTTAAGTAATGGCCTGAGGGCGGGAGGAATCAGAGAACATGTTAGGGGAGAAAACCTACTCCTGGAAGCCCTGCCTTTGTGTTCCTGCTATCTATGGTCAAAATTCTTTAAGTTCCTTCCTTGAGGTCATACTGTCTATATGTGGTAAAAGCCAAGATGCAAACACAAGCCCATCTGACATGAAAACCCATGGCACAATTATTTTTTTATGAAATATCATGCCCTCATAGGGGCAATAACTCTCCAGGCATCATTCAGCGATGGCTAGAGATATTTTTCGTTGTCATAACTTGGAGAGATATTACTGGCATCTGTTGGGGCTGTCCTGTGTGTTATGGGATGCTTACCTGTACTCACCAAGAATTATCTGGTCTAAAGTATCAATAGTGTAAGTTCAAGAAAGCCTTCCCTAAAAGTTAAGGGCTTGGGTCTGGCCCTGATACTTATTAACAGTCTTATTTAAGGACCCCAGATTCCATAGCCCAGACTATGATACTGAATCTCAAAAAATTTAACATGTGTGAAGCATCTAGTTGGTTGTTGTTCAGCTCACCACAATAGTAAAGTCAACCTCTTATGAGAGAAGGGCTATTCAGCTAAGAGGCTTTGAGCCTCTATGTATTAAGGCAGTACAAAATTTGGCTGTTAGGCAAGAATGGCAGCAGAGGGACAATAGTATGTACATTGAACACTGTGCATTTAAAGTGCACTTGACCATGCTTTGGTGTCAATAATTAGCGAGAAGGGAGCATATTAGGGAAGGCAGTTGATCCTCGACAGTGCTGCTGTCTCTCCATCCCACAGAATTTGTTGGAGCCCAGTAAACCTCTGGAAGCTTTTTCATTGCCATTGCACAGCCTAGAAAGAATATGACATTCCCCCAAAATCAGGATCCATGGATTTTGCTAAGTCTTCACCAACTGTTTTATATTTTATCAGCCTAAACACAGAAAAGTCTTTTCAGCAGATGGATTGCATCAGGTTCTGTAAACTTTGTAATTGTTTGGCAGGATTACTGCTTACACTGAAAAATGTAATTTGCAAGGCTATACACAGACGACATATATTCCCCCATTGCACAAAGCGACGCAGTTTATGCTGCAAACGAGACCCCATCATATGCCTCTGCACAGTGTTCATTTGCTCATCAAATCCGGAGTTAGACAGCAATTATCTCCAGTATCTCAGACTGCTGTTTCTGCCATTTTGCTGTTTCATGGGAGCTTAAGAAATGAAATCAAGCACATCCCCAGTCCCTTTCCTCCCCACATACTCACAGAGGCCCTGGAGGGCAGCCAAGCGACACAGGGGCGTAGTGAAATCCACCCTTTTAATTAGGTGTGGGCAGAACAGATATTATACTTTACTAAAAGATAAGCATCCTGTAGTTTAGAGAGTTTCACAGTCATTGCCCAAGGAAATTTTCAAAGATGCTGGTCTAGCTTATAGGGAACGCTTCTCAGATGATTGTTCTGGGAACAAAGCAGAGGCCTTGGAAAAAGAATCGTCTTAACTTACATAATTTCATCAGCCTCCCATTTTTATAGACTATTCTATTGCTAAAATCAAGGAGTGAAGCAATTGCAAGGCACTTGGTCTCAGGAATGCTGTTGGTAGAGGAAGATAGGCAAACTTAGACTCAGCAAAAGTTCAAGGCTTGCGGATGAGCCCTTCAGTCGAGACTTCATCAGAGCAACTGTGGGTTTATCATGTTGATAACTGAGGGCTTCCTCTATTCCAGGCACTAGGCTAAACTTGTCACTCCTTAGATCGAGGCTTAAATGACTTTAAAGTGGGGATATAAAAGCTGAGAGGTATATAAGGTATACAAGGTATAAAATGAGGATATAAAAGCTGTAAAAAAAAAAAAACTTGTCCCGTCAGACATGGATGCAAACTTAGTTTTGGCAAAGTTTTAGTCTCTAAACCTGTGCTGAGGCAGATTGTTCACATTTATAAACCTATGTTTGACAAATCTTCAAAGAGATGTTTCTAAAACCTATGTAGCCTGCTAGGAAAAAAAAATCACTTGCATTTCCCTGAATACTCAGAATTTGAAGACTGGAGAAGAGGCAAACTCTTGGTGGGGGTTGGGAGAAAAACAAAAGATGTTTTAGATGGTCATCTAAAAATATTGTCTTAAAAAATTTGTCTTCTCTCCTAATTCTGAAAGTGTTCACCGCCAAACATTGTCTTAAGGTTACTTTGGATTGAGTTTTTTTTTTTTTTTTTGTGGTTTTCTATCTTTGGTTCAAAGTCAAAAAATAAACTTAGATTTGGAATTTTTTGCAATCAATGGCACTGAAGCGATGTCATGTGTAGTGACTGCAACTTTATTTGGATGAACAAAAACCATTCTGTGACATCTTACATTACAACATGTACAGAAATTGTACATATACAAAAATTATGTCTCAACTCAGTGATGTAAAACAACATAAAAATCTTCGTGTAAGTATATCCCCCACATAGATCAAGATGTTAGCCATGTGGCAACATGGATGGGCCTAGAGATTATCATATTAAGTGAAGTCAGTCAGAGAAAGACAAATATCATATGATATCATTTATTTGTGGAATCTAAAAAAGTGATACAGTGGCATCATTTGAAACTCTTTTCTCCCATTCTGTAAGTTGTCTTTTTGTTTTCTTTTTGGTTTCCTTTGCTGTGCAAAAGCTTATCAGTTTGATTAGGTCCCATTGGTTTATTTTTGCTTTTATTTCTGTTGCTTTGAGAGACTGACCTGAGAAAATATTCATAAGGTTGATGTCAGAGAGTGTTTTGCCTATATTCTCTTCCAGGAGTTTGATGGTGTCTTACATTTAAGTCATTAAGCCATTCTGAGTTTATTTTCATGCATGGTGAGAGGGTGTGTTCTAGTTTCATTGATTTACATGCAGCTGTCCAGGTTTCCCAGCAATTCTTGCTGAAAAGACTGTCTTTTTCCCATTGTATGTTCTTGCCTCCTTTGTCAAAGATTAATTGACCATAATCTCTAAAACATACAAACAACTTACACAACTCAACAGCAAAAAAGCCAACAACCCAATTGAAAAATTGGCAAGAGACCTGAATAGACATTTCCCCAAGGAAGATATACAGATGGCCAACAAACACATGAAAAAATGCTTAACATCCCTGATTATTAGAGAAATGCAAATCAAAACTACCATGAGATATCACCTCACACCAGTCAGAATGGCCATCACATTAAGTCCACACATAACAAATGCTGGAGGGGATGTGGAGAAAAGGGAACCCTCCTGCACTGTTGGTGGGAATGTAAGCTGGTACAACCACTATGGAGAACAGTATGGAGGTACCTTGGAAATCTATACATAGAACTACCATATGACCCAGGAATCCCACTCTTGGGCATATATCGGGACAAAACTTTCCTTGAAAAGGACACATGCACCTGCATGTTCATTGCAGCAATATTCACAATAGCCAAGACATGGAAACAACCGAAATGTCCCTCGACAGATGATTGGATTAGGACAACATGGTATATATACACAATGGAATACTAGTCAGCCAGAAAAAAAGAACAAAATAATGCCATTTGCAGCAACATGGATGGAACTAGAGACTCTCATACTGAGTGAAGCAAGTCAGAAAGATTAAGACAAATACCATATGATATCACTTATATCTGGAATCAATATATGGCACAAAGGAACCTTTCCACAGAGAAGAAAATCATGGACATGGAGAATAGACTTTTGGCTGCCAAGGGGGAGGGAGTGGGATGGATTGGGAGCTTGTGGTTGGTAGATGCAGACTATTGCCTTTGGAATGGATTATCAATGATATCCTGCTGCGAGGCACTGAGAACTGCGTCTAGTCACTTATGATGGAACATGTAATGTGAGGAAAAAAAATGTATACATGTATGTGTAACTGGGTTACTGTGCTGTACAGTAGAAAATTGACAGCACACTGTAAACCAGCTATAATGGAAAAAAATAAAATCATTATACAAAAATAAAATTCAACTGAGAAAAAAATAAAAAATAAAAAAGTGATACAAATGATCTCATTTACCAAATAGAAATAGATTCACAGACATAGAAAATAAACTATGGTTACCAAAGAAAAGGTGGGGAGAGAGAAGGGGAGATCAATTAGGAGTTTGAGATTAGCATACACATACTACTATATATATAATAGATAATAAACAGGGACCTAGTGTAGAGCATGGGGAATTATAATCAATACTTTATAATAACCTATACTGTAAAAGAATCTGAAAAAGACTCTATATATGTGTAACTGAATCACTTTGTTGTATACTTGAAACTAACAACATTGTAAATTAACTATACTTCAATTTAAAAATATTATACAAGGAAGGAAAAAAATGTACTGCTAAAAAAAAAACAGACAGACATCAACAGTCCAGGACATCCCTTCATGCCTCCTGTAGATCACTATCCTCTTGTTTCCCCATCTTCTAACCATTGTCATGATTTCTAACCCATTGAGTACTGCTTGAGTGTTGTGTAAAGATTTAATATTTTTGCTCAACACTGCTTGGTTTATTTGTTTCATCTAACTATAGTTCATTTATTTTCATATTGTATAGTGTTCATTATGTTACCAGATTTTGCAAATAAAATTCAAGATACCCAGTTAAATTTCAGTTTCAGAAACAAAAGTCAAATATTTTAATATGTCCCATATACTATTTTTGATGTTTAAATTTCAGGTAAATAATTGAAAATGTGAATGAGCATCCTTTTGCGTTCATCTAGTATTCTACTTTTGGAAGGTTTCAGCTTTTATTTATGTATATGTTGCTAAGAGCATTTTTATACATGTCTTTTGTTCAGATTTTAGAGCCAGTTCTTTTTCAGTATGCAGATATATGTTTTTGATTAAAATATGATCAATTATAGTATCAAAGTTTTGCATACTCTGAATGTCAAATATTTTTATTGGGTGGGTAGTATACCACTAGAAATGAAGTTATAGTAAAATGATGGTCCATTTTGTTGGTTATTTGGATACTCAATTCTCAGTTCTAGAGAAATACTCTGTAGAGTTTGAAGAATACCAGGGAAGTAAAGAAAATGAAAAAGTAGTTATAGAACAAGCAAAATAGGATAAATTTGAGATTTGCCTCAGGCTCTTTCCTAGAGAAGGTCAACTAACATAATTGGAGGTACATGTCTCAGTAAGGAGCAGTGGAGAGAATGGGGAAGAGGAAAAAGTAAACTGTTGAAGGTGGGGCATTACTGAGCTGGCCACGGCTTCAAAGAAACTTCATGGCAGTTGCTTAATCATGGAAGAGCAGCTGGATCCACCGACTGACTGAAGAATTGTAGGAGAGGGACACGAGCAGTTCATCTTCAAAGTGTGCCTGTTGGGAGTGGTAATGTTGCCGCACTTCTAGGTTTGGATAATCCATCTGGCTGTTAGGACACTGAAGAAGCCAGATTGTCTGTGGTCATGATCTAGTTAGACCTGAGCGGCGGACTGCTTGCACTCCCCACAGGAAGGTGAGAAAAGTCTTGCAGAATGCCATTCCCTGCCTGATGGGAAAGAGGAGCCAATCAACTAATGATAGAGGGTGAGGCAATGGCTGTGCTTGCATGGGCTTTGCAGTCCTAGATGGGCAAAGCTGTCACTGTGGATGTACCAGCCTGGAGACAAATCCAGCTTCGAGGGCTCAGGGGGCTGGTGGGGACTTAGCCCAACCAATGTCAGACCAAATCCAGGAAGGAAGTGGGGCGTGCAATGAGGATTTTCAAGGGAGCACAGAGTGGGTAGAAAACATAGCAAACCAAAAACCAACTCTGGTCGTATGAATAGTCACACAAAGAACAGACCTAACCTCTGCTTCTATTTCCTTTTCCTTCTTTCTTTCCTTCTTTCACTTCATTGCACATTTAATAGCTCATGCAGCATTCAGAACATCATCATAAACAGGGTAGTGTTTACATGTCAGAAACACCCACAGGTTGGCTGGGGGTATTTCTTGGCTTTCATATAATTTTCCCCAACATTGATAAACAGGGAAAAGGTCAAAGAATGATACATCAAACACTCAAGTCCACAACCTAAAATCCACAATATTTTACTCATCACTCATCTACCATCAGTTCAACATATTTAATGCACTCAAGTTAACTTTGAAGATCAGATATTTTACCTCTGAACCCTTCACCATGTAAATTACCAAAAGGAGTTCAGTGTTTGTTTAGTTTTAGTTTAAATTTACGTACAGTGAAATACATAAAATTTGAACTCCTCTGTAATGCAGACTTTAACCATTTGTACTTCCATCTTGACTAATGTTTTAGAACTTTTTCATGGGATGATTGGCTATTTCTGTAGCTATCTTGCAAAGTTTCTGTTAGAATATTTTACTGAGTGTTTTTTGTCTTTTATTGAGTTTGAAAATTTATATATTCTGGACATTGGTCCTCTGTTAGGCATATATTTTCCACATAATTGTCTCCTAGTTTGGGCCATATTTACTAATTTCCATAATGGTATCTTTTGATGAGAAAGTATTAAATTTTGATTTGGCCTAATCTATTTTTTTTGGTCTTTTTATCATTTCTTGGGCCGCTCCCGCGGCATATGGAGGTTCCCAGGCTAGGGGTCTAATTGGAGCTGTAGCTGCCAGCCTACACCAGAGCCACAGCAACGCAGATCTGAGTGGTGTCTGCAACCTACACCACAACTCACGGCAACGCCAGATCATTAACCCACTGAGCAAGGGCAGGGATCAAACCCGCAACCTCATAGTTCCTAGTAGGATTCATTAACCACTGCGCCACGACGGGAACTCCATAATCTATTTTTTGTTATTGCATTATGTGGTTCTTTCAAAAAACTTCCTATCTCTCAGTGCCTATCCTCCACCCCACCAAAAAGAGTGTAAGTGCAAATATTGTGTCCTAAATTTTCTTCTAGAAGATTTAGCTTTAGTTTTTGTTTTCTTGGTTTTTGTTGCCTTGTTTTTGTTTTTGTTTTTTTAGCTTTTTAGGGCTACTCCTGAGGCACATGGAAGTTCCTAGGCTAGGAGTTGAATCAGACCTGCAGCTGCTAGCCTATGCCACAGCCACAGCCAGGTGGGATCTAAGCCACATCTGTGACTTACACCACAGCTCATGGCAATGCCAGATCCTTCACCCACTGAACGAGGCTAGGGATTGAACCTGAATCCTCATGGATATTAGTCAGGTTCATTACTGCTGAGCCGCAATGGGAACTTCTAGTTTTTTTTAAATTTTTAATTATACTTTATTTACAATGTTCTGTCAATTTCTGCTGTACAGCACAGTGATCTGGGCATGCCTATATGTGTGTATACATCATGTTCTATCACAAGTGATTGGATATAGTTCCCTGTGCTATACAGTGGGACCTCATCTTTTATCCATTCCAAATGCAATAGTTTGCATGTACTAACCCCAAACTCCCAGTCCATCTCTCACCCTCCCCTTGACAACCACAAGTCTGCTCTCCATGTCTGTGAGTCTGTTTCTATTCTATAGATAGGTTTATCTATGCCATATTTTAGATTCTACATCAATAAGTGATATCATATGGTATTTGTCTTTTTCTGACTTATTTCGCTTAGTATGAAAATCTCTAGTTGCATCCATGTTGCTGAAAATGTCATTATTTTGTAATTTTTTATGGCTGAGTAGTATTTCAATGTGTATATGTGCCACATTTTCTTAATACAGTCATCTGTTGATGGTCTTTTAGGTTGTTTCCATGTCTTGGCTGTTGTGAAGAGTGCTGCAATGAACACAGGGGTGCATGTGTCTTTTTGAATGAAGGTTTTGTCTGGATATATGCCCCAGAGTGAAATTGCTGGATCCTATGGTAGTTCTATATTTAGCTTTCTAAAGTAACTCCATTCTGTTTTCTATGATGTGTATCAATTTACATTCCCACCAACAGTATAGGAGGGTTCCCTTTTTTCCATACCCTATCCAGCATTTGTTATTTGTAGCATTATTAGTGATAGTCATTCTGACCAGTGTGAGGTGGTACCTCATTGTAGTTTTGATTTGCATTTCTCTAGCAATTTGTGATGTTGAGCATTTTTTAATGTGCCTGTTGGTCTTCTGTATGTTTTCCTTAGAGATATGTCTATTTAGGTCTTCTGCCCACTTTTCACTTTTTTGCTGTTTAGTTGTATGAGTTATTATATATTTTGGAGATTAAGCCCTTGCCATTTGCATCGTTTGCAACTATTTTCTTGCATTCTGTAGGTTGTCTTTTTTTTTTAAATGGTTTCCTTTGCTGTGCAAAAGCTTCTAAGTTTGATTAGGTTCTATTGGTTTATTTTTTCTCTTATTTCCATTGCCTTGGGTGACTGACCTAAGAAAACATTTGTACCATTGATGTCAGAGAATGTTTTGCCTATATTATCTTTTAGGAGTTTTATGGTGTCTTGTCTTATGTTTAATACATGTTGAGTTTATTTTGTGCATGGTGTGAGGGTGTGTTCCAATTTCATTGATTTACATGTGGCTGTCCAATTTTCCCAGCACCACTTACTTTTTCCCCATTTTATATTCTTGCCTCTTTTGATGAAGATTAATTGACTGTGGGTTTCTGGGTTTGTTTCTGGGATCTCTCTTCTGTTCCATTGATCCACATGTCTGTTTTTGTACCAGTACCATACTATTTTGAATACTTTAGTGTTGTAGTATTGTCTGAAGTCTGAGTGAGTTTTGCCTCCTGCTTTTTTTTTTTCTTCCTTAAGTTTGTTTTGGCAATTCTGGGTGTTTTATGGTTCCATATAAATTTTGGATTGTTTGTCCTAATTCTATGAAAAATGTCATGGGTAATTTGATGTGGATCGCATTGAATCTGAAGATTTATTGGGGGTAGTATGGCCATTTTAATGATATAATTCTTCTAGTCCAGGAGCATGGGATGTCTTTTCATTTCTTTGAATCCTCTTTAATTTCCTTAATTAATGTTTTATAGTTCTTAGTGTATAATTCTTTCATCTCCTTGGTCAGGTTTCTCTCTAGGTATTTAATTTGGGTGGGTGCAATTTTAAAAGGTATTTTTTATATTCCTTTTCTAATATTTCACTGTTATTATACAGAAATGCAGCTGATCTGAGTGTTAACATGAACAAGAGAAAAGAGAAAAGTTTAAATCACAGAATCCTGGACTCAATTCTCAGAGATTCTCAGTGAGCACGCCTGGGATAGAGTCCAGGAATCTGTATCATCTTGACTTGCTCAAAAGTTTGACTACCTTTTCAATAGGACAAATGTGGCACATCAGTGATACAGACGGCTCATGAAACATTTTTTCTAAATGGAACCATAGTCTCCATTATCATTCTTGTCTGTGAAATATGGGCCAAAGCGTTTCACTATAACAGGGGGCTGATGAGAATTATGAGGGAAGACACAGCTATTTCTGCTCTGAATATATGGAGGAGCTTATAGGGTTTGTGCAGAGATTGATGGCAAATAGAGGCTAAAGTTGTGTCTCAAACCCTGGACTCACAAGGAATTCAGGTAGGGAGAAGTGCTTGACATTATGGTAGAAATTACCAAAGGGGAATGAATCAGTTCCTGTCTAGCCCACATTAACCTTTTGCTCTAAAAGGGCAAGTAAAGGCTCCCCTGAGATAGTACTTATTGAAAATGATGTGCTTTTGAAGGCCTTGGTTCTTAGCATCCAAATCGCCTACATGTTCTATTTCTGATTTGCCATTAAAGGTTATCATTTGAAACTAAGGACAAACCTGATAAAAACCAAGGGAGGCAGGTGAGGTTCGGTGGCCCTAATCACTTGTTTTCAGATGCTTTTAAACTCCCACTAGCTTCCTTATAAATGAGCAACTGTTACTATAGTGACCCATACCTCACATAAATCATTTTTCAGGGCCTTGGAGCTAGTTCTTGTCCATTTCAGATCTGTTGAGACCCCCCGACCATTCAGATGGGCCTCCTTGAGTGTCTGATGGATGATCTCTTGACACCAGAGGCGAAAAACATCACCCCCATAAATCAAGTTCAGAAAATGGTAGCCTTGGCATGTTCAGTGAAGAGCCACAAAGCTCTACTATGCTTCTGCAGCCCACAGATGACCCGACTTTTCCTACCTCTCTCACCTTTCCCATACTTCAGACAACCCTACCTATTTATCCCAAAAATATCCCTAAACCCTATCTTAGAGGAGATGGATATTTGTTTGCATGTCTACTGGCTTTGCTGTCACACAAATAAAACTTTTCTCAGCTGCCAATCTTTGCGTTTGGCTTGCTGTGTGTCCTGCAAACAAACCTGGTTAACTAACAGTTTTGGCAAGCTGGCCAACAGTAAAAATCCAGACAGCACTTTCATTGGTGGTTCACCAGTCCCTCACTGATACTAAGAACCTGGGGACAAGTCCCAGCAGCTGCAGGTGGGGATTGCTTGTCCCAGGGACTGTCCCCTGAGATTTCCCCAGTGCAGGGCCATTGACCTCTGGTGTAGAGTTTTTCTTTGAAGTTGAGAAAAGGTTTCTGTTTGGAAGACTTCTTGTGGGTCGTCTTGTCCCACAATGTGCCTGTCCCAAAACTTTCCAATAATCCTGACAGGATTGCAAATTAGAGTGCCACCTTAGTGAGAATTTAGTCAGGCTAGACTCCAGACCCTTGTGTTGGAGTCCCAAGCCCAGGATGATGGGTTAGAAGCCCGCTCTACAGGAGACAGTATGAGAGGTGGGAGCTGGTCGGGGTCTCAAACCTGGAATAGAGTCACAGAGTTTAAGACTTTATCTATGTTTGTCTATGTCTGATAGTCTTTATTTGTTAAGAAGTGGCTATTTGGAGGCTGAGTTTCTTGTTGACTGTAGAAAAACTCCCTTAGGAATTAAACTTAGGAGGGTCTTTTGGCTCCAAAGAAAAGAGGCAGTGTTCCCTCCTGTCTCTTGGAACGTTCCCAAGTGAGTGGGGAATTTACAGAGTTGTTGGGGTGTCTGCCTGTGACATGTAATGACCTCATAGGGACTCGCTTTTAAGAGAACAATCCTTCCAGGCCTTCATTGTTCTCAAAGTTGTTGGCATCAGCAGCTCATCTGGGGCTCACTCACCTTAACTCTGTTGGCACTGGATAGTATTTGCAAATACTATTCGGAAATGCCCTAGGAAATGCCTCCTTTGCTGAGGCCATGTCGAAAAAACCCTTCAAAATGTGGAATGTTAATGCCATTCCCCTTTGCAGCTCTCTAGGGTGCATTCTCCAAAACTGGGTGATTAACTATGAACCCATGAAAAGAAAAAAGATGTTTTGGTAACACCCCATGGCCAAAATATTTTTTAAACTCTGGAGAAAATATAGCCTGAAAATGGATCCTTCAACTATGATACAATTTTACAATTATATTTTGTAAATGGGAAAAAGTGGGATACAACATCTTATGTTCAACTTCAGTGTTCTTATGCAGGAATAGACCAGAGAAAAGAAAATGTAAGATTATGGTCCAACAAGAATGAAAGTCAAACTTACTTTGCCTGATTTTGATGGAAGGGAGAATGTCTTGCTGTCAATTATCACTGCTTCTCCTCCACCTCCGTAAGTTGGCCCTGCCAATTCTGTCATCAGCACATGAGCGACAAACCCAGGCTTAGGCCCCCCAGTCCATGGGGTGAGAGGGGGATACCATTCTTATTTCTTGACCCTCATCAGGGTACTCAGTTTGGCTAGGGAGCTACCCCAAACCAGGCATGGCAACATCTACTAAGCCAAGTCTCATTGGAGTTATGAACTCTGAGACTGGGCAGCTGGTGGGATTGAGTTGGATCCATTCTTCCTTTTCTACTGTGAATTTATTGGAGTGTAAGAATATGGTAACTTATCCAGATGACCTGAAGAGAGCAAAACAATCTTTTTATCCAACAACTCAACCTGGAAGATGTTAGAAATTAAACTCCCTCTTTATATTTCAGAAGAATGTAGAATGTTCCTAGAAAAAGCTATGGGGGAGGCAGATTGGCTTCATGTAGATGCCCCTGGCAACCCAATGTGGGCTGTGGCAGGCACAGCTATACCAATAGCAGATTCTAGCTGGGATATGAACATGAGAGGTACATCAAACTTGAACATTTATGAGATTGTATTCTTGCTGGGCTACAAAAAGGGGTTCTCCAAATAAAGCAGCCCTATATAGTACAGGAGGAAAACAAAACCAAAAGAGCATCCTTCAGAGTTTCTTGAAAAGGTCTTTGATGCCTATAGGCAATACACAGATATATATCCTGAGACACGAGCATAATTTGAGATGACATTCAATGGCCTAAGCACCCCTAACATACAGCGAAAGTTACAGAAGGTAGATGGGGCCTTTGGAAAGCCTACATCTCAACTGGTTGAAAAGCCCTTAGAAGTTTTCAATGTGAGAAACCAGGTTCAGGAGAAAAAGGGAGCCATAAAAGATGAAAAAGCCTGCCCTGCTGGTGGCTGTCTTGAGATATGGAAATGCTGGACCAAACTGAGGTGCCCTACAAAAGACCAGCAACAGGAAGAATGCCCAAGGCCCCCAAGGGGGATCCCACAAATGGACAGATTATAAACAGCAGTCATGCTGGAATAGAGTGTCGTACCTGGAGTGAGTCTCTTGAAGGTGACAAACTACAGAGGAAACATCCCCTGCCTGAGCTGAGAATGACAGTACCAGGAATAGTGGAGCCCAAGGCCTCCTTTAAATCCTGTGGAATCCCTTAATATGTCCCTTCTGACGCCCTGGGTAACGACTAATATGGGAAATCAAATTCTGGGTTTCTGATCAACGTGAAGGCCACCTTCTCAGTTTTAAATACCTGGTTTTCTAAACTTTCTTCTGAGAACTTGTTAATAGTTGAGGTATCTGAAGAAACCCTAAAAGCCCTTTCTTGAGCCCTTAGAGTATCTGATGGGGAAGACTCATCTGAAGCATCATTTTCTGCACATGCCTGAATGATCCATTCCTCTTCTAGTAAGAGATGTACTAACCAAATTAAATGCCAAGTTTACTTTTGCACATGAACAAATGGATATCAAAGTACCACTAACACAGTCTTGTGCATTGCTGGTTCTCCAAAAGAATAACCCACAACACTAATGGAAGAAATACTGCATGATATGAGTCCAGAAGTGTGGAGAAAAGGGAAGCAGGGGAGAGCAAAAACTTCTGTTCTTAGAGGTCAGATTCAGTTCTTAGGCCTCTATTCCAAACTGAATATAGTACCCATTAAAGGAAAGGGCAGAGCAAGGGATTCAGCCTCTGCTAACAGCCTTCCTTGAGTATGACTTAGAAGCAGACCCAGAGGGGCACACTAATATTCAGATTTTATCTTTCAAGCAGCCCCACAGAGATGAGTGCCAGTTTGTACAGGATTTGAGAGCAATTAATAAAATTATGGAAGAGATTCAACCAGTAGTCCCTAACCTGTGTACTCTGCTCACTAGTTTAAAGCCCCTGGTGAATGAACTGAAATCCCCAAAGATGCCTTTTTCTGTACACTCCTGAGTTTTGAATCCCAAGGCCTTCCTAATCAAAAGCATGCAAGGGTTACACAACAGTACTGCAGGATATTACTTGCTCAAGGATTTGTTAGTGCCCCTACTGTATTTGGGAAAGTCTTGGCAAAGGATTGAGGGACCTTTAATGAAATGAGGGAGCTCTGCTCCAACTAGTTGATGATTTTTGGTTGCCAGTAAAACAAAGGGCACCTCTGGCCAGAATACAGCTTTGACTTTGAACTTTTTGGCTGAACAAGGCCATTAGATGACCAAGACACCACAGATCTCTCCATCCTCTGTTTAGTACTTGAGCTTTGAACTCTCCCAAGGACAGACAAAGTGGCTCCCTGACAGGAGGGAAGTTCTAGCCAGAATTTCAGTTCCCAGTACCAGACAGGGATTGGCCAGGTTCTGCCTTATTCTGATTTCCAACTTTGGACACATAGTGAAGCCCTTTTATGAAGCTCTTAAAGGAAGGAACAGTGGACCTCTACAATAGACTGGGGAAAGCTGTAAGTGTACCTGTGTCTATTCAAAGTGACAATGGCTGATCCTCTGTGTCTTAGATACTGGTTGGAAATTAGACATTTCTCAGCAATCAAAGTCTACTGGCAAAACAGGGAAGATGAATCATATTCTTTAAAGAGACATTATCTAAGATTTGTCAAGAAATATATTTACCCTGGGATGATGCCCTACCATGAGTTCTCCTTCAGATGAGAATGGTTCCTAAAAGCAATCTCCAGTTGAGCTCCTATGAAATGTTATATGTGAACCTCTTTCTATGTTCTAGCAGTGATTTAGGAAGCTTGGGAGAACCTGGAATCAAGGAACCAGACAATGTCAGGCATGTACTGTCACTGGGAGATACTCCAACTGCTCTGTGTAAATGTACTTTTAGCAAGTTTTACTTTCCCACAGATGCTTATCTGTATCAGTTCTGTCCTAGTGATCAGGTCCTGTTGAAATCTTGGAAAAATTAGCATCCCCCAAACCAGCTCCATTGTTGCTGGACTGGAATTTGAGGTGCTACTAGTGACAGATTCCTCAGTGACATTAAAAATGAGTCAAACCATGGATTCATCACACTCAAATTAATCGGCTTCATAGGGATTCTTAGGGTTGCCCTGTCCTATTTACAGAAATGGCACAGGGAGTGGCAACTACCCTGTAGGAGATCATCATGACTGGTGTACCCCCAGCTTTGCCTGCTCTACTCTCCAGACACTGATGTCTCTGAATGGACAAGTGAATCCCTGATTGGTCTCAGGGATGCCTCCCAGGAGGCAGTCTCCTAAAGGAGTAACTCACTTACTTGACGCTTCTAAATCCACATGTTGAACTAGAAATATGATTGCCCTTCTTTTTGGAATGTTTCCTTGTTGACTGCCCCCCGCCCCCCAGGTTTGGAAGGACAGTTCAAAGACTGGAATTTCTCAAGCAACGGCAGAGGCAGGTATTTTCTCTAGGTGTCATATGTCATCCAAAACCATCTTCTGCACATGATCATACTGATCACCCGTGGTTGCGCTCTTACAGTGACACGTAATCAAAAGCCTAGAAGTGTAACCTAAAAAGTTAGAATGATTACTAAAGGCCTTTCATCTGTTCCCTGTTTCTTCCTAAATTCCTCTACCTATATACTAGAATAATGGTCTCTGGAGAAAGTATAGAGTTAAGAAGTTTATGCTCCCACCAAAACCAGATCTTTTCTGTAGGAGAAATTAATGCCATCTAGTAAAATGGGTAAGTCTAGTCATTTCTCATTCCTGTCCTATTATTTTCTAGTCCTAGAGAGGTACTGCCCAACATCAAGTTATAGGTTCTCTCAATTATGTCAGGTTTCCAATAGGAGACTTGGTGTATTTTAAGGAGTGAACTAACCTACTCCTCTATCAACCTGTAAACGAAACTACTCTCATGGGTACTGCCTTGTAGTGACCAAGAAGCTTGAAAAACTTCTGGACTCTCTCCCCAAAAACAACAACTCCCAAAACATGTCAGGCATTCTCTGTGCCCCCCGCAGGATATACCTTTGTGGTTCCAGTGTTCAACACTGGGCCTATACATGTCAAGACAGTTGGAGAACTGCAGGCATCTTCTCTGCTAGGGTACTTAATCATTCCCTTTTCTGTTCACGACCCCAATGAGATTTAGCATTGGACTAGTTATTTCAAATCATTCTCCAGAATAAAAAGGGCTTCCTACTTACATGGCTATCAAAAAGATGGCTTTGGTACCTGTTTGTGTACTTTGACTGTGGTGGGGTTGCTCAGATCACATAAGAAAATTTGGGGACCCTTTCCATTATCTTAGGCATAATAGAAAATGAAACTTCCTAAGCTATTGCTGCCCAACAGAAAGGAACGGACTCATTGAGACAAGGCAGTCCTGTATTACCACAAAACTCTAGAAGACATACTGGCTAAACAAGGTAGAGTTGGTGCTGTTGCTAATACCACCTGCATACATTAATGTCTCAACTGTAGTAGAAACCCATGTAGGCAAAATAAGGCAACAAGCTACATGTAACTCCAGAAGTGCCAGATCCAGACTGGTTTACTGGGTGAGACTCCTGGATTCCCCAAGGAAAAAAGATCTTCAGTAACAATTAAAGCTTGGGTTACCTATACTTCTCATCCTTTTAGTCCGGTATTTCCTTCTAAAACATTCTCTTAAGTGTTTTACTGAAGCTGTTGAATAGGGAAGGACAATTTTAATAATGTAAATGTTAGCCAAGAACAAAGAACCAGAGGCTATTTCCAAATGAATGCTAAGCAGTTTCATTCTTCAAACTCTTGTTCGGCTTACTCCCTTTGCCATTAGGAAATAGCCCCAGGGATCATTTCCCTGAATCCCTCAAGAAAGAGGAATGAAGACAGGGAGCACTAAAGCAAAGGGATAACCTGATTAGGTGCACCAAAATTAACCTGTCTCTGTTGCTTTTAGTTGATTTTAAATTCCCACTAGCTTCCCTACAGAAACACCTCTGATGTAATGGGTCACTACAGTAAGAGTTGCTAAAATTATTTTTTAAGAACTTGGAGCTTGTTCTTGCATAGTTCAGAGCAGCCAAGACCTTGAGCATTCAAATGGGCCTGAATGAATTCTGATTGATGACCTTTTGACCTCACAGTGCCCCAAACTCCACCCTCAGAAACTGCTATGAACACATTTTTCTGAACTGTGTCCTCTGAAGAGCCATGGTGCTTGACTGTGCTTTCACAGATCACCAAGCACCTCACTTTTCTTACTTCCAAATCCCTTTTCCCCATGCCTCATACCACCCTACTTGTTTATGTCATAAAATGTACTAAACGCTATATTTTCAGGAAAGTAGATTTGAGATTTGTCTTCTACTTTTGTTGCCCTCTGGACGAATCTTCTCAGCTGCAAACCTCAGTGTGTATGCTTTAGGAAAACGAAGCTGGTTCATAACAATTTCATGTTAATCCTATTTCTAAAGCAGTTGACAACTGGATATTACATAATTTCCTTTAACCTTCATTGTAAATGGCCACTTCAATTGTTCTTCTCTAACATGTAGAATAGCAAGAATTATTACCATTCAGTCATAGATTATATTTTCAAAGTAGATAGCTATTAATTTAGACACCGCCTATTTGAGTTTAAGGTTTCCTTTTATAAATATTATAGAAAGAATATAACATGCATGGGTGCCACAGATCAGTTCCTCAAGAAAGCAGACTGAAGTGGAATTTGTTTGCAGAAAGTTTATTGGGGTGTGCTCTCAGAAGCAATGCCCCTTGTGGGAGGAAAGCAGCAAGATTGGGCAGAGGGAGAAGTGGATCTATTATGCAATCATATCAAAGGTCTTAGCCAGTCCTGCTGAGGATGGCCTTTCAGAATCATCCTAAAGTGGAATAAGAGTCCTGGTATTTTTGTTTCTATTCTAAAGAGTCACTGAATGCAGGCTGGCTCTGGAAATAAGCATGATCCTGTGCTGGCAGCTCACTTCAGCCAAAGACAGGTTGAAGATTCAGCTGGAAGTTTTTAACCTGTTAACATTGCCTGAGGTTGAGGAATGAGTTTAATCCTGAATAGGAGTTGGGGCGAGAAGGGGGAAAAACCAGGTGGGACAACAGCATCTAGTACAGTTTAATCCATATACTACTTGGAAGAATTTGCCTCACAATGTCTGGAAGAGGTTTCTGTTGGGCTTCTTCCCTGAGGGGGAACAGAAAGGTTATTAGAATAACCTACTGCCCCTGCAGCTGCAACTGGTATCAAGGCTATCAATGATATTTATAACCCCATCCCCCATTCTAGATTCCCCTCACACTTGACTAGCTCCTTGGCTGACTCCGTTACTTACACTACAATAAGGTTAATAGTGGTGACAAAGCCATGCTGGCAGGAAACACAAGAGGGTCCTCTGTCTCAGGTTACCAGGCCCTTCTCAGGCTTGATGTGTTATACTGGCTTTTTTACCATCACGACTTGTCAAGGAAATACCGAGAAGTGCGCAAGTTGTCAACAGGTTCCATATTTGCCATTTCTATTTTGTACCAGCAGCCCTGCCTTCTCCTAATAATCAGGGCGAGGATGCTCACCCTTCTTGCCTACTGATCTTTCAGTATAAGGGCATTGAAGTCACTATGTGCCAGCCATGGCTTAAGATGTAATGGGATTCCTGCTGTATCACCTAATGGAAATACTGCCATTCTGGTATCCAGGCTTTCTAAAACTACAGTTCAAAGTTATAAGGAGTAGAAACAATAGTTACCACACTTGGGAGTTGGTGAATGATAGAAATGAGGCCACCTTTGCTTTTACCTCTTGGTTCCTGGACCCAGGTATTTTAGCTACTGGTGATTTAGCACCATAGGCTGGTTTGCTGACTTAATTTGCACATGCACTCTGGTGATGGGTTATCAGCCTCTAGGGTGATCATTTTTAACTCAGCTATATTTTTAAATAGATTTTTTTTTAATTACCTCATCAAGCTTGGAGCGCTGGGTATTTCACTATGATACAGGACCAATAAATTCCATGGTCATGTGATCACTGCTATCCTTCTTTGCTACACAGTGGCTCTCTTGCTCCATGTAATACACAGGATTCTCTGCCAATGGATCAAACACCCCATAGGCCTTGGAATAGGAATACTGGCTATGGCCTGCTGGTAGAAAAGGCAAACCTGTGCCTCGAATATGTGTCTATTCTTGTCACCATAAACTGGCAAATGACCATTTGGTTTCCAGAGATGTTGGCATATTCTGTTGTGAGCATTTTGGATGCTGGACAGCAGCAGGGCCAGCATTGATATTCAAATGGGAGTCAGTGGTTTTGGGTGCATGCATAGCTTCCATCTCTCTTATCACAAATACTTCACTCATGTGCTTATTGGGAAGGTATGGAGGTGAATGACAAGTCTGTTTCTTGTCAACAGGGAGAACTGTTCTGTTTAGCTTATTGTAGAGTACTCTGCAGTAGATGCCTCCCTGATGGGTGTTAAATAATACAACTGCCCTCGTCCCTATGCTCATTCTCTTAGGTGTGCCCACATGCCTCTTCCCCAGACCTCGTTGCCTCCTCACCCTTTATTTACTTATTGTTTTTAAGGTCCTCCACTAGCTACCCAGGTCATTTGCCACTTTTTATGGCTCTATATAAAACTTTTTCCAAAGTGTATGTAGGTACAGCAGTCAAAGTTCTGCCCACTTGGAGGGTTTTCTCTCTATGGATTTTCTGAGCTGAGTCATATAGATAGCAGTCATTTATTGTAGCCACATATTGGGTGACCCATTTGGGTACAAACTTTCTTTTCACCTCAGTCAGCTGGTTAAAAATCCCCTACATGGCTTTATGTGTGAATTGAGAGAGAAGTATCAGTAAAACAACTGTGGATGACATGATAGTCTGGGCCACACAATTGTATAGCTTACTTGTGTTTTGTCCTGATAACTGACTTCCATTTTATGATAATTTAACTGCTAACTTCCTTGAACTTATGACTTGATGAATCTGACAGAACCCTGCTCAGGCTGGGCAGTTCTGGCCACAAATTCCCTCAGTGTCCCAGGATAAGGTGCTGTCTCTCTATTCACTTCAACAGAATACTAAGAGCTGTTTTCCAAAGTGTATAGCTTTCTGCTACAGGAAGCATGGCCTTGTTCTAATACACCAGAGATCTGTGTTGGGATTTTAATACAATGTGCTGTTACTACAATATAACATTTTTCCTTTATCATAGATACTGCTAATGACATTGGATATACTATGTTGTATGGCCCAAGGAGCAGGGCACTTTTCAAACCTCGTCACCATTCAAAGCTGGCAGCATTTTATCTCATCCAGTATATGGGCCAGAATGTTATCACCAAGGGGAGCATAGGCTACTTCTGGAAACTGAAAAGGTTCATCAGCCATTGATTTACTTCTTTCTTCATGGTGAAGATTGTCCTGTACTTTGAGGCTATGTCTCAGTGTGCCACGAGACTCCTAAAATCTTTGCTGAAATGATAGTTTCTTGAATAGTCATGTGTTTTTCTTGAATAGTCATGTGTTTTTAAGTCTCACATTCTGTTGTGTCTCCCATTTATCTGCCACTTCTTGTTCTTCTGGGCCAATTACGATGTCATTAATATAGTATAGAAAACTGTTCTGTAAAATGTCCAGATGTACACAGTTCTTTCAGAATATTTTTACAGAAGGTAAGAATGTACATGGCTTCAAGAAGGCAATCATCTACATGGCTAGCCTTGTCCCAGACCTTTGCACCTGAGATGGTAATAACTAGCTATATAGCAAAATAGCTCACCTACTACTAAACTGAAGTTAAATAATACACTCTTTCTCCAGAAATTTTATTTAAATATCTGAGTTTTCCAGGGGCCAGATTGACAGTCTAAGAGAAATAGGGTAGAAAGATGCAATTTTTAATAACACAATTGCATGTAATTTCTTTCAAGGATATAATATTTGATTTTTATCTTGGCCATTATAAGTGAGTTTTAGGATCTTCTCTTTGGATATCTCCACGTTTTTAGTTCTTATCCCCCAAACTAAGAAAACAGTATTAGAGTTCTGCCAATGCCCAGGAACTTTCACTTCATTTATGCAGTCAAGGCTAGGGAATTGACTTTTTGGGTAGGTCCATGGTCACTGAGTCTGTCAGGACTCAATTATTTGGTTCAATATATAATCTAACATGTCAACATGATTATCCTTTGGATCGGCAAATATCAATATTCTCTTGAAATTTATATCTAATTGTCATGGAATGTTTTAGGGAAAAGAAATACCCAGTGATGGCAATGCAAGTAGAAAATTCAGATCTCTTTGAGAAAGAAGTAGGAAATTACCATGAACACATGGCATGGTGATGCAGGATCTTTCTTCCTGAGGACTTAGACTCAGATAGACCTTGGTTTCCAGACCTAAAAACAATCTGAAAATCTGGAACTTGGCAAAAGATGATGACTATCATGGCTGCTTTCATCCATGCTTGATTTCTTCTGGTTGCATAGATAGAGCTAGTCCATTGCCTTTCCATCCATCTATCTTGCCCTGGGGGTGGCTTGATCTGTAACAATTGTCCATACATCTACCCTGTGTATCTTGAATATTATGATAACCATCCTTACCTTCCAGGGGATGGGTAAGCACTGCCACTAGTTACTCTGGATTTTACCATTCCCACATCTTTTGAAAAGTCCAGGTTTGTACTGTCTTTGTTGTTATCCTTGGCCTATGGAGAAATGGCCAACAATGAGCTTTTAAATGATGCTTATTTTCTCTCAACAGTCCATTCCTTATATTTGGTAAACAGTGTCTACTTGGTCTTTCTGTGGGAAACAGTCCACCGGTGGGTTTTCCATCATGGCATTCAAAAATGCCCTACTTCTATATATTTTGCATATTTTTTATTCATCTTGCAGCCTAGAACCTTAGGAGATGCTGAAAGAAGGCTTTTTTGTGTCTTTAATTGGGAATCTATCAAAATCTGCAAATCCCCCCCACATTCCCAGATATAATAGCAAGAACAAAGGGTGGTATATGAGTTCATGACATGCAAGCTGATCCCAAGAACTCTATTGTCAGCCACTGAATACAGATAATCAGTGACCGGTCAGTTGCACGACTGCATTGGGAAGATTTATCCTTTGCAGGAATATTCTAGAAAGGCAAGGATGTAATGTTATTCCAGCTCCCTTGGATTGGGAGTCTCATATCCATGGGTAGTTATGGAAGATAATCAACCATGATTGATGATTATAGAATGTCTTGATTCTAAAAAAATTGTTCTTCCAGTATTTGATTATACTTCTTTACCATGTGACTGTTCCAATAGGGTAAAAGTTTTTTGCTTTCTGAACAGAATTTTTCTGTATTAGATAAGGTTCTCAATAAATGATACTTTCTGGAATTATCCAATGATTTAGAACAATCTGATCATACTCCCCTTCCTTAGTACACATTCCATGGTTGAAGACATATGAATATTTGAGTCTAGTGGCAGAAACATGATGAGAAGTGCCTTTTGGGAGGGTAGTTATATCTTCCAGTGGCCACATATCCAGATTTTTTGAAGCATTCTTAACAAGGCCACCCTTTGCCCAGGTGCTCACAGCCAGTGAATAACCATGACTTGTTACAAATTCTGGGTCTTTCTTGTTCAATGATAACCTCCTAGAGGTGGATTTTTGCCCTATAAATCCAGTGTCTTTCCTATATTGTCCTTTAATCTGAGTCTCCTTATACCCAGTCCTCCCTTCTCTCCCACATATCAGACTAGTATTGAACCCCCTCTGCTGCTGTTCACTACCCTTCATTCTTCATATGGTGTTTTCCTCAATAGATCACCTATGTGTTTACTTCCAACTTGCTGTTTGTCTCTTGGAAGACCTGGAATGACACAGTAATGGAAATTGTTCAAGAAATCAGGCAGTATGATGCAGTTTTGATGATGTCAAATAGAATAAAGGTCATGCAGAAAAATCCCAGCAACACAGTGGCCTTTTAGTTACTGAAGATTTCACTGATGGTACCTTGGGAAAATGTCCCTCTAGGGAGATAACGGTATTGGAAATGCAATGACATAAATATTGGACAGTACAGGGTAATGATTCAGCCTAGAAGGACAGCAGAGATGATTAGTTTGTCCTAGATGGAATCAGTGTTCTTCAGAGGTTTGCTAAGTAACTGAAAAGTAATTAATAGGTAAAAGCTAAATGTGAGGACTGGAAGGCATTTCCAGGAGTTTATAAGAAGATCTTTATCTCCTATAGAAAAAGAGCAGAGGCTGAGGAGCTAGCTTAGAGACAAAGTTCAAAACATATTGCATGCTCGATTTGGGTAGTTCTCTATGCTAAGGTCAGGGCTCTGGAAAAACATGGGGCCCTGAAACATCAGATGGAGGCACATATGTGGTTTATTATGATTTTAGTTCTTCAAACTTCCCTAAGCCTTGAGAACCAAAGAGGAATTACCTTGCCATGCAACACCTCATGGATTTATTTCTCCACAAGGGAAATACTCCCCAGTGCATTGTAAATGTGCTGCTCAGGTTTCCTTTCATGAGGATCATGGACAAGACGAATAGATAGTGGGGACATCCTGTAGCTGCTGTCCCTCCGAATTGCAGGATCCACACAGGCAATAATCTTCTTGGTATGCTCCAGCTATTGACTGAGCATGGCATGCTTAGAGTCACGTTGGAAGTCCCCTCTGGTGCAGGACTCCTGTAGGCAATCTGAGAAATTCTTGGTCAGCCAGTGGGGAGCCCCAGTCAGAACTGCCCTCTACTCTCTCTCCTCTTACCCAATTCTCCTTCCTTATTCTTTTTCAGATGTAATATCTGTATTTCATTGCAAAGTCTTACCCCACCCACTCCTGGTCCCTTGTCCTTGTTATCCTTACAGCTTTTTCCCAAAATAGTTCTATGCAATGCCTGCTTCCTAGAGAACCAGAACCAACACACTGCCTGTAGTCTTATGGATGCGGACTTTGACATATCTTCTCAGATGACTTTAACATTGTAAGTGACATATCCTGTTACCTGTTTTTTAGGTAAAGCCCAGACTTACTGACCTCTGAACACTGGTCAATTCACATATCATATGGAATTCTTTAGTCATCCCATGTAACCTTCATAGACATGGGGGGGTAGAAGGTGAGTAAGGGCCATGCCAGCATGCCCCAAAGTGGTATTTCTCTCAAACAGCTCAAATGGTATACTCAGGGGCTATTAATATTCTTTGCAAAGGCTCTTACTCGGTGATTCAAGTCAGAACAGTACAAGAAATAGGGCAGATAAATTCAAGTGATCACAGTGTCATACTTAAAAACAGCTGTCATCCAGCCATAGGTTAAGCTGTTCAGAAGTGAAATGTTGGTAACTTGTACCTAGGATTGATGGGAATGACCCAACTCCTTTCCTCAGGTCCAAGGCTTTGATGATCAGGACTTATGGAAGAAAAAGGAGTAGATCCTTCAATAAATAAAAGTATGGGAACCATAATCTCTTTGTACATAATTCTCTGGAATCCCACAGACCTACTTCAGAGAAGAAATTGACCAAGGGTCCAGCTGCTGCTGAAACTATGTCTATACTTGTATTGAGGCCATGCCTGCCAAGGGCTGCTGTCCAATGACAACAGGGCTGGGCCACTAAGTCTCACCTTTTTTGGGGGGACACAGTGGGTCCTACTAGGAGGAGTAGGGCCAGGAAGCAGCCTCTAATATGTAATTTTAGAACTGGATCATTTACCAACTAAAAATAATGTCCTAATCACTTTTGATAGGAGAATGAAAGATAACAGGAGGCATATCCTGTACCAATGGCTAACTCTTACTGTGTTAATTTGTGAGGATATATGAGAAGAGAGTACATATCCTGGTATTACATATCAGGAAAGAAATCTCACATGGAATCATAACTAGACCTCCCAACAACTACCCAAAGTCCTGATGGCTCCTTTATGGTCTTGTTTCCCTAGCATAATACTGCTCTGATTCCATTAAGATTCGATGATTAACCCTGGGACCCAATGCATCTAACCTGTCTAGGATGTAATGCATCCTGCCAAAACTTCAGCCCTTCAACAGCCTAGATTTAATCAGAACTAGTATATCCCTACAATTTGCCACTCACAGGACAAGAAAATGGACTATTGAACTTGAGTCCAGGATTAACCCCAGCCTCAATCCAGATTTCTCCTTAAGGCTGCTATGGATAATGCTATTTTTCAGAACGTTGCAGAGCTTCAGGGTTCAAAGCGAAAGGACTGGGTCACCACCCAGCAGGATAATTTTTGTTCCTTCTTTAAAAACATTTGGTATTTAGTATTTTCTTAGTTTCTAGGATTAAAATATGTAACAGGATATATAGTCTCTAAAATATAGAACATTATTTTTTGAAAGTTTAGAGGATGGTCAACATTTTAAGCTTAAAGTGCAAGGTATTACACAGAGTTCTCAAAATCATTGGTGAGAAAAACTATTCCAGTTCCAATATATTATTCCAAAATGGAGCCTTAAAGCTAAAACTGTCCTTTTCTCAATATTCTTTCTGCAGATGCCTTTTCAAGCTCAAAGCATTCTATCAGGGTAATTTTTGCCCTGCTCTTAACAATGGCCCAGCTGAGAATTTCTCAAAACTGTCCTGAAATTGTATCTCCTTCTACTTAATACTTTTCTCTCACATGCTTCTAGCTAATGACAGAACTCAGCAGGGTAGCAGGAGCCACTCCTCTCTGATTCGGGACTCCTTTTTGGGCAATCACAGACTGGCGTATGCATCTGAGAAAGTTTTTCTTCAGCCAATGGAGAGCCTCAGTCAAAGTCTCCTGCTTCAGGTCTGCAAAGTACTAGAGTTTCTCCCCACCCACTCTTTCCTTCTATACCCCATCCATAACATATGGCTGATACACAGCCATAGGTTGATATTCAAGTGTGGTCTTATTTTCTAGACTACATAATCCTGATTGGGTTTATAATTTTAAATATCTGAAGTGCCTTGGAAAAGGCTCCTTGGAGACTCCAGGAAATTTCAGGAAGTAGACTCTGAAAATTAAGCAGGAGTAGAGAAATGGCAAAGATGCGCTGTGTCAGTTCAACAATGCAACCTTATGTTAGTGTTCCTTTCCTCCACACTACCTATTCCTTCTTCACTTCATCCGCATCTTAATTCTTATCTCAGGCTTTTCTTCTGCAGGAGCCCACATTAAGGCATTTAGAAACTAAACATGATCTTTGTTCTTCTAAGATGGGGAGTAACAGACAAACATACCAGTAGTCTACTCTGTTTAGTAGTTTACACTTTCCCACATGGATTTTCTGACTATAAGCACAAAATCAGCCAGGTCTGTTATGAAACATGAAAAGCAATGCCATTTATGGCCCAGTCCCAGTCTTGAAAACAGCTCTAGGTAGGGACCCATCCTAAATAAGCCAGAGACTGGGAAGATACTGTCAACGTTTACCAGTTGGTGCACATGGTGCCAAGTCCTCAGCTCTCTGAAAGCCTGGATTTGAATGGAGCTAACATGTCTCCCATCATGCAGATTATAGTTTTGCTAATAACAGGACAAGACAATGGATTATTGAACTTGAGTCCAGGTCCAACCACAGCCTTGGTCTGGGTCTTTTCCTTAAGGCCACGCTTGATACTTCTATTTCTCAGAACCTTAGAAAGTTGCAGTCTTTAAAGCCATGGGACTAGGTCACCACAAATAGGATCTCTGTGTCCTTTAGACCAAACATCTATTGTTGCTTAAAAATTCTTTATTCTAGGATTAAAGCATGTATGTGTATTTTTCAGATGTTGTATATAATCTCTACTATATAGAGTTTATCTGTTTGATAACTTAGTATGGTCAACCTTTTTAAACCTTAATGTTCATGGTATTATATACATGAACATAGCTTCAAGAATAATAATTCTAGGTCCTATGTAATATTCCAAAATAAAAATTTTCTAACCTTGGACTTTCCATTTTTAACTACAAGGCTAAGAAAGTTCAATAGTTCTGGAGATGCCTAACACATTTTTCCATTCTTTTACTTTCACTCAAACATCTACATTTGTTCACAGGTTTTAACTTCTCAAAGTAGGAATGGTATGTTATTTACTGAGATTTCCTGTTGTGCCATAGATAATGAAGAGAATGTCCAAAGTGCAAAAGTAGTATATGTCTTCACTAGACAAAGTTCTGGCTCCTCTACTCCTATTCCTATGCTCCACAGTCTTTTGGAATAGTCAAAAGTAAGTCAAAACACCACCATTCTTTTTTCAACATAGGGACTATTTTCTGAAGTGACACCAGAATACAAACATGTAGGCTAATTTCAGAGAAAAATCAGGCCTTCTACAATACTATGTGGAATTATAATCCTACTAGTCTGCCAAATGTAAATATTCTTTAAATTCTGAAAGACAAAATAAACACTCATGTTATTGATAAGCTCTTTAAATAAAACCCCCTCTGCTGCCAATTTTTATTGCTTGTAAGAAAACTTGTCAGTGTAGATAACTAATATTACTCTTGGAAATTCTATGATTTCCCAGAAGTCATCATGAGGAAATTGATCTCACAAGTATAATGAGCACCATTCAATCACAAATGATACGTATTGGTTTAAATGTAGGTACCATATCAGCCATACCAAATTACTTAACTATATAAAAAATATAATTATATTGTAAACTTAATTTTTATTTTTTGAATATTGTTTAGTATATATTGTGTGTGAATCTACCACTATACATTAAGATGAAGAATATCATATTTGGTTGTCAAGGTAAAACCAACAGCCCAGAACAAGCATAATTTCTAATATTTCTGTATATTCTACCACTGTGCTATGTAGTGAAGTCTTCAAAGTGAACACTACTGTAACATGGGGTTTGTGTAGATGGTTCTGAGATACAGCGAGAAATTCCTCATATCTCAGAATAGCTAATAGCATTGTTGAGACAAAGACTGAGAAGTTTTAGAGGTTTGGAAAGCAATTTTAGAAATGTGAGAGAAATATTGAGATAGATGTCTCAGAACAGGTGAAGCAAGCAACTGTTTTGCAGAGCAGTAATATCACATCCCTCCCTGAGGGTCCATTGATAATTCAACCCAGTATTTTCCTGATGCTTAGAAAATATGTGATCTCTCAACAGATTATGAATGGTATCTGCCATTGGCCCATGAGTTGAAACCTAGCTGTCATTGTCCTAGTTTAAATCCGAGTACATGATTATTAATTCCAATACTGATGAGGCAATAACAGAAGCTGCCACATCTCTAGACTCTACAGCCACATTCATGCTGTGGCCATGTTCGCCTCAGGTTTTTTCCAGTCCAAGGCTTGGTTCAGTCCAGTGCAGGATTCTATCATCAATCTAGTTTGCCTGGTCAAAACTTTCTCAGGGTTGCTACACAGTTAAGACTTTTTCAACTCAATCCCTTCTTTTTATAAGTGTCAGACCTATCTCCATCTGAAGGCTCTCCCACCTTTTCCTGTTCCCTCTTTTCCCCCTTAGAAGTCTTTTTCTTACATGTGTAATTGCATTTTGGCATTTTATTCACAAAAGACATTGCCTCACATTGGTATGCAAGACATGGTAGAATTAGATGGGCAGGAATTTATCCCCTTGGTGCCAGTGTTGGTGATCCTCGGGCAAGATTTCCTAGTCTGGCAAGAGTGATCAAGATTGGAAAGGTGAATTCCAAGAGGTAGATTCTTCTATTCTTCTAGTTTCCTAGCAGGTGCTAGAGTAGACGAACAAAGAACCTTTTTTCTTTTCTTTTGCTTTTTAGTGCTGCACCTGCTGCATATGGAAGTTCCCAGGCTAGGGGTTGAATCAGAGCTACAGCTGCAGGCCTACACCACAGCCATAGCCACATAGGATCCGATCCTTGTCTGTGACCTATGCCACAGCTCCCAGCAATGCCGGATCCTTAACCCATTGAGCAATGCCAGGGATCGAACCCACATCCTCATGGATACTAGCTGGATGCCTTTCCACTGTGCCACAGTGGGAACTCCATGTGACCTATGTTTCCACCAGACCCAAAAAAAAAGGGTTTTGAGATCATATAATGGATCTTCTGCCTGAATTGAGTGTAACTGAATACATGCTTTATTCAACCACCAACAGTTGGTCTTTGGTCCCCTCCGATGTGGTGAACATTGGTATCTGTCCAGTCGCTCCATACATCTGGGTACTGCAAATATTTGTGTATAATGCTCTGCTCTGAGTACTAAAAGCCTAAATCACACATCAGGTTAAAATAACATCATTTCAGGTCTACCTTAGTATATTGACCCTGAATTTTCTCTAATTCCAGGTTTTATGATTAAAAGGAACCTTGGTAAATTGGTGATTTCAGTAACTTCAAGAATATATTATTATTATTATTAAAACTTGATAAACCTATGTTGCATGGGAAAAATTCGTGAACCTCCACAGATTTTCACACCTTGCCTCCTACAACATGTAGCCTTGCACTGGAGATGATATGCCAGATGCTGCTTGTCACATCTCAATATTTTCAGCATGTCTAGGAGAAGTCCTGGATTTGGCAGCGTCTACATCACACTCTCCCAGGCAGGAGCTAAAGCAACTGTACACTCATGTCCAACCCTAGAAGGCCCAGAGAAATTGTGGCTTTTCCCACTGTTTGAGACACAATGAAGCACTTTGATGTGAGCGGTAAAAAGTCTGACCACTACTATTCTGTTTCGGTTAGAAAGATTTCAAAATTTGTCTTGCGTTCCTTGCTGGTCATGTGGAAAAAGACAATTGAACTCAGCCTTACGGCACACAGAGAACATTAAATTCAAGGGTAAGGGTAAATAGTAATGTGGAAACTTGAGTTGTATTAGCTTCCATCTTCCCTTAGGAAAGAACTTAACATACAAGGGAAGGTGGGGAGCATGCACTTTCAAAATGTGCTGAACTCCAGGATGAGATGATCTGCTCTTCTACTTTGGACAGCCCTACAGTCTATTAACCCTAGAAGTGGGTACAGAGCTCACCAAGTCACAAGAGAATGGGCTTCTTTAGTACTTTCTTCTGTGTAGAGTGTAGGGAAGACCTCTAGTTTAGAGATAGAGAAGCCCGTAATTTGGTGGCTAAGTTTTGGCCTTCATAGAAAGCTGCTCAAGCCAGTTAAAGCAAAATTCAGAGCCTGGATGTGCTCATGAGGAGGTGATGAATGAAGTCAAGAAGGAAGTCTCAACAGATCAGAAACCTTCAAAGAATCACCTCAGAGAAAACAGCACTTAAGGAACTGTATGTCTGAATACTTATGTCTGTGATTATTGGTACGTTGAAGAGTCAAAAAGCATTAGTTTGAGAGTGGGTCCCAGAAGTGGAATCTTAAAGTCTGAGGAGGACCAACTGGTCAGTGGAACCAAGTGGTCGTTTCCTCAGGGCTCCAGCCTTAAGGTTGTTGGATTCCTCAAATTAGAGCATGATAAACACATTCACGTTATCTAGTAGAACATATAATTAGACAGCTTGGGTCAGAAAGTGACTAATTCCAAACTGCTAAAAGTTCTTTTATATACTGTACTGAGGACTGAAGAGCATGGGGACAACTCTCAATCAGCAAGTTAGGAACTATTACATAATTCCTCCTGCCTCCCATCTCCCGAGACTCTGAGTTTCTCTCTTTTCCACTCTGGGACATGCCAGAAGAACCCAGCGCATATCTGCCTCTTCCAGATGGCTACCTGCTTACCCCCTAGCCTCTTTTTAGGTTTGGTTCAGAGTTTCTTCCATGATTTCAACCCTGACTAACCATTTAAGCAATAGGTCCTTGTACCCAGACATGCTTGATTCCCCCTTTCTCCTACTGTTTACAGTGTGAACACTTTCTAAGAGACTCAATAATTTACTTACATTCAGTCCACATTAAGTAAACTTCTTGATGGCAGGGGTATTTCTCTTGCATTCATCAAGTGTCATCAGGACTCACAGTGGTGTATGATATGTAGTAGGTACCCAGTGATTGACTGAATCCTCATTTTATACAACAGAGCCTGAAGCTTAGTTCTAACTCCTCTTTGCCAGTACCATTCAAATGCATTTAGGTTTCTATCTTGGTTGTTAGGCAGCAAGTTTTAGATTCTTCTGTTTTATCTTTTCCGTGATGATAGTTTTTACTTCATAGGCTAGAAAAACAATATTATGGTTCTGCCAACTGCTAGGCACTTTCATTAAATTTATTCAGTCAAGTACTGGAAAATTATGATTGGTGAGTGTGAACACTAATCTTGGGACAGAACTCCATTAATTATCTTGCCCAATATGCAGTCTCTACAAGAGGGTGTGATTACTCTATGGCTCTTTAGAGATCAATGTTGTCCTATAAATTGTCTAATAGTATTAAAAATGTGCGGAAAGATATACCCAGTGTTGGAAACTCAGGCAGTAGGTTTAGGCCCTTTGGGGAAGAGGGAAATTACTATATACATGTGCCATAGTGTTATAGGGTCTTCTGGGGTATCCAGCCGGTTTTTCAGTCCTTGGTTTCCAGGTCTGGAAGGGGACTCAAATCTGGAAACTTAGCAGGAGATCATGACTCTAATATCATGGCTACTCTCAGCATCATCCATGCTTGGTTTCCTCTGGTTGCCTTCTGGTTGCGTAGCTTGAGCTATAATGTTCATGCCTGTCTCTTCATCTATCCTATCTTTAGGAATACTTTGTTTTTTATTAAGTCTCCATGGGTCAGCCCTGTTTATCTTGCCACTCATAATTGTCCCAAACTTTCTTGTGATGGTTAAGCACTGCCATATAATTCCAAATATTTCTGGATGTATCACCACCATAGCTTTTGCAAACTCTAGATTTGTGATGTTATTATTGTCAGCCCTGGCTATAGGTAACAGCCACAACTGAATTTCTTAGTGAGCTGTCAACACATTCATTATGACTTTGGTGAACAGAGTGTCTACTGGGATTTTTGGGGGGAGCCATTTAGTGGGTTTTTCATTCCTATATTCCAGTATCCCCAGTTCTATTTTTCAAATCCCTTTTTCATTTATTGCACAACCTGCAACCTTAAGTGAAAGCATTTCTGTTGATTCTTTCAGGAATCTCTCAGTATCCATAAATTCCTTCCTCCAGCAATTATAATGATAGGAAGACCGAGAGGCAGTCTTGGTTCATAACATGTGAGCTGATATTACAAGGTCAGCTGCAGCTACCAGGTCCAAATAATCATATTTAATACCCAACTATGCTACCATATTGGAAAGTCTTAGTCTCTACAGGGATGTTCCAGGAAGGCTAGTGTGCAGTTAATCCCACTCCCTTAGAATATAGACTTTAAATTCCTACATAAGGAAATCTGACACTCATGGCTATTTATGAAGGATAATCAATAGTATTTTGATGGCATTGTGGCATGTCATAATTCTAGCATCATGTTTCTTCTAGCCCCTTTGCCTTGGCTTACCTGATTGCCTTGTGATTATATTCTCTTTAGGTATAAAATTTAGTGTTCTGAATAGAATATCCCTAAAATCTATAAGGCTCTCATTAATTGATAATTTCTTGAATGGTCCAAGATATTAGTAGTTTGAAATTTGAAGATCTCAAATGGAATATAGGTCATTTAGAAGTCCCAGGCACACAGTGGATACACAAATGCTGAATATATTACTACAGGTCACCTAGGAAAATGTCCCTCTAGATGAGAGTGCTATTGGTAATGCAATGATTCTAGCATTTAAAGGTAGAGGGTAACAATGACCAGAAGGACAGTAAATATGTGCAGTTGTTCCCAAGTAGAGGCTATGTTCTACAGAGGGTGACATTGTAAATAAGGATGGTTAGTACATAGGTCAAGGCTTAGTATAAGAGACAAAGGTATCTCTGGTAGCACTAGCAGGCCCTTATCTCCTTTATGAAAATAGAGGGCTGAGGAACAATCTCATAAATCAATTTGGATAAGTATTACATGCCCAACTGAAACTAATGTCAGAGATCAGTTTGGAAAAACTTGCATAGACAGTATCCAGGTGGGTTCTCAAGGATTTGGGCTCTTCATACTTTCCTGAATGCAAGAGAACCAATGAGGAAATGCTTTCAAACATGTATCTCACAGATTTCTCCACTCAACGTGCCTATGCTTCTCAGATTTTCCTTCAGGAATCTCATCTACATAAAGAATCATTGGTGGGAACATCCTCTGGCCAGTGCCCCTTCAAATATGCTGCAGCATTCAAGGGGACCACATTTTTTTTTGGGGGGGAGGAGTTTCCTAGCCAATGGCAGAGCATAGGACAGTTAGAGAAGCATGCCCATTCTTGTATTTGCCAGACCCTTTTATAGAAATCTTGTGCTAGTGCTCCCCTTAGGCTGGCCAGAACCTCTCAGAGCTGCACTGCAGTCTGTGTTCCCTCTTACCTAAATCCTTTCCTTTTCTGTTTCAGTGTCAGACGTGCATTGCACTCCAAAGTCTCTCTCTATCCAATCTTGTTCTCTTCCCCCTATTACCCTTACAGTTTTTTCCCCAAAGTGGTTCCATCTTTGGTGCTTGCTTCTTGGAGGACCTGAACTGACACCAGTGCCTCTAATGTTATGTTCTTAACTTTGACACATGTTTCTCAAAGAAGTCGTCTGAACTGCTGTCTTGCTACCTTGTTCCTTGATCCAGACCAGAGGACCTGGAAACACTGTGGTTAATTACCTGTGCTCTTTTAAAAAACACTTGTGGCAAATATGTCCTGGTTACAATACTTTGTTCTGTTCTGACTCACACTGACCTGCTGTCAATCCAAAGTCAGAGTGACAGGAATGGAATCTCTCAAGCATTTTACATTTCAGATGACAAAGCTATAGGCTTGCCTGAATTCTTTTAAAAAGGAGAAGGGCTTCATGATTTTAAGACACTTTAGGGCACTCGTTCTCTTACATTACAAGAATAAGATCAATATTCTACTTTCCAAGAACACAATTAATGTTCATCACCTTCTACATCCTTAAATTACGATCTTCATCTTAATTTGGTGTATTTTATAGGCAGTTTTGTATAGAAAAAAAGCATTAAAAGCCCAGAAATTTATCTTGTAATTACTGGGCATCTTTTAAGAAAAATATTTTCTTATGGATGCCAGAGGCTGAAAGAAGCAAGATGACTGCTAATGGTTTCTTTGGGGGCGTGATGAAAATGTTCTAAAATTAGTAGTGTTCATCACACAGCTTTGTGAATAACTAAAAACCCCTGCATTGTGTACTCTAAAAGGGTAAATTTTTATAGTATGTGAATTATCTCTCAAAAGAAAGGTACCTGAAGAAAGTTGTTTTTTAAAACATAAACACAGATGAAAATACCGATCTTATGTTATAGAAAATGATTTGAAAGTGGTTGAAGAGAAGGCCAAATAAAATGACATGTGAAACAATGGGATGCTGTTGGTGATCTTGCTTTTTGCCGGCTTGATGTTATTGTTTTAATTGTCGGAGAGTCTCACCCAAGGCTCCGTGGAGGCTCCAGCAATCTCAGGATATAGACTCAGGCTCAGACAAAGGGGAACCAAGGTAAAGTGCACTGTGTCAGGACCTCACCTCTATCTTCCTGTTGGGGTTCCTTCCCTTCACACCACCTACTCTCCTTGCTTTATACTAGCAGCACCTAAATTCTTGTCGCTGGCTTTGCTCTCGAGATAGAATCCCAAATAAGGCAATAAAATTAGAACATTCAACATGATCTAGTCAAGAAATGGGATTACATGTATAAGCAGACTAGTACTAGTCTATCCTGTCCAACAATATGAAGATGATTAGATTTTTCCAGCTATCGGAGAAAATATCTTCCAGTCTGTTCCTGAAGCATGAAAATGACTGCCTTCCATGACCCAGAGCTGGCCTTAAAAAACAGCTCTCAGATACTGAATTTGCTTTGGCTGAACCAGAGAATGGGAAGCTCTAGCCCTCAAGATTTATCACATCAGTACGCATAATGCCAGAACCAGAGCCCTCTACCTGTCCAGACTTGAACCAAGCTAGTATTTCTCTTGCCATGCAGATCACGGCTTTGTCGGTAACAGGACAAGACAAGGGAGTATTGCACAGCAGCCGAGGTACAGTCCCAGCCTCCCTCCAGCTCTTTTCCTTAAGACCACCCTCAACACATTTCTCAGAACTTGAGTTTCAGGCTTAAAGGCCGCAGAACTACATTACCAAATAGGATGGTCATTATGTTCCTTTAGAACAACTATTTCTTTAAATATTTTCCTACTTAATAGGATTAAGATACAGAGAATGGTATTTATGAATAATCTCCAATACACAGACATTTATAGATTAGTTAACCTTTTTAAGCCTTAAAGTTTGATTTGTGGCTGCCCTGTTTTTTAAGCATGATGTTAAGCCCTTCCTATATCTGCTTGCTTTTGCCTGATACTCATATAGGCTCAGACACATCATTAAAATAAAAAAAAGAATCTTTATTTTCTTACTTTCCTTCCCTACATTGTATGATTTTGGTGTCTTTTTTTTTTTTTTAACGTCTTCATGTTTAGATCTGTATCCTGGCTTATTTAAGTGATTGCTTTCCAGTTTTGGTTTCCTCCATCCTAATTCTTTTCTCTTCTCTCTCTGAGAAGCCCTTCCAGTATTTCTTTTAGAATGGGTTTAATATTGCTGTACTCTTAGCTTTTGTTTGTTGGAGAAATTCTTTATTTCTCCTTCTAATTTAAATGATATTCTTGCTGGATAGAGTATTCTAGGTTGCAAATTTTTTCCTTTCAGCACTTTAAATATATCTTGCCACTCCCTTCTGGCCTATAGTGTTTCTGTAGGGAAATCAGCTGATAGCCTTATGGGGGCTCCCTTATAGTTAATGCTTTGCTTTTCTCTTGCTGCCTTTATAATCCTCTAACTTTTGCCATTTTTCTTATGTCTTGGTATGGGCCTGTTTGGGTTCAGCTTGTTTGGGGCCCTCTGTGCTTCCTATAAGTTGATATCTGTATCCTTTAGATTTGCAAAGTTTTCAGCCATTAATTTCTTTAAATGTATTTTCAATCCCCTTTTTCTCATACTGAGTGAAGTAAGTCAGAAAGAGAAAGAAATACCATATGATATCACATATCTGGAATCTAACATAAGGCACAAAGGAACCTTTCCACAGAAAAGAAAATCAGGGACTTGCAGAATAGACTTGTGGTTACCAAGGGGGAAGGGGAGGGAGTGGGGTGCTTGGGGTTAATAGATACAAACTATTGCCTTGGGAATGGATTAGCAATGAGATCCTGCTGTGTAGCACTGGGAACTATGTCTAGTCACTTATGATGGAGCATGATCATGTGAGAAAATAGAATGTGTACATGTGTAACTGGGTTACCATGCTGTATAGTAGAAAGAAATCATATTGGGTAAATATTAAAAAAAAAAAAAACCTTGAAGTACATGGTATGCAAAGACAATTTACCTTTCATACAACTAATAATTCTACTTCAGATTATTCCAAAATGGAAACAGTGCTAAGAAATTTCCATTCTCAAACCTTCTGCAGATGCCTTCTGCAGAAATCAGACACCTGTTTCTTCTATAGACACTCTGCATAGAACTGGCAAATTGGCAACACACTGAAATGAGGAAGTCCATTCTGAACTGAATTCATCCCTCAAGTAGCCCAATCTTGCTTGATGCTGTGACTGTGGGCAGGAATCTTTTTTTTGTCTTTTTGCCTTTTCTAGGGCCGCTTCCACGGCATATGGAGGTTCCCAGGCTAGGGGTCTAATCGGGGCTGTAGCCACCGGCCTACGCCAGAGCCACAGCAATGCCAGATCCTAGCCGCGTCTACAATCTACACCACAGCTCACGGCAATGCAGGATCGTTAACCCACTGAGCAAGGCCAGGGATCGAACTCGCAACCTCATGGTTCCTAGTCAGATTCGTTAACCACTGTGCCATGACGGGAACTCCCAGGAATCATTTTTTGTTCCATCTGTCTTCTGCACAGGGGTAAGCACATCTGGGGCACAAAACCAGGAACTGGTGCTTACTTGAAAGCCCCAATGGAACTCTCCCCTAGGAAAAGATCAGTGCTACCTGGCAGATTTCTCAGTGAGGGAAGAAGGTTAAGGTGTGAAGAAAGACATGCTCACTCAGAAGAGGAAACAGGACAAATTAAAGCAGTGAGTCTGAGCTTGAGTGTAACAGTTGCCTTCAATTTTGTTTCTGTTTTAACATGCAGGTGAACATCTACATATCTTACAGAAAAATTTCTAAGATCTAAAATCAGGAATGCTGTGTGGTTCAGCTATATTTCCTTTGGTGCTGAGAATAATGACCAGGAAGAGAATGTACATAAACCTGTGAAGACATTACGGCTTGGTCCAACAAGGTACTATCTTATCTACTCCTGTGCCTCTTAGTCTTTTGGATTAATCAGATGTCAATCAATACATCCTAGTGTTTCTTCAACATAGGGCTTTCAAATCTTCAAGAGAAACCAAACAAACATGTCCGTCAATTTTAGAGGGCATGTCCTAGATGAGGCCTTCAGTGGAAGAAACAGTGTGGGGTGGACACTGGTTCAGTACACAAGATAAAAAGCTTTGTTGCCCTTGGGTGTGGTGTAGACAGACTTTATCAGACCCTTCATGACCCCAGGATCTACTGCGACATTCATACCAAGGCCATGTTCATCCCAGGTTGTTCCCCATCTAAAGTTTATTCATGTCCAACATAGAACTATGGACAATATAACTCTAAAACACCCCCTCATGCATTGGACTAGTGAAAACTTTCTCTAAGATGGCACACACTCAGAGGATCTTCTTTTTCAACTTTTTCCTTGTGCCTCCAAAGGGTCAGAGTAGCATCCCCTTCTGAAGGCCTTCCCATCTTCTGAGAAGGTATTTTCAAGAGATTCTGACTGATGCAGTTAACATCAGTTTGGTTTGCAGTATCCAGATGTATGGAATAATTGCTAATATACACTATGCTCAGATTTTATGTGAAAAAACTGGATTTGCGATGTCAAAGTAATTTTCCATTTCTAAGGAAAATCCAGGGACAACGCACTATGTTTTATGACCAAAAGGAAACTGAGTTCCTCAGATTCTGCAGCATTTCAAGGATACATGGAGATATAGTTACAGAAATCTAGGTGATAAACTGTCCTTGCATAGTGCTAATTCAAACACCTCCTTAGACTCTTCCGTCTCTGTGACACCTGGGATATACAGCCTCATGCTAAGAGTCCAGATGCTGCCCATTGTCTCCAACATCCATGGCAATGGTTTGTCCGGGATGAGCCCAAGCTTGGGCATGGTCCACACCACACTATCCCAGGCAGGAGATGAGGCAGCTCCAGACTCAGCCTTAACAAACTGTGGCTCTTCCCAGGAATCTCAGACCTCAGAAAGGTGATGTGAGGTGCGAAGTCTGTCTGCCCACTGTTATTCCATTTCAGTTACAAAGATGTTTCAAAATGGATTCAGCATAACTGGCTTATATGAAAGAAAACCATCATATCCCACATCACTAGATTCAAGAATTTTTTAAGGATTAGCAGTGATGTAAACTTAAATCTAACAACTTTTTCATACCTGACGAAATACCTTAATTTTTAAGTTTGGGGTGAAATCACTTTCAGCATGTGCTAATCCCCAGGATGAGTTGACAAGTGTGTCTACTTAGAACTACCAATAAACCATTAATCCTGGACCCGGGTACAGATCTCACCAAGAGAGAACAAGGAGGCTAATTCAGTACTTCTTTCTGTCCAGAGTGTGGCAATCTCTCTAACATAGATAAAAAAACAGCCCATAATTTTGGGTCTAAGCATTTGGCCATCATAACAAGGTGCTGAGGACAGTTAAAGCCTGGATTAGCTGAGGAGGCAGGTACATGAATAAGGGCGGAGGTAGCCAGGATCTCTCTCAACAGATCAGAAGTTTCTTAAGTAGAAAGATGAAAATATTTACTAGACAAAATGATTATCAGAAAGCTTTGGTCAGAAAGTGACCAATGTCAAACTGCTGAAAATTTAGCTTTGTTTTGTATTGAAAACTTACCACCCATAGTGGCAAGGATGAATTATAGGGGAAAAGACTGATGGATAACTCTTTTCTGCACCCCGCCCCCCATTTTCTGGGACTCTCTGGGAGTTGTTTGGCTTCCTTCTTAGCAAGATGCCAGCAGATCTGGCTCATATCTTGTTTTCTCCACAAAGTCATGTGTTATTCCCACACCTCCTTTTCCTTTTGGATCAAAATTCCTTCAGTGAATTTGACCCTGAGCAACCTTTTAAAAAGATCCTTCATGCTGGCCTGCTGGACTCTCCTTTATCATGTTCCACTTATAGCCTCTAATGGGCTAGGGAATTTATCTTTAGTGTATGTTAAACTTCCTGATGGTGCTGATTTCTTTTGAGTTTACTGTCAATAGGACTCAGTGGTATCTGATACACAGGCATACATTGATTGACTGAATCTTCATCTTACATAACAAGACCTGAAAATGAGGTCTAAGTAGTCTTTGCCGCTAACTTCAAAGATGCAATATTTGATTTTCTATTTTGGCCAAAGGTCAAAGTTTAGAGTCATCCATTTTGGTCTTCTCCATTATAACAGTTCTTACCCCATAAGCTAAGAAAATAGTACCATTTTAAGGGTGCTAAAGATAAAGCATTTTCACATTAATTATGTATGGAAATGACCATTGGGGTAGGCTGTGGACAGTGAGGCTGGGCCAGGATGCCATTACTTATCTGGCTCACCATGAAACTTTTTTAGCAGGAGTACAATGACTATACTGTGAATCTCCAGGTATTAATATTGTGTTGAGACCTGTGTCGCAGTCATCAAATACATGGGGAAAGAAGTACTAGCATTAGTAACCCAGTTACATAGATTTAGGTTCTTTGGGGAAGAAGTGGGAAATCGTAACCATGTACCCTTGCCATGGTGTTACAGGATCTTTCATCCAGGGCATGATCGTGTTCTCCCATTCCTGATTTCTAGGTCTGAAAAGAGGCTCACGTCTGGAAGCTTGGCAGTAGATCATGACAATTATGACTACCCGGAACCTCATCTATATTTGATTTCTTCGGGCTGTACATGTTGAGCGATATTGTTGGTATTCCATGCAGCCATCTGTCTTGTTCTATTTGCCATTTCTTAGCTCTCCTTGGTCAGCCTTATGTTGCCATTCATTGTTGTACAACTTTCCCAGAGATGGTTAAGTACTGCTGCTTCATTTATATTATTCTTTTGTTACAATTTAAAATGTGTGATTTGCCATTTTTAAATTTTTGATGGTGATCATCCTCACTGCTTTTCAGGAGCCTAGATTTATACTGTAACTTCTTACTATCAGCCAAATCCTACAGAGAACAGCCACCACTGAGTTTCTCTATGATTCTAGTTCCCTCCCCACAGTATATTTCTTTTTGCTTTAGACTATCCAGAAGTTATCTAATGGATTTCATATTCATATATTCCAGCATCCCCGCTTCTCTGTTTTTGATCTATTTTTTTTTCACCTCAAAACCTAGGGCCTTAACTGATGCTAGGAAGATTATCCATTGATCTTAACCATGCATTTGCCTCAACATCTATAGACTCCCTCCGCCTGGGATTTAAGACAGCAAGACCAAGAGGTGGTCAGTTCATAAGATGCAACAAGATATTTTGATTAGAGCCTTTTGATCCAGTCTGGTCCTTTACGTGAGTAGACTGAAGTGAAGATAAACATGTAAGATCAAGGTATTTTATATGAGATGAAACTGAACCGTGGCTCTCAGACACATGGTCTGCACATCCTATTACAGAAGTCAAGAACAGATTTGATTGTCTGGTTTTACAATGCCTATTTTGAGTATAGAAGCATGTTCTCAGATGTTGGATGGCAAAAAAAGAAAATGGTCAAGTGCAAGAGGCCAGGTTCCATCTCCATAGATCAGAATGCTCCCAAGTGTCACCACAGAAAAAACATGCTTAATTCAAAAAATGTATTTCCTCG
Source organism: Phacochoerus africanus (assembly GCF_016906955.1). Taxonomy (NCBI): domain Eukaryota; kingdom Metazoa; phylum Chordata; class Mammalia; order Artiodactyla; family Suidae; genus Phacochoerus; species Phacochoerus africanus. The sequence goes on along the minus strand of NC_062551.1, from coordinate 156,133,514 downwards.
TTTCTTGCTGCTTAATAAAAAAGTTAAGTAGAAAGGCATTGCTAGCCAGCCTTACAAGTCAAAATCTGAAAGATTTTATTAATAAATGGCCAGTAGAACTATTGAGTAGCTTATTTCCTCTGGACACCAACCTCAGGGTAGCTGGAATTTCAAGTGGATGGAAAACAGACATTCAGGCAGACAACTAGAAAACCTGAGTGAGAAAGTGACTAATTCCAAACTCTTAAGGTATCAGCTGTTTACATATTGCATAGAAGATTGAACACTCATGGTGGCCAATTCTCACTAACAAAAGCTGATGGATAACCATTCAAACCTCTCATCTTCTAGGAATCTCTGGCAAGATGTTCTGTTTTTTGATCAAGAAGATACCAGCAGATCTGGCTCATGCCTGCCCGTTCCTAATAGTTACCTGCTTATTCCCTCTTAGTTTTGGGCCAGTTCCTTCAGTGAATTCAACCCTAACTCTTTTAAATTTATATTATTGCACCCAACTCCCTTTTTGTCCTACTCCATTTATAGCGTGAATACTCTGTGATGAGAGCAGCTTACTTATGTCAGTCTCTGTCACATTATGCTTGGTGGCAGGGATCTTTTTTCATTCACTGAATATCTTACAAAAATTCCTAGGACTTATAACAATGTGTGAAACATGTTAGGCACCCATTGATTGAATCTTTATTGAATACAACAATACCTGAAAATTAGGTCTAATTTATTGTTGGCAATTCCTTCCAGAATGCAGTATTTGAGTTTCTATCTTGGCCATTCAAGTGTAAGTTTGAGAATCTTTCATTTGTTCATTTCCGTGATGGTAGCTCAATCATAGGCTAAGGACACTGTTTTCAACCAAACCAAGCATTTTTATTCTAATTATGCATTCTGGTACCATGTCTACATTCTAGTTCCTCCACTTGTGTTTTGATCCCTTTTATTCACCTCATTGACTCGACTTTTAGCTGATACTAGAAGAAATTTTTCTGTTGATAGCTGTCATCAGGAATCTCTCATGCCTGTAAATTTCCTTACTCTGGGATTATGATGATACAAGACCAAAAAGTGGTCTGGACTCACGGTGTGTGAACCAATCTCAGGAACTCTTTCAGCCTCTATGTCCAGATGATCACAATCAGTCCACTGGGTTATGTATTGGAAAGGCTTTCCTCTCTCGGAGTGTTCTAGAGAGGCAACAATGTAATGTTAACCATATTCTCTTTGAACAAGCATCATAAATTCCTAGAGTGGGAAGCCAGATACCATACTATGGTCAGTTTTGGAGGATGATCAGCAGTGGTTAAGTAAAATTACAGTTAAGTAAAATTAGGGAATCTGTAATAAAGATTCTTCTAGTCTCTTTCATAGGGCCTACTTGGCTACCCCATGATTTGACTTCTTTTGAGTAAACATTTTCATTTCCGAAGACATTCTCCCTGTATTATAAGATTAGGCTCTCAATAAATGTTCTTGATTACCCAACAACTAATTAAGAACAGTCTCATAAGGCTCCTCTGTGTTAAGTTTTCCTATGCCTTCAGCTCTGGAAAACCATAACTCTAGTGAGAAGATCATAAAGAGGGGGTCCTGTGAGGTAGAAGTTATAACTTCTAGTTTCCACACCCCTAGATTTCTTGGCACATGAACACCAAGGACATTCTCCAAATGGAGATACTCACAGCCAATGATTAAGCATGTCTGGTTACTACATGTGAGCCTTTGAAATGACTGTCTACACTTATAACATGGCTACATCTCCTAAGGATTGCTCCCCAAGGACAACATGGCTAGAATACTAATGAAGACCTTTCTTGGTTGACAGGGCAAATTTTGACTAATCAAGTACATTCAGAGCATTTCCAAACCTTCTCTAAACTGTGTGGCTATCTTGGATGTTTCTATGTCATCTTTTCTTTATTCATTGGCATCTCAGCTACATCAGACTGAAGGATCTCACAGCCATCCCACGATTCTTCCAGTTTATCTCCTTTCAGGCAAATATTTCTCTCAAGATCTTCGTACCTATAATCCCATCTTGGCATCTGCTACTTACAGAAACTGATATGGATAAAGTTTCACAAAATACCACTATCTCTTGCACTATTTTTGGTCTTAGTGGAGATATGTTTTACCATATCTAGTTCTTAGATGGTTTAAAAGCAATATCAAATTTCTCAGCTGCAGTAGCTGTATACACCTTCCTACTACTGTTTTAAGCTAATTTGGTCCTTTCATATGGTAAAGGAAAGTACAGATAAACATGTAAAAGGAAGATATATTTTTACAATAGGAGATTGACTCTGGATTATACATGCCCAGTCACAGTGGCTGGCACAACCTATTACGGACATCAAGAATGTATTCAATTGTTCAGAAACACAGTCCCTACTTTCAGTACAGAAGTGACTTCTATCTGTGTCTAAGATAATACAACAATGACACTTGGGTCAGTGTGAACCCCTAGATGCAACTTGTGGTCTATTTGCAAAGAAACCAAAAGGTATTCCCTACCTTAATTAAGGTCTTATATATCAACATTCATCTAGGATCCACACCCTTGGGGGATCCCAAGTGAAGGAGAGAGCAGTCAAATGGGACTTTTGAATTACATCGCTTGCCAGGTAGCTGACAATGAGATTCCCATCACTGATGTGGTTGAGGAACAAGGTCCCTTGCACAAGATGGTGATCTTATTCTTAACAGTGTCACTGGTAAATTGGGAGGGTTGAGTAGGTCAGGAGACAAGGGTATATTAACTGGTACTACCTATCATCCAATCAATCTTGTATGAAATCCTATTTAGATCTCCCAGTCACTGTCTGACTGCTCCTTTAAGGTTTCTCTATCTGCAGCACACTACTGCTCTGTTCCCATTAAGTTTCAGTGGCGTCCCCTGGGACTCCGCACTTCTAATACATCTAGGATGTACTAAAGCCTGACCAAAAAACACTTCAGCCCTCTGACAGCATGGATATGAGTGGAGCTAGTACAGGTTCTTTCATTTCAGATTACCACTTTCTAATACTACTGAGGACCAAACACTGGGTGATAGAACTTGAGTCCAAGACCAAGCTAGCCTTAGTACAGGCCTCCCTTTTATTTAAGGCCACCTTTATTACTTATTTTTCTCTGAAATCCCAGGCTATAACTTTCTTAAAAAAAGTGATTAGGTCACCAAATAGAATGATCCATTTGTCCCTTTTAGTAGCATAGAGTGTGGTCAACATTTTAAAGCTTAAAGTGCATAGTATAACATAGGTTTTAAAGTTATTACTTTGAAGTACTACAAATTATACTTTCCAAATAAAATATTCCAAATCAACCAAGGTTGAAAATTATCTTGGGATAGAACCAGGGATGGAAAAATCCATCCAGGGCTATTTCTCATGTCAGTATCACCATGATTTACAATGGTTTGCTGATACATAGTAAGTATCCACTGATTGAATCCTCATCTTGTACAATAAGATCTGGCAGTTGGTAAAAATAGTACATTTAAAGAAAATGTCTAGTCACTATTGGAGCATAATGTGAGAAAAAAATGTATACTTGTATGTGTAACTGGGTAACCATGTGGCACAGTAGAAAATTGACAGAACACTAAACTAGCTATAATAAAAAAAAAGTCATTATATAAAAAGTTTTTTAAAAGTGTGTTGGTACAAATGGCAGTATTTCATTCTTTTTTATGGTTGAGTACTATTCCATTGTGTATATATACCACATTGTCCTAATCCAATCATCTATCAGTGGACATTTGGGTTGATTCCATGTCTTTGCTATTGTGAATAGAGCTGCAATGAACATGAGTGCATGCATCTTTTTCAATGAAAGTTTTGTCTGGATATATGCCCAAGAGTGGGATTGTGGGGTCATATGGTAGTTATATGAATAGTTTTCTATGATACCTCCATACCATTTTCCATAGTGGTTGTACCAGCTTACATTCATTCCCACCAACAGTGCAGGAGGGTTCCCTTTTCTCCACACCCCCTCCAGCATTTGTTATGTGTGGACTTATTAATGATGGCCATTCTGACTGGTGTGAGGTGTTATCTCATGATAGATTTGATTTGCATTTCTCTAATAATCAGTGATGTTGAGCATTTTTTCATGTGCTTGTTGGCCATCTGTGTATCTTCCTTGGAGATGGAACTAGAGACTCATCCTGAGTGAAGTAAGTCAGAAAGAGAAAGACAAATACCATATGATATCGTTTATATCTGGAATCTAATATATGGCACAAAGGAATCTTTCCACATAAAAGAAAATCAAGGACTTGCAGAATAGACTTGTGGTTTCCAAGGGGGAGGGAGTAGGAGGGACTGGGAGCTTGGGGTAAATAGATGCAGAATGTTGCCTTCAGGATGGATTAGCAATGGGATCCTGCTGTGTAGCACTGGGGACTCTGTCTAGTCACTTATGATGGAACATGTAATGTGAGAAAAAAGAATGTATACATGTATGTGTAACTGGGTCACCATGCTGTACAGTAGGAAAAAACATAAATGACAAAAGTGTGTTGGGGAAATAAAAATAAATTTAAATAAATTATGGTATATTCCAAAAAATAAATAAAAGCTGACAGTGAGTTTAAAATCCTTAAAGAATATAGAGCTTGATCCAGAATCATTTTGGCTCTTCCCTTCCAAATTATGAAAAATATCAGGGGAATTGGGACAAATCTGTGGTCCCTGTTTTCACTTGTTATTATAAACTAGTAAGTTTACTCTTCAAAGATCAGAATCAGGGTGCAACCCCAATCTTGAATTTCTTTTATAAAACCTCAAAACTTTTTATTTAAAGGCATATTTTTTCACTTTGGCAATGACTGGTAAAGGGCATATATCCAAGAGTTACCAGTTTTTAATGAACTAATTGATATTCTAGGTAAGAGAAATGTTAGGTCAAATATATAATTGAGGAAAATTAGAAGATGGTACTTGGGGGAAGTGTGTGGAATGCTCAGAATTTGTCCAGAAAATATCACATACAGAAGTCACATTCAACTCCGCTGCTTACAAAATATGAATAGACCAGCTGTTAATATTTCAACATAAGACATAGCCAGTGTTTAGTCTCAAGGAGGCTGAAATCTCAATGTATCCTTCAAATAGCCATACCTTAGAGTATCTTAATTATCTGTAGCTACATGTCTTCATTTTGTGTTATCCTTACATTATTTTTTAAATGTGAGTTTATATGTATATTAAGACTCCCTGATCCCTTGTACCAGAATCAGGGGTTTGACACTATTTCAAGCACCCTTAATATCCATGCTTTAGACTGGAATACATTTCTTGCCTCTTGCGGCTGAAGTTACTTGGTTTCACATAGCAAGCAGTACCCAGGGAACCTCTAACAAGGCCCTTTAGCACCACTTAGTTCATGGTGTGTGTCTCAGTGACCATCCTTTATCACTGCACACACTAAAACATTTGTGCTACATAGTCACAGTACTACAAGGCTCATTGTTGCCAAACGTGTGGCAGCCTGGTGGTGTTACTGAAGCCCAGCTATTGTAATGCCTTAACTGTGATATTCTCTGAGTGCTATCACTCTGGTGATGGATGTAGGTATTTTCCGTCTATGCCATTGGCAGGTGAACAAGGGTAATCTTCCTCTCAATAGCCCCTGTCCTGTGGATGAGACAGTGGCTGTGATAGACAAAGAGGAACTTTCTAGGTCCCCTCCTTTTGAGGACTTCATTCCCATTTGCAGAGAAGGAACTCAGTAGGTGGCCTTTAGCCATCAGCTCCTCCAGGGTTCAGTTCAGCTGGAGGGAGCTGTGCCATCTGAGCTGTGTCAAGTCAGGAAGGAGAGAATCCCATGTTAGTGACAAAGACAAGAAGTTTATGTAAAAGCTTAGCTTCTTAGCCCAATGAGGAACCAATCTCAACAGGCAATTCTCAATTCAGAGAGCTCTCTACTTGCTACATTGTCAGGTACTTTGGGTCTAAACTGTATGTTCAGTTTTAAAGGCGTTCTTTTCTATTTTTGTGCCAAGAAATCCTATATAGCTACCTTGGTCATTTTCACATAGCCAGTAGCTCTTGGCAAGTCAGTGATATTGCCATGCAGTGTTCTCCATTCTAGCTTATGTGGCAGCCACAGGGGTATGCTCCTCAAATCTCCCCTCCAGAAAGAACTGACCTCCAGCTGCACCTCCTCCAGGATCCAATAGTGTTTGAGCTGAAGCCACTCTTTTCCAAAAAGGCCTACCCAGCAACTGGGCACTGTGGGTGAGGTAGAGCCTGGCCACTTCCATTCAAAGAAGATTCTCCTAGGAGCAGTCTTGGGCTGGAGAAGGGTTGGCTGGCTGAAGCTTTCCCAGCTGCACTGCAGTTCTGAATTCCTCTCTATTCAATTCTCCCTCCCTACTTCTTTTCACAAATGTTAGACCTACAAAACAGTGTAAATGTTCACTCTACCTAATTCTATTCTTCTCTCCTTTTCTTAGATGTTAATCCCAATAAAAATTTTGAATGTCTATTTCCTTCCTGGGTCTGACATATTGTCATAGGTTATTCAGATTTGGTGAAAGAAGTTTCCAGTTGCTTCCAATGATCCTACAAAAGTCTTGGACTGAGGACACTTGCACTGAACCACTGGATCCCTCCATCAGGACCTGAAAGATTTTAAATCAACCCAAATCTTCTTGGTTGAGAGAAAATAAAACCCACTGACTTATATGACAACACCAGATGTAAGCCTGATTTAAGGAACAGGCAATATCAAGTTTGGCCCAAAGGTATCTTTAACAGGGAACAAGATAAAGTAGCCTCTCTGAGAAATACCAAAGTCAAGTGAATTCTCTTAGAGTGCTATTTTCCAAATCTGTGCAGAGCTAGTCTAAGCCTCTGACAGGTTTCAGTTATGTACAAGTCAGAAGTATTTTTACTAATAGTATCCCAGACTATTAGAGACACTGTTAAGATCAAGATATCATGGAACTACAACATGAGATCTTCTTGGCAATATTTAAGCCAAGAAAGTTCAATTCTTGTCAATAGTCCATACAGTCCTAAAATAAGACATGATCATCTACTCTGAAGTTAGAGGAACTAGGTCATTAGTAGACATTGGTATCCTGGACGGAGGGAGAAAGGGGAAAAGAGACCTTAGCATTCAAACAAATGTTACAAACTAAGGAGTATTTCCTAATATAACCACAGAAACCAACATTTTTAGTGTTAGCTAGTACCTTAGAACCCAAGGAGTGGTTTATATATAACCAATATCACCTTTTTATTTATTAAAAGGAACTGGCACCAGAGACTTTCATGGCTAGTTGGACTTTTGTTCCTCTACTGCTGTACCTAAAGACAGCTACCAACTTGGATTCCAGAGATTCAAGATTCTCACCTCAACCCTATTAGGACATGTGACTGAAATGCATGGCTAGTATGAGCTATAAAGGAGTATATACCGACTCAGGTTAATGATGCATACTGATGTAATCCCCAGCTCAACACAGTCTAGTATGTTTACTGTGAAGTGCATGGTGATGATACACTTAATTTTATTGTGTCGACAGCATTAAATGTTGGTCTTGGCAAACAGGTACAGACAACGTGAAAAGTAGAGCCACTGATGAGAGATGATGCCAAGGTGGATTTCTTTGTGCTGGATGAAGAAGATAGTGAACAAAAGGTAAAACATCCTCAAAGTATCAAAGAAAGGAAGCCAAGTCTTCCCTTTTGCTGAATATGAACCTTTAGGATAAGAAATAAACTTTGGAGAAACCCATAAAAAACATTCAAGAAATGGCTTGTGAGATTATTTCCAATTAGTCACAGTAGGAATTGGTAAACTTCAGATCCAGTATATGGCAGCTAAAGTTGAAAAGATGAGTTGCAAGAATGAGTAAGATTTTCAGAGTTATTTGCAGTCCATTCATACAGCTGCCTTCAGGGGGGTCTAAACTAATTCTTGACAATTGGACTTAAGATGGCAAGACTACGTGTGACACTGTGTGTCTGTAGACATGGAAACAAACTACATGTCTATGCTGGATATATTTTTTTTTGTCGTTCTGTATCCTGCTTTCTGTTCCCTGTTAGGACAGAACATAACCTCTAACTTTTTCCATCCAAGTCTGCCAGGCTATTTGGGTTGGCGGGGAAGGGTGCGCATCTTAGCAAGACATCAACAGGGAGGAGGGAAATATCAGGGCAATCATCCTTTTGGTGGTGCCCACTGGTGAACAAAGTTTCATCCATCAACAAAACTTCCATTCCTCACAAGGCAGCCACCTTCTACATCCAGAATCTAGTATACATACCATCTCTTGACTTTGGGAATCAAGTTCTCTCAAACCTGGTTATCACAAATGCCTGAACTCTTCAGATAGCTTATTTTTTGCAGTATTTGACTAGACTTAGTATCAAGAAAACTGTACAATATAAGTACCAGAGCTTCACTCAACTCAGATCCACACACAAGGATCCAGAGCATATTCTATGTTCTGGCAGTTGTAAAGACAACACGTCCAAATATCTCTCAATGGGAAATGATCATGGAGAGTTTTATAACAAGGGAAAACACATTTGCCACCCATAAAATCCCAAGAGGGATCATCCTCACTGATCTCCAAGGCTAAAGAGCATAGAAAACAGCACAGAGGCCAAGAGCAGAGTCCTCAAAATGATGGCTAAAGAATGAGTCTTCAAGGGGATCCCAATAGCAGCTCTTCCTGGAAGACAGAGGGTCTTATTATGGTTCAGCTTCATCCTCTACCAGGTCTGCAGCTCTCTGTTTACAGAGATACAACATCAGAGCCAGTCATCAGGTAATTCAAGTCTTTTACTACTGGCTCAGGCATACAATGAGATGGGAGTTTTGCAGAAGAGGGGGGTACCACCAGGCAGATAACTCTGAAGACATCTTGGGTGGACAGAAAGAGCCTGGACCTGGGATGGACTATATCACATCTCCCACTGGCAGGAATTTTGAAAAAAGCTAGAGGCAGACTGAGTTCTAACAACCTGCCCTGATTGGGAAGGTAAGAAAGGAAGACCAGAGGGGCAGGGTGAGTTGCCCTGGGGTTAAGCTTAGCTACAATGTAATTTTGCTGTGAGTAAATTATTGCTTCTAATTCTTTCTGCACAATCACTCATCTTCACAGTGGAATAGTTTCTACGGTTATGAAGCAGCAGAATTTTAAGAGATCAAAGCGAGACAAGAGACAAGTTATGAGTTCAGGATACTGGTAAAACTGACTCATCTAGAAAAGACTCAAGACAAAGAAGCCATAAAGAAGAGAATGTAGGGGACTTCCCGGGTTTGGGACCAGGCCTCAGCTTGGCTGCCATCATACATCTAAGTAGGGGTGGTAATGGTGGTGGGAGAAAGAGCCAATTGTCAGGATGAGCTGATTTACTCTTCAGTTTCCTAGGAGCCAGGGGTCCTTGAATGCAAGAACAGCCTCTTCTACTCCTGGCTCTCTTCTGCCTGTTAGCAGAGCAAGCCAAATTGTCACTTCCTAATTTGTCGGCCAGTGTTAGTGATAGAAGTTGTCCCTTAGTTGAGTGGTCCAAGTTCACCCTCTCAAGACTCTCCACAACCTCGAGGTTGTCCTCATAATTTCAATTACATCACCACCACCCAGACCCCAGGATAGCACATGCTTTTATTCCAGGCTCAGGACTTTGTAATTGCACAGGAGTAGTCTGTTCAAGCAATTATAAAGTATCCCTTCTTTCCCCAAACATGGGCTTTTTATGCCAGGCTTTCAGCTACCTATCACATCAATACTTCCCAAAACTGTCATCCCAACACCCACCAGGGAAGCTTGTAACAGGTCCAAATTTCAGGTTGCCATGACTTATAGGGAACAGGCCTGTCATACTTTGCAAGTAACACCCTGGAGAGTTTCTTATCCCTGGAAATAAGACCAGGGATGGTTCCAGCCTCTGGTAGTGGTAGGTTTTGGTGTGTTTTTACCACTGATACACAGTCTAGCTTTGAGATTCTTTTAGGTAGCTACTGACCTTGCAACTGATTTCTGTCTGTGCTCAGTGATATTTTTCTTTCAGCTGAGAAACAGGAAGAGCAAAGCTTTTCATGTAAGATTCTCAGTATGGGAATTCTCAAGTTCCATCTTAGGAAGGCTTAGATTAAGAGACTTGGTCAATCACTGATTCTATGATCAAAGTGATTGACTGCTAGACCTATGCTTTTCAGGCTGAAGCTCCAATATTCCTTCTGAAAGGGGTTGGGAAAGAGAAATAATTATTCAGTAGGACTCTGAAGAACTTGCACCAGTGAGGAGAGGAGGTAGTAAACCAGGGATACAGATATCCCAGCGAGACTGAGGTAGGAGCCACACAAGGTTTTTCCTGCCATAGATGCAGGCTTTGTCTGTGTCTCTGGTTTCAATACTATCTAGGGCTTTAATCAGTACCCATCTTGGCTGAGCTTTGACCTATGGTTACAATTGCTTTTTTTCCCATTTACTTTTTCCTATTTTTCCCAAGAAAAGTCCCAAACTTTCTAGTGAAGAGATAAGAATCTCAAATCTGGTTGTACTAATTGGGTAGGAATGAACTTGAGAAACACTGCCTCAGGGTGCCCACAGAAGTCTGTGTATCCAATGGACACAGTTAAGAAGGTATGTTGGCTGAAAGGACACTCAAGAATCTCATTTAGCATCTGCGTGAGAATCTTCTTTAAGATTGAATCCCAATCCTATGAATGTACAAAATACATGTAACTGCAGCATTTTGTCCTGTATGTGGGACAAACATGGAGTTTTGAATGGGACAAAGACGTTTACGTGCACCCACTGGCCCAAACATAGGATCCATTAACCGAGTACATTAACTTCACACCATGGACATAGACGATACTAATATTTTAGTAGTAAGAACTATAGTTTATACCATGTGACACATCATTAGATGCCTTGATATTAAGGGTTAAAAGTACTGACTGTTCTTGCAAGGCAGCAAATTACATATGATCAGAAGCCTGCAAAAGGAACCGTCAAGACAATGACTACAAAGAAGTGATTTCACTCACATGGCAACTACTATGTAAGCTCTCTAAGGAATACCATTCAGTCTAGCATGATGAGTATAATTGATTAGTTCGCCAAGACTACCAATATGCCTCAGCCTGGATGGTTAACGCCATTCTTATTCCAGAAGAATGAGCATAGGCTGCTGAGCATGGCTGCCCTCAAATGGAATTATCCAACTACTGAAAAACTAGCACTTCGGAACGTTCAATGAGAACAATGGTCACTTCCATGTATTCAAGGAATAATTATGTATGGCACTTACCAGCCTCTGAAAGGGTCTGACAAAAACCTTGCTTAAACATTCTTGTATTTCTAACCGTTCAAACCTAATTTTACAGGATTAACATGTGCATTTTTCTTCATGTATGGTTTGGGGTATTCTCTCTGATTCTAACCAATTCCAACATCAACTGGGTATTCAACAATTCAGCCAACACTTTACTGGGAGTTATTGTCAGATACAAGTTAAGGGACCCAGTCCCACAAGACTGCTCCCACTTCAGGCACCAATCAGGTTTTGAGGTAAAACCTGTATTTCTGTCCAGCTTGGCTTTAAATTTGGTGTCCCCAATCTCCCCTTCTTCAAATTCAGTAATTTTAGGCCATTTCACACAACTCAATACTTAATGCTTAGCACTTTGTTATAATGGATATAACTCAGGAATGGCCAAATTGAAGAGACACACAGGGTAAGGTGGGGGGGCAGGGGAGGAGGGAGTGGCATAGAGCTCCTATGCATTTCCATGTGTTCAACTAATGCAGAAGTTCATTAGATCTCATTGTTCGAAGTTACTGAACTTAATCTCCATCCAGCGCTTCCTTTTTCTAGAAGTCAGTGGGTAGAGCTAGAAGGCTGGTTTTTTCATAGCCATTAGATAAAGCTAAGTATTTTTTTAATGTTTCTCTGACTAAAGCCAGGTATTTTTCTTCTTCTACTCAAAACCTAATGCTGGTTTGAGAAGTGGAATTTATAGATTACATTTTAACCATAAAATGCAGTGAAAACCCTCAACAAAGTCATGATATACTAATCACACCCATCATAATGGAAAGAGTTTTCATGAGCTCTAGTGCTGAATTGGGTGAAGGTGTTTTTAAGACAAGGGAAGACGAGGCATTGCCCTGACACTAGCTTGTACTCCACTCTACTATCCAGAATGTGTTATCAAAGCTTGTAGTATAAAAATCCCTAATTTGCTGTTTAGATAGCACCTTTTCCAAGAAGCAGCAGGATCCTGGAGAATTGCAGAAAAGGGCTGCATTGTACACTAATGGGGGAATGTGAGCTTTGATGCACTTTCCTAGGGTCATATGCAGCTGGGCTGACTTTTAGGTACAGTGAAGTAGAGAGCCCCATCAACTTCGAGAGGACAGGTAAGTGCTTGGAAGCTTTCTAAACAGAATTAGCAGTAGTAGCTCTTAAACTTGTCTTTGAAGGGAAATATCAGAATACTAAAACCTGAGTGATGAACATACAAAGGAGTCGAAGAAGAAAGGATTTTATGAACATACAAAGTGACAACATAGAACCACTAATATGTGTTCCACTGCCTGAAACTTACAAGAAAGAAGTCATTCTTTATCAAGATTTATACCAACCAGATTACATCTTCATTATAGATAGAGGTCAGGCCCACTTTAAAATACAAATTTTTCTCCAAGAGTCACGTTGTGAAGTTACACCCACAGGATATCACAAACAGAATGGATTCTTTAGCCATTTCTGGGTCAGCAACTATTCGCACAACTTGTTCCTGGTTTCACCCAAGAGCTTCTAGCCCTGAGGTGGAGTCCGTGATCGTCATGGTCCCTCCCTCCCTCATGAACAAGAATTTTTCCACTCTGTTGAAAATTCACCAAGCCAAAATAGGTGACAGGCTACTTGGTATAGAAATTCATGGAATTTAAACATTAAAATTTCTGCTGAGAAAATTTGCCTTTCTGGGAGATGATCCATGTTAAGGAGTAATCTTGGTTTTAGGATGAAATAAAAGGCTTTTAGGTATAGCTGCATCTGAGACATTTCTTTATAAAACCTTTGAATTTTTAGAAAAAAAGGGAATAGGATCAATGGTTATCAGTACAGAGAAATCTAAGCTGAAGTTTATCTTGCAAGAGAAAAACAATGGCAACTTTTTTTTTTTTAAAGCCTGTAACAAGGAAACCTTTAGTCCCATTGAAGACATAAGTACCAGCAGGGAACAGGAAGCAGGGTGGAATAGGGACCCAGAAGGAACAGTGTTTGGACTGTAGTTTTTAGGCCAATAGACTGAGTCTAATTCTATAGTCACACATAGTGATTAGACATTCGAATAAGAAGCTGCCACCATCAGCCATCAAAGGCACTAAAAGGTACCGAAAGCCAATGATGTTGTTCTCAGGTATATCTACTCCCTTCATATTGCTTTAGTTCAGACCGATCTAGAGTGACTAGAACAAAAATGCCAGATGCCATGGTTTTCAGGTAATGAAGTTATCTGCCCTTAAGTCCCCCCACCCCCAAGATATGTCTTAATAGACATATCTTTCCGGAATAGGGAGTTTGGTTTCTCTTATTGACACTGCCTGAACCCCACACACTGTTGCCTCACAGCAACAGGGAACTTGGCAGCAGACTCTGACCACTATCTGGCTCGCTCCTCATTTTACATGATTTGCCATGATTCAGAATCAACCCTAAGATCCTTCTCTGATCAAGCAAAAGCACCACTGTCATCAGAAGTTGCTGAGCCCCATGTGCTTAGATTGCTATCTGGTGGAAGTTTAACCCTTCAAACCAATCATGTGGGGTCTCCTCATACCAGAAGCTACTCACTTACCCCAGACTACTGCACAAAGCTGCATAGATGCCTAGGAGACAGTCCATCCCTAGGAAAAGGCCATGTCCTTCTAAATACGGGCCTGTAGCCTACTTAGGCTGGATCTGGGCATCTCTGCTCTGAGATCTAGAGACTGACTTCTCTAAATGTTCCTGGAATCCTGTTGACTACAAGTGAGAAAGATACAATTTTACATGAATTATGATCCCACATCCAAGTTGGGACTGTTAAATATTCTTTTAACATTACGTCAACATCAGCCCCCAACTTCCTAAGATATGTGAGGACTGGGGAAGGGAAGTTAATACAGGATCATATAAGTGATAAGGTCAATAGCCTGGCAGTGTGACAGCCCCAAATCTGTATTTAGATTTATCACTACTTGTCTAGTCTAAGATTAACTATGAATAAGGTCAGAACTATTAGCAAGAGGTTCCCTAGTAATAACTGAGGAACACATGTTCCAAAAATCATTTTTAGGACAATGGGAAGAGGGGGAAGAACTCCACACTAAGCCTGAAAAGCAATTTCAGGAAAAGTCAATAGCTCCCTGAAAAAAGGATGGACAAGGGATGAGGACAAGTCAAGTGCTGTAGACAAAGTCTACACATTACCAGAAGCTCACTGTATCCTAGTGACCCCAACAGCAGGAAGAGAGTAGAGGTAAACTTTAATGGCCTTTCAAAGAAGGATTCGATTTCTGGTAAAAGAACACCTGGGGATAAATGACTTTTACTGCCTCAACTGTAGACCCTAGGGGTTTTGAATAGAGTTGCTCTAGGTAGATAGTTGCTAGAAGTTTTTGTCTGGTATTGGGGAATAGTAAACTTCAAGTTACAGAGGCTTGAGAAGAGATACAAGAAAACCAGTGTAATTGTCCTTTTTTCCTTCAGAAATGCCTAAGAAAGCAAGCAATAAAAGAAAGTTTATCTGACTAAAGAGGATTTGAAAAAGCAATCCAGAGGGAGTGATAAAATGCAGTATCTCCACATGCCCTGGAAATTTTGCTAAGTTTAACAGGAGTGACTTTAAACAAGTCTTTAGGGAGGAAAAAAAAAAAGGATATTTATAATGAAGTACTGAAATTTCAGTATCTGATATCCAAAAATAAGAGCTAGTAGACAACAGAAGCTCTGCTAAATAGTTAAGGTGATGTGAGTTACATGATCTGCCAGGAGCAGAATCTGAACAGGAGAAGCTCTGCATCTCCTCTAGGTCGTGGGACGCCCTTCCCTGAAGAGCCACTGGGACTTGAGGTGTTGGAGAGCACATTGTAATGGAGCCTCTGGTTAGCCCAAGACACGTCTTCTTCCTGTTTATGATTGTTGCTGGGTCCTCACAGTGCCTGACACACCAACCATCTATGCAATATGAGCTGCCCATTAAGAACTATGCACATGATGATAAAGTTTGGACATGTGTAATAAACCCATCAAAAAAAGAACAGTCTAATCAGCCCTGGCTCACTAAGGAAGGTGTTACAAAGTAGGTAACACCTAGTCTGGAAGCAGATACTGAAAGAATTGCGCTTGTAGAAGGTTTATTTGGGAGTAACAGCTGTGATGTAAGAGAGAAGAAAGCTGGATTTGGCATGGAGAGCTCTCACACCAATATGCTCACCTGATCGTCTCCCTACCAGTCCATACAAAGTTTCTCAGCCTGTTAACTGAGTCCTGCTTAGGGTGACAATGGTACCATTGCGTATCATCACAATTTTGGGTCACTGTCTGGGTTTGCTTTCAGGAGAATGTATCCATGGCTATCAACACTTTGTTTACTCATCTGTTAGACCCTTCCACATGAGCCCCCATGAGTAACAGGTTGATATATAGATACATCCCAGCGCCTCGGGTATGTAATTCCTAGGTGTATTTTACATCATTCCCTAGCATTTTCTTAAGGTAGTTTCCAGTGATAGTTGGCAAAGTAATACACCATCACTGGATGCCTTTCTCTCTGTATTTCACTTCCATTTTTACCAGTTTTCCACATCTCCCAAATAAACTACTTGCAATCAAATTCATATCTCAAGGGCCCACCTATAGTAGAAACCATATGTTTATTCCCTGTGATAGAAATAGGGCAAATTCTCTAACTTTAGAAAAATATAAGGACAAAAGAAACCTTTAAAGCAGTGTTTCTCTCCACCTTCTCTCCACCATTCAAAGCCATCCTAGTAGATCAGTCCAGTTTTCTTCCATGCATTCATGAAAACTCAGTCTATGATTTGTCAGTCCATTACTGCTTGATACACAACAAATGTCTGGACAAATGAGTACTAACAGGACTTGTTAGAACTTATTTAGAGTGTTCAGTTCCCTTGAAGGGAAACTAAGAGATACAAGAAATAGATACTCCCAAGGCAGGATATTCTACTCTTTAATGGAAATAACAGGATAGCAAAGTATTAAATTGTTGTATTTTATTAAAATCTACATCAAGAGTTTTATCCTCCAGTGTGACTGAAAAAACTTCATGTGGTATGTATATACAATGGAATACTACTCAGCCATAAAAAAGAACAAAATAATGCCATTTGCAGCAATGTGGATGGAACTAGAGACTCTCATCCTGAGTGAAGTAAGTCAGAAAGAGAAAGACAAATACCGTATGATATCACATATCTGGAATCTAATATATGGCACAAAGGAATCTTTCCACAGAAAAGAAATTAATGGACTTGGAGAATAAACTCGTGGTTGCCAAGGGGGAAGGGGAAGGACTGGGAGTAAATAGATGCAGAATGTTACCTTTGGGATGGATTAGCAATGGGATCCTGCTGTGTAGCACTGGGGACTCTGTCTAGTCACTTATGATGGAACATTTAATGTGAGAAAAAAGAATGTATACATAAGTGTAACTGGGTCACCATGCTGTACAGTGGAAAAAATATACACATTACAAGAAAAATAAGATAGAGGGAATTGAAAAAACTTCAAAATTTTAGTAGAATTGAAAAGGAATTTCCAGGTAGCCATGAAAATTGGGGACAAACTCACTAAAATGTCAAAACAACCTAGGAGTAAAACAACAGGCATCTTATAGGTCAAAAAGCCTATTAGAAGAAAATGAAAATATAGAAAAAAATATAAGACACACACCCAAAATGTTGGGCATATTTATTTAATGCTCAGAGCTAAACCAGCAAGCACACTGTGCTTAGCATTCAAGGACAGCTAAGTTCAAGAAGCAATGCAAAAGCAACTATCTGGCCTGGGAGTTTTTCCTGAGGTCCGGTTGACCAGAGTTTTGGTTCATATAAGCAGAACAGGGCAGAAATTCGAGATATCTACTGTCCACACCAAGTCTGCAAGTTGAGTTGGAAGAACCAGTTCAAATCTGAAACCACCACAAAATATCTTTAATGAGAAGAAACGTCTTTAATAGGTGGAAAAGGGAACCTACCCCTCTCAGAACTGGGTAGTAGTAAGAAAAACAAGTTTGGGGCTAAGAGAATCGTCAAAACCATCTGCAAATAGAAATTGGGTTGTCCTGGGGTAGAGTCTGAGAAGGATGACACAGGGTATCATTGCTATGTCATTGCTACCATTACCAAGAAGCTACCACTTCTTGGGACAGGAAGCCCTTCACTGGGAGTTACCATGTACCTTCAGTTGTTGGCCAGACACTGTTACAGACACCCTGAGGGACTGTTTCACTGAATGAGGAAATGTAGGAAAGATGATAAACAATGGCCCATGGTGGGGCACGTACCAGCCAGTGATGGAAGCAATGGCCTCCAAAGTAACAGGAACTTCATGGTAAGAAAGGCTGAATCCTGGAGAGCCAAGCCATGTTAGAGATGTTTGGGGAAGGTAGTGGGTGAGAACTGCTGGAAAGCAGCCACATGGAGAGCTATGTGACTGGTGGGAAGTCATAGTCATCCAGCTCCTGTCAGATTCAGATGCCAGCCTGACTTCTGATTCCCACTATCCTTCCAGCTCTATGAAACTTCAACTTAGTCTGACCACGTCATCCAAAGAAAAAGGCAATGACAGAGTTCCAGCTAGTGAGTCTACCCTAGTCTGTAATAGAACTCCCTTAGACATTAAACTTGACTCTGAAGAAAACAGGCACTGGTCCCTCCAGTTCTGGCAAATATCACATGATTGGAGAATTTATGGAGACATTGGAGCATCTGCCCATGATGTGAAACCACCTCCTAGGCACCCCATTTTAAGAGAATGTATCCTTCTGGGCTTTATCATTAACTGTGAAGCAGTGGGCATAAACATCTCTTCTGGGGCTTACACATCTTAACTTTGTTGGTGGCTGGATAATTTCAGCAAATCCTAACCACACAGACCCTTCAAAAAGCTTTGTTTGCTGCAATAATGTGAAAAAACCCTTCAAACGAGAAATGTCCATTCTATCCCCTTTTGTAGCCCTCTAAGTTTCCTTCTCCCAAATTGAGCAACTTTTATCAACTCATGAAAATGAAAAAGTATTTTATGTAATACCCCTTGGCCACAATATTCTTAAGACTTTGTGGAAAAATGGCCTCAAAATGGATCATTAAATTACAACACAACTAATTACAACAATCACAACTTTGTGATTAGATTTAACTGGTAAATGGAAAGAAAAATGAGGTAAAAAAATCTTACAATCTTTCATGCTCTTGTACCAGAATAAACCTTTGCAAAGACAAGGCTGCATTTTGACAAGGAAAGGCAAAGAAACTGTTTTAATGAAGAGGAGAATGACTTGCTGACACTTGAGTTGAATACTCCAATAGCTCCTCCACCACCCCCACATGGCGGCTCTACTGATTCTCCATCATAACCTCAGGTCTGGACCTCTATGTCGGAATGGTATTCCCTTTTTACACCCATCAGGGTAATCAGTTTGCCTAAGAAAGCTACCCCAAACCAGGCAGGGCAATATCTATTAAGGGAGTCCCTCTGGGGGCATAGACTCTAACATCAGGAAACTGGTAGGATTGATTTGGGTCCACTTCCCCTTTTCATCTTTGGATTTATTGAATTGCAAGAATATACCCAATTATAGAGATGACTCAGAATAAAACCATCTTTTCACCCCACAATTCAACATGGGAAACAGAATTCTGTTCAATTCCTTATTTCGGAAAGCTATAGAATGGTGCCAGAAAAATCTAGCAGGGAGACATCCACTGTATGTATGTACCAACAGCAGATCCTAATTGGGGTGTGAGTGCAAGAGTTAGACCAAAACTTGACTATTTGGGGGGCTTCATTTTCAGGGATATGAAGGGCTCCCCCCAACAAAGAAGCCCTAATACAAGAGGAAAAGAAAAACCTAAAGAAGATCCTTGAGTTGCTTGAAGGTCTTTGAGGCCTATAGGCAACACATCAATATATATCCTGAGATACCAGAGAACTTCAAGATGATGTTCAGTGGTCTAAGGGCTCCCGACATACAGAGGAAATTAAGGATGGTAGAAGGGGCCTTAAGGAAGCCTACATCTTGAAATGGCCTTTCAAGTTTTTAAATGAAAGACCAACTTCAGGAGAATAAGTGAACAACGAGAGATGAAACAACAGGCCATTCTGCTGACTGCTGCCTGGATACAATGAGGAGCCAGACTAAACTGAGGTCCCCACACAGGACCCAGCAACAGGAAGGAGGCCCCAGACCCAGAACTTCTCACAATATGCACTGGACATTGGACCCCACCAATATGCAATTGCAAACAGAAGTCTCACTGGAAGAGTGTCTTGAGTGAAGCTCTTGAAGGCAAACTGTGGCATTAACAACACTATTGACTGAGCTGACTGAGAAAGACAGTGCCCATAAATAACAGATCCCAGGGATTCCTTTAAATCACACTGAGTCCATTAGTATTTCCTATACAAGGCCTTTTCTCCAGCCCTTACCGACAGATGGGCATGACTTATCTGAAGAAGTCATTTTCTGTGCATGCCAGAGTGTCTCATTCCTCCTCCAGGAAGACATTTACTAACTAAATGCTAAGGATACCTTTGCACCAGGACAAATGGATGACAAAGTACCACAAGCACAGCTGGAGCTAAAACCCCAAAGTAAATACCCTCAGCACTTATGGAATAGACACAAAAGGACATGAGTCCAGACCTCCAAGTTGAAGGGAGGCCAGGGAGAGAACAAACAGCAGTACCTATACAGGTCAGACTCAGTCTCTGGGCAAAAATGCCAAACTAAATTTACCACCCATTAGAGGAAGAGGCAGAGAAGGGTTCATGCCCTGCTGACAGCCTTCCTTGACTATGACCGACTGCACCCCTGCTGGTCTCCTGATGATACTCCAGATTTACCCTTCCATCAGCCAGGTACATGTGAATACAGGTTTGTACAGGACCTAAGAGATATTAATTATAGAAAAAATTCCTTTGGTGCTTCCTAACTCATACACCCTGCTCACTACTTTGGGGATTCTGTCAAATCACCAGAAACCTAGAAATAGCTTTTTCTGTGTATTCATCACTTTTGAGCCCCATGAATTGTCAAAGAAAAATTGTCAACTGCCTCAGCCTCATATATTCCACTATCAGGAAGTATTTTGACTTGCTTGTTCATGAGGGACAAGGAAAGAGGCTTGGAATATTGATTTATGAACTGGGCAGCATAAGGAGACCTGTGTGTATTTCTCAAACAATTAGAATCAATGAGGAATGTCAAGTTTGCCTTCAGACCATAGCAGCTACTTATGACCTCTTACCAGAAGGAGAAAAATTTATCCTGGAACAACATACTACTGTGCAGAGCCCTCGATATGTACTTTTCCTCTTAAGACAGAAGGAAACAATGGTTGACCTCTACAAGATTAGGAAAATATCAAGCTATATATTCTTGGATAATCCTAATGTCACGTAGAAGACAGCCTTGAGCTTAAACCCAGACATGCTGGTCCCCACTGGTACTGAAGGTCTTGCACATAATTGTATTCACACAATTGAACAAGTCTATTGTAGCTGCTGTTCCCTGAAGGACCTTCCATTGGAGAATCCAGACCTTGAAATGGTCACAGTGGGAACATCTTTATGGACCAGGGACAATGCACAGCTCTGTATGTGATTGAGGACCGTTCAATAGACACTAGAAACACAAGTGCCCACTCACAAGGTACCTCCTTACAAAGT
This sequence comes from Phacochoerus africanus, assembly GCF_016906955.1. Lineage (NCBI taxonomy): Eukaryota > Metazoa > Chordata > Mammalia > Artiodactyla > Suidae > Phacochoerus > Phacochoerus africanus. The sequence goes on along the minus strand of NC_062551.1, from coordinate 156,112,578 downwards.
TTCAACTCATAACGCTGACCAGAACCCTCCATCTAAGTAAGGGTAAGAGACCAACTATTTTTACTTATTGCAAAATTGTTTTTTCAGTGATCTATGTCCTAGGGGCATTAGAAATCAGACAGACTATTAGCTTCAGGGAAGAAGGAACTTAAATATTTCAATTTTCTTTGGTACTCATTAGATGCTGTCCTAGAACCTGAAGAAGTGATCACTGTCCATGACCCAGGGCCCTAGTGATCAGAGTGATCACCTAAGGAAAACAATGAGCAGGTCAAGCTAGGAAAGTAGAAGCCAGAACCCCAACACATAGACCCCTCTGTTGGCCCCAATTCCTGAGGGACATTTGACAATAAGCTATTCAAAATATGTTTCTGAGGACTTAAGGGCAATGCATGGGGATTTGACTGGATTCCTGACAATCCTCAAGACACCCACTGTAGGAACAGAAAGCAAATGTAGACTTTTCATTGACAAGTCCCTGCACCTGAGTATTTTCTGGAGAATAGGCAATCATATACACCAAAACCCCCACTATGGGAAGGATGCCACCCTCCACGGGATTCGGAAATTCATTCTGTAGCCAGACTTGCACAGTACAATTCCACAGTCACACACACATGCATGGTGTATGCTATAAACAGTCCAGAAGCTGGGCTGCTTTGAATGTTATGGGGTTCAGACTCCGGGCCATAGACCTGGAAAGGACTGGCTGATTGATTTCATTATGATGCAGATAAACCTGCTGTAAATGTTACCTTCTTGCTAGTATCTGTGGACAGTCTCTCTAGTTGGGTTGAAGCTTCTCCTGTTGGTCCAGCAAGACTTCTGAAGTCCGTAAAACCTTGCTAAAAGAACTAATTCCTAGCTAGCGTTCTTTGGGTGAGGATGGCCCCTAAAAGCCAGCTTTGTCTGGGCCTCTATGAAATGCTATCTGGGAGGCCCTCTCCAGGTTCCAGAAATGATTTAGGAGACCCCGAGAGAACGAGAGGCCAGGAATCAGACACTGTCAGCTATGTACCATCATCGGGAGCTACTGTAACTGCTCTACATGAATTTGCTTCTGGCAGGGCAGGGTGATGTTTGCCAGAGATGCTCCTCTGCACTGCTCCTGCCCTAGAGATTGGCTCCTACTGAAATCTGGGAAAAAAAATAGCATTCAGAAAAGCAGCTCCGTCCTCAATGGACCAGAAGTTGAGGTGCTACTGGTGACCCATTCCTTAGTGATATTAAAAATGAGTCCAGCCATGATTTCACCACACTCCAGTTAAGTTGGCTCCACAGGAATCCTCAGGGACATGCCTCCTGTCTAGAGAATCCACAAAGGGAACAGCAACCCACCCTGTAGGAGAATATCCATGACCAGAGTCACCCCAACCGTGGTTGGCCCCACCCCTGACACTGACCTCTCTGAATGCATAAATGAATCCCTGGGAGCTATCAAGTTGTTCTGCAGCAGGCTGTCTTCCCAAAGCAATGAACTTGTTACTTCACTTGCTTAACTCTTCTAAATTCACACGTTGAACTAGAAATGTGATTGCTCTTCTCCTTTCCCGTTATGCTTTCTTGTTGACTCGGAGCCCCCCAGGCTTGGATGGACCATTTGATGACTGGAATTTCCCAAACATTGACAAACGCAGATACTCTCTCTAGTTGTCAGACGTCATCCAAAACCATCTTCTGTACATGATCATAGTGACCACACTTTGTTCTACCATTAAGCATTTTGTGGGCTGTTCCTAAGTTTACTGTCACACATAATCAAAAGCCCATTAGTGTAATCTATAAAGTTAGAATGATTACTTAAGGCCCTTCATCTTTTGTTCTCTTTTTTAACCTAACGTCTTTCTATACCCACACTGGGATAGTGGTCTCTGGAGAAAGGGTAGAAACAAAGTTAAAACCTCTACCAAAACCAAATCTTTTTTTGGGGAAAACTAGTCCCGCCTAGTAAATGGGTGAGCCTGCTGCTCACTTAGCATCCTTGGCCCCCTACTTCCAGTCCCTGAGAGGTGCATCCCAACATCAGGTTATAAGTTCTCTCGTGTCATTTAGGTCATATGAGGGTTCTCTCTCTCTGGTTAACATGCCCTCAGTCTAGGGCATGGTAAGTCTACCTATCTTTCCACCATCATTATTTTTCATGAAAATACCAAGCAATGTCCAATTTGTCAGCAGGTTCCATGCTTATTTTGTACCAGCAGCCCTGCCTTCTCCTGATAATCAGGACCAGGATGCTAACCCTTCTTGTCTGCTGATCTCTCTGCACAAGGGCACTGGACTCACTATGTGCCATCAATAGCATGAGATGTATTGGGATTCTTGCTGTGTTCTCTACTGGAAAATCTGCCATTCTGGTAAGCAAGCTCTCTAAAACGAGAGTCCAAAATCACAAGGAGTAGACGTAAAAGTTACCAAATCTGGTAGTTAGGAATGATAGGCATGAGGCCACCTTCGCTTTCACCCATTGGTTCCTGGGCCCAGGTATTTTACCTATTGGTGATTTACCACAATAGGATGGTTGTTGATTTAGTTTGCACATGCACTCTGGTGATGGGGTACCAGGCTCCAAGATGACCGTTTTTAAGCTGTAATCTCAACTATTATTTAAAGAGGCTGTTTCACCACCTCATCAAGCCTGCAGTTCTGGGTGTGTCAATATGGTACAGGATCAGTAAATCCCATGGTCATATGATCACGACTTTCCTTCTTTGATCCAGTGATGGAGAATCGTACATATTACATGAAGCAAGGCAGTCACTTGTAGTAAACACCCCATAGACCTTAGGATAAGAATACTGGTCAAGGTCCTGCTGGCAGAAAAGGAAAATCTATGCCTGGAGTATTTGTGCATTCCCGTCAAACAAAATGAACTGCCAAATGACCAGTTAAGTCTCCAGAGATGTTGCCCTGCTCTGTTAGAATTTTGGATGTTGGGCAGCAGCAGTAGCAGGACCAACATTTGTGGATGAGGACCAGTGGTTTTAGGTGCATGCATAGCTTCCATCTCTGTTATCAACACTCCACTCATGTGCTTATTGGCAAAGTACGGAGGTGAATGGTATGCCTGGTCCTTATCAACTGCCAGAACCATTGTCTCTACCTTAGCATATAGTATTCTCTGATAGATGCCCCCTTGGTAGGTGTTAAATAACATAAATGCCCTCATCATTATGCCTATTCCCACCCATGCATACACCCACATGCCTCATCTACAGCCCTCTTTGTCTCCTTGTCTTCTACTCTTTCCAGGTCTTCCACCAGCTATCAAGGTCGTTTGTCACTTTCCATGGTTATATAATTTATATATGTTTATATATATTTGTATGTGTAATTTATGTTTGTATAATGTTATATTTATATGTAAACATATGTTTGCATATGTTTTTTTCCAAAGTGTATTTAGGTACAACAATCAAAGCTCTGCCCACAAGGAGGGTTTTCTCTGTATATTTTCTGAGCCAAGCTCTATAGAGTAGTAGTCATTTACTGCAGCCACAGAAGGGATGACCCGTTTGGGTACAAACATGCTCTGTCATCTGATTAAAAATCCTCTACATGGCTTTAGGTGTGAGCTTATGGAGCGATATCAGTAAAACACCTATGAATGACATGATAGTCTGTGCCACATAATTGTACAGCTAGTTGTTTTGGATCTCAAGTACAACCTCTATTTTATGAAAAATTACTGCCAACTTCCCTTAATTTATGACTTGATGAATCTAACAGAACCCCACTCAGGTTGGGCAGTTGTGGATACAAACTTCCTTGATGTCCTGGAATAAGTTGCTCTCTTTATATTCATGTCAACAGAATACTAAGAGCTCTTTTTCAAAAAGTGTGTTATAGCTCTCTGCTACAGGAGACATGATCTTATTCTAACACTAAAACTATCTCTTGGATTTTACTAGAGTATAGTATTAATTGTAAGTGATATTTTTCTTCCATCATAGAATGCACTAAAGCCTTAGGATATGCCAGGCTGTATGGCCCAAGAAGCAGGGCCCCTTTCAACCCCGGGCACCATTCAAAGCAGGAAGAATTATACCTCATATGGTACATAGACCAGAATGTTATTACCAAGGGGAGCATATCCTGCCTCTGGAACTGGAAGAGAGGTATCAGCCATGGATTGTACTTCTTTCTTCATGGTGAAGATTGTCCTGAGGCTGTTTCATTGTGTCCTACAAGCCACTGGACTCCTAAGACCTTCACTGAAATGATAGTCTCCTGAATTTCCACGTGTTTTTAAGTCTCAGTGTCTAGTGTGCCTCTGATATACTTGCCACTTCTCATTTATCTGGGCCAAATATGATGTCATCAATACAGTATAGAAAAATATTATAGCGTTCATGGTTCTTTGAGTGTCTTTGATGGGTAATTTCATTTAAAGGTACAACTTTTGTGCTTTCTGAACAGAATCTTCTAATAAGTGTCTCAAATGTCTTCTTGAAGTATCCAATGATAATTTAGAACATACTAATCATGCTACCCTTCCTTTTTCATGGTTAAAACATAGGAATATTTGACTCCTATGGTAGACATTTCAAGAGAAGGTCCTATAAGAGGGGTAGTTATACCATTCAGTGGCTATGTCTCCAGGTTTTTTTGAAGCATATATGTGGAGGTCACCCGCTTCCCAGGCTGCCCAGTGCCAATGATTAAGTATGACTTTTTACTAAATATGGTTGTACTTGATCAATGAGCATCTTCTATGGGTAGGTTTTGCCCTGGAAATTCACAATGTCCTTAGGATTTTCTGGAACTGTCCTCTAATCTTCATCTCCTTACACCAAATCCTCCACTCTCCAACCTATTAATATGGTATTGAACCCCACCTATTACTGTTCACTCTTTTCCTTCACAAAGTATTTTCTTCAAAACATCTTTACTTCGTCTTGATATTTGTCTCTTAGAAGAGCTGCATGAACACAGTACTGGAAGTGGTCCAAGAAAGCAGGTAGAATTAATGGTTTTGATGATGTCAAATGGAATATAGGTCTCAGAGGAAATCCCAGGAATGCAGTGTCTCTCTGTTTACTACAGAATTCACAGCTGGTAACCTGGGATAATGTGCCCATAGGGTACATGTTATTGGAAATGCAAAGATACAAGCACTGAATGGTACAGGGTAACATTATCTAGGAGGATAGCGAAGACAAGTTAATTGGTTTTAGGTGGAGTCAATATTCTTCAGAGGTTTACTGAGTAACTTAGTGTCATTAATAGGTTAAAAGCTGAGTGTGAGTGCCGGATGGCATCTACAGTAGTTTATAAAAAGGCCCTTATTTCCTACCAAAAAGAAGCAGAGGCCAAGAAGCTAGGCTATAGAAAAAGCTCAAAAGCCATTGCATGCTCAACTAAAGCAAGTCAGGGCTCTTATTGGAAAAAAACAAAAAAACAAAAAACAGGGCCCTGAAACATCAGATAAGGATCCACATAGAGATCTCCAAAAGATTTTAGCTCTTCGAACTCCCCTGAGCCATTATAACCAAGGAGGAATTGCCTCTCCAACATGCACCTCAAAAATTTATTTCCCCATGAAAGAAATAAGCCTGGTACCACGTACATGTGCTGCTCAGATTTCCTTTCAAGGGAAGTTATGTACAAGGAGATTAGATGGTGGGATATCCTACAGTTGCTGCCCCTCACACTTCTGGATCCAACAGGCAACAGTCTTTGGATGCTCATGGCTAAAGACTGAATGTAGCATGGTTATAGGAACTGTGCCATTCCCCTCTGGCACAGGAATCTTATTGGCAATCTTTGAGAAAGTTTTGGCCAGCCAATGGGGAGCCCCAGTCAGAGTGCTCTGTAGTCTATCTCCTCTTACCCAATTCTCTTTCCGTATTCTGTTTCAGATGTCAGATATGCACTGCATTTCCAAGTCTTTCTCCACTCAATTCCACTCTCTACCTCTTGTTATCCTTACAGATTTTTCCCTCAGTGGTTCATCTAACGCCCGCTCCCTGAGGCTTTGAACCAACACACCACCTCTAATCTTACAGATGCTGACTGATATCTTCACAGATGACTTTAACGTTCTCAGTGACAAATCTTATTACCTGGTTTTTAGGTGAAGCCCAGATTGGCTGACCTGTGAACACTGGTTAATTCACACATTATCTATACTCAATTCCTTGGTGTCATCCTATGTGAGCCTCACACAGGTTGTAGAAGATGATTAAGGACCATGCCAACATGCCCCAAGATGGTGTTATTCTCACATAGCCCCAAAGAGATCTCAGACTCATTATATTTTCTTCAAAGGGTGTCACTCATTGACTGGCATCAGAAAAGCACAAGGCATAGGGCAGGTAAGTAAGTCATCACAGTGTCATACTTAAACAGCTGTTGCACAGCCACAGTTGAAGCTGTTCAGAGTGAAAGGCTAGTAATTTATACCTAGGATCTATGCAAATGAAGCAACTTCTTTCATCAGGTGCAAGGCTTTGATGAACAGGACTTTGAAAGAAAAAAAAGGTAGATCCTTCAATAAATACAAGTGTGGGAAACATAATCTTTGTACCTAATTCTCTTGAATCCCATAGACCTGCTTCAGAGAGGGAATTGACCAAGGGTCCAGCTGCTGCTGAAACCGTGGCCACCCTAGTACTGAGGCCAAGCTTGCTAAGGGCTGCTGCCCAATGACAACAGGGCTGGGCTGTTTTGTCCCATTGCTACCAAGGCTATGCCTAGTAAGCATTGGTGCCCAATGACAACAGGGATGAGTTATCAGAGCAGACCCTTCCTTGTAAGACAGGGAAACAGCTTTGTCCTACATTATTTACACTAAGGGGCTCTCTTGGATGCTTCTACTCAAACATCTTCTACCTCCTTCCCTGTGGTCACACACAGACTGATGGGTCTCCCAGGCTTCCCAGTCTTCTTCCACTTTTAACTTCAGTCTTTTCTATTCAAGGCAGCTTGGCAAATGAAATTGTATCTGAATTTTGCACAATCCAATTTAATATGAATCAGTATGAGTAAGAAGTATACCTTTCTCATTTCCTATAGTAATATATTCAGGTTTTTTGGCATAAAAATGACATAGTATCATCTAATATTTTTAACATGTTTCAGGCATTTCTCTCCTAAATTGTAGTCATAAATGCCCTCCCTACCAGCCTACCAAGCCCATTTGCACCTTTCACAGGATACACTGAAGTACAGATAAACATCTAGATATGTTATGATATGAAAGGGAACTCTGAATGACAGGCCCCCAGACACAGAGGCCTATGTATTTTTTAAATGGACATCAAGCATGTATTTAGTTGTCTGGTGTCATAATCCCTTCCTGGAGTACAGATACATGTTGATTCAGTTGTTGTCTAGAATATTAGAGTATGAACTCTCAGACATTACCCATGCTCTTTTAAGAAACACTTGAGGCCAATGGAAAAATGGGCAAAAGACCTGAATAGACATTTCTCCAAAGAAGATATACAGATGGCCAACACACACATGAAAAAATGCTCAACATCGCTGGTTATAAGAGAAATGCAAATCAAAACTACCATGAGATATCACCTCACACCAGTCAGAATGGCCATCATTAATAAATCCACAAATAAGTGCTGGAGGGGCTGTGGAGAAAAGGGAACCCTCCTACACTGTTGGTGGGAATGTAAACTGGTACAGCCACTATGGAGAACAGTTTGGAGATACCTTAGAAATCTATACATAGAACTTCCATATGACCCCACAATCCCACTCTTGGGCATCTATCCGGACAAAACTCTACTTAAAAGAGACACGTGCACCCGCATGTTCATTGCAGCACTATTCACAAAAGCCAGGACATGGAAACAACCCAAATGTCCATCGACAGAGGATTGGATTCGGAAGAGGTGGTATATATACACAATGGAATACTACTCAGCCATAAAAAAGAATGACATAATGCCATTTGCAGCAACATGGATGGAGCTAGAGACTCTCATACTGAGTGAAATGAGGCAGAAAGACAAAGACAAATACCATATGATATCACTTATAACTGGAATCTAATATCCAGCACAAATGAACATCTCCTTAGAAAAGAAAATCATGGACTTGGAGAAGAGACTTGTGGCTGCCTGATGGGAGGGGGAGGGAGTGGGAGGGATCGGGAGCTTGGGGTTATCAGACACAACTTAGAATAGATTTACAAGGAGATCCTGCTGAATAGAATTGAGAACTTTGTCTAGATACTCATGTTGCAACAGAAGAAAGGCTGGGGGGAAAATGTAATTGTAATGTATACATGTAAGGATAACCTGACCCCCTTGCTGTACAGTGGGGAAAAAAAATTAAAAAAAAAAAAAACACTTGAGGCAAATACGTCCTTGCTACAATACTTGGCTCTGCTCTGACTCAGACTGACTTACTGCTAATCCAGAGGCAGAGTGAGATATGGAATGACCCAAGCCTTTGAAATTTCAGACAATGAAGCCAGAGGCTTGCCAGTCTTTCTCCTTTTAAAAGAAAAGTGACTTTAAGAGAAGAGCATCTATTTTCCTACATTCCAAGAATAAGATCAATGTTGTACGTTCTAAATGTAGTATCTGTGTTTATCATCTTTGACACCCTGAAAATACTATCAACGGTTTTAAATTTAGTGCATTTTGTAGGCCACTGTGTATAGACAGAAACATTAAGGGCCCAGAAATTTGAACTTCTTGGAACTAGTGAACATCTTTCAAAGAAAAGCATTAAGTTTTATGGAGGACAGAGACTGGATTAAGTAAGAAATGACTGCTAATTGTTTCTTTTGAGTGGTGATGACATGTTCTGGAATTAGTGCTCATCACACAACTTTATTTTTTTTGTCTTTTTTTTGTTGTTGTTGTTGCTATTTCTCGGGCCGCTCCCGCGGCATATGGAGGTTCCCAGGCTAGGGGTTGAATTGGAGCTGTAGCCACCGGCCTACGCCAGAGCCACAGCAACGCGGGATCCGAGCCACATCTGCAACCTACACCACAGCTCACGGCAACGCCGGATCGTTAACCCACTGAGCAAGGGCAGGGACCGAACCCGCAACCTCATGGTTCCTAGTCAGATTCATTAACCACTGCGCCACGACGGGAACTCATCACACAACTTTAAATATACTACACACCACTGAATTGTGTACTCTAATGGTACATTTTATAGCTTGTGAATTCTCTCAAAAAATTACCCCAATAAAGTTGAGTGTTTTTGAAATATGAAAGTATCAAGTCTTGTGTTTGAGAGACTGATTTAAAAATGGTTGAAGAGAAGAAGGCCAAGTAAAGTGACAAAAAATAGGATGCTCTTGGTGATCCCATTTCCAAGCTTAATTTTATCGTTTAAATTGTGAGTTGCCTCACCCAAGGCTCCATGGAGGCTCCAGGAGTCTCAGGATATAGATTCAGGCTCAGACAAGGGGAAGCCATGGTAAAGGTGCACTGTTTCGGGACCTCAACCTCTATCTTCCTGTTGGAGTTCCTTCCCTTCACACCACCTACTCTCCTTGCTTTATAACTAGCAGCCTCATCTAAATTCTTGTGGCTGGCTCTGATCTGGAGATAGAATCCCAAATAAGGCAGTCAAATTAGCACACTCAACATGATCTTGTCTTCAAGGAATGGGATTAGAAAGAGCAGACTAGTAATAGCCTATGTTGTCCAACAATACGAAAATGATTGGATTTTCTGGCTGTAGGAGAAAATATCAGCCAGTCTGTTCCTGAGACATGCAAACCACTGCCTTCAATGACAGAGTTGGCCTTAGAAACAGCTCTCAGATTATTAAATTTATTCTGGTTGGTTGAGCCACAAAATAGGAAGCTCTAGCCCTCAGGGCTTATCAAGCTGGTACACATAATGCCAAACCCACAGCCCTCTTAACAGTCTAGTCATGAATCAAGCTGGTATTTCTCCTGCCATAAAGATCTCGACTTTCCCAGTTACAGGACAAGGGGATTATTAAACTTGAACTCAGGTCCAATCCCAGCCTCAATCCATGTCTCTTTACCTTGAGGCCACCATCAACATATTTCTCAGAACTTGAGTTTCAGGCTTAAAAGGCTCAGGACTAGGTTACCATCAAAATAAGATGATCTTGATATCCCTTTATATCGAGTTTATTTCTACTTAAATATTTTCTAACTATTGGTTCAAGATGTATATACATAGAGAGCTTGATACTTTTGTATAATCTCTACTACACAGAATTTAAATTTTGCCACTTGGCATGGTCAGCCTTTTTAAACCATAAAATACATGATATACAAAGACAGTTTTATAAGTCATGTAATTCTTACTGACCATTCCAAAGTGAAACTCAAGGCTAAGAGATCTCCATTCCCAAACGTCCCACAGATGCCTTCTGCAGAAACCAGACATGTGTTTACTCTACAGGCTCTTTTGGAAAATACTGAACTGACAACCTCAATGAAATGAGGAAGTACATTCTGAACCCAATTCATGCTCCAAATAGCTTAGTCTTGCTTGGTCATCTGGCTGTGACGGAGGTGAGGAAGCCTTTTTTGCTCTTTGTTTTCTGCACAGGGTTAAGAGCATCTGGAGTGCACAATCAGGAACTGGTGCTTACGTGAAAGCCCTGATGGAATCCTACTCCTGGCAAAGATCACTTTCCCTGTGCCACCTGGAAGAATTGCTCAGTAAGGAAAGAAGGTTAAAGTGTGCATGAAGATCTCGGCAATAGAAGGACATCTCCCTTAGAGGAAGCAGTAACAGGTTTATTTAAAGCAATGAGTCTCAGCTTGGGTGTACATGACTTCCACTTATTTTTTCCCCTGCAACTGAGTATCTACATATCCTTCAGAAACCAGGTATAATGGGGAAAAAATCAAATAAGTTAAATAAAATAGACGTCTAAGTTCTAAAAGAAGGAATGCTATATGTTGTTCAGCTCTACTTCCTTTTGTACCAAAGACTGTGAGCAGAAGACAATGTCCAAAAACATGGGACATTAACACATGCCTTGTTCCAACAAGGTTCTGGCAATCTATTCCTGTGCCCCTTAGTCTTTTGGATTAATCAGAACTCTGTCAATATGCCATGATATTTCTTCAACTCAAAAGTTTTTTAATCTGAAGAGAGACCGTCATACACACATGTGTTAGTCTTCAAGAGGTCAGGCATCCCCCAATATCATGGAGATAAAAATGTCAGCCAAATCTAAGTTTCCTGTCTTGGAGATTCAGAAATAAGCACTCATGCCATTGATAAGCTCTTCAAAAATTCCTACCAAATTGAGATTACCCCAGAAGCATTCTTATTAATTGGGATTATTTTATCCTGGGAAATACTAGCACTTCTTAGCAGCCATTAAACTGACCTCACAGGTTTTTAAGAGCACCATTCAGTCTGAAATAGGATCACTACTGGTTTAAATGCATGGGTGACATATTGTCTATGCTGAATTGAGCATGTCAACAGATACATACAATGGGTATTGAACTGACCTAAGCAATGTGATTCTATTAGTCTAGATAGAAAAGATGAGCAACAACATTTAGCTGTAAATGTAAAACTCAAACAAGTAGATACAGTAATACTTTCTGCCACTGTACTACGTTCTATCACTGTACTATACCATTAAATACTATCTACCATGTGTAATTTTTAGAGCAACTTAGAAACAGCAGCATCAACCTAATCTAGGAAAACACCTAATAGCATAATTGGACAAAAGTTAAAATTACTTTCCACATCTCCAATTCTTTATTTTATGGAAGTTAACTGAAGTCTTCAAACAGGCAAGGAAGTTAATTCTTTTGCACAGCACTGATGCCATATCCTTCCCTGAGAGCATGCACTGTATTCAGCCCAGCACTCTTTCCTGATGTGTAAGATGACATTTGGATCTCACAGGGTGTAATTTTGATTGATATCATCCTAAGATCAAGTTCATTTGTCTTTTTCTCCAGTAATAAGTATTACGGTACATTAATTTCTGTACAGATGTGGCATAGAGTAGATGGGCAACTATCTCCACCTGCCAGTTCTTCAGAATCAACTACGATCTAAGGACATAGCCAATACCATGTTCTCCCCACTTGTCCCAACCTAACCATTTGCCCTGCTCAATGCAGCCATCTACAATTACCTCTAGGGCTTCCCATTGACCTGGCCAAAACTTAGAGCTGGAACATAGTCAGAAACCCTTCTCACTCAATCCTCCTCAGTCCATTTACTGGTCTATAGATCCGAATCCATTTCTGAAGTGTCTGCACCTTATGCTGCTCCCTCCCTTATTCTTTAAAGGACATTGTCCACAAGCTTAATTTCATCTTGGCAAACTACTTCTCCCAAGTCCCTGATCTATTGGTGGACTAGAGGTGGTTGAGTTAAATGAACAGGACTTATCCTTTTGGTTTCAATGCTAGTAAACTCAAGACAAAGTTTTCTAGGCTGGCCGTAACAGTCAATAGTAAAGATGACTAAAGAAGGGCCAGATTCCTCTTCTAGATTACTGACAGACACTAGCATAGTGTAGATTCCCAAGACATATTTTGGAACCTATTTTTCTCTCTATTCATGTCTTCAAAGAATGATTCCCCACGCTAAGGATGAATTGTAACAGCAGTCCAAGAAGGACTGCTAAAATATTGCAGCAAATTTTCCAGGATGTATGAAGTTTAACAGGGGAAACTTTAAACAGGTATTTAGAGGCTAAAAGGGTATTTACAATGAAATATTACATTGTTGGCATTTAATATCCAAAAAATAGGAGCTGGAGGAAAACAATCTCTTCCAAACAGTTCAACTGGTAGCTTTCTATTACTTGATCTTCCAGGAGTGGGATCAGAACAGGAGAAGCTCTGCACCTCCTCTAGTTGGTGGGACACCCTTCTTTACACCTCATGTCCTGTAGATCCACCGAGACTTGAGATGTTGGAGAACACATTTTAATGGAAGCCTCCGGTAAGTCTAAGACAGGCTTCCTTCCTGTGCAACAGGTTTACTCCATTTAAAAGCCAGTTTGTGATTGTTCCTGGGTCCCCACAGTGCCTGACATACCAACCATCTATGCAACATGAGCTTCCCATCAAGAACTAGGCACCTGATGATCCAAGGAGTGATTAAGTTTGGACATGTGTAACACAAATGTCAGGAAGGAAAACAGTCTAATCAGCCCTGGGCAGAAAAGGAAGATATTACCAATTGGGTTCTTCTGGAAGCAGATATTGAAAGAATTGTGATTGTACAAGTTTTCTTGGAGAGTTAACACATGGGGTGTAAAGAGAGGGAAGCTGGATTTGGCACGGAGAGCTGTCAAACCACCATGGTCACCTAATAGTCTTTGCCAGCCCCCTACAAAGACTTACTGCACATTAGCTGAATCCAGCCTAGGGTGACATGGTACCATTGTGTACCATCACCATATTGGGTCACTGTCTGGGTTCGTCCTTAGGGGAATCTATCCCTGGATATCAATACTTTGTTTCACTCATCTGCTACACCCTCCCCACATGACCTCCCCTGAGTTCTGGTGCACAAATACACCCCAGCTACTCAAGTACAATTATTCCTAGGTATATTTTTGCCATTTCTCAGTTTTCTTAGGTGGCTTTTGTAATAATACATCTATGCATGGCTTTCTTTCAACATTTCACTTCTGTATTCTATCATCCTTCCCACATCTCCCAAATAAACTACTTGCAATCAAATTCACATCTCAGGGGTCCTCTTATGAAAGAAACCAAATGATGTTTAGGCCCTAGGACTGGAATAGGGCAAACCTTCCTGCTCATTTCAGAATTTGAATCCTCCTTCAAACCTGCTACAAACTCAGTATAAGATTTGCTGGTCCATTACTGTTTTATACACAAGTAATGCCTCGACTAATGGGTATTAACAGGACTTATGATAGACTAAAGTAGAATTAATTTAGAGTGCTCAGATCCCTTGGAGGGAAACCAAGGGAGACAAGTCAGGTCACTCTTAACTGATAGAACAGGATACTATAAAGAGTTAAGATTCTTTATTAGGAAAATTTACATTAAGAGTTATCTTCCTGTGTGACTGAACTTTAAAATCTCAGAATAGAAGATAAATGCTACGTTGTGGTGAAAATTATGGAGGGATTCACAAAAATGTCAGAACAAGTATAGCAACAGACATCTCAGAGTCAAAAGCCTATCACAAGGAAACGAAAACCTAAAAACGAGTCTAAGACACCAACACCCAAAATGTCAGGCGTTTTTATTCAGGTTAGGTCTCAGAGCTAAAGTGGGAAGCAAGCATTGGGCTTAGCATTCAAGGACAACTAAGTTGCAAGAAGCAAATGCTAATGAAAGGATTTGCTCTGGGAGTTTCTCCTGAGGTCCAGCTGACCGAGAGTTTTGTTTGGTAAAAACAGGATATCACAAGTAGAAAATCGAGATATCCAGGGTCCACACAAAATTTCCAAGTTGAGCTAGAAGACCAGTTCAAATCTGAAACTACCACAAACATTTTAAGAAGAAAGGCAGCTTTCATTGGATACAAAGGGGAACCTCGATCCCTGCACTAGGTAGTAGTGAGAGAAAGTCATGGATTCAGGGCCAAAGTGAATTTTCTTAAGCATCCACAAACAGAAAATTGAGTTGTCCAGGGGTGGAGCCTGGGAAGGATGATACAGGTGGTAGAGCATGTCATTGCTATGTCATTACTACCATCTCCAAGCCAACTACCACTTCTTGGAACAGGTTGGCCAGCCACTCTTCCCAACAACCTGAGGAATGCCTTCATTGCACGAGAAGAGAGAGCAAGAGGACAAACCATGGCCCTTGGTGGGACAGCTGCCAGCCTGTGATGGAAGAAATGGGCTCCAGGTGGCAAGAAAAACTGACTCCTGGCCACATTAAGAGTGATTTGGGGGAGGCAGTGAGGTGAGAACTACTGAAAAATACCCAGATGGGGAGCTGTGTCACTGGTGGGAAGTGACAGTTCTCCAAGTGCCAGTCATGTTCACCGATGCCAGCCTTGCTTCTGAGTGGCTCTGACCACCCTCCCAGCTCTATGCAATTTCTCCAACTTAGTCCAATTCACATATTTCAAAGAAAAGGGCAATGATCAGAGTTCCAGCTAGTGAATCTAACATAGTCTGTAGTAGAACTCTTAGGAATTAAACTTCACTCTTGACACTTTTCCTTCTATTCTTAGCAAATTTCATGTAACTGGGGAATTTATCGAGATCTTGGGACATCTGCGTATAATGTGAAATCACCTCCAAGGACCCAAGGACAGAATACATATTTCTGATAGCTCATTATTCACAGTGAAGCTGTTGGCATCAGGCCATCACGGGCTTTGTTGGCATTGGGTGATTTTTGCCAATGGTGCTGGACAGACTACATAGACCCCTAGACAGACTTGGTTTGCCTCAATCATATGAAAAAAACCCTCAAGAATGAGAAATATTAACTCCATCCCCCCCTTGTAAACTTCTAGGTTGCATTATCTAAAATTGGGAAACTTATTTATCAACCCATGAAAATGAAAAATTGTTTTTAAACACTATTTGACAATATTCTTTGTATTCTGGAGAAAAAATGGCTTTGAAGTGGATCCTTAAATTACAGTATTATTTTACATTTAGATTTGTCTAGTAAATAAAGAAAAATGGGGTGAAAACTTTATGTATAATCTCTTCTTGTACCAGAATAAACCTTTACAAAGAAAATGTTGTGATTCAACAAGAAGGTAACATTAAAAACCATTTTCTGCCCAATTCTCAGGAAAATGATTGCTTCCTATCAGTAAAGTAGAACATTCTTACTGCTCCTCTTCCATCCCCATATGGTGGCCATGCTGATTCTCCATCACAACCCCTGGATCCAGCCCCCCAGTCCCTGAGAGGTGAGGAATAGGAATGGTTCTTCCCCCACCTTAAACCCATCAATTTGACTAAGGAAGCTACCCCCAAACCCGATAGGGCAATATCCATTAAGCCAACTCCCATTGAAGGTATGAACTCTGAGAATAGGCAGGTGATAGGATTTAGGTCCACTCCCCCTTTTCAACTTTGGATTTGTTGAATTGGAAGGATATATCAACTTATCGAGATGACCCAAAGTGAAAAACATCTCAGCCCCAGAATCCAACATATTCTATTGTTAGAAATTTGTTACTTCCCTCCATATTTCAGAAGAATGTAGAATGATCCTAGAAAGAGCTAGAAACAATGTGTGTTGGCTTTATGCAGAAACCCCTGTCAATCCAATGTGGGCTGTAGTAGGCTATATCAACCCTGGATCCTCAATTGAGGTGGCAATGCAGCAGTTAGACCAAAACTTGAGCATTTTTTATAAGGCTGTATCTTTCAGGGCTACCAATAAGGGGTGCCCCAAATAAAGACCCAGAAGAATGCAAGGAAAACAAAAGCCAAAGGAGGATTTTTCAGAGTTTCCTCAAAGGGTCTTTGAAGCCTACTGGTAACACACTGATGTATATTTTGAGACACCCGAGAACTTCAAGGTGATGCTCAATGGTCTAAGCACCCTTGACAGAGGAATTTACACAAGGGACAAGTGGCCTTGAGGAAGCATATGTCTCATCTGGTTGAAATTGCCTTAAAAGTTTTTAATGACAGGCCGTGTTCAGGAGAAAAAGGTCGGGGTGAGATGAACCAGGCTGCTCTGCTGCATGTTGCTTGGACACAGGGAGGAGCTGGATGAAACCCAGCTCCATACAGGGACCCAGCAACAGGAAGGAGGCCCTGGACCCCCAAGCCTTCTCTCACAAGAGCCATCTGGCAATGGGTCCCTTCCAATAGGCAACTGCAACAGAGACCTGAAAACAGAAGTCTCAATGGAAGAGAATGTCTTATCTTGAGACTCTTGAAGATAGACTACTACAGGGGAATCAATGCATGTCTGAGTTGACCAGGGATAATGGGGCCCAGGGTTTCCTTTATATCTTACTGAATCCCATCAGTATTTCCCACACAGATCCCGAGGTGACTCTGAGGTTGAGAAATCAACTTCTGACCTTCTGATCAACATGGAGGCCACATACTAAATTTTAAATTCCTGGCTTTCTGAACAACTCTCTTCTGAGACTCTTAGTAACTGAAGTGTCTGGAGAAACCCTGAAATATCCCTTTCTCCAGCCATTATACAGTCAGAGGGGGACGATTCCTCTGAAGCATCATTTTTTGTACATTCCTGAATGTTCCATTCTTCAAGAGTTTTACTAACCAAATTAAATGCCAATATTATCTTTGCTCCAGGACAAATGAACAACAAAGTACCACCAGCACAGGGTTGTGCACTGTAGGCTGTTGTACCTTTAGCACTTGTGGAAGAGATATGTCAAAACATGAGCCCAGACTTCTGGGATGAAGGGAAGCCAGGGGGATTGGAAACAGAAGTACCTATACAGGTCAGACAGTCTCCGGGGAAAAATGCCAATCTAAATATAGCATCCATTAAAGGAAGGGGCAGAGCAAGGGATTCAGCCCCTGCTAACATCCTTGACTATGAGTTATTGCGCCCCTGCTGATCTCCTGATAAGAATTTTACTTGATTATGACCTAGTCAAGTTCATGATGGTCTCCTGATGATACTCCAAGTTTACCCTTCCAGCAACCAAACACAGAAGGATACAGCTTCGCACAGGACTTAAAGATTAATTAACTACATTGTGGAAGATGTTCACTCAGTGGTCCCTAACCCATACATACCCTCCTCACTACTACGGGATTTCTCTTGATTCACCAAGGACCTAGAGGATAACTTTTTTATATACCCCTCATTTTTAATCCCATGTGTTGCCAAAGAAAAATGATTAACTGCTCCAGCTTTATATGTTCCACTTTTGACTTGTTTGTTCATGAGGGACAAGGAAACAGGCTGGAGTATTGACTTAATACTCTCACAGCATAAAGAGACCTGTGTGTATTTCTTGAATAATTAGACACAGTCACTGAGGGATGGCCAGTTTGCCTTCAGACCATAGCAGCTACTTATGACCTATTACAAGAGGCAGAAAAATTTATACCAGGATGACACCACAGTGCAGAGCCCTTGATGTGGATTTTGCTCTTAAAACAGGAGGGAGGATATTGATTGACCTCCAGAAGATTAGGAAAATATCAAGCTATATATTCTTGGATAATCCTAATGTAGCTTTGAAGATAGCCTCAGCCTTAAACCCAGACATGCTTGTCTCCACTAGTACTGAAGGTCTTGCACCTGACTGTATTCACATAATTGAACAAGTCTATTGTATCTGCCATCCCCTGAGGGATTTGCCATTGGAGAATACAGACCTCGAAATGGTCACAGTAGAAGCATCTTCATGGAACAGGGACAATGCAAAGCTGTGTATGTGGGGATGAGCACTCAATAAACACTAGAAACAGAAGTGCCCACTTATAAGGTACCTCCTCACAAAATCCAAACTCATAGTGCTGCCCAGAACCCTCCATCTAGGTAAGGATAATAGATCAACTCTTTTCACTAATTTTAAAACTTCTTTTCCAGTTGTCAATGTCCCTGCAGAATTTGGAGAGGACTATTAGCTGTAGGTAAGAAGGAACTTACACATACTAAAGACATTAAATCAAATACCTGGGGATACAGGGAATGCACCTGACCAAGGAGGTAAAGGACTTATATTCTGAGAACTATAAAACATTTATCAAGGGAATTAGAGAAGATGTAAAGAAATTGAAAGCAATTCCATGTTCCTAGTTTGGAAAAATATCGTAAAAATGGCCATACTACCCAAAGCAATCTACAGATTCAATGCAATCCCTATCAAAATACCCATGACATTTTTCACAGAACAAGAACAAACAATCCAAACATCTACATGGAACCACAAAAGACCCAGAATTGCCAAAGTAATCCTGAGAAACAAAAAGCAAGCAGGAGGCATAACTCTTCCAGACTTCAAGCAATATTACAAAGCCACAGTCATCAAGACAGTATGGCACTGGTACCAAAACAAACAGACCAATGAAACAGAATAGAGAACCCGGAAATAAACCCTGACACCTATGGTTGATTAATCTTTGACAAAGGAGGCAAGACACAAAATGGGAGAAAAAGTCAATTCAACAATTGCTGGGAAACCTGGACAGCTGCATGCAAATCAATGAAACTAGAACACACCCTCACACCATGCACCAAAACAAACTTGAAATGGCTGAAAGACTTATATTTAAGACAAGACACCATCAAACTCCTGGAAGAGAACATAGGCAAAACACTCTGACATCAACCTTCCAAATGTTTTCTCATGTCACTCTCCCAAGGCAACAGAAATAACAGCAAAAATAAACCAATGGGACCTAATCAAACTGACAAGCTTTTGCACAGCAAAGGAAACCAAAAAGAAAACAACTTAGAGAATGGGAGAAAATAGTTTCAAATGCTGCAATGGACAAGGGCTTAATCTCTAGAATACACAAGCAACTTATACAACTCCTGAATAGACCATTCTCCAAGAAAGATATACAGATGGCCAACAAGCACATGAAAAATGCTCAACATCCCTGATTAGGGAAATGCAAATCAAAACTACCATGAGATACCACCTGACCCCAGTCAGAATGGCCATCATTAATAAGTCCACACATAACAAATGCTGGATGGGTGTGGAGAAAAGGGAACTGTTGGTGGGAATATAAGCTGGTACAACCACTATGGAGAACAGTATGGAGGTACTTTAGAAATATATACATAGAACTACCACATGACCCAGCAATTCCACTCTTGGGCATATATCTGGACAAAACTTTCCTTAAAAAAAGACACACCCACATGTTCATTGCAGCACTATTCGCAATAGCTAAGACATCAACCCAAATGTCCATTAACAAATGATTGGATTCAGAAGATGTGGTATCTATACACAATGGAATACTACTCAGTCATAAAAAAGAACGACATAATGCCATTTGAAGCAACATGGGTGGAAAGAGAGACTCATCCTGGGTGAAATAAGTCAGAAAGATAAAAGACAAATATCGCTTATGATATACTCGTAAATGAAATCTAATATACAGCACAAATGAACATTTCCACAGAAAAGAAAAATCAGACTTGGAGAATAGACTTGTGGCTTCCTGAGGGGAGAGGGAAGGAGGGAGTGGGAGGGATCGGGATCTTGGGGTTATCGGATACAACTTGGAATGGACTTACAAAGAGATCCTGCTGAGTAGCATTGAGAACTATGTCTAGATACTTACAGCACAACACAACAAAGGGAGGAAAAAGTATGTATACATCTATGTGTAACTTGGTCCCCATGCTGTACAGCGGGGAAAAAAAAAAAGAGCCTTACTAAAATAATTCATAGGTTCCCTACTTCAGATGTGGGTGGCCCATAAAAGTAAGTTCCAATTGAGCCCCTATAATATGTTATATGAGAGCCCATTTTTATGTTTGAGAGATATTTGGGGAGATCCCAAAAGAATTGCAATCAAGGAACCAGACACTGTCAGTTATGTACCATCATTAGCAGTTACTCTAGCTATCATGTAAGTTTCTAGCAGGGTGATATTTTCCAAAGATGTTCCTTTGTACCAGTTCTGTCCAGGAGATTGAGTCCTACTGAAGGATGGGAAAGATAGGCATCCAGAAAACCAGCTCTGTCCTCGCTGGACTAGTGACCCAGACTGCAGTGATATTATAAATGAGTCAAGCCATGGTTTCATCACACTCAAGTTGTGGCCACAAGAATCCTCAAGTCACTGCCTTGTGTCTATAGAAAGAGCACAGGGAATGGCAACCATCCTCTAGATTGTAATCACAAGCTTGGATGGCTTCACGCACCAGACACTGACCCGAGTGCACAAGTGAATCCCTGGGAGGTCTCTAGTTGCTATTCAGAAGGCCATAACCCAAGCCATAGGTAAATAACTTGTTACCTTACCTGCTCGACTCTCCTAAATCCCCATGTTGAGTTAGAAATATAATTGCCCTTCTCTTTGTCATGTCTCTGTTGATTTTGATACCCACCCCCTAGGCTTAGAAGGATAATTCAGTGACTATAATTTCTCAAGCATTGGCAAAAGCAGGTACTCTACTTGTCAGACACGTCTTCCAAAATCATTTTCTGCACATGATCATATTGATCACCCTTGGTTGTATGTATTACATTTTTTTAAAAAAATTGTTATTTCCCCAATACTTTTTCTACTGTACAGGATGGTGACCCAGTTACATGTACATATATGCATTTTTTTCTCCCATTATCATGCTCCATCATAAGTGACTAGACATAGTTCTCAGTGCTATATTTTTTGACCCTCCCTAAATTTACTGTGACACATAGGTAATACATATGAGCTTTTGATTATCAAAGTTAGAATGGTTACTCAAGACCCTTCATATTCTGCTGTTCCTATTTCTTCCTGAATTCTTCTATCCAGATTAGGATAATGATCTCTGGGCAAGTGTAGAAACAAAAAGTTAAGATTCCCACCAAAATCAGATCTTTTCTTGTGGGTAAACTAATGCCATGTATGCAATAGCTAAGTCTACTCACTTCTCACCCCTCGCCTCTCATTCTCCTGTCCTGGAGAGGTGCACCACAACATCAGGTTACAGCCTCTCTCAATTATATCAAGGTTTCCAGTAGGAAACTTGGTATGTTTTCTTTACTTTTTCAGGGGGAGGGGTCTTTTTAGGGTCACACTGGCAACATATGGAAGTTCCCAGGCTAGGGGTCAAATCGAAGCTGTAGCTGCTGGCCTACAGCACAACCACAGCCAACACCAGATCCGAGCCTCTTCTGTGACCTACACCACAGCTCACAGCAACGCTGGATCCTTAACCCACTGAGTGAGGCCAGGGAGCAAACCTGCATCCTCATGGATGCTAGTTAGATTCATTTCCACTGAGCCATAATGGGAACTCAAAAACTTGGTATATTTTCAAGGCATGGGCTAACCTACTTCTCAATCAAATCTGTAAACTAAGTTACTCTTCATGGGTACTGCCTTGTAGAGACCCTAACCTTGAACAGGTTCATGACAGTATCCCACCAAAATGAGACACTCAACTTATACAATATGCCTGCCTCTTTGGCTTTTAGTTGATTTTAAACTTGAGTTAGCTTCCTTATAGTAACACACCTGGTAGATGCTTCACTATAGTAACCATTTCTTAAGGTTTTTAAGGAAACTGGAGCTTGTTCTTGCCCAGTTCAAAACGTTTGCGATCTATCCATTCAGCTAGCCCTGTGTACAAGTTTTTGTGACGTCAGAGGGCCAAAAACTACCCTCAGGAAATGCTACTGGCCTCTTTCTGAACTTGTGTCCTCTGAAGAGCCATGGTGCTCAACTGTGATCACAGTTCACTGACAATTTCACTTTTCTGACCTTCAATCATCTTCCCTATGCCTTATACCACCCTGCCTGTTTATCCATTCTCAACCATATTTTCAGGAAAGTCAATTTGTGATTTGTTTTCATGCCTTCTCCCTCAGTCGCCCCTGCAATGAAACTTCTCAAGGGAAACCTCAGTGTTTAAGAATTTAGCTCGCTGTGTATTAAAAGAAATTGGTTAATAAACTCTGTAGTATTTCTAAAACAGTTGACAATTGGGTATTACACAATTTCCTTTAATTCTATTGTCAACAGTCATCAAGTGCTATTCTCTAGCCTGTAGTATTACATTAGAACTTTTGACTGAATACCCATCTTTAAGGTAGATAACTTATTCAAACACTGCTTTTTTGCAATTAAGATTTCCTTCTATAAATGTCATTCTATTACATGATAGGTAGAAAGAACATAACATGTGTGTTTGATACACATTACTTTCTCAAGAAAGCAGGCTGAGGTGGAGTTTATTTACTGGAAGTTTATTGTGGCATGCTCTCAAACAATGCCCAGAGGGAGGAGAGGCGACGAAAGATTGGGCAGAGAGAGAAGTTGGTCTATGATGCAGTCACCGTCAAAGTCCTTGTCTATCCTACTGATGATTCTGGGCCTGGAATGGCCTTTCAGAGTCATCCTAAAGTGAAATGTGAGTCCTGAAATTTTTTGTTTCTGTTCTAAACAGTTACTGAATGCAGGCTGGCTCTGGAAGTTAGCATGATCTTGGGCTGACAGTGCTCTTCAGCCAGCGCCAAGATAAAGATTCAGCCAGAAGTTCTTAGCAGCTAATATTTCCAGAAGTGGAGGGAAAGCATGTTTAATCCTGAATAGGAATTGGATGAAAGGGGAGAACCCAGGTGGGACAACAGCATCCACTACAGTTCAATCGCTATACTACTTGAATGAACTTGTTTCACATGGTCTGGACGAAGTTTGTTGGGCTTATTTCCTTAGGGAGAACAGGAAGGTTAGAATAACCCACAGTCCCTGCAGTTGGCCTCCAGGCTACCAATGATATTTATAACTCCACTCATTCTAGATTCACTGAATCCTCTGCTGACTCTTGCTACTGAAGTTACATCAAGGATAGTAGTGGTAGACAGAGCCCTGCTGGCAGGAAACAAGAGGGTCCTCTGCTTCTGGTTACTCTGTCCTTCTCAGGCTTGAGGTGTTACAGTTGCTTTTTCGCTATCACAACTTGTCAAGGAAATACCAAGAAACACCCAAGTTGTCAACAGTTTCCACAATTATTGTTTCCATTTTGTATGAGCAGCCCTTCCTTCTCCTGATAAGCATCAGGTCCAGGATGCTAACTCTTCTTGCCCACTTATCTCTCAGCACAAGCAGTGAAGTCACTATGTGACAGCCATAGCTCAAGATGTAAAGGGATTCTTGCTGTGTCGCCTAATGGAAATATTGCTGTTCTGGTATCCAGTCTTTCTAAAACTACAGATCAAAGTTACAAGGTGTACAAATAATAGTTACTGTATTTGTTGGTTGGGAGTGATAGAAATGAGGCCACCTTTGCTTTTACCCCTTGGTTTCTGGGCCCAGGTACTTCAGCTATTGGCGATTCAGCACCATAAAATGATTATTGACTTTGGTACCCCATCACCAGAGTGCATGTGAAAACCTTTCTCCAAGTTTTTTTTTTTTTTTTGTCTTTTAGGGCAACATATGCGGCATATGGAGGTTCCCAGGCTAGGGTACAGTTGGAGCTATATCTGCTGGCCTATGCCACAGCCACACCAGATCCAAGACTGTCTGCAACCTACACCACGGCTCACGGCCACACCAGATCCTTAACCCCATCAAGTGAAGCCAGGTATCAAACCTACAACCTCATGGTTCCTAGTCAGATTTGTTTCCACTGTACCACAATGGGAACTCCTAAGATGAGTTATTTTAAGCTGGAATTTGAATTACTCTTTAAAAGAGCTGTTCCATCATCTTATCAAGGCTGGAGTGCTGGGTCTTTCAGTATGGTACAGGACCAGTAAATCCCGTGGTCAAGTGATCACTACTATGCTTCTTTGCTATGCAGTGGCTCTCTCACTCCATGTAATATGTAGGATTCTCTGACACTGAATCCAACACCCTATAGGTCTTGGCATAGGAATAAGGCCCTGCTGACAGGAAAGGCAAACCTATCTCAAGAATGTGTATATTCTGGTCAAAATAAAACACAAAATGACCATTTAGACTCTAGAGATGTTGACATTCTGTTGCTGGCATTTTGGATGTTGGGAGGCCGTAGTAGTGGGACCAGCGTTGGTGAATGGGAGTCAGTGGTTTTGAGTGCATGCATAGTGTCTATCTTTTGTCATGAATACTCCACTCATGTGCTTATTGTGAAAGTGTCAAGGTGAATGATAAGTCTGGTACTGGTCAACTGGAAGAACCATTCTGTTCAGCTTATTGTCAAATACTTTGTGGTAGATATTTTCCTGGTGAGTAGTAAATAAGAGGTCATCATATGCCTTCTCCCATATGTACACCCACATGCCTCTTCCCAAGACCTCCTTGCTTCCTTTTTTTATGATAAGTTACTGCTAACTTCCCCAAAATGAATTTGTTAATCATAGAACCCCATTCAGGTTGGGCATTTGTGGCCACAAACCCCTTGGTGTCCTGGAATAAGGACCTCCCTTCAATAGAATACCAAGAGCTATTTTTCAAACAGTGTATAGCTCTCTATTACAGGAGACATGGCCTTGTTCTAATGCATCAGAACCCATCATGCAATTTTATCAGAGAAGCATTAATTGTAAATATTTTTCTTCATAATAGATAGCACCAGAGCCTTAAGATATACCAGGATGTATGAGCCAAGGAAAAGGGCCCTTTCCAACCCTCAGGCCCATTCAAAGCAGGAAGCACTATAGTTTGATACATAGACCAGAATGTTATTACGAAGGGGAGCATGTAAAGAGTGGTTATCTTTCTTCATGGTGAAGACTGTCCTGTACATTGAGGCTATGTCTCATTGTGTCCTACAAGCCACTGGACTCTTAAAACCTTCATTGAAATGTTAGTCTCTTGAATCTCCCTGTGTTTAAGTCTCAACATCTGGTGTTCCTCCAATATATGCCATTTCTCGTTTATCTGGGCCAGTGTCATCAAAATAATAAACTATTAGTGTTCAAAATGTTCAGATGCACCAGTCCTTTCAGACTATTTTGAAAGAAGGTAGAGGGACATAGCCTCAGGAAGGCAATCATGTACATGCATAGACTTGCTGCAGAACTTCGTACGGGAGGTGCCAGTAACTAGGTATGTAGCAAAATAGCCCATCTAAAACTGAATTGAAATTTCACTTTGATTACCTCTATGAAGGTAATTCTTACCCAAATTAGTAGTAGTAGGGTTCTGACAATGATCATTTTCACTGCCTTTATGCAGTAAGAAAAGGACATTGACCATTAAGTAGATCCATGGGTACTCCATCTGCTAGGAATTATCCACCCAACATATAATCCAACATGACCAATGACTATGATTTCAATCTTCAAATATCAATATTGTCTTGGAAATTGTATTTAATAGTCATTGACTATTTCAGGGAAAAACAAATACTTGCTGTCAACCCAAGTAGATTGTTGAGATCCCTTTGGGGAAGAAGTAGGAAATTACCACGAACACATGTCATGATGTTACAGGCTCTTTCTTCCTGAAGATTCATCCTCTTACAGACCTTGTAAGTCTGAAAAGAGGCTGAAGGTCTTTATATTTCAGAAAATATAGCCACTGGCTTGCAAGCCCTTCTTTTAAAAGGATGCAAAGTGACTGTGACATGGGCACGTATTGTCCTATGTTCCAAGAAAAATATCAATGTCCTATACTCCAAGCATGCGATCAGTTTTCAACTTTTATTTTGTTGAGTAAGGGTCCACAGTTTTAATTTGTTCAGTTGTTTAGGCAGTGTAATGTAGAAAAAAGCAGTAAGCACAGAAGTTTGATTTCATCTTTAAGTATTTTCCTTGAAGGATGCCCACTAGTTTAAACTATTTCTGGCAGAAGCTGGGTTTAGCAAGAAATGACTGATGAGAGTTTCTTTTGGGGACTGGTGAAAATATTCTGGGATTAGTGTCTGTCATAACTTTGTACTAAAAACCACTGAATTCTGTACTCTAAAAGGGTAAATGCTATGAGTTTACTCAAAAAAGGAACTTAGTAAATTTTCTGAGGTTTTTAAGAAAATATCAAGTCTTGTGTTACAGAAATTGATTTGAAAGTGGATGAAGAGAAGAATGCCAAATGAAAGGACACATCAAACAAGAGGATGCTGTTGGTGATCTTTCTTGCTAGACACCATTGCCCAGCTTGATTTTATCACTTAAATTGTGAGTTGCCTCACCCAAGGCTCCATTGAGGGTGTGCAGGAAGATCTTGGCAATACACCTGCTCTCTTAGCAGAAGAAACAGTAACAGGTTTCTTTAAAGCAGTGAGTCTCCGCTTGAATGTACACAATTTTTTTTGACCTGCAACTATATACATACCCCTCAGAAAAATGTCTAGGTTCTAAAAGCAAGAATGGTATATTGTTCAGCCCGTATTTCTTTTTGTGCTGAAGACAGTGAGCAGGAAGAGAATGTCCATAAACATGGAATGTTAACAAGCCTTGTTCCAACAAGGTTCTAGCTCATTTACTCCTATGCCCCTTAGGCTCTGGATTAAATCAGATGTAAGTCAACACACCATGATATTTTTTCAGCTCAAGGTTTCATAATCTTGAGACCTTTATACAAACATGTCTGTTTATTAGTCTTAAAGGTCAGCCCCCACCCCGCATATCATGTAGAGTGCAAAACCATTATTTGACAAATTTTAAGTTTTATGCCTTTCAGATTCAGAAAAAATAAACACTCAGGACATTGATAACTTCTTTAAAAAATTTCTACCATGGGCTTGACTGTAGCTTGTCCAAACTCGGGCAAGGTCCACTTCACACTATCCTAGGGAGGAAATGAGGCAGCTCCAGACTCAGTCTCCAAAAACTGTGGCTCTTCCCACCAATTTCAGACTCAACTAAAACCCTGTTATGTGAAGTATAGCTACCCAGTGTTATTCTTTAATATTTAGAAAGTTCAAAGTGTGTTTAGCCTTACTCACTGACCATGTGAAAGAGGAAAATTGAACCCAACTTTACACCATACAAAGTCATCAGTATTTAAGGACTAAGTCCTTGACGGGCTGAAAATGCTTTATTTGAAAACCATTTGTGCTGGACAGACACATTACAGGGCCCATTGTTGCAAAACATGCGGCAGCCTTGTAGTTTTACTGAAGCTTAACTACTGTAATGCCTTAACTGACTTTACCTGGATACCATCGCATCATATTCCCCATCTATGCCATTGGCTAATCTTCCCTATGGATGAGACACTGGCTCTGAGAGACCCAGATTCCCTCTGTTGGAGGATGGACTTACTACCCATCTTCACAGAAGGTACTCAGTGGATGGCCTTCAACCAATAGCTCCTCCAGGGTTCAATTCAGTTGCAGGGAACTATGCCACCTGAGGTTAAAACTCTTCTAGAGAGCAGGCAACTTCCAGTGACTAAGCATAGAATTCATATACAGGCTTGACCTCCCAGCCCAATAAAGATGAATCCCAATGGCAATTCTCAATTCAGATATCCTTCTCTCCTTTCTAGGTTGGCAGGGACTTTGGGGTTAAACTGTACATTCAGTTTAAAAGGCCTTATGTTCTATTCTGTGCCAAGTAATTCTGTCTGGCTGCTTTGTCTAATATACTCAGTAGTTCTTGTTACAGAGTGTCTTCTACTCTAGCTTATGTCACAGCCACAGAGGTACACACCTCAAATCTCCCCTCCAGAAAAAAATGACCTTCAGCTGCAGCTCCTCCAGGATCCAATAGTGTTTGAGCTGAAACCACGCTCTTCCCAAAAGGTCCTACTCAGTAGCTGGGCACTGTGGGAGAAGTAGAGCCTGGCAACTTCCAAAGAAGATTCTCCTAGAAGCAGTCTTTGGACTGGAGCAGGGTTGGGCTTGATGCAACGTACCCAGCTGCACTGCAGTTCTTAAGTCCTCTCTATTCAATTCTCCCACCCCACTTCTTTTCACAAGTGTTAGGCCCACAAAACAGAGTAAATGTTCTTTCTACCCAATTTTACCCCTTCCTTTTATCTTTCTTAAATGTTGACCCCAATAAAATGTTTGAACATCTAATTCCTTCCTGGGTCTGACACAGCTTCGTAGGCTATTCAGATTTGGTGCAAGAAGTTTCAAATTGCTTGCAATGATCATATGAAGTCCTGGACTGAGCAATCTTGCACTGACCCACTGGATCCCCCCATCCCCCAATCAGGATCTGGAAGATTTAAGCCAACCCAAGTCTTCTTGGTTCTGAGAGAAAATAGGACACACTGAATTATGTGACAACAGCAGATTTAAGCCTGATTTAAGCAACGGCTATCAAGTTTGGACCCAAGGTATCTTTAACAGGGGATAAGATAAAGTAGCCTCTCTGAGAACTACCAAAGTCAAATGAATTCTGACAAAGGAATGCTATTTTCCAAATATGTGCAGAGCTAGTCTCAGCCTGTCAGGATTTCAGTTATGTACATATGTCTTATGTATTCCAGATTATTCCAGACACTTTGACCTTAACAGATCAATATCTCAGGGGACTAAAGGACCAAGTATGAGCTCTTAGTTGCTTCTTGGTGATATTTATATCCATCAAGTTCAGTTATTCCTGTAAATGGTCCATATAGTCCTAAAATAAGACACAACCACCTCTACTCTGAGGACAAAGAGCCTGTGTCACTATAGGCTATTGGTGTCCTGTGTTGGGGGGGAAGGAGCAAAAAAGAGCACAATGTTCAAACAAATATCACTAGTGAAGGATTACTTCCTAATATAACTTGAGGCACAAACTTTAGTTTCAGCTGGTACCTCAGAACTCAACAAGTGGTTTTATATATAATTGATATAAATCTATTAAAGGAACTAGTGCCAGAAACCTTTATTGCTAATTGTTTTTGTTCCTCTACTACTATCCTGCACCAAAAGACAGCCATCAACTTGGAATTCAGAGATTTATGATCAGCACCCCACCCCATTAGTACATGTGGCTGAAATTTATGGCTAGTATGGGCCTTATTAAGCAGTATAGGCTGATGTTTCAGTACTGATATAATGCATAGCATACCACATGCCAGTGTGTACCATGAAGCGCATAGTGATGACACAATTTTTATTGTGTGAACCCTGTTTCATATAGGCTTTGACAAACATGTAGAGCCATCGATGAAAGCTAATGCCAAGATCGACTTCTTTATATCCAATGAGGACAATCATGACCAGAAGCTAAGATACTCTCAAAGTTGAGATGAGAGGAAGCCAAGTCTTTTCCTGGATATGAAAATTTGGGGGTAGAAATAAAGGTTAGAGGAGCCCATCAGAAGTTTCCAAGCAGGTGGCTTCTCATGGATTTCTTTCAAACTAATTCCAATAGCATACTATGAACTTCAGATACAGCATATGGCAGCTCAAGACACAGAAACAGGTTGTAAGAATGGATAAGCTTTTCACAATTATTTGCAGTCCACTCATATGGCTACCTTACAGGGGGGCCTAAAAGTGCACTTGAAAATTGCACTTGAGTTGGCAACTCTTACCATAAAGGTAGTATGTATCTTTGCTGGATATATTTTGTCTGCCCCTCTGTAATCTGCTTTCTATTCCCTGTGAGGAGGGTAACCTGTAGCAGTTACCATGTAGGAATGCTGGGCCATCTGGCTTGGGCAGGAGAAGGTCTTAGCAAGATGTCAACAGGGAATAGGGGAATATCAGGGCAATTGTTTCCTTGGAGCCCAGTGGTTAACAGAAATTTCATCCATCCACGGAAACTTTGTATTTTGTGCAAGGCCACTGACTTCTATCTCTAGCATCTAGTATACACTCTGCCTCTTTTAATGCAGTGTATACTAGATCTTCATTTTCAGAGATCTAAAGCTTAGTCCTGCCATGCTGGCCGCACAGCTTAGACTCCAGTTTTGGGCAGGGACAAAAGTGAGCATGCCACTTCTGACATTCACCTGGAATCAAAGCCATTTTGTGATGTTTGTGGTTTATTCATGGAACGTTTCTACTCCAAGATGCAAGAATCACATGGCAAAACTATTCAACTTCCAAGAGTTATAGGAATGCATTCTAAGAAATACTAAATTTACTATTGGAAGAAGTATACTTTGCATCATCCTTACACTTGACTAGTTTCTTCAAAATCCCAGTTTGGTTCAACAGCCAAAGTCTTCAGAGACTAGATCAGTTAAGAGGAAGGTACATGGGATCTCAAAAGTGAAGATGGAGGCCAGTTTTGCCTCAGACCAGAAGCTTTAAAAGAACTCTGCAGAGCTATTGAGGTTTACATTTGCTATTTGTTTAAAATGACAAACAGAAAAAGCATACCAACAAGAGAAAAGCTGTGTGATTTACAGTATGATATGGGAAGTTTATGAATGAAGGTTTGTCTAAACTCACCTGCCCAATTGAAGGGTCAATGACCTACGGAAATTGGCTTTCTCTTTTAGGCACAACTTCAAGGAAGCTTGGCTTCTTGAATGGAGGGTTATCAGCCACACATTTGGTTTTGATTGGTAAAGCATAGCAATAGAGGACTTGGGGTCAAAAAGAGGCTTATTCCGCATTAAAATATTAAGAGCAGCTGACCTATTTTTTGGATTTTGATTCAAAAATTATGTTTTGAATATGAACCTTTCTTATCCTAAACTAGGTATCAGAAGCTACAAATATATGAACTTTGGGTCAATTAAAGCCTCACTAAGAAATAATAGGGCTTGTTTCAGGCATCAACACTGCTTAGGACTAGAGGATAAAGTATTATTTCTGGTATTTTGGAGCAGAGACATTCAGGTACTCTTGGAAGCAATAACCACAGTTGGGAGAACACTAGATTTCCAGGCCTGGAGGGTATAGAAACTAGAAAGCCATGATTTTAGGAACATCAAGGAGATGTATACAAGTTCCACATTAGTGAGCATCATCGAGGAAGAAATTTGAGATTGGGAAATGGGGAGCCCATAAAGCAGAAGCTCTCTGGGATTGAAGACCATGGACCTGTCCCAGACTCTCCTGGCTGATACAGGGAGTTACATATTTATGATCAAAGCTATTAAGAGAGTTCTGAATGTTTCAGAGAGGAAGCAAGAGAATAGTCAAAACTTAGTTATATTATACCCTCCCCCCCAAGAAGAGTCAAGATGAACTTTGCAGTAAGACTTCACTTAAGGTCTGTAAGTGACCCTATTGACTAGAGTCTTCTGGAGGTAGCATAGTCACATTATTTTTGGGCTCCAAAGAAAACAGTTATTTTGGAAATCTGATGAATTTTGGGCTCAAGTAAGGATGTTCTCAAGATGGTTCCTAAGTCAGGTCAACATTAAGTCAGCCCAAGAGCAAGTTCAGGAGCCTGACATCTAGCACTGAGCATCTCTTCTGCTCATGACCCACATGGCTCTATCTCCTGCTTGTTAGCCAAACAAGCCAAATTGTCACTTCACAGCCAGTGTTAGTGATAGAAGTTGTCCCTTAGATGATCTGTCCAAGTGTTACCCTCTGAAGACTCTGCACAACACTTAGGTTGCCCTCATAATTTCAGTCACTTCACCACCACCCAGACCCCTGGTCCGCACATGACTATTTCAGGCTCAGGACTTGGCAGTTGCACAGGAGTCTATTCAGGCACTTGTAAAATCTCTTATTTCCTAAGACAAAGCTCCCTATTCCAGGCTTTCAGCTACTTATCACAGCAATAATTCTCAAAGCTGTCATCCTAACACCTACCAGGGGAGCTTGTTATAGGTCCAAATTCCAGGTTGCCATGAATTTGCTTATAGGAAACAACTCTTCTGCCATACTTATTCTTCCCAAGTAATACACTCGCAATTTCCTCCTCCATGGTGGAAACACATTTACTGTAGAAGCAACACTGAGTAGTTATGTTGTGAGCCACACGGGAAGTCCTTGGTAGCAACACATTTAGGATTGTCCCATCATTCGGTATAGTGGTAGATGTTGGTGTGATGTAACTTCTAGCTTTGGGGCTCTTTTAGGGAGAAATCAGTTACATATTAAGTGGCTATCCATGCCCAGTGACTTTGAGTTTAAAAAGGAAGCCTAAGATTTTTCATTTGGGATTTTCAAAATATGAAAATGTCTCTAGTTCCTACATAAAGACTTGGATTGAGACTTTGTCAATAAATGGTTTTATGATCAAAGCATTGACTGTTAGACCTAGGCTCTTTTGGCTGAAGCTACTCTTCCTCCTGAAAGGGGTTGGGAAAAAGCAATGATAATCCTTCAATAGGACCCTGAAGACTTTCACCTGGAGAGGTCATGAACAAAAGGATATATACAGCCCATCAAGACTGAGGAAGGAGCCACACAGGACACTGCCTGCCATAGACGCAGGCTTCGTCTGTGTTGCATGTTTCAATCAGATCTAGGGATTCCTTCAGTACCCAACTTGGATGAATTTGACTGATGGTTACAGTGCATTTATATCATTTACTTGTTCTTATTCTAAGGAAAGGTCCTCAATTAAGCTTTTTAGAAATGGACATAAAAATCTCAAAGCTAATTGAACCAATTGGGTAGGAATGAACTTGAGAGATACTGCCTCAGGGTGCCCACAGAAGTTTGTGTATACAATGGACACAGTTAAAAGGTATATTGGCTCAAAAGACACTCAAGAATCTCATTTAGCATCTGCCTGAGAGTCTTCTTAAAGATTGACTCCTAATCCTATGAATGTACAAAATATATGTAACTGCAGCATTTTGTCCTGTATGTGGGACAAACATGAAGTTTTGAATGGGACAAAGACGTTTATGTGTGCCCACTGGCCCAGACATAGGATCCACTAACCGAGTACATTAACTTCACACCATAGACATAGACGATACTATTATTTTAGAATAACAGTTTCTACCATGTGACCCATTAGGTGCCTTGATTTTAGAGATTAAAAAATACCAATTGTTCTTGCAAGGCAGCAGGTTACATATCATCAAAAGCCTGAAAAAGGCACTTTGCAGACAAACTACAGCCAGGAACTAAACAGTTGTTTCACTCATAGTAACCACTGTTTGCAGCTCTTTAAGGAATAGCATTCAGTCTAGCATGATAATGTAATTGATTAGTTTGCCAAGACTACCGATATGCTTCAGACTGGATGGTTAATGTCATTCTCATTCCAGAAAAATGAGCCAAAGGCTCCTGAGAATGTCTGCCCTCAAATTGAGTTAGACTACTCCTGAAAATGTCTGCCCTCAAATGGAGTTAGACTAAGAAACTAGCACTTCAGACCATTCAATGAGAGCAACAGTCATTTCTATTTATTCAAGACACATAACTATGTACTGCATTTACAAGTTCACTGTAAGGCCAGGCTCTGAAATCGTCTGCAAAAACCTTACTTAGGTTTGAACCACTAGAAATAGAATAACTTTATAGTACTAACATGTCCATCTTTTTTCATGTGTATTCTGGGTGTTCTGACAGTGTTCAATTCCAACATTAACTAGGTGTACAACAATTCGATTGACAATTTACCTGGAGTCATTGTTGGATACAAGTTAAGGGACCCAAGCCCCAACTTCAGGGACCAGTCAAGGTTTGAGGTGCAACCTATACTTCTATCTAACTTGGCTTTAGGTTTGATGTCCCCACTCTCCCCTCCCTTAGGTTCAGTACCTTCAGACCCGTTCATGGAACCCAATACTTTATAACAGTTTATTATAATAGATGTAACTTAAGAATGGCCAACTTGAAGAGACACATAGGGCAAGGTTGGGGTATGGGGGAGTGGCACAGGGCTCCCATGCATTTCCACATGTTCACTAATGCAGAAGATTATCAGATTTCAATGTTCAAAGTTACAGAACTTCATTTCCAGCCCACACTTCCTTTTTCTGGATGTTAGTGGGTAAACCTGCAAGGTCCAACTCTCCAGTCACTTGGTTTCTAGTAACCAGCCCCATCCTGAGGTTATTTAGAGGAACTACTCCTAAGTCACCTCCTTAGCATAAACTCAAGTGTGAGCAAGAAAGGCTCATTATGAGTAACAAACTCATAATGGAACTTGTGATTTCCAAGAGTTTAGATATGTGCCAGGAACTGGGGAAAAGACAATTATTTGACTATGCATAATCAAAGTGGTTTTGTCTATTGTCCATGGTACTTAAATAAAGCCTTCAAAGTTAAACATTTTGTAGGTTTCTCTAAAGCCAGGTATGTTTTCCTTCTATTCAAACCCTAATGCTGGCTAAGAATTTGTACATTGCCTTTTAGCCATAAAAAGCAGTGGAAACCCTAGACAAACTCATGATGTACTAGTGTGTACACCCATCGTGATGGAAGACATTTTCAAGAGCACTAATGCTAAATTGGGTGAAGGTGTTGTTAAGAAAAGGTAAGATCAGGCATTGCCCCGACACTAGCTTGTACTCCACTCTGCTGTCCAGAATGTGTCAAAGCTTGTAGTGTAAAAATCCCTAACTCAGTGTTTAGGTAGCACTTTTCCCAAGAAGTAGCAGGATCCTGGAAAAACCAAACACAGCCCAAGAGGGCTAGATGTAGCCTTAATGGGGGAAGGTGGGCTTTGTAGGGATTCCCTCGTGTCAGTCACCTGGGCTGACAGGTACAGTGAAGTACAGATCCTCACCAATTTCTAGAGCACAGACAAGTGCTTGGAAACTTCCCAGCCTGAGTTAGCAGTAGCGGCTCTTCAACTCTTTGCCTTTGAAGGGACTATGAGAAATGCTAAAGCCTGAGTGATGAAAAAAACAAAGGAGGCATCAAGAGAGGATTTTATGAACCCACAAAATGACACAGAACCATCTACGTGTGTACAACAGCCTGGACCTTTGCAAGAAAGAAATGAACTATCAAGATTTATACCAACAAAAGTACCCCGTCATTACAGATAGATATCAGGCCCGTTTTGAAATACAAACTTTTCTCCAAGAGGGGTTTTGTGAAGTTATAGCCACACAACATCACAATCATTTCCTAGTTGTTTGGGTCAGCAACTAATGGGAAAACTTATTCCTAGTTTCATTCAAGTAGCAAGTTCCTAGCCCTGATACTGAATCCATGATGGTCATGGTCCCTCCCTCATTTTTCAGGCACAAGCATTGTCTCATGCTGTTAAAAAAAAAAAAGATTTAAAAAAACAAACTAGGTGACAGGACACTTGACAAGCAAGTTCAACAAATTTAGTGTTTTAGCATTTCTGCCAAGTTTTCTGAGGAGATGATAAGGAAAACACTCTAGGCTTCAAGGATGCAGTAAAGGTTTTAAGGTATACCTGCATTCTTAGCATTTCCTTATAAGAACTTCGAACAGAAAAAGGGAACAAGATAATTGGAATCCATACAGAGATCTAAGCTGAAGTTTAGCTTGGAAGAAAGAAAAGTGATGGCACGAAAAAGAGAAAAAAAATCGATGGTAGAAAAAAAAAAATCTAACAAGGCAATCTAGCCTCATCGATGACCTAGGTATCAAGTGAACAGGAAGGAGGAATAGAATATGGGCCTGAGGAAACAGTATTTGGGCTGCCACCTCTACACCAATCGGCAGAGGCACCATGCAGTGATTAGATACTTGGATAAAAGGTTGCCACCCTTAGCAAAAGGTACCAGGAGGTGCCCAAAGCCAATGTGTGTTTGCGGGTACACATGCTCTTTTGCTGTTAGCCAAATTCATGCTGAGTGACTGGAACACAAATGCCAGATCTCATGCTTTGGGGTAATGCAGTTATCTGCCCTTATGTCCCTCCCAAAGTCTATTAAAACTTATCTTTCCCAGATGAGGACTTTGATCTCATTGACACTGCCTGAACCCCACACACAGTCACCTCCCAACAGCAGGGAACTTGGCAGCAGGTTCTGGCTGCTGTCTCATTCCTTGTTTTACATGACTTGCTGTGATTCAGAACCAACCATAAGATCCTTTGATTTGTCAAGCTGAAGCAACACTGGCATCAGAAGTTGCTAAGCCACACGTGCCTAGGTTGGTAGACAGTGGAAGGTAAACCTTTCAAACCAATCATGTGGAGAATTTCCCATATTCAGGGCTTCCTCATGCCAGAAGTTACCCACATACCCCAGACTACTACACAAAGCTGCCTGGATGCCTAGGAGGCAGACTACTCCTAGGATCAGGCCATGACCTGTAAGGGGTGCCTGCAACCTACTTAGGCACCCCTGCGAGATCTATGGATTCACTTCTCTAAACCTTCCCGGGATCCTGTTGACTAGAGTAAGAATGATACAATTTTAGGTGAATCATGATCCCCAATCCAAGTTGAAACTGTTTAAAATGTTCTTTTAACATGGCCATTGGCCCCAGGTTATTAAAGTATGTGGCAGATTGGGGAAGGGTATTTGTTAGACAGGCTCTTAAGTGAAAATGGCTCAATTAGTCTGACACTGACGGTCAAAAATTCGTATTTAGACACTTTACCGTCTAGTCTGAGATCAACTATGAATAAGTTTAGTACTATTGGCAAGACATTCCGTAGTAATCACTGGAGAACCACTGCTCAAAAATACTTTAGGACAGTGGGATGAGGCAGAAAAAAACTTAAGCTTGCAAGCAGTTAGAGAAAACGTCAATGGCTCCCTGAGACAGAACTACAAGGACCAGGGAATAGAAAATTTTGCAGGCAAAGTCATCACAGGTTCACAAATCTCACTGTATACTAGTGACCCCAACAGCTGGAAGAGAATATAAACTTTTGAATGGTCTTTTGAAAGAAGAGGTGCAGTTTCTAATACAGGAACATCAGTGGATATAGGATTTTTGCCTATTCAAACACATGTCCTAGGGACTTTACATGGAGCCACTTCAGGAAGCTGGATTCTGGAAGCTCTCGTCTGATACAGGGTAAGAGTAAACTGAAAGATGCAGAAGCTTGAGAGGAGATCCAAGAAGTTTTGTATGTACATTGACCTTTTCCTTCCTTGATGCCTATGGATCAAAAGAAGAAAATTTCCTTGGGCTTAAGGGTTTGAAAGGGCAATCCAGGAAGGATTGAGGAAATACTTCCACATATCCTAGAAAAATTGCTAAGTTTAATAGGAGAAAAATTTTCACAGGGGGAAAAAAAGGCTATTTACAATGAAATATTGACGGTTCAGCAGCTGATATCTAGAATATAGGAGCTGGAAGACAACAGAAGCTCTGCCAAACCGCTGAGCTGGTATGAGTTAATGTGATCTGCCAGGAGTGGGATCAGAACAAGAGAAGCTCTGCAGCTCCTCTAGCTGGTGGGATGCCCTTCCCTGTGCCTCATGCCCCGTAGATCCACTGGGATTTGAGGTGTATTAGAGCGAGGATGTCAGTGGACTCTGGCAAACCCAAGACATGTCCTCTTCCTGTGTAACAGGTATACCTCACTTAAAAGTTACTTCAGGATTGTTCCTGGGCCCTTGCAGAGCCTGACACCCAACCATCTATGCAACATGAGCAACCCATCCAGAACTGGGTACCTGATGATCCCAGCAGTGATAAAGGTTGCACATATGTAGGAAGCCCCTCAGGTAGAAAAGTAACTGTCTAATCAGGACCTGGGCAGATAAGGAAGTCACTACACACTGAGCTATTCTGAAGCAGATACTGCGATTTATGCTTGTATAAGGTTTATTGGGGGAGTTAACAGTTGTGACTTAAGAGGAAAGGAAGCTGGATTTGGCATGGAGAGCTGTCGACCACCACCATGCTCACCTTAGTTTCTTGCAGCCCCACACAAGGCTTCAAAGCCTGTTAGCTAGTCCAGCCTAGGGTGACAATGGTACCATGGTGTACCATCACCACACTGGGTCACTGTCTGAGTTTGTCCTTGGAGGAAGGTATCCTTGACTATCAATACTTTGAGCATTCATCTGCTAGAAGCTTCTACATCAGCCCACCTCAGTAACTGAGAGGTTGGTGTATATATGTATACCAGATCCTTTGGCACCTGAAGTATGAGAATTCTTCTTAGATGTATCTTACACTGTTTTCCTAGGTTGTTTCCAGCGGTGGCTGTTGGAATAATGCACCATCACTGGATGCCTTCTTTTACGTATTTTACTTCCCTATTCTCCAGGTTTCCCGTATCTCCCAAATCAACTACCTGCAATAAAATTCATCTCTTAAGCATCATATGGTTTCTCCTATACTATGGGAACAGGACCTTACCTCTCACTTTTGTAACACAAGAACGAAGACTTCTATCCACCTTTCAAAGTTGACCAGTGCAATTTTCTCGCACTCATGAACATTCTAATATTTCCCAGCCCATTACAGCCTGATACACCACCAAAGCCTGGCCTGATGAATACTAACGAGACTTCTAACACCAGCATAATACACTTATTACTCAGTTCCCTTGGAGGAAAAACGAAGGGAAAAAGTGCATTCTCACAAGATAGGACACTAACAGAACAGGATAGCAAAATGTTAAGTGACTGTGTATTAGTAAAATTCACATGAGTTTTATGAATCTATTTAAACTAAATTTCAGCAGAGTTGGAAATGGTGTTTAGTCTGTGGTGATAATTAAAGAAACTCACAAAAATGTGAAAGTAACTTAGGAGTAAAGCAACATTCCATAAGCCTATCAGAACAGGATGAATACTTCATAACATCTACTTCTGCTGTTGAAGACTAGATATTCTAGAAAAACTAAGACACAAACACCTAGCATATTAGGCATATTTAATGTTCAGAGCTAAACTGCCAAGCACACTGTGCTTAATATTCAAGAACATTTAAGTTCTAAGAAGCAAATGCTCAAACAAGGATCTTCTCTGGGAATTTCTCCAGGAGGTCCAGTTGACCAGAGTTTTGATTCATACTCGCAGCACAGGGTGGAAACCTGAGATATCTAGGGTCCATATAAAGTTGGAAAGTTGAACTAGGAGTTCCCATCATGGTGTCGTGGAAACAAATCTTACTAGGATACACGAGGACGCAGGTTAGATACCTGGCCTCTCAGTGGGTTAAGGGTCCAGTGTTGCCATGAGCTGTGGCGTAGGTCACAGATGCAGCTCAGATCTGGCATTGCTGTGGTTGTGGTGTATGTAGGCCAGCAGCTACAGCTCCAATTTGACTTGTAGCCTAGAAACCTCCATATGCCGTGGGTGTGGCCCTAAAAAATCAAAAACAAAAATTTAACTAGAACAAAGTTTAAATCTGAAACCACCAAAACATCTTTAGTGAGAAGGAAGCCAGGTTTCACTATGTAGAAAATGGAACCTGACACTCTTGGCACTGGGTAGTAATGACAAAAACTCAGATTGGGGCTAAAATGAAGTTATATAGAGTTGTCCTGGGGTGGAGTCCTAGAAGGATGACACAAGTGTTATGTCATTTCTTACGTCATTGCCACCATCTCCAAGCCATCTCTTTTGGGAACAGGGAGCCCTCTGCTGATAGTAACCACGTACCCTCAGAGGTTGGCCAGTTATTTTTTCAGACACCTTGAGGAACAGCTTCATCGCATGAGAAGATGCAGGAAAGACAACCAATGGCCCATGGTGGGGTCTGTGCCAGCCT
Source organism: Phacochoerus africanus (assembly GCF_016906955.1). Classification (NCBI taxonomy): domain Eukaryota; kingdom Metazoa; phylum Chordata; class Mammalia; order Artiodactyla; family Suidae; genus Phacochoerus; species Phacochoerus africanus. Next base: position 156,072,692 of record NC_062551.1, on the reverse strand, counting down.
GTGAGGGAAGTAATGGCCTCCAAGATACCAGGAATGTCAGTCAAGAAAGGCTGACTCCTGGAAAGCCATGTCAGAGATACCTGGGGAAGGCAGTGTGGTGAGAACTGCTGGATAGTCGTCAGACGGAGAGCTATGCGGCTTGGGGAGTGACAGTTTACGTCTCCCCGTGGCGATGCCAGCCTGAGTGATTCCTACTATCCTCCCAGCTCTCATGTATCATCTCCAACTTGGTCTGATTCACGTCAAAGAAAAGGCAATGATCAGAGTTCCAGCTAGTAAGTCTAGCCAGGGTATAAATTCCAGTCATGGGTTTCCCCCAACATTCCGTCTACGTACTCCTCCTACATAGTGGTTTTTAGACCACTGAGAGGCAATCCCAAGGTGGAACAGAACACTGTGCAAACATCCACAGGTTCTTGTGGACAACACGTACCTTAGGTCTTCTAGGATTCTGCCCCAAACTCCCTCCTTAATGGCTCCCAGATTCTAGTCCACGATTGTTGCTCCAAGGTCCAACACCATCCCAAAAAGCAAACACTCACTGAACTAAAAACCCACCTGGATATTGCTTGTGACAGATGGATTGCCTCCGTATTTGTCTTTGCCTGACTTTCTGAACCTCCTAAACAGCTGAGGCTTCAAGCTACAGGCTCCAGTCCGGGTCTGCTTTCTGTCCAGATTGAACTGCAAGCTGCAATCTTAGGGCAAAGTTGATTTGCCCTAAGTCTATTACTATGCCCTACACAATCTTCAGTGACAAAGATAGTGTGGGATACAGCCACCATACATTTTTGAAAGTGGATTCATTCATCTGATACAGCTGATCCTCAAAGACACCTACAGAATCCAGTCATCTTTACCAAAAATCTACATGTAACAGGTATTGGTATGGACTTTAAGCTTTAAAAAACAAAAACAAAAACAAAAACAAAGCTTAGACAAGTTTGCCATCTCATTCCATTAACACCCTTCCCCAGAGAAGACACTATCCTGAAGTTAGTCCTTCCCATTTATGTGCTGATAGTTGCTACATGTTTTCATCTACGATGATTACTTTTAAGTGTAAATGGTATACTGTAGCAGTTTTTACAGTTTTCCTTTTCTCTGAATTCTATTTTACATTTAATCCTATTGGGATGGAGTGATGTTATTCTTTCACTTATTTACACTGTACTTGTAGTCCTTTAATAAGCTCTATTAAAGTTTATTCTTTCTCCATAAAGTGGTTTGCCTTTGTGTCCCCCAAGTCTCTAATAGAAGCAAATTCACGTATGATCTAGAGCATACCTTAAATGCAGACTTCAAAATATCTCCAAAGATAAAGCTTTAAGAATGCCAAGACGACACCATGATTAACAGGCAACAGGAACAAAAAGAATCAGGCATAATCTACTAAGATTGAAATAATGTAGAACATAAACTTAAGGAGTACCAAAAAGCATTAACTAAGGAAAGAGTTATCAAGAATGATTAGGCATATTTGAGAAGAACAAAGTAACTGCCTAAAACAAAGTTGTATCAAGAAGTGCCATTTACACTGGTATACTATGCCTTAGTGGACTGATTCTCAATGGAGTAGCTGTAGCCAGTGGAAGTCTTGGAAATACTTTAACACGTACCTCCACATAACTGGAGGATGCTAAAGATGCAGCCCAGAGACAAGGCATGTTAGATGTGTCGCTGGGCACAAGGTGGAAGTCCTACACAATCAAGAATTGTCCTGCATTCCACATGACTGTATTGTCCAGACCTTAAGGGAAGACCAGTTATCCAGGTCTAAAATTTAACACCATCTTGTATAAAGTGTTTCTGGCATGGCTTTAATACATACAGATTTTTCCAGGAATACAACTATTACACAGGTTGAAGGTTGCACATTTTTACGGGGAAAATTTTGCTCAGAATTCAGTTACCATTCTTAAAAGTCAAAAAGCTTAAAGCCACCACACTGTGACTTCACCTGTTGTATGTTTAGGAAATGAACTTTTAAGGCACTTAAGCATGATACAATTTCATACCCACAAGATTTTAGTCAGATGGAACCGAGAGATGGTGAGGACGTGGGATATGGGGAATGCTTTTTACATTTCCCAGTATTTGAGTATAAATGGATAATCACTTGAATTAAGCGATCCAAAGTTTTCTGCCAGAAGTGATGCATTGAGACCACAAATAATTGATATGTACGGATTGACCCAGGAGGGTATTAGAAACTTTAGAGGGTTCTTTCAAAACTTTAGCGCTTAATCTACATGAGTTTTTGAGATAAGCCACTCTAAACTCACTCCTAACCTGAGCTCTCAGTTTGCAATGCACTACTTCTCAGGCCTGAATGCCCCAGGTAAGACCCAAATTTAGACTAAATTTTCATGACTTATTGCAAAATTACTGAAGACAAAGTTCCAAGTTCATCCAAGTTGGCTGAGCACTGATTTGACAGTCTTTGTCAAAGCTCTTTTTATCTTTTAAGAAAAAAATAGGGACTTACCAGCTTGATTTGCTTTAAAGAGTTAATAATTCAGAGCCTCGGTCTGCCCAAAGGAAGGAATTCACTGTAGAGACAGTATCCAGATAGGTGAGCTTTAGTTAAGCTAAGCATTCATTGAAAAATCATTCATCTAGGAGGGGGAAAACCCCATGTTTTATTACTAGTATTTTTGCCATTTTTAGGGCTGCACCCACGGCATAAAGTTCCCAGGCTAGGGGTTGAGTAGGAGCTGTAGCTGTTGGCCTACACCACAGCCATGCCAGATCTGAACTGCATCTGTGACCTATACCACAGCTCATGGCAACGATGGATCCTTGACCCACAATAGCAAGGCCAGGGATCAAACCTCCATCCTCATGGATGCTAGTCAGATTCGTTTCCACTGCACCACAATGGGAACTCCCTGAAAACTCCATTTTTTTAAAGCAAAGTTTGCATCCCTTTTAGTTTGAAATGAAATAGATTTTAATGCCCTTAAGGAAAAGCAATGTTTTTACTGTAGGCTTCAGGCATTTCTCACTGAGGCCCACTACTCAAACTCCCTTTGTTGACCTGCAAGTATTTACTCAAAGAAACATGATTTGCACACAAGTTCTTAGTTACCTCCCAGAAGGGTCATGCCTTGTGCTTGTGTTTAATGCACTGGGCTTTATGGCCCCACTTTTCCTGAGCATCTAGCTCTTTGTGGGTCCGGGTTCTCTTCCTGGCAGTGTTCAAAGATCTTAGTTCTGTAGCTAGTACTGTACAGTATTGCTGGGATTACACAAATATGTATTCTTAATGAAATCATTAGTGGGCAGCTTAGTTTTATAGGTGTTTTAACAGCATTGTCATAAAAACTCTTGGTCAACTTATGTTTAGGGGTGTTTTAGTGATGTACAAAGATATTGGTTAGTTTGGGATAGGCTGGGAATTCTTTAGTTTTCCCATTTAAAGTATTCTAATAATTCCTGTTATCCAAGTGTTTCTATCCAATGTGTTTTCTAGAGAAAATAAACATTCGATAGATGAAAACACGTTTTAGGCACAACGATACTAAAGATGATTAGTCATATGCTTGTACCCCCATATGCTTGAACTCCAGGCAGTTGACACTACAAAAGCAGATGGATACAGGTACACTGCAGTGGCCCCAAGTAACCCTAGTAGTATTTTCATTGACAAGATTGTTTTGAGATGTACTTTCTCAGGACAACCAAAAACCGAACTTGCCTGGACATTGTATTCTTGGAAAGTATTTACTAGTACAAAAGTTCCAAGCCGATTTTTCACCTACATAGAAGTTATCCACTGTGTTGGGCTATTTGAGATCCTGAATCCAGTATGCTGAACTTCTGGAGCCTGCCCACTAATTGCCAGTATTGACAATGAGTTTACCAGCTAAAAACTGTCCCATAATTTTTCAGGATGCTCTCGGTAGGGTATGACACTGCCCCTCTTTGAATTCTATGCATTATGCCATCCATCAACATTGAGATCTTGATTCCACAGCCCATGATTTTAAAGAGGTCCAAAACACCAGTGTCACAGCTGACACAGCACTATGAGTTTTCGCACTATCATCCTAGGGTCAAGATACACCAGGAATAACTAACTCATGACTCATCGCATGATTCATAAACTTCCAGAGGCTAGTATCTACCCAACGTGTGTAGAGCAATAGAAATGGCTTTGGAGCCACAGTATATTTAAATCCAAGCAATGTTAGAATAAACTTTCCTTCTGTTTTTCTATTTTCCCATCTGTCCAATGATCATGTTAATGGCATCTACAATGTGGGGTTTTAAGGATACCCTACAATGCTTGGCATAGAGAACATCACTGTCATTTGATTTTTTTTTTCCCTAGGCTGATGAAACCTTTTTCGGTAACCCTAGCAAGATAAAGTATTACCCAGCAACTCCTATGAGGAATTCAAGCTGCCCTGAGAAAGTGATTCATAACTAGGTTTGTAGATACCTTTCTAGAGATCCAAATTGTATTTAAATCAGATAGGAAACATGCTTAGAGCAGTGAACATAAACCTAAGTTTTCTTTTTAACTTTGTATTCTTAAGGCTCCATTTCTAAAAACTATTTCCTTTGTTATGGCTTACATTTAAAGAAAAAATCTTGGGTTGTCACAAAAGAAACCTGAACATTTGCATGCCTTTTTCAGTAGGATTAAGCTTGTCATTGATCAGAACCAAGTTAAACTTTCAAGAAGGTGAAAAGCATCATTACTATATCTTTTATGACTTTGCAATATTTGACTGGTGTTTCTATTGCAGTATTAAGTATTTGAAGAAAAATATCCATGGTCGTCTGCTTCCCAGAACTGTAACACCACCAGTTGGGATCCCTGTTAGTCCTGGGGAGACAGTTTGACAGTTTACACGTGAACTGATTTGTCAGCTGCTCTGTTCAGTTTTACATGAACTCCATGTCAAATGATGCCTCGTATCCTATTAGGGACCTTCCATTTCCATTTGGGGAGTTTCAAAAATTCTGTATCCTGTAATAATCTGCCTTCCAAGCAGGCAAAGCGTGGGTAACACTTTCCATCCTTTTCACCGATGAGCCAAAAACTTTAGATGCAAGTGGGCTAAGACTTTTAAGGCTCTTTCTTTTGCATTCCATGTAACCATTCCTTTCTCCTGCCTTACCCCCTTGTCCACACCAGAAGCAAGAATTTGAACCACAGCAAAGTGAAACAAGGCTCTTGGCATTCACTCATCTCCAGATTTTCAGCTGTCAAGTGGGCTGCTTATTGTTTCCAGTGTCATTTTATCACGTATCTTCCTAAGTTACCTCTTCCTAGTTTTGGCTTGTATTTGTCCAGAATTTGGTCACTCGTAGCATCTGAGGGGCCTTCTCACTAAGGAAACTTCAGTTAAAGCTAATCTTCACTGCTGTGCAGTGTGACCTCTTAAAACTTCAACCATTCTACCATAAGTGGAAACAAGTGTTGGACCTTGGCTTTTTCCCGACTAATCACCTTAGATTATCTTTCCCGTGGAGCTTTGTACTTCAGAGCAAAAAAAACCTCCTGAGACATTTCAACCCGGTTTCCCATGTAAGAGCAGAGTAGTAGCCAACATGAGTAGGTGGATATAGGCAGAGGTTAGATGTTTAGCTACATGATTTTGTTACAATAACATGTTATATTCACCTAGTGAACATAACAAGTCAGAAACATTTGGATTTTAATTGGAAGCACTTTCAGTGATCTGAAGTTTTCTGGGAAATTCCACCCTAGTGGAGATGAGCATCAGGAGTCAGTATTTCTATAATCACCAATGACTTCCAAATCAATGTCTGACCATGGTGGAGGTGTGCCAGGGGTGTTTCCATTAAGAGAACCTGCAGAGGGGCATGCAGCTAGTTGAGTCTTCATGATCTATCATGGTGTTCAGAGGCCGAGCAGTGTGGGCTCTAGGGCCAGTCAACTGCTGTCCCACACAGTTCCTCAAACTGGCCGACCTCTCTGCTCTGGGACACCATTGTCTAGCTGAGTTTCTCTCAGAGCTCAACTATGGTCCCATTCTACCTAATCCTGTTCTTTCACATGAGCCACAAGTATCTTGGTGTAAAGGCTCTCTCGTGACTATTACTTTTTTCCACAGGTGCTTCCCTTAAGAAACCCCCAACTCTATCTTGCCTTCTGAGGATCTAAATAAAGTACTGGGAATGGTCTGAGATACAGTGATCTGGGGACTTTCTGCTTGGCCAGAAAGGACAACCCTACCAAGGGTAAAATGTAGGACAAGGAACCCATGTCACTAATTGCAGCAAAGTTGAAAAGTTGGCCATTAGTGACCTGGGGAAATACTCCAGTGAAAGGAAAGCCCATAGCCACTGATGTGTTTCAGGCATATAAGTATCGGGAGACGTCACAATGTGAGAAAAATAAGGGGTTGATATTAAAAACACAAAGAACTACAACGAAAATTCTACTGAAAGATGGGCAAAGGACTTGAATGTTTCTCCAAAGGGTATATATGGTTAGGAGGCATATGAAAGATGTTCACTGTAACTAGTCATGATGGAAATACAAATCCAAGCCATGAGATACAAGTTTACTCCTATTGGAACGGCTATTATCAAAATAAGGAAAATTAAGTGTTGGCAAATACAGAGAAACTGGAATCCCTGTGCATTGCTAGTGGGAATGTAAATGGTGCAGCCACTATGAAAGTTTGGTGATTCCTCAAAAAACTAAACATTACTCCATGACTCAACAATTCTATTCAAATAGAGCCAAGAGAGCTGAAAACAGGGTTTAAATGGTACTTCTAAGCCCAAGTTCACTGCAGCATTGTTCAGTCACCAAAAGATATAAATCTATATTCATTTATAGATGATTGAGCAGAGTGGGGAATATGCAGGTTATTCAGCTATGAAGAGTTAAGTTCTGATACACACGTAGATCAATCTTGAGAACATTATGCTAAGAGAAATAAGCCAGACCCAAAGTGACATTGTATGATCCTACTTAGGAAGTACCTAGAATAGGCAAATTCATGGAAACAAGGTAGATTAGACATTACCAGAGCCAGGGAAAAGAACGGGGACTTCCTATTTAGTGGTTACAGAGTTTGTACTTGGACTAATGCAAAAGCTTCCAGAATAGGAGATAGTTGCATTGTCTAATGTAAAATAGCACTGAATTGTACACTTAAATGGTGTTAAGTTATACCTATAATGATAGTTATGTTTTACTACAATACTACAACCGAGCCCAAAGATAATGAGGTCAAGGAAGGAAAGGCAATGAAAGCATGTCTACACAAATACTTGAAAATCATCTGCATGTTAATGCAAGTATTTATTCATGACTTGAAGAATTATCTACATGCTAATAGAAGTATTTATTCATGATTGTCAAAAGGTAGAAATGTCCATCAACTCATGATTAAGGTATATTGGAACGTTGTTCAGCAATAAGGAATAAACTACTGATCCACAGTATGGAAGAAACACCAACATATATAGGGTAAAAGCATCCAGAAGAAAAACTACTCCATATTGTACAATCTCATTTCAATGATGTGTCTAGAAGAGGCAAGTCTATTTAATAGAAATTAGCTTAATAAGAGCCTGGAGCAGAAGGCAGGAATAAGGATTGGCTACAAATGGGCACAAGGGAACTCCAGGGTGATTGGAGTGTTCTAAAACAGTTGTGGTGATTTATGCACAGCTCAGAGTTAACTAGATTGATTTGACACTTAAAGGGGTAAATTTTATGGAATGTAAGTTACAGAACTTATATTGTTGGTCATGTGGATTAAGGGCAAGTCACAGGAGGAGACCCATATGTAAGAATTTGTGGTTTTGGGGTTATGCCCTTGCTATCCATAGTGGAGAATTGTACACCTTTCAAGAAACAGTTGCTAGCATGCCGCTGAGTAGAGATTAACAGCTTGACCCTGGGCATGGGGGGAGATCCAGGTCACCAAGAACCTTGAGCTGTATACTATGAGCTCAGTTCTGTCAAACTTTCTAGCTTCAACAGTCCATTTTAAGAACTGGAATAGCCAGGAGCAATGCTGAGGAGAACCAGAGGGTACAACTTGCATTAATAAGTACCCATACCTATGTCATCCGATAGTGTTGCATCAGTACCCCTTCCCCACTGTACAGATGGGTGTAGGAAGTGTGTACACATAGGCTGGAGGGATTTGTGTTTATAATTGGTTTATAGATTAGTTGACTCAGTATATGAATTGAGGTTGGAGAGCTACTGCTTATTAGCTGATATGAAAGTTTGACTCAGACACAACATGGCAACAGAACATTCCCAATGGGCAGAGCTGCAGAAGTACATGGGTTAACTACACTGTGATCAATGATTCAGGATGACCATGTAGCGATTACTGGACAGTAGACATAGCTGCCTCTTCTGTGGCTTGGAAAAATAAGGACACAGTAGGTAGTCAAGAGTGGCTGTCAGAGCAGAGATGGAGATCAAGATGTGATTACATGTAGCCTCCAACAGCATAGTTCCACCTTAATGAGTCCATCCTAGTTACTGCTGCCCCTTCATAGATAACACAAAGACCCACACTGAGCCAAGAGATGTATTTATTTCCTCAAGAGACGAACAGGCCATTTGGTAGTTTAAGTTAACACTCATTCTGAAACAGGTAGTGGTTTATGTTAAAGAGGTAGTGTGGATGTATGGAACCGGTGGTCCACTTGCAAACCTCTTACTAATTGCACAGGACTACTGGAACTGAGTAGCAACAGTGAACTCCACTGACAATTGAGATCAAGAGGCTAGACTCCTCAGGAATCAAGATCTGGGCCACACAGTCTGGCAAGGTAAGACCTGCTGACATGGGAGATGAGACAAGGGGAATTTAGAGCAGACATTTGAGGAAAGAAGCAAAACATTACTTGCTGCCATGATGTCAACTGCTATCCAGGATACTGTAGTTCATCCGCCACACTTGCTTTGTCTCTCGTTAGGAAGGGGCACTTTGGGGAATGATGGCAGAACCAGTCCCTGAACACAGTGGATTCGTACAACATCGAGGGTGGACTGCCTTGGCCATAGAGACACATCATTCAGATCTCCTCCAAGGGATCCTAATGCATAAGCTTCCAGCTGATTTCCATCTTTTAAATCCAAGATGTTCACACAGTATGCTCTCTGGGGCAGTTTCCAGGCAATGGCAGGAGAGCTGAGATCCCAGTGCCCGGTCAATCCAGCTCAATGTGGATGGTTCTAGAGACAGTCGTTGCACATGAGTTTTTGGCCTGTCGACACTCAGAAGTACATTGCAACCTGTTATTCCTTCCAGATCATCCTTCTCCCTTTTTCACATGCAGCAAAGCAGCACAGATGTGTGCAAATTTTCCTATTCTAGTCCTTCTCCCTCTCCTTTCACAAGGGGCTTCTCCAATACATTACACAACCCATGTTGGCCTTTGCTTCCCAGAAGATCCAAACAGACCATCTCAAAAGTATATTAAACTTTTATTTAAGTCTAAGCATTGGCAAATACTTACAAAAGAAATCAGTCCCTTATACTGTTTAGCAAGGAGACCTAAAAAGGTAAAAATGGGCTATTTGACTTTAGATATTTTATAACATGTACAGTACTATGTATTTCCCTCTAGGCACTGCTTTTGCTATATCCCACAGTTGTGTTTTAATTTACTTCATTCTTTTAATTTAGTTCTTTTAATTTTGAGATTCAATACATGTGTTTGAACTGTTTAAACTCCAAGTACTGATGTCTTACAGCTTTGTCAGTTCTTATTGCTTTAATTCTGTTGTGCTCTGAAAGGACATTTTGTATATTTCTATTTTTTTAAATTTGTTAAGGTTGTCTTAACCCCAAATGTGCTCTTAATGAATGCTGAGCAGGACTTTCTTACTGTTGTTGCTGGGTTAAGTGTTCTATAGACGTCAATTGGTTTCAGCTGACAATACCGTTCAGTTCAACTATGTCCTTACTGATTTTCTGCCTGTGGACATGTCAATTAGCCATAGATGGATGTTAACTCTTCTCGTAGTAGAGAAATCCATTTCTCCTTGCCGTTCTCTTGGCTCTTCTTGTATTTTAACTGTTAGGCAAAGATCATGTCCTTTTGGAAAATGGACCCCTTTATAACATAATGCCCTGTTTGAGCTTCTTGCTCTATAGTTGGGTTTGTGAGAAGCGGATATGGCACTTTCTCTTTTGATTAGTTTTAACGTTGATATTTTTCCGTCTCTTATTTTTGCACTACCTTCAAATTGAGTTTCTTAACATAGTTCTTTTCTGATCCACTTGAACAGTTTTAATTGGTATAGACAACAGATATTGCTAAGTTGGTGATTAGTATCATTTGTTACTGTTTCATTATTAGTTGCCTTTTCTAGCAGTTCTGAATTTCACTCTTTGGTTTTAGTTGAGCATTCTTAGTATTATTTTAGTTGATTTCAGTACACATCTACAACAGATTCCATCCATTTTAAATATTACATACCACTTCATGAGTAGTGCAATCACCTTGCAGTAGTTATTTACAGTTTTTCCCTGTCATTTCTTTCATTTCACTTCACTTGTTTCACATTACGGCTTCCATATACTTTTGTCTTTTTGCCTTTTTCTAGGGCTGCTCCTGTGGCATATGGAGGTTTCCTGGCTAGGGGTGGAATCAGAGCTATAGCCACCGGCCTACACCAGAGCCATTGCAACACAGGATCCGAGCCGCGTCTGCAATCTACACCACAGCTCGTGGCAACGCCGGATCGTTAACCCACTGAGCAAGGGCAGGGACCGAACCCGCAACCTCATGGTTCCTAGTCGGATTCGTTAACCAGAGCCACAACGGGAACTCCAACATTGTTATTTTAACATTGTTAATGGTTTATACCTTGTGTTCTCTAATACTCATATATACCCGTTTCTATCTTCACTCATTTCTGATGAGTTAACATTTTAAGGCCCGTTTACTGGCAGATTGTTTTCATCCCTTTTGAGGAGTAATTTCACTTGCTACAAAATTTTAAGTTTTTCAACAACTTAACTGTTTCAGAAACCATGCAGACAAGAGTGGAGTGAGGAGCCAGGTATAGTTCTTATGCCTTCTTCTCTTGCTCCTCTACAAACTTTTCCCCCCCGGCTTCAAGATTGTCAATTTATCAACTACATGCAGAGATAGATAATTTGGTTTTTAATTTGGTTTTTATCCTGCTCAATGTTCTGAGTTTCCTGGATTTGTGTCTAGCATTAATTTTGGGAAATTCTCATTGTTCCTTCAAGTATTTGTTCCTTTCTTCTGGTATTTCTTAAGTGTTACACTATTTTTGTCCTGGAGTTGAGCTATTTCTGTCCTTTTCAGTTTTGACAGTTTCTATTGACTTCAACTCAGCAATTCTTTCGTCTCATCTCTTCGATTGATGAGCCCAACAGTCATTATTCGTTAGTCTGTTTATCTTCTACCATTTTTTTTAATTCTTAGTTTCCACTTCTGTTCACACTACTTTCAGCATGCTGACCCCTTAGAGCCTTTTGTATCTAAGTTTCAAATTCCCAGTCTGTTAATTCCAAGTCTAGTTCCAATATTCTCCCTGTAGACTTTTGTCTTAGTGTGCCTAAAATTTTTGTTGCAATCCAATTAGAAACGGACTAAAAGAAACTGAGATAAATAGACCATTAATGTAAGGCTGTATCTGGCTAGGAGTCATGATATATTTACTATTCACTGTAATTTTATCTGTCAGGCTAAACTTTCTCCTAGTGTCCTTTAGGATTCCCAGAGGTTTTTTTTTTTTTAATTTTTTTCCCCACTGTACAGCAAGGGGATCAAATTATCCTTACATGTATACTTTTTCCCCCCAGCCTTCGTTCCGTTGCACTATGAGTATCTAGACATAGTTCTCAATGCTACTCAGCAGGATCTCATTGTAAATCTATTCTAAGTTGTGTCTGATAACCCCAAGCTCCCAATCCCTCCCTCTCCCATCAGGCAGCCACAAGTCTGTTCTCCAAGTCCAAGATTTTCTCTTCTGTGGAGATGTTCATTTGTGCTGGATGTTAGATTCCAGTTATAAGTGATATCATATGATATTTATCTTTGTCTTTCTGCCTCATTTCACTCAGTATGAGAGTCTCTAGTTCCATCCATGTTGCTGCAAATGGCATTATGTCTTTTTTATGGCTGAGTAGTATTCCATTGTATATACATACCACATCTTCCGAATCCAATCATCTGTTGATGGACATTTGGGTTGTTTCCATGTCCTGGCTATTGTGAATAGTGATGCAATGAACATGCAGGTGCATGTGTCTCTTAAGTAGAGTTTTGTCCGGATATATGCCCAAGAGTGGGATTGCGGGGTCATATGGAAGTTCTATGTATAGATTTCTAAGGTATCTCTCCAAACTGTTCTTCATAGTGGCTGTACCAGTTTACATTCCCACCAACAGTGCAGGAGGGTTCCCATCTAGAGACTTAAATAAGGTCTGAGAAGCACAGTTTTCAGTAGTGTTCCCCTGCTATTCACAGGAGACCTAATCATGTGGTGCCAAGTTGGGAGGGAAGAGGAAGCATTCTAGGATTCTATGGTGCTACACAGAACAGATTAGGTCTTTCAGGGTGCCTATGACCTTGGGCTGTAATCATCACAAGTGCCCCTTATGTGAGGCAGGAAGGCTAGAGGAGACAAGTTGGGAAATCCTTTCCCTTTAGTTGGTTAGGCTTTGGCAGTTTTCTCTTGAAGATGGGCCTTCCTAGCAGAACACACTGGCAAGCGTGAAGATGGTTCCTCCACACCAGCTCCTTCTGCTCAGAGCATGGGCCCTTTCTCTCTCCACAAGGAGAGCCTGGTAGAACTCTAGGGATAAAAGTCACAGAAGCATGGGGCATCTAAAACTGGGCCCCCTTTAAACTTAAGTTTGTCCACACCAGCAGTCAGGTTTTCCTACTCCAGTACTGGGTCCTGTGAAGGTTTCTGCTATAGTGTTTCTGCTTGGCTAAGTAGTAGTGTCTGCCTTGTCTCTCCCATTGGGGGAGCAACAGTTTGTCCTGGAATCTGTTTTCTGATGAGCTTACTACAGTTGTCAATTTTCAGGGTTCCCCCCCCATTCCCCTAGTTTTGTAAGTGGAATGAACACTTCCAAGCTCCTCAATATAATGAGGGACTTCTGGTTTGGGACACTATCCAAACATTTAAAGATATCCCAATCCCGAGGCAAGTGCAACTCATCCACAACAGTTTATTCTAGGAAGGTTTTTTAAAAAAAATCCTTTCATTAAAATGGTTATGTTGCAAAACTCCAATTACAAGAGTAGCCTGCAAATGCTTGGAACCGTATGGACTAGGTGTTCAACATTAAACTTAGGCCCACTTTGAACATTGGCGTCTGCCTTTGGAGAGCTACCTTCTCAGGATAGGATACCACTCTTGATTAGACAACACTTCCCCTCTTTACCTCAAGAGGTTAAGTTGTAACAGTGAGAAAAGTCAGTCCAATAGCACTCGCCATAGTTGTGGCTTAAAAAGGGGAAGACAATTAATAGCATTTGAAAGTTGCCAAGTACATTCCCTGTGCATGGCTCTTGGCAATTATCTTTATTTACACCATGGGCAAGTTGTGCTTCAAAGAATCTCACCCAGTTCTCTACAGATAATTAGACACAGCAGTATGATCAGACAGCTCTTGGCCCAATAGGAAGAAAGAGAAAGCAGGTGTTTTTGGCTTGACCTCAAGTTTAGATGCATTGCAATCTTATTGTACTTGCTGTTTCTTAAACTATTTCTAAGAGGCTCTAATACACATGAGAATTTTGGGAATATGTTCTCACGTTACAATCTTTCATTTCTATACCTGCAAATATTAATTTAATGCTAGGGTAGATCTTGTCCTTAAACATCAATGGGTCTTCCATTCCCACTAGCTGAGGAGAAGGGGGCGGTTCTTGAGTTAATTCTCCCAAATTCAGCTTAGTAGGGAAGCTTAGACAGGTATGCAGAAGATAGCCAGCCAAACTGCTTATGGGTTCTGGAATGTGAAGACACTTTGCCTACTTAAACCCTTACGAGGTTCTTTATCCGCAGTGATCCAATGCAACTAAGTTGTCACCCTGTTTGTGTGTGCCACAGGCCTTCAGGCATCAGTACTATGACACGAGCTCTAGGGACTACCCTTAAATATTAGTGTTTCTCTGCTACACCCAATTTAATGTTACAAGTTTAAAGTGACTAAAGTGAAACACCATTTTTGAGGTTGTGATGTTGAGTAGCAAAAAGGCAAGGAGCTCCTTGCCATCATGAAATTCACCTTACTTAATAGTTACTGGCAGATGTAATGACAGTTTAACATTAACCCATCAGTCACACAGTACTTTAAGTTGTACTGAGATCCAACTTCAAAGGCCCTACACATCATACCCCGTCAAGGACAAGGGGGCTGAAAACATGACCACACGTAGGAACTGGAGGCCAGAGCGTGAGGATGCCATGGAGAGAAGTAGAAAGCGTTCTAAGCAGAGAAAATAGTTTGAGACACAGGATTGAGTTTAAGGCATATTCAGGTCAACATGGCTAGCTTCTAGGCTGGAGCCAACTATGTGAAAATGAAGTAGACCCAAGGTAGTAAGGTTAGAGATGAAAGCATATTACCACCAGAAAGTGAAGACAGCTTTTAGTACACTAAGCTTTTAAAACTATCCCCAATACTCTGCTTTTTCAGACTGTCTTCTTACCTATTACAAGTGAAGGTCAGACTGTCCCAATTTCTCCTCTAGCCTCAGCCATAGTCAGTCTTCCTTCATGCCCACCTGACAGGTTCCAAGTTCTACCCAGCCTCCAAAACACAACAGTTCACTCCCTCCCTCACCTGCTTTAACATGAGGCTTTTATCAAATCCTTTAATCCAAGAGTAAATGTGTTCACATCAAGTTCAAAACAGAACCATTTCTTGACATGTTCATAGGAAGTGCTGTACCTGGCACTGGATACTTGAAATCCATTCTGGATGGTTACAAGTGTTCCCAAGCAGCTTCTAATCAAGTAGAAATACTTGACAGCTTTCTAATGTTTAGTTCTTGTGACGAAGATTTACCCAAACCCTTTCTTAAATTAAGGCTCCCCCTTCAGCAGCTGGAGAGGTTTACTTGCTTGACTATAGCCCAGATGTCCCTTATTTGCCAAATGACCACCTCATACAGTCTATTCGCCTTAAAACCCTCACATGGGTGATAAGGAAAATGATTCAGATTTCCACGGAGGTCTATAAACTTGTTATAAGTCTTGCAACACCTCATGTCATGACAATCAGTTCAGCCCTTCTCAAATAGTTTTACCACCTGGTCCCTCTAATTCTGCTTGGCTGAAATAAGTCACTGGATTGAAGACCTCTTGGCCATAGGCCATGGAAACTTGAATCTGTGCAAAAGTGAGGCAGCAGAGTCAGAGAGAGAAAGTCAACTTCTTCCTCAGAGTTTTGACACTAAACACTTTTGGAAGGCTTTATCCCCTTAAGTTACACTCCTTTGCCTCAAGATGTTCAATTTCTCAACTACCATTTTCCATACACATTAGAGGAACGTTCCCCACAAGATTACAGAGGGCACTGCTTGACTCAAGTTGTTTAAGTTAGGCTTGTGTAACTACCTGGAGTCACAGCTGACGATGAGTTACTTGACCACCCTCCCACTGAAGGGGCAGGGGGGAGGGGCAGTCAAGAAAACCGAAGCACCCTACACATTGCAAAACCAGGCATCCTTAGTGATTTCAGCTTAACTCCTGGCTGCTAGGAAGGGCCAGGACTTCAGAGTACTTAGCTCAACAGAAGGAGGTGACAGAGCTTTTTAGTTTTATCTGGGAGCTACAGAACAACTTAACAGGCAAGGAAAATCTAATGGATGGAAGCAGCCTGCGCATACTCGTATCAGGTTAACATACTTAGCCCCCAAACGCTTCTTCTCTTGTTTGACTTGCTGTTTGGCGGTCTCCACTTAAGCATTAAAGCTCGCATTGAACTTGAAATACCCCGAATAAGCCCATATTCAGCTACTTCACTACTCCACATAGTACTCGGATGTTACTTCTCATCCGGCGCCCTCCATCTTCGCTGGTAAAGTTTAGTGAGATGAAGCGGTAAGTACGCTGCCTAGCCAGAGGCGTTCAACTTTCTTTCTAGAGCAGTTGTCAAGTGTAGCTGATCCCGCTTTCCTCAGCTGATACTCGGGCACTAACTACCACTGAACATAAGTGGATTCTAGTAGCTTGTTAACAGCACTGCCATTTCATCCAGCCAGAATGTCAGAAAAGTTGAGCCCTCCAAAAGCTTTAGGGTTAGTCAAAATCTAACTTGAAGCTCGTATTTGTTCCTTATTTGGGAAGCGCTAGCCCTAGGCAACAGAGTGCCCCTAAAAGATATGCTTGGCTCCAAACCCACACTCTACCCTCGCGTCTTTGAGAAACCCCAATACAGGAGAACAGAGTTCTATAGAGAAGTATTCAGAGAGAAACAACCTTCCTATGCAGGGAGCCCCTGGACCTAACACACAAGTTTCTCCTTAAGCTGGAAAGCAGGCACTGCCAAGTAGTTGGTATGTTCGATTTTTAGAGGTAGAAACAGCCTGACCTTTTCTATTTTCTACCCTTATGGGAGTGTGAGGAGTTGCCATGATAGTTTCCGGAGAGAATACCTCCCCAGAAGCATATTCCTTCTACTTAAAGGACACGGTGAGTACCGACACGCGCTCTTCAGGGATTTGAAGGAACGGTCTTGCAGGCAAGCTTTCACCGCACTTAAAACTTATTAGGCAAAGTTTGAAAAGAAAAGGAAAAGGAACCATTTCCAAGTTGTAGAGCCTCCCCACCCTTAGTTAACCCCCCACCAGCTCCTTCAGAGAGAGGTAAAGAGCCAGTTCTCCTGAAGAGGCTGAAACAGTTTGTAAGAAAAGCTAAAGTGAAAAGAGTCTTCTCAGAAAAAGTCTTCACTCGTCCCTGAGGCAGGACTGAAAAAAACTTGGAAGAAAAGAAACACCATTTCCTCACCACCCATCTTCCCCCTGACCCAACCGCCATTGGCAAGTAAGACGCCTGGCCGCCCACCCTCCCGAGAAGAGACGCGCCTCTAACAGCGCGAATGGCTGCGCAGCCTCCACTTTTAAAGGCCAGCATCATTGGCGCATGCTCACTAAGGGGTGGAGCGCCATCGGAAGAGGAGAAACACCTGTTTGCCCATCCCCCTTCTCGCTCTGCCCTTCAAAGCTCCTCACCTCATCAAGGGATAAAAGGGGAAGCTGAGAGTAACTGAGGCAGCAGCTTTAGCTGCAAGGTTCACTGTGCACAGCTGTGTCCCCTCGCTTTGTTTTTGTTGTTTTCACCTTTACCTCAAGTCTTGCCTTAACATTGATGGGGCAAAGTATCTAGAGAGGGGTGGTTCTCCAAAACTAGCTCTGAGGACCTTAGCATTATTTTATCAGATGAATGCAAGAATTGTAAGGGTATTTCATGGATAGAGTTGCCAAATTAGAAAAATAAAAGAACAGGATACCTAGTTACTTTTGAATTTGAGACAATCGACAAATAATTTTGTAGTACAAGGATATTGCATTTCAGCTCTGCTGTCCTATTTGGGGTATATCTGTACTATGAAATTACTTATTGTTTATCTGAAGCTCAAATGTAACTGAGCATCCAACCCTACTCATGGGGCCCCCGAGACCACCCAGAGTATTGCCCCTCTCAATGAAATGCTGATTGAGTTCTTTGTGATGGTAAGTAGTTGGTATGTTCGATTTTTAGAGGTAGAAACAGCCTGAGGGAAACAAGCCAAGAAGACTCCTTGTTGTTGCTCAGTTGCACCTGCAACTCTGAACCACCAAACAGGTCCAGCTATATCCTGCCCTGAAAAGAATTGCCCCCATCTTCAGCAGGCTGGAGAAAGTAGACCAGAGCTTGAAACTGCTCCTTGAGGAAGACTTGATGTTAAATATCTGTGTGACATGGAATAGATTTAGTCTTCTCTGTGGTTATTACTTTCCCCAGCTGTGAAATGACCCAAACTCAGTAATAATGGCTACTATTCACACTCTTTATTTCTAATTCATGCTCGTTATTTCTAATTCTCTCGACAACGCCGCTGCTTAGGTATTATGATCTTTATTTTACAGATTTACATTTTACAGAACTCAGAGAAACCAAGAGCCCACCGATAAGCACTAGAATTTAAACCCAGACCCATGTGATTATAAATCCCGGGATCTTTTCTGTTCTTTATACCCACATTTGTATGTTTTTCTGGGTTGTTCCTTCATGTTTGTTAGATTGTTTGTTTGCAATTAGGTGATAGAGACATTAATACAAAAATCAAAAGGTATAAAAGGGTAACAAGTAAAACTCAATTCTCCTGCCCAGAGACAATCAGCTAGTTGACACTTTGAGTCTATTTTCTTTTCTATGCAAAGTGGACTTCTACACAGATTTTTTCTGCACTTCCCTCCCCCCCCCCCCACTAGTGATCTTTCCATTTCAGTTAGCGTAAAGGTGTCTGTTTTAATGGCTGCATATTATTCCATGTATAGCTGTACCATATTTTACTAGAGTTTTACAGAAGTAAAATTAGGCTTCTTTTCCATCTTTTGCTCTCTTTACAAGTAACGCTTTAATAAATATCTTTCTACAAGCTTATATTTGTACATGTGTTATCTATGGGATGTATACTTAGGAGTGGAATCACTTGCTCAATGAATGTGTACCTTATAAACTTTTAGAGATACTGCCAAATTGTAGCAATTTATCTGCCTCTCAGCAATATATACTATTACCCATCAGTCCACAAATTCATCATTCAAGTTTGTGATCACTGCCAATCTGATAGGTGACTAAAAATAGTGGCTCATGTTTTTAATTTGCATTCACCTTTATTTTAAATATGACTGGGGATCTTTTCCTGTGTTTGAACCTTTTCCATTTCATTTTCCATTTTCTTTTTGGAATTATCCATCTGGGTTGTCTGGCACCCCAGGAGTGAAGATGCCACATAAATAAATATTGAATGAAATGAATATTTTACAGTTGATAAAATACCAATAGTTAGACTTTTTCTTATTAATTTGTCGAAGCACATCATAGTCTCAAAAAATACCCCTTTGCAGTTCCCTGGTGGCCTATCAGATTAAGAATCCAGCCTTGCCACCTTCTGTGGCTTGGGTCACTGCTATGGCATGGGTTTGATCCCTGGCCTGGCAACTTCCACATGCCACGGGCATGGCCAAAAGAAAAAAAAAAAAAAGAAACAAACAGATAATACCCACTTGCCTGTGATTCAATTTTCAAATATTTGTAAGTTGTGTAAGTCTGCGTTGCAACTTTTCTAATTCAGAGTGTTTAATTTTTAAGTAGTCAGAGATCTGACTTCAGAATTTTATATCAAACTTAGACTTTCTCTGCTTCAAGTTTATAAAACAAAATCTCCAGTGTTATTTGTCCAACACTGCCATTTTTAACAGTATTTAAATATTCGACCAATCAGAAGTGTATCTGTCATCTGCATCTCAAATATTTTCTTCCAGGTTTATGATTTTCTATTGACTTTTTATGGTAGATTATTTTCTTGTTCCAGGTTATTTGCCTCTTACCTCTCCGTAAGAGGATGTTTAATCTTTTCTTGTTGACCTGCAGTACCTCACACTCCGGGAAGGAGTCAGTATCTCTTTTTTTGTTTGTTTTTTAGGGCTCCACCCATAGCATATGGAAGTTCCCAGGCTAGGGGTGGAATCAGAGCTACAGCTACTGGCCTACGCCACAGCCTCAGCAACACCAGATCTGAATCACATCTGTGACCTAAGCCACAGCTCACAGCAACGCCAAATCTTTAACCCACTGAGCGTGGCTGAGGATCGAACCCATAACCTCATGAATACTAGTCGGGTTAGTTACTGCTGAGCCACAATGGGAATTTCCTTTGCCACTCATGTATACTTGACAAATGATAAACGATCCCTGGCATTTTTACAAAATGAGATCATGTTACACATTTGGTTTCTTTGCTTGAAGGGACATTATGAATTTCTACTCACTCTCTTGTTCTTTCTTTGCCACCATAACGGCATGTCCCCAAGAAAGCTGGACCAAGGTTGAATCTGATCCACAACCACCAAGAGGTAATGTGAATGAGAAATAAATGTTTATTGTTATAATAAACTACTGGATTTTAAGGTTGTTTGTTACCTCAGCAAAGCTAGTTCACATTTTTAATTGTATCTATGTTTAGTCCTTGTATCATGATGTATATAACATACATCCAAAAAAGGAAACAAAACAAATGTTCCCTGCCATAAATCACCACTAAGTTAAACCCCATGTTTCCACCACCACCCAGGTTAAGAAGTGAAATATCACCAGCCCTCGAAAATAAGATTATGCCCTTTCCTTATTGTTACTAGCTGAACTATAACCCCCCATTCAAATATTGAACTCCTAACCCCCAGTATTTCAAAATGTGACTGAACTTGGAAATATGGCCTTTAAAGAGGTAATAAAGTTAAAATGAAGTCATTAGGATGGGCCTTACTCCAATATGACTGATATCCTTATAAGAAGAGGAAATTAGCGCAGAAACATGCACAGAGCAAAGACCACGTGAAGATACTGGGAGAAAACAAGCCATCTAAAAGTCAAGAAGAAAGGGCGCAGAAGAAACTCCCTCTGCTGACACCTTGATCCCAAACTTCTAGCTTTCAGGATTGTGACAAAAATTATTTTATTTAAATCACCCAGTCTACAGGGTTTTCTTATGACAGTCCTAAGAAACTAACACATCCCTTATGTTGGGTTCCTCCCTACCCATTAGCAATAACCTCTATATGTAACCTCCATCACTATAGTTTGTTGCTTGTGTATTTTGTGGGGTCTTTTTTTGTGGGAATTTTTTGCCACAACCATGGCACATGGAATTTCCCAGGCCAGGGATCGAACCCGTGCCACAGCAGTGATCCAACTTGCTGCAGTTATAGCACCAGGTCCTTAACATGCTGCTCCACAAGGGAACTCCTGCTGCTATATTTTTAACCTTTGTAGAGATAATATCATACATTGCATGTGTGTGTGTATGTGTGTTTTCTTGTGCTCAAGATTATGTTTGCAAGATTCATTATTTTCTTTGCTATAAAAATATTAGTGACCCTTGGACAACACAGGTGTGAACTGCAAGGGTCCACTTATACACAAATTTTTTTTTTTAAACAAATGCATACTACAGTACTACATAATCCAGGCGTAGTTGAATCCATGGATGCCGAACTACGGGTACGGAGGCCTGACTGTAAGGTTATATGCACATTTTTGACTGTGCAGAAGGTCAGCACCCCTTATCCCCATGTTGTTCAAGGTTCAACTGTATTCCACCACATGTGAGTGGACTTCTGAATTGTTTCCAATCTGACACTATTATGAATAATACTGCTATAAAACTCTTAAACACAACTCTTGGTGTTTATGTGCATGTGTTTCTGTTAAGTATGTACCCAAAAGTAGAACTGCTGTGCTATAGGGTATGTGTGTGTTCAGTTTGGGTAGATAATGTCAAATAGTTTTCAAAATGGTTTTAATAGTTTATACTCCCACCATTAGTTGAGGAGAATCTGTGATGTTGTACCTCATCACCAACATTTGCAATTGTAAGAGTTCTTAATAAGTTTTTGCTCAAGAATTTAAAATCCTTTCTCATTATGGTTTGAATTTTTATTTTTGTGATTACAAAGGAAGTTCTTTTTCATATATTGATTCGTCATTAGAATATCTTCATCTGCAGAGTTATTTTCCAATACTTTCATGTTTCTATTGGCTTGTGGTATTTTTCTTACTGATTGGAAGATGCTCTTCATATATTGTGACAGTGAGGCCTTTGTTGGTTATTATGCTATAAATATATTCTTCCATTCAGAAAATGTAAACTTGTCCCCTAACGTATACCATGTTAAAAAATCACTTCCAGATAGATTGTGGGTCTAAGTAAAAAAGAAAAAACAATTTTTAAATGATAATATGGAAGAATATCTTCATGAATTTGAAGTAGGGAGAGCATGGCACCATAAAAGCCTGATAAATTTGATCATAACAATATTAAGATGTTCATTCAAAACCACCAGTAGACGATGAAAAGGCAAGCTCACAGAAAGGAGATATTTTTATAGGTATTTAAGTAAGGTGAATCCTCGTTTTCATAGGCTGAAGCTAATGGGTAATATTAAAAGTTTATCAAGAAACAGTAAAATGGCATTATTTAAAGGCTGAAAACCACAGAATTGCATAATAGATCACTGTTTCTGGGAGCCGTACTGCCCATGGGGATGTGTGGGAAATGTATGGAAAAGAAAACTCTTGGTTTTCATAATAATCCCTCTATACAATTTGATTTGTTATTTATGTGCATAAATTACTTTGATTTTTTTAAAGCTACTCTTAAAAATATAGTACTTCTATCTCTTACTGAAGTACTTTTGGACTGGAAAATGAAGACACCTCCCCAGAAATGTAGGCATGCCCTAAAAGTGCGATGACAAACTCAATAATGCTTTCAAGTGTGTGTTTTACAATAAAATCACAAGAATCTCGTATTCTTCATAATATAGTCATGTTAGTTTAATGTGAAGAAACCTTTTATTTAAAGTACTTACACAGTCACTGAAACCATGACATAACTGTCATGTGCAGGAAGGTCCAGCAGGTTTATTTTTTTATTTCAAGTAGCCCCAGGACTCCCCTTTGAGCCCCCTGGAACTCTAAGTAACCCAGTTTGAGAAGGATATTTCTAACTTGTTAATGCTGCCATATGGCTAAATATTTTATAGCTTCCAGATGTTGTATCTACTTCAGATGTTAGATAGGGAGCACAGGGGAGTATAATTGAAACAGTATTCATTTTGCAATCAGGAGATCTATTTGAGTTCAGACTAGGACCTTACTTTGTGCAAGTCGCTTTAAATCCCATGACTTTAACCTTCTCAAATATAAAACAATCCTAATAAATACTGATTTTTGCCTACCACCCCACAAAGTTGTTCTGGGGCTTTATATGAGAAATTATTTTGTAAACCATGTAATATTTGCCTCCCAGAGTATTGGCAGAAAATTCATATGTCAGGTTTTAGTGCCAATATTTTAAACACAAATTGGGTACTGTGCTATGTATTAGCATCTTTATAGTATGTCTCCTACTCCAAGTTTACACTTGACCGGCTAGTAAGTTCCATTTGATAAACATATATAGCATCCTTTATATCAGGCTATGTACTAGGAAGAAATACGCACTGTAGATTTGGTAGAAATGCCTTTCATGTGAACATACATGCTGCATATTTTCCTAGTTGTATTTCCTTGGTGAAGTCCTTTCCCTTTTCTGGGCTTCAGTTTTTATGAAATAGGGATGTTTGCACTTTGCACGTACTTAGGATTTATTGATTTCAAATATACTATATATATATCAGGACCCATAAATGTCTTTTTTAAAACCTATAGCAATTATTTATGGAGTACCTTCTCCATACTCCATAGATGAGTCAGTGTTCAACCAGGAAGCACTCCATATTGAGCTCAGAGGAAACTCTTAAATGGGTGAAAGAAGGGCTAAGAAGCCAAAACAGGGCATAGATGGAAACAGACTTGTCTAGTGGCCAGAGAGGAGACATAGAGACAATATGTAAGTCAGAGAGGGAAAGATAACCTGTAATTTTTTTCTCCTCTGCCTCTTAATCTTCAACTTGTGCCTTCCAGGGTCCAATCCAGTGGGAACTTTCTAACCAGGACTCTGGGGAGTTCAGGAGCCATCTCAAATGATATAAAGCAAAGGTTGAGAAATTGTTCCGAGCACAAACAGCACATAAACTGGCCCTCTCACTGTAGTGTTTGGTACTGCCAGAAGCTTATGTTGTACTGGAAGAAACTAAACTCATATTAATGATGAAACAAAAGTTAAAGCAACAATAATTGCACTGTTTCATTTATGTATATTAACTGAAACCTTGAAATTATTGCTTTCATTTTTTCCATTGAGGAAACAGGTTCAGAGAGATAACTTGCCTAAATGCACTGAGCAAGTAAAAGTGAAGCAGGATTGGAACCTATGACACCTGCTTCTAAAGGATGTAATTTTCTTTTGTACAAATTAGATATTCTCAGGAAGAGGGGTGTTCAGAGAACGGCAAACTCTCTATTTCCTCATCTGAGAAATGGGATTTGAAACAGCTCCAACAGGAATCCTTTATCATTATAGACTAGAATCATCTAGGAAGGCTTTATAGAAAAGGTGAGCCCTCTGGGGGTCTTAAAAGATGTGTAGGACTCAGAGAGAAAAGGCATAAGTCAAGTTCCTTTTGCTTTCCCTCTCTGAGAAATCTCTTCTCACTCTGTAGATTTGATTTGAGTTTTGAGTAATGAAACGTAATATCTCTAGCAGGAACCCTAATAGGCTTTCTTGAGTATATGCTTAAGGAATGCAAAGCAATTGTCACATCATACAACTCTGGGGCCTGGGGGCATCCCAGAGAGCATCCTGAATCCATCCTCCACCCTTAGTGCCTTGTACCCTAACTGAGGGGTAGCTGCATTTCGACTTTAGCTCTCCTGGGCAACTGGATCTCCATTTGGCCATACATCTGAGAACTCTCAAGAATACTGTTTATTCCTTGAGAAATCTGGAATGAATTAGGCTGAATAAATTGGCTCTCAACTTGGCTGTTTCAAATGGCAGAAAAGAAATAACAAAAGCTTCTCCCCCGTTTTCTCCCTTACTTTCTCTCTTTCTCCCTTCCTTCCTTCCTTCCTTCCTTTCTTCTTTATGGAAGGGGAAATGAAAACACTCATATTCTTGCAAAAATTAATTTGGTCCAACCATGGTCCACTTCCCTAGCACGTGAAAACCTTTGATCAGAATATTTACGTGTCTCAGAAGAGTGTTAGGATAGCAAGAAACCGGGGAAATTCATTTTAATGCATGTCTTCAAACTGTGCGGCATAAATCTAAGTTGAACTGTGGTGTCTACAGAGCCAACCTGTAGCTGAGTTGCTAGGGCTACTGATGCAGTAAGCAAACACAACAAAGAATTTTCCCTTCTTAATCCTCTGCAGATCTTACCTTTCTCTTCAGTGCCAAACATTCATCAAAAGAAAGCCATATGGAGACTATGAAATATTATTCAGAAAGAAATTAGAAAGAAAAAAAAGGGGAAATAATCAGGGCATCATTAATCATGATTATACCTGACACATGCATGATTGTGACTGCTTAATCTCAGTTTATGCATAATTAATGATAACAAAATGATAGGTGGCATTTTTTAGCACTGTGCTAAGTTCTTAGCATATGTTAATTCATTTATATTTAACGTCTCATAGTCAAAGTACTATTATTATCCTAATCTTATTAATTCTAAAACTGAGCCTTAGAGAGTTCAAGTAAATTTCCTGAGCTAACACTTTTAGAAAGCAAAGGAGCCAGATTTCAACATTATCTGTCTTGCCAAACTCTTAACAATTAAAGCATACCCTATATGATGGACATGGAGATATGCTGCCCAGATCCCCCTTCAAAAAAGGATTTGCTGCCCCAGCTGCTGGAGGTGCTGTCAGCAGGCAGAATTCAGCTGTCAGCTCCTTTGGGAGGTCAACTGAGCTGCAGAGTGCTGCCTCACCCAAGGTTAAACCTTTCCCAGGACTGCTCACATCCAATGACTAATAGCAGTCCTGTACACATGGGCACTTGCTATTTTGTGGTCAAACTAGCAGGCTTTCCTCTCACCTGGTATAAAGGTCACTACGTATTATTCCTAGGTATGGAGTATGATGCCCTTAGAACCTGAAGAATCCTGACAGGTGCTTTTGCTTCCTTCTTTATGGTCGCAGGTGAAGATCCAGGAATTTGTCTTTTAATTGGAGTGCATGCCCCAGGATACCCATGACCACTGTATCCCTAAGTATTTTACTAAAGTGGCATATCTCTGAATCTTTTTAGATTTTATTCCACAACTTCTGGAGTAACTTTGTCTTCCCAAAGCCTCCAGTGTACTAAATATTTGTTGCTCATTCCACTCAATTCATATGATGTATGATGTTATCAATATGATGTTACATGGCATGTCCTTGAAGTTCAAATATCTTCTGAGTACATTATAATAGACAATGCACAAATTAACATGGACTTGGTAAAATTATACATGAATATTTTTTATCTTCTGTGTGAATGCTAACTTTTAAAAATCTTCTTTTCTGATTGGAACAGGAAAGAACACATTCACCAAGTCAAGATTCCTGAGGCTGTATGAATCTTCTCTTCCAAAGATACCACATTTAATATAGCAGCATTGGGGACACTTTTTTTGTGTGTGTCTTTTGGTCTTTTGAGGGCCACACTCGTGGCATATGGAGGTTCCAGGGATAGGTGCCAGCCCTACACCACAGCCACAGCAATGCCAGATCAGAGCTGCGTCTGCAACCTACACCAAAGCTCATGGCAATGCCGGATCCTTAACCCACTGAGCGAGCCCAGAGATCGAACCCACAACCTCGTGGTTCCTAGTTGGATTCATTTCCACTGCGCCATGATGGGAACTCTGGGGACTCTTCTTGATTGAGTTTGCAGTAGTCTACAATCATTTTCCAGAATCAATCTGATTTCATCAGGGATGATACTCATGAATCCAGTATGATAGAGTCCTCTACTGCTACATCGTTGAGATCCTTAGAGTGACACTAATATCCTCTATTCCATAGGGATATGATATTGTTTTTTTTTTTTTCTTTGCTAGCTTAGGGTGAGAAGGAGATTGTCAGAGTCTTCTCCTTGGTTTCTCCATTATGACAGCTCTCATCCCACAAACCTGATGTTGGGGTTACTCCAGCTGCTAAATATGTCAATCTGCTAATCTATTCAGAGGCTAGGGAAATGACCATCAGAGGACTGATTGTTAGCCAACCTTGGACCAGGATTCCATCTGCAGGGATTTTATATTTTCCCACTGTAAGAGGGGATCTTTGATAATTCTCCATGACTTTTGGAGTTCCCATTTCCCTAACCAAGCAAGTAAATGGCTGAAGTTCCCTTTGGGGAAAGACTGTGGGAATTCACTCAGTATACACTTGCTGTAGCATGGCAGGGTCTTTCCTCATGGGGACCGAGTCACATATTCAAGTCAACAAGTTCTCAGACTGAAAACTAACTCAAGTATGGAGACTAGGCAAGGAAATGGGATAACTTTATTAGGACAACTTCCTTCATTCTCTTGTTTCTCCATTCTTGCTTTCTTCGGATTATATATACCAAGCTTAAGTGGTATCCTCACCAACTATTCATCTATTTTGCCCATTGGGATGTGGTGTTGCATTAACAACCTCCACAACTCTCTCTAGCTCAACCACACCTGGCTGTCATTTCAACTTTACAAGTAATACGATAATTGCAAACTGGTGACTTCTGGTAGCTAACCACCACCACCTGACTTCTGTTGCTCCATTTGTAGATGGAAAGAAGTGTCATCCACATTACCATCAACAAATAAACCTCTGTGACAACTCTCCTACCCCTGAAACAAGTCTATAGTTACTCAACAGCACAGAGGCTTCCTTACCTGGCCAAAGAAGAGAGACACTTTGTTTTGTGGGTCTCAGAAGAGAAAAGTAGCATCATAGACTTGATATGTTTCCTTTTGCTTCCAATCATTCCAAAGAGGCAGACACTGAGCCTGTCCTTTTACAGAGCCAGTTGGGAATGACTTTTGTGTCATTATTTTAAAAATAAGAGCCATTGAGAGTACTGCCTCAAATTGGAGAAGGCTGATATTCAGGTAAAGACTGGAATATTTCCAACAACAAAAGGAATAATACATAGAAAAAAAATTACAGGCCAATGTCCCTAATGGACATAGATACAAAAATCTTTAACAAAAATATTAGCGAATTGAATTTAACAGTACATTAAGAAAAATCCTGCAGTATGATCAAGTGGGATTTATTCCAGATGCAAGAATGGTATGAAATCTGCATTTCAAACAATATGATATACCACATAACAAAATGAAGGATAAAAGTTATATGATAATCTCAATAGATGCAGAAAAAGTATTTGACAAAATTCAACATCCACTCATGACAAAAACTCTCAGAAAACTAGATATAAAGGGAATGTATCTCAACATAATAAAGCCCACTTATGGCAAGCCCACAGTTAACATCATACTCAATAACAAAAAGCTGAGAGATCAGTAACAAGAGAGGGATGCTCCTCCCACCACTTTTACTCAAAGAGAGCTAGAAGTTCTAGGCAGAGCAATTAGTCAAGGAAAAAAAAAACAAACAAAAGGCATCCAAGCCAAAAATAAAGAAGTAAAATTGTCTCCATTTACAGATAACATGACATTATAAATTAAAAAAACATAAAAATCTAACCAAAAAACTGTTACTACTAATATACAAATTCAGTAAGTTGCAAGACAAAAAAACAGTAGTGTTTCCATACACTAACAACAAACTATCAGGGATTAAGAAAAGAAGCCCATTTACAATTGCATCAAAAAGAATAAAATGCTTAGGAATAAATTTAACCAAGAAGGTGAAAGGTCTATATAATTAAAACTATAGGGTATTGATGAAAGAAATTGAAGAAGCAGCAAGTAAATTGAAAGACATTCTAAGCTCATGAATTGGAAGAATTAATGTTGTTAAATTGTTTGTAATAGCCAAAGCAATACACACATTCAGTGCAATCTCTATCCAAGTTACAATGGCATTTTTCACAGAAATAGAATAAATAATCCTAAAATTTGTATGAAACCACAAAGGACCCCAACTTGTGAAAATAATCGTGAGAAAGAAGAACAAACCTGGAGGTATCATAGTTCTGATTTCAATCTGTATTACAAAGCTCTATCAATTAAAAAGCCAATCAATCAATGGAAAAATGGGCAAAAGACCTGAATAGACATTTCTCCAAGGAAGATATACAGATGGCCAACAAACACATGAAAAAATGCTCAACATCGTTGATTATAAGAGAAATGAAAATCAAAACTACCATGAGATATCACCTCACACCAGTCAGAATGGCCATCATTAATAAATCCACAAATAACAAGTGCTGGAGGGGCTGTGGAGAAAAGGGAACCCTCCTGCACTGTTGATGGGAATTTAAACTGGTACAGCCACTATGGAGAACAGTTTGGAGATACCTTAGAAATCTATACATAGAACTTCCATATGATCCCACAATCCCACTCTTGGGCATATATCTGGACAAAACTCTACTTAAGAGACACATACACCAACATGTTCATTGCAACACTATTCACAAAAGCCAGGACATGGAAACAACCCAAATGTCCATCGACAGATGATTGGATTCAGAAGAGGTGGTCTATATACACAATGGAATACTACTCAGCCATAAAAAAGAATGCCATAATGCCATTTGCAGCAACATGGATGAAACTAGAGACTCTCATACTGAGTGAAATGAGCCAGAAAGTCAAAGACAAATACCATATGATATCACTTACAACTAGAATTTAATATCCAGCACAAATGAACATCTCCACAGAAGAGAAAATCATGGACTTGGAGAAAAGACTTGTGGCTGCCTGATGGGAGAGGGAGGGAGTGGGAGGGATCGGGAGCTTGGGGTTATCAGACACAACTTAGAATAGATTTACAATGAGATCCTGCTGAGTATCATTGAGAACTATGTCTAGATACTCATGTTACAACAGAACAAAGGGTGGGAAAAAAATGTAAATGTAATGTATACATGTAAGGATAACTTGATCCCCTTGCTGTACAGTGGGAAAATAAAATAAAAACAAACAGTAAGGTATTGGCATAAAAACAGACACAAAGATCAATGGAACAGAATAGAGAGCCCATAAATAAATACGTACATACAAGGTAAATTAACTTATGACAAAGGAGCTAAAAATATACGACTTGGAAAGCATAGTCTCTTCAATGAATGGTTTTAGGACAACCACTTGCAAAAGAATAACACTGTACCCCATCTTATACCACACACAAAAATGAAGTCAAAATGGACTAAAGATTTAAATTTTAAATCTGAAACTATAAAACTCCTAGAAGAAAACATGGGGAATAAGCTCTTTACAACAGTTTTGGCAATGATTTCTTGCATTTGATCCCAAGATTAAAGTCAAGAAAGAAAAAAATAAAATAAAAAATAGGACTAAATAAAAATAAACAGCTCTACACAGCAAAAGAAACCATCAGAATAAAAATACAACCTCCATCATATATCTGATAAGGGGTTAATATCCAAACTATATAAAGAACACACAAAACTCAATAGCAAAAAAATAATCTGTTTAAAAATTTAACAGATTTTTAAATGGACAGAGAAACTTAATAGACATTTTTCAAAAAAGGACACATAAATGGCCACAGGTCCAAGAAAATTTGATCAACATCACTAATCATCAGGAAAATGCAAATCAAAACCATGATAAGATATCACATCACACCCATCAGAATGGCAATCATCAAGAAGACAAGAGATAATGTGTCGGCATGGTTGTAAAGAAAAGGGAACCCTTGTGCACTTTAGTGGGAATGTAAATTAGTTCAGTCACTATGGAAAACAGCACTGATTTTCTTTTAAAAAATTAAAAATAGAACCATATGACCCAACAATCCCATTTCTGGTATATATCCAAAGGAAATAAAAACAGGATCTTGAAAAGATATTTATATGCTCATGTTCATTGCAGCATTATTTACAATAGCAAAGATATGGAAACAATCTAAGTACCAATAAATAGATGAGTGGATGATAAAGAAGATATGGTACATGTATATACCATGCATACCAATGGAATGTTATTCAGCCTTGAGAAAGAAGGAAAACTTGCTGTTTGTGACATATTGGATTCCAAGACATTATGCTAAGTGAAATTAGCCAAATAATGACAAATACTTGCTGAAAAGACTGTCTTTTTCCCATTTTTTATTCTTGCTTCTTTTGTCAAAGATTAATTGACCAAAGGTGTCTGGGTTTATTTCTGGGTTCTCTACTCTGTTCCATTGGTGTGTCTGTCTGTTTTAGCACAAGTATCACACTGTCTTGATTACTGTGGCTTTGTAATATTTCCTGAAGTCTGGGAGAGAGATGCTTCCTGCTTGGTTTTCGTTCTTCACTATTGCTTTGGCAATTCTGGGTCTTCTGTGGTTCCATAAAAATTTTTGGATTGTTTGTTCTAGTTCTGTGAAAAATGTCATGGGTAATTTGATAGGGATTGCGTTGAATCTGTAGATTGCTTTCATTATTATGGCCATTTTTACGATATTAATTTTTCCAATCCAGGAGCATGGACTATCTTTCCATTTCTTTCCAACTTCTTTAAATTTCCTGCAAATCAATGAAACTAGAACACACCCTCACACCATGCATGAAAATAAACTCAAAATGGCTCTAAGAGTTAAATATAAGACAAGACACCATCAAACTCCTGGAAGAGAACACAGGCAAAACATTCTCTGACATCAACCTTACAAACGTTTTCTTAGGTCAGTCTCCCAAAGCAACAGAAATAAAATCAAAAATAAACCAATGGGACCTAATCAAACTGACAAGCTTTTGCACAGCAAAGGAAACAAAAAAGAAAACAAAAAGACAACTTACAGAGTGGGAGAAAATAGTTGCACAACTTATACAACTCAACAGCAAAAAAGCCAACAACCAAATTGAAAGATGGGCAAAGGACCTGGACAGACATTTCTCCAAGGAAGATATACAGATGGCTAACAATCACTTGAAACAATGCTCAATACCTTTGTTATTAGAGAAATGCAAATTGAAACTACCATGATCTACCACCTCACACCAGTCAGAATGGCCATCATTAATAAGTCCACACATAACAAATGCTGGAGGGGGTGTGGAGAAAAGGGAACCCTCCTGCACTGTTGATGAGAATGTAAGCTGGTACAGCCACTATGGAGAACAGTTTGGAGATACCTTAGAAATCTATACATAGAACTTCCATATGACCCCCAATCCCACACTTGGGCATATATCTGGACAAAACTCTCCTTAAAAAAGCACATGCACCTGCATGTTCATTGCAGCACTATTCACAATAGCCAAGACATGGAATCAACCCAAATGTCCACTGATAGATGATTGGATCAGGAAGATGTGCTATATATACACAATGGAATACCAGTCAGCCATAAAAAAGAAGAAAATAACGCCATTTGCAGCAACATGGATGGAACTAGAGACTCTCATCCTGAGTGAAGTAAGTCAGAAAGAGAACGATAAATACCATATGATATCACTTATATCTGGAATCTAATATATGGCACAAAGGAACCTTTCCACAGAGAAGAAAATCATGGACATGGAGAATAGACTTGTGGGGAGGGAGTGGGAGGGAGTGGGAGCCTGGGGTTAATAGATGTAGACTGTTGCCCTCGGGATGGATTAGCACTGGGATCCTGCTGTGTAGCACTGGGAACTCTGTCTAGTCACTTATGATGGAACATGTAATGTGAGAAACAAGAATGTATACATGTATGTGTAACTGGGTCACCATGCTGTACAGCAGAAAAAAACCATACAAATAAATGATAAAAAATAAAGCTAGGGATTGAAAAATTTAAAAAAAAAGACAAATACTGCATGGTATCACTTATATGTGGAACCAAAAAAAAAAAAAAAGTCAAAGCAATAGATGTGTGAGGTGCCAGATGTGTCAATTAACTAGATGGGAGTGAGGAATCCTTTCACTACGTATATGCACATTAAATTATCACAGTGTACTCTTTAAATATCTTACAATTTTAAGGCCAATTATACTTCAGTGAAGCTAAAAAATAGTCTTTTATGAAAAATTTTAAATAAATGTCCATGAAAAAATAATACATGAATCTTAAAAAATTGTACATGTAAAAACTGCATTTCAAATTTAAGACTGTGTAACTAAAAAGGACCCAGCCTTCCCAGAGTGTACTCCCCAACTCCTGGCCTCCACCTGCCTTTTTATCTATAGAAAAACTTTAGTAAAAGAACCAATTTAATCAGAGAAGTGAAAAAAATTCAGAGAAAAAAGAAAACAGTAATAATTCAGCCATTCAACAAAGTCAAGGACCTTCAGTTTTTAAAGACTATAGATAATATTCTTTTTTATTATTCAATGAATTTTATTACATTTATAGTTGTACAGAAATCTGAGCCATGTCCTTGAAGCTGTTTTGCAGGTGCTTAACTCCCACAAGGTAGAAGAAATCAATTGTATGCTTCCCACAAGCACATAGACCCCAGAATGGTTGGAACCAGAAGGTGGATGATGCTGACTCCCAGTTACCTCACCACCCACCAAGCTGGAAAATGTCCATGAGCTGATCACACCCAGTTCCTCAAACACTATAAGACTCCTCACTTCACCCTCTAATGGGTGGGGGGAAGGGGGGGGCAGAGTCCTTGAGGCACTAGCCTGCTGTGTTCTCTTCTTTGCCTGTCAATTAAAGCTACCTTTTCTGTTCCCTCCAACTCTGTCTCCACATTTCTTTTGGCTTTGGTGTACAAAGGCAGCCTATATTTCAGCTACAGTAAGAGACCAGAGACATGTATGGAAAGGCTGGTAAACAAGAGAGTCAGAAGGTAAAGTCTTTCATTTCTCTCTACTATTTATTATTTGTGTGATCTTAGGCAACTCTCATGACACTCATAAAAAGAAATCTATTTTATTAGATTCAAAACTCAACAAATACTTAATGAATGTCCTTTATGTGCATGATTTTATACTCTAGAGACAAAGTGGAACGTAAATGAGTAAGTTGTCTTTTCTCACAGAGCTTTCATTCTAGTATGGTGTAGACAAAAACAGAAAGGTGGTGAAAAGATAGGAAAATTTTGGATATTAATAAATGCTAGCAGGAAAAAATTTTAAAAATAGTGATAGATTTAATAGTAGAAGTTACTTTGGGTGGTCAGAGAAAGCCTGTCCCTCAAAGTGGCGAAATTTTTCCACATTTGAAAGACAAAAAGGAGTCAGCTATTTGAAGTATCAGATGAAAAGCTTTCCAAGCTTAAGAAACAGATATGTAGAGATGATTATGATAGGATGGAGTAGGACAGTTCAGAGGTAGTTGTAGTGGTCCCAGCGCGTGACCATGGATAGAGAGGGAAACCTAGGGGATTTGGGGAGACCACTGTAAGTTAATAATTGCCCAAGAGGGCCATCAGAATGGCGCGGGCTTGCTTGACTAGTGGAGGCATGAAATATGCTTCAGGTCATTGGGTGGGGGGTGGGGTGAGGTCTGTATTCAGGGACAGACCAAGGAGAGGAGTTTAAGGACTGCCCTTTGGCTGATTTGAATAAGCACCATGACAGTTCTGGTTTGACCTTATAGGGTCAAATACTCTCTTACCAGATACCAAGGAGAAGCTACTACTCAAAGAAAGAGGCAGAGGCAGTCTTTTCCCACCCTAACGCCCCTTGGATTATAAAACTCTAGGCTACTTAATCCTAGGGGCAGAGCCTCCTTGCCTGCCCTCTTGTCTCACTCACAAGTGTCTTATCTTAATAAATCTATTTCTTGCCTATCACTTTGTCTCTAGCTGAATTCCTTCTGCACTGAGGCACAAAGAACCTAAACCTTAGTATGTCCAGGCACTGGGTGGGTGATTCTAATTTAAAACCTGTGTGTTCAAATCCCAATCTGGGTTCTGGCTAGGTTCAAGCCATAAGTGCTGACAGTTTCAATTACAAGAGTTCTAAGATGGCACAAGCTTAGCTGTCCCTGATAGTCCTTGGCTTCAGTGACTCTCATTTTATGGAAGATGCTCCTAAAACTTAGAGCAGTAAAATTATGCAATTTACTCAGGAGTAAAGGCTGAGTTCTTAGAAGAGCATCCTTTTAAGAGATTCAGATCCACAACTTCAGAAAATATGCTTAAATTCTTAGACAGCTTAGTTTAGATTCTCAGTATTCTGTCCCTGGATCATTTCAGTTGACTTCTAATTGGTCATTCTGCTTCCATTTCCTCTCCTTCCCCCTCCCCGACCCAACCCCACTTCATCTTATGTATTGAAGATGGCCAGAGTTATGTTACTGATACCCAAGTCTAATCATGCCCCCCTTATTTTTCTTTAAACAGGCTTTGTTGCTGCCAACAGCCTAAGGGTAAAGTCCAAGATTTCCAATTCATTACTTAGCCTATTCCCAACATTTCAACCTTATCTCTTACCTCCACCTTTCTTCATATGTTCCTTTTAGTCTTAGTAAATGAAATGTCATGCCATTTTACACCTCCATGTTTTTTGTTTTGCTTTGTTTTGTTTTTTGGCAGGAGAGGGTCATGAACATAAGCACTTATTGAAGACCAACTTGGGCAAGCAGGAGATGAGGGGAACAATGCCTGAATAAGCCCAAGGTGGGGGGAGTCTGACCTCTTCTCGCCAGGCCCATCTCTGATCTACTTTTTGGTTCTCCCCCAGGGACCTGAAGAAGTGTCAGCGGAACCATGAGGGTGATGAGGGATGGCCACATCCGGGCCCAGCAGGCCTGCATTGAGGCCAAGCATGTGAGGGTGCCCTGTCCAAGTGTACTGTGTGTATTTGCACGCATGTGATGTGAGGTGACCCTGGCTCCTATTGGGTGTTTGTGTGTGGGTGCCTGGGGAAAGGAGACAGGGTGCCAAGCTTCTATGTAGCTGCTTGGTTTTTTGTAGGATAAGTACCTGGCAGACAGGGATGAACTCTTCCCCCAGGTATACCTCCACATTTTAAACATACCGTTCTATCTTGATAAATTCTAATCATCTTGTAGTTACTCACTCAGGTGACATTTAGTGTGTAAATTGCACCACTCCCGTATCTGTGCCAGCACAAAGTATTTGCTCTATTATGGGGTTTCCATTTATATTTTAATAGTTCATTTATATGCTCTTGCTAGATTGTGAGAACCTAAAAGGCAGAAAAAGACTTTTTTTTTTTTTTTTTGGTATCCCCAGTGTTCATCTTTCACTATTGATATCTTTTTTGATCCGTGGATAATTTTAGAAGTATATTGTTTAATTTCCAAATATTTGGAAATTTGTAAACTATTTTATATTGTGTCTAATTCAATTCCTCAAAACCAGAGAAAATACTCTATATGATTTTAATCATTTAAAACTTGTTTTAGGAATAATTCTGTAGTCCGGCACATGTTCTATCTTGATGAATTAATATGTATGTTTAAAAAGAATATATTGTGTTATTGGGTGGAGTGTATTATAAATGTAAATTAGGTAACATTGGTTGAAAATATTTTGTAAATCTATGTCCTCACAAATTTTCTGTCTTCTGTTTTATAATTACTAAGAGAGAAGTTTTGAAGTTAAATCAGTTTTGCATACATATGTTGATATTTCTTATAAGGTATCCACAGTAGTGTTTTTTTCATGAATTAACCTCTTAATCATAATAAAATGTCCCTTTTTATCCCTGAATATACTTCTCATTCTGAAGCCTTTGTCTATTATTAACTTAGCAACTCCAGCTTTCATGGTATATATCTATTCATATTTATATAATGTGTATATCATATCAGTTTAAATAGGTTATTATATAAGTATGTAAATATATAATAATTTATTTAAAGTCCTTGTCAGTTAATTCTGTTATATTTGTGATGTCTGAGAATGTGTTAGATTTTTTTAAATACTCAGTATGGGTTTTATTTTTCTGCATTAGATATTCTGTAATAATTTTTTAAATTAAGACTTTTCATTTTTAGAGCAGTCTCAGGTTCACAGGAAAATTGGGCAGAAGATACAGAGTAACCATGAATCCCTTGAATTCACACATATAGTGCCTTCTTCATTATCAGCCTCCCTCACCAGTGTGCTACATTTGTTACAATCGATAGACCTGCATTGACAAATAATCACTCAATGGCCATAGTTTACATCATAGTTCACTCTAAGTATTAGTCATCTATGGATTTAGATAAGCATATAATGACATAAATCAATCATTATACTATCATAAAGAGTATTTTCATTGCCCTAAAAATCCCATATTCTCTTTCTCTCCCCCTCGTATACACCTGGCAACCACTGACCTTTTAGCTGTCTACATAGTTTTTCCAAAATATCACATAGTTAGAATCATGCCTTTTCAGATTGGCTGCTTTCACTTAATAATATGCACTTAAATTTGCCTCTCTAATTTTATTTTCTTTTCATATGTATTTCTGAGTTTATGATATATATGATTTTCCTTTCTCCTGAAGAATTTATTTTAAAATTTCTTGTAAGGCAGGTCTACTTGCAACAAATTCTCAATTTTTTGAGAGTATTTCTTCTCTACTTCTTTCCCCCATTTTTAAAAATTTTACTGATATACAGTTGATTTACAAAATTGTAGTAATTTCTCTCTTCTACTTTTGAAAGATAATTTCACTGGATATAAAATTCTAGGTTAGTGTTTTTTTTTTTCTTTCAACACTTTAACTATTTTACTCCACTCTCTTCTTGTTGCATGGTTTCTGAGAAGTCAGATACAATTCTTATCTTTGATTTTCTATAGGCAGGTACATTTTTCCTCTGGCTCCTTTCAGGATATTTCTTTATCTTTGATTTTCTGTAGTTTGAAAATGAAATGTCTAAGTGTAGTTCCCTCCTCACTCCCTCCCTCTCCCCTCCCCCCCTTCTTCCTTTTTTTTCCTTCCTTCCCTTTTTCCTTCCCTCCTTTTGGTCTTCCACTTATCCTGCTTGGTGTTCTCTGAGCATCCTGGACCATAGTTTGGTGTCTGACATTAATTTGGGGAAATTCCTAGCCATTATTGTTTCAAACATTTCTTTGTTCTTTTCTCTCTTTCTTCTTCTGGTATCCCCATTATGCATATGTTATATATTTTATAGATGTCCTACAGCACTTGGACACTTTTCTCAGAGTCTTTATTCTTTTTGCTTTTTGGTTTTCAAGGATTCAATTGATATATGCTTTACTTCAGAGCCTCTTTCCTCATCCATGTCCAGTCCACTAACAAGCCCATCAAAGGCATTCTTCATTTTTGTTATTTTTTTTTTAAAAACTCTAACTTTTTTTTTTTGGTTCTTTCTTAATGTTACCATCTCATTGCTTACAAGGCTTTGTTCTTGCATGCCAACAGCTTTATCCATTATATCCCCTAGCATATTAATTAGACTTGTTTTAAATTCTTGGTCTGATCATTCCAGCATTTCTACCATGTCTTGTTCTGATTCTTGCTCTGTCTCTTCAAGTTGTGTGGTCTTTTAGTATGCCTTGTAAATGTATTTCTTCATCACTAGAAAAGGTATATTGTGTAAAATGAGCTGCTATAAATAGGCCTTTAGTAATGCGGTGGTGAGGTCTGGGGCAGGGAAATATTCTATAGTCCTATGATTAGGTCTCAGTTGTTTATTGAGCCTTTCCCTGTGGACTTTGAACTTTACATGTGTTTCTCAGGGATTTTTTCCTCCCCCTTATGGTGCACAGGATTGCTAACATGGGCTGGATTTGGGTATTTTTCCTTCTCCTAGCTCAGTTAGGCTCTGGTTAACTAGTTTCCCCTGAGGGCAGTTCTTGTTAAGAAAAACAGAGTGCTCTGGTATATTTCAAAATGGTTCATTTTTACTCCTCTCCCTGGTGGAAGCTTGAAGGGATTTTTCTCCAGTATTTACTGTGGGAATCTGGTCAAGCTTCTGGAGGTAAATATCACAATATTTTGGGAGGCTGCCCTAAAACTCCCCTGGAATTTTTAACTCTCAGGCTTATCCACACTGAGCCTCCAGAAATTCATCAATTATAGTTCAAGTTTTCCTATCCCAGCCCCAGTTTCTGAGGCAGTTTCCACTTGTGAGTGTCTGCTCCAATAAACTATGACCCACTGTATGCACTTTTCTGTCCCTCCAATCCGGGGAAAATCAGATTTTCCTGTGTCCTCCCATTTTACTGATCCAAGAAAAATTGATTATTCAGTCTATTCAGCTTTTTACTTGTTAGAAAAGGAGCGGAGACCTCCAAACTCCTTACGTGGGGAACTGGCAACTGGAAGTCTGTGCACTAATGTATGATTGACTGACCTATGTTGTGACTATCACAATGTTGATTCTGGATTTCTTGCCTTCCTGTAAAAAATGTTGGGATTTACTCTGCAAGTGGCTAATGTTACTCTCAAAGCAGCTTTGTTTTTTGAGGCTTTTTTTTTTTTAACTTAGAATAGGTGTAAGGTATTTTTCTTCCAATTAAAGCATGCCTCTTTCTGGTCCAAGCAAATGACTCAGGTGTTCCATTATGTCTTTCCATCCTGTATATTTGGTACTAGAAGAGAGCTCATGTGAGCTCTGAGAATTTTGCAGCTTACACATTCCCAGTTGTTCTTTGCCCTAACTCATAGAATTTTATTCCACACATCAGTAGCTTTTTTTTTTGTATTGAGAATATAATAAAAGGTAATCTTGGAGTTCCCGTCGTGGCGCAGTGGTTAACGAATCCGACTAGGAACCATGAGGTTGCGGGTTTGGTCCCTGCCCTTGCTCAGTGGGTTAACGATCCGGCGTTGCTGTGAGCTGTGGTGTTGTGGTGTAGGTTGCAGACGCGGCTCGGATCCCGCGTTGCTGTGGCTCTGATGTAGGCCGGTGGCTACAGCTCTGATTCGACCCCTAGCCTGGGAACCTCCATATGCCACAGGAGCGGCCCAAGAAATAGCAAAAAGCCAAAAAAAAAAAAAAGGTAATCTTGTTCTCTGCATAGTTCTCAGTTCTCTGGGACTCTTTGCAATTCCAGCTCTCTTTATTGGAAAAGTTGTTTTTGAGTTGCTAAACATTTTATTTTTAAATTTATTCTGTTCATTTTCTGGTTTGTAGTAAAAAAAAGTAAGTCTGTTCTTAAGTTACTCCATCAGAGCTAGAAGCATATGTTCAGGATTACAAGCTTTTGAATGTTAGGCAATTTGTTGTAAAATACTGTGCTAGTGCGATTTTATTTTGCATTTCTGATTAATAATAAAAGTAAACATCTTTTTTTCCTAAAGTTATCAGTCATTTGTGCTTATTTTACTCAAATATTTGGGATATTTTTAAAATTGGATTGTCTTTTCCATGTTGATTTATGTGAATACTTGGAATAGTTTGGTACTAATTCTTTCCTAGTTATATTAGTGTGCATATTGGCTCCAAATATGTTTTTAGTTTTCTCAGTTTATAATTTACTTTGTTTAATGGAAATTTTA
Organism: Phacochoerus africanus; assembly: GCF_016906955.1. Taxonomy (NCBI): domain Eukaryota; kingdom Metazoa; phylum Chordata; class Mammalia; order Artiodactyla; family Suidae; genus Phacochoerus; species Phacochoerus africanus. Next base: position 156,032,530 of record NC_062551.1, on the reverse strand, counting down.
TTTTATTTTCTAAATGTGGACAACTTTAGCTATTATCTTTTTTTATTTTATGCTTCTCTGGTTCTTCAAAAAGATTTAGAATTTCACTTCTCATAATAATGACTTTTTCCATTTATAATAATTTATTTTTTGTATGATATGAGGTAGATAATTGACTGAAAATTTTTCATTAAGTACATACACTAGCATCTATTCCATTTATTGGAATAATCATTTTTACTCTATTGATCTACAGTGCTATACTTTTTATATATCAAGATTCAATGAGTAAATGGTTCGGTTTCTGAGCTCTGTATTATTTTCACTGGTCTGACTACTCATGTGAACTTGTGCTAATTCCACATGGCTTTAATAATTACTAGAATTTTATGACTAGGCTTGATATCTGGAAGACTAAGACACAAGACTTTCTTTTTATTTTCTTCTGCTTCGTCTTCTTCTTTTTTTTTTTTTTTTTTTTTGGTGGGGGGAACCTTAACCTATTGCACCACACAGGAACTTCCTCCACTTTATTTTTATTTGTTCTTTGATTTTTTTCTTAGCTATTCTTGGCCCTTTGCATGCAGTGAAAAATAATGCAAAGATTTGGTATTGGATTTTAAATTAATTATGGAGAATTGGTACTTTTATTAAGTCTATCCAATCATAAAACATAATATATATCTCTACTCACATTTTCTTTATATCCTTCAATATTTTTGTAATTATCATAACAACGGGAAGAAATAGCTTTTAGTAATTACTATATAAGTTAAAGTTTTTAATCACTATTTGAATGGGATTTGTATTTTCTATTACATTTTTCTGATTGTTGCACTTACAATGAGGTGATTTTTTGTATATTTATATCTGCTAACTTTGCTAAATTATTTAATTATATCTAATATTGTATCTATGGGTTTCTTGAGTTTTTTTTGCAAGACTATTTAATGTCTACACGTAAGGACAGTTGTCTCTCTTCCTTTATATTTATACTCTTATTTTTTTTCATTTTTTTCTTTTAACCTCACTGTATAGGACATTTTACTATAACATTGATTAGAATTAGAAATAGTTCTATTGTTTGATCATCAAGCATGGTGTTTGGTAAGTTCTGATAAATACTCTCATCAGATTAATGGAAGTTCCTTGCTAAACAGAATTGATTAGGATTTTTTTGTTGTTGTTCATCTTGAGGGTATCTTAAATGTTTATTTTACATCTATTGAGATGATTGTTATTTTTTCTCTTATAACATATCAGTACTACATAGTATATTTCTGTTAGTGAAAAAACTCAACTTAAATCTACATGTTCATATTTCATTTAGTATTTTGGATCTGAACCTGTTTTTACTTTATAAAGGGACCACTTAGATTGCACTCCACCTTTATTTAATGCCCACTGGTTTATTTATTTATTTTTGGTTTTTGTCTTTTTGCCTTTTCTAGGGCTGTTCCTGCAGCATATGGAGGTTCCCAGGCTAGGGGTCGAATTGGAGCTGCAGCTGCTGGCCTATGCCAGAGCCACAGCAATGCAGGATCTGAGCTGCATCTGCAACCTACACCACAGCTCACTGCAATGTCAGATCCTTAACCCACTGAGCAAGGCCAGGGATCGAACCTGCAACCTCATGGTTCCTAGTCAGATTCATTAACCACTGTGCCACGATGGGAACTCCTGGTTTGTTTTTAGATTTCTATTTTTCCTTTAGTCCACTATTGTAAGTTATACTTTTTCTGAAATGTAACCATTTCAAATAAGTTTGTAAATGAAGTCACTTTAAAATAATTCTTTGCAGTATTTCTTTTTGTTAATTAAGTTTGTTAGAAATTTTGGGCATTTTTTATAGTAGTTCGGAGGTCTATACATTTTTTCCTAAAAATGGTATAAGAGTGAATTCTCCATTACCCTTCCCCCATGACACAGCTGCCAAACCCAGTAACATTCTCACACAGATTATGACTAAAATTTCCATCCCATAGAAACATGAGGTGATGATCTAATAGTGTGGAGGTATGTATTATTGTCTTCTTTTAACAGATAAAGAATTTGAGGTTCAATGAGTTTAAAAAATCTGCCCAAATATAAAACATTCTTAGTGTGGAGTGTTTCCCCCACACACACACAACTCAAGCTCTATCCATAACAGTGGCCTGTCTCCATGTATGGTCTGAAAACTAGCCAACCAACCAAAGAAGAATCATCTTAGGCATTTGATTAAACATCCTCATTCCTGATCCTCACCCTAGATATACTGAATAAGAATCTCTGGGGGTGTATCTGGTGAAAAGATGGAAGAGCAGAAGGACTAGAGCTTACCTCCTCCCATGAAAGAACCAAAATCAGTACTAACTGCTGAACAATCATCAACAAAATAGACTGAGAACTTGCAAAAAGATAGCCTACACCCAAAGACAAAAAAGGCAGCCACAACAAGATGGTAGGATGGGTATTTTGTGATATAAGCAATCCCATATCCACCAGATGGTTGAGCTAGAAACTGGAGAGTGACTGTGTCACAGAGCTCTCCCACAGGAGTGAGACATCTGAACCCTATATCAGATTCCCCAGCCTGGGGATCTGGCATTGGGATAAGGAGTTCCTGGAGAATTTGGCATTGAAGGTCAGTAAGTCTTGAATACAGGAGCTCCACAGGATGGGGGAAACAAAGAGCACACTCTTGGAGGGTGCACACGAGTTCTCACATGCACTGGGTACCATGGAAAAGCAGGGACTCCATAAGAATCTGGGACAGACATAACTTTGGGTCTTGTAGAGTCTCCTGGGAAAGCAGGAGTCAGCTATGGTTCACTGTGAGGGCAGGACACTGGAGGCAAAGGTCCCAGGGAATAATAATCAGCTTGATCTCCCCTGGAATCTGCTATTTTGAAAAAAAAATGGAATCAATGGCAGAATACAGGAGGCAGAAGAATGAATGAGTTACATGGAAGACAGACTAGTGGAAATAACTGACATGGAAAAGAATAAAGAAAAACGAATCGAAAGAAATGAGGATAGTCTAAGAAAACTCTGGGACAACATTAAACACACTAACATTTGCATTATAGGAGTACCAGAGGAGAAGCAAGAGAAAGAAATGGCCAGGGAAAAAATGTGAAGTGATAATACCCAAAAACTTCCCTAACATGGGAAAGGAATTGCTCACTCAAGTCCAGGAGATGCAATGAATACCACATAGAATAAACCCAAGAAGGACACACCAAGGCACATACTAATCAAAAAGACCAAATTAAAGACAAAGAGAAAATACTTAAAGCAGCTACGGAAAAACAATAAATAACATACAAGGGAAACCCAATAAGGTTAGCAGCTGAGTTTTCAACAGAAATTGTGCAGGCCAGAGTGAGTGGCATGATATACTTAAAGTGATGAAAGAAAAAAACCTGCAACTAAGAATAATCTACCCAGCAAAGCTGTCATTCAGGTTTGACAGAAAAATCAAAAGCTTTATAGACAAGTGAAAGCTAAGGATATTCAACACCACACCAGCAAACCAGCTTTACCACAAATACTAAAGGAAATTCTCTAGGTGAAAAGAAAAGGCCACAAAAAGAAACAAGAAAATTATAAAAGAGAAAGTTCAACAGTAAAGGCAAACATATAGTAAAAGTAGAAAATCATCCACATACAAATATGATATCAAAACCAGCAATTGAAAGAAGAGGGGGGTACAAATGCAGGATTATGAAAATCAGTAACTCAGAACAATCTTGTATATGTATATATTCTGATATATTCCTATATCAAAATCTCATGGTAACTACAAACCAAAACCCTACAATAGATACACATATACATAAGAAAAAGCAGTCCAAAAAACACTAAAGATAGTCATCAAACCACAAGAGAAGAGAGCAAAGAGGAAGAGAAGAAAAACAAAAAAAAAATCCAAAACAATTAACAAAATAGCAGTAAGAACATACATATCAATAATTACATTAAATGTAAATGTATTAAATGCTCTAACAAAAATATGTAAGATGGCTGAATGGATACAAAACCAAGACCCATATATATGCTGCCCACAAGAGACTCACATCATTTCTAGGGACACATACAGGCTGAAAGTGAGAGGATGGAAACAGATATTCCCTGCAAATGGAAATGAAAAGAAAACTGTAGTAGCAATACTCATATCAGGCAAAATAAAATTTAAAATAAAGACAGTTACAAAAAACAAAGACGAACACTGCATAATGATCAAAGGCTCAATCCGAGAAGAAGGTTACTAAATATCCATGGATCACTGAAGAAATCAATGAGGAAAGCATTAGAGAATAAAGAAAAGGAAAACACAATGATGCAAACATATGGAATACAGCAAAAGCAGTGCTAAGAGTGAAGTTTATAGCAATACAAGCTTACTCAGGAAACAAGAAACATCTCAAATAGACAATCTAACCTTATACCCAAAGCAACTAAAGAAAGAAGAACAAATAAAACCCAAGTGAATAGAATAAAAGAAATCATAAAGATCCAAGCAGAAATCAGTGGAATAAAGACAAAGAAAACAATAGAAAATATCAATGAAATTAAAAGCCAGTTCTTTGAAAAGATCAACAAAATTGATAAACCCTTAGCCAGAGTCAAAGAAAAAAAGGGAGAGGGCTCAAATCAATAAAATTTGAAATGAAAAAGGAGAAATTACAACCAACAACACAGAAATACAAAGAATCATAAAATGAACTATAAGTAACTGTGCCAATAATATGGATAGCTTCAAATAAATTTAAAAATTCTTAGAAAGGAACAATCTTCTAAACCAGGGAGAAATAGAAAAAATGAATATACCAATCACAAGTACTAAAATTGAAACCATAATTTAAAACTTCCACAAAAAGTGAATTCTATCAAACATTTGAGAAGTAGTAACTCCATCCTTCTTAAACTCTTCCAAAAACTTGCAGAAGAAGGAACACTCCCAAATTCATTCTATGAGGCCAACTTCACCCTGATACCAAAACCATACAAAAGTAGCACAAGAAAGAAAACTAAAGATCAATATAACTGATGAACATATATGTAAAAATCATGAACAAAATACTTCCAGATTGAATCCAAGAATACATTAAAAGGATCACAAATCATAATCAAGGACTTTTCAATATCCACTGACTCAAAATCAGTCAGTATGATACACCACATTAACAAACTGAAGAATAAAAACCATATGATCATCTCGATAGAGGAAGAAAAGGCTTTTGACAAGATCCAACACCCACTTATGATAAATAAAATTCTTCAGAAAGTGGACTTAGCGGGAACCTACCTCAACATAATAAAGGACATATGTGATATGCCCACAGCTAACATCATTCTCAATGGTGAAAAGCTAAATGAATTTCTACTATCAGGAACAAGACAAGGATGTCCACTCTCACCAGTTTTATTCAACACAGTTTTAGAATTCCTAGTCATGACAATAACAGAAGAGAAAGAAATAAAAGGAAACTAAATTAGAAAAGTGGAAGTGAAACTGTCACTGTTTGCAGATGACATGACACTATACATTGAAAATTGTAAAGATGCTATTAGAAAACTACTAGAGCTCATCAGTGAATTTGTTAAAGTTTCAGGATACAAAATTAATACACAGAAATACCTTGCATTTCTATACACTAACAACAACAAAAAAAATCAGGAAAATAAATTAAGGAAAAAATTCAATTAAATATCCAGGAATAAATCTACTTTAGGAGGCAAAAAAAAATGTACTGCAAAAATTAAAAGATGCTGTTGAAAGAAATCAAAGATGATGCAAAAAGATGGAAAGATATACCATATTTTTGGATTGGAAGAATAAACATTGTTGAAATGATTATAATACCCAAGAAGATCTATAGATTCAATGCAATCCCTCTCAAATTACCAATGGTGTTTTTCACAGAACTAGGAAAAAAATATTTAAAATTTGTATGGTAACATAAAAGACACCAAATAGTCAAAGAAATCCTGAGAAAGAAAAGTGAGCTAAAGGAATTAGGCTCCCTGACTTCAGGCTATACTACAAAGCTACGTTCATTAAAACATATGGTACTAGCACAAAAACAGAAATATAGATCAGTGGAACAGGATAGAAAGCCAAGAAATAAACTGACACATCTATGGTAAATTAATATATGAAAGGAGGCAAGATTAAACAATGGAGAAAAGTCAGTCTCTTTGATAAGTGGTGCTGGGAAAACTGGACAGCTTCATGTAAAAGAATGAAATTAGAACACTCTTTAACACCATACATAAAAATAAACTCAAATTGGATTAAAGTCCTTAAAAAAATATAAGACCAGATAATATGAAACTCTTAAAGGAAAACAGGCAAGAACACTCTCTGAGAAAAACTGCAGCAGTATCTTTTTAGATTCACCTCCTAGAGTAGTGAAAATAAAAACAAATAAACAAAAGGGACCTAATTAAACTTAAAACCTTTGCACAAAGGAGACCACAAACAAACAAACAAAAAAAGACAACCCACCCACAGAATGGGAGAAAATACTTAAATGAAGCAACTGACAAGGAATCTCCAAAATGTACAAACATCTTATGTAACTCAATATCAAAAACACACAAACAACACAATAAAAAAAATGGGCAGAAGATCTAAATAGATATTTCTCCAAAGAAAACATACAGATGGCCATAAAATACATGAAAAGATGCTCAACATTGCTAATTATTAGAGATATGCGAATCAAAACTGCCATGAGGTATCAATTTACACAAGCCAGAATGGCCATCATAATGAATAATAAATACTAAAGAGCCTGGGGCAAAAACAATTCCACTGTTGGTAGGAATGTAAATTATTATAATCACCATGAAAAACAGTACAAAACTTTCTCAAAAAAATAAATATAGAGCTATCATGTGATCCAGCAATTCCATTCCTGGGCATCTGTCTGGAAAAAAAATCATAATTCAAAAAGATAACATGTAGCCCGATGTTCATGGCAGCACTATTTACAATAGCCAAGACAAGGAAGCAACCTAAGTATCCATCAACAGGAATGGATAAAGAAGGAGTGGTACATATATACAATGGACTATTACTCAGCCATAAAAATAATGTCATTTGTAACAATATGGATTGACCAAGAGATTATTCTACTAAGTGAAGTAAGTCAGACAGAGAAAGACAAACATTATATGATATCACTTCTATGTGGAATCTAAGAAAAGGATACAAATGAACTTATTTGCAGAACAGAAACTGACTTACACACTTTGAAAAACTTACTGTTACCAAAGTGGACAGGTAGAAGGGAAGGATGGACTAAGGGCTTGGGATTGGTATGTACACACTGTGGTATGTGGGATGAATATTAAATGGGGACCTTCTGTATAGTACAGTGAAATATACTCAATATTCTGTGGTAATCTATATGGGAAAAGAATCTGAAAAAGAATGGATGCACTTGTAACAATATGGATTATAACTAATCAAATCACTTTGCTATATAGCAGAAATTATCACAACATTGTAAATCAACTATACTTCAATAAACCTTTTAAAAATGAAAAAAAAAAGACTCTCTGGTGCACTACAGCCTGGGAATCAGTACTGTAAACCAACTTCATAGATATTTCCTACTCACTAACTTTTGAGGATCTTTGTAACCTATAGCGGCTTTCTTATAAAGTCACTCAACAAAGCAGAATACTTAACATGTCATTTATTACTGAACTGCCATCCCTAGTGGCTGGCTTTCTTGGTCCAGGAAATTATAACTAAAGTTCCTGTGCACTTACCCCATTAAAAAAAAGTTATTGCTGACTTCAGTATAAATATTTAAAACAGGGCATTTCTGAAACTGGCTAAGAGCCCCTAATGTACACATGGCACCAGGAAAGGAGTCGCACAAACTTGGGGTCATGGAAATATTACCAAAGGAAATGAAGTAAGGAAATGGATATAAAAATGTGACTGTTGCAGAGCTCTATATTACAATAAGAAATATTATACCAAAGCTCCAATGAAGAAGTCTTAAAAGTCTTTATAGTTTCTTTCTCAGCAAAGAGACTTTTCTCTTTTATCTATGCTTTGGTTTGGGTCTCTCTTTTGTATTTATTTTTATCCTAGATTTTTGAAAGTTCTTGTGCATTGATTTTCTGGAAAAGGATTAAAGAAGAACAATATTTTCTTTGCTCTTTACCTTTATTGACAATTGCCACCCTCTGTGCTCCTTCGTTTAGTATCAATTCAACATCTCATTCATATATTCATTCAGCAATTGATTTTGAGCACTGTATTGGCGCTATAGCCCTTGCCCTTCAAGATGACGATTGAGGAAAAATCATAAATAATTACAATCAAAAGTTGAAAATACTAAATAAAAACGGTATCTCTCTGCCTGAGAAAATCGACATGTTAAAAAAGGACTGGAGAGAAGAATAAAGGTGAATGATGTAGAGTACTAGGCTGCTTGGTTATGAAATTTACTTCTGTCACTTACTACCTATGTGCCCTTAATCTCTTTGTGTCCCAATTCCTTCATCTGTAAAATGGAAATAAAAATAGTGTTTACCTCATATGGTTTTTTGTCATGAGATTAAATGAGTTGATATATGTAAATTACTTAGTTCTATATATGTATTTAATATGTAAATGTTATTTGTTACTGTTATTGTTATTATGAAATGGATCAAGAAAGGCCTATTATGTTCTTTACCCAAAGAATCACATGAAAAATCATGAAAAATGGCCCAGAGATATGTGAAGGACTGTGATGTCCAAGCAGCGAGAAGACATTCTGTAAGTACAGTTTACGTCTACATTGTGTGTGCATAAGTGTTGTTGTGCATGGATGCAAGTGTGGGAATTCAGAGTGTGGTCTCATAGAAGGGGATGGGGGGGAGTTGTATCAGTGGACCATAATGTTGGGAGGCTTGGTTGGGACCTGATGGAGAAGGGCCATGAGTAACATCTGGAAAGGCAGCATCTCACAGTGTATCCAGAGCTTCCAGTCTGGGATGAGATGATCCAGTGTGAATCCCGATTCTCTTGCTCACTAGAATGAGTGGGCTCAGCCAATCCATCTATGAGCCTCACTTCCCTCATTGCAAATTCTCTTAGAGCATCACATCAGTTGGTGAGGAGTAAGTGCATTAATATGTATCAAATGCTAAGAATTTTCTACCTCACATATTGTAAGCTGGACTTATACATTAGTCATAATTATTAAGAGTTTGCCCCTTATAGGCACAAAATAAATCTACAATGATATTTAAATAGGGGATAATAAAATTAGATTTTTATATCCTCAAATTAATGAGACCATAATAAATAAGAAAATAAACATAATAAATAAAACAAATAAAATGATTATTTTCCTAAAGTTGGAGGGAAAATAAAATCTTTAAAGACTAGGTCCTCCAAGAGGCCCAAACAGGATATGAACACATTAGCTCACTAAGTTTATCCAGCCTAGGATTTGTGGTCTACAGCGCAGTCCAGTGAGGCTGCAGTAACAGCATTGCTGGACCTAGAACAAGAAAGGTGACAGTCTTGCATTCCTCTCCACTAGTTCCCGTACACTTAGCATGAGGGCAGGTCTGGGAAGCACACAGGGAAAGGCAGAGGGTCCCAGCTGTGCTCAAAGGAGAGTAGCTCAGACAGTGAGGGGGTTGCAAGCCATTTCACAAGAGTAGCAATGAGGGAACAGGGATGTTTAACTGAGATGGGCAATTAGGAGCCAAGCCTGGTGTTAGATACCATGGCTGCCCAAGTATAGGAAGGACTGTCATGCAAAAAAGTAGACCAGCTCTGCGTGGCTCCCAGGGATGGGAAGTAAGCCAGTAGTTGAAAACAGAAGAAATACAGATTTCCACCCAATTTTTAAGAGGTAAGAATTTGTTCAGCTTTTATTGATCACATTCAATATCTCATAAACTGACTTCAATGCAGTACTTAAATTATTTCAGCTAATATCACAGTAACCCCATGGGTTATATACTGTTCTGATGCACATTTTACAGATAGGAAGCAGGCAGAAATATTGGGTAATTTACTCAAAGTCACAAAGGAAATAAATGGCCAGCAGATATTGGAACTTCACTTTTAGGAAACATGCTACACTGTTTCTGTACAAACCTTGCAGAGGCAGAACTAGGAAACTCAACAGGCCCCACACTTCCTTTTCCCTTCTCATCTTTCCTAGGCCACTCGATAACATTGTTTCTAAAGTGAGGCCTTCTTTGTCTAAGCTAGTTGACCTTACCAGCGTTCCCTATGGTATGCTCTTCATTTCACTTTATAACATTGACTGAACATTCTATTACTTGTTAGTGTTTTACTCTCTTCCTGGACTCTAAGATGTCTTGTTCACCATCATATCCTAGTGCCTAGACTAGTGTCTGGCTTAGAACACAGGCTTAGTAAGTATTTTAGCCAAAGTTCTACACAGAAACAGAACAAATAGAGGACATGTCTGTCTGTCTGCCTATCTCTGTTTCTCTCTCAGTTAAGAACAACACACCTTCATTTCTTAATTAACTGCAAGGCGGGGGCAGGCAGTGGGAAGAGAGAGTCAGCCTTTAAGGAGTTGGATCACACAATTGTACGAGCTGGCAAATCTAAAATGTGCAGGGCAGGTTGGCAGGTTAAAAACCCAGGGGAGGGTAGATTCTGTAGTCTTGATTCCAAAGGCAATCTGGAGGCAGAATCCCTTCTTCCTTAAGGGACTAATCTTGGGAGCTTGGGGTCAATAGATGCAGATTATTGCCTTTGGAATGGATTAGCAGAGATCCTGCTGTGTAGCACTGGGAACTATGCTAGTCACTTATGATGGAGCATGATGATGTGAGAAAAAAGAATGTATACATGTATGTGTGACTGGGTCGCCATGCCATACAGCAGAATATTGACAGAACACTGTAAACCAGCTATAGTGCAAAAAAATAAAAATCATTATGTAATAAAAAAAAAAACTTTCAACAGATTGGATGATGCCTACCCATATTACAGAGGGTAATCTGCTTTACCCAAAGTGTCTTTTTTTAAATGTTAATCACATCTTAAAAATACCTTCATGGCAACATCTTGACTTATGTTTTTCCAAACAGCTAGTACAATAGCCTAGCCTACTTGATGCAGAAAATTAGCCCCCAGAGTATATAACTACTTTTAAAATAAGTGAGTAGTAAGTTACCCAGCAGTGGAGATGTTCAATTTGAGATGGGCTGAAATATCATAAAGACCCTTCAAATATCTGACTGCATTAGATTAATTGTAAGATTTCTCTGTTTTCCTTATTTCATGAGTTTAGGAATGATATATCTCATTAGAGAAATTTTAGAATAGGAGAAAATAATTTTAGCACGATTCCAATGGATGCTGAGCTATTCCTCTAACTTTTATGCAATATATTTACAGTTATATATAAAATTCATGATAAACTTTTTTCTTAATAGAATGAATGATTCTCTAAGCAGCTTTTTACCAAGCGCCTACCTATATACAAGTTCTATCATAAAACAAACAACAATCCTCACCTTTAGACAGTTTATTTTGTAGTGGAAGAGTGAAGAGAAATAGAATAAAAAAATAACTAAACTGTAGAGAATGTCAGATGATGATAAAGCACTATGGATAAAAAGAAAGCAAGGAAGAAAATAGGAATCTCTGGACCCAGGGGGGAGAAAGGGAGTGCCCTTGTCAATAAGGAGGTCAGGGAAGGCCTTAGGAGGATGTACAATTTGAATAAAAAGATAGAAGTATAGGTGCCAGAGCAAGATATTGGAGAACAGAAGGAAACATTTCAGGAAGAAGACACAACAAATGAAAAAGTCCAGAGATAAACTTGCCATGCTAGATCAAGGATGGCAAGGAGGGAGTTCCCTGGTGGTCTGGTGGTTAAAGATCTGGCATTGTCACTGGTGTGGCTTGGGTTCAGTCCCTGGCACAAGAACTTCTGCATGCCTGGGGCACAGCCAATGGCAAGGAGGCCAATGTGGCTGAAGAGGGGAGAGAATATACACCAAAGGCAGTGTAAAAGGGGCTAAAAAGTGTCGGGCCTTATGGGGTTTTAGGAAAGCTATGAGGGATTTGACTCTGATTCAAGGAGAGATGGGGGCCCCTGGAGGGTCTTGAGCAGAGAAGGACATGATTTGAGTTACATTCTTAAAGGATCGCTCTGGCAGTAATACAGGGAATGTGGCTGGAAGCTATAGGCTGGGTTTATCCAAGCAGCTACATAAGTTTCCAACACTTAGTTCTCCGCTAGAACCACCCTTCCATTATATACAGTGTTCTTTTTGTTTTGTTTGTTTTAAACAAGTTTACTGAGATATAATTGTCATAAAGTAAAGTGCATGCATTTAAAGTATACAAATTAATATGTTTTGACATGTATATATGCCTGTAAAACCATCACTGTATTCATATAGTGAAATATCCATTACTCTCATAGATTTTCATATGGTGTGTTTTTATTTAACTAATTGCATAACTCAGTTGGTTTTTTTAAGTGGGGTTAGGTGGGGGAATGTGTGGAGTAAAGGCAGTGGCCATTTTTTTCTACATTCTTGGCAAGAACCTAGATACCATCCCATACAACTATTATGGGGGTTTCCTTCCTTCTTTGCTTACTTTGGGAATACCTAGAAGTATATTTACAGGGCCAATTTCAACTGTTCTAAAACTTACATTGCATTGAAAGGTGGGGCCTACAGTTCTTAGCAGAAAAAGAGAGTGACCCATGTTTTATATGGCAAATTTTTCTTGCCAAGATGGTTTAATGGAAGCACATCCAGTCTCTTGCAGTTATTTTGGTCTGTTATAGGGAAAGCAAGTTATTTGCTTTGGAAATGCCTAGGTTTCTGACAGACAAATATAAGCCAATTAAAATAGATGAAAAGATGTGGTTGAAGGAGAAATTATTTTCCCCCCGAGGAAGAAAGACATTCCAACTTCTGCATCATTGCACTTGGCAATAATTCTCCCCTTGAAGCTAATTAAGAAATGTGCATGCGTTGTTTTTGACTTCCTTAATTCTGTCTTTGATTCTCCTCCCACAACGCCCCTCATCCCCAAAGAGCAATATATTTTCTTACTAGGTGAGGGGAAATTCCTGAGTAATTTAATAACGTACCTTGCCAACATTATCCACTGCACCTTGGAATTTCCTTCCACCCAAGGTGCTGCCTCTGCAGTCCTTTCTCACCCCAGCCAGATAATGGATCCTTCTCCCCTTACTCTGCACTGACTCCTCAAGGATCTGTGCCTCTTAGTATTACCCAAATACCTAAATAAGGATTAATTACCTCAAGTCCAGGTTAATCCACCCATCTAGGTATTCATTTGCAAATATGTCATTCAATAATTACCTACTAAATCTATACTATTCCCAACAGAAAGTACATTGAGCATACAAATTGGGTGATTTGAAAGGAATGTAATACAGAGATGATGTACAAAAAGCATGGTGGTTCTAGGGAACCCAGGAGGAACTACTATAATCACAGATACAATAATTATAAGGTTCATTACCACCCCAGGCCTAAAGGAGCAAAGAGGGAGCGTTACTATAACCTGAGAGAGACACAGAAAGGGAGAGACTAATGAGACAGAAAACTTGGCCTGTGATCAAGGGATGCAGCCAAACCTACAGCTGGGAAGAAGCCTAAAGAATAAATGTCACGATCTTACTCTCCTCATAATCTCTTACCAGGTTCACCCTTGACAAAATTCATGCTGAAACAGGGCAAAAAGAAACCTCTTGCTATTAGCCGTACAGGTCAGCCTGTTCAGGGACAGAAAGCCTAGTAGACAGTGGATCTGGAGGTGCAAGCACAGGATATCCAGCTCACCTGCTTTGTGACAAACAGTATCTGTTGAACTGCTTACTAAGCAAATAGAGTTAGGCATCCTGTAGGAACCTCACGCTCTACAGGTAAAGAATTGGACATTTATATCCTCACAAAATTGCTCTCCTCCCTCCATTGCCAATCTTGGTGCCACCATTTGCTGAGTCACCAAATTGGAAACATGGAGACTTGAGATTTACACACTACTCTTCTTCTCACTTATGCTCCTGCCCTTCCACCTTTGGTTATGTCACCAAGAACTGCTGTTTTATCCCTAAAGGTAAATCTATTTGTTTGCAAATCCATATTTTCCTTTACATTCCTACTACCATTGCCCGGGGTAAAAGCCCATGCATCTCTTACCCGGTTTATTGCACAATAAATCTGTTCAACTTGCCAGTCAAATTCATTCTCCATGCTGCTACCACAGTGACTTTTCTAAAACATAATTCTTCTTATTTGTTTGTTTTGTCTTTCTTGCTGTAATATATATAAGCTTCGTCAGAGTAGGAATTATGTCTCTTTTGTTTATTATTCTATCCTCAGTACATATATAGGGCATCAGGTAGTATTTGAATATTTGTTGATTTTGAATATGCCATGTTACTTCTCTACCTAAAGTCTCAGTGACTCCCATTGTATATGGAATTATATAATCATTCTTAGTGTTAACCATGAATACGTCTTGAATACGTGACGTAAAATTCACAACTATGAAATGGGTACTTTTACCACCTCCAGTTTATATCTGAGGAGACTGGAGGTCGGAGGATTCACATGGCTGAATAAGGACAAACTTGCAGAACCCAGAAGAGAGCAGAACCATAAGATGGAAAGAACTTGGGTCTCTGCATCATTGTGTGGAGGGCTGCCGTCCAAACTTCTATTAATTTATTGTTTTATTATTAGTAGTAATTATTTTATTATTTTATTAAATAAACTTTTCTTTATGCAAAAGAGATGCTTCTATTGTGTTGAGCCTCTCATATTTGAGCATTGATTGTCATGTAGTTAACCTACTATACCATCTACTTAAGAAAAGTTTTAGCAGAAAGGCTTTCGGCCTTTTAATATTGAATACTATGCTGGCTGTGGGTTTGTTGTAAGTGGCTTTTATTATGTTGAGATATGTTCCAACTATGCCCACTTTGGTGAGAATTTTTGTCATGAATAGCTGTTGAGTTTTATCAATGCTTTTTCTGCATCTATTGAGATCATGTAATTTTTGTTTTTGTTAATGTGGTGTATCATGTTGATTGATTTGTGTATTTTGAACTATCCTTGTGACACTAGAATGAATCCAACTTGATCGTGTTGTATGATCATTTTTATGTATTGTTGGATTCAGTTTGCTAACATATAGTTGAGGATTTTTGCATTTATATTCATCAAAGATATTGACCTTTAATTTTATTTTTTCATAGTGTCTTTGTTAAATTTTGGTATCAGAGGGATGGTGGATAAATAAATTTGAGAGTGTTTCCTTCTCTCTGAACTTTAAAAATAGTTAGAGAATGATAAGTATACCTTCTTGGTATGTTTGGTAGAATTCCTCAGTGAAGCCATCTGGTCCTAGACTTATGCTCACAGGGACTTTTTTTAAATTATAGATTTTATTTCATTTCTAGTGATTGGTCAGTTCAAAATGTTTCTTTTTGACTCAGTTTTCATAGGCTGCAAGTTTCTAGAAACTTGTCTATTTCTTCTAGGTTTTCCAACTTGTTGGCATATAACTATTCAGAGTATTATCTTACAATTTTTTGTATTTCTGAAATATCAGTTGTTATTTCTCCTGTTTATTTGGGTCCTCTCTCTCTTTTATTCTTGGTGAGACTAGCTAGAGATTTGTCAATTTTGTTTATCTTTTCAAAAACCAGCTCTTGGTTTTACTGATCTTTTCTATTATTTTCTTGAAGGGAAGAGATAAAACTGTCACTATTTGTAGATGACATGATACTGTATATACAGAACCCCAAAGATTCCCCACAAATCTATTAGAACTAATAACCAAGTTCCACAAGGTAGAAGGATACGAGATTAATATACAGAAATCTGTTGCATTTCTTTACAGTAACAGTGAAATATCAGAAAGAGAAAGTAGCAAACAATCTTATTGAAAATCACATCAAGAAGAGAACATAAGCAAAACATTCTCTGACATCAACATTACAAATGTTTTCTTAGGTCAGTCTCCAAAGGCAACAGAAATAAAAGCAAAAATAAACCAATGGGACCTAATCAAACTGACAAGCTTTTGCACAGCAAAAGAAACCATTAAAAAAAAGACAACCTACAGAATGCAAGAAAATAGTTTCAAATGATGCAACTGACAAGGGCTTGATCTCTAGAATATACAGGCAACTTATACAAATTGACGGCATGAAAACCAACAAACCAGTTGAAAAATGGGCAGGAGACATTTCTCCAAAAAAGATACAGAGATGGCCAACAGGCACATGAAAAAATGCTCAACATCACTAATTGTTAGAGAAATGCAAATCAAAACTACAATGAGGTACCACCTCACACCTGTCAGAATGGCCATCATTAACAAGTCAACAAATAAGAAATGCCAGAGAGGGTGTGTAGAAAAGGAACCCTCCTACACTGTTGGTGGGAATGTAAACTGGTACAACCACTATGGAGAACAGTATGGAGATACCTAAGAAGACTAAATATAGAACTACCTTATTACCCAGCTATCCCCCTCTTGGGCATATATCTGGACAAAACTTTCCTTGAAAAACACACAGGCACCCGCATGTTCATAGCAGCACTATTCACAATAGCCAAGACATGGAAACAACCTAAATGTCTATCAATAGATGAATGGATTAAGAAGATGTGGTATATATACACAATGGAATACTACTTGGCCATAAAAAAGAACAAAATAATGCTGTTTGTAGCAACATGGATGGAACTGGAGACTCTCATCCTGAATGAAGTAAGTCAGAAAGAGAAAGACAAATACCACATGATTTCACTTATATCTGGAATCTAATACATGGCAAAATGAACTTTTCCACAGAAAATATACTCATGGACTTAGAGAACAGATCTGTGGTTGCCAAGGGGGAAGAGGAGGGAATGGGATGGACTGGAAGTCTGGGGTTAATAGATGCAAACAATTGCCTTTGGAATGGATAAGTAATGAGTTCCTGCTGTATAGCACAGGTAACTATATCTAACCACTTGTAATAGAACATGATGGAAGACAATGTGAGAAAAAGAATACACACACACACACACACACGTATATATAAAACACAGGGTCACTTTGCTATTCAGCTGACATTGACAGAGCACTGTAATTCAACTATAATGGAAAAAAGTAAAATCTTAATAAAGTTCACTGAACAGGAAAAAAAAAATAGAAAAGAAAATCACATCAAAACGTAGAGTACCAGAGTTCCTGTTGTGGCTCAGCCGAAACGAATCTGACTAGCATCCATGAGGAGGAAGGTTTGACCCCTGCCTCACTCAGTGGATTAAAGATCTGGGGTTTCCATGAGCTGTGGTTTGGTATCAGACACAGCTCGGATCCTGCATTGCTGTGGCTGTGGTGTAGGCCAGCAACTACAGCTTTGATTTGACCCCTAGCCTGGGAAAATCCATATGGCATGGGTGCAGCCCTAAACACACACACACACACACACACACACACACACACACACACACACACACGAACACATACACACACATACACACACACAAAATACCTACAAATAATGAAGGGGATGAAAGTAAATGGAAAGCTATCCCATGCTTTTGGATTGTAAGAATTAATATTTTTAAGATGGCCCTACTACCCAAAGCAATCTACAGATTTAATGTGCTCTCCATCAAATTACCCATGACATTTTTCACAGAACTAAAGCAAATAATCCTAAAAATTATATGGAACCACCAAAGACCAGAATTGCCAAAGTAATCTTAAGGAAAAAGTACAAAGCAGGTGGCATAACCCTTCCAGACTCTAGACAATACTACAAAGCTACAGAAATCAAAGCAACATGGGATTGGCATTAAAACAGACATGTGGATCAATACAAAAGAATACAGAGCCTAGAAATAAACCCACACATCTATGGCCAATTAATCTTTGACAAAGGATGCAAGAATATACAATAGAGAAAAGACAGTCCCTTCAACAAATAATGTCGGGAAAGCTGGACAGCTACATGTAAAACAATGAAATTGGAACACTCCTTCACACACAAATATAAAAATAAACTCAACATTATTTAAAGACCTAAATATAATATATGATACCATAAAACCTCTAGAAGAGAACCTAGGTAAAACATTCTCTGACATAAATTGC
The DNA here is from genome assembly GCF_016906955.1 of Phacochoerus africanus. Taxonomy (NCBI): domain Eukaryota; kingdom Metazoa; phylum Chordata; class Mammalia; order Artiodactyla; family Suidae; genus Phacochoerus; species Phacochoerus africanus. Next base: position 156,014,400 of record NC_062551.1, on the reverse strand, counting down.
AGCAATATTTTCTTAGCTCAGTCTTGCAAAGCAAAAGAAATAAAAAAAAAACAAACAAGAAAAAAAAACAAAAACAAGTTGTACCTAAACAAACTTAAAAGCTTTTGCATAGCAAGAGAAGCCATCAACAAAATGAAAAGACAACCTATGGAATGGAAGAAGATGTTTGTAAATGATACAACCAACAAAGGATTAAATATCCAAACTATACAAAAAGCTCATAAAACTCAATATCAAAAAATAAACAACCCAATCAAAAAATGGGTAAAGATCTAAATAGACATTTTCCCAAAAAAGACATACAGGTGGACAAGAGGCACATGAAGAGATGCTCAATATTGCTAATAATTAGAGAAACACAAATCAAAACCACAGTGAGATTTCATCTTTCACTGTTCAGCATAGCCATCATTAAAAAGTCTACAAATAATAAATGCTGGGGAGAGTGTGGAGAAGAAGGAACACTCCTACACTGTTTGTGGGAATATAAATTGGTGCATCCACTATGGAAAACAGTATGGAGTTTCATTAAAAAACTAGATTTACCATATCATCCAGGAATCCTACTTTTGAGCATATATCTGGAAAAAAGAAAAACTAATTCGGCAAGATACATACACCCTGACGTTCATATCAGCAATATTTACAATAGCCAATACATGAAATAACTCAAATACCCACCAACAATGATTGGTATAAGAGGATGTGGTATATATGTATGCAATACACACATGCACATATGCACACACACCCACGCACAGGAATATTATTCAGCCATAAAATCGAATGAAATATTACTATTTGCAGCAACTTGGATGGACCTAGAGAGAGAGTATCATACTAGGTAAAGTCAGTAAGACAGAGAAAGACGAATATTATATGGTATCACTTATATGTAGAATTTAAAAAATAATACAAATGGATCAATATACAAAACAGAAAGAGAATCACAGACATAGAAAACAAATTTTTGGTTACCAAAGGGGAAAGGGAGGGAGGAGGGATAAAACAGGAGTATGGGACTAACATATACAAACTACTATACATAAAATAGGTAAGCATAAAGGGCTTACTGTATAGCACAGGGAACTATATTCAGTATCTTGCAATAATGTACAAAAATAATGTGAATATATGTATTTATATGTATATATATCTGAATATATATTTATCTATATATTATATATATATCTGTGTGTATATACATATCTGAATCACTTTGCTGTACACCTCAAACTAATACAATGTTGTAAATCAACTATACTTGAATTTTAAAAAGACATATTTTAATGCTGTAGCCATTAAAACAGTGTAGAATATACCCAGAAATAGAGAATTGCAGCAATGGAACAAATTAGAAAGCTCAGAAGCAGATCCAATAATTGATGGGAACTACATGTGTAACATAGATGGTGTTTCATGTCAGTAGAGGAAGAATGTTAATACTACAAATATTTTAAAAATCTCCATATGTTATTTTTTGCATAATCATTTGAACTTAGAGGAACAAAATAGGAAGTCTGAGACTTGTCATAAATCAAGCTATCCTTTCTAGTCAATATTTAATATAATAAGACATATTTATTTGTTGCTCTCATTCCTTGTTTCATTTCTTGATTGGAAACAGAAATGGGGGAAAGGGAATTAAGAGTGATTATGTATTAACGAAAATCTTATCTGTGAAATTAGGATAGTATAATATTACTACTTTAATGAGTGTTATGAGATTTAAATGAGTTAATGCATGTTAAATGCTGAGAGCAGTCCTAGCTCAATAAATGTTTGTCATTAGAATTACCACACCACACTCTCTTACTTAACAGACTATTGTGTTGTTGGTACAGTAAATCTTGATCAGGTTTTATGGACCCCAGTCATTTTACTACTTAAAAATGATTTAGAATGAGATGTAAATTTCAGTGTAACTCAGATCCTTCCCTATCACCAGCTTTATGTATTTCAAGACTGGAAGCTGAGACTGCTTTACCATAATTTATCTAGACAATGCAACATTTCAAGATGGGGGTACTGTGCCCATTACAGTTAAGTTTCTTTTTTAGTTCTGTGCTTCAAGTTACATACCCACACTAAACTCTAAAACAATGACTTTCTATCCACACATAGCATTCAGATGAAAAATAAAGGATCCTTCCTACATTTGTCACTTCATTGAATTACATATCCTCTACCCCCACCCCTCTCTTTTTGATGCTGTTGGGAATAATTTGCCTTAATCCATTTATCACATTATTTCATTCTACATCAATAAAAATAATGAAGTAACTGAGGCTTTCTGAGAATCAGTGGAAATCAATCTGACAACTCCTTACTCACTTGAAGGTCAGAATTGTTGTGATAGATCCATTAACTATCACCTTGATGCCTGGGAACAAGTGTGGCTTTGAGAGCCTTATTAGTGTTGACTTATATTTCACTGCACTAAACTTTATGTGCTATACTACGCTTTGTTTCCTTAGCAACCAGTGCTTTCTGTTTTTAAAAGCAACGCATTCAGCATTCCTTGGAAGACCATCTTCTTGGACAGTATGTTCTCAATAAGTGAATTGATTGGAAATTGATCATAGAGTATATCCAAGTATATACACTTTTAATGTGTGATATGTCTATGAAATAGGTTTATAAATATATCAAAACTAGTCTCTGACCTTGGGTGTTACAGAAATCTAGAGAGAGAGAAAAAAAAATAGAAATATGTTCAAGGTATACTCACAGAGAAGGAAGTGAGTTATTTTTCAAGGGATATTAGGCAAGGCTTCATAGAGAATTCTCAGATGAAAATAGTGTTTCAAGAGGATGAATTTAAGTTCATTAAGCAGATTGAGTCAAAAAAATACAGCATGGTCAAAAATACTGAATTATGAAATAATATACTGTTTGTCAAAATTAAAAGACTGTTCACATATTCACTAAAACTTTATTACTGAAAAGTATATACATATATATATTTAACATACAAGTATTTCCCATGCATTTGGAATGATTTACTTGCTGCATAAAACATCACCTCAGAACTCAATGGCTTCAAACAACAGTGATTTATCATTCCTCACGTGACTGCAAGTCCAGTGGAGGTCTGCTAAAAACTGACCTCAGGTAGGACACCTCTGCTCTATGTGTTTCTGGGCCTCCTCCTGTCACCAGTAGGCTACCTGAGCATGTCCTCATGAGGATGGCTGACATGTAAGAGGGCAAATAGAAACACCAGTAATTCTTATAACATAAGCTCAGCACTATTTCTACCTCTGTCATTGTCCTAAACAAGTTACATGGCCAAATCTCAGGTCAAGGGTTGAGGAGGTACATTCCATACATGGTGAAGCAATGGCAAGGGTGTACATGCTGGGCTGGTTGAAGAAATAAGGCTATTAATAGAACCTTCTGTATACCTCTAACAAGGATTTGCTGTAGCTCACAACAAAAAGCATAGAAGGAGGTCTGGCATTAAAATGCCTGTCTAAAAGAAACCCCTTACAATAGACATCCTGGGCCAAGGGAAACTTATAATCAGGACAGTCAAAAGGAAAAAGAAAAAGGAAGAGGAAAATTTTCGTTGTAAAATGGCAAAAGCTAAAATTTGTCTGAGGAAGGAAGAGCATGAATTTATGCTGAAAAATAAGTACATACACCTATATTGAATTCACCACCATATGCATGCATTCTCAGACACTGTGTGGTTGGAAAATGGACTATTATGTATGAGACACATTATTTTATTTTATTTTATTTTACTGTACAGCTTATAACTGGAATCTAATATCCAGCACAAATGAACATCTCCTCAGAAAAGAAAATCATGAGACACATTCTTAACCTAAATAATTTTTTATGAATCTATTATTTATTCTTTATCTCTCTCTCTTCCCCTTCCCACCTCTTGCAAACATTGCATAACTTTTGCGTGTGGTGTCCGTTTCAACTATAAAGAACAGACTATCCCTTGTACCTTTAAAGAGTATCCTACTTTTCAGCCAGGAGAGAGCAGACAAAGATAACAGGCAGATTTTTTCCATCTCCAGTGTCTGACTGGATGACAGAGAAGTCTGGTACTTTAGCCACGTTGTCTGCCAACATTTCACTTTCTTCACTTGCTATTAGTTGCCTGGTCACAAGGAAAAAGCAAAACAAAGTAGTCTTCTGCAAAATCTGGACGTTTTAGCCACCAGTTAATAAATATTTGAGTCAATATGTTGCCTCATATCCTGTGTGGGTTGGTATGAAAACCGGTTTGGCTATTTTATACAAACACAAACACTTAGATATGTGCCTTTGGGCTAATATCTGAAACAATAGTGATGTCCTCTGTATGTATTCAGTTTTAAACTTTCTCAAACAAGCAGCAACATGGTGAGGGTGAAAAGTTTGTGTCTGTGACAGGTCATTGTATCCCAGTTACTTAATGTGTGTGAATCTAAAACATCAGCTAATATATTTGAATCTTATTTCCTTCATTTGTAAAAGTGACAACAATAAATATCTACCTCATGGCATGGTTATGAGGATTAACACCAAAATTGTGTTTATCTTCTGAGATGAACGTGGTAGCACTTATTAGGTATTCAATAAATGTTTGGCACCTCTCCCTTATAAAGTCAGCAGGACGATATTCCTTCACTAAGTGCATCACATATGATGTATCAGATCGATTAAGTTAAGCAAAGAAAATAAGAAAACTGAACTATGAAATAACCAAGCACATTTCTAGTAGTCTTCCTTCCAGAGGAGATTCAAAACTAGCAACTAGATTGCCTGGTTCTCAATCCATTTTTACTCTATTGCTATACTTCACATTCATTCATTCACTCATTTGTTGATATTTGCACTTGCTATACTAAATACTCTGCTAGACACCATACATTTAAATAAGTAAAAGAGACTTACCATCAACTAGCTTACAGTCTATGAGGCTACAAAGAGAGAAAAATAATTACATTACCTTGTTACAAAGCTTATAAGAGAGGATTTGAAAAGAGATCAAAGAGAAAAGAACTAAAGTGATTTTGAGAAAATAACTGTGTCCAAGTTCTCTTTTTGAGAACTTCTTATAAATATCTAGTTCTGTTGGGAAGCTGGGTCTCAGTAAATAGCATCTTTCAAAGAGGCAAAATTGACAGTTGTCTGAAAGGGCATTTTATATGTTAAATCAATAGCAATAAAAGTTTAAGCCATCATCTGTTTGTTTAGAATGGATGGATCATTAAAATTTGGTATTTCCCTTTAAACGGAATCTTTGGTAAGAAAAAACTATTGTCATGCCAAATCTGTAAACAATCCATCCTTCCTATTTTAACTGTTATTTCCCTCCTACCTTTCCCAATTCCACAATTCCTTCAACTTGCCTCTGCCTACTCATTCTTGATGTCTAAATTTAGGTATTACCACTTCCATGTAACCTCTTCAAGCCCTTGTAGGATTGTAATTATCTACTTGACTACCTTCAAAGATATTTTTCATCTAAAATAATTATAATCGAGGCTACCATGTATGGTTGTGCTACAACTGTTCATAATACACATTGTAATGTGTGTGAAAGCCACACTAAAGTGAAACGTACAACCTACACAGCTATAAAAGGTGTACCTGAATTAAGTCAGGATGTGAAATTTCCTTTTCCCACAAGAGACTCTAATTTTATCAAACTCTTTTAAAAAATAGTTATCAATATTTCATTTTTTAAACAACTAAAAATGCCCTCTGTAAGAAATAAATTCACCCAACATAAAAGTGCACATCTATCTCATCCTCTCCTTCCTGAGCTCCTCCCCAGAGTTCACTATTAGCTATCTCTTCCTTCCCTGTACATTTTGAATGTTCAATAGTAATTAAGCTTTGAAATATCTACACTTTCATGTCATTTACAAATTCCACCATCTCTGTCTAGAAGACTCTTGCAATCCCTAACTTTATGGTAAACTCCATTTTATCCATTTTTATCGTTCAATTTTAGTAAAGGCAACTACATCCATACAAGTTAAATACTGCATCCCTGTTGAGATAACTCTTCTGAATCCAGATACACCAACCCACCTTCCACATTTCTTATGCCTCAAAGCACTTAAAATTTTCATTCAAAAGAAAATCTGTATTATTAAAAGAAAGGGAAAGACATCCAAGGCTCTTGGGTTGGAAGAATTAATATTGTTAAAATGACCATACTACCCAAAGCAACCTATCAGATTATGTGTGACATTTTTCACAGAGCTAGAATAAATCTTTTTTAAAAATTAAAAAAAAATTAGGCCACATGTGTGCATGGGGAAGCTCCTGGGCTAGGGTTTGAATTGGAGTTGCAGTTGCCAGCCATGCCACAGCCACAGAAATGCCAGATCTGAACCACATCTGTTATCTACACTGCAGCTTGCAACAAAACCAGATACTTAACCCACTGAGTGAGGCCAGAGGTTGACATCCTTATGGACACTGTGTTGGGTTCTTAACCTGCTGAGCCACAACAGGAACCCCAATAATTCTAAAATTTATATGGAACCATAAGAGACCCAGAATTGCCAAAGAAATCCTGGCATAAAACCTTCCAGACTTCAGAAATACTACAAAGCTACAGTAATCAAAACCATATGGTATTGGCACAAAAACAGACATGTATATCAATGGAACAGAAAACCCCAGAAATAAATCTCTACAGCTATGGTCAACTAATCTTTGATAAAGGAGGTAAGAATATACAACAGGGAAATGATAGTTTCTTCAGCAATTGCTGTTGGAAAATTTAGACAGCCACATGCAAATCAATGAATTTAGAACATACCCTCACACTATACACAAACTCAAAATGGCTTAAAGACTTAAGTATTAGATAAGACACCACAAAACTCCTAGAAGAGAACATAGGAAAACATTCGCTGACAAAAAATCATACCAATGTTTTCTTAGGTCAAACTCTCCCAAGGCAATAGAAATAAGAGCAAAAGTAAATAAATGGGACCTAATCAAACTTAAAAGCTTTTGCATAGCAAAGGAAATCACACAAAAAAAGAAAAGACAACCTACAGACTTGGAGAAAACATCTGTAAATAATGCAAACAATAAGGGCTTAATATTCAAAATATACAAACTGGTCATATAACTCAGTAACAAAAAATAACCCAGTGGAAATATGGGCCAAAGACCTAAGTAGGAAGTTCTCCACAGAATATGTACAGATGGCCAGTTAGAGCATGAAAATATATTCGACACTGCTAATTATTAGAGAAACACAAATCAAAAGTGCAAATCAGAATGGTCATCATTAAAATAACAAATGCTGGCGAGGGTGTGGAGAAAAGGGAGCCCTCCTCTTCTATTAGTGGGAATGTAAATTTGTGAAGCCATTATGGAAAACAGTATGGAGAATCCTCAAAAAACTAAATATAGAACTACCATATGATCTAGCAATCCCACTGCTGGGTATATATACTGAGAAAACCATAATTCAAAAAGATACATGCACTCCTATGTGCATAGCAGCACTATTTACAATATCCAAGACATGGAAACAACCTAAATGTTCATGAATGGACAAAGATGTGGTGCATACATACAATGGAATACTACTCAGCCATGAAAAATGAAATATTGCCATTTGCAGCAACATGGATGGACATAGAGATTACCATACTAAATCAAGTAAGTCAGAAAGGGAAAGACAAATACCATATTATATCACTTATATGTGGAATCTAAAATACAACACAAATGAACATATCTATAAAACAGAAAGAGACTCAGATTTAGACAAGAGACTTATGGTTTCCAATGGGGAGGGGAGTAGGGGAGTGATGGATTGGGAGTTTAGGATTAGCATATATAAACAATAATATGTAGAATAAACAATAGGTCCTATTGTATAGCACAGGGAACAGCCTGAGTGAAGTATAGCCTTGACATGAATGTAATTGCAGATCTGAAGATGCAACAGCAGCATACACTATTTGCTGCCAGTTTTTTTAAAAGGATATCTGGGCAGTCCATCTCTATGCCAACCAGTTGGTCTTAGACTCTTTATTCCACATGTTAGAATCTCACTTTGTCATCTTTGATGTGAGGAATACAAGTACTCCACATAGGCAGTGCAATATTTCACTTAGATAACTTACATGAAATATTTAGAACATAGTCAAGAGTACAGAAAATGTTCCTTTCCTTTCCCCCAGTTTCATCTTCTGTTTAACTTCTCACTCTTTAAAGATGATATTCTCAATCTTTTCTGAATACCTCTAGTGTGGAGGCTCTACCTTAATAGCTCAACATCTTAAAATCTTCACTTTTGCTTCAGTAGTACAATCTTTGGCCAGATATACTAGAACTGAATCGTTTAGATAATGGCTCTGGCCACTTTGTTCCTTATCTAGATAGAAACATTCTCAGAAAAAAAAAGAGCAGAGAAATGAAAATGATTCACATTTGGCATTAGATTTCTTTTTCCTTGAGGGAATTAGTCTTGCTTCTCTTTGAGATTAAATACTTTATTGGAATGCTATGTTTTGAACACTTCATCCTATTCAAGTCATTGGGGCACACTCAAGAAATGAAACTATTTAGGTCAGAGGATGTGAGTTGAGGGGAAACATCTCTATCTTGAGTCTTTTGTAATTCTTAGAAAGAAAGTCTTCTGAATTCTAGCCCACCAATGAACCACACAAAGGGGCAGAGGTTGAAATAATTACATGTTACACAGAGAAATTGAATAACAAATCATCCATTAAGGCATTGCAATTCTACAGAAGAATTTTTTTATAAGCTATGGCAAGCAGAGAGTTTCTAAATTATTTTTCCCATACACAATCATAAAAATTACTCTTGAGAGAAACATATTTTGCTTTTGATTCTGCTAGATTTATAACCTTGTGATAAACAAGGTGTTGTGTACTCAAAACACTTTCATGGAAAAACTTTCACTCTCCCAGCTCCAAATACAATCATTTTAAGTTGAGTATTTTCCAAAGGTTTCATAATGTTATATGGTTGTCTTTGGGTGCCTTGACAAAAAAACAAAATAATAGTTTAATACACTCTCTTGAGAAGGTTTCTCAATAAAAGGTCTTTGTTTCATGGCTGGCTTAGCAACGCCAACCTTATCTTGCAGCAGTTCATTCTGGATATTTATTTGAGTCAAGTGTTGTTGAGATCCATTTTATGAAATGGAGAAGATAGCACTCAGTTTCTTTTGATGACCTGGTGAAGCTCTAAATAGTAAGATTTCCTGCTAAAGATTTTCTATAGTTCCTCACCACTCAGAGAGAAAAGACAGATGATTTAGCCTAAGCTGCTTTTCTACTTAGAAAAGAATCTTTATGTCACTACTTAACACATTTCAAAATACAATGAATAACATACAGTGAATACATACTAATAGCTGTATTTACCTTATACTTACATAACACCATACTTAGCTAATGCTAATAATGAATAACATACTAATAAATATAATGACTAACAAACAATAACATAATAAGCACCCATGTATCCACAACTCAGCCTTGACAAATAATTAAATTTTTGCTATGACTGTACCTGGTCTTTTCTAAAAATGACCTGGATATTTAGGGTTAGAGTTATAGGCTCCTGTGGTACCCTCCTTCATCTCATTCCCTTTCTGCCCTTCCCAGAAGTAACACATATTCTGATTTTTTTTTTCTTGTCACAAAATTTTTCTCTTGTAATTTTTAAAAACACTTTTTTCATGTTAAGAATTGTGTTTAAATTATCAAATCCCCGTCCTTTATTTTTTAATTGAACTGCAGTTTATTTACAACATTATATTAGCTTCAGGTAAAAACACTATTTTAAATTTATACAGATGTGGATATTTGTCTTATATCACTCTTATCACTAGAGACAGAAAACATAAGCAAAATGAACTGATAAATATACTCCTAAAATTTCTATCATTCAGAGTCAACTTTTCAACTTATCTTGTCCTGATTTTTTTTTTGTCTTTTGTCTTTTTTGTTGTCGTTGCTATTCCTTGGGCCGCTCCCGCGGCATATGGAGGTTCCCAGGCTAGGGGTTGAATCGGAGCTGTAGCCACTGGCCTACACCAGAGCCACAGCAACGCGGGATCCGAGCCGCGTCTGCAACCTACACTACAGCTCACGGCAACGCCGGATCGTTAACCCACTGAGCAAGGGCAGGGACCGAACCCTCAACCTCATGGTTCCTAGTCGGATTCGTTAACCACTGCGCCACGACGGGAACTCCCTTGACCTGATTTTGATGTGCATCATCCCTCCACATGTTGATACTTCCGCTACATAAAAAATACATCCAAAAACAATTCTTGGCAATTTCCAGGTTTTAAAAGGTATATAAATATTACATGCTACTTATCCAACTGAAATGCATCTGTGCATGTGATATGAGATACATTTTATTTTTCTTTCCAAATAAATATTTTCCAACCTTTCTCCATAGGTATGTTATAATGCATTCTCTCCTTTATCCTTTTGTTCAAGTTGTTGAATTTAATCAAAAGCGTTGTATCTGTTGAGGTAATCAAATGATTTAAGAATTTCTCCTTCAGCCAGTCATGATAGTTATGTTCTTCTAGGAAATGATCCATTTATTATAAGTTATTGAACTATTAAATGAGGCCTCACACATAAGGTGATAATTATGCAAGGGCCTGGAAATCAGTATCTGAGGGGAAAATAACCAACCAGAGGAAAGTGCAAGATCCAAAGTTCTGAGGTGGAAACGTGGTTAGTGTTTGAGGAACAGCAAAGAGGGAGGAATGGCTGGAGCAGAGTAATGATGTAGAGAGTGGAAGGCAACGTATTCAGAGTTAACAGGAGTACATCACAGAGGGCTGTGTCAGTGATTGTTAAGTACTTTTATCATTAATGGGACAGGAAACCATTGGATGGTTTTAAGTAGAGGGTTGACATGACATAAGCTGACATATTTTTTAAGGCTCAGATGTTGAGAACAAACTGTGGAGCTAAAGGCTGTAGAGCCAAGGAAGGTCAGGTAGGAGACTACTGGAATAATCCTGATAAAAGATGATGATGAGTCAGATTATGGTCATAGTGAGTGACATTAGTGAGAAAAATGGAACAATTTTCAAATACTATCGTCTTTCAAATACTACTTCCCCAGTCATTTCTATTTATGCTATCATTTTGAATTCCATCTTCCATGTCTCTTAAATTTGCTAAATGTTTTTCTCTATATTACATATTCTTGGCAATTTCTTCAGGTCTATTTTCCAGTGTACTAATTTTTCTCCAGCTTACTCTAAGCTACTTTTTTTAAAACTATGCATTGCTTTTAATATCAATGACCATATTTTTCATTTATAGATTGTTTCTCAGATACAGCTTTTTAATGGTGTCTTACTCCTTTCCCATATATGTGGTTTCTTTTTTTAATGTCTTTAATCATTTTAAGTGTACTTATTTCATAGTTTCTTTTCTCTGAGTTTCTGAGAGGTCTATTTCTGTTCTTTATTGGTCTTCTATCTCTTTCTAATGACTCTTCCTTCATAATCATGTAATTTTTCTTTGTGAACTATTCTTCAGTGGGGTTTAAGCTTGAAAAATATTTTATAACTATATTGATGGTGTGTCAGTCCAGAATGGTTTCATGCTTGCTTTTTCCTAGAGCTTATAAAATAACACATGACTAGAATCCCTTTTCTGTTAATTTTTACACTTGAAGTTTTCCAAATCTCTCATGTAGTATTTATTCAAACTCCACATTCAAGTACAACCAGAAATTTGGTAACAAATCATCAGAGATAAGAATTTTGTTTTTAATGTCCAGACTGACAAACAGATTTTATTTGTGAATTCTTATAACCATAAACGGGTACTGTTAAGTCCTATATTTTATTTTCGTACACTTTGGAAGGCTCTTATTTTGAAGGACAGATATCAATCATCTGTCTCCAATTCTTTAAGCCTAATGTCTCATTCATTGTCCCATTAGGTATGCTGAAGTCAAGACCTTTGATAGTCCCAGGATTCACTTACTAGTGTAATTTGCAAAGTTTTTGTTTTGGTTTTGGTTCCTGTGGTGTTCCCTTTCTAGTTGACTCAGCTATGCATTTAAAGAATGTTTTTTACTCATGGACATTGGAGAACAGACTTGTGGTTGTAAGGGGGGAGGTGGAGGGAGGGGGCTAGATTGGGAGTTTGGGGTTAATAGATGAAAACTATTGCATTAGGAGTGGATAAGCAATGAGGTCCTGCTGTATAGCACAGGGAACTATATCCAATCACTTGTAATGGAACATGATGGAAGATAAATGAGAAAAAGAATGTATGTATGTGTGTGTATATATATAAATATATATATATAAAACTGGGTCACTTTTCTGTGCAGAAGAAATTGACAGAACATTGTAAATCAACTATTATAGAAAATTAAAAATAAAAAGGATGTTGTGTTTTATGGATGTGTCTAATGTGAAATATTGATAAAAATGGGTAGTGAACTATCGGGCCTTTCACACTCCGTTACTCATTTATCTTTCTGGTTTCATATCCCATTTTTCACCTACAGTAGGGTCATAAGTTGACCAAATTGATAAATTTTTACTCTGCTTCTTCCCTTTTCTTCTCCTGGATTTCTTCTCTTGATGATCTCTCATGTCCATACATAACCCATACATTATGGCTCTGCTTAAATGTCACTTCCTTCAGGAAGCCTTCCTTCACCTACCAAAGGGAAGTGATATTTTCTCCTATGGTATCTTATCTGTGCTTCTTATCTACTGGCTTCCACAATTATTGTGCTTATTGTTATGCTTTTACTTCCTCCAACTCCACTCTACTCTTAGCATTTAACTGGAAATTTTGATTCAGGACAAGATGGGTGGTCAATGCATTTTGTATACATATCCCAGTTGTAGCGCTAGGCCTTTTAGAGTCTGAGAGCTTATTACAAAAACTTAAATTAGCAGTTTCCAATAGAAGCTCTAATATGAACATATTATAAAGTGGGATTAGTATATACCTAGTACATGCTTAAATATCAGTAAATATGTTCCAATCTTAAAACCTAATAAAAATAATAATAGTCAAAATGGATAGACTTAATATGTTTCAGATACTCTGCTAGCACTTAATATATTATCTCTGGTTTTCACAACAATTCTGAAAAACATATGAAGTTAAGGTAGTTGCTCAAGACCTGAGACAGAGGAAGAGACAGAGCTGAGGCTTGGATCTAGATCTGTCTTCCAAACACAACAAAGGACAAGTATCCATAATTGCCAAAATAGAAAATTATATGCTTTATTGAAGATAGTGTGATGCTTATTCTATGTGGATTATTGGAAGTCATGGACTGAAATAGATGGCATTGGAATGGTGCTACCTGTGTAAAGGCTCAGCTCCAGGGTCACCTCCTCCTGAAAACACTGACTCCCCTATCCCAGGTGAGTTTCCTCATACTGGGCTTCCACAGTCCTCTCTGCAATGACCTTAGTTATTGCACTTTTATCACTTTAACAGTCTGTTTATAAGATTGTCTTCCCAGTCAACAATGACTGACTTGAACACAGAAACTTTATTTTTTTAATCAGTGTTTCCATTTTATTCCCATAAGATACAAATAAACATTCTTATCAACATTTTAAAATATGATATCCTGTCTGGGTAAGTCATGATATGAATTAGTAAATAAAAGTTCTAAGAAGTTGTACAGAAAACGTATCTGTTTGGCCTTAACTAAAGTAACATTTCCCAGTATTACGTGACCACCGAATCTTTTTGCTCAGAACACTTATTAATATCATATGCATCTGATGTTCAGAAAGATAAACCTTTGAAATAGTGTTTTTACATGACTTTCTTTTTTTGCTTTTTAGGGCTGCACCTGTGGCCTATGGAAGTTCCCAGGCTTGGGATCAAATTGGAGCTACAGCTGCTGGCCTACACCACAGCCACAGCAACTTGGGACCTGAGCCAGGTCTGCAAACTATACCACAGCTCACAGTGAGATCCTTAACCCACTGAGCGAGGCCAGGGATCAAACCTGCATCCTCATGGGTCCTAGTTGGGTTCATTTCCACTGAGTCAGGACAGGAATTCCATCTTACATGACTTTCTTGAATGTTCCTTTTCTCCTCATTTTTTGGGTGACTGGTACATAGTGATTGTGATAGGTGAATAGTGGAACGCACTAATTTTATAATGTCAAAGGGATTGTGCTCATACCAATTGCTAAAAAAAGTATGCTGTGTAGCAAGAGGTAAACTCGAAGTTGTTACAGAAAACTGCTGTCATGGCAGGAGGACATACTAGTCATTTCTGTTTTTGAGGCAACCATACCTGTTCTAGGGAGTTGGAATGGGGGAATCTCCAAACCCAAATCTGCTCTTTGCCTTGATTTCTCCTTTAGAATGTGGTTCTATTCCTTTAAAAGGAAGGGCTTTGTCCACTCCTTCTGTTGAAGCACATAAATCCAAGGGACAGCTGCAGTGTTTAGAAATACGAAATGCAGGGGAAAGAGTTCAATAGTTTCCTCAGTGCTAATGGCAGCCAAGGGCTAAGCCCTGTATGTCGTAAATGATAGGGCTGTCCAGAGGGGGGAAAGAAATCCCCTCGTCGGCAGTTTTTATCCCTTTTTCAATTTTTTGATTTTAAAGAGTGGAATCTTTCAGTAGCAGAACCAGTTGCACTCAAACTCCACCTGTTTTTCCTATCTCACCGCTCCTCAGGGGAAAAAAGAAAATGAAGATGACCTGGGGAAGAAACGGGGTAGAAATGCCAAGTTCCTAGCAGCTCTGTTTTTCAGAAGACATTCTACACAGAGGTGCTTTCCTTTTTATAACCATTTTGGTGTCTCTTGCCCCATGAAATGACTCTTGAAAAGTCCCTTTTTCTGCAGCCATAAAGGCCTCTACTATGATCCTCAGGAAAACACTCGTAAAACACACTCATGTGAGGAATTCAATGTTATCGGTCTCCTGGGCCCTCGGTATGCTCCGTTCACAGGCACGGGCCTATGTATAACACCAAACATTTAGAAAGAGTGCACCCCAAGATTTTCAGTGCTTAGTGTAATTATAAAACACTTACAGGAGTAGAATTACAAAGGTGTTTTTATTCCTCACAGTTGTTTTTGTCTTATTTACTATGCTTACTAAGTAGGTAGAGTCCTAAATCAAAAACAAAAGTCAGTGTAAAGACCTTGTTGGTAATGTGTTGATAAAAGACTAGCAGCGTTAATGAGGATCAATCATGGATCAGCATTCTGTACTTTATTCCACTAAATGCTCACGACACCCCTATAAGGGTAATTATTATTCTCATTTTTCAAATGAGGAAAATACATCTTGGAGGTTAAGAGGTCACAGAGCAGCGACATAGTGGAACCAACCTTTGCAACCAGGTCTGCAAGATCTCCAACAAGGTAATAGGAGCTGCTGGGGGTGGGTGGGACAGTTTTTGGTCAAGTTACCTGTATGAGGACATATCTGCATAAAGATATGAAAGGCATACACTTAAGAGTCTATGTACAAAGCCATTACCCAAGGATGTGGGAACAGGGAGTCATGAAAAGATGGGGCCATACATGCAGTCCATGGTCCATGCAGGGCTGGTCAACAAGGGGAGAAGTGGCACAAAGAGAGACTGGGGAAGTTGGCAGGATCCAGACACTCAGGGCCTTATGGGGACTGCTCAGCTTTATTTTAAGGCTGAGGACATCTTGACAGTGGCTTGGACTAACTAGCTGGTACCAATGAAAGCAGAGACCAGTGGGCAGAGTTGAGACCATTTCTGTCCATTGAATGGATGGAATTTGGTGACATTTTAGATCTGGGGGCTGAGGGAGAAGCAGGACTCAAGGATGATATTTGGGTCTCTAACTTGATTAAATGTTGAGTGATGACTCAATCCCTGGGCTGGAGAAGAATGGGGAAGACAGGGAGTTTCAGGGCAGGAATTCAGATTTCTGTTTGGGGCACTGACTTCACCAGTGTCCTGATTAGAAAAGCAAAAAATACTACATATGCGTCTCAAAGAGGAATTTATTGCTGAGAAATGAATAGTTGCAAAGGTCAAGAGTTGCACTTTTGCTTTTATGTATTCCTAGGCACTTTTGCTTTTATGTATTCCTGTCTGCATTCATTTTTTTCCTTCCAATTTAAAACAATAAAACATTTCTAGGGCCCTAAAACTGTTGTGGACCTGAGCCACTATGTCTGCTGTGACTAATAGACAACTTGGCCCTGACAAAAGTATTGAATGGACTGAAAAGCAAAAGAGGGGAATAGGACATTACATAGAGATAAGGAAGCTGCTGTCACCAGTGAGTTAGGGCTCAGGACCCACCCATAACCATCCATGCTGGAACTACCAAGTCCTTGATAATAAGCAGGAGCCCTCATCACTCCCTCTAATGCTGGCTCTACTACTGATACTGCTTAAACTGCCATCATGGAAATTGCTGGAATCATGGCAGCTTCCACTGAGCAGAAACACCAGAACTGCCATTGCCAGGGGTACTGCCAGGAACTTAGTGGTTTTTCATTTCTTCCCCTGTCTTGTCTCCATGCAATACTTTTCATTGGCAGAACTTGAAGTCAGCAGGTTTGGGAGTCTAGGAATTGTCAAGTTGCAGGGTTCCAGTCCTAGCAGTACTAGGTGAACGTAAGAGAGCAAATGCAGAGTTAATAATGAACCAGTAAATACCTGGAACGGGCATATTAAGTTTAGATGTCCGTGAAACATGCTAATGGAATGTCACATGAGATCACTCTTAAGGGAGTATAGAGAAAGAAGGGTTGGCCAACAGTAGGAACTAAAATTATCCACACGTTCCTCAGATAAAGGAGAGGAAACTGGGAAACTGAGATGTCAGAGAGGAAGAGCAGGGAACTGAAGAAGCTAGAAAGGGTGGATGATCAGCTGTGCTAAATCCTGCTGAAAGGTTGAATAAGATGATAACATAAAGTGCCATTGGATTTCACATCATGGGCGTCAGCAGTAACCTTGACAAAGGTCATTTCCATCAAATGTTATACATGGAAGACAAAATGGCTTCATGTTTTCTCATGTGTTTTATGAAAAACTTTGTGACACGTGAGTTGTTACCCCACATATCTACCGAGTGATGGAATATGATGGAATAAAATCTCAAACTCTGGTTTCTGGTAGGTCCAGTTTTCTTTAAAATAATCACTTTACAAGCAATGACTTGCAAAATAGAAGGTTCCAATCATTTCTTGCAGAACTTCTGGCCAAGTGCACATGGAATTGCAAATTTAAAAATGTATTTACTTAGGTACAAAATTCCATAGCCTCTAGGATTTCTCATCGAGAGGCACTTTGAGTGTGCACAGATGGAAACCAGGAGTGAGTATGGTCTTCCCATTACCACCGCCCCCAACACTTATTTTATCATCCTTCCCTTAAAGAGCAGGAAAGATTTTGTGTTCTGATCCCTTTATTTTAAGGCAATGGCAGGGAAATTTAGATGATCTCTGTCAGCTAAGAATTCCAAGGAATCTGTTTGCATGCTAGTCAGGCTCAGAAGATGAAAGGTCAAGTAATAACTGGTGAGGTGATAGGAACTGCAAAAAGAGGAAAATGAAAGTCTATTGAAAAACGGGGAGTTATTGTGGAAGGCTAAGTAGCTGAGAAGGGCCCCAGGAGAACATTCCCAGTTGATTCCAGAAAGTCCGTGGAATCACAGCCTGAAATGAGTAGCACCTGCAGAATTATTAAGATAAAGAGGAAGATTCCAAGGAAGAAGGACTTTTTGTCATCTCTGCAGCTTTACAATAACTGGAGAAAACCAGGTACATTCCTTCTGCCAGTTCCTAAATTTGTCTCTTGCCCAGACTGTCACAACATTTTCCTAATTCCTAATTTGTCTCCCTACCTTATTGGAATAGCTCCCCAGTTTGACTCTCCCCACAACAGCTAAGGTAATCCCCCAAAAGCACAAATCTAACTACCTCTCCAAACTCTCCAATTCCTCCCGTTGCTCTCAGGAGAATGTGCAAATTCCTTATCATGGCTTTCTTCTCTTATCTTCTTCACCCTTATTCCTATACATACGCACGCTCACGTACACACACACACACACACACACACACACAAAACCATCTAATATCCAACTATAATATAATATCCTGTCAGTTGAGAACCCTGACAAATATAGGGCCTGTTAAAGTTGTAATCATCAGATCTTGCAGAAGTGAGCAGAGTCTGATGGAGCTAATCTAAGCTTCCCTACAGTGCCTGAGAAAGTATAATAGAGACAGCACAGAGTTCTAGAATCAGCTTGTGTGGGTATTCTGGCTCCATCACCTCTTACTTCAAAGAGATTAATAACCCATCTGAAAATCAGTTTTCCCCATGTGAAAACAGTGATACTAATAGTGCCAGCCTCTTAGGTTTGATATATATATATATATATATATATATATATATATATATATATATATATATATATATTTTTTTTTTTTTTTTGCTGTGCCCATGGCTGGCAGAAGTTCCCAAGCCAGGGATCAAATCCAGGCCATACAAGTGACCCAAGCCAGAGCAGTGAAAACACCAGATCCTTAAACACTAGGCTACCAAAGAATTCCTTCAATGTGATTTTTTTATATTACTCAATGAATTTATTACATTTATAGTTGTACAATGATCATCACAACCAGTTTTACAGCATTTCCATCCCAAACCCCCAGCACATCCCCCCACACCCCCCAACCTCTCTCCTTTGGAAACCATAAGTTTTTCAAAGTCTATGAGTCAGTATCTGTTCTGCAAAGAAACTCATTGTGTCCATTTTTCAGATTCTACATGTAAGTGATAGCATTTGATGTGGGTGTCTCATTGTCTGACTGACTTCACCTAACATGATAATTTCTAGGTTCATCCATGTTGCTAAAAATGTCATTGTTTTGTTCATTTTAATGGCTGAGTAATATTCAAATGTGTATATGTACCACCTCTACTTTATCCACTCCTCTGTTGATGGACATTTAGGTTGTTTCCATGTCTTAGCTGTTGCAAATAGTGCTGCAATGAACATTGGAGTACATGTGTCTTTTCTAGCCATGGTTTTCTCTGGATAGATGCCCAGGAGTGGGATTGCTGGATCAAATGGTAGTTCTGTTTTTAGTTTTCTGAGGAATCTCCATACTGTTTTCCAGAGTGGTTGTACCAATTTACAATCCCACCAACAGTGTACTAGGGTTCCTTTTTCTCCATACCCTCTCCAGCATTTAGGGTTTGTAGACTTTTTGATGATGGCCATTCTGGCTGGTGTAAGGTGGTACCTCATAGTGGTTTTGATTTGCATTTCTCTAATAATGAGTGATGTTGAACATCTTTGCATGTGTTTTTTGGGCATCCATATGTCTTCTTTGGATAACTGTTTAGATCTTCTGCCCATTTTTTGATGGGGTTGTTTGTTTTTTTGGTATTGAGCGGTAGGAGGTTTTATAAATTTTGGAGATTAATCTCTTGTCAGTTGATTCATTTGCAAAGATTTTCTCCCATTCTGTGGGTTGTCTTTTCATTTTGTTTAGGGTTTCCTTTGCTGTGCAGAAACTTTGAAGTTTGACTAGGTCCCATTTGTTTATTTTTGTTTTTACTGTCATTAAGAGGTGGATCTGAGAAGATGTTGCTGTTGTTTATGTTGTAGAGTGTTTGGCCCATTTTTTCCTCTAAGAGTTTTATAGTATCTGGTCTTATATCTAGGTCTTTAATATATTTTGAGTTTATTTTTGTGTATGGTGTTAGGAAGTGTTCTGATTTCATTATTTTACATGTGGCTGTCCGGTTTTCCCAGCACCACTTATTGAAGATGCTGTCTTTTCTCCATTGTACATTCTTGCCTCCTTTGTTATAGATTAGTTCTCGGTAAGTGCGTGGGTTTAATTCTGGGTTTCCTATCCTGTTCCTCTGATCTGTATTTCTGTCTTTGTGCCAGTTGCATATGGTTTTGATGACTGTTGCTTTGTAGTATAGTCTGAGGTCAGGGAGCCTGATTCCTCCAGCTCCATTTTACTTTATCAGGATATCTTTGGCTATTCTGGGTCTTTTGTGCTTCCAAACAAATTTTAAAATATGTTGTTCAAGTTCTGCAAAAAATATCCTTGGTAATTTGATAGGGGATTGCATTGAATCCATAGATTGCCTTGGGTAGTATAGTCATTTTGATAATACCATGCTCTTCTAATCCAAGAGCATGGTATGTCTTTCCATCTATTTGTGTCATCTTTGATTTCTTTCATTACTGTCATACTTTTCAGAGTACAGGTCTTTTGTCTCCTTAGGTAGGTTTACTCCTAGGTATTTTATTCTTTTGGATGCAATGGTAAACGGGATTGCTTCCCTCACTTCTCTTTCTGATCTTTTATTGTTAGATACAGAAATGCAGTCAATTTCTGTGTATTAATTTTATATCCTGCAACTTTGCCAAATTCATGGATGAGCTCTAGCAGTTTTCTGGTAGAGTCTTTAGGATTTTCTAGGTATAGTATCATGTCATCTGCAAATAGTGATACTTTTACTTCTTCCTTTCCAATTTGGATTCCTTTTATTTCTTTTTATTCTCTGGTTGCTGTGGCTATGACTTCCAAAACTATGTTGAAGAGTATTGGCAAGAGCGGTCATCCTTATCTTGTTCCTGCTCTCAGTGGGAATTCTTTCAGCTTTTCACCAATGAGAATGATGTTAGCTGTGGGTTTGTCATATATGGCCTTTATTATGTTGAGGTAGGTTCCTGCTGTGCCCACTTTCTGAAGGGTTTTTATCAGAAATGGGTGTTGGATTTTGTCAAAGGCTTTTTCTGTGTCTATTGAGAGGATCATATGGTTTTTATTCTTCAGTTTGTTCATGTGGTGTATCACACTGATTGATTTGAGGATATTGACGAACACTTGCATCCCTGGAATAAATCCCACTTGATCATGATGTACAATCCTTTTTATTTATTGTTGGATTTAGGTTGCTAGTATTTTGTTGAGGATTTTTGCATCTATGTTCACTGGTGAAATTGGCCAGTAATTTTCTTTTTTTGTGGTATCTTTGTCTGGTTTTGGTATCAGAGTGATGGTGGCCTCGTAGAATGAGTTTGGGAGTGTCTCTTCCTCTGCGATTTGTTGGAATAGTTTCATAAGGATAAGTGTTAGCTCTCCTCTAAATATTTGATAGAATTTGCCTGTGAAGCCATCTGGTCCTGGACTTTTGTTTGTGGGAATTTTTTTTTAATCACAGTTTCTACTTCGGTACTTGTGATTGGTCCATTCATCTTTTCTATTTCATCTTGGTTTAGTCTTGGAAGATTGTACTTTTCTAAGAATTTGTTCATTTCCCCTGGGTTTTCTGTTTTATTCGCATATAGATGCATGTAGTAGTCTCTTAAGATCTTTTGTTTTTCTGCGATGACTGTTGTTACTTCTCCTTTTTCATTTCCAATTTTATTGAGTTGAGTCCTCTCTCTTTTTTTCTTGATGAGCCTGGCTAAGGGTTTATCAATTTTGATAAACTTTTTTCTTTGATAGTCTTTTCAAAGAACCAGCTTTTAGTTTCATCGATCTTTTCTATGGTTTTCTTCATTTCTATTTCATTGATTTCTGCTCTGATCTCTATGATTTCTTTCCTTGTACTAACTTTAGGTCCTGTCTGTTCTCTCTCTTTAGCTGCTTTAGATGTAAAGTTAACTTGTTTATTTGAGCTTTTTCTTGTTTCCTAAGGTAGGCTTGTATTGCTATAAACTTTCTTCTTAGAACAGCTTTTGCTGCATCCCATAGGTTTTTGAGTGTTGTATCTTCATTGTCATTTGCTGCCAGGTTTTTTTTAATTTCCTCTGATTTCTTCAGTGATCCATTGGTTGTTTAGTAATATATTGTTTAGTCTCCATGTGTTTGTGTTTTTTGCAGTTTTTTTCTTGTCGTTGATTTCCAGTTGTATACAGTTGTGGTCAGAAAAGATGCTTGATATGATTTCAATTTTCTTAAAGTTACTGAGGTTGATTTGTAGCCCAGGATGTGATCAATTTTAGAGAATGTTCCATGTGCACTTGAGAAGAATATGTACTCTGTTGCTTTTGGATGGAATGTCTTATAAATATTTGTTAAGTCCATCTGGTCTAATGCTCCATTCAGGGCCTGTGTTTCCTTATTGATTTTCTGTCTGGATAATCTCTCCATTGCTGTAAGTGGGTATTAAATTCCCCACTATTATTGTGTTATTGTTGATTTGTCCTTTTAAGGTTGTTAGCAGTTGCCTTATGTATTGTGGTGATCCTATGTTGGGTTATAGACATTTAAAATTGTTATATCTTCTTCTTGGATTGATCCTTTGATCATTATATAGTGACCTTCCTTGTCCCTTAAAATATTCTTTATTTAAGGTATATTTTGTCTGTTATGAGTATTGCTACTCCAGCTTTCCGTTTGCATGAAACATTTTCTTCCATCCTCTCACTTTCAATTTGTATGTGTCCCTAGAAGTGAAGTTGGTCTCTTGAAGACAGCATATATATGGGTCTTGTTTTTGTTCCATTCAGCCAGTCTATATCTTTTGGTTGGGGCACTTAGTCCTTTAACATTTAAGGTAATTATTGATATGTATTTTCTTATTGCCATTTTATTTACTGTTTTGGATTTGCTTTTTTGCTCTTTTTTCTTCTCTTCTTCTCTTGTTCTCTCCTCTTCTGGTTTGATGACTATCTCTAGCATTGTATTTGAGTTGATTTTTCTTATTTGTTTGTGTTTCAATTGTAGATTTTTGGTTTGAAGTTACTCTGAAGTTTTGATATGAGTCTATATATATATGAGATTGTTTTAAGTTGTTGGTCTCTTGATTGCAAGTGCATCTCCAGTGTCATGCATTTCTACACTCCTCTTCTCACGATTTCTGATAATTGTGCATGGATGATTTTGTATCTTTACTGTATATATACCTTTATGGGTAAGCCTTGTCATTTGTGGTATTTTTGTTTCCTGTTGTGGCCTTTTCTTTTCTGCCTAGAGAAGTTCCTTTAGTATTTGTTGTAAAGCTGGTTCAGTGTTGTTGAATTCTCTCAGCTTTTGCTTCTCTGAAGCTTTTGATTTCTCCTTCAAATCTAAGTGAGAGCCTTGCTAAGTAAAGTAATCTTCGTCGGAGGTTTCTTCCTTTTCATTATGTTAAGTATATCATGCCACTCCCTTCTGGCCTGCAGAGTTTCTGCTGAAAAATCTGCCAATAACCTTATCGGGGTTCCCTTGTATGTTATTTGTTTATTTTTCCTAGCTGCTTTCAATATTTTCTCTTTGTCTTTAATTTTGGTCAGTTTGATTAATATGTGTCTCACAGTGTTCCTCCTCAGGTTTATTTTATATGGTACTTGTTGCACTTCCTGGATTTGAGTGAGTGGTTCCCTTCCCATGTTAGGGAAGTTTTCAGCTATTATCCCTTCGAGTATTTCTTCTGTCCCTTTTGCTCTCTCTTCTTATGTTGGTGCATTTAATGTTGTCCCAGCATTCTGTGAGATTCTCTTAATTTGTTTTCAATCTTTTTTCTCCTTTCTGTTCCACATCAGTGATTTCCACTAATCTGTCCTCTACCTCACTTATTCATTCTTCTGCCTCATGTATTCTGCTGTTTGCTGCTTCTAATGGTTTTTTATTTCAGTTATTGTATTTTGCATCTCTTCTTGTTTAAATTTAATATCTTGTATTTCTTTGCTCAGTGTTTCCTGTAAATTATCCATCTTTGCCTCCAGTTTATTTCCAATGTCTTGCATCATCTTCAGCATCAACAGTCTAAAGTCTCTTTCTTGGAGGCTGAGAATCTCCTGATCACTTAGCTGTTTTTCTGGGTTTTTTTCCTTTCTCCATCATCTGAGTTATAGTTCTCTGTCTTTTCATTTTTGTAGGTTTTTGGTGTGGTGACCTTTTTACAGATAATAGGGTTGTAGCCTGTCTTACTTCTGGCCCCCCTTGTGGCTGAAGTTGGTATGGGAGCTTGCTGTAGGCTTCCTGATGGGAGTGACTGGTGCCTTCCCACTGGTAGGTGGAGCTCATTCCTATCTCTCTGGTGGGTGGAGCTTTGTCTCTGGGTGATATTAGAGGCGGCTGTGTGCCTGGAGGGTCTTTAGGCAGCCTGTTTACTGATGGGTGGGGCTGTGATCCTACCTGCATTGTTGTTTGTCCTGGGGCTTCTCAGTGCTGATGGGTGGGGCCAGATTTTCCCAAAATGGCCACCTCCAGAGAAAAGCACGCTGCTGAATATTCCCAAGAGCTTTGCTCCCAATGCCCTTTCCCTGCAACAAGGCACATTCACCCCTGTTTTCCCAGGAGGTCCTCCAAGAACTTCAGTCAGGTCTGACCCAGATTCCTATGGAGATTTTGCTTTGCCCTGGGACCCAGTGCACTTGAAAATCTGTGTGTGCTTGTTAAGAATGGGGTCTCTGTTTCCCCCAGTCCCATGGAGCTCCTGTGCACAAGCCCCCCTGGCCTTCCATGCCAGATGCTCCAGGGGCTCTTTCTCCCAATGCCAGATCCCCACACGTGGGAGTTCAATGTGGGGCTCAGAACTCTCACTTCTCTAGGTAAGTCTCTGTGAACCAGTTAGTTTCCAGCCTGTGGGGCTTCCTATCTGGAAGGTATGGGGTTGTTTATATCACAAAATCTCCCCTCCTACCTCTTGATGTGGCCTCCTCTTTGTCTTCTGGAGCAGGATATCTTTTTGAAAGTTTCCAGTCCATTTGGCTGAAGATTGCTCAGCATTTGGTTGTAATTTTATTGTTTTTAGGAGAGAAGTTGAGCTCCAGTCTTTCTATTCCACCATCTTATTCCCATCTCCCCTTCAATGTGATTTTTAAGTGGACTCTTATGTGTCTGGTCTCTCTGTTAATGGCTCATTTAAGGATTTTTATCAAAATCTGACTTTGTATTATATATATCTATGTCTATCTACATCTCTCTCTCTCTCTCTCTCTCTATATATATATATATATATATATTCATCCACGCATAAAATATATATGTAGTATTCATGCAATACATACTTGGGCAGGTTATATTTAGAAGTTTAATTAAGACGGTATTGTTCAAGGAGTTCCTGTTTTGGCTCAGCAGTAACGAACCTGACTAGTATCCATGAGGACGTGGGTTCAGTCCCTGGCCTTGCTCCATGGGTTAAGGATCTGGTGTTGCTGTGAGCTGTGGTGTTGATCACAGACCCAGCTAAGATCCCATGTTGCTGTGGCTGTGCTATAGGCTGGAATTTGCAGCTCTGATTCAACCCCTAGCCTGGGACTTTCCATATGCTGTTTGTGAGATCCTAAAAAAAATGACATTGTTCAATAGCATTTTGTACCAGTTACATGAGACCTCCGAGGCCCTGCCTATCCTCCTCCTTTCACCCTGCTTACTATGGTTGCAGACAAGGACTGTCCTGTCTTCCTCAGTTGGTACTTGTGCAGTTTCTCTGCCTGAAGGAGCTGAGGCACACCTGGCAGAAATTTTGGCTCTGTCTAAGACTGTTCTTGGGTATCACACCACTAGCTGGAACATGCAATTTTATTTCCTAGAGAAGCAGAATAATCAATTTCATGATACAGTTAAAGATATAGAAGACTTTTTTTTAAAGCAATGACTTGCTTTGGGACACAGCTGATGAATGACCCAGCGCTAGAACAGTAGCATTCTGAAACTGAGAGAAAGTGTGAATATCAAGTAGGGAATTCTGATGCTTGCCTGAGTTTGCTTAATTTCTGCAGTTTATTCTATTCCTCTTCTCACTTTTCCCAACTTCACTACTGGCTCCTTTATTACCTCTTTCACCTCACAGCTGATCCTTTCTCTTCTAGGTTGTGATAAAGACAAGATGAATTTTTTCCTGGCTGAATCAGAAAAAGTGTTGGCAAGTTTGGCTCCTGCTGAGGCCTCTCTCTTTGGCTTGCAGATGGCCACCTTCTTGCTGTGTCCTCTATTGCCTTTGTGCAGGGCATACCTGGTGTCTCTCTCTGTGTCCATATTTTCTCTTTTTATAAAGACATCATCCAGATAAAAAGACACTAGTCAGATTGGTTTGGGACCTGCCCTATTGGCCTCATTTTTAGCTTAATTGCCTCTTAAAAGACTCTATTTTCAAATACAGCTGCAATCAGAGGTGCATAGGGTTAAGGCTTCACTGTGAATTTGGGGGAATACAATTCAGCCCATAATACTTACCAATAGGGTTTCTGTGCCTGTGGAACCTCACACCATTTCTCAAACTTGGAATCATCTTGGATGTTGTCATCTTCACATCAATTTTTATGCATTACAAGCTTGACCCCACAATAACTGCTGAAAGCATGTTTTCAAAAAAGATATGACATCATCAAAAGGAATGTAGCACAATCTAATGCTGACACTGTGAACTACATCCAGCAAGTAGTTTGCATGGACTGCAATAGATGTCAAGTATCACTATATTTCTTTTAAAAACTTGAGATATTCTGAAATGCTCCTGTGATGACTGTGGTAACCCAGGGTACCTTAGCACAGAGGCTGAGAACCCTTATAAGTGACTTCTATATCTACCGCATTTGGTCTTCCCAATAATTCAGAGTTAAGAATAGTCCATTGTACTGTTTATGAGAGGAAGAAACTGAGGCTAAGACTAGATATGTCATTTCTTTAAGGTTAATAAATAGTGCAATTATGCATTTGTCTCCAAAGTTCAGTGGTCCCACTCTACTGCTTGGGTGGATAGGGTTGATTAATATTCTATATCCAGTCCCACTTTCTCTCAGTGTATCTCCCTATACCACTAAAACCTAAGTTAAAAACCACTTCTTCCCACACTGTCTTTCAGCTAGAGTTCAGGATGCAAATTAGGATTTGCAAATTAGTTTTTAAGATGGGAGTGAAATAGAGGTCACTGCCATGCTCGGCTCTTGAGCAGTGTCATTCCAGCAACTCGTCTCTAGGCTTGATTGTCAAGACAGGGCACTGAGTACCATTGTGTTACCTAGTCACTGCATATATGGAGGTCAGGAGCAGTTGTGACAACAGCAGTGGGAGCTTCCTAATCTGGCATCCTGATTCTTGGATTTGACCCCCTGAGGTCTGTTCTTGAACTCAATAGTATCGGTAGCTCCCTCTAAATCCTCAATTTTTGACTGCAACAGAAAGAGCAGCTCTGGGGTGTGTGTGGCAGGGAGGGTATTCCTTGTGAGGTACTGGGACATTCTTGGATATAGAGCTATTATCTGCACTTTCATCCCTTTTAACACTTTTAAAAGTCCTAAAGTTTCTGTTAAAAGATCTTTAAAAATCCTTGAGTGATATATGTTTCCAAAACATATCTGAGTGATATCATATATTGCACATAATATAATATGACTCATGAGATAAAAGCTACAATATTTGTATTAAAGAAATAGGAAGCATAAAAGAGAATTCCATAGCCACCCTGGCCTGTGTAGTTAGAAGGCTCAGACAGGATGAAATTCATGAACTAAAAAAGACAGAATTAAATTCTATGTAAAGTCCAGTGGCTATAAAGTAATATTGCTAGGAAAGTAATGAGCTACTTCCTATTTATGATTTTAGGATTCATTAAACATATTACTTTTTTAATTTTAATTTTTGTCTTTTTACATCAGCACCTGCAGCATACATACATTCTCAGGCTAGGAGTCGAATCAGATCTACATATGCTGCAACATGTGGCAACACCAGATTCTAAACCCACCATCACTGGACATTCAGCTGATAGGTGGTGTGTTGAAATTGATTGGCAACTGGGTTTTGGCTTGGGCTTTACAATTTATAAAGGATTCTGATAAATTAGAGAAAGTCTAGAAAAGAGCAATCAATCTAAAGTACCTGGTGAAGTTTTTCCTGAAAACAAAAAGACTTAGGAACTTTAGCTCTTCAAAATAAACTCTTCAAATAGCTGCAAGTCTGTGCACTAAAGATGGGAGAGTCAGGTTGAATTTGGTCCCAGAGAAAAGAAATAGAGCCAATGATTAGAAGCGTCTGAGAGGCACATATCAGCTATTTAGCATCCAGAGCCAACCACAGGGCAATAACTTTTAAAAATACTAAGTTCAGTTGAGCCTGGGTGAACCTTTATCTAGGGTATTTTAAAATAAAATAATTTTTGATTTAGGAGAGTGGGTAAACTAGATGACTAGTAATACCCATTCCAGGTGTAAATTTCCACAGTTCTAGATCATTCTGGGTGTTCAGTGGTGCAAAGGACAGCTGTAAAGGAAAACTGTAAAGGAAAATGGGTTCACTTGGGAATCTTTAGATGGGTATAGAATTGGCAAAGTCCCATTCAGTCCATTTGCCAGCTTTATTTTATAATGTGTCAGCCAGAACACCCCTAGCCAATATTTTGTGCCCCAGAAAGGAAAGCCCACAATGAAGTAAATTATTGATGATGCTGCCAAAAAGGAATTTCACTCTCTGAACAAATCTGGGTTAAATGTACTAAATCCAGGGTGTTAGATCTTAATAATCAAAAAGTTCTGTCAATGTGCTTAAACAGAATAAAATTCCCTTCTTTAAAAGTCTGTTTGATGTAACACTTGAAAGTTGAGATGCAATCAATCATTAACAATGTTTAATATTCTCTACCTTCTAGAAATACAATACAGGCAAGGTGCTGAGGTGTGAAAACTGGCCAAAGCTCAATTCTCATATTAGATGAAACCACATTTGAAGTATCGTTTTCTTCCCTCCATTCAATTTAGCCATTTCTTCAGTATATCACCTTTATCCATCACTACTTATTTAAATTAAAAACTTTATCTGATACTTGGCCTCTAGGCACATGTAGGGACAAAGAGGATATAGTATTATATACACAAGAAAAGCAAATATTCTAGCTCCCAATTTCTGTATAAAATGACCCTGCAGCAAAATGGGATTTAGATCTCTCCATTTGGAATAACTAGGTATGCATTTAAATACAAATAACTGAATTTCTGCAACACTATCTCCTTTTGATGACAACCTTGAGGTTGTAGATTCTACATTACTTCTGTTTCCTTAACTCTCAGCACAATGGTTGGAACATAATAGGGGTCAAGAGATATGTAGTGCATTGAGTAAAATATAAATGATCAGGTTCTCCTTTCTCTGTCCTTCTCAGCCTATTCAACAATGCAATTATCTTGTGTTTTTTTCCTTTCTTATATGCCTTTCTCCCACACTAGCTTATGAGCTCCTTGACAGCCTAAAGGATGAAAACTTATGTCACTGATTCCCAGTGTCTAATTCAGTGCCTGGCAGGTACTCTCTTAATGTTTGTTGAAGGAATGCTTTCCTCAGTGAGATGACACCCACACACTTAAATGGTTTTACTGAAGACTGGACAGTAAAGAACAATGGCTTTCAGAGTGGCTGGAGTCCTGTGGAAATATATTTATCCTCCATAATTTCAATATCCTCATTTGCAATAATTTAAATACATGACGCTTCTTATTTACCAAGTACTTCCATACATATATTCATTCTATTCAGTTTTAATCGTCCCAGTTGTAGCAGATGTACCCTAGGCAAGACATTCACATGACAATTAAGAGCAAAGACTTTGGAGTTGGGTTTTCTGGTTGGAAACAAAGATTTGATTCATTAGAATTGATTCATTAAACATTCATTAGCTGTTGGGAAAAATACTCCAATCTCCATGCTGCAAGTTTCTCCTTCATAAAATAGGGATAGTGATAGTACCTAATTCACAGATTGTTGCATGTAGAGCACATAGAATGGTTTCTGGTGCATGTGCACAAAAACTGTAGCTATTATTATTACTATTATTGTTATCTCTGCATCTCTCCCTTTCTTTTTAAAAACTCAATAAAATTTATTACCATTATAAGTTGTACAAAGATCATCATAAACCAATTTTTTTGTCTTTTTTTTTTTAGGGCCACACCCATGGCATATGGAGGTTCCCAGGCTAGGGGTCTAATTGGAGCTGCAGCTGCCAGCCTACGCCAGAGCCATAACATCAGATCTGGGCCGTGTCTGCGACCTATACCACAGCTCACAGCAATGCCAGGTCCGTGACCCACTGAGCGAGGCCAGGGATTGAACCCTCAACCTCACGGTTCCTGGTCAGATTCATTTCCACTGCACCACAGTGGAAACTCCATCATAAACCAATTTTATAGCATTTCCATCCCAAGCTCCCTGTCCATCCCTCCCCCTCCAAACTGTCCCATTTGGTAACCATAAGTTTTTCAAAGTCTGTGAGTCAGTTTCTGTTCTGCAAAGAAGTTCATTGTATCCTTTTTTTAGATTCTACACAAAAGTAATAGCATATGACATTTGTGTCTCACTGTCTAACTTCACTTAGCATGATAATTTCTAGGTCCATCCATGTTGCTGCAAATGCCATTATTTCATTCCTTTTTATGGCTGAGTAATATCCCATTGTGTATATGTACCACATCTTCTTTATCCACTCCTGTCACAATAGACATCAAGGTTGCTTTCATGTCTTGGCTATTGTATATATTGCTGCAATGAACATTGGGGGTACATATATCTTTTCAAGTCACGGTGTTCTCTGGATGGATACCCAAGAATGGGATTGCTGGATTAAATGGTAATTCTATTTCCAGTTTTTTGAGGAATATTCATACTGTTCTCCATAGTGGTTGCACCAATTTACATTACCACCAACAGTGTAAGAGAGTTCCCTTTTCTTCACACGCTCTCCATCATTTATTGTTTTCTCCCTTCCTTTCAATAGCACCTGGAAGTTTTCATGTATTATTTAACCCATCATCAAGCTGCTCAAAGTAGAAATTATTATCTTCTTCTGTTCTAATAACATTTTCTTGATGAAGTGATGCTAGCTTGTGTTATCTTTTTAATTAACTTGCTGAGCTCCACAGCTAAATCTCCAACTCCTTTAGTACTAGAACACTTTACAAAATCACTTGGGCCCAATGTTAATCCCGGAATCTAACACCTCTACACTGAGATCCATCTCAGTTGATTTCTTCTCTATCTTTCCAGTCACCCTGAGTAAATATTTCAATGTCATCCTCACCACTTCCCTCTCCCTAACCAATTTTTATTTCAGCATCTTAGTCTTTCTTCATAGTGTCTCCCAAGTCCATCCCTACTCAATCCCAGTACCAGAACCCCAGATTGCATCATCTTTCACTTGGGCTATTGCAACAGCCTCCTAAGTGATCCTTCATCGTGAAGCCCCGCAATTTCACAGACAGGCAAAACTTTCCAGAGCATCACTTAAATATTATGAACCCCTCTTCAACATCATCCTGTAAAGCTCCAAATTGCTGACAATGTAAAGGTGAAATTCTTTAGGGTGACATCCACAGTTCCCCTAACATGGACCCCTTTATATCTCTAGCTTTTAACTTCCAATAAATAGATGAGAGGGGAAAGTACTAATATTTTAGCATTTATTTAAGTTACAGTGATATTACATACTCTTACATTTAAATTATCATTTAATCCCTTCTGCATCCTGATTCCCATATATTCACTAGCATACTGCTTCCAGCAAAAGAAGGAAATGCAGCAGGCCACTTTTCCTTTTGGAACAGACATGATGCCAGATTTACCTTACTGTCACCTTCTGTGGGTCCCTTCTTTCACTGATGGTAACTTTTATCTATCATATCTGTCTTTACAACCTGCCTCCATTTCTTTGCTGTGACCCACTGGGAGAATGATGGAATTTCACACCCTTTGAATGGGCTATGATCTAGCATTCCCTTAAGGCACTCCTTTAATGAACTGCTTCTGGACTCCAAACACAGAAATTACTAGCAAAAGGTGCCTCATCAAGCTTCCAGGACATTGCTAGAGCTAGATGTACATTGGGATTTCTACAGAAGCACTTCAAGGTAAACTCTTTCCAATGAGAAAACCGAGGCTTGGAACGGTAAAGTACATGGTTCGAAGACACACAGCTAATAAGTGGCAGGTCCAGAATTGGAGCCCAAGTGCTTGGAGGTGAAATCCTATTCTCTTTTCCAAGTATGTGCTTCCTGCTCAGATAGAGAACTAGGTCACTTTGTTCTATGTGCTTACATACTTCAGTGGTAAAAACAAAATACCCTATTAGGTGTGGTGGTGCAAATTCTTTTTTGTACCACTCTCCCCACTGCTAAACCTTCCAGCATAAAGTGAACCCAGGCTTCTCAGTAGCAAACAGCAGAAATCATCCCCTTACACTATGGAGAAAGCATGACATATAGAAAGAGAAAAGGCTTAAGAACCAGACCAGACAAATCACAGTGATTAGCTTGATGACCTTGAGCAAGTTATTAACTCCCTGAAGGCATTTTCTTATGTAGAAAATGAGGATAATATGTCTTACTTCACTGGGTGGTAAGGAATGAAAACCATATTTTAAACACCTAGACAAGTCAATGAATATTACTTCACCATCTCTTCTAGTCCCTAAATGACTCTGCTGCCAATTAAGAATATTTTTAAAGAAAGAAATTATTCTGCCCATAAAATTCTCAATCTTTCAATTATGGTCTTCCAAATAAGGCTGAATTCTGCTTCATTTTGAGGGGTCAACATCTTCATATAAAATGGCATCTACTGGGAAGAGCTGTGACCAAATCAAGGACCAGGCTAATTCCTTTCTGTGGATATCATTATTCAAGAAAGGATAGAACCCACTAGCTGCCAAAGCCACGAATGAAGCATAATTTCAAAAACTAAACCGTCTGACCACATAAAGAGAAACACAATTCTAACCTCAGAGTTATCCAACCTCAGATGGAGAGAAATGAAATAGAAATATGAGTTATATAAGTGAGGCGCCCCAAGCCAGTTTGCAATATTTTGCAACATTTTCCAAGAATTTCTTTATAAAAGCCATGGAAAAAAAAAAAAAACTGAACAGTTACTTTGGCCTTAACAGTGTGTGTGGCAGACAACCTCACAAAGTTTTCTGATTGGTTTTTACTGCTATTTTATTATAAAATCTGTGTTGTATAAACTCTTCAAAGCCAGTTAGATTCAGAAGGTCCCTTACAGATGACATCAGGTAATACCCGACTCAATGCAGGCATCTCATCCTTGGTCTCCAAGATCTGAATATTTGCCTCTGCTTGAGGGAAGAGAAAGAGTGGGAGGGAAGACAAGAATGGCAATCAATAGTTATGCAACAGTGTACCCTGTAGGGTGTTACTAATATTAAATGACTTTACCGTACCCTTGATTCATCTAAATGTTAGTTTCTTTGAGAAAACAAGTGTTGGATGTAGTTCCAGTAATACTTTGCCAGGTTATATTCCTTGGTAAGTTCTTTTTCCTCTGCCTTTTTGCTGATCTCTGTCCTTGAATAGGATTCTCCTCTCTGATTCTTCCTTACCAGCTACCCGTATTCACTGATCAGCTTCTAACTCTTCATTCATTATTCCTAAATCTCTCCCTGCAGTTCAGAACTCTCTTCAGCACTAAAAGTCATAGACCCAACTGATTTCTGAACATCTTCACCTGACATTAAACAGGAAACTTCAAAAATTAGTCCAAAACTGAACTCATAATATTTATCCCAAACCTATTTCTCCTCTTGACAATTAGTCAAATAAAAATATAATAACCCGCTAATAATGACCTACAGTTTTTCTTAACATATCTAGCTTCTGGAGAGATCAAAGCAGAGATCTAAACCATAATGAAAGGGAATGAGAATTCTCAAAATGTATCTGCCATTAGCAAACACCTGGAATCTGATTAATTTATTGCGCCATTATCTTTTAGTAAACCCTTTGCAGTATAATTATGTGCAAGTGATCTCCTTTTCCAGAACATAATGGAATATCAAGATACATATTTGTTTTACTCTCTTAAACAACTTGAAATCTGTTGAAAAAAAAAGAAAAATTAAAAAAAAAAGGTTTGTGGATAATAGGTAGCACAATACTGAGAGAAGGAAAAGAAACAAGATGAGTCCAGTGATTGTTCAGCTTAGAGTTGCAGAGTAGATTGGAAAATCTCAAATAAATCAGACTTTGGCAGGCAAAGGTGGCTAGAATTTGAGAATTCACCAGATGATGGTGAGCTCCAGAGATCTGAAGATGGGTCCTTCAAATTATTGGCTGAGTAATATTCTATGCTTGCATGAAAAGAAATTACCCAAAGTCAGGAAAGAGCCATGCAGAGGGCTGAAAGAATGTGTGTTCCAACCAACCAGAGTAGAAATGCCTTGTAATGGTTAGGGCATCAGGTCACTTTCTCAGAGGAGTAACACTGTAATAGTGGGGCTAGCCCAGCTCCAGATTTAAAGGTACTCTAAACATGCCTTTAAAAACTTAAAAGCAAATGATTGATTCCAAATAACTATATGCCAGAACAAAACCAACATTATATTATAAAGGTATATAACAGAACAGCACCTAACAATGTAAAATCATAGTATCTGGCATCCAGTATAAAATTAACAGGTATTCCAAGGAGCAGGATAATACATAAAATAATAAGGGGAAAATTAAGCAATAGAAACAGACCTCTAAATGACAGACATGATGAAACTAGCAGACAGAAATATTAAAACATGTGTTCTATATATTCAAGAAGGCAGAAAAAAAATAAACAGAATAAGAAGGAAAATGTAAGATTTGAAAATATGACTCAAATGAAACTTCTAGAAATAAGAAGGTAATGTCTTAAATTTAAATATATAAATTATATCCTCAAAAAAATTAACTTGAAGATCTAACTATTGAAAATACCCACATTGAAACAAATAGAGAAAAATAAACAAAGCATCAGGACAGAATAAGTTCTTCAAAATGAAAGATATTACTAAAAATGTTCAGATCAGCAAAGCAGTACAAAATTCATATTCAGCATATCTGCACTATAAGCTGTGTTAAAGGAAATTCTTTAGGCAGAAGAAAAATGTTACAATTTGGAGATACAGATCTAAACAAAGGACTGCCCCCCAGAATGGTAAAAAATATATATATATATATATATATATATATATATATATAGTCACTTTAAGATCTTTAAAACTGTTAATTAAAAAAAAAACAACAGTAATAGATTGTGGAGTTTAGAG
Organism: Phacochoerus africanus; assembly: GCF_016906955.1. Classification (NCBI taxonomy): domain Eukaryota; kingdom Metazoa; phylum Chordata; class Mammalia; order Artiodactyla; family Suidae; genus Phacochoerus; species Phacochoerus africanus. The sequence continues at coordinate 155,979,412 of NC_062551.1, read as the reverse complement.
TAGAAGTAGAAGTAAAATGTTTGATGACACTAGTACAAGATAGAAGTATAGGAGAGGGAAATTGAGGTGTACTGTTGTGAAGTTCCTAATACATAAAGTGGCATAATTTAAAGATGGACTGTAATAAATTAGAGAAGTATACTGTAAACCCTAAAATAATCACTAAAAAATGTAAAGCAAAGACATTAAGTCAATAGTGGAGAAAAATAAAATACTAAAATAGTCATTCGCAAAGATGATGGAAAAGGACAGAAAGGAATAAAGAATAGAAGGGACAAATAGAAAACAAACTGCAAGGTGATTGCTTAAGTCCGCCAAGTTGATAATCACATTAAATTTAGATGGTCTAAAAGCTCTCATTAAAAGAGGGTGATTTTAAGACAAAATACAAAAAAAAAAAATCCTCTTTTAATATAAATACATAGTTACTCTAAAAGTAGGAGGGTGTAAAAGATATTCCATATTCACACCAAGCAAAGGAATATTGGAGTGGTCCTGTTAACCTCAGGCCGAGTATATTTCAGAAGAAGGAATAATACTAGAGTGAAAGAGGGACATTTTACAAGGATAAAAAGATTATTCCATCAAGAAAATATATCAGTGTGAAAAAAAATGCATGCATGTAAAAATAGAGTTTCAAGAAAATATGAAGCAAAACCAAACAGAATTAAAATTAGGATCATAAACATCCACAACTGCAGTCGTGAGTTTCAAAACCTCACTCTCAGCAATTCATAGAAGGAATTGATAGAAAATCACTAAGGATACAAGAGTCTTAAATGACACTCTCAACCCACTTGACCTAGATGAAATTTATTGGACACTCCTCCCCAAGAGCAGAACACAAATTTTGCAATGAGATAAGTCATAGTCTGGGCTGTATATCAGGTCTCAATAAATTTAATCATATATAAATTATCTGACCAGAAGGACTTTAAACTGGAAATGAATGTCAGGAGGATATCTGAAAAATCTCCAAATACTTGTAAATTAAGTAACATACTTGTAAACAGGCCATGAATGAAAGAAAAAATAAGAACAGAAATTAGGAATTTTGAAGTGGATTAAAATGAAAATACAACATAGCAACACTTGTAGAACACAGATAAAGCAGTTCTTAGTAGGAAATTTACAGCACCAAATGCTGACATTACAAAGTAAGGGTCTTAAAATGATCTAAGATTCTATTTAAGAAACCAGGGAAAAAACAAATTTTCATACAATGAAATGCACTCATTTTAAATGTACACTTTAGTAAGTTATGATAAATGTATGCAATCTATGTATATATCAACGTAATTATCCCCAAAATATCCTTGTGCCCAGTGATAGTTAGATTATCGCTACTACCCTGATTATTGATACAAGCTCAGGGTGACAGCTGATCTGCTCTTAGTATACATTATTTTTATTGATTGTAGAATTCCATATAAGTAGATTAATATGGTATATAACCCTTAATTTTGGCTTCTTTTTCTCAGTTGATTTTTGAGATTTAATCATTTTATTGTATATAACAGATATTTTTCCTTTTATTGAAGAGTAATAGTCCATGATATGAGTATCACAATTTGATTATCTCTTCACCTATTGATGAACATTTAGATTGTTTCCAGATCTGATTACTCTCGGTAAAATTGCTATGAACATGTGTGTATGAATGAGTTTGGGACTTCACCCAAAATTTCGCATTTGCTTGGCTTCTTTTCCTCCCCTGTCCTGCTTTTCCCATTCCTTTCCTGCAGTCTCCAGGGATACTTAATCACTTGTACCAGAATCCTTGGCTCAGGATCTATCTGCTCCTGGAAAAACCCAATCTGAGACATCACCTGAGGCAAGCACCACTCAATATGATGCTTATCTTTAAGAGCCACCCTGATACTTCTCACGGTCTCTGGATTGATAACCAAAGTCAAGTCCCAGTACAGCCTAAGCAGGGAATCGCAGTCCCTGCTCCAAGAGGAAATAACTTTTTGCTCCTAACATTCACAGGACTAGGGAACATGTGCAGGAGTGGATCATGAGGCGTAAGATCTAAGGGGGTAGAATACAAGACTGGATAGGTGAGAATTTATTGACTCAAGATTCAACATTCTTGCAAGAATATCTGGGACCTGGTTCTAATTAACTAGCTTGGATCTGCAATAGTAAGTGAGATGGAAATGCAAGAATTGCTTGGCATAGTATAAAGAAAATGATCAGAAATAAGGGAAGTGAGAATATGAACATGAATTTATTAGGTGAGAACAGAAGTTCTGCCATCTAACTATGTTCCCAAGGATGGTCCAGAGAATATTTATTTTATTAAAGCAGCATACACTAGAAAAAAGCTACTTGCATCTTTGAGAGTTTCAGTGGTGTTTATCTTTAATAGGCCAGGGTGGGCAGGGGAGATGCTGCTGGAATGGTAGAGACCAGGAAACAGTATTCAACTATTAGAGATGACGTGGACATAATTACCAAAATTGGCAGCAAGCTTGGAGTGACAATTAGGATGCTTTGGCTTGCAGGGATCTGTGGCAATAGATCATATGTCATGGAATTTCTAGGGATGAAATAGGCAGACAACAAACTAGGATGATGCTCAACTTGTACAAGATTTTTAAAAATTTGAAAACTAAAATCTGATTACATCTTCTGCCATGTAAAACTATGGTGCTTCACCTAGTTTCCAGATCTAAGATTGTTTAGAGATCCATCCTCTACTGAGAGAAGAGAACTGAAAGTCCTCATGAAAAAGATACTTAACAATATTATAGCAAGAATGTATGGCAATTACTCTGCTGATTTGTCCATAAAGGTATGCCATTTGCCTGATAAGAGGGTATAGAGAAAAAGGGAATAACTAGAATTTTCAAGGAGTACTGGATAATAGGTCAAAGGTGAAACACACAGATACCAGGCAGCCTAGGTTTCCCCACCCCAGCCCCCCACCCCAAAGCAGAGACTGAAACAAGGGATTGCTCATAGTAGTTTATTTGGAGGAAGAAATGCCAAAGAATCAGAGTGGGGGCAATGAGAATAGTGAAGCAGAGGAGGCAGGAAAACCAATCAAAAATGTATTATCAAGCTGGTCGCTAGAGTGGGCAACTGTATCTTGATCCTGTTAGGGACCCTCTGAAGATTGTCCAACAAGGAATAAAAACATAGGCGTATTTACCAGCCTGTTCTGCCCCATTGTCCAGGGGTCCCTAACTGTTGTTAGACTTCCTCACACTTCCTGGTTTGTTCTTTTCATCAGAATGGCTGACAGTGTTTCTACAAGTATTCCAAAAGGCAGAGCATAGAATACCTGGAGCAGAAAAAGAGACACTCAATGCAGCTGTGGCAACAGGGATAGACCCTGATTCTTTCTTTTATTTTTTTCCTTTCTAGGGCCACAACTGTGACATATGGAAATTCCCAGGCTATGGGAAAATTGGAGCTACAGCTGCCAGCCTGAGCCATAGCCACAGCAATGTGGGATCTGAGCTGTGTCTGCAACCTACACCACATCTCATGGTAATGCTGGATCCTGAATCCACTGAGCAAGGCCAGGGATGAACCCATGTCCTGGTGAATAATAGTCGGGTTTGTTGCCACTGAACCACAGCAGGAACTCCTAGACCTTGACTCTTAACCTTCTTATAAAGTCTTGTGTAGATTATGGCTGGCTACCTTTTAGAAGGTGGCTCTGTGAAAGGTTGGAATTGCATCTTCCTTCTCTCAGGGATGAGGTGAGGGCATGACTTTGTTCCATACTGCAGGACGGGAGCCAGATATTATGGAAGACACTGGAGAATCTCAGGTACAAGGGGTGAACTGTGTCAGTGCTCTCTTATGTACAACTTAGGTCCCCTGGGCGTCATCTATCTCTTCTTCCAGAAGCCCTGTTCAGTGTGGTCTCAGATTGATTCATTGCCAGAATTAACCCAAAAGAGCCTCACCTCAGACTCGAACCATGGGCCTCTCTCCCCTGAAGTGCTCCTCTGATCCTGAGGCATGGCATGTCCTGTCACCATGCTCACTCTCTGCCCATAGAAACAACTCCCAGAAGTATGGCCAAGTTAACAACTCTTGGCAAGTAAAACTTTAACAAATAATGGACAGAAAAAAAATGGATAGGTTCTTCTCCTTGGATTCCTAATCATGGATAATCTGGAAATGTATCATTTATGATACTCAATCAGTCCTGTGAGATAAGATAGCTAGGAAGCTCTAGCTGTGACTCAATCAATAACACATCTTTGGTTGTCTTTCTCTGCTTTTCTCTCCAGTGTGAAAGAGCTGTTACATGAAATTCTACTGCTTGCCTTTCCTACCAAATCACTTATATATAAGCCAAATCTCAAGCTCTGAATTCTAGGGACTTAAGGTTAAGCAAAGGGGGAGTGGTGACAAAATTATTATTTCATGATGATGATTTTCTATCCAGAAAGCCAAAGAGATACAGCAGTGACACCAACAAAGCTCTAATAACAGGACTCACCTTGACTCACAATAAAAATACACAAAAATTAATAGCCATTCTTTATGCCAGTAATAATTTAATAAAAATTGAGTTAATAAAAAATGTATTCAACCTAAGGAGGGCAAAATTACTATATTCTGGGCCATAAAAGGCATGAATTATTGGGAAGACATGCCATTTTCCAATATGGGAAGACTTAATGTTATAAATATGCCAGTTCCCTACAAATTAATCTGTAAATTTAATAGAATCTTAATTAAAATTTTAATTCTTGAACCTAATGACTTAGTTCCAAAAGACATTTGAAAGAATAAACTCATGAAAATAGCCAGGGATATTTTTAGAATAGTAATAAGAGATGACTAACCCTGATAGATAGGCAAGTTTGATATAAGCTACAATTAAAAAATTGTACGTTACAGCTGTAGACAGTCCAGGAACCTAGCCCAAGAAGAGACAGATATAATATATGTTAAAAGTGGCATAACATATCAGAGGGGAATTAGTGGACAGTTTTTAATAATAATAGCACAATTGGCTAGTCATTTGGGAAAAAAACATACCTCCATCACCCTTCACAGAGAAATAAGTTCCAGATGTCATAACAGCATCTTCATTTGTTGCATGTTCTTCCATAACTTTATTTTGGAATTTGCGCTTTTTTTTAACATTAAGGATTGCTTATAAATAATGTTCTCCAACTTGCTTCCTTCATTTACTTATAGTTCCCTCTGGGAAGTGGAATGGGACAGAGTTTGAGAGTGACAATAAAAAGGAGTTTATTGAGAGTTCTCATTGTGGCTCAGCAGAAACAAATCTGACTAGTATCCATAAGGATGCAGGTTCGATCCCTGGCCTCGCCCAGTGAGTTAAGGATCCAGTGTTGCCATGAACTGTAGTATAGGTTAGACATGGCTCTGATTTGGCTTCACTATGACTATGGTGTAGGCCAGCAGCTGCAGTTCTGATTTGATCTCTAGCCTGAGAACCTCCATAGGGCACGACCCTAAAAAGACCAAAAAAAGGAGGGGGGTATCATAAATTAGTTAATTTATCAGCAATTATTGAGTGCCTGAGATGGAGATGTGGTAGGTGCTATTCTTGGTGTTGGGGATACAGTAGTGAACAAAAGCAGTCACTGCCCTCATGACGCTTACATTCTAGTGGGGAAGAAAAAGACCATTAACAAAATAAACATGTCAGGAGTTCCCATCACGGCACAGTGGAAATGAATCTGACTAGTAACCATGAGGCTGCAGGTTTGATCCCTGGCCTCACTCAGTGGGTTAAGGATCCAGCATTGCCATGAGCTGTGGTGAGCTATAGGTAGAAGACATGGCTCGTATCTGATGTTGCTGTGGCTATGTCTGGCAGCTGCAGTTCCGATTGGACCCCTAGCCTGGGAACTTCCATATGCCGCAGGTGTGGCCCTAAAAATAAATAAATAAATAAGTCAAATACGTCATGTGCTAGATGGTAAAAGATAGTGCAGAGGAAAATAAAGCAAAGAAAGGATAAGGAAACTTCACTGAGAAAGAGGCAGGTGAGTAAAGACTTGGAATAGGTGAGGAAGAGAGCCAGGTGGATGAGGGCTATCTACCCAGAAAGAGGAATAAGCGAGCACGGAGGCCTGAGGAGGGCATGAAGCTGGTACTCTCACTACCCTGATCTGGGCGCCGTTCCTTAGCAGTGTCTCTAGAGAGAGCAGTAGGAAATGAGGTCAGGAAGGTAACACGTAGCTTTCAGGTCTTAAAGGGTGTTTGAGGACTTTGTGTTTCCTCTGAATGAGACAGCAAGTTGGGAGGTTCGAAGCCAAGGGAAAGCATGATCTAACTTGGTTTTTCTAAACAGTATTACTGTGTGGTTACCATGTGGAGAATTGGATGAGTGGAAAACGGACAGGAGGCCACTGCAAATCCAGAGGAGAGAGACGACAGTGGTTGGGATTGAGGTGGTGGCAGGGCAGCTGTTGTACAGTTGCTGGCTTGGGGATATATCTTTGAATGGAAAGATGGCAGGATGGGTTGACTAATTGGTGGAGGACTCTAAGAGAAAAAGAGGTTCTGAGGACTTCATGATGAACAATCAGGAAGTTGGATTTGCTGTTAACGGAGATGGGAAAGATGGTGGCAAGGGCAGGCTGTGAAGGAGACATTGGGGCTTCTTTGGGGTCTGTTAAATTGAGATGTTTATTAGACATCTAGATGGAGGTATCAAGCAGTCAGGTGGATATATGGCTGGAATTCAGGGGACAGGCCAGGAATGCACATGTAAATTTGAGAGTCATCAGATTATATTTTAAGCCATTCGACTAAATGAGATAACCAAGGGAATGAAGGAACATTTTAGTGATTCTTACCATAAATGTTTAAGTTTTTAGGACAAAATTATATTTGTGTCCTATTTGTATAATTTTAAAGACTAGCAAAGCACTGGAAAGAAATGTATACAAACATTTATATAATCATGTATAGAGTAAAACATTCTAGGCTTAATACCAAAGACAGTTTTAAAAGATGTCACTAGAAGATATAATTACATAGTAATATTTTAATGTTCTGTGTATCACATATGGCATATACAAAAATAAACCAGTAAATTACTGGCAAAATTAGTGCCAATGTGTGACCTACAAATTATTAAACTTAATATGTACATTTTTTCATTTTTAAAAATTTTATTGTAGTTGATTTACAATGTTGTGATAATTTCTGCTATACAGCAAAGTGATTCAGTTATATGTATACATACATCCATTTCTTTTTCAGATATTTTTCCTATATAGATTATCACAGAATATTGGGTAGAGTTCCCTGTGCTATACAGCAAGTCTCCATTGACCACATACTTTTCAGAAATCAGTAATCTTTCAGAAAAAAGTAAGTATAGAGCTGAACTCAAAATTTATAAAAGAAAAAATAGAAATCATCATTTAAGTATACAGGAAATGTACAAACTAAAATAACATATTTACCTAAATTGGCAAAAACTATCTCTATGTGATACCACCTAGTTTCAGCAGAGACACTATGAAATGTGCATTCTTTATACTTTTACTGCAAATTTATATTAAATTTCTTGAGTGGCACAGTCTAACAGAACCTTAAACTGGAAGTATTCTTGGACTAAAAAGGCTACCTCTCATAATTTACCTGAAAGAAATGCTTTTATTTATGGGTCATGATTTATTCAAAAGAAGGTGAGTTATAATATTTTAAAACAGTAAAATCATAGATATTAAGGGAGATAAAATTAAATAATAATATTAGAGAATTGACTAATAAATTTTGCTACATCCACGTGATATGCCTATATAGGCACGAAAATCATATTCTAGAATGATAATTATTTTAAAAAATGTTTGTGGGTGCATGATTTGTTAAGAGAACAGAGTTGATAGTACAACAAAGGTTAACATAGCTTTCCATCTTAAACTAATTATACTCCTATAATCTGCATAGAGAGATGTGAAAGAAAATATGTGAAAATATCAAATTTGGTTTTGCCTGGGTAGTGGGATTGCAAGTGATTTTATTTTTCCTTTTCTGCATAATTACATTTTCTCAGTCTTTTAGCAAAAAAAAAAAAAAGAAAGAAAGAAAAAAAGAAAAAAAAAGATTTTCTAACTTTGTGTGGTTGAAAAAATGAAATCAAAATATTGAGTAAAAGAAGAAGGTCCAACAGTTCTGGTTGCCACCCAGTATTATATAATCCTAGAGTTCTTCCAAACCACTCAGTAGTGTGTCGACAGCCCGTACAATGCCTGGAATGAGAGCTGTGGAACATCTTTGTCTCAGCAAATTGGATGACTGAGCACACAGACAATCTACAATTTATTGTATTTATCTGCACTCTGACAAGGCTATTTTCCCTGGCATCAAAATTTTGCTTTTCTGTTATGAATTTAAGGCACTTTACTATGTACTTAACATACTTTATAGCATCCATGCAAATACCCTCCAAGTTGAGTATTAATGTTTTTCACCAATGAGGAAACCAAGGCAAAAAGATGCTGAGTAACTTGCTCAATGTGAATGGCAAGTAAGAAGTAGAGTTAAATTTCAAATGTTCGTCTTTTGCTTTTTTTTTTGTCTCCTAATATCTCTTTATTTTTTTTATTAATGTGCAGTTGATTTACAATGTTTTTTCAATTTCCATTGTACAGCAAAGTGACCCAATCACACACAGTTCCCTGTGCTGTACAGTAGAGCCCATCCTTTCCAAATGTTATAGTTTTTGTTGTTTTTTAATTTTTAATTTTATTGGCACTATATGCCAATGTTGTACTTTTTTATTACTCAATGAATTTATTACATTTATAGTTGTACAATGATCATCACATCCCAAATGTTATAGTTTTGCATCCATCAACCCCAAACTCCCCATCCCACTCCCTCCCCACTCCCCCCTCACAACAAGTCTTTTTTCCATTTCCCTGATCTGTTTCTGTTTTGTAGATGGGATCCTCTTTGACATATTTTAGATTCCACATATAAGTCTTTTTTCTACCACAGTTTTTCTCTAAAGAGTGAGGGAAGTAAGATGATTTATGTGATGGAGGGATATCAAGTAAATGACAGTTTGTCCAATCTCAAATCTGATTACATGGAGGAAAAATTCTCATCTTTCTAAGAGCCCATCTATTAAAAACACTTAAAAATTGCTTTTTAATGATAGGAGAGCAGACCTAACGTTCAGAGCCTATTTAGAATTTAAAAATATTGTTCAGTCTCGTTGTACTTAGTTTTACTTCTATTTGAGCAAGAGATATTGATTCTTTTCCCATGTATAGTTGTAATAAAAATTTTGTCTTTAAATAAATCTAAATTTTTCATAAACAGTTTTAAAGAAAATATTCTGGAGTTCCCATTGTGGCACAGTGGAAACAAATCTGACTAGTAACCATGAGGTTGAAGGTTTGATCCCTGGCCTCACTCAGTGGGTTAAGGATCTGGCATTGCTGTGGCTGTGGGGTAGGCTAGCAGATATAATTCTGATTTGACCCCTAGCCTGGGAACCTCCACATGCTATGGGTGCGGCCCATAAAAAAGAAAGAAAGAAAGAAGATATTCTATCATTAACCCATGCAAGTAAGCACACAAAATATTTAAAAAACTGCAAAGGTTAAATGCAAATGGTCAGAACTTGGAAAATATCTGAACTATTACATGCTGCCTCTTGTCACCATTTTAGGAATTTGAAATAGGACAGAGTTAACTTTTATTAAACCCTTATTGTGATTGATAGTTTCTCTGTGTGATCTCTCTTAATTTTCAGAGTTGTTCTACGAGATTAGTATTTTATTTATTATTATTATTACTATTATTATTATTATTATTATTATTATTATTTTATTTTTTGGTCTTTTTAGAGCTCTGCCCATGGCATATGGAGGTTCCCAAGCCAGGGGTCCAACTGGAGCAGCAGCTGCTGGCCTGAGCCACAGCCACAGCAACACCAGATTCGAGCTGTGTCTTTGACCTACACCACAGCTCATGGCAACACTGGACCCTTAACCCACCAAGCAAGGCCATGGATTGAACCTGCGTCCTTAGGGATGCTAGCCAGATTCGTTTCTGCTGAGCCATGATAGGAACTCCCAAGATTAGTATTAACATACCCAGTTTACAAATTTGGAAATGGAGATCTTCCATGGTGATGCAGCATAAGTGCACCCAGCTAGTAAATGGTGAACTTGAGATTTGAACACAAAGCCCTGGGTCTCCAAGGACTCAGTTTTTGCTCACGCCCTTCAAAGAGAGTTAGCTAATTTGTCCGCTTTTTGTAAGTATCTTCAAGTCTTAAGTCATGAACATGTAGTAAATCCAAGAGGATTTCAATGTTGGGAAGACTACTTCACTGCCAGGGTTGACAGTGAAGGTTTTGCAAAGTGGATGTGGCCGATTTGGACTTCTCTGCAGAACAAGTTAGGCCCTAGAAGGTGATTCAAGTGCATTTCGGATGAAATGGTTGAGGTGACTTCCATACCACCAAGGTCAGCTTCTGAAACACAGCGCCTTACAGATTTCCTGTTTATCTCTGCAAATGCCCAGGGAGGGGCAACTTTCTTCTAAGTTTCCCTCAACACTTCACACTTTACTGTGAATTAACTTTTCCTACTTTGCTGAAAGCAAGTAGGAACAATGGAAAGCACTCTGAGAACCAAGAGGTCATCAAAACACCAGCACTACCAAACAGGCAGTGAGGAAGCAGTGAAGCTAAGTCTCAAGGGGGTCCCCATTTTGGTAACTGCCAAGTCTATACCCACTTGGCTCTGTAAAGGGCTTTTTTACTAGAGTTGCTCACATATCAGTGGTATTCTCTACAAAAGATCAGGGTAATTGTCTGGCTCATATACAATTTCTAATACACTTCTTACTGGGAGAATATCTAAAAAGAGTCTGAAGACTTTGGGACCTTTAGAAACACATGGTTAGAATTTCTGACCAAGTTTTCTATCCTGTGTGCATATAAAATTCTGGTCAGAGAAACAGCAACCCTCATGGGCCTCCCCTGTCCAAGGTTCCGTGTTTATTATTGGGAAGATCGCTTTCAGCCACAGGGAGGTCACAGTGTTGACCTGACATGTTTCCTATCCTTTCTGCTCTTTGGCTGGTCATTTAAGACATTTAAACTTGACACCTCAGATCTTTTCATCCTGAAAACCAGATGTGCGCAGCTGGAGAGAGGAAAGGGCTCAACAGAATCCAAACTCTCCATCATGAGGACAGCCAATTGGACAAGCAGGCCAAGGGTTTGTCTTCTCTGTCCCCTCCCTGACCTCTGTCTCCCTCCCATTCCCAAATTGGTTTTAGTCTTCCATGTAGAAAGAAGACATATTTTATCAAGTCCCCAGGGTTTAGAGGCCCATAAGACTCATCTATTTTTTTCTCTGAGATGTTTATTTCATCTGCTCCCACTTCTATACCATGGGAGTCCTGACCTCATCCAAACTTCCTTCATTACTGCCCTAGATTATGAAATAATCTTCTATCTCTCCACGCAAAGACAATTCTCTGCATTCTAATAATATTTATCAAGAAGGTAACTATCATGAAGATAGTGGCTAGCCTTGCTTGGGGGGCTGCTGTCATTGTGGTTCATGTGAGCACTTTACACACAGCACACGGGGTTTCTTCTCTCCTCTCTTTCCCCGCTTCTACAATGTGTCCCTTATCATAGCTACCACGAGCTGCCTGCAGTTCCTCTGGATACCTTACACCGTCTACCTCCGTGACCTGCTGCAAATCACCGTTCCCACTTGGGACTCTGTTTCCTCAGCTGTGAAATGAAGAGATTCTATAATGTCTAATGTTTATTAAGTCCTGTGGGCTTAAAATTGCTGAAAGGGTTCTTTTTGTTTCTACTTTGTAGGACTTTGTGCACTTCTGAGATGAGAGAAGGGAACAGTGAGTCAGACATATCCCATGTTAACTACTTAGCCAGCTCCTGGCACGTCTCTTTTTCCAGTCGTTCTCGGATGTTTACCATTCACTCCAAAGTCTCAGACTTTGACTGCTTTAGAAAAGTGCTATACACCATTGGGTCCAGTGACCTCGTGTAACTGAGTTGTCCCTACGTCCTTTAAGGTTAGTGATATGCCTTATACATTTTCCATATCTACTTACAGCACCTATCACAGAAGTTGGGGAAGACAAATGAGAAGTAAGATTTATAATTACAGTTAAGAGAATTAGCTCTTCAGCTTGTCAGCTTGGGGTCAGTTGAAATCCTGACCTTGCCATTTACTGGCTGTGTGACCTTAGGTAAGTTACTAATTTCTCTGGTCTCAGTTCTACTTAATAGGTTATTATGGACTGAGTTAGTTAACACAAGTAATGTGCTTAAAATAGTGCCTAGAACATAGTTAAGTATTACTGAGGTATTTGCTTTTATTAAGAATTTATCCTATTCCAAGAATTATGCTAGAAGCACTAGTTAATACAGATTATAAAATAATAATAGACACTGATTTTTGAGCACTTGCTAGATGTGTTCATTCTTCATATGATGATTCCCAATTCTTTCTTTAACCACTTTATTGAGGTGTAATTGACATAAAAAACTTTGTATTTAATCTAAACAATGAATTTGGGGATAAGTATAGCACCTGTAAAAACACTACCACCATAAAGACTGAAAATACCACTTAAGTTTCCCCCTGACCTTTTACTAGTATTTTTATTAGTATTTTGTGTATGTGTGTGTGCATATGCATATGTTCATGTTAAGAACACATAAGATCTACTCTTTTAATTTTAAGTATACAATATAGAGTTCCCGTCATGGTCAGCAGTTAACAAACTCAACTAGCATGCATGATGACACAGGTTCGATCCCTGACCTTGCTCAGTGGGTTAAGGATCTGGCGTTGCCATGAGCTGTGGTATAGGTCACAGATGTGGCTCGGATCCGCATTGCCATGGCTGTAGTGTAGGCAGGCAGCTTCAACTCCGATTAGTCCCCCAAAGTGGTAACCTCCATATGCTGCAGATGCAGCCCTAAAAAGACAAAAGACCAAAAATAAATAAATAAATAAATAAAAGTATACAATACAGTGTTATTAGCTGTAAGCTCTACACTATTCAATAGATCTCCAGAACTTATTTATCTTGGTTAACTGAAACCTGCACCCTTTGACCAGATGATTCCCAATTCTTAACAGTAATGTGTCTCATTTTACAGATAGTAAAATGGACTAAGAGTGCTTCAGTACCTTGTTCAAATATTGGAGATAATAATATGGTTTTGAAATAGATTCACATACATAGAAAACAAACATATGGTTACCAAAGGAGATAGTGGGGAAGTAGGAGAGAGGTCAATTAGAAGTTTGGGATTAACATATACACCCCACTATACATAAGTTAGGTAAACAACAAGGACCTACTGTATATCACAAAGAATATTCAATATCTTGAATAACATAACAGAAAAGAATCTGAAAAAGAATATATATATATATAAACTGAATAACTTTGTTGTACACTTGAAACTAGCACAATATTTTAAATTAGCTATACCTCAATTAGAGAGAGAGAAAGAAAAAGAAAGACAAATACCATATGATATCACCTATATCTGGAAACTAATATATGGCACAAATGAACCTTTCCACAGAAAAGAAAATCATGGACTTGGAGAATAGACTTGTGGTTGCCAAGGGGAGGGGGAAGGAGTGGGATGGATTGGGAGCTTGTGGTTAATAGATGCAAACTATTGCTTTTGGAATGGATTAGCAATGAGATCCTGCTGTGTAGCACTGAGAACTATCTCTAGTCACTTATGATGGACCATGATAATGGGAGAAAAAAGAACGTATATGTGTATGTGTAACTGGGTTGCCATGTGCACAGTAGAAAAAAAAATGTATTGGGGAAATAAAAATAATTTTTAAAAAAAAAAGTGAAGAAAGAAAGAGAGAGAGAAAGGAAGGAAAAGGAAGGTAAAATAGGTTTTTGAAGCCAAGACTGAGACCCAGGTCAGTCTGAGTCCAAACCTCATATTGTTTCTATCATATCTACCATACCATGACTATTTCTCATCTAAATGTTTTCAATTATTATTATATTTCTCTGCTGAGACATGCTTGGAAGATGAAGCTCACAGCCTGGCATGCTCCTCTGTGCTGAGCAGCCAGAGAGAGAATGCTGTCTGTGGGTTAAGCCCAATTTGCCATCCCTCCCTCCCCTTCACATACCAAAGATGCAATGCCATCATCTCTTTTCCTCCCCCTCAGAAAAGCTACCTGTAAGCTAAGTACGGTGGTATTTTTATGTAAATGACAGCCTCCCAGACTTTTCCTATTTCAAGGGTCATTGTCTTAGTTTACCACTCAGGGTGGTATCCTGCCCTGGTCTCCCATCACTGACAGCCCCTGCTTGGTTGGAAGTGGTCTCCACCTGAAACTCCCTCTTGAGGTAGCGCTGCACCACCACCACCCCCGACCCCCATGCAAGGCATCAGTCAATGCAGGTGTGCAAGCCATCCTCCTCAGTGTCCCCAGTGCACCCCTTACCTCTATTCTCCATTACAGCATCTCAAAAGGCCTCACTAAAGGTTCGTTATCTGAAGCAAATTCAGAATGTGGTAGCATGACGCAGGGAGCATGGATAAAAGGCGACCACAGCTACAAGAGCAAATGCCACTGTGTCCCAATACCATTATCAGAATATGATTGATATACCCCTAAGGACTGAAACATTTCTGCAGTTCACCTCTCCTTTAGGGAAGCATTATTACTCTCACAAAGACGTAGCAGAAACATTAGGTCTAATTCTAAGTCTCAGATAGCACCACAAGGAAAATATGATGAGGATTTAAAATTCTAAGGCTGAACTAACATCCCGGGGTAGAAGATTAGAAGTTGTTCTTCCAGTTATATCCTTTTAAAAATAAATTATTCACACGCTCTTAAACATGAGTAACAAATCCTTGTGGTGCACCTCTGATTGAATTATACTGGGGTGTTGTGACACAGTGGCTGAGGTCAGGACAGTAGCTCAGACAGGAGCTAGGGATTCAGGCACTGCTTTCTTCTCCAGCTCTTATTGTCTAGGTTTGCATGTCTTTCTGGAAGGATGAAATGTTTTCTTTTTTCTCATATTTCTTACTTAAGCTTTATTCTAGATTGATTTGGAAAAATTGGCACTTTTTCTTGGGACTTTCATGTACTCCTCATGGGAACAATTTTAAACGCAGTAAGAAATATTACCTGAACAAGTTTCTTTGATCTCAGGCTTCCAATCTAAGGCTTAGAGATTCTTCATTCTTTTGTTTATCGCTGTGACTGTAAGGGAGAAATATGATCATCTTCACGCTGTTTCCTTAGAGCTACACTTTAAAGAACTTCTAACTAAAGACAATGTCTCACTCAGATTTGCCTCAGAAAATTTTAAAGCAGAATATTTCCAGCACTGTTTTCCTATGTAGAAACCCTCAGGGAACTATGTTCCTTTCTGGGTTTCATGTGCAAACTTGTGGGTTCGTTTAGTTGTTTTGTCCTTGTTGCTGCTCTATATAATTAGAGAACCCCTGAGTTTGCAAAAGGCATATGAGTTGTCTAGTCTTTATACACTAGTGACATCCTCTAGTGTTGGAGAACTTACTACTTTGGTGTCAATATAGTCTATTGTTGGGTAGTCCTTAAGACTTTAATAGTTCTTAGCTTATAGTGTTAAGAGGGCTGCTGTTATAGAAATTCCATTCCTGGATCCTATTTCTGACCTTATGACAACATCATAGAATCTACTTAATCAACCATGGTAGATTTTTCCAAAGATGTGAGATACTGCTTTTATTTATCTCATTAAAATAACTTACAGCTATAAAGAGCTGTCATGTACATTAACTCATCTAATTCTCAAAGGCTTATAAGGAAATATGATTGTTTCCATTTTACAGGTTAGCAAAGAAGTTCAGATACATTTTTTTCTACTAACATGAATTTAATGTGAAGGCGTGGTAATAAGAGGGTATAGAAGATTATTTGGAACAAACATGGTTTCTTATCTGTGTAAAAATTGCAACCTAGTCAAAACTCAAAGAAATAGTTGATGATGTACATGGACAAGTGCTAGACAAAAGGAAAAAAAAAAGTCCAGGTGCTCTAAGAGAATTTCCAGAGTTTGGGAGCAATGGCTGGAGACTGAGTGTTTAGGGAAAGGCCTCTCTGAAATTACACTTCAGTGTGACATGGAAGACATGAGAAGAATGAGTCAAAGACTGACCTAGAGAGTTAGAGGAAGTTGGAGGAAGATGCAAGGTGCTAAAGAATTTGGCATGGTGAAGGAACTTTGGGAAGACTGAAGTGATGGAGAGTTAGACAAGAAGAGGTTAGAGAAGTAGGCATAGAGGATGCCATTGGGTACTGAAAGTAGATGCTTATTTTAAGACCAACAGAAGCAGGGGGTCATGCAGGGGAGTGACAGGATCTGATTTACGTTTTGAAAATATCAGTCTTACTACGTTGGGGAGAATGGATTGGTCAGAGAGACTGGAAGGAGAAAAGCTACGAGCATAGCAATTCAGAAAAAGAGATAATAGCAGGTATGACTATGGTGGCAATGGAGATGGTGAAGTTGATAAGTTAAGGGGGCCCTTTGCAATGTAAGTTGTATGGGGTTTTCATAATGAATTGGAGAAGAGTAAATGAGGAATAAATGAAGAATCCTAAGTTTCTAATTTAAGCAGCTTCTTCAATTAAGTTATCTACTTTAATGGGGGATGGGCAGAGGAGGAACAAATGTTAGGGATAAAGGAGGCAAGAGTTTAGTTTTTCAGAATACATACGTTGTTTGAAATATAATTTATGATATTGTGTTAGTTTCAGGTATACATCAAAGTGATTCAGTTATACATATATTTTTCAGATTCTTTTCCTTATAGGTTATTACAAGATATTGAATATAGTTCCCTGTGCTATTTAGTAAACCCTTGGGGTTTATGTGTTTTATATATAGGTTAGTGTGTATATGTTAATCCCATACTCCTAATTTATCCCCCTATTTCCCCTTTGGTAACCATCAGTTAGGCCGTAATAGGCTGATAAGATTAATTAAAGTCTGTATGCACTATTGTGTTTCTGTCAGTTTTTTCTTTTACTTTCTTGTAATTTATGCTTCATGGATTTTGGTGAAATAGTGTTTGGGTATATACTTATAAGCCTCATTATTACCTTTAATATTATCAATTCTGCATTCATATCTCTGTTGACATAGTTTGCCTTGAATCCAGCTTTTCTAATAAAAATCTCAACAGCAAAACAAAAACAAAACTCAGGGAAATCTATCTGAAAAAGAATGGATGTATATGTATAGGTATGGCTTATTCACTTTCCTGTATGCCTGAAACTAATGCAAGATTGTAAGTCACCTATACCCCCATAAAATTTACATTAAAAAAAAAAAAACCCTTTTGCACATTCAGGAAAAAAAAAATAAACTAGGGACCAGCAGCAGTGAAAATAGAAATAATTAAATTAGGAAGTTTTCAATTATAAAACATCTGTTAATTCAGATGTTTTATATAAGGACATAAGGATTCAAAGGATAATGAAAAAGGTACACGCTACGGATGATAGTCCCAGAGGGGGGCATAATCGGTAGCTCCAGTAACTGTTTGTTGAGTTTCAGTGGCATTCTAACAACTGCCTTGACCTTTTCCTCCTCATTTCTTATCTGGTCTCCTAATAAGCAGCTGGTTGGACCTACTTCCCACGGGTCTATAGCTATGTAGCAGTTTTTCGTAAAGGGATTGCCTGGTACATAAATGTCTTGCCTATCTGAAGATATCCATGATCCCCCGAGCAGCCTGGGGATCAAGTCCTTGCCCTCTTCATTTCTTTGTTCCATTTCTTTGTGCTCATTGGATGAAAGAGCTAATTAACTAAGGTATGTTCAGTAGATGCCTTGACTACGTACAAATTCATTTGCATCCAAGATAGCAAAGACAGCCAAATTCTGAATCTCTATCTTGAAGGAGAATTCATTCCCCTAATAGTACATTTGATCTTTAAAAATAATTATTCTGGAGTTCCTGTCATGGCTCAGTGGTTAATGAATCTGACTAGGAACCATGATGTTGCGGGTTCGATCCCTGGCCTCGCTCAGTGGGTTAAGGATCTGGCATTGCCGTGAGCTGTGGTGTAGGTCGCAGACGTGGCTTGGATCTCACATTGCTCTGGCTGTGACATAGGCCAGCAGCTAAAGCTCCGACAGGACCCCTAGCCTGGAAGCCTCCATATGCCATGGGTGCAGGCCTAAAAAAAGCAAAAAAAAAAAAAATTATTCCAGTATTGCATGTGAGTATTAATAAAACATACTTAATAATAATGTCAAACCATTTTTTAAACACGTGTAGCCAAAGTTACTGTGATAAGAGGATACCACATGGAATTTGAAGTGAAGGAGCAGAACTGCCACTTGGTAGTTATACCATCTGGAACAAGACATAGAATTGCCTGAGCTTCATTTTTTGTCATCTGTAGAAGGGATGGAACCATTGTAATGCTGCTCATAGATTCCCTAAAAATGGAAATCAAAATCACCATCATTTCTTCCTCATACAATTTTATGAACCTTAAAAATTTTAATGTAATATTAGTAGCTTATGGGTCATTTCATTTGAAGTGGCATAAGTAGTTAGAGAAGGCTTAGAGGTTTGGTTCAAAGAGCAAAAGCTTTATATTCAAGCATGTTTTAATTCTGATTTCTGCATCTTTCAGCTGTGTGTCTTCACACAGGTACCTAACTTCTCTTGTCTCATTTCAATCACAGGTTAGAAAAATACTTATTTTACTAGATTATGAAGTTTAAAAAAATAGTCAATATATGTTTATGGAACTGTCTCTCCTGATCAATTCCTCCTTCTGATCAATATCTCTTTTTTAATAAAATAAATAGATCTAGGAGGCTTGTTTTCAGCCTCCTAGATTTTTATGAAAGACATTTATTAGGCTGTAAAAAGCAATGTTAACATTTTACCCACTTGTTGGGACATGGAGTTCTACGGTTTCTTTTTATGGGTTAGCTTGTTTTTCTTCATCGTTTTTTTTTCTCTCCTGCACTCAAAGTCAGCCCAAATATGGTAACAGTAAATCATTCAGATTGGGTTAATACGCGTTGTTACAGATTTAGATATCCCTCCATCCCCTTGCTCATCTCTGAGACAGAGAGAATTAGCCAGACCTTCATTAGAATCATTGCTTTGCACATTAAACCCTTGAGTATCATGTAATATGATGTCTATTTTCCTTACCTTTCAAAGCTCTGGCTCCACAGAAACCATAGCTCTGCTGGTTTTTGTGGAATAGACCGCAACAATGTTTTTTAACGTTGCTTAATTTTCCTTCCATCTGTTCTTTCCTCCAAAAGGCACTTGTTGCTTTTCCACATCCCTTCACTGAATGCCAAGCCGGTTAGGTTTGTTTCTTTCCTTCTTCAGTTTGGCCAAACTGCCTCGTGTGCTTGTAGTTTTGACCTGTCTTCGTGGATTCATCTTCCTTGACTCTAGGCTATGATTCTCTGGGGATCGCTGAAGTTTTAGAATTTCATTTACAGTCATGCGGTGATCTCCCAAATGTTGAAAAGTTATTTTTATAATCAGCTTGAAAAACGTTCCATCCTGAGGTAAGTTTCATAAACTGATGTTAAGAACTGGTGTTTCAGTTCCCTCATCTTTCCCTTTCATGCTGCATAGCCAGTGATGAGAGGCTATACTAGACTCTGTTCAGAATAATTCATTGAAAAGAGGTGACTTCAACTGCTACGTGCTCTCTGGGCACCATGATCTTGAATACAAATGTGGGTTGGGTCAACATTGAGAGAAATTCCAAAGTGTGGATATCTCAGTTAACAGAAGTAGCGTGGTGAAGGCTGGTGGTCTCTCAACTAGGCACATTTGATGCTAGTAGCCTGCAAAATAACTCAAGGTGGTCCACGGCAGGAAATAACGTAGTCACACAGTGAGGAAATCATTCCCTTTTCTCTTCTCTGTAATAATTACCAGGGACCATCTCTCAGTATGTAACTGGTCTTAAATACCTTTCTGGAATTTCCTAGTCCATCTTTTTAACTCAGAGAGAGAAAAGCCATCAAACTCAGAACCTCAACAGAAAACAACAGCATGCAGCTAACATTTAGTAATGTTGTTTTGTTCAGTTGTAATTTGTATGGTTGTCTTTTGCCATTTATAATTTCCTTTGTGCTGCACTGATTTTCTATTCATGATAGTAGCATAACGTGTCCTTATAGGAGTTTCCACCATGATGCAGTGGGTTGAGAATCTGACTGCAGCAGCTTGGGTCACTGCAGAAGTGCAGGTTCAATCCCCAGCCCAGTGCAATGGGTTAAAGGATCAGTGTTGCCACAGCTGTGGCTTGGGTTGCAGCTGTGGCTTGGATTCAATCCCTGGCCCAGGAACTTCCATATGCCATGGGTGAGGCCATTAAAAAATAAATAAAGTGTCCTTATAAAACATTTATGTGAATAAAAACAAGAGATGAGTCGATTCAAAGAAAAATATTTTAAATACTAGTATAAGTAATATACATACATATACAAAGCAAAGATATTGAAAGTAACATACAATTGACTAAGTTAGAAAAGTGTCATTATGGTTGAATAAGTGTGAATTTTTGCAGGCAAACTGACACTTGATTTTAAATCCTACATCTCTTACTTATTACCCATATTTGTAATATGGTAGTATTTTAGTATTTGTAAATAATTTACTAATTTACTCTGAGCCTTTGTTTCCTCATCTTTAGAATAGGGGGAAAGATGTACTCTATAGATCAATTGAAAACAAAATATGATAATACACGTAGTACATGCCTAGCAAAGTACTGATGCAGAGTAACTGGTATCCTTCTTTTCCCTTTTATTATTATTTTACATTTGTAAATTAAAAAAATAATGTACTGTGTAAGGATAACGAGTCCTTTCCTAGACAGATAATACATATTTTAGTGAGTTACAAAAAAAATGTAGCTGACATTGCAACTAGGACATAATGCTGACTACTAATTACAACTTTAAAAAGTACAGGAAAAATTCTTAAGCAAGAATCATTGAGGAAAAAGCCGTGAAAGTTCCCATTTGAGTCAGGTGAACTACCTCCACTCGTAAATGTTTCCTTCTGCAACAGCTGCCCTTATCTCCAAAGGGTGCCTCTGGAGCGTTTTCTGTCTCAGAGTAGAACTGTCAATCAACCAGATTTGCAAACCAGAAAGCTGAGGGACAGGTTTGCCTCTCTTTCTCTCTCTCTGTCTCTCTCTCTTTCTCTCCCCACCTCTTTCTATCCTCTCCAACTCCCTCCCTCCCTCCATTTTCTACAATCCTAAGTTCATTCCATCATCAAGTTCTGTCTCATTACCCTTCTAAATATCCTTCACACTGACCCTATATCCACTACCCTCTCCCTCATTTATGTCTTCCCATAGCAGTAGCTTTCTAGAAGGTCTATCATATTCCACACAGTCTTCACATCACCTCACCTTCCCTGATCCAGAGCATCCCAATCCTTCAAATGCTATATATGATTTTTCCTTGCCTTCTCAAGCCTTACCACAAACCACCTCCCCCCTTTCATTACCATCCATCCTTTATTTATTATTATTATTATTATTATTATTATTATTATTATTATTATTATTATTTAGTCTTTTTCCAGGGCCACACCCATGGTACATGGAGGTTCCCAGGCTAGGGGTCTAATTGGAGCTGTAGCTGCTGGCCCATGCCACAACCACAGCAATGCATGATCCAAGCCGCGTCTGTGAACTAGACCACAGCACATGGCAAAGCCGGATCCTTAACCCCCTGAGCGAGGCTGGGGATCGAACCCACAACCTCATGGTTCCAGGTCGGATTCGTTAACCACTGAGCCACGACAGGAACTCCACCTTCCATCCTTTACACACACTCTGCCTTCCTCCTGGCAAGGTCCGTGTCCTTCTCATTCCTTTGCCCTAGTTCCCTTTTACTGTTTATCAGCTCAGTGACTCCTGCCTCTGGATAATCTTCCCTGGCCATTGCCCAGAACCTTCAATTAGGCTAAGTTTCTTGGTTATACGTTTTCTTTCCTTCATTCCATTTATC
Organism: Phacochoerus africanus; assembly: GCF_016906955.1. Classification (NCBI taxonomy): domain Eukaryota; kingdom Metazoa; phylum Chordata; class Mammalia; order Artiodactyla; family Suidae; genus Phacochoerus; species Phacochoerus africanus. The sequence continues at coordinate 155,957,362 of NC_062551.1, read as the reverse complement.
TGCGGTTAACTTTAAAAAATCAGTTCTCCTTACCAAATACAGCCCATGAGAGAATGATAATGCCTGGCTTTGCTCATCATTTCATCCTCAATACCTAATACTGTGACCGACACATAGTAAGCATTCAGTAAATATTTGTCGAATGAATGAATAAATGACTCGTTTGTCCTCCCCACGCTGGAATTTTTGTTTGCTGTTTTCATCTTTTAAAAAAATTTACCATTAGTGACATTTAGTACATTAAAATGCACACAACATGAAATTTACCGTTAGTGACATTTAGTACGTTACACTGTTTTGCAGTCATCACCACTACCAAGTCCCAGAAAATTTTCATCACCCCAAAAGAAAACCCTATGCCCATTAAGCAGTCACTCCCTATTTCCTCCACCCCCAACACTTGGCAACTACTAATCTGCTTTCTGTCTCTATGGATTTGCTGACACTGGATATTTCATATAAACAGAATCATCACATTGTTTTGCAGCTGCCAATGGGAGTGTCTATTTCCCAATCTAGATTTACCGTTACCATTTCTTAACTCATCATTTTGCACAGTGCCTTGCATGTAGAAAGTATAGCATAAATTCTTCTTAAAATGAGTGGTTTTTTTTATTTTCATATATACATAAAATATATTTTTAGTTCTGAAGGTAAAGGTTTTGCTGTATTTTCCTAGCAGGAAATTGAACTGAAGGAGTATAGTTCATTTAAAGCATTGATCATTATTATTATTATGTTGTATGCCAAATTTATATACTATTATCAGATTATTATTATATTGCATTCCAAACTTATACAATATTATTATGTTGTATACCAAAATAGTTTTGAAACTAAAAGACAATATGACTCTGGGAAACTTAGTGAGATATTAAAACAGAAAGAGAATATCCAAAACATTACAGGCCAAAGGGGAAACAAATCTATTTTTTTTTTTTTTGGTTTTTTTATGGCTGCAGCTGCATCACATGGAAATTCCTGGGTGGGGTAAAATCAGAGCTCCAGCTATTGGCCTAGCCAATGCCACAGCAACTCAGGTTCTGAGACTCATCTGCAGTCTATGCCACAGCTTCTGGCAACACTGGATTCTTAACCCACTGAATGAGGCCAGGGATCACCTGTATCCTCACAGACACTATGCTGGGTTCTTAACCTGCTCAGCCACAACAGGAACTCCAAGGAAACAAATTTATTAACCAATTATGCTAATAGATAGTTACCACAATTAAGGACATCACTGGGCTTTCTGCAAACCAATGTAAGAAGAAAAAATATTATATGATCTTGAAAAGAATCATATCTATTTTAAACAGTGGTGATTTTCTTTTAAAGATTCTAAAAGAAATTTGTAATTGATTTATTCATTCCTAAATAGTTTATAGGTAATGAAATTGCACTAGCAACTACTCTGCAGTATGGATTTAAAGATAAATATTTTTTAGTCCTACTTTCTAGGGGTTAAGGTTAGTATCTCTTTTATAAGGACATTCATGATTAAGTACCCACTAGTGCTTTAAAAAAAAAAGAAAAAGAAAAAGTTGTCAAGCTTAAGAGTCAATGTACAAACCTGGTGGAGCTGTTTACTTACTTAGATTCCAAATCCCTATTCTATAAGTTTGTCAGTCAAACCACAATTCAAAGTAATTCCAGAGCAGCAAGTTTGCTGAGCTGAGCAATTTTGAAAATACCCACTTTCAATCACAGCAGTGGGTGTAGCTTGGAAATGGGTTTCTGTGAAGGCTAGTTTGAACTACAGGTCAAGCAGACTGACCTGTGATCATTTATACATAGGCACTATGATCATTTGTCATTATTTCACACCACCTGGCAAAGATTGAGTCCAAAATAGCCCACCTGTTAGACATTATATTTTGATCAAAAATCAGATCACATCAACTGGTACTTGACTGGAAAATTTACCCATGAGTCTGCAAAAATGGAGAACAGTTAAAGCTATTTTCTGTATTTGCAAAACACAGACCTTCCTTTTCTGTAGTTTGGCAGAATGCAAACTTAATGAAAGGTTCTCATGGGAAACTCTTAGATTTGTTAAGCATTTGATGTTAGCTAAAAGCACTCTGAGTCAATTGAGAAGAGCCCAAACTGCTCAAATTAGAGTTTTTTGGTATACTTAGGAACAATTGCAAGGTTATTTTAGGGAAACTGGTCTGTAAGATTTCCTAATTTTTTTGTCAGCACATCACTCCAGCCTCAGTGTTGGATTAATTAAGGCTCTCCATGCACACCCCCTTCCCATCCTAAGAATGATGGTAAAGGTCATAGCCACTAAACCACAGAGGCCTCAGTGACATCCTATTTTAGCATTAGAATTCCAAGAAGGCTTTTGTTAAAATAAACATAGAGTGAATTTAAATAAACTAAACCGATTGTTAGCTGATGTGCTTTTTTCCACTTTGAGGATGACCCATTGAAATCAAAGTCAGATGCATCCATTCATTCAACAAGTATTTACTGAGCAGACCTACTAAGTGGCAGGTACTACATTTGGGACTAGGGGTTCAATGATAATGATTGACAAGTTCAAGTCACATAAGGAGCTTATATCCTAGACTACTCATTCATTTACTTAGTCACTCAAAACATATTTGTTGATAGGGAGGAAGAAGAGGGCAGAGTAGTAGGACCTGAAGCTCACCTAATCCCACAAATACATCGAAAATACATCTCCATGTGGAACAATTTGCAGAGAAAATTTGCCAAATTCTAGAAAAAAACCTCAGGATCCTGATAGAGCAAGAAAATCTTCACATAAGTAGGTAGGACAAAAGTAAGAAGAAAAGGGGGAAATCGAAAATGAGAAAGGAAGTGTGGTGGTACCTGAACCCCTAGGAGGGAACTGGGTAAGATGAAAAGTTCCTGCACCCTGGGAAGTCCCTCTACCAGCAGGGAGATCAGCCAGGAAAGAGGAGGAACTTTATAGTCCCGGAGGAGAGAGAACATAGCAATCAATTTGAAGCAATTAAAACAAAAATAGTTCTGTGCAAATGGTCAGTGCTTCCACCCTGCACTTGCCAGTCAAAGACCACCATCTGCTGGTATGGGCAGGGGTTAAGAACTAAAACCCAGGCTTTGGATATCAGACTCAGAGAGAGAACTAGAGGTGGCTATGTGGGAAAAAAATGAGTTGCCCATGCAGAAACAGCCTGTAGGGACTAGAGTTTAGGGTGATCATATTTAAAGACATAAACTGAGGAAACCCAGATGGGCTTAGAGGGAAGATGCTATTGTTTAGGGGTGTTGGAGGGAAGGGGCAGGATCCACCACTAAAGCCTCATTCCCTGCACTCTTAGGCAGGAGGGCACCACCTGCTCCAGGTCCAGGAGCTGTACTGTGAGCTGCTGCTGTCTGGCAATGGGGTAAACAGCCACTGCCCCCATCAGAGTTTCAGAGAGCACTCCCCCAAGGCACCTGTTTAAGGAGAGGCCTTTGAAACAGTGCCCCCCCCAGATATAAAGAGTGGTTCTGAAAGCCACTCAGTAATGGAAGGGGTCATGGGAACCACTGTCACCACCACCCCCATTCCAGGAGCAGTCCTGAGAAATATGAACCACTGCCACCTCCCTCATGGATCCCATCCCTAGCATCCACTCAGCTTCTAGAGAGGTAGTATGATACCACTGCTCCCATCATGTGCTCTGGGTACATGTGAACCACCAACTCCAGAAGTGGCACAAGGTGATGCATCTACATACCTGCTATCAAGAAGACCACAAACATAGAAAGTTAGAAAATGTGATGATACAGCAAATAAATATGCTTCAGACAAAGGAACAAGATAAAACACACACACAAAAATCACTAAATGAAGAGGAGACAGGGAATCTACCTGAAAAAGAATTAAGAGTGATGATAGTAAAGATGATCCAAGATATCAGAAAAAGAATGGAGACACAGATTGAGAAGTTACATAAATGTTTAATAAAGATTTAAAGAAAAAACAAAGATAAATAGCACAATATCTGAAATGAAAAATATATTAGAAGGAATCAATAGCAGGATAACTGAGGCCAAATAACTAATTAGTGATGTGGAAGACAGTGATGGTAATCACTCCCACAGAAAATAATAAAGAAAAAAGAAGACAAAGAACTGAGAAGAGTCTAAGAGACCTCTTGGACAATGTTAAACATAGCAACATTCTCATCATAAGGGTTCCAGAAGGATATGAGAGAAAGAAAGGGCCAGAGAAAATACTTGAAGAGATTATGCCCCAAAACTTCCCTAATATGGGAAAAGAAACACTCACTAAAGTTGAGGAAGCATAGAGAATCCAATACAAGATAAATCCAAGGAGAAACACAGTGAGGCACGTATTAAATCAAACTGACAGAAATTAAATACAAAGAAAAAAATATTAAAATCCACAAAGAAAAAAGCAACAAATAATGTACAAAGGAATCCCCATAAAGATACCAGCTGATTTTGCAACAGAAACTCCGCAAGCTAGATGGAAATGGCAAGACATATTTAAAGTGAATAAGGGGAAGAACCTAGAATCAAGAGTACTCTACCCAGCAGGGCTTTCGTTCAGATTTGACAGGGAGATAAACAGTTTTTAAGACAAGCAAAAGCTAAGAAAATTTAGCACCTCCAAGTCAGTGTTACAACAACTACTGAAGGAAATTCTCCAAGTAGAGAAGTACAGAATTATAAATAAGAAAATTACAAATGAGAAAGCACATTGGTAAAGGCAAACATAATATAAAAGTAGGAAATCACCTATTGACAAATATGATATCAAAACTAGCAAGCGTGAAAAAAGGAGAGGACAAAAGCAGAACATTGAAAATGTATTTGAAAATAAGAGGCCAGCAACCAGAAACAATCCTGTACATATATAGATTGCTATATCAAATTTAATAGCAACCACAAACCAAAAAACTATAATAGACACACCATAAAAAAAAAAGAAAAAGCAAACAAAATTCAAAACACTAAAGATAGTCAGCAAATCACAAGAGAAGAGAACCAAAGAGGAAGGGAAGAAAAAAAAGACCTAAAATAACAAATCTGAAACAATTAAGAAAATGGCAATAAGTACATACATACCCCAAATTATGCTGAATGTAAATGGAGCAAATGCTCCAATCACACAGACAGGCTGAATAGATACTAAAAGAAGACTGATATATATGCTGTTTACAAGAGACCCACTTAACCTAAGGACACACACAGACTAAAAGTGAGGGGATGGAAGAAGGTATTACATGCAAATGGAAATCAGAGGAAAGCTGGAATAGTAATACTCATATCAAAATAGACTTTAAAATAGAGGAGATCACAAGAAACAAAGGACATTACATAATGATCAAAGGATGAATTCAAGTAGAAGGTATAACAATTGTAAATATATGTGCACCCAACATAGGAGCACCATGATATATGATGCCACTGCTAACAGCCATGAAAGGAAAAATTGACAGTAATAAAATAATAGTGGGGAATTTAACACCTCATTTACATCAATGGACAGATCATCCATACAGAAAATCAACAAGGAAACACAGACCTTGAATGATTCTCTAGACCAGATATACTTGATTGATATTTGGAGAACATTCCATCCCAAAGCAGAAGAATATTCATTTTTCTCAAGTACACATGGAACATTCTCCAAGATAGATTACATCTTGGGCCACAGATCAAACCTTGGTACATATTTTAAAAATTGAAATTATATCAAGCATTTTCTCCGACCACAACACTGTGAGACTACAGGAAAAACAAAAACAAAAAACCATAAACTCCTAGAAGCTAAACAATATGCTACTAAATGACCAATCAAAGAAATCAACTGAAGAAATCAAAGAGGCAAACAAAAGGTACTTAGAGACAAATGATAATGAAGATAAGCTAATCCAAAACCTATGGTACACAGGAAAAGCAGTTCTGAGAAGGAAGTTTATAGCAATAAAATTTACTGCAGAAAACAAGGAAAACAACAAAAACCTTACACCCAAAGCATTTAGAGAAGGAAGAACAAACGAAGCCCAAAATTAGTAGAAGGAAAGAACTCATAAATATCAGAAAAGAAATAAATGATGCTGAGACAAAGAAAACAATATAGAAGATCAATGAAAAGTTGGTTCTTTGTAAAGATTAACAAAATTGATAAACCTTTAGCCAGACCCATCAAGAAAAAAAGGGAGAAGACACAAATCAATAAAATGAGAAATAAAAAAAATTTACAACTGACACCACAGAAATACAAAGGATCAAAAGAGACTACTATAAGCAACTGTATGCCAATAAAATGGACAAACTGAAGAATGGACAGATCCTTACACAGGTACAATATTCCAAGCCTAAACTATGAAGAAATAGAAAATATTAATAGACTAATCACAAGTACTGAAATTGAAACTGAGATTAAAAAATTCCAAACAAGAATCCAGGACCTGATGGTTTTACAGGTGAATTCTATCAAACATTCAGAGAAGAGTTAACACCTATTCTTCTGAAACTATTACAAAAGTTTGCAGAGGAAGGAACACTCCCAAGCTCATTCTATGAGGCCATCATTACCCTGATACCAAAACCAGATAAAGATATCATGAAAAAGAAAATTACAGGCCGATACTCTGTTGAACATATGTGCAAAAGTCAACAAAATACTAGCAAACCTAATTCACCAATGCATTAAAAGGATCATACACATGATCAAGTGGGATTTATCCCAGCATGCAAAGATTCCTCAATATCTGCAAATCAATCAGTGTGAAATACTGCACACTGATTAAAGAATAAAAACCATGTATTCATCACAATAGATGCAGAAAAGGTTTTTGACAAAATTCAACACCCATTTAAAACAAAAACAAAAACAAAAAATCTCTTTAGGAAGTGGAAATAGAGGGAATCTACCTCAACATAATAAAAGCCACATGCGACAATCCCACAGCTAATATCATTATCAATGGTGACAAGCTGAAAGCATTTCTGCTAAGATCAGGAAAAAGACAAGGATGTCCACTTTCACCACTATTTTTTCAACATAGTTTTGGAAGTCCCAGCCATGGAAATTAGAGAAGAAAGAGAAATAAAAGGAAACCAAATTGGAAAAGAAGAAGTACAATTGTCAATGTTTATAGACTATAACTAGAAAATCCTAAAGATGCTACCAGAAAATTATTACAGCTAATCAATGAATTTAGTAAAGTTGCAGGATACAAAATTAATACCATAGAACTTTATTGCATTTTTATATACTAATGATGAAAAATCAGAAAGAGAAATTAGGGAAACAATCCCATTTAACATCACATCAAAAATAATAGAATACCTAGGAATAAACTTATCTAAAGAGACAAAAGTCCTGTACACTGAAATCTATAAGACACTCTTGAAAGAAATCAAAGATGACACAAACATATAGAAAGATATAGCATGTTCTTGGATTGTAAGTATCAATATTGTTAAAATGACTATACTACCAAGGCAATCTACAGATTTAATGCAATCCCTATCAAAACAACAGAATTCTTAATAAAACCAGAACAAAAATATTTAACATTTGTATGGAAACACAAAAGACCCCAAATAGCTAAAGTAATATTTAAAAAGAAAAACAGAACTTGAGCAATCAGGCTTCCTGACATGAAACTAAACTACAAAGCTACAGTAATTTAAAAAGTATGATACTGGCACACAAAAAAAGAGATAATGATCAGTGGAACAAGATAGAAAGCCCAGAAGTAAATATATACATACATATGGTAAACCAATCTATGAAAAATGAGGCAAGAGTACAATGGATAAAAGAAAATCTCTCTAACAAGTGGTGCTGGGAAAATTGTACAGCCACCTGTAAAATAATGAATTAAAACACTCTCTAACACCATACACAAAAACAAACCCAAACAGATTAAAGACCTTAATATAAGACTGGATACTAGAAAACTTCTAGAGGAAAACCTAGGCAGAACACTGACACAAATCACAGAAATGTCATTACATATCTACCTCTTAGAGTAATGAAAATAAAATCAAAAATAAATAAATGGGACTTCATTAAACTTAAAAGCTTTTGCACAGCAAAGGAAATTTCCAGATACTGGAAATATTGTAAAGATAGAGCCAGCAGATTTCTTGATGGAATGAATTTGAGATGGGAAATAAAGAAAGATGCTTTCATTCACTCAACTACTTTTTCATTCCTTGACTCATTCCTTCACTTACCTATTAATTTACTCAACAAAAAGTCTCAGAACACTTTAGTGGAAGGCACTGACAATGTGGAGGAAATGCACTGTTTCAGCTCTCAAGAAATCCACAGTCTAATGGAACTACAAATTTAGAAACATAATGTGCTATAATAACCATATGGAACTAAAGAGAGAATCATTATTTTTTCTCATGAAAATCAGAAAGTTAGGCACAGAGGAAGGGATATTTGAGGTAGAATTTGAAGGAAGAGTGGGGATTTATCAACTGATTTTATCTGGGGAAGGCATTCCAGGGAGAAAGACTATAGAAAAATAGGCAGGAGACAGTTTCACAAATTTGAGAAACAAAAAGTACTTTGGAGTGGCTGGTATACAGTGTGCAAGGGAAAATATGTTGGAGGATGTTGAGCAAAAAGGCTGGAGATGGAGTTCCCGTCGTGGCGCAGTGGTTAACAATCCAACTAGGAACCATGAGGTTGCGGGTTCAGTCCCTGCCCTTGCTCAGTGGGTTCAGGATCCGGGGTTGCCGTGAGCTGTGGTGTAGGTTGCAGACGCGGCTCGGATCCCGCGTTGCTGTGGCTCTGGCGTAGGCCAGTGGCTACAGCTCCAATTCAACCCCTAGCCTGGGAACCTCCATATGCCGCAGGAGCGGCCCAAGAAATAGCAACAACAACAACAACAACAACAACAAAAAGACAAAAGACAAAAAAAAAAAAAAGGCTGGAGATAAACATGGCATTTCATAAGGTTGTGAAGGGGAATACATGAGACGACATTTAGCAATATTTAGCACAGTTACTAGGATTATTGGGCACTTGATAACTATAATCGGGTAACTAAAATACGAATACTAATATTATTAGTATTGTAAATGTTCAAAGTAGCAACTAAAAATATAATTATAGAACTAATGAAAAAGAGCTCAGTTCTGAAATGAGAAGAGATTTAAGAGGTATCATAGAAGGTCCTAATCTTTGTTCATGTTTCTCGTGCCTACAATATCCTTCCCCACCTTCTTTACTGATTCATAACTTCTAATATGACACCAAACCCATTCTGATTAAGATGGCAAAATAAGATATGGAGCTCACCTTCCACTATATACACATAAAAAATACATCTACATGTGAAACAATTCTCTCTCTAAACCAACCAGAACCTGGCAAAAGGGCCCTTGGATACAAAGGCTCCAATAAAGATACAAAAAAATCAGGTAGGAAGGGAAGAAAGATGATTGGGTCAGGACCTTTGTCCCTGATAGGGGTCTCAGAGGAAAAGGGAGATTATATGGGCAGACGTCTATGCAAGGAAGTGAGCATGTTGAGCCACAGACTGGGAGTCCTTCTCCTGGGGTCCTAGTCAGAGAAGACAAGATCTCTTGATTGGTTGGAAGATAGCTGCAGCAAACAGTAGGGCTGGGAGAAGCATAGAGGACTGACTGCATGCTGGTTTTCCCCCAAGGCAAGACAGAGAGAAGTCTGCTTTAGCAGCATCCTAGTTTCCTGTGACTGTCTCACTCTGCACCCTCACCACAGCTGAATGAAAGCTCTGGCCCCACTCACTTTAGAGCATAGTGAGGCACTGGTTCTGGGGCTGCCAAAACAGGGAAAATTCTCAAAATTGGCATGCAAAAGTGACCCAGCCCTGGAGAGGATACTGGGTAGGGTTGTAAGTGCCAAAAAAAAGGTTGGCACTTACTCAATCAGTGCCTCAGAATCTACCCAGATGTCTGATCATGACCACTTTACCACAGCTAAATTCCTGACACATTCTGAGAGTCCACACTGGTGACCACCAATCCAGCAATGCAGTTCCACAATAGGGCTGGGGTGGTAGAGACATGGGAGCAGTGATTGGAAAAGCTCCCAATGTGGGGAGAGGGAAAAACATTTAAAGAGGACAGAGGCAGCTTAAGTCAGACACTCAGGGCTTCTGCTGCAGCAATTTTGAAACATACCTTAACTGCAACAGGGTGGTGATGGCCAGTGAGAAGCGAGGAAGTCCTGCCTCACACCCAATGCCAGCTCTGGCCCCTCCATCTTCAGTTCCAACCCCCAGCAACGTGATATCTGCCAGCTAACCCTGAGGAAAGACATGACTAGAGTCCAAATCAAATCCATCCCTCCTTAAAAAAAGGCATTGGCACACACAGTCTACACAGGTATGCTCCCACATAAGAAGACTCTTTCAAGACTACAGTAGGTAAATGTTTCACCTAAATTCATAGAAGCATAAAAAGTTAAGCAAAGTGAAAAGGCAGAGGAACTATTCTCAAATGAAAAAGCAAGAAAAAATCCCTGAAAAAACAATTAAACAAAAATGAATAATTTATCAGACAAATAATTTAAATGATATGGGAAAAGAATTAATCTAAACATGATTTATTTCAGAAAAACAACTAGAAAATATAAAAAACACTCAACCAAAAATGAAAAATCCAATAGTTGAAATAAAAAACACAGTAGAAGGAATAAATAGCAGAATAAGTAATACAGGAAAAAATGTATGAGTGATCTGGAAGAAAGAATAATGGAAATCACCCAATAAGAACAGCAGAAATAAAAATGAATTTAAAAAATGAATAAATTTAAGATCTCTGTGGGATAATATTAAGCATTCCAACCTTTGCATTATAGAGGTTTCAGAAAGAAAAGAGAGAATATGATTGAAAACGAACTTGAGGAAACTACGGCTGAAAACTTCTGAAACCTGAAGAAGGAAACAGGTATGCAGGTACTGCAAGCACAGACAGTCCTAAATAAGATGAGCCCAAGCTGACCCACATCAAGATATGCATAATTAAAATGGCAAAAGTTAAAAAGAGAATGTTAAAAGAAGCAAGAAAAAGCTAAGTCTCACATACAAGGGATTCTCCATAAGCTGATTTCTCTGTAGAAACTTTGCAGGCCAGAGGGGAGTGGCATGATACATTTAAAGTGCTAAAAGGGAAAAACCTGAAAACTAGGTTATTCTACCTGGCAAAATTATCACTTAGAATAGCAGGAGAAACAAAGAACTTCTCAGACAAGCAAAAAAATATATATATATATATATTCATCAATACCAAACCTACACTTAAAAAATGTTGAGTGATCTCAAAATGGAAAAGAAGTAGGAATCTAAGGAAAAGGCAAATATATAGTAAGGAAAGATGATCAACAACTAAATAAGCCAGTACATAGATTAAAAGACAAAAATTGTAAAAACAAATATAACTAAAATACACAATTACTGGAAAAGCATGAAAGTATAAAATACGTCATTAAGAACACAAAATGTAGGGTAAGTAAAAATTTATATCTTTCAGACTGTATTTGAACTTAAATGACTACAAGTTTAAACCAGTAGATATAATTATAAGTCAACATATATCATCCCCTTGGTAACCACAAATATAAAACCTCAAATAAATACAGAAAAAAAAATAAAGGAAAACAAGCATACTGCTAAAGAAAATCATCACATTTCCACAGGTGCAGAATCAAAAGGAAGAGAAAATGAAGATAAGATCTACAAAATAACTGTAATATAAGCAATAAAATGGCAATAAGAACCTATCAATAACTACTTTAAATGTCAATAAAATAAATGCTCCTATCAAAAGACATAGTGTGGTTGACTGGATTAAAAGAAAAACAACAACAGCAACAGTAAGACCCTTCCATATGCTGCTTATGGAAGACTTACTTCAGGGAGAAAGACACAGACTGAAAGTGAGTGTGTAGAAAAAGATATTTCATGCAAATAGAAATAAGAAAGCAGAGGAGCAATACTCTTATTTTTAAAAATACACATAAAAATGAAAGATGTAACAAAACACAGAGGCATTACATAGTGATAAAGGGATCAATAAAAGAAGAGGGTATTATAATTATTAACACATATGTACCCAATACAGGACCACCTAAATATATAAAGCAGATACTAACATACATAAAGGGAAAATTGACAATAATATAAAAATAGTAAGGGACTTAAACAACACACTTATAACAATGGACAGATCATCCAGACAGAAAATCAATAAGAAATCAGTGGTCTTAAGTGACACAATAGACAAATTGGAATTAATAGATACCTACAGGACATTATATTCAAAAATAGAAGAATAATCATTCTTTTCAAATGCACATGATAAAAAAGCAAAAACCTTCAATTGGCTGTCTACAAGAAACTCACCTTAGAGCAAAGGACACATATAGATTGAAAGTGAGGATGGGAAAAGATATTTCATGCCAATGGACAAGACAGGAAAGCAGGAGTTCCAATACACATATCAGACAAATTAGACTTTAAAATGAATCCCATAAAGAAAGACAAAGAAGGACACTATTTATTGGTTAAAGGATCCACTCAAGAAGAGGCTATTACAATCATCAATATATATGTCCTTAATACAGGAGCACCCAGATACCTACTACAAATACTAACAGACATAAAAGGAGAAACTGATGGGAATACAATCATAGTAGGAGATTTTAGCATCCCACTCACATCAATGGACAGATCCTCTAGACAGAAAATAAATAAGGCAACAGAGATCCTAAATGACACAAAAGGAAAGTTAGACATAATTGACATTTTCAGAACATTACATCCAAAAAAATCAGAATATACATTTTTCTCAAGTGCACATGGAACATTCTCAAGAATTGATCACATACTGGGGCACAAAGCTAACCTCAACAAATTTAAGAGTATAGAAATTATTTCAAGTATCTTCTCTGACTACAATGGCATGAAACTAGAAATCAACCACAGGAAAAGAAATGAGAATAAACTGACTATGTGGATATTAAATAACATGCTACTAAAAAACCAATGGGTCAATGAGGAAATCAAGAAGGAAATAAAAAATATTTCTAGATAAATGATAATGATGACACAACCACTCAAAATCTATGGGATGCTGCAAAGAAGTCCTCAGAGGGAAATTCATAGCAATACAGGCCTTCCTCAAAAAAGAAATTTGACAAATCTCAAATTGACAATCCAACACCTAAATGAATTAGAAAAAGAAGAACAAACAAAACCTAAACTCAGCAGAAGGAAGGAAATCATAATGATCAAAGAGGAAATCAATAAAATAGAAATTGAAAAAATGATAGAAAAAATCAATCAAACTAAGAGCTCATTCTTTGAAAAGGTAAACAAAATTGACAAACCTCTGGCTAGACTCACCAAGAAGAGGAAAGAAAAAACCCAAACAAACAAAATGAGAAATGAAAAGGGAGAAGTCACAACTGATACTACAGAAATACAAAAAACCATGAGAGAATACTATGAACAATTCTATGCCAACAAATTTGAAAACCTAGAAGAAATGGGCAACTTTATAGAGACTTACAGCCTGCCAAAACTGAATCAAGAAGAAATAGATCAACTGAACAGACCGATCACTAGAAATGAAATTGAATATGTCATAAAAACACTCCCTACAAATAAAAGTCCAGGACCAGATGGCTTCACAGGTGAATTCTACCAAATATACAAAGAGGAAATTATACCCATTCTCTTAAACTTTTTCAAAAGATTGAAGAAGAAGGAACACTCTCAAAGACATTCTATAATACCACCATCACCCTAATTCCAAAACCAGACAAAGATAACACCAAAAAAGAAAACTATAGGCCAATATCTTTGATGAATATAGACACAAAATTCTCAACAAAATTTTAGCCAACCGAATCCAACAATATATATAAAAGATCATAAACCATGACCAGGTGGGATTCATCCCAGGTGCACAAGGATGGTTCAACATACACAAAGCAATCAACGTCATACACCACATTAAAAAAAGTCAAAACCACATGATCATCTCAACAGATGCAGAAAAAGCATTTGACAAAGCCCAACATCCATTCATGATAAAAACTCTTACCAAAGTGGGTATAGAGGGAACAGACCTTAACAAAATTAAAGCCACTTATGGCAAACCCACAGCAATTATAATACTCAATGGAGAAAAACTGAAAGCCTTCCCACTAAAATCTGAAACAAGACAGGGATGCCGACTCTCACCACTGTTATTCAACATAGTACTGGAAGTCCTAGCCACAGCAATCAGACAAACAAAAGAAATAAAAGGCATTAAAATAGGAAGAGAAGAGGTAAAACTCTCACTGTATGCAGATGATTTGATACTGTATATAGAAACCCCTAAAGACTCAACTAAAAACTACTTGAACTGATCAACAAATTCAGCAAAGTAGCAGGATATAAGATTAACACTCAGAAATGAGTCACATTTCTGTATGCTAACAACGAAGTATTAGAAAAGGAATACAAAAATACAATACCTTTTAAAATTGCATCCCAAAAATAAAATACCTGGGAATACACCTGATCAAGGAGGCAAAGGACCTATATGCCAAGAAATATAAAACTTTAATCAAGAAAATTAAAAAATATGTAAAGAAATGGAAAGATATTCCATGATCCTGGGTTGGAAAAATAAATATTGTAAAAATGGCCATACTACCGAAAGCAATCTACAGAATCAATGCAATCCCTATCAAATTACCCATGATATTTTTCACAGAATTATAACAAACAATCCAAACATCTACATGGAACCACAAAAGACCCAGAATTGACAAAGCAATTCTGAGGAACAAAAACCAAGCAGGAGGTACAACTCTCCCAGATTTCAGGCACCATTACAAAGACACAGCCATCAAGACAGTGTGGTACTGGTACCAAAATAGACACACAGACTAATGGAACATAATATAGAACTCAGAAATAAACCCTGACACCTATGGTTGATTAATCTTTGACAAAGGAGGCAAGAGCATAAAATGGGAAAAAGAAAGTCTATTCAGCAAGTATTGCTGGGAAACCTGGACAGCTGCATGCAAATCAATGAAACTAGATCACACCCTCATACCATGCACCAAAAAAAAAAAAATCAAAATGGCTTAAAGACTTAAATATGAGACAAGTCACCATCAAACTCCTGGAAGAGAACATAGGCAAAACATTCTCTGACATCAACCTTATGAATATTTTCTCAGGTCACTCTCCCAAAGCAACAGAAATAAAGCAAAAATAAACCAGTGGGACCTCATCCAACTGACAAGCTTTTGAACATTAAAGGAAACCAAAAATAAAAGAAAAAGACAACTTACAGAATGGGAAAAAATAGTTTCAAATGATGCAACAGACAAGGGCTTAATCTCTAGAATGTACAAGCAACTTATACAACTCAACAGCAAGAAAACCCAACAACCCAATTGAAAAATGGGCAAAAGATATGAATAAAATATTTTTGCAAAGAAGATGTACAGATGGCCAACAAGCACATGAAAAAATGCTCAACATCCCTGATTATTAGAGAAATGAAAATCAAAACTACCATGAGATACCACCTCACACCAGTCAGAATGGCCATAATTAATAAGTCCACAAAAAACAAATGCTGGAGGGTGTGTGGAGAAAAGGGAACCCTCCTGCACTGTTGGTGGGAATGTAAGCTGGTACAACCACTATGGAGAACAGTATGGAGGTACCTTAGAAAACTATACATAGAACTACCACATGACCCAGCAATCCCACTCTTGGGAATATATCTGGACAAAACTTTCCTTGAAAAAGACACAGGCACCCACATGTTCATTGCAGCTCTATTCACAATAGCCAAGACATGGACACAACTCAAATGTCCACTGACAGAGGATTGAATCAGGAAGATGTGGTATATATGCACAATGGACTACTACTCTGCCATAAAAAAGAACGACATAATGCCATTTGCAGCAACATGGATGGAACTAGAGACTCTCATCCTGAGTGAAGTAAGTCAGAAAGACAAAGACAAATACCATATATCACTTATATCTGGAATATAATATACAGCACAAAGGAATCTTTCCACAAAAAAAGAAAATCATGGATTTTGAGAATAGACTGGTTGCCAAGGGGGAATCATGGGGAGTGGGGTGGTTGGAAAGCTTGGTGTTAATAGATGCAAACTATTGCCTTTGGAATGGATTAGCAATGAGATCCTGCTGTGTAGTACTAGGAACTATATCTAATCACTCATGATGGAGCATGATAATGCAAGAAAAAAGAATGTATACATGTATGTGTAAGTGGGTCACCATGCTGTTCAGCAGAAAAAAACTGTATTGTGAAATAACAATTAAAAATAAATAAATAAATAAAGTGCACCTGGACTATTCTTCCAGATAGAGCATATGCTAGGACATAGAACAAGTCTTAACAAATTTAAATGTATACAAATTTTTTCAAACTTTTTAGATTTTCTTTTTCTTTTTTTTTAATTTTCTTTTTTTTTTAATTTTTCTTTTAGGACTGCACCCATGGTATATGGAAGTTCCCAGGCTAGGGGTCGAATTGGAGCTATGGCTGTTGGCTTATGCCACAGCCATAGCAACGCAGGATCCAAGCCCCATCTGTGACCTACACCACAGCTCGCAGAAACATCAGATCCTTAACACAATGAGCAAGGCCAGGGATTGAACCCACATCCTCATGGATCCTAGTTGGGTTCATTAACTACTGAGCCATGAAGGGAACTCTCAAGCATTTATTCAACAGTATGAAACTAGAAATCAACTTCAGTAAGAAAAATGTGGAAAAAATAAACACTTGGGGACTAAACAACATACTACTAAAAAAGCCAATAAATCAATGAAGAAATCAAAAAATATCTTAAGACAAATGAAAATGGAAAAAACACTCCAAAATCTAAGGAATGTAGCAAAAGCAGGTCTAAGAGGGAAGTTTATAATGTTACAGACCTTCCATAAAAAAACAAGAAAATCCTGGTGTTCCCATTGTGGCTTAGCATGTTAAGAACCCAACATAGTGTCTGTGATGATGTGGATTTGATACCCAGCCTTGCTCAGTGGGTTAAGGATCCAGTGTTGCTGCAAGCTGTGGATAGGTTGCAGATGCAGCTCAGATCTAGTATTGCTATGGTGCTGGACCCAGCTGTATGTCTGATTCAGCCCCTAGCCTAGGAACTTCCATATGCTGCAGGTGTGGCCATTAAAAAATTTTTCAAATAAACAACCTAACACACTACCTAAAAGAATGAGATGAAGAAGAGAAAAATAAATCCTAAAGTCTGCAAAAGGAAGGAAATAATAAAGATCAGAGAGAAAAAATAGATAGTAGAAAAGATCGAAAAATCAATAAAATCAAAAAATGGATTTTTCTAAAACAATAAACAAAATTGACAAAACTTTAGTGAGGTTCAAGAAAAGAGATCAACCCAAATAAAATAGGAAATGAAAGAGGGGAAAAAAGAAATGAAAGAAAAATAACAACCGATATTAAGGAGATACAAAAAAAAATCATAAGAGAATACTGCAAAGAGTTATATGCCAACAAATTGGACACCTAGAAGAAATGGACAAATTTCTAGAAACATACAACCTGCCAAGATTGAGTCAGGAAAAAACAGACAATTTGAACAGACTGATCATTTGTAGTGATATTGAAGTTATAATTAAAAAAAAAAAAAAACTCCAGGGCCAGGCAGCTTCATAGATCCTACAAAACATATAAAGAAGAACCAATATCTCTCTTCTACTCCAAATATTTTAAGAAAATAGAGCACGCCTAAATTTATTTTACAAGGCCACCATTACCCTAATACAAAAACCAGGTAAAAACACAACAAAAAAGAAAATTAAAGTCCAATATCTTTGATGAATATAGACGCAAAAAACCTGAACAAAGTATTAGTAAAGCACATACAGGTGTGTGTGTGTGTGTGTGTGTGTGTGTGTGTGTGTGTGTGTATAAAGGATCATATACCATAATCAAATTGAATTCATTCCAGAGTCATACAGATGGCTTAACATTCACCAGTTAATGTGATATGCCACATTAACAAAAGGAAGGATAAAAATCACATGATAATCAGAGTTCCCATAGTGGCTCAGTGGAAATGAATTCAACTAGTAACCATGAGGTTGCAGGTTCGATCCCTGGCCTCACTCAGTGGGTTAAGGATCCGGCATTGCCATGGGCTATGGTGTAGGTCACAGATGTGGCTCGGATCTTGCATTGCTGTGGCTGTGGTGTAGGCCAGCAGCTGTAGCTCCAATTTGACCCCTAGCCTGGGAACTTCCATATGCCACAGGTGAGGCCCTAAAAAGCAAAAATAAACAGATAAATAAAAAAATCACATGATTATCTAAATAGATGCAGAAAATGTATTTGACAAAATTCAGTATCCATTTATGGGGGAAAAAAATACCTCTCATCAAAGTAGGTATAGAGGGAACATATCTCAATATAATAAGGGTCAATTATGACAAACCCACAGTTAATGTCACATTCAACAGAGAAAAGCTGAAAGACTCTCCTCTAAATTCAAGGATGCCCACTCTCACCATTTCTATTTAAAATAAAATTGGAAGTCCCAGCTAAATTAATCCAACAAGAAAAAAGAAATAAAGGGCATCCAAATTGGAGGGAAGAAGTAACATTTTCACTATTTGCAGATAGCATAATACTTAATATAGAAAATCCTAAAATTTTCTCCCCAAAATTATTAGAACTAATAAACAGATTCAGCAAAGTTGCAGGATAAAAGATTAATATACAGAAATCTGTTGCTTTTCTATACACTAAAAATGAACTATCAGAAAGAGAATGTTTAAAAAACTCCTGCTTAAAATTGCACTAAAAAGAATAAAATATCTAGAAATAAACTTAACCAAGGAGATGAAAAACCTATACTCTGAAAACTATAGAACATTGATGAAGGAAATGAAAGATGATAAAAAGAAAT
The DNA here is from genome assembly GCF_016906955.1 of Phacochoerus africanus. Lineage (NCBI taxonomy): Eukaryota > Metazoa > Chordata > Mammalia > Artiodactyla > Suidae > Phacochoerus > Phacochoerus africanus. The sequence goes on along the minus strand of NC_062551.1, from coordinate 155,938,399 downwards.
ATCCTGTGCTCTTGGATTGGAATAATTAATATTGTTGAAGGAGTCAATCTACTGATTTAATGCAATCCCTATCAAAATACCCATAATACTTCCCACAGAATTAAAAAAATTCTAAAATTCATATGGAACTACAAAAGATCCTAAATTGCCAAAACAATCTTGAGAAAACAGAACAAAGCTGGAGGTTTCACTGTCCTAGATTTTGATGCAAAGCTGCAATAATCACAAGAGCATGGGAGCTCCTTTGTGGCATAGCAGGTTAAGGATCCAGCATTGCCAATACATCAGTTTGGGTGGCTACTGTGAGAGGCCAAGGAACTTCCACATGTCGTGGATGCAGACAAAAAAAAAAAAAAGCATTGTATTGGCACAAAAACAGACACATAATTTAGTGGAGACAAACAGCACCAAAGTAAACCCACACACCTATGTTCAATTAATCTATTAATCTATGACAAAGGAGGCAAGAATATATAATGGAGATAAGACAGTCTCTTCAACGAGTGGTGTTTGGAAAACTGGACAGCTGCATGTGAAACGATGAGATTAGAACAATTCCTTACAAATGTTATTATACAAAAATAAACACAGAATGGCTTAAAGACCTAAATGTAAGACCTGAAACCAAAAAACTCCTAGAGGAGAACATAGGCAGAGCACCCCTTGACATAAATCTTAGCAATATTTTCTTGGATCTGTCTCCTAAGAGAAATAAAAGCAAAAATAAACAAATGGGACCCAATTAAACTTTAAAACTTTTGCACAAAAAAGGAAAAAGATAATCTACGAAATGGGAAAAAGTATTTTCAAAAATATAGCTAAGAGGTTAATATCTGTAATACATAAACAACACATACAACTCATTATCAGAAAAAAACAACCCAAACAAAATATGGTCAGGGAGTTCCCATCATGGCTCAGTGGGAAAGAAATCTGACTAATATCCATAAGGACGCAGGTTCAATCCCTGGCCTTGCTCAGTGGGTTAAGGATCTGGCCTTGCCATGAGCTGTGGTATAGGTTGCAGACACAGCTCGGATCTGGCATTGCTGTGTGTGTGGCGCCTGCCAACAGCTACAGCTCCCATTTGACTCCTACGCTGGGAACCTCCGTTTGCTGTGGGTGCAGCCATAAAAAGACAAACTATAAATATATGTGGTTAGAAGACATGAGCAGACATTTTTCCAAAGAAGACATATGGCCAACAGGCACATGAAAATATGTTCAGCATTGCTAATTATTAGGGAAATTTGCAAATGAACCACAATGACATATCGCCTCACATCTGTCAAAATGGCTGCCGTCAAAAAGTCTAGAAATAACAAATGTTGGAGAGGATGAAGACATAAGGGAACCCTTGTACACTGTTGGTTAAAATGTAAATTGGTGCAAGCAAATATGAAAAATAGTATGGGAGTTCCTCAATAAACTAAAAATAGAACTACCGTATACATTAATCCCACTTCTGGGTATATATCCAGAAAAAAACAAAAATACTAATTCAAAAAAATGTGAGCACCCTAATGTTCAGAGCAGCACTACTTAAATTAGCCAAAACTAGGAGACAACCCAAGTGCCCATCAACTTATCAATGCATAAGGAATAAGTGGTATATATATAGGAATGTTATGCAGCCATATAAAGGAATGAAATTCTGCCATTCGTAGCAATGTGAATGGACCTAGATACTACTATGCTTAGTGAAATAAGTCAGAGAAATAGTGTAATAATGTAATAATATAAAGACTGTTATCACTTATAGGTGGAACCTAAAATATAATGGGAACAAATACATTGCAAAACAGAAAAAGATTTATAGACACAGAAAAAAAACCAGTGGTTACCAAACAGGAGAGGGAAGAGGGAAGGACACATTAGGGGTATAGCATTAAGAGATACAAATTACTCTGTATCAAATAGATAAGCAACAAACATATATTGTACAGCACAGGGAATTATAGCCATTACTTGTAACAACTTTTAATGGAGTAAAATCTGCAAAAATACTGAATCACTATGCTATACACCTAAAACTAATATAATATTGCAAATCAGCTATACTTCCATTTAAAAACAAACAAACAAAACAAAACCCACATTCTTCTAGCAACACTTTCAACCAGGCTAAGCAAGGTGTACTTCTCCTGAGCCACCAAAGCACCCTAACGTTGCACCACCTTGTGCTATAGGTGGTGTAGGAGGTGATCAGGATGGCACTTCATGGCCATGTAGACATGCTTTGCCTGTGTCTATCTCTCCTTACAAACTATGAGCTTCTAGAGAAAATGATCTGATCTTACGTCTTCTCTTTACATCTTCAGGGCCTGTCATACTATTTGCTACAAGCCTGGCTGCTCCTTAAATATCTGTTGACCTGAACTGAGATCTAACTTCATTATGGGCTTGATGATTATTTAGGGATCTGAAATGAAAAGATGGGTGGGAGGGTATCCCTTACAGGCTATGGCAATGAATGACATGACAGAGAAATAGTTGTGTGTATGTGTGGAGGAAGTAGTGCAGAAAGATGATGTCTGCTAGTGTGTGGTCAAGGTATAGCATGTGTAACTGACTGGGCTATGAGATAAAACTTGGCAAAGGTGTTGGTTAAGAAGTTATACTCTATATACAATGATCATCTGCTGATGGGCTGGATAAAGGGATGGTGTGATCAGAGCTGTGTTTTGAGAAAAATCTGGTGGATTGGAATGAGTATGGAAATAGGGAGATGAGTTTCTGAAATACTTCTCAAGCAGAAACTAGACACCTATTGGTCCACATCAGCTTAATACAAATTAGCTACCTCTTACTCAAGGCTGTTGCAAGAGCAATAAATAAATAAGACTTGGAGCAATAAATAAATAAGACTTGGAGCCTCATTCATTTTGTTCCACCATGTTTTGCAATTGTCACTGTTTACCCTCCTTTTCTAAAAACAACCAGGACAGGATGTATGAGAACACTGGGTTTTTCTCATTCCATTTAATAATGTTTGCCATGTAATCTTGAGGCTATATCTGAGAAGCTGGAAATTACTCAGGTGATTTTCCTATTCTTTTTTAAAAGGATAAAGACAATACTCTCTTTTTATTCACCAGAGAAAGCCCTGCTGCTGTTAGTCTGAGCAAACAATTTAATGAGGTTTGGAATTTAGCACTTAGGGAATTGTTTAAATTATCTTGGAGCATCACATCCTCCCCTAGTGTCTGGCCAAAGGAAAGAATTCAAGAGATATTTATTGAAAGAATAAGTTAGTAATTCATTGCAACATCATTGCAGTAATTTCTGTCTGGGTTTTTACTTCAGAGTTTTATTTTTCCACCGCTTCTGTCCTACATATTGGGGTACATCACTGGCCCCTGAGGCTTCTTGTGCAGTACTAACCTTGTATTTGTCTCTTTACCTTTCTGTGCTGAGCCAGAAAGGAGGGTATGGGGACCACACTCAAACAGGACTACACATGCAGACAATGCACAGGAGGTGGGAATGGATGTTAGAGTTGGCAAGACTGCTATTTATAATTGGCATCAAGAAATATCATTTACATTGAAGACTATATCAATAAATGGGAACCATTGCTGGGTCACTCTTACAGTATTTGATAGAACTATCAGTATCTTAAAGTAACAAAAATTAATAAGGAAAGAGAAAATATGAGCAATATTAGCAAGCTGATCCTTATATATATAGTAGATAAGTTCAACAATTTTCAAAAAATCACACTCTGTCCACAAGAAACATTTAGAAAACATAGCAAGTAAAATGTCATACAGCATTTCACAACAAATGTCAAAAAAATAAACATTTGCATCACTTAAAATGTCTTCCAACTGAAATGAAATTAGAAGTGAATATAGAAAGAAAATAGACATACATTTTAAAATGTTTTATTGGACAAGTAGACATTATCTATATAATGTATATTAATTTATTTTAAACTACAGTGTCAACAACAAACATGATTAGAAAGGGCTTTTAAATTTTCCTAGATTTAAAGTTGTAGTACACATACATTTTGAGATATATTCATAACATAAACATGAGTAAATACATAGATTTAAATATCACCAAAATTCTATATATCGATATATTTAAATAGTAGGAAGACTAACTACAGAGCAAAGAGAGATATTGTAGATATTATAGATCTATATTTCAGGTTACATCACCCCAAAAAATACAAGGTAAGTTGAAAATGTTTTAGGTTGAGAATGCATTTAATACACCTAACCTATAAAACATCAGAGCTTAGCCAGGCTTATTTTAACATGTCTGAACGCCACCTATGTTGGGCAAAATCATTTAACAAAAAGACTATTATATAACAGAGTGTTGAATACCACGGGCAATTCATTGAATGCTGTACTGAAAGTAAAAAAGAGAATGGTTGTCTGGGTTGTGAGCATATTGGTTATTCATCCTTGTGACCATGTGGCTGAATGGGAGCTGGAGTTTGCTGCCACTGCCTAGCATCATAAGAGTATTGTACCATGGATTGTTAGACAAAGAAAAGATCAAAATTCAAAATGCAAAACATGGTTTTGACTGAATGCCTATCAATTTCACACTACTGTAAAACTGAAATATAATAAATTGGATTATCTATACATAAAATTAAGGTAACCAGAACTTCTATCTCTGATTATGAGGAAGCAAAAGATTCCAGAATTACTCTTCCACTGTAAACAAATATAAAATGAATGCAATATAGGAATAACTATCTTCAGACAATGACCTATAGTCCCTGATAGAAGAGAAATAAATTGACCTCTAAACTCACTCTGGCTTTCACCCTAGAGACAACTTCTGGACCACAGGATAGGGGTGGAAACCAAAAAAGAGCCCAATGTTAATGTGTTAAAGAGACCAAGGTTTCTATTCAGGGAATCTTTGGCAACTAGGCTTTGGAGGCGAAGAATCAGAGAAGAAGGAGTTAAGGCAGAGGAAGAGCTCCAGAAATCTTCATATGGGTCCCTTTGTATCTTTGACTAAATACTAATCAATATGCATAGGGCAGAGTTCCCTTCACGGCTCAGCGGTTAACGAACATGACTAGGATCCATGAGGATGTGGGTTCAATCCCTGGCCTCACTCAGTGGGTTAAGGATCTAGCATTGCCCTGAGCTGTGGTGTAGGTTGCAGATGTGGCTCGGATCTGGCATTGCTGTGCCTGTGGCATATGCCAGCAGCTACAGCTCCAACTAGACCCCTAGCATGGGAGCATGCATATGCTGAGGGTATGGCCCTAAATGGGAAAAAAAATAGCATAGGGCAATACTCTAAGAAACTGAGCAAAGAACATCTCTGGGATGAAGAATTACTGGGGACTTAGAAGCCCAACAATAGTTCTCAGCAGCCAGAGTCAATACACAGGTTATTTGGTATAGACCCCAAAGGAGTCATGAATTATTAGTGGGACTAAATGATCCATAGAAGAAAAGTACTCTAATTTGTCCTAAAACAAAACAAAACAATGAAAATAAAATAAGTTTCAAAATTATCAAGCTATTTAGCAAGTAACACAACTCTGCCAGAATAAGTACAATATTGTTTAAAGAAATATAACAAAATCTAGCATTCAACAAAGTAAAATTCAAAATACCCAACATCCAATCAAAATAACTAGATAGGACACAAATGTACTCAAAATCCAGAGAAACATCTGTCAATAGAAATAAACCAAGAGATAACGTTGGTGATGGAACTAATAAACATGAGTACTAAAAGAGTTCTTGTAAATATGTTTAATATATTCAAAGCTTTAACAAAAAATGTGAACACAATGAGGAAAGATCTTTTTAAAAAACAAAATGTAATTTCTAGAGATTAAAAACACAATAATCTGAAATATAATTTTCACTGGATAGGCTTAGGAGAAAATTAATTTTTTTCCTAAGTGGAAGAAAAACATTGCTGATTCTCAAGATTATTAGTCATCAGAGATAAAGCTACAAAAGCTAAAATTAAAAAGATTAACAGTACCAAGTGTTGCTGAGGATGTGTATTAATTAGGGCCCTCATAAATCACTGCAATTAATATAAAATCTACAGCTTTATATAAAAACTTTTGGTGGCTCCTTAAATAGCTAAACATACAGTTACTAAACAACTTAATAATTCAACTCTTTGGTGTTTATCCATGAAAAATGAATATAGCTGCCACAAAGATTCACATATATTCATTTTTGGAAGCATTATTCTTAATAATCCAAAATCTGGAAACAAAAAAATTCATTAAGAGTCAAGTAGATGAACAAATTATGGTATATCTATGAAATGAAATGCCACTTAGAAATAAAAAGCAATGAACTGTGTTAAAACAACACAGATGCAACATAGATACATGTTATATGGAACATGGTAACATCATGGATAAATCTCAAAAACATTATACTGAGCAAAAGAAGCTAGATATAATAGTATATCCTATATGATCTTATTTACATAAAATTCTAGAAAAGCATATTTTACAGTGACAGAAAATAGGTCAATGATTGCCTAGGGTCACTGACCCTAGGTGAAGTTGGAAAATTCAATAGGAAAGGATATATGGGGTGACAGAAACATTTTATAGCTCAGATGTGGTGGTAGTTACATAAACATATAGTTTTGTTAAAAGTAATTCCATCACACATTTCAAATGTGTGCATTTTTGTACATGAATGATGCCTAAATAAATTCAAAACAATAAAAAATTATGTTGTTATATATGCAAGTTTGTTTAAGAAAATCCTAGTGTAATAATTAACAGTGTACCTTTTTACTATCAAGATTATAATCCTACATATAATTGGCAAAGGGCTATTGTAGGCATAATAAATAAAAACAGACAACAAATGGAGTTCTTTTGTGGTGCAACAGGTTAAAGATCTGATACTGACACTGAAGTGTTGTCACTGTATTGCTGCTATGGTGTAGGTTTGATCCCTGGCCCGGGTACTTCCACATGCTTTGCACATGGCAAAAAAAAAAATAAGAAGGAGGGTAAGGAGAAGAAGGAGATGGAGGAGAAGGAGAAGGAGAAGAATAAAGAGAAGACAAAACCAATACAAAATAGGCAGGACATTTGAAGAGGTACTTTACAAAAGAAGATATCCAAATGGTCACCAAATACATTAAAAGTAGTTAAGGAAATATTAATTAGTATCTCAAATCCATCACACAACTATCAATATGATGAAAAATAAACAGACTGATTATGCCAAATGTTGCCAAGCTTGTGAAGCCAGTGGAATTCTCAATTACTGCCTGTGGGTCTATAAATTAATGTGACTATTTTGAAAACCTGGAATTACTTAATAAAATTGACCATAAGCCTATCTTATGACCCATCAATTCCAACCTAATCATATATAAATCTGAAGTGCATGAGTACATTAAAGTATCTGTGTAAGAATGGTTATAGGACCATTATTCATAATTGTGCCAAATTGGAATATAATATAATGGATGAGTAAGTTGTAGTTTATTCACATAGTAGAATATTTTGTTTAGCAATGGTATAGGAAGCCAGGATAGTGATTACTTTTACACAAAGTGGAGTAGTAATCAGGGGAAGAGCACTTCTAGGATAGAGATAATATTCTGTTAACCTGAGTTGTGCTTACAGGGATATGTTCAGTTCACAGTAACTGGTTGAGCATTATAACCTAAGTTTTTGTACCTTCTCATGCACATTATTTTGACCATGTCCACAGCATGTGAAAGTTCCCAGGGATCAAACCTGTGCCATAGCAATGGCCTGAGCCACAGCAGTGACAACGTGGGATCCTTAACCTATTGTGCCACAGGAGAACTCCTTCATGCATGTTTTATGCTCACATATTTAAAAATTAGAGATTAAAGGATGGCAGATTATCACCAATACCTTTTACTATAACCTAGTTGACTCTTTTTTTACTTTAGTTTCTGTTCTTCTAGATCATATTATAAACCACAAAAATAATTCTCTTCAGAAAAATACTTATCTAAATCAGTTTTTGACATTATGTTAGACAGGCTACTTGGAACAATCTTTCTGATAAAAACAATGTAGAAAGTTGAATTAAATATGAATAAGCATATTTTAAATGCATTCTTGATACATCTACATATGTATAGAATTAAATTACAGCATATAAATGTTTTTACTAGGAACAATTATAAAAACTAAACAAATTTTTAAAATAACTCCTAAAAAGGCATCAAATAAACCATGAAAGAAATGAAGACTTTGGCAGACAAAAATTATGGAAAAGGAGACCACAGAAAGGAAGGATGATATTCTGCATCTGCTTTTACTTTGGGGATATTTCCTAATTCTGGTTTGAGAGTAAGAGGTTGAGAATCTGCATAAAAGACCATTGTTAAGGGTCAGAGAAAGGAGCAGAACTTTTATAGGAAAACAAATGGCCAGTTTTCCTTTTTAGACATTGCTAAGTTCTGAGACTAAGCAGAAAGCCCCTGAAAAGAAGACTTTATGTTTTTTTCAGTGTTTCCATGCTGAAAAGACCAAGATTAGAATTTAGGACCCATTAGGAGGAAGAACACACCAGGATATTAGTTCAAAATGCTAAAGAGGTATGCTCTAAGAACACAGGCAAAGGAGGTACTATACAAAATAGCATCCCAGCTTGACTCAGATCAGTAATTGGTTGGATTTACATGCTCAATCTCCACTCTTCTTTTTAAAATTTGTTATACACAATGTCTGACATTCAGAAAAACTTACTAGACATGCTGTCAAATAGGATACTTTGTCTGAAAACCAAAATTGAAAATAAAACAAAGCCACAAAACCCAAAATCAGATGCATAGGTAATCCAGATACTGGAGTAAATGGAAGGATATTAACTCTGATCAGCATCTCCAAAAATTATAGAAAAAGAAAACAAATTATGTGATTGAGAATTTTCACCAAGAATTGGGTTCTGAAAAATGGATTGCTGATATCTTGAGAAAGAAAACAGAGGTAGAGGAATTAGGCTTCTTGACTTCAGACTATACTGCAAAACTAAGTCATCAAAATAGTATGGTACTGGCATGAAAACAGATGTATTAATTAATAGAACAGGATAAAGCCCAGAAATAAACTCACATACATATGGTCAATCTATGACAAAAGAGGCAAGAATATATAGTGGAATAAAGAAAAGCACCCTCTTTAATAAGGGATGCTGGGGAAACAGGACAGCTATATGTAGAAGAATGAAATTGGAACATTCTCTAACACAATACACAAATGTAAACTCTAAGTAGATTAAAGGCCTAAGTGTAAGACCAGATACCATAAAACTCCTAGACAGAAATATAGGCAGAACACTTTTTAACATAAATCACGACAATATCTTTTTAGATCCAAACTCCTAAAGTATTGGAAGTAAAAACAAAAATAAATAAACAGGACCTAGTTAAACTTAAAAGCTTCTGCAGAGCAAGGGGAACCATAAATAAGACCAAAGACGACCTGCAGAATGGGAGAAAGTATTTGCAAATGATACAACTCATAAGGAATTAATTTCCAAAATATACAAAAAACTCATTCAGTTTATCATACAGCACATGAAAAAACAAACAATCCAATCAAAAAATGGCAAGAAGACCTAAGCAGATATTTCTCCAAAGAAAGCATAGAGATGGCCAACAGGCACATGAAAACATGTCCAACATCACTAATTATTAGAGAAATACATATCAAAACTACAAAGAGATATCATCTCACGCCAGTCAGAATGGTCATCAAAAAGTCTGCAAATAATAAATGCTGGAGAGTATGTGGAGAAAAAGAACCCCTTCTTGCACTGCTGGTGGAATGTAAATTGGTACAGCCAATGTGAAAGACAGTATGGAGGTTCCTTAAAAAACTAAAAGTAAGGTTACCTTATGATCCTGAAATTCCACTCCTGGGCATATATCTGGAGAGAACTATGATTCAAAAGGACACATACAGGGAGTTACCGTCGTGGCTCAGTGGCTAACGAATCCGACTAGGAACCATGAGGTTGTGGGTTCGATCCCTGGCCTTGCTCAGTGGGTTAAGGATCCGGTGTTGCTGTGAGCTGTGGTGTAGGTTGCAGACGTGGCTTGGATCCTGCGTTGCTGTGGCTCTAGCTTAAACCAGCAGCTTCAACTCTGATTGGACCCCTAGCCTGGGAACCTCCATATACTGCGGGAATGGCCCCAGAAAAGGCAAAAAGACAAAAAAATTAAAAAAAAACAAAAACAAAAGGACACATACATCCTAATGTTCACTGCATGCACTATTTGCAATAGCTAAGACATGGAAGCAACCTAAATATCTATTGACAGATGAACAGATAAAGACGTGGTGGGGTGTGTGTGTGTGTGTGTGTGTGTGTGTGTGTGTGTATACACACAGGAATATTACTTAGCCATAAAATACTACACACAGGAATATTACTTAGCCATAAAAAGAGCGTAATAATGCCATTTGAAACAACATGAATGAACCTAGATAATATCATACTAAGTGAAATAAGCCAGACAGTAAAAGACAAATATCATATGATATCACTTATATGTGGAATCTAAAAAAAAGAAAAAAGAAATTAACTTATTTACAAAACAGAAATAGACCTATAGACATAGAAAACAAATTTATGGTTACCAAAGGGGAAAGGGAGGGGGAGGGATAAATTAGGAGTTTGGTATTACTATATACACACTACTATGTATAAAAGAGATAACCGGCAAAGACCTACTGAATAGCACAGGGAACTATACTAAATATTTTGTAACAACCTGCAAGGGAAATGAATCTGAAAAAGAATACATGTATAACTCAATCATTGTGCAACTAACATAACATTATAAACCATCTATACAGAGAGGGAGAAAGGGTGAGAAACAGCCAATTACATAAGCTAGAGGGGCAGGTGGCATGGTTAATACTGCCACATTGGCAAGCTTGTGAAACTCATCCTTTTGTCCCTCCCAACTTCCCACTGAAGCTGATCCCTCACCTCTCTCCCTGGGTATCTGTCACCCAAACCTGTTACACCAGCCCATTCAACCCTGAGAGGTTTAACATATCATTTAGATGCTAATGCCTAAAAATAATTTTAGGGATGAATCCTTAAGGGGTATTTATATGCTGTCACTATTTCTAGTTAAGATTCACAGTGGGTGGGCTCACTATGTGCCAGATGCTGCAACAACTTATGGGGATAACCCTTTGAAGTGCTATTAGAATTTTCTCAGCACAGATGAGGAGAGTGAGTAAAGGGAGGTGACGTAACCATCTCAAAGTCACAGCAGCAGCAAATGGCAAAGCTGGGACTGAGCCCAGAGCTTATGCTCCTGATCAGGGTCTCCAGTCTCTCTTGAGCACTGTTTTCAGTACTTTACAGTCATTCTCACCCCCACACTCCAAGCACAGGAGGCACGTGTGTTCTCACAGTGCCCATGGTGGAGAGGAAAATGAAGGCTTAGAGAGCTTAAAAGGGAGTCCTGAAAAAAAAAAGCCTTCTTTCTTTCTTCCTCTACCAAACATTCTGGTTCTAGAAATGGAGGCATAGATGATGGTTCCCCTGGTGGCTCGTAGGGTACGATGAATAAATTAAGGCATAAAATGCACCATTTTGCTAACCTCAGAAATAGATACCAACATGTATTGCTTCCCGTGCTTCTATGCAAAGCCTCAGACCTCTGTGTCCAAGTGCCCCACTGCCTTCTTCCTCTCCTTCCCCAAGTCCTTTCAATGGGATGGCTAGTGGCATATCCCCTAGTGTTAAATTCCTTTAAGAAATGGATCAATGAACTTCCCACAATGAAGACATTTGAAGGGACCAATCATGAAAGTAAAGTAGAAATAGTGGGATGTAATATGCACTGAATACAATTTTCATCATATAAAATGTTTCTGCAACATTTTGGTGGCTTTAAATTTGTTTTTGATAATTGTGCAATAAATAAGAATCAGAAGATTAAAGATTAGAGTGTACTATGGTCTGCATTGTGCCCCCTAAAATTCTTATGTTGAAGCCCTACCCCCCTAATGTGACTGTGTTTGGAGACAGGACTTTTAGGAGATAATTAAGGTTAAATGAGGTCAGACACATCCTAATTCAATAGGATTGTTAGCCTTATGAGAAAAGGGAGACGTTAATCTTTCTCTTCACCATGTGAGGACACAGCGAGAAGCTGACCATCTGCAAGCCAGGAAGAGAATTCTCACCAGAAACCAGCCATAGAGGCACTCTAATCTGACTTCCAGCTCCACAAATTGAGAAAATAAATTTCTGTTGTTTAAACCACTCAATCTATGGTATTTTATTATGGCAGCTTGAGAAGACTAGTACGGAGTATACACAAGTTTAGAAATTTAATAGGAGGTGGAGTCCATATGTAAACCTAGACCATCAAAGAACTACACCCTCAGTGAAACACTAAATGATGAATAAATAAACTTCTTAAGAGAAAAGAGTGAGGAAACATTTCTGCGTTGATTTGATTCATAAACAAAAGAAAAAAATTTTTCCATAGAACGCTAATACAAATCAATACTCACATGGATTTTTTTGGTCCGTATTTCTGCTCCTTTGTAATATAAAACATGTCATGAAAATTATTTAATTTGAAGTAGTCCTGAGATATAATGAACTAAAACAATTTTCAGAACCATGTGTAAATCTCAAAAATATAAAAAACCTCAGTCCGTGCCATTAAATATCCCCGCAGATAAAATTTCAAGGAAAACATACTTTAAGTAAAAGATAACAAAAATGAAAAGGAGACAAAGTACAGAGAATGAAAATCAATATAAAAAATAGAAGCATCAGGACTACAATGATTTCATATATTAGAACTAATAAATATTTATATAAATTGAGAATGTTTAATAGTCTCCAAAAAATTAAAAGAAGCTTAAGTATGAGCAAAGAATAAGAAATGGAGAAAATGACTAAGTTTATTTGGGAAAGTACCAAAAATAACTTATAGAAATGGAAAATGTAATTATTAAAATTAAACCTTTTATGAATGGTTAAAAGTTAGCTTATAGGCAACTAAAGAAAAAATGAACTAGCTGACTGATCCAAAAACATTATCCAAAATGTGTCTCAGTCAGAAAAAAAATAAAATAAAAAGGATAAATATGAAAGAGACAGTGAGATACATAGGCTATTTATCTATGTATTAGAAAGGTGTAACATGAATAATCAGAATTTTAAACAAAAAAAAAGAAAAAATATTCAATTATATAATGGCTGAAAAATTTTCAGAATGTGGAAGAACAAACAATATTCTTCTAGTAAAAGTATGAATTTTGGCACAAATTTTGGTAAAACCTAACAGAATTCAATTTGAGCATTCCTTACCTACTGATTAATTAAACTCCAATAGTCTATACAGTAGACAAATTTTTACATATGTACATGACACTTCATTTACTGTTTATAGGAATGCTGTTCATAATTTATGAGATATCTTCATTCAATGGACTACCATAAAACAGCAAAAATAACTGCATTATCGTGGATTAAACGTGAAAACATTAGAATGCAACTCAAAAGAAAACGTATTATTCCATTTTATAAAATACAAAACAACAATCTTTATAGAGATCTATATATCACATGGCCCCATACCATTGTTAAATTATTATTGCATGTCTACCCAATTTTTGTTCCATAGTCCTGTGTATATACACACACATACATACATACCCTACACACCACATGTTACATACACACACAGAATTTTTTAAAAGCTTGAGATCATGCTATATATATTTTTATAACCTCTTGTTCCACTTAGGGTAAATTATAAACAGTTTCTTGAAAAAAAATCTATAAATAATTTTATTTGCCACATAGAATTGCAGCATATGGATGCACTAAACTTAACCAATACATCACTATTCAACATTTAATTGATTCATTCTTCCATAATAAATAGCATTGAAATCATGCATATCCTTTCACAAATCTTTATGTGATGTAAATTTGTATTTCAATAGGACAAGTTCCTCCTCAGCAGAATAACTTGTTGAATGATTATTACACAATAGATGATCACCAGGAATATGAGAGTAATTACACCCTTATTCGCTTTCTAGATACGAATGCTTATTTAATTCTTATCAATAGATGAAAAATGGCATCAAGTTGTTATAATTTTCTCTCCTTTTCAACCTCTAATGAAATTGAAAATTTTCATATATATGGGTCTTTTGTTTTTATTTTCTTATTAACAGTTTGTACATTCATTTGCCTAATTGTGTGTGTATATAAATATGTACATATAATGTATACATTTGTCTATTTTTTCTTCAGGATAGGCTGCTTTTCAAAAACAACGGGAAATATATGTGTGTGTGCATCCATGTATGTGTGCATGTGCTGTAAGTATTGTGCAATAGGTTGTTGTTTTCTGGCATTGCCCTTGGCTAGGCTTCTATACCAGGCAAACCGAGAAACTGCCATTGGTTTTGCTCTCGTGGCAGTTGCCTGCCATGCCCCTCTCAGTGTTTGATGAACTGTTCTGTATACCCTGGGGTCACTCAACAGAACTTCTTTCTCATGCTGTAGGTAAGGGACTGGCAAACTGGAAAAGCGGACCAAATCTTGCCATCTATTTCAGTATGCCCTTCAAGCTAAGAAAACATTTTAAATGGTTGAGAAAGTCAAAAGAAGAATCATATGCTGTGATATGAAAATTACGTAAAATTCAAATCTCAGTATCTCTAAGTCAAAATTTAGTGGAACACATATGTCATTGTCATTGCTATCGTCTAAGGCTGTTTTCACTACAGTGGCAAAGATGAATAACTGCTACAGAGGCCACATACTCAGCAAACCCTAAAATATTTATTATTTGGCCCTTTACAGGAAAAGTTTGCTGGCCCTTATTATAGATTCACACCTTCAAAAGGGATAACAAATGACATACTGAATCTCTAATATATCTCTTATTCCCTGTTAACTTTCACCTATATTAGGACTGTTCATGAGATTTTGCCAGAATCTCTTTTCCTTACTGCTATAATGCTGGACATCTTCATTGTGAAGAATAGATCTGAGCCATAGATTCTTTCGTTTCAACTCCAGAAATTCCTTGAGGTATCTAGAATGTGAAAGTCATCCTTTTTTATTTTGGCATTGCCTATTTTTACCCATTTTAAATTCCTTTGGCCATTTTAACAGTGGTTTGATAGTAAGAAGAAATAGATCTTACTTCGCTTATGGATACTTATGTAGAAATTTAAATGGGGTTTTAACCAGGGCTCACACCCAGTAGGACTGGTGTAGATCCTCTCCCATCCCATAATAATCACTATTGTTTGAGAATGTGTTTGGGAATGGAAAACAAGTAGGAAGGAAGCAATGATCAAAAGTTTAAGTGAAAGAGAAATATAGTAGATACCTGATTCATTACCTAAGTTTATCTCACTAACATTTTGCGAGGGGGGAAGAAAAGTATTTTTGAGTCACTGGCTATCAATTGTTTTTATTTCACTGTTCAATCCAATGACTAGTCTGAATAAGAAAGAAACACTTTTGTGTCCTTAGTCCATGGCAGTGTCTTCCCCTCTGTTTAATAAAGTGCAAGTCCAATAGATGAAATAGTTGGTATAGACAGAACAGACCAAAGTTCATGCCAGACTAATGTTACCTGGCTCACCAATCTCTAAGGAACATTAAAATACCAGTACAGGAGTTCCTGTCATGGCACAGTGGTTAATGAATCTGAGAAGGAACCATGAGGTTGTGGGTTCGATCCCTGGCCTTGCTCAGTGGGTTAAGGATCCAGAGTTGCTGTGAGCTGTGGTGTAGGTTGCAGATGTGGCTTGGATTCCGCGTTGCGGTGGCTCTGGCGTAGGCCAGTGGCTACAGCTCCGATTTGACCCCTAGCCTGGGAACCTCCATATGCTGCGGAAGCGGCCCAAGAAAAGGCAAAAAAAAAAAAAGCAGATAAAATACCAGTACAAAAGAAATGAGATTGAGGAAATATTATCAATAAGAGTTTATCTCAAAGCAAGTACTAAATATGCCTGAAAGGAATATTCTGATAAGTCATCTGAACCACTCCTGAATAATAAAATAAGATTATTAAACTCCCCTTGAAGGATGGTGGGTCCAATCTGCACAGGACTATTGTTTTGCCAAGGGAGTTATGTGAATGAATAGCTGTAATTCTCCTTTTCATCTTTCTCCCTTGCAGCTTTAAAGATATATTCTTAAGGTAGATATCTGTATTAGTCTGAATAGACATCAACTTTTCAGCCTCTAAGTCATCAGCATATCATACGAGTCTAGGGAAAGGAGCTGTCCACATAAGTCTACTGAAATACCCATTTGGGCACATTAACTTTTGGTAAAGTTTTGATGTGATCCCATAGCATCATAGCATAAAATACTTTAAAAATAACATTACTCCCAGAGGATATTTAACAGTGGTACATGAGAAAATCATGACATGGCCCAATGGGAAATCAATTTTCATCTTCATCCCTTTCTGCAAAATTAGTATCTTTACCAGCAAGGAGATCACTGGCAAGAAGGAAAGGTACACCAAACAGATACCCATTTAGAAAGACAGACCCCCCCCCCCAAAACATGGATCCCTAGAGTTAATGTATAAATCATGCAGACAACATTTTGTGAAGTAGTTGAAGTGAAATTAAAAGGCTATGCTTAAGGCCAATCGAGTACTACCAAAGGGAATAAAAATTGTCAATATGTTTGTGTGTGTATATATATAGATATATCTGTGTATCTATAGATAAACAGATACTGGTATAGATATATAGAGATAAACAGATGTCAAGTTATTTAAATAAATAGCTACAGAAGTATACATAGATATAATTTTTCAAAAAAAAAACCAAATCCAGAAAGACTTTATAGTATACACAGAAGAGGAACCAGAACCACAAAAAGTAGAAACCCATAAA
Organism: Phacochoerus africanus; assembly: GCF_016906955.1. NCBI lineage: Eukaryota > Metazoa > Chordata > Mammalia > Artiodactyla > Suidae > Phacochoerus > Phacochoerus africanus. The sequence goes on along the minus strand of NC_062551.1, from coordinate 155,921,505 downwards.
AAAGGGGACTTATATTGGATCAGAAGAAGGGCGACCTATTTTTTTAGTCATACTCAATAGTAATCAATTAAGCATGAGGAAAATATCATAAATTGATTTCATCATTCCAGTGAAAAGAGACAGATCTAGAGAAAAAGAGGTAGAAATATACAGAAAAAGAGATGTCGTGGCTCAGTGATTAACAAATCCAACTAAGTAACATGAGGTTGAGGGTTCGATCACTGGCCTTGCCCAGTGGGTTAAGGATCCGGCGTTGCCATGAGCTGAGGTGTAGGTCGCAGCCTGGGCTCGGATCCCATGTTGCTGTGGCTCTGATGTAGGCCAGCAGCTACAGCTCGGATTAGACCCCTAGCCTGGTAATCTCCATATGCTGCGAGTGCGGCCATAGAAACATACACACACAAACACACACACACAAAGAAATTAGTTCATGGATAGTACATATTTCAAAGCTTTCATTAAAGTTCATTTCATTTTTTTTTCTTTTTAACTCTGCCGATGACACACAGAAGTTCTCTCGCCAGGGATCAATCCAAGCCAGAGCTGCAACCTATGCCACAGCTGCAGCAACTCTGGATCCTTAACTCACTGCGTCAGGTCAGGGATCAAACACACGTCTCCACAGAGACAAGCCAGATCAGTAACCCACTGTGCCACAGTGGGAACTCCAAGTTCGTTCAGTTATTTTTAAGAAATATTTTTACGATCCTCATTATGTTCCAGGCTAAAAGGTTCTGTAGAAAACATTGAAAATATCAAAGTATATTGGTTAAACAAACTTTGATACATTTGGGTCTAGATTCTAGGTTGAGAATACTAGATTCTTTTTAATGTGCTTATTGTGATTTTTGGGTGGCTATGCTACATATTTTACTATAACACCCCTGAAATTTAGCATCATATATCCTAGGTAATCACTAACTACCTAGGGAATTTTTTAAATGATTTTTATTTTTTCCATTATAGTTGGTTTACAGTGTTCTGTCAATTTTCTACTGTACAGCAAAGTGATCTAGTCACACATACATATAAATATTCTTTTTCTCACATTATCCTTCACCATGCTCCATCAAAAGTGATGAGGTATAGTTCCCAGTGCTATACAGCAGGCTCTCATTGCTGATCCATTCCAAATGTAATCATTTGCATCTATTAACCCCAGATTCCCAGTCCATCCTACTCCCCGCCTCCCCCTTGGCAACCACAAGTCTGTTCTCCAAGTCCATGAGTTTCTTTTCTCTGGAAAGGTTCATTTTGCCATATATTAGATTCCAGATATAAGCGATATCATATGGTATTTGTCTTTCTCTTTCTGACTTACTTCACTTAGTATGAGATTCTCTAGTTCCATCCATGTTGCTGCAAATGGCATTATTTTGTTCTATTGTATATAGGTACCACATCTTCTTAATCCAGTCATCTGTCGATGGACATTTAGGTTGTTTCCATGTCTTGGCTACTGTGAGTAGTGCTGCAATGAACATACGGGTACATGTGTCTTTTTCAAGGAAAGTTTTGTCCAGATATATGCTCAAGAGTGGAATTGCTGGATAATAAGGTAATTCTTAGTTTTCTGAGGCATCTCCATACTGTTATCCATGGTGGTTGTACCAATTTACATTCCCACCAACAGTGCAGGAGGGTTCCCTTTTTTCCACACCCTCTCCAGCATTTGCTATTTGTGGGCTTATTAATGATGGCCATTCTGACTGGTATGAGGTTTTAACTCATAGCAGTTTAATTTGCATTTCTCTAATAATCAGTGATGTTGAGCATTTTTTCATATGCTTGTTGGCCATCTGTTTATCTTCTTTGGAGAAATGTATATTCATATCTTTTGCCCATTTTTTTTAAATTGGGTTGCTGGGTTTTATTGCTGTTGAGTTGTATAAGTTGTTTGTATATTTTAGAGATTAAGCCCTTGTCAGTTGCATCATTTGAAACTATTTTCTCCCATTCTGTAGGCTGCCTTTTGCTTTTTTTTTTATCATTTCCTTTGCTGTGCAAAAGCTTATCAGTTTGATTAGGTCTCATTGGTTTATTTTTGCTTTTCTTGAAAAGAATGTATACTCTGATTGTTTTTGGATGTAATGTTCTGAAAATGTCAATTATGTCTAACTTTCCTTTTGTGTCATTTAGGATCTCTGTTGCCTTATTTATTTTCTGTCTAGAGGATCTGTCCATTGATGTGAGTGGAGTGTTAAAATGTCCTACTATGATTGTATTCCCATCAATTTTTCCTTTTATGTCTGTTAGTATTTGTAGTAGGTATCTGGGTGCTCCTATATTAGGGGCATATATATTGATGATTGTAATGTGCTCTTCTTCAATGGATCCTTTTACCATTAAATAGTATCCTTCTTTGTCTGTCTTTATGGGATTCATTTTAAAGTCTAATTTGTCTGATATGAGTATTGGAACTCCTGCTTTCCTGTCTTGTCCATTGGCATGAAATCTTTTCCCATCTCCTCACTTTCAATCTGTATGTGTCCTTTGTCCTAAGGTGAGTCTCTTGTAGATAGCAGATTGTAGGGTTTTTTTTATCCAATTTGCTACTCTGTGTCTTTTGACTGGAGCATTCGGTCCATTGACATTTAAGGTAATTATTAATAGATATGTATTTATGGCCATCTTAAACCTTGTTTTCTAGTTGATTCTGTTTCTTCTTTGTTCCTTTCTTTTTTTGGTTGGATTATTTCCGTTTAATTTATGCTTGTGTACTTTTCTTTTTAGTTTTTGTGAATGTAATGTTTGGTTTTATTGTGGGTTGCCCTGTTTTTCAAGTATGTTAACCCCTTCCTATATCAGTTTGCTTTAGCATGATAGTCATATAGGTTCAAACACATTATTTAAAAACAAGAGTCTAGATTTTCTTACTTTCCTTCCCCACATTCTGTGATTTTGAAGTCCTTTTTTAACATCTTCATATTGTCTTTTTGCTATTCTTTGTGTTTATCATCACTTTTGCAGTAGTTTTTTTCTTTCTTTCTTTTTTCTTTTAGATCTGTATACTGGCTTATTTGAGTGATTGCTTTCCTGTTGTTGTTTCCTCCATCCTATTTCTTCTTACTTCTTTTTTATTTAGAGGAGCCCTTTCAGTATTTCTTTTAGAAAGGCTTTAGCATTGCTGTACTCTTTTAGCTTTTGTTTGTTGGAGAAATTCTTTATTTCTCCTTCTATTTTAAATGATATTCTTGTGGGTAGAGTATTATAGGGTGAACATTTTTCTCTTTTAGAACTTTGAATATATCTTGGCACTCCCTTCTGGCCTGTAGTGTTTCTGTAGAGAAATCAGCTGATAGCCTTATGGAAGATCCCTTATAATTAATGCTCTGTGTTTCTCTTGCTGCCTTTATAATCCTCTCTTTAACTTTTGCAATTTTTACTATAATAAATCTTGATATAGGCCTGTTTGGGGCCCTCTGTGCTTCCTGTATATTGATATCTATCTTCTTAGATTTGGGAAGTTTTCAGACACAATTTCTTCAAATATATTTTCAATCCCCTTTCTCTTTTCCTTCTCAAATCCCTATTATGTGTAGATTGGCCCACATTATATTATCCCACAGATCTCTTATATTTCTTTCATGTTTTTCATTTGGTTTTCTGTCTGCTGTCCTGATTGGGTGATTTCCATTATTCTATCTCATAAGTCAATAATTGGTTCCTCTGCTCTTTAGTACCTTTAGCTCAGTTCACATCTCTAAAAATGAATTTTCTAATTTTCTAATTTTTCTTGGTTCCTCCTTATATTTTCCAGTTCTTTTCTAAGGTAATCTGCATTACTGTTTATATCCACTCTTAATTCCTTCATATTCACCCTTAATTCTTTCAGTATTTTCACTATCTCCCTTATAAACTCAGTGTCTATTAGACATCAGAGGTCTGTCTCATTTTTGCTACTTCAGCTGAATTCTCTTGTTAACTGGGAATTGTTCCTGAGCTTCTTCATTTTGCTTATATTTTTCTTTTTCTGTTAGTTCAGGGAAACCAAACTGCAGACTTGTAAAGCTATTTCTATCCAAGAGCACCCCTTTATATTTTGTGGGATGTTATTATTTATTTTTGGCACAGGAGTTTGGCTATTTTCTGTCTCTCTCTTTGGTGTGAGCCAACTATTATCCCTAGTGCTGAGTGTGTTTCCAGGGAGAAGGAGGCAATGGTAGGGCTGGTAGTCAGTGCCTGGTTGCTGGGGTCTTGATAGTAGCAAGGATGTGCAGGAAGGTGGCACAGGATACTCCTAGTTGCAGGAAGGGGAACTACCTGGGAAGGGGTAATGAGCCTCAGGCAGATTTAGGTAGTGCCCAGAGCATTTGGCAGTGGCAGTGGCAGGGTGTGTGAGTTCCAAGGAGAGTGAGAGAAACAACAGGTGGTGTTCGGTCACAATGCCCTCCTCTGTGGTGCCCTCTGAGGTGATTGGGGCTGCAAGTGGTGCCCGACTATGGAACCCTAGTGGTGGCGGGCCACATCCACCTCTAGAATCAGAGATAACTACAGTAGTTGGCCCTCACCACCTGGTAGACCATGCAAAAACTACCCCATTCCACTTAGCCTACACAGGAGGTTCTACACAGGCTGCTCCTAGTTGCAGGTACTGGGAAGTGACAGTGATCAAGCATGCGTGGGCAGTGCCTGGAGTGTTTTGCAGTGACAGCAGCAGGGCTGGTATGTTTCTAGGGGAGTGAGAGCAACAACAGGGGGTGCTCAGTTGCAGTGTCCTCTTTTTTGCCATCCTCTGAGGTGACTGGGGCTGCAGGTGGAGCCTGTTTGCAGACCCCTAGTGGTGGCAGACGATGGCCCCCTCTGGTTTCTGAGATGACTGCTATGGCTTTTTCCCACCACCCATAGACCACACAAGAGGCACCGTGTTGTGCTTAGCTCCTCCTCCTGCCCCCCACTTCCCTTAACCCACACAAGAGGTGCCTGGCCACCTGTAGCATGCACAAGAAGTACCCTGTCTCCCATAGCCCAAGTGGTCTCTCACCACCCGTTGCCTGCACAAAAGGCACCCTGCCCTTGAGAGCCTGCAAACGTGCAGGGAGATTCCTATGGTGGTCTGCCCCTCCTCCTCTCACCCTCCCCGGCAATGGCACCCTGCTTCTCCTGCAGTCCCAGATCTCCTCCTGTGTTCCCTCGGCTCTGGTGCTCCACACCCAAGCCCATAGCATATGGCACCCTAGCTGCTTAGGCTGTCTTCACACGGCCAATCCTAGTCCTTTCCCCTCAACTGACCTCCAGAGCCTGAGTTTCAGCACCCAGCCCCTGCCCGAGCATCTGAGGCTTTAATGTCCTAGGCAGTGGTGCAGATGATTTGTGCAGCTCTCACTCTTCTTTGCCTTCATCAGTCCAGCTGCTGCACTTTTCTCAGCAACTTTGAGGTCCCTCCATCTTGGCCGATCTCCCTGTTGGTTAGGTAGCTTCCCAGGATGTGGGTTCCTTTTCTCTTTCACACCTCCCTCTCAGGAGTACTAGTCCCATCCTGATTCCTTTTCTCTTTTTTTATCCTTTTGTTCTACCCAGTTATGTGGAGGGTTTCTTACCCTTTTTGGAGGTTTGAGTTCTTCTGCCAGCATTCAGTAGATGTTCTGTGAGAATCATTCTACATGTAGATGTGTTTTTTTTTTTTTTCCTTAATGTGTGGTAGAAGGTGAGCACAATGTCTTACTCTTCTGCCATCTTGATCCTTATCCAGGAATTTTTTTTTTAATTTCCTGTCTCTGATGACTGGCTGAACTTAATTTTCCATATCATCTTCCACCTACTTCTACATTTTGCACTAAAATCAGGTTCCAATTTCCACAGTTTCTAATGACTAGATCCTTACCTAGCATCAATATTTCCACATAAACCAGTAAGACTGTAAAAATCTAGGTTATCCTGATCGCCTAAGTGTCTGGACCTCATTTTATATCTGTAAAACTTTCTGACTTGCTGATATTGGATAGCTTATCATGATAGATCATGAAGACCAAACTCATGAAGACACTACTCTTAAATTTACAAGTTGTGGAAGCTTGGGAAGGTTTCTTGACATTTCAAACTTTAATTTCCCCAATCTGCAAAATACCTAGCTCAACAGAAGGTTGTGAGGATTAAGCAAGCTCTTCTATATGTGACACCTATGACAGTGCCCACCTGGTTGCTGATTCCTTCTTGCTAACTCACTCCCTAAAAGAACTGCTGCTTCAAATCCCTGAAACAGGTGCCCCAGTATGAAAGTATGAATTGCCTGACAAGGTCAAATTCCTTCTGACTTAGCTTCTGACTATCTGCTTCCGAAAATTCCACATGGCATCCTGAGAATTTTCTTAAATGCAAAAGTATTATTTACCATAAAGTATTATTTACCATAAAGTGATATGACAAAGTTGATCATTCACCTCTTCCTTCCTTCTAGACTGTGTTCTCCAGAATGTAAACTGTAGATACACATAGAGGATGTTCTTTTCTATAACCCTAACAAGTGGCTACTGCACCTTAGCCACTTGTTTGCTGAATAAGTAAATGACATTTTCACTTTATCAATGACATTTTGTCACTATAGACGCCTATTGGAACTAAGCATTCTCTATACCCCTTTAAATACTGAATGTGACATCACTGCCCTCTCAAAAATTAGTGCTAAAACCAGATCAATTTTCCAAAATTCACCCAGCCCTTCTGTATTCAGTTCTACCTTTTTCCTCTTCTCACTGACCCTGTGTTCCTAAGACCTTTGCATATCTTTAAACTGTGTTTATTTCATTGGTTTATAGTAATGGTTCTCTTAAGTTCTTTCCCATTCTCTATTATGTAATAGAGAAAATTCTCTATGTATTATGTCTCGATATTAAGTAGAAAAGGTCTTTGAGATTATGAATGGGCCCTCATTTAAGCTGTTTTTTAATAATTATTGGACTTTGACATCCTTGGCTTGGGGGTCTTCCCGTACTCTCCCAGAAGTCATTGATAGATTAGCTCTGAAGTCAGGATTGATGTAGAGGGATTTAGGCCATATGTGGATGGATGGGAAGAAAAGAGGATTTTAAAGAAAACTTCAGAAGCAAAAGAGGAATATCTGCACAGACGTTTAAAAGAAAGAACAATGAAAACAGGTTTCTGAGGTCAAATAAAACATTGGGTTAAACCAAATTAAATAAATTCTTTATTACAGAACATTACAAATCATATGCTATCATGGGTTGTGAAATATACAAAGTTTCCTAATATGATTTGGCTATGAAGTCTTTTTTTTTTTTCTTGGAGAGTCTAAAGGGATTAGTGAAAAATGCTGTTCTGTGTATCTATGCCGCTCATGATAGTTTCCTGTTATCTACTGGGAATCAGTCTTGGCAAGATTAACCAATTCCTTTTTTTTTTTTGTCATTTTGCCTTTTCTAGGGCTGCTCCCACAGCATATGGAAGTTCCCAGGCTAGGAGTCTAATCGGAGCTGTAGCCATTGGCCACAGCCACAGCCACAGCAATGTGGGATCTGAGCCGCATCTGTGACCTACGCCACAGCTCATGGCAACACTGGATCCTTAACCCACTGAGCAAGGCCAGGGATTGAACCCACAACCTCATGGTTCCTAGTTGGATTCATTAACCACTGAGCCATGATGGGAACTCCAAGATTAACCAATTCCTTTTAAAAGAAAATCTTATAATGGCTTCCTTGGCTCTTTGTCCTCTCAATTTGTCAACATGTCTTTGTAGCTAGTTAAACCTTAACCAAAGTCACAGAGATTTTTCTTTCATACTATCTGGGTTAGACAACTGTCCCTGATTCAAGGTCTAATAGAAGGGAACTGACAATATTATTAAAGGCAACACAGCCACCATAATCCCCCTACTTTATAATGTGCTTAATCTGATTTTCCATCTTCAACTTCTAGCATTTTACATGAAGGGTGCCGAGATATTTTCTTTTTCCTTATTTATTTATTCAACAAATGTTTTTGAAGACCTACTATATGTCAGGCACTATTTTAGGTTTTTATGATATAGCAGTGAACAAACAGAGACTGCCTTTATAGTGCCTACGGTCTAGCTTGGAGAGGGAGGTGAACTATAAACATAAGTACATGAAAAGACCGTATGATACTATCATGGTGGATACCTGTCATACATTTGCCTGGACCCATGTGAGATAAAACACCAAAAGTGAACCCTCATGTAAACCAAGTAATCTGGGTGATGACAATGTGTCAATCTAGGTTTATCAGTAGTTACAAAGGTGGGGGATGTTGATAACGGGGGAAACCGTGCATGAATAGAGGCAGTGGGGTTTATGGGAAATATTTGTACCTTCCTCTCAATTTTTCTGTGAACCTAAAACGGCTCTAAATAATAAAGTCTATCAAAATTTTAAAAATAAGCCTAGTAAATAAGCAAATAATTAAATATACTGGAAAGGATAGATGCTATTGGAAACAAAATACAAAAAGTAAGGGGTGGAGTATAGGTTGAAATTTTAAACAAGATGGACTCATTGAGGAGGTGGAATTTTAGCCAAATCTCTAAGAGATTAAAAGGTGCACTCAGGAGCGCTCTCTCTCTCTAATGGAGAGACAGAAACCCAGTTTTAATATATTTTGGCAAGTGACAAAGCAAAATTCAGGTACCATGGGAATACAAATCAGAGGAGAACTCTCCTTTAATCCGGCTTTAATAGGAAAGGGTTTTTGGAAGAGATAATTCCTGATATGAGTTTCAAGAGGTGAATAAACATTAATATAAAGTTTATTTTATTAATATAAAATGGTACTTAGAAGATGAACTGACAACTAGGTAAGTAACCATTTTTGGAGCATAGTTCTACGCAGAGCTGTTTTAAATACAATACCTCTCACTCAGCAGTTTAAGAGAATCCTAATCACTTACTGCCTCAGAGCTTTCATTTTTCCCATCTGATAACCAGAATCAAGGAAAACAAAGTACTTGGAAGTGCTTAAAAGACATAATAAATAGAAAGTGGTAGGAGCCTAGTTCTTGTGGGTTTATTCATAAGGTGATTTGCAAGCAGTGTTTTAATTTGTGGACCTGAGGTTTTCGCATACTGTCTTTTCACAGGGGAACTCCAATTGGAGAAAAAAAGCCAAAAAAAAAAAAATGCTGTCTAGTTGAAGGAAAGGGAGAAGGACCCAGAAGTAGAATTTCCACCCCTACGAAAGGAGGGTGAGAGGGGAAGCAGGCTGCATTTTTCCACGTAGGTGGCCAACTCTTTGGCCTCAGCATGTTACCAGTCATGAGTCTGAAGCTAAATGCTTTGTCAGGGTCTGCCCCTCCTGAGAGAACTGCCATGGTAACCACAGTGCCCACAGGCTTTGCTGAAAGCCTTTTGAGTTTCAGAAGAAAGAAAGGGCCATGTCAAACAAATGCTGATTCCTCTTCCTCCAAGTACAGCATCTATCCAAACCTGGAAGCTCTATATTTCACAGTCTGGAGGCTCCTCTTGTCCTAAAAGCCTAACCTTCAATTTGAAAATGTTCTGAAAGCTTTCCTCAAAATGAAAATATTTGTTCAAATCCTCAGAATGCAATAAGAAAATATCCTTCTAGCAAAAGCAATGACTTAGCATTTTGGGGTTGGCACCAAAGTAGGAAAACATAGCACAGGGAATCACAGCCTGTCTGGCTATTGGCTGGGTCTTGCTTCTGAGGATTAAATCGCCTTATGAACTTGGCTTACCTTCTCTCTTGTTGGTTCTTGGATAGTATTCCCAAGACCTCATATTTTTACATGCCCTAATTTACTTGGAGAATCTTATAGAGACTCACAGTATCACCACAGAAACTAACTTCCACAACCCCCTTATTTTGGAGATGAGGAAACTGAGGTCCATAGAGCTTTAATGATTTCTCTCCAAGGCCACACAGTTAGTTAGTGTTAGAGCTGGGAATAAAACCCAGTCTCCTGACTCTTTCAACTAACTCATATTACCTCCTCTTCCTCTCAGAAATGTTTTTCCTTTTTCATTCCTAGGTCATATGATAAAGTTAGTGCTAATGTTTGTAAATGTCCTTGGAGCAAACTCCAGGGCAAGTATTCTCAAGTGTGTGTTCTTCAGGGAAACATAACACATGAATGAGGAACTAGGTGGTCTGAACAGGGAATTGTAAATGATGACACTTACTTCAAGCTCTCAGCCTTACAGAGTGATGGGGCCAACTTGCTTAACCTCTCTGTTTCCACATTTTTGCAAAGCCAGGAGAATCTGTTTCCATTTAGTGGTTGCTCTGTGAAGCATTTGAAATCAATGATAGGGCTGAGTGGCATTTGGGGGCTTGGAAAAAAGAACCCCCATGCCCCTGGTTTTTCTTTTAGTAGCTGTAACTTTGTGGAACTCTACCAGATTCTTCCCCATCTTAAAACCCCATCTCCCTCCTTTCCTTGTAAACCTACTCCTGCCTATACAACATGAAGGCTCTATCATATTACGTTTCCTAACCAGATCCCTGAGTTGTGCAGTATTTTGTACACTTAATTCAGCCATTCAAAAAATGTGTGCACACTCGACCACAGTGTTAAATGCTGAGGTCACAAATGGTTTCTTATTCAACATTCATTCAACAAAGATTGCATTTAGTAAGTATCTATTATATAGTAATTCCTGTGCTGGGTGCTGAGAATACAAAGTTAATTCAGACTGAAACCTGATATTGAGAAACATATCTCTAGTGGGAGGTATAAGGATGAACAAATAATACTTAAACTGAGTCGAGGTTTATCGTAAGATCATCATATATTTTCCTAACAAAAATTATGTAAATGTTATTCAATGTTTCCCAGGAGTTTATGAGCGTGATAAGATGTCATGTTTTCAAAATAAAGATAAGGGAGCTTTGATATTGGCCTGGGTGGTGGTGTCCTCATTCTCTTTGTGTAATTTCTACAATGTTGTAGAACATTCATGGACCATATTTCAACTCTTTGCAGCTGCATATGAGGAGTCACTGCTAGGACTCAAGCCCAGTCCCTAGCCCTGGAATCCTCCTAGCATCTGAAATCCTGTGTTGTCACATACTATTTTATCAACTTTATTGGTATACTTGGTAGTTTACCCATTTTAGTGACCTCTGAAACATCCCCTTAGCTTGCATGGATATACTATGAGTTACCATGGCCGACAGATACATTGTTATACCTGCCAGGCAGGGTCCCTTTTAATTTCCTTTGATGCTCTTTGCAGTTAATGAGGCTAGGCAAATCTGAATTCTAGGGTATGATGTGTCCTCCAAAGAGAGGTAGACATGCAGGATGGGATCATGAGTATTTTTCAAGAACATCAACTGACAAGTCCATTTAAGATTCAGAAGTCTGTTTTCCCCATGGAAGCATTACACTGAGCAGTAATAGGAAAGGAGGAATAAGAAAGAAGATATGGGTGATTACATCTGGCGGTGTGCATTTCGTAACTGTGCATTAAGAAATTTCTAAGCCTATAGGCTCACTTCTATTAGAAACCAGATACTTTTGAGAGTTTTCTCTCCCAGGATATCTTCCAGTATCATAAGAAAAGCTCCTACCTAACAAGAGAAAATGAGGCATTAGAGTCTGAGCAATGGACTAGTGTTAGAAACAACACAATATCTTCAAGACTTAGAAGAGTGGATTTTTCCAAACCAAGTGAGGGTATTTATGAAGGCATTAGATAGATAACAGTGGGGTAGAGAACAAGAGCATTCAGATCAATGCGTGGACATGTCTCCCAAAGCAGACTGCAATAACGGAGAGCCAGGGATCACATGGTTGAAAGAACTTAGCCCACACTCTTTTGTTAAGGGCTTGAAATTCCCTGAGCAGAGACACTACAGGGCAGCTATGCTATTTGTTATTGATTGTTGATGTTTTTCATGCCATGTGAATGTGACCGTAAGAACCAAAGCAGTTGTTTTGTTTTGAGTGAAGTTTAGACATGTCGTCATAGAACAGGAGTCAATCATAAAACCATGGCTCTTATTTAGTTTTGGCTCTCCCAGAAGCAGACTCTAAGACAAGGATTCATACACAAATGGTTTATTTGGGTCATGCAGACAACAGTGGTAGGTAAATGGGGAAGAGAAACAATTTTATTCTTATTCTAACATTTGTCTATCATATTTAATAGAATATGCCCTTTTAGGGCTGGATGAAAGTTTCCTGTGTCACACCTCAGTAAGGCTCAATAAGTAACCAATCATTTACTCTTGGTTACTGAGAAAGTCTCCAGCTGTTTATAAAATAGTGCCATTTATTTTAATTTTTTAAGTTTTCTCTTTATACTTTCCATTTTATTTTATATTGTTTTATCAGATTTTATAACTTTTGTTGAAATGATTTTATATTATTTTATTATTTGTTTTATTTTATTTTGGTTTTTTTTAAGGCTACACCCATGGCATATGGAAGTTCCCAGGCTAGGGGTCGAATTGGAGCTGCAGCTGCTAGCCTACACCACAGCCACAGCCATGCCAGATCCAAGCTGTGTCTGCAATCTAAACCACAGCTCACAGCAACACCAGATCTTTAACCCACTGAGTGAGGCCAGGGATCAAACCTGCATCCACATGGACCCTGGTCAGGATCATTACTGCTGAGCCACAGTGGGAACTCCCTCATTTTTTATTTCATTTAAAGTGTAGTAGACTTACAGTGTTGTGTCAATTTCTGCTGTCCATCAAAGTGACCTAACTTCAGTTTCATACCTATAATCCTTCCTCCTCGCCATGTGCTGATTTGGTTAGAGACTCTGGTCCTTGAGGACAGAGCCCATAGTCAGCTCCCATATGAATCCCCTCACCCTCCTTTTCCCTTTGCTTCCCACTTGACATCAGGGGTATGTGGAGCAAGCAGGAAAGACACATTGTCCCCTCTTGTGTGACTGTGCTGTGGAGGTTGCTGGATTCTCTGAAATGGATTTTGGGGTTTCTCAAATGCTGACTGGCCATTGGTTTTCTTTTGATGCAGAAAGCACTCCAGTAATCATCCCGACTGGAAATTACTGGTTTGCATTTGACCTCTTCTCCTTCTGTTCACTACTCCATCAAGGGCATCCCAGCTACACTCTCTTGCTTTTGGGGTATTCCACTTGCAAGTACCCAACCTCAGAGGTTCCAGAAAATTGCTCAAGTCCAGCCACTTCCTGCTGAAGGAAAATTCTCATGTCCTTGCTGATTGTCCTTTGGCATTCAGCCCCACCATCTCCCTCCCATCTTTCCCACACCCTGCCAGCATTGGGCATTCTGCTGACTCATTGGCTAAGCAACTCCAAGAGGAGCAGTTCCCAGCTTAGTGCAAGGGGTACTTCTTGAGCATCTTCAATCTTTATGAGCACTTTTCATGGGTCCTGTGCTTCTGGGAAGGGGAAACTCTTAGGGAGGTAAAGGGAAAGATTAGCCCTTCCCTAAGCTGTGATGCCCTTTCCTGTGCCAGCTCTTCTCTACTGTGAAATTAGAAGAAAGATTAGTGCTCTTGGCAAGCCCTCCTTGGCAGGTGCTACCTCCCAAATTTGGTACTTTTCCACTTTGTTCTCATCTTTAGATCTTAGGAGAAATTATGTGAAAATTAAGTCTCACCCAGTACCTAACTCTGTTTCACCAAATTTTTATGTGAACCTTGCATCTGTTACTTCATTTTATTTTCAAAATAGCTCTAAAGTTTTAGGGCTAATGTGAGTCCCATTTTATAGAGGGGGAAACTAAGGTCAAAGGAAGATAAATGACATGTAAAAAATTAATACTAGAATGTGGATTTGATAAGAGAAACCAGGCCTCTTGACTCTCTGCCTAGTAATTTTTCTGGTAGCAGATTAGACTGTGAGCTCATTGACAGCCATGAGCATATCTTATTTATTTCTATCCCTTTATGCACTTGACAAACATAATACATGCTCTGCAAATATCAACTAAATGGAAGAGCAAATCAATTTCTAGACTTTCTTCTAAGTTCTAGAACCTCAGGCTGGAAAGTGTCATTAGAAGCCATCTATCCAACTCTTCAGCTGGTGGTTGAGCCCCATCTACAAATCTGTTCTCCTCCTCAGTATTGCTTTAATCTTTGAAAACCTACAGTCCTAAGTGCCAAGCATTCTCTTCTTTCAGCCAAACATCTTCATTTAATATAATGATTCTACCAGGAATGTGGTATTGAATGTTTTATGAGTCAAAACTCAGCCAGAAGCAGCAGCGTGGTTTACCAGGCACTAGGCTAAATTCATTTACTTACACTTTCTTATTTAATTCTCACAAGATACCTATGGGGGAAGATGTCACAATTATTATCCTTATTTTAAGATGCGCAAACCAAGGCTTGGACCAGTTATATTACTGTTCCAGCAGCACACACTAGAAAATAGTAGCATCATATTTTGAATGCAGGACTGTCCAATTGCAAGGCCTGAGGTTTTGCACGTGACAGCTCTCAGACAGGATCCCTAGTTGTGGTCTGACTGGGACGGTGTGCCCTGGAGACGCTGAGCCTTCCTTCCACGATACTACACTTAAGGCTTCCTACACCATCTAGGAAAACATTCCCCTTTATAATTAAAAACAGACCCTGGCTTCTTTGTACTGTTCTGAAAATACAGCTCTGTGGCATTCTCCGTTTTTATGTGTTTCTCTTCCAAGCACTCCCATTCCTTGGAGTTGTTGGTTTTAAGAAACCAATATACATCTCTCTCGCCATTAAGCTCCGACAAGAAGAGTGAAGTGTGAGTACATCAAGGCAATTGGCATGTCAACCCTGTCAGTAAAGGCAGGCTGCTTGCTGAGAAGATGATTCATGTTATTTTGAATGAAACTGAAATAGGAAACTTCTCTCTACTAGCCTTCCCCATCCCCCACAATCCTACTTCCAGGAGATATTTCTCCAAAGGGTTACTATGACATTGGGAGATACCCTGAGATCTGTCAACATTCCGACTGCAGTATCATCAATTTATGAATGTGGGAGAAGTTTTAGAATTCATCCAGACAACTGCTCACCAAATAGAAGACACTGAGAAACAGAGGGGGGCAGTCACTCACCCAAAGTCACACAGCTACTTACTGATAAGCATAGCTCTAGCCTTCTGAATCCCAGGCTTGGATTCTTGTCACTGAGTACTGCTCCTTCAGCAATGTTTTGACAGATAAGACTGACTAGCCAAGGGACAGATGAGAAATCTCATTTATTGATCTACTCCAGGACAGTCATTGTGCATTTTATCTTCATGAGCATTATAACTTCATTGAAAGCTGATATTATCTTTATGTTATAGATGAGGGAATCATGGCTCAGAAACTTTAAGTAATTTGTCTATATGCACATAGCAAGGGAGTGACAGAACCTACTTTTAGAACCAGGTCTCTCCAATTCCAAAGCTTGTGTCTCCTCCAGAAATGATAATCCAGAGCTGAACCTTGGTTTGTCTCCTCTCCTGCCTTCTATCTCTCCTTCTTCTTTCTCTGTCTCTCAGTCTATCTTTCTCTTTGTGGGGTCCCTTTCCCAGTAAATGGAACTACCATCTACACAGTGGTTCAGACCAGAAACTAAAAATCTTCCCTTTCTTTCAAATCCCACATGCCACTACCCTTCATCATGGCATCAGCAGCTACCACCCGGACCACAGTAGAAGCCTTCCAATTTATACCCATCTTGACATTCCACACTGGAGCAGAAGGACCTTTCTATCTGAGTCTGCCACTTCTCTACCTAACACTCATTGATGCCTTGCCGCTGACTTTGAGACAAACTCCCAAATCCCTAACAGAGTTCGCAAGATCCCTATTCAGGCCTTCTTTCCCTCCTGTTCTCCAGGTTGCTGCCCAGCCCTCCCAGGTGTCCAGGGACATCTTTGCTTAGCTAACACTCAGAATTCATGTCTCAGCCAGAACTTCACCTTCCAGAACCTTTCAGATCATTTGAGCTCTCCCTTTTAGACACTTCCATGGCAACATTTGTTTAATCGTTACCTTATTCAAAAACCTTGAAACATGTTCCACAACTATGGTCCCCTGAACCATGTCAGTGAGGAGTGGAAATCTGCTTTCCTGAGTGCCTTGCTCTCCCCAGCACAAAGCCCAACATGGGGCACATGCTGAGTGTTCAATTACTACATGGTCAATGATGAATAAAATTAAGGATTAGTTTTCCAGCTGAGAGGATGGGAAATGTGTGGAATCTGAGCACTTCTACTATAGACAGTCTCTCATTTACATTCTTACAGGCTGCTACACATAGGAAACAGAATCCACGTATCAAGTATGGTTTGTCTTGTGCTATTTAATACTTCTTTGTTTTCTCCAAATGAATGGTACTGTTGTAAACAATAGCTGATGTGGAATGGATTTAGAGTCACTAGCATTGGTTAATGTCGTGACTTTAATCATTGCATGCAACATATTGGCCAGATTTTTTTCCCTTTCATTGCTAAATATTAAATGTGTGCTGGCCTAACCTTTTACTAATGATCTTCCTTCCATGATAAATAACCACCAGGCCAGCACATGTGTCTGAGTGTTGGCAGTAATATTTATATATAAACACAATGTGCCTAGATGTAGCAACTTAGAACAGTGGAGGGCTTGAAGAGTCTCTGGGAATCATTAAAAACAACCCTCTTACTTCACAGATGTGAACACTGGACTTCCACATGCTAAAATAACCCCTCCCACAGTTCAAACTCATAGAAATTCTGGATGAAACATTTTTATTTATTTATTTATTTATTTTGACTGCACCTGTGGCATGCAGAAGTTCCTGGGCCAGGAATCAAACCTGCACCACAATAGTGACCCAAGCCACAGCAATGACAATGCTGGATCCTTAACCACTAGGCCACCAGGGAATTTCCATATATGAAACATTTTTTTTAAAATGCATATACCAACTACAAAGCAAGGAAGGGGCATGTCTCTCTGCCAGAAATTTAGAAAGAGCCCAGGGTTGAATAGAAGCTGAAGCTGAATTGCTCCTGAGGGAATGAGATCCAACACAAGCTTTAGGGACTGAAGTTTCAGTGCTCACGTTGGGAAGGGATTGGGTCAAGACTCAGATCACTGTAGGGATCTGAAGCTAGGATCCCTGAATGGACCCAGGAGTTAGAAAAGGCTTTTTGTCCATGAAGGAAGATCTGAAAATCTCCAACAAGTAGCACTAGGCTATATACAGCCAGAGACAAGCCCATGTGCCCAAGCTAAGAGTGGAATATAGCATGAAATGTGGTCCTACAACTGTGCCTTACTAGGAGCAGTCCTGACTTGTCTTATCAGTGTGGAAAGCCAAATTTCTAGAAACTAAGATGGCAAACAATTTAGAGGGAATAAACTCTACAGTGTCTGGTCAAGGACAAACATTAAAGTACCTTATTCACTTTGGACAGAAAATCAGAAGCTACTTTAGGGAATTTACAACCTTATGCAGCATTGGAAGGAATTGGAAAACAAGATCAGGGAGGCCATTGCTGACTTTTAGGATCTGGAAGTGCAAAAATAATAGGCAGACTGCCACCAGTAAGCTCAGTTCCTTGTGGGAGATTCTTCAGACCAAGGGTCAGAAGACTATGGTCCATGGGCCAAAACTGGATCACGGCCTGTTATTGTACTGCCAGCTACATAAGAATGTTTCTTAATATTTTTATAAAGGGAAATAAAAAAGAAGAAGTGATATGTAACAGAGACATTAAGTAACTCACAAAGATTGAAATATTTATACCTAGTCCTTTACAGAAAATATGTGCTCAGTCCCCGCTCATGAGGCTACCTGGAAAACACTTGGAAAATCCTCACCTTTGCTGTCTTTCAATGTTCTTACATATGCCTATAGCAGTGGCTGGAGAACACCTTTTCTGCTTTCTAAATCTTATGCGTTTCTTATTGTCAAAATATATCCAAAGGATTCTAGGAAATGTAATTCTCACACTTCACTCTTCAATACAACGGTGAATATGGAAAGGGCAGGGATGATACTGAGGTGATAATCCAGATGAGAAGTTCACAACGCAGCGCAAATGTGAGAGGAAAAACCCTGCATTGGACAACACACACAGAAAGTGATCTCACAGAACAAAACTCAAAAACATACACACACATAAAATCATATATATAATTAACTATATTAATATTATATAATATATATTATAATGTGTATATATACTAAAATGTATAATATATCAGTGTATAAATTAATGCATAAAAAAGGATAACAAACCCTCCAATATAAGGAGACCTAAATGTGAGGATCAGAGATAACATTGTGGACTGAAGAGAAATTTAGCAAACATGCTTATAATGTTCAAAGAATTAAAGGAAAAAATGGCAACAATAAGAAAAACGGAGATTTTTAGAAAGTAAATATAAAAAAGAACAAAATAATCACAATACCAATTCATACCCACTTTACTGTCTATGGAGCTTTATGGGGGAAAAAAAATCCATTACATAGGAGTAGATATACGAAATAAGTACGATGAAAAACTGGCAAACTGATTGGTAAGTCCAAATAAGTAAAGAAGCATTGAATATAATATGAATAAGAATAGTAAGAATGATAATATCCATACAATTGTTTAAAATAAGCTGGAACTGTAAAATATATCATGGTGGATGGGGTAGGGTATTGGCAGAGAGATATTAAAACATGCTCAGATTCACATTTCTTTTAAGAATAGAATATAGATACTGATTAACTTTAGGATTTATTAGAAAATGAAACTTAGGCACATATGTTAAAATCCTAATAACTATTGAATGAATACTTTTATAAATTTTCCAAATGCAGTAGTGGAAATCTGAGCCTTGAAGTAAATGTATTATTCCAACAGAGGGAAAAAAATGATGAATGGCAGAGGACCCACAGGCTCAAGGGGTAGACTCGGAGAAGCCAACTTCTTTCAACTAGTTCTGAATGGGCCAAGACCAAGCCCATGGGGGAAGGAGTTCCAGCTCCTTGGTATCTCATTAACAACACAATGTCTCTCTCTACAGACCATTGTTGATCCTAGCAGAGGAATCTTGTGAATCCCATTGCTAAACTGTTGGGCTCCCATAAAATTTAACACGCAATTTGATAATACAGTGAGAGGAAAAAAAAATGTGCTTTGTATTTAAATACGCATGGTTCAGACTCTATGCCATCCACTGGCTGTATCCTTGTATAAAGTACTTAATTTTTCAGATTCAAGTTCATTATTTGCTGAATCAAAGTAGCCACAGCTATCTCACAGAGTTAACGTGAACATCAGTTAATTCAATATAGATTAAATCAGCTTAAAGCACTTGGTCTAATTCCAGTTGCTTAATTCGAGTTCAATAGATAGAGCTAAAGTTAATGGTAGAGGAATTTCCAAAACAGGAGGAAGGATGCCAACAGTGGGAGAGATAGTGCTGAACATGAGTGCAAAGAATGTGGCAAAACCAACCAACCAACAAACCAACCAACCAAAAAATTGATGATGAGGTGATAAGTGAAGATCAGAAGCAGGTTGGGAAACATGGTACGAAATGAATGAAGGCAAAGCCTCAGGATTGAGTCTGACGGTGAGGTAAGACTGTCAGAGGCTCATCTATACAGTGTCAGTTAGGAAACACAGAGACAGGTCAGGTGGCTTAGCAGAAGTTGGCTCATAGGCTAACATCTGTTTTTGCAGATACGATTTTAATGAAACCCATTCATACCCATTTGTTCATGTACTGTCTATGGCTACTTCTGCAATGGCTGGGTTGAGTAGTTGTATCAGAGACCATGTCTCCAGCAAAGTCTACAATGTTTACTTCCTGGCCCTTTTTAGAAAAAGTTGGCCAACCCCTGGCTTAAGCAACACACATGCTCAGACAATCTCCACTGCTCTGTACATGGTGAGGCCAGTTCTCTGTCTTTGTAATAGACCAACTTGTCATGTAGCTAGGTCAATTAAGAAGAGTTCAAACTACTTTCAGCCTACTAACCCCCTACTTTCAGCAAGGGAGTGCTTTCAAATCCCTTCTCTGGTCCCATCTAATGATGATCAACCCTCTTACTCCAGCTTTATCTCTAATTTCTCATCAGCGCTTACCCCTTGAAACTGATGATTGAATCTGACTTTCCTAGTTTAATCTTTAAAACAGACACAAGGCCTGAGTTGTGCTGCTTCTGTATTTTCTTGCTCTGTCTGTTTTGTGTAACTGTCTGGTCTTATCTAGATCTAGTCCTCCTAGAGGGAAGAAGACACCAGAATTGTTCTGTGAGCAAGGATCATGTTTTACCTCTGTTTTTCTCACAGATTCTGACACATGAAAGAACCTGAGAAAATGTCTACTGAAAAAATAGCATTGTAAAGAGAAGATAATCCAGACACTTATAGAGGACAAGCTGGCCAAAGGAAAAGAGACAAGAGGAAAAGAAATGTGCATACCTTAGTTTTATAGGAGCCAGGTGGAATCAGGGAATTGGTGAAAGATGAGAAAACAAAACAGCAGGAAGAATCCAGATTGAAGAAGGCTATATGTACATGATAAGACATTCAAATTTGATTTTGAAGGCAGTTGAATGAGTTATAATCAGAACTGGGACAAACTTTTTTTTTGAACCTGTTTCAAGGTCCTGTGATATGAAGGTAGAAGGAGAGAGGTGGCAGGCATGGAGAAGAGAGAAAGGAGTTTAAATTAGACTGAAACCTGAAGTGCGGGAGCTGAACCCCATGGAACCCCAGGTCTAAGACCCTCATGCCAACTGGTTTTGGTTCAGCTTGGCAATGGGAGGCACTGGTGGCAGGTTGGAGGGTGGGAGGAGGGAAGATACCAGGGTATTTCTGCCCCCTCATTGTGTTCCAGAGGGTCTCCAACATTGTCTGCTTCTCCTCACTCTCTAGCACCTTGTGCCTGCTCCCTCCCTGTATATTCCCAGTCTCTATTGGTGCTCATCTTTCCAGGCTTCTGGTGGCATTGTCATTCAAAGACATTTCCTTTGGTCTTTATAGCCTTAGGGGCAAAAGCAGATTTCTCTTGAGTTTCTCATCTTTAGATTGCCTCATTGTCTCCAGTTGCTATTTCAGCTCTTTTCTCACAAGTCTTTTACCAGTTTACCATGCTAAATCCTCCTTATTAAACTTCCTGGATGGGTTCTGTTTTTCTAACTGGACTCTGATTAAGACAGGGATGAAAGAAGACAAAAGGACTTGGCTTCTTTACTTCCACATCCCTATTTCTTAGCATTGGCCTGGCACAGTAGATACTCATTTAATTAAACTATACAACCAAACATTTTTCCTCCCCTTTTCCAACTCCTAGTAATAACGAATCCAAGAAGCAAGGATGAGAGCAATAGCAAAGATAAGAAAATGTTTTCTTGATTCCCGTAAATGAAAGAATCATAGTGAGACAAACTCACGTGTCAGGGACTGCCACACATGTTGGGACCACAGGGAACAAGCTTCCTATAAGGCCTGGGCTAAACAAGGTGGCTGGAATACAGAAGCCACTGCTCCAGTTTGCCTAGAAAGATCAAGTTTAGATACAGTGCTGGAATTCTGAAACCCTTGTGGTTCATGTCTGAAGACTGGATGGCGGTTGATAGCTGCATAGGGCTCAGCAGGAAGACAGGGAGACCTAAGCACAGCAGATCTGGGCTCCTGCTTGCCAGTGCAGTATCTAGTTTCTAACCCCAACCAATCTCTGGAATAGTTTTTTTCCAGTCTTTCCAGGACTATATACTCTGATCAAACTTTCCCAAAGAGGGAGTGGTATACCATGGAATGAGCACAGAATGTGGAATCTGAAATCAGGATACTAATTTTCACTTTGCTGCTTAATAACTTTGTGGGCTTGGTCAAGATATTAAACTCCTGAAGCTGCAGGTTTTTTCATCTATAAGATAATACAGTAATACCTACCTCATGAGGGAACTGTGACATCCAAATGAAATTATTTAATAAATTAATTCAAAAGTAGAGCAGTGAGGTTAAAGAGATGTGTTCTGAATCCAGGCTTTGGTTAGCACCTTTATTCTGCCCTTTATTCATCTCCCTAAAGCATGGTCTTCTTTACCCGGAAGAGAAGGATAATAACAATATCTACTAGATAGTGTTTTTGTACAGATTAATAAAAATAATTGTTGTGAATTGCTCAGCAAGGCACTTGGTATCTTGTAAAAACCCCATCAAAATCAGTATGTCCTGCTTTGCACATCTTTTTTATTTTTAGTTTTTTTTTTTTTAGGGCTGCATATGAAATTTCTCAGGCTTGGGGTTGGATTAAAGCTGCAGCTACTGGCCTACACCACAGCCACAGCAACACCAGATCTGCACTGTGTCCACGCCTCTACCACAGCTCGCCACAACACCAGATCCTCATCCCACTGACTGAGGCCAGGGATAGAACCCACATCCTCGCTGTTACTAGTCAGGTTCCTTACCACTGAGTCACAATAGAAACTCCCTTATGTGCATTCTTTCCTCTTCACAACACCCCATGAAGTGAATATTACTGTTAATTCCCTCTTAAAGATGTTTACACTGAAAATTAACTTGCCTAAGGTAATATACTTCATCTTTGCCGAGGATTATATAGTGACTTACATAGTCAGACCTGACTGTGACTGTAAAATCCTTACTTATAAATAACATGCATATTACCTTTGAATTATCAGCTATAATATTGTTATTATTATCAAAACCTATGTAAGGTGGCTGGCAGAGATTGATTGTTTATTGGTTGGTTTCCTACCTTGTATATGTAAAGGAATCTTTACAGCCAACTATGATGTATGCCCATCGTGACAAGGTTAAAGAGACATTTTCTCAAGTGAAATGGGGTCATTTTTCATGCTATTATCAAACTGAGGGTCTTTTTTTTTTCCATGGAAATAGGAACTCCTACTTTTAACTTTTGAGTACAACAGCTGAATCGAAGATGGTATATATTTTGGAGAGGTTTTTTAGGAAAAGTAATATAAAGTCATTTATTTATTTATTTATGCATTTTTTTTAACAGTAAGCCAGAGAAATGAGTAATGAACTTTGAGTCCAGGACCCAAGGGCTTAGATCCTTGATCTCATCCTCAGATCTTGCTGGGCCTTAGTTTCCTAGTCCATAAACTGAGAGTCCTGAGTGATGTGACTTCTGGCATCTCTTCCAGTCCTAAAATATGAATGTGATTTTGCCCACAATGTCAATATCTTTCATGATCATGATGGCAGTAGAAGAAATTGACGTAGCCGGGCACCTACAAGTCTTCATCTGATAGCACTAATATGGGCTCATAACCTCTTATACTTGGCTTGCAGCAAAGTGTTATTCTAAAATTACAGCTCCCTCAAATCACATTATTTCTATATATTAAGCTAAACCCTACCACTTGAAGTTTGAAGTTTTTATGATTTTGGCCAGAATAGACATCCTGTTTTCCAGGGAAAGAGAACTTTACAATTTACTTCTCTGCAAATCCAGCCTCTCTCAAAATCATATTTTGATGAGTTAAGTGCAAAGGAATAAAAAACATACGGATTTCATTCTACTTGAAATTCACATGGGTGAAAAGTGGGGAAAGGAAGAGACGAGGAGGAGGATAAAGAGAGGGGGAGCAGCTACACAATGGAAGAGGGGATTCCATTGGAAAAAAAAACAAAAACCTGTCATCGTCTCTGAAACAGCTGCCAAGTAACGGTTGTACTAGATTTGCCACAGCTCGCTGTGTCCCTAAAGATTGGGCTCCAGATGCAGCATGATGAAAAGAAACGGACAATAGCTTTGGAATCAGATCACAGTTTGGACCATTGGCTAGTGGTGTGACTCTATGCAAGTCAGCTATCTTAGGACCTCCACTTCTGCCAATGGGAATAACAATACCTATGCCATCTGTTATTATGAAGCTCATTTAACAACATGTATAAAGCACCTAAGAACATACTTGGAACATGGGAGTACCTAATATCTATTATTACTCCTATGTTATTTGGCACCAAACTTACCTACCAGTGGAGAATGGGCTTCTAGTGGAACCATTTCAGTTTAGTCATCTGTCAATGTACTTTATCAGTTCTACCTTCCTTTCACCCTTTGTTTCTAAGTCCTGAGAAAAGTCAGAAACCTGAAAAAATAATTTTATGTGTGCTTTATGTAGGACCTCAAGGCTTCTCCAAGGAAATAAAACTCAAAAAGCCTCAGGCTGAAGTAAGAATTGCCAGCCCCTTGTCATCCCACCTGTCTCACTGTATTGTTGCAATATTCCTAAGGACCTCTCCACCCCAACAACTTGGCCTGTTCCTTCCTGCCTTCTACCAGTAAAAGTAGAAAAAGGCCCACTCCTCACTTTGCCCCTATAGGGGTAACATATGCCCCCAACTAACCAGCAAGTGTATCCAAAGACCCCATCCTTCCCCAACCAACCAGTAAGTGTATCAGAAGACCTGATTCTTCCCCAACTAATAAGCAGGTCAACAGGTGTGTGGCAAGATCACTCCTCACACTGCTTTGTCTTCGAGATATAAAACAGACACAACCATGTACCCAGAGTGAGCGCTCGCTGATTATCAGGAAGTCATCCCATTGTGCTAACAGTGTCTCTTGCCTCAATAAACTTGTCTCTTCTACACCTTCATTTAAATCTGGAAGATTCTTTTTCTACCTGTGTGCAGAGACCACAACACTTTAGAATAACTGTGACAGCAAAACAATACAGACACAATATGTTCCATCTGGTGGTAGGGAAAACATAAACAGAAGAAAGTCTCCATGTTCTCAGTGTGTCGTTAGGGTGAGTCCCACACTGGTTCCTTCTGGGCTCTTCCTGGCCATCTCACCCCTGAGTTTGCACCCTATCTATTCAATTCCTGCAGCCCGCTGTCTTTCTGGCTCTTTCCAGGGTTTCCTTCTACTATTGCTTCTCTCCAAGGCCTCTGGGGCTGATTGGAAGGAACAAATGAATAAGATCAAGTCTCCTCCCCTTCTCCTCTAAGGCCTTGGGCTTGCTCTGTGCCTTTTTGGTCAATGCCTAATCCCGCTCCCTGACTTCTTCCCCTCACACCCCTCCACCTCTTGAAAGTGGGAGGAAAGGAGGAACCTCACAGTGTTATTGCTGCTGCTGTTGGTGCTAATAGGTTAAGTGGGTTGGAGTTTAAAATGCACCCCTTTAAACATTCTAAACTCTAGGTTAAATTGCCTTTCAAAGACCAATCTTGTTCAAGGTTCTAGTTTCTACCCACATCCATGTAATCTGTGGCTTAGTTTACTTGTCTTTAAAATGCTGCTAAGTCAAGCTTGCCTGAGTGCTCGATTTCACACATCTGACACCATGCTTTAAGGAGGCGGGGTGTATAGATCTCTGTTCTCTATGGAGGTGCTAAGGATCTAGTAAAACTAGAAAATGAGCTAATCGAAACCAAAAAAATAAAAATAAAAAATAGGTTACCGTTTTCTCCTTACAACCTTAAAAGAACAAACCCAAACCCACTTTTTCCATTAGTCAGGGTGGTCATTATTATCAGAAGAGTATATATTAAACCTATGGAAAAATGATACCTGTTCCCGAGCATCTGCCATGTACCAATACTATTTGAAATGCTTTACATGCATCATCTCCCTCAACTGCAAAAATTCTCAAAATGCATACGTTATATGCTCCCTACAGTTGAGGCTATAGAAGCTCAGAGGAGTGAAGCAACTCGCCCAGTGCACACTGTTCAGAGCCAAGACTGGCTAGTAGGTTTTTCAGACTGTGAAGTGGTTGCTCTTTCCACTGAGAGAGGAAGGTGGGATCCTTATTAGCTACCTATGGATAGGCAGTGGATTAGAACGACACTGAGGGAGGCAGGATCATCACCTAGGAGGATGCCAGCAACTGGGAGATTGAGGCTGGAACCTGAATACAGGGCAGCACCAAGAGTTACGCCAAATAGCAGCTTCACCTGGAGCTTCCATTTGCATATAAAGATGACTTTGTGAGCTCAGTTCCAAAACTAAAAGGAAACTCAAAGGCCAGTATGGACCAACAGCTCAAAGACCCCTGGCTTAGGCTATTCCACTACCTTAAATGAGTCTTCTCTGCTTGCCTGTGCAGTGCAACCAATAATAGAAAATCATAATATTTAAAATGTTATTATTAATATCATTATTAATACAATATTATTGTGAATGTCATGTAGTAAGCTCCTACTATGTGGCAGGCACTAGACTAGGCACTCGAATTATTTTATTATTATTATTATCATTATGATTGTTATTATTATAATAGTCAATATCATGACCCCTTTGGGGGATTAGAAATTTGAATTACTTTGTCCAATTACTTAGTAAGTAGGAGAAAAAGGATTTAACCAGAAAGTTCTGAGGAATACATTATATGAAACTGCAGGTATAAAGAACTAAACAACTTGAATAACTGAAAACAATGCCAACAAAAGCTATGGAAACCTTTGCTTTACTACTCCTAAAAGGGGGAAAAATAATTTAGTGATGATAAAGAACAACAAAAGTTCATACCTAGTGAAGAGTCTTCAGCATAGCAGTTACAACTCTATGATTCTCTGATTTTCTGAGTCTAAAGCAATTAGCTCCAGCTCCCTGTATGCAATAATCTAAACTCTTTCTATTCCCTCATACCCATAAATGGGACAGAGTATGAGAGAAGGGAAAGAATGCAGTCTTATTGGTATCACCATTACTAAAGTGGACTCCAAAGCACACTGCCACCATTATTGAAAAGTTACCACCACTGCCCACCTCTATCTCTGTGTATGGACTGGCAAGGTTCTGCTTATCCTTAAAACTCACCTTAGAGGTCAGTTTCTCAGGGAAGTCACTTCCTCAAGGACATCAACCATTTCACTCTACTCCTTTCTAGACCCATTATCAATGGTATCACAGCACCTGGAGCTCACCTGCCATGTTTCCCTCCATACTGTTTTCATTGTATGTTCTCTTCTGTGGACTCCGACCTCCTTGAGGCAGGAACTGCCTTTGAACTCAGCACCTTGGTGTATGGTACATGGCTCACTAATCAGTGAGTAAAGGAATGAAATAATAAAATCTTTATTAGGACTCAAACTTGGTTTCCCTGTTAATCCAGAACTCTGTGGAAACAAACCCACATCCTTGCTTTTAAACTGTCTGTAATGGATGCACCATAAATAATGTGAAATTATGTGTGCATTCACTAGGAAAAAATTACAACCCAGAGGCCTCCACAAACTTTCTAATCAAGAATATATACTGCAAAGGTTATCAGCTGGCATTACATCAGACAGGCTGTAGTCCAGAAGCAAATATGGTAGCAGTAGCTGGAATCAATTCAAAGGCTTTATTATTTAGTAAAGTGAATGTCATGTTTTTAATTGGTGAAATTGGTAGTTTGATAATTATTAAGACAAATGCTAGGATGGGCTCCCACTGGTGAAATGTAGGAATTTGCTAAAGTATTTTAGAGATTCTCCCCACTCTGGCATGTGCAGGACCTAAAAATTCAGCAAGGCTTGCAGGCTGTGACTCTTCAGAATGGTGCATCCATCTTGAGTCCTTGTTGGCTGGTGTTGACTTCAAGTGTCAAAGAACCCTCCCTGCCTCTGGAAAGTCACCATGTTTGCCTTGGGAGCTACATTTTATTCAAAATTCTGTTTACAGAAACTGAAAAGACAAAGAGCTAGAACTTCAACTTTAGAAAACACATGTATGAACTCTTCTGTGCCAGCTTTCTAACGATATATTTGTTTTTTAAAAAATGTTTATGTGTATGGAAGAATCTTGTCTGAGATTATCTTTGAGAATAACCTGGTAGCAAGGTTATGAGGAAGCAGCTAAAATTCTCCCACCTCAAACTCTTTGAACCTACTACTTTTAACCAAAAAGAATCCAAGATGTGTGTTTAACCCAACTGGCTCAGGTCAATTTCCAACACATGACCTTAGCATCTTGCTATAACTATCTGAGACAATTTGCACATATGAAGTAAGATTTCTGGAAAGAGAAATAAATGTTTATCTAAAGTACATGGAAACAAATTAGTGCCTCCACTGAAAATTTCCAGATTGTTTTAAACAAAATCCAGTCTGTCAGTTGAGGATTTTTGCACTTTCTAATGCAAAGCTCCTTTTGCCTTTATGAGCAACAGATTCAGGACAGCATAAATGGACTTCCTTCTAAAATCTGGTCCCTTATTACATACGTGGCCTTTTACTTCTTATTGTTTTACAAAAGTGCTTTCAAAAGTGTCACAGGCTAACCTCCCCCCCCACACACACACACATAAAAATGACTTTTGTTGTTATATGGTCAAACTTTCAGATGTAGTTAATAGAATCCACACTAGCTAATTTGAGCAGAAGGAGTTTTACAGAAACAGTGTTATATAACTGAATGCTAAGTGCTAAATGCAGCCAGGAAAAGTTTTCTAGCTATACTATTAAGAGTGGCTCACAGGACTCCAGTGAGTGTTTCTCAGACTTTAATATGCATGCTAATCTTCTGGGATCCAGTTAATTCAGATTCTCATTCTACAGGTCTAGTTGTACTCTCACAAGCCTGAGCTATTGCTTTTCTCATAAGTTCTCTGGTATCAGTGCTAGCCTGTGAGCTGCAGTTTAAATAGTGAGACTATATGTAGCAGAATGCTCACTGACACTGCTTTCACCAGTCATGATGCTAAAACTGGCCATTAGAGCTTCTGCCTCAACTCCTCCCCCCAAAAAACCAAACATCTTTCCATTTTCCCTTTCCAGAAGATTCAGTCATCCTGGGCTGCCTTCTCTCCTTTGCCTCTTCCTCCTTCTAAAACATGTTTAAGTACGCTTGCTTGGTGTAACCCAAGTTAAATACTGCACTTTAGTTCAAAAATGAAGTTTGAGGATTTCCAGCCAGTGTAGGAACACAGCCTAGTAAGGGGCTGACATGGCTGTTGAGTGAAACAATTGGTCCCATTTTCTAAAAATGCTGATAATATTGACATGAAGAATAATGATAATGGATAACATCTATTTTAAGCTAACTATATACCAGACGTGATGATGAATGTTTTACTTGTAGTATCTTTTTGAATCCCTACAAAAACTCTGTGAAGTAGGAATTATTATTATCCATTTACAGGTTAGGAAACTCAAAGACAGAGTTCTTAGCAGACTTGCCCAAGGCCACAAAGATAATCAGTGATAGAGAATTTGCTCACAAGTGGTCAAACACCAAAGCCCGCATTCCGTATCAATCCACACTGCCTTAGATAGGACTGGAAACTCATGTTCCTATGTTATAGATGGCATGATATAGTATACTTAAAATTCTCAGATAAACTCTACAGTAAAGAAACCTGTTTAACCTTGCTCAACCTAGTGTATCCCAAACACATCTGGACACGGAAATTTTCATTTTGTTAAATGATATTTTTCAACATTGGAGACATTAGAAAATATGTCACAAAACAAAGTTTAGAAATGTAGTTTAAACAATTCTTTGACTTCGGACAGATCATAGTTTAGGATTTTAAGCCAGATGGAACTTGCTCTGCCACCTCCTTCTCTTCTGAAAGGGTAGGTCTCAAATTTTGCTGTGCATTAGAACCACCGAGATTTCAGAATCCATGCATCTGAAGACTTTTTCTTCCTAGCAAGTTCGCAGGAGATGCTTTGACTGGAGGCCTAGGCATTGGGCAAGTCATTGTTCATCCCTGAACTCTGTTCCTTATTTGAAAAATGGGAATGATAATGTATACTTCATAGGGTCCTTCATTCACTCAGGTATTTAGGAGTCTTTGCCATGTGCAAGATATGGTACATAGTGTGGGGACAGAGTGATAACTCAAATAGAAAAGGCCCCTGTGATCACGAGCTTCCAGCCTGGTTGTGTGTGAGGTCTGTATAGTCATGCATGGCTCCTCTAAGAACTCTGTCTTAATTCTTCTTAATTCTTTTTTTTTTTTAATTTAGAGGAGCTCTTTCAGTATTTCTTTTAGAAAGGGTTTAATATTTCTGTACTCTTTCAGTCTTTGTTGGGGAAATTAATTGAAGGAACATGGTATATCAACAATAACAAATTAAAAAAAAAATACCTGCATGGCTCATAGGAGGTATCTACTGAGCATTTATTCCCTTGTTGGCTTCTCCTTCACTCACCTCCAAATAAGCCTACCCATTCCTACATTTATATCCACAGACATCCCCTATTCCACGCTTTTCCCCCAATCCAATCCTATTAATTCTTTAATTCACAATTCAGAACCCACCTCCTTACTGAAAGCTTGCTTAAGTAACCCATTCCATGATTACTTTTCATTATATTAACTTCTGTAACACCATGTGGAACTTTAAATACAAGCATTATTTTCTATTAGTGTACAGACACAGATACAGACGCATAGATACTCCCAAGCAGATCATAAAAATCAAAGGGACCTTATGCCTTACCCATGTTTCCAAATATGGATGTAGTAACTTCTATGTGCAAGATACCAAGGACTTTTATTTTGCCTCCCTCAAAGTGCATTCGTCATAATGAATGCTCAGAAAACTAGCACTGAACACTTGATTAATTTCATTAAATCCATTGAGCCTCTATTATTTGGTGCCTGATATGGAGAGGGAATTGAAGAAAAACTGCTTGGTTTGACATAGGGTAGATAATGGCAAAGGGAAGGGATTGGGATGATGAGAAGTGAGTCTGAATTGATAGGCAAGTATTAGATCAGACAAGCTTTTACCTCCTGTGTGAAGAAATGTAGACTTTGTTACCAGGAACACCATGGCAATATAAGTATAGACATTCAGTGTACACTAATGGTGACTCTCTAATGCTACAAATTCTAAAATTCTGAACAACTACACAATTTTTTGAGGTCCAGCAAGATTTTCTTAGAAACAAACTAGGCTTCAAAACATACTTCAAACATTTTTCTGATAAATGAATGGATATGGAGAAAGAGTATTATTAGATTTTGCTTTATGTTTCCAAGGCCCCAGAATTCTAAGGCTGGGAGTTATCCTCTTGAGTAACCAACTTCCCATTTCCCAATTAACAAGTGGAAGCACAAAGAGGGAGAAACTTGCCTGAGGTCACACAGGGTGACAAGTAGAACTAGGTCTAGTCCCTGAGTTTCTTCCCCTCCCCAGACTGGGACTTAGATAAAATCTCTACACTCCATTCAAGGACCTCCTGTAGCATGGCCACACTGCATTGCTGAGACCTGTTTTCCAGAACCAACTGCCTTTCACAGACTGCTTTTTACACAAATTCCCATTTCCAATAATTTTCATTAAAAAATTGGAATTGCATTGCTGGGGGGGGGGAATTCCAGCTTAAAAACAACATGAAATTGTTCTTAACTTTCTGATTAAAATCACCTATTACCACTCTTTGGGACAAGTCAAAATCAGAAAAAAAATTTACTAATACTTTTGGACTGTGTTCACAGGGGAGGGGGTTTGGGGAATT
This sequence comes from Phacochoerus africanus, assembly GCF_016906955.1. Taxonomy (NCBI): domain Eukaryota; kingdom Metazoa; phylum Chordata; class Mammalia; order Artiodactyla; family Suidae; genus Phacochoerus; species Phacochoerus africanus. Next base: position 155,890,185 of record NC_062551.1, on the reverse strand, counting down.
GGAGGTGAGGTGGGGAGGAGGGATTAATCACACAGGAAAGGAATCACACATTATCCCTGCACAGTGGCTAGGATTGGGATACCCCACAGTTACAAGTCCACAGGAAATACAAGGAGGCTGTCTGCCTGAACTAAACTCCTGAATGGAAAAATTTCTCTGCTTCCGCATTTGGCTTTTTCCATTCTGTAGTATTCGAGTGGACTTAGAGGGGGAAAATGTCTTATACCACAGTAGTTGGAAACAAACCGTTAGAATGGGCACAGACTATAAACTACTGAAGAGCACTGAGAAGGGCATTAGGAAACCTGTGGGTATCCATCAGTGTTACAGGAAACCACCTCCATTTCCCAGCAAGCCAACCATAGTTGGTCCTCATTATTTATGGATTCTGTATTGGTGATTTTGCCAGCTTGCTAAAATTTATTTGTAATCCCCCAAATCGATACTTGGAACACTTTCACAGTCATGCACAAGGTGGAGAAAGATTTAAGAATCTCATCACACACGTCCCCAGTTGAATTTGAACAAGGATATGCTCTGGCTTCTTGTTTCAGGTCTTGTTCTATAAACAAGTGTCCTTCTTGTGCTCTAAGACTGCCATGTATTTCATATTTTTGTGCTCCTGTTGGTGATTTGGTTGTTTAAAATACCCCTCAAACATAGTGCTGACATGTTGTCTTGTGTTTCTAAGTATAAGAAGGTTGTGATGGGAAAACATGTGTGTTAGACAAACCTCATTCAGGCATGACTTATAGTACTCTTGGGCATAACCTCAATATTAATGATTCAGTGATATATATTAAATAAGGTGTCTTTAAACAGCAACTCACATAAAACAGGATTATGAATTGATTGGTCGACAAAGGTGTTGCACACGGAGGCTCACAGGAGCATAACGTTGTATTTCCTCTGGGAGCAACGGTTTAGTATTTGCTAATTTGGTGTTCGTGGTGACTTTATAGAACATAACTCCACAAATAACAAGAATTAGCTGTAATTCACTGACAGCTTAAAAATTCCATTCTAGAAAGACTTTATATAAATCAGTGCAACCCCTCCCCAGAGGCACTTCCCATTTCCTTTCTCAGTGGTTTTCTCCCTGGCACTAATCACCTTCTAAAATAGTATGTGTTTTATTGTTTATTTATTTTTTACCTCTCCTAGAAATCAGCTCTATGAAGGCAGGAATATTTGTCTATTACTCTAAGATGGGCACTTAGAGTAGTGAATAGTACAGAGTGAATGAGTGAATAAATGGATGAATGAATGGCAATACACTTATCAAGGCCTCTGAGAGGAAAATCAGTAAGCCTTGTGTCGCTTCCTGGATCTGATAATATCTTGGTGATTACATTACTTCAGCCAAAATGTATACTTTCTTTAAGCTTCATTCATAAAATAAAAGGGTGGATTTTAAGTATTTTGTGGGTCATGTTCTGCTTTGAAGATATGAGAAGAGCTATGGATACTCTACCAAGCAAAAATGAACATTCAGATTTATACACAACATTTTACCCATATTTTCAGGTGGTTGACAGAATGCCATCTATGGTTTGCAGACCTCAGTTTGAGTAATGGCAGCGTTGCACTAGAATGAATCTCTAAGTTATCCTCTAACTCTCAATTTCTATTTTTTAATCCATCCCCTAAGGAAAAAAAAGTCCTGAGAACTTATACATATATAGCACTGGGCTAGGTGATGTAGGGAAAGCATATAAGAGGTAAAATAAAAATGAGTCAATTTTTTTTTAGGCCCAGTGGTATGGCAAAAGAAGAGGGATAGTCAAATATAGAAGAAAATAATTTTAGGTGGGGCATATACCAGGCAAAGGCGCAGGTATGAAAAATATAGGAGGTAGTTGGGGAATGAATAGTTCTGTTTTCTATTTGGAAACCCCTGGGCTTAACCACACATGTAGGTCAGGAGAGAAATACTCTTATTTTGTTAGCAAAGGCACAAAAAGACTGAAGCTATAGTGAATCCTTTTGTTCCATTTCCACCACTTTAGCAGCCAATGTCCAGACCCTAGTGGCCAAGAACTGCTTGGTTTTCTTCTTTCCACCCCTATCATTCATTATGCATACACTAAGAACCTAGACCTTATCAAATACTTTCACATAGGTTGTCTCATTCCTTTATTGCTTTTTCAGATGAGGAATTTGAGGCTCAAAGGCTACATTTATTGGTAAAGCCAATGTTAAGAAACCATGACTTATAACTCCAAATCCATGTTCTTTCCTCTGCAATATTCTGGTTTTGCCTAGGCATGTCTATTCTTAATTGTAGTTGGATTGAATTTGAAATATATTGGAAGGATACAGAGATAGGGATGTAGCTGGAAGGAATTTGGAAAGAGGTTATGGACATATGTCAGAAAGTTAAACCAAGTTAAGACTATATACCAAGGAGAATGGAAATGGAGTTTACATCCTACCGCAGGCGATACTATACCAGCATTGCTATACTCATATCATATAAACATCTCCTTATAAAATATTTAATTACAATATTAAAACAATAAATATTATCTTTATTTTATAGATGTGGAGATGGGAGCCAAGAGACAAATGACTCTTTTGAGTTCTTAGAGCTAGTCAGGAAAAGACCCAGACTTTGGACCCCAGGATAAATGACTCCACAAGCTGGCCTTTTTCCCACAATGTAACACTGTTCTTTTTTTTTTTCCTAGTTTGAACTTAGTCTCTGTTGTGAAGACAGAACCCTCCAGATGAGCATTCCATTCTGCACCTAGGAAAGTCTTAATAGGTTTAGATGGGGCCAATTGATTTCAAATAGTACTTCTGAGTAGATACCTCCACAACACCCAATTTCCACTGTGTTTTATGGAAATCTTCTGATTCCATGCATCTTCCCCCCTGCTTTTATATGAAGACATCTGGCTTTCCAAGTGGAATTCCTTTTCCGCCAGTCAGTGAACCTTGATTGGACAGGAAATTAAGCTCCTTCCCTCTAGTTTGTACACTTGCCAGCTGTCCCCTCCATTTTTCCTTTACAGCCCAGAGGATATGCAAACACAGACCTTGTATGGACTAGTCAGTGAAAAACAACAATGCTGCCTGTTGGCTGAAACTGAAGAACATACATGAAGAATAGCTGTCAGGTCCTATAGCCATTATCTTCTACACCTCCTATTCTCTGGTTCCAGTCAACTAATTTGTGTTTCCACATTCAGATCACCCATAAGTACCATCTTGTTGCTTTGCTCATACTATCTCACTTCATCTGTGACCCCTAACCTCAAGTCCTATTGTCCAAAGCTTTCTTATCTTAAAAAAAAAAAAAACCTTGAAAGCCACTTCCTCCAAGAAGTCTTCATGGATCTCCTCCAATGGATATTAATCTCTGCCTTTTTGATCATCTTCACCTTATACCTCTTATTGGTACCTTATATTATATTATCACAATTAATAAAAGTGTATCTTCTCCTCTAACTACTTGACCACTTGGTTTTCTTATGGCAGGAGCTATATGGGATTAATATTTGATTCCCTGCAACAGAGTGTCTTAAATATATTAGTTAAATGCCTTGCCAAAAAGGATTATTTCCATCATAATGTCTCTAATTTAACAAGCACTTATTTTGAACCAAGTATTTTTCATGCATTATTTCTATTTCTTACAATAATCCCACAGGATATTTTTCTTCATCCTCATTTTTCAAGGAAACCAAGACTCAATCAGCCAATAATTGCAGGAAAAAGAATTCAGCTTGAGTCTATGCTTCCAAAGCCCTTTGTTCTTGACATTACAGTTTGATGCTATTGAAAAAATAAATTTTGAAAAAGCAAGCCATTTCTTGCATTCATGGAAGTCTCTCACACTCCTAACATCTGAAAAAAAAAAAATAAGATGACAGAAAACCTCCCTGAGTACCTCTAGTAGTTGTCAAGGAATCCCTATACAAAATCATTTATTTTGAGAAACATTGCAGTGTAGTGATTATGAACACAAATTTTGGAGTCAGTTTGCCTTGGACTGAATGCTGACTCTATCTAATAGCTGGGTGCTCTTGGGAAATTACTTAACTTCTCTGTGTCTCAGGTCTTCATTTGTAAAATGGGTGTCATCATCATCATTGTCACCATAATCATCATCATCCCTATTCCTGCTTGCAAAGGTTTGTTGTGAGAATTAAATGAGTTATATGAATAAGGCACTTAGGAATGCGCTCAAAAGCTTAGTTCAGTTATTACTGGGCCAGCAGTTGTAAACTGTTGGCTTGTAGGAAGGATCCAATCTTCAGATTGTTTTTAAATGTAATTGCTCCACAGAGTATATTTTGAAGCAGTATTTGATGGCTAACATTTAAAATACTTTAGATCACACACATACAAATGCCAATTCCTGGTTTCTCTTGGAAAATCAGAAGATTTGGTACCTCTGAACACCTCTTCCTGCCTGGCCATGGTCCATCAGTCCATGAGTAACAACTGCCCTATTTAAAAAGGCTTGCACTCCCCAGTGCATCATCAGGGTCCTTATGTTACCTTATATTCAGACACCTCTTTCACCTGTGTTTTGTGCTCCCTAGCTAGTGATTGCTGTGTTATGCCCATTCTAAGAATGTTTTGAACTGTTACCTAATCTACCACATGCTTCAGTGAATTACCAAATTTTCCAGCCCAAACACAATTTTAAACAGCAAACTAGGTAAGTATTCATATCCTCTGGCTGAAAGAAAAATGGGTATTGGAATAGAAAGAGCTAATAATCAAGAGAAAGAAAAACCCAACAGCAGACATAACACTTCATCACGATAAAGCATCACATTCAAAATCACACTCAAAATGTAGCATCACAATGAAATATCATGTTACATTCAATCTTGCTTATAAAGTTGATCCTTCCCCCATCTCCTACTATAACACCACTCTCCAATAGTATAGCTTGTTAGATTTATCTGAAACTTTTTGTCGTACCCTCTATACAGCACCAGAAGGAATTTCTTATTCCCTTGTCTCACAGGGCACAGTTTGAGAAATTTTATTCTCACCCTCATTACAGCCTTCTCCACCAGACCATGCATCTGGACCACAGGGGCACCATAGCATTTGCTTGTGGACCGCATAGGGCCAAGCAAAGTAGGTTGGACTTATTTGAAAAATGTGTATTTGAGTGAATTTTACTTAAAAAATCCACTTCCTAGACTGCTTAGGCAGAGGGTATAAAATATAATTTTTCACAAATACTTCAATCAAAAAAATTCAAAATATATTAGGCATATATGTAGGTCAACTCCCATTAGAAAAATTCCTTTATGTTATTTTGCCCTTAGAGCCAGGCATGAACTGGCTTCATCTTTGATTTCTGTGTGGCAAGGCAGGTTGCTTCAACTAAGTCAGTTTTTAATTTTTTTTTAATTGTTATTTCCCCAATATGATTTTTTTTTCTACTGTACACCGTGGTGACCCAGTTACACATACATGTATACATTCTATTTGTTCACAGTCTCATGCTCCATCATAAGTTTTTTAATTTTTTAAATGAGGATTTCTATTCATCCATCAGGTCTTATCTAGCACTTCACCTCCTAGGAGAAGTCTTCTGTAACATCGACAACTAGATTTATGTGCCTCCCTATGCATCCCCACAGCCTACATGCTCTATTATACAACCCTGAAATTCCCTAGGCTGTCACTTCCACAAAGGCAGAAATTAAGCCCTATTCACCACAGGATCTCTTCAATAGACAAGTGCACAGAAAACATTTGTTGACTAAAAAAGTATTTGAGTGAATCAACAACTAAATGAGCATACTTCCAAGGTAGTTGTAACAACCCCAATTCAAGTTGTCACCATCAGTACCAGCAATGTCAGACGTGGAGGAGCAGAGCCGAGAAATCTGCTTTAGCCAAGACTGCTGTCTGTTGCTCCCATCTGTCGCTGTCCTGGCCCCAGCCCTTCTCCCATTACACTCCCATTGAGCTTTCCTCTAGCTGACCCCATCCAGGCAGGGCTAGTGGGGTGTTTTCCAGCCTTACCAACCTAATTGTTCCTCATTTCCTGCCCATAAATGGTACAAGGTGTGGAGTTGCACCTCCCAATGTCCCCATTTCAATCATTTGTCTGCATTAATCGACACTAATGGCTTTTACAAATGTAAGTCTTTAGGCTCCAGTAAGTTACATGTGCTTGAGGAGGCCATTGAAAGCAAGCAAATTCCCTGCTCCTTCAGCTTCCAGGGAAATGCTCTCCAAATATGCTGAAAGCAGGGGCAGAGCCTAGCATTCCAAAGTCGTGTGCCTTTGCTCAGTGATCCCTCAAGACATTGGGTTGTTATTATTAATAAAGTGTGACTTTCTCCAAATGAAAGAACAAAGGCCTGTGTGTTACCAACAGCACAGAAAAGACAGGCACAATGAGATCTGAATCACTTCAGTTTACTTGACACCAAAAATTGCATGTGTTCAACTTTTATTTACTTTAAAAAATATATTTTTAAGGAATATAATAGCATTAGATAAGATTTTAAAAATATTTTTGTCCTTAAGCCCAAGGCTAGAGTGCTATACTATCTATTACTGTCTCGGAAGAATCACTGCCAGCCTTTTTTCATAGTTATTGTATTCAATATAATACATTTCATATCCTCTTTTTTTCATTTAATGTTATACCATAAACACATTTTTCTGGTTATAGCTCTAGTTTTAAGAGCTAGTATTATTTGTTTTAATATATAACATTTAATCTCCTTAACCATTGCCTATTACAAGGCCAATGATTTAAAAAAAAAAAAAACTCACTAATTTAGAAAGTAAGCAATAGGCTACAAAAAACAAACCACATATCAAATATAAAATATTATGAAATACTCCTTACTCACCATGTCATTTGCCATCTGATTTCCTTTGTGAGATTTTCCAAATATCATCATTCTGAGAACCAGACATAAGAAAGCAAAAGTTTGGCGATAAGAATAGGTAACAGAAAATATCTTAAAAAAATTGTCTGAAAACTACAGTTACAATAAATACCACGAAAACTCAAAGCCCCATAATTAAAAGGTGAGTGGTTTCCAATACACCAAAACAAATAAATAAAGATCTAATAATATATTATTTACGTGAGTATTGCTGAGACTAGTTATCTGGTACAACTAAAAGACAATTTCAAAACTGCATTATCTTAGCCTGGATTCCCCCCAAAGCAGATGCTGAGACAAAGGCTAGTGTGGAGTTGGTTCATTTAGGAATTTTTTTTTTTTATTAAAGTATAGTTGATTTACGATGCTGTGTCAATTTCTGCTGTACAGCAAAGTGACCCGGTTATATATATATATATATATATATATATATATATATATATATATACATTCCCTTTTTTATATGATCTTCCATCATGGTCTGATTCCTGGAAGTAGCAGTTAGGGGTAGGGCAAATGTAACACAGAAAGAGAGAAGGAAAGAAGACTAATATGGGGAATAATTATTATTGATCTATTTACACTCTAGGAGAGCGATGCTTGATCCTGCCAGGACTCCCAAGAACCTTCTAGAATACATCTCAGAACTATTCTTCCAGGAGGGGAGTGGAGGAGGAACATACTCATTGGCTGTTGACCCCACTGGTCAAGCATAACCCCATGGGAACAAATTCATTCATACATGACCTTTCGAGGCTTTGCCAGTTAACATAATATTGCTCCCTATCAATTGAACTGGTTGTTGCAGCAGCAGCTGAAGGAAGAAGTGATGCTGAGAGCGTTTGAAGAGGCTCAAAAGAAGCACCTAATACAGTCCATCCTTGGCATCACCCAGATTTGTTCATGACTTCCATAAAGCTCATCTTCTTCAAAGAGGCGGCTAGCTGCTATCTGCACATGAAAAAAAGCTAGATGCTCACAATCACAGCTGTCCCAAGCCTTAATTAAAATTCATCACCTTTCTCCTCCAACATCCTCTCCAGATTGCCCTCCCAGCCGATACTTGAGCCAGTCTGGGCTGCTTTCCTGGTGAACTGCCCCAGGATGCCTGCCCCTAAGTGTGTATAAACCCTTGGCTGCTCCCGGCCAAGTCTCCTTCAGTTACCAGCTCACTCTTCTCACCATGCATGGAAGATTGTCCCCTTGAATTTCTGACATAATTGGCCCTGCCTTCATTCTGTGACAGCAACTCTCTATCTTGGGAGTAAGGGTCCATTTCTTCTACCAGTTCAGCAACTCCTTTCTTTGCTTGTAAGTCCAATAATAGGGGAGCCCAAAATGGCCAGGTAAAAATATGGTCTGAAGTTTAGTGGAAATCTTACTGTGTCTCCTGTAGAAGTTTCCTTCTTGGGAATTAGGTCTTTGATCCAGCAGACCCTATTTATAAAGCCCCCAAATCTCTTTCTGAAGGTCCTCATTCTAGGACTTCTTTTATAATCAATGCTCTTAGCCTGAGTTCTCTCAAAGGCAGAAATGGAGACAATGTGCTGTCAGTTCATTTAGGAAGTGATTCCAGGAAGGAGGGATGAGAGACAAGAGGAAAACACATGCAAGAAAGAGGGAGATAAAACCAGCGTAAGTTTGCATTATTGATTAGGCCACAGCTATGGTATAGACAGGTGCTTAATAAATGCATCTCAAAACTGTCCACCCAAGTATCAAAAAGAAAAAAAAAAAGAATTTCTGTCATGATGTGGGTCACTTTTTTCCTTGCTTTTTGACTTGCTTTCGCTAAGTCACTAACCATTGCCAAAATTCCCTTTATTTAAAATCCTGCATTCCCAACATGCAGTGCAAGCTAATTTTATTTTATTGTCCAGGTCAGAGACATTTTCCTGTATCAGATGTCACTTTCTATTTTCCTTGCCCTGAACTTCTAAATTATTCTGCCTTGAAGCTCCAGTATTGGATCTCGCTCAAGTTCCAGGCCTTCGACATGCCTCATCTCTGTTTAATATAACTTTCAATGGTTTGCATGGTATCTCTGCTTACCCCTCCCTTCACTCTCCCTGACCCACCCCCCATGCATTATGGATGGATGTCAGGCTTCACCATCCCCTTCGACCCATTAGTCGGCCAGAACATACTGTGATGATAAAAATCTTTGCCAAAAATTCCTGGCTCTGCTGATGTTATGCTCTGAAGGAACACATTTTATTTTTCAGATAGATTCAAAAAAGAGTAACTCCAACAACTTCTCAGAGAAGAGAGTTTTAACTTCTCAGAGAAGAAGCATTTCTGGCTGAAGAGAGCCCTGGAGGGAGTTAGAAAGTGTGGGTTTGAGTATGGCCCTGACACTTAACTCATGAGAAAACAGTTTACCCCTAAAGCTCTAAAAGGGTAAGATTATTTTCCCATCTGTAAAATGGGTATGATAGTTATAACTGTCTCTTGAGTCACTGTGCAGATCAAATGGAGAAGAAAAAAAAAAAAAGCAATAACATTTGCTTGGCTTGTTATTATCCTGGATGTTAATGTGGCTGCTGTTACATTATCGTTAGTTTGGTATAATGTAAAAACACCTACATATTGGTCTTTTTCAACACCCATTTATTGAGAAGAACTATTTGCCAGGTATGAATATAAATTTTAATGCTTATAAATAAAGCCATTTGCTAAAACCTAATTATCAAATTCCATGTTTCTTGTATTAGCCAGCTTGGGCTGCCATAACAAAATACCATAGACTGAGCGGCTTAAACGACAGAAATTAATTTGCTAAAGCTCTAGAGGCTAGAAGTACCAAATCAAGGTGTGGACAGATTTGGTTTCTGGTAACAATTTCTTCCTGGCTTAGAGATGGCTATAGCTTCTTGCTTTGTCCTCACATGGATTTTCCTCTGTAACACTGGCATTATCTCTGTTTGTCATTTCTCCATCCTGAGGCCTGTCCTCCCCTCCCCATGTCCCTCCCTTTTTCTCCATCTTTCTTGCCCCTCCCCTTCCACAGACACTGTCTATTAGCAGCTCTACCTGACTTTATCATTTCAGCACAGCATTTTTGGCATGAGAATCTTCCCAATTTCCTGCATAAATAATAATGAAGCCTAGAGGAGACTATGTCCAAAGTTTCCTGTGAACAGAGGAGATGCTACATGTGCTCTCTCACAGATAGGGTTCAAGAAATTAGGTCTTTTCATCCTGATGCTCAAGTAGGGTGGTGTGTATCTAGACTGGTCACAGGTCCCAATTCCCAGCTAGATGGGAGACACATTTACCAATGGCAGACGGAGTCCTGAAAAGGACTCTCAACCACAAGAAAAGAGCTTGGTATAAAGCAGTTTTAGCATCCACTGGCCGTCTGATCTTTGAAAAGTCCCTTGACCGCTCTAGACTTTAGTGTCCTCAACTCTAAAAAAAAGGGAGTCGAAGTGATAGTCTTGAGAAAACTTCTGGCTTTGACATTATGACTCTATGGTTCTCCTTCATTTATTATACTTCAAATATATGCACACGATATGTGTGTGTTAAATATAGATGTCACTGTACATGTATATGAAACACATATGCAAATACATGAGTGTTTATATATACAAAACACACACATGAGCACACACACACATATATTCTTTGGAGGAAACACTCTGGAAATCCATTATGGAAATTCTTTCCTACAAGCTCCAAAGTGTCCTAGGTGGGAAAAAGCTTCATTCCCCTAAAACGCTAAGAGTAAAATAAGAATCTGGATGAATGGATAAAGAAGATGTGGATGGAATATTATTCAGCTATAAAAAAGAATGAAATTATGCCATTTTCAGCAATGTGGATGGACCTAAGATTATTGTACTAAATGAAGTCAATCATTTATATGTGGATTCTAAAAAAATGATAAAAATGAACTTATTTACAAAACAGAAAAACAGACTCACAGACTTCAAAAACAAACTTATAGTTTCAAAAGCGGAAAGGTGGGGGAGACGGATGGATTGGGGACTTGGGAGTAGCATATGGACATTGTGGTATATGGAATGAATGGTCAATAAAGACATGCTATATAGCACAGGGAACTCTACCCAATATTCTATGCTAACCTATGTGGGAAAAGAACTGGAAAAGAATGGATAGATGTATATGTATAATAGAATCTCCTTGTTGTATGGCAGAAATTATCACAACATTGTAAATCAACTGTACTTCAGCAAAACTTGAAAAATATTTTTTTAAAAATTAAAAAGAATCTGGAAAACAGATCATACTGAAAAAAAGTTAGGATATGGAATTCTTAGAGGTGGTAATTTTGGGGTTTTATAAAAACTCTAGGCATTGTACTCTAAGACTAAATAGATCATACATTTGGATGTTGACTCATAAATAAAGTTAGTATTTATTAAAATGGTAATTCGCTGGGTTTGAAAAATAAATTAAAATTAGCAAATTACATTAATGGATAGTGATTGCACAGAGAAATATGTTCTATAAACTAATTTTCCCTGTGATGAAAATGTACTCACGTATGACCGGCCATGTTGGGTGTATGAAAACTGAGTTTTTAAGGCCCCAAGAAAGTAATGGCATCATTAGTTAATTAATCAGTTAATACATGCCTACATGTACCTAAGTTTTAAGGAAACTAGATGTAGGTCTTGCCTTTCTGGAGACGTACAATTAAACAAATAAAAATACATAAGCAGTATTGTGATGTACTATGAAGGAAAAGAAACAAGGTGGTACACTATCACATTTGGGTTATGGGAGAAAGAAGGACTGGGGTTAGAAAATGTGATAACCTGGTCACCTTGCCATTCCAAGAGCGACAGGCAGCCTTGCTTTGCTAGGTTCTACTCACCAGTCAGCTCAGGTGACTGAAATTATGCTTCCCTACTAAATATGCCTAACTCACCTGTGCCTTTACAGAGGGAGTGAGATTTCATTTTTATTCTCCCAACCACCTCAGGCAGTAAGTATTATTGTCCTCATTTTAAAAGGCACCACAGGGGCAGAGAGGAAGGGAGGTTGCAAAATTCCACACTGATTCTAATGTGCAAAGAAATAGAGTTCAATTTCTCCTTAACTCTCATGAGTTTAACTGTGAATGCGTCTCCATCTCCTGGGCAGCTGGGGGGGGTGAGGGAAACTATATTCTAATCCAGTCTGCGGCACTTACATAAGTTAGCAGTCCTTTGTGGCTACTGTTTAGCTTTCCTCAGGTGAAATTGGCTCAGTCACTCATATTTGGCCCTCTTCTCCTGCTCCTCTCTAAGTTGGTACCTGGGGTGGGGACCTAAGGCAGCAGAGCAGAGATGAGGTCTATATCCCTGAGGACCCTTAGACCATCACTGGCCTTTCCTGCAGAGGGACCATTTGGAGGTGCTCCCTGGAATGGCCACTGCTATTACAACTGGCTCCTGTGCCTGGGCATTGCCCTCTGCTCTGATACCAAAGGTGGCACTAAGCGACTCAAAGCCTCCCACTCTTTTCCTCCCCCTACACCACCCACTCCCTATCCCCATATCCTACCAGCTTCTGAAGGGCCTTGGGCTCTGCCAGTGTCTCATCTCCAGTCCTTGCCAGGGTCTCCATTCTGCCCTGTATCTCCCCACTTCTTGCAGCAGGTCCTACAGCAAAGCTTGCCACCCCTCAACTCAATCACTTCCCAAGCCTGCCCAAGGGCATGTGGGAAATTTGGGTCACCTGATGGTAATACACAGGAAAACAGGGGGCTTGGAAAAACCAAGTACTGGTTTTCCTTCTGTCTCTCTATTCTATACTGATGAGTTTGCCTTTGCAGCTCTTTTCAGAGTCCTCAATAGAAGGGCAAGAGCAGTGCCCATTCCCCCCATGCTGCTCCATTCCGGGCTGAGATGCAGAGAGAGGTCAGAGCATAATCTGCCTGCCTTTTCCATTTCACTCCCCTATCTTTTCTCCAGAATCTTTGCAGCTGGAAGGTGTAGACCTCGCCAGGGGCAGGGGGGTGGGGGGTTTCTTCGTCAGCAAGCCTCAGGGCCTGGTTGCCACAGGTGGAAGGAGTGGCCTTTCTGTGATCTAAGACATTCAGGTTTTGTTCTTCATATGATAAAGGAATTAAAAAAAAAATCTTTTCTGTAGCTGCCAGCCCAACCTCTAGTTCCTTGTTCTTCCTTATTATAGATGCCCTGTTTTATTCGGGGCCCCAGTGTGCCTAGAGGGAAGCACTCTCCTCTCCAGATCCAGAGGATACTAGGGCTGCCCACGTGACGCAGTCCTCATCAACGAGCTATAAGTGGAAGGTGCTGGGCAGGGTTTTCCTTTTTAAAAAACAGCAGGCTTGACTGGTATTTGTTTTGGGTTTCTGTCCTTTTCCTTTTCCCCTTCTTCCTGCCAGGAAGGCAGGCATGATGCCTAGCAGTGCAGAAGTTGGCTGGCAAGCACCAAAGATGGTGATGGAGAAAGGGAGAAGTCTGGGTCTGTATCAGGCATGGTTCCACAGCAGAACCAGGGGTGAGGGGATGGAGACAGAAAGTTGGATTGCAAAAGACTTTTATGTAATTGTGCAGGCTGCCTTGTCTAGGCAAGTCTGAAACCTGTAAGGCAGCTTAACAGGAAGGGCAGGCTGGAACTCTGGGGCACAGGAGGAAGCCGAAACCCACAGGTGAAATAATTTCTTCTTCAGAGAAGTCTCGGTTCTGTTCTGAAGGTCTGTCAATGGATTGAATCAGGGTTTTCCAGATTATCTAGGATAATCTTCCTTACCTAAAGTAAACAGATTATAGACTTTAATCGCATCTATAAAATACCTTCCCAGCACTAGATTGGTATTTAAGTGGATAACTGGGGACCAGAGTTTAGCCAAGTTGACACATAAAACCAACCATTACATGATCCCAAACAGCATTGTGTTACCACTACGTGAGCTCTGGACTACTTGCCTCTGGATTTGTTATGTGAAAAAACAAATGAACAAAAACCAAGACACAAAATCCTATGGGTGAAGTCTTAGTAGTCAGGTTTCTATAACATGCAACAAAATGCAAATCCTAACTGATATATTCTTTCTCCGTAAAACTCACCTTTAAGCTTTTAACTTGCTTTGGACTCAAATATGTAATGTTTATGTCAAAACCGAGCCATAGCTATGTTGTTTTATGAAGGTACTAGGCTTCTCCCCAAAGCTCTGGAAATCATTGTTTCTAAGAGTGAGAAGGCTTGCAGGCAACAATATTTATAAGATATGAAAATACAATTAAAAATGTTTGACCAAAAAAAAAAAAATCCCTATTATAAAACACAAGTAATTTGATCAAGGTTGGAACCCAGAACATCCTGGGGCTAAAACCTATCACCTTTATATTACACCAAAATCAGAGCAAAATCCTCTGCTTGGCTGTCTATGTGAACAAAAAAAAATCACACACAAAGCTACAACGTGAATGTCTTTAGAACTCCATACTCATAAAAATGATCATGATAAAATTACTTCCAGTAATACCTACATAAATGAGATGTATTCAATATTAATTTGCTCTAACCATCACTATTAAAATGGAAGTTTCACTTTTCTATCTTATTCAGAATGACAGATGTAGGCTAATCTATGGCTGTATGGGGAAAAAAAAGAAAATTACAGCTGATCACTTCTCAATGCAAGCTGTCAAAACCCACAATATATACACTTTGAGGAAGCTGGATGGGGCAGGGGTGAGCAGGTCAGCTTGTGCTTTTGGTGTCTGTACTTGTTCTTGTCCAGTGAGCATGTCAAGATGGGACTATTCATTTGTAGGTGTCAACTTGATTTTGAAAATGTTGGTGCTGATCTGCTAAGACAGCGCATACCTTCCCTCCCTCCAAGGACCCCTGATAATAAAGGATCCTTATATTTCCACAGAGTTTTGTGGGATCTTCTCTCTCATTGGTCACTCAGTTCTGCAAACAACGTTCAGAGAAGGACAGGATAGAGACTTTGAGCCCCACTTTATTCATGAGGAAACAGCTTCAGAGACAAGAAATGACTCACTTGAGTTCGCATGGCAAGCAAACCACACCACCCTCCGAGATCCCTGGGAATGAAAGAGAGGAAAAAACAGCATCTTAAACTTTCTAAATAAGCTCTTGAAAACTGAATAAAACTTGAGCCAGAATGTCTTTCTTGTGACAAGAGACCAAGGCATGTGGAAGAGAATGGCCCTCTGCTCCCTTTTAACCGGGGGGACTACGATTTGCAAAATCTTCCCAGATCCATGCACTTTCCACTACTTGAAATATTCATTTCTTATGAGGTCATTGAGAGACAGTTTCAGGGAGGCTGGGCATGTCTGCCTGGTTGTTATCCTTTAAGTGCCATTAAATTTATGTCTGAATTGTTCTATAGCCATGTGTATTTTCAGACCGTATTACTTCTTGGGCCAAGTTGGGGGTGTGGCAAATACAAACTTAATCACTAATGAGGTCCCCTGTGGTTGGCCATGAATGGTGGGAAGAAGAAGAAAAAGTCACCCTTGTCCATAGGCTAAAATTAAACTAGACTTAACTCAAGACAGACGAAATTCTCTCTTACCATTTTCTTTCCTTCCGATCATGTCCTAAAAGTTGGTAATAATTATTAGCATTTGCATGGCACTTTACAACTTACAGAGCCACAGTTTCAATCAGTGTATTTCTCATGCAATAGAGAGCCTGAGCTTGTGTGTGGAGTCAGGGAAGAGTTCTCTGAAGCAGTAAGTTTGAAGTTTGGCCCTAAAGCGAAAACCCATCTCCTTTCTATTCTAGCAAGATAGCAAAAGTCTCTACTTGGCTACCTATGGGAGAAGAATCCATAAACTTTCAAGTGGATTTGTTTAGAATTCATATGACTAATTACTATAAAATTGTCAGTAATATTTACCTAAATTAGATTTATTCACTATTTATTGACTCTCCCATCTCTATTGAAATTGAAATCTCAGCCCATATATCTTCTTCAGAATGACAAATGTAGGCTATTCTATAGCTATTTGAAAAACAAAATCAAGGTTGAAATAAATAAAAACACAAGGAAGTGTGTATTTTAGGGAAGCAAGAATGGAGTGATAGAGTGTTCAGGATGGCAAATGGAGACCCCGAGAGAAGTTAGCCCAATTTTGAGGGTATAGTAGATATAGGAGTTGCTTTTAGAATATATATATAAGAATATACATATATACATAATTAATTTCTACTTACATAGATACATCAATTCATTTTGCATTCAATCAAGTATATATATTCAATTATATTCATATAATAATATGTGAAATATATATATACATTTATTTATGGAACACATCAATTTCCTTTTAGCCAATTCTCTCCTACCCTTTTGTTCCTAATGCCAGCCTGACACAGTGCTTGGTACCATTGTACTTCATAAATATTTGTTATAAAATTAAACTACTTCTCCTCCATTTTCCACTCCACATGACCTACTTCTATGGCCACCTCCATTCTGAATATAGATGTCAGCACATAGTAAGTAGTTTGATAAGAGCTTGATCAACTGAACTGAACTGACCCCTTCAAACTTTGTTTCCTGAGTTCAAAGGGCCTGACTGTCAACACCACTTAGACAACCCAGGAGCTCGCCTTCCCATTGCCAAGAAGGAGAAGGTAACACAATGCAGAAAAGTCCCCACTCTGTCAAGTCTGTGGGAGGGTCTGGTTTCATGGTCAGAGACCTAGCAATCAGTTAGAGAAAGGGAAATAGTTGCCATTGGAAACCTTGGAGCCCTGAAGCTGTCAGAGGGAGTGAAAGGCTGGAAGCTAATCAGGCATAATGAGCTTACAGTACCATAGATCATGTCAGTTAGCATTCTTATTAATTTCCTGCCCAACGGCCATGCACAGAGGACTGATTCATCCATCAGTCCTCCCCC
Source organism: Phacochoerus africanus (assembly GCF_016906955.1). Lineage (NCBI taxonomy): Eukaryota > Metazoa > Chordata > Mammalia > Artiodactyla > Suidae > Phacochoerus > Phacochoerus africanus. The sequence goes on along the minus strand of NC_062551.1, from coordinate 155,873,438 downwards.
AGCCTGGGACACTAAATCACTTGTCAAATCAGGAATGCAGTGATGAAAATTCAGGAGTGACATAGTGGCAGAAAAATATCATCCATCATCCTGCTATACCCCACCTTTGGAGAGCATCTTACCCATACTTCCTTCTGAATGGGAGGGACCAGACACCAAAAATGTGATATTGTCAAGGATCAGAAAGGCCATCTAGCCCAAGGATAGTAATAAGATTCATTAGTGACAGAAAAGTTTGGACTTGATCAGGATGGAACATGTGCTGCCACTTCCCTTTTCCATGACCTTGGCAGACATTATAAACCAATTACTCCATTCCACCCCGAGAAAAATTGCAAAATCCTTCTCACTATAGCATACCATGAACCTACTGTCAATGACTCTACAAAGGTGCAGTATAGGAGATGAATAGTCCCTTACTGGTTATGGGCAACAAAAGGAAAAATTTAATGTGCCCCATCTGGCTCCTTTTTAAAAATTCTGATTAAAATATTTGCTATATTCAATGTCCTATGATAAACCATAATGAAAAAGAATATTTTTAAAATAGTTATACCTATGTATAACTTAATCACTTTGCTGTGAAGCAGAAATTAACACAACATTGTAAACCAACTATACTTCAATTAAGTATAAATAAATAAATAAATATCTAGGGAATTTTCTATTTTTTACTTTTAATATACATATTCTGGCCTGGGAAGTCTACCTTCCCATCTGTAACAGTTTTCTTTTTCCCAAATCCAGGGACAATCTATTGAGTCAGGGTGAGACAGAAATGAGTGTCTCATATAAGGAATAAACCCAAGTACAAGGATTTGGGGCATGGCTCTTCCTGAGATGGGGAAACTGGGGGTGAAGGAGGCAAAGGATAATTCAACAGTCTGAAAGCTGGAGGTTTAACTGGTGGGGGGGTGAGAGGTGTCATTATTATGCAAAGAAGTAAGCGCCAGGACCATGAAGAAGTCCAGGGACAGTTCAGAGGAACCATTTAGTGTGGCTTGTGAAGACAATGTATATATCCCAGTGTCCTTTTTGTTGTATTCAGACAAAACAGAAAATCATGGGATACAATATGTCCCCCAAGGAGGACACATGCAAGGGGTAGTATACAAGCAGAGTTCTGAGACGGAAGGAAGGATTTGCTGATAAAGAGGCAGCAGAGACCAGGAAGGTCATCTCAGGCAAATGGAACACCAAGTACAGGTTGAGAAGCTCCAAAGAGTTTCAAAGTGACTTCACATAAGTTCCCTCATTTGGAGCCCAAGATATCTCCGCATCATGGATGCAATGTGCTCCGTTTCAAAGAGGGGGAGACCAAGGCCAAGTGAGGTTAATAACTCCCCCAGAGTCACACATCTAGCTGCACAGATAGGAAAGTGACCCAGGTCCCTTGATCAAGAGCCCAGACCCTTTCCTCTAGATTAACCACTTTCAAAGAAAGGGTTGATAACATCCCTTTATTTCATCTTTGAGCAGAGAGGTTCTTCATTCATGAAGAACCAGTAGGAAAAACAGAACCATATCAAGCTAATTGTAAAGAAATAGTAAGAATATGAGATCAGAGTTGGCCAGGAGCCCCTGCAATGAGAGGAAACATTTATGTTAAGTTCCTACATGTCAACAATTTAATCCACGTTGATTTGGCCTTGGTATTGAAAGACCCACAGTAGCCTGCTATGAATGTTAATAGATAATTTCCTTTTTGCTAGTTGGAGCTGCTGCTCCCCCAAAATGATTGAGGTAGATTGGTAGATAGTTTTTCTTTCATTTTTTTTTTCTTTCTTCCATTCATTCATGTTTTCAACAAAGATGAACTGTGTTTCCCCCTTGCTCCAATCACTGCACTAAACAGAGATGAATCAGACATCTTCCTTACACTCAAGAGTTCACAGACTAATGTGAAATAAAACCAACAAGTACCCAACAAGAAATGTAGAAGGAGAGGAAAATACACAATCCAGAGGCACACAGGGAGTAAGCTACTCGATGAGCTTGAGTAGACTGGACCAGGCTTCTGAAAGAAATGGTTTTTAAAAGCAAATTTGGAAAATGACTAGAGGCAGCCATTGATACAATATGAATCGCAAAACAAATAAATAAGATTATAATTCATGGAATGAAAAAAGAATACATACAGGAGTCTGTATGGATCTAAGCAAAAGGTAGAGAAGGGAAAGATCTTCCTTACAGTAGAAATCCAACAAAAGAAAGAAGACAAAATACTGCATTTAAAAGATCACCATTTGGCAACTATAACAATAATAATTGATTCAGCAAGAATTATGAATGAGTGCTAAAACTGGTGGGTAAAACTTTTAGGAGTAACAGGATATTTGCATAGTTTCAAAGCATCTGTCCAAAATCACTTAACTAGAAAGAGAAAAATAGGAACTTAAGAGTAGAGAAAACTGGCACATACCACTTTAAATCAAGAGGTCAAATTAACATCATCAGTAAGGGGACAATTTGACACCATGTGCCTCCTGACAAAAAGCACGGAAGGGCCAACATCTTTCTGTGATGTTTTTGCCCACAAATGCATAAACTGAACCTAATCATGAGAGAACATCAGATAACCAAATTGAGGAATGTTCTACAAAATAACTGACCAGCACATTTCAAAGATGTCAATGCCATTAAAGACACAGAGCAACTGAATGAACTTGCTCCAGATTAACTAACACAGAAGAGGCATGACAAGTGAATGGAGTATATAAGCCATGGTTTTCTATTGTTATAAAAGCCATTATTAGAACATTTGTAAAATTTGATTAATGTAATAGTATTGTCTCAATGCTAATTTTCTGATTTTGTTTATTACACTGTGGTTATGGAAGAGAATATCCTTGTTTTTAGTAAAAACACACTGAAACATTTAGGGATAAAGAAATATCATGTTTGCAACGTATTCTCCAAGGTTTCAAAAAACATTGGTGAGAGAAAGAGAATTTTTAAATGTGATAAGATATTAACATTTGGGGAATCTGGGGAAAAAGGATGTTATGGACTGTATGTTTGCGTTCTTTCCAAAATTCATAGATTGAAATCCTACCAACGACTGATGGTAGTAGGAAGTGGGTGGGGTCTTTGGGAGGTAATTAGGATTAATAGATGGGATCAGGAGGGTAGAGCCCTCATGAATAGGATTAGTGCCCTTAGAAATGTCATGAGATAGCTTCCTTGTTCTCTCTCTCCTTCAGCCCTGTGAGAATGCAGGGAGAAGTGGGCAGCCTGCAACCAGAAAAGTGCCCGCACCAGAACCCAGCCATGCCAGCCATATGCTCTCAGACTTCCTAGTTTCCAGAGATGTGAGGAAAAAAATTCGTGTTCTTTATAAGCCCCCAGTCGATGGTACTTTGTTGTAACAGCCCAAAATTAAGACACAGGCATTCTTGGCACTATTCTGCCATTTTTCTGCAAAGCTGAAATCATATTAAAATAAAAAGTTGAAAGAAAAATAAATAAATAATGTCATATAATTAAATCCAGGTAAAGTTCATGAGTGTGAATTTTCTAAGACTGCAAGAGAACGTGGGGACACGATGGCAGAAACCTTAATGGAGTAATGCTTTGTAAATGACTTCTCCTTATTTGTATTACGTTACCCTGCTATTTGTTGTATTACTTTGTCCTGCTGTTTAATAAATAAAAAAGTATTGTGGTAGAGTGAAATAATGACCGGGGTTTCATTAGGTAGAGAAAGAAGAGAAAGATATTAGAGAAAGTAATTTAGCACATGTAGTAATAATTTTTAACTATTGGGCATGACACAGCTTTTACACTTGAGGTGCTGTTCTAAGTTCTTATTTCATATTAGCACATCAACCATCACAACCATGCAGTGTGGTGAGTATTATGGCACCCACTCCCATTTCATAGGTGGGAAGACCAGAGCATGGAGAAATTAAGGCACTAAGTCACATGGCTAACAAGTGACAGAGTGAGGATCTGAACACAGGCAGTCTGGATTTACAAATATGTGCCCATAATCATTATCTTATTATTTACTTTTAGGCTTGCAAAGTATATTTTATGGGAGGGAATGGCCAGATTCTCCTCAGCCACATCCTGCCCCACTTCTTACAATGAACTGATTGTAAAGAATTTGCAGAGAGAGTCAGACTTCTGGACAATATACTCCATGAGGACAAAGACCGTTCAAGCATTTGCACAGCCCAGTATATAACAAAATCACAATGCCCATGGCTGGATCCATGTGGTAGATCAAGCATGAGAGCAGAAGCCGGGCAATATTTTCTGAGCACCCACTGTGTCCCACATGTGCTCAGCACTCAGGAACTCTCTCAGCAACGAGGAGGTGGGTATACTATGACCCACACATGACAAGTGGGAAGTACCTAGCATGGAGCAGTGCTGGGCCTTGAGCTCTGTAATTTCATCATAGGGCTTGGACACCCACCTACTAGGCTAGCATACAAGAAGTGTGACTTGGGCTCTGTAATTTCATCGTAGGGCTTGGACACCCACCTACTAGGCTAGCATATAAGAAGTGTGACCATGAGAACTGGATAGCTGCTAATGACTGAGTGACCTCCCTCCTGTGCCCTGCCCAGGAAAAATGGAGGTGTTGGACTAGATGATCTTTGAGTCCTCTCCAGCCTCTGAGAGGTCTACTATCACATTAATGTGAAAACTTCAGGCTAAAGCAGCCCTGTCTTGAACACCCTGCAAGAGAGAACAGTTATTGAATGACCAAAGGAAGGTCCACAGAAGACGGCACCAGCACGGGTCCTGGTGCTTGTTATAATCAAGATCACAGACCCACAATGCTTAGAACTATAGGATCATGCAATCAGTTGTCTCAGCAGGAATATTTGAGCGTGAAAGAGGACACTCAATAATTATGTAAAAGCAAGTAGAGAAATTGGGACCATTTAGGACAAACTCAAACACATGGTCACCACATTCAGAGCTGAAAGGCCCCTGACACACTCAGGAAGCCAACATCACATGTGCTGTAAGCTGCTTGAAGTGCAGCAGATATAATAGTTCATTTGATCTTCACAACAGCTCTGTGAGGTAGTATATTATATTCCTCTGTGTAAGTAAGGAAACTGAAGTGCAGAGAGGTGAAAAAATGGACTGTTTCCAAAGAGCAGGCTCTTTCCAGTGGGCCAAACTGGGAGGGTTTCTAGGGTTCATCAGGCCAGTGATACAGAACTAAGCACACTGAACAGAAACAAGAGCTGAAATAGCAACAAGCACCTAAGTTATACATGAGTTTTCAAAGCCTGAAAAAATGATAGAAATATTTGCAGGGAGTTCCCATTGTGGCTAAGCACAAATGAATCTGATTAGCATCCATGAGGACGCAGATTCGATCCCTGCCCTCACTCAGTAGGTTAAGAATCCAATGTTGCTGTGAGATGTGGCATAGGTTGCAGACATTGCTCAGATCTGGTGTTGCTGTGGCTGTGGTGTAGGCCGGCAGCAACAGCTCCGATTTGACCCCTAGCCTGAGAACCTCCATATGCCACGAGTGCAGCCCTTAAAAAAAAAAAAATAGAAAAAAAAATAGAAAAAAAATCTGCAAACAACTCAACTGACTAGGAATTTATTTCCAAAATATACAAACAGCTCACTCAACTCAATATCAAAAAAATAAACAACCCAATCAAGAAATAGACAGAAGATCTAAAAAGACATTTTTCCAAAGAAGACATACAGATGACCAACAGACACATGAAAAGATGCTCAACATTGCTAATTATTAGTAAAACGCAAATCAAAACCATAATGAGCTATCACCTCACACCAGTCAGAATGGCCATCATCAAAAAGTCTACAAGTAATAAAGGCTGGACAGGGTGTGGATAAAAGGGAATCCTCCTACACTGTCAGTAGACATGTAATTGGTACAGCCACTATGGAGAACAATACAGAGGTTCCTCAAAAAACTAAAAATAGAACAACTACCATATGATTCTGGAATCCCATTCCTAGAGACATACAAGAGGAAAATATAATTTGAAAAGATACGTGTACCCCAATGCTCATAGCAGCACTAGAGTAGCCAAGACATGGAAGAAACCTGAATGTCCATCAACAGATGAATGGGATAAATAAGATGTTTTATATCTATCTATCTATCTCTATCTATCTATCTACCCATCTACTTATCAATAGATATAGTAGAATATTAATCAGCCATAAAAATGAAATATTGCCATTTGCAGTAAGATGGATAGATCTAGAGATTATCATACCAAGTAAGACAAAGAAGACAAATATCATATGATATCACTTATATATGGACTCTGAAAAATGATACAAGTGAACTTATTTACAAAACAGAAACAGACTCACGGACATAGAGAACAGACTTGTAGTTGCCAAGGTGAGTGGGGAGGGAGTGGGATGGACTGGAAGTTTGGGTTTGTAGATGCAAACTATTACATTTAGAATGGATAAGCCATGAAGTCCTGCTGTATAGCACAGGGAACTACATCCAGTCTCTTTGGATAGACCAGGATGGAAGATAACAGAAGAAAGGGAATGTGGGAGTTCCCGTCATGGCTCAGTGGTTAAGGCATCTGACTAGGAAACATGAGGCTGCCTGTTCGATCCCTGGCCTTGCTCAGTGGGTTAAGGATCCAGCGTTGCTGTGAGCTGTGGTGTAGGTCACAGATGCGGCTCGGATCTGGTGTTGCTGTGGCTGTAGTGTAGGCCGGTGGCTTCAGCTCCGATTTGACCCCTAGCCTGGGAACCTCCATAAACCACAGGTGAAGCCCTATAAAAGACAAAAACAAAAACAAAACAAACAAAAAAAAAACGCAGGGAATGTATATATATGTATGACTGGGTCATTTCTCTGTATGGCAGAAATTGGCACAACACTGTAAATCAACTATGCTTTAATAAAAATTAATTAGTTAATTAAAAAATAAAAGCCAAACAGAAATCATATTCTTAAATGGAATGAGACTATCCTACTGAGATCATTGCTATGAAAAAATGATCACTTTGCTGTGATTTTGGCAGGGTGCTATCAGTTTCATGTGACCATACTACTTTGTTCATTAGAGGTTCTAAATGGAAGATGTATATTTCTATGGTTATTAAAAATGGGAAATCTAACTAATTATGATTTACTTTGCCAAATCAGTCAGCACAGGCTAGGTTACACTGGGATAACAAACAATTTCAAATCTTCAGTGCTTTAGAACAGCAAATATATGCCTCTGCTTCTGCTGCCTGTCTGCTGTGTCAGCAAAGTTGCTGCGTCATTGTCCTCACTCCAGGACCCAGGCTGACCAGGCAGTCCCCACCTAGAACACTGCCTTGCTCCTGTGGACCGAAATGAGAATCCTAAGGATCTTTCACTGGAGGTGAAATGTTTAATCTCCCTCTTACAGCTCACTGACCAGAACATGTCCAGTGGCCTGGTGCAGCCATGAGGGAACTTGGCAATGCCACCCTACCATGTGCCAGGAAGAGGTGAGCTTTTGAAATATTTGGTGAAGCGCATGGATGACTACCAAGCTTAAGGAAGTTTTGTAGAGTCTAATTCCATCAGCGAAAACCTACCAAACACTGGTTTTCCAGGCATTGTATTAGGCACTGAAGATAGGACATAGTCTTTAGTATTTTTTAATAGAAAACGCAGGGAGATTTGAGGTCATTTATTATACAAATGTCTTTGTTGATAGGAAGTTTTAAAAATCCAGCTCTAGCCCAGCTTCTTTTGTAGAGGAGGAAACTAAAGCCCAGAGATGTGCCCAAGATGACCCAGCTAGAAAACCGGTTTCCAAACCCCAGCACTCCATTAAAGCAAGTGGAGAAAGAAGGTTTACAAACATCTCTATGTTTAGAAACCTCCCTTGAAAGTTGCATAAGTGAGCCAGAGTGTCCTGTTTATACAGAAATGACCAAGGAATGTAGACAAGGCAGCCACTTTGAAGGGTATGACAGAGGCCAGGAAGGCCATGAACTGTAAATAGGGCCATAAAAGCTAGGATCAGCCGCTCTGACCTGGCACCAGGCTACATGCCAGGCTCTTGACAGAGTCACCTGTATTACTACTTAGCCATTTGAGATGGATGATCCCCAGCCTGTAGAAGTGGAGACTTCTCATGAAACAACCTCAGTCATATGGTTAAAAAAATAAACTGTTCGAAGTGTCTCACAATGAGACTGATGTCTATCCACTTCCACAATGCCTTCTTTGCCCCACGAAACATCTCTGGAATAAAGCAATGGACTGGACATCTCCCCAGGGCAGCATGGGGTGGGCAAATTCTTTGGAGCTTATCATGTTTGCCTCGAATCTCAGTTCTCTCACTTAGTTGCTGTGTAATGTACATTACCTTTCTGTTTCAGATCCCTCATCTGTTGAACAGGGATCATAATACCTGGCATTGTGGGCTTCCAAGACAAATTATATGGGAGGAATTGTGCAATGAACCTGCCACTTGCCAAGTATTAGTTCTGGTACTCACTGAGCCCCAAAGGAATGTTAGTTTCCGTTACCCTTCCCTTTAGTGGTCATATTTTTCCAGACCAAAAATTTGATTTGTTTATGTACCTAACATTGTGTTAGGCTAAGCTGTGGTAACAAAGAGACAAAATTTCAGTGGCTTAACACAATCGAAATGTATTTCCTGCTCACTTAACAGTCCTGAGTGCATGTCAGCTGGGCTAACTCTCTGCCATACTGATCAAGGCTTGAAATATTTACTGTGTAGCTTCCAAGGTTACCCTAGGTGTCGACATCTCAGTGGGCTGGAAGAGAGAAGGAGCTGGGAGAAGCAAATGTGGGAGGTTGATGTGGGCCAAGCCTGGAGGTGGAGCCACTACTGGGCTTACAGTCCCTTGGAGAAATGCAGAGACTCGGTCACACCTAAAGTAAGGGAGCCTGGGAAATCTTATCCAGCTGCCTGCTCAAGGGGAAAAGGGATTTTTGTGGACACTTTTCAGTTTTGATAATTAATCAAGAGCAAACTGTGCTTCTTTATAGCTTTTCTCTCCAGAAAGAGGAGATAGAGTTGCCCTGGGGGCTTCTGGAGGGGCAAACATAGACTTGATCTAAGCTTTGAATTTTAAAACAAAGTATTATGATTCTGATTATCCTTTAAAACAGCATCAATTTAACTTTTATTAGATATCACAGCCAGGGATACAAAGATGGAAAAAGAGGCAAGGGAAGTGAGCTGGAAGAATCAGAAAATAATGATAGATTAGCTCCCAAAGCACAAAGATATGCAACTATTTTATTAAATCATGGTTGATAACAAAGGAAACAAGACTTGTCTAACAAATTTTCCATCAACAAATACTGTTAAGTGCAAAAATACTGCCTACATTATTTTTTTCACAGCTCTGCATTTAGTAGAACTGCCTAAGAGATTGTACATAGGATTTTAAATTTAAGTATATTTTTTTCTTACTCTTGAAAGGAGCACATTCACATTGTAATGAAAGCAGTTCTTAACAAGCTTTGTTTTCAACCAGCTAAAAACATTTTATACATTTCTCTAAACTGTTGTTGTCCACATTCCATTGTCCTAATGTCCTAATTATACTTTTTATTGCTTTGAACTTTTTGAAAAAAAAAATCACAGACACTACAGATGAAAGAAAGGAGGAAAGAAAGAAAGAAGGAAAGAAAGAGAGAGAGAGAGAGAAAGGGAAATTTGAGCTGGACTGGTAGCATGAATGAAGGAAAGGAAATACTTTATCTTAAAACAACTCTATGAAATAGGTTTATCATCACCCACTTCATAGGTAAAGCACTTAATTGATGATTATAGTGATAACAGACTTAGCATTAACTATGCACTGATCATGGTTCTAAGTGGTATATGTATGTATATATTTATCTAAATGTACATATAATAAATAAGACAAATATAAATATATCTATATTTGTATATATATATGTACACATTAAATGTGTATTTAATATATTTACTGTTAATTTTATTAACTATTATTATTTTTTGCAATGTAATTCATTTTATTTATTTTTATTTGTTTATATATATATATTTTTTTCTACTGCACAGCATGGTGACCCAGTTACACACACATGTTTACATTCTTTCTTCTCACATTACATGTTTCATCATAATTGACTAGACAGAGTTCCCAGAGCCACACAGCAGGATCCCAGAGCTAATCCATCCTGAAGGCAACATTCTCCATCTATTTACCCCAAGCTCCCAGTCCCTCCCCTTCTCTGTTGGCAACCACAAGTCTATTCTCCAAATCCATGATTTTCTTTTCTGTGGAAAGTTTCCTTTGTGCCATATATTAGATTCCAGATATAAGTGATATCATATGGTATTTATCTTTCTCTTTCTGACTTACTTCACTCAGGATGAGAGTCTCTAGTTCCATCCATGTTGCTGCAAATGGCATTATTTTGTTCTTTTTATGGCTGAGTAGTATTCCATTGTGTATATATACCACATATTCCTGATCCAATCATCTATCAGTGGACATTTGGGTTGATGCTCCAGGGTTGGAAAAATTAATATTGTAAAAAAGGCCGTACTACCCAAAGTAATCTACAGATTCAATGCAATCCCTATCAAATTACCCAGGACATGTTTCACAGAACTAGAACAAACAATCCAAAAATTTAGATGGAACCACAAAAGACCCAGAATTGCCAAAGCAATACTGAAGAACAAAAACCAAGCAGGAAGCATAACTCTCCCAGACTTCAGGCACCATTACAAAGCCACAGCCATCAAGACAGTGTGGTACTGGTACCAAAACAGACATACAGACCAATGTAACAGAAGAGAGAACCCAAAAATAAACCCAGACAACTTAGGTCAGTTAATCTTTGACAAAGAAGGCAAGAGCATAAAATGGGAAAATGAGTCTTTTCAGTAAGTATTGCTGGGAAACCTGGACAGCTGCATGCAAATCAATGAAACTAGAACACACCCTCACACAATGCACAAAAATAAACTCAAAATGGCTTAAAGACTTACATGTAAGACAAGACACCATCAAACACTTGGAAGAGAACATAGGCAAAACATTCTCTGACATCTACCTTACAAATGTTTTCTCAGGTCAGTCTCACAAAGCAATGGAAATAAGAGCAAAAATAAACCAATGGGACCTAATCTAACTGACAAGCTTTTGCACAGCAAAGGAAACCAAAAAGAAAACAAAAATACAACTTACAGAATGGGAGAAAATTGTTTCAAATGATGCAGCTGACAAGGGCTTAATCTCTAAAATATACAAACAACTTATACAGCTCAACAGCAAAAAAGCCAACAACCCAATTGAAAGATGGGCAAAGGACCTGAATAGACAATTCTCCAAGGAAGATATACAGATAGCCAACAATCACGTGAAACAATGCTCAACACCCCTGATTATTATAGAAATGCAAATCAAAATTACCATGAGATACCACCTCACACCAATTAGAATGGCCATCATTAATAAGTCCACAAATAACAAATGCTAGAGGGGGTGTGGAGAAAAGGGAACCCTTCTGCACTCTTGGTGGGAATGTAAACTGGTACAACCACTATGGAGAACAGTATGGAGGTACCTTAGAAAATTATACATAGAACTACCATATGACCCAGCAATCCCACTCTTGGGCATATATCTGGACAAAACTCTCCTTAAAAAAGATACATGCACCCGCATGTTCATTGCAGCACTATTCACAATAGCCAAGACATGGACTTTTATTAATTATTAATATATCTTATTTAATCCTTGCAACAAGCAATGGAAGAGGTGCTACTGTTACCCCCACCCTAAGTATGGGTTACCTGCTTTCACAGCCAGCCACCCCTTTCCTGGTCTCTGGATATGAGAGTGAGTGAGGTCAGTAACATGTTCAAGGTCACAGAGGTCACAAGCAGTTGAGATTTGGAATCAGGCATTCTGGTCCATGCTCTAACCATCACACACACTGCCTCAAAGAGATCAGTATATTTAAATATATGCCCAAGATCCCCCTGGGAGACAGTAGCAGTTACAGGACTGAATCCTGGTATGTCTGGCTATGAAGCACCACTTTCTCTTCTGCTCTACACTGTCACTATGACAGAGGGATGGAGTGAAGAGCAGATGGAAAGGACATTTTCAGTGAAGTTCAGCTCAAGCAAAGACCAAAAGAAGGCAGAAAAATGTCTCCAAAACATACACCCTTGCATTTCTGACCTCCGGTGCCTAAATGCTAGCAGCTAATTTTGTGACTCAGTGGAAATTCTTCCTTGGTGACACAGGCCACAACTCCTGGTCCAAGATACATACCATCAACATGTTTATTCACATGGAGAAAGGTCTTCTCAAGTCAGGGCCTGGGTTGTCATGGCAGCAAGAGAGGACAAGGAAACACTTGAGAAATATCCAGAGACCAAGAAAGGGGTGGCTGGCTCTGAAAGCAGGTAAACCAGAGCAATCCTGGTACCACCGTGGACCCCAAGAATATCTGAGCCAGAAGTGTCCTCTATCTCACCTGTAAAGGAAGGAACCGAGCTTCAGGAAGGTGTCACGTGCTCTGCTAAGCTTTAACCAGGTTATATCATTAACTTCTTTAAACAACAACAAAAAAGAACCCAGTAAAATATGATACTCATTTGAAAGTGGGGAAATTGAGGCCCAGACATAGGATGCAACTTGTTCAAGGGAGAACTATGACTTAAGGCCAGAACTAATTCCGGGGCCTATGTTCTTAGCTGCAAATCCATATTCCCTAAAGACTGTGACTTTCCCAACAACACACGGCTCCAGATGACAGAGATGGAATAGGGTCCTGGCCTCTTTGTCCTCAAAGGACTTCTGATTTCCCGGCTATCAAACAGCAAGACCATCACCCACATAGAGATCAGCACCACTTAACATTCTGCCCTTCATTGCACTGGAATGGGTCTTGTTCAAACTTCCCTTCCACAGCTCAACAAATAAGCAAACAAAAATAAAAGCTTAGCTTTCCATGAAACAGCAGTGTAAACATCTGGCAGCCTTGCTGGGCCTCGGCTTCCTCTGGCTGGGTCTAAGTGCACAACATGAGTGTATTTGGGTTACCAGACATTACTCACCCCCCTGCAAAAGCCAACCAGCCCGAAAACTTAGTGAAGGAAATACAAGCACTCTTGTTTGTTGACCAAAAACTAAACAAATCATTTGAGGTTTAGGGTTCAAAAATCTTTCAAAAATGCAGTTCCCACATATTCAGTTGGGATATGTGTGAGGATATGTGTGTGTTTGCTTAAATCTTGTCTGGAAGAAGATGGAGAAGAAATATAAATTTGTGCAAGTCACTTAAATCAATTCAAGGAGAAAGCAATTCTTTTTTTTTTTTTCAGTTTTATGAGATGAAACTGGATCTCAAATACAGACCAGACTTTGACAAAAACCATCCAGTTGATTAAGTTTTCTCTACCATCTGGCTAACTTGGTGAGTCACTTGAGCTCTCTGGGATTTAATTGTAAATTGTAAATTTAATTGTATCCTCATTGTAAAATGAGGATGGTGTTAGGATAGTGTCAAATTGGCTGTGATAAGGATGAATTTAGAAAATAACATGAAAGCTGTATAGAGTCCTGCACACAGGTGAGAGGTTGTGTGAACTCCTATTTCCTCTGGCAGGCACAGGTCCCACAGTGGCATCTCTTCTCCACGACCCACCACCCCAGCTGGCCTCATTGCTGATCCTTGGCTCTTTAAGGGCCTCGGGAAGACCTCATGTCTATAACCTCCCCTCTCCCACAAACGCCAGAATTTTTGCAGTATAGAGGTATCAAGTGAATTTGGTTGTGGATGGGAGGGAAAAAGAAAATGGAGATCTCCATATTGAAGAAAGTGTACGTTAATTAGCCACTCACAAATACCAACTAGGTTTTCCTCCCCCCAAGAGGGGAGGCAGCAGAGGAAGGCCTTTCTAAGTAGCAGGGCAGAACATTCGTCTTTCTGTAGGGCATGGAAAGAGGACATCTATAGCAAGCTTGTATCATGGATAACACAGGTAGCATGGGCAAGGGGGAGGGCTGAGAGAGACTTAATCCGTGATGAATTATTTTCTAATAGCAGCCAATTGAACTTATGTCTCAAAAAGAGTTACTTGATAATTATATGCATCAATTAATGAATGAATAATTTAAAATGAAGCAATATAAGAAGAGTTCTGCTTTGATAAACTTATGCAAGATGTGCTAATCCATAAATGAAGGAGGAGCTGATTTTAATTTCAGCCTGTCTATCATTTTTATGTTTTATGGCTTTATTTGATTTTATTTTGATTTGCATATGTGGGAGAGACACCATAATCCTTCTAGTGTTTTGGATATCTAGTGACTCTGACTCTGATCCAGGGATCTAGTGACCCTTGAGTGTCACGAGCACCTAAGAGAAGATCAAATAGAATCCCTGTAGTCCTGCTACCTGACATCACAATAGCAGATAAGCACTGAGCATAAGAAATGGCACACTTCAGCAGGAACATGGCGCAAACAGCAGTAACCATAACTCAGTAGAAGGGACCAGTATTCAAGTCATGAGGACAGGCAGGGTCAGCAGAAAAAGCACAGTTTTGAGGAACTTTGAGAATCAAGAGGAACAGGACAGAGGTTGTCTTAGAAACCAGGTAGGGGAAGGTAGCAGCCAGAAGGTTGACCAAGCAACAGAAGGAAAGATATTCTGTATGCAGCACTGGCAAGAAACAATGTCAAGCTTGGCTGGAATGGTGGGTGACATTTCCCCCATCCCTACATGGATGGAGAAACCATGATTATACACATGTCAAAACCCTCCAATCAGGGAAACTAGGGCACTGTTCTGGTGTATGAGAGTCTTTGTCATTAAATTTGAGAAGAGGAAGGAGCAGCAGTTACACAGAAGGAACGTGGAATAGGAAAGATCAGGTGAATACACACCATTTCAACACCAGGGGCAGAGAAGGGAAGACTAGAAGACAGGACCAAATGATAGGAGCTTGAGAGATGCTGGAAGGGATAGGAGAATGAGGCCAAAGTAAGAGATTTTAGAACATTTTTCAAAGACAGGTGGTATTTAGTGTGGATCAGGCTAGCTTAAAAGTCCAGGTCAGTATGAATACCGAGCAAACACCGTGATCTAAGCAAGGCCGTGCCACCCAAACTTGGCCTGCCCCTGGCATCATTGTTGAAATTCTGCAAGGTGCAACCACATGTGAATCTGAGATCTGAGATGGGGATTGGAGATGAGAGATGAAAAAGTAATGTTGTTTTAACAGGCAGAGTAAGAATTCCTCCAAGGGAGACTCTTTATTTATTAAAATAGTTTAAAGCAGCTTGAAATGAAAAAGTACCATTCTAGGTGGTGCAGAAGCAGAAGCAAAGGCATGAAAAGAGCGAAATAATGAACATTACATCCAAAATTAATAGGAGTTTAGGGGTATAGGAAAAGAGAAGATTAGTGAAAAGGAAGGAAAATGGAGAGAAAAGTTAATGAAATGGGACGAGACGAGGCCACTGTACAGAATGAGAACAGTGGAAACTCCTGGTTGCCAAGGTTGCCAAAAGACATCTAACAACAATGAGACTTTGTATCAGTTAAATATTGCTTTATAACAAGTAATCCCCAAACACAAAACAATAAGAAGATATTTCTTGCTCACACTTCTGTGAGCTGAAGCTCTAGGCTGGCTGGGCTCCAGGCCGTGTGCTTGCTTCAGGTCCATGACACATGGCCTTCATTCTTCTGGGATGTACCTGGTACACATTTTTCTCTTGGCAATAGCAGAATTACAAGAGCCAGATCCCTTCTCACAAGCCCATTTCAAGCCTCTGTTTGCGTTACCTCTGATAATATTCTGTTGGTTGATCCAAGTTGCATGACCAAGCCAATTCTCAATGGAGTCAAGAGGTAAACTCCAATGGAGGAGGGGGTAGCAAGAGAAAGTAGATATTTGTTGAATAATGATCTAATCTACCAAAAGCCTCATGCTTAAATTTAAAGTTGTTTTCAGTGCTGCAATGTAAATTCCTTCTTAGACCTCTCTGCTAATCTTCAGTAAATATCCCACAATCGCAAGGTTTGAGCCAATTTTCACAGAAAGCAAGGCAGAGGAGCAACAGGGTACAGAACAGAGAAAGTGGATGGAAAAGAGTGAAGTGATTCATAAGAGAAAAAATAGAGTTGAAGATTGCCACCATCGCCTGAGTCCCCTGAAAGTCACAGGCATCTTGAGAAATGAAAGGAAGTAAGAACTGGAACCAATCAATCATCTTCTTTAGGGCTGCACCCATGGCACATGGAGATTCCCAGGCTAGGGGTCTAATCGGAGCTGTAGCTGCCAGCCTACACCACAGCCACAGCAATGCAGGATCTGAGCCATGTCTGCCACCTACACCACATCTCATGGCAATGCAAGATCCTTAACTCACTGAGCAAGGCCAGGGATTGAACCCACATCCTCATGGATACTAGTCAGGTTTATTAATTGCTGCACCACGATGCGAACTCCTAGAACCAATCTTCTCTAGATCTCAAGGAGAGCCCAACTCTCAACTGTGTTACCTAAGAGGTTACCTGTGATGTTAGTGAATGAGTCTGGATGGCAACTCATTGCTGGCAGAAGCTATGGACAGGGAAATCTGTAGAAACCTGAGGATCATTCTGAACAACTGGATAGAAAGCACCAAATCGGTCAAGACTGGAAAAAGAGAAGGACCCAAAATTTCTTGAGAACAGTGAGTTCTTTTTAATTTACTTTTTTATTATAATTGATTTACAATGTTCTGCAAATTTCTTCTGTACAGAAAAGTGACCCAGTAAGAATGAGATAAAAAACACAGTCTTTAGAAATGAGATAGTCATTGTAGAACTATTAGAGAAGCTAACTTGTAGTCACCATATACACTTAATTAGGGCACTTCAAATAACCCCTGAAACAGACAGCATTGAATATTGACTTTCAAGGAGATAAAGAAGGCATGAATTACCATATTGAAAACTTGATCAGTATCAGGATCTCTAAACACTACTTTACTGTCTGATTTAATCCTCACAGGACCTCTTCTCCCCAAAGGTAGGAATGATTATTTCCACTTTATGGATGAGGAAATAGGGTCAGAGTGGCTGACCTTTTTCTGATGGAAAGGCTAGGTTAAACATGCAAGGTGGTGGTGAAGCCACTCAGCTGTGGCAAGAAGAGGTATATGGGAGAAAAGGAGTCAGTGGATTGCCACACGGGGGTGTTTTGTTGGGTGGATTTATGAGGATTCTTGTCGTGCTAGTAGAGCTTGGAGGGAAATAAAAAGCCTAGATGAGCTTTTATGACTGTGAGTCACATGACATTCTACAACCTCAAAGCCTTTACAGTTGCAAAGCAGATAAAGTCTGATCCCTTTGGCCTGAATGATGAAAACATCTCTCAAGTTATGCGTTAATCTCACCCTCTGTCTATCTTGACAGATTCCTCCTCTACTCTATCTCCATGGTCAGGAAAGGAAAAAAAAAAGCTGGGACAGGGGAGAGCTCTAACATTTTGCACCATCTACATATGTCAATAGATTTTAAAATACCAAGTGATAAGATTATGCATAAGCACCTCTATGGCACGGCATTACGACAAGCTAGTGAATTTAT
Source organism: Phacochoerus africanus (assembly GCF_016906955.1). NCBI lineage: Eukaryota > Metazoa > Chordata > Mammalia > Artiodactyla > Suidae > Phacochoerus > Phacochoerus africanus. Next base: position 155,855,860 of record NC_062551.1, on the reverse strand, counting down.
AAAGAAAGGTAGAGTCACATAAAAATCATTTTTTTGGCTTTTAACATACTTACCTGTGCTTAGGACCCCTCGATAACCATCTTCCATAAGTTAAATGAAAATTTGTTGACACCAAAAAACAAAACAAAAGCAATCAAATAAACCCTCAAAATGGTCCTAACCACTTGATTATCTAGGCTTGGTTTTCCTTAAATAGGGTCTATATTTAATGCAATTAATGATGACACATATAAATATTTTAAAAAACACAACTTTCTCAAAGTTATGAAACAGCATCTTTCTGTGCATATGCCTGGATTTCAAGCTTCTTGCCCTTCCTGATAAATTTTCTCTAAAAAATTGCCTGGAGAAAGATGGTAATTAAATATTTTTAGAGAAGATGAGGTGTGCAATTTCCTTTTCACTATATATTAACCATTTGATTTTTGGAAGCTTTTGGATATGCATCCAAATTTCTGTGGAAAATCTTTTCTGGTTTCAGTTTCTAGAGCACCTTGAAATATTCAGTTCAGTACTCAGTAACATGGAGGCTTCATAGATGCCAAAAACTGTCTGTAGTTAAAACAAACAAATAAACAAGCAAAAAACAACTGATGGGATTATGTCAAGAAGAATTGCTCCCAAAAAACAGAACACACATTTCTCCTTTACCGTGATTTCCCTTTATTTGTGCTCTCCACTGTTCTCCTAGAGAACTCATGTGATGTTCAGTTTATCAAGATAACTGGAAAGGCTCTTACGGGAGACCATACTCCAAATTGTTGGGGATGTAATGCATTTATTTCTCCAAGTCTTCCGTTTTTTTTAAATCCTGGATTCCAGAGTTCCCTTCGTGGCGCAGCAGAAATGAATCCAACTAGAAACCATGAGGTTTTGGGTTTGATCCCTGGCCTCACTCAGTGGGTTAGGGATCTGCTGTGGTGTAAGTGGCAGTCACGGCTCAGGTCTGATGTTGCTGTGGCTCTGGCAGAGACCGGCAGCAACAGCTTCAATTGGACCCCTAGCCTGGGAACCTCCATATGCCATGAGTGTGGCCCTAAAAAAAAAAAAAAAAAAATCCTGGATTCCTTCTGGTTGCTCAAGTGCCAGTAGGATTGGTAGCTGGATACTTGTGCGTTTCGGAGTCTGTTTTTATGGTAGTGGTTTGGTCTTCTCCTTGATCTGTTACTTCACCAAGACTAATCAAGCTTAACTTCAAGAAAAATACCTGCCTAGTAAAAGAATGTTTTAAGTAATATTATCAAGGCAAAGATCTAAGAATTCCATATTTTACTTTATCAGGTACTTGCTAAAGTTCATATTAAATGAAAAAAAGCAAGAAATTATAAATATTCAATGTTTTCCTCCTTGGGACAAGTATTTGGCTGTATAAATGTTAAATATCTGAATGGATAAATACCATGTCCACTTGTAAATGCATATTTTTAACCTCACTTTTTAGAGGCTTCTCAGAGTTTGCTAATTCAGGAATATAAAGCTTGCCTTTCTCTCCTCCAATAAGTGTCTAAATTGTCCTCTCCCCTTCCTGTGTACCACTAGACCCCCTTTCCCACACAGCACAGGCAGGAGAGCTCAGGTTGAACTTGGATATAACTGAAAGCCTGTGAGTTTGATATATTAAAGAATTGGGGTGAGAGTGTTTGGCTGTTGACTGATGAACAGCCCCCTCTTTCCTCTATGCATCATTGTATTTGATACAATAACATCATGTTAATTATGCATCTGTATTAGAATGTATACACCAACCCTCTGACAGGCAGAAAGCAGATGCTTCTAGGGCCCTCCTTCCTTCCTCCCATTTGCTCTGCATTCAATCAATATTAGTTTGACAAACCTAACACAGATTCACCAAATGAGATGAAATACGTTAAAGCAAAGACACATAGAAGAGTCTCAACCAAACCATGTTTAATTCAACCCCCTCCCCATCACCCTCACAGCAGACCACAAAATGAGAGTTTGATTTGTTTGTTTGGGTCTTTGTTTTCCTATCAAGAAATCTATGTGATTGGGTTTTGCTAAGAACGCCTGCCCTCCTAGAGTCTAAGTTCTCTAACTTGTCCTTTGCTTTATCTTTCAATTTTATTTGCAAAAGGAAATGTTCCTACAACTCCACGGGGCTTTTACAGAGCAACGGATTTGAGGGTGAAGGAATCCATAGGCTGAGACCATGTTTTTGAAGCAGGATGGAGGATGGTGTTGGGATTGGGTAATGGAAGCTATTTATTTACCACCAGCTGCCTCCAGCTGTGACACCCTGCTGGGGCTATGGAATAAAGCACAGTAAATAAACACCCCAAGGAGACATGCTGAAGCACAGCACACATGGAAATCCATCTCCTCACAAATCCTGGACAAATATGTACTCAGTGATTCAGCACGTCCAAAATAAACCATCCCAAGCCAATGATTTGGAATGATTTCCATGTTTCTGCCCTAGGAGTGATTCAGAGAAATATCCCAGGATAACTAGAGTTATCACTCTGAGCAGAGACCCTGTCCTTCACCTCTCCTTACAAGGCTAACTCCTATTCATCCTTCAAGACCCAGTAAAGGCATCAACTCCTTGAGGATGTCCTCCCTGACATCTGAAGTTGCTTCTTCGAACTCCACAGCCCTGGGTTTCCCCCATCACAGCACTCATCACAATGTATTGAAATGATGAACATAGCCTATCTCTCCTACTGGACTCCTGGAGTCACTGGAGTCGTGGACCACATTCTAGTCATCTCTACATCCCCAAGGCTTAGTACAATAGCTGCTTGCAGTTGTTCAGCAAATGTTTGCTTAGCTGAGTACATTTTCCTTGGAAGCCTCCCTATTTGTTTGTCCTTTAAAAAAGGAAAAATGCTGGATTTTAGACATTTGCCAGAGTACATGGACCAAAGACACAAACTATCACTGCCTTTATCTTGTCCATTCCTGTCCTTAGCACAGGACACCCAGTTTCTTCCTTCTCTATCCTTCCTTTTATCTTCCCTCTCCCTAGAGTCCAGGAAGAAAAGGTGGACAACTTGGCATTCACAGTTAGGAAATATCAACCTCATTCACCTTTTTTATTTTGCAAATGAGGAAACTGAGTCTCAGAGCATCCTTACTCCTATTTCCACCTTTAGTTATCCTTCTCTCTTCTCGTTTAATCCTTACCTCTATGAGAGCTCCCTTTAATCCTCTCTCCATGGAGAGCTGGTCCCACTCTTCATTCCATCCCATCCACAAGGAGGAATATGGATCTAGGTTTTGACATTCTAGGTGTTGTGTTGGCCCACCTCATGATAGATAAAGTTTTCAGAGAGCTTAAAATGTAAAGTGAAAATGAACCTGACATTTTCTGGATTATATCACTTCTCTCTTGAGGGCTTGTAAATTGGGTTGAAAGAGAACTATACTGCCCCTTCCAGCCCTACTCTGAGGTGACTGAAGTCAATTTATAGGAAATATATTTTTTGTAACAATGAAAGATTAGCAGTAAAATCACCTTTGTTGAACATCTACTAAGCACTCTCCATTTTGCTGGATGTGTTGCATCCATGGTCCCATTTCATTACTGCAAAAACTCTACAGGAAGAAATTACCCCCTCTGTGTAGGTGAAAAAGCTAAAGCCCTAACCCTAACCCTAACCCTAACCCTAACCCTATGTCTCAACTCCCATAGCCAATGGGTAGGTGAGCCAATATTCAAAACTAGCTCTCTGGTTCCAAAGCACACACTTTCCCTATCACTCAACAGGGAAGACATTTAAGTGAAAGGAAAGTCCAGGTTAGAGGGAGCATCTAATTTCCGTACCCCTTTCTAGGAGCTTCTCCTTCCTTCCTCTCCCCCTCTAAAAGGTGTTTAGGAAAAGTGACTGGAAAGGTAACGTGCCCCAAACCACAGAGGCCACAGAGCTGAAGCCAAGAATCAGAAATCAGGAGCTGGTTCAAAGATTAGAACCATAAGGGAAGAAGTTGTAAGGACAGTCAGTCCAGCTCATTCTATGTACTCAGAGAGCATGGTTCCCTCCTAGTTAGAAAAGCTTTTAATGGGCTTCTCTCCAGCACTTTAGCTCCTGCCCGGCAGCATCTGAAAAGCACCACTAAACACCTGCCATAGGGCTCTCATCTAGCTTTGGAGGACTGCCCTGTGGGCTCTGCAATTGTTACTGCAACTGTGGAAACTCTGAAACTTCCTGGAAATTGCAGGTTCGGCCGTAATGAAGGGACCATTTTAGCCAAACCAAATTAACTTCCCAAACAGTATTCCCATTGACCCCAAGCAATACTCCCACTAGCCCAAAACTCTCCAGACTTTAGGGAATAATAGAGACTCCGCAAGGCCACTTTGTTCCTTCCCAAACATTTTCTTTTCTTGAAGTCCAAATTCATGGTCAATTTTTATTCTCTGATTTTACTTTTTCAAATAGTTTAGAATCGAATTGCTGGTTGATTCTGAAGCCAGAGTTCAACAATGACTCAGCGAACAGAGTCATTCAAGAACTTGGTGCAAACAGTATTGTGCCAGGTGAGTTCTCATCCATTTAACCTCACAACAGCCCTGCTGGGTCCAAGTATACCCCCACATTGTGAATGAGCAATAAGCACACTGCCCAAAGTCACTGAGCAGAATTCAAACCCAGGATTTTGGGGGGATTGGGTTTTTTTTCTTTTTTCTTTTTTTTTTTGATGAAGTGTTTTTTTGTTTGTTTTCATTGTTTTAATTCATTTTACTATTTTACAGAACTCTCCCCACTTAAGGAAGACGAGCTGCAAAACAATGGGTAGTTTCAGGAAGTAGCAAGATGCTCCTCATGGGCACTGAGACATGAAACAGCAGAGGATGTGTAAGTCAGTGGTGAGTAAGAGAAGAGGGGACTGGACAGGAAGTCAGGGCCAGATCGTTGAAACCGTATTAAGGCACTTGGGCACTGGGTAATGCGGCATGTTTGAAAAGCTTTAACTAATTAATTCATCATTCTTTCAACAAATATTTTATGTAGTACCAACTATGTGTTAAGCCCTGGGGACAAAACTGTAAACAGAACAGATGTTTCCTGACCTCACTGGATCCACAGTCCAACTGAGATGATGGGTCATTTCCATATAGAGTGGAAAGTGCTCTGACAGGGATGAATAGGAAGTTAGGGTAGTATTAGGAAGACCAACAAAGGGAAGGCTTCCCAGGGGAAATGATGCCTAGGTCAAGACTTGATAGAGGGGAAGTATGGGGAAGGAGGCTGTCAAGGAGTTTGCTAGAGTCAGTGGGAAGAGCATGAGCAAGGCTGGAGGTGAGAGAAAGGAGAGCACTTCCGAATAACTGAAAGGTAGTAGCGGGGCTGATGAGTATGGCTGAGACGAGGCTGGAGGGAGTAAAGATCAAGATGCCAGGGAGTATTATGAGTACTTCTTATTTTAGAAAGTCACTCTGTGTGTGGAGACAGCACACAAAGCCATTCAACACAGACTCAAAACTCTCTGTCTTCAAAAATGCCATGAGAGTATGCCCCCCCCCCCAAAAAAAATGCTGATGGGATCTCAGAAAGCAAATTTTGTCACCTCTTCCAACCAGGATGATTTCAGGTATAAGCAACAGAAATGCAAGCTGGCTTAAATAATAAGGGAAAGCAATATTTACATAAAAGTTTAAGGATAGCAAAAGCACAGCACAATCAGAGGCTCAAAGATAGAGTTGAGGACTTTGGTTTTCAATCAGCCATCCCCAGTGGCGGCCTTATTCTAAACTTGACTTCCTCTTGAAATTATAAAACAGATGCCAACAGCAAGTAGGGATCTATTCCTATTTGTTATAACCTCTCAGAGAGAAAAGGAAAATCCTTTTCCTCAAGTATGGAATCTAAGTCCTTTCCTTTGTCTGATTACACTCACAAGTCACTCCTGAATCCCTGGTCATGGGGGGAATGCCATGTGTTTGTTGGTCTAGATTAATCAAGATCTACCTTTGAAACTGGGAATGGTGTCACTTCTCTGCATTCCATAGTAGTGGAGGATGTGGATATATGAAAAGAAAACATGGTTCTGTTAGAAAGGAAGAGGTTGAAGAATGGGAACAGAGACTGTCACGCTCCACTTACAAAGTGGGCACCTTTGCTTTTGAACAAGTGAGCACAGCCCTGATGCCTTGTGTGTTCTGCTGGGGCAGACAGGCCTCAGGTCAATCCCCACCACCACCGATTATCCATTCAACAACAACAGCAGCCAAATGGTAACTCTTATCCTCTAACCTGCTAACTTTATATATGGAAGTAATTGTGTACCTAAACAGCCCATGCATTGCACGTAAGCAATTCTAGATAAAATAGAAGTTTATTAAACTCATCTTCAAATTCACATAAATTTTTAAAAATTACACTATCTAGGCCAAGACCTTTTTCTTTTTTCTTTCATAGAATAACACTAAGGATCAATTTCTCCAGCTTAACATCACCAGTCTTGGCAGCAGCTCATATTTGGAATATAAATGATGTCATCTGGTTGGCCTTTTCCCATCACAAACAGTAAATCTCTGAATCTGGAGAGATCTTTTATTTAGTTACACATATTGTACAGCATCAAGGGGTTAGAACACATGTGCTGGAGATTATTAAAATCATCTGGAGGAGAATAGCTTATTATTGGAAAGCCCAGAACTTACGACCCTTTCATGCCTGGTATCTCCATCAACTCTTCTTTTGCTTCTACCTTTTCAAAGCAACAATTGCAGCTTATTGGCTCATGATCCTTTGCAGAATAAAGTTTTGCTGGTACATCATGTTTCTTCTCTAGAAAAAAAAAATATCCCTAACATAAAGATAGAGCAGGGAGGACAAGATTAAAAGTCAGAAAGCCAACCTTGGTTCAGCAACATGCCAAATATATGGCTTTGGGCAAGCCACTTAAACTCTCTGAGCTTACATTCCTCTTCTGTGAAGCAGAGACGATGATAACCAGCTTTACAGCACTGTTTGAGATGAACAGTAAACAATTACTGGATACTTGGTTATCACTTTATAACTTTCTAAAATCTTTCAATTTCTTCACATTAGACGTATCTTGCACAGGGAAGACACCCAATAGATGTTTGTTGAATGGAATGTAACTAGGTGGTAATCTGGTTCAATGGATTCTGAGTCATCAAGTCATTTTACATTTCTCAACTTAATTTTCTCCAACATGAATTCAATTTTAACCTTCCTTTTAGAGTTTTAGTCTAAAAGGATAAACAAAATAACACACATAAAGCATAAGGACTGTGTCTGATACACCAGTGTACTTGAGAAATAGAGGTTCGTTTTTCTCCAATCCCTTCTTTTTAAGAGTCTCATGTTCCTCATCCCACAGAACTGGTAATAACTATAATAGTGTGTCTATCAAAGGACAGAGCTGTGGGGCAGAAAGAACAGCAAGGCCAGCCTTTGGTCTGAGTTTTCCAACTTCCTGGTTGTGTAAACTTTTGCAATTTTCTCAGGCTCTCTGTTCTCCCATCTGAAAATGAAGGAGGAGGCTGTAGTTCTAACTTGAAGGTCTTAAACTTTTGAAATGTATAAACGAAACAAAACAGAAAACAAAACAATCACAAACCAGAAGCCTCACATAGAGTGGTCAATGTCTTAATCTGATAAATAGATACCTTTCAGAGAATTGCCACTTACCATTACAATCATTTCAAGTAACAGGATAGAGAAGAAAGGATAGAGAAGGAAGCACGAAGTTTCAGAACACAAGGCATCTCTTCACATGGAACGAATTAATTCTATGAAAATATCGCTGAACTATCCCATTGTCCACATTTTTCTTTCATTTTTCCACAGACACGAAAATTTGTTAGTGTCAACATGAACCATTAGAGTAGCATCGAGGGAACCAGTGGTCTGTATTACCTGGAAGGTTTCTTGTGATTCTCACAAGATTCCACCATGGTAAGAAGCTATGGTACTAAAACAATAATGTATTTGGGTAAAACTGATAAAATCATGGAAATCCAGAGATAAAATCAATCCAATAACCTATTTTGATGAACTGAATCTTTCCGAATCTATGTAGGGAGTTTAATTTTGTTAAAATGGATCCACAGACGGGAATGTCCTGCAGGTCCTCAAGACACTTCTATGTCCCTAACTCTAACGCTTCTGTCTCAGGCCTCGTTCCCTGCCAACTGTAAAATGAGGATGACCACTCTTGTGCCCACCTACGTTAAAACCTGAGAGAGATGTGGGCAGACCAAAGACATCCAAAGAACTCAGGCACCACATGTTCCCCCTGAGGTCAGCTTGTCTAACACCTTTCACTTTCTAATCTCAGGCCAAAAAAAAAGATCCCTGAGCTCTACCATGACTCTTTCAAAACCCCTGCGTGAACACCACATATTTTACTACTGAGGGTCTAAAGAGACACAGGCTCATTCATAGTCAGTGCTCATTTTTAACAAGCTTTGTTATCTGATTTTGACTGAATTTGAAATAGATGAGCAGAGAAGAGAGAGGAGAAGCTATGAAGACAGTTCTGTGCTTGAGACTATGCTTGACCTCCCAGAAGGCAAGCAAATCAAAACAAACATACCAGCAGAACTGACTCTACCGCTACTTAGGATAATAGGAGGTGTTCATCACTTTGATGCTAAGTCATTAAAGAAAAGTTTAATATTCTATAACCTCTTTGGCCAAATTGTTTGAAACAGATGCTCAGAGGGACACATCTGAGCTATCAGGTAGATGGATGCTAATTATCCTAGGATCCCAGATAAATGAAGTAGTAACAGCAATAGGAGCAAACAACCATGACTGGCTGTTGTATTATACTTGGCCTCTTTTGAAGTGCTCTTTACAGTCATTCTCATTTACTATTCAGATCAACTCTGTGAGGGACAAATGATAATTGCTGGTATTCACTTATTGCTCCAAATGAGGAAACCAATAAACTGAGTGTGGTTAAGTAGGCTGTCCAAGACAGCTGAGATAGTAACTGGCAGGCTATGCAAACCCAGGGCTTCTGACTCTAAGCCCAGTGCTTTTCCCACCCTCTGCTCCTCTCTCATCCTTATAAATAGCTATAACACTAAGAGGTCCAAAGGAACTTCCTTCTGGTTCTCAGGCCCATGATAAATGCCACTTGTCCCAGGGAGGAATATAAAGTCCTTGCTCTTTGCTGGCCTATGTGCTAAGTCATTGGCGCCCAGAAGTAACCTCCTGGAGACTACAGGCCTTGTATTTACCACAAAGCAGTGAGTAAATAACTAGTTGGTGTTTTAGTGTTTTGTGGTCACTTAATCTGTTGTGTTCCTTCCCAAGGCTCTGAAGGTTTCCTTTTTCAGTTAATTTTTATTTACATTTGTGAGGTCTGCGTTGTTTGGGGTTCGGTTCATTGGATGTTTTTCTTGGAATGTGTTGCCATTGGCTTCAGGATGTTCCTGCTCTGCCATTTCATGGAATTTTCCCCAAGTGTGGATTGCTATGTATTTCTTCAAGGCAGTGAGCCAAGGCAGTGCTGGTATGTAATCTGTTTCTCTGGCCAGAGGACTTCTTGTCACCCATCCACATGGTACTTGATTGTATTTCTCCACCGATAATTCCCCTCACTTCTGTTCATATACAGTGACCTTGGAGTCCAGCCACCTTGTGTGTTGTGCACTATTGGCTCTGGATAAGACGAGCCCAGTTGCTTCTGAAAGAGATTGTGTCAACTGATTCTGCTAGTTTGTCCTATCAGCTCAGCGTTGGAGAAGGTGACACATGCCAAATGTTGTGAGAAGAGTACAGAAGTCTCATAGGGTTAAAGCTACAGACAGAGGAGTGTGTGACTGAAAACATCCAGCTCTCCACGTAGCTCTGTGTCCCAGGAGGAGACAGACCCAGGAATGCCAGGTGCACTGCAAGTCCCACACGCTCCCATGACCCTCAGCAAGTCTTTCTTCCTTTGTCTTTGACAAGCCCTAAATGATGTGCCAGAGAAAAATAAAAATTTGTTCCATATCAGAAAGTTTTGTCCTTTAGTATATTTTCTTTGTGGGTAGAAACAAAATGAGAAAGGTCAAGTAGTGTTTAGTCATTAAAATGGTATGTTTCACTCAAGGCTTTCAGCCTAATTAAGATGCAAAGCACACGTTGAGACAGGAACTTGTCCTGGATAGATTCTCTCTTTAGCTGTTTTATTTATTGTACTTCATTGTTTTGTTTATGGGCCCTGTTCCCCCACTCCTTCCACAAAGAAGTTAGGAGAACTTAGAAAAATATGTCAATACAAAATAAAATATCCCTAAACCATTGGAAGAAGAAGGGTGATACCCTCATAAAATTGTTAAAAGCAATTCAGAAAAAAATAACTCCTAAGGCCTTCTGTTTATCATGCAAGCTGTGTCGCTCTCTAAACTGTAGTCTGAATTGGGTGCGTTTAAGGATCTGCACCAATTTAATTTTAACCTGGAAGTCAAGGAGACCAACTTCAAATTCCATCCTAATTCCAAGAATACTCTGAGGGCCAATAGTTTCTTTATTTGAAAGGAGATAAAAGGAGGACTACTATTCACTATGTATCTAATATGTACTAGGCATTGTTTTAGTAACTTGGCATTTAATAATTATTGGTTGAGATCTCTCAACCATTCTATGACATAGGAATTACCTCTTCTGGACAGATGACATAACCAAAGCTGAGTAACTTAACCAAGTTCACCCAACTATCAGGGACAAAAGCAAGATCAATACAGGAATGTTTGACCTCATTTCATGAAATGAGATAAGTATTGGCTTTGAGGTCAAACATTCCTGTACCTCATAATACAGGAATCCTGTATGAATGAAATACAGCATCTCATTTAATTAAGCTGAAAGACAGGTAAGAAATTGTGGAATATGCTTCTGCCAGTTGGTGAGTATTAAAATATCAAACAAAAGTGGTTCATTCAAAGGTTGCCCTCAAGCTATAGGTTGGCAAGGAAATAACTGTAAGTTACAAGAAGATCACAATGGGACTTCCCTGGTGGCCTAGCAGATAAGGATTCAGCATTTTCACTGCACTGGCACAGGTTCAATCCCTGGCCCAGGGACTTCGACATGCCATGAGTGCGGCTAAAAGAAAAGATTGCGTATCTGGTGGTTAAGGTGAGCAAAAAGGAATTTCTGTGGTTACCTGTGGACAATGGTACTGCCATGCAAATGTCTTCCAAGCAACCCAGAGAGAACATATCTCAAGCTCATCCAAATTAAAGGCCTTAGTACAACAGAAAGAATAAGAAGATGCAAACTATTACATTTAGAATAGATAGACAGTAAGGTCCCACTGTACGTCATGGGAACCATATCCAGTATTCTGGGATAGAACATGATGGAAAATAATATTTAAGAAAAAGAATGTAAAAAAAAAAAAAGCTGGGGGGGATAAGGATAAATTAGGAGGTTTGGATTAACATATACACATTACTAAATATTAAATAGATAACCAGCAAGGACCCATTGTATAGCACAAGGAAATCTATTCAATATTCCGTAAAAACCTATATGAGAAAATAATCTGAGAAAGAATGGATATATGTATATTTTAACTGATTCATTTTGCATACACCTGAAACTAACAAAACATTGTAAGTCAACTATACTCCAATAATTTTTTTTTTAATTAATGAGCTATGGTCCTGATACAGAGGGAGAAATTGCACTAAACAGGGAGAGAATGGCCACTGGTGTTTGTTGGGTTGACAGTCACTCTCAAGAACAAAAGAGACAAGAAAAACAACACTGTCACTTGTAATAATAACAGCCACTTCTTGAGTGTCTATTAGGTGCCAGGCACACTCTATGTTTTATTGCTAATCTTCAAAATGGGTCTCTGGGAGTTCCTGTCGTGGCGCAGTGGTTAACAAATCCAACTAGAAACCATAAGATTGCAGGTTCAATCCCTGGCCTCAATCAGTGGGTTAAGGATCTGGCGTTGCCATGAGCTGTGGTGCAGGTCGCAGAAGCAGCTCGGATCCTGCATTGCTATGGCTCTGGCATAGGCCGGTGGCTACAGCTCCAATTGGACCCCTAGCCTGGGAACCTCCATACACCATGGGTGTGGCCCTAGAAAAGACAAAAAGACAAAAAAAAAAGACAAAGTGGTTCTCTGTACACTGTTGATTCTTGACCTCCTTTTTCAAATGGAAAAACAGAGGTTCAGGGAAGTTTTATAGATGGCTTCAGCTAGACGACTAATAAGGTGCAGAGGTAAGGTCTCAAATATAAGACTGCCTAACTCAGAAACCCACTCACCCTCTACCGTGCTTTGCTGCTGCTCTTGCACCTGAGTAACTCTGATGTCCCAGATCAGATCCTGAAGGAACAGCAGCATGTACTGCTGGAGTCTTCCAGGCATCAGAGAGATATCTACAGTAGCAGTAAATATTAATGGCCTCTGAGGGGGACATGCATTACCAGGGAAGGGGAAGAGCCTTGAAAGGAGAAAGCTGGAATCTTTGAAATTCTTATGAAGGTAGGGGCAGGTTTTTCCCTGTCCCTTAACTTAATGGCACTTTCTTAGACATTTTACCAGGATGTCTACATTGTTAAGAGAAAAGTATACAATTAAAAGTAAGTCCCCCTTGGAGTTCTCTTGTGGCGCAGCAGCTTAAGGATCTGGTGGTGTCACTGAAGCAGCTTGGGTCACTGCTGTGGTGCAGTTCAATATCTGGCCTGGGAACTTCCACATGCCTTGGACGCAGCCAAAAAGACAAAAAAAGTTAAGTCTCCTCTTCTAACAGTCTGCTTAGACTACCAAAACACCGTGGGGTTTGGGACTTAAACAACAGATACTTCTTTTCTCACATTTCTGGAGACTGGGAAATCCAGAATCAAGGTGCTGGCAAATTAAGTTCCTGGTGAGCACCCTCTTGGTTTGTGGACAGCTACCTCTTCACTATGTCCTCACACGGCCTTTCCTTGGTACCTGGGTGGAGAGACAGAGAGTACTCTGATGTGTCTTCCTGTAAGGACACTATGGTTGAATTAGGACCCTAACCTTATGACATCATTTAAGGACATTTTCCTTCTAGGTCCCAACTCCAAATACAGCTACCTAGGGGTCAGGACATCAAAATATGAACTTGGGTGGATACAAGCATTCATTGAATAACATCCTTCTACTCCAGACCATCAGAATAAGCTTATTCCAGACCAAGGAATAGGCTTCTTCCTTTCTCTGAAGGCAATCACTGTTACCAGCATCAGTGTATTCTGCCAAAAACATTCTATGTATAACATGTACTTATTCAAATGAAGGCACATTATGTGCTGTTTTCAATATCTTTTATTTTCTCTTATGTCCACACATATGCCTTTCTGCTTTACTCTTTCTCATGATTGCATAGTGTTCCATTAAATTCTTGTAATTCAATTCAATCAATACCATACTTATGCATACTACGTTTGTGTTTAGTCTTTGCCCATTACAAACTATGCTTTAGTGAACATCCATGTTCAAATATGTTTGTCAATGTGTTAATGGAGCTACATGTCTAGAAAATAAATGTATACTCTGAAGTGTATATGTTATTCGAAATGGACAATTATTGCCAAATTGCCCTCTAAAAAGATTGCTACAATTTACATTTTAACAGTAAAGAATAATGGTGTGAATAAGAACTCAAAAATCACTTTGTAAATATTATTTTCATTTTTTAGAAGCCATTACCACCTAAGTCAGCTAAAGAGAAGGAAGAACAAGTTTGGGAATGTCTTTCTCAACCTCCTGACTCCACACCTTTCATCATTTCCTCAAAGATGCCAGACTGCAAATCTGTCTTGCCACACCCTATTCCTTAACACCCCCCAGGGTGAGATCCCAGCGGGCAGCCAGGGTCCAGCCCAGCTGGCTAGTCTCTGCCCATTTCTCTATGTCATCGCTGACCACCCACTCCCTTCCACAGCCTGTTGCTTCCAGTCAGAGAAAGTCAATAACCTCAGATATTCTCACAGTCTCAAGACCTCTCACACCTCCCTCCAAGCCTTCTCAAATGCCATCCATCCTCTCTGTCTTTCCAGATCTGCCTTCCCTGCTAAACTCCTACTCATTCTGCAATCTCTCAGATGTCACTTCTTCTGCAAAGACTTCATTCATTCCTTGCCTGAGGAATGCTGTGTTCTATGAAACAACTCCAGTCATGTACATCCACATCATAAAACTTTATTATTATAATTTGTGGATGCTCCTCTGACTTCCCATTGGATGGTGGCAACTAGATGGAAAAATAAGGTGTTTTTAATCTTCTTGCTTTTAAGGAAGTCATTTACTCTTCCGAACAACACTTTGAAGTAGATGCTCTAACTATTCCTGTTTTATGGATAAGGAAAATGAGACATAAATGCGTAAAATAACTTACCCTGGGGCTCAGTAGGTTAAGAACCGACATAGTGTTCCATGAGGATGTGGGTTTGATATCTGGCCTCCATCAGTGGGTTAAGGATCCAGTGTTGCCACAAGCTGCAGCGAAGTTCTCAGAGACAGCTCAGATCTGGTGTTGCCATGGCTATGGTGTAGGTCTGAAGTTGTAGCTCTGATTTGACCCCTAGCCTAGGAAATTCCATACACCTCAGGCACAGCCATTTAAATAAATAAATAAATAAATAAATAAATAAATAAATAAATAAATAAAAAAAATAAAAACTTGCTCAGTGATAGAACAAGGAAGCAGCAGAGGTGGGAACAGTACTCAGGCATGGTGGTTCCAGAAACCTTATGATATAGAAGTCCTCATTAAACATATCTGAACTCCCAAGCCTCTTATTCTTACTCTTGTTCCAGAGTAGGATGTTCTTGTCCTCCTCTCCCCTAGTCTCCCTCTTCTCTGACTACAACTCAATTTCTTCCTAACCATAAACTATACCAACACCCTCCTAAATATGGAGTTTAGTTCACTCCTTTCCTGTATTAACCTAAAAACCCTCTTAGAACCATCAAGGTACTGAGTATACCAGGGCCCACCTATCATAGGAAGGAGTAGAGGGTTTTTAATAATTATTATAATAGTAATAAAGTACCTGCCTCAAGTTGAGTTTACCAGAAACCAGGCTCTAGATTGAAACTTGGTATATAACATTTTATTCAGGAGGTCTTTGGGGTTGACATATGTGGGAGGGGAGAGGAAAGACAGGGTTGGGCAGAGTGAGATGTTGAGCTCTGACACACTCCTAACAAGTATCATCAACTGACCCCATGAAGAGTTCTGGGGCAGAAATGGCCTTTCAGAGCTAGACCAGATTGGGAGGAGTTGGCCAGACCACTGACCAGTCATTGGAAGCAGTTTGCCCCTTGAGAGAAGGGGGAACAGGGAGCAAATCAATTTTCTTCTTTCAACAAAGATTGACACCGAGGGCCATCTTCAGTAGCACTCCCTGCAGCTGGGGAAGTCCATTCCTGAAGGGGGATCTACATGACCTATGGGGACATCCACCCAATGCCCCATTCTTTAAATGCCTAGCATCAAAATACTCTGAGCATTGCACCATCATTTCTCAGATGGGATAATTAAGGCTTAGCAAGGTAAAGTAACATGGAAGCGACCACATAGACAGTAGCTTCTGATCTGGTATTGGAACTAAAGCAGGGCTGAGTGCAAAACCCATGTCCCTTCTCTACATTGAGCTAATTTTCTCAGGCACATTATAAATTGTATGACAGCATGTATGTGGTAATCTTTTGAAGACTAGAAATACATACTCATAGAACTGAACTCCTTCCAGATTTGCGCCCTTCCATCATCCCCCAAATAAGCCATTCCCTTCGAGCTCACACACCCACTTGCTCTCATTTTCCACATGTTTACTTGGATGTGGTCACCAATTACATACTAGGCAGATGTCATCTGGAAAAGGAAACGTGATCGTTGTCAAAGAAAAGTGAGAATTGCCCTCCAGTGATGCTTGATGTCTGGTCCACAGCTGAGAAGGACTCACCTTTTAAAACAAACAAACAAAAATATTAGCAATGACTCCAAAAATATGGTCCATGGGCCTTGGGAAGACTCAGGATTCTTTCAGGGAGTCTGTGAAATAAAAATTATTTCCATAATTGTAGAAAGAAATAATTGTTTTTTTCGCTGTGCTGACACCATGTTAACTGATGGTGCAAAAGCAGTGATGAATAAACTGCTGATACTTATTAGGCAGGAGTCAAGACAAATACCAAATTATTAGTAGTTGTATTATTTAACACCACACATTCAGGGTTAAAAAACAAAAATAAAGATAAAAGTCAATTTCACTTCAAAGTCTTCTTGATGAAGCAGTGAAAAATACTTTCACTATTTGTAACAGTGACTGACAGACAAACTATGGTTATTCAGAATTGGGAATATGTCATACACTTTCTCAAAAATGAACCAAAAAATCCTACTACTTCAAAGAAAACAACTCATGGCATTTGTTGCCAATGATTGAATGCAAGCTTTCAAGCAAAGATTTAAATTTTGGAAAACTTGTGTCTGCCATCATGAACTTGACAACATTTCCTAATACTCACAGATTTTCTGATGAGCTTGGTGGTGATCAAAACGAATGTGATTTTTTTGATTTTGTGTAATGAAATAAGTCAACAATTTGAAGATCTGCATCATTTAGAGAATTGATATTTTCCACATGACCAGTATACAATGTTACACAATTACGCATGGGCAAAACAATCCATTAAAAAAGCAGACCAATGGATTTCAATGTAGTAGAATATGGAAAGCTCATTTGCATGGTTTCAAACTTCTCATTGCAACTACACTTTAAGTAACTACCGCTTGTCAAGTTTTGGTGTAGTATCAAAAAAAAAAAAAAAACCATATCTACCTGAAAAGGTTATGAAAATCAACCCTGTACCCAACCACATATCTGGATTTTCTTCAAAACTCAACAACACAAAATATTGCAGGCGTTCCCTTGTGGTACAGTGGGTTAAGCATCCAGCACTGTCATTGCTGTGACTTGGGTCGCTGCTGTGGCATGGGTTATTTTCATTTAAAAATGTGATGAACTTATTGTTATTTTTTAAAAATAATAAATATTCTTTATAATTTCTCAGTTTTAATTTCTAATATCATTAGATATATTCCACATAGACAAAAGTGGTTTGGGTTCCTGCCTCAATGATTCTCAAGATTGTAATGGGTTCTTGAAACCAAATATGGTAAGGGCCACCAGTCTAGGAGCACTAAGCCAACACTAAGCAGAAGTAGAATTTTTCTAAATGAATGATTGAGCTCAAAATACTGCATAAATAGATAGAATTTTTTTTCCAAATGAATGAAAGAGGAAAGGGAAAAGGAATGAAGTACTTGAATAACTATGTGAGGAGAGTCAGAGTGTTGACTGAAATTGACTGTGTGGCGATATAAACCTAGACTATGAAAACAAAAAGCCAGGTCATCTCATAAGGTAGAGAAGTAGAATGTGATCTATTCAGTATCTACCATATGACAGGCACTTGAACAGGTGCCCGTGAATTCCCACAATGGCTTGGAGAGCCAGGTATCATCATTCTTTTTTATTTTTTTTGGCGATAAGAGTTGGGAAACTTTAAACTCAGTTTTTTAAAAAAAATCTAGGATATAAAACCAGAAGGTTAAGTGGTGAAAGATTATTACATTATTGCATATATCACAATGTAATAATCATAGTGGGATTATCCTTTTAAAAGATTAAATATAGCACAAGGAAATCTACTCAATACTGTGTGATAACCTATATGAGAAAGAATCTGAAAAGGAATGGATATATGTATATGTATAACTGATTCACATCGCTGTACAATGAAACTGACACAAATTCATAAGTAAACTATACCCCAATATTTTTTTAAAAATATTAAATAACATATTAAAATTCACCCCTAAAAGGAGTCATCTTATAAACTGATGAATAATAAAAGTCAGTCAAATGTGGGAAGAGAAGTGAGAGAGGTCATGGAATTCTCTAAAATGTCTCTAGAACAATTCACCAAATAAATAAATAATACACTATTCTGTTTTTGCATCATTCCCTCTTTACAAAGGAAGTGCTTTTGAGACTCAGGGAAGTCACATGACAAAGAGGACATGCAGCATAGCTGGGATATTGTCCTATTGTCCCAGATTTGTCTGATTCCATAGTTTTCCTATTTGTTTCACTACACTATGCTGCTTCCCACATAGCCCCAATCCCTTCTTACCCCTTATTTTACAGAGGTGGGACTAAGAGAGAGTAAGTAACAAACACAGGCCACAAAATGAGTTGGTAGCAGTCAGGTCTCTTTATAAGAGACGCATCAGACATACCTGAATCCCCTCTGGGACACCCTGGCTGGTGCTCTTTCCACTGCCCCATGCAGTAGGTCAGGCTATTTCCCTGGAGTGGAAGAGATTTTGCAGGATAACTTATGTGATCCCTGGGCTCTGAGAACTGAGTCCCATGACAAAATTCAAGGAGAAGTCTGTTCTGGGAAAGGAAGTTTGAGCATCCATTGAGTAAGGTGACTGATTCTTCTACAGAAGCTGAAAGAAAAAGAGTAGAAGAAATGGAAATGGCAGAAATAAAGGTTTTAGTCCTAATGAGGCACTCTTGCTCTTTCTCTAGCTGTAAGTAACTTCATTAAATGAAGGTTAGTAAAGGACCTCCTGTGAGCAGGACATAATGTTAGGTGGTAGATCATGCTGGATGCTAGAGCTCAGGGATGAATTACAGATGCTACAATGCTAGAAGGTCTCACAGTCTTGTGGGGGACACCAATGGAAAGAGAGCACCAGTGCGGTGTGAGTGATCAAAGGTTTTGATAGGCAAAGTGCAAGACGGTGTGGGAATCTAGAAGAGGAACTTAACCCAGACTTGGCCTGATAACATGCTACCTACACCAAGTCCTAAAGAACTTAATAGAATTAACTAGTAGAAGAAGGAGACATGGTAGGAATACAATGTGTGGCATACACCCCGAGTTTGACTTCTTGGGGAAATGAAAATATTTCAGTATGACCACAGGGGAATGGCCCTGTGCAAGTTTGGCAATAGCAATTTTCACCCTTCACTCCATACTTGGTCATTCTGAGATACCTGTAGTTCAGGTTTAAACTTTTTAAAAAGATTTTACTAAGATGTTACTGTCTTGTCATACTACATATATTTTGAAATATATTTTGAGAATGTGCTTATGGATACTTCTTACATCTTCATGTTCTCCATCATTTTCTCTTTCTCTCTCAAAATAAACTTTTAATTGATATATAAGACATCAGACATGTCCACAAGTCATAAGAGAATTTTCACAATGTAATAACATCCATGTAAACAGCATCCAGATCAAGAAAAGAACCAGAAACCCTGAGGCCTCAGTCACTAATCCTCAGGTTTAAATATTTCAAATAATCCATGGACTGGCAAATCTATAAAATGACAGCAAATTACAGTTACAAAATAAAACAATTACAGCTATGATGTTTTTTTAATTCTGCCATTCTGTTGTGATGACCATTCCAGATTCTTTTTAAATAAAATTTTTAAGACATTTAAAAAAAACCAGCGAAAAAATAAAATCAACATGGATCCATCCTATACTACCTTCTTGCCCCTCTAAAGACCTAGGGATCCCAGGCTGGCCAGGGATCAGTGGGCCAGATGCTATGATTTTCTGAGTTTGCACAACTGAAAATATTACTCCTACAATGCTTCTGCACGTTGATTTACTGATTGCTTGGCCCACAGTAGGGCCCTATAAATGTTGAATGAAGGAGCAAATAGCACTTCTCGATTCTGCATTTTTCTTTCTTCTAATCTTTTTTTCAAAAATGTTTATTATAGTTGATTTACAAAGTTCTGTCAATTTCTGCCATAAAGCAAAGTGATCCAGTTATACATATGTACGCATTCTTTTTCTCACATTACGGCTGCTGCAGAAGAATCAGCCCCTTCACACTATTCATGCTCAAATTTCCTTCCCCAAGGGAAGCTTTCTCTTTTAATTTGTCTTGGGATCCTCAGTTCTTGGGCCTGGAGAGGGCAGAACCCATGCAAACTTGCTTCCACTCCAGGTGGTCTTGGTCTTTGGTTTTTGGTCCATATTTTTCACATCTCTAGCTGACTATACCAACAATTCCTTGAACACAGAGAACGTGACTTTTCTGATCTCTGAATTTCCACCTTAGAGCCAAAAAAAAAAAAAAAAGAAAAGAAAAGAAAAAAGAAAAAAAGTTTAATAAGGAAACAAGAAAAAAAGAAAGGAAAGAAGTAAAACATTTAGTCCAAACGAAACCCTCTTACTCTTTCTCTGCTACAGCTACTACCTAGATGCTCCACTAAAATTTCAATGGGGAATTCCTGCTATGTGCAAGGGGATCAGAGGCATCCCTACAACACCAGGACACAAGCGTGATCCCCAGCCTGGCACAGTGGGATAAGGATCCGGCATTGCTGCAGTTGCAGCAAGGGACACAACTATAGCTGAGATCTAATCCCCAGCCCAGGAACTCCATATGTCATGGGTGGCCAAAAAAGAAAAAAAAAAAATGCAGCGACATCTTTTCTTTCCCACATAAACAAGTTTCTCATGATTCCTGTGTTTATATTTCTAAACCCACTCTGATTCAGAGGAAAAAAATAAAAAGGACTCCATAGGAAAGTAAAGACCTAGAGCACAAGAAGCTGGGTGTGAGGAAGATGCTGAATGTGTGAGTCAGCTCCCAGATGCAAACGGATTTCAGATGCTTCTCACCAAACTCTCCCTCAATTGCCTTTCTCCCCACTCCAGCCAGGATGCATCCTGAACTGCAGCAGCTGATAGAAACTGGACATAGAAATCCATGGAAAGGAAAAGACAGGGTGAATCTTGAGCCAGGTCTTTCTAAAATACAGGTGATTATAAGGGGACTTCCAGCTGCTGTTAAAATAAGGATACAACCATTTTCTCCAACGTCTGGTTAAATCTTCTCTAAAATCTTGCTCCATCAATCATTTCCTCTTTAAGATATAAATTCTTCTTCCTCCAGCAGCCTGTAACCCTGAAGCTATCTCTTTCATCCAAAAGAAATATTTTTTAAATACTAGGGTCAACAAAAAAAAAAAAAGAAAGAAAGAAAAATTAAAACTTCCTCTTGAATTTTCCATTGTCTTTAATTTTTTTTTTCACCCAATTTTCTTAAAAGAGTTGTCAACACTCTCTGGCTCCATTTCCTCATTTAAATCCATCAGTTTCTGGCTCTTCATTCCCTCTCTGTCCTAGTCACCAATTCCACTGTGCATTTCTTGCCTTTATCTTATGCAACATCTTGGCAGCATGTGACCATCTTGGCCATTCCCTGCTTTCCATTCTCTTTCACTTTGTCAGCACTCTTCTCCATCTATTTATTCCATTTTTTCTATCTCTTGGGCCTCTCTTTCTCAGAGCTTCTCATTTCTCCTCTTGCTCTCTCCTTATGTATGTGTGTTTCCTTTATTTCATTCATTTCATTCTTGGTCATTTTATTCCTTTCTTAGTCTGCATTTAAGAAATGTTTTTGGGGAGTTCCCATCGTGGCTCAGTGGTTAATGAATCCGACTAGGAACCATGAGGTTGCGGGTTTGATCCCTGGCCTTGCTCAGTGGGTTAAGGATCTGGCGTTGCCATGAGCTGTGGTGTAGGTTGCAGACACAGCTCAGACCCTGCGTTGCTATGGCTCTGGTGTAGGCCGGCAGCAACAGCTCCAATTAGACCCCTAGCCTAGGAACCTCCATACACCATGGGTGTGGCCCTAGAAAAGACAAAAAAAAAGGAATGCTTTTGAGTACTTTTTATGTACCATGCATTGTTCTAGGTAACCAGGGATTAGCAAAGAAATCTACTGCTACAATATACTACTAACTTTGCTTTTGATTAGTGAAAACATTTTATAACAAAGGAGATAATGATAGCGGGTTCCACTCCTCAGAATTCCCTAGTCTTACCATGTGCTCCAATATTCATACACACCATTGGCTTGATGGAATGATGGAATGGCCTAATAAAGGCTTACTTTTGGCACAAGGTGGGCAGCAACATTCTATGGAGAAGTTTTTGCTAGCCAAATCATTATCTTGGGTTCAATGGGTTTGGAACCCATTGTCCCAAGGGCTACTACTGTCCCAAAGGAGAAACAATTTCACCAGAGAATAAGTTCTATTACTGTTGAACAAGATGCCAAGTATATTACTCTCCCATATTTTCTGGGCTTCTCATGTGGCTGAGACAATAGGCAAAGGAAGATGCCATTGTCCCAGTAAGGATATCTGATTCCAATTATCAGAGGAAAATTGAGAGGCTACCTCACAATTTTGGTGAACACAACTGTCTCTATAACCTAGGGGATTCATTGGAGCACCTCTTGTTCTCCAACAGTCCTCTTCAATGGAAAACCAGGGCAAACCAAAACAGGATTTTTCAAGAGTTATCATATAATCCAGTAATCCCACTCCTGGGCATATATGTGGGGAAAACTCTAATTCAAAAAGATGCATGCACCCCAATGTTTATAGTAGCACTATTTATAATAGCCAATACATGAAAGCAACCTAAATGTCCATCAACAGAAGAACAGATAAAAAAAGATGCAGTATATACTTTCAATGGAATATTACTTAGCCATAAAAAAGTATGAAATAATGCCATTTACAGTAACATGGATGGACCTAGAGATTATCATATTCAGTGAATATCAGACAGAGAAAGACAAATATCATGTGACATCACTTATAAGTAGAATCTAAAAAAATGGTACAAATGAACTTATTTACAAAACAGAAATAGACTCACAGATACAGAAAACAAATTTATGGTTACCAAAGGGAAAAGGGGAGGGTTAACTGAGAATTTGGGTTTAACACATACACACTACTATATATAAAATAAATAAAAAACAAGAATTATAGGAGAGGGAACTATATCCAATATTTTATAATAATTTATAGTGGAAAATAATCTGAAAAAGAATTAAATGTATATCTATATATAACTGAATCACTTTGCTATACACCTGAAATGAACACAACACTATAAAAATATTTCAATTTTTAAAAATGGTTAAGAAGAAAAAAACAAAAAACAGGATTTTCAAGGCCTGGGATCTCATAAAAATAAATATTGGGGTTATTTCAATAGGTAAAGAATGTCATCTGGCTGAGGAACTGGCAGTGAGTAATAGAAATACAAATGGCAATAGAAGCTAAGGCAGCTATAATTATCTACATACCTCATGATCCATTATGTAGAAGCTGAGCTTACATCTTCGTGTTTTATTTAATTATTTTTTTTAATCCATCCTTCATTTCTACCCACAACTTTTCATAAAGAACTTGTTAGTGGCTAGGGTTCTTTTAGTCTTCAGATGAGATTATAAAGGAATGAAAATCCTCAGGGGATGTTACAGTATCTGATGGGACATTGTGTAATCTATTTTGAGGACAGAAAACTTTCACCTGGACAGAGAGAGGAGGAGAGGCTGAAGGGCAAAAGTAGTGGACAGTGCCAAGTACCCTCCAGGTGGATCTTCCTAACCATTATCCAATGGCTCTGTGCTCCTGGATACTGGCCTCTATGAACCCATCAACAGGCTCCCATGATCGATAGATTTCTTGGATTCAGCTAAAGGGAGGCAAGAGATTAAAATACAGAAGGAAAGTGAGACTGGATGTTCACTCTCTAGACTCTCTCCATGACAGATCATCTCAGGCTGGCTGTGTCCCCAGCGTGAGAACCACAGGTCTTTTCAGGGTCCTGCTCCTAAGATGATCCTCTCTGGGTCCTGGTAACCATCTCCCCCCCCCCACCCCGCCCCCACCAACTGCTTAACCTTCTAGCATAAGCCTAGAACCACTTCCTGTTCTTACCAGTTGCAGGGTACTTTACATCCCTTGTTACTCTAATCCATGACTGTATCTGGTGAAAAACCCTGTTTTAAAACTATCCTCAAATCATCCGGCTTGAGAATGTCATCTTTTTCTAGCTGGGATGTTGACTGATACAGCCGGTGCCCCTTGCATATTACAAGGATGGTTTTGATTGCCTGAGAGTCTTAAAATGACTGCTGTTACAGATTTACACTCCCGTGGAGGTCCCAGATTTCTGGATGGAATGGCACTTGGGGAGACTTAAGAAATAGTCTTTTTTTTTAGATGGAGCTGTGAGTAGGGCTTCCCACCCCACTTTCCCTCCCCCCAAAGCATATGCCAGGCCATGGTAGATGGAGGTTTGGATTTATTTATATTTGCTCTGACAGTGAATTCCAGAGCTGTGGGCCTTGGACTCGGACGGCTGTCATGTAGCTGAGGACTGAAAGTTAGCGGCTGTTCTTGGCTGGCCTAAGAGGGCATATAGGAACAGCTGGCTACAGGGTCAGTCTCCAACATAGCAGAAAGAGGAGGGTGTGCTTTTCTCTCAAATGGCTAAGTACATTGCCAGTAAAATAATTTTCCTCGATATATTACCACAGAGAATTGGATTATCTGTGAACTAAACCATAAGGGAGAAATGGGTCTTAACTTGAATGAAAAAACATCTCAAGAATCAAACTCACTTTCCCCAGCCCTTTCACACACCTTTTCTGACCACTCCATCCTATTAATGTCCCTGTGCCCTCTATTGTTTTTTGAAACCCCAGGGGCATTCTTTGCTTCTTCCTCAACTTCCCTCAAGTCTGAGTGAGCCCGATATACTGGAAAAGCTATGGCTGTGGTGTAGGCTGGCAGCTGTAGTTCCAATTAGACCCCTAGCCTGGGAACCCACATATGCCATGGGTGTAGCCCTAAAAAGCAAAAAAAAATTTAAAAAAAAATATTTTTCCTCGTAGTGTTAGAGTAGACAGAGCACTGGACTTCAAGTCAAAAGGTCCTAGTTCATTCACTTAGCAACCTTGAACAAGTCACTTGATTACTCTGAGGCTTCTCATTGAGAATGTGAGTTCCTAAAATCTGCCTCATAATGTCCTTGTGAATATTAAATAAAAAAATATATGAGACAGAACCTATCATGGAGACCAGTGTATAGTGAGTAGGTAGTGCATTAATGAGTGCTGGTTGAGTGTAACTATAAAGAATTCTTTCTCATGCTGTGAACCATCCTGCCAGTTTTATTTGTTTTCCTGATGGAGAGGGGGGCTGTATTAACATGTCCAGTCAGCATCAGGAATTGTTAATGGTGGAGAAATGTTGAACAGCGTGTATTGTTTCATCTTGAGGAACATGCTTCTAATTAGAAAGAGCCTGTTTTATTTCAGCATAAGTGGGCAATGGCTCAGCAGATGGTCCCACTAATCCTGAGTCCCACTGTGCTCCAGAGGAAATATACAACAAACACTTCAGAGTGAGGGTGCATTGTCTTTTAATTTATATGTATTTCTCTTTTATTTCAGAATTGTTCCATGAAGTTTTCATGGCTTCACAGACTTCTAGGTCATAAAGAGACTGGTGATCAGGAGTAGTCAGACCCCATGGTTTTACAGCTAGTGAATCAGAGACTCTAATAGCCTCCCCTCTCTAACAGTATTTTAAGAACAAAGACAACTGTATTTCAAGTTTTCAAAGGATTCATAAATGAGACAGCAAAAGTCTTATTAAAATGGCTTCAAAAATTAAAGGTGCTGGGAATATTTTGCGTTTCACCTAAGAGGGAAGACTTTATCAAGTAGAGCTATTCAACAACCAAAAGGATGACTAAAGGGATAAGCTTGCCATCACTGGAGGTATGTAAGAAGATACTGAAACAATAAGGGTTATTATACAAGAGATTCTTGCTTATGGGAGGGATACCTAGCTGGGCACTCAAGTCCCATATAATTTCATGATTCTATAGTTGTAAGTTTCCAACAGCAAACATGATACACATTACATGTACAAAGTATATGCTCAGTGAAAACATGATGATTGATTACTAACAACACCCCCCACCCCACCCCCCCGTATCCCATAAGGTTTCCCTAGAGATAATTACTTCTATCTCACTTCAAAGAGTACCTTCTTTCTTCATATTGACACTCCATTCAGGGCAAATCAGATTCTTGTTGCCAAGCAAGCTTGAAGCTCAGGCATTTGACAAGGGTCATGGATCCAAGAGCCCAGACATGGCTATGGGAATGAAGATGGCTGTAGCAGTCACAGAAATGCACCACTCAAACTTCCCTTCAAGAAAGAAGCTGCCATTCAGCTACGAAAAGCAGTGAGCTGACAGCCCCCAGCTGATAGCATCTTTAGAATCCATTTATACTTTTCATATGAGACCCCAAGTTTCCCAGGGAGCCCTCAATCATGACTGAGCATTGTAAAGGTACTAGAGCCTGCTGATTTCAGCCTGAATTTGGACACCTTTAAGGCTCTTCTCTCTGCAGCTCATTGTTGGATCAGTGACTTTTCAAACCTGAATCATGATCTCAGGTTATCCCAACACAATCTTACTAGTTCCCACCTTTCCTTTCCAGGTGTCAGATCTACATAACAACCTGAGGCTTTCTCTGCCTGATCCTGCTTCTCTTTCTATTACCTTCCAAGATATCATCCTCAATAAACTTCTTACACTCCAAACTTGATCTCAATTTCTGTTTCTAGAAAAATCAATTGATTCAGTGGCAGATTCTGCAACCATGGAGCCCAAAGTCAAAGGGGAAAAAAAGTCCATGTCCCAAAGAAAGTGAATCTGGATTATCAACATGTCTGAAAAGATTGAGAAAATAAGAAAGAGTTCTGAAAAATAGAATGTGCAAGAGAGACCAGAAGGCAGCACTGAAGCTTTGCAAGGCAGAGCCTGGAGAGATACATTGAGGAAAGTATGCTAGAAGGAGATAGGATTTCCATAGGGATTCCCAATCACTTTGCCAATGCTCTTTAGCCAGAACCCATTTAATAATCTTGTGCCTTTATAGAAGCCAGGGAAAGGAAGAGAGACTGCCATACTTGAACCACTGACATTGGCTATTCCACAGCACAGTTTGGCAATGGCAACCCTGGCAATAACATTTACAGATTTAGAAGCATCAGCTTTTAAAGGACAAATTGTAAAAGCAGCTGATATTTTATTGCTGATATGCATCAGGTACTGTCAGTATTGTAATGGCATTGATTATCAAACAGTTTCTGAGGATCAGGTATCTGGGAGCACCTGCTGGAGTGTTGTGGCTCAGGGTCTTTCATGAGGTTGCAGTCAGGCTGACAGTCAGGGTTTCAGTCATTTCAAAACCTACCTGGGGATAGAGTGTCCACATCCAAGATTATTCCTGTGGGTTTTGGTAGACTTCAGTTCTTCCCCCTGCAGACCTCTCCATACGGCTGTTTGACACAATCACTGCCTTCCCCTGAAATGAGGGATCCAAGACAGAGAGATTATACAAGGTGAAATCCAGTCTTTAATAACCAATAGAAAAAATCAACAAAACCAATATCTGGTTCTTTGAAAGAGTAAACAAAACCAACAAACTTCTGTCCAGGCTCACCAACCAAGAATAAAAAAGAGAGAACTCAAATAACCCAAATAAGAAATGAAAGAGAGAAGAACTAGCAATCAATGCCACAGAAATACAAATAAATAAATAAATAAGAGAATACTATGAACAATTATATGCCAAAAAAATTGGAAACCTATAAGAAACAGACAAGTTTTTAGAAACATACAGCCCACCAAAATTGAATCAAGAAGAAATAGATAATTTGAAGGGACAGATCACAAGAAGTGAAATAGAATCTGTAATTTAAAAAACTTCCTTCAGGAGTTCGCATCATGGCACAGTGGAAATGAATCTGACTAGGAACCATAAGGTTGCTGGTTAGATCCCTAGCCTCACACAGTGGGTTAAGGATCTGGCATTGTTGGGACCTGTGGCATGGGTCACAGATGTGGCTCAGATCCTGCATTTCTCTGGCTGTGGTGTAGGCTGGCAGCTGTAGCTCTGATTCAACCTGATTCAACCCCTAGCCTGGGAATCTCCATGTGACATGGATGCTGCCCTAAAAAGAAAAAAAAAAAAAAAAAAAAAACCAACAACAACAGCAACAACAAAACAAAAACTTCCTGCAAAAAAAAAAGTCCAGGACCAGATGGCTTCACTAGGGAATTCTACCAAACATACAAAGAACTTATATCAGTCCTTCTCAAATTCTTCCAAAAATTGAAGAGAGGAAAAATTCTCAGTCATTTAATGAAGCCACCAGATAAAGACAATACCAAAAAAAGAATATCACAGATCTTTGATAAATAGAGGTGCAAAAATTCTCAACAAAATATCAGCAAACCAAAATCCAACAACACATACAAAAGATCATACATCAGGATCAAACAGGATTCATTCCCAGGGTAACAAGGATGGTTCAACATATGCAAATCAATCGATGTGATACATCATATCAACAAAAGAAAAGATAAAAATGACATGGTCATCTCAATAGATGCAGAAAAAGCATTTGATAAAATTCAATATCAATTCATGATAAACACTCTTACCAAAGTGGGTATAGAGGGAACACATCTCAACATAATAAAAGCTATTTATGACAAACCTACAGCCAACATAATACTCAATAGTGAAAAGTTGAAAGCCTTCCCACTAAAATCTGGAACAAGACAAGGATGCCCATTCTCACAAATTCTATTCAACATAATATTAAAAAGTCCTAGTCTCAGCAATCAGAAAAGAAAAAAGAAGTAAAAGGTATCCAGATTGGGGGACAGGATTAAGATGGCAGAATAGAAGGACTGGAGTTCACATTTTCTCATAAAAACAATAAAATCACAACCAAATGTTGAACAACCTTCAACCAAATTGACTTTCAAAAAGATATCCTACTCCAGAAGACAAAGAGGAGGACACTTCAAGAGGTAGGAGGGGCAATTACATGGTATAAGAAGCCCCATACCTGCTTGGTGGCAAGCCCAGAGACCAGAAAGTAACTGTATCACAGAGACTCACCTATAAGAGTGAGAGTTCTGAGCCCCACATCAGGTCCCCACACCTTGGGATCTAGCATTGGGAGAAAGAGCCCCGGGAGTATCTGACATTGAAGGCCAGTAGGGCTTGTATGCAGGAGCTCCATGGGACTGGGGAAAACAGAGATCCTATTCTTGAAAGGCACACACATGCTATCATGTGCACTGGGTCCCAGGGGAAAGCAGATGCTCCATAGGAATCTAGGTTGGACCTAACTGCATTTCTTGGAGGATCTTCTGGGAAAACAGGGGGTGACTGAGGTTCCTTGTAGGGGAAGGACATTGGAGGCAAAGCTCTCAGGAATATTCTCCAAAGTGTGTTCTTCTAGAGGTGGCCGATTTGGGAAAATCTGGCCCCACCCATCAGTGAGAAGCCCCAGGACAAACAATAATCCAAGTGGGATCACAGCCCCACCCATCAGTTAACAGGCTGCCTAAAGACCCCCTGGTATACAGCTGCCTAAAATCTCACCCAGAGAGAAAGCCCCACCCAACAGAGGGATAGGAATCAGCCTCACCTACCAGTGGGAAGGCACGAGACCCTCCCATCAAGAAGCCTACAGCAAGCCCCCATCCCAACTTCAGTCACAAGGGGGGAAGACATCAGAAGTAAGAGAGGCTACAACTCTATTGCCTGCAAAAAGGAGATCACACCAAAAACCTATAATAATAAAAAGGCAGAGAACTACAATTCAGATAAGGGAGCAAGAAAAAAAAAAAAAAACAGAAAAACAGCTAAGTGACCTGGAGATTAATAGCCGGACAGGGGGAAGACTTTAGACTGATGATGCTGAGGATGATGAAAGACATTGGAAATAAACTGGGGAGGCAAAGATTGATAATTTACAACAAACAGAAAAGAAATACAAGATTTAAAACTTCAGCAAACATAGATGCAAAATACAATAACTGAAACAAAAAAATTCATTAGAAGCAACCAATAGCAGAATACAGGAGACAGAAGAACAAATAAGCAAGGTGGAGGACAGACTAGTGAATATCACTGATGCAGAAGAGAAAAGAGAAAAAAGATTGAAAAGAAATGAAAACAGTCTAAGAGAACTCTGGGACAATGTTAAATGCACCAATATCCATATCATAGGGACACCAGAGGGAGAAGAGAGAGAGAAAAGGACAGAAAAAAATATTTGAAGAGATAATAGCCAAAAACTTCACTAACATGGGAAGGGAACCACTCACTTAAATCCAGGAAGAACAATGAGTACTATATAAAATAAATGCAAGGAAGAACACTCCAAGACACATATTAATAAAACGGACCAAAATTAAAACAAAGGGAAAATACTGAAAGCAGCTAGGGAAAAGAAAATAATATACAAAGGAACACCAATAAGGTTTTTGGCAGATTTTTCAGTAGAAACACTGCAAGCCAGAAAGGAGTGGCATGATGTATTTAACATGATGAAAGGGAAAAACCTCCAACCAAGATTACTTTACCCAGCAAGTCTCTCATTCAGATTTGAAGGAGAAATCAAAAGTGTTGCAGAGAAGCAAAAGCTAAAAGAATTAAGCAACACTAAACCAGCTTTACAACAAATGCTAAAGGAACTTCTCTAGGCAGAAAAGAAAAGGACACAACCAGAAACAAAAATACCACAAATGACAAGGCTCACAAGTAAAGGCATATATACAGTAAAGGTAGGAAATCATACATACACAAATATGCTACCAAAATCAGAAATCATGAGAAGAGGAGGGTACAAATGCAGAACACTGGAGATGCACTTGCAATTAAGAGATCAACAACTTAGAACAATCATATATATATACATACATATATATATATATATATATATACACTCCTATATCAAAACTTCAGGGTAACTGAAAACCAAAAATCTAAAACTGATACACAAAAATAAACTCAAATACAACACTAAAGATAGTCATCAAATCACAAGAGGAAAGAACAAGAGAAGGGAAGAAAAAAGAGCAACAAAAGCAAATCCAAAACAGTTAAGAAAATGGCAATAAGAAAATACATATCAATAATTACCTTAAATGTAAATGAATGAAATGCCTCAACCAAAAGACATAGGCTGGCTGAAAGGATACAAAAACAAGACCCATATATATGCTGTCTTCAAGAGACCCACTTCACTTCTAGGGACACATACAAATTGAAAGTGAGAGGATGGAAGAAAATATTTCATGCAAACGGGAATCAAAACAAAGCTGGAGTAGAAATACTCATATCAGACAAAATAGACTAAAATGAAGAATATTTTAAGAGTCAAGGAAGGACATTACATAATGATCAAAGGATCATTCCTAGAAGAAGATATAAAAATTGTAAATATATATGCACCCAACATAGGATCACCTCAATATATAAGGCAACTGCTAACAACCTTAAAAGGAGAAATTGACAATAACACAATAATAGTGGGAGATTTAACACCACACTTATAGCAATGGACAGATCATCCAGACAAAAGATCAAAAAGGAAACACAGGCACTGAATGAAGCATTAGAGCAGATGGACATAATTGATATTTATAGGACATTCCATGCAAGAGCAGCAAAATATACATTCTTCTCAAGTGCACACAGAACATTCTCTAGGATTGATCACATTCTGGGCCACAAATCAAGCCTCAGTAACTTTAAGAAAACTTAAATCACATCAAGCATCTTTCTGACCACAACCCTATGCAATTGGAAATCAACAACAAGAAAAAAAAACACAAAAAACACAAACACATGGAGACTAAACACCATATTACTAAACAACCAATGGATCACTGAAGAAATCAAAGAGGAAATTGAAAAATACCTAGAAGCAAATGACAACAAAGAAATGG
This sequence comes from Phacochoerus africanus, assembly GCF_016906955.1. Lineage (NCBI taxonomy): Eukaryota > Metazoa > Chordata > Mammalia > Artiodactyla > Suidae > Phacochoerus > Phacochoerus africanus. Next base: position 155,824,174 of record NC_062551.1, on the reverse strand, counting down.
CACTCCAAAACCTATGGGATGCAGCAAAAGCTGTTAAAGGAGGAAAGTTTATAGCAATACACATCCACCTCAGAAAACAAGAAAAAGCTCAAATAAACAAGCTAAGCTAACTTTACATCTTAAGCAGCTAGAGAGGGAACAGACAAGACCTAAAGTTAGCAGAAGGAAAGAAATCATAAAGATAAGAGCAGAAGTCAATGAAATAGAAATGAAGAAAACCACAGAAAAGATCAATAAAACGAAAAGCTGGTTTCTTGAAAAGATCAACAAAATTGATAAACTCTTAGCCAGACTCATCAAGAAAAAAAGAGAGAGGACTCAAATTAATAAAATTCGAAATGAAAAATAAGTTACAACAGACATAAAGGATCATAAGAGACTACCACATGCAATGATATGCTAGTAAAATGGAAAACCTAGAAGAAATGGAAAAATTCTTAGAAAAGTACAAGCTTCCAAGACTAAACCGAGACGAAATAGAAAAGATGAATGAACCAATCACAAGTAATGAAATTAAAACTGTGATTTAAATACTTCCAACAAACAAAAGTCTAGGACTAGATGGCTTCACAGGTGAATTCTATCAAACGGTTAGAGACACGCTAACACCTATCCTTCTGAAACTATTCCAAAAAAATTGCATAGGAAGAAATAGTCCCAAACTCATTTTATGAGGCTACCATAAAAAACCAGACAAAGATATCACAAAAAAAGAAAATTACAGGCCAATTTCACTGATGAACATAGATGCAAAAATCCTCAACAAAATACTAGCAAACTGCTTTCAACAATGCATTAAAACGATTGTACATCATGATCAAGTGGGATTTATCCCAGGAATGCAAGTGTTCTTCAATATCCTCAAATCAATCAGTGTGATATACCACATTAACAAACTGAAGAATAAAAACCATATGATCTTCTCAATTGATGCAGAAAAAGCCTCTGACAAAATCCAACACCATTTCTGATAATAACCCTTCAGAAAGTAGGCATAGAGGGAACCTGAGATCAGGAACAAGACTAGGATGTCCACTGTCACCACCACTATTCAATATAGTTTTAGAAAGCCTAGCCATGGCAATAAGAGAAGAAAAAGAAATCAAAGGAATCCAAATTGGAAAGGAAGAAGTAAAACTATCACTATTTGCAGATGACATGATACTATATCTATAAAATCTAAAGACTCTATGAGAAAATGGTTAAGAGCTCATCAATGAATTTGGCAAAGTCGCAGGATACAAAATTAATACACAGAAATTGACTGCATTTCTATATACTAACAACAAAAGATCAGAAAGAGAAATTAGGGAAATAATCCCATTTACCACTGCATCCAAAAGTATGAAATGCTTAGGAATAAACCTCTCTAAAGAGACAAAAACCCATACTCTGAAAACTGTAAGACGCTGATGAAAGAAATCAAAGATGACACAAACAGATGGAAAGACATACCATGCTCATCGATTGAAAGGATCAATATCATCAAAATGACTATACTATTCAAGGCAATCTACAAATTCAATGCAATCTCTATCAAATTATCAAGGACATTTTTCACAGAACTACAACAAAGTATTTTAAAGTTTGTTTGGAAGCACAAAAGACCCAAAATAGCCAAAACCATCCTGAAAAAGAAAAATGGAGCTGGAGGAATCAGGTTCCCTGACTTCAGACGATACTACAAAGCTACAGTCATCAAAACCATATGGCACTGGCACAAAGATAGAACTATATATCAGAGGAACAGGATAGAAATCCCAGAATTAAACCCACACACCTACAGCCAACTAATCTATGACAAAGGAGGCATAAATGTACAATGAAGAAAAGACAGCCTGTTCAATAAGCGGTGCTGGGAAAACTGGACAGCCACATGTCAAAGAATGAAATTAGAACACTCCCTAACACTGTACACAAAAATAAACTCAAAATTGATTAAAGACCTGGATATAAGACCAGATACTATAAAACTCCTAGAGGAAAACATAGGCCAAACACTATCTGACATAAATGACAGCAATATCTTCTCAAATCCACCTCTTAGAGTAATGAAAACAAAAATAAACAAATGGGACTTAATTAAACTTAAAAGTTTATGTACAGAAAAGGAAACCTTAAACAAAATGTAAAGACAAACCACAGAATGGGAGAAAATATTTGCAAATGACTGACAGGGGAGTGAACTCAAAAATTTATAAACACCTCCTACTGCTCAATACCAAAAAAACAAACAACCCCATCAAAAAATGGGCAGAAGATCTAAACATACAATTCTTCAAAGACATACAGATAGCCAAAAAACACATGAAAACATGTTTAACATCATTATTTATTAGGAAAATGCAACTCAAAACTACTATGAAGTACCAGTTTACTCCACCCAGAATGGCCATCATCAAAGCTGGAGAAGGTGTAGAGAAAAGGGAACCCTATTACACTGTTGGTGGGAATGTAGGTTGGTGCAACCACTGTGGAAAGCAGTATGGAGATTCCTCAGAAAACTAAAAACAGAACTACCATTTGATCCAGAAATCCCACTCCTTGTCATCTATCCAGAAAAAAACCATGACTCGAAGATACATGTACTTCAGTGTTCATTGCAGCACTCTATACAATAGCCAAGACATGGAAACAATCTAAATGTCTATTTAAAAGGAGTGGATGAAGAAGATGTGGTACATATAAACAATGGAATATTACTCAGCCATCAAAAGGAAAGAAATAATGGCATTTGTAGCAACATGGATGCTAAGTGAAGTCAGTCAGACAGTGAGACACCAGCATCATACTCTATCACTTTCAGGTAGAATCTTAAAAAAGGACACAATGAACTTCTTTGCAGAACAGATATAGTGTCACAGACTTTGAAAAACTTAGTTTCCAAATGAGATGGGTTGGGAGGTGGGGATTGCGCTGGGGATTTGGGATGGAAATGCTATAAAATTTGGTTGAGATGATAATTATACAACTATAAATGTAATAAAATTCATTGAGTAATTAAAAAAGGTATTAGAAAGGAAAAGGTAAAATTTTCACTATATGCAGATGACATGCTACTATAAATATAGAATCCTAAAAATGCCACACAAAAACTGCTAGAATTGATCAACAAATTCAGCAAGGCTACAAGATACAAGATTAACATATAGATATAAGTTACATTTTTTTTAGACTAACAATGAAATATAAGAAAGGGAAAGTTAAAAAATATTCCTTTTAATATCACATCAAAAAATAAAATACTTAGGAATAGACATTACCAAGGAGGCAAAAGACTTACATACTGAGAACTATAAAACATTGACTAAGGAAGTTGAAGATGACTTAAAGCAATGGAAAGATACCCCATGCTCTTGGATTGGAGGAATTAATATTGTTAAAATTACCATAGTACCCAAAGAAATCCATATATTTAATGCAATCTCTATTAAATCACCCATGGTATTTTTCACAGGACTGGATAGAACAAATAATCTTAAAATGTATATGGAATCACAAAAGATCCAGAATAGCCAAAGCAATCCTGAGGAACAAACTTGGAGGTATAACCCTCCCAGACTTCAGACAATACTACAAAGCTACAGTAAATGAAACAGTGTGGCATTTTCACAATAACAGATACACAGATTGATGGAACAGACAAAAGAACTTAGAAATAAACCCACACACCTAAATTAATCTTTGACGAAGGAAGCAAGAACATACAATGCAGAAATGACAGTCTCTTCAGCAAATGGTACTGGGAAAGCTGGAGACCTGCATGAAGTTAGAATACTCCCTCACACCACACACAATGGATCAATGAAGTTAGAATACTCCCTCACACCACACACAAAAATAAACTCAAAATGGCTTAAGGACTTAAACATAAGATAGGACACTATAAAACTCCTAGAAGAGAACATAGGAAAAACATTCTCTGACATAAATCATAGCGATGTTTTCTTAGGTCAGTCTCTCCCAAAGCAATAGAAATAAAAGTAAAAATAAAAAAATAGAAAGGGCATAATCAAGCCAGAAAAAAAAGGCAATGTACCAAATCCAAGAAAATATTTGCAAGCAATGAGGCTGACAAGAGCTTAATTGCCAAAATAGAAAAACAGCTCATACAACTCAATAACAAAAACAAAAATAACCCAATTTTTAAAAAATAGAAGATCTAAACAGGACTGGATAGAACAAATAATCTTAAAATGTATATGGAATAACAAAAGATCCAGAATAGCCAAAGCAATCCTGTAGCCAAAGATATACAGATGGTCAATATGCAAATTAAAAGATGCTTCAACTCTCTCTCTTCCTGGGGAAAGAGATCTCTGAGATCAAGAGAGGAACAGAGCCAAAGAAAGGAAGAGAGACATTATTTATTCATTCATTACACAAATATTTAATGAGGGTCTGTTACATGGCCAGCACTGCTCTAGGAGCTGGGGACATGGCATGGAAACAAGCCAAGTTCTGGTGTCCACAGAGTTTATATTCCAGCAGGAGAGAGAGACCCCATAAGTTATTAAACAAATGTATGATGAAAAAATAAAATAAAATAAAAAATAAAAAATAAAAGATGCTTCAACATCACTAATTATGACAGAAATGCAAATAGAAATTACAATGAGGTGTACACTGATCAGAATGGCCATCATGAAAAAGCCCACATGGGGGAAAAAATATAATTGTAATGTATACATGTAAGGATAACCTGTCCCCCTTGCTGTACAGTGGGAAAATAAAAAAAAAAAAGAAAAAGCCCACATGGGGTTTTCTTGTGGTGCAGTGGGTCAAGAATCTGGTATTGTCACTGCAGTAGCTTGGGTTGCTATTGTGGCATGGGTTTGATTCCTATTCTGGGAACTTTCATATGCCCTGTGTGCAGCAAAAATAAAGAAAGTAAGAAATAAAAGAAGAAAGAAAGAAAGAGAGAGAGAGAGAGAGAGAGAGAGAGAGAAAGAAAGAAAGAAAGAAAGAAAGAAAGAAAGAAAGAAAGAAAGAAAGAAAGAAAGAAAGAAAGAGAGGAAAAGAAAAGAAAAGAAAAGAAAAGAAAAGAAAAGAAAAGAAAAGAAAAGAGAGGAGGGACGGAGGAAGAGAAAAAGCCTCCAAACAATAAATGCTAGAGAAAAGGGAACCCTCCTACACTGTTGGTGGGAATATAAATTGGTGCAGCCACTATAGAGAATAGTATGCAAGTTACATAAAAAACTAAAAATAGAGCTACCATAGGATCCAGCAATCTCACCCCTAGGCATATAGTAGGAGAAAATTCCAATTAAAAAACATGCTTTCCAATGTTAATAGAAGCACTATTTACAATAGCCTAGACATGGAATCAACTTACATGCCCTTTGACAGAAGAATGGATAAAGAAGATGTGGTATATATATACAATGGAATATTACTCAGTCATGAAAAAAGAATGAAAGAATACTATTTGTAGTAACATGGATGGACCTAGAGATTATCATAAGTAGCCAGAGAAAGACAATCATATAATATAACTTATATGTGGAATCTAAAAGATGATACAAATGGAACTACTTAAAAAACAAATCAACTCGTAAACATAGAAAACAAACTTACAGTTACCAAAGAGGAAAGGGAGTAGAGTAGGGATAAATTAGGAATTTTGGATTAGCATACCAAATTACTATATATAAAATAGATAAACAAGGACCTACTATATAGCACAGCAAACTATATTCAATATTTTATAGTAATCTATAATGAAAAAGATTATGATAAATATATATATATAAAACATTACCTTGCTCTATACCAGAAACTAATATGACATTATAAATCACCTATATGTCAATTAAAAAATTAAAAATAAAGAAAAAAATATTGTAGGTGGTTATAATTCACTTAGTGGAGCAATTCCTCATTATCAAGAGTAATCTTTACGCCAAACATATAAATAAGGAATTATTTTTCCATTTTCCCAATGAAAAAAGAAAATTCAGAAATACTAAGTGCTTTGTCCTCTTAGCTCAAGGAGTACACAGTGGAGTTTAGCTGAAGTCTTCATTTCTAAATCCAGGTTCTAGTCTATAGCTCAGCCACTCTTTACACTAAACCAAAGGACAAATTAGTGTTCTCAATTCTCTGGAATAGTAACAAGGTAACTAACGTGGAGAGGAACACCTAGAAACCGAATTGTTTAGGTATGAGGTAGAGAAGGCCCACACCAAAGGAAGAGAATTTGTTGGGGTTTTCCATTGTTTCTTAAAGGATAACATACATATGGAGAAGTACACAGAAGTATATAACTTACTGAATTTTACAAACTGAGCAAACGAAATCAAGAGATAGACATTACCATTCACCCCAGACTCCCATGCTGTCCACACTTTTGTCACAGTAACCATCCCCACAGTTATCACTATGATGACTTACAGAATCATAGATTCATTTGCCTGTCTTTGTAACTCATATAAATGTATTCTTATACTTTTTCCAGCTAGCTTCTTCCCCTAGATATTGTGTTCATGAGATGCATCCATACCATCATGTAGTATACTTGTAGCTTTCCATTTCTGCTGTATAGTACTCTACTGTGGGAACATATAATTGACTTATCTGCTCTACCAGGGAATGGCAAACTACATCCAAATTTGGTCCACATCCTATTTCTTCTGTACAGCAAGATTATTTATACATTTTCGAATGCTTAAAAAATCAAAAGAATAATATTTCTTGGCATATAAAATTATATGAAAATTAAGTTTGTGTTCATTAATAACGCTTTACTGGAACATTCCACGTTCATTCTTTTTCATATTACTTGTGGCTGTTTTCATGTTATGATGGCAGTTTAGTTGAAGCCTAAACTACTTAAAGCAATAGCAGGTTGCATGCTTTGACCTATGCAGCCCTCTGTTGCTTTGCAATGTTCCTGGGTCATTCTAAAGAAAAATGATATAACTGTAAGTTAATTTTGCTTCTTGGCCTACAGAGTCTAAATATTTACCATCTTTACTGAAAAGCTTTTCTGAGCTCTATACTATACTATTGATGGGCATTTCAGTACTTTCCAGTTGTACTGTTACTATAAATAGTTCTGCTTTGAAAATTCTGGTTTATATTCTTGGTGAACATATATGTAAGCAGTATTTTGGGTGCATACCTAGGAGTGGAATTGCTGAGTAATTAGCTATATTCGGCTTAGTAGACAATGCTACAGTTTTGTACTAATTGTACACTCTAATCAGCAGGGTATGAGAACTCCAGTTGTTATATCCTCACCATTAATTGGTATTTTCTGTCTATTTCATTTAACCATCTGGTAAAGGTATAGTTGTAACTTGAGAATGGTTTCAAAAATGATAACTACAGCAACATGTATTTTAAGTATGCCAAACTCTGTGCTAGTAAATGCACCTACATTATCGCATTACAGACAAATCCATTTTACTGATGTGGAGGTAGTATTCAGTAAGGCTAGGAAATTTTAAGGTCAATATAGACCTTAAGTAGCAAAAACAAACAAACTCAGATCCAACTGATATCGTAGCCTACATCCCTTCTACTAAACAAACTTGTCTCAATATGACAATTTAAGAAGACTTACCTTGTTAGAGAGCTATCAGCAGTAGGAGTGCCCCTAACTAGCATTCAAACATTTGTTAGGAAAAGGTATGCAGCACAGCTCTACAAAGTAGATATGGGGCAAGTTCCCGTGTGGCAATGGGTTAAGGATCCGGAGTTGCCGCAGCTGTGGCACACAGCTGTGTTCGATCCCTGGCCCTGAAACTTCCGCATGCCATGGATGTGGCCAAAACAAAACCAAAAAGTAAGTATGGGGAAAATATGGGCAAATCCACCTTCATTTCTGCTGTTGCCTGCTACAGTGGTTAACTCTGCTTTCTGCCTCCTTCCAGCCCTCTGGCTGGTTATGTTTATTACATGTTCTGACAGTTGAGCCTGTGGTGAAAAAGGATAACAGATTTGTATTCCAAGATCATCTCCAGATGCTGGCCAGAAGCACCTCTGGATTCATGAAATATTTGTCTTTAGTATTTCTTGAAGATGGATGATTGGAAGAAAAAAAGTTCTAGGAACATTTCCGTATAAATCATGGGGAATTCCTTTCTTTGGCAATCTGGAATGCATTTCTCTATTTCTTTTAGAAGAATAATGTGTGTATTAATAACTTGCTTGGAATGGGGTTTGAGCCAAGATGAGATGATCATGAAAATCATTATTGATGGTTTCTTGTAGCCAAACAATCTGTTCTCCCAAACCTGCAGTTTGTCATCTGTAGGTGAAGGACTGCTGAAAGGCCACATCTGAGTCACATGCACGAATCCCCTCCTCTCTATCCCAACTGCCATTCTACCCAGATTCGGGTTTTTTGTTTTTTAGGTTTTTTTGGTCTGAATTACAAAACACTCTTATTAGGTTTATTAACTTTCTCTCCTGCTTCAGCACAAACAAGCATTAAAAATTGACACTGGAGTTGTCCTGCTAATATGATTATGCCATTGCCTGGATCAAATACTTTTGGAATTCATTACTGCCTATAGTAATGCTTGCCAATCTTTATTTAATTGAGATATAACTAACTTTTCAATCTTTGTTGATTCTGCCTTATTACACATGAAAATTGCATTTATTTATGAATATTTTTTCGCTATGTATGAGATGTTTACTTATGAATTTATGTATTTCATATGTAAAGTTTGAAAATATACATATTTTAAAGGATGAGATATCATATATCAGGGGTAAGCAAACTTTTCCTGAAAAAGGGCCAGATGGTAAATATTTTAGGCTTTGCAGGCTCTAGGGTCTCTGCTGCAACAACTCAACTCTGCCATTTTAGCACAAAAACAGCTGTATGTAAACAAATAGGTTTGGCTCTGTTTCAATAAAACTTTATTTACAAAAACAGGTAGCAGGCCACATTTGGCCTGAGGCCTATAATTTGCTGATTCCTGATAGACGTACACCTTTGGCTACTTCAGATGTGACCCAGGTAAAACTGGATCCAGGAACTCAAATACTTCTTTCTTCTCCTATCCCTGCTGTGCAAATACTTTGTTCTCCCTAGAACTGCAGTGTTCTCTGCAGGCTACTACTACTAATAATAACACTGTGGTGAACACTGGCCAGTTATCAAGGCCCAATCTGACATGTCAGTGTCTAGTCACTCACAGTGACAACCTTAGGCATTTCTCTTGGTTCCAGAAGGAAAGCCCCAGAAGGATTTCACTGACCCAACTTTGTGTGCCCCTGCTATTTCAGTAACTTTGTATTACACCACAACTTCCATCACAACCACTCCAATGCAGAGAAAAGAGGAAGTTCCCCCAAAAGGCATGAGGGCAACCTTCTCAAGTATCTTCTACCATAAAGAGTAGCACAAAGAAGCGAACGATAATCACAAAAGTCAGGATCATTTTCAGAACAGAGAGAAACAGTTGCAATAAAAAAACTATGATAGAGAGATTGTCATACATTACTAAGCAGCTATAGTGCACATGACACAGGTAGATTTCTAAGGCAGTCGTTTCCCAATGCCTTTTAAGTACCTTTGTCAGAGTGAATGAGTTCTGTTATGCTCTGGTAACAAACAGCTGTAAAATCTCAGTGGCTTGGAGTTCCCGTCATGGCTCAGAGGAAACGAATCTCACTAGCATCCATGAAGATACAGGTTCAATCCCTGGCCCCGGTTAAGGATCCAGTTAAGGACCCACCATGAGCTGTGGTATAGGTCACAGATGTGGCTCCAATCCCGCATTGCTGTGGCTGTGGTGTAGGCCAGCAGCTACAGCTCCGATTCGACCCCTAGCCTAGGAACCTCCATGTGCCATGGGTGCAGTTCTAAAAAGACAAAACAAAACTCAGTAGCTTAAGAAAACACAGATTAATCTCTCTTCATACTACATATTTATCATGAGCTGGCCAAGAGTTCTTCTCCATCCTGTTCATCAGGGATATAGGAGTGCTGAGCATCTCCTAACTTCTTCCCACAGCAGGGAGAAAGGAAACTGGGAAATCATGCAATGGTACTTAAAGGTTTCTTCCTGGAAGTGTCACACATAACATGCATTCACATTTGCCCAAACAGTTAACTTTAAAGGGATTAAGCTATGTGCTTGGATTGTATTGCTGGTACCAATTACATGCTGCTCTCCCCTCCTGTAAGAGGATTATATAGCCCCACCCATTGTCATCTAACTGTGGGTCAAGTATATTTCTCCACTTTATTGATAGCAGGCCTAGCCATCTAAATATAGGCAGAAGTGATAGGTGTCATATTTGAGCAGAAAATTTAGGGCCTTCTAATTTTGTTGTTATTGTTGTTGTCTTCCCTTTGTCACAAGAATGATATGTCTTAAATAGGAGATATTTCTGCAGCCTGAATTCTAGAATGAGAAAGACGCATGGAGCAGAGTCTTGTTCTACCTACAGTCAACGTGTAACATGCATGAGACATAAACTTGTTTTAAGTACCAGATAGCTTGGAGACATTTGTTACAGCAGCATAATCTAGAAAAAGATGACTAACACAGAGAAGAACCAGAAATATCAAGATGTAGCCCTAATGAGTCACAAGGCTAGCCCTTCTACTGACAAAATGTTTACTTTACTTTCCTTTACGCACATATTACACACATACCCCTCATCAAGGAGGCACCCCCAAAATCTGTAGCCAACACAAAGTTCACTGATTCTGGTGTGTTAGTTTCCTATAGCTACCATAGCAAATACCAGAGACTAGGTGGTTTAAACAATAGAAATTTACTTTAGCATGTTATTGGGGGATAGAAATCTGAGATAAAGGTCTTGGCAAGTGTTGGTTTCTTCCAAAGCCTTTCTCTTAGATAGGTGTCTTCTCCCTGTATCTTCACAAGGTCTTCCCTCTTGCCTGTGTCCTAATCTCTTGTTACAAGGACACCAATCAAACTGTATTAGAGCCCACCTGTATGATCTCATTTTACCTTAATTACCTCTTTAAAAGTCTGAACCCCAAACACAGTTCCATCCTAAAGTACTGGGGGTTGGGATTTTAACACAAGAAGTTTAAAAAGACACACTTGAGCCCATAGAACTGTGTGATGTGCAGCAATCTCCTCATCAGAGCGCTATGAAAACTAGTCTCTTGATTAGATCCAGATGTGACTTCTCTTGATCCAGAGACCTCTGTACTAAAAAGACAAATTACCTGTTCTTCACACACCCAATATACAGCAGAATAAAAAATCCATGGTAAATAATCCCATTTAGAAAGGGAAACAATAAGAAACCCAGAGCTCACACTGTCCCATAGTAAATCTGAAATCGTACTGGGCAGAAACGTTGGAGGTCCCTACTTCAGAGTGGGGAATGAACTGAAATCATGCCCTAAAACCACAATCAAAAAGTAAGTCCCTTGTACTTTTCTTCATTGTCCTTGGCTCTGATTCTGGATATTATTCCTTTTCCATTATTCCTTTGACCACATCTGAAGTAAGTTTGGGGCAGTATGTTCTGAGGTTAGGGAAACTAAGCTGTTTTACCAGTCTACTGTCTGCCTGTAGAATTTAGTGGTATCAGGGATTATTTTAAAGCTTGAACAGTCAGAATCACTTTAATATAGTCAAATTTTTGTCATTTTTCTTTTTGCATTTTAAGATTTTTGTTTTGGTTTGGTTTTGGCAGTACAACATTTCCAAAAGCTTTGTCAATCTCCTGTTTCTTTGATGGCAATAAGCTTTATGTGCAAACAATCTACAGTCATCACACTTTATGAAAATTTATTTTGCATTCAAGAAGGACATGGATTTTATGCATGAGAGAAAATTGTTATGAGATTTTGTCTCCTCTCAAATTCATATGTTGAATTCCTAAATTTCTTATAAAAAGAAGAGATTTAAAAATGGGCAGAGGATCTAAATAGATATTTTTTCAAAGAAGACATGCGGATGGCCAATAGGGATATGAAAATGTGCTCAACATTACTATTCATCCGGGAAAAGCAAATAAATCAAAACCACAATGAGATATCACCTCACACCAGCTAGAAAATCTATTATCAAAAAGACCATAAATAACAAATGTTGGGGAGGATACAGAGAAGAGGGAACCCTCATGCACTGTTGGTGAGAATATAAATTGTGCAGCCACTATGGAAAACAGTGTGGAGATTCTGCAAAATTAAAAATGGAACTACCATATGATCCAGCAATTCTATTCCTGAGTATTTGTCCAAAGAAAATAAAAATACTAACTAGAAATTACATTGCACCCCATCTTCATTGCAATATTGTTTACAATAGCCAAGATATGGTAGCAACCCAATAGATGGATGGGAAAAGAAGATGTGAGACACACACACACACACACACACACTGGAATATTACTCAGTCATAAAAGGAATGAATTCTTGCCATATGTATCAACATGTGTGGACCTAGAAGGTATTATGCTAAGTGAAATAAGTCAGATGAGAAAGATAAATACTATATGATTTCATTTATGTGTGGAATCTAAAAAGCAAAGTGAGCAAACATAATAAAACAGAAACAGAGTTACAGATACAGGGAACAAACAGGGGCTCACTAGAGGGAAAGGAATTTGTGTAGTAAAGAACTAAGTGAGGGAGATTACAAGGTACAACGTATCAGCTGAAAAATAAATGAGTCATGAATATGAAATGTACAGTGTGGGTAAGAGCCAATAGTCAATAGCTACATAATCTTTGTATGGTGACATCATAACTAGACATATTGTGGTATAAACACCAAATTACTACGTTGTGTAATAGTAATTAATATGGTGTTGTAGGTCAATTATTCTTCAAAAATAAACAAACAACCTACTGAAAGAAGAATGTCAAACTTGTGGTTACCAGAGGCAGGGATTTGGGGAGGAGTAATAGCATGAAGCCAGTCAAAAGGTACAAACTTCCAGTTGTAAGATATATAAGTACCCGGAATGAAATGTACAATGTGATAAATATAATTAATATTGCTGTATGTTATGTATGAAAATTATTAAGAAAGTCAATCCTAAGGATACTTACCACACACTAATTTTTTTCTGTTTCTTTAATTTTATATCTATATGAGATGACGGATGTTCACTAAAATTGTGATAATCATTTCATGATGTTTGTAAGTCAAATCATTATTATATACACCTTAAAGTTATACAGTACTGTGTGTCAATTTTATCTTTGTAAAACTGGAAGATAAATAAATAGGAAGGAAAAAAAGAGATTAGGACACAAAGAACTGACCAAGTGAAGACACTGTAAGAAGACAGCCATCTACAAACCAAAAGAGAGAGATCTCAGAAGAAATAACCTTGCCAACAACTTGATCTTGAACTTCTAGTCTCCAGGATGCTAAGAAAAGAAATTTCTGGTTTTTAAGCCTCCCAGTCTGTGGTGCTTTTATATGTCAGCCCTAGCAAACTAATACAGCCAATGAAATGTCAGTAAAATATTTGAACAGATATTTCACAGGGAAAAATATAAGAATGGCCAGAACATGCATGAAAAGATATTCAACATCATTTTTACTCAACATGGAAATGTAAATTAAAAATTCAATCAGATTCCACTATTCACTAATTAGAGTGGCTAAAATGATGAATGCTGACAATGCCAATTGTTGGCAAGGAGAGGAACAAGTAGAACTCTCTAAAATGTTAGTAGAAAGGTAAATGGTGAATCTACTTTTGGAAAATATTAATCATTTTCTTAAAATGTTTATCACCTTCCATAACTGCCCCCATTTCACTTTTAAATATTTTTCTCAAGTAATTAAAAATAGTTGGATTATTGATACATACAACAATATGAGTGAATGTCAAAATCAGTATGCTGAGTGAATGAAATTAGTCACAACAGAATGCATATTGTATAATTCTATTTATATAAAATTTGAATCAATCCAATGATTCAAATCAAATCATTTTTTATGAGGAAAAAATCATATAAATCGATGCATAGGGTTGAAAGGTAGACCTGCAAAAAATAAAAAAAATAAAAATAAAAGAGGAATCTTTTGAGGATAATGTAAATATTCTGTATCTTGATAGTTGTGATGGTTTTAAATTTTAGGCATATTTAATTTTCAGCATTCATTAGATTATACAGTTTAGATAGATGTACTTTGATGTATGTAAATTATTCCTGAAGAGAGGTGAAAAGAAAAACATTGAAATTCTACATAAAATTTTCCTAATTCAAGGTAATGATGCTATACTCCTATATTTTTGCCTGAGTTTTATAACTTTCAGCTCTTACATTTAGGTTTATTACCTATTTTGAGTTAATTTTTGTGTATAGTGTGAAGAAATTGTCTTTGTTCTTTTGCACATGAATATCTAGTTGTCCCAGTACCTTTTGGTGGAGAGACTCTTCTTCACCCATTGAATGTTCTTAGAGAAGAACATTTTTCACACTCTCATTAAGAATCAGTTGAGGAGTTCCCATCGTGGCGCAGTGGTTAACGAATCCGACTAGGAACCATGAGGTTGCGGGTTCGGTCCCTGCCCTTGCTCAGTGGGTTAACGATCCGGCGTTGCCGTGAGCTGTGGTGTAGGTTGCAGACGCGGCTCGGATCCCGCGTTGCTGTGGCTCTGGCGTAGGCCGGTGGCTACAGCTCCGATTCAACCCCTAGCCTGGGAACCTCCATATGCCGCAGGAGCGGCCCAAGAAATAGCAACAACAATAACAACAACAAAAAGACAAAAGACAAAAAAAAAAGAATCAGTTGACCCCAAACGCAAGAGTTCGTTTAGGTACCCTCAATTCTATTCCATTGTTCTATATATCTATCTTTATGCTAATACCACATTCCTCATTTTCTTGCCTTAATTGTCCTGGCCAGACTTCCAATACAATGTTGAATAGGTGTAGCAAGAGTGAACATTGTTGTCTTATTCTTAATTTTAGATGCAAAACATTCAGCCTTTCATCATTAAATTATGATTTTACATGTAGGTTTTTGTAGATGTCTTTTATGAAGTCAAATATTTTTTTTTTCATTCTTAGTTTTCCATGAGTTTTTATTATAAACGGATGTTGCATTTTGTAAAATTTGTTTCTTTTGCATCTATTGGAATTATACTTTTAAAATGTTATATCAAGTTAATACGGTGAGTTGTATTGATTAATTTTTCAACTGTTAAACCAAACTTCTTTCCTGAAATACATCCCATTTGGTCAGGATGCATCATCCTCTTTATTATATTGCTGCATTTAATTGTTTCAAAACTTCTTAGAGAGTTTTGTATCTATGCTCATAAGAAATAATGTAGTTTCTTTTTAATGTCTTGGCCTAATACTGCCCATGATAATGATGGACTTACAACATGAGTTAGGCGATGATTCCTCTTCTACTTTGTGAAAGTATTTGTGTTAATACTTTTGGTATTACTATTCTTTCCATAAATAATTGGAAGGATTCACTACTAATTCCATCTGAACTGGAGTTTTCTTTGTGTGAAGATTTTTAGCAAACAATTCAGTTTCTTTAATGGGTATAGAGATAATCAGGTTGTCTATTTCTTCATGGGTGAGATTTGCTATGTTGAGATTTTGAGAAAATAGTCCATTTCTTCTAAATTGTCAAATTTGTTGGCATCAAGTTGTTAGTTGTATTCTCTTAGTAGTTACTCAATGTATATGAGATCTGCAATCATGTTGTTTTTTTCTTGTATTCTTATATTGTTGATTAGTTTTCATTCATTATTTAGTTTAGCTACAAGTTTATCAATTTTAGCCATCTTTGCAAAAAACAAACAAACAAACAAACAAAAAAAAACAGCTTTTGGTTTCAATGATTTTCTCCATTGTTTAACCTTTCTCAAATTTTATTTGTTTTCTCCTCTTTTTCTTTATTTTCTTTGTTCTGCTTTGTATTCCTTTCTCCTGCTTCTTGAGCTAAAACTTGAAGTTACTAAAGAAGACTTTTCTTCTCTTAAATAAACAAAGCTACAAGCTTCCCTCCAAGCAATGCCTTCACTGTATTTCATAGTTTGATATGCTGTATTTTGATTACTAAATACAAAATAATCTTTATTTTCCCTATGATTTCTTATTTGACCTATGGATTATTTGGGAATGTTTTACTTGGTTATAAATATATGGGATTTTTACGGATATTTTATTGTTATGGATTTCCAATTAATTTTATCAAAGTTAGAGAACATGTGCTGTATGACTTCAATTATTTTAAATTTATTGAGACTTGTTTTATGGCCCATCCCTAATTCTGTCTTTATTAACATATTACATGCACTTAACAAGAGCATGTGTTCTGCAGTTGTGGCATCTTTACACATATAATACTTATGTGTACATAAATTTTATGTAATTATATTTTATGTAATTATACATAAATGTATATATGTAAATTTGTATTTTTATATATAAATTAGATATATAAGTTAGATCAAGGTGATTAATCATGCCTTTTATTAATATTTTTTGGTCTAGTTGCTTTATCATTGTTAAACAAAGGATGTTAAAATTACCTAATGTTGTTGTTGAAGCTATTTTTCTTTAATTCTATTATCGTTTTGCATTTTAAAGCTCTAACTATTCAGTACATATGTATTCATGATCATTATGTGTTCCTGATGAAATGGTACTTTTATCACTATAAAATTACTTCTTTATTTTTGGTAATACTCTTGGTTTTGAAGTATACTTTATTGAATATAACTCATCTAGTCTTATAATTTCCTGTTCTCATAGCATATTATTTTTATCAACTTCAAGAAAACTGCATTTTAAAAATTTGAACTATTTCTAGGCAGCATGCAATTGAGTCTTGCATTTTCACTTATTCTACCTTTCAATTGGAGCATTTAATTTATTAACATTTAATGTAATTGCTTTGTTTTGTTTTTTGCTTTTTAGGGCTGTACCCATGGCATATGGAGGTTCCCAGGCTAGGGGTCAAATCAGAGGTGTAGCCACTGGCCTACACCACAGCCACAGCAATGCCAGATCTGAGCCATGTCTGCAACCTACACCACTCTGGGTCCTTTACCCACTGAGTGAGGCCAGGGACTGAACCCACAACCTCATGGTTCCTAGTTGGATTCATTTCTGCTGAGCCATGACAGGAATTCCTAGTGTAATTTTTGATATGTATGGATTTATTACTGTTTGTCCCTTCTCTGCATTTTGTTCCTCTGTGTCCCCTTTAAATTGTTTACATATTTAAATTCCATTTGAATTCATTCAGTTGCTATGAGTTATAATTCTTTGCTTTATTTTTAAGTGAGTTTTCTAAGAATTACACTATATATAACATTAATTTTTCATACTACCTAGACTGGATATTGTACTACTTCATATTTAATATAAAAATCCTGTAGCCAATTAAGTCCATTCAAATCCTCGGGGTGTTCCCATCGTGCAGCAGCGGAAATGAATCTGATTAGGAACCATGAGGTTGCAGGTTCAATCTCTGGCCTCATTCAGTGGGTTAAGGATTCAGCATTGCCAGGATCTGTGGTGTAGGTTGCAGAGGCAGCTAGGATCCTGTGTTGCTATGGGCTGGTAGCTGATTCAACCCCTAGACTGGGAAACTCCATATGCCATGGGCATGGCCCTAAAAAAAGCAAAAAATAAAAATAAAAAATAAATAAATCCTTACCACCCTTTATGTTATTGCTACCACACACATTATAAAACCCTCAAGACAACATTGTAATTTTGCTTTACATATTTGTATGTATTTTAAGGATAGTGAGAGAAAAACAGATCTTTAAATCTACCTAGAGATGTACTGATGCTGCTCATTCCCTCCCAAGGATCTGAGTTCCATCTGATCCCATTTGTCTTCACCCTGAAGAACTTTCATTATAAGTCAGATATAGCACAGTACAGGTGGCAACACATTCCTTGGTTTTTCTTTATCTGAAAGATGTCTTTATTTTGCCTTCAGGCTTGAAAAACATTTTCATTGGCTATGGAATTCTGATTTGACCTTTTTTTTTCTTTTGTCACTTTAAGATTCTTTTCATGGTCTTTAGGTCTCTTTTGATTGTCACAAAAAGTCCAATTATTCAAACCTTTATTCCCCTATTTTCATTGTATTAATTTTTCACTAGATGTTTTCAAGATTTTCTTTTTGTCTTTAGTTTTCAGCAGTGTTACTATACTGCGCCAAAGTATCATTATCATCAAACTTATACTATTTGGAATTCACTGAGTTTCTTTTTTTTTTTTTTTGTCTTTTTGCCTTTTTCTTGAGCCGCTCCTGAGGCATATGGAGGTTCCCAGGCTAGGGGTCTAATTGGAGCTGTAGCCACCGGCCTACACCACAGCCACAGCAACTCGGGATCCGAGTCGCATCTGCAACCCACACCACAGCTCACGGCAACACCGGATCGTTAACCCACTGAGCAAGGGCAGGGATCGAACCCGTAACCTCATGGTTCCTAGTCGGATTCGTTAACCACTGCACCACGACGGGAACTCCTTCACTGAGTTTCTTGCATCAGCTTTTTTCCTTTACAGACTGTGAGGCATTTTCTACCATTTAAACATTTCTTCTGTCCCATTCCCTTTCTCCTTTTCTTCCGAACTCCAATTACCCATGTTAGATCTTTTGAAATTCTGCCTTGATCCTGGTGGCTGTATTCATTATTATTATTATTATTATTTTGCTCTTCTTTTGATTGGGATGATTTCTGCTGATCTATCTTCAAAATCACTATTTCCTCTATCATCCCCATTCTGCCAGTAAGTCTATCCAGTGAATTTTAAATTTCAGATGTTATTATATTTTTTCACTTCAAAAATTTCCATTTTGGGTGAGCTCCTGTTGTGGCTTAGTGGGTTATGAACACAACTAGTATCCATGAGGATGTGGGTTTGATCTCTGCCCTTGCTCAGCAAGTTAAGGATCTGGCATTACTGTGGGCTGTGGTACAGGTCACAGATGCATCTCAGATCTCACATTGCTTTGGCGGTGGCATAGGCTGGCAGCTGCATCTCCAATTCGACCCCGAGCCTGGGAGTTTCCATAAGCCATGGGTGTGGCCCTAAAAAAAGAAAAAAAAATCCATTTTTTTTCTTACATTTTATACTTCTCTCTTGAAAATTGCCATCTTTATATTCATTAAAACACATTTAACTTTATATCACTAAGCTAATATACCTTCTTTAAAGTACTTATCTCATAATTTGAGTATCTGGGGTATCAGAATTTGGTATCTTTTATTGTTTGTTTTTTTCCTTTAAGTTAGGTTTCTATTTTTCTGACTCTTGATCCTTCTGACTCAAATACAGTGAGTAATTTTGGATTGTATTCTAGGTGTTGCAAATTTTTGTTTTGCAGATTTATAAATTTTGTTATATTCCTTCAAAGAGTGGATGTTTTATTTTGTTTTGTTGTTTTAGCAGGTATCCAACTTGGTCATCCTAGAATTACACATTGACATACCTGTGATGGGCAGAGGCTCATATCTCAGATCAGTTATTTAAGACTTTGTTGTAAGCATCTTTTAATTCCCCACACATACATGGTTCAGGGATCATCTAAAAACTTGAGGCTGAGTTTAAACACTGAATTAGGGTTTCCCTATTAGTTAAGTCTCTCCTTTTTAGGGTTTTACCCTAACTGTCTGGTGGCTCTGGTTGCCCCAGGGATCTTTCATATTGTTTTGGTGACTTAGCCAAAACAATAGCCAGGATTTCTATCAGAATTTTAGTCATGTGGTGTCTCCTCCACAATGATCATGAATGTCTTCAAAGTAAAGGCACAAAAAACAAAGAAATCACTCCATTTAGTTTTCTCATCTCAAGTTTTAATTTCCCTCTAAAATCTGCTGCTTTTGTTTGGTCACCAAAGCCTTCCTTCATGTTGCACATGTTTTTTTAGAGTTCTATTATTTGCATACCAGAGATGAACCTTTAATTCTATTTTTTCAAATTTAACAATTTTCATATATTTTATGTTCCAGTTTATAACTTTAAACTTTTATGAAGTCATTAACTGAGAACAGCAGGATGTTTTCCCAAATATACAAGGTCTGAAATTGCATTTTATGGTTCCCAAGTTGCCATCTTACTTCATCCTCACCATCCAATTTAATTTCCTATTTTGTTTTGGTTGCACAGTATTGAGAAATCCTTATTTTCATGGATATATAGTTGCAAAACAGAGGTTTTTTTTAAAACAATTTATCTTGGGATATCAATCAATAAAATAGAAGCTTTATTTGAGGTCTACATAAAAAGGAGTTAAATTGGCAACATGATCTTCTAATCCATGATTTGATAAACATTCCATGAAAAGCAGACCTCTGCTGTCAAATATTTTGATGAAATTTGTCTGGTACATTTTACTAGAGAAGTATTACATATTGAAGTTTCTGAGGAGAAATATTTCAAATTTAACTCAGCTCCAGTGCTTCCCAAAGTTATTTACCACAGAATCCTTACTTCAAATATACCCACTAACAAACTGTAGAATCAGTGTTCCAAGTTTTGGAAAATAGAACTATATGTAATTCCTCAAAAAATTAAAAAAGGAACCAGTGTCTACATGTAACACTGTATTGGATGCACAAGTTTATTCAGTTCTTATAATAGCCAAGTATGGAGAATTTTATTTTTATATACATATGAGAAAACTGAAGCACAAAAAAGGGTTTTTTTTCAGTTTATTAAGATGCAATTGACAAATGACATTGTATATATTTAAGGTGTAAAACTTAATTATTTGATAAATGTGTATATTATGAAAGGATCACCACAAGTTTAGGTAACTTCCATCATTTCACATAGTTTTTTTCCTTTTTTTTCCCCTTGTAATAAGAACATTTAAGATCAACTCTCTTAGAAACTTCCAAATATAAAAAGAGCATTTCTGACTATAGTCACCATGCTGTACATTATTGCATCCCCAGAACTTATTTATTTCATATTTGGAAGTTTGCATCTTTTGACCACCTTCACCCATTTTTCAACCTCTTGCCTCTGGCAACCATGAATCCATTTTATGTTTCAATGAGTTCAGTTTTTTAGATTCTACATATAAGTGAGATCATACAGTGTTCATCTTTCTCTGTCTGACTTATTTCACTCAGTGTAATGTGCTCAAGATTCAACCATGTCATTACAAATGGCAGGATAACTTCCTTTTTATGGCCAAATAATATTCCATTGTATATGCATACTACATCTTTATTTATCATCCACTGATGGTCACTTCAGTTGTTTCTATGTCTTGGCTATTGTAAACAATGCGGCAGTTAACTTGAGAGTGCTAACACGTTTTCAATATCCTGTGTGTGTTTTTAAATATAAAACATAGTCTAATATCCCACAGGGCTTGCAATATCCTTGCTTAGCCAAGTTCTATTACTTCAGTCCCACCCAATTGCCAAAGTGGACACAGTGGGAATGGAGCTATAAAGGGGTCAGGAGTCCAAGAATTCTTAGACTAATGGTCAGGGAAGTCGACCAATATTGACATAGAGAACAGCCAAGGTAGTGACCAGGAAAATGGTGCTCAGCAACAGAAATAAAAGAGTTGGGAAAAATAAAGATGGAAATTCGCCTGAAATATGAATATTTGAGGAGGTCAGAAATAGGTAGACTTAGGAAGGACAAAAAATGAGAGTGGAAGCAATCCGAAACTAAGGTCATTTTACAAGGGCATTAGAATCTTGCATAGCAATGAGTGTAACTATTTTAAAGATTTGCTTAAGAAAATATATAGCTTAATAAAAGAGATAATGAATTTTCAAATGAGTGTGAAGAAAAGAAATGCTAAAGAATGCCACATGGAGAACAAACTTGTGATTGCCAAGGTGGGGGGGGTGGGAGTTGGATGGACTGGGAATTTGAGGTTAATAGATACAAACTATTGCCTTTGGAGTGGATAAGCAATGAGATCCTGCTGTATATCACTGGAAACTATATCTAGTCACTTATGATGGAGCATGATAATGTGAGAAAAAAGAATCTATATATACATATATATGCGACTGGGTCACCTTGCTGTATAGTAGAAAATTGACAGAACACTGTAAACAAGCTATAATGGAAAAAAATAAAAATCATTTAAAAATAAAAGAAAAAAAGAATGCTATAAGAGGGAGTGAAAGTAATAGGTTAGGAGAGTTATGGAGGAAAGATAAGAATTAAATATTGAAGTCAGAGGATTCAAACAGCCAAAGAGAGAAGGAAAAATTATTTATATTGTATTAGGGTTTGTTTGTTTGTTTGTTTGTTTGTTTTGGTCTTTTTAGGGCTGCACCCACAGCATAGGGAGGTGCCCAGAGCAGGGGTCAAATTGAAGCTACAGCAGCCAGCCTACACCATAGCCACAGCAGCGTAGGATCTGAGCCTCCTCTATGACCTATACCACAGCTCACAGCAATGCCTGATCCTTAACCTACTGAGCAAGGCCAGGGATCAAACCCAGGTCCTAATGGATACCAGTCAGATTTGTTAACAACTGCGCCATGACGGAAACTCCTATATTGTATTAGTTATATAACCATCAAGAAGATGACACATTTGTATCCTTCGCAGTATAAAATTTCCAAAATAATAATTTGTAAATTTCAAACTTCATTGAGGACTTACTATGTGAAATTCTCAAGAAATGTAATTGATATCTCTCTATTTTAAAGCATAATGATTAATTTTACTTCCACAATTTAAGTAATTTTAACAAATTTTGTTTCATAGTTTAGTTCCTTAAGATCTGTAGTTATAAAGTAGATTTTGCAGGGTGGAGAAGAAATTAGACAATTTATATAACCCAGTGTACAAGTTCCTGGCTTTAGAATCACTATTCACTCTAAAATTTTCTTTGTAAAACAAGTGCCAATTAATCTCACTATAATTTTTTAAAGTGGAAACTTGATTTTTCCAAAGTAGTTTTACTTTTAGTGAAATGTTTTCCAAGCTGGGGCTTCTATAAGTCCAATCTACTTTCAATCATCAACTTTGTACTAGGAATATCTGCAAGCTCCTGAAGGGATATATATGATTTTGTATATGTTAACTTACCTTTAAAGATCATTTTCATTAAGATAATCATTAAATTCAGAAAAATAGAGAAAATGTCACATAGTCATAGTATGCATGGATAATTTGTGAAGAGTTTGCTGTATTTCCTTCCAGTCTGTTTCTATAGCATATTTTTTTACATAATTTTGATCAAATATTATACACAAAATATAATGTGCAGATTTTAAAATATGATGTTCTATATTTTCTGATTATAATATTACTATAGACTAATTCTAGTGAATTTTGAATATTTGAAGAGAATAAGGGAAAACAAATGATGTGAAATTCATTTACCCAAAAACAAAATTATATATGTTGGCATACATTTCTTTAGGGTTTCTTTAAAAAAAAAAAAAAAAGCTACTTAAATCTACATTGTGTTGTGTTATAAACGTTGAGCATAATTAACACAGAGACAACTTATGGAGAGAACCTGGATGTGTGATTATTTTAAAAGGGTTGGTGAATAGCGATATCAGTAAATAGCTGATTTCTCAGTATTTTCCAACAATAATTCTTTTAAAAAAGACTTGAGTCATTTAACATGAGTTTTAAAACTACAGAAAAAATGTAAAATATTTATAACAATAAGACACATGGAGCATCATTAAAGCATTTAGGTGCTGTTCTCTTTGCTTATATGAAGGAGGGAAATAATTTTTTTTCTATAGTAATTTGCACACTCAAATACCTAACATGCAGTACCTGATCTGGTACTACTGTTAAAAAATTCAACTGAGTAAAACGTATGATCTTATTGGTTTTATTTAATGATTCATTAATCAAAGGGCATTTGAACAGATAGAAAGAAGCTGTGAGAAGCTGTACCAAATGAAAAGCTTTTACAGGCAGAAGGGAGTTGGAACAAGAAAGTTATACTAGGCAAAAAAAAGCAGACTGATTATTACAAAGATGACAGGGGCCTATCAGGCAGATTATGCAGCTAATGTTGATCAGGCAATTCCTGATTGACTGGTTTCAGATTCCATTTCTAGGAGAGTTGAAACTATCATTAAGTCTTGGTTTTGTAAGGTAGGGCTTAGCATAAGTGACTCCATTTGGGACCTATTGTCTTTTTTTTTTTTTTTAACTGGTCAAACACTCTTTTTATTTTTTATAATGAGTTTTATTTTTTCCATTATAGCTGACTTACAGTATTCTGTCAATTATCTGCTGCACAGCAAGGTGACCCAGTCACACATACATGTATACATTTTTTTTCTCACATTATCATGCTTCATCACAAGTGGACCAGACATAGTTCCCAGTGCTATTTGGCAGGATCCCATTGTTTATCCATTCCAAAGGCTATAGTTTGCATCTATTAACCCCAAACTCCCAGTTCCTCCTATTCCCTCCCCCTCCCTCTTGGCAACCACAAGTTATTGTCTTGTTTTTAACATCAGCAAATGTAGTGTTGATTTGTGCTCAACAATTTTAGGAAACTTAACTGAATTGTGGAGTAAAAGTGAAGGGTATAATATGAAAAACATATCTAGTACTAAAGATGAATAACAACAACAAAAACAGGAATATGTCAATAATAACTTTTTCTATTTTATAATGATTTTTATTTTTTCCATTATAGCTGGTTTACAGTCTTCTGTCAATTTTCTACTGTACAGCAAGGTGACCTAGTACTGTTTGGGAGTGCTCACTGTTTGCCTTGAACTGTGCTAACACTTGTATCAGTATCTTTTGTATTCACCCATGCATTGAGTATATGTAGGCTACCTTCTAACTGCTGGGAATGCAATAATGAGAAAAGAACCAATCTGAGAAGGACACTGATTTGCTCTCATGGATCTTAGAGATTAGTGGGAAGATGGACATAATTAAATGATCATGCTAACAACTAAGTAACTAAGAGCTGGTTGAGGACTCTGAAAGAAAGGCCCACTGTTTTGAAAGTATATATAGCAGATAAACCTTCCCAAGACCAAGGATATGTAGGAGGTTCCCTGAGGAATAAACATTTATTAAGGTCTGCGTGTGTGAGTGGTTAATTCAGCAAAGGTGGAAAAAGTATGACTGCATGACAAATGTAACTAGAGTAAAATCGGGCTGTAGACATAGGGAGAATGTGTCCCTTTTTTTTTTTTTTTTTTCTGCACCTGCAGTATGCGAAAATTCCAGAGCCAGGTATTGTACCAGCACCACAGCAGTGGCAACACTGGGTCTTTAACCCATTAGGCCACCAGGGAAATCCAAGGACTTTTGTTTTATCATAGAAGCAATAGAAAGTCACTAGGGTGCTTTCAAAAATGGAGGTAATGTGTGTAGATCTACATGTTTAAAGATAACATTATCTGCAGTTTGGCAATGAGACTGAAAAGGTCAGAGTGGATATGGGATAGTTTGCACTAGAGTGGTGGCAGCAGAGATGATAAGTGCAAAGGTTCAGGAGAAATTCGAGGGCTCTGTTATGGGCTTGTTTTCTTATAAAGACACTAATCCCACCATGGGGGCTGCACCCACATTACCTAAATACCTCCCAAAAGCCCTCTCTCCCCAAACCATTACATTGGGGGTTAAGGCTTCAACATATGAATTGGGGGGGGACATAAATATTCAATGTATTGTACCCTACAAAAGCATTCCTGAGAGAGATTCTGATCTTCCCTATCAATTGAGTTACTCTAGTAGTTTCAGCTCCTCTGATGCAGATAAAGAAAAAGGGTGTGGGGGTGTTAATTTGGGGTTGGTATTTGGCCAAGTGGTACAAGAGATAGAAATAAGATATTTAGGGTATTGGCAAGAGAGACATGAAAATGATGGACTATTCAGTCTAAACTTGATAGGGAGTGGAGTGAAAAAATATACAGAGGGATGATGGATTAGAAACAATGAAGAATCAATTCACTGGAGTCCCCAAAGAGATTAACGAATGATTTACTAAGAGTAATTTAACAGACACACTGGAAGGGCACAAGGTTGTAGAAAGAAAGCAGGATGGCTGAATAACTTTATTTTGAAGTCAGGGTATTTTGAATGGTGACAAGGTACCGAATAGAACTGACAGAGTGGACAGTTGAAATGGAGTAAGGAAGGAAATGGAGCAATTGGGAGGTCAGGATACTGGTACTATCACCCATGAAATCATGAGATCTCCTGGGGTGGGATGAAGGAAGGGCTTGGGATAGGGAGGACTCTGATTCAGCCTGGGATGCTCAGTGAGCAAGTGGGAGAGACTGAGAGCAGGAGATGCTGGTGATGAGGGGAGGGTGGTATAGAAGATGGACACTGGGATTCTTACATGATGCTGAAGGAAACAGAAATCTGAGAGCAGGAATAGGACACAAGGAACCCGACCAGCCCACCCTGATCCCAGTGTTCATGGGAGATAATAAAGAGCTCCTGCTCAGGAACTCTGCTGGAGAGGATGGTCCAGGAAGTAAAGTCCAGCAGCAGAGAACCAGTCTCAATTTAGGGAAGCAGACTGAGAGGAGGACTTGGCAGATCTGGGGGTAGCAATTCTACAGACAGGAAAGAAGGACTTGGAAAATTTCAGAGAATTAGCAAGCTGGCTCAGGGATGAGGGCTTTACCCAGCCTATGGTATAACTGAAGACCCTAGGGCAGGAGGTCAGCTTGTACTTTGGGTGCTAACTAACTACTTAAAACAGTGGTCGGAGCCTTAGCAGAGAGATGTACTTGGCTGAGTGGGCACCAGGCCTGACACTTGACCCACTTGAGTGAAGGTCGTGGGAACACAACGGCTTCAGGGTCTGAACTCCTAGGCTGCTTAGGGGCTATGCTGAGGGAAGACACTGTGCCCACAGCAGGACTGAGCCTGGGCTGAGCTCTACCCAGTCCCTGGGGCTGGGGGTCAGGGAGGCAAGGACCCACAGGCACAGTGGGGCTGGTGTAGCCACATCAGGCAGCACCAGTACCAGCACAGAAGGGAGATGCCTGGTATTTGATATTGTTATCTTTGATCCATAATCCCTCATCTACAGTGGTGAAACTCAAAAAGTTTTGAAAAAACAAAGGGCTTGTTTTGTTTGCAAGTCTGTGGCAAACTCATTTGGCAGCAAAACCCACCCTAAATATACGTGAGGCAATTTGTTGTATTTACATATCTCACTAAGTGTAACAATTCAAAGATTTTGTTTCAGAAAAAAAAAAAGTATGTATATTATTATGGGGTGTTCCCTAGACCCTGTTGAGGGTATTTTACAATATTGCAAATTCCCCCCAAAATTTTGAATTATAAAACACACCTGGGGGAGTTCCCATTGTGGCTCAGCAGGTTAAGAATTCAACTAGTATCCATGAGGATGTGGGTTTGATCTCTGGCCTCACTCAGTGTGTTAAAGGATCCAGCATTGCAGCAAGCTGTGGTGTGGGTCACAGATGTGGCTTGGATCTGGCAGTGCTGTGGCTGTGGCATAGGCTGGCAGCTGCAGCTCCGATTCAACCCCTAGCCTGGGAACCTCCATACACCTGGGGTGCAGCCCTAAAAAGACAGAAAGAAAGAAAGAAACAAACAAAAACCACACCTGGACCTAAAGGATCCAGATAAAGGATTGTAGATGTGTATTATAACCATTTCCCTCACATTTAATATTCCTAACCCCGAATGAGGGCAGTGCTATTATTAGTCTTCTCATATTGAAAATAAGAATGATCACAATGCTATTATTATTCCTTCCATATTACAAAACTAAGACTTCAAAAGGTAAGTGGCAGAATCAAAATATGGACACATGTCTGTGTGCTTCTAAATCTTATGCAAAATTCCCATTGGTTTCAGTCAACAAGAAGGCAGGTTGACCTTGATGACTTCCTCTGACTTCCTAGGTGCTAATGGAATTACCTTCTCACCACCATCATCTAAAAAGCAAATTGATACCCCATGGTTCCCAGGTCAGGTGTGGTAAAAAGAAAGCTGGAGTGGGACCACTTTCTATCCCCATGCTCAGAGGGGTAGCCTAGACATAGAGAGAACTCAAGAGGTGAAGGCTCCCTAGACGCCCTAAACCTGGTGCTCCCTGTTTCCAATTCTTCTGGGAGGATGCCCTGTGCCACCATCAGCAATCATCCCTCTCCTCTTTTACAACAACAGGTTAAGGAGCTGTGGTCTCAAAAAGAAACAGAAGGGATCTGTTCCTAGGGTTGGACATTTATTTGTTTCCAAATTTCTAGCCAAAATTTAGCCATCAATCTGATATCATACTATTATGAGTTTTTGCTTTTTTCTGTGTCTTATTGAGATAGTAAGGGAAGTTCTGTCAGTGTCTAACCAGATAGTGTCTTAAAACAGTTATCTTGTCCTATGTTTTTTGACACACTCCTTCTCCCAAGGGTTTTAACACATTCCTGGGATAGTGTATCTTAAATTAGTGCTACTTGATTACATAATTAATTAAGGAGCAGACTCCTCTGAAAGGGAAATGTCCCATTTGCCCTAATCCCTGTTTGCAATCTTTTTTAGACACTACATTCATGGGTTCTAAGTAAAAGTAAAAAAAGAAAGCAAACAAAGTAACAAACAAGAAACCTTACCTAGAGAGCTTTCATCATTGAAATAAAGTATCCTCTTCCTGATTTGGGAGGGGGGTGGTACTGGGGGCAGCTCAGGGTGTGTTGACATGTAAACTGAGATGAGAGAATTAAGACAGAGGGATTAAGAGGGTTGACCCTAGAGACCACCCCAACAGTTTAATCCCATCTAATCACTAGCCCTATGACCTTGGACAGGTCATTTGAACTCTCTGTACCTTGGCTACCTCATCGATAATATGAGAGTAATAATAATAATACACTTATCTCTTTGGGTTTAGGATTAAATTGAGGTCATATGCATAAGGCAGTTGGTTTACGACATACCCAGACTCAAGTATAATTTACTAATGGTCTTGTCCAGTCTTGCCTGGAGTACTCTTCATGTTTCCCACCCATGGATTTAAACTCTAGGTTAAAAATAAGCCATGACAGCACAGTAACTGCAAAGACTAAGGCACAAAATTTGAGTTAATCCAATTCCTCATGTGACCCAGTTCTATCGTATGATTTCATCTATGTGATCACTTGGAATTATCATTTAAATTTAAGATGTGAAACAGTGAAACAGACTGCAAACTCAGAGTTGTCATATTTTTGTTTACACTATGATGTTCATGTTTAGTTTTTACTAGTAAGATAATATATGCCAAATTTAATTTTTGAAATTGTTATATTCCGTATGTTTTTTTCTCATTTTCTCATCCCTGTGTGTTTTGTTTCATATCTACTACTAAAAATAATTTTGACATTTGGTGGTGAGGGCGTGTAAGTGATCTGTTTCAGGTGTCAAAATGCTAAGTTCGCCACTCAGTAACATCTAGAGTACTGCTCTAACATTTTTATGATTCATCAAACTCACAGCAGTTTCTGGTTCCCTTTGAATCTTGGCTCTCTACCAGGTCAAAAGTGAGGCTCTGAGCAAGTGGCTTTCTCCTTCCTGTCACAGTTTCTCAGTTGGTAAAAAGGGGTTGTGACAGCTGTGTCACAGACTTGTATCCAGAATTGAATGGATAAACACAGCACAGCAGCCGTGCATGGTAGGCGCTGCTCACAAGGGCTTCTCTCTGTCCTTTGAATCTATGTAAGAATGGGTTACACTTGTGAATCTTTATAGCCTCTCCCACTGGGACTGTCTACAGTCCTATGATCATAATATATAGACATTCAGGGATGGATCTCACATCATAAGCAGCCACTTCCTCCCCTTAGAAACTCCCCAGTCGTGACGGTTCAGATGTGTTCAGCAGGTCCTTGACTCCCATTCCTGTGCCAGAGTGACAATAATGCCATGTATATGCAAGGTTAGATACCATATCTGCTCACCCAAATACACTGCTGTTATATATTAATTATGTGGCTCACATAAAAGAGGATAGAGTTCCTTGGCAATTAAAAATATGGTATCTGCAAAGTATGGTCAGGAGTTTGGGGAGGTGGAAGGGGAGCAGCTCTGCATGAAATGCACACCTGTTATATTGTCAGGTTGATCATTCTATATCCCTTGGTTCTCATAGTAAAGTCTCTGTTTTAGAATCCTCCAGAGCCCTCCAAACAACTTCAGATCTCCTTTACTAGTCCTTAAATGCAGGCAGCTTTGACTTTCAAAATTAAAGCAAAAAAAAAATTTAATGCATTTGCCTTTTAAAAGCTGAGTAAATTTCCCTTTGTGTTTTTGATGAAAGATCACTGTTCTTTTTTCTCAACTCTAAGATGACTGTGGTTCCATGAAAGAATGACAAATATATGTATTATAACTGGTATTCAAATTACAACTTCTGCATCATTACCTCTATATTAGTGAGAGAATGCCTTTACTTAATTACATTTCACTTAATCTCCATGCATAGCGGCATGCACACAATCCACTACCACTATACTTGTATTACTCCCATTACATATGAGGCCCAGAGCCTCTGAGGCCTGAAGCAACAGGACCAGATTACACAGGCTCTTGGGTCTGTGCTTAATTTCCCACAACCCCCTGTGTACCTCCCCAGGGATCTTGTTGGGGTCAGGCACCCCCACAGGGCTGCAAGTAAAGAAAGGATAGAGTTGGTACCTTCTTTTCCTTTATTTATTCAGTTATACACATAGAATGTTATGAAAAAATATCTGACAAAAAATGGGAGAGACGTGAGCTTTTACCAAGAATTGTTACAAATCACATTTCTTTTGATCAACACACCCATTCTTCCTCCAATAACCCTATATGACCCTCTCAGAAGAGATGAAGAGATAGAAGTGAGGGGAGGTATAGCATTCCTTTAAATCCCACAGCTAGTAGGAGGTAAAGAAACACAGGTCTTTGGGAGCTTTCTACAGAGTCCTTTTCAATAAGCCACCCTGAACTGCTGGAGCAGAGCGGTACCTTAGAGATTAACAAGTACCCCAGCTACATGGCAGGCAGAAGACCAGAAATTCCCCTTACTCAAGTGAGGAGACACAGGGGTCCTGAGAATGAGGAGAGAGCTACAGGATCCCGGGAAGGGGCCAAGGAGGCCCCAGAGAACTTGGGCTAATTAACTGAGGTAAAGGGCCAGGATTACAGACTCTCCTGTCGTGTCTGAGTGGTATGCTCCAAAGAGCTAGATAGAAACAGTTGCACCTTCATGACCGCCACTCCCAAGGTAATGTCAGACCAACTGCTAAACCTCAGGGACCAGCGAGGGATCCTCTCCAAGTCAGAGTGGCATCTAATAGCCACCTATTTACCCAGTACCCTCTGAGAGAGGAGGAGGGCAGAGGGACTTCTGGATGACTAAACATTTAATGAGAAAGAAAACAAGTCACTTAAAAGAGCTAAAATTGAGCTAACTTTCACTAGGTTCCTCTCTCCCACTCCTTACCGCTCAGCAGAAGGGTGAGGTTCATGAGAAAAATCAGAGGCATTGTAGAAAATAAAGAAGCTGCATTTTCTTATTAGGTGAGTCAAAACATAGACTTCAGTCTTCCTGCACACTTAGAGATCATGTTTCCTAAAGCTCATTGAGAATTTATTTGTTAATCCCTATAAACAGAGAAGGCAATAGAAGAATGCAGTTTCTGCAGAAGAACTGTGGATTTGTCTATTACAAATCATTCCATATTCATTCAAAGAATATTTTTGACTACGAATCTAAGTCAGGCATTGGGAATAGAATAGCGAAAAAGACAGAAAAAGTAATGAATTCATGATACAAAGTGAACCTGAGGAGTTTGCTAATGAGTCCAAGGTCAAATAATGAACTCGGCTGAGAGCCAGGATTTAAACTCGGCTGTGTCTGATTCCAAAGCCCATACTCTTTCCATGTCATCATACTAGTTGAGTATGAACTAGAAAAATATAAAATTGTATGTGTACAACTTGACTGCTCTGTCTTTAAATAAACAACATAAATGTATTTCTCATGGTTTGGAAGACTAGGAAGTCCAAGACCATGGCCCTGGAAGATTAGGTGTCTGGTTCACAGGTGTCCATCCTTTCACTGTGTCATGTAGCAGAAAGGGCAAGGGTCTCTGGTTCTGGGCTCTCCTTATCTTTTTTTAATTTTTCTTGAGGTATAGTTAAATTACAATGTCATGTTAGTTTTAAGTGTACAGCAAAGTGATTTGTGGGTTGTGTGGTTTTTTTGGGGGGGGGGCCCACACCGCCAGCATATGGAACTTCCCAGCCTAGGGGTCAAATCAGAGCTGCAGCCACTGGCCTACACCACAGCTCATGGCAACGCCGGATCCTTAACCCACTGAGTGAGGCCAGGGCTCAAACCCACATCCCTAAGGCTACTAGTCAGGTTCATTACCACTGAGCCATGACAGGAACTCCAAAGTGATTTAGTTTTATACACACACACACACATTCTTTTTCAGATTCTTTTCCATTATGGTTTATTACAAGATACTGAGTATAGTTCCTTGTGCTATATAGTAAGTCCTTGTTATCTACCTAATTTATATATAGTAGTGTGAATATATTAATCTATCTCTCCCCTCCTTTCACCTTTGGTAACCATAAATTTGTTTTATATGTCTGTGAGTATATTTCTGTTTTGAAAATAACATCATTTGTATCATTTTTTAGATTCCACAAATAAGTGATATCATGATATTTATCTTTCTCTGTTTGACTTACTTCACTTAATATGATAATCTCTGGGTCCATAAAAAAAATGAAATAATGCCATTTGCAGTAAAAATGGATGATCCTAGAGATTATTTTTTTAAAGGACCAGATGTACAGCTTATACTAATTAATGAATCTCTAACCTCCCTTAAAGATGTTGGGGGTCTTAAGTCTGTGCATTTGTGCCATCTAGCTAGTGATGGGGCTTGCATTATTTCAAGAAAACCAAACTGAGCCATAGGAATTAAATATATAGTAATGGTTCTAAAGCATGGTCCTTGTACCAAGAGCACCAGCTTCACCTGGGGACTTGCTAGAAAGGCAAATCCTCAGGCCACCGAGTCAGCAAATGGGCAGGGGGTCCAGCACATTGCATTTTAATGAGCTCTCCAGATGGACCCTATGGTTTGAGAACCATTATCTTAAAGGCAAGGGGAAGTACTAGTTATCCTGACCCTCAGCACTCCTCAGAATCCTTCTTAACACAGAGACCCAAGGAGCCACTACCTATGATCCTGAGTTGTGCTTCAAAAGAGACCTTTTTGCCATTAGGAGTAGTTCTCCCAACTAATTCTACAGGTGAGAAAATGAGGAACAGAGGAAGAAAGTGACTTCTGCAAGGTCACAGAACAAAAGAATTACACATAAAGTCAGACCCAGTTTGGTGCTTCCCAGTTCCACAGTGGTTTGGCTGAAGCAGTATTTTCTGATGAACAGAATGTGAATAGGCAGGGTGGGGACTGGGGGGGAAGTTAATAAC
The DNA here is from genome assembly GCF_016906955.1 of Phacochoerus africanus. NCBI lineage: Eukaryota > Metazoa > Chordata > Mammalia > Artiodactyla > Suidae > Phacochoerus > Phacochoerus africanus. The sequence continues at coordinate 155,790,824 of NC_062551.1, read as the reverse complement.
TTTTATAGACCAAGATGTGGGATCTGGTTGAGGAACCAGCACACAACCAGGGCTGAGATGGAATCTGACACCCAGTTTGGGGCTGGAATAGGCCAGCATGAAGTGAAAGAGGCAAAGGAGAAATCTGAGCTGGAGATGGAAGGGCATCTCTCCCCCTTACCCTGTTTGGGCCGCGTCCAGCTCCCCCAGATCCCACCTCCATGTTGCCATTTGGATGAATTACCTCGCTCCCTCGGCGCCTACTTCCTAGACCCTCCTCCACCCACAGCTGCTGGATCTGATCTCCATCCATCTTCACCCAGGCTGGGAGACCGAGGGAGCTCTGGAAAGGCTCCAGTCCACAGTAGGAATGAGAAGCAGGACTTCCAGGAGCACTGCTGTTGGTGAGTAGAGTCAAGGAACACGGTCACCTAATCCTTGTAAAATTACCAGGTGTGACTGAGCAGGTAAAGAATGTTTTATTTGGAGGGAACAAGAAGAAAACAAAACGAAATCCCTCCATGACTCTGAGTTCACCAACTTTTCCAAATAAGTTATTGCTGTGGTTTTGTTTGTTTGTTTGTTCATTTTGGTCAAAGCAATACTATCTAGAATATTCATTCAGTGGATAACACTCCTAACACCAAAGTGTCTAAATTGGTGAAAATATTTTTTTTTTCACTTTTAATTCAGATGCTAGTGATTTCATCCCAGTTAGAATTTCCATCCCTTCACCAGCCTGGTAAGACACTTAATATCTTCAAGCCTCAATTGTTTCATGTGTCCAATTAAAATAATAATTGAGATAATTCCTGCCTTATCCCTCTCAGAGGATGAGGTCAAATGAGATAATGGTTGCGAAAGTGCTTTGCAATCTGTAAAATATCACACAGATGTGAACTCTGTGTTATTATCATCACTCCAAATTTCCTTGACCAACTTCTCGAGCCCTGAGTGATTGATGTATTTTATGGCTACATCCTGGAGCTTATCATTAAAGGGAAATGTTCCACCCCTGACATCTTAAACTCTAACATACAAACCCCTGATTCTAACTTCCTATCAGTCCAGTTTTCCCTTCCTTATGCCCAACACATGTTATTTTGTGACCTCATTACAACCTCCTAGCTCTTTGAACTTTTTTTCCACTGTGCTCCTCCTATCTTTACTGCCTTCCTGGACCACTAGAACCACAAGGTCCATCACTGAAATCATTTTGTTGCAAATGCTCATCCTCCCAATGTCCTGTTCTTCCACCATATTTGCGCTCAAATTCTCGGTCTCATTTCAATGAACAATCTGCCTTCATCCCATCTCCACCCTTGGTGACTGAGCACTGTTGGAAGAAATGACACAATTGGATGGATTGGTGCCATTTCAAATGCATGGTCTCTAAAATTCACTGGGCCTTAGTGCCAGAGCAAACATTCCATGTCTTACTCTGGTCAAACTACCTTCCTAATTGCTGCTCCTTTCTCTTAACAATAAACTGGTTGACATTTCAGAGAGAGAACTGAGGCTGTCAGATAAGACTTGAAAACACGCCTTCCAAAACCACAGACTTAAACATCTATATCTAAGTCCAACTTTATCTCCTGGGATCCTATAACAGACCAATAACTATCCTTCTCCTATCCAAGGCAAATTCTTCCATCTCTGTTCCCGCTGATTTTTGGCAAATTCCCCCAGAGATTTCCTCTTTCTTGGATATTCAATCTCTAAAAGGTTAAAAGAAAGCCACCCTCTGTTCATTTTAATTTTCCCTTCACAATCAAGTTCTCCCAAAGAATAACCTAAAATCAGAATAATCTGCCATCACTGCCCTCATCTCTCCAGTTCCACTTTGTCTTCAGTTCATGACAATCTGCTGCCCTTCACTGCTCTGCGGCATCTGTCCTGGCTGAAGTTACCAATCACTGTCGAATTGCAAATTGACTAATTGATACTGACTCTCAGTCATCCACTCAGTTGACCACATTGCATCATCTCACTGATATTTTGGCCTCTTCTTCTTCTAACCCTGTCTTTCATTGTCTTCTTAGATGTGACTCCTTACTGAGTTCCCCACTCTGACTTTTCCTTCTTGGTTATATCCACATTCATTTTCTCTAGATAGACAGATAGATAAGGGGATAAATAGATACTGAATTCTTCATATGTATATTAGATTCATCACATTTGCCTCTTCCTAAAATGCTGGGTTTCCCAAGCCTAATTTCACTTTTTTTTAAAATATATTTTTATTCCCTTGGTGATTTCATTTGCTTTAGGGGTGTCGTGCTGATGAGTCTTTCATTGATGATGATTTCCAATTATGAAACTCCAACCTGAAATGTGCGGTAAACTGATGACCGGACATTTCCACTTAATCAATGTGTCTGAAAAAAAGGAATTTAATTCCTTCACCCCATGTCTGGGTTCCCTCCTGTGCTCCTTAACTTGGTAAATGGTACCACTAGATACCCAAATTCTGAAGGTGATTTTGGCCCCTCACTGTCCCTCAGGGTCACATTAAATGAACCCTAAAGTCCCCATCTCCTCTCTCCATCTTCTCTGCCTCTTTCAACCTCTCTCCCATGGATGGCTGCCACTGTTTCCTGATTGGTTTTCCTTCCTCCAGTATTAGTCCCTTCTGATAGATTCATCATATCAAAGTAATCTTTCTAAAACGAAAGTGTCTATCTGTGTGTTCCCACCACTTTTTACGCACTCTCTATGTGTCCAGGAATCATGATATTCTTTACATTCCTTGTCTTATTTGGGTGGGCCTCACAACAATCCTATGAAAAAAAAGTTGATATTCACATTTTCAGAAGGAAAAATACCATGGAACTACGAAGTGGGCCAATCAACAACTAAGCCAGATCTTGTGGGTTTATGAACACCTGCTAATATTGTCTCCATGGCCCAGAGGATAAGTCCAGACTCAGATAACATGCCACCTCCCCAGAAATCCACTTCAGTTCCTAATTTCTCATAGCCTCTACATGACATCTTTACCCTCCTTCTCCCTCCCTCCCCTGCCCTCCTTTCACACATGAGTAATTACCTATTGTTTCTTCCACATCCCCACTAAACTATGTAGAGACTTCTATCAGAGCACCAGTCTAAATTCATCATATTTGTTCATTTTCTCCCCACAAGACTGTGTGTGAGCTTTTTGAGATCATCTTTGTTTCTAGGCCCTAACACCATTTTTGGCATGTCGTGCCTGAGTCAGCAAACTATAGCCCATGGGCCAAATCTGCTTGCCACACGTTCTGGTAAATAAAATTTTATTGGAACAATGCCACTTCTAGTCATTTGCATATTATCTATGGCTGCTTTCATACTACAATGTCAGTGTTGAGTAGTTCCACCAAACCTTATGACCCAGAATCCTAAAATATTTACTATATAGATCTTTATTGAGGATGTTTATCAACCTCTGACATAGTAGATGCATAATTAATGTTGGGAAAATAAAAGAATGCATGCAACATTGGCTGAGTGAAGCTATGAATGATTGAATCATGATTAAGCAGAGTATCTTTTGGCAATATAAAGTAAGAAATAAGAAAATTTGGATTTAAGCAAGAATTTCCTAGCAATTATCAATGATCTCATTTTAACCACAGTCCCCTGAGATGAGCAGAAATTATATCCCCTCTCTTCTTTAAAAAAAAATAATAATAATAAAGCAAAGGCTCATAGATGTAAAGCCATGAGCCTATGGTTAAATGACCAGCTCAGGCTGGAGCTCTGTCATTTATGGGAAGCCAGAAGATATGGAAGAGCATTGGGTCCTTAGAGATCCATCTTCTGGGGAACAGAGCAAGGTAGAAAAGGATGGGAGCAGATCCACAGGGGCAAGGCGAACTATCCGGCATCAATAATAACCTGAGTTGCTGTGAATGGGCATTGTTGTTTACAAAGTACTTAGAAAACATAAAGCACTGAGTGTTTCAGAAATTTCAAAGGACTGTTCTTATCTTGCTCCATTCACCATTCTACCAACCTACAAATATAAGAATTCCTCCATAAAGAAAACCACAAGTAAGCTCAGAAAGTTTAACGTTCACCCAACTGATGGGTGTTCAGACTCTGATCTCTCTAACTCTAAAACCTTTGCTCTTTTTGCTATTCCAAGCCACTTCTCTTAACAAATGAGTGTAAAAGTTGCAGCTTGAAGGAAGACCTTATTTCCAGAGACTTTAGGACTTGCTGTATATGTTCCATGCAGGCAAGTTCAACCAGGCACTTTTGACAGACTTTGACTGTTATATTTACCCCTGAAGGTCTCCCAGGGACAAACACTGAATTTGTTTTTCAAGCACTCCTGATGGCTAGAGCTAGCCAGTCTATTTGGATAGAGGGTGTGGAGCCTTCCCTAGCCACCTCACACCCTCCTAGATAAGGAGACCGGATGTCACGTGGCCTTCCAACATTTGCCAAGGAACAGACTAGCAGGGGGATTGAACGAGGGGGGCTGTACCTAGTTAATGGGGCAGAGCAGACTAAACAAGCCTACACTCTCTGACCTCTTCCTTCCTCTGGGTTCTTAATGGACGTTCTTTCTACCCAGGAACAAAAACAGTCATTTGTTCAGTCATTTATCATGCGCTCAGGAGCACCTACCCCAAGACAGGCCTTATGTTGGCACAAGAGATGAAGAGATAAACAAAACAGTTCTTCCCCGCAAGAAGCCTGCAGTCTGGTGTGTGAAACAAACATGTAAATAGACAATAAAGATACAAGGTGGTGAGTACTCTAAGAATGTGGAACAATTTTCTAAGAAAAAGCAAGCCTCTCTGTCTGGGATATAGAGAGATCTCACCAAAAAAGGTAACACTGGAGCTGGGTTTTAAAGAATAAGTAGGAGTTTATCAAAGAAGGATACTAATAATAAGAAGAAGAAGGATACAATAATAATTCTAGTAATTTATTGACTATTATAAACCAAAAACTAGGCTAAGAACGCCATAGCCTTGGTCACTAATTCTCATTTTGACTACATTTTAGGAACAATGAAACTAGAGCTTAGAGAAGGAATATAGCACATCCAAATTCACAAAGGAGCAAGTGACAGAGCCAGGTCTGGGCCCAGGTGTTTCTCACTCTAAACCTAATTATTTTGGTACTTCAATTTCAAATGAGAGTAAGAGATATCTTTAGGGAAAAGTGAGCTGTTTAGAGCAGCTGAAACATACTGCCATAAAGGAAAGGTATGGAAGCTGAGGCTGAAAGATGATGAGGAGCTCAGATTTTGAAAGCCCTCATATGGGTCGCCCACATAGATTTTTTTTTTTCTTGTGATTCTTCTTACTGGGAAGAAGCTATCGTCAGATTTCTGAGAAATGCTGCTGTAGCTGAAGTGAAAAGAAAAAAACTTGGAGCAGCTGGAAGGCAAGCTGTTGCCTCCATCCAGGTCAGAGGTTTTCAAGACTTGAGTGAAGAATGTATTTAATGAGGACAGAATTTGGAAAATCAATGTGAAGGGGAGCAACATTCGGCAACAGTCCCCTCAATAAAACGTGACTGCACTATGAGCTCATTTGAGTTTCTTAGATGGAAAGCTGAGGCCCAAAGAGAGGATGAGGAAGGGTGTGGGCGTGTCATTCCCAGAGTTCAAGTCCATCTGCAGACCTTTGGGATCTGATGCCCTTTCCTCCTTCAGACAGCCCTTGGCAGGTGCTATAAACCCAGGCCCTCAATGCCACATCACTGGGCATTCCTTCCTATGGGTTGCAGCTGTTTGTCTCTCCCCCCAAGTCATCCTGGACAACATCCAGCCATCTAGGAAGCCTGGCAGGAAGAAGCCCGTAACAATGAACAAATGTTCAGGGAAAACCCCCAATGATTCCCCAAACCAGCTGAGGCGAAGCAAACCTTCCCCGAGCTCATGCTTCACTGAGAAGGAAGATTGTCTGAGCAGGATCAGGTAATGAGGAAAAGTAGGATGGTGGGGACAGAGGCTTTGAGGAGGAGGCCCAAGTGCATGAGTATTAGAAAGAGAATTTCCATTCCTTTCTGTGCCCACAGCAGTGGGGGAGAACAAACACTGTGCAGAGACGCTCTCCTGCTGGAGACTGTGGCTTGTTCAAGATCCTGCTCTAAGCTGAACAATGACCACACCAGTGCCAACATCCTGCACAGACTCCCCCTGAGTCCCTGTGGCCACCTGCCTAGCCTCCCAGGAGGCTCTGTTGATTAGCCTGCCTTTCCTCCCAGACAACCCATGAAAGCTGACCCTCAGCAGACAGACGGCTGAGATCATCTATTTCAGCCCCCTCCTCTGAAGTGGGAAACCAGCAGCAAGGAGGGCACAGCCCGTGGCCAGCGATGGGTCCCTTACCCAACTAGAGACGATTCCAAGAACCTCATTCTTCTCCCAGGAAAGAGGGTAAGTCCACACTAGGTGGTCTGGTGAGTGGGCCTGGTAGAGAAGAATAGAGGAGAAAGAATAAAGCTACAGTTAAAAGGGATCAGGAAACTTTGGGGACAGATAACAGGGCTGTCTGGAGGACTTTCACTCATGGGGGTTAAGCACCTACAGTGGCTTTATAGGGCTCCTCAGTGCCAGCTTATTCGGGTGAGGCAGTTTCTTTTCAAGAGCGCAAGAAAGGAGACAAGGCTCCCTTTCTGATGTTCCCCATCATGGCCCACCACCAAGAACCTTCTATGAGAGCCAGAAGAAAATGTTCTAGCCAGTTCCACCTCCCTGCCTTTGGTCATTTCCTTTTCCTGCCTGGCATCCTCTCTGAGCATGCCCCTAACTCCTACCCAGAGTTAATGTTCCAGCCCATTTCACACCTCCTCTCCCATGAAGTTTTCTGCCTACGTTTGGTTTCCCCAGAAAACAAGAGCCCAAGTCAGAGACCTGAATGCTGGTGCTTTACTTGAGATGGATCCCAGCAAGCAGACGTGAGGAGGGTGGTGAGCGAATGGAGGGGGGAAAAACCAACATTCGGTGCACTTTCAAGGTTGCCATTACCAGGACCTCCTGAGAAGCATAAAACAGGCCTCCCAGAATTATGCAACAGTTGGATGGAAAACTAGGGTACTTATCCACCAGTTTCTCCCCTTCCTCTTCCCTTCCGGGCCCCTGTCTCCATCCCTGGATGAGGGATGCCCCGGAGCACTGTCGTAGTGTGTTTACGTTCTCCTGGAAGCAGATCCTTAGATAAGGATTCAGATGAAAGTCATGTAAAAGGTAATCCAAGAGAGTAGGAGAGTGGGAAATTGGCCCTGGGCGGGAAGGATGCCAGGAAAGGTATGTCAGCAAGCAAGGTGCCACTGTGAACACCCAGAGCTCAGTCCTGCTGGGGAATTCTGAAAGCCAGTGTGGAACCACATCTCAGAATTATTCCTGCAGAGAGTTGGGGGTGCTGAAGAATCTTTCTCCACCACTTCAAACAGTCATACTTGGAGATTTGAAGGCTGCCCCTGGGTCCGGAGTGAAAATTCAATTCCCTGGCGCTGCCAGCATTCCCAGCATACAGACCAAGTGGGGTCTGGCTGTTAAAAGCAAGCCCACAGGCAAAGAAATGTAGCTACTGGCTGCTAGAATTCAGGTCCATACCAGCCAGGGGACATGGGTGTGGTATTGCCCCCAGTGCTTGCCAGCTGGCAAGAAAATGCTCCCATGTCCAGAAGGCCCTGAGGTAAGAAGCTGAAAGACAAGAACTCTGCAGAGGGAGGTGAGTCTGATCTGCCACCTCAACTACGATTAAGTTGGAGGTGGGCCAGGGGCAAATGGAGCACTCTTGTTGTGTCTAACAGTGTCACCTATTATGCCCAGCCACCCTGACTTTGGCTTTCCTGTTTTGAATACCTATTAAGTAACCATTCAACATGCACAGACTGCCCTATGTGTAAGCTGAACACGTGAAAATAGCTTGCAAACTTTGGTGGGGGTCAGGATCTGCAACTTAGTCTTTTTATTTCTTTCAGTACTTAGCACAAAGCTGTGTACCTAATTATGACTTCATTTACTTTTGCAAAAAAGAAAGAAAAGACTTCATACATGAGCTCCCTTCCCTATCTATAAAGTTACCTTCCTGTATATTATACCAGGCCTTAACATCTGTTATTTCTGTCCTGGAAATAACATGAATGAGAGGTCTCCTCTTCTTGATTAAGGTAACCTCATCTGCCTGCACTTTGGATGCTGTTGACTTTGCTTCTCCTCTGGAATCCTTTACTCTCTCAGTCACCCCTTATCTCTGTTGTCTGTGTAGCAAATTCTTGGGCTAGGTGGGGGTCCTGAAATCTGGATAAAGGGAAGGATCTGGAATGAACCGTCAGTTCCAGCTCACACAGGGCAGCCCAAAGGCCAGCATCCCATCTGGCTTGGCAAAGGACTCTCCGTTCTGCATGATCAATTGTATAACATTAGCCTGGGAAATGAGGCACCTGCCTTCGTCTTTTCAGTCCTGACAGGGTGAGGACAAACAAGAGGGTCTTGCAGGACTGGAATGAGGCGTGGAAATGCCCAAGTCATGCCCAACACACGTCCTGTCCTCAGCTTCTCCTTTCTAATCCAGGGTCTGCCATTTCCTAAGACTCAGCTTAGCCTTCAGAAAATGAATTGCTCCTTGTCAAAATCATTTAGATTCCTTTATAATACATATTGTTCCTGCTGGCCTCCCTGGAATCTAGATCACTGAGGGGCTCAAAAAGTGGAATATGGATCTGAGAAGTTCAACAGTCTTTCTGCCCCCTCAGATCCCTCTGGGAACAAAGTTGGAGTGAGTGAATGACCCCATGGAAAAGTACAAAATTAATTCATGCGTGGCAAATAATTTTTTGACCGTTTCCATCCTTATCCCTGATCTAATTCCTGTTCCCCTTCTTGCCACAGGTCTCCATGTGAATGTGTCTAAAATATGTCCTTAAATATTGGTGTGTGCTTGTAAAATATGAGTGTTGCTTTAGATGCATAGATGTCTTTAATTTTATATAAGTCATATGGTATTATAAATCTCCTTCTGTTTTCTTTGTCCTTCAACAATAGGACTGGCGGGGGTAAGAGGAGAACATGGCTTTTGTTTTGTTTAACCTTTTTTTTTTCTTTTGAAGCACACCACACATACAAAAGAGTCAGGAACTTTGAGAATCTGTTCTGTGGCCCCTTTGTGGTATCATTTCTCTCTCCTCATGGAAAGAATCCTCAAAGCTAAATTTTATGCTGTTAAACACTGTCTTCCTGCTGTGGTTTCATCTCTGCTCAATATCCTGGTTTTGTCCTTTCAGTCAATGAATCATATAGATTGTATTCCTTTATGAATTGCTCTTTTCACCCAATACTATTTGAGTTTTATCCATGTTGATGGTGTACCTGTAGTTTATTCACTTCCGTTGTTGTGTGACTCTACTAGAATTTTTTCATCCATCTGCCATAGGCAATCATTTGAATTTGTTGGTGGTGGTGGCATTTTAACCATGTTTTCCATGTGCCATTGGGTGGGAACTTACCAATGGAAAATATCTAGCATTGGAATTGCTGAATCATAGGGTACAGACACACTTGTGTTCTAAGCAATGCCAAACTGTTTTTTTTTTTTTTTTTTGGTCTTTTTGCCATTTCTTGGGCACTCCCACGGCATATGGAGGTTCCCAGGCTAGGGGTCTAATCAGAGCTGTGGCCAATGGCCTACGCCAGAGCCACAGCAACTCAGGATCCGAGCCACATCTGCAACCTACACCACAGCTCACAGCAACGCCAGATCGTTAACCCACTGAGCAAGGGCAGGGTTCGAACCCGCAACCTCATGGTTCCTAGTCAGATTAGTTAACCACTGCACCAAGACGGGAACTCCCTGATGCCAAACTGTTTTCCAAAGCTATACTGATTCACGTTCTCTCCCACAGGTGTGATACTTCCCTTACTCCACATCCTAGGCAACACTACACTGTCAAACTTCTTAATCATTGTCAGTCTGGTGGGCATGAAAACATATGAAAACACATTCATTTTAGTTTTAATGTGTATTCTTTAATTGCCAATGAGACTGAACATCTTTTCATAACTTCTTAGGACATTCATGTTTTCTCTTCTGTAAAATTTCTATTCATATATTTTGTTGCCATGTGCTCATTTAGCTGTTCATCCTTTTCTTAAGGAATTTATATGACTTTAAAAATATATACACTCGTGGAGCATATGCAGTGGGTTGACAATCCAGCATTATCTTTGCAGCGGTGCAAGTTTGAGTTCCCAGCCCAGCACAGCAGGCTATGGATCTGGCATTGCCACTGCTGTGACACAGGTCACAGATACAGCTTGGATTTGATCCCTGGCCAGGGAACTTTCATATGCTGAGGGAGTGGCCAAAAAGAAAAAGGAAAAAAAATATATAAATATATACACACTCACATATTCTGGATATTAATCCTTCATCATGTATGTGCATTTTAAATATATTCTCCCTGTTTTGAGCTTTAATTTTAGCTCTATTTTTTGGAATCTTTTGGTAAGTAGAAGAATCTAATTTTAATGACATAGAATTTATCAATTGTGTGTGCTATATCTTGCATTAAAAAAAATCTTCTTTTCCTTGTGGTCATTAAGATATTCCTCTATGTAATCAACTGCCATCATGAAAAAGTCTACAAATAACGAATGCTGGAAAGGGTGTGAAGAAAATGGAAGCCTGCTACACTGTTGGTGGGAATGTAAATTGATATAACCACCATGGAAAACAATATGGATGTTCCTCAGAAAACTAAAAATAGAACTACCACATGATCCAGCAATTCCACTCTGGACATATACCTGGACAAAACTATAATTAAAAAAGATCCATGCACCCCATGTTCATAGCAGCATTATTCACAATAGCCAACACATGGCAACAACCTAAATGTTCACTGACAGACAAATGGATTGAGAAGATGTGGTACAAACATACAATGGAATTCTACCCAGCCATGAAAAAGAACGAAATAATGCCACGTGGAGCAACGTGGATGCAACTAGACATTCTCATACTAAATGAAATAAGTCAGAATGAGAAAGACAAATACCATATAATATGTGTACTCTAAAATATAGCACAAATGAACCTATCTACAGAACAGAAACAGACTGACAGACATAGAGAAAGACTTGTGGTTGCGAGGGAGAGGGGAGAAGTGGGATGGACTGGAAGTTTGTGGTTAATAGATGCAAACTATTACATTTGGTTTAAACGGATAAACAATGAGGTCCTGCTGCATAGCACAAGGAACTATATGCAATCTCCCGGGACAGACTATGACAGAAAATATTTTAAAAGAATATGTGTGTGTGTGTGTGTGTGTGTGTGTGTGTGTGTGTGTGTGTGTAACCGAGTCACTGCTGCACAGCAGAAATTGACATAACATTATAAATCAACTATATTTTAATTTCAAAGAAAAAGATATTCTTCTATGTAATCAAATTTTAAAATGGTATGCCATCATGGCTTATTCATATTACCATCTCTGAACCTTGATTTAAAAAATAACTAGTGTTCTGGGGGGGTTTATGAGGATTACATATGACAGATATGTATGAAAGAGCTTAGCAAAGCACTTCACACAAAACTGGGACTCAATATGTGTAACTCTAAGTCTACATTAGAGAGAAGACCCAGTTCTATATTTCACAGCTGTTAGATTTTTGCAAGTAATTTCATTTTTTAAACAGTGAATATTTAGTGTGTATTGGTTATACACTGGACATTTTTGGCTCAGAGAACAAGTGATTTGCCTTGGGCACAAGCACTAAATGGCAAAGCCATTATTATATTTTCAACCTGCCTTTCTATTTAGACTGTGAAATGCTTTATGGGAGGATTTGTATTCAGAGAGTGGCAAGAGGCCTATAGTGCTGGAAAAGTAACTGTTACCTTTAAGTGTGTATTGGGGGATGCAGCAGAGGGGACAAGATAAATGTAGTCTATGTATCCTATTGCTTTTCCCTTTGCAAAACAAATGACAAGACTTGCCCCAGTCTGCAGCTCCCATTTCCTTAGCCCTGACTCAGTCTCTGGAAACCACCTATTCCCCTAAGTGACTGCCTTGAGCCTGTAGTCCTTCTGATTTGCATCATAAAGACAGTGTCCATAATTAAACCAACCACATTGCTCCTCTCCCAGGAATTCCACATCCAGTGGAACATAGCTCCAGCCGTAATGTAAGGGAACTCCAGTGGTTATCTTCCTGTCAGAATCTTGAGTCACCTAGGACACACGTGTCAACACCGTGTAAAGCTCTGTTTGTTTGCCTCCCTAGACAGATGTTGAAACAGGATCTCAACCGCCAGTCAAACTGCCCAGACAACCAAGCAACTCAGTAACCACTTGCTAAAGCTAACACTTGTTTGGCATTCAGTTCCCACCATATGAATTATAGCACAGTGTACACTGGGTTCATTCAAGTCACTGAATACTAAATGTGGAAGGACCTTACAGCAGGAAGGGAACAAGGTTCAAAAACTGAACACATGGGAGTAAATCCCTTTGCATTAAATGTATATCCTTAGTTGAAGCACATTATATGCCTGGCCCTCATCTCTATTATGAAGATTAAAAAGCAATACCCACCCTTCCTTCATTGTAGGACTGCTAAGAGGATCAAATCAAATCAAATCAAATATGTGCCTCTATGATGATCTGCTTTAATCCAAGTGTGTAAGAGAAGAGAAGCAAATATAAACATTTACTGGGTTAGTTAAGACTTTTTAAAAATTCAGCTTTAAATATATTATCCTGTAAAATATATAACTAAATAGTAGATATTTGGGCATTTTTTCTTTGTACTTAAGTGAACACTCTAAAGCAACTACTCAGGGTATATGGCAGATTCTACAAAGAAAAAGACACTCCCATTTTTAGGTTATGTCTGCACAGAACATAGATGCCATTTTTCTGCCCTATCTATCCGACAGAAGACACTACTAATTAATAATGGTTCTCTTCCAAATGAGTATCTACATGGTTTTAGAATCTTCCTCAATGCAGCATTTCAAGAAGTCCACAACAATCATTTCTTGATACTGAGTTCATAAGGTTGTTGAGGAACAATGAGTTCAGAGCTATATTCAATGATAAATTCCTGTAATGAAGTTTTTTCAGTTATTTTTTCCTATTTAACTTACGAACCCAAAATAATGGCAACAAATTGTATAGACTAGCCTGAGGTTTCCTTAGATAGATGTGTCCAGGCTCACTTGCACAGCTGCAATCAGCTAGAGGTCTTACTGGGTTGGAAGGCTACTTACAGAACCAAGGCTGGTGTTGGCTATGTGTTGAGGTGCCTCAGTTCTCCTTCATGTGGCTGTTTGTGCTCTAGAAGACTGGACTGACTTTCCCTAGGTGACATCTCAGGGCAGTAGTCTCAAGGTCAAAGGCAGAAGCAGCAAGGTCTTCTAAGGCTTAGCTTCAGAACTCACATAACTTCACTTCTGCCATATTCTATTGGTAAAAGCAAGTTACTAGGATATCCAAATTCAATAATATATATTATTATATTATTATTATATTATATTATATTATATATAATTATATATTATTATATATACAACATAATATACTGTATAATGTTATATATTATTAATTTTATATAATTATATATTATAATTATATAATATCATATATTACATATTATGTATATTACTTATAAATATAATATATTCTTATATTCTTATTCTTATATTTTTATTATACATCTGCTTCTTGATAGAAGTTGCAGCAGCAAAGTCACAATGCACAAAGGGGCATGAATACTGGGATGGGAGAAATTTGTGGCTATTAAACAACCTATTAGAGTATACACCTCTTGCCATAAACTATTCATATTCCTCCTACACATAAAATGTAGTCACCTCCAAACTAAGACTTCCAAAAGTCCCATCCTATTTGTTTTAGTTACCTATTGGTTCATAACAAATTAGCCCCAGATTTAGCTGATTAAAACAACAATAAGCAGTTATTATCTCACACAATTCTGTTGGTCAAAAATTCAGAAGGTTACTTGGATTCTTGTGATTCAGTCTCTCATGTGGTTTCTGTCAAAATGTCACCCAGTATTGTAGTACCGTGTGGAGGCTTGAGTGGGACAGGAGGATCCATTTTTAAGAAGGCTCACTTGCTGTGGATAAGAGCTTCAGTTCCGCACTACCCAGACCCTCCCATAAGGTTGCTTAAGTGTTCTCACAATGGAAGAATTTCACAGTGGAAGTTGGCTTTCCCAAGAGTGAGTGATATAAGAGGTCATTGGTGACCTTGTCATGGCAGATAAACATTGCTATTTCTATAATATCTCATTTACTACCTCCTTTCCAAATAGAAGGAAACCGTACAAGGTCATTGGGAGCCATTTTGGTGGCTGCCTACCACACCAAATATGGTATCAAGTTTAAAGTTCAGAATTTCATGATCCTGCCTCAGCCTGGGTGTGGTTTCCAGCTACAGCAGCTCTTGAACAGCACCAACTCCAGAGATTTGTGAACTAAAAAGACAATGTATCTTCCTTCCTGAGACATACTCAACATACTCAACACTGAGATAGGGAAAAATTATGTATCGTAGGCAGTCTCATTCCTAATGGGATAATCAGATAATGAAAGACACATAGAAGTCATTGGTCAATAGTAATTCTGAAATCCAGATGTCATATGTTATCAGGCTCTCTGCCCTGGGGATAAAAACTATTCCTTGATGAGGATAGATTCTTCTCTTCTGAGTGGTTTCTCTGTTCTCTTCAGCTCCTCACTCTACTTTCTGAGCTCTTGGTCTGGCTTTCTAAAATGCTCTTCTTTATCCATTCTTATATCTGAGTAGCTTTCTCCAGGAGATCGTGCTTCTTGCTTCTGAGAAGCCTCTTTTCATTTGAACTGTCTCCATCTCTCCTAGGCCAAATCACCAAAGTTTAAGTTATCAGAGCTATTGGGAATATAATTCTCTTAAAATCTTTGTTGGTTTCCCACTAATCTTCTCAGCATTAGCCCCATGCTTCCAAAAGCCAAATCCATAATTCTTTTTGAGATAGACCTCTTTATACTTTAGAAAATTCAGGATTCTTTGGGACAAAACCATTGAGATTATTAGAAGCCCCCCTTTCCAGCAAAGAGGAAAAACTGGGGACTTTAAATCTTATGAGATATTAAAAAAAGGTAATATAGCCATATCCTTGATTGGATTTTTTCCCTGAAGTTGTTTTTTACTTTAGTAATCCTTTGCTAGCTGCAAACACAGAAAATATAAGGCAGTTTTATTTTCCAACTCGGTAAGTCCTTGGTCTTTTATATTTTCTTCAAATCATGCTTGCAAACTCTACACCCACTCATTAACTCATCTCTCCTCTCATATGCTATTATATGCAGTTTAAGACAGCATTTGGTATTTAGCATCTTTCTGCCTTAATATCTCACCTTAGCCAAATTCAATAAATTTATCAGGTATATCTCTATCTTCCAAGTTACTACAGCTCTGCCGCCATATACCAAAGGTTGCCCTTTCTTTCTTTGTCTTCAATAACTACGTCCTTTCTGCTCCTTTAGCCTCTCTCCTCTCTTCTCTTTCCAGCCTCTACCCACAATCCAGTTCCAAAGCCAATGCCACAGAGCTGAGGTTTCGTTATGATAGTATCACACTTCTAGTTACCAATTTGTTTCAGTTTTCTACTGCTGCATAACAAATCCTCCAATATTTAGTGGCTTAAAATGACAGTGATTCATGTTTGCTTACAACTTTGCTTTGTTTCCCCTAACTGTTTTTGGAGAGCTCAGTTTTGCTTTGCTTCATTTTATTTCACATTTTTGATTATCACCACTGAGTGGGGGTTACTTGCATCCAGTGGTTAGAGGATAGGAATGTTGATAAACATGCTACAGTACACAGGACCGTCCCCAACAATAATACATTATCTGGCCCAAAAAGTCAATAGTGCTGAGGTTGTAAAACTTGTAATAAGCATTTTAAATGCAGTATCTTCTTTAATCTTTACCATAGCCCTATTAAGTGGGTAAGATCTTCATTATTTACAAAAGATGAAGTTCAGAGGAATTAAGTAACTTGAAAATATCACACAATTAATCAAGGGTAGAGTTGAGGCTTAAACACATATATATCTCAGCTCTTAGCCACTGTACTATAGGATGTATACTACAACTGGATTGTTTTTGGTTTTGTTTTTGGTCTTTTTAGGGCTGCACCCACAGTATATAGAAGTTCCCAGATTAGGGGTCAAATAGGAGCTGCAGCCTCTGGCCTATGCAACAGCCATAGCAATGCCAGATCCGAGCCATGTTTGCAACCTACACCACAGCTCATGGCAATGCCAGATCCTTAACCCACTGAGCAATGCCAGGGATCAAACCTGTGTCCTTATGGATGCCAGTTAGATTGGCTTCCACTGAGCCAAGATGGGAACTCCCTGGATTGTTGATTTTCATGAAAGATCAGATCATCTAAATATTAAAACTACACTAGCCAATAGCCCCAACTCTCTGCCAATTATTTCTTCTTTGGCTTTTTCATTTCTAAAAAGCAGTTCTCCTAGAAACAGAGCCCAAGGCAAGTATTAAGCACTAGTGCTTTATTTAGAAGGTACAATACTAAGGCTGCAAAAATGAGCAAAAAGGGAAGTGAGGGAGAGAACAGGAAATAATGCAAGGTGATGCATTCCAGCAAGGCATCTATATGAGGCAGCTGGTAAGATGTCTCCAAATGGGCTATTCAGGAGGGGAAATACTCTTTGGTTCAGTCTACCAGAGGGAGGAAAGGAGAATAAATGTATTTGCCAGATTCCTCACATCTCCCAAGTTGCATTGCTCTGTTTGCCTTCCAGGGATTTAACTCCGAACCCCTGGGTTGCATTACTCAGCCCCTGTAGCAGCTGCTCAGGAAGCCAGCTCTCACGCCTGCAACTTAGTCTTCATCTCAATCCAGAAGTGCTGTGAGACATAAATGTTTTCAGTGCATGTTTTTGGTAGAGACAGGTCTAACCAAGAGAATCTGAGGTTGGACATAAGATGTGTCTGTGTGTCTAATACAGTCTTCAACTCACTCCTCCATCATCAGAAGGAACACTTTCCAGTTTGGATGATGCAACATATCAGTTAGGATTCATTAAGCTTTAAGAAAAAGACAAGCCACATGGAACTACCTAAAATACTAAGGAAAGAAGGGAAGCAGTGAAATGACTGTTAGTAGTAAAATGACAGCAGTAACTCTTGGTCTCTCAACCACATATCATCACATCCAAATATCCAGAGGAAGAAATAAACTGCCTCTCCATTTGAGTCTCTCTAATAAATGAGGAAAGTTTTCCTAAAAGGCCCCCCAGTAAACACTTCCTTGAATTTCTCATTGCCCAAGGTGGGCCATGAGTCCATTCCTCAACAACTCTGATTACAGGAGCCTAATGCACATTCATAGGTTGAGATCTGTGTTCCTGGACCAATCACTGCCAAGAAGAAGGGGTCATCAGGATCACTTAAACCAACCAGAGCCCAGCTCCAGCCCTGGGACAATCCTCAAACTGCATGGCTACTACATAATCAAGTGGACTCAAGAGGAAAGAGATGTTAAAGAGAAGACCCCAGTGTCTCCAAGAGACAGCCATCCAACTCTCGTAAAGAAACAGAGACCAAGCTGCCATCTGCATGTCTTTTGACAGCTATCATGAGGTCCTGATTCATTCGGACAAACGGTGTTTTAGACCAACTACCCAGGTCTCCTTGGCTCTTGCTCTTCCTTTCACTGGGACCATCTCTCCCCTATCCGTGCCTTTGACAACCCACCTTACCCTCAAGCTAATTTCCAAAGTCTGTTTTGATGTTTCACAGCCAGAAAACAGGCAAGAGGACATGGGGGCTTTAGAGTTAGTAATTTCTTGGATATCTACATCAAGGTTTTTCACACTGCATGTCATGGGATCCCAGAGGCTCTGTAAAATGCTCTCTGATGTGGCCTTTAAGGATGGAGGGGAAGAGCTAAAGAGACATTCTGCATTCACCCAACCAGAGCAATGATTTGATTTAGTTTATTTGATTCAAATAATCAAATCAAACTCACATTGATTTATTTTACAGTTAACATAATTTGTTTCAGGATTAGTTTTCCATTGTAGAAAGCATTTCTTATAAAAGTGAGAAAACCGAAGCTTAGAGAGGGGTCAGAGGTATGTGCTGAAGGTCAAGGTGCTGACCTGACTCTCCTTCTCAAGACAACTATGTGATATTTGAAGAGATCCAACCTGGGCTTCCTGCATCCTTTCTTCTCCAGAATCAATGGCCACAGCTCTTGCAAATCTCACAGAAAGACATTCCAGGTCATCTCACCAACCCATTGCTCAACTCCTTGTTAAAATCACACTTAGAATGTGGTGCCAAGAAATGAACATGATGATTCAGATGCATCTGAGCAGCAGGGAGAAGAGCAGGCCTACTTCGTCCCCATCAGAATGCTGAATTCCTACTAATGCAGCCAGGGATCACATTAGCTAATTGGCAGGCACAAAACATTATTGCCTCATACCGTCCATTAAAACTCTTACGGCCTTTTTTCATAAGCTGCTGCAAACACTTTTCACCCCATCCTGTTCTTATCGACTTGTTCATTTGGACCCAATTGCAGGGCTTAACATTTATTTCATTTGTTCTAAGAATCCACAATTCTAAATGAACAACCCCATAGATGTCTGGGCACTCTGCGAGTGGACTGAGAATACCAGGGCTGGAATAGCAAACTCAACCACCTGTAGAGACCAGGCAGGGAGTGAGGGAGAGAATGTAAATAAGTGAAGATGGCCAGGTCTAATTCAAACCTGCAAGTGGGGAACTCTGGTGAACTGGAGAACTCGGCCCCATTGAAGGAACAGATTCTAATCAGCTTTGACTTACAATTACTATGCAAAAATCAAGCCCAGTATTTCTTGGTCTTCTGATTTTTTTCTTTTTCTTTTTTTTTTTTTTTTTTTTAGCTTTTTAGGGCCACACTTGCAGCACATGCAAGTTCCTAGGCTAGGGGTCTAATAGAAACTACAGCTGCTGGCCTATGCCACAGCCTCAGCAACTCGGGATCCTAGCCACATCTGCAACCTACACCACAGCTCACAGCAATGCCAGATCCCCCACCCAGTGAAAGGCCAGGGCTTAAACCCCCAACCTTATGGATACTAGTCTGATTTGTTTTCACTGCACCAGGACAGGAACGCTCCCCTTCTGATTTTTCAAGACAGTCAGAAATATGGATGTCTACTGGAAATATCCAATTTTAAATGCTGGCAAAGATCTAATATATTCTATAGGCCAAACAAAATACATCTGTAGGCTGGGTTCAGCCCATGAACTGAAAGCTTGCAACTTTTACCATGTGGGGATGAGGAAGTTGGGCAGCACTGGTTCTTGAGACAAAAATATAAAATGATTTGTATTACCTTGGATTTAATAACATAACATTTACTTTTGAAATTTCCCTGTTAATCGTAGGCTTGAGCATTTAAAAGCTGGAAAGAATCTCAAAGATTACATGGTTTAATTGTCTTGTTCAACAAAAGAAGAGCCTGTGATTCAGAGAGAGGTGACTTGGATTTTGATTAAATATACAGCTGACCCTTCAACAACACTAGTTTGAACTCTGTGGGCCTACTGACATGCGGGATTTTTTTTCAATAAATGTATCTGGGTATTTTCATTTTTGCAGATCTTTAACTGTGGGGCAATGCTGTGCTCGATTAGACATCACAGTACATGGACTCAAAAGATGCAGACTTTGGGTCCTGATTCTATCCAAACTGTTTCAGTTTCTTGCCTGGAGTCGTTTACCATTCCCTTTGTTTTGAAGCAGACATAGAAGTATGTGGGTTTTCTACTAGGCGGGGGGGGGGGTTAGCGTCGACAACCCTAACCCCCATGTTGTTCAAAGGTCAACCCTATCTCAAAGAAATGAATAAAAAATCAGATTCTCAGTAATAGAAGGAGTTGTATTGGTCCACTGTCCAGGGTTATTCAATCCCAGCACTACTGACATTCTGGACTGGGTGAGTGCTTACCAGGCGGGGCATCAGGTTCATCATATGATGTTCAGCATCATCTCTGGCCTCTGCCCACAAGATGCCAGTCATGAGGAGCAAAAATGTATCCAGATGTTGCCAGATGTCCCTGGGGGACAAAATCGCCACTGCTCTTGAAACCACTGCCATTTTCCATCCCCTTTGTCTTCCAGATGAGGAAACTAAGACTCAGAAAATTTAAGAATCTTGCCAAGATTACATGGGAAGTTACTGGCATGGCTGGTACCAAAACATGGGTATCTATTCCCACCAGAATGTTCTCTCCACCAAAGACTGCAAATCCAAACCACAGTTTTATTAGTAAAAAAAGCTGTCTAAAGAGTTCAGTGGAAACAAATCTGACTAACATCCATGAGGATGCAGGTTCGACCCCTGCCCTTGCTCAGTGGGTTAAGGATCTGGCATTTGTCATGAGCTGTGGTGTAGGTTGCAGATGTGGTTCAGATTCTGTGTTGCTGTGGCTGTGGTGTAGGCCAGCAACTACAACTCCAATTTGACCTCTATCCTGGGAATGTCCATATGCTGCTGGTGCAGCCCTAAAAAGACAAAAAAAAAAAAAAAAAAAGCTGTCTACAACTGTGTTTTAATATAAGAACCACATGGCAAAATTGTGAGGAGTGTAGCTTCTAAGACTAGCAGACCCGGGCTTCATTCTCAGCTCTTCTGCTTCCTAACTTTGTGACATTAACCGAATTAACCTCTTTGAATGTTCATTTCCTCATTTGAAACATGGGTCATCCTAAAAAATAAAGTTTATTTGAAAAAAAAAATGGGTCAGCAAATTGACAGAGGGCTTGCCACATAATAGGAAGTCAGTAAATGGAAATTACTATTATCAACATTATCGTCATTAGCAGTATCATCAATTGGACATGGGGTCAACAAACTATAGCCCCCAAACCAAATCTGTCCTGCCTGTTTCTTGTATGGCCTGGAGATAAGAATAACTTTTACATTTTTTAATGGTTTAAAAAAAATTTATATATACTATTTGGTCATACATGAATACTGTGTGAAAGCAAATGTCATTGTCCATAGGTAGTTTTTTATTGGAACGCAACCATGTTTATTCATTTACACAGTCAGCGGTTACCTTCCCGCTGTAACCGCAGAGTTGAATGGTTGCTACATAGATCTTATTGCTGGCAAAGCCTAAAATATTTACTGACGCTTTACAGGTCTCCAGGAAGAAAACAGGCAGCCATAATTGGCACAGAGCCCTCTGGTGTATAGGAGGAAATATAGCAAAATAATTTAGTGGGTTTTTTTGAAGCCCCCTTGCAGTTCTAGTCCCTGTAACCATTGTATTTAATTCTGATCATGTGAGACATTTCTCAGTATCTGTGTGCACCTAGTATTTTCAGAAATAGTCAACTGGGGAACATGAAAAACCTTTGCTTTTTATAGATATCCTTTCTTGAATAAACCTCATAATAGACTTGGTACCTCAGGGTGTTTTTCAAAATCTGAAATACTTATCAAAAAGAAAGCAGTTTTCTCAGTGTTAAGCCAACCACATATTTTAAGTGTTGCATGATTTGTACAGGACAATAAAGAGGGATATCTGGTTAGAAGGAAAAATAAATAAGAACAGTCTGCCAAGACTAAAATTTAGGAAATATTATCAAGTCACTTTTTTTTTTTTTGGTAATAGCTTGAGCATCTTTTGTGATTTAATCTGACTATAAACCAAGAGTTTAAAAGTTAAGATACCAAAGAATGTATATATGTATGTGTGACTGGGTAACCTTGCTGTATGGTAGAAAACTGACAGAACACTGTAAACCAGCTACAATGGAAAAAAATAAAAATCATTATAAAAAAATTAAAAAATCAAAGTCAAGTCTATTCTCCAAGCCATGATTTTCTTTTTCTGTGGAATGGATTAGTAATGATATCCTGCTGTATAACTGGGAACTATGTCTATTCACTCATTATGGAGCATGATAATGCAAGTAAAAAGAATGTATACATGTATGTGTAACTGGGTCACCATGCTGTACAGCAGAAAATTGACAGAACACTGTACACCAGCTATAATGGAAAAATATTAAAATCATTGTATAAATTCAAAAAAATAAAATAAAAGTCAACATATCTCTTTACAGCCCTAGTCTTGCCACTAACTAAATTTCTGGTCTGCAGAATTCTACTTCAACTCAATACAATATATATATTGATCATCTAATATGTGCCAGATGCTGCGCTGAGCATTGGAAGTGCAAAGATAAATCAGACATGGTCTTTGCGCTAAAAGATTTCACTACGGGTCTGTTTAAGCCATTGAACTGCTTTGAGTGTCTGTAAGAGTAGGGCATTAAATTAAATATTTCATTCGCTCATGAAGTTTTGCTTTTTTTTTTTTTTTTTTTTTTTTTTTTAGGGCTGCACCCACTGCATATGGAGGTTCCCAGAGCAGGGGTCCAATTGTAGCTACAGTTGCCTGCCTACACCACAGCCACAGCAATGCAGGATCTGAGCCTCGTCTGTGACCTACACCACAGCTCACAGCAAACCCCAGATCCCTAACTGAGCAAGGCCAGGGATCAAACCCACAACCTCATGGTTGCTAGTCAGATTTTTTTTCTGCTGTGCCACAGTGGGAACTCCCCACTCAAGAAGCTTTTATTGATCTCTTTTGTCTCGCCATACCCTCTGGAAAATATCAAGGAATGAAAATAGGACTCTATCACTATAATCATTCAATAACAAAGTATGCTAGTCACTGCCCTGGAAAGTAGTGCACATGTATGTATAATACAACATAATAAATTCAAAATAGATGTATGAAGCACGTGAAATGAAGCCATCATTTTTTCCTAAATGAAGAAAGACAAACTTCACAGAACAAGCAACATTAGGAGAATTCTTAAATGATGAGTTCATTGATGACACGGTATGTTGGGAGCTCCCTTCACTGAGAAGGGATAAAACAGACCAAAACAAATTTAGGAGCTAGGGAAGAAGACTGTGGTCTGTAGAGTCAGCCCCTTTCCCATTAGAACTGGCAAATTAAAACCAAGTCCAAAGGAGACGAGTAAGATTCAATCTAATTTAGTCTGGACCAAGAATAATCTAACACAAAGAAACGAGGCAAGTCATATCATTCCAGCTTCTGGGCATTTACGGTTCTTGATGTCACATGTAAACTAAAAAGATTCATTCTAAAGGGGATGATGGAAGTAAGGTACAAGGTTCCCCAGGGGAAAGGGCTGATGAGTTCCAGGATGGAGTCAGGCCAACAGCCAACTTCTGTTTTTAGGATTTCACCCTGGACCAGGAGAACAGAAATAAGCACCCACGATCAGAAATGAGACAGTAGCCCCATGCTCATAGAGATCTGGAACAAGGGAGGCACATGTAAGGCTACAGATTATTCCCAAATCTCGTATTCATGTGAAAGGGAAGTTTATATGGATTGTTATCCCGGAAGGGATCATGGTATTGCTCACATGGGTACCATGGCAGGAAACTCAGACATCAAAGAGGCAGGCAGCATTGGTCATGAAGAAAGAGCAGTACGAGAGGGCTTTGTAAATGGAAGCACAACATATTCAAAAGCAAAAGATGCACTTATAACTCTCAAATAATCCCACTTCTCTCTTCCTTGCCTTCTAAATTACTATCAGCAAATATATCTGCAATGCCAATGAGAGAGGCCCCATCATGACTCTCCATTTGATGGGTCCTGGGTACATTTGGCAGGAGATGTAGAATTCACACACATTGTTTAAGGCTGTTCAGATTAAATTCAATTAAATTTTAAACTTCCAATCCCGTTGCTCCAGGCACAGGCTAGAACCAGATCTGCCTTCCTCAGAAAGGATCCCTTGACATTCAGATCCTTGAGGACACTCCAGAAATGTTGGATGTCTCCACCTGACTGGACTGCATCTTCTCCCTCATTCCCCTTACAGCATCACTCTACTTACTTCTCCATTTCCAAGGGTCCCTGGTAAAGGTCTGTCCCACTGCAGCCAGTTCAGAGCACACCTGGCCGCAGCTAGTTATTGACCCCCTGCCCTCACCCCACCACTTCTCATGGGATCCAGGTTTCATGAAGTTCCCCGGTGTGCTGTGCCAAAGCTTTACTCTCTACTCGCCCCCACACCCAGCCTCCAATGCACTCCTAGGCCACAGTGCACTAGGGGGAAATTCAATCCATATGTTTCCTTTTCTTCCTACAGAACGCATCCAGCCATTGTTTAAAGAGGGAGGCAACAGCCAAGAAGAGCCATGTGAGACCTCTCTTGGCTTTCCAATCCTTTATTAGGGAGCAGGAAAAGAAGGACTTTGCCAAGAACAAACCTGAAACATTCCGTTGGGTTTGGTTCAAAACCTGCAAGTCATGTTTCCACACAAACACGTCCCTGGGACCGAGGATGTAAGGCTCTGTTCAAGGTTGTCTCGGGAACGTGAAGAGAAGGTAACAGCTTCCACCACCACTGACCCAGCTCTGGGATGTGTGAAGGGAATCAGCGTGTAGGAGGTTGTTTTATGTTATTACCTTCTGAAGCTGACATATGCCCTCTCCCCTTAATTATAAGCACACAGTACCTCAGTGGGACCTAGATATCTATCACATGTCTCAATTATCTCATTTTAAAATGAGAAAACTTAAGCTCAGAGAGGACAAGGGAGAACTGGTCCAAGGTCAAAGAGCTTATCAGTGTTTCATGATGAAGCCAGGACTTCTGATTGCACATTCAGAGCTTTGGAATCAATGCCTCATATGCCCTGACCTCACACAGATGCTAGATGTCAATAGAGAAAAGATGCATTTCCATGTTTTAACTTTCTTGGCTTATTTCAGGCCAATCATTTTTTAACAGTTCTCTTTATTCACATTGTCTACTTTTCTTGTATTGGGGGGGGGCAGGGAAAGGTGTCATTCTTTGACAAGCTAGGGACTTCAAGATTGCAGGGGAAACTCCTTCCATAGGCTTCCCACCAGAAGTGGGCTCTCCTTAAATAATTTTGAAAACAGGGAGCTCACTGCTTTCTATGTTGGCCCATTCCATTTAGGGGCAGCTCTAGTTGCTGGAAAGATCTTTCTCACATTAAGCAGATGTTTGCTTCTCTGTCATTTTCCTCCACAAGCCCGTTTCCTTACTGGGATCTCCCAGAACCACTTCCAGTAGAACCCAAATAGGAATGCTCCAGGCTTCCTATGGAGCAAGCACTGCTGTCTGCCACTATAAAACACCTTTATCACAGTCACTCTTGGGGCTTCTTTCCTTGCCCATGATCCCATCAGGGAGGGTCTTTTTTTTAACTAAGAAATAATTGACATATAACATTACATTGGTTTGAGGTGTAAAACATAATGATTTGATATATGTATATACTGTGAAATGATTAGACAATAAATTTAGTCAACAGCCATCACCACAGACAGTTACAACTTTTTCCTTGGGATAGAGATTTTTAAGATCTGCTCTCTTAGCAACCTTCAAATATAAAATATAGTATTATTAACTCTAGTCCTCAGGCTGTACATTATATCCCCAGGGCTTATTTATTTTGTAACTGGAAGTTTATAGCTTTGGACCACTTTCACCCATTTTGCCCACCACCTGTTCCCCACCTCTGTAACCACCAATCCGTCCTCTGCATCTATGAGTCAGTTTTTGTTGTTGTTGTTGATTGATTGGTTAGTTTTCTTTTTTTTTTCTTTAGAGTCCACACATAGATGAGATCAAATGGTATTTTTCTTTTTTTGTCTGACTCATACCACTTAGCATAATGCCCTCAAGGTCCATCCTATTTGGTTGCAAATGGCAGAATTTTCTTCTTTTTTTAACGGTGGAATAATATTCCATTGTATGTAGATAGAGATATATAGATCACATTTTCCTTATCCAATCATCTATGGATGGACATTTAGCTTGTTTCCATGTCTTAGCTCTTGTGAATAATGCTATAAGGGATGCAGATGGTTTTTCCAGTTAGTTTTCTCCTTTCCTTTTTTTTTTTTTTTTGCTTTGCTTTTTTTAGGGCTGCACCTGTGGCATATGGAAGTTCCCAGGCTAGGCATCAAATCATCGGAGCTGTTGGTGCCAGCCTAAGCAACAGCCACAGTAATGCCAGATCCTTAACCCACTGAGTGAGGCCAGGGATCAAACCTGCATCCTCATGGATACTGTCAGGTTTGTAACCCACTTAGGCACAACAGGAACTCCCTATTTTTAATTTTTCTGATTGCATTTTTTAATAAACACTATGGCAGTTGAAGACCCAAGATTCTGTTAACTAAAATTCAACTAGGAAATCTTAAGTGTAATGCATCCTGCTGGGATCTGAGAAAACACTAATAAGAATTACAGTAAAAATTTAATTTATGATATCACTATAATAATTCATTAATTAGAGTGCCCCTCTATAGTGCTAGGGATCTTAAAAAATCAACAAGAGGAGTTCCTGTCGTGGCGCAGTGGGTAACGAATCCGACTAGGAACCATGAGGTTGCAGGTTCGATCCCTGGCCTCACTCAGTGGGTTAAGGATCTGGCGTTGCCATGAGCTGTGGTGTAGGTTGCAGATGCGGCTCAGATCCCGCGTAGCTGTGGCTCTGGCATAGGCTGGTGGCTACAGCTCCAATTCGACCCCTAGCCTGGGAACCTCCACATGCCGCAGGAATGGCCCTAGAAAAGACAAAAAAAAAAAAATCAACAAGATTCATTAGCTCCTCCCTTTATGGAGGTCCTTTCTGGTGATCCCTTTTAGCCTTAAACCTCCATGGCTCTAAAAAAAAAAGATCTCAGACCACAAGGGAAGCCTCTGCCGAAAGAGGCAAATACCAAGGATAAGAGAATGGGGCAGTTGTGAGCAGGAGAGTAGAGGGGAGGCTGGAGGTTTACAAAGGAGGTGGGAGACAGAAGTAAGTGGAAAAGACAGAAGCTGGGTTTCAAGGAGCCCTGAAGATAATACTGATTATGGAGCATGATGTCATAGAAAGACCATGGATTTCAAAGTCAAGCAATGACAATCCAAATGCCAAATCCCAGGCTGCTAATTAGAAAAGTTGTTTAACCTTCAGGCATCAAGCATTTTAAACCTCTCTCTTCTCATTTACACAATGAGGATAATCACACATATTTCCAAGGATAAAATGAGAGCACAACAAACGTAAAATGTCTAAGACACACTGACCAAAACACACAAAATTCCCATATAAGATAAAGCCTAGAAAGCAGACCATTGCTCTGAACTTCACTAGTCTGTTCTGACCCCTGATGGCCCTTTACCTTTTGACAAGGGAGTCCTGGAGATTGGAACCTTGATCAAACCCCCTGGGCTCAAACTCCAGTTTGGCTGTTAGAAAAGGATATATCCTTTCTCCTCTCAATCAGTGAGCCTGGTTTTATTCTTTCTTCACACACCTTGCCTTGGGCAAAGTGAAACAAATCCAGATATCAAGATG
Source organism: Phacochoerus africanus (assembly GCF_016906955.1). Lineage (NCBI taxonomy): Eukaryota > Metazoa > Chordata > Mammalia > Artiodactyla > Suidae > Phacochoerus > Phacochoerus africanus. The sequence continues at coordinate 155,763,401 of NC_062551.1, read as the reverse complement.
TTTCTGGAGCAGGATGGGGGAGACACCAGTCTCCCAGAGTGCTAGTCTATTTGCACAGCTGCAGTCAATTAGGGGAAACCGTAATTGTTTTATACTTTTGCTCAACACTTAATCCTGGAGAAAGAAGAATGGGATGGTTGGTTTTCCTTTTTCATCTTTCAGTATTTTTGTTTTGTTTTTATTTCTCGTCATAATATTTAGATAGTATCTGTGTAAGGGAAGGCAATCATAATGAAATAGATAATCAGAGTGCGCCAAGGCACATTAACAGAAGTCTTTGCTTCAGAAATGCTTCATTTACCCAGAAAGCGGGCAGTACAGGGAGGGCATGGGAAAGTCTGTTTCTATGCACAGGGAAGTGATTCGTGCCAATCATTTAGAGAGTATCTCTTTTGAAACGCTCCATATGTAGGATGGAGGATAATAAATCACGTCAACAAGCAAATGGGAGGTACCACACGTCTTCCAGGTGCTGAACTCATGCTAAGGACTGGAGGTGCCAAAACGAATAAGGAGCCTCGGGACCAGGATTAGGAGCAGAATTTAAGGGGAGGCCCCAAAACTCATTTGTCAGAATAAAAAGTGTTTTGTAAAGCAACGTTTTAAAAAGCAGGAAATGAACCAACAAAAACTCATGGTGCAAAAAAATATCAAAATTTTGGTATGATTTTGCTTTTAATTATTAGTTTAAAATGCATTTAAACTGCAAAAAACTTTAAGAAAGTCTCTGTGGGAGTAAAACACAAGAATGTTTACCTTACAAATTATGACAGCAACCTTAGTACGGAGTCTAGAAAACAAAAGATGGAGAAAATAGCAAGAAAAAAATATACAGCAAAAATGATATGCAACAAAAACAACTATGAAAATAACCATACACGTTTTCAATCTTCTGTTCAAAGCATGAGACTGAGATTAACTTCTAAAATAAATTTCTGTGATTTTAAGTTTGAGGATAAGATTGAGAATAAAAATATATTAATTTCCTTTGACCCAAAAATCATACTTCAAGAAACCTATCATAAGTAAAGTTGAAATAAGGAAAAGCATCATTTATAATAAAAAAAAATTAAAAGAATTCTCAACAGACTATAATTCAATCATTTGCAAATAATGGTCATGAAGCCCAAATAATGTTAAAACATGATTGGACCACTTAATGGAATGAAAAAAAAAATAGGAAGCATAAATACATGTATGCCACTTAAAAATTGCATAAAAATTGCATAGAAAACAAAAACTAAATGTAAACACGCTAAAATTATAATAGTGACTTTATTTTAGTGGTTCAAGTTGAGAACATTTCCAGCCCTTCTTTCCTTCCTTCCTACTTTCCTATCTTCCTGTTTTTAGGATTGTATATTATATTTTTTTACTGTATACTATATTATATATTATATTGCACCTAGGCAAGAAACAGATGGCATACTCAAAGAGATAGTTGAAAAGTATTTAATTACAGGACCACTCTCAGAGATGTGAGCAGGGTTAAGGAGAAGCAACAAGAGATTGAAAAAATACCTAGTGTCCAGCACCAGCTGGAAGCTGTTACTACTCCTAAGTTGGAAAAAAAAGAGGAGGGAGCCGTTTCTGGAGCAAGGAGAGAAGTGGAGCGCGGGAGAAGCTGTTCCACAGGAAGAACAACCACGATGGAACTGTAGAATAAACCATAGAATCTCTCTCTCCTCCCTCCTTCCATTGGCTGAACTCAGCTGGTAGAGAATAAGGGAACCTAGATGATGCCGTGTGTGGCAGTCAGCCTCAGGGGCTATGGAGCAAGTAAGGAGAAGGGTGGAAAGTGGATCTGGAGGGACAAAGAGACTATACACCACAAAATCAATGCGTTATTTTATTTCTCAAATGGAAAAATGTATAAATTAAGAAATTGCATTAGAAACTTTTCTCGTTCATCCAATGCAAATAAAAACAATTCCTACCTCAAAAAGCTATTGTGTAATCTTGAAAGTCAGCCATGTCTGCTGATTTGTCTTGTCAATATTATCATAATCCTTGTTATATATGTATTTGTGGTGGTGGAGCTGGTGGTGATAGCAGTGGCTGTGGAGATGATGATAAAGATAGCGAAGATGGTGATACCAGTGTCTCTAACGGTGACAGCTATCATGATGGCAATGACGGTAACAACGGTAGTGCTGATGACGGTGGCGGCATACACGAGGGTGCTGGTGATGGGCCAGCGGTGGTACATTAGCACCTTATCCTCTTAGACGAAGTATGAGATTCATATGTTACCAAACGTTATCCTTGAAGGACACATGACTCTACTCTCAAGTAAGTAATGGCATTAAGCCCATGTAGTCTATGAGATCAAGGACCATTAGATGCTAAAATATGGATCTCTAGGGCCCATCACTATGACGTTTCTTTAATCCACAGAAAAAAAAATGCAATTCAATCCATAAACTGCTATGTGGGATCTTCAAAAAGGAATGAAAGTTTCTACCTTCATAGTCTTTGCAGCCTGAGAGCAAGAAAAGTGGCAAACACACAATACAGTAGACACAGCATCGTTGCCTGTGAGCACCTTCTACCTAATGCCTAACCGAGTGTCTAGCATATTAAGAACCTTAAAAAATATTTAAGTAGCGAATGAAAAACTCTATTATTATGGAAGTGCAGACCAGATCGATTGTGTAGAGAGGATAATACTGAGTTCTTAACTATTCTAACCACTTCTCATGCTTTAACTCAGTCTATCTCCTCAACAGTCTTATGAAATAGATTCCTGTTGTACAGAAACGGCCATTGAGACACAGATTGAGGAAATAGTACTATGTCATACAGCTTGGCAAATGAATAACTTGGGATTCAAACCCAAGGAACTCCAGTGCTAGAGCATGGACTCCTACCTCCAATGCCGTCAGAGAAGGCTTCCTGGTGGAGGAGGTAGAATTAGAATTAAGTCTAGAGGATTTGGTAATGACAGGAAAACCCTAGGGAAGGCCATTGAAGGCAAAGGAAAGAACATTCAGCAAAGGCCAAGAGGGAAAACACAGAAGTAGTTTGAGGAGTTCCTGTCATGGCTCAGTGGTTAACAAATCCGACTAGGAACCATGAGGTTGCAGGTTCAATCCCTGGCCTTGCTCAGTGGGTTGGGGATCCAGCGTTGCCATGAGCTGTGGTGTAGGTTGCAGACTGGCTTGGATCTCGTGTTGCGGTGGCTCTGGCATAGGCCGGCGGCTACAGCTCTGATTCGACCCCTAGCCTGGTAATCTCCATATGCCGCAGGAGCGGCCCAAGAAATGGCCAAAAAAAAGAAGAAGAAGTAGTTTCAATCATATCCTCAGAGATAAACTTCGAGAAGATAATCTGGAACCCAATTTATAAGTATACTGCATGGACCGTGCTTGGAACAATGAAATAAAGATAAAACAAGTTGGAAAATATTAGCCCAGATTCTTTAGGAGCAGCAAAGTTGCAGGATTTGTTTTTATTTTGTTGTGTCTTCAGAGGGAGCTCTCTCTTGAGTTACTTGCGAAAGTGAGCAAACTGGTGAGGGTGGAGAGGATGCATTTTTGTAAATTTGATGCTGTTTTTGCCAGAAGCCAAACCAGCATGGCAGTACCTGGGGCAAGAAGCAGGAATGAGTTTGGTGACAGCCCTGTCTTCCACGTGGGAGGCAGTATTCAATGTGGGGACAGTGGGGCTGCAAGCAGGAGCCAGGAAGGACCAAGATGGGAGGAACATCTCAAGCCCAGGAAGGAATCAGGTAGGAAATGAGAGCCTGGCACAGCCAAGCCCCAGCATAGAGCAACTGGGGAAATCCCTCTCCTATTTCCTGTTTCCCAGCTCTTTTTATTGGTCTAGCCCACCTGCTCCAACTCTGCCCTCTCTTCCTGCACCTAGAGACATGGCAGCACCTCTGATTGTTTCTGCTACATTAGGACTGGCTGGAACATGTGAAAATTTACACTACCTCAGGACAGGAAGATGAATGAGTTACAGGGAAATTATTTTAAAATCTCCTCAACATAAAAAATATAATGTCAAGGTGGTCAGGAACACCAAAGAGAAAAAATATATATATACATAGGCAGGGAAAGTCATGAGAAGAAAACACTGTGTGTGTGTGTGTGTGTGTGTGTGTGTGTGTGTGTGTGTGTGTGTGTGTTTCATTTGGCTCAGTTTCTTTAAATAAAAATGTTGTTTGGGAAATATTCTCAGTGAGAATCTCTTTTTTGGCACCAAAGTGGTTGTGTTTGGGCACCGTTCTCTGAACACCAGGGCACCTCCGAGTATAGGAGGCTAAGTGTGGTTCCCTGCAATGAGCCTCACTGCCATCCTGGGCCAGGAATGTGGTTTGAATTCCTCCCCTCTTACACTGGCTGTTTCATCCATTTTTTTTGACAGGCATCCCAGGGACCCTGCTCTTCCTTGGCCAAAGTACTTCACATCTTGTCTGCCTCAGTTTCCTCATTATGAAATGGGGCTAAAATGGCATTGAACAGCCCTCACTGAAGTGACGGGACCCGTCCTCACTTGGAGCGTGGGCTCAGGTGAGTGAAAGAATGGACAGCTTATAGATGCATGAGCAGGAGAGGGGACATTTTTCAGATGGGTTCTTCTCATAAATGGGGCAACTAGCAACTTTCAAATGCAGTTTGGTGAGGGGACTATGGGAATAAAGAAACTGACAACCAGAGTTCCCATTGTGGTGCAGCAAAATGAATCCTAGTGAGAACCATGAGGTTGCAGGTTCAATTCCTGGCCTTGCTCAGTGGGTTAAGGATCTGGCATTGCCATGAGCTGTGGTGTAGGTGGCAGATGTGGCTCAGATCCTGTGTTGCTGTGGCTGTGGCGCAGGCCAGCAGCAGCAGCTCTGATTTGAACCCTAGCCTGGGAACCTCCATATGCCATGGATGCGGCCCTAAAAAGCAAAAAAAAAAAAAAAGAAGAAGAAGAAGAAAAAAGAAATTGACGAAATTGACAACCAATGGAAATTTTTTTTAAAAAACCCATATTTTGGTTACCTTTACCACAGAGAAACACTCAAAACAAAAATAAGGGTCCCATTCAACAGTACCGGTATGATAGTCACATATGAAGAATTTAGATTTCATACATTCATTTATTAAAATTTTTATAAATATTTAGTAAAAGTGCACTGTATTCTCAGGCATTAACTCAGTTCTGATATATGCTAGTGAAAAAACAAACATATAGATTTCTTCCCCAAAATATGCACTCCAGGGGAGGAGACAGACATTAAGCAAATAGGACATGCATGCAAGTTCTGATTGACAATATAAAACAAAAACAAAAACAAAACAAACAAGCAAACAAAAACCCAGAATTCTCTGAAGAGGACCCCAGGAGCTCAGTAAAACCCCACTTTTGGAAAGCAACATTTCAGTGAAGATCTGAAGATGGAGCGAAAGCTGGCTTGGTGAAGAGTGGAAACAGCATTCTAGGCAGAAGGAACAGCACAAGGTAGAAAACCAGTTGGCAAAGAGGTCCCACTGGAGAGCAGTGAGCAAGGGTACAAGATGAGGCTGGAAAGGTGGGGACAAGCCAGATTACCCAGAGGCCCACTGCAATGTGAAGACCGGGAGGGGTTAGTTCAGCTGCAATGAGAATTTACAGGACCATTCTGAGCAGGGGAACAATGCGACCCATGAGAGTAGAGGCAATAAAACCCATTAGGAGGCTGACTCCACAGTTCGAAGAGACATGAGGCTGATGAGAACTAAAGCAAGGGCAGTGCAAGTGAGAGAAGTGTGGAGAGGAGTTTATTTGGGGGTAAGATGCAAAGGATTTGGTGACAACATGGAATGAAAAGATAGAAAAAGTAGCACAACAAGAGCCTAGATCCCCAGGTTAAGCAACTGGGTGGGTAGAAGTGAATTTATATGATAAGGAAATGATGGGGAAGCTACTTTGAGAAGCTCATGGTCCAACATCCAAAAAGGACTTCATTTGCAATTTGCAGTTGCTTCAATGTCCATCTCAGAAAATATAAAAAGTCTGCTGGAGGAAGGGAGGAACCTGTAAACCTGGCTGGAATTAGAGGAAAAGGAATCACAGAAGGCATGTCATTGGGGTTGGCTCCCGAAAGATGGGGTGTGTTTAACAGACTGAGGAGGAAAGAAAGATATCCTAAGAAGAGGAATAGCGTTTAAAAATGTATGTAATAATGCCAATTCTGCAAAACATTTGGGAGGATTAAGTAAAATCATTTACATGGAAATACCTAAAACTGTGTTTTGGAATTTGTTTGTGGTATTCACACCCCTGTCGCCAGCCCATCCAACAGCCAGTGTGTACATCTACCTCAGTCTTCATCAGTCAAAGGAGGAAAAAACTCTGATTGACTTCCCTGCCTCTTCCTAATATACCTAAAATATGTACACGAAATGTATCTATGGATATGTATCTATAGACCTGCAGGGTTAGTAATTGAAGGTTGCAAATAAAGGAATGACAGCAGACCTTTGAACAATATGCATTTGAACTATGTGGTCCACTTGTACAGATTTTTTTTTTTTTTTTGATGCCGGATACTACGTTACTACACAAGAAGATCACAGTTTGTGGAATCCATGTATATGGAACCACAGATATGGAGGAACGATGGATATAGAGTGCCAGCTATAAAGTATATGCGGATTTTCCACTGCACAAAGGGTCAGTGCCCTGAGTTGTTTGAGTCAACTGTAATTCATGAGAACAGGGGGTTTAATGCTTTGCCTTTTTAATTATATTTCCTTAAGTTTTAAAGGAAAGATCATTGAAAATTCTCACATTCTCCATTTGTCTACATGCCCCCCTCAGCAGCTGGTACAAGGAGGTGCTCTGGAAAAGTTAACTAAAAAATATGAATCAGCACAGCATGTATGCAGTGCCTCCTATTTTCCAGAGACTATTAGGTCTGGGGGCACAGAGATATCTAAAGCAAAGGTCCTGTCCTCAAGAAAGTCACAGACATAAATCCAAAGGAATAAAAACATATGCAGACATACTCACAGTATGATAAATGTGTCCAAATAAATATACATATAGTGTCTCCCCTGCCCCTTCCAAAATTCAGAAGTTAGCAGAATACAGCCAAACCAAAATATTTTTCAACCCATAAGCATTTGCAGGCTTGAAATCACCAAAGCAGAAACTTGAGGGTACAAAGACAGACTAAAGTACAGTCAGTGGAATTCCTTGAAATTACCCATAAATATTCACCAAGCCTTTCCCCAGTCCTACACCTAGTCATAAATCCCCCTGCTTCTTTTCAAGAACTTTTATATTTGATCAACGATGCAGGGTGATGTTTAAACCAGGCCATTTGAAATATTTGATTTTCATACATCGTTTTAAGATTTTAATTTCCACTCTGCAAGCCCGCTTGGATTTTCCCTGTCCTGAAATAAATCAGGATTTCCAAGACATGAAAGCAAGCTCCAAGCACAGAAGGGCTTTCTGATCGTTCAGCCTGATTGCATTGCTCAGTCAAGTCATACGTACAAACAACTTACCTCTCACCTCATCTTGGTCCTGGGGGGACAACCTAAAAAAAACTGGCAGCTAATGTGGTGAGAGAAAAATACCCAGCACTCAAGATCAATCTGTCACAAAGAGGCAAGAGTCATCCATCAAAGGAGAGAGGGACAAACTCGAAGATGTTGTGAAACATTTACTCAGCCAATCTGAAACTAATTGGCCCTCTACTTGGTCTCTTTCTCCCCTCCTTGTCAAGCCAGAGGCCACAGAGCTATAAAGGGATAGCCAGCTCTTAGCAGTAGAACGGATGATGTATACAGGATATTGCTAATATATCATAGAATCGGAGTGTGTTAAAGCTGAAAGGGTCTTTGGAGTTCATTTAGCCTAGTTTGGAGAGCCAGCACTTGGGGAGCAAGAAGAGCTCTGGACTTGATCAGACCAGGACAGGGTTCTAGCCTCCACTTTGCTTATTTTCAAGCTACGAGCTCTTAAGGAAGTCATTTCAACTTGTCTGAAAAGTATATGCCTCATCTGTCAAAAGGGAAAAAAAATGTCTTACTCATAGGGGTTCCACGAGAGTATAATATAAGTAAGTTCACTTTGGAAATACCACTGAACATAAAAATAGGTGAGAAATTATTAGCATCATTATTGCAAACAACCCAATAAATGCTACCCAAATCCAATCAGTAAGAGTAGACTTAACTAAACCTCCACCTAACTGACCTGATAGAATCAATAGTTTGCATTCCTTTTGTAAAAGACAGAGTCGCACCGCAGCACAGAGGATGTCAAGTGCTAGTGGAATGGTCTCTAGCATACCAGGAACTTATCTCCCCCTAGTTCAGGGATACGATGACCACAAGTCAATTATGTTTGGGAGTTCATGCTGTGGCATAAGGGGTTAAGAATCTAACTGCAGTGTCTCAGGTTGCTACAGAGTTGTGAGTTCAATCTCTGGCCCAGTGCAGTGGGTTAAAGGATTTCACATTGCTGTAGCTCTGGTATAAACTCCAACTGTGGCTCAGATTAAATCCCTGGTCCAGGAACTTCCCTATGCTGTGGGTGTAGCCATTAAAAAAAAAATCATTTATATTTGTTCCCATCCTTTTTTTGGCCATACCCTCAGAATGTAGAAATCCCCAGACCCAGGATAGAACCTGTGCCACAGCAGTAACCAGAGGCACAACAGTGACAATGCCGGATCTTCAACCCACTGAGCCACCAGAGAACACCATATACTTACAATTCTAGTTGTATTTCTGAAAACAATTATAAAAAGTAATTAAATATTATGTAAATAAAATATCTTTTAATAAAGATATTGCTGTTTATATGAAAATACAGATGAATGCTATGTAATAACTATTTAAAAACAATTTGGTAAAAGACACTACATGTTCAAGTTTCATTGAAATGTCCTTTATATCCTGCTTCACTTTATTTTTTATTTATTTATTTATTTATTTTTACTTTTTAGGGCCACACCAGTGGCATATGGAAGTTCCCAGGCTAGGGATCAAATCGGAGCTACGCTGCTGGCCCACACTACAGCCACAGCAATGCAGGATCCAAGCCATATCTGCGACCCACACCACACCTCATGGCAATGCCAAAACTTTAACCCACTGAGCGTGGCCAGGGTTTGAACCCTCATCCTCATAGATATTAGTCAAATTCATTTCTGCTGCATCACAACAGGAACTCCTCCTGTTTGAATTTAAAGAAACTGAAAATATTAGAGCTTATGAGCACAGTCATTCAAGAGAGTCAACTCTAATCAGTGAATAGATCTGTGGGCAAAGCAAAGGCCTTGCCCTACTTTGAGAGATTGTTATGTGAATTTTGCATTAATATAATTCATCATCTAATTAAATCTAATAACTAACAAACTCTCTGTGCTAACTGACTTGTAAGTAATTATTTTTTCTCATTTATATACCTATCTGCTGCTCTAGAGAAGAACTGACTATAAATCATGTTTAACACGAGTTCCTTGCCATTGAGGAAGCCATAATCTAGTTAGGTACTAACAAAATGTGCAATACTTACAGTTCAATTATGGACATAAAAGTTAACTAAAATTATCCTCCAAGAGCAACAGTACCAAGAGAAGAAAGCCAGATTTTTCAAAATAGTTGGAGCATTATTGTTTCTATTTGCCATGACCATAAACATGGTTTTATCTGGGATCCCATCATTTATTTCAGGGATAATGAATGTTTCCTTATTGTCAATTCACCTTCAGTGCTTAGAACACAGGAGGTTCTCAACTGGTAGGAGTAATTATTATGAAAGATATAAAGAAAGAGAAACAGCAGTTTCCATTTTGGCTCAGCAGAAATGACTCTGACTAGCATCCATGAGGTTTGATCCCTGGCCTTACTCAGTGGGTTAAGGATCCAATGTTGCTGTGACTGTGCTATAGGTCACAGAGGTGGCTTTGATCTGGCGTGGCTGTGGCTGTGGTGTAGGCTGGCAGCTGTAGCTCTAATTCGACTGCTAGCCTGGGAACTTCCATATGCCGCAGGTGCGGCACTGAAAGAAAAAAAAAAGATTAAAAAAAAAAAGAAAGAAAGAGAAACATACACAGGACTTTGAGGTAGGATTAAATAAGAGGGGTGAATCCAGGAGCAGGAAGAGACTGAGCAGAGGCCTGGAGGAGGAAGGAGTCCTGGATCCATTTTTTCTTATAAACATCTCTTGGACACTTTCTCATACATCATGACCTCCCTACCTGTATGCCAGAACTGACATTGCTTGTCCAGCCCAAACAGTAGGATTTTAAAATTTGAAGTAGTTGCCACCATTTACATATCAGAATATTTCATGTACAGATTAGCAGTTTCTCCTAGAATATCAGGAGGTCTAGCAACTCCAGCATTCCCACATGGAAGCAATGGGCAGGCACTTTCCTACAGGTAAGACATGACCTCTCCCATATGTCCTCGTCACCATGGCTCCCTGGCTGGCTTCACTCATTTTCTTTCCTTGATAATTCAGGTTTTGACCCCTTACTAAAGTGTGCCTTTCACTGTGGTGATCCTGGGTCCCTGCCCTGGAGGGTATGCAGAAAGAATAACAGGAAGTGATTCAGAAGGCAGGTAATGTGAATCTCAATGAAGAACTGGCGATGGGAAAGGAAACAGAAATAAATGCATTTCAAAGAATGAAGTCATGGGAATCAATAAAAGATCATGTCTTGGGGAAGGAGAGGCGGAGTTTAAAGTAATTTTAGGGATTGTAGCCTAAAACACCAAGAGAAAGGTGACTGAAGTGTGATAATTAGGGAAGAGATCGGAAGAGGAAGGAAAAAAGGAAGAGAGAAGGAGGCAGGAAGGAAGGGAGAGAGCAAAGAAAAATTTAAGTGGCTACTATACCAACTATTTTCTCATCAGCTAGTTTTAGGGGAAATATTATGATAAATTTCATACATGCTGAATTCGGAGCTAGTGAAACTTCTAGTAATGACTTCTGATGGGCAGCAACTAAGAAAACAAGAAATTCATCTCTTCAACAATTTTTAATAAGAAAGGTAATAATGACAAAAATGTCTAATCTGCATTGAACATGTACTCTGTGCCAGTTACAGTGGCAAACACTTTCTAGTTAGAAGTCTTTTGTAATTTTCTGAACAGTCATAGGAGGTAGCAACAATAATAAAGACAATACATCATAATTGTTAAGAGCAAATTCAGAGTCACTGTGCCAGACACTGTTCTAAAAGCTTTACATACATTAAATCATTTGATGATTACAACATCCTTGTGAAATGGGTAATTTGTTATTATCTGCATTTTACAGATGAGAAAGCTAAAATCAAGAGGAATTAGGTAACTTTCCCAAGATTGCACAAGTAGTAATGACGGTGGATTTCCCACCTAAGTCTGTCTGAATCGCAGTTTGAGCACTGAGCCATTACAATCTAATGCTCCCTGACTTCAGACTATTCTACAAAGCACAACAGTCATCAAAACTATATGGTACTGGCACAAAGATAGAACTATATATCAGAGGAACAGGATAGAAAGCCCAGAATTAAACCCACACACCTACAGCCAACTAATCTATGACAAAGGAGGCAAGAATATACAATGGAGAAAAGACAGCCTGTTCAATAAATGGTGCTGGGAAAACTGGACAGCCACATGTCAAAGAATGAAATTAGAACACTCCCTAACACCATACACAAAAATAAACTCAAAATAGATTAAAGACCTAGATATAAGACCAGACACTATGAAACTCTTAGAGGAAAACATAGGCCAGACACTCTCCGACATAAACGACAGCAACATCTTCTCAGAGCCAACACTTAGAGTAATGACAGTAAAAACAAAAATAAACAAATGGGACTTAATTAAACTTAAAAGTTTCTGCACAGCAAAGGAAACCCTAAACCCACAGAGGGGGAGAAAATCTTTGCAAATGAATCAACTGACAAGGGATTAATCTCCAAAATTTATAAACACCTTCTGCAGCTCAATACCAAAAAAACAAACAATCCCATCAAAAAATGGGCAAAAGATCTAAACAGACAGTTCTCCAAAGAAGACATATGGATGGCCAAAAAACTCATGCAAAGATGTTCAACATCACTCATTATCAGAGAAATGCAAATCAAAACCACTATGAGGTACCACCTTATACCAGCCAGAATGGCCATCATCAAAAAGTCTACAAACAATAAGGGCGGGAGAGGGTATGGAGAAAAAGGAATCCTATTGCACTGTTGGTGGGATTGTAAATTGGTGCAACCACTGTGGAAAACATTATGGAGATTCCTCAGAAAACTAAAAACAGAACTACCATTTGATCCAGCAATCCCGCTCCTGGGCCTCTATCCAGAGAAAACCATGACTTGAAAAGACACATGTACTCCAATGTTCATTGCAGCACTATTTTCAATAGCCAAGACATGGAAACAACCTAAATGCCCATCGACAGAGGAGTGCATCAAGAAGAGGTGGTACATATACACAATGGAATATTACTCAGCCATTAAAAGGAATGAAATACTGGCATTTTTAGCAACGTGGATGGACCTAGAAATTATCATGCTGAGTGAAGTCAGCCATACAATGAGACACCAACATCAAACACTTTCACTGACATATGGAATATGAAAAAAAGACAGAATAAACTTCTTTGCAGAACAGATACTGAATAACAGACTTTGAAAAACTTATGGTTTCCAGAGGAGATAGTTTGGGGGGTAGGGGGATATGCTGGGGTTGTGAGATGGAAATGCTATAAAATTGGATTGTGATGATCATTGTACAACTATAAATATAATAAATTCATTGAGTAATTTTTAAAAAAGGGAAAAAAGAAAATAATTCTCAGAAAGTTAAAAAAAAAAAAAAAAAAACAACTAATACTCCGTGCCAGAAATGGTTGTTGGCACTAATGACTCAAATAATAAGACAGGCAGTCTCTGCCCTCAAGGAACTCCCAATCTAAAGGGAGGTACAGATGTACACAAACACTGCAGGCTAATCCCTCAGGGCAGTGGCTTACCAGGTGCTCTGAAAGCACAGAAGTAGTGGAGCTGAACATGCCTGGTGGGAGGAGGTCAGGCAAATAAGTCCTCACGAAATCACAGCACAAGGAAGCTGAATTCTGGAAAGATGGAGACAAATTTGCCAGGCAGGGAAGAGAGAAAAAAAACTGACAAAAGGCATAGAAGGATGGGCGTTTAAGACTTCTTTAGGGAACATCAAGATGTTCTGAAGGGCTGGGAATTTTTAATTGTGGAAAAAGGCAGAGAAAAGTGAAATGTCACAGCACAGCAGGCAGAGCCAGACTGAAAGCCATGCTAACGAATGAAGTGATATAGACAACTAAGATTTCTGCGAGCACTGTCATGCACAAGGAGTATGTTTTTGTCCTTCAGGTAATGGGAAGAAATTGAAAGTGTAACATGCTCAGATTTGTATTAGAAAAATGTCCCTCTTCCTCTTATGCTGTTGGTAGGAATGGAAATTTGTGCAGCCACTACAGAGAACAGTATGGAGGCTCCTTAAAAAATGAAAAATAGAGCTACCATATGATTCAGCAATCCCCTTGCGGAACATATATCCAGAGAAAACTATAATTCAAAAAGATACGTGTAGTCCAATTTTCATATCAGTACTATTTACAATGGTCAAGTCATGGAAGCAACCTAAATGCTCATTGTGGTGTGTGTGTGTATAGACAGATAGATGGATAGAGTGAGACAGAGAAAGAGATAGATAGATAGATAGATAGATAGATAGATAGATAGATAGATAGAGAATACATCACATCTTCTTTATATACTCATATATATATATACATATATAATGAAATACTACTCATTACATAATACATATAATGGAATATTACTCAGCCATTAAAAAAGAATTAAATAATGCCATTTGCAGCAACGTGGATGGACTTAGAAATTATGATATTAAGTGAAGTAAATCAGACAGAAAAAGGTAAATATCATATGATATCACATATATGAAAACTAAAAAAGATAAAAAAGGACTTATTTATAAAGTAGAAATAGACTCACAGACATAGAGGTTACCAAAGGGGATAGTAGTGTTGGAGCAGGAAGGAGAAATAAATTAGGATCTTGGGATTAACATATACAAACTACTATATTTAAAATAGGTAATCAACCAGGACCTACTGTATAGCACAGGGAACTATACTCAATATCTTATAAAAACCTATAATGGAAAAGATCCTGAAAAATAAAGTATGTGTGTAACTCTATATATCTATCTATATTTATATAAGAATGTACATATATAAAAATGTGTATATTTATATATTTATATGTATGTGTCTGTAAATATTTATATATATATATAACTGAATCATTTTGCTGTACACTTAGCACTAACACATTGTAAATTAACTACACTTCAAATAAAAAAAGAAAATATCTCTTTAAAAGTATATATGAATTGTTTTGGATTTCTTAACTTTACATTAATTTACATCTTGGATGAAAATATATTCAAAATTTGTCACTTAAAATCACTACTGTAAATAATTCTTTAGGAGATTATTGACAATTGAACAAAAATTATATACGTCTTCATTATAACAGCATGAGCATAATTATTGATGTATGAAAAGGAAAATGTTTAAAAAGAAACATCATAGAATTTTTCATAAAAAGGAAGAAAATTGTCCCTCTCAGGCAACCAGGTAGACACTGGTTTGGTAAAGGGGCTGGATATTTAGAGGGTGTATTTAGGAGGCTGCAGCACTAGCCTGGGTGAAAAAGGATAAGGACCCGAATCCAGAGGGTAGGGAACAAAGGATAAAGAGAAACTTCAGGATTATTTTGCAAGGGTAATGTAACCTCTGGCTTTCTATTAATCTGTTAAAAGACAACATGGTGGGATAACTTTGACAAATTCAGTTCGTGTCAGTTATGCCGAATAACCTTCTGTACTCAACTGCAAGGAAAGTTGCTATTTTTGTCTCTTTATATCCATGATCTAGCTCTTTCCACAAAGGATTTGAGGTGTCAGGAAAATTACTAAATGAAATGTAGCATCTTACAAGTGAGTATTTACTAAAAGAACTGATCTGGCAGCATAAATCAGCCTCTCCTGTCAAATGAGACAAGTTCAAGTTGAAGATTCCAAGAAACATGCTCTGCCTCAGCTGGAGATTCCAAGTTACCGTCCTTCACTTTGTGTGGAGTAACAAATGGTGAGAAAAAGTCTAGTTTGTGCTACTGCTAAATTGAACATTTCTCTGGGAAAAAGAGGAAACATCGAAATCAGCAATGCGTTTCAAAAAGAAGATGCACACCTTTCCTGAAAACATGTAAATACCTCACAGCTTTAATTAAACAAGGCAATACCTTAATCTTAAAACAGATGAGTTCCTAAAAATGAAGCTCAAAACATATATATATATACACACACACACATATCACATTTGTGCAGAGTGTTTTTGTCCTCTTAATCTCACTTAATTCTTATATAACAACTTACAAAAAAATCTGGAAAAGAACTATTATCTCCATTTTACAGATGAAAAAACTGAAGGTCAGAGCTTGAAAATAATTTCCTGAACGCTGCACAACTTTAGTTGTTAGGGACAGAATTAGATTGAGATAGTAATTTTACTAACATTCATTTTAAGGAAAATGGAGTATGATAAAAATAGTAGGAACTAAAATTTACAGTGGCCACTATGTGTCAGGTCCAATGCTATGTACCTGATGTGCATTATCACATTTAATTTTCAAAACATCCAATGGTTGGGGCAGTATCATTTTTCCCATTTCACAGATGAGGAAACTGAGGCCAGAGATGGTGATCATACCAAGGTCCCACAGGTAACTATTGATGGACCAAACCTAGACATTCTATGTCAAATCTAGCTCTTAACCAAACAAAAAAAACTATTTAAATCTTGCTTCTGCTATTAACAATCTAGCCCTGGCCAAATTGTTGGAGCCTCTGTTAAGCAAAATTATGTGTGTATGTATCTATCTATATGTGTGTTTGTGTATGTGTGGCCTGGTTCATCATCATAGTTTTGTAGGCCACCGATAAACATTAATTTCCCATATTTCAAAAATAATACATTGTCACTAGTCATTTTTATGACAGAAATAGCCATGCTAGTTAATCTAACATAAAATGGCAGGATTTGTATTGACAGTGGGGGAGGAATAAAAAACTGTATCTTCAACTCATCTTAGAGTCATATTTTGCTGCTAATCTCAAAGATTTCTCCCAGGCTTCTTAGGGGAGAATTAAAATTTCCTTTGGAGAAGGAAACAAAAACTACACTTGTTCATAAAATCAATTGTCTTGCCAACAAAAGCTCATCTGGTATGGAATTCCCAAATGACTTAAGCACATTAAATCTAAGTTACTTAGCAATACTATAGTTTAAATAAGTAGAATCTTGTTAATCAAAGACGGGTCCCAGAAAATTCTCCTCCAAACACTGAAGGATTTAGAACCTCGAAATAGAGGCACTTGAATTTGAATCAAGGCCGTGTTTGAAAGTCAGAGCTCAAGTCTTATGGTTTCCAACCCTTTCAGGTAAAAGAGTCCCTTTTTAAACACGGCAGAATTTGTGGATCTACTCCCTGCCAAAATGAGAAAAGTAGTGATATTAGTTTATGTTAGTGTTTTAAACTACAGTTGTAAAAGAAACTGTGTATTCATTTGTATATAATTTGTATTTTACTAATCCTAACTGTATAATGCATTTCTATTTAAAAAATGATGACTCTGAGATGCTAGACATTTTTTTAAGCATACAAATTCTTGTGTCCATGGGTCCCTTTCAAAAAAAATCTATAGCCTCTTACAGTGATCCCCAGGGTGGAAATCAATGTTTTAAAATGTTAGAAGGGACATTTAATGTCATATAAACCACCTCAGTACCTAATAAATGCATCCCAGCCACAACATTTTGATGCTAGGCATGTGTTATTTGTTTGAACATGCTCAAAGATCAGGGGTGGGGGAAGCTGGAACAGGGGAGACCTGGCCAAGGAGACAAGTGTGTGCAAAGTACCTCACAAGTTGATCTGTCCCACTGTGCAGATATTAGGAAATGCTTTAGAAGGAGTGTCCATCTGCTTAAACATCTCAAGTCCCCTATATCAGTCAGGGTCTCCTCAGGAAAATCAGAACCACACTAGTGCTTTCAAATCGTGGGGAGGAGGGGTGGGGGTGGAGGGTGGAAATAATACAAGGCAAAGGAAGCCAAATGGGGGAGGTAAATAAGAACAGAGTTTAGTGACTGCAGGAAGCTGCTACTACCCATAGGGGTGGAAGAATCAAAGGAAGCAAGTAATATCAGCAGAGCCTAGGACACCCACTGCAGACCAAGCAACTACTGAGTGAGCCAGTGAGTCTGCAGCTACTGCCTCTGCAGCTGCAGCCACCATGACCTGACCTGCTGATAGCACTGAAACTCACAGCCCCTGGCAGTCAGTCATTGGCAATTGCCCACAAGATTTACTTCCTCTAGATCTACTTAAGGCAGCTACAGGGTACAGATGCCCATTTCTTTTCTTTTTTTTTAATGATTTTTTTTTCCATTATAGTTGGTTTACAGCGTTCTGTCAATTTCTGCTGTACAGCAAAGAGACCTACACACACACACACACACACACACACACATATATATATTCTTTTTCTCACATTATCCTCCATCATGTACCATCATAAGTGACTAGGTATAGTTCCCTGTGCCATGCAGCAGGATCTCATTGCTTATCCACTCCAAATGCAATAGTTTGTATCCATGAACCCCACATTCACATTTCTACCAGAGATAACATCAGAAGCAGAAGCAGAGCAATGACCTTCCCCCTACCTATCTCGTTTCTCCACTTATACTCCTGCTTTACAATCTAATACCTCCCACTGGTTAAATAGACAAGGAAGGCCATCAAGGGAATTTGGCAAGTGTTGCTTGCAGAAGTCTAGCCCATTGTGGTACAGGCCTGAGCATGACAAACTTGGAAGCAAAAGGCAATTGATCAGCTTGTTGCAACCCTTTGGCAACCCAGATCCGCTCTCACCCTTTAGACACACTTAACTTCCAACAATAGCAGAATCATAATTCTGCCTAATATGATGAACTTCTTAATACAAAGGTCCTCTCATCTTTTCAAAAACTGGAGGATAAAGCCTCACCAACTTCCATAGCCATGGGTCAATTCCAACTGGAAATGCAATAACCTTGAAACTAAATAGAGTTCCTGTTGTGGCTCAGTGGGTTAAGAATTCGACTAATATTCATGAGGATATGGGTTTAATCCCTGGCCTCGCTCAGCAGGTTTAAGGATCTGGTGTTTTCACAAGCTGTGGACAGGTTGCAGATGTGGTTCGGATCTGGCATTGGTGTGGCTGTGACATAGGCCAGCAGGTGCACCTCCAATTCGACCCCTAGACTGGAAACTTCCATATGCTGTGGGTGAAGCCCCAAAAAGACAAAAAAAAAACCCACTAAATAGAAAGTCAACTACCACCAATACTCCTCATACCAGAAAAAAAAGAATTGTGCCCCCTCATGTATGTGAAAAAAAAAATATATATATATATATTCACACACACATACACACACACACACACATACAGCAAATGCAAGAAAAAACACAGATATAACTCCTTCAATCTTTGTTTCCATAATGGGTCGTTTATTCTATATTCTATATCTATCTCTATTCCTTTGCTCTTGACAGGCACTCTGATGGAGAGACTCAAAAGTCACTTATTGCTATTTCCCATCACTGTTAGCCCTTCTAAATCTTGGTGTGGCATCTTCTAAAACTAGCCCTGAACAAAATGAGAGGAAACGGTGAACACTAAATTTAGATCAATGTGATTTGACATTCATGGAATATATTTTATGAAAGGTGTGGCCATGGTGCCTCTGTATCCACTGATTTGCTATCATGGATTCAATCAGCCTTGGATCACATAGCACTGCTGCATTTACTACTGAAAAAAAATTTGTTTGAAGTGGATCTTCACAGTTCAAACCCATGTTGTTCAAGAGTCAATTGTATTTTCATTTCTCCTTCTTCTCCCATGTGATATTCGTATTTTATCTCTGCATATATGTTACAAATTTCATAATACACTATTTCTACTTTTCATATTAAAGAATCTATGTTCTCAAAGGTATTTTTAAATAATAAAAAATATTTTACACTTACCCATATATTTATCATTTCCAATGCCGTTCTTTCATGTTGTAGATCCCACTTTCCATCTGATATCATTGGCCTTCAGACTCAAGAACTCTCTATGATACTTTTCATCATGCAGGCCTGCAAGTAACATATTCTGTCATCTTTTGCTTGTTTGAAAATGTGTTTATTTTGCCTTTCAATTTTGAAAGTTGTTTACTCTCTCCATTAGTTTCTGTAGCATTTTAATCAGTTATCTTGAAATTCCCAGTCTCATCATTTGAAAATCTCTGCCATATCTGAGTCTAGTTCTGGCATTTGCTTTCTCTCCTCAGACTGTGTTTTTTGCCTTTTAATGTCTCTTCTAATTTTTTGTGGCTAGCCAGACATGATGGGTCAAGTAAAAGGAAATGAAATAAATAGGTCTTGAATGTGAGATTTAATGTTTATCTGGCTAGGAGTTAGGCTGTGCTTACTATTTGCTGTAGATGTCAGAAGCTAAATTTCCTCTGATACCTGCTTTTGCCTCTCTTCTATTGGATTTCCTTGGAGACTCCTTCTTAAATAGGGTCTGAGGTTTACAAGTCTTTTAGCTGTAATCCTCTATTATTAGAGAGTAGCCCAGCTGATATGTTGTAATTGGTAGGGGCTCCAGCTGTAGCTTTCCACTCCTGGGCTGCTTTTACTAATAAGCTAGATTCTTTGTATTCACCTGTCTCTCCAGTTTTCAGGGTGGCAGCTTACCTTGTGACTTCAGTTCTCTCATCAGTCTAAGATAAGTTGCGCATTTTTAGTTTGTTAAGCTTTTTTTTCTTATAAAATGGAAATAGTGACTTTCAAGGTTTTTACATATAAGAATAGAAACTGGAAGTCTCATTGACTTCCATTTATGAAGGATATATTATTTTTTCTAGATGTACAAATGTAATATGACAACCTTTTTTCTTTCACACATTAAAGAAGTTGCTCCATTGTCTTCTGTCTTGTATTGTTCCTGAGAAGAATTTGGTAGACATTCTATTTGTATGTAAGGTATCTTTTTCCCTGTCTGCTTTTAACATTTTCTCTTTATTGTAAGTTTTCAGCAATTTGGCTATCACATGCCTTAGTGCTTTTTCCTTTCATGTGTGTTTATCCTTCCTGTTGAAATTATTGGAACATTTAGGCATTTATTTCTTTGAATAATTTTTCTACCACCATCTGCCATACTGTCAGGGTCCCTAATTACATGAATATTTAATTACTTTATGTTTTCTTATCTCTTGTTCTATTATTAAGACCATTCAGTAGGTATTTTATTTAACAGTATTTCATTTTTATCGCTCAAATTTCTATTCAATTTTCTTTATACCCTTGACTCATATGTTTCTATTATTTCTATTATTCTTTAAATATTTATAATAGCTTAGTTTTTATCTGCTAATACAATTATTTCTGTGATTTTTGTGCATATTTTTATTTTATTTCATTTTTTTGGCCATGCCTGTGCCATGTGGAATATACTAGGCCAGGGATCAAATCCATACCACAGCAGTAACATAAGCTGCTGCAGTGAAAATGCTGGATCCTTAACCCACTGAGCCACAGGAGGACTCCCCTGGACTTGTTTCTACAGATTGACTTTTCTTCTAGTTATGGGTGACATTTTTTTTTAACTTTGTATGTCTAGTAAAATTTTATTGGATGCCAGACACTATAAGCTTTACATCATTAAATATTTGGCTTTTATTGTCTCCCTTTAAAGAGTGTGAAATTTTGTGTTGTCAGACATTTAATTTGCTTGTGAATCAGCTTGACACTTTCAAGCCTTATTTTTAAACTTGGTTAAGATAAGCCTAGAGTAATCTGTTACTATAGTGTGAACTTTCTTGGGTCTCTGCAGAATAGCCCAGGTATTCAACATGGCCTCTGCATTCTGGCATTTAGAACTCCCAGACTTTTTAGGGCTCTAGGAGTTGTTTGCTTAGACCTCCTTGCTACATATTTTTTGCCAGATATTTGTTCTTTGCTTGACCTCAGAGAGTCCCCCTCTGCCCATGCACAAGATAGTATTCAGCCAGACTCAAAAGGACCCCCATGAATTTTATTGGATCTCTTTCTGGGCTTACCTCCCTCCTCTATGGTACTCAGCCCTGCCATTCAAGTCACTTTGCCCTCCCCTAGACGTCTATTTCCTCAACTCAGTGAAACTTTGCTTGGGTTCCCTCTACCTGACCCACATTTCAGAAAATGCCTCCTGGCTGAAAGCTGAATTGATTGTGGGGGCCACCTCATTTGCTTATCTTCTCTCATGGAGCACAATTCCCTGTTGTCCAATGTCTGAAAACAGATGAATTACGTGTATTGTTCAGTCTTTCTAGTTGCTTATGAGCAGGCAACAATTATGAATTGTTCATTAATACAATTGTAAATATTGTTAGTGTTGTATTCTAGCAGAAAGCATATAGGAGATTCCATATGTTCACTTATGCATTGATTTAAAAAACAGGTATTAAATACTGAACAAGTTCCTGGCACTGTTCCTCAAGAAAAAGCAGAATGGTAACCTGGGAAAAGTCTAATATTTGGAGTCAAGAGATCTGGATTTCCATCTAGGTTCTCTATTTGTTCATTTTGTGACAAGTTATTTAACCTCTCTGAGTCTCATTTCCTTGCTGTTAGACCAGGATAATATTATGCCTACCTTGCAGGATTATTGGTAAGGCTACCTATATTGTATGTAAAACAACTAGCCAATCCCTGGCACACAGCCTGAACCTGATTGATTGCAATTATTATTTTTATCAAATGTGCTATGGGAAGAACTGAAGGTTCAATAAATCAGCAACCTCCACTGAAGGCTAATAATAACCCTATGCCTGAAGTAAAGGCATAAACTGGGAGACATCCAAGAGAAAGAAAGAACAATGAAAACTGAGAGCTTAAAGAAATAAACTTTCCTTCTCTGGTTAAGTAAGAGAAAGTCTCAGAGTATGCAACCTGAGAATTTCGGAATAAGTAATACAGGCACTGAAAGGCACTGAAAGGCAGACCAGCAGCTACTGATAAAGCAGCTGGATTCCTTAAAGATGGAAGATGGAGCACCAGAAATGGTGGGATGTCTGTATTAAGAAAGTAACTGTGGTGTAGATGAAGACTGGTGGGAAAATGCCCCTTGATGTCGCTCTCCTAAAATTGGGTGGCAAGGCATAGGTTATCCGAGAGTTCATGACATGCAGAGATTTTGCCAACTTTATGGGCCAAGCATGAAAATAACAGTGTTTGCACTTAATCAAACTCAGCAGCAAAGTTTGATTTGAGTATGTGTTCTATTTTTCAAAACTAGTTAAGAAAGCTGCAAGAAAAGATTGAGGGTGAAGGAAGAGGGGTAAATACTAACTCATCCATAATCCATGTTACTAATTAACTGGGGATGGAAATAAAAGAATGAATGATGTAGGTGTTAGGCTTTACATCAGACCATTTCCCAACTCACACCAAAATATTACTTGTGTTTTTCACTCCAACATTATTTTTCCAGCAGAAACATGCTCAAAGAAATTAACATCGTGTTACTTTCCTTGTGTTCAGATTTCTCTCCTCTAATAGAATGTAAATGCCTTGAATTGTGTCAGTGGCGACTTATTTGTCTGTATACCATCAAATGCTGATATGAGACCTGCAGTAGGTGCCAAATAAATATCCCAAGTATAAAAGTTTGAATGAATTAATGATCGGAAAGAAAATCAAAATTTCTGACATCATTAGCAAGGAAAGATTTGTGGAAGATAGACTTTTTCCAATGGAACAGACCATTGAGCAATCAGAAATCTAATGCTTATTAAAGTTGGGGCCCATTTTTGCACATAGCTTTTAGACAAATCATCACCTTTCCCCCATCCCCAATTTATCCATAGAACATACAAACAGTCACGGTTACTCTGAGAAAAACTCTCAGAGGCACTAACAGCAGGAAATAAACAGGACAATCTGTGGGATGAGAACCTGATGAAATCTGGGAAATTTTATATAACATTCTCATTTTGGTTGGTTTTGACTTTATTAAATTAACATTCTTTAAAACACAGAGCAAGACCAATGAATAAACGCAGGCAAAAATAAGCCATGTTAAGTGACATTCTATAAGGGATGCTATTATATGATTTTGTTCTCCAACTTTACTAGAATAAATAGGGTTTATTGATTGGTGACATTCCTGAGAATAGAACTATATATTGTTTCCTATGTGGTTAACTTAAGAAAATTACATATGACATATTTTAAACAATAATAATTGTACTGGTTTTAAAAACTACCTGCTTAGAGCAAAAAAGAGTTTATCACCAGGAGTTCCCATTGTGGTGCAGTGGAAACGAATCTGACTAGTGTCCAAGAGGATGTGGGTTCAATCCCTGGCCTCACTCAGTGGGTCAGTGAACTGTTGTTTCTGTGAGGCATGGTATAGGTTGTAGACGTGGCTCAGATCCTGCACTGCTATGGCTGTGGTGTAGGCCAGCAGCTACAGCTCTGACGACCCCTAGCCTGGGAACTTCCATATGCCGCAAGTGCAGCCCTTAAAAAAAAAAATAGAAAAGAAAAGGAAAGCAGAAAGAGTTCATGACCATCATCCAGCTTGTTCTGAAATCCTTTACATAATTGCCCAAGTTCTATGGAACTTTATTATGCCGAGGTGTGACTTTTGGCATCTAGGCCTTTACCACAGTGTAAGCAGACTTCGCATTTCCATGATCATCTACAACTGCTAAAAGTTTAAATACCGATTTGGTATAGATTGTACTTCAGGAAATTAGGTGCCATACAGAGGCATCCTTTAAATTGTCTAAACTGGTTTCTTACTAACAGGGGGACAGTATCCTTCTTTATTTCCTTGGTCCTGTAATATCTCTTTCAGTCTATATGCCCTATTTCCTCTGTAGTCAATATTTATTTTCTTACCTGAAGCCAGTAGCCTCCCTGTAATGTCTATGCTTTAATAGGGTGACAAATGGTTTAAAATCCTTTTTTATGTGAATAATAACCCCTTTACCAGTTCCTAAGCCTTAAACATTTGCATTTTCCCAATTAGACAAAAATTAATGAGTGGCTTTTTTTTTTTTTTTTTACTTTTATTTTTAGGCCCACACGTGCAGAATATAGACATTCCCAGGCTAGGGTCAAACCAGAGCTGCAGCTGCCAGCTTACACCACAGCCACAACAATGCAGGATCCAAGCCGCCTCTGAGACCTACTCCACAGCTCACGACAATGCCAGATCCTTAACACACTGAGTGAGGCCAGAAATCAACCCGAATCTTCATGGATACTATTTGGGTTCATTACTGCTGAGCCACAACAGGAACTCCCTTGAGTGGCTTTTTTTTGGGGGGGGGGGAGGATCTGATTTATATTTAGTAAATGTACAATGGGAAGACATAATAGGGTGAGTTTTGACAACTGTGTTCCCGTGTAATTGACATTTCTGTCAAAATATAAAACATTCCCATTGCCCAGAAAGCCTCACATGCCCTTTCACGAGGCAATCTCCCACGTCAGAGATAGCCATTCTAAATTTTGTTTTCTATAATCAAGCAGTTTTTGCCTATTTTAGAACCTCATATAAATTGAATCATACAGAACATATGATTACCCACATTTTTTGCCTCAGCAGTGTATGTGAGACACTTAACCATGAAACTCATTCACTGCTGAGAATCCATTTACCTTTTGCTAAACAAAAGGGTTGCTCCAGTTTGGAGCTGCTATAGACAGCAAGGTGGGTGTTTTTGTTTTTGTTTTTGTTTTTTTCTGGAAATTTGTTTTCATTGCTCTTGGAAATATAAAGAATGGACTTACAGGACGTACAGGTCATGGAGTAGGTGCATCTTAACTTCAGAAAAGATTGCCAAAACCTCTCCATGGTGGTTTAGTGCTGCTGTGGTGTGTGGCTCAGATCCCCCTTCCAGGACTACGGCGCACATTCCCTCATCTTCTAGAAATGTTGGCAGTTGATGCTCTGAGCTGAAGTCCTCTCTGGGATTTGCCCTCTGTTGATGAGAGAGAACCATATCAACCAAGAAAACTCAGGGCCGGGAACAGGGTAAGGTAAGAAGATGCCTAAAATATAAAACTTAAGGAGGCACTTGCTCTGAGGTTCCTACAAGTACAGTCTCCTCTTTCTCCTGCCGACATCGATCCACACACAACGTGAGTCTCTCTACCACCCATAAGGGGTAGGCCTATTGTCAAATGAAAGGCAGCAACTTTTAGTTTTTACCATAAATAACATTTTTTTCAACCTATTAAACATAATACAAATCACCAAGCATTTTCATCTATGTATTTTCTTTTTAACCTTGGATGAAACTTAGCAGGTAGAGAAGGGCTTTACAGATAACGAGATTAGTTCAAGATATTACGTGACACTGCCAGTAACAAAGCAGAATTGAGCCCAAGACCTAACACATCACAATTTCCTCCCTATATGCTGTAAAGCCCTTCCTGGTAATGTTGAGGGCTTTTTTTAAAGGGTGAATGAGTGGCAAAGGCAGGGGCACTGATGGTATACAGAAACGGTCCTTCAGCCAAAATACAAGACAACAGCAAGTCACACTGGCTCTGCATTAGCCAAATTTCCCTGAAAGTGGCAACGTCTCTAACATGTGAAAACCACTTCTCTCATTACATGCAAGTCAGAACTAAACTATTCATCAGTAGATCTGAGGTTGACACCTGTACTTTAAACAAGAACTACGTCATTTTAACGAAATCCTATCACTTGAGTTTCAACAGAGTTTTATTTCCCCCCTTCATAAAGCTGATTCCCAGAATCTGTGATTTCAAAGACTATATGTGTGGGGGAGGTGGGGTGTGTGTGTGAAAATTACCCCACTATTATCAGTTTCAACCTCTCATTTCATGAAAGAATAAGGGATAATCCTTTAAAATGGATATATTCAGCTAATGAGATGGATGGAAATGCTGTCATGACCAAGCCTGAGCTAAAGACTGGCCTTTAGGAGTCCTATACCTGGATAACCTCTATGGTCCTCTTAATTTCTAAAGTTATCAACCTCTCTGAAGACAACATGAGAGTGTTCATTAAAGGAAAACAAAAGAACAAAAAACCATGGTCCTTTGGTGGTAGTTCATAGTGTTTCTGATTTTCTTGGGGACTTTAATTAAGTGATTTGCCACTGGGACCTGCTAACCAGAGAAATGTCCCAACCCAAAGAAACCTAGTGATTAAAGACAGTGTTAGATAACCAGCTTATTTTGTTTGGGAGCTATCTACATCCAGCAAAGTGGCTAAGGTTTTAAGAACCCCAATGGCACTCTGCCCCATAGCACTTTGAGCCTAGCAAGACCCACTTGATTGATAACAGGTAATGGCCCTTGCACTTGATAGTTCAAGTAGGAAGTAAGCCTTTTATTCACAACAATCAACTTTCATGGAGAAAATCTAAAACGTCCCCTCTGACAGGGAAAGAGTGACAACTAGCACTTTTCAAGCCTCATTTGACAGCAAAACAATTTAACTTAGCCTTTCAATTTGCTCTCTCTAATTTACTTTTTTTTAATGCAGTGGGTGAATGGTTACAGTAATAAGTAAGGCTTATGCTATCCTTCATGGTGTATAAACAGTATTTTATGATTGCTGAGGTAATCCTCATTGCAATCCATGGACATATATACTCTTTTCTTGTGGAGACACTGAGGCACCAACCAAGGAAATGATTTTCATAAAACAACATATCCAGAGACCAGTGGATCAGACTCTGCCTGGATCATAATCATACTAGAATAAAACTTGTAATTGGACACCATATCTGCATCCACTGCACCAATCCCAGTGCCCAGCATGTGAAAAATATTTCAATAACTATTTTTTGGGTGAGTGAATAAATGGATGAATGATTGTACTAAGGAACTAGAGTGTAAGATTTATCCTTCTTTTTAGCCATCTTTAGCTGGATGTCATAAACTTCTTAAGAGCTTCTGGAATTGCAAACATGGAGATGCCTGTAGACATGATCAGATTCCTATTTTTTATTCAACACATATGTGCTGAACAACTACCACATGAAAGACAGGGTGTTAAATAGTATGAAAATTTTACTAGAATATGTATGGTTCTTATTCATCTATGTCTGGAAAATGGTTAGCAAGTAGTCCTACAACCTTTCAACCTCTTCCTCCCACCTCATATGCTGCCTGCTTCCCACATCAACAAGGCTGGAAAAGGCACTTATAAGCCTATAGAGACAAAGTTAATGGTAAGATTTCCCATTACTCATTCCAGATTTCTGTGACAGTCAAATAAACAGGGAAATAATAGGTATACTACCTTTCCCACCATGACCATGTTTCGAGTAAATTAAAAAATGTCTTATAAATAAAATGCTTTGTTGTATTGACAGTAAAATCAGAGAGTTTCATTTTCATTTACGGTCATCTTCAGTTAGTAATAGTTCCTAACACAAAAGCTTAAATTAATAGTTCGCAAGGCTGAACACACTCACCAAGGGATTCTTAAAAACATATAATGTAATTTCCTGACTTCACCCAAGATCCACTAAAACTGAATACTTGGTTTCATTTTCAAATTGCTTTTCCAAAGAAGACAAAGTTAGGAGCAAGTATATACTTTTGCTATACAGGAAGCAAAGAAACAGGAGGTAGCTGGAGGAGGGTGTGGGACAAAGGAGGATTATTTTTGAAAACGAAACATCTAACACCTTGCTTATTTCCTGATAGGAAAGATCCAGGAGAGAGAGTGAGTGGTGGGTCCAGATATATTAGGGATTCGGGAGTGAGTTTAATTGCTAGAGGCAAGCCATCAAGTAGGTAAGAGAGGATGGATCCAGTGCACCAGGGGAAGGGCTAGCATCTGATAAAATCATGAATGCACAACTATATTAAAGGAAGAAAAGTGTGGGTTTTTTGGTAGATGCTGTGGTGAAAGTATGTAAAAGTTCTATTTTCTCAATGAACCTAGAATCAAAGTCATGAAGAAAAGGATGAGGGAAGAGGATAGCAGTCCACTGGGGGTTTGAGAAGAGAACAATGATATGAGATTGTCACATAGGATGGTGTGATCAAGATGGTAGAGCAAGAAGACGCTGAGCTCACTTCCTCCAATAGGCACACCAATACCACAACTATTTAAAGAGCATATTTATTTATGAGAATGATCTGAAGACTAGCAGCAGAAAATATTTGCCACAGCTAAAGACATAAAGAAGATATTACAATGAGATAGGTAGGAGAGGCAGAGATGTGGTATAGTCAAGACTCATACCCCTGGTAGGATTTAGCAGGATAATCATAATTGCAAAGGTTTTCCCCAAGGAGCAAGGAATCTGAGTCCCACATAAAGCTCCCCAGCCTGGGAGGCTTTCAATAAGAGAAGAAGCTCCCTAGAGCCAGTCAGGCTTGCATACAAGAGAGCCAGAGGGCTGTAAGAAATAGAGAATCCACTCTTAAAAGGTGTGCACAAAATTTCACATACTTTAGGCTGCAGAACAGAGGCAGTAATTTGAAAGAAACCTGGATCAGTCCACTGTGATCTTGGAGAGCCTCCCAGACAGGCAGGATGCAAGTGGGACTTTCCTTGGGAACATAGACAATTATGGCAGCCATTTGAGGAGCCCTTTCTAGCACAAGGACACAGGTTCAGACTATGGCCATTTTGCAGCCCTCCCTCTGGCCTATAAAATTCCAAAGGCTTATCTATTCATGAGTAGGCCAGCATCAGTCCTCGGACCTCATGGACTGAGTAGCCAGCCACACAGGGACCCAGACTCACCCACCAGTGGCCCAATAGCCACAACATAATGCAGAGCCTGGCAATCAACTAGGCTAGGGGCCAGTTCTGTCTACCAGTTCACCTATCACAATAGAAGGCTGTATAGGAGGCATCACTGGAGCAAACAGTTCTGAGGACCTGAGAGGGATGTGCTTATAATTTATTCCTTTAATAGAGCTTTACCCCACTTCTTTGTTCCCTTCCCATATACTTTTATAATTTTCCATTTACAAACATGTGATTGTTTTCAAATTTCTATCTCCTTTAAGACTTAAGAAATAATTTAATTCTATGAGGTTAAAAAATACACATAAAACAGTTGCATTTATATACACTAACAACAAACTATGAGGAAGATAAATCAAGAAACCAAACCCATTTATAATTGCATCAAAAGGATAAAATATCTAGGAATGAATATAGGAGTTAAAAGACTTGTACCCTGAAACCTATAAGACATTGATGAAAGAAACTGAAGATAACATGAACAAATGGAAATTTGTACCATACCCCTGGATTAGAATTAATATTGTTAAAGTTACCATACTACCCAAGGCAATCTATGGATTCAGTGCAATCCCTATCAGAATACCAATGTCATTTTTCAGAAATAGAACAAATAATTCTAAAATTTGTATGGAACTACAAAAGGCATGAAATATCCAAAATCTTGAAAAAGAACAACAAACTGGAAATACCATGCTCCCAGGTTTTAAAGTACACTACAAAACCATAACAATCAAAACAGTATGGTACTGGTACAAAAATAGATGCACACAATCAGTAGAACACAATAGAGCACAGTACATTTACATGATCAGTTAATCTGCAGTACAGGATGCAAGAGTATACAATGGGGGAAAGACAATCTTCAACAAATGGTTTTGGGGAAATTACATGCAAAAGAATTAAACTGGACTACTTTCTCACATCATATACAAAAATGACCTCCAAATGGATTAAAGACTGAAATGTAAGACCTGGAATCATAAAACTTCTACAGGAAAGCACAGGGAGTAAACTCTTAAACATCAGTCTTAATATTTTTTTGGCTATATCTTCTCAGGCAAGGGAAATAAAAGCCAAACAAAAAAAAAAAAAAAAAAAACCAAATGGGACTACATCAGACCAAAAAGGTTTTGCACAATGAAGGAAACTAGTAACAAAATGAAACAGCTGCCAACTTGCCAAATGGGTGAATATATTTGCAAACAATATATTCGATAAGGGGTTAATATCCAAAACGTATTTTTAAAAAAACTCATAAACTCAACATCAAAAAAAACAAGCAACCCAATTGTAAAAGGGATAGAAGGCCTGAACAGACATTTTCCCAAGAAGATATACAGATGGCTAACAAGCACTTGAAAAGATACTCAACATTATTAATCATTGGGAAAGTGCAAATCAAAACCACAGTGATAAATCCCCTCACACCTGTCAGAATGGCTCTTATCAAAAAAGGCAATAACAAGCATTGGCAAGGATGTGGAGAAAAGGGAACCTTCATGCAGTATTGATGGGAATGTAAACTAGGACAGAAACTAAGACAACAGTATGGAAGTCCCTCAAAAAGTTAAAATTAGAACTATCATTGGATCCAGCAATTCTACTTCTCAATATTTACACAAACCAAAAAAAAAAAACCCACTAATTTAAAAAGAATATATATATATGTATATATATATATATATATATATATATATATATATGACAGAGTCACTCTGCTGTACAGCAGAAATTGACACAACACTTGAATCAACTATAATAATAACAAAATAAAACTTAAAAAACGTGAACCTCTACGTTCATTGCAACTTTATAATAGTCAAAATATGGAAGCAACCCAAGTGTACATCAATAGATAGTTAAAGAAGATGTTTTATTTATACATATATTCTTGGAGACAGAGAGAACAAACTGCCAGAGGGGGAGGAAAGTGGGGGGATGACTGAGGAGGTGAAGGAGATTAAGAGGTTCAAATTTCCAGTCACGAAGTAAATAAGTAATGGAGATATAATATAGAGCATAGGGAATATAGTCAACAATAAGTAATAACTTTGTATAATCACTTTGTATAATATCAGACTTAAAGTGGTGCTTATTTTGTAACATATAAAAATATCTAATTACTACATTGTACTTCTGAAACTAATATAATATTGTAAGTCAATTATACTTCAATAAGGAAAGAAAGAAAGTGGTACCTAGGAAAGTAGGGTAGTGATTGAAATAGGAAATTATGAGGCATGCAAACACTACATCAACAAAACAGACAAAGACCTACCCTCATGGTATTTACATTCCTATGACAGGAAAAAAGAAGCAAATAAACAAACAATCCATCTAATGTCAGATAAATACTATGAATAAAATGAAATCAGGATACCCTCAATAGGGCAGTCAAGGAAGACTTCTTGATTATAGGATACTTGGATAAGATCTGAATAAATTGAGGGAGTAAGACTGGTTGTGCAGAGAGAAAGCCCCAAGTGGCAAGTCCATAGGAGAACATGCTTGATGTATTCAAGGAACAAGCGGATGAATGTGGCTAAAATGGAGTTAGTGGGACGAGCGCAGGACAGACCAAGACAGGCCTTACAGAGCGTGGTCAAAACTTTGTGTTTATTCTACACTTTTAGGGAAGCCACTGGAGGGGTTTAATCAAGACATTAATGATATATATTCTTTTTTTTTTCTTTTTACAGCTGCACCCATGGCATATGGAAGTTCCTGGGCTAGGGGTCAAAGAGTAGTGAAGCCTACGCTACAGCCACAGCAACACTGGATCTGAGCCACAACTGCGATGCAACCTATGCCACAACCTGCAGCAATGCCAGATCCTTAACCCACTGAGTGAGGCTAGGGATCAAACTCGCATCCTTACAGATATTATGCTGGCTTCTTAACCTGCTGAGCTACAATGGGAATTCCTGTCTCCTATTTTAAAAGAATCCTTCTATCACTCTACTGAGAATAATAGACTTTACTGGCCACTAAGGAATCAGAAAGATGAATTACAAGATGTTTTCAACAGTTCAGGGGAGAAATGATGTTGGCTTGGGAGTAGTAGCAGTAGGGTGGTTGGAAGTGGCCAGGTTCAGAAAATATTCTGAACATAGAACATAATAGGACATGTTGAGGAATAGATGCAAAATGTAAAAAAGAGAGTCAAAGAGGAGGATCAAAGATCATTCCAACTATTCCGACCTGAGCAGTGGAACAAATTGCAATGCCATTCACAGACATGGAGAATGACAGGGGAAGAGGGAATCGAGAGTTTAGTTTTAGCATTTTTCACACAATACTATTATCAGTATATGTGCCCATCATTTCATGAGTTGATCAGCCATCAAAGTAAGAACCACAAATTCCCAAAAGCCCTGACACCCAGCCCAGGGTTTAACATGTGAAAGCATGATATTGTGATGTGAGAAATGCATGTTTCATCTTTGCCTGGTTCCAGGCAGTTTCTTGAGTGATAGGGGCAAGAGGAGAATCATGTGTCATTCATAATTAGCGCCTTTCTGCCTTGCCTGGGTTTAAGCTAATGGATAAGTGGTTGTTAGGGGCCCAAGACATGACAATAGGGTTGGAGTTTTCAACTCCATTCCCAGCCTCTAGGGAGGAGAAGGGGGCTGGAGACTCAAGTTAATCACTAGGGGCCAAACAGGCATAGGTAATGAAATCTCCATAAAAATCCCTAAATGGTGGGTTCAGAGAGCTTTCAGGTTGGTGAACAAGAGAGGTCCTGGGAGAGTGGTGTGCCTCAAGAGAACAAGGAAGCTCCAGGCACCCCAACCCCATACCTTGCTCCTAGCATCTCTTCCATCTGGCTGTTGCTGAGTTGCATCTTTTATAATCCTAGTAAGAGTAGGTAAAGCACTTTCCTGAGTTCTATGAGTTGTTCTAGCAAATAATCAAACCTGCGAAGGAGGGAATCTCTGAGAACCCCCAACTTTGTAACCAAGTCAGACAGAAATGTGAGCGACCTGGGCACCCGACACTTGTAACTGAAGTGGATACGGACACTAATTCTGGGTCGTGTCAGAACTGAATTGTAGGGCATCCAGTTGGTGTCTGAAGAGTTGGAGAACTAGTTGGTGTGGCAAAACCTCACACACATTTAGTGTCAGAAGGGTTTGTGAAAAAAACACCAAAAATAGATAACCCATAAAATTCACTGAATAATTCCTTATAATATAGTCTATTGAAAGACTGACTGTTTGCCAAGAATTTATTATGGATACATTCTAAGTCACGGGACAAAACTTTATGTCCTACATGAGAGGTAATTTAAAAACACTATCAAAAGCTGCTTTTTACAGGACTTACAAAGTAAACAACTTCTGGCAAGGTTTATTTAAAAAGAGAGAAAGAAGGGATAAAAATAGATAAGGAATAAAAGTAAAATATTTATTGATACAGATTCTGAAAATCATAATAGAGCAACACCAATAATTTAAAAACTTAAATATTGAACTTCTTAGAAAAACATAACAAACAAAACTGACTGAGAAAAAAAACAATATTTCTTTAAAGTAATTTAATACAATAGATTTTAATATTTTTTTTTTGCTTTTGTCCTTTTAGGGCCACACCTGCGGCATATGGAGGTTCCCAGTCTAGGGGTTTAATCAGAGCTTTATTCACCAGCCTATACCACAGCCATAGCAATGCCAGATCCAAGTTGCATCTGCAACCTACACCACAGCTCACCACGACACCAGATCCTGAACCCACTGAGCGAGGCCAGGGATCAAACCTGCAACCTTATAGTTCCTAGTCAGATTTGTTTCCGCTGAGCCCTGATAGGAACTCTGAAAACTAATTATAATTAAATAAATAAACAAACAAGCTGGATCTATTTTATAGGTAACTTCTATCAAACTTTCAAGAAATAGATGAGCTGTCTCATAAAAATATTCCAGAGAATAGTAAAAAATGAAAAATATCCCTAATTCATTTTTAAAATAAAAACTTGATATAAAATCTAAATAAGGACTTATCAAAAAAGCAAAGTATAGATCATTCTCAATTATGAAGGAAGACAAAGAAATCATAAATATACAAAATATTATACAATGATTTCAGTGAGGCACTAAAAATATAGCATAGTGAATAAATGTTGGTGTATATGTATGTATATGTGTATATATGTATATCCACACATATATACATATAAAAACATATGTTAATTCCCATTTATAACTTCAAAAGAAATAAGTACTATTAAGAATATCTGTAAAACAGATGGCCAGCAAACACATGAAAAAATGCTCAACATCACTGATTATAAGAGAAATGCAAATCAAAACTACCATGAGATACCACCTCACACCAGTCAGAATGGCCATCATTAATAAATCCACAAATAACAAGTGCTGGAGGGGCTGTGGAGAAAAGGGAACCCTCCTGCACTGTTGGTGGGAATGTAAACTGCTACAGCCACTATGGAGAACAGTTTGGAGATACCTTAGAAATCTATACGTAGAACTTCCATATGACCCCACAATCCCACTCTTGGGCATCTATCCGGACAAAACTCTACTTAAAAGAGACACATGCACCCGCATGTTCATTGCAGCCCTATTCACAATAGCCAGGACATGGAAACAACCCAAATGTCCATCAACAGATGATTGGATTCGGAAGATGTGGTATATATACACAATGGAATACTACTCAGCCATAAAAAAAGAATGGCATCATGCCATTTGCAGCAACATGGATGGAACTAGAGAATCTCATCCTGAGTGAAATGAGCCAGAAAGACAAAGACAAATACCATATGATATCACTTATAACTGGAATCTAATATCCAGCACAAATGAACATCTCCTCAGAAAAGAAAATCATGGACTTGGAGAAAAGACTTGTGGCTGCCTGATGGGAGAGGGAGGGAGTGGGAGGGATCGGGAGCTTGGGGTTATCAGACACAACTTAGAATAGATTTACAAGGAGATCCTGCTGAGTAGCATTGAGAACTATGTCTAGATACTCATGTTGCAACAGAACAAAAAGTGGGGAAAAAAATGTAATTGTAATGTATACATGTAAGGATAACTTGATCCCCTTGCTGTATAGTGGGA
The DNA here is from genome assembly GCF_016906955.1 of Phacochoerus africanus. Lineage (NCBI taxonomy): Eukaryota > Metazoa > Chordata > Mammalia > Artiodactyla > Suidae > Phacochoerus > Phacochoerus africanus. Next base: position 155,728,405 of record NC_062551.1, on the reverse strand, counting down.
AAATAAAATAAAACAATAAATAAGTAAATAAATAAATTAAATATCTGTAAAACAAACAGAAACTAAATAAACCTCATTTCTAATGGTAAACTTTTAGAAGTCACCATTTAAAAAACAAGATTTAGGCAAAAAATTATTTTAACCCTTTTTTCTTCAAAACTGTGCTGGAGGTTCTCAGTACTTTGATAGATAAGGGTGGAAAAGGGATGGTTACGAAGAAATAAATTAGTCCAAATTCACAAATAATATACTTTTATACATAGAATACCAAGAAGAATCTTCAAAAAAAGTTCTAAATATCAGATCAAGATATATTATCCCTAAATTTCAGCCAAATGCAATTAGAAATATATATTTATATATTCATATAGATTTAAGTGCTACTTCAATAGCAATGAAAAACATACCTGCAAAGAAACAGAAAGATGCATGTAATATTTTTTAGAGAAAATTTTCAAACTTCATTAAAGGACACATAAGAATACTCAGATGAATTAAGAAATTCTATGTTCATGGGTTGAAAAAAATTCCACATAAAAATAGCTATTTTCACTCTAAGTAATCTATATCTTCAGAGTAAGAAACCTAAGTATTATCAAAATCCAAATAAGAATTTTCAAACTTAACAAGCTGATCATAAAATTCATACAGAGGAATAAATGGCCAAAATAACAAACAAAATGGAAGAAGGAAAATAATAGAGTGGGACTCAGTTTGCTATATATAAAGACTGGACAATATCTTGCTGAAATATGGTGGGGAAAGATTTCTTAGACAAAAAAAACTAAACTGTTAATCAGAAGATTACAAAATTTCACTGCATTTAGATTTTGACAAATAATATCATAAAATGAAAAATCAAGCTAAAGACTCAAAATATAATCACAACAAATAACTGACCAATGATTATTATTCAGAATCTATAAATAGATCTTATATTTATAGAATTTATGGAATTAAGATAATCCAACAGAAAAACAGGCAAAGAATGAAATTTTTGTTCATAGGGAGCAAGGAAGCTGAATGACAGGCTTATAATAACTGACTCAAATATTATTTACTAGAATTCAGATTAACAAAACTAATAAGTGAATTAAAATCAGAAAAAATTAAAACAATTAGATAATTATTTAGAGCATTAAGATTTACAAAAATTAATAAATCTGGTAACACCTATTTTGGCAAGGATGTCAGGAAGAGAAATAGCCAAACCTCATTGTTAAGGTCATCAATTAATACCATCACTCTGGAAAGTTATTTGACAATATGTAGTTAAATTAAAAACTCATATACCCTACAACTCAGCAATTCCACCTCTAGATTTTTATCCAAAAAAATAGAAACAACAAATACATTATCTTACTATACCAAAAGAGACTAACTGTAGTTTATTGCACAACTTTTTGGAATTGTCAGAAAGTGGAATCTCAACTCTTTCTCAGTAGTGAGAATAGGGAGATGGATATAAACAGAGGAAGATTCATAGAACATAACTCAATAGTAATAATAATAATATCACCCACATGTTATAGGGTGACGTGTATCCCCTCTAAATTCCTAGGTTGGAGCCCCAACCCCCAGTACCTCAGAATGAGACAGAATTTGGATACAGGGCCTTTAAAAAAAGTGGTCAGTTTAGAATGAGGCTATTAGGATGGCTCTTAATCTAATCTGACCAGGGTTCCTATGGGACAGAATTTGTACACAAAAAGAGATATCAGAGATACGACTGCACAGACAAAAGATCACGTGAGGAGACAGCAAGAGGACAGCCTTCTGCCTCAGAAGAAACCAAACCTGCAGGCACCTTGATCTTAGATTTCCAGTTTCCACAATAAACATCCTCTGTTTAAGCCATGCAGTCTGTGGTATTTTATTATGGCAGTTCTAGCAAACTAATACACGATTCTATACACTAACTGCATTACCTCCTTAATCTTTATTACAACTCGATGTGGATTCTATTGCTCCCATGCTACATACGAGAAATTAAGACTCAAAGGCAGGATGTAAACGGCCCAAGCTCGTGTGCTTAACAGTGGACTCAGATTTTAAACCCAGGAAATCTGACGACAGAGTTCAGTTCCTAACATGATGTTAAATCACTTAAAATGGGTAAGCTAGATCAAATATATCTTCAGAGACAAATGCCTAAGGTGTAATGCCAAATGTGAAAAAGCATAGGAAGAGGATACTTCCAATATGGCATCAGTTACGATCATTTTAAAAACACAGAGAATAGCAGTTACACCTTTCAAAAGGAGGAGAAGCTGGGAGTTAACTGTTTCTTTTTTCCTTTTTTTTAATTTTATTAATTTTTTTTTAGAGAGAAAACTGAAGTAAACGCATCAAAAAGTTTATATCTGTTTAATCTTTGTCAGAGATAATAGGCATCTGCTAGATGGTTTTCTCTGCATAAAGTATTTCAGAATTTTGAAAATATTTTCTTTTTAAAAGCATAATACATTGGTTTAAACATCTTTCTTTGTGACTCAATCGGGCAGTAAACCCTTTGTCATAAAAGACAGTTCATTCTTTCTGTCTTGAGTATAAACAGTGTGTTTGTTTGTTTTGTAATTGAACTATTAAAAGGGCAGTTTTCTTTAACATATGTTGGTTGTCTTACAAAATAGTCTGGATCCTTTTACAAGTCAGGTTGCTGAGTTGATCATACAGTGAAAGACCAAAGGAAGTGATTAGAAACAGATGTGACATTTAAAAAGCTTCCACTGCAAAAAGCAGAAAAGAGACAAAGAGGGAACTGGGGCATAGTTGAAGGGCATAGTGTACTTCCACAGGCATCCCTCTGCCCTTTCTAAAGAGAAAGCTTGGCACCACCCACCATCCCAAATATACAGAGATCACTTTCTTCATCTAGGCGAGAAAAAACACTGATTCAGGAGCTGGTTTCTCTGAGATACTATTGAGAATCAAACCAGAATCAGTAGTTGGAATCTCATATTGCCTCTTTAGAAAGAAAAAAAAAAAAGTATTGATGCAGGATTTATATGCTGGAAATCCCTACAGAACCTGAAATGCAATGGCAAAAAGAGAATCTTAAGAAACCAGGGGGGGGAGTTCCCATAAGGAAACTGACTAGGAACCATGAGGTTGTGGGTTGGATCCTTGGCCTTTCTCAGTGGGTTAAGGACCTGGCATTGCCGTGAGCTGTGGTGTAGGTTGCAGACGCAGCTCGGATCTGGTATTGCTGTGGCTCTGGTGTAGGCCAGCAGCTATAGCTCGGATTGGACCCCTAGCCTGGGAACCTCCATATGCTGTGGGAGTGGCCCTAGAAAAGGCCAACAGACAAAGGAAAATTTAAAAATAAAAAAAATAAATAAAAAAGAAACCAGGGGGAGTTAGGAATTAACCGAGAAGATTAGTTTTTAGGACCCTGGTTTAAAAAAAAAAAAAAACCTGTAGGTCTCTTTTCCAAAGGAAACACCAAATACTACTCAGTGTTTTGGGGAAACAGTTCTCCACAAGTTGCTCCCATTTCTGCACTTCTTCTGAGGACAGGCACTGACAGCTCTTGTTCTGAATTAATTTATCAAAGATATTTATATAGTAAACAACCAGGGAAAATAGAGAGGGTGTCTCCCTTCAGAGCAGAGAGCAAGTTTGTTTACTGTCCAGTATAAAAGATAAAGCACCAGATTCCCCATCTGTGAAATAAGCTCACTCTCCACTGCACCCGCCTGGGTCATGCCTCAGCACCTCCAAGGGATTTGGAAGTCAAGGGGAGCCAATGAAAACAAAAAGTCATGCTGCTTGCTGTGCTGTAATAAAGTTCTTTGTCTCTGATCCAGGCATCTTGTGACTTTCGTCAGCCTCACAAAACTGTGGCAGAGTAACCTGTATTCACTTATGAGTAAACTCTTAGAACCTGTGCAATCCTTAACAAGTATTACTTCTAAGGTTAACAGTTAAATATATCAAATTCAAATTCAACAAACATGTAGTGACCACTTACTACGTGTCAGGCACTGCACTAAGTGAACACTTGATATCTGTCATCTTATTTAAGCCTCCCACTGGCTATAGGAGGAAGTGAGGCACAGCCAGGTTATACAACCTTCTTAAAATCATGCAGTTCATGAGTAACAGCTTTAGGCTTCTAGTCCAGCCAGTCTGACTGGAACATCCACTCCTAATTATTTTCTATCCATGCTCAACATTTTGCTATTAACAATAAAGAAACTGAGATTCTGAATGTTTAGGGCTTGCTCAAAGTCACAAATATCCACTTACATGAAGTTAGGACATCAACTCCAATATAAAATCAAAAGGCAATATTGATTATTAAGAAGTTGCCTCCAAACATTTTGCATTAAAAATCATGATTTTTATAATCTTACAATATCTGTTTGTTTTGTAATTCTTCTACTAAAAGCAAAAAAATACATTGTTGCAGATAAAATCAACTAAAAGATGCTAAAATTAGTGGACAGAAGTTTGATGAGAAATAGTATCTTTTTCTTTCTTTTTTTTCTTTTGTCTTTTTAGGGCCATATCCATGTCATATGGAGGTTCCCAGGCTAGGGGTCAAATCGGAGCTGTAGCTGCTGGCCTACACCACAGACACAGCAATGCCAGATCCTTAGCCTACTGAGCAAGGCCAGGGATTGAACCCAAGTCCTCATGGATACTAGTTGGATTTGTTAACCTCTGAGCCACGAAATATACTTCGAGAAATAGGATTTCTATGGTTTAAAGTTATCTTCCCCCAAGAAACTTATAAACTGCAAAGGAAAAAAAATAGTAACTTTACAGTAGAGAAACCTGGAAGATAACCAACTTAACCCAGTGATGAAGGTGTGTTACCAGCAATAAGACAGCTGACATCATAAACTCCTTGATAGGATACATTGAGAAGGATACATCATTTTTTTTTTGTATTCTTGACAAAATAATGCACGTCTCATTCCAATCTTGAGAAAACATCAGATATACCTAAATTGAGGGATATTCTACAAAATAGCTTACCAGTATTCCTCAAAAGTGTCAAGGTCATGAAAGCCAAGGAGGTTACTCAAAAGACTAAAAATAGAGTTTCCATAGTATCCAGCAATTCCACTCCTGGGCATATATCTAGACAAAGCCATAATTCAAAAAGATACATATACATGCACCCCAATTTTCATTGAAGAACAATTTTACAATAGCCAAGACATGGAAACAACCTGAATGTCCATCAAATATCTATGAGTGGTTAGAGAAGATATTGTATACATATGCAATGGAATATTACTCCACCATTAAAAAGAATGAAATAATGCCATTTGCAGCAACACAGATGGATCTGGAGATTATCATACTAAGTGAAGTCAGACAGAAAAAGACAAATACTGTATGATTGCATTTATATGTGGAATATAAAATATGACACAAATGAGCATATCTACAAAACAGAAATAGACTCACAGACATAGAGAAGAGACTTGCAGTTGCCAAGGGGCAGGTGAGAGGGAGTGGGATGGACTCGGAGTTTGGGGCTAGTAGATGCAAACTATTATATATATAATGGACAAACAACAAGGTCTTACTGTATACTCAATGCATCTATACTGTATATCCAATATATTCAATATTGACTGTAGGGAACCATATTCAATATCCTGTGATAAACCATAATGAAAAAGAATATGAATAATTCATAAATATATAAATGAATCATTTGCTATATAGCAGAAACTCATGTAAGCTTGTACATTAACTACACATTAATAAAATTTTTTTAAAAAAGAAAACCCTATCCAACCTCTTGAGATACAACATGATGAAAGATGAGAAAAAGAATGTATACATATGTGGGCCTGGGTCACTTTGCTGTACAGCAGAAATTGACACGACATTGTAAATCAACTAGACTTCAATTTAAAAAAAGGAAAACCCTCTGAGGCCAATACTACAAAGGCCAAATCAAACTCATTACTGAGCCAGGTGCAGCAGGTGTCCCGATCGATTTTGAATGGAGGGACATCTAGCAGACTGGCTTTGAGGTCAAAACACCTTGATACAAATTCACTTCTGCCATGAATTAGTGTTACACACACACACACACACACACACACACATCTCCTAGTTATATAAACTTAGAAAGTCCAATTAAACAAAATGAAACACAATTTTTGGTATTGCAAGTCTTAGAACCTTTCCTATGCTCAGGTCTGTTGTGAATCCAGACTAGAAGTTCTGTTATGCCTTTTCTTTTTTAATTTCATCTGCCACCGGGCCTTGTCCCGAGGAGTTGCAAACACTTGGGGAACACTGAACTAGATGGTCTCTGGTACTCCTCCCTCCCTGGCCCTGACCACCTACCATCATGGCCACTTTTTTCCTCCCTTTCCCATAGGTTTTGGTGTGTGGTGCAACGCTGGTCAGTGCTTACAGAATTAATTGCCTTAGCAAAGGAATTTGGGGCTCACAAGGTAGGCTGTACTTCAGCTTAGAAAGAAAGGAAAGAAAAGAAAAGAAGCCCAGCGCCCCATGGGACGGCACAAGCTTGCCAGCTCTGCCAGTTGGCTTTGATTGTTTACAAAGGAAAAGCCAAACAAAGAAGGAGGTGGAATTTATTTCAGTAAACAGAATATTTCAAAGAGAAAGAAATAAATCTCCTCCAAGAGAGGCAGCCTCACTGCTGTTACAATCAGAAAACATTTGTAAACAACCACTTGGTTAAAGAAAACAACATGTTCAAACAACAGAACTGTGGGTTTCCTCTGGGCATTTGGAGTGTGTGTGTTCTGGGAGGAGGGCAGGGAAAGATGCATTTACATCTATGCTTAAGAGCATTTGCTCTCTCAGGATTGGAGAGTAAAAGGTTTGTAAATGCAGTGCATTTAAATACTAAGGGATTTTACACCCTGTTTTGCCATCACTCTTCAGCTGCCCAATGAGGGAAAGAAGTCCCAGAGAAGTTGAGTGTCCTTCCTGAGAAACAGATTCCAGCTCTGTTTCCACCTCCCCCCAGTCCTTTCTGCCTAATGGTCTTTTCCAGATATGCTGCCTCTTAAAGCATAGGAGCATTTTTAAGAGGTTTACAAAGCCACGACTGTAAATATATACTACCAGCAACAACAAAACAAACCAACATGGAAAATGGCAGAAGAGTTGAGTGTTGGTAGAGGTGAGGAATTAACATAATTGCATACCCAAATCCAAAAAATCTAATCACATTGCTGGGAAATAATATAGACAACTTTAGTAAGAACACCCCTGCCTAACAACTAACATTGACTGAGGGCTCTGTGTGTCCCAAGCACTATTCTGAAGGACTTGTGCTCCATGCAGTCAATCTTAACAGTTACTCTCTCTGCATGAAACGCAGCAGCATCACCATTTTTACACATGAGAGAACTGAGGGTCAGGAGGTCTAATAAGTGATGACTGAGGTTATTATTAAGAAGTAAGCATGTTGGGCATTGGGCCCCAGATCTGTCTGGTTCTGAAGCCCTGGGTTATTCTGCTATATCAGAAGGAATGACGGGAAGCCACTGCATATTACAACGTAGAAGTCAACTTTGGCACATAGAAAGAAAATGCTCATTCCTTTAGTGTCCAGCAGGAGTCAGTCACTGCAGTCTGTGCTGAGGATCAAGCAGTGAATGAGACCCTGCCTGGTCACTCAAGGTGACAAATGGGGAGGGTGAGGAAGATCAGTAAGTAGGCTGATCTGGGCATTGGATGGGGCAGGGGGGCATTATACTCAACCAATCAGAGCTTCCTAGAAGGGGACTTGGAATTGACAGCATTTGAGGTGATCCATGAAAAAGGAAAAGGGTCCTCAAAGGGGAATCAGAAAGAAAATACTACTCTAGACACAACCGGAAGATTGGAGTGCAATGGGGATGTGTGGGGGAAACGTATTCCCTGGACCATGGCTGGGGCATGCCTGTATCAAGAGGTAGAGGGAGATGAATTTGAAAAACCTGGGGATCTTGAACTTCAGGCTAAGCAGCCTGAGCTTCATGTTGTAGGCAATGAGGATGGGATGGAGTGGGTTCAGTTTTAAAAATGTGACAATAAAATGACCCAAATGCAACAGGAATTAGCCTGTGGGGAACCGGATTAACAGAGAACAGTCTTTTCTAGTCAGATCTATGTTGGAATTCCAGCTCCATTACCCTCTAGCTGTGTGACTTTCAATAAGTTCCTAACCTCTCTGAGCCTCAACTTCCTCATTTGTAAGATGGGTATAAGAATCTCTAGCTCACAAGGTTGTTGTGAGGGTTAAAGAAGGATCCACACAAAATGTTTTTGAAAGTGCCTTACACATGTGAGCTATTATTCACATGGTGGGTCCTGATTTACATAATGTTTAGTTTGTCAGTGGTTTGGGGTAATCAATGCCAACATCTTTTTTCTTTCAAAAATTGCCCCCTGGCTTTTGTACATGAAGATTTCATGGTATAATAGAAAGGACCACTAGTTTTAGAGACAGGCAGGCTGTTTCTGATTCTGACTCCCCAGCTTGTTGGCAGAGCCTAAAATTGAACTTCTTCCAATTATGACCCCTCTCTGAGATATGGGTCCTCTTTCAGCACATCAGGTAGCACAGAGTTGATTCTCAACAGATATTGGTGCCCTTCTCTTCCTTTCTAGGCCTGCTATTTCCTGTGATGCGAGCAAGTCACTTAATTTCTCTGACCCTCAGGTTTCTCCTTAGGAAAATGGGATTAATAATCTTCACTAAGTACTTCATGGGATTATTCTGAATACCAAATAGCAGATGGAATAATGCAGACCAAGACTTTATAAACTGAATCTCTTTGCAAACCTATGGGGTCATTATTATAAATTCATCCAATATTCAAATGGTTTCATTGAAATTTTGAGCCATGAAGCAAAATGGAGTCAGTACTTGGATTGGCCACATGAGCTCCAAGGACGAATAATACAGAAACTTTCAACTCCTGGCCCGATAAGAGTGAAATATGGTTTACCTTTATCAGCCTATTTATTGCTACCCCATAAACAGGGCTACATGATATAAAAGGAGGCCAATTAAATCCACATAATTCTGTTTTCTTCCACCCATCAATTTCACCTTTTTCTCTTCCTCTCCCAAGTAATATTCACCTCTCCCCTTCTCTCACCATGGTGAGGTCTTACACCTGTGATGATCATAAAACACACAATACACGTTGGAAAAAACACAGAAAACACACATAAAATATACACACACACACACACTGTTACACACACACCCAGAGGCACATCAGCACAACCTCCCCAACAACATCCTTAAGAAAGAAAGAACCAATTAGGAAGAGCTGCTTTGATGGAGTCACTGGGCAACCTCGATGACTGGCCATGAACACTTCTTGACTCCTTTCCACATGCTCTGCACATAAAGCCACACAGGCTTAGCCTGGAATCAGCCTTGAATGGACATTCAGAACCTAAATGCCCTTTAATTAAACAAGTATCAGAGCATTTTTTCCAAGGGCTGCAAGAGTTCCGGACCAGGGGGGACTTCCCTTGAGTTGCTTTTTCTGTCATTGGGAAATGGAACTGTCACCCACCAGATCACCCATGGATGTGTAATATCCTGATTTGGAAATGGTGTATTTTGGGTTTTATTTTTACTTGTCCTCCTTTGGGATCAGTGTGAAAGACAAAGGTCTGGGCTGTGATGGGAAAAGAAAACACTAGACTTGAAGTGGAACTTCCAGAATTCAAATACTTTCTGTTTTCCATGTAAGCTATGTCCTGTGTGGGTCACTTCTCACAGAATATGAGGTAATAATACCCACCTCCAGGATTGCTGGAAAGCTCGATAGAGGCATTCCAGAAATAAAGGAGCCTGTATTGAGTCAATATGAGTTGTTATCACTCTAAACGGCACTGAATAAGTGTTGGAGGACACAGGGCCTGAATCCCAGCTCTGCTACCAAGTAGCTAGGTTGACCTTCACAAATTACTGACCTCTTGGAGATTCATTTTCCTCACATCATTCGAGAAATATTCACGAAACCTCTCTTCTGAGGCAGGTACAATGAATCATTTTGTAAAGTGTTAGTCAAACATAAGGGATAAACATTAGGTTGTTGACTAACTACTACTGGTTCATTATATGGACATACAATTTCATCATTTCAGTGTGGTATCTTCCCCTATGATCTACATTTCTAGCTTATATTATTCTCTGAGAGTTACCTTCTAATTTATATTTTCCCACATTCTGAACATTAAATATTTTAAATTTCTACTTGACTATTTTAATATAGCCATATTGAATCAGCTGCTGAAAATACTTCATAGGATGATATATGATAATGATATTAAAAAAATAATAGTAGAGGGAAATCCTCCAGGATTGAAATTCACTGATTTTGCCTGCATTTTTTCCAAGTAAATCTGAAGTAATCTCTGATTACCCCACCTTGCATCTTCCCTAATGTGAGGATTAAAATGGAGAAACTTGCTTTTATAAGATTAGATAATGCTTTAAAAAGAGGAGATACTCTGGAAAGGTTGCTTTAATTCATATATATTATAAAGAAAAATATCAGCAATTTTTCTTATTAACTAGTTCTGAACATGGGAGAAAAGCACTGAAATCAAAGTGTATTCTCTTTGGACACTATGGAATTGGTGGTCACTCCTGCAAGGAAAGAGCTTGAGGGAGAAGGGGAAAGAGGAGGGCATGACTGGCCAAAGGCACTTGCTTTTTTTATGGAACACCTACTATGCATCAGACACTATGCTAAGTGTCTCACAGCTGCCGACGCATTAAATCTGTACATGCATGTAAGGGAGGTGACACCATCCCTCTTCACAACTGTCCAAGCCCATATGGCCATGAATTTAAGACCCCAATTTTTCTGACCAAATTTGCACAATCTTTCCACTCCACTGTGCTAATCCCCTTCCTAACTTTGCCAATTATTAATTAATGCTGCCCTGGAAACAGCCTCTTCCACTGTCCTAGGATGCCCCTGAAATGTAGATGAGCCTAATAAGAACACAGTACACCCAACATACATTCTCTTTCTTTCCCGTCTGACTCCTGGTCCATAGCTGTTCCACAATGGCCACATAAAGGGCAGAGCAGGCTTAATAAAGGACCAGCCTGAGTCTCAGTGTATGCTGCATCCAGGTTGAGGAAGAGAAAGTTTCTAGTTGTTCTTAAGAGGAATCACTTATATTATGTGAAACAACTCAGGCGCACAGAACTTTATCATCAAGGCACTAGTTGAAGCCCAGGCTCTATAGCAGCACTTTCTGCAATGAGGGAGATGTTCTATATCTGTGCTGCCCAGTAAGGTAGCCACCAGCCATGTGCAGCAACTGAACCCTTGAAAGGTGGCTAGTGAAACTGAGCAACAGTTTAAATTTAAATGATCACATATAACTAGTGGCTGCTGAGCTGGACAGCATAGCTCTCTTGCTGCCTAGCTGTGTGACCTGAATAAATTGCTTCATTTCTCTGAGACTGAGATCGCTCATCTGTTCATGATCCTTCCACCTCACAACTTTGTTGGATTGATAAGGTGAGAAAAGAACCACACGAGCGCCCAGCACAAAACCTTGCACTTTACAAGTACTCAAGAGACTTTAGTTGAATCTGAAAATGTGAATCTCATAACAGTCCAGAGAAATGCATGTTAAAACTCTAAGCCTAGATTTTTCTCCAGAATTGATTCCTTATGATTGCTTTGTTCATCCAAACCTCATTTGCCTGCCAAGAGTGACCTCTGAGAAAATGAGAGCTGAAGACAGCCACGCTAGTTCTAGGACTGTGGGCACCACTTCACCTCTGACTGTGCTGCACCCCCCTGGAGTTCTAGCATGTCATTTTCTCCAGGTGGTAATGACGGCAGTAGCCAAAAGCAGGGAAAAGTACTGTTCAGCTGATGTAGCCACATAACATAAAAAGTTTCACCAAAAACTTCTCTCGTACTCCTCCACTTTTTAAATACGTTGTTTTCAGGAAAATTTGTCCATCTGGTTCTGATTCATTTGCACTCAGCTCATCAGAGGGCGGTGTTGTAATACCCAATTGACTGGTGAAAAGTTCCAATTCACATGTCTCCCAGCGTCCTCCCTTAGAAACAGGAGAATGGGTTTGGCCAGCAGATGGACAAAGCACACTCAAGATGGGGCAGAGGGCACGAGATGATAGTCCCAGGTCTGCTGCAAGCCCTTGGTATGTAAGCACATCGCTCACATCTGGGGCCCGGGTATCCCCTCCTGGGAGATGAAGGTTTCAACTGAGCAGAAACTCAGTTCTATAATAACAATAGTTCTTGGGTATGGAAAACCCCAGTGTTTTTATAAAGAGCACTGTGATCACTAGGAACTCACACCAAATTGGATGGTTTGATGAAAGAAGTAGAGAAGGTTGACAAAAAAAAAAAGAAATGTGGTCACCAGAAGTTTTCATGAATTCAGAAAAATCAAATAATCCTAAACTAGCCTTGTTCTTTAGCTGATAAAAATCACCAGATCACTAAACCAGGCCTGCTATTTGAACTCCACATTGAATAAAGTTTTCTGGGATGAACTGATGGATAAGAGACAGCAATGATGACTGAATGATAGTTTGGTTTAAGTGGCAAATTCTGGACTTAAATGTTAGTTTGAAACCAGAAACCTGCTCCCTTTGAAATAAACTATGTTGTCCAGCACTGATTACAAGACCTAGCATGACTGGTATTCAATCCAAGATGAAGATGCTATGGAATGGGTTACTCTATTGACTAGAAGTTGAGTTGATGACCACATGGTCCCTTTTGTGTCAAGAGCCAATGCAGGATTCCCTAGATAGCCATTCCAGCCAGAGTTCTTGTAATTCCAATCTCCTCAAGTCCTGAGAAATTACCTACAAAACTCATCAGCTTCCCACATAAACCACTCTTGAGATGAATTCTCGAAGCTCTTGGTTTCAATAATTTCTTCCAAGATAACAACTCACAAATTATAGCCCCTGACGGTATTTTCTTCTGACATCCTATCTCACATATACAACGGCCTCCTTAATGCTGGCATCTCTAACTAAATATATCCAAAATAAAGCTTAACAGTCTTCTCCCACAACTGTTCCCCCATTCAATGTTCTCCGCCTCAGTAAAGAGCAATACCATCTACTCAGCAGATGGAGGAGACACTGGTTCAAGAGCCACCAAGTTCTGCAACTGCAAGTCTCTCAGCATTTTGCTGAACTTCTTGTGAACCTTGATGGTTAGAACATTTTGAGCTGAATAGAACCTACCTCTGTCTCCTTATCTCTTTGGACTCATTGGGCCTGCCAATAGTTAAGACATTATCTTCTGTGGGAATAGGGTTATTGAATCAAGCCACTTCTAGAATAGGCATTTCTCACTAGACTGTGGGGCCTAGAGAAGGGAGGGAGCACATTGGGACCGTTCCACAATCCTAGCACAAAGCGCGAAGGAGGTATGACAAAGGGAACGTTGGAGACCCTGTTCTGTAAGACCCTGTCCTGTACTCCCGCCATTTCCTTTTTTTTTTTTTTTTTTTTTGGTTTTTAGGGCCACACCCGCAGCATATGGAAGTTCCCAGGCTAAGGGTCATATCAGAGCTGAGGCTGCAGGCCTACACCACAGCCACAGAAATGCAGGAAGGATCCAAGCTGCGACTGCAACCTACACCCAGCTCGTGGCAATGCCAGTGACCCACCAAGCCGGATGGATACTAGTCAGATTCATTGCCACTGCACTACAATGGGAACTCCTCCTGTCATTTTCAAATACCTTCACTTTAGCATTATCACACAAGCTATAATTATCTACATTAATATTTATTCACTAGACATAAGCTTCATCTTATGTGTTCATCTTTGCTGTCTTAGCACTAAACTCATAGCCTGGCACTTAGGAAGTATAGAAAGGATATATAAAGAATGAAGATGCGATTAAATGAATTAATGAATGAAAATAAAGAAATAAAGGAACCAATGAGGTATTCCGTCCACCAGGCAGCCCTGGCAAGCCCTGAATGTGCTGCATCGAGCAGAGGTCTGATAACATGTACTTACTTTCTTCCACCTCCAGCCAGGAAGGCCTCTGGATGGATGAAAGTTTCAGGAAGAGCTTAATGTTCAGTGGAAATTCCTCGCCAACAATCAACACCCAGCCTGACTTTCATGATTATCTTTCTCCTCTCCCTCACTTTAAAGTCATTTGCACTGCATTTTCCTCCTCCCAGCTTACCCATTATTATGATAGTGACTTCAAACACCAAGCGTGGCTATTCAGGGCACTGTGAAAATGTGTTTTTCCCATCAGTCCTGATGAAATAGTTTCCACTGTCTGTTTCCCTTGCAGATAGCAATCAAAGTCCGGGCGCAACAATAAAAAAATTCTTTTAAAAAGTCTAAACTCTTGTCCAATATAGAATCTAAAACATGTCCTTGGAAAGCAACACCCAAGGGAATTGAATCACAAATGCTCTTCACTTGGCCCACCCCACTGCTGTTAAATAAAGAGTATCTGGAATGATCTGATTCTGGGAGCTGATTTTCCTATTCTTCCTCCTTCGTCTTCCCAGAAGGCCAAAATAAGAGGGCTTTGAAGAATGTTATTCCCCTAAGACCTCCACTGGGATCTCCAAGGTCTCACACTAGCCTTTAAATCTCACTGTCCTCTTTTTACTACCTCCCCTGGCTATCGTCCCCTGTATACTGCACCATTGTCCGAGCTCTTCTCTTTCTCAGATTGGTTGCCTTTGCATCACCAGATCAAGTCCTATCACTTACTAGTTACCCTGGACAACCATTCATCTCCTGGCCTCAGTGTTCCCATTGATAAAACAGAAGTACTCACCCGTGTTTCGTACGATAGTTTTGAGGTTAAATTACATAATAGAGCAAACACGACATGGTAATTGGTCCTGAACTGGTTGGTGGACCATAGATTCTCCTCCTACTTGTCAGTCGCTCTCTTTTCTGAACTTTTGTAGCACCAGTACCATGCAACATAGAATTCACAGCCAGAATGGCCTTTACAAATTCCATTTCAAATGCCTAGTATTCACACACATACACACAACACACACACGACACACACACACCCTAAGTTGGGTATTTGAACAAGTTCCATTTCGAATTCAAGGATAGCGTGTCTTCCCTGCCCTTTTCTTCTCTTGTGATTTGGCCTTTGTAACTAGGAAAACTGCTCTGGTTCTCAGCCCAAAGAGGTTATGAGGAAGCAATGTGGGAAACATAAGGAAAAGGGATGTGCTATTTTCTAAAGCCTTTTGTTCTTTGGTGAGTTTAGACCCTATTTCCCATGCTCACTGGTGGTGGTCATTAGCAAGTAACTCATAAGTAATTGTATATAGAGAACATTCTCTATCAGACACCATGTTGGTGCATCACTTACAGGATGCATTTAACCCTTACAACACACCTACACAGCTACAGCTATTACGTAATCATGTTGCAGAGAGAGCAGGCATCCACAATATTTTCCACTGCCAGGGATTCATCCAACACCAGGACTCCCAATTTCAGCTCTGATCACTAGCAGTTAGACGAGCAATTGTATCTCAGGCTGGGAGGGACCAATGATTAATCAGCCAAAGGGCACCGTGGGTATCAGTCTTACTGACGTAAATGATCTAAAAAAAGTAACAGGTGGAGATACAGGGATTGAGGGCTATGGAGGTCTTTGCCATTTCGTCATATTGCTAATGCTTGGTATCTCTCAGAAGCCTGTAGTCATTCCAGAACCCGTGGGATGCCTGGTGCTCTGGGCTCCTGACTATCATCCGTAAATAGAATTTTGTTCCTCAAAATGCAAAGCAATTTCTGTAGAGACCAAGCCAGATGTCCTCTTCTTGCTTAATATAGGTCATTAGGTTGACAGAAAGTTTAGGCTTCTGATGGCAAAGGGACAGGACTAATAATCCCATGGTATTGTGTAGTTACACACAACTAGGGTAGGATCTAACCATTCTGGTCCAGGAATTTACAGAGGCACTTGGTTCCAGTAAGCCAGCAACTAGAATTTCAGTATACCATTTAAGGAGAAAGCTGCCTTCTTTGGGACAACTTACCCATGTAGATAATATCAAAAACTACACTTCTCCCTTTAAATAACCTATACAAAGGCACAGGTATCCAAACATATATGGAATTTCTGAAGTTCCAAGCCAGTATAAGACTTTGAAAGAACTGGCTCTTGATAGGGTCAGCATTTTCTATTCCTTGTTCCATCTCAATGCTGGGTCAGATACCCTATGATCAACTTCCTCCTTTCCATTCACATGGAAAGCCTGTTCCACATGGCTTCTGTGATCATTAGTCACTCACGATAACCTTGAAGGGTTATCATTTGTGTTTCCCAGATGTGGAAACTATGGGTCAGACAGGATAAATAACTTACCAAATGCCCCACGGCCCACAATGGCCCAGACAGAAATACATGATTGTCTGGTGTTCACACCACTGCCCCCCAAGCCAGCCCAGACTCCTATCTGCAACTTGGTACCAATAAATATTCTGAAGGCTCTCTGTTCTGGGTGAGCAGAAGAAGCAAGGGGGTCCCTTTTAGACATTGCTAGACTCCATTTCTTCCCACATGCTGATCCCAGCTTTTGTTCAATTCCAAGTTATCTTTAAGTCTCGGCTCAATGCCACTTTCTGGAGGTGGTCTTCCCTGACACCTCTAAGTTAGGATTTCTACTGTTCTGTGTTCCCACAGCATCTTATTCTTCCTATTTAACAATACTCTTTACACTTATAATAACTTTTTCAATTGTTATTTTCTTTGCTAATCTCTAAATTCCATGATGGCAGGAACCATATTCAGCAAGCGTACAGGCACTTGGTACATGTACAGAATGAAAGAACAAACTATTTCCTCTCATGAAGAAGTCTCGACAGGGCCAGAGGGGTGTCAAGTTATCAATCAGAGGAAATGTATAAGAAGTAGCCAGGGAGAAGTACAAATACATATCCAAGAGCTCAGAAGCTGCTCAGATGATGTAAACCATTTGTTGTCAGGTCTAACTGGGCTAGGAGCCAGGGGTAGGACCACAGAAAAGGGGAGAAGAACTGCAGGCTTTGTTTCCAGTAGAGTAGGTCACTCAGACTCCCCTTTAGGGGCCAGAGCACCAGCATCATAACAGCAGGGCCAGGAAATAAAGTTCACGGCTCTCTTTGGGGATGATGTTCAGTTAAAACAGATGGCTCTGTACACTGACAAATGCTTTCCTTCTTATATGGCCAACAATTTCAATCAGTAGGTGATGGGAGGCTATAGATAGATGTCCTGGTGGAATATCACGGCAGAATATGTGTTTAAAAACTGGGTTACCATGCTGTACAGTAGAAAAATATATATATAAAGAAATTTAAAAAAACAAAAACTGCTATGAGGTACCACCTCACACCAGTCAGAATGGCCATCATTATTAAGTCCACAAATAACAAATGCTGGAGGGGGTGTGGAGAAAAGGGAACCCTCCTGCACTTTTGGTGGGAATGTAAATTGATACAACCACTCTGGAAAATAGTATGGAGGTACCTTAGAAAACTATACATAGAACTACCATATGATCCAGCAATCTCACTCTTGGGCATACATCTGGACAAAACTTTCCTCAAAAAAGACACATGCACCCACATGTTCACTGCAGCACTATTCACAATAGCCAAGCCATGGAAACAACCTAAGTATCCACTGACAGATTAAGATGTGGTGTACATATACATAATGGAATTTACTCAGTCATAAAAAGAACAAAATAATGCCATTTGCAGCAACATGGATGGAACTAGAGACTCTCATGAAGTAAGTCAGAAAGAGAAAGACAATACCATATATCACTTATATCTGGAATCTAATATAGAGCACAAATGAACCTTTCCACAGAAAAGAAAATCATGGACTTGGAGAACAGACCTGTGGTTTCCAAGAGGGAGGGGGAGGGAGTGGGATGGATTGGGAATTTGGGGTTAAAAGGTGCAAGCTATTGCCTTTGGAATGGATAAGCAATGAGATCCTGATGTATAGCACTGAGAACTATATCTGGTCACTTATCATGCAGCATGATAATGTAAAATAAAAGAATTATACATGTATGTGTGGACTGGGTCACCTTGCGTACACTAGAAAATTGAGAGAACACTGTAACCCAGCTATAATGGAAAAAATAAAAATCATTATAGAGGAAAACATAAATAAATAAAAATACCTAAATGACACCCCAAAAAATAAAAAATAAAAATAAATAAAATAAAAAGGATTATTCTTTTTTCTCTTTCTTTTTTAATTATAGTTGATTTACAATGTTCTGTCAATTTCTGCTGTACAGCAAAGTGACCCAGTTATACATATATGTATATATATCCACATACATTCTTTTTCTCATATTATCTTCTATCATGTTCTATCACAAGCAATTGGATAGAGTTCCTTGTGCTATGCAGTAGGACCTCATTGCTTAGCCATTCTAAATGCAATAGTTTGCATCTGCTAACTCCAAACTCCCAGTCCATTCCACCCCTTCCCCCTTCCCCTTGGCAACCACAAGTCTGCTCTTAATGAGGATTATTAGGATAGATAGAGAAAAGCCACACAAGAATCAGGAAGACCAGCTAAAATGCTAACAGGCAAGAGAGAAGCAATAAGAAAATGAATTACAGCAAGGACAAATGGAATAGAGTGAACAGAATTGAAATATATTTCAAAGGTACACTTTGTTGAGCTTGGCAATTGACAGGGTATGTAATAGTATCCCCTTTGGACTTGCTTTCTGTTTACTAAGTACTTTTGTATCTTTTCTCTCCTTTAAGCCTCTCAAGATGAGGAAGCAGGCTTGAGAGGGGACTGCCCAGGTCACATGCCCCCGAGAAGCAGGGCTGGGGCTGGAGTCCAAGTCCCGACCACCATCTCTGAGGCGTCAGACAGCAGTGGGCCATGGCATCACCTGGAGTTTGGGTTACAGGAATGAACTCACCTCACTCCTCAAGGACTAAGCAGTCTTTGATCATGTTTGTGTATTCATGTTTATGTAAGCACACGGTTAGAGCCATGCATTTCCCAGAAGAGAGGTGGGAGGATTCCCATCAGTTCTGGGAGTCTGATAACAGCCTCCACAGCTGCTGCACCAAAGACCCCAGTGCCTCCCAACAGGCCCAGCTCCCTGTGAATCAGACCTGCTCTTCATCTTTACTGTTTTTCCTGATTACTAAAGAAATTCTGAGGTCATTGCAAAATAGTCAAAAAAGATATTTTGAAAAGATAAAATGCTATGTACTCTGCTACAGCTCCCTTTTATTTGATTCTAATACACAATACTCACAGATACATATGGATCCTCTATTCATGGCCAGGCAGCAGGTGAGTCATTTTTCTTTATTTTTATTTTATTTTATTTTTTGGCTTTTTAGGGCCACACCCACAGCATATGGAGGTTCCCAGGCTAGAGGTCAAATCAGAGCTGTAGCTGCTGGTCTTTGCCACAGCCACAGCAATGCCAGATTCAAGCTGCATCTTCAACCTATACCACAGCTCACAGCAACACCAGATCCTTAACCCACTGAACAAGGCTAGGTATTGAACCTGTGTCCTCATGGATACTAATCGGATTCATTTCCACTCAGCCACAACAGCAACTCCCAGGTGAGTCTTTTTAAATGAGCATCTCCATTAAATAAAAAAAAAACAAAAGACAACCCACAGAATGGGAGAAAATCTCTGTCAATGATGCTACACACAAGGGCCTAATCTTCAAAATATACAAACAACTTATGGAACTCAAGACCATAAAACAAACAATTCAATTGAAAAATGAGCAAAAGACCTAGATAGACATTTGCCCAAAGAATACATACAGATGGCCAAGAGGCATATGATAAAATGCTCACTATCACTAATTATTAAAGAAAGGCAAATCAAAACTACGATGAGGTACCACCTCACAACAGTAATAATGGCCATCACTAACAAGTCCACAAATAACAAATGCTGGAGAGGGTAGAGAAAAAGGCACCCTCCTCCACTATTAGTGGGAATGTAAATTGGTACAACTACTATGGAAAACAGTATGGAGGTACATTAGGAAACTAACTATAAAGCTACCATATGATCCAGTAATGCCACTGCTGGGCATATATCCAGACAAAACTTTCATTGAAAAAGATACATTCACCCCTATGTTCAGCACTATTCACAATAGCTAGGACATGGAAACAACCTAAATGTCCATTGACAGATGAATGAATTAAGATATGGTACATATATACAATGGAATATAACTCAGCCATAAAAAAGACAAACTAATACCATTTACAATAACATAGATGAGTCTAGAGACTCTCATACTAAGTGAAGTAAGCCAGAAAGAAAAAGACAAATACCATATCATATCACTTCTTTGTAGAATCTAAAATATGGAACAGATGATCCTATGTAAAAATAACAAATAAGCAAACAAAAAACAGAAACAGATCATGGCCAAGAAGAGCAGACTTGAGGTTCCAGGGTGGGGGAGGGGGAGGGAGTGGGATGGATGAGCATTTGGGTGGTTTGGGGGATGCAAACTGTTACATTTGGAATAGATGGGTAATGGGATCCTACTTGTAAAGCACAGGGAACTGTGTGTGATTAGGTCACTTTGTTGTACAACAGAACTTGATGAAACATTGTAAATCAACTATACTTTAATGATAATTAAAAAAAAAAAAAACACACAAGTGCATCATGCTGACTGGCTGAAAGGCTCCACGCCCACAACCCAGGATGAGACCACCAAAGAGCCCTAGGTTGGTCAACTCATGAGTAGTTTTATGACATTAACAACTTGTTATAAAATCAAACAACTTCTAGGTGCCAGAATCTTCTCCTCTGACCCATTCAAATCCTTACAATATGCTTAATTATTTTCTCTAAGGATAAAACACACCACAGTTTTCATTCCCACTAGTACTACACATATGCTTCTTAAACAGGCATAGGGTTTACCAGCTTAACTTTTCTCAGGAAAATTTACTAACTTTAGGAAATTTTTCTGAAAAAATTAAGGCCCGAGCAATATCTTAGTAAAAATAAGGAAGTCTACCTTCTTGGAAATTCCCTAGGAAATTTAGATTCAAGATGGGATTCTACCAGGTTCCACCTGAGTGCCTTGGCTAAGTCAGGCCTTCCTCAACCACTCAACGATTGAAAGGGTGACCCCTCCCAGCCACCTACTCTCTCCCCTGATTTAGAACAATCTTGAAAAGCCCCTTATCTTCTTTTCTAAACTCTAAGTTTAGAAAAGAAACTTAGATATTGTCTAAGTTTAGATATTGTCTTAGATATTGGCAGGGATATTGTCTTGAAAATAATGGCTGATTATTATGTTCCCTCTAGCACTAAGTCCCTATAAAATCATGGAAATGATTTCTGTTTTAAAATGAGGAAATTTAATGCTTAGAGAGGCTACTATTCGGAAAGGTGCAACCAAAGAAGAAGTCCAGATTCGCATCCTAAATTCAAACGTCATACTCTTTCCTCCAAATCATGCTTCCTCCCTTATCTCTAGCACCTATAGCATAGTATCTAGAACATGGGACACTGTGGAGGAAATAGTTGATGGATAAGAATAAATTAAAAAGTGGTAAAAGAAAGTAAAGTCTTGTTTACAGGATGCCTGAGCTATGCTACCTCTGTAAGATTGGAACTCACAAGGTGTATGTGTGAGAGAGGGCAAGCAGAGGCAGATGGAAAGAGCAGTGATACACAACATAAGGCCTTGCAGATACAACTCTCTACATTGCCTAAAGAAGTTTCCCAGGTATAGTTGAATTTGATTCTCACACAACACCTGGGAGGTATAAAATATCAGGAAGCAGATTCTCACTTTTAGTAAGAGAAATACAATCTGAGATGTTACGTGACTATAATTCCTAAGTGTTAGCACCAGGATTCAAGGTAGGTCACAGGACTTCTCGTCCAGTGCTATTCCCTCTGGGCATCACTGCTTCCTTTCTCCATGGACTCTCCTCATAGGTCACATATCTCTTATCTACAGTTTACTCAAAGGCTCAGAGGCCAGCAGTCTCTTCCTTACCACCACCACGAGTACACACACACACACACACACACACACACACACACTCCTTTGCTGTATTTATAATGCCCTGGGGGTAAAGAAACAAGGATGGGGGTGCCCAGGAAAGGTATAGAGAATCTAAAATGGGCACAGGAATCAGACTAAAGATATTGTCATCTCAGCTTTCCCAGAAGTTCTTGAGAATTTTCTTCCAATGGCTTTTAAAAATAGACTGTATATGTGTATATATTCCTGAGTGTGACATGCCCATGACATAAGAGAAATCATAGATCATCCAATATAGGCCTAGTATCCTCGAAAAGCTTAAAGGTCAAACCTGGGTTAACACTTAGCTCCCCCATCCTCATCTGTGAGGACAGTGGGCCAATTTCTGTCTTCATCTGTAAAGAAGCAGCACAGGATGACTTTAAGCATGAAAAGTGGTCGTGAGCAAAACATGCGTAACACTTCTCAAACAAATAATTATTATTCGACCTATTGAGTTAACCATTAAATTCATATTTTAAAAAATGGATATTTTTCCATACCCATTCTTTAAAAAGATAACAAGTCCACTGCATTAGTTCAGTAACTAGTAAGTCACAAGTTATAAGTTCATTAGATATAGCTTGCAAGCTCTAGGCTATTACTTCCATGAGGCTGGGTATGGCTTCCTTTTTTTTTCTTGTTATTATTATTTTGTAATAGTAATTTCCCCAATACATTTTTTTTTCTACAGTACAGCATGGTAACCCAGTTACACATACATGTACACATTCTATTTTCTCACATGATCATGCTCCATCATAAATGACTAGACATAGTTCCCAGTGCTATTCAGCAGGCTCTCATTGCTAATCCATTCCAAAGGCAATAGTTTGTATCTATTAACCCCAAGTGCCTCACTCCCTCCCCTTCCCCCTTGGCCACCACAAGTCTATTCTGCAAGTCCATGATTTTCTTTTCTGTGGAAAGGTTCATTTGTGCTCTATATTAGATTCCAGATATAAGTTATATCATATGGTATTTGTCTTTCTGGCTTACTTCACTCAGGATGAGAATCTCTAGTTCCATCCATGTTGCTGAAAATGGCATTATTTCATTCTTTTTATGGCTGAGTAGTATTCCATTGTGCATATATACCACATCTTCCTAATCTAATCATCTGTCGATGGACATTTAGGTTGTTTCCATGTCCTGTCTATTGTGAATAGAGCTGCAATGAACATACAGGTGCATGTGTCTTTTTTAAGGAAAGTTTTGTCCAGATATATGCCCAAGAGTGGGATTGCTGGATCATATGGTAGTTCTGTGTATAGATTTGGAAGGTATCTCTGTACTGATCTCCATAGTGGTTGTGCCAGTTTACATTCCCACCAAAAGTGCAGGAGGGCACTTTTCTCAACACCGCCTCCAGCATTTGTTATTTGTGGACTTAATAATGATGGCCATTCTTACTGGTGTGAGGTGGTATCATGTGGTAGTTTTGATTTTCATTTCTCTAATAATCAGGGACGTTGAGCATTTTTTCATTTGCTTGTCGGCCATCTGTACATATTCCTTGGAGAAAGGTTTATTCAGATCTTTTGCCCATTATTCAATTGGGTGGTTGGCTTTTTTGCTGTTGAGTTGATTAAGTTGGTTATACATTCTAGAAATTAAGCCCTTGTCAGTTGCATCATTTCAAACTATTTTCTCCCATTCTGTAAGTTGTCTTTTTGTTTTCTTTTTGGTTTCCTTTGCTATGCAAAACTTGTCAGTTTGATGAGGTCCCATTGATTTATTTTTGCTCTTATTTCTGATGCTTTGGGACACTGACCTGAGAAAATATTCGTAAGGTTGATGTCAGAAAACGTTTTGCCTATGTTCTCTTCCAGGAGTTTGATGGTGTCTTGTCTTATATTTAAGTCTTTAAGCCATTTTGAGTTTATTTTTGTGCATGGTATGAGGGTGAGTTCTTGTTTCATTGATTTGCATGCAGCTGTCCAGCTTTCCCAGAAATACTTGCTGAAAAGCTTGTCTTTTACCCATTTTATGTTCTTGCCTCCCTTGTCAAAGATTAATTGACCATAGGTGTGTGGGTTTATTTCTGGGTTCTCTATTAGGTTCCATTGGTCTCTATGTCTGCTTTGGTACCTGTATCACACTGTCTTGATGACTGTGGCTTTGTAGTATTTCCTGAATTCTGGGAGAGTTATGCCTCCTGCTTAGTTTTTGTTTCTCAGGATTGCTTTGGCAATTCTGGGTCTTTCGTGGTTCCTTATAAATTTTTGGTTTGTTTGTTCTAGTTCTGTGAAAAATATCATGGGTAATTTGATAGGGATTGCATTGAACCTGTAGATTGCTTTGGGTAGTATAGCCATTTTTACAGTATTAATTTTTCCAACCCAGGAGCATGGAATATCTTTCCATTTCTTTACATCTGCTTTAATTTCCTTGATTAATGTTTTATAGTTCTCAGCATATGAGTCCTTTACCTCCTTGGTTAAGTGTATTCCCTGGTGTTTTATTTTGGGGGGTGCAATTTTAAAAGGTATTGTATTTTTGTATTCCTTTTCTACTAGTTCATTGTTAGTGTATCAAAATGTGACTGACTTCTGAATATTAATCTTATATCCTGATACTTTGCTGAATTTGTTGATCAGTTCAAGTAGTTTTGGGGTTGAGTCCTTAGGGTTTTCTATATATAGTATCATGTCATATGCATACAGTGACAATTTTACCTCTTATCTTCCTATTCTGATGCCTTTTATTTCTTTTGTTTGTCTGAGTGCTGTGGCTAGGACTTCCAATACTATGTTGAATAACAGTGGTGAGAGTGGGCATCCTTGTCTTGTTCCAGATTTTAGTGGGAAGGCTTTCAGCTTTTCTCCATTGAGTATTATATTTGCTGTGGGTTTGTCATAAATGGCTTTGATTACGTTAAGGTCTGTTCCCTCTATACCCACTTTGGTAAGAGTTTTTATCATGAATGGATGTTGGACTTTGTCAAATGCTTTCTCTGCATCTACTGAGATGATCATGTGGTTTTTGACTTTTCTTTTGTTAATGTGGTGTGTGATATTGATTGATTTCCATATGTTGAACCATCCTTGTGCACCTGGGATGATTCCCACCTGGTTATATATGTTGTTGGATTCAGTTGGCTAAAATTTTGTTGAGAATTTTGTGTCTATATTCATCAAAGATATCGGCCTAAAGTTTTCTTTTTTGGTGGTATCTTTTTCTGGTTTGGGAATTAGGGTGAGGGTGGCATCATAGAATGTCTTTGGGAGTGTACCTTCTTATTCAACCTTTTGAAAAAGTTTAAGGAGGATGGGTATAACTTCTTCACTGTATGTATGATAGAATTCACCTTTGAAGCCATCTGGTCCTGGACTTTTATTTGTAGGGAGTGTTTTTATGACATATTCAATTTCATTTCTAGTGATCAATCTGTTCAGTTGATCTATTTCTTCTTGATTCAGTTTTGGCAGGCTGTAAGTCTCTAGAAAGTTGTCAACTTTTTCTAAGTTTTCTTATTTAACATTCTATTCTCGAAGTTCCCATTGTGGCTCAGTGGGTTATGAACCTAACTAGTATCCACAAGGATGCCAGTTCAGTCCCTGGCCTCACTCTGTGGGTTAAGGATCTGGCATTGCCATGAGCTGTGGTGTAGGCCACAGACACAGCTCAGATCCTGCATTGCTGAGGCTGTGGTGTAAGCCAGCAGCTGCAGCTCCAGTTTGATCCCTAGTCCAGGAACTTCCATATGCCACAGATGCAGCCCTAAAAAGCAAAAGAAATAAATAATTTGAAAAAAAAACATTCTATTCTCAATATAAGATTCAATGTCTGATATATATATATAGTAAGCTATCAGTCAATGAGTAGTGTAGAAGGTTGAAAATAATTGGACTGAATGAAAATATCAATCTAGGCAACTACACCTTTTACTCACATGTACATAATGGGGGCTCAAAAGAAACTCTTTGAATATATATTCTAATTTGAAATTCATCTTCTATTTTAATTTCAGAAGACTTAGAAATGAGGTTACTTTTGCCTAACACCAAGAAATAAAACTTATGACTTTATGTAACAAATTTGTAATTCCTACATTATCATGAACAGTATCAGATAGGTATGTTGTAGGCATTTGCAGTTTTGCCTACTTATTCTCTTTTCCCTTATCATCTGGTATGTCAGCCATATTTTCTTTGGGGAACCTCCTTACTTTAGTCCCAGTTCATTCAGGGAGGGCTGATCCTCACTCCTGAGACCCACCAAGCAATAAGAGAGCAATTGGCTCAGATATGAGCACATAACAGGCAGTCCAGGATTTGAGTTAGATTAGTAGAACAGCTGTCTTCCAGTTGATGCTGTCAAGCTGGTAAAATATAGGCCTGAAGATCTGAAAATGTTATCTTGTTGCCAAAAGAATTTGCTTGAGAATGAAACCAGTCAGAGAAAAGCAGGCCAGGACAAGCAATGAGGCAAGTTGCTAAAGATAACCTGGGTCCATCCATGGCAGGTAAATGAGTAATTAATTTCCCTGTTTGCTTCAACCAGTTTCAATGTGCTTCTTTCTCAAACAACCAAAAAATTCATATCTAATATAAATTATCACCTCAAAATTCCCAAGAGAAATTGGGAGAAAAATTTAAGAGAAATTGATAGAAGAAAAATACAAAAATGAGACAGTTCCATCCATTAATTAATTTTGCTATGTAGGATAAAGTCACTATCATTTGCTTTTTAAGAACAATAAATATTCAATCATATGATCATCTCAGTAGATGCAGAAAAATCAATTTGACTAAATTCTACATCCATTTTTAATAAAAATGCTCAACAGAATGGCATAGAGGGAACATATCTCAACATAATAAAGACCATATATGACAAACCTTCAGTCAACATCATACTCAATGGTGAAAAGTTAAAATCTTTTCCTTTAAGCTCAGAAACAAGAGAAGGATGTCCACCATTAGCACTTCTATTCAAAATAGCATTGGAAGTTCAAGCCTTAGCAATCAGGCAAGAAAAAGAAGTAAAAGCCATCCAAACTAGAAAGGAAGTCATAAAACACACAATTTGCAGATGACATGACACTATATATAGAAGGCCCTAAAGTCTCCACCAAAAAACTATTAGAACTAATAAATGAATTCAGTTAAATTTCAGTGTACACAATTAATATATAGGGTTTGCACTATTAGTACATAGAATTATACTTATATACTCTAATAATGAACTATCAGAAAGAGAAATTAAGAAAACAATCCCATTTACAATTGTATCAAAAAGAATAAAATGCCTAGGAATAAATTTAACCAAGGAGGTAAAAGACTTGTACTCTGAAAAATATAAGACACTGCTGAAGGAAATTGAAGATAAATAAATGGAAAGATATACTGTGCTTATGGATTGGAAAAATTAATATTGTTAAATGCCTATACTACAGAAAACAATCTAGAGATTCAATTCAATACCTATCAAAATACCCATAGAATTTTTCACAGAAATAGAATAAATAATTCTAAAATTTGTATGGAATCACAAAAGCTCCTGAATGGCCAAAGCAATCTTGAGGAATAAGAACAAAGCTGAGGGTATCACACTCCCAGATTTTGAGCTATATTGCAGAGCCATAGTAATCAAAACAGTATGGTACTGGCACAAAAACAGATATACAGAATAATGGAACAGAATAGAGAGCTCAGAAATAAACCCATGCTTACATGGTCAATTAATCTATGACAATGGAGGCAATAATATACAATATAAAAAAGACAGTATCTTCAATAAATGATGTAAGGAAAACTGGACAGATACTTGCTAAATAATGAAGCTAGACAACTTTTTTATAGTGCATACAAAAATAAACTCGAAATGGACTAAAGACTTTAATGTAAGATCTGAAACCATAAAACTTCTAGAAAAAGATATAGGCAGTATATTCTTTGACATCAGTTTTAGCATTACTGTTTGGATATCTCCCCTCAGCTAAAGGAAACATAAGCAAAAATAGACAAATGAGACCAAATCAAACTAAAAAGCTTTCTACACAGTGAAGGAAATCATCAACAAAACAAAAAGGCAACATATTGAATGGGATAAGATATTTGCAAATAACAAGTCTGATAAGGGGTTAATGTCCAAAATATATAAAGAACTCATACCACGCAATATCAATAAAAAGCCAACAATCCAATTAAAAAATAATCATAACACTTGAACAGAATCTTCTCTAAAAAAATAAACAAATGACCAACAGACACATTAAAAGATGCTACACATCACTAATCAGCAGGGAAATGCAACACAAAACCACAATGAGACATTACCTCTCACCTGACAGAATTGCTACTGACCGAAAGACAAGAAATAATAAGCGCTGGTGAGGATATTGAAAAAAGAGAATCCTAGTGCACTGTTGGTGGGAATATAAATTTGTACAACCCCTACAGAAAACAGCATTAAGAGTCTTCAAAAAGGGAGTTCCTGTCGTGGCGCAGTGGTTAACAAATCCGACTAGGAACCATGAGGTTGCGGGTTCAATCCCTGGCCTTTCTCAGTGGGTTAAGGATCTGGCGTTGCCGTGAGCTGCAGTGTAGGTTGCAGACACAGCATGGCTCAGATCCACTGTTGCTGTGACTCTGGCGTAGGCCAGTGGCTACAGCTCCTATTAGACGCCTAGCCTGGGAATCTCCATAAGCCTCTGGAGCGGCCCTAGAAAAAGCAAAAAGACAAAAAATAAAAAAAAAGATTCTTCAAAAAGTTTAAAATAGAACTCTCATATAACCTAGCGATTCTTCTTCTGAGTATTTATTCAAAAAAACCCAAAAATACCATTTCAAAAAAATATATATGTACCACAGTGTTTATGGCAGTATTATTTACAATAGCCAAGATATGGAAGCAAACTAAATAGCCAAGATATGGAAGCAAACTAAATTCATCATTGATAGATGAATTGATAAAGATGTGGTACATACATATAATGGAATATTACTCAATCATAAAAAAGAATGAAATAATGCCCCTTACAGCAACAGGGATGGACCTAGAGATTATCATACTGAGTTAGTCAGATAGTGAAGTCAAACCTTACATGATATCACTTATATGTTTTATATTGAAAAGGACACAAATGAACCTATTTGCAGAATAGAAACAGACACACAAGCTTTGGAAATAACCTTATGGTTACCAAAGGGGAGAAGTGGAGGAGGGAGAGATGGACTGTGGGTTTAGGACTGGCATATGCAAGCTGAGTTATATGGAATGATTGGCCAACAGGGACCTGCTGTGTGGCACAGAGAACTCTACCCAATACTCTGTGATAATCTATGTGGGAAAAGAATCTAAAAGAGAATGGATATGTGTACACATATAACTGAATCACTGCATTGTACAGGAGAAATTATTATAACATTGTAAATCAACCATATTTCAGTAAAATTTTAAAAAATGAAAAAAGTGGTATATATACAATGGAATATTACCAGCCATAAAAAAGAATGAAATCTTGCCATTTTCAACAACATGGATGAACCTAGAGGGTATTATGCTAAGTGAAATAAGTCAGACAAAGAAAGACAATATCACATGACTTCGCTTATATGTAAAGTATAAAACAAACAAACATAAAACAGAAATAGACCCATAGAGAACAAATTGTTTTTTTCCAGAGGGGAGGGAGTGAGGATCAGTGAAATAGGGGAAGGAGATTAACTATAAACCCCCAGTTATAAAGTAAATAAATAACAGGGATGTAATATAGAGGCTAGGGAGTACAGTTAATAATATTGTGATAACTTTGCATGGTGACAGATGATAGTTAGACTTATTGTGGTAATCATTTCTTAACATATATAAATATTGCATAACCATGTTGTACCATGTTGTACCTGATCCTTCACTTAAAAAAAAAAAAAGGAACGTCTACCATTGAGCACAGTCAATACTTATGAGCACCTATTATGTGTTGGGCACTGGACAGAGCCCTCACATGAATAAGTGCTGGGCTAGCAATTGACTTTGAGGGTTGACACAGTGAAAAAAAATGCCACTGCATGGGGATGGATGGGTTTTCCTTCAAAGGGACATTAAGTCGGCTTTCTCTTATGTCTGGCATGAAGCATGCAACTGACTTTGAATGCTTTTATTAAAAAGTGAATTAAAGGTCAGAAGTGAATTTCCCTTAGTCCTTAATTTCCTGTGTGTGTGCCAAGGGCAGGAGGGGAGGAGGGGTTCTGGGGGTGCACAATTTGATAAACACCAGCTGAGGACCCATGGTGGCTGGGAGAGCTGTACATGGGACCTGGCGAGCTGGGTCTGGAGGCTGAAGCTATGGAAAAATATTTCCATATCCCTGTGGTGGAATGCTTAATATTGTCAAGGACAGTTACAGGAGTGATTAAAAAGGGGGAAAAATCAGGGCGGCTTATTCAAGCATATGAAGTGTGAGAAACAGCTGCACAGATTTCACTATACTAGACAATTGAGGACATAGAAAAATTCCAATATCACCCTCCACTTTTGGGTTTTATTCTATTATTCTATTTCTTTGAAACCGTCCCCAACCATGGGGTTTCCTCTAAGTGTTAGATTGTCGCAAGGAGTCAGGCTGGTTTGGAATTAACAAAGGCTCTGCCTCTGGCTTTCTGTAGGCTACACAGAAAATCACAAATTCTCTGAGCCTCGCTTTCCTCATGTTAAAGGAGAATATCAAACTCTACGCCGAGGTTGGGGTGAGAAACGTGTGATGATGCACACAGAAGCACCTCAGTAAAGCCTTGTGCAGAGTTAGAAATGCAGCACATGTTAGGTTTCCCTCCCTCCCTTCTCTGGTTCCCATCATTTGGCAATCATATTAACGCACTTTATAGAGCAAGATGGTGGAACAGGACAGACACGTGACTGGGGTCAGACAGCTGGAATTCATATCATTCATCTGCTATTTACCACCTGTGAGACTTTGACAGCCAGTTTTCTCTCTGAAAGTTCAGAGTTTTTTTATCTTTAAAATGAGCATAATCACCATTGTCTTATCTACTCCACAGCATTGTTAAAAGGATTAAATGAATCAATAAATTTTTTGGTAATTCATTTGCTTTGTAAATGGACATGTGTCAAATGTATATGGGAGCACATACATATATACACATATGGATATAAAGTTATATATATATCAAATTGCACATGATATAAAAGACATATCAAACATTTACAAACAAACATTAAAAATATATTGATCTTCATGGTGTTGGATTTGGTGATGGATTCTCAGCTATGCCAGCAAAACATGAGCAACAAAAGAAACCATAAATAAATTAGACTTTATCAAAATTAAACCATTTGTATATCAAAGGACATTATCAAGAAAGTGACTAGACAACCCACAGAATAAGTAAAAATATCAGCAAATACTCTACAACCCACAGAATAAGTAAAAATATCAGCAAATCCTCTATCTGGTAAGAATCTAATATCCAGAATCTTTAAAAGCTCATTACTTAAACTGACAAAAAGACACACACACACAAAAATTTGTAAAGGGGGCCAAAGACTTGAATAGACACTTCAGCAAAGAAGATATACAAATGGCCAATAGGCACATAAGAAGATGCTCCTCATTAGTCACTAGAAAAATGCAAATTAAAACCACAATGAAGTATCAACTCACATCCACTAGGATGAGTAGCAAGAAAACAGCAACAGTGAGTTCACTGGTGGCCTAGTGGTTAAGGATTGATGTTGTCACTGCTCTGGCATGGGTCTGACCCCTGGCCTGGAAACTTTTGTATGCCATATGTACAGCCAAAAAAAGAAAAAAGAAAGAAAGAAAGGAACAAAACAGTAACAATGGAAGATAACAGGTATTGGTAAAAGTAGAGAAAAATCAGAACCCTTGTAAGTTACTGCTGAGAATGTAAAATGGTTCAGCTTCTGTTGAAAACAATTTAGCCCTCCCTCAAAAAGTTAAACATAAAATTACCATGTCACCTCTCTTATCATCTATACCCCAAAGAACTGAAATCAGGTACACAAGCAAGTATGTGTACATGTGGGCTCATAGCAGCCTTAGTCACAATAAACCAAAGATGAAAAGTGTTCAAATGTCCATTGACGGATGAAAGGATAAACAAATGGTAGTACATACAGGCAAAGGGAATGTTATCAGATATGAACGGGAAAGTACTGATACACACTGCAACATGATGAATCTTAACACCACGCTATGTGAAAAAAAAACAGAGTTCCCATACTGGCACAGAGGAAACGAATCAACTACTATCCATGAGGGTATGGGGTCCAGCCCTGGCCTCACTCAGTGGGTCGGGGATCCCGTGTTGCTGTGGCTGTGGTGCAGGCTGGCAGTAGCAGCTCCAATTCGACCCCTGGCCTGGGAATTTCCATATGCGGCCCTAAAAAGCCAAAAAAAAGGTAAAGAAACAGACACAGAAGGTCACATATTATATGATTCCATTCATGTGAAATATTCAGAATAAATACATGCATAGAGAGAATGAAGCATGGTTGCTGCCAGGAGCTGAGGGCAGAGCAGGGAGGGCATTTGGAGAGAAACTGTTGAAGGGAGAAGAGGTTTTACTTGGAGTAAGAGAAATGTTTTGGAAGTAGATATAGGTGGTCATCATTTAACATTGTGAATATAGTAAGCGCCACTGAACTGTTTGCTTTAAAATGGCCAATTCTATCATGTGAGTTTCACCTGAAAAAATTATTTTCAAATAGATTGATAACTTCAGTAACTTTAGCAAACATTACTAAATAACTTTTAGTAATGTTTAAAGCAAGTCCATCAAAGGACTTCTCTACATCTAAATATTTTGAGTTTTTTAAAGAAAATAGTCACCCCATATACATTTTTACTAAGGCAATAAGTACATCAATAAATCAACAAATAATATTATCTTGGAAAAACAAATTTTAAAGCAACATAATAGAATCATTGCCAATGATATCACTGTTTTGTGTCAAACCATTACCAAATGAAACTGAAAAAAATTAACACCATCCATGAATTTGCCAAGATAGCATGTAATACTATGACATAATGGTAAGTTTTTCCAAAGTATGTTACTTGCTTATTTTATTTTTTGGTAATTCCTATTCTGTCTCTACTGAAGAATGTCCTTCAAATTAAAACTAGCTAAAAACTATTTAAAGAACACTAAGTGACAGCATTTATCTCAGCTCTGAATTTCAGTCAGCTGAAAAAAATATTGTTGAAAAAAGTACAAATAATTTTTCTATTGCTAAATCACAATGAAGACCATTCTAAGTTTGTTTATAATTTGGAAGTGTGCTTATATTGACAGGATATTTTCTTTTCTAGTATGTCTTTCAAAGTTTCAAAGTTTATTTATGTGAAAATATTTCACCACTGAAAAGAACATTGTACGATCATTAATAAAATTTAGTCTCTCCATGTTTATATATCACTCAGTTTCTAACCTGCTGAACAAAAACTACTCCAGTTATCTAAAATAGAAGGAATTTAATATAAAGAATTGGTTGAATGAGATAAAAGAGCAAGAAGATACACAGATGACCGGGGGGGCGCTCCGGAGGTTAGCAACTGTGGGAAGTTGCTACCACCCCTAAACTGGACCAGGTGCCCAAGAGCCAAGGTCACCTGGCTGAAGCTGGAATCATCATGAGCTAGAGGTCAAGGAAGAGATAAAGCCTCACCCTGAGATAGAAGATTTATAGGGAGAAGACGAAACACCCTGGCTCTTCCTTTCTCCCCATCCTCCATTCTCTCACCAGTACATCCCACTGGAGAAAAAAGAGAGTAGATGGTTGGTATAGGAGCCTAGGAAACCAAGACTTCAGGGCCAGGCCCCCTGCAGGGAAGGATGAGGAATGGATCTGAGGGCAAGAAGGTCAAGGACCAACACAGAGGGGCAAAACTGATGAGCGTGTAGTGGGTACAGCATCACATGAACTAGAGATATCCAATCATAGACTCTTAGTCTCTGTCCTCAGGGATCTCATCATCTACTGCAAGAAACAGGCTTTCTGATGATTGACTTCTTAGTATGTAGTTCACTCCTGGATGTAATAAAAATAGCACAGATGATAAATAAAGCACTGTATTCTGCAGATAATGGAACAGCATGTTACATAACATTTTCATACACGTTATTTCCATTCTTGAGATGATCGAAGCTTGAAGAGTTGCCATGAACCTGAACCCGCCAGGATCCTTGATTCCTCTATCTTCATCCAACCCCTTCATTCACACCATCAAGAAGTCCTATCTGTTCTTCCCTTTATTTCTTAAATGTATCCACTTTTTTCCACCTGACATCCTTTACCCTGAGGCTAAGTATGTCTCTAACCTGAACTACTATCGTTAGCTACAAATAATTTCCCTGTGTCCACCTTGTCCCCAAGTCCAGTTTGTTTTTCATAACAGTGGCTGTGACCCCTTAAAAAAGACAAATATGACAGCGCTATTTTTTTTTTCCCCAAATCCCTTCAAGTTCTTCCTGCTGCTCTTGGGTTACAAAACAAAACCCATAATATAACCTAAATTAACTGCAAATTTGGCCTCTCCCCAACCTTTTATTCCCACTTCATGCTCCTTCTCCCCAAACTCCAACCACGCTAATCTGGTATCTCAGTTTCTCCAAAATACAAGCTCCCTCTAACCCCAGAAACTTCATGCATGCTAGTCCTCTGCTTAGAAAGCAACCCCCTTCTCCCCTAGGCCTCACCCCATGATCCCCATTGTTATGAGGCAATAAATAGCTTTTCATGTCTGGGAAGAATGATTTATTCATCAATTTATTCATTCAACAAAGATAGATATCTGCCTCTCACAAACAAATTCACTGCATGCATGGTAATTCATCTCCCTGCCTCTAACATCTGCCCCATTCAGTCTGTCCTATACAAACTAAATGCCTCATCGATAATAATGATAACAACAACAATAAAGGCCAGAGAAGAAATGCTACTATTTATTGAGAATTCTAAAGCCTTTTTGTCAGCATGGGCCATGGAAAGAACTGAGTTATTGGATCCTTATATTCAAATTGGCAACAAACATATTCCTGGTGATGTGGCTTTTGAAATCCTGTATGTGGAAACAAGAAAATCTGAAACCCTTTGGTATTATTATAAATCCTCACCCTCCTAACAAGCAGTGTTTTTCCTATTTTCTCACTAAGGGATTTCAAGAGTCCTCCTTACTTGGGGCCCTAGTTGGCCTTCTGACTGTATTAGCAACACTAGAATTTTCTAAGAATTACTATGGCAGCAAAGGGAATTACACTCAGGCACAGAGCTTCTGTGTGGAAGGGTGAGGGCTCACACTTCCTGTTCTAGTTCTGCAAGAGGAGAGTGTGGGCCGGGGTCTTCCAGTCCTCCAGGCTGCCCTCTACCCCCAGAGCTGCATCTCTTCTCCTGGGGGAGGGGGCCGCTTTTCCTCCCAAGTGAGAAAGAGAATAGACTAGAAAAGAACCAAAAGTCTTCTCTGTGCCTCCTCACATGAGGGAAAGAGTCCTATACCTAAAAAGACCCAGGCTCAACTTCAAAATCTGCTACTTACTAGCTGTTATCTCATAAGCTGCACTGTATGATACAGTAGCAACTAGCTGCAGGGGGGCTCCTGAAATGTAAATTAATTAAGATGACAGAAAACGAAATATTTGGTTTCTTAGTTACACTAGCTACATGTTAAATGACCAGTCATCTAGTGGCTACCATATTGGAAAGCAAAGACGGAACATTTTCATTAATACAAAATTCTATTAGCAATGATCTAGAAAAAGTAATCTCCCATCTCCATCTCTCACCTCAAATGAGACCACACAAGAGACCAAATATGTAAAACAGAGTGCTTGGCACAGAGTGAGTTCTCAGTACGTCACACGTTCTTCCCCTTCCATTCTTCAAGGGGCATGTGTTACTCAAAGCAAGGATCTCATTTCATCATTTCTGTATCTCCAATGCCTTTCTAGCACAATGGTCAACTCATAGGTGTTAACTCATTCTCAATAAGTACTTGAACCACACTACTCACCCTTTCAACCACTCACCCTTTCAAATCAAGCTAAAACCTAACTTTTCCCTGTCATTGCCTGAATGTAATGCACTAGGGAAGAAAAGAAAAGTTATATATACATATATATATATTCATTACTTTGTATATTAATATATTATACTTTATATAATTATCTATAATACACACACATGCTGGACTCAATGTATATTGAAAGAAGGAGGGAGGGAGGGAGGGAGGGAGAGAGGAAGGAAGGAAGGGAGGAAAATGAGCTAACAACTGGTAACATTTATTCAATGCAGTGTGATGTGCTTTATTTACATTGTATAATTTAATCTTTACAGAAGTCCAATGAAATGACATTTTAAGATTCATTTGACCAGTGAAGTAACTGTGGCTCAGATTTCAGAACCGAAATTCAAATCCAGATCATTCTGAATTCAAAATGCATACTCTCAGCCATTATATCCTACAACCTCCCAATGATGAAGGAATATTTATCCCCTTTCTACTCCAACAGATTCTTATGGTGATAAAATGAGAGCATATGTGTGAACACCCATTGTAAACTCTAAATATTTGTGCAAAGTGGCCATTATTATTTCATAATTGTTCTTATTAAGCACTCCAACTCTCAAGCCAGACAGCCTCAGCTAGAACTCAGGCAAGTTACAAGTTACCTACCCTCTCAATGCCTAATCTCGAAATCAGAATACCAAAAATAGAAGAATAATACTATGCCTTCCCCATGGATTTATTGTAAGGATTGTATAGATTAATATATTAGAGTGCTTAGAATTGTTTTTAGCATATCACTAATATAACTATTATTACAATTATTATAACATGGTGATAAAGTAGGAATGGAAATAGCTTAGAACTGAAAAATATCTGAATAGAAGTGAAGAGTCTAGTTCCTCCAACTTTTTTCTAAATCAAAGTGAAAGTGTTCTCCTTGATGTGATCTATTTAATCAGAACTCTTATGGGTCTGTTCATCTGGAACACTTAAGTACTAGAGGGACAAAGTTCTAACCAGACCAGGGTCTCAACCACAGCCATTGGATCTATCAGCCAATGAGCCACCTCAGTCTGGCAGGTGTGGATTCACAGCAGGGAGAGAAGGCCTAGATTTTCATGGTTCAGAGAGTGGAACTTGAGGGCTGGCGATTGGGCCAACATCCCCTAGGCAATCACAAAGCAAGTTTTAGAAGTTTCTGGACAATTTGCAGCAGTGACAGGTGGACAAAATTACATGCTCTCTGGTCTTTTAGAGGCCCCAAAGCCTCTCTGTTAAATAGAAAAAGATGAGAATTAAAATTAGAGTCCTTTGAGAGTTCCCTTGTGGAGCAGGGAGTTAAGGATCCAGCTTTGTCACTGCAGTGGCTCAGGTCACTGCTGTGGCTGGGATTTAGTCTCTGGCCCAGGAAGGTCTAGAGGCCGTGAAGGTGGTTACAAAAAAAAAAAAAAATCAAGTCAATTGTTCACTCTAATGGTGTTTATTACCTACTGGTTTCTATTGTGCCAGGATGTTTCACCACATCTGAATTTCAAAGAGCATTTCTCCAGAAGTTAATAGTTTACCCAGATTTCGCCTAGGGGGAATTTGATTCAGTTCATCACCAAATGTTTGTTTCATGCCATAGATATTGAATTCAATTCCTGGAAAGCCAAGGGCCTCAAAGGTTGGGGGTGCTCACACACTTAGAATAATGCCTCTCAAGGGAATTTTTTTTTCTTTTTGCCTTTATTTTAATAAGTATAGAAGATAACTCCCTAACATGGCATAAGAGCTACTCCAGGAAATTCATAGAAAATAAATGATAGGGTTTCTAGAACCCTAAGTCACCGAGAAATTCAGCGTCACAAAGAAGAGGGACATCAGAATGGAGCTACAGAAAATGCTGGATGGAGTTCCTGTCATGGCTCAGTGGAAATGAATCTGGTTAGTATCCATAAGGATGCAGGTTTGATCCCTGGCTTCACTCAGTGGGTTAAGGATCCAGCATTGCATGAGCTGTAGTGTGGGTGGCAGACGCAGCTTGGATCTGGCATTGCTGTGGCTATGGCATAGGCTGGCGGCTGCAGCTCTGATTGGACACCTAGCCTGGGAACCTCCATATGCCTTGGGTGTTACCCTAAAAAGACAAAAAAATAAAAGAAAGCGCTGGATGAAAAAGTTCTGTTTTTGATGTAATGCACCGAACATGACTGGTAGTTGTTAAGGGAGAATGACAAGGGTAAGAATTTTTTTAAAAGAACGCCAGGATTTTACTTAGCATTTGAAAAAATGGTGGTGTTATTTATTGAGAAACAGATTAAAAGGAAGAATGTCGGGTACAGGAGGGGAGAAAGGGAAAAATCAGCTACAGTAAACACCTCTACTCTACATGCCAAGCAAAGAAGTGCCACATACATCCTTTTCATTTAATCTTCACGGAAATCTGTAAGGTAGATATTATCATCCCCATTTAATAGATAAGGAAATTGAGTTCAGAAAGCTAAGTAACTAACACAAGATATTATAGTTCTTAAATATTAAGATGAAATCAAACTTAGGGCTTTGTTGCCTAAAAACTCATGATCTTGCTAATACATCCTTATGGGTTGCCAGGAATATTATCACAGAGAATCCTCGTCACACCCTGCAGTGTAGATATTATTAGCTCTATTTTACAGATGAGGAAACTGAGGTTCAGAGGGAGACAATGATGCACCAGTAGACCTAAATGGAGAGAGCCCAGGTTGTGGAGGCGGATAGGTCCTAGATTCAAATCTCAGTTTTGTTCCGTGCCGAGTAAGCGACTATGGCTTTTTAATTCCCTTCTGTAATGTAGGAATAACATGCTTTATGAGGTTGCTGTGAGGGACTAAAGAGGCAAGGCACATAAATTTCCTGTATGGCATGAGTTCTCAATACATGGTAGCTGCTATTTGTCATCATTATCCAAGTTATACTTCTCTTATTAAATGAAAAAATATATATAAATGGAATAGTGTGTTAGCTACCTAGTAAGTATTCAACAAATGATAGCTATTATCTTATTGTTAGCTATCATAAATGGCCTTTGCACTCTCATCTCTGACTCAAAACCCGCAAGAGAAGCCTGTCCTGTCTGGCCAGCAGGATTTCTTCCATAATAAAACCCTCTGTTTTCACTAAGGTACAATATGACTTCTCCTCCCCTGGACTCTGGTTACCACTGGTGTTCTACCTCTCTTGACCTCCCCCTCCCCCCCAGGCCCAGGGCAGAATAATATCCCTGTCCTTCCTCTGAGGGATGTAAGGCGGCTTAAATAATTAAGGGTTGTGAGGTGCTTTGAAAAGAGAGCGCAAAACACCATAAATCCCAAGAATTAATTCATGAAATCAGTGGTGGGCTTGACAATTATATATGTCATATTTGTTCAGCTGTGAGAATGGTGTAGAACGTCAGGGTTTGGAGTGTGGTCCAAATCTCTCAAGACCAAGGATTTCCTGCAACTCTATATTGTCTGCGTTCTCTAAGGCTAAGACTGTAAAGTTCCAATCTCTTAAACACAGCATTAGAAATAGTTGCATTTTATTATAATTAAAAAAAAAAAAAAAAACCTCTCCACTCATCAGACCTAACCTGCACTGCACTCTGGGTTTCGGAAGGCCAATGGAATGAAAAGCACACAAGACATGGAGCTAGCAGGACTTTCCTAAAACTCTGGTTTCATTATTCTCTGACTAGAAATATTTTAGGTTTTTTTGGTTTGTCTGTTTGTTTGTTTTTAGGGCTGGACCCACGGCACATGGAAGTTCCCAGGCTAGGAGTCAAATTGGAGCTGCAGCTTCTGGCCTACACCACAGCCACAACAATGCCAGATCCTTAACCCACTGAGCAAGGCCAGGGATTGAACCTGCGTCCTCCTGGTTACTAGTCAAGTTCATTACCACTAAGCCACAATGGGAACTCCCTAGTGGATTATTTAACCTTAGTCTTTGTCTCTTCAGAAAATGAGAAAGGCTAATAACAATTCTAATAATTCAGGTCATTATAATGAACTAAAGAGATAATGCTTATATATTTATTCACCAGAAGTTTACTGACTATCCTATTCTATGCCAGACTTATATTAAGCAATAGCAATCAAAAACAAAATTCCCTGGTCTTAATAATCCAAAAGGACGAATAAACTGATGGTTACACAGGCGGTCCATGGACCAGCAGTAGCAGTAGCATCCAGGAGCTTATTAAAAATCAGAATCTTGGGGAGTTCCCGTCATGGCGCAGTGGTTAACGAATCCGACTAGGAACCATGAGGTTGAGGGTTCGGTCCTTGCCCTTGCTCAGTGGGTTAACCATCTGGCATTGCCGTGAGCTGTGGTGTAGGTTGCAGACGCGGCT
Organism: Phacochoerus africanus; assembly: GCF_016906955.1. Classification (NCBI taxonomy): domain Eukaryota; kingdom Metazoa; phylum Chordata; class Mammalia; order Artiodactyla; family Suidae; genus Phacochoerus; species Phacochoerus africanus. Next base: position 155,687,996 of record NC_062551.1, on the reverse strand, counting down.
CGGATCCCGCATTGCTGTGGCTCTGGCGTAGACCGGTGGCTACAGCTCCGATTCAACCCCTAGCCTGGGAACCTCCATATGCCGCGGGAGCGGCCCAAGAAATAGCAACAACAACAACAACAACAACAACAAAGACAAAAAGACAAAAAAAAAATCAGAATCTTGGTTCCCACACAGACCTCTTAAATCAGAATCTGTATTTTCACGAGGTCCTGCACTATTCCTTTACACGTTGAGGAGTGAGATGCACCAGACTCAGGGTCATGCTAAGATAACTGCTATGGAAGATGAGGTTATAAACTAATGGAGGTTATAAACTATGGATATTATAAACTAATCAAAATATAACACTGCTGTTATCTCAAAGGATAGGACAGGTGGGCCATGAAGAGAAGCTGGTAGAGTTTGCTGGGCATTCAATCTAAAGGGAGGGGTATGTGCAAAAGCACAGAGCCACAAACCAGCCTGGCAGTTTTGATACACCATAAGGAACTCAATATTCCAGCACTGGGGCTGGGATTTTATGGTAAAGTCCTGTAGATCATTAGTGGTCTGTATTATTCAAACATAACTCCTAAAAATCATCTAAGATCCTTTCCAAGAGGTTTATTTTAAACTTCACTACATCCATATCAACCTGCCTCTGAACCTCAGCTTTACCTACAAGTGCTTCCAGTATATAAACTGCAAATGCACTTACTGGCAAGAAACCTTCAACAGGAAGTAGAAGATCTGATTAAAATCTATAATCTGTGGCCCCTCAAACATATTTGATGTTTTTGAAAGAAAGGGAGAGAGAGAACACTGGGAGAAGGGCGGGAGGAAGGGAGGAAGAGAAAGAATGAAGGAAAATAAAAGAGGGAAAAAAAGACAAAGAATAAAAGGCACAATTCTTTGGGGATTAGCTTTTCCTGCATCTTTTGTAATAGTCTTCATGCCTGAGCTTTTGTTCTTTGAGGGCCCTTAAATCATTTTGATCTTTTCACTCTCTTGGACTTTTATGGACTTCAACTTTGTTATCTTCTCTACATAGTTTTAGGGACGATTTGCATTTGTCCGAAATATTTAAACTTGTCCAAACACCTCATGACTGGCTCACGTCATGATCAGGCATTTGCCCGTCTTTCTAGCCTCATTTAACTCCTGTTCCCAACCACAAACAAAAATATTTTCCCTTCCCAGAGAACACCCAGCTCTGTCACATTCAGCGCTTTTGAAATACTCTTTGTCCCAGGGCCCTTTATCCTCAGGGAAATCCTTATTATTTAGTAGAAATAGTTGTCATGGCTACCATCTACTTAGGACTTTTTACATGTACTCAACAATTTTTAATCGCTGTTTTCTAATTGCTGGGGATGCAACTGTATTGTCTGTCCTTCATTCCTTGTCTTCCCTCTGTTTTCTAGGGAACCCAAACTGTAACACTAAAATTTGCCAAACACCTTCACATGGAAGACCTCATTTTAACCCCCCACTACCCAAGATTGTGTATATCAATTACATTCAACCCTAATTTTAAGTGCTGGATCATTTTTAGCTGGAGTTGAATATTCATTTATTCAACAAATTATTCGAGCAGCTACAAATTCTAGGCACTCTTCAGTACAATTTATGACTCTCCTCTCTGACGCTTTTGTAATATCTGGGATTTAATCCTTGCCTTTTATATGGTTGACATTTACCTTCATCTCATCCAGCCTTTGCTCAACACAGAGAGCCTACCCAGAGCACTCGTGACCACATTCAGCCTCTTGAATACTCGTAATGAAGGAGGAATAACTTCCTCACAAGGATATTCTGTAGAATATCTTTGCTCACATTCAGCTAAAATCTTCCTACTGGATCTCCCACCACCAGCCTGGCTCTGCTCTCTGTTCCTTCATAGAATGTCAGCTCTCACTTTTATGTCATTTTTCACAGAATCATAGCATAGAAGCATTAAGTGAGGTCCAAGGATCGTCTTCTACAATTTCCTTATTTCAGAAGTGGGAGTACAAGTTTGTACTTGTCAAGGACAAACAGCACATTAGTGAAATGCCTGCCATTAAAACCTCCTCAATTCTAGGCCAGTGCTCTTGCCCCAACAGCGTGTGGCCTCTTATTCATTCTGATTGATTTACTTGACATTACCAGCCCCTTGCACACATTTCATGTGTGTGTTCTTCCTGTTGTTTTCACTACCAACTCTGAGCCTGGACTTGTTAAATAAATAAAGATTCATAACTTTAATATGCCTTACAAAGTGCTCAGTGTTTTCTAGTCAGTCATTAAATTGTAAAATTATTGCTTAATTTCTATCAAAACCAGGGTTGTCCTATGGTGGCCCAACTTAATGCATTCAGCAAATATATGTTCAATGCATACTATGTGTCAGGCATTGCTACATGCTGAGAGTCACAAAATTGAAAAAGTCATGGCGTCTGCTGTAGAGAGGCTCACAGTAGTCAAGTTGGGAAGACGCGAAACTAACCTAGAGGAGAGGAATATGGAGTATGGACTCCAATGTCAGAAGGGCCTGCAAGAGAATCCTAGCTCTCCCACTTATTAATGATGTAGCACAGGACAAATTATTTAACATCAGTAAATCTCTACTTCATCACTAGTAAGATAAGGTTATGTAATATCGTGTTAACCTCAGTGTACTCTAATGATGATTAATGGCTCAATAAACTGTAGCCACTTTTATATGATATGTTAATCCCTTAATAAGTGATAGCCACTATTACAGTTATTATAATTAATAAAAAATTATTAGGTTAGCAAATGTTCATTATATTTCCCCTGAGAGGCAAACTAGTATATATGGTTGACATGGACAGAGGCCATCCAACCGATTTTGAGGAAGGACATTTGTGGAGCATGTGACGAACAGCCTCCAGCTGCCAGCTACATCAGGTCTGCAATAGCTGGAAGGTACTGTTTTGCCTGTGGTCACACCTCCCCCCAGGGCATCCTATATCTGAAGACTAGGCAAGGTAGGGATTGAGAGGTCCAGTCATCTGAGTCAGGTCGGATCAACTTTAATGAGCAATATTTACTCCAGCACCCTTCACTGGCTCAGCCGCCCAAGTTGACTTCCCCCTGTGCCCCATCCTGCTTCCTCACAGGGGTCGATCTCCCGTAAACATGCTACATCCTGAACTCCATCTCTGTATCTGCCTTCCAGGAACCCAGCATGTGATGGTCCTGAACACAAGATGGGCTCTGATCCACTCTGCTGAGGGCTGAATTCTGACCTCCATTCTCTGGGCCCCCTCAGATGAATCACTTAATGGTATATAGTCTTGGTTTCTTCATCTCGAAAATAGAAATTACAGGAGTGCCTGCCTCATCAAGGTGTTGTGGAGACCAAATGAGTTAATCCATGTGAAGTGCTTCGAAGGGTACCTGGCATTTTTCAACATTCAGGACATGCTGGTTGTTATTCTTTCTGACATTCCCATCTACAAAGCATTGCATCACACTGGGCACATGGAGAAAAAGCAAGCATATTGGCCCTTGCCTATGATGAGCTCTATTAAGGATTATGGTAGACCTGTCTGCATGAGAAAGACATTGTGTGGTTGAAGAGTGAATTATGTTACATGAGAATCCATAATTGGGACATGAAATCCTCCTGAAGCTAGAAAAAATATGGGTCGAATCAGCTAGAGACTACTTCATAAAGGAGGTGGTGACAATCAGGTGACTGCACAAAGATTCAGGTCATGTCCTGATATCCAGCCTACTTCAATTCTGCCCCAAACAATGGAATATAAGAATGATAAAGAGCATTGATTGCTCTCCTGCCCGTACATAAAGGATTTTCACTTCCATTCCCTTCCTATTAGCTTCTTCACTTCCACTAAAAGCCAATGCTCTAGATCCCCAACAGTTACTTATACTCCGAGATCAGATCCCTGCCACCAAGTTGGCCCCGCTGACAGCAAAGTAAGTGAGTGCTACATCATTTGGATTTCTGAGAGTTTTACTTAGGAAATACATGCGTTATTTTACCTGAACTCATCCCAAGACTACATACATCCTGAATATGGCACTTAGGAAATTCTCCCATTCACAAGGTTTACCAGTAGGGACAGTTCAAAATGAACACACACAGTATTAGTCCCTCTGAGCTATTTTTCCTTATAAATAAAATTTATGAGATAAATTCTAAAATAAATAAAAAGACCAGGTTGGTTACTTGTGCTTATAACCCATTCAAAGACAGAGTGGGGTGATTTCTATGTTTGATTACCATCTGCTTGACTTATGTATTTTAATAAAGCCAGCAATGTGGGTACAGATGCCCAATATTCATGGGAAGTCATGGGAACTGTAAATTACTTTTTTTTTTGTCTTTTTGTCTTGTTGTTGTTGTTGTTGTTGCTATTTCTTGGGCCGCTCCCGCGGCATATGGAGGTTACCAGGCTAGGGGTTGAATCGGAGCTGTAGCCACCGGCCTACGCCAGAGCCACAGCAACGCAGGATCCGAGCCTCGTCTGCAAACTACACCACAGCTCACGGCAACGCCGGATCGTTAACCCACTGAGCAAGGGCAGGGACCAAACCCGTAACCTCATGGTTCCTAGTCGGATTCGTTAACCACTGCGCCACGACGGGAACTCCTGTAAATTACTTTAAACACTAACTTGCTTAGGCCTGACACTGCTACATAAAAACAAATGACATATTCAACTTTTTTTAGTGAGCCTCCATTTAAAGAACTAAGTGAGAAAGAAAAGTATGAGGAAGGAAGAAAATGTGTTCATTTTATCTTCATGACAACTCTGATGAAACAGAGAAAGTACTATTCCCATTTTATATATAAGAAGTAATTGAGGTTCATGAAAAACAGAGTAGGACAGATACACAATGGACCAAAAAGTCATGACCAAAACAAAGCAAACAAACAAAAACAAGTGCTCTGCTATGACAACCCTGTTGGATGGGAAGAATTCGTGCTTTGGAGCCCAAAAAACCCAAGTTCAGATTCTGAGTCTGCCATCTATTGTTTGTGTGACCTTGAGTATGTTTTTGAACTTCTTAGAGCCTCAGTCACTTCAATTATAAAATAGGAAGCAAAGCAACACCTGTCTCTTAGACTTGTGAGAATTAAGTAAGATTGAGGGTACAACGGCTATTCAATAATTATTAGTCTCCTCTTCCATTCCTCACCATATTCCCTGGACCTCTCACTCCACATGCAAGTGGAAGGTTTCTAGGGTCAGGGTGTCAAATCCTGACCCCCTATTGGTTAGATCGCTACAGAGAAGAATAGCTCAGAGTCAGTCTCAAGGGAAGTCAGCCCAGAGTCCTAATTCTGCCTTCCTGACCCCTCTGATACAGAAATCCTAACTTACTTCATTATAAACAGCTTCTTTTACAAAGAGATTCCAACCCAGTCTGAGTCAAAACAAGGAATTCCTAGCATCTTGACAGTGGAACGACCTTCTGACACATCTGGCACAGAACTTCTCCAAAATGGAATAAGTCACTTGTCCCACAGGGTATTAATTAGTGCAATCCCATGTCTCTCCTGCCCATTTTCATATCAACTGAAATGAAAAGACTTGCAGGAATGTCCTGTCCTTAACTTTATCCCTCCCGCCACTTTCAAGCTCTGACTATAATTCCGTTTTTGCTGAAGACCTAATAACATTTCATAGGAATGGTGCTCTATAAAACAATTTCAAAGATGTGGCCTCAACAGAATAACCTCAAATACAGAGACAGTTTCTGGACCCACAAAGACTCAATTCTTGCTAAACCCTTAAGTTCTAGAACCCCAAAAGTGAGAAGGCATCGACCATTATCTAGTCCAACACTTCCATACTACTCAATGGGGGTATAAAGTTCAGAGAGGGCAAGTGACTTTCCCAAAGTCAACCAGCAAGCTGGGGACAAATGTGAGATCTGAAGCTGGTTCCCTTGTCCACAGGTCAATATTTATCTCTCTGCAACCACAGGGCCTTTCTGTTCTCAACCTGGGCCACAGATTGAAATAAGAGGGGTTGTCTAGTGTATCCATTCATTCACTTACAAATCCTCCTGTGTGCAAGAAAATACACTAAGTGCTAAAGACATTAAAACTCTGGTCTCTCCCTTCCAGGAGCTTACACTCTAGGGTGAATTAAGAGATATAAATGAACAAATGGAGAACACAATCTGGTTCTGCTCTCAGGGAGGTTTGCAGGAAAAAGTAGGAAAATAGAGAGCTGAGAAAGAAGGAAAAAGAGACATTTTCCATGTGTTAAGATCTGAGGAGGAGCAATCAGATGACTTCCCAGACAGAAGATGAGGCTTGCGCGTGGGCAGAGAGGCCTAGAGAGTGTGGGGAGCTTGGAGACTTGCTAATATCTTCATCTGGTAACAGAGCCCAGAGTAGGATGCTGATGGTATTCCCAAAGTTTGGGGCTAGTCACTTGCCTTGCTCCTCTTGTTCACTCATTAATTCATTCACTCATTCGGTCACTTACTAGCATTTACAATGGGTTCTGGTAGGCGGAATACATCAATCAACACGTCCTTGCCAGTCATCCTGACTCCAAACCTCTGCTCATCCCCTCCTCTCCCTCCCTCTCTTTCATGCAGGCACACATTGTCATTTTCTCTCTCGTGGCTTAATGAGCACCGTGGAGGACAATCACTGTCCTGACTGTAAGATTGACTCCATCCACCCAAACTCCCCATGGCCTGAAAAAACCCACCACTGGCTTTTAAAACTCCCTGCCCTCCTGGCTCCAGGCAGTTCTCACAGTTCATGACTCCTCACTGCTGCCTGCTCTGCCCTGGGGACCTTCCCAGGGTAATACCTGCCTTTCAGAGTGTTGTGCGTTGCTGCTCCTTGACTGTGAAAGAGTTAAGGCTCCATCCAGAGCGCCCCCTGGATACTGCACTGTCCCAGGTCCTTTTCAGGATTGCACAAGCCCTTCTTAGAGCCCAAGCCCAACTCTTCATAGATGACCTGTCTCTGAGGTGGAAAGAAATGCTACCTGCCTTGAGAAATCAGATCTTCACTTTCCTCATAAGAATTTCCTCTGAGGAAAACACAGTATTGAGCGCCAGCAAAGCACTGAGCTTGGTAATCAGAGAGAATGGAGTTTGATCTCTAAATGATTTTACGTTTGAGACTCTATTTGTTGCATCACTAAAATGGAGATGGTAGGATTTTTCCCGAGAGAGTTAATACCCCATTAAATAAGATAGCACGGGTAAAGCACCTGAAATATAGCAGGTGTGCAGTGACTATCCTAGCCTTTCTTTGGTTTCAACCCTACAGTGTGCACTTCTTGACCAATAATGAGGTTTCAAGTCTCTAAAATCAAATAAAGGAAGAATTCTCCAAAAGAGAGTTTAATAATTGGCTTCTGTGTCTATTTCCTTGAACTAGTAATTCATTAATGCAAGCTAGATGCTACATTTCCTTATGGATCAAATTACAAATGCTATTTATCTGTGGGAAATTCCACATTTAATTTACAAGCTAGATGTTACACTTCCTTATGGATCAAATTACTAATGCTATTTATCTGTGGGAAATTCCACATTTAATTCATAATTTAGTCATGAAAGCAGAATGATTTTTTGTGGTTACCCATGTGAAAGTTTCCCTTCTTACAAATAGCTATGTGTCCCTAAACTGATAACCTCTATTCTTTGACTCTTTGTTTCCCCAACATAATCATGATATACGTCATAGAAATATCATGAATAAATGAAAGAAACGTACATAGAGCACATTTTTTCAATGTTATTCTCTAGTAATTAAAAATGAAAGAGAATTAAAAACTCTCCCTGCCGATCAGTGAACATTCAGGAAAAAAATAAAATAAAAACAAACAAACAGAAGAAAAGCAAAAAAAAACCACACAAAAAGTTAGCTGTAAAATAAAGAAACATTCATTATGAATTTTATTACTCCAACTACTGTAAACTGTGTAGGAATCTGAGCTGCAAAGCTACCCATTAAACTGTCTGCTCTTTCCTGTTTAAACAAGGCCCCTCTTGGGCCTTGGCTGCCTGAGCCTTCATGGGTTTGCATCCAGGAAGGAAGACGTTTCTACGGTAACCGCTGAGGCCTCCTCTGGAGGTTCTCTGGGAGAGACTGGGGTCTGGTGCAAGTGACAAACCCCAGTTCCCTTGATAATGTACAGAAAAGCAGCAGCCATGATGTCCAAGCATGAGCAGAATGAGAGCATTCAGGCGTGAAATGCCTTTCAATCGCTCGTTTGTTTCCCTTGACAGAGAATTCACTTTGTGCAGCTCTCAAGAAATGGCCAATCTAGGCTCAGTAATGTATAATTAATAAATGTCCCAGAAAGAAAGATATTTTTATGATTTGGGGAAGGGGGTTGTTGACATCCCATCATAATTCTGGTCAAGGTTTTAGAATCTGTATCTTGAATCTGTAAGAGATCACAGAGAAGAGCCCAGTAGACGTATTTTATAAGTTGGGAAAGAGCTGATGAGAAGGGAGTGGGTGGGGTAGATGAGTTAACATCATAGAGTGAGGTGGCTGGTATCAAAAAATATCCTAAGCTCCTGTTGAAGAGCTTGTATTGTACAATTGTGACTGTCATGAGAGAGTCCAGTAAGTACTCAGATAGAAAGCTGGACAAGAAGCCATGGGAATATGAAGGGGGATACCTGAGGCCACCAGTTACAAAAAAAGAGACAGAGCTTGAGCTGAGACTTAAAGAATGAGCAAAAGTTGTCCTCACTTATGTAGCATTACAATGTGCTAAACACTTTACATGCACCGACTCATTTAATCCTCACAAGAACCCTCTTATGTGGGTACCAGCCAAACTTTTTAAAATGAAGAAACAGGCCCAGAGAGGTTAGTTACTTTCCCACCCAGCTAGTAGATGGCAGAGTCAGGATTCAAACCCAGGTCAATCTAATTCTTACACCCAACTCTTTATTGACCATTGGTATCTGCCCTCCATAAATAAATGAAAGAGTCTAGTATGTGGGTAAGATGGGGACAGCATTCTGGGCAGAAAAACAAAGTAGCACAAACAAAGGTGCGGAGGAACAATGCATGCTGGCTCCATCTGGTACCTATCAATGCTTAGTTGTATACCCATCTCCCATAGCCTTGTCTAGGGACAAGGAAGCCTCAATGTTGCTTCTGACTCCTGACAACCTGGCCCTGGCCTTAGTGAGACAATCTGAGTCTTACCCAGCAGTAAAACCCCATATATATTTGGTGGCCTGGACCAAACCCCTACATCCTCAGTGGAAGTCAGGGTAGTAAAATCCATTATGAACCACTTTCCCTTTTACAACCTACTTTTACAGCCCATGGACTTCTGGAGACTCTCTCTTCCTTCTGGAAACTCAGGGTAGAAAGAATTTCCATCTCAGCTTCTTTCCATAGGGACATGTTGACCCTTGGTGCTCAGAGCCAAACTGGTTCCAGTTCAGCAAAAAGTCTACCATGGAAAATCCATGGTGGACCCTGATGGAAAAAGTGCCTGCCCATCCAGAGGCTACACCAGTCCATGCCAATGAGAGTGAAAAATAAAGTTTCCAGATGTCAAGGCCAAACTGGCCACACTGGGGTAGGAGCCGTTCAGGTTACAAGAGCTGACATTAAGTGCTTGCTCTGCAAGTCCTCTTTATATACAGATTCTTATCCTCTTCCCAATCCTTCTCTGCCATTGTACAGATGAAGAAACTGAGTCTCAGAAATGTCCAGTTGTTTGTCAATGATATACCATATTCTTACCCAGGTCTCTCTGATACCCAAACCTCTACTTTTTCACCTCACCCCCAAATCATCAATCTAGGGGCTAGTTGGAATTATCATAAATTTTGCCACTATTTTGTCGTGGGTTCCACAAGTGCCCATTGGTTAAAACATATGCTGATGCTCTGGCAAGCAAGTAGCTTCTGTGTCCCAGGGGCTCTACTATGTTCAGAGAATTTTGAGATTGCTTCATTCCCTAGGTTAGATCGTCCATTAATGAATGTGTTCAAGTGCCAATTATGTGCAAGGTACTGATGCTCCAGGGGTGAGAAAAAAGCAGACAGACCTTCATGAAACACTCTCACACTGTAGTGGGTACCATGAAGAAGTGGTCCAAGGAGCCATGAATGGACAAAATGGGTGAGGAAGAAAGGACTTGGTGCTGCCATTAAAGTCAGAGGAGCTGCTGAAGAAATCCCTGGGCAAGATGGGGTGATAGCAGGGTCGGGGAGATAAGCTGGATCAGGTGGTGAAAACCAGGAGGAAGAGGGACAAGTGAAGCAGGCACCTGTAGGAGAGTGACTCCGTGTCAGAGTCAGGTCAGACACCATGCCTGGAGACAGAGAGGGGAGGGGTGTCTGGAGAACACCTTCAGAAAGTAGAGATCCCTAAGCTGAGAGCTGAGGATGCACAAGAATCCAACAGAGGAGAGGCTGTTTGACTCTTGGACACAGAGGAACCAGAACACGCACAGAACCAGAGACAAGAGAGCATGTGACATGCTTGGGGACCTGTGAGTGCTTGTATGTGTTGTGGGGACTAAGAGAGCAAAGGCAGGGTGAGGGTAGGGGTGCTAAAGGGAGCAGCACTGGTGGTAAACTGTAACATTTGGGGAACATTCTAATGGCAAATTCACAGTCAGAGAAAGGGATGTAGCCTCATGTGGATATTAACAAGGCAGAGGCCAGAATTATGAAAGGGGAGAGAGGCAGGACAGAGAAAAGACCTAGAAAGGAATTAATATTTATTGAGCACCTCCTAAGTGCCAGATGCTGTCAGGCAGAGCTCCATCCTATGGATGAGGACACTGAAGCACCAGAAGATGAGGCAATCTGGCTGAGGTCACTTCATATTCCATTCCTCCTCACGGACGTCTGGAACTGTCTTGTGCCCCTAGTTCCAAGAGCTGTCTCATTCCACCAGAACATTACCCAAGTGGGTGATTAAGACTGGTAAACAATAATGGCATTAGTCAGGACTCTTATCTGTAAATGACAAGATTCTAAATCCAATGAGATTAGGTAAATAATGCAGAGTAGATATGTCGGAATTAAGGAAATAAGGAAATCTTTAGCATTAGGACATAAGGAGCAGGAACCCACCTGGGTCTCACTAGGGCCCTCTGCCTCTCCTGCGTAACGCTCTACCATCTCTTACCACCAACTATTTTCCTTCCTCCACGTAGCAGGAGCCTAGTTACCCATAGCTCTGGAGTCTTTCACTTCAAAGGGACATGCTCTCTGCTTTAGTTTTTAAATTCAAGAAAAGATCACTGATTGGCCCAGCATGGATGGTATCCGTCCAGGAATCAATCAGCTACAGCTAGGAACACAAATATGGCTCCCAAGGTCCATCTCTGTGGATTAGGGATCATTCTCCAAAACTCTTGGTGAGTCAAAAAGCCACTCCAAAGAGTATCTACTAAATTAATAACAATGTTTATCATTCATGGGATATTTAAGATGGGGGCAGGCTCTAAACTGAGAAATCACGTTGTTCTTTGTTCACTGCTCACCTGATCCTCCCAACAACCATGAGAAATAGGGCGCTCCAATTTATATATAAGGAAACAGAGCTCAGAGCAGCCTACTGATTTGTTCAAATCACAGCTAGTAAATGGTAGGGGCAGGATTTTAATCCCAGAGTGACTCCAAAGTCATGCCCTTGACTTCCACGCTTAACTGGCCCCTACTCTGGCCTCCTTGGGAGGTAAAGCGAGGGTTGGAATCCAGGAGTGCTGAATCCCCCTCTGCCACTGTCAAACCATTGCAGCCTTGGACAAGATCCTAATCTCTTTGTGCCTCTGTTTCACTCTGTACAAAATGAGAACAATAACTCACACCTGCATACTTTTATAATCCTAAGAGTGAGACCGAGAGTGAAAGTACTTAGAAAGGAACTCCATGTTAACAAAGGTGAGGTTTCAATATCATTTTATTTCTCATAATTTCAGTATGCCATGATTTTGAAACTTCCTATAAAGAAAAATCTGTAAAATCTGTAATTTGATATGAGAGTATGTTTGTGAAGAGCAAATAGGCAAGCTTAAATATTTTATGCTCTGTGTTTTTTGTTTGTTTTGTTTTGTTTTTTCTTTTTAGGGCTGTACCCACGGTACATGGAAGTTCCCAGGCTGGGGTTGAATCAGAGCTACCTACACCACAGCCTATACCACAGCCACAGCAATGGGGGAATCTGAGCCAAATCTGCAACCTACACCACAGTTCCTAGTAATGCTGGGTCGCTGACTCACTCCCTGAGAAAGCCAGGGATTGAACCTGCATTCTCAAGGATACTAGTCGGATTCGTTTCCACTGTGCCACCACGGGAGCACCCTTGGTTTGTTGTCATTGTTGTTGTTTTTTAAACTCCAGATTGACACACTTTAACTGAAGAAACAGAAATAAATTTATCCTGGATCCAAATGTTAGGCCCCCCCCTTGGTTTTTTTTCAGAGCAGACATTAGCTCTGTTCCTCTGGATTCATTCTGCATTGACCCCACCTGGTTTTTGCTTATTTTTTCATTTCACCCGGTTCAGTGATACTGAATGATAATTGGTTTCTGCTGAACTTTCTCATGCTGCAGAATACTGATTAACAAAGAAAATGAAATTTTTCTTTCATTTGGTCAACAAGTTCTGCCCCACTGCAATGTCTCAGATGGCAGTCCTTTAAGGAATTAAGGTTCAGAGAAATAATTTCCATCCCTAGGAAATAACTGCAAGACTCTCATGGAAGCCGTTGTCAGCCAACATTCTGCTGATAGCTCATCAACTACAAATTTGTCCAAACTAGGAACTGTGGCATAAACCTCCCACTCCTACCACCACGCATGTGGTCAGGCAGTAGGTCGGTGATGGACTTCCCCAGAACATCTCTGATCTGGGTGCCCTTCCACTCTGGGTCAAAGCTTCTGTCCAGGCCTTCACACCTCCACCCTGGGACTGCTTAAAGAGCCTCCTAACCAGTCATTCATCTCCACACTGATGCTGGGGTGATCGAAAAACATAGATTCTGACCAGGTCAGCCCTGCTGTTCAGCTTTCCATGGCTTCTTATTTGCTAGGTAATAAAATCCAAATGACTGACTGATGTCATCCATAAACTTGACCTCTGCATATCCTTCTAGCATCATTACATTGCCACCCTGGCCTACCACACCATCAAGATCCGTCTTACTGGAACTAGAGATTATCACAGTAAGTGGAAAAAAGATCAAAGACAAATACCATATCTAAAATTGCTTGTATGTGGGATCTAAAAAAAAAAAAAAATACAAATGAATACAAATGAGCCTATTTCCAAACAGTAACATAAGCTTAGAAAACAAATTTATGGTTACCACAGGGGAAAGGTGGGGGGAGGGATGGATTGGGGGTCTGGGATTGGCATATGCACACTATTTTGTATGCAATGGATGGTCAGTGAGGAAACTGCTGTATAGCATAGAGAACTCTATCCAGTATTCCGTGATCACCTATGTGGGAAAAGAATCTGAAAAAGACTGAATATGTGTATGCGTTTAACTGAATCACTTTATTGTATAGCAGAAATTAATACAATCTTGTAAATCAACTATACTTCAAGAACATTTTTAAAAGTGAAAAAAAGAATCATCTTACTATCCTGACGACGATACTAATATTGCTACCTTTTACTGCATGTCGGATTTTGTAGGACACTTTTTCACAAATTCTCAGAAATGTCCTACAAGACATTTCATACTTTTATTATACTCAGATTTAGAAAGTTAAGGAAGGTTCCCAGGATCACACAGCTGATCTCACAGGTGACAGAGCTGCGACCCAAACCGAAGTCCACCCTACTCCAAGCTTTTTGCCCTCCACCACAGGGAGTGTTCTGAAATACCAGCAGTTCCCTGAACATGCCATGCCCTTTGTACACTACATCTTTGGTGCAATTGCTTTTCCCTCTGCTTTTAATAGCTCTTCCCTTTCTTTGACTGGCTGGCTGGCTGCTACCGATTCCCTAAGATTTGGCTCAAATATCATTTTGGGGTGAAACTCTGAGCAATTGCAGATGGAGAGATAAAGGGAAGAAACAGAAACAGAACCAGACTAGAAACCAGGAAACTAGATGAGTCTCCACACCTCTGTCAGCTAAACCTCCCTGTCTAGAAAGTTGGGATAGTAACCCTACCCACTACCTGGAGTTTCAGGGAGGATCAAATGGGACTTTATAGTTGAAACCACTTTGCAAACTATAAAGCCCCATATAAATATAAGTTATTATTAATTGTTCTATTAATTAAATAATTAAATCTCAGCTACCATAATAAATCTTTGAAATTGCTGTTAATGGCTATTAATCGAAACGCATGCTGATAGTAATTACGCTAATTAAAATTCTCAGGAATAATGACAATTAGTCCTGATACTGAAAAGTGGTCCATAGGGCATGGACCAGCATGAAACTGGAGAGGAGACAATGCAAATGAGAGTTGGCAAAAGGACACGGAAGCTGACCAGTGAACAAGATGAGCAGATTAGCCATGCCTCTCCTGGCTGAGAGCTCTGTTGTGCTAAAGGAAAAGGGCTTCATAAACACCAAAACCACCACCTCCTGTTATATGAACATTTGGCTTGCAGTAGTCCATGTATCTGTCTGTATACGTACCTCTCTCTGTAGTGATATGCTCAGATTAAGCTTCATTGTATTGAAGTGCATATGGGTCCATGACCATGCCATTCCCTACCACCACTACTCAACACATCACCATGTCTTCTGACCAAGTCAAGATCCTTCATGGTCCGGTTCATAGAATTCTCTTCAATGAAGCCTTCCTGGATTTTTCTTGTAAGACTAGGGGATCATTTTGTGCTTCCCTTCACCTTCTGCAAACTCCACCCTGGAATTTGTAGTCCCAGTTCCATCATTTACAAGCTGTGTTTCGTCAAGATGTTTCTTAAAACCTCTTTTATGCTTCCATTGCCTCATCTACTAAGTGAGGATAATAACAGCAAAGACCAGACAGGATTGTTCTAAGAATTAAATTAGATATGTATGTCTCTTAGAACAGGATTAGACACATAGTACTCAATTAATGTTCATCATTATAGCTATTAATATTGTAATTATTTGTCTGTATATCCATCACTCTGCCAGACTGTGAGCACTTTCTTTTTGTATCCCTATGGCCTTGACTTACTGCCTTATAAGTGCTCCTTTCATTATTGATATTAAAATGGAAATGGATGGAGAATGTTCTTAAGAAAACTACAGACAAAACTAAAGGCAGTAGGGTAGAAAAATCATTGACTATGAAATCAGATTAGGTTTAAATCTTGGCTCTACTACTTGCTTAGATGTTGGCTTTGTGCAAGTCACTTTGCCTTCTAGGACTCAGTTTTTTCACCTAGAAAATAGAACCAATAATCCCTAGCCTATTTCCTCTCAAGCTCCATCATAGGGTTAGAATAAGGACACAGATGTGAAACTGCTTTGTAAACTGAAAGGCTCTAATCAAATATAAGATACTTTGACTATTATTAGAACCATCTGGAAGTTGTTTGGACTTACAAATTGATAGAATCAGTCAACACCTACTTGACTTACACAAAAAGCAGTTATTATGCTTGGGTATTTTTTAAGCCCTTAACCCTATGGATATTCCAAGACTTTTCTCCAAATTCACGCCCAATTTGAAAATGTTCAAGTTTATTTTCCCAAAGACTGAGTAACAATAGAAATGTAAAATGTAGCTAAGACTGAAACTTCACTAAGGATTTCAGTTTCTATTTCCCTTAAGGGAGTTTCTAGAGCCCTAGCTAATAGCTGAGTTATTAAATGAGCCCAATTCACAGGGTTTCTCGAGGTGTCAGGGAGCTCAACCTCAGAGGTTACTTTAGGATACCAGGGAATTTAGATTAAGATATCCAGTAAGTGGCAAAAGAAAGAAAGAAAAGAAAAGAAAGGAAGGAAAGAGGAAGGAAGGGAGGGAGAGAGGAAGGAAGGAAGGAAGGAAGGAAGGAAGGAAGGAAGGAAGGAAGGAAGGAAGGAAGGAAGGAAAGAAGGAGCTATATAGAGGGTAAGAACACTGGAATAAGAGTCAAAAATTCTAAATTCTGACCTCGCTCTTTGGCTTTTCAGTTTGAACATCTTCTCTATCTGGACTTTAGTTTTCTCAGTAAAATGTAAATAATCTCCTCCCATTTCATTAACTTTTGCCATAGAACAAATCACTCCAAAAACTTAGTGACAAAAGATGCAGAGTTGGTTTCTCATAATTCTGTGAGCTGGTTAGGCAGGTCTGCTCATCTTGCCGGGCCCACTCAGGGAGCAGCATTCAGGTGGTGAGTCAGCAGGACCTTGGGCCCAATGGACACAGCTAGGACTCAGCCTCTTTTTTTTTTTGGTACAGGGTTTTTCACACTTAAGGAGACAGACTGGGCCTCTTCACAAGGCAACAGTGTTCCCGGAGAGCGAAAATGGAATTGCACAGCTACTAAAGGCAGCCTCACAGTGTCACCTCCCCCATACCCTACAACCCATTATGAATTAGTGGATGCAGGCTTGAGCATCAGTGGCTGCTGACATCACAGAAACCAAGACAACTAGATGTTACGCAGCTACTGAGGGGGAGCCCATCACCTATGAAGCTGTCTTGCCAAAATGAAAAAAACTGAACTTTAATCTGATCAAGGCTGTAGTTACAACAGCCAAGTTTCAGGAAATACAGGAGACAAAAGAACACGTTAAACTACACCACAGCATTAAATCAGCAAATCCAGACTAGAAAAACACTGTAGAAAAGCAACCTGGTTTTTTTCAATAAATATACTAGGAAAGGGGAAAAAAAAAAAGAGGCTCGGAAGAAGCACATGCATTAGGAGAGACCAATCATTATGTATAGAATTGTTGGATCCTGATTCAAATAATCTATTTTAAAGATTACGACATTTTTGTAATTTTGGAAATTTGTAAAGAGACAGAACCATGAAATTAAGGAATTAAAGCTAATCTAAAGTATGACTTGGTATTATAAATATGTTTTTAAAAGGCTCCTTAGCTTTTAGAGTACATATTGAAATATTTATGTTTTTAATGTTGTAGCTGAGATTTGTTAATACAGAGTGAGAGTAAGATGAAGCAAGAATGTCAATGAGTTGATAACAATTGAAGCTAGGTGATGAGTACATGGGCATTGATTATTCATTCCAGCTACTTTAGTTTGAAATTCTCCATAATACATTTTTTTTTTAGGGTTGGACAGGAAGTCAGACAGCCCTGGGCTCAAGTGGCAGCCCCTGTGTCTCCTCTACTTAATCCTATGTTCTTGGGAAATTCATTTCACATCTTTGAGCTTCCATTTCCTTACAAATAAAGTCGGGGTCATCTCCCCCCGTTATTTTCCAGTGATGCTCTGGGGGCCAAATGAGTTCATGAGTGTGAAAGCATTTTATAAGCCATGAAAGGCTACACATGGGCTCAAAACTGCTTCTGTTACTATCACTTTTGACCTGAAAATAATTTAGATCTTTTGGGCCCTGTCCCTCTCTTAGTAATCTCATCTCTTCATACTTGGCCTGCTCGCATGAGAAATTAAGCAGAATGGGCTCCAAAAACCCTCTGGGCAGTGGCCGTGAGCTTGACATAGGGTCTAAAGATAATTTTTTAAATATCATCTTTTGCCTTTATCTCAAATCCAGGTGGGAAGAATTTCTGCTTCTGGTTTAGATGGAGTAACAGGAACTGTACTTATCCTCCCACTGTATACAACAGAAAAAAGAAACAGACAATATATCTTATATATATAGCATGTATATAATATATATGTATATATTATTATACAGTAGTCACTGAGATGTTGGAAACAAACAAGCTGAGTCCTACAATGCCTCGACTCACTGCTTTTTTTTTTTTTTAAGGCATATGGAGGTTCCCAGCCTAGGGTTCGAGTCAGAGCTGTAGCCACTGGCCTACACCAGGTATAGCAATGCCAGATCCAAGCCGCATCTGTGACCTACACCACAGCTCACACCAACGCCAGATCCTTAACCCACTGAGTGAGGCCAGGGATCAAACTTGCCTCCTGATGGATACTAGTCAGATTTGTTTCTGCTGAACCATGACAGGAACTCCTGATTCACCACCTTAATTAAGAGAGTTTCCAGACCAAAAAAAAAAAAAAAAAAAAATCCAGATTGGATAGGAAGAGGTGAAATTGACTTTAGTTACAAATAACATGATGATACACTTAGAAAATCTAACAGAATCTACCCAAAAAAAAAAGAAGAAGAAGAAGCAGAAGAAGAAGCTTTTAGAACTGAGTGAGTTTAGCAAGGCTATTGGGTACAGGACCAATAATACAAAGATCAGAAGTTCCTGTCATGGCACAGTGGAAATGAACCCGACTAGGAACCAGGAGGTTTCAGGTTTGATCCCTGGCCTCGCTCAGTGGGTTAAGGATCCGGCGTTGCCATGAGCTATGGTGTAGGTCGCAGACATGGTTCAGATCGGGCATTGCTGTGGCTGTGGCGTAGGCGGGCAGCTCCCTAGCCTGGGAACCTCCACATGCTATAGTGAGGCCCTAAAAAAAAATAATAATAATAGTAATAATAATAATACAAAGATCAATTGTATATCTACATATTAGCAATAACATATCAGAAGTTTTATATTTTAAAAATATGTCATTGTCAAGAGCATACAAATATGAAATATTTAGAAATAAAACTTTAAAAAGCTGTGAAATACTTGTACACTGAAAATGGTAAAGCATTACCAAGAAATGTTAAAAACCTGACTAAATGGAGAGATTACTGTACTCATATACTGGACAACTCAATATTGAGATGTCTGTTCTCCCCAAAAGATGGGTAAATTCAGTGCTATCCCAGTTGAAATTCCAGCAGAACTTTTTAAGCTCATTGACAAACTGATTCAAAAATTCATATGAAAATGTGAATATCTAGATAAATTAAAACACCTTTTAAAAAGAAGAACAAAGTTGGATAAATTCCACCCTCGGATTTGAAGACATTTTAAATTACATTAATCAAAACAATGGTATTGGCATAAAGACAGACAAATAGATCAATAGTAGAGAACAGAGTCCAAAGGTATAAGGATATATATACACACACACACATTTATACGTATATGATTTTAAGTAAAGTATAAAGCCAATTCTGTCAAGATTATTATTTTCAACAAGAGCAGGTAGAATTAGATATGCATGTGCAAAAAAAATAATAATAAAAAAGACCTCTAATCCATACTTTGTTCCAGAAGCAAGAATTAATTCTAAATGGACATAGACATAATTTTTTTTAAAAAAGACAAAAAAACTGTAAAATTTCTAGGAGAAAACATTTGTGACCCTGGATCAGCTAAGAGTCATTGGCTCCAGCATGACAAAAACAATCTGTAGAAAAACAAAGTGGATTGCTGACTGCAGGAGTTGCTCTGCTGGCAAAGTCATTGCCAGGTGGCCACTTAGGTCCTGGAGAGAAAGGGAAGATTTTAATGAAATTTTCTATGAAGTTTTCTGAAGAAAACTAGACTCATGTGGGTTTGCTGTTATTCCTCAGAGGTGGAAAGGCCATATCTGAAAAAACAGTTCCTTTAGTTCTTTTTTTTAGAGTGAGACCTTGCTTTTTTGTTTTTCTTCTCTTCTTTTCTTTTTTTCACTTGCCACCACCAACCCTCCTCTTACTACTCAGGGTTCTTTCTCTGCCTTTTGAGAGTTGAGAAACTATTGTTCAGGCTTTGAAAACTTGCTTTTGCCTCGAATTCCCTGCTCTACCATTTTTACATAATCACAGTGCAACCACAGGCGAGATACTGTTTCCTTAGGTCTCAGTTTATAATACAGATTTGGGGGGACCTGATCTGTAAAGCCTTTTTTAGCTCTGATTCCCTCTTATTCTCTGCTTTCCAGGGAGACTAAGTCAGAGATAGAATAGGATAAACAGGATTTTTCCCCCCTTCAGTCCCAGATTGTACCCAAGAATAGGACTGACGACTGTTACCACCCAGATCAATAATTCAGTTAAAAGCAAGCTACTCTGGAATAAAGTCACATTGGACTTAAACAAATTCTGGGGTATCTGTTAAATAGACAACCACATTTCCATGTGGTTCATGCTTTCATTCATTCATTCAACTAACATTTACTAAGCACATATTATGCCTCAGGTGCTCTGCTAGGGCTCCTCTTCTGGCAAAGGAGACCCACAAATTTCCTCCCACTGTAGTGCCTGTGCACATGAATCCTTTCTGCCTAGGACAGCCTTCCCCTCCTCTCTTTACCTGGCCAACTTCTACTCTTCATTCAAAGAGTCCAAATGTGACTTCCTCTGTAAGAACGTGGCTCCCATGAATTGAAGGGAGTCTCCCATCATTATTTATTTCCCTGTGCCTGTCTATTATTTTCCCTCCCAGCCCTTAACAAAATCTAGAACTATTTTATTTACCACTGCCTTCTGAGCACCCTTGGCACAGTCCTAGAAAAGAACAGATGCTTAATCAACACGTGTAAACTAACTGAATGACTAAAGGAAGAGATAAAGGGCACATAAATGGATCCGGTGTGGAAAGCCCTTTGAGAAGAGTTGTTAGGTCTACAGGGACATAAGGATTTACATACGTGAAAGATGATGAAAACGGACAAGGGGATGCCTCTGCTCTAGTCCATCAGCTCTTATCTGGAAAAGTTTCCCAACTGCTCTCAAAATTTCTGGTCTCTTTGGCTGTTCAGGATAAGAGTTATTAGGCTACAAAGTTGGTTGCCTCACATTCCCTATGTCTTTAAAATGTCCCGGGCTCCCAATGAAAAATAGCCACGTTCTCCAGCAGGGCACCAACCCCTCCCCCAAATGACCTGACTTTCAACCCTCTGTCTGTATTTATTTCCCAGTAAATCACATTTACTTTACGATGCCGTCACGATGGTCTGGTCCCCACTGGCCACACGCATAACCAGTCCTTTCCTATTTCCATGCTGTCACTTGCCTCCGTGCTCCCTCTGTTGAAGCTCTCATCGATTCGAATGTCACTCAAATGCCATCTCTCTGTGGAATCTCCCGTGGTAAAGCAGCCTTCCTCCTCTGAAGGCATCTCTCCTCCCCTTCTACATCCACGCCACATGCTTATACTTCATTTTTGTGCATATAAGTCACATCCCAGTTTCTGTCTACATCTTCCAGTAGCTAGTGAACACCTCTAGGTCAGGAGCAGCTCTGAAACTGCTTCTGACATAGGGTAAGCACTCAGTAGATGTTCACTGGACTAAATGTCCTGATACATCCACCAGGGAGGCCCCTCCCTTCCGTGGTGAGCTTCTAGGAGGGCATTAAGATACGGTCCTCTGGGAGCTCCTGTTGCAGCTCAGAGAGTTACGAACCCAACTAATGCCCATGAGGACACAGGTTTCATCCCCGGCCCTGCTCAGTGCGTTAAGGACCCGGTGTTGCCATGATCTGTGGTGTAGGTCACAGACACAGTTCAGATCTTGCATGGCTGTGGCTGTGGTGTAGGCTGGCAGCTGAGGCTCCGATTCAACCCCTAGCCTGGTAACTTCCATATGCCACAGGTGTGGCCCTAGGAAAGAAGAAAGAAAAAAAGAAAAGAAAAGAAAAGAAAGAAAGAAAGAAAGAAAAGAAAGAAGAAAGAGAAAGAAGAAAGAAAGAAAGAAAGAGAAGGAAGGCAATCAATTAAGGCCGTAAGTAATGAATTCACTGACCTGAATTCAGACCTACCTTCATTCCCTTCTCTTCCTTCATTCCTTCCCTCCTCCCTCTTACTTCCCCTCCTTCCTCCCTCCTTCCCCCCCTCCCTCCCCTCCCTCCCTCCCTCCCTCCCCCCCTCCCTCCCTCCCCTCCCTCCCTCCCTCCCCCTCCCCCTCCCCTCCCTTCCCTCCCTCCTCCTTCCTTCCTTCCTTCCTCCCCCTCCTTCCCTCCCTCCCCCTCCCCTTCCTTCCTCCTTCCTCCTCCCTCCTCCTCCTCCCCTCCCTCCCTCCCTCCCCCTCCCCCTCCTCTCTCCTCCCTCCCTTCCCTTCCTCCTCTTCTTCCTTCCTTCCTTCCTTCCTTCTTCCTTCCTTCCTTCTTCCCTTCCCTCCCTCCCTCCTCCCTCCCTCCTCCCCTCCCCTCCCCTCCCCTCCCTCCCTCCCGCTCTCCCCCTCCCTCCCTCCCTCCCTCCCTCCCTCCCTCCCCCCTCCCTCCCCTCCCCCCTCCCCTCCCCCTCCCTCCCCCTCCCCCTCCCTCCCTCCCCCCTCCCTCCGACCAGAAGCCATACAGACCAATTTCTGTCCTCTGGCAACACCACTTCCTCCCCCCCCCTCTCATTACCATTTTACTTACTTCATTCTTCAGATGTTTATTATTTGAACACCTTTGTATTCTAGACAATTTTCTAGTCAGTCAGTAGGTATGTAACAAAAAAAGAAAAGAAAAGGAAAGAAAAATATCTCTACTGTCATAGCACTAATATTTAAGTGAGTAGGAGAAATAAATTAATATAAACAAAGTGCATCAGATGTGAAAAAGACTTTGGAGAAATTTAAAGCACAAAGAGGGATAGAGCATGCATTGCATCTTGGAGGGAAATGATAGGTGATATTTTAAGAAGTGTTCCTACAAGGTCTCTAACAGAAGGCAACTTTGGTGAAAAGACTCAAAAGAATGAAAGAAGGTAGGCACTACCAGGGTGTGAGGGACTCCAGGCAGAGGGAATAATCTGATTCAAGGCGGCAGCAATGCCAACCATCTGAGTTAGAGAAAAGGATCATCTGCCCCAGGGCAGCATGTTTTAAGGTCAAGTCTGAGGCCAGTGTGGGTAGAGAGCGTATGTGAAGGGGCAGTGTGTGCAAGGCATGGCAGGAGAGGGGGTGTGAGAATGCAGAGAGCCTAAGAGGCTCAAGAAGGATTTAGAGTTGTATTGTGCAGGATGAAGTGAATGATTGGGCTCAGACCACTGGGGGAAACAGAGACACAGAGAAGAATGATGACAGAACCAAAATGGAGCTCCGAATGAGTGGCTTTTAAAGTCCCACCAAAATTTAAGAACATAGGAATTTATGATGTAAGGAATTTCTCACCTGACACAACATTTTTGAGCATATTTTTCTTTTAATCTTCCCATTTTATTTTTATTTTTAAATTTTTATTTTTTTTTATTAAAGTATAGTCATTTACAATGTTGTGCCAATTCTTGCTGTAAAGTGGCTCAGTCATACATATACATCTTTTTTATTTATTGTTTGTCTTTTTTTTAGGATATGGAATTTCCTGCAGCATATGGAAATTCCCAGGCTAGGGATCAGCCCACCACACAACCCACACCGATCAACCAGACCCAAGCTGCATCTGCAACCTACAACCACAGTTCTTGGCAATGCCAGATCCTTAACCCACTGAGTGAGGCCGGGAGCAAACCTGCAAATCCTCATGGATACTAGTCAGGTTCTTAACAGACTGAGCCACAACAGGAAACCTCCCTATACATTCTTTTTTTTTTTTTTTTTTTTTCCCCCAATCATGGTCTATCTCAGGAGATTGGATATAGTTCCCCACTGAGTACATTTTGTTCATGCAAAGTTAATCCGGACAAGACCGAGCATGAAGAGAGAGAAAGCAGCCGGAGGTGAAACCCTTCCTCTCTCACTTGTGCGCACTCCGTCCGGGCCCGCGGGAATTTACACTTTGCTCCTCAACCAAGCTGTGTTCCGCAGCTCCCAGAATCCAGCACAGACTGTGCCCTCCCTTGGTTTAGCCTCATGTCCCTCCTGCAGGTGTCATTTCTATTTCTACTCCTCCCTCCTCCTCTTAGTCTCAGCTACATGAGAAACCCCCCCTGACAAGGGTTCCCTCAAACACCTGCCCCCCTGTATTTCCACCCCCCCAACCCCAGTCCGGATTGAGGTCACTCCCACCGCAGCATCCCTACAAGCACCCTGAACTTTCCTCACCCAGCACACTCTCCCCCTCTCATTGCTGTATTGTATTGTCACTCTACACGTCTGTTTTTCCAACTCGACTGCCAAGACCGTATCTGTTTCGCACAGCGCAACCAATCATTCTTTGTTGAATGAACATTATATGAATTCAATCTAAAGAGCTGATGAAAATACCTAAAACAAGCACTAAAAATTCACAGGGTGCAGAACTCTCTCGCCTTTGAAACTGACGAAGGAAAGTGTCCCACCTAACCATGGCCTTGCTTTGCCCGGCCCCCCCCCCCCCCGTGGTAGACGTGGTGCTTCACAATTGGCCCTGATGCCTGTGACTTATGTCATTTGCTGAAAGCACATTGGAAAGCCTCATCTTATATAGCCCTTTTCTTGAGAAATTACCCAATTTGGCCGTCCTTCTGGCCCCAAGGCCACTTGACAGATCCCAATAGACCGCCAGGCAGATTGGGAGGAGGAAGGAGGGTGGTAACTTCATCCAAAATATTGTCCAATGCCTGAAAAATGTTGGCTTTGGATGATGGCAGCTCTTCGTCTTGTGATTCTTGCCTAGAATCAAGGGGTACTCACCTGCCGGCCAAGGCAGTGAGGTCTCTGTGTTCCTGGCTGAGGCCCCCCCCGCCAGTCTCCCCGCAGAACTCCCTGCCAGGTGTAGTGGTCCAGCTGTGGAATCAGAGAAGTTGTGCAAGAGGAGAAAAAAAGGTTTCCAACTCAAAGCAAAAACAAGACTTGGAGCGAGGGCTCAGGAGAGTGCAAGCCCAAAGCAAAGGCAAGAAATCATGAAATAAAGTCCACGTGGCAAGAACTAGGGATCTTAGCAACTGCAAGAACTAAAGGAGAGCAGCAAATGAGGCAGAAAGTTAGGGGGAATGACGTGGTCAGGAGAACACACAAGGAATTCCATCCGGGCTTTCTTCACAACCTGACATACATTGCAAAACTTCCTACAAGAGTCAAGATGTATATTAATGTACTCTCAGTATTATGGACCCTTTGTAATTACACATAGCTCTTTAAAAAAAAAAAATGA